>NC_090322.1:183075167-185916859 GCF_040869045.1 Eurosta solidaginis | reverse complement strand
AATCGAATTTCTAACTCGTACTATTTATTCAAGTTCCTAGTTTGTGCAATTTGAGTTGAAGCAAATGTGCGGTTTATGTTTGAAGTTTTCGTTAGTGTAATGTTAATTGCATTTCTTTGTTTCCGTTATTGTCCCTGGAACCCAATAAGTTTTTCTTATTTGCGGTCCTTAAAGGGAAATTTAATTAATCTTTCGAAGTTGAGTTGAGTAATAACTCTTTAATAAGCTTAAAATGTACTAAGTTAATACAGTAGTAATTGTTTTAATTTTATATTTCATATCATGGACTTCTTAGTAAATATTTATGTTGATTGCGTAAAGGCACTGAAAAATTTCACGTGGTTGTCATTACCCAGCGGGTTAGAGGCTTAGAATATGACCGCACGAGGCATGCCGGTCTTTAGAGATGACTAAAATGCACCGACCTAGAAGGTTCGAAGTTCTCATATCAAATTGTCCCCGAGATAGTAGGGCTAGTACTACTATGATGCTTATTTCTGGAACGTACCGGATCAATATCCAACATCATCGATAATACTCCTAGGTACCTTGGGCGAGTGTCTTTTTCATTACAAGAAGGTGGGGAACGTCGGATTAGTATGTAACAGTGTGATATCTACCTGAGACAAAACGTTCTTAATTGCAACAAAGAAGTATAACAAGCCTCCACTGAGAGCTTTTTTCTGATGATGACCATTAAAAACTTATTAGAAATTACTGTTTGTTTGGCGGCCACCGTGGTGTGATGGTAGCGTGCGCCGCCTACCACACCGGATGCCCTGGGTTCAAAACCGGGCAAAGCAACATCAAAAATTTTAGAAATAAGGTTTTTCAATTAGAAGAAAATTTTTCTAAGCGCAGTCGCCCCTCGGCAGTGTTTGGCAAGCGCTCCGGGTGTATTTCTGCCATGAAAAGCTCTCAGTGAAAACTCATCTGCCTTGCAGATGCCGTTCGGAGTCGGCATAAAATCATGTCCGGCCAATTTGTAGGGAAAATCAAGAGGAGCACGACGCAAATTGGAAGAGAAGCTCGGCCTGAGATCTCTTCGGAGGTTATCGCGCCTTACATTTATTTATTTTTTTTTTAATTACTGTTTGTAAGCTATAACGTAGATTTTGCAATGAACGAAGACAAGACAAGCCACGGCTCACATCACATCTATAAATTCGAATTCCTGTGAAAAGAAACAGTTATAGAGAAAATAATATCATAACAAAAATTAAATCAAAAAAATTTTAAGCACTTCCTTTATATAAATGGACAAAAATCAGCGAAAAATGTCTCCTTATATAAAGAAAGTTGGTAGGAACGGAGATATAATTAGTCAATCAATTGCGCTCCACCTATATATTTTTACTTCTCATAAATATTTTTGCAATTTCTATGTCAAAATTTAAAAATCAAAGTTTAGCAAGAATATGTCTTTATAAAAGGAAGTGCTTAACATTTTTTATTTTATTTTTATTTTCTCCTTTTCTTACATTCTCTTGGTGTCTTAATCTATCTGTTAAGTTTTACGCTTGTAGCTCAATGAGAATTGAGAACATAAAAATCAAACCCAAAATTCCCTCCGTTCCGTTTTTTTTCTAAATATCTCAGTCCTTGCGCCCCCTAGCGAAATTTTTTGTATTGTGTTATCGGCTGTCGTCTGAATTAAGCTCTAAATTTTTAGCCTCTAGCTTAGCGAGAAGTTACTTAAAACCCGGTTTCAAATTTCCAAATTATTACCCAATGTTTCAATCCGTGTGCCACCTAACGGAATGTTTTTCTCTTTCAGTTCCTTTGTCACGGTGTCTTAACCGCTCTCTGAGGTTTCATGTTTGTAGCTGAATGAGAAGTTACTTTAAAATCGATCGCAAAACACCAAATTTCCAAATTCTTATATAAATATTTCGATCCTTGCGCCACCTAACGGAATTTTTTTTATCATTTTCTTAAATTTTCTCGGCGTCTTATCCTATCTGTGAAGTTTTACAGTTGTACCCCAATGAGAACTTATATAAAAATCAATCCCAAAATTCCCTACTTTTCGTACGATTTTTCCAAATATCTCATCCCGTTCGCCTCCTAGCGAATCTTTTTGCATCGTGTCATCTGCTGTCATCGAGCTCTGAGCTAAGTTTGAAATTCCAAGTCTCTAGCTCGTCGAGAAGTTACTTAAAAGCTGGTTTGAAAAATTTCAAATTCTTATCTAATTATTTCGATCCGTGCGCCACCTAACGGATATGTTTTTCCTTTTGTTGCATTGTCGCGGTGTTCTAACCTATGAGTAAAGTTTGTAACGTAGCAAATTCTACGCCTCAATATCTATTTCCCATTTAGCTCCCACCCCTAACATTATATTTTCCATTTACTGCCCACCCCTAGTATTGTATGTACCGACATACATACACATACGTACTGGTCCAACAACCTTCGCGCAATCATAAGGCAAGCCAGCGATGGTGAAAAATCCTTGGGAATTTTCATTCGTGGCGCGCTATGCGCGACAATGCGAGCATAATTCCCAATGTGTTCATGGCACAAATGAATAAAATGATTTGTCGGAATACACCAGGCACACTTCGCCTTAGGTAAGTGAAGTGCGTGGTAAGGTTACAAGGTCGATTCTGCCCATGGTACTCCTCCCGGCCTGTTGGGCAGCCCTAAAGTTTTTGTCATCATCTGTTCTAAGTAATACGGGGCTTACCTCCCTAAGTATTACTCAGAGGAAGGGTAATTCACGGATATACGGCACAGGTAAGAGGGGAACACGTTCCTATGCCTGCGGCGGGACAAACTCAACTACTACCCTAGCCGAATACCCGAGCAATATATTGTAGTTAGTCCAATTAGTCAGTAAACTCTCACTAATCGACACACTTCGCCTTAGGTACAACCATCATCGCCATCCCGATCTTTGGACATCCCATCCCGGAGTCTAGCCACCACCGTCGTCATAGCTATTTGGTGAGAACTACCGTCATTCAATACTCTCTCTTCGGGCGTGATCATCACGACCGCCGTCATTACTACCGCCGTTATCACCCTTAGAGCCACCGTCATTCACCGTCGTCTTCACCATCTGAGCCACCGCTAGCTGGTACTTTATCTCTCTCTGCGGAGAACCGTCGTCCTTGGATCGCAATATTCGCAGCGAGACTACCTAGGAAACATCTCTCTCTCTCTCTCTACTGGGTTCAAGGTTGTGCATATTCTATCCTGAGAGCCGCGTGTGTGTGTGTTCGAAATCAAAACACCAATTTGCAGTGTATTTACATTGGTGGGGAAGTGTGACCTCCATCCGACTCTGGATTGACTTGAGCATACCTCAGCCTTTGACCAAACCCACCTCATAAGTTTCACGTTTGTAGCTAAATGAGAAGTTACTTAAAAATCGATTGCAAAATTTGTATCAAAAGCGGACAAACATTCAACAGACCTAATATAAAGGAAGTAATAATGCTGATTTCGTTAGCAACACAGCTATGAGAATACTTTGTGTTTCTGTGGTAACAACAACTACAATAATATGCACAGAAATAGCTTAATCGTACTCAGGATAGAAAAGGTAAATTCTCATACCTGCTCTCAGCGAAATCTCGGCTGACATACTGAAAATACTCGGTTGTCTCATCCTACTCAAAGCAGGATGGGTTGTAAGGCCATGAACTGCACTGCTGATCCAAAGACTCATATTATGATGGCCCACGGGACAGGACTGGCTAACCGGGATCTAACACCTACTTTGTTTGTGGAGGCACATAAAAACATGCAATTACAAAAAAGCAGTATTTAATACTTGTGAAGTTCGATGTGTAAACATACATAGGCCAAAGCAATGAAGTCTTGTAGTAAAATTACATTTTGTCTGAAATTTTTTTCCTTTCAAAAGGAATTTACTAGCATTACAAGGTTTGGAATGGGCCCCAGGTGAACGGGCTAGTAACAGCTCGCCCAGCGGCTTATCAAAAGAGAGGTATCTTCAAAAAAAAACAAGCATTTTGAACTAATTTAGAAAATATCCGTCTAGGGTTGCCAAAACCTACACAAATCTCTACTAGTGATGATGACTTCGATTATCACCTGGCTGCAACCAAGTATTTGGCACCTTTCTCGTCCTCAAGACACTGGTGAATCCACTTCAACCTTTCATACGCGTTCAGATAACCTAATTAGTTTGTTACCGACATAACTGTTACATTATTCAAAATGCTCCGTCCGAACACACATCATTCATAATCAGCCTTCAACAACCCACACTTCATTGTTTAATCGTTCAATAGCTCCTACATTTTACATCTGATCCCAACTTTCTAAGTTACGTTCGTTCTACATCTAAGTACCCATAACTTTGGCTTGGTTCAATAACTCATCTTTCCACCATCTAACGGTCGACCCTCATCAACCCACAATTCACCATCAACCACGCACAAGTCAGGTGTCATCATATTACTCACTACCTGGCTCTACCGGTCGATCCTACGACTTAACCACTACTCATCCGGCGCTTCTTCTATTTTGAACGGACGACATAGTTATCTATCGCTCACCTCATCAGCAACCTGAAGTTTTAACTATCATTCATGGTGTGAGTGTGTGGTTGATGAAAATAACTCCTGTTGTTCCAGATGTGCAAAGATACCCAATGCGACAAGCACTTTCGCATGACCCTATTGTCATGCCCTTTATCAAGCTTTTTCGATGGATATTAATCAAGAAATTTCGTTGACAATTTGGCGATGTTTAGAAAAAGGTTACCTCAAAGTCTGCAGGTCACGGCTATAAGAAAATTTGTATTTACTCTGACAGCCAGGCTGCACTAAAAGCACTTGTATCGGTCACATGTAATTCCAGGACAGTAGAGAAGTGACGCAAATCTCTTAACGAGATCGCTCAGCAAACTTCCCTCAGTCTTGTATGGGTGCCTGGACCCTCGGATATACCGGGCATGAAGATGGCTGACGTACTTGGAAGAGGGGGCACATCCTTTCCGCTTTAGCCGTCCTGGAAGGGATTGAGCATGCCATTGTAAGTTCTCTTTTAAATGGATTTCCCTTAGGTAAGCGGGTGTGAGACGGAGCAATATTGAATCCTACTACCACAATTAGCTCGTGCGGCCTGAAAAGCACGCGAAACGCACAAGAAGTCTCCGTCTTCTTGTGAGTATGTCCCACAATTTTACTTGACTACTGGCTGAGTCGATAACACGTCGATAAAAAATTGCTAACTTTCCGAAAAAAATCGATACATTTTCGATAACTTTTTGCTAATGTATCGACAGCTTTTTAAAAATAATCGATATTTTTTCCACAAAAAATCGATAACTTTTGGTTGTAATTTGATGACTTTTTGATAACAAATCAATAAAAAGAAGTAGACAATTCAATACCTTTTTTTTAAATTATCGATACATTTTCGTTAAAAACTCGATATATTTTCCATAACAAACCGATTGCATATTTATAGCACTTCGTTAAAAAATCAATATCTCGTCCTTACATCGTCGATGACAGACCTCTCCTTTCCTCTCCTTTCCTTTCTGGACTCCCTTATACCGTGAGGAAAGAAATCGGTTTCTTTCAAACCAGTGTTGTCATAATATTTGGGAATATGTTTCGCATAAGTCGACGGGTGATAGGACAACCTTTCGGACTGAACTTGGCCTGTTGTTGTTGTTGTAGCGATAAGGTTTCTCCCCAAAGGCTTTGGGGAGTGCTGTCGATGTGATGGTCCTTTGCAGGATAAAGATCCGGTACGCTCCGGTAACACAGCACCATTAAGGTGCTAACCCGACCATCTCGGTAACGGTTTATATGGCCACATTAAACCTTCAGGCCATCCCTCCCTACCCACCCCCTAGTTCCAATTTGTATTTGCATTACGCTCAGCTTTATGCCAACCTTGAACCCTATTTGATAAATTGTTGTATTAAACTTTATTTGGAAGCTGTTTTTCCTCCTATCATAAAATACGAATATGACATTATCTAAAAATTCTTATTATATCTGGCATGTGTAAACAGCGTTAAAAAAGTTTAACAATTTAATATTAGCATACTTCCTTGATAGCAATAAATTATGTTATTTATGCGCCTTTCTGACTTTCATTTCCTTTACCATAAAGATAAGCAATTATTATATCATACCATTATCACCATAGGTCACTTCGACTGCCACCGCTCTCCTCGCTTGTAACACTTGACTGTTCTAATTAATTACATTTAATTTTAATATGGTCGTATTTCAAACACCTAAAGTGCATTTACACTGCTGTCTATACATAAGTATGTGTGTATGTTTATGAAATAGGTGTGCAAATAAGATGGCTGGTGGAAAGTGATTACGGATATGTGAGTATTGGGCATCCTTCGCTCTTAAGACATTAAGCGCAATTAGTGTAAAATTTAGCAATCGGCAAAACGAGCATTTAAAATGTTAATGCGTTAGATTTTGTGGTGCGGGGAATAAACGGGATTGAAGAAGTAGTGGAGAGCTGGGCCAAATGAAAATTGTGAGCAAAATAGCATTTGTTTAGGCTCAGGAGGAAACTTAATGAGATTTTTTAAATTATTTCATAACGAAAACAGGAAAAATATAAATGAAACCATATATTACTAAAGGGCCAAACGTGTTTAAGAGTTTGCAACTAAAGCAGATTGAGAGCCCTTACTCCCAAATTAAATTCGAGAATAAAATTGTGCTTCACTTGTTTTGAAGAAAATTGGTTTTAGCTTTAAACTTCTTCTTTTCTCCAATCGTGGCAGGTAGCCCTTTTTTTGGGGTCATTAAAAGCAGTTCAGTTTACAATGGTGCATAGTTCCTTTAGCACTTGATTGCGCCAAAGCAGCGCGTGCCTGCTCTTTTCTTTTGCGGGTAGTAGGAAAAATTGCATAAATGCTCTTTAAACAATTCTGAAAGTGACGTTACGGTTTTGCTCCGCTCTTAACTCCTACTACATTTCTTATCTCAAATGTTTATTTGGGTCGAGTTAAAAACTGAATAATATTACTACCTAATATCTTTTGGTTGAAGTTTTTATTGCATACGTATAAAAAGCTGATTGTTTCGGCCGGAGCGTATTCGTCCTTCCGCATAAAATGATCTAGCTGCACTGTCGTCATATCTGCGAAAAGCTCATATAGCTCATTATTATACCTCCTTCGATACTCGCCATCGACATCACGGACAGGACTATAAATCTTCCTGAGAATTTTTCTTTCGAATACTCAAAGAGCCATCTCATCTTCCCTTGATACCTTCCATGATTCCGTGGGCACGATTCATCAGGACGGGTATGATGAGTGACTTGTAGCGCGAGATTCTTGTTCATCGAGACAGAAGCACTTGTTGGCTAGAGTAATTCTCCGTTTGATTTCTAGGCCGACATTGTTTTTGCTTTTAATGCTGCTTCCCAAATAGACAAAATCCTTCAAAAGCAATGTGGCTACAAAGGCCACAATGACAACAAGTACTTCGTATCGTCCTTATTTACCGCAAGACGCACTTTTTTGCTTCTTTATTTTATACTAATTTTTCGTCTCTATATTTGAACAGCCCGGCGGGTGCCGTCATAACTTGTCACCTTGTAATTTTTCAGCCGGGATATTGCCATTCTCACTTCGCCATAGTTGGATGCCAGAGATTGTTTTTCATCATCGGCGATCGGGGTATCGGGTTGGTCTTCCCCCACACTCTGCACGTCGGTTACCAGGTCGCCATTATCGTTCCTGCCGGAATTTGCCCCGGTCTTGAAACTTTCCGTCATTAAAAGAGCATGATAAATATCCGGGGAGATAGGGCCCACTTTTCTTCTAGAATATGGTGCGCTAATGGGAACATTAATTGGTCGTTCTACATGTTTCAAGTCGACTCGATGTGCATCTGATAAGGCAGATAAGCCACAAAATCAATTTGTGTTAGTTGTTCGCCCGCTTTCAAAAAAGGAAGAATAAATATACTTCGAAAATTTAATTTTTACTTCGTCCTAGTCGTTTACTCAGGTAACAGTTTTAAATACTCCGAACACTGGTAGCGAAATATGATAGAAATGTAATACATCGAAAAATTTAAAAAGGTCTACGTCATCAAACTTTTTTCTCAAATTCGATACAAATTCAACAATTTCGGAATGCGTGATCTTGGCTCATTTGTTTAGGATAAAATTTGATCCAATTGAAATGCCTTGAAATTCAATAACAAAAAAAAAAAATTTCTAAAATCTACAAATTTTCTCACTCTATTTATCCTTGTCACAATCACTTTTTTACCTTTTTTCGTGTCCCAAAAAGGCCATAACTGAGTTAGGACCGATAATATTAATATTCATTATTGAAGGAACTTCATAAGAGAGAATTGTCTTGTTTGAAACTCTACTGATCATCAAACGACAAGGGTGGCCTTTTATAATCCTCATGAAAATATAAGCATATGTTGAGGCATTTGACATAAATAAAGTTTACACACGGCAACAAATTGTTAGCTCCTTTTTATGCTTGTGCAGGTCTTCGCGGACAAGCCAGTACAACTTAACCTAACCTTCATGTCTGATGCATTCCTCTTATGTTTACATGGCTCTTTTGAAAGAGTTCGGCATATAAAGTAAATCTGGCGATAATGATTTTACTAGGTAAAGGGGTATGCAACTATCCTACTTTTTGTTCTATTGATCTCTGCTCATGGTAGAATAACGGAAAATATCCTCCATAGTAGTCGGATAAGGATGATTTTCTTGTTTGCTAATGAGGAAATGATAACAGGAGAACATTAGTGCACTATTGTCCCCAAATAAATTATAACCCTTTTTGAAACCATCTAACATCTGCAAAGTTTTTTGGTGAAATTTTAGAAAAATGACCCCAGTTTTCCAAGATTTTCTCACTCACGCCTCTCGGCGTCATGCTGAGCTGAAATACAGTTTAGAATGTATGTACCGATTTTCAAAGAGCAGATAATAGCTAAGTGTTCCGGTTACATTTCGATGCACGTCAACTATTTCAGGGACTACTGTTGTTGCCAAACTAGCAAGGATGGAGACTGAGCAGACCTAGTGGGAATAGTTGAGGGTCATCGCCCTCCTCTTGCTGCATGCAAGCTCAATGTGGATTTCGACAATGTAATATGGATGCTATTGGCCGAAAGTACTTACTTGTTTCATTCCGACTCTGAACGGCACCTGCAAGGCAGATGAATTTTCACTGAGAAGATTTTGATGGCAGAAATACACTCGTAGCTTTCGCCAAACCATTTCCGAGGGGCGTCCTGATTCGAAATTTTTTTTCTAATTGAAAAAACTTGTTTCTAAGTTTTTGATGTGTCATTGCCTGAGAGTTGAACCCAAGACTCTCGGTATTGGAGGCGGAGCACCACAGCACGGCGGCCGCCGTTATTTTATTATATAGTATTAAGTTTCTATTATTTTATTTAATATTTTTTTATTCTTATTTTTTTTATTATGATTCACGGTTCGATTCGAGCTCATTTTTTATTATGTTTTATTTTTTTCATTTTATTTAATTAATTGCTATATACCTATTCGTTGCACAGCATAGGGTGGTAATAAATATAGAGAAAGCCTTGGAATATAAGGAGCATGCTCTATGAGTCTTTTTAGATATTGCCAAGGCTTTCAACAATGTTTCTAAATGGGCGATCATGAATGGTCTTAATTATGTTAAAGTACATCCAACCATAACCATTGGGCCAGGCCTAACTTAGGAGGGAGAAACGTTTAAAAAAAATACTTAGGGTGAAGAGGGCCTCGACGCCACTTTATGCCTGTAAAAGGATGCTGGGGTACTTAAATAAATTGTGACTCACATCCTCTGCTATGGACTCCTTGATTGGTGGACAGACACAGTACAAAGAACCTACCTTAAGAAAGGGGGTATGCAGGCTATCAATGCTTGGCATTACGGGAGCCCTGCAAATAACCCTGACGTCTGCACTGGACGCCATTCTGCACATTCCACCTGTGGACGTGGGAGCAAAGAACAAAGCGTTAACAACTGCAACAAGGCTCAGTGCCTCGGGACGTTTGAGCGCAGATCATACGGCCATAGTAGTATAGCGCCATCAATTACAGTATGAACAGACTACCTGATTCCTTACCTGCGCTTCGAGGGAGATCTTAACGTCACAATAGAGGTGGATGGTTGGCGCAAGGGTGCTCAAAACGCGTACAAGGCGATACATGTGTACACAGATGGTTCCAAAGTAGTGGAGGAAGTAGGGTCTGCGGTATACTATGCAGATACGGAAATAAACAGATCCTACACGTGATATGGCAGCACTGTAGCATTTTCCTAGCGGAAATATTAGCCGTAACAAGCAATAGAAACTGGAAGATAATAGCTTAAACTTCGACCGTGTTAACTTTTATATTGACAGCCAAGCAGCAATTAAGGCAATATTATCGCATAGCATAGCATCTAACAGTGTCTTAGAGTGTCAGCAGTCTCTGTAAAGAATCCAGATAGGGAAAAGCATACATCTATATTTGGTCCCAGGGCATATAGGAATAGATGGGAGTGAAAAATCAGATGAACTAGCTAAAAAGGGCATGATGGACCAAGCGGGAAAGGCGTGGGTTCAAACGTGGAGCTGTAAGTGTCGTATATTATGTGTAAGTCTTACAACCTTAGACTAACAAAGTTGCTGCTATCATTAAAAATAGAGGACTGTAGATTCTTCACGGGCATTCTAACTCGTCACTGCCTTCTGGCCTCACATGCCTTTAAATTAGGCTTGGTTAGTGATAGCAGATGTAGGGAGTGCGGGTTGGAGGTAGGAAACTATCGAGCACGTTCTGTGCTCGCGCCCTGCGCTTGCCAGGCTAAGACTCCAGCTTTTGGAGTGATACAGTTGTCAGATCTAGAAGTCATAGGTGCCATAGTATCTAGAAGGCTTCTAATATTTACCAAGAAGACGGAGTTATTTTGTAACATAGGTCCTGGTGTTTGATCGTGTTTTTCTTCTTCTATTAACACTACGGACTCATTCAGTCTATGTGAGGTCCTCATGGACCGGCCAGTTAAACCTTACCTTACCTACCTATTCATTATATTTTATTTATTGTCATTTTATTTTGTTTTGCTTATTAAAAAATTTTATTCCAGTTGGATGTATGCACTGGCGAAATGTCAACTTTTATAAAATGACGAAGGTCTGACAGTCACGGGCTCTTAGACTATATATTTGTGTGGCCAAGAGCTCGAATCAAATGTTTTAATAAACAACAACACTAAGGCCGGGAATAACTACAAAAGAAACAATTATTTTGTTTTGTAAAATTTTTTTAAAAATATATTTTCGTATAAACCATTCCAATAATTTTACAACCAACAAAAACCCACACTAATAAACACTCTGTGTTTATGTTTGCTGTCCCTGGCTCTATATTTCTAACAAAAGAGCAGAATTTATACATTAATTTTTTCGCATGTATAAAAATTGATCATGTGCCCAGACACTTTAAGTTTAAGGTGCGGTGTTTGTGTTTAGTACAATAGCAAACCACACTAATCTCTTTCTATGCATACAGAAAAGGAGCTGATTTACATCTTATACAAACACCGTCGCCATATAGTGACACCTACAACGTCTGCGTTGGCTTAAGTAGCAATGCAATTTTTAAACTAAGATTTTGCACTTTTATTAGCTTATTCGAATTTGCTTAATGGTATGCACTGCTCTTTGAGAAGACCTGTCGATAAACTTATAATTTTCACTAGCAGACTCGGCAGACGTAGTTCTGCCCTAACGTGGGTCTATCTGCAACATTTTTAAGAAGTCTTTACCTCTTACTTTCCCTCTTTCTCTCTCTCTCTTTTCCTTATCTTCTAATTCACTCATCCCTCTGCCTTTCTCATAATCTGTGTCCTTTTCTCCCTCTTCGTCCCTTTCTCATTTATTCCTATCTCTCTATCTTCGTCTAAGTCTATATCTTTCTCAGTCCCTTTCTCCTTACCTCTTTTCGCTTCTCTATGCTTTTTTTATTCTTCTCCACCCTTTATTTTCAGTCATAATTCCAGCTCCAGTCTTAGTCCCAGACCGAGTCCCGTTCCCAGTCCCGACCCCAGAATTGAGCAACGCTTTAAGCGACACCAAAAGAGAATTGCCGATAATAGCAATACGGAGTTTTTGGCGTTTCAAATCGGACATTTCATTTGGGCGTACATATGTATTTAGGTATTATCAATTCATGTCTTTATTTCGCATATTTATCCGTTTTGCCAGGTTGATGCAACACAACAAAAATTAATTCTTTTTTTTTTTAATAATTTGGGAAAAATTTAAACAACGTGACATAAGGACGGACAAAGCGACAGCTGTTTCGATTATACCTTGTAAATCTCTTCAAAGCCTTTTCTCCCGGGAGTGGGAGTCGAACCCGCACTCCTACGGGTATAATCGAGGTATAATCCAAACAGCTGTCGCCTTGTCCGTCCTTATGTCACGTTGTTTAAATTTTCCCCAAATTAGTAAATAAATTATAAAATTAAAAATTGCTTCAAAAAATGTTTTCATACATTTAAAAAAAGCAATACGGGCAATCCCCGATTAAATCATACAAAATTATTTCTTTTTAAAGGTCTCATCAACAGTTTCAATTTGATATCCATAGTGAATAAACACATTCTAGGGGTACCCGGGTCCACACTTTGGCCTATATCTCCAAACCCTAGTCACCCAAGGGCAAGAAACCCGTATTAAAGTACTCTTCAGCAGTTTCCGGTGATATCCATATTGTACAAGTACATCCTAGCGGGATAAAATTGTGTATATGTAAACTAGACGCCATTACGTAATGGCACCCGCTCACCCATTATGACCAATTCGTGACCAATTATTTGGCATACGTTTTTTATAAAATTCCAAGAGTCATAGATTACCTTCAAATTATAGTTTGGCTTTAAAAGCTGAGCGGAATTTTCAATTTGTATATTTATACATATATAGATTTACTGTTCAAAACTTTTATACTTACATACATAGTTGCACTTTTATAAATAAGTGCTATTAAAAAAAAAAAGTGCTATTTTAGGCTAACCAAATAGTTCGATGCTTGATAATTATTTTTTTAAATTTTATTTATTTGTTTGAAACGAAAAAAATACTACTTGTCAAATACACTTTTTTATTTTACTTAGGTCCCGTTTTCCGACCATATTTTTCCATTTTCTATTAATAAATAAATTAAACAAATTTGCGCAATACAATGATGCAAAATATGTATATTAACCATTTCATATTAACAGGCCATGAATATTTTATAGAAAATGGTTTTCGGACTAATATAAACAAATATATGTACATAAGTACATACATATATAAATATTTGCTCGTTGTCTAAAAGCTTTTGGTGTTTCCTCATTCCACTATTTGAATTGGATGTACGTGTCGTATGAGTGAGTACTTGAGTGCACTTCAAACACTTTGTTTTGATTTAATCCTACAAACGTGTGCTAATAAACGTACATTCATGCGCACATCAATATATGTATGTAAGTAAAATCTCTTTCATATACTCATATTTATACCCAGTTAGAACGCTACATGTTATATAATGCATTGAGCTATCCGTAGTGCTACAAAAAATATGCGTGAGAAATTCAAAAAGTTTACATCAGTTTGTTAAGACAGAGTTACAAATCCTCACGTATATTTTTCTATACATGTAAGCAGCCTTCTCTTTTATTTTCACTAAATTAAACAAATTCTAGAGTCACCCCTGGTCCACCTTTATGGCGATATCTCGAAAAGGCTTCCACCTATAGAACTAAGGCCCACTCCCTTTTAAAATACTCATTAACACCTTTCATTTGATACCCATATCGTACAAACAAATTCTAGAGTCAGCCGTGGTCCACCTTTATGGCGATATCCCTAAATGGCGTCCACCCATAGAACTATTAAAATACTCTTTAATACCTTCCATTTCATACACATGTCATACAAACACATTCCAGGGTTACCCTAGGTACATTTTCCTACATGGTGATTTTCCCTTATTATGTCTCCATAGCTCTCAGCTGAGTATGTAATATTCGGTTACACCCGAACTTACTTGTTTTTATACATTTTTTATTAAAATGACCATTTATTTAAAAATTTGGAATACATTATTACTTTATTTTGTAATATATTTCTATTCTTTATTATATTAAATTATAATGCTATAATAAAGAAAAGTAAGTAATAACTTTGTCCATCTTCGGTTAATTTCAAATTATCCATACAGTTTATCAATTGTGACACAACTCTACAATCCATATATTATGGTGCAAACGAACGATTCGATGATATAGCATCAATTTCATCAATAAATAAAACGCTAAGTGCATAAATTGCCGCTTGCTCCAATACATCGAATATACGTTCTGTAGCAGCAATCCCTATTAATGGCAAATTTAATTGCTGTAAAGAAAAATTTTTGTATATGGGGTATTCCATCCCATTTCGACCAATTTTGAACCCGACCCCTTTAGAATTGGCTGAAAGTTTTTCTTCTTTTTCTAGCTTACGAAAGACGTTTTTCAGAAATTTTTCAAATTTTTTCATCCAACTCAAAAAAAGTTATGAATTTAAAAAAAAACACCGTTTTTGTTTTCAAAATGCTATAAGTTTTTCAAAAATTGACCGTTTGGGATCTTTTTTTTTTAAATTTGCTTTTAAATGTACTTTTCGGAAAAAATACAAAAAAATTTTAAAAGTTTTTTTTTTGTAATTTTTCAGTTTTTCGAGATTTTTCGAATTTCGCCTTTTTTTGTTTTTCTCATAAAAAACTTCAATCAATTCTGCAATCATCCCCACTAATCCCGCAGTGGGCCGAGAATTTTTTTTTTATTTAATTGAAAAAAAACTTTAAATTTTTTTTTGTATTTTTTCCGAAAAGTACATTTAAAAACATATTTAAAAAAAAAAGATCCCAAACGGTAAATTTTTGAAAAAGTTATAGCATTTTGAAACAAAAACGGTGTTTTTTTTTTAAATTCATAACTTTTTTTGAGTTGGAGGAAAAAGTTTGAAAAACTTCTGAAAAACGTCTTTCGTAAGCTAGAAAAAGAAGAAAAACTTTCAGCCAATTCTAAAGGGGTCGGGTTCAAAATTGGCCGAAATGGGATGGAATACCCCATATATAAAATAAAAGTTTACGTTTATAAATTGCATTTATATATACCCCATCAACTGCATGCGCAAAAAAATTTTGTTCCAGATCCAGGCGGTACGTGCAGTAATAAACCACGATGTGCCATTAAACCCAAAACAAAATATATATCCGGCGCTTTTATATGCATTAATAATTCGCAAAGTTATTTTAAATTATTCTACATACCACCAATATCTTGAAAAGTTTCATGCGACTTACGTAGTGCTACCTCTATTTTGAATTAACGTTGCCGTTGTTGATTAGTTTGATTGGAAGCACCACTTGAAAATGGTCCAGCATCGTTATTTTTTTGTAGCTGCTGCTGTTGCTGTTGTTGTTGACGATATTGTTGAGCATGTTGGTCATTTCTATCACATGATTGAGACGAAGCCCTATCATCCTTTTCTAATGATATTAAGTATGCATTCAAATTTTCGTTCGTATGTTGTGGAGATACCTATACAAATACCTCCGTTCAACAGCAAATTACGCTTTTTATTCGGTTGCTGTTGGTTTTGTTGATCAGAAGGTTCCGGGAATTCGTGGCGTTTGTGAGCTCAAGTTGCTGTTACAGACCCATCACTGCCAATTGCTTCTGTAGTTACTGTACTAGACGATCCCTTGGTAGAGTCAGCATTAATTTTATTTAGTATAACTCTAGAAAGGGATTTTGTACTATTAGCAGCGGTGGCATCTATTTTTTGAAATTCAATAGAAGTTTTAATAAAATATACTATTTCAAATGAAAATTAAGTTAATTTACTACATTTCACTTACTTGCGCCTTCAGGTTTTCCATTGGTACAATTACCGCATATAAATGTAAAATACAAGAACTTTTCGACCCATTCCACAATTAAATTTATTAAATTTACATACTACTAGAAGACCCGGCAGACGTTGTCCTGCCCTAAATTTGGCCAATCTGCATAGATTTTAATAAGCTTTTTCCGTCTGACTCTGCCCTCCCTCCTCTTCACTTTTTGCTAATCCTTTTATCCCTCCATCTTTTTCGCTTCATCTATCTCCATCTTCGTCTCATTCTATCTCATTCTCATTCTCCTTCTCTCTTTTCTCTTTTCTCTTCTCTCAATTTCTTCTCATTATTCTGCATCCCTTTATTGCCTGTCCCAGAAGGTGGTATGTATTTTATTCCAGTCCCAGTCCCAGTCCCACTCCGAGTCTCAGTCCCAGTCCTAGTCCTAATCCCAGTCCCAGGCCGTCTCTGGATAATATATTACTCTGTGCTAAAGCACTCATCAACAGCTTTCATTTGATATCCATATTCTATACACACATTCTAGGAGTACCCAGGTCCACGTTTTGGCCTATATCTCGAGACCCGAGTCACCCAGGGGTATGAAAATTACCCCCTACTAAAGCACTCATCAACAGCTTTCATTTGCTGTCCATATTCTAAAACACACTCTAGGGGTACCTGGGTCCACGTTTTGGCCTATATCTCGAGACCCTAGTCACCCAGGGGTATGGAAATTACCCTCTACTAAAGCACTCATTGACAGCTTTCATTTGATATCCATATTCTATACACACATTCTAGGAGTACCCAGGTCCACGTTTTGGCCTATATCTCGAGACCCGAGTCACCCAGGGGTATGAAAATTACCCCCTACTAAAGCACTCATCAACAGCTTTCATTTGCTGTCCATATTCTAAAACACACTCTAGGGGTACCTGGGTCCACGTTTTGGCCTATATCTCGAGACCCTAGTCACCCAGTCACCTATCCTATATTTCAAGTTAGACCAAATTACACACGGGGTGCAAAACAAATTCAAAATCGGTTCAGTTGTTTAGGAGTCCATTGGCCTCAATTGTGTGACACGTGTTTTTTATATATTAAGATTAATATTTTTTTACGCGTGCAATCTGTCAAGAAAGCAAAACAAATTAGTGGGAATGCATACAATAGACAATAATGCAAAAATGATATCTCCTCTTCCCTCTCTGACATTCAGACAGAACCACGGTGGAACCATACAAGGTGGTAGCATGGTGACATAGCTACAAACATAAATAAAAGTTCCACGTACCTTGTTTTTGTAAATCGATGGACTAATATCAAAATCGTAATGCGCCGGAAGTTGATGTAGCAAATCGTTTTAAAAAAATACAAATCAGCGGTTACCGTGCTACCTAGTATAGTTCCGCCATAGCCAGAACACACTTTTTTTGTTGTAGAGGAGATGACAGCTGAAGATTTTGCATTTGTATATGTGAATGCGTTAGGCAGTTTTTGCTGGGTAAGTTTAGCTATATAAATATTACAATTGTTAAATAAATCAACATTATTTATTATCTTTTATACATACATACATACATACATACATACATACATACATACATACATACAAAGATAGATAAGCTTTCCCTATTCACCTGCTTCAATCATTTGTCAAAGTTGAGTTCTTTGCCCTTGAATTCTAACACGATAAAATTGCTCATTTTTTATAGAAAAATTTCATATCGAAATAAATCGACTTGCCATGAATATTCGTCTTCCTTCTCTCTTAGGTGCATTAAATATTATAACACTGAGAACACCTGATGGTTTTCTTTTTTACATAAGCAAGTAAATATTTCCAACTCACTCTAGTTAGTATGTATGTTCGTGTAAATCATCCGCGTTTGCTAAGCTTTAACAATTTTTATATTTCGCTCATTTGCTGCAACGTCGTCATAACTCAAAAAACATGACTTTTGAGTTAATAACATATAAACGTACCCAATATCATGATCTATGTTGTATAAAAAAATCTTCGTGATCAGTTAAAAATTTAGCACGTGGTATAAAAATGAAAATGTGCCTTTATATGCGCAACATATGGCAGTTAAAATCTTTGAATAGCTCTCCTGGAAAATTGTGTTTTTTGAGTTATGACGACGTTGCAGCAAATGAGCGATTTGTTTTTCCATGTTTTGTCTTGTAGATGGCGTATCACGGCAAATCAAACAACGTCGCATTTACGCAATTTTTTTGCTTTTGTTATGTAAAAAATCCTTCAGGTATTTGTAAAATCATAAAAGAACAACTTGCAAAATTCATAATCCTTGTAAACATACATTTTTGATTATGCCTCTTTTCGTGACTGTTATGCTACTTTGTTTCATAACTTATAAACATTGTGGTTATAAAGGGGTAGCTCTTTGAAGAACGAGATCAGTTTTACTTGGTCTTCATTGTACTCTGGCCTTTTCTTCATTTTGACGCTAGGATTGTTAAAATTGCTGAAAGTTTAAGAATATTTCTCCTTAATACTTATGTCAAGTACCTAATTAATCCGCACAATTTTCTGAAGGAATGAGCCCCGCAGTCGAAAGAGTGATTGGGCCTTATCAACGCGGCTATAGACGTAGTAAACTAACTGTCGTTGATATTTTCACAATAGACCAAATCCTGGTGACAACTCAGATAATAGCATAATACGGCAAAATAGAGCTCCCTACCCCCGAATTTGTGCACTTTGTTGGTACCAAATAAGCTTGCAATCGGCTGTACAACCAGTAGGTCTTACCTTGGTAAGACACAAATATACAAACCTCGTTCCATTTTATGGATAATGAAATCCGGTTGCATGGTAACTCCACCGTGAGCTCCAATACCATCCTAATCTTGGCATCAATTCGCTGCTTCCTCACCCTCGCGATACAGCCAGATACATAATACACTGCTACAGTTTCAATACAAGTATTAAGGGATGTGATTACAACCCAGCAAAGTTAGTTTGTATTGAAATGTCCATTCGAGTCAACGACAAGTCGCATCTTCTTATCTTCTTCGGATCACACCGTTCAGCTTAGCCTAATGTAGTTGCAAAGATTTCGTAAAAAAGAAGAGTAAGCACATACCCAATTTTTTCAATTACCTTTCAATTTCATCTGATTGTCTTCACTAACCCAGCAAAGTTCTATTGATCATAAACAGCATAATTTATGGATTTGCATATCAACGTTTTCTTTGACCTTCGAGATGGCCGGACTTGTGCCTTAATGGCGACTGTCATTAGAACGTACTGGATCTGGCAAGAGACCAATAACATCGATAGCGTACACCAACACATTCGGGGAGTGGTTTTTATCGCTACAACAACAACAATTCAAGTGCCGTTGAAGATAACTGTTAAGTTGAAATTTGGCATAGAAGTTGTCATATACACCTTTAGAAAAGTAACAAAATCTTTTGGCGACCGCGCCAAAATTAATAATATCAATATCGAATTTTCGAAAAATAATCAAACAAGTAAGGAAGGCTAAGTTCGGGTGTAACCGAACATTACATACTCAGCTGAGAGCTTTGGAGACAAAATAAGGGAAAATCACAATGTAGGAAAATGAACCTAGGGTAAACCTGGAATGTGTTTATGTGACATGTGTATCAAATGGAAGGTATTAAAGAGTATTTTAAAAGGGGGGAGTGGTGGTAGTAGTATATGGGAAGGCGTTTTCGAGATATCGATCAAAATGTGGACTAGGGTAACCCAGAACATCATCTGTTGGGTACCGCTAATTTATTTGCATATGTAATAACACGAACAGTATTCCTGCAAGATTCCAAGGGCTTTTGATTTCGCTCTGCATAACTTTTTCATTATCTTATACTTAATATGATAAGATAAGTACGTGAACTAAGTTTAGTAAAGATATATCGATTTTTGCTCCAGTTATCATGTTAACGGCCAAGCGGAAGGACAGGCGGTCGACTGTGTATAAAAACTGGGCGTGGCTTCAACCGATTTCGCCCATTTTCACATAAAACAGTTATCGTCATAGAATCTATGCCCCTACCAAATTTCACAAGGATTGGTTAATTTTTGTTCGACTTATGGCATTAAAAGTATTCTACACGAATTAAATGACAAGGGGCGGAGCCACGCCCATTTTGAAATTTTCTTTTATTTTTGTATTTTATGCACCATATCATTACTGGAGTTGAATGTTGGCATAATTTACTTATATACTGTTAAGATATCAAATTTTTTGTTAAAATTTGATGAAAAAAATTTTTTTTTTTTAAAGTGGGCGTGTTCGCCATCCGATTTTGCTAGTTTTTATTTAGCACACAAATAGTAATATGAGTAACGTTTCTGCCAAATTTTATTATGATATCTTCAACGACTGCCAAATTACAGCTTGCAAAACCTTTAAATTACCTTATTTTAAAAGTGGGCGGTGCCATACCCATTGTCCAAAATTTTACCAATTTTCTATTCTGCGTCATAGGGTCAACCCACTTACACACTTATCCGTCTTTGGTAATGAATTATCGCACTTTTTCTGTTTTTCGAAATTTTCGAAATCGAAAAAGTGGGCGTGGTTATAGTCCGATATTGTTCATTTTAAATAGCGATCGGAGATGAGCGCCTAGGAACCCACATACCAAATTTCATCAAGATACCTCAAAATTTTCTCAAGTTATCGTGTTTACGGACGGACGGACATGGCTAAATGAATTTCTTTTTTCGCTCAGATCATTTTGATATATCTATCTCGATTAGTTTATGCGATTGCCGTTATGCGAACAGAGTTAATATACTCTGTCAGCTCTGCTCAGCTGAGTATAAAAATATGAAGCTCCATATGACTTCTCCACGAAAAACTGAAATTTGGTAAAACATTGGAAAAGGGGATGTTTTATGAAGCGTTTTTCTCTTCTAGCTAAGTATTTTTTCTGAGTGTTGGGTTTCGTACAAAACTACAATGTAAACGGCTCTAAAAAGGCATGAAAGTTATTGGCAATATCGAACTGTCTTTTCTAAAGTTTACATTTCCACGGTATATACAAAATTTATTTCAAAGTTAGCGGCAAAAGTAAACGCAAACTTCGATTTCTGCAAATTTAATAACCATCTTAGAAGTTTCTCACATTTTTTCGTTTTGATAGCAAACTTTGCCAAAGCGCAATTTCGCAGCCCTTTGCTCAATTTCGTGCGTTACCGCAAAAGTAGCTAAAATATATTTAAATTATAGTTATCAGCAATTCAACTGCGGTTGGCGGTCATAAGAAATATGGTTGGTCGTTTTTCCTTTTTATCTCTTTTAGACTTCACAATGCACATTTCATAGCATTGGCAAATCGTTCAGTCGACGTTCAATTCAGATGCAAATTACGATTGAAATTTTCAGATTTTTCATCTATAAATATAAAGTTCATTGGTAAACGTGATACTTTACTGTGAAGTGGGCATGCATTTCTCATTCGCTTTTATGGAAATTTTTACTGCCTGTGCAAAATACTGAAGTGTGTATTGAAAATGAGCAATCGATACCATTGACTATGATGAGAATCATATTAAGTAGCAAGCAAATTTTAGCTTTGCTGAATATTAAATAAATTGAATTTGTTTAATCATAAAATGCATGGTGTCATTGAAGAAATCTAATTATTGAGAGCATCTTTTTTAAAAAACTATCTGCAGCTTAATTTTAAGATATTTTTCGGGAAGTGTAAACATCTTCGCTCACGGTTTGGGGGAATGAAAGTCCTTAGAATAGGGAATATTGAGTGCAGAGTGTAGGATACATATGTGTATGCGTGAATAGAGAATATAAACGCAAGTACATATAGTCATTACACTGTAGCGTAATCTGGGAGCAAAATAACATAGCGAATTAGCAATTATCTGTTTAAAATTACCGATGTTATCAAAAAGTCATCAATTTGCTATAAAGTTATTTATTAATTATCGGCTTTTAATCGAAAATTAATCGATTTGCTATCGAAAAGTTATCAATTTATTATCGAAATTTTACAGATTTATTATCAACAAAAAAGAAGCTGAGCCTAAGTCTTCCCGGAGGTAAATCCCGCAAAGTATTTATTTATTAGTTTATTATATTTAAGAGTTATCGCAAAGTTATCGATCTTTTATTAGAGTGTTACCAATTGCCTATTGGAGTTTTTTGATTTGTTAACATCGACTCAACGGTGGTAAAAAATAACCGATAATAAAAAATAATCGCTTGTTACAGATAAGATTATTATTTTATTATATTTAAGAGTTATCGATCTTTTATTAGGGTGTTAACAATTTCCTATCGGAGTTTTTTTGGTTTGTTAACAACGACTAAACGGTGATAACAAAATAACCGATAATAAAAAAATAAGCGCTTGTTGCAGATAAGATGACGACGAAGCTCTTCTGAACAAGCCCCGAATTGTTTGTTTCTGGTAAAGCTGCCTCTATTGTGGTTTAACTTTTCAACTCCTGTGCGAACTTTGTTATCGATTTGTTATCGAACATTTATCGCTATTCTATTGAAAATGTGTCGATTTGTTATCATAAAATAATCTACTTCTTATGTGTAATCTGTAATTTTGCAACTGTATCCCGACATTAACAAGCCCATAAGAAAGCAATGAAAAGCAGATGAAGGAGATAACAAGCCGATAGCAAACAGATAACTCCCATCAAACTGTATGTTTACTTGTATTTCACTCCTTTTTTGTTAAGTGATTCCGTTCTAGGGCTGGGTCCGAGTTCGTCTAAATTTTAGGTACCTAAACTAATATTCCACTGGAACTCTCCAGCACTGCAATAATTTAGGAAAAAGCTGTCAAAACTGTGCGATTTGAATTGAAAGCCTAAATTGTTTATTTCTGCTAAGAAAATAATAACAATACGGGTAATTTGGTATTTTTGATGTGTTTTCACGCCTAAAAAGAAAAGAGGTCAATTAGTGTTCGCGGTAAGTACCTATCCCAAGATAGCAGTTCAAGAAAATGCAGTTGCTCCGTTTTATAAGGCCTTTTTTCGGGCATAGTGGAGCACGTGCACAATGACCTTTTCCACAATCTCGAATTCAATTCTGTGATGTTGGTACGCCTCCAATAAATTCTTCTGCCAAACATGTTCAGATTGCGGTCCATATTTGAGAAGGATCCAATTCTTGTGTCGCCAACATCAGCTTGAACAAAATTGAGCTCACCATCACGTACAATCGATCGAACCTTAATCGTAGCAGGAAGCCTCACTCTATGATCTGTGATTTACTTAAATTGAATGGACAAGAGCAATTTATTTGCATATACAATATTGAAAAATCGATATTTTTGTTTTTGAAGCTTGACATTTAGGTTGAAAAGTTTGCTCATAAAAATTCAACATTTTTATTTTGCACTGCCTTACCGACAGTTTCCAGTGATTTAGGTTTTTTCTCTATTTAGGTCAACTCGCACACAGCCTAAATGTCGAATTCTAAACGGAAAATAATCTAGTTGCCCACCCCAGTGTACATAAAACACGATTTCATCTTCTTATTTCCAGAATGACCAGTCGCATTGGAGTGATGATATTGATCAACTAAATATCACGTTCGAAGTTGTATTAATGTCATTTTTCTACCAAATAAATGCTGGTTTTTGATAACTATTGATATGGTATGTACATATGTATGTACAACGAAATTTTAAAATTTATTTCACGCAATGTATTTAAATTTATTTTGATTTGACACTGATGATGAAGAACTCATTGCAGATTATCAAATTTGAATATGAGCGTAAGATTTACATCGGGGGAAATGCAATGCTTTTATGTATGTGATTGAGAGGTTTTAGCTGGAGCGATAATTAAATCGAAATTGTTTTGATTAATCAGGCTTTTTAATTGGTCAGACTTCACTTTGGGAATTCTGCTAAAGTTTTTGTGCTTTGAGACATAAGTCCGTATATAATAACTTCTTGGTAGTACTACAGATCAAAAGTGGTCGAGAGATTCAAGTGGAAGGTACAAAAATATGACAACTTCCTAGACAATTGTATGAGTTAAACGGGGATTGCCCTAATTGCTTTTAAATATATGAAGACATTTATTTTTTTAATTTAATTCATTTAATAATTTGGGAAAAATTTAAACAACGTGACATCAGGACGGAAAAGGCGGCAACTGTTTCGATTTTACCCTGTAAATCTTTTCAAGGCCTTTTCTACACGGAATGGGATTTGAACCCGCACTCCTACGATGGTGGAAGTGTTACAAACGCATTCAGCTATGTCATGCCTTAGTTATTGTCAATTTATCCCAATTGCCTTCTAGACAATTTTTATTGTATTATTTAACATATGCAATTTTTATAGTATTTTATTTGTTGAAATAATAAGTCAGAGTTTTGTGCATTTGATATGTGAAACGTTGCAATAGCAAAGATATGCTACGGATCGTGTAAAACTTTTCCCATTTTAAATTTTTTCTTTGCACATTTTGTTTTTTTACAGTTGCAGAACTTCTATTCTATGTTGAAATAAATAATAGTTTAAAAAAACTAAAAAAACACGCTTTTATAGCTAACCGAACTAAAAAATAGAAAATAATTTTCAATTAAAATGAGTATATATAACAGTAGTAGAAGGTCAAACAATCATTTATAGTTAATCACCTCAAAATAAAATAATAATAAAATTTAAGTTATTAACAGAATAACTTAATTCAGATTAAAAAGCCTGGGGTGCATTTGACTACATTTCATATCTTTCCTCCCAGAATTGCCAAGGGTCGGCGAAAATGGCAGGATCCCGTAAAATTAAATTAAATTTTATTAAAAACTTAATTAACTATCGTTAACTTTATGTCACCCCACCATGACATTAATGCATTGTCATCGAGCCTTTATACGTGTGCAAAGTTTCAATCAAACTTATGGCCATTCAAAGTGGTAATAAGGCCAATTGACCTTATGGCCGTTGACCTTATGTCACCACACCATCACATTATTGCTTTGTCATCGAGCCTTGATACGTGTGCAAAGTTTCAATCAAACTTATGGCCATTCAAAGTGGTAATAAGGCCAATTGACCTTATGGCCGTTGACCTTATGTCACCACACCATCACACTAATGCATTGTCATCGAGCCTTGATACGTGTGCAAAGTTTCAATTAAACTTATGGCCATTCAAAGTGGTAATAAAGCCAATTGACCTTATGGCCGTTGACCTTATGTCGCCACACCATCACATTAATGCATTGTCATCGAGCTTGATACGTGTGCAAAGTTTCAATTAAACTTGTGGCCATTCAAAGTGGTAATAAGGCCAATTGAACTTATGGCCGTTGACCTTATGTCACCACACCATCACATTAATGCATTGTCATCGAGCCTTGATACCTGCGCAACGTTTCAATCAAACTTATGGCCATTCGAAGTGGTAATAAGGCCAATTGACCTTATGGCCGTTGACCTTATGTCACCACACCATCACATTAATGCATTGTCATCGGTCCTTGATACGTATGCAAAGTTTCAAATTAATCAGACTTCTAAAAACCGGTGAAAATTAGACTCAAATATTCCGTTACATAGATACAGGCCAAGCTAATAAAAGCGTGTTAAAAATGTACTACAGTTTTTAGTGTGGCATATTTGCAATGACGTAGCAAATGCATAGCCGTTTATTTTGCTAGTAAAGTATGTAAATATAGCCGACCAGTTTGAAAATGCCATGATGCTAGACAAGTTGCACAGAAGTCTGAACTCCCTTAATAAAAAAAAAAGTTCTCATTAACGTTTAAATATGCGAGCTTTACTATTTATACGCCCATATTTGACATCACGCCTCGGCTATTCAATCAAATATGTATTTATTGAGACAAAATTTTTGAATTGATCAACCAATTTTAAATTCATTATGTTATTATTTTTCATTCTGTTTTGGTGTTGACAAATATGCATCTTTCCTAGAAGAATCGTTTTTTGTGATATTACTCAGAATTTGAATTTGGAAAAACAAATTATTTAATTTTGCTTTTGTACTGCATTTTATTTCTGTAGCCCATATATTTTGCCAAAAAATTTATTTTAATTTCGTTGCAGCTGTTAAATTCACAGAAAAATACAGACTTGTTTATGTGGCAAATGGAAATTTGTAGTGTAGTTAGTCGCAAATACCTGTTAAAAAATAGTGTTAGTGATTAGATATAAGATAATGACAGTTAGGTCGAAAGCAGAATGTTTGAAAGTTCACTGTATTTCACCGAAAGTCCTTTAATAAGCCCTTTAAATAACATTAAATAGTCCAGCAACTTTAAAAATAGGTTTCTTTGTTCGTTCCAAATGAATAGGGTAACCCAAAATATGCAAAAAAAAAAACACCTGAATTCGGGCGTTTATAAAATGTGCCTTTGAAACCTCAGTTTTATGCATTCAATCTTTATAAGCCAGAAAATATGCTTTTATATTCCGAAAGTACCGGGTGAAATCCGCTATTACTTTCGCAAACGGAGCTAAATGTCACTTCGTGCTAAATATTTTTGAACAGACACCTGGTTTTCTCTTCAAGAACGTTGAATGTTCTGAAGGAAGCATTTTCGCGTCGCTTAGTCTCTTGTTTTGATGGTTTGCACTGGCCAGTCACATCACATAATTTTAGCCGGTCCAGACCTCTTTATGGGTTTAGTTTCCTTTTGAATTCATGCTTTATATGAATACAAGCCTTAGACTCTTATAGCTGTTGAGATAATTATTCGACAGGAATGATAGGACATCTCCCTAAGTTCTAGTCTGGCTGATACGCTCATCATTAATAGGGTCACCAAGTCTGGCGGGTTAGTGGGCTTATATGCGGCAGGTATGGCTGTTGTAGGAGGCGACTAAAATACCAAATTGATTCAAGGGGTTGAGTAGCGCAACCCTTTCAACACTATATACCCAGCTTCTTCAACCCCATTGTCAGCCTCACCTACCCTATGAATCCTGTTTCTTTGACAGCCGAGGCTCTGGCGACCCCAAGTTCCTTACGGATCTAGGGGGTGGGATGGCCTAGAAGGTTTCATATGGTCATACCAAATCGTTCCCGAGATGGGCGGGCTAGTACCTTAATGGTGCTTGTTACCGTATCTGCATCCGGAAAAGAACCACCAACACCGATAACACTCCCAAGGCCTTCGAGGAGTGTCCTTATCGCTACAACAACAACAACAACAACTTGTTGATTCCACTCTCAGTTTGGGTGACGCATATACCCTTTCGTTTGATATGCAGTTTTTGTGGCACCTTTGCGAATTTTTCTGACACATAGTTTCTTCATTAGAAATAGTAGCGGATATGCACAGATATACATAAATAACACTGGGAGAAAATTTTTTTCTTTTCATCATCCGCTGCCATTTTTTCTTTTCGTTGTACTCCAAAGTTTTCGCTTATGATTTTCTCATGGCGTTTTCTATGCTGGAAAAGATAGAGCTTGCAAAATGGTTGTACTTGTAGGTAATGGTGCCCTTTTCTTATTCAGTGGAACATATTATAACAAATTCTCTATACTCCTGATAATCATATACCTTCAGCTAATGTTCGAATCACTGGACTGTCGAGTAAATAACTCCAATATTCAGTATTGCAAAATTATCTTTTTTTATACTACTTGGGGAATAGTACTGCAAAATTATGTCACAATTAATAGCGTATTTAAACCAAACTGATTCTGACTCCTCAGCTTGCGCTGCTTTTATACTCTCGGTTTTCTCGTTCACCCATTTCGCCTAAGGTCGAGTCATTTCGTGAACAATTGTATCTTATGCTTGCGTGCCATCTATATAAATGTATATTTGTAGTTTATGCTTTTCTACTAGCCATATACGTGTGTATGTGTGAGTATCAACTTCTGCTCTTAGCTGATGACTACATATGTGTATGTGAGATATTCTTCGTCGCCTTTTATGTATGTAAGTTTGGCTGCTTGCTCTTTTTGCTGTTGTGATTATTTACTAACAGCATAGTGATGTCAACATTCGCCATAATATTTTGTGAAAGAAACGCACAGACTTACCAAAGAGCTGTGAATAACCAACGGGGCGAAATTATTTTTAGACAAGAAAACGCCATAAGGGAATTTATTGCCTGTTCTTCCTGCTCCTCTTACTCTTCCTCGTTTTCGCTTTCTGTGCTTCACTTTTGCTGTTCCATTATCTTCCCATTTTCAATTCATTTCCGTTTCTATTTATATTATCCAGCTTTGTTGTTCTGAATTCCCTTATTTGTATTAACTGATTTACATGCATATTCTGGCGCTCGGTCACTAAAAATTCTTATAGTTTTCATTGAAAGATTATTAATTAGAAGAACAGTTGGAATTTTTTTTTAATAACTGTCAGTCACTGAAGGCCAGCATTTGGGTGCAGGTGTCTGATTACATAATTGGTAACCACTAATTTCCTAGCTTCATCTATGCCATGACAAAATATATAATTAAAATACACAACAATTTCTGAATTCGAATAAAGGATTTTTGTTTATGTATAAGCAAAATAAACGTTTTCAATAAAAATTTTTATTTTTTATTTTTATTATACAAGTATCTATATAGTAAACACTACTATTATTAAGTATGATAAATTTTATTACACAGTATTATTCAATGTAATAGTGATCTGTTCAGCGAACTAAAATTTTTATACACTGTGCCCAACTATGTGTTGAATATATTGGATAGTCGCAACATCATCAGAACACCACACAGCGACACCAAACAACAAAATTCACAAAATTTCCTATTTTCGTATTCATCTACTCTGTTTATTATTCATATTATTGTTTTTAGTGTTATTCTATAGTTGAAATATTTCGCCGAATTTAATTGAAGCCAGCTGCGAGTGAGCAAAATAGTAAAGTAATTTGTACAGAATTAAATTAAAACGTAAAGAAAAACATGCTGATACGTTTACGCCGCCCACAGCAACACCTCCATTGAGCAAAGCTTGTGTTATGCAAATTTATGTGGGATATACATACAAACATGGATAGCTATCTTTATATGTCAGCAGTGAACATTTATTTTTAATGAAACATTTATTTTATGCCCACAGTTATTATCTGGATTACTGGGCGGTGTAAGCGAAATTGTTTAAGTTTGCGAGGTGATAGTTTAAATTTGATGATGAGAGGGAATATAACGACTTGTATTTCTCATTCTTTACAGGATCTAAGATCTGAAAATGCAATGAAATCTAAGATCGAACAACAAGTACTAGCTAAGCGTGGGGCAGTTGAGGGCGAGCAGTTTAATATGAGTTATAAGGGAGTAATTTGATGCGCTTGTGGCACAGTGGATGACGTACCCGACTCACACGTTTGGGGTTGCGGGTTCAAAGCCCACTGCAAGCAAGCATTTTTTTAAATTTATTATCTTTTTTATTTTATAAATTACTATTTTAATGGGCTTTATGTTATTTTACTTTGTTTATGGTGTATTTAAAATACGGGACGATGCAAAGCATCGGTACACCTTATTTATGATATCTTTATTTTAATGTATTGGTTTGTTATTTTTAAATTTGTTTAGAGAGAGGTCACTATGTACCTGTTACACCTTGTATTTATTCATTGGGGGGCGAGCACTGGGGGCTCCAAGGTATTGGCTGCGGAATGAGCCACCTTGTTTTGCTTTGAAAAACCCCTTGTATTTATTCATTGGGGGCGAGCACTGGGGGCTCTGAGGTTTCGCTCTAATGAGCCACCTCATCTTATATTTGAAGAACCTCTTGTATTTATTCATTGGGGGCGAGCACTGGGGGCTCTGAGGTTTCGCTCTAATGAGCCACCTCATCTTCTATTTGAAAAACCCTTAAAAAATGTGATATGGAGGCGAGCACTGGGCTCTGAGGTATTGGCACCCCATCTTCTGCTCGAAGAACCTCTTGTATTTATTCATCGGGGTCGAGCACTGGGGGATCTGAGGTTTCGCTCGTGCGAAAGAGACGCAGAGAGAGGAGTAATTAAAATGAGAAAGAAACGGGGTGCTGGGAGGGTGAGGAAGAGTAAGAGGTAAAAACATATTAAAAGTTATGAAGCTAGACCAAAGTTAGGGCAAGCAAAGTCCTCTGGGTTCTTCAGATATCTTTGTAAACTAGCAAGAGCTTTCATCATGCTCAATACCAAAATGTGCTATTCGAGAAATTTTCTCAGAGATTCAAACTCATACACACCATTAAAATACACACATATTTAACTTTTATGCTACTCGTTTTTGCTAAAAATGTTCACCAAAAGATATTCCGCCCTATAATTTGAGCTCTTTGCGGACTCTTTAACCACAAACGTTATGAATTGGTGTATCAAATATTTATGAACTTTGACCTTAAAAAAACAAGTAAGGAAGGCTAAGTTCGGGTGTAACCGAACATTACATACTCAGCTGAGAGCTTTGGAGACAAAATAAGGGAAAATAACCATGTAGGAAAATGAACCTAGGGTAACCCTGGAATGGGTATCAAATGGAAGGTATTAAAGAATATTTTAAAAGCGAGTGGGCCATAGTTCTTATAGGTGCACGCCATTTCGGGATATCGCCATAAAGGTGGACCAGGGGTGACTCTAGAATGTGTTTGTACGATATGGGAATCAAATGAAAGGTGTTAATGAGTATTTTAAAAGGGAGTGGGCCTTAGTTGTATAAGTGGACGCCTTTTCGAGATATCGTCATAAAGGTGGACCAGGATTGACTCTAAAACGCGTTTGTACAGTATGGGTATGAAACGAAATGTGATAATGAGTATTTTAAAAGGGAGTGGGCCTTAGTTATATATGTGAAAGCGTTTTCGAAATATCGCCATAAAGGTGGACCAGGGGTAACTCTATAATGTGTATGTATGATATGCGTATCAAATTAAAAGTATTAATGAGGGTTTTAAAAGGGAGTGGTGGTAGTTATATATGTGAAGGCGTTTTCGAGTTATCGACCAAAATGTGGACCAGGGTGACCCAGAACGTCATCTGTCAGGTACCGCTAATTTATTTATATATGTAATACCACGAACAGTATTCCTCCAAGATTCCAAGGGCTTTTGATTTCGCCCTGCAGAACTTTTTCATTTTATTATACTTAATATGGTAGGTGTCACACCCATTTTACAAAGTTTTTCTCTAAAGTTATATTTTGCGTCAATAAACCAATCCAATTATCAAGTTTCATCACTTTTTTCGTATTTGGTATAGAATTATAACATTTTTTTCATTTTTCGTAATTTTCGATATCGAAAAAGTGGGCGTGGTCATAGTCGGATTTCGGCCGCTTTTATACCAATACAAAGTGAGTTCAGGTAAGTACGTGAACTGAGTTTAGTAAAGATATATCGATTTTAGCTCAAGTTATCGTGTTAATGGCCGAGCGGAAGAACAGACGGTCCACTGTGTATAAAAACTGGGCGTGGCTTCAACCGATTTCGCCCTTGTTCACAGAAAACAGTTATCGTCCTAGAATCTAAGCCCCTACCAAATTTCACAAGGATTGGTAAATTTTTGTTTGACTTATGGCGTTTAAAGTATCCTAGACAAATTAAATGAAAAAGGGCGGAGCCATGCCCATTTTGAAATTTTCTTTTATTTTTGTATTTTGCTGCACCATATCATTACTGGAGTTGAATGTTGACATAATTTACTTATATACTGTTTTAAATTTGATTAAAATTTTTTTTTTTTAAAGTGGGCGTGGTCGTTCTCCGATTTTGCAAATTTTTATTAAGCATACATATAGTAATATGAGTAACGTTCCTGCCAAATTTCATCATCCTATCTGCAACGACTGCCAAATTGCAGCTTGCAAAACTTCTAAATTACCTGCTTTTAAAAGTGGGCGGTGCCACGCCCGTTGTCCAAAATTTTACTAATTTTCTATTCTGCGTCATAAGCTCAAGTCACCTACCAATTTTCATCGTTTTATCCGTCTTTGGTAATGAATTATCGCACTTTTTCGGTTTTTCGAAATTTTCGAATCGAAAAAGTGGGCGTGGTTATAGTCCGATATCGTTCATTTTAAATAGCTATCTGAGATGAGTGCCCAGGAACCTACATACCAAATTTCATCAAGATACCTCAAAATTTACTCAAGTTATCGTGTTGACGGACAGACAGACGGGCGGACGGACGGACATGGCTAAATCAATTTTTTTTCGATACTGATGATTTTGATATATGGAAGTCTATATCTATCTCCATTCCTTCATACCTGTACAACCAACCGTTATCCAATCAAAGTTAATATACTCTGTGAGCTCTGCTCAACTGAGTATAAAAACAAAAATTCAAACTGGGATATAAATATTCACACTTTGAGTGTCATACAAAGTTCAAGTGGCGCACAGCAAGCAAATGGAATTAAACAACAAAAATTTATACTCCCTCCATAAACAAATAATTTGCAAATAAGGCGCTCCTTGTTGGTGTAGTTCGTGTATGACTTTGTTGCTGATTATTTTATGTGCGCCAAAACATCAAAGTGCTGGCGATAAAAAGTTAATGAGCTTTGGGTACAGTTAAAGGTTGAAACGTAAGCTACTGCAGACCTTTGAAGTGAAGGAAAAATCTAAATCAAAAATTAGCAGGTTTAAGGAGTTACAGCTCATTAACCTGACTTGCAGCAAGGTTTATTTCTAACAGCGAAAGGAATCTAAGATAAGGAGAAACCTAATAAATAGCATATAAGGAGTGAAAGGTAAATTTTCGGTTATTATGTGGTTTCTTCAAAAACTATTGCCTGGACGTAGTCGTAAAATATGCTCAACTGAAGGCGATTGAAAAATGCAAGTTCTTCTTGTTGTAGCGATATGGAGTCTTCCCAAAGGTTTTGAGGAGTTTTTCGATATTGATGGTAATCTTCGCGATATAAATCCGGTACGCTCCGTATAAAAACCCCTAAGATACTAGACCGGCCATAATGAAAAGTTTATATGAATAATAAATATTTTACTCGCCTATTTTTACTAACGGAAACGATTCCATATGACCACTTTGAACCTTCTAGGTCATACTTCCCCTCCTTCAGTGAGGAAAATAAGGTCAGCAGAGTCTCGTCTACTTAATCAGGGGTAGCTGGGGTTGACAATGCTATTGGTATTGAGAACTAAATTTTAGACTATGTAGGGTCAGTTTGCGCTTCAAGAGGTCACTGCTTATTCGTGGAAGGAAAACTTCACAGGGCGGTTTTTTGTACCCTTTATAATGACTTTGTGCTGTGGAATATTTCGGCTACTCATCAGGACTAAAGTGATCCAGGTAGTCCCAATATCTAGTAGCTGGCCTTTACTCCAAAGTTATCATGTTGAATTACAGGACGAACAGACTACCTGATTCCCTATCTGCGCTTCGAAGGAGATCTTAAGGCCACAATAGATGCGGATGGTTGGCGTAAGGGTGCTCAAATTGCAGACCAGACGATTCATGTGTACACAGGTGGTTCCACAATAGTGGAAGTAGTAGTGTCTGCGGTATACTGTGTTGATCCGGAAATACACAGCTCCTACAAGCTGCTAGGTCACTGAAACGTTTTCCAACCGGAAGTGTTAGCCGTAACCAAAGCAGTAGAAACACTGGAAGAGAATAGCTTAAACTTCAACCGTGTTAACTTTTATATTGACAGCCAAGCAGCAATTAAGGCAATATTATCGCATAGCACAGCATGTAAAAGTGTATTAGAGTGTCAAAGGTCTATGGAAAGAATCGAGACAGGGAGAAGCATGCATCTATATCAGGTCCCAGGGCATATAGGAATAGATGGGAATGAAAAAGCAGATGAACTAGTTAAAAAGGGCGCATCCCTTGAAACTTGCTCCGTAGATGTCCCAATTAGATTGGGCGAGATTAAGAGAAGGCGAGAGGTGCACATGATGGACCAAGTGGAAAAGGTGTGGATTCAAGAGCGGGGCTGTAAAGTGTCGAAGATTATGTGCGGGTCTTACCAGCTTAGATTAAAAAAGTTGCTTCGATCATTAAAAAGAGAGGAATGTAGACTCATGACGGGTATTCTGACTGGACACTGCCTTCTGGCGCCACATGCCTTTAAATTAAGCTTGGTCAGTGATAATAGATTTTGGAAGTGTGGGTTGGAGGAGGAAACGATCGAGCACGTTTTGTGCTCGTGGCCTGCGCTTGCCAGGCTAAAACTTCAACTATAAGGAGTGATACAGCTGTCAAATCAAGAAGCAGCAAGTGGCTTAAGTCCTAGAAAGCTTCTAGTATTTTCGAAGAGAACGCGGTTATTTTATAACTTGGGTCCTGTTTTTGATAGGGTTTTTCAGTTTGGTCGTTAAAATAAACTTCTGGTAACGTTACTGACTCATTCAGTCTATGTGAGGTCCTAATGGACCGGCCAGTTCAACCTAACATATCATGTTAAGCGTACTGGGTGAGGCTGAACACCACTAGGCGAGCTTTAATCTTTAAAAGGTAGAGTCAGTTCCCTTCAGTAGTAGGAAGTACATTTCGGAAGAGCAATTTCACCATGTCGTGCTGTTCGATCTTCGATTATTAAGGAGGTGGCATCGAACAGTGTACTTTGACGGCGTGAGTTAAGACTCTGTGGAGAAAGTGCGGTAGCGTCAAAACGCGCAGGAGGTAAGAAGAAAAATGTAAAAGTGTATTTGGATTATTAAGGAGATTCGGCCCATTAATGTTCTAGGCTTACAACATTGTATTTAGTTAAGTTCAAAAGTTTACATCGAACATAGGAGTTAATTAGAATATAATATTACAGGCTATCTTACCTAGGTAGATCGTTGCAGTGCCCGCCTTTAGTTGCTAAAAGAAGAGAATGAATAATTACTTACAACGAAAAAAAAAAAGTTCAAAACTGTTAAGAGCGGTTTAAGAGGGTGGAAGGGGCGGAAGAGAGGCAACATTGCTATCGCTTCCGATACAGAGACAGATATGCGCGCAGACATGCAACGGTCCGTGGTGCTAGTACGCCACAAACCTATTACAACTCGTGGACTAAACACCTATTTAATTAATTTCGAGTTTGGTGAACTCGTTCAAAGGTTTATTGTTTCATTTTTCTCGTACGGATGTAACATGGAGTGAAAAGTTGAATCATAAGTCTTTGAATAACACGGCTATGTCCATATCGGAATCGGCTACCCTATTTAAATATAAAATATTTAGCTACTTAGGGGGCTTGGTATATGCTTTTGGCTACGGAAGGTGGTTGAAATATAAAACTTATCCTTTAGCAGACCGGAATATACTTCTTCCTAAAATCACTATACCGAATATGGGAGGAAAAGCTGCATTTAAAATTTTTGAGTGTTCTACTGGTGTTATTATGAATATTACTATAGCAGACTTGACAAATATTGCTGTCTCTGAACTTCTGCTTACCTATATAAATACCTGTAAATATTGTGACGAATATTAGCAACAGTAAGGGATAATATCATCTCTAAGCCGATACTAAGCAGTGAGTCGTATGTACATAAACAAATCAATCATTATGTCTACACATATGTACATTCTAGCAGCGGAGAGATGCTCACAAAAGTATGCAATCATCAGCAAAGTATTTCTCACACATACAAATCCATATACCTGAGATACTCACAAAAGTAGGCAATCATTTGTGCAAGTATCACTCACATATACACGCGCATATGAGAAGCTATAAACGTGCATTTGTAGTTTATAGCTGGCAAAGAAGTAGTAAATTCTAGAAACGCCTAGAAGTATGCGAACGAGACATCAAAGTGTATAAAAGGAGCTAATCCTGAGTAAGCAGTAATCAGTTTGATTTAAGTACGCTATTGGTTGCGAAGTATAAGTGTTATTGTACTTTCAAAGTAGTGTAATAAAGACCATTTTGCATTACTGAATATTGGAGTTATTTATTTAACAGTTTAGCGATACGAACGTTAGTAGAAGGTTGCAAATAAGCGGAATTTCACTAATTTCGTTACAATATTTTAGAAGTTCTTATCGCTTACTGTTTCTCTGCGCCCTTGCCTCCCGTCTTCCATTTCTTAGTATGAAGTTCATAGCCAGATATTGAAAAGGTAATGAAAGCGAAAATCTGTAGACATCAGCAGTGATAACTGCCAGCTAAGCAAATATTGAACTGTATTATTCATATGTACATAAAAGTAACGTTAGTATGTATGTATGGAAATTGTTTGCAAAGAGGTAAAGGGGATTATATCGCGTCGCGTAGCTGATACTACGTCAAACTACTTGACAGTCGCATATGAAACATACACCTTGTTAACATATTGTTTGCATTAATGGATAAACACGAATGTACGTATATATAAAAATCGAAACAGGTGACTTACAGTCGAATTAAGTATTTGTAAAATGAAACCCAACTGGGTTTTCTTCATGCAAGCAATGGATGTAAATTTAATAGAATAAAATCAATCAATTACATGCAAATACATCCGCACCAACTAAAAGCACAGGCACCGCTACGAATACATAACATTTTATTATTACATACATGCACAGAGTTATAAACATACAAGTAAATTAATAAAAGCGTCCTAAGAAACGCTGTAAACTAATGCCTATTATATGCACAAAGCAACGAATATACTTAACAATATCCCAATAGATTGGTGCCTTTCCTTGTCGGCTTCCGTTATATCGATGTCTACGTAACGCTCGTATAGCTCGTAATTCAAGTATTTCCTATACTAAACATTGGCTGTCGTTGTAGCATGGAGGCAGTGTGCTCTCCAAGTACCGGAAAAACTATCATCAAAAATACTTCAGAAAAAGGTTTCTCCAAACGGGGTGCTGTCTAGGCTCTAATTTTGAAAACACTCCGAGTGTTTTTCTGGTGTCGCGTCGCAGACGCAAGATAAATCGCAGACTGATGCAGAGTGTATGTCCGACGAACAGTGTAGCTGACCTATCTCATCTCATGCTAAGATAGGTCTTCCAGTTAGGCATCGCGAAGGAGAAGGAAAGCGAAGGATAATTTATTTAAAAATGTGTCGTTCGCTGGGTATACATTATGGGGTGTATCTCATCAGGAAGTCTCGTTCAGCTATTAGCAGGAAAGTTCACTTGAAAAATGATCAGCTTAGCAAGCTCTTGTAGATAGGTAAGTCGTTCTGACCAAATTTTTTCCTCCTCTTTTTGTAGATATAATGATACTCCCCGAAGGCTTTGATAAGCTCTATTTATGTTTATGGTCCTTTGCCGGATATTTATCCGATACGTTCTGGAATATGGCACTATTGAGAAACTAGCCCAATTATCTGGGGAAAAATTTAATTAGCGTGGTTCGCGGAATCACAGAGCAAAGCACACTTAAATTCCAATCTGGAGGCATACGCTCGTATGTTCATGCATACTCTTTACCAACTCTTCGCCCACGTGTTTGAACAGCTATTCTAGTATTCTTTCTCTCATTATCTGCGTCTTGTCTTCGTCATAGTCAGGTGCCGGAACGTGTTTTTATTTGAAACGGTACGTTCCGGTATTAGTTTCTTCTAGTCTATCCCCACTGCCTTAGGTACAATTTTTTGATCCATTGAACCTTAAGGTCTATAGATATTATTCGCACCTTTCTGCAGGCTTGCGCTACCACAGGACCAGTCTAAGTCCCTTCATTGTAACACTGTAATTTTCTACACATTTTCTAGACTAGTTCGATTGCACTAAGAAATAACTAGCATTGTACTAGTCCATTTTCCGCCCAGTTTAGAATTATGCTGCAGTGTAGTTGTATATGAGTATGCATTCATGTATTTGTATTTGTTTTACTTCAAGTAAGAGCAACCGCAACGACACTCTACCACTTGGGGCGCTTAAATTGCTGAACAAATAAAATTTAATTGTAAATAAATATAAATTTAAAATCATTGCCGCCGAAGCACATTACTTTCTTCCTGTTCAACCGCAGCTCAGCTCAACTGCTGTTTGCTGTCAATAAAATACTGTCAGGCGTATACGAAAAATGATAATCAAAAACTCATTGGAAGCATTATTTGCATGGCAATTTGGTGGTTCTGTAATAAATTGATACAAATGGAATGAATAACACCTCCCAATTCGAGGTTACACAATCCTATTATAAGCTCTTTTTAGTGTTATTATTCATCTAGCAGATCAAAAATATGAATATGAATATATAAAGTTGCATCATTTCCTTGAAGCTATGAGGGAAAATTCTCCGTTATCCACCTTCCACGCCTTATTGATCAGCTTTTGGTTGTGGTAGTACAGGAACCGACCAAAGACTTTGAATTCAAAGAAATTTAAAATTGTCTTTGAGATTTTCGACCACGGGACCACATTTTGTTCCTAAATAAGGCATCGATATTTCGGCGGCCGCCGTGGTGTGATGGTAGCGTGCTCCGCCTATCACACCGTATGCCCTGGGTTCAACTCCCGGGCAAAGCAACATCAAAATTTTAGATATAAGGTTTTTCAATTAGAAGAAAATTTTTCTAAGCGGGGTCGCCCCTCGGCAGTGACTGGCAAGCGCTCCGAGTGTATTTCTGCCATGAAAAGCTCTCAGTGAAAACTCATCTGCCTTGCAGATGCCGTTCGGAGTCGGCATAAAACATGTAGGTCCCGTCGGGCCAATTTGTAGGGAAAATCAAGAGGAGCACCACGCAAATTGGAAGAGAAGCTCGGCCTTAGATCTCTTCGGAGGTTATCGCGTCTTACATTTATTTATTTATTTATTTATTTCGGATATAAACTTGCAAGTTGTGTGCACTTCGGCGTGGGTAACAACCCTACTTTATCCTTGACAAAACATACTGTGACGAATATTAGTGACACTAATTGATACCCACATCACTAGTCTGATGCTAAGTAAATGAAGTCACAACACAATAAAGCAGACAGCCACTTGTATGTACATAAACGAATCCAATCATTATGTCTACACATATGTACGTACAGGCAGCGGAGAAGCAACGCACAACCACATGCATATATCTGAGATACTCCCGAAAGTATGCAATGAGAGAAGCTATAAAATCGTGCATCTGTAGTTACAGCTGAGTAATTTTATAGCTGATAACTAACTAGTAAGTTCTGGAAATAGAAGCGCCTAGAAGTATGTCAACGAAGAAACCGCACAGTATAAAAGCAACGACAGTGGAGGCACGACAATCAGTTTGATTTAAGACGCTATCTGGCGAGCAATAGAAGTGTTATTTTGAAAGTAGTCTAATAAAGGCCATTTTGCATTATCGAATATTGGAGTTATTTATTCAACAGCTTAGTGATTCGAACATTAGCAGAAGGTTGCAAATAAGCGAAATTGCAGTAAATTCGTTACAATACTATATGCTCTGAGTGTCGCGGATGACATGTGATCCGATATATCGCTGGCTTACCACTATATACTGTTATATGGAAATGGGAATAGTCAGGTTTAAATGCGAAAGCATAAAGAAGGTATGCAAAAGAACCTTTTGTAATTGCAAAAGGCGTGATATCATTGTCTGAACTGCCGTCGACCGACCGATATAGGGTCCGTTTAGCATGACTGCATGTGCTGCGTTAGTTTGTTAACGAACGGAGGAGTTGGCCAACGATTTAAACGACATAGTTTTTGTGGGCAATGCCATTCGAGAATCAAGTCTGATGCTTAAAATGGCCAAACGGAATTGCTGCATTTACCACTATGCTCGGCAATGCTGAACGCCATCGACACTCTCTAGGGAAAAGTAAAAAACACAGGTGAGGCACGGTCAAACCTATGTTGTATGTAGAGCAACAGCTGCAATATATATGTGGATTAATCTTTGGATGGAATGAAGAGATCAGCAGCTGAAGGAGACTGCGCGAGAGAATTGCAGCATTCAACGTCGTTCCATGGAAATACTCTCTCACTCCAAGATATGTCAGTCTTCTGAGGCAGCGCATTGCCTTATATGCTCATTCGGCAGTTGATGATAGCATTATAACCGGCAAAGTATATACAACATTTTTGCAGCCTTTCAACTTGTCCAAACACAATCTTTAGGCATAGGAATGTGAATACTTTGTTAAGATACTCAGCGACGAAAGCTGTGGGTACTAATAGAATTGCTGCTCAACGAATAAGAACGTTCTCGCTTGGATAAGTCCCTCGAAGATCCTAGTGATCCTAAAACGAATTACCTCCGCCTGATCTTTGTTAGAACAATTAAGCATTAAGAGACTCGAAAATTCAGTATGTAGAAACGTACCGCATGGACTTCCACTGTGCAGTGACCTGTTAAACCTCAATCACCATTGATAGATGTACCTTTGTGTACCCGTTAGTGTGAGCAGATCATCTGCTATCCACTACCGATCCAAAGGATCACGCGATCCTGCAATATGTAGCGTTAGCATACAGGTGACCAGGGTTACTACGTATTATCTGCTGTCATCTACATTTGGTGCTGGAGCACCCATAAGAGCTAGAGATCCGCGTTTTCTTTGTGAGTTTATTGTGTTTGGTTTGTGTTATAAATCAACCAATTCAAATGCGTATAACATAATTTAAATCATGCGAATGATATTTCCCCAGGGAAAACTCAAATGTGTTTTTAGTGTTATAATGCAATGCAATTCCCAATAACAAAAAATATTTTCTATACTTTGAAATCATTTCATTTGCCTTTTTGTTTAATTTATCGCTTTTAGATTTTTATTCATTTTTTTGCGAGTTTCCATTTATATTTTGGTATGTGTTGGTTTGTAGGAGATATGGACTGCGGGCGTTTATTTTCATAGCATGAAATCATGTGAGTGATACTATGGAATTCAAAAAAATTCAAGCCATGAAGTAATAAATATTTGGGCGTTCTTTTATAAGGACTAAACATCTTTCAGCAGGTTTAAGTATGTACTGACATATCGTTAGCTTAATGTGAAAATGTGCTAAGTCACTTTTTACGAATTTTACAGGAGACGAAAAAAACTGAATAATTTTTGAAATAACCTTTTTTTCAAAACTGTGAATGAGGATATCTTAGTTGCAATACTTTTGAGTGTAGAAGCTTTGAAAAAGATAAAAAAAAATTATGTATGCTAACCCAGCAGCTATTTTATGATTTATCACAATTTCCTCATTCAAAACAAATTTTTCCTCCTGACTTAGCACTTTTTACTCAATATGTTTCCCCATCACTCTTCCCCTTTAATGATTGAAATACACTAAAACTATATATTTCACAAAAAATACTATTTCTAACTATTGGCGGCCAACGTGGTGTGATGGTAGCGTATTCCGAATACCCTGGATTCACACCACGGCCAAAGGAACATCAAAATTTTAGAAATAAGGTTTTTCAATTAGAAGAAAATTTTTCTAAGCGGGGTCGCCCCTCGGCAGTGTTTGGCAAGCACTCCGAGTGTATTTCTGCCATGAAAAGCTCTCAGTGAAAACTCAACTACCTCGCAGATGCCGTTCGGAGTCGGAATAAAACAAGTAGGTCCGGTCCCGCCAATTTGTAGGAAAAATTAAAAAAAAGGAGCACGACGTAAATTGGAAGAGAAGCTCGGCCTAAAATCTCTTCGGAGGTTATCGCGCATTTCATTTATTTATTTATTTTATTTCTAACGGTTCTGATCTGGACTCTTTTGCCGGATGGTGCGCAGACAATAACTTATTATTAAATTCAAACAAATGTGGGTTCTGTAGACGTGACACCAGTGACCTTAAGAACCCTATGATGTTGAAGGCACTTTATATATCCTTGGTCAGAAGTAGTGAGGAATATTGCTCAATAATATGGAATCATTTCTATGAATCTAACTCCTATAAAATTGAGAAAGTTCCAAAATTTTTAAAAAATTGCTTTACGTTTGCTTCACTGGTCAGACGGCTTCCCATCATATACCAGCAATCACAAATTGCTTGGTCGTCAGCCTTTGCATGACAGAAGAACTTTTATCTCACTCATGCTTGCCTATAATGTTATAAACTTTAGCACAAATTGCTCTGATTTATCTCATTTATTCATTCCACATCTTCCACTGCGTGATCTTCGGCATAACAGTTTATTTATCGAAATAACTCACAAAGCGAATTCTGCTATGAATGAACCTCTAACTAGGACTATACATCCAGCAAATCGATTCAGTAGTATTATTAATCTTAATAACAGCTTATATAAGTTTAAGCTTGAATTGTTTTCTATTTTTAACTAGTATGTAACAAAGCATGTAGTTATCGACATGTCAGAATTGAAGTGGATTATGGTCAGCGCAAAGCATTTATCCAACACCAAAGGCGTGTCTCAATTGGGTGAATCCAATTTCAAGGAGTTGTGTTCGCAACCCTCTGAAGGGTTGTCAGCTCAATATATACCTTCTCCAACCCAATTTTAAACCTCACCTACCCGTGGCGAATCATGTTTCAATGACAGCCGAGGCTCTGGCGACCCCAAGTTCCTTATGGAGCCAGGGGGTAGGGAGACCGGGATGGCCTGGAAGGTTTAATGTGGTCATATAAATCGTTCCCGAGATGGTCGGTCTAGTACCTTAATAGTGCTTTGTCATATCCGGCAAAGGACCATCAACATCGGCCCAAAGCCTTCGGGAGTGTCTTTATCGTTAATACAAAAACAAAAACAAAGCATGTACTTTTAGACTGAATGAATTAAATAAGTAAATAAAATGTGCGCACAAAGAAATAACTGGTAATTCAGAATGATATTATTGACAGGTTGACTTAGCACATTTTTTTTTAACAGTTGACGACTTAGCACATTTAGACATCATTGCTCACAGCACGTAAAAATTAAAAAATTTAAATATTTTTTTTTTGTGATCGATGTATTTTGAATTCAGATATAAAACTGCATTAAAATACAATTATTCAAAAAAAGCGACTTAGCACATTTTCACATTAAGCTAACGATATATGTATATAGCCAGGGTCGTAGAGAGAAAATCCAGGCCCGGGACTAAACAATTTACGGGCCCCTATAAAAAATCCATTAATATTAATTTGAATTGATGTCGTCTCATTCATGAATCATTATCGATGGATTACATCAAACAATATTTTTGCCACATCAACTAATTAATTTTTGAACTAAGAGCTGACAATAAAATTAACACAGAATATTTACTATTTATAATGTTTTATTGTAACGTAGAAATAAAATTCTATGTTAATAGCCACATATTGTTTCAAATAATCTGTTCTAGTAATTTGGTAACATTTTAGAGCATTTCTGATAAATCTAATGATGATTATAAATTTTAATTATTGTTATAGAAGGTTCGGATATCAAAGAGTGGCCTTTCTTGCTTTTTTCGCTGCAAATTTTTTTATAATATTATCAAGATTTAACTGTCTTGCAAAAACGGATTCAACCTAAAACATGCCAAGTCCTGAAACTCGCTCTTGAGATGAACACGATCTATGAAAGTTTTTGATTCTTGAAAGGACGCAGAAGGAACGTTCTGCACTAGCAACAGTGACAGGTATCAGTGCAAAAGATACGTAAAGCAACACAAATGTTGGAGAAAATTGTATACAGATTTTGAACATATGTAGATGGCATTTAGAAATTCCAATGGTGACAGATCTTTATCAAAATTTGCTTCGTAAATGTGTTTCAAGTGAATTATTTCACATTCTAAGCTTTGGGAAATGTCCGACTTGTATTTTTGGACAAATTTTGCTGCGCTCACCCGAACCGTAGTTTCATCCATGTCTTCAGATTGCCACAAAAGTAGAACGTCTCATTCAAATTTTTCATAGCTGCAATCGTTCAGTAATGCCAGTGATTACCGAATCGACGATCACCAAGAATGTATTGTTTTTAAAATCAGACTCTGGATCATCCGTACTCATCTCATTTCCATTATCTTCAAAACGTCTTTTGGGTTTTCTTTTTCGAATGTACGGAAACTTTGGCGAGATGTTCAATTGAATAGCAACTGTTTTGCATTCGTTTAAAATTTTTTTCCATTGGTTCCTGATCAACTTCAAATCAGCTTATAAGGCATCTAGATGGCGGGGTGCCCCCCATAAAATCAGAAAACAAAAATTCAGAAACACATTTTTTCAGAAAACATTGGTCAGAATCCTTTTTCAGAAAGACAAAATTCAGAGGTCAAAATTCGGAAGTCAAATCTCAGAAGTCAAATTGCAGAAGTAAAATTTCAGAAGTGAAAGTTCAGAAGTCAAATTTCAGAAGGCAAAATTCAGAAGTCAAAATTCGGTAAGTAATTAGACGACAGAAAAAACATAAAATTTTTCTCAAAGTTCAGAAACTCTTATTTATTTGGAAGGAATTATGTACATATAAAGAAAAAGAAGTAAAATCTAAAATTTTATATTGTGTGCAATAGCAAGCATGTAACTAATTAAATATTTTCGCGTTTATCTTTTTCAAATGAATTTACAATATTAAAAAACCAAGTATTTATATTTTATCTTGCGTTTCCGATATGGCTCGCCTCCAGCTGTAAATTGCTGCAGTTTTGTTTCTGTTATTGCATGTTCGTTTTTTATTTTATTTATGAAATTAAATATGTTAGAGTGTGTCCCAAACGCACTTCGAATGATGTTGTGCCACCTTCAATTAAATCAGCGTTTTCCTGGCCAGTTTTTTAGTTACAATCCACGAAACCCACAAAACATTCTGTATTCTGTTCAACGTGACTAGCATCAGGCGTAGCATCAACGAAAATAGCAAACTGCTTGGCTTTCTTGCCTTGATCTAATATAGTTTCCCTCACGTGCTTTGCACAAATTTCTATAAACTCGTTCTGAATGTCTGGGGAAAGATAGTGAACTTGTAAACGTTTGTGCAGCTGTTGTGAAATCCTAACTTTCTCCAAATGATCTCTAAATATCGGATCATATTGGCTTATGAGATCTTAAATGCCAAAAAAATGTCCATGTTTTCGTTCACCAAGATATATACTTTCGCCTTTGAAAGCTAGGCCTCTTTCAGCCAAAAATAAAATAGTGTCCAAAATTCTATATACAATTTCTTTCCAATTTTGAGTTTCAGTGATTAGCTGTTCATTGATAACTGTATGAATTGTAGCCTTCTTTTGAATGAGATTTTGTAAAGATCGCCATTGAGTATAACATTTAATGCGATCTTGAGTATTTTCGTGTGATCGCAATTTATCCTGTAGCTTCTTCCACACCTGGAATTTCGAATATCCGCAACAACAAATTTTAGGTCGATTTAAATTATTGGGACTTAACAGACGACATGGCAGGCAATAAAAAGCATTGCTCCTGGCAGTCCACCCTAAGCAGTCACGCTCCACTTTCTTTCCATTTGGCAAGCTTCTGTTTAACAACGGGGTAGGAAATTCCTCGTCATGACAATCACGTGGAAAAATAACAGGACACTTTTGATGACCTCGACGAATTATTTCGTTGACTTCTTCAGATCGCAAAAACTCATTATTCACGGTACCGATATCGAAGTCGTTTAAATAGTCTGGACTTTGATACAGAGTTGGTGGTATTTTTGGAAGACTTTTTGAAAATGGAACTTCATCAGTGTCACTACGAAAACTTTACTATTTCTGATTCATGTAAACATACATTTTTGTTTGATGTTTTTTTGTCTCCTCAGGCCCAGGCAAAAAATCATTATCAAATTGCTTTTGAAATTCGGCTTAAAATTTGCTTTTGAAATTCGGCTTAAAATTTGCACATGGAACAACTAAAAACTCTCCTGAATTAAAAAAATGCCTTAGTACCTCAAAATCGCGTGCCCCCTGAGAAACCCCGGGCACGGGGAAAAGTTTTTCAATTAGAAAAAAGTTTTTCTAAGCGAATTCGACCGTCCGGCAGATATTTGGAAAATACTCCGAGTATAACTCTGCCATAAAAGCTTTTCAGTGAAAGTTTAATTGCTGTGCAGATGACACAGGAAGTCGGAATAAAACATGTACGTCCTGTTCCACCAATTTGTAGGAAAAATTTAAAGGAGCACGTTGCGAATTGGAAGAGAATCTCGGCCTTATTCTCCTTGGAGGCAAATTGCACTTTGACAGACTAATAATGATTGGGCTGCAAAGCTGAAAACTCAAAAAAATTCTGAAATCTCTAATTAAAAGTTGTAGAAATATGAGCCTTTCTCGCTCTCCCCAGCGGGTTAGGGGGCTTAGAATATCCCGCGGTAAGTATGCCTGTCGTAAGAGGCGACTAAAATACCAAATTCATTCAAGGGGTTGCCAGCGCAATATATAGCTTCTCCAACCCAATTTTCAACCTCACCTACCCGTGCACCCGAACTCCTGATGGATCATGTGGTCATACCAAATCGTTCCCGAGATGGTCGGGCTATTACCTTTATGGTGCTTGTTACTGAAACGTACCGGATCTGCATCCGGCAAAAGATCATCAACATTGATAACATTCCCCAAAGCCTTCGGCGAGTGTCTTTATCGCTACAACAACAACAACAACAGCCTCTCTCGCTAATTAAATACAAATTAATAACATTGATATAATACTGAACTGCGGAAGTATTGCTAATAATGCTCTGCTAGAAAATTGAATGACTGATCAAGCTCCGTTGAACTAGCCTAAAAATATTCAACTCAATTTGAACTAAAACATGGAGTATGTATCGATTGCTAAGTTGAATACCGCCTTATGTTGGATTCCGTCAAGAAAACGCCCTATCTCAGAAAACGCTTGAAGAACACTCTATCTCAGAATTTTTTTCAAAAACACCTCAGCGTATGTCAAAATCTTTTGAGATTGAGCTTAGTTAGGGCGTTGTGAAACAAGATCCGACCTGGGGCATTCTTCAGCCAAATTCTGGGAAAGTGCTGTTTTGAAACAAATATAATAGGGCGTTATTCAAACGTTTTCTGAGATGGGGCGTTTTTGATACGGCAGCCGCGATGTATCTAATTATGTAGAAAAAATAGCAACAAAAAGGAAATACTCAGGGACAAATTACGAAGCGTGCAGCAAATAGCTGAGTGTATTGAGGCATATCCCTTTACACCAGAATGAATATAGCAGATTTCATCGGCGTGTGGGATTTTTGTATCGTAAAACTTACTCGAATTTTTGAGTACTTTCAAAAATGTTTTCAAAATGTTTTTTTACAGTTTTTGTTTCAAAATTAATCGAAGTTTCTTACCAAATTTTCGATGAAATGAAATAAGAAGAGTTTTATCGACGAAAGTTTATAAAAATTGCCGCTGCTACTTTCGCGTGCACTGCTGTATGTTGAGAGTGTCCTGGAACCAAATTTTTATTTTTTGTTGTTTTTCATTTGATTTTTAAAATTAATATGCCATTATTTGGCCCGAGAAGCTTTATATTATTCTACATCGAATGCGGTTTTTATTTTTGAAGTTCTTTTCACACTTTTCTCTGCTAAACTAGCTAAGGCCTCTCAAAGCATGTTTTGCATTTCATTAAACTATAAAAAAGTGCCCGCGGTCTGATCGTTTCTATAATCTGGATATTTCTATTCTTCTATCGGCCTAGGGGCGATTATTCAAAACAGGATCTCAAACAGCTTGCAGTTTCAACAGGGCTGAACCAAAGACATATGGGTTTTGGAGGCGTTGGTTCCATTTTGCAATTGAAAGGATGGTTGGTGTTATGTCGGGACACATTATATGCAGGACATACTGTGTCGAGGCTGATTCTGCATAAGTAAGAGTTCAACCTATTACAGTATCAAGATCAAGGGTGTGCCGGAATGACGAGCGTCTCCTTAGGAATTTTGCCTTCTTCATATGATAATTTCCGGTATTGGACTCTGAGAACGAGGTTCGCCGGGCACTAATCGGCGTATGAGATTGCTGACTCATCGTATATGATGCTGCAGGTTGCACTATGCTCATTTGGCCCACACTGCCAAATTCTTGTGTGCCAGATTTCTCCATAGATATTTGTTAGGATGACCAAGTTTCTGAGTATTCAACGGAAAATGTTTGTTGAGCATTTCGTTTCACTCTTATATGAGGAGTATTACCGCCTCACTGTGTACAAGTTGTTCTATAAATTGTTGGTTCGGGCTCGCCGGTGTGCCTTGCCGCTAGCACCGTCATCTCTTCGCATTTGCTACATGTCTCCTTGTAGTTTGTCTCACTTCCTTTTATCGATTCGCAAAAGCTTTAACACGCTGGGATGTGGGCTGAGTTGCGAATTTATTAGCAGCCTTTTGGGATTACAGCCTTTCGACGTCTAGCTTTGCTTGTGTTTTTTTGCTTTCATGTAGCCATGTACAGTCTATTTCGCGTTCTGAACGAGGGACAGCTATGTGTATTTAACGCATACTTCATAATGCTTATCTTAGCTTAATTTGTAGGTTTGCCTGTTTTAGTCTTTTATACCGAAAACTAATAATAATAATGTTGCGCATACGCATCGGTGCCCGTTCACAACGTTGATATCACGGCGGGACAGAACTCGCATGTGCATTCGAGTAGCTCAGAGAATGCGCCCTTACCCTCATTGTTCTTCTCATCATCGATGTGTAGGCGCAAGCGAATGAAAAATTATGTCAGTACTTAGCGACGAGGTCTCTCTTCTACCATACATTGGACACTGAAACTGCGCTTATTTGCAAGGCCATCATAGTTACGGTCTGATTATATCTGCACGAGCACATCAAGCTGTTGAAATCAATCTCATTCCAGTGCAAGAAAATCATATGCTCTTAGAATTCTGCAAGATTAGTCCAACCAAAAGATTGTTTCGTTATTCAACGCATTTGTTACATGGTTTTTACTAGAGTATGGGTTTACGTTGCGGGTCCCCTGCCCAGCGTATAACCCGCTCAGCGGTGGAAGGTAGTACTGTGATTCCTGTTTCTATAGCGAGTCGCTTGGTCCAATACAGATGTCCGCTTGTACCTTATGGTGGACATATGCTTCAAATAGAGTCCCCCAAATAGCGCCTAAGCCTATTTTGTGTGAGGTTGTCGCCTTTGCATGATAACTCCTCATTTCAAAGGAAATTGATTGATGCTATAAATATCTTAGTAAACAATTTTACACGAAAGGTGTTGACAGGTTATCAACATTGACCAAAAAATCAAACACACAAACACAAAAGGTTTGTGAGCCTCAAAAAACATATTTGAAGTAAGTATATTGGTAAAAGTTTTGTATGCCATCAGCCACATAGTATGACTGGCCAACTTGTTCATTGTCGACATCCATGACAAATTTTCATTGTTTCAAATAATAATCAATCAAGCAGCAGCTACAAAAATCACCAGTGCATTAACACCAAAAGCCACAAAAATGAAAACCAAATGAAAAGTTAGCGCACAGCTGTCATAAAAACTTAATGGGAAGCATTAGCCAATTCAGTAAAAGAACAAGAAAATTGGGGCGCAAGCGATTCATTTAAGATAGAAAAGTAGGAAAAACAACAACAAGAAAAAATATGGGTCACTGAACATGTTGAGCAGATAATTGGAGGCTTAAAAGAGTGGGCTTTTGATTGTATAAGTATTGAGGAAATATATTTTGATGAGGGTTTGAATAGGCTGACAAGTACATTGCAGCTTCTGTGCACTAAAGGAGTCGGTTCCAGCAAGTTCAGTTGTTATATTATTTTTTATCCACTTGATGCTTAGGTCTGGTTCATAAAGATCTCATATAAACCGAATGTGCCTATAATGTTAGTAAAATTTGTTTAAAAAACAAAATTAGGTACCCGGACTTATAGTCTAGAATAACTCCGTCCTCCTGGCAAATACTAAAAGTTTTCGAGCACTCAGCTCACTCTAGCTACTAATGAGATCAAATTTATAAGAAAGTAACGCCAAAGCGCAGTGTCCCACTTGTACGACCGTAATTTTTCTTTAGAGAAATGAACAACTTATTGATTATAATATTAGCCGTGTTTTTTTTTACACGCGTATACGTTTCGTTTGCGCGTGAAAAAAAAATGCCTGTGCTCGCTTTGATAATGCTTAGGAGACCCATCTAGCGGCTGTGGTTAAATAACTAGCTACAGCAACAGGGTGTACCGAAAATCGGATACACAACGCTCTGATGGCCATAGGGTATAACATATAGCTGAATCAGCTGCGATGAATTGTGGGCACACATAGAATACATAGAATTAGTGTAGAGGGTGAAACAAAGACACACATTTCAGTTACATCTGAGTATAATGCGTATTGAAATTTAGTAGGACAAAATGTGTGTGTGACCGACAATGAGCCACAAATGATTTAAAGAAATTGTGTTCGCGACGATTATTAGGAGTTAAACCCAGGTGAAACTACGCTTTGCGCGCGATATACAAACAAAAGTGTAACCATTTTTATACTCAGTTGAGCAGAGCTCACAGAGTATATTAACTTTGATTGGATAACGGTTGGTTGTACAGGTATAAAGGAATCGAGATAGATATAGACTTCCATATATCAAACTCATCAGTATCGAAAAAAAATTCGATTGAGCCATGTCCGTCCGTCCGTCCGTCTGTCCGTTAACACGATAACTTGAGTAAATTTTGAGGTATCTCGATGAAATTTGGTATGTAGGTTCCTGAGCACTCATCTCAGATCGCTATTTAAAATGAACGATATCGGACAATAACCACGCCCACTTTTTCGATATCGAAAATTTCGAAAAATCGAAAAAGTGCGATAATTCCTTACCAAATACGGATAAAGCGATGAAACTTGGTAGGTGAGTTGAACTTATGACGCAGAATAGAAAACTGATAAAATTTTGGACAATGGGGGTGGCACCGCCCACTTTTAAAAGAAGGTAAATTAGAAGTTTTGCAACCTGTAATTTGGCAGTCGTTGAAGATATCATGATGAAATTTGGCAGGAACGTTACACTTATTACTATATGCCAGAACGACCACGCCTACTTTTTAAAAAATTTTTTTTAAATTCAAATTTTAAAAGAAAAGTTAATATCTTTACAGTATATAAGTAAATTATGTCAACATTCAACTCCAGTAATGATATGGTGCAACAAAATACAAAAATAAAAGAAAATTTCAAAATGGGCGTGGCTCCGCCCTTTTTCATTTAATTTGTCTAGGATACTTTTAATGCCATAAGTCGAACAAAAATTTACCAATCCTTGTGAAATTTGGTAGAGGCTTAGATTCTAGGACGATAACTGTTTTTTGTGAAAAAGGGCGAAATCGCTTGAAGCCACGCCCAGTTTTTATACACAGTCGACCGTCCGTCCTTCCGCTCGGCCGTTAACACGATAACTTGGGCAAAAATCGATATATCTTTACTAAACTCAGTTGACGTACTTATCTGAACTCACTTTGTATTGGTGTAAAAAATGGCTGAAATCCGACTATGACCACGCCCACTTTTTCGATATCGAAAATTACGAAAAATGAAAAAATGCCATAATTATATACCAAATACGAAAAAAGGGATGAAACATGGTAATTGTATTGGTCTATTGACGCAAAATATAACTTTAGAAAAAAACTTGGTAAAATGGGTGTGACACCTACCATATTAAGTAGAATAAAATGAAAAAGTTTTGCAGGGCGAAATCAAAAGCTCTTGGAATCTTGGAAGGAATACTGTTCGTGGTATTACATATATAAATAAATTAGCGGTACCCGAAAGATGATGTTCTGGATCACCCTGGTCCACATTTTGGTCGATATCTCGAAAACGCTTTCACATATACAACTAAGGGCCACTCCCTTTTAAAACCCTCATTAATACCTTTAATTTGATACCCATATCGTACAAACACATTCTAGAGTCGCCCCTGGTCCACCTTTACGGCGATATTTCGAAAAGGCGTCCACCTTAAGAACTAAGGCCCACGCCCTTTTAAAATACTCATTAACACCTTTCATTTGATACCCATATCGTACAAACAAATTCTAGAGTCACCCCTGGTCCACGTTTATGGCGATATCTCAAAAAGGCGTCCACATATAGAACTAAGTTCCACTCCTTTTTAAAATACTCATTAACACCTTTCATTTGATACCCATATCGTACAAAGAAATTCTAGAGTCGCCCCTGGTCCACCTTTATGGCGATATTTCGAAAAGGCGTCCACCTTAAGAACTAAGGCCCACGCCCTTTTAAAATACTCATTAATACCTTTCATTTAATACCCATAACGTACAAAATAAATTCTAAAGTCACCCCTGGTCCACCTTTATGGCGATATCTCGAAAAGGCGTCCACCTATAGAACTTAGGCCCACTCCCTTTTAAAATTATCATTAACACATTTCATTTGATACCCATATCGTACAAACAAATTCTAGAGTCCGGCCTGGTCCACCTTTATGGCGATATCCCTAAATGGCGTCCACCTATAGAACTATGGCCCACTTCCTCTTAAAATACTCTTTAATACCTTCCATTTGATACACATGTCATACAAACACATTACAGGATTACTCTAGGTTCATTTTCCTACATGGTGATTTTCGCTTATTTTGTCTCCAAAGCTCTCAGCTGAGTATGTAATGTTCGGTTACACTCGAACTTAGCCTTCCTTACTTGTTGATTTTAAAAACTATCGAGATGCACAAGCCGACGGAATTCGCATAACTCTCGGCAGAAATACACTCGGATAGATTGACAAACAAGCCTGATTTAGCAAAAAATATGGTTTATGGAAGTGAAAAACAGCGGATTCGCTGGCTGGGTCGTGTTATGCGAATGAAATGCGAATGAATGCAGTCAGAAAGTATTCTTATCGAAACCCGCCTATGGAAACAGAAGAAGAGAGCAGCGCCTTCTCCGCTCAAAGGACTACGTGAAAACGATTTATATTCCTTTGGTGTCATCAACTGGCGCCAGCAAGCTCAACGAAGAAGCGAATGGCGCATAAATATCAGATAACCGTTTAAACGGTTTATTAAGAAAGCTTTACTTACAAAGGAGTTGTGAAAATTTACTGGTGTACTCTTGATTTAAAATAAATGTGATGAGTCTGGGAAAGGAAATGTTATACAAATGAATCAGCTATGCTAGAATACTTATAGAAAATTCTAATATTAGTCTTTATAACTGAAACTCGTCATTTCAAGTAATGTTATATGAGGAATAAAGTTTTAAATTTTATTACCTTCTATTGTTTAATTTTGACATATTTATGTATCGGGCAATTGAGCGGCGCTATGAAGCTTTGCGGAATATAATTAAATTTAAAACCTCTTTAGGCGAATAATGCAATTCGAGAGCAGCAGTAAAATATAAAAATTTATATTTGTCTAACGCACAGTAATATAATACGTTTTTCTTAACTTCAGGGGCTATCTTACTTAATTTGTAAACTTTAATGATGGCCTAGCAAAGACATTAACGAAATATTTTTTATAAATTAAAAAATTAATAATAACGTTGTTTTTTTAAAAATCTACCAGTTACATGCCAACATGTTTGTACTAACTGAAAAGACGAGTACGGGTGGGATTTAAGGGGTTGATAAGACCTATACAAAACTTCCGAAACCAATTGTCAACCTCACCTACGCGAGGGGAATGCTGTTACAAATATAAATGTATCATACACATGTTTAGCAGGCGAGGCTCCGGCGACACCACGATCCCCATAGAACTAGGGGATGGGGAGGGCGGGATGGCCTAGAAGGTTTAATGTGGTCAAATAAATCGTTCCCGAGATGATCGGGCTAGTACCTTAATTGTGCTTTGTTACCGGAACGTACCGGATCTACATATATCCGGCAAAGGACCATCAACACCGATAACACTCCCAAAGCCTTCGGGGAGTGTCTTTATCGTTAATACAACAACAACACAGAGCATATTAACTTTGATTAGATAACGGTTGGTTGTACAGGTATAAAGGAATCGAGATAGATATAGACTTCCATATAAAAAAATTATCAGTATCAAAAAAAAAAAAATTTGACTGAGCCATGTCCGTCCGTCCGTGAGTTAACACGATAACTTGAGTAAATATTGAGATATCTTCACCAAATTTGGTACACGACCTTATCTGGACCAAGAATAGATTGGTATTGAAAATGAGCGAAATCGGATGATAACCACGCTCACTTTTTATATATATAAAATTTTGGAAAACACGAAAACCTGATAATTTGACATGTGGACTGATATTGAGCCTTTTGAGACCGCCCACTTATGATAAAATCAATTTTAAAAATATTATTAATCATAAATCAAAAATCATTAAAACTCTCGTAACATAATTCGGCAGAGAGATTGCCTTTAATATAAGGAATGCTTTGCAGAAAAATTAACGAAATCGGTTAAGGACCACGCCCACTTTTACATAAAAGATTTTTAAAAGGGTCGTGGACGAATAAAATAAGCTATATCTTTGCAAAAATGAGCTTTATATTAATGGTATTTCATTTCCCAAGTGGATTTATAACAATAAATAGGAAAAACTTCAAATTTAAAAAAAATGGGCGTGGCACCGCCCCTTTATTCACAAAGCAATTTTCTATGTTTAGGGAGCCATAACTTGAAGAAAAATATAAAATTGGGTACAAAAATTTCCCCTATAGCAGAAGATATTTCTTAGCCGGAGCGTCATCTTTCATTCGCATAACATAGTCGCTGCCTTTTAATTCGCTGCACTATATTGATGTCTGCACAAAGCTGGTACTGCTCATAATTTAATCTCCTTCGATACTCGCTATCGCCAAGGTGTAGAGGTCCATACATTTTTCGAAGAGCTTTTCTCTCGAACACTCCCAGAGCCGCTTCATCTGATGTTGCCATGGTTCATGCTTCTTCACTATATAGCAGGACGGGTACAATGAGTGACTTGTAGAAAATAATTTTCGTTTGCCGAAAGAACTTTACTTTTCAATTGCCTACCTAGCTCAAAGTAGCATTTAGTGCCAAAAGTGATTCTTCACTCAGTTTACGAGCTGATTTTGTTGTTTGTGTTAATGCTGGTTCCCAAATACCTACGTTATCATGGGACTGCTCACCAGCACTCGAAAGAAAAAGTAAAGTCAATATGATGTCTAGGGTGCAACGGTTTGCCGAATAATTTATGCCAGCGTCGATTCCCTCAACACCGACAGAGATGCCGAGAGTGTTGTTTATTCCTCACTCGAAACACATGTTTCGTAAACTCTAGGCAAGTTATAAAGCAATGAGAATGAATGAGGTAGAGTGGCATCAGATTTGAGTATGCTAGAATACTGAGGTCCATTCCTGAAAGCTGACGTCAGCTAATTTAATTAAACGGATGCTCTCTTTCTGGATAAAAAAAATTTAGATTGAAATCCCAGACAGGCGCATAAGGGACTTATCTCTATCCTAGATCTAGGTTCTATAGCTGTATTCACTGCTGACTTCTATTCTATATATTCAGCATCCTCAAATACTAGTCTGTCGACCCATTGCATTTTTTTCAAGACAAGTTTAAAGTCATAAAGATACCGCTCGATGGCTATCATTCATGACTACCTTGCCCGCGTTAATGTCAGGGCAGAAGTTCTTCTTTGAAAATATCTCTAGATTGCTGATGTTAGCTAAACGTGCTGTCTTCTCGATATGCTGCAACCTTGCTGTGGGTTCGAGGTCACAGTTGTATACATGGAAATTATTCTGCCGGCAAAATCGTATGTGCAGAAACATTGCTTGCGCTCCTGCTATGAAAGAATACTGGGTCCTATCTGTCCTTACCCAGAAAGCTAACACACTAATCTGGTATACTGAATGAATTTTAATGGTCTCTCTCAGGTGATTTGATAATGATTTAAACGGGCCCCTGTCTGAAAGCAGCAGTGACGAGAGAGAGATAAAAATAAAGAAAATTTTCTTTGCAGATGCCATACTCTGACAAGAACACCTAAAGAATTTCTACCTAATGTCTTTCTGCATTGCTATCGCGCAGCCCTTATAAGCTAGGCTAACCTAACATCAAGCATGAAATTTATAAGCTTAAATCTACGACGATAAGAATGTTTCCCTTAAATTAAAAAGGCGCATAGTTTAGCATGAAAGATAATATCGTTCTTTTCTTAATATTAATTTAAACTGTACGCCTATCAACTACTCATCGTTCCAAAATTTAATTTGTAAAATTATGGAGATATTTCAGGCCAGTTAACCTTTATGCCTTAACTTGCTCGGAAGTATTTTTGTGAAGGTTTTAGATACAATATGTATTTCATATTTTAAAAGCCAGGTGTACTTGTAGACATGGTAGTATAGCTTTGATTGGATAACCGTTTGTTTTTACAGGTAAGACTCGCAACGCCATTGAGCTGTTTGTCTCTCTCCAAATTCTCCGCCTGTCGGTTGACACCAGCCCATTGGGATTGCAATCTAGTAGTGCCACAGTAAAGGCCTGCTTCGCAACTTTTCAACTTTGTTCATCTCTTTCTCGGCGAAAAGCGGAGTCTCATCGTTAGCTCCCTTTAGTTTCACCGAATAAACAGGAGTCTGGTTATTACCTCCTTTTGGCTTTTTAGCATTTACGTTTTTATTTCTTATTTCCTCTTCATATACTACAGCTTTTATGGCTTTCTAAAACACCCGTCTTCTCTCCGCTTTGCAGAATTTGAGATTTGGTTCCTGTCATTCCGGCTAGTTTGCTGCTTGGTTCTGGGACTGGGGCGTGTGCCATTCACCTACTGCCTTTTAAAAGCAAGCTTGTCAGGTTCAGCCGATTGCTGCCTCTTGCCTCTCGGGGCACTTTCTCTCTGGCCCATGCCAATCGATCGCTCTCGTCGTTCGTTGGATTAACGTTAGTTCTTTGTATGGGCTGGTAGACTGCTCCTCTACCGAGCGCACTGACTGCATACTATCATCGCTATCAGCGTCCGAATCATTACTGATAGCGATTTCTTCTTCCCGGGCTAGCGACGCCATTGCTTTTAACTTCTCATCCTTATTACTTTAGAAGTTTACGAGTTCATCTTGGTCGTACGACCGACTGAGGTCGGGCTCAGCGGTCTAATGCTAAAACTAGGGATAAAAAGCGTCCGCTACAACAGTGCTCTGGTAAGGTCATCATTACTTCCCGAAGCGGTCCGGTATGGGGAAGGCTCCGTTCCGAAAGTACCCCCTGGCTGCAATTCATCCAATAGGGGCCGTGCCTAGCATCCTTGATTAGGAGGTTGGATAGATGCCAATTTTATCTTGTTTAATATTATAAAAAGCGATAAATATTTCAAAGAGTTTTAAGAGAAGAGTATTAATTTTTTGCCAACTCATAATTGGTTAAATAGAAATAAATTTATGAGTTTGGTTGAAATCATTAAAGAAAGTAACAACTTTATTTAGCACACATTCAATTAATATAACCAAAAATTTTTATTAAATCGCAATCATTAACATTTATTTCTAGATAAATCCATTAAAATATCGTTATTTCGACTGCTGAGTGGAATTTCACCCTATCTCAGCCACCATTTCGAAAACGACCTACCTCTGCATAAATTTAAAATGTTTTGACGTGAGATGGGACATTTATACAAAAAATACTGTAATGGGGCTTTCAGCCGAGATAGGGCGATGTTCCATTCAGCAGTCAGGTATGTAATACTCCGTTATTGCTACAACAATATGTGCGCAATGAGTTTTTAATTCAAGAAGTATTTTGATTGTAGCAGTTCAAGTTTTACAATAAAAAATTAAATTTTGGTATATTTCCTCATGGAAATGAAAAACGAAAACATTTTAGCAGAAATATATTAGCACTCTGATGTTTGCGAGAGTACCATCTCTGTACTATTTATTTAGAAGTATTGCATAATTTTATTACAGCATTTAATTTATACTAACACTTATGTACATCCCGTTTTTTCTTTTATAAATAATCGAGCAGGACTCTCAACAGATAAATCTATATATAGCATTTTTTCATACTGGGAATAACTTCCTACCACAGCACAAAGAGCTCCGCTCACAACGCCCGCTGATCCAGAATCTACATCAGCTGTTATAACATATCCAGATCTCAGTCCTTTTCTAAGTCTTCCAGTGTCGTCAATGAAAGTGCGAGCAAAACATTTCTTTTCTCCAATAATTTGGCGAGTAGAACGGATATTATCACCTAGTCCAAGTCGTGAACAAAATCCACTAACATCCATTTTCATGCGCGGTGTTAATTTAGTTGTGCAAAGTTTTATTGCTCCTACTGTAGGTTTTTTGTCAAAGGGGGTTTTCAGTTGAATTATACCTATATCGATATAGTCGCTTCCCGTGACTGGTTCATGAAGAACAGAAGCCACTTCGCAAACTTGCCCCGTTTGAGATATACTGTTTAGACCAGCTCTAACTCTGATCCTTTGCGCTTCTGTGTTCCTCACGCATTGTAAAGATTTAACCACGTATTCCAAAGTGATTAGTGATCCAGTGCAAGCATATATTCCGTCTTCATATATTGCCACCACATATGGCACATATGGTGGTGTATCCTTTACTTGCACAGAACTGCTAGAACTGCCACCGCTAGTGCGAAATTGCGCTTTCGTGTAGGTGAAAGGGAAGCTAAGCGCGACCAAAAAAAGAACGAAATAATTTCTTAAACTCATTTTAGATGATAACCTTTGAGACACTTGCTAAATACTGAGTAAATCAAAATAAGTTTTGTGGGCGCTATTTATACATTAGTGGATTGTGTGAATAACAAATAAGTAAAAACTACTGGATTCAGGAAATGGGCCAAAGCAAATATTTGGCTGTTTTGAAAACAACATTTCCTTGTGATTATTTTAGTTATTTGCACAGTCTAATTGTGCTATTGAATTGAGAAAGGCTATGTGATATAATGTTTGTATTTTAGATGAATAAACACAGAAAAGTACAATATGTATACTAATTAGTTTTAACTGTTTGTATTTTTAATGAATAAACACAGAAAAGTATTATTACTTTATTGAGTGCCTAATGGAGTTAAGAATCTAGACGGTTTTGTGGGCCCTATTTATACATTAGTGGATTGTGTAAAGAAAAAATAAGTAGAAACTTCTAGATTTAAGAAAATGGGAACAAAGAAAACATTTGGCTGTTTTGAAAACAACATTTCCTTGTGATTATTTTAGTTATTTGCACAGTCTAATTGTGCTATTGAATTGAGAAAGGCTATGTGATATAATGTTTGTATTTTAGATGAATAAACACAGAAAAGTATTATTGCTTTATTGAGTGCCTAATGTATTCAAAACTCTAGACGGTTTTGTGGGCGCTATAATGCATTAGTGGATTGTGTAAATAACAGGTAAGGAATGCTAAGTTCGGGTGTCACCGAACATAACATACTCAGCTGAGAGCTTTGTAGACAAAATAAGGGAAAATCACCATGTAGGAAAATTAACCTAAGGAATGTGTTTGTATAACATGTGTATCAAATGGAAGGTATTAAAGAGCATTTTAAAATGGTGTGGGCCTTAGTTCTATAGGTGGACGCCATTTCGGGATATCGCCATAAAGGTGGACCAGGGGTGACTCTAAAATGTGTTTGTACGATATGGGTATGAGATGAATGGTGTTAATGAGTATTTTAAAAGGGAGTGGGCCTTAGTTCTTTAGGTGGACGCCTTTTCCAGATATCGCCATAAAGGTGTACAAGGGGTGACTCTAGAATGTGTTTGTATGATATGGGTATGAGATGAATGGTGTTAATGAGTATTTTAAAAAGGAGTGGGCCTTAGTTCTTTAGGTGGACGCGTTTTCCAGATATCGCCATAAAGGTGTACTAGGGGTGATTCTAGAATGTGTTTGTATGATATGGGTATGAGATGAATGGTGTTAATGAGTATTTTAAAAAGGAGTGGGCCTTAGTTCTTTAGGTGGACGCCTTTTCCATAAAGGTGGACCAGAGGTGACTCTAGAATGTGTTTGTAAGATATGGGTATCATATGAAAGGTGTTAATGAATATTAAAAGGGAGTGGACCTTAGTTCTATAGTTTTACGCCTTTTCGTGATATCGCCATAAAGGTGGACCAGGGGTGACTCTAGAATGTGTTTGTATGATATGGGTATGAGATGAATGGTGTTAATGAGTATTTGAAAAGGTAGTGGGCCTTAGTCCTATAGGTGGACGCCTTTTCGAGATATCGCCATAAAGGTGTACCAGGGGTGACTCTAGAATGTGTTTGTACGATATGGGTATCAAATGAAAGGCGTTAATGAATATTAAAAGGGAGTGGGCCTTAGTTCTATAGGTTTACGCCTTTTCGAGATATCGCCATAAAGGTGGACCAGGGGTGACTCTAGAATGTGTTTGTATGATATGGGTATGAGATGAATGGTGTTAATGAGTATTTTAAAAGGGAGTGGGCCTTAGTTCTTTAGGTGGACGCCTTTTCCAGATATCGCCATAAAGGTGGAGCAGGGGTGACTCTAGAATGTGTTTGCACGATATGGGTATCAAATGAAAGGTGTTAATGACTATCAAAAAGGACTGGTCCTTAGTTCTATAGGTTTACGCCTTTTCGAGGTATCGCCATGAAGGTGGACCAGGGGTGACTCCAGAATTTTTTTGTACGATATGGGTATCAAACGAAAGATGTTAATGAGTATTTTAAAAGGGAGTGGGCCTTAGTTCTATAGGTGGGCGCCTTTTCGAGATATCGCCATTAAGGTGGATCAGGGGTGACTCTTGAATGTGTTTGTACTATATGGGTATCAAATGAAAGGAGCTAATGAGTATTTTAAAAGGGAGTGGGCCTTAGTTCTATAGGTGGAGAGATATCGCCATAAAGGTGGACCAGGGGTGATTCTAGAATGCGTTTGTACGATATGGGTATCAAATGAAAGGTGTTAATGATTATTTAAAAGGGAGTGTGCCTTAGTTGTATATGTTAAGGCGTTTTATAGATATCGGACCAGGGTGATAAAGAACATCATCTGTCTGGTACCGCTAATTTATTTATATATGTAACACCACGAACAGTATTCCTGTCGTGATTCCAAATGCTTTGGATTTCGCCCTGCAAAACTTTTTCATTTTCTTCTACTTAATATGGTATTCATTTTACAAAGTTTTTTTTTCTAAAGTTATATTTTGCGTCAATAAACCAATCCAATTACCATGTTTCATCCCTTTTTTCGTATTTGGTATAGAATTATGGCATTTTTTTCATTTTTCGTAACTTTCGATATCGAAAAAGTGGGCGTGGTCATATTCGGATATCGGCCTTTTTTTATAGCAAGACAAAGTGAGCTCAAATAAGTATTTGAACTAAGTTTAGTAAATATATATCGATTTTTGTGCAAGTTATCAGTCGAGCGGAAGGACAGACGGTCGACTGTGTATTAAAACTGGGAGTGGCTTCAAACCGATTTCGCATATTTTCACAGAAAACAGTTATCGTCATAGAATCTATGCCCCTACCAAATTTCATCAGGATTGGTAAATTTTTGTTCGACTTATGGCATTAAAAGTATTCTAGACCAATTAAATGAAAAAGGGCGGAGCCACGCCTATTTTGAAATTTTCTTTTATTGTTGTATTTTGCTGCACCATATCATTACTTGAGTTGAATGTTGACATAATTTACTTACATACTGTAAAGATATTCAATTTTTTGTTAAAATTTGAATTAAAACAAATGTTTTTTTTTTAAAGTGGGCATGTTCTTCATCCGATTTTGCTAATTATCATTTAGCACATATACAGTAGTAGTGGTAACGTTCCTGCCAAGTTTCATCATCCTATCTGCAATGACTGCCAAATTGCTGCTTGCAAAACTTTTAAATTACCTTCTTTTAAAAGTGGGCGGTGCCACGCCCATTGTCAAAAATTTTACTAATTTTCTATTCTGCGTCATATGGTCAATCCACATACCAAGTTTCATCGCTTTATCCATCTTTGGTAATGAATTATCGCATTTTGTCGGTTTTCGATATCGAAAAAGTGGGCGTGGTTATAGTCCGATATCGTTCATTTTAAATAGCGATCTGAGATGAGTGCTCAGGAACCTACATACCAAATTTCATCAAGATACCTCAAAATTTACTCAAGTTATCGTGTTAACGGACGGACGGACGGACATGGCTCAATCAAATTTTTTTTTGGATCCTGATTATTTTGATATATGGAAGTCTATATCTATCTCGATTCCTTTATACCTGTACAACCAACCGTTCTCCAATCAAAGCTAATATACTCTGTGTGCAAAGTACGCTGAGTATAAAAAATAAGTAGGCACTTCTAGACTTCAGGAAATGGGCACAAAGCAAATATTTGGCTGTTTTGAAAACAACATTTTCTTGTGATTATTTTAGATATTTGCACAGCTTAATTGTGCTATTGAATTGAGAAAGGCTATGTGATATAATGTTTGTATTTTAAATAAATAAACCCAGAAAAGTACAATAGGTATACTCAGGCCCGGATTTAGAGGTACTAAGACATTTTTTTAGTTCAGGAGAGTCTTTAGTTGTTCCATGTGCAAATTTTAAGCCGAATTTCAAAAGCAACGAATATTGATAATGATTTTTTGCCTGGGCCTGAGGAGACAATAAAAACGTCAAACAAAAATGTATGTTTACATGAATCCGAAATCGTAAAGTTTTCGTGGCGACACTGCTGAAGGTTCATCTTCAAAAATCTTCCAACACCACCAACTCTATATCAAAGTCCAGATTATTTAAACGACTTCGATATCGGTACCGTGAATAATGAGTTTTTGCGATCTGAAGAAGTCAAAGAAATAATTCGTCGAGGTCATCAAAAGTGTCCTGTTATTTTTCCACGTGATTGTCATGACTAGGCATTTCCTACCTCGTTGTTAAACAGAATCTTGCCAAATGGAGAGAAAGTGGAGCATGACTGGTTAGTGTGGGGTGCCAGTACCAATGCTTTTTATTGCCTGCCATGTCGTCTGTTAAGCACCAGTACTTTAAATCGACCTAAAATTTGTTCTGCGGATATTCGAAATTCCAGGTATGGAAGAAGCTATAATGCCATAAAAACTGCCATCATACGAAAATACTCAAGATCACATTAAATGTTATATTCAATGGCGATCTTTACATAATCTAATTCAAAAAGAGGCTACAATTCATACAGTTATCAATGACCAACTAATCACTGAAACCCAAAAGTGGAAAGAAATTTTATATAGAATTTTGGACACTATTTTATTTTTGGGTGAAAGAGGCATAGCTTTCAAAGGCGTAAGTATATGTCTTGGTGAACGAAACGATGGAAATTTTTTGGGCACTTTAGAACTCATAAGCCATTATGATCCGATACTTAGAGATCATTTGAAGAAAGTTAAGATTTCACAACAGCAGCACAAAGGTTTACAAATTCACTAACTTTCCCTAGACATTCAGAACGAGCTTATAGAAATTTGTGCAAAGCACGTGAGGGAACTATATCAGATCAAGGCAAGAAAGCCAAGTATTTTTCTATTATCTTTGATGCTACGCCTGATGCTAGTCACGTTGACTACGTTCATTTTGCGCTACCACCATTTCAAATCGAAAGCAACAAATTTTACAATTCAAGAGCGGTTTTTGGGTTTCGTGAATTGTAACCAAAAGAATGGTCAGAAAATCGCTGATCTAATTTGCCATACCCTAGGTAAACATGAAATCCCATTAAAAGATTGTCGAGCACAAGGGTACGATAACGGCGCCAATATGAAAGGAGCTTACAACGGTGCACTACGTAACATTCTCGACAAAAACTCGAACGCTGATTACTCGCCTTATGCAACCCACAGTCTCAATTTATGTGGTGTTGATGCTGCAGAATGTTTTACGGCTGCAACTACTTTCTTCGGAATTGTACAAAAATGTTTTACTATTTTCAGCAGCACTCCACAAACGATGGGACATCCTCAAAAAAAATGTACCGAGCTCTCTTCATAGTCCTTCAGCCAAAAGCCAAATTTGACTGCGCAAGCATACAGCGATGTTACCTTAATGGTGCTGTGTTACCGGAGCATATCGAATCTGTATCCGGCAAAGGCCTATCACATCGATAACACTCGCCAAAGCCTTCGGGGAGTAACCTTATCGCTACAACAACAACAACAACCGGCATTCTGAAGTACATCAACAAGTTCGAATGTATCCTGCTGTCCTCAATTTTGTTCAAAATTCTGACTACCATTAATGAAACAAAGGTGGTCCTCCACGCTAGAGACGCCACCATAGATGTTGAGGTTCGACATCTAGATGCTTTACTAGCTGATTTGAAGTTGATCAGGAACCAATGGGAAACAATTTTAGACGAATGCAAAACAGTAGCTATTCAATTGAATATCTCGCCAAAGTTTCCGTACATTCGAAGAAGAAAACCCAAAAGACGTTTTGAAGATAATGGAAATGAGATGATTACGGATGATCCAGAGTCTGATTTTAAAAACAATACATTCTTGGTGATCGTCGATTCGGTAATCACTGGCATTACTGAACGATGTGCAGTTATGAGAAATTTCAGCGAGACGTTTTCCTTTTTGTGGCAATTTGAAGACATGGATGAAACTACGGTTCGGGCGAGCGCAGCAAAATTTGTCCAAGAATACAAGTCGGACATTTCTCAAAGCTTAGAATGCGAAATAATACACTTGAAACATATTTACGAAGCAAATTTTGATAAAGGTCTGTCACTATTGGAATTGCTAAATGCCATCTACATATGTTCAAAATCTGTATCCGATTTTCGCCAACATTTGTGTTGCTTTACGTATCTTTTGCACTATACCTGTCACTGTAGCTGGTGCAGAACGTTCTGTCAGCGTCCTTTAAAGAATCAAAAACGTTCATAGTTCGTGTATTATAAAAATTTTGCACCGAAAAAAGCAAGAAAAGCCACTCTTTGATATCCCAACTTTCTGTATTGAATAATTAAAATTTATAGTCATCATTCAATTTATCAGAAATGTATTAAAATGTTACCAAATAACTAGAAAAGATTATTTGAAAAATATGTGGCTGTTAAAAGAGAATTTTATTTCTACGTTACAATAAAACAGTATAAATAGTAAATATTCTTTGTTAAATGATTCAAGGTTCGATTCGAGCTCAAGGCCAAAACAATGGCGCAACACTGAATAAATATAGTTGGTAAAAAGGAATAGAAGTAGCAAATTTGCCAGTCAAACAAACCACCGGTGTATAGCTAAATTGTTAGCGCAGCGTGCCTAAAGCGTACTGATGATGAAGGCTTAGCACCCTTCGATATGGATATATCTGCGCAGTTATGGCAGGTTGTCTGAAAAATTTTCTACTTACTATTCCAAAAACAAAATACAATTTTTCAAATTTGGAAAAATTTAAAAAAATAACAATAATTAACATTAGAAAAAAATTATTGTTCTGGCCTTGAGCTCGAATCGAACATTGAATCATTTTTCAATAGGCCGATAAAAACAAAAACAATTTATTCTTTGTTAATTTTATTGTCAGCTCTTAGTTCAAAAATCATTTAGTTGATGTTGCAAACAATTTTTTTGATGTAATCCATCAATAATGATTAATGAATGAGACGTCATTAATTCGAGTTAATCAAATGTATTAGTGGATTTTTTATAGGGGGCCCGTAAATTGTTTAGTACCGGCCCATATTATCTCTCCACGGCCCTGGGTGTACTAATTAGTTTTAACTGTTTGTATTTTTAAACGGTTTTATTTAAGTTGACTTGACAGGCTGCACGGCTGGGCGGCCAGCGCGAATTTTGTAATTAAAATTTAAGTAACTTCCCGATAAGCTAAAAGCTTGAAACTTGGAATATAGTTCAGAACCCCGCTAGGTGGCGCAAGGATCGAGGTATTCACAAAAATCGTATTTGTTGTCCGATTTGGCTCATATTTGGAACACATAATACATACAAGAATAGAAAGCGCCCTATGAAAAAATCACCGCTAGGTGGCGCAAGGATCGATATATTCACAAAAATTGTATTTGTGGTACGATTTCGCTCATATTTGGAACACATAATACATAAATGAATAGAAAGCGACCTATGAAAAAATATCGCCGCTAGGTGGCGCAAGGATCGAGATATTCATAAAAATCGTATTTGTGGTCCGATTTAGCTCATATTTGGAAATCATATTTGACATACAGAAATAGAAACTGTCCGATTTGGCTCTTTGAACAAATATTATATACAGTCCGGGAGAAGTGACGTCAAAATACTTTGGAGCACATAAGTTTAAATTTTGTTAGTGAAATTTCAGTATAAAAGTTCTAGTCTCGTTAGAAGAGACGTCAAAATACTTTGGAGCACATAAGTTCAAATTTTGTTAGTGAAATTTCATTACAAAAATTCATTTCCCGGTAGAAGTGACGTCAAAATACTTTGGAGCACATAAGTTCAAATTTTGCTAGTGAAATTTCAGTATAAAAATTCTAGTCCCGTTAGAAGAGTCGTCAAAATACTTTGGAGCACATAAGTTCAAATTTTGTTAGTGAAATTTCATTACAAAAATTCATTTCCCGGTAGAAGTGACGTCGAAATACTTTGGAGCACATAAGTTCAAATTTTGCTAGTGAAATTTCAGTATAAAAATTCTACTCCCGTTAAAAGAGACGTCAAAATACTTTGGAGCACATAAGTTCAAATTTTGTTAGTGAAATCTCATTACAAAAATTCATTTCGCGGTAGAAGTGACGTCAGAATACTTTGGAGCACATAAACTCAAATTTTGCTAGTGAAATTTCAGTATAATAAAAAAAAAATTTTTTTAAGTTAAACAGTTTTATCGAAAACAATACTTACATTAAGTAGTAATAATACTGAAAAAAAATTTGATGCGTCCAACGCTTTTATTTAAATTTGTGATCAACGCCTTAGATTGATGAGGAGTGTGATGACTAGTACCTAGGACCTACCTAATTATTTTCTATCTTTTAGTATTATTACTACTTAATGTAAGTATTGTTTTAAATAAAACCGTTTAACTTAAAAGTTTTCTTTAAATTATTTTATTAATGAATAAACACAGAAAAGTATTATTGCTTTATTGAGTGCCTAATGGAGTTAAGAATCTAGATGGTTTTGTGGGCGCTATTTATACATTAGTGGATTGGAGTGTAAATAAACAAGTAAGAACGGGACTGTCTTCGGCTGTGCCGAAGACTTCATACCTTTCATGAATGGGGCTGAACAATAATCTTATCCCGTTCGTAATCGTCGAATAATCGGATGTGTAAGATAAGAAATATATAGTGAACAGATCTACATACCTTAACGATTTTTAAGATAAATATAAAATAAAAAATAGGTAGGTAATCTGTGTGAGGATGCAAAGCTTCACGTTTTTTGTGGTCTGCATGTAAAAACTATGGCTACCAATCACGTATTTCAAAAATATATGACGTAAACGTAACTATTTGATGAAATTTGATGATTTTTGAAGCTTCTGGCCGTAAAAAAGGGGTCAAAATGACAGTTTATATGAAGTATATAATATATATACCACCGATCTCTATGATTTTTTCAGACAACAATATATGCTGTATACGTAAGCATTTTGTGAAATTTGAAGCTTCTAACTGTTAAAACGGGGCAGAAATTGCGCGAAGTTTCTTATCTGAACAATCGGTTGTATGAGATATATACTATGTATACCACCGATCTCAATGATTTTTTCAGACATCAATATATGTTATACGCGTAAGCAATCAGTGAAATTTGAATCTTATAGCTGTTAAAATGGGGTAGAAATTGCGAAAAGTTTCTTATCTGAACAATCGGTTGTATGAGATATATACTATGTATACAACCGATCTCTATGATTTTTTCAGTCAACTATATATGCTATATACGTAAGCAATCGGTGAAATTTGAAGCTTATAGCTGTTAAAATGGGGTAGAAATTGCGAAAAGTTTCTTATCTGAACAATCGGTTGTATGAGATATATACTATATATATAACCGATCTCTATGATTTTTTCAGACAACAATATATACTATATACGTAAATATTCGGTAAAATTTGAAGCTTCTAGCTGTTAAAATGGGGCTAAAATTTGCGAAAATATATATATATATACTATATATATATACTGTATATACCACCATATATATACTATATATACCACCGATCTTTATGATTTTTTCAGAAAACAATATATGCTATATATTGTTTGCATTCGTTGAAATTTGAAGCCTCTAGCTCTTAAAATAGGGCAGTAATTACGAAAAGTTCCTTATCTGAACAATCGGTTGTGGGGGATATATATTATATATACGACCGATCTCATAAATTGTTTCAGGCAACAATATGTGCAATTTACGAAAGTATATGGTGAAGTTTGAAGCTTTAATCTGTTAAATTGGGTAAGATATTACAAAAATCCTCTTTTTCTGAAAAATCGGTTGTATGGTTATATGCTATAGTGGTCCGATCCGGTCGGTTCCGACAAATGTCTAATCGGACAACCAAATACACCCGCTCACCAAATTTTATCAATATATCTCAAAAATTGAGGGACTAGTTTGCATACAAACAGACAGACGGACAGACGGACATGGCTAAATCAACTCAGCTCTTCAACCTGATTATTTCGGTATACTTAATGGTGGGTCTATCTATTTTCCTTTAAGGACTTACAATTTTCGGTTTCGTGACGAAATTAATATACCATTTCATTTTCATGAAAGGTATAAAAATAAGTAGAAACTTCTAGATTTCAGGAAATGGGAACAAAGAAAGCATTGACTGTTTTTTGGGAACCGCAGACTACTTTGTCCCGTCGTAATAACTACTTGGGATATCGTCATATGTTGGAAGTTATTCAACTGTTTAAATATAACATCATATTGTAACGAATTTAGAGCAATTCCACTTATTTGCAACCTTCTACTAATGCTCGAATCACTAAACTGTTGAATAAATAACTCCACTATTCAATAATGCAAAATGGCCTTTATTAAAGTAATTCTCAATAATACTTATACTTCGCAACTTATAGCTTGCTTAAATCAAACTGACCTATCGTGTCTCAATTGTTTCGGCTTTTGTACTGTTCGATTTCGTCGTTCCTAACTTCTAGGTGTTTCCAGAATTTACTTAGTTACCAACTATAAAATTAAAAATAACTACAGATGCACGTGTATACCTTCTCATATGCGCGCGTATATGTGAGTGATACTTGCACAAATGATTGCCTACTTTTGGGAGTATCTCAGATATATGCATCTGTTCGTGCGTTGCTCTCCGCTGCTTGTATGGACATATGTGTAGAATAATGATTAATTTGGTTATATGCATACAAGTCGCTGGTCAGTATCGGCTTAGAGATGATAGTACCCCTTAGTGTTGCTAATATTCATCACACTGCCCTCCACCTAAGTCTGATCGTACCGTTCAGACAAATCTCCTGATCTAAACGCCGCTAGCATCTCCAAATTTCGCGGTTTCCCAATGGTTTGTATGAGGTAGATGGTATCACTGATCTTCTTCACAAATTTGTACGGGCCTTCCCAACTGCACTGAAATTTGGATGGAACACCTTTCCGCCGGTGAGGGTTGTATAACTGTACCAAATCTCCCTCCAAGAAACCTTCCGAATTATTGTTCTCATCGTACCTGCGTTTCATCTTACTACTCATTATCCTGGATCGCTCCTTCGCACTCTGTTGGTTTGCCAATGAACTGCTTTGTAGAGCTTGCTCTTGACGGATTGGCTTCACATACTCACTATCGTTCCGACGTTTCCCAACAGTAGTGCGCCCTGGCTTGAAACCAGCCTTCCATTCTTTCTGGGAAATTCCTTCGTTCGTTCTAGTGTGTCTATTAGGGTTTTTCAATGTCGGTGTTTCCCTCGCAGGTACCTTCGGTTTTGATTTGTTGGGCCCATTCGCTCCATCAACCTTTCCCTGATCTACTTTCTTTGACTTTTGTGGTTTCTGTCGAATCACCTCCACCAGCACTCGCTTACTGCTGAACCCTTTCTCCAAACTGAAGTTAAGTGGCATATCCTTGTTTTTATAGCGCATAATCTTTCTCCGCATATCGATCCTGATATCATGATCAACTAAGATCAACGATCTCCGCCACAAGGAATTTGTGTAGAACTATGCCCTTCCAAATTAAGACTTTACAGATCACTTCTCCCAGGACTTGGTTATACTCGCCAGTGACCGTACGCAACCTTGCTCCAGGTAATGGCTTTACTCTCCTATTGACCAAATCAGATCGAATCAAGGAATGAGTACACGTTCTTTGCCATCCGCATTCCCTCTGAGGGTAAGACTGCTTGATTTCCTTCCAATTTGCGACACATATATCACAGGACATTCAATAGCTGGAGATATCTACATCTTACTCGCTCTTGCTCTTCCCCTCCAGCTTTGTTATTAAGACCACCCATGCTGTTGGAACTATTAGGACCGGTGCTGCAATGACGTGAAATGTGGTCTGCGTTTCCGAACTTGAAACATTTCATAACTCCAGAGTTTTCCTGTTGTGATCCCTTCAGTGCTTCCAAAGTTGTGTCCACCCAATCTGGCCTTTCTACTTCTACACGATGGGCTTTGTACGCTGGCTTACTCAAAAGTGAGGCAGTTTCCTGAGTCAGTGCATGGGATACCGTTTCAGCAAATGTTGGCTTTGGGTTCGCATATGTAGCCCGTTTCGTTTCGACATCCCGTACTCCATTTATAAAACTCTAGATTTTTACCCTCTCGGTGTATTCCACGGGTGCGTCGGAATTTGCTAGATGGGCCAGCCTTTCGACATCCGATGCGAACTCCTGCAAAGTCTCATTCGATTTTTGGTAACGGTTTTGCAACTCAATTTGGTATATATGTTTCCTGTGTTTGCTTCCGTATCGCCTCTCTAGAGCGCTCATCAATGTTTCATAGGTTTTCCCTTCGTACTCTGGAATTGTCTATAAGATTTCAACTGCAGGTCCACGAACAGTGCAGCAACTTTATCTTCAGCATTCCAGTTGTTCACTGCTACGGTGTTCTGGAACTGTAGCTTAAAAACCTGGAAAGGAACAGAACCGTCAAAAGATGGAGTTTTTACCTTCGTATTACTCGCTGAAGCAGCCGGACGATTAAGTTGCAACTCCTGGATACGTCCTCTCAAAGCATCCACCTCGGCATCGATTTTTTCCTCAAACTGCGTTATTTTCTCGTCCATACGCGCTTCCAATTGTGGAGAGATCTGCCATGATACCTGTGCTGAAACTTTTGCCGACATTACGACACTCTGAGATACGTGTGTCCTGTGAATCCAGTTGGGATGCCATATATGTCTTCTGCTCTTCCAGTTGTGATGACATATTTGTGGTTATTTGTGACGACATTTCTGAAATGCGTGCCTCCTGTGCTTCCATCTTGGATGTTAAAGGTGTCTCCTGCGATTCCAGCTGAGATGCCACTGTCGATGTTTGAGCAGTTATTGCAGCCAATATTATGTTCAAGTCTGTACAATTTTTGTTGTTGTATCTTCGACATCAGGATAAAAGACATACTAGTCCACATTAATTCCTTCCCATTCCATTTCCTCTCTTAGCCGTGCCTGAAGGCAGTGAGCCTTAGTTAATAGGTGGACGCCTTTTCGAGATATCGCCATAAAGGTGGACCAGGAGTGAGTATTTTAAAAGGGAGTGGGCCTTAGTTCTATATGTGGACGCCTTTTCGAGATCTCGCCATAAAGGTGGACCAGGGGTAACTCTAGAATGTGGTTGTATAATATGGGTATGAAATGAATGGTGTTAATGAGTATTTTAAAAGGGAGCGGGCCTTAGTTCTATAGGTGGACGCATTTTCCAGATATCGCCATAAAGGTGGACCAGGGGTGACTCTATAATGTGTTTGTACGATATGGTTATCAAATTAAAGATATTAATGAGGGTTTTAAAAGGGAGTGGCCCTTAGTTGTATATGTGAAGGCATTTTCGATATATCGACCAAAATGTGGACCAGGGTGACCCAGAACATCATCTGTCGGGTACCGCTAAATTATTTATATATGTAAACCACAAAAAGTATTCCTGCCAAGATTCTTTTGATTTCGCCCTGCAGAACTTTTTCATTTTCTTCTACTAAATATCGTAGGTGTCACACCCATTTTACAACGTTTTTTCTAAAGTTATATTTTGCGTCAATAAACCAATCCAATTACCATGTTTCATCCCTTTTTTCGTACTTGGTATAGAATTATGGCATTTTTCATTTTTCATAATTTTCGATATCGAAAAATTGGGCGTGGTCGTAGTCGGATTTCGGCCATTTTTTATACCAAGATAAAGTGAGTTCAGGTAAGTACGTGAACCGAGTTTAGTAAAGATATATCGATTTTTGCGCAAGTTATCGTGTTAAAGGCCGAGCGGAAGGACAGGCGATCGACTGTGTATAAAAACTGGGCGTGCCTTCAACCAATTTCGCTCATTTTCACAGAAAACAGTTACCGTCATGGAATCTATGCCACTACCAAATTTCAAAAGGATTGGTAAATTTTTGTTCGACTTATGGCATTAAAATATTCTAGACAAATTAAATGAAAAAGGGCGGAGCCACGCCCATTTTGAAATTTTCTTTTGTTTTGACATAATTACTTATATACTGTAAAGATATTCAATTTTTTGTTAAAATTTGACTTAAAAAAAATTATTTTTTTTAAGTGGCCTATTCTTCATCCGACTTTGCTAATTTTCATTCAGCATATTTGCTGAATGAAAATTAGCAAAGTCGGATGAAGAATAGGCCACTTAAAAAAAATAATTTTTTTTAAGTCAAATTTTAACAAAAAATTGAATATCTTTACAGTATATAAGTAATTATGTCAAAACAAAAGAAAATTTCAAAATGGGCGTCAATATATAGTAACAGTAGTAACGTTCCTGTCAAACTTCATCGTGATATCTTCAACGACTGCCAAGTTACAGCTTACAAAAGTTTTAAATTACCTTCTTTTAAAAGTGAGCGGTGTCACGCCCACTGTCCAAAATTTTATTAATTTTCTATTCTGCGTCATAAGGTCAACCCACCCACCAAGTTTCATCGCTTTATCCATCTTTGGTAATGAATTATCGCATTTTTTCTGTTCTTCGAAATTTTCGATATCGAAAAAGTGGGCGTGGTTATAGTCCAATATCGCTCATTTAAAATAGCGATCTGAGATGAGTGCCCAGGAACCTATATACCAAATTTAATCAAGATACTTCAAAATTTACTCAAGTTATTGTGTTAACGGACTGACGGACGGACGGACGGACATGGCTCAATCAAATTTTTTTTCAATACTGATGATTTTGTTATATGGAAGTCTATATCTATCTTGGTTGCTTTATACCTGTACAACCAACCGTTATCCAGTCAAAGCACGCTGAGTATAAAAAAGCTAACTGCCTTAAATTCTGAGAGTGGGGAAAAAGTCTTATCTACGGACTTAAAATAGTAAAACAAAACATCAATAGTTCATTTTTATATCAAAATCAAAAACTTAAGACGTTTCACATAGAGTGGTTCATTTGAGAAAAAATAACTGACTGCAAATAGTGAAATACCTACTTGAAACTTTTATAAAATATTTTGATTTCAATTAACAAAATCAATGTTTTGACGAGAAAGCGTGGTTGGGCTAAGGCAAACATATCCCGTGCATATGATGCAGCTCAAAATATTGAGGAGACAGCCAACGCGGAGCTCTTGGCAAATCGCTCACAAAAGCTGGAGCTAGGTTTTAGTGAGTTGTCTGAATTGAGCAAGTAGCTCTATGAGTACGAGGATCAAGAAGGGTTCGTAGATCCAGTAGACGACATACTGGACTACGAGGATAAGTATTTTACGGCTCATGCATTGCTGCCTACCACCCTGAAAGGCAAGACTCGAGACCTGCCAGGTGCGTCGAATGAAGATTCGATCAAATAGTTGGCTGGTGAAAAAGCGGCTTTCCTCGAACTCCTAAATGAAACACAAAATATTTCGAATATCCACTCACCAAAAATTCAAGTACCAACGTTTTCCGGTAGTTATCAAGATTGGCCCTCGTTCAGGGATTTATTTACGGGTTCCATCGATCAAAAGAATAATCTAACACCGACCCAAAAATTTCATCATTTGTAGTCCTACCTAGCTGGAGAAGCCTTGCAGCTGGTGAAGTATTTGGCACTGACAGATCCAAATTATTTGGTGGCATGGGATCTTCTGACATAGCGGTATGATCGTTTATTCAATCCTTTTTATTTCTTCCTTCTTGCCACACGGAAAATGCGAATTCTTTGCTGAAAATAACCGACGGAGCAGATGAAGTCATTCGTGGACTTAATGCTCTCAACTCCAACCAACGTGATCCATGGCTTATCCACATACTTTTGGGCTAGGTGGACGACGAAACAAAGAAGGATTGGACACAATCCATCGACGCTATAACGGAACGGACATTTGAAGATTTGCTGCAATTTTTAGTTCACCGGTGTAATTCCCTGGAATCATGCCAATCTAGTACTCATTCAACAGGTCGCGCGCCGCGATGCACAGATACACACACCCTAACTCATTGCCCTAAGTTTAAAGCACTTGATGTTAATACCAGACGAGTGACTGTGAAAAATAAGAAATTGTGCTTTAATTGCATAGGTAGATCCCACCAGTTTAACAAGTATTTGAGCTCTGTGAAATGCCGTGTTTGTTCTTCCGCCCATCATACTTTATTACATTTTCAAAATAATGCCTAACCCAAAGATTTAGAAACACAAAGTGTAGCCAATGTTGAAAATGCAACAAGTAGCAAAAATAGTGCAGTTCAACCTATTGTGAGTAGTCATATAATTCAAAAAGTCAAAATCTCGTCGCAAACAATTTTACCTACCGTTCTTACTAGCGTGAGTGATAAATGGGGCACTGTGGTAAATTGTCGAATGCTGATTGACACTGGGTACACAGCTTCATTCGTTATAGAAGCATTTGTTCAGCTGGTTGGCACAGAGTGCAAGTGCTGGCAAGGCTCGAGATCGTGTAGTTCTTACACTACTGTCTGTAAATAACGAAAACAATTTTGATGTTGAAGCGCTTATTCTTCCGAAGCTGACTTCATCACTACCATCACAATCGACTAATTTATGCGAGAAAACCCGAAAGCAAATCAATCAAGTGCACTAGCAGATCCAACTTTCGGAACTCCTGATCCAATCGACATAATTCTTGGTTCTGATCAACTCTGGAAGATTTTAACGGGTAAAAAGATACAATTAAACATTCAAACTTTGTCTGCTTTAAATAGTTCATTCGGTTGGGTAATAACTAGGTCATGTTTATCTGAGGCTGCGTGTCCAAGCCAGGTGTCAGTAAATCACGCGTTGGAAGACGTAGATTACCTAGTTCGGCCACTTTTACAAATGGATAGTTTACAATCATCGAAGAGTAAAATCACCGACCACGATCCGGTAGAAAAGTATTATTCTTCAACAGTGCAACGAGCTAAGAATGGTACATATGTGGTCAAATATCCATTTAAAGCCGATAGCAAACCCATCGATGACACTTTGCCGCACGCTATTTCACGCGTTAATAGTATGGATGCCAAACTGCAATGTCAGCCTGTGCTAAAACAACAATACACAGCATTTTTAAATGAATATCTTGAGTTGGGACACATGTAAGTGATTCCCGAGCAGCAGATTAATGTGAATACTTCAAACCGTTTTTATTTACGACATCATCCCGTAATTAAGGCTGACAGTTCAGCAACCAAATGTCTGGTAGTTTTTGATGGTTCGCTTAAAGATTCCTCTGGGTATTCATTGAATGATCGGTTACATATTGGTCCACCGATTCAACGCGATTTGTTTGGTGTTTTTTACGTTTCCGCCAGCATCGATATGTGTTCGCAACCGATATTGATAAAATGTTCCGAGGCATAAGGGTACACCCAGAACAAACTGATTATCAACGCACTGTACTGAGGCATGAACAAACAGCTTAACTTCAACATTATCGATTGCTAACTGTTACTTATGGGCTTGCGCCGCCTCCTTTTCTCAATGCTTCAAGCGTTCTTGAGCACGACGCATACGTAGATGACATACCCACTGGATGCGACACCGCCGAAGATCTGATAGCTCTGAAAGAGGAACTTATAGACCTCTTATCAAAAGCTAATTTCAACTTGAGAAAGTGGAGATCAAATTATTGGCCTCTGCTTGAAACTTTACCAAAAGCAATCTGCGAATTTAATCAAATTGCCATGCACTCTCAAACATCTGAAACATCTGTCAAAATTCTGGGGCTGCATTGGAATCCGTCTAGTGATCAGCTACTTTTGAATATTGGTGATCCTGTAATTGAGCCAAAACCTACGAAGCGAATAGTGTTGTCAGAAATTTCGAAGACTTACCATCCATTCTTTTTAGTCTTATTCCAGGAGTCCTGGTGTTACGGCCTTGGTTGGGATGACCCACTACCGGAGGCCTTATGCAAACGATGGTGCAACTATATTGAGGAACTCCATCATTTAAAACAATTAAAGATACCACGATACATTTCATATCCTTCAAAGCATGTGGATCTTCTTGCATTTTCAGATGCGTCAACCGTTGCTCGCGTGCACATTGAAGGCTCCTACGCCATAAAATTGATAGCAGCTAAAACCCGTGTAGCGCCGCTGAAACCAATATCAGTTCCAAGGCTTGAATTGAACGCCGCCCTGTTGCTAACGAAGCTGATCACTCTCGTCAAGGAGTCACTAACTTTAATAATTTCAAATATTGTTTGTTGGACGGATTCGGAGATAGTTCTTCATTGGCTTTCCGCCCCACCGAGGAAATGGGCTACGTTTGTTAGCAACATAACCGCAGAAATTTTAGACGTAATTCCTCGAAGTATTTTGGGTTATTCCGGTCAATTTTAATAAATTTAAATATCTTGTTGTTAGGCTATTTGACCTATTGTAGGTTCCAGTAGGAAATAAAAAGGTTGTGATTATTCCACTGTTGCGGCCCTACATTTCGCTAGCCATCCTAGCTTCTTCAGAGACGAAATCTATTTATTTTCAACAATAAAACATAAGAAATATTTACATTAGGTTTGTCACAATTTTGAAATAATTTACGGTAACAACAATAAGGTGTCACAAAAACAACAATTTTAGCTAAGCTAAGACTAATATAAGGTACATAAAAGACACACATACATACATACAGGTAAGAAAAATTAACGTCACTCACATAATATTATTCCTTAATTCCTCGAAGTCAATGGAGACATGTTCGACACGAAGACAACCCTGCGGTGTGCCTCTGGTGGTATTCTACCTACAAAGCTAATTGAGCATACGCTTTGGTGGTCAGGGCCCAGCTGGTTAGCACTCCCTGAACCATCGTGACCTTCTAATAATAAATTCAATATGTCGTCATCGAACCCGCTCGTACTCGTAGAAGAAAATCGTAAGGCGGCGATAGTATTATGTGCCAACAAAATTGAGAATCCGCTATTGTTGCTAAGCTCAAAAATTTCTTCTTGGTGGCGACTGACACGTATAGTCGCGTATTACATAAGATTTATCAACAAAGCACGCCGTCGCCGTGAGAGCTACGGTGACTCTACGTACAAGCTCCAACAAGCTAGAAGCCAATTACTAAAAAGCGCGCAGGCGCATGTATTTTTTAAAGGCTTTGATCAATCACACAATTTACAACAACTACATTGCAAATCGACGAGTAGGCGAATCAGGTGTACTTCGGGTTGGTGGTCGCATAAAACATGCAGATATACAATATAAAGTTTCCGATTATACTACCTAAATACGCTAAAATTTGCTACTCATCGTAAGACATACGCACGAAATCAATATGCACGCAGGTGTCGAAGCGACGTTCCATCTTGTTCGTCTACAATTTTGGATTTTGGGCTGTAGAAACTTAGTAAGGAAGATCGTATTTTGTTGCAAAACATGTTTCTTCCAAAGAAGAGCAACCAGCATAAGCAAGATTTCAGCCCAGTGGGTGTTTTCTACATTGCGGACTTGACTACGCTGGCCCTGTACGCATAAAGTATTCAAAAATGCGAAATCCAAAAATTGGTTAAGCTTGGTTTTCCATATTCGTCTGCCTGTCTATGTCTACTAAATCCCTACACATCGATTAACAACCGATGCCTTTTTAGCTTGTTTTCGCAGACTTATTGCACGCCGAGTAAAGCCCAGTGACGCCTATTCATAAAGATCGGGCAGAGGTGGCGCAATCCTTAGCCCAACGAGGCGTTAATTGGCATTTCATCCCACCCTCAGCACCACACTTTGGAGGGTTGTGGGAAACTGGAGTACGATCTATAAAATTAAATTTGAAAAGAGTGATTGGTGACAGCCTACTTACGTTCGAAGAATACAGCACGGTACTATGTCAAATCGAAGCTATTTTAAATTCACGACCTCTGTGCAGCATTTCAAATACAGAGCTCGATCCTCTTACTCTGGCACATTTTTTAATTGGCGAATGGTATACATGTATACCTGAGCCATCTGCTTTAACTACAAATCTAAACTTAAAACAACATTGGCGTCATCTGCAGGAAATGGTTCAAGGCTTAACTACTAGGGAACCAAACAATAACTACTTGGGAACCTCTGCGATATCGCCATATGTTCGAAGTCATTCAACTCCTTAAACATAACATATTTAATACTAAATAACTGCATAGCCTACTAAGCTGTTGAGCGCTCACTAGCATGCATTTGCCTAATAACAAGCGTACATACATATTTACATATGTATGCCTATCCCTATGTACATACAAAACGAATGCAAGTTCAATGCCAGCAGCATCATACGATTCTACCGCTACGCATTCAATTGTTACAGTCCACTATTATTTTATTGTTTCTTTATTTCATTGCTTTCTGATTCCTTTTTTTGAACTCTTTACCTATGTAATTTATTTAATAAGTAATTCGACACTTTTTTGGTAATTGAAATATTAAAGTAAAGTCAGTCAATTTTTGCGCTCATATGCATACCGTCGCGATATTGCCGTCGGCAAATCAATAAAGATTTTAAAGTCAGCAGAAAATGCCAAGTAGTTTTATTTAAACGGACTTAGTAAGGAAATTAGGACACGGGCTAAGTATTGTGTTTATTGTTCGTTACCAACTGTTTTGAAAACAACATTTCCTTGTGATTACTTTAGATATTTGCACAGTTTAATTGCGCTATTGAATTGATAAAGGCTATGTGATATAATGTTTGTATTTTAAATGAATATACATAGAAAAGTACAATAGGTATACTAATTAGTTTTAATTGTTTGTATTTTTAATGAATAAACACAGAAAAGTATTATTACTTTATTGAGTGCCTAATGGAGTTAAGAATCTAGACGGTTTTGTGGGCCCTATTTATACATTAGTGGATTGTGTAAAGAAAAAATAAGTAGAAACTTCTAGATTTCAGAAAATGGGAACAAAGAAAACATTTGCCTGTTTTGAAAACAACATTTCCTTGTGATTACTTTAGATATTTGCACAGTTTAATTGCGCTATTGAATTGAGAAAGGCTATGTGATATAATGTTTGTATTTTAAATGAATAGACATAGAAAAGTACAATAGGTATACTAATTACTTTTAACTGTTTGTATTTTTAATGAATAAACACATAAAAGTATTATTGCTTTATTGAGTGCCTAATGGAGTTAAGAATCTAGACGGTTTTGTGGGCCCTATTTATACATTAGTGGATTGTGTAAAGAAAAATAAGTAGAAACTTCTAGATTTCAGAAAATGGGAACAAAGAAAACATTTGGCTGTTTTGAAAACAACATTTCCTTGTGATTACTTTAGATATTTGCACAGTTTAATTGCGCTATTGAATTGATAAAGGCTATGTGATATAATGTTTGTATTTTAAATGAATATACATAGAAAAGTACAATAGGTATACTAATTTGTTTTAACTGTTTGTATTTTTAATGAATAAACACAGAAAAGTATTATTACTTTATTGAGTGCCTAATGGGTTAAGAATCTAGACGGTTTTGTGGGCCCTATTTATACATTAGTGGATTGTGTAAAGAAAAAATAAGTAGAAACTTCTAGATTTCAGAAAATGGGAACAAAGAAAACATTTGGCTGTTTTGAAAACAACATTTCCTTGTGATTACTTTAGATATTTTCACAGTTTAATTGCGCTATTGAATTGAGAAGGGCTATGTAATATAATGTTTGTATTTTAAATGAATAAACACAGAAAAGTACAATAGGTATACTAATTAGTTTTAACTGTTTGTATTTTTAATGAATAAACACAAAAAAGTATTATTACTTTATTGAGTGCCTAATGGAGTTAAGAATCTAGACGGTTTTGTGGGCCCTATTTATACATTAGTGGATTGTGTAAAGAAAAAATAAGTAGAAACTTCTAGATTTCAGAAAATGGGAACAAAGAAAACATTTGGGTGTTTTGAAAACAACATTTTCTTGTGATTACTTTAGATATTTGCACAGTTTAATTGCGCTATTGAATTGATAAAGGCTATGTGATATAATGTTTGTATTTTAAATGAATATACATAGAAAAGTACAATAGGTATACTAATTTGTTTTAACTGTTTGTATTTTTAATGAATAAACACAGAAAAGTATTATTACTTTATTGAGTGCCTAATGGAGTTAAGAATCTAGACGGTTTTGTGGGCCCTATTTATACATTAGTGGATTGTGTAAAGAAAAAATAAGTAGAAACTTCTAGATTTAAGAAAATGGGAACAAAGAAAACATTTGGCTGTTTTGAAAACAACATTTCCTTGTGATTACTTTAGATATTTGCACAGTTTAATTGCGCTATTGAATTGAGAAAGGCTATGTGATATAATGTTTGTATTTTAAATGAATATACATAGAAAAGTACAATAGGTATACTAATTTGTTTTAACTGTTTGTATTTTTAATGAATAAACACAGAAAAGTATTATTACTTTATTGAGTGCCTAATGGGTTAAGAATCTAGACGGTTTTGTGGGCCCTATTTATACATTAGTGGATTGTGTAAAGAAAAAATAAGTAGAAACTTCTAGATTTCAGAAAATGGGAACAAAGAAAACATTTGGCTGTTTTGAAAACAACATTTCCTTGTGATTACTTTAGATATTTGCACAGTTTAATTGCGCTATTGAATTGATAAAGGCTATGTGATATAATGTTTGTATTTTAAATGAATATACATAGAAAAGTACAATAGGTATACTAATTTGTTTTAACTGTTTGTATTTTTAATGAATAAACACAGAAAAGTATTATTACTTTATTGAGTGCCTAATGGGTTAAGAATCTAGACGGTTTTGTGGGCCCTATTTATACATTAGTGGATTGTGTAAAGAAAAATAAGTAGAAACTTCTAGATTTCAGAAAATGGGAACAAAGAAAACATTTGGCTGTTTTGAAAACAACATTTCCTTGTGATTACTTTAGATATTTGCACAGTTTAATTGCGCTATTGAATTGATAAAGGCTATGTGATATAATGTTTGTATTTTAAATGAATATACATAGAAAAGTACAATAGGTATACTAATTTGTTTTAACTGTTTGTATTTTTAATGAATAAACACAGAAAAGTATTATTACTTTATTGAGTGCCTAATGGAGTTAAGAATCTAGACGGTTTTGTGGGCCCTATTTATACATTAGTGGATTGTGTAAAGAAAAAATAAGTAGAAACTTCTAGATTTAAGAAAATGGGAACAAAGAAAACATTTGGCTGTTTTGAAAACAACATTTCCTTGTGATTACTTTAGATATTTGCACAGTTTAATTGCGCTATTGAATTGATAAAGGCTATGTGATATAATGTTTGTATTTTAAATGAATATACATAGAAAAGTACAATAGGTATACTAATTTGTTTTAACTGTTTGTATTTTTAATGAATAAACACAGAAAAGTATTATTACTTTATTGAGTGCCTAATGGGTTAAGAATCTAGACGGTTTTGTGGGCCCTATTTATACATTAGTGGATTGTGTAAAGAAAAAATAAGTAGAAACTTCTAGATTTCAGAAAATGGGAACAAAGAAAACATTTGGCTGTTTTGAAAACAACATTTCCTTGTGATTACTTTAGATATTTTCACAGTTTAATTGCGCTATTGAATTGAGAAGGGCTATGTGATATAATGTTTGTATTTTAAATGAATAAACACAGAAAAGTACAATAGGTATACTAATTAGTTTTAACTGTTTGTATTTTTAATGAATAAACACAAAAAAGTATTATTACTTTATTGAGTGCCTAATGGAGTTAAGAATCTAGACGGTTTTGTGGGCCCTATTTATACATTAGTGGATTGTGTAAAGAAAAAATAAGTAGAAACTTCTAGATTTCAGAAAATGGGAACAAAGAAAACATTTGCCTGTTTTGAAAACAACATTTCCTTGTGATTACTTTAGATATTTGCACAGTTTAATTGCGCTATTGAATTGAGAAAGGCTATGTGATATAATGTTTGTATTTTAAATGAATAGACATAGAAAAGTACAATAGGTATACTAATTAGTTTTAACTGTTTGTATTTTTAATGAATAAACACATAAAAGTATTATTGCTTTATTGAGTGCCTAATGGAGTTAAGAATCTAGACGGTTTTGTGGGCCCTATTTATACATTAGTGGATTGTGTAAAGAAAAATAAGTAGAAACTTCTAGATTTCAGAAAATGGGAACAAAGAAAACATTTGGCTGTTTTGAAAACAACATTTCCTTGTGATTACTTTAGATATTTGCACAGTTTAATTGCGCTATTGAATTGGTAAAGGCTATGTGATATAATGTTTGTATTTTAAATGAATATACATAGAAAAGTACAATAGGTATACTAATTTGTTTTAACTGTTTGTATTTTTAATGAATAAACACAGAAAAGTATTATTACTTCATTGAGTGCTTAATGGAGTTAAGAATCTAGACGGTTTTGTGGGCCCTATTTATACATTAGTGGATTGTGTAAAGAAAAAATAAGTAGACACTTCTAGATTTAAGAAAATGGGAACAAAGAAAACATTTGGCTGTTTTGAAAACAACATTTCCTTGTGATTACTTTAGATATTTGCACAGTTTAATTGCGCTATTGAATTGAGAAAGGCTATGTGATATAATGTTTATATTTTAAATGAATAAACACAGAAAAGTACAATAGGTATATTAATTAGTTTTAACTGTCTGTATTTTTAATGAATAAACACAAAAAAGTATTATTACTTTATTGAGTGCCTAATGGAGTTAAGAATCTAGACGGTTTTGTGGGCCCTATTTATACATTAGTGGATTGTGTAAAGAAAAAATAAGTAGAAACTTCTAGATTTCAGAAAATGGGAACAAAGAAAACATTTGGGTGTTTTGAAAACAACATTTTCTTGTGATTACTTTAGATATTTGCACAGTTTAATTGCGCTATTGAATTGATAAAGGCTATGTGATATAATGTTTGTATTTTAAATGAATATACATAGAAAAGTACAATAGGTATACTAATTTGTTTTAACTGTTTGTATTTTTAATGAATAAACACAGAAAAGTATTATTACTTTATTGAGTGCCTAATGGAGTTAAGAATCTAGACGGTTTTGTGGGCCCTATTTATACATTAGTGGATTGTGTAAAGAAAAAATAAGTAGAAACTTCTAGATTTAAGAAAATGGGAACAAAGAAAACATTTGGCTGTTTTGAAAACAACATTTCCTTGTGATTACTTTAGATATTTGCACAGTTTAATTGCGCTATTGAATTGAGAAAGGCTATGTGATATAATGTTTATATTTTAAATGAATAAACACAGAAAAGTACAATAGGTATATTAATTAGTTTTAACTGTTTTTATTTTTAATGAATAAACACAAAAAAGTATTATTACTTTATTGAGTGCCTAATGGAGTTAAGAATCTAAACGGCTTTGTGGGCCCTATTTATACATTAGTGGATTGTGTAAAGAAAAAATAAGTAGAAACTTCTAGATTTAAGAAAATTGGAACAAAGAAAACATTTGGCTGTTTTGAAAACAACATTTCCTTGTGATTACTTTAGATATTTGCACAGTTTAATTGCGCTATTGAATTGATAAAGGCTATGTGATATAATGTTTGTATTTTAAATGAATATACATAGAAAAGTACAATAGGTATACTAATTTGTTTTAACTGTTTGTATTTTTAATGAATAAACACAGAAAAGTATTATTACTTTATTGAGTGCCTAATGGAGTTAAGAATCTAGACGGTTTTGTGGGCCCTATTTATACATTAGTGGATTGTGTAAAGAAAAAATAAGTAGAAACTTCTAGATTTAAAAAAATGGGAACAAAGAAAACATTTGGCTGTTTTGAAAACAACATTTCCTTGTGATTACTTTAGATATTTGCACAGTTTAATTGCGCTATTGAATTGAGAAGGGCTATGTGATATAATGTTTGTATTTTAAATGAATAAACACAGAAAAGTACAATAGGTATACTAATTAGTTTTAACTGTTTGTATTTTTAATGAATAAACACAGAAAAGTATTATTACTTTATTGAGTGCTTAATGGAGTTAAGAATCTAGACGGTTTTGTGGGCCCTATTTATACATTAGTGGATTGTGTAAAGAAAAAATAAGTAGAAACTTCTAGATTTAAGAAAATTGGAACAAAGAAAACATTTGGCTGTTTTGAAAACAACATTTCCTTGTGATTACTTTAGATATTTGCACAGTTTAATTGCGCTATTGAATTGAGAAAGGCTATGTGATATAATGTTTATATTTTAAATGAATAAACACAGAAAAGTACAATAGGTATATTAATTAGTTTTAACTGTTTTTATTTTTAATGAATAAACACAAAAAAGTATTATTACTTTATTGAGTGCCTAATGGAGTTAAGAATCTAAACGGCTTTGTGGGCCCTATTTATACATTAGTGGATTGTGTAAAGAAAAAATAAGTAGAAACTTCTAGATTTCAGAAAATGGGAACAAAGAAAACATTTGGGTATTTTGAAAACAACATTTTCTTGTGATTACTTTAGATATTTGCACAGTTTAATTGCGCTATTGAATTGATAAAGGCTATGTGATATAATGTTTGTATTTTAAATGAATATACATAGAAAGGTACAATAGGTATACTAATTAGTTTTAACTGTTTGTATTTTTAATGAATAAACACAGAAAAGTATTATTACTTTATTGAGTGCCTAATGGAGTTAAGAATCTAGACGGTTTTGTGGGCCCTATTTATACATTAGTGGATTGTGTAAAGAAAAAATAAGTAGAAACTTCTAGATTTCAGAAAATGGGAACAAAGAAAACATTTGGCTGTTTTGAAAACAACATTTCCTTGTGATTACTTTAGATATTTGCACAGTTTAATTGCGCTATTGAATTGATAAAGGCTATGTGATATAATGTTTGTATTTTAAATGAATATACATAGAAAAGTACAATAGGTATACTAATTAGTTTTAACTGTTTGTATTTTTAATGAATAAACACAGAAAAGTATTATTACTTTATTGAGTGCCTAATGGAGTTAAGAATCTAGACGGTTTTGTGGGCCCTATTTATACATTAGCGGACTGTGTAAGGAAAAAATAAGTAGAAACTTCTAGATTTCAGAAAATGGGAACAAAGAAAACATTTGGCTGTTTTGAAAACAACATTTCCTTGTGATTACTTTAGATATTTGCACAGTTTAATTGCGCTATTGAATTGAGAAAGGCTATGTGATATAATGTTTATATTTTAAATGAATAAACACAGAAAAGTACAATAGGTATACTAATTAGTTTTAACTGTTTGTATTTTTAATGAATAAACACAAAAAAAGTATTATTACTTTATTGAGTGCCTAATGGAGTTAAGAATCTAGACGGTTTTGTGGGCCCTATTTATACATTAGTGGATTGTGTAAAGAAAAAATAAGTAGAAACTTCTAGATTTCAGAAAATGGGAACAAAGAAAACATTTGGCTGTTTTGAAAACAACATTTCCTTGTGATTACTTTAGATATTTGCACAGTTTAATTGCGCTATTGAATTGATAAAGGCTATGTGATATAATGTTTGTATTTTAAATGAATATACATAGAAAAGTACAATAGGTATACTAATTAGTTTTAACTGTTTGTATTTTTAATGAATAAACACAGAAAAGTATTATTACTTTATTGAGTGCCTAATGGAGTTAAGAATCTAGACAGTTTTGTGGGCCCTATTTATACGTTAGTGGATTGTGTAAAGAAAAAATAAGTAGAAACTTCTAGATTTCAGAAAATGGGAACAAAGAAAACATTTGGCTGTTTTGAAAACAACATTTCCTTGTGATTACTTTAGATATTTGCACAGTTTAATTGCGCTATTGAATTGATAAAGGCTATGTAATATAATGTTTGTATTTTAAATGAATATACATAGAAAAGTACAATAGGTATACTAATTTGTTTTAACTGTTTGTATTTTTAATGAATAAACACAGAAAAGTATTATTACTTTATTGAGTGCCTAATGGAGTTAAGAATCTAGACGGTTTTGTGGGCCCTATTTATACATTAGTGGATTGTGTAAAGAAAAAATAAGTAGAAACTTCTAGATTTCAGAAAATGGGAACAAAGAAAACATTTGGCTGTTTTAAAACCAAAATTTCCTTGTGATTACTTTAGATATTTGCACAGTTTAATTGCGCTATTGCATTGATAAAGGCTATGTGATATAATGTTTGTATTTTAAATGAATATACATAGAAAAGTACAATAGGTATACTAATTAGTTTTAACTGTTTGTATTTTTAATGAATAAACACAGAAAAGTATTATTACTTTATTGAGTGCTTAATGGAGTTAAGAATCTAGACGGTTTTGTGGGCCCTATTTATACATTAGTGGATTGTGTAAAGAAAAAATAAGTAGAAACTGCTAGATTTCAGAAAATGGGAACAAAGAAAACATTTGGCTGTTTTGAAAACAACATTTCCTTGTGATTATTTTAGATATTTGCCCAGTTTAATTGTGCTATTGAATTGAGAAAGGCTATGTGATATAATGTTTGTATTTTAAATGAATAGACATAGAAAAGTACAATATGTATACTAATTAGTTTTAACTGCTTGTATTTTTAATGAATAAACACAGAAAAGTATTATTACTTTATTGAGTGCCTAATGGAGTTAAGAATCTAGACGGTTTTGTGGGCCCTATTTATACATTAGTGGATTGTGTAAAGAAAAAATAAGTAGAAACTTCTAGATTTCAGAAAATGGGAACAAAGAAAACATTTGGCTGTTTTGAAAACAACATTTCCTTGTGATTATTTTAGATATTTGCCCAGTTTAATTGTGCTATTGAATTGAGAAAGGCTATGTGATATAATGTTTGTATTTTAAATGAATAGACATAGAAAAGTACAATAGGTATACTAATTAGTTTTAACTGTTTGTATTTTTAATGAATAAACACAGAAAAGTATTATTACTTTATTGAGTGCCTAATGTAGTTAAGAATCTAGACGGTTTTGTGGGCCCTATTTATACATTAGTGGATTGTGTAAAGAAAAAATAAGTAGAAACTTCTAGATTTCAGAAAATGGGAACAAAGAAAACATTTGGCTGTTTTGAAAACAACATTTCCTTGTGATTATTTTAGATATTTGCCCAGTTTAATTGTGCCATTGAATTGAGAAAGGCTATGTGATATAATGTTTGTATTTTAAATGAATAGACATAGAAAAGTACAATAGGTATACTAATTAGTTTTAACTGTTTGTATTTTTAATGAATAAACACAGAAAAGTATTATTACTTTATTGAGTGCTTAATGGAGTTAAGAATCTAGACGGTTTTGTGGGCCCTATTTATACATTAGTGGATTGTGTAAAGAAAAAATAAGTAGAAACTGCTAGATTTCAGAAAATGGGAACAAAGAAAACATTTGGCTGTTTTGAAAACAACATTTCCTTGTGATTATTTTAGATATTTGCCCAGTTTAATTGTGCTATTGAATTGAGAAAGGCTATGTGATATAATGTTTGTATTTTAAATGAATAGACATAGAAAAGTACAATATGTATACTAATTAGTTTTAATTGTTTGTATTTTTAATGAATAAACACAGAAAAGTATTATTACTTTATTGAGTGCCTAATGGAGTTAAGAATCTAGACGGTTTTGTGGGCCCTATTTATACATTAGTGGATTGTGTAAAGAAAAAATAAGTAGAAACTTCTAGATTTCAGAAAATGGGAACAAAGAAAACATTTGGCTGTTTTGAAAACAACATTTCCTTGTGATTATTTTAGATATTTGCCCAGTTTAATTGTGCTATTGAATTGAGAAAGGCTATGTGATATAATGTTTGTATTTTAAATGAATAGACATAGAAAAGTACAATAGGTATACTAATTAGTTTTAACTGTTTGTATTTTTAATGCATAAACACAGAAAAGTATTATTACTTTATTGAGTGCCTAATGGAGTTAAGAATCTAGACGGTTTTGTGGGCCCTATTTATACATTAGTGGATTGTGTAAAGAAAAAATAAGTAGAAACTTCTAGATTTCAGAAAATGGGAACAAAGAAAATATTTGGCTGTTTTGAAAACAACATTTCCTTGTGACTATTTTAGATATTTGCCCAGTTTAATTGTGCTATTGAATTGAGAAAGGCTATGTGATATAATGTTTGTATTTTAAATGAATAGACATAGAAAAGTACAATAGGTACACTAATTAGTTTTAACTGTTTGTATTTTTAATGAATAAACACAGAAAAGTATTATTACTTTATTGAGTGCTTAATGGAGTTAAGAATCTAGACGGTTTTGTGGGCCCTATTTATACATTAGTGGATTGTGTAAAGAACAAATAAGTAGAAACTGCTAGTTTTCAGAAAATGGGAACAAAGAAAACATTTGGCTGTTTTGAAAACAACATTTCCTTGTGATTATTTTAGATATTTGCCCAGTTTAATTGTGCTATTGAATTGAGAAAGGCTATGTGATATAATGTTTGTATTTTAAATGAATAGACATAGAAAAGTACAATATGTATACTAATTAGTTTTAACTGCTTGTATTTTTAATGAATAAACACAGAAAAGTATTACTACTTTATTGAGTGCCTAATGGAGTTAAGAATCTAGACGGTTTTGTGGGCCCTATTTATACATTAGTGGATTGTGTAAAGAACAAATAAGTAGAAACTGCTAGTTTTCAGAAAATGGGAACAAAGAAAACATTTGGCTGTTTTGAAAACAACATTTCCTTGTGATTATTTTAGATATTTGCCCAGTTTAATTGTGCTATTGAATTGAGAAAGGCTATGTGATATAATGTTTGTATTTTAAATGAATAGACATAGAAAAGTACAATATGTATACTAATTAGTTTTAACTGCTTGTATTTTTAATGAATAAACACAGAAAAGTATTATTACTTTATTAAGTGCCTAATGGAGTTAAGAATTTAGACGGTTTTGTGGGCCCTATTTATACATTAGTGGATTGTGTAAAGAAAAAATAAGTAGAAACTTCTAGATTTCAGAAAATGGGAACAAAGAAAACATTTGGCTGTTTTGAAAACAACATTTCCTTGTGATTATTTTAGATATTTGCCCAGTTTAATTGTGCTATTGAATTGAGAAAGGCTATGTGATATAATGTTTGTATTTTAAATGAATAGACATAGAAAAGTACAATAGGTATACTAATTAGTTTTAACTGTTTGTATTTTTAATGAATAAACACAGAAAAGTATTATTACTTTATTGAGTGCCTAATGGAGTTAAGAATGTAGACGGTTTTGTGGGCCCTATTTATACATTAGTGGATTGTGTAAAGAAAAAATAAGTAGAAACTTCTAGATTTCAGAAAATGGGAACAAAGAAAACATTTGGCTGTTTTGAAAACAACATTTCCTTGTGATTATTTTAGATATTTGCCCAGTTTAATTGTGCTATTGAATTGAGAAAGGCTATGTGATATAATGTTTGTATTTTAAATGAATAGACATAGAAAAGTACAATAGGTATACTAATTAGTTTTAACTGTTTGTATTTTTAATGAATAAACACAGAAAAGTATTATTACTTTATTGAGTGCTTAATGGAGTTAAGAATCTAGACGGTTTTGTGGGCCCTATTTATACATTAGTGGATTGTGTAAAGAAAAAATAAGTAGAAACTTCTAGATTTCAGAAAATGGGAACAAAGAAAATATTTGGCTGTTTTGAAAACAACATTTCCTTGTGATTATTTTAGATATTTGCCCAGTTTAATTGTGCTATTGAATTGAGAAAGGCTATGTGATATAATGTTTGTATTTTAAATGAATAGACATAGAAAAGTACAATATGTATACTAATTAGTTTTAACTGTTTGTATTTTTAATGAATAAACACAGAAAAGTATTATTACTTTATTGAGTGCCTAATGGAGTTAAGAATCTAGACGGTTTTGTGGGCCCTATTTATACATTAGTGGATTGTGTAAAGAAAAAATAAGTAGAAACTTCTAGATTTCAGAAAATGGGAACAAAGAAAACATTTGGCTGTTTTGAAAACAACATTTCCTTGTGATTATTTTAGATATTTGCCCAGTTTAATTGTGCTATTGAATTGAGAAAGGCTATGTGATATAATGTTTGTATTTTAAATGAATAGACATAGAAAAGTACAATAGGTATACTAATTAGTTTTAACTGTTTGTATTTTTAATGAATAAACACAGAAAAGTATTATTACTTTATTGAGTGCCTAATGGAGTTAAGAATCTAGACGGTTTTGTGGGCCCTATTTATACATTAGTGAATTGTGTAAAGAAAAAATAAGTAGAAACTTCTAGATTTCAGAAAATGGGAACAAAGAAAACATTTGGCTGTTTTGAAAACAACATTTCCTTGTGATTACTTTAGATATTTGCACAGTTTAATTGCGCTATTGAATTGAGAAAGGCTATGTGATATAATGTTTGTATTTTAAATGAATAGACATAGAAAAGTACAATAGGTATACTAATTAGTTTTAACTGTTTGTATTTTTAATGAATAAACACAGAAAAGTATTATTACTTTATTGAGTGCCTAATGGAGTTAAGAATCTAGACGGTTTTGTGGGCCCTATTTATACATTAGTGGAATGTGTAAAGAAAAATTAAGTAGAAACTTCTAGATTTCAGAAAATGGGAACAAAGAAAACATTTGGCTGTTTTGAAAACAACATTTCCTTGTGATTATTTTAGATATTTGCCCAGTTTAATTGTGCTATTGAATTGAGAAAGGCTATGTGATATAATGTTTGTATTTTAAATGAATAGACATAGAAAAGTACAATAGGTATACTAATTAGTTTTAACTGTTTGTATTTTTAATGAATAAACACAGAAAAGTATTATTACTTTATTGAGTGCCTAATGGAGTTAAGAATCTAGACGGTTTTGTGGCCCCTATTTATACATTAGTGGATTGTGTAAAGAAAAAATAAGTAGAAACTTCTAGATTTCAGAAAATGGGAACAAAGAAAACATTTGGCTGTTTTGAAAACAACATTTCCTTGTGATTACTTTAGATATTTGCACAGTTTAATTGCGCTATTGAATTGAGAAAGGCTATGTGATATAATGTTTGTATTTTAAATGAATAGACATAGAAAAGTACAACAGGTATACTAATTAGTTTTAACTGTTTGTATTTTTAATGAATAAACACAGAAAAGTATTATTGCTTTATTGAGTGCCTAATGGAGTTAAGAATCTAGACGGTTTTGTGGGCCCTATTTATACATTAGTGGATTGTGTAAAGAAAAAATAAATAGAAACTTCTAGATTTCAGAAAATGGGAACAAAGAAAACATTTGGCTGTTTTGAAAACAACATTTCCTTGTGATTATTTTAGATATTTGCCCAGTTTAATTGTGCTATTGAATTGAGAAAGGCTATGTGATATAATGTTTGTATTTTAAATGAATAGACATAGAAAAGTACAATAGGTATACTAATTAGTTTTAACTGTTTGTATTTTTAATGAATAAACACAGAAAAGTATTATTACTTTATTGAGTGCCTAATGGAGTTAAGAATCTAGACGGTTTTGTGGGCCCTATTTATACATTAGTGGATTGTGTAAAGAAAAAATAAGTAGAAACTTCTAGATTTCAGAAAATGGGAACAAAGAAAACATTTGGCTGTTTTGAAAACAACATTTCCTTGTGATTATTTTAGATATTTGCCTAGTTTAATTGTGCTATTGAATTGAGAAAGGCTATGTGATATAATGTTTGTATTTTAAATGAATAGACATAGAAAAGTACAATAGGTATTCTAATTAATTTTAACTGTTTGTATTTTTAATGAATAAACACAGAAAAGTATTACTACTTTATTGAGTGCCTAATGGAGTTAAGAATCTAGACGGTTTTGTGGGCCCTATTTATACATTAGTGGATTGTGTAAAGAAAAAATAAGTAGAAACTTCTAGATTTCAGAAAATGGGAACAAAGAAAACATTTGGCTGTTTTGAAAACAACATTTCCTTGTGATTACTTTAGATATTTGCACAGTTTAATTGCGCTATTGAATTGATAAAGGTTATGTGATATAATGTTTGTATTTTAAATGAATATACATAGAAAAGTTCAATAGGTATACTAATTAGTTTTAACTGTTTGTATTTTTAATGAATAAACACAGAAAAGTATTATTACTTTATTGAGTGCCTAATGGAGTTAAGAATCTAGACGGTTTTGTGGGCCCTATTTATACATTAGTGGATTGTGTAAAGAAAAAATAAGTAGAAATTTCTAGATTTCAGAAAATGGGAACAAAGAAAACATTTGGCTGTTTTGAAAACAACATTTCCTTGTGATTACTTTAGATATTTGCACAGTTTAATTGCGCTATTGAATTGATAAAGGCTATGTGATATAATGTTTGTATTTTAAATGAATATACATAGAAAAGTTCAATAGGTATACTAATTAGTTTTAACTGTTTGTATTTTTAATGAATAAACACAGAAAAGTATTATTACTTTATTGAGTGCCTAATGGAGTTAAGAATCTAGACGGTTTTGTGGGCCCTATTTATACATTAGTGGATTGTGTAAAGAAAAAATAAGTAGAAACTTCTAGATTTCAGAAAATGGGAACAAAGAAAACATTTGGCTGTTTTGAAAACAACATTTCCTTGTGATTACTTTAGATATTTGCACAGTTTAATTGCGCTATTGAATTGAGAAAGGCTATGTGATATAATGTTTATATTTTAAATGAATAAACACAGAAAAGTACAATAGGTATACTAATTAGTTTTAACTGTTTGTATTTTTAATGAATAAACACAGAAAAGTATTATTACTTTATTGAGTGCCTAATGGAGTTAAGAATCTAGACGGTTTTGTGGGCCCTATTTATACATTAGTGGATTGTGTAAAGAAAAAATAAGTAGAAACTTCTAGATTTCAGAAAATGGGAACAAAGAAAACATTTGGCTGTTTTGAAAACAACATTTCCTTGTGATTACTTTAGATATTTGCACAGTTTAATTGCGCTATTGAATTGAGAAAGGCTATGTGATATAATGTTTGTATTTTAAATGAATAAACACAGAAAAGTACAATAGGTATACTAATTAGTTTTAACTGTTTGTATTTTTAATGAATAAACACAAGAAATATTATTACTTTATTGAGTGCCTAATGGAGTTAAGAATCTAGACGGTTTTGTGGGCCCTATTTATACATTAGTGGATTGTGTAAAGAAAAAATAAGTAGAAACTTCTAGATTTCAGAAAATGGGAACAAAGAAAACATTTGGCTGTTTTGAAAACAACATTTCCTTGTGATTACTTTAGATATTTGCACAGTTTAATTGCGCTATTGAATTGAGAAAGGCTATGTGATATAATGTTTATATTTTAAATGAATAAACACAGAAAAGTACAATAGGTATACTAATTAGTTTTAACTGTTTGTATTTTTAATGAATAAACACAGAAAAGTATTATTACTTTATTGAGTGCCTAATGGAGTTAAGAATCTAGACGGTTTTGTGGGCCCTATTTATATATTAGTGGATTGTGTAAAGAAAAAATAAGTAGAAACTTCTAGATTTCAGAAAATGGGAACAAAGAAAACATTTGGCTGTTTTGAAAACAACATTTCCTTGTGATTGCTTTAGATATTTGCACAGTTTAATTGCGCTATTGAATTGATAAAGGTTATGTGATATAATGTTTGTATTTTAAATGAATAAACATAGAAAAGTACAATAGGTATACTAATTAGTTTTAACTGTTTGTATTTTTAATGAATAAATAGAGAAAAGTATTATTACTTTATTGAGTGCCTAATGGAGTTAAGAATCTAGACGGTTTTGTGGGCCCTATTTATACATTAGTGGATTGTGTAAAGAAAAAATAAGTAGAAACTTCTAGATTTCAGAAAATGGGAACAAAGAAAACATTTGGCTGTTTTGAAAACAACATTTCTTTGTGATTACTTTAGATATTTGCACAGTTTAATTGCGCTATTGAATTGAGAAAGGCTATGCGATATAATGTTTATATTTTAAATGAATAAACACAGAAAAGTACAATAGGTATACTAATTAGTTTTAACTGTTTGTATTTTTAATGAATAAACACAGAAAAGTATTATTACTTTATTGAGTGCCTAATGGAGTTAAGAATCTAGACGGTTTTGTGGGCCCTATTTATACATTAGTGGATTGTGTAAAGAAAAAATAAGTAGAAACTTCTAGAGAAAATGGGAACAAAGAAAACATTTGGCTGTTTTGAAAACAACATTTCCTTGTGATTACTTTAGATATTTGCACAGTTTAATTGCGCTATTGAATTGAGAAAGGCTATGTGATATAATGTTTGTATTTTAAATGAATAAACACAGAAAGGTACAATAGGTATACTAATTAGTTTTAACTGTTTGTATTTTTAATGAATAAACACAAAAAATATTATTACTTTATTGAGTGCCTAATGGAGTTAAGAATCTAGACGGTTTTGTGGGCCCTATTTATACATTAGTGGATTGTGTAAAGAAAAAATAAGTAGAAACTTCTAGATTTCAGAAAACGGGAACAAAGAAAACATTTGGCTGTTTTGAAAACAACATTTCCTTGTGATTACTTTAGATATTTGCACAGTTTAATTGCGCTATTGAATTGAGAAAGGCTATGTGATATAATGTTTATATTTTAAATGAATAAACACAGAAAAGTACAATAGGTATACTAATTAGTTTTAACTGTTTGTATTTTTAATGAATAAACACAGAAAAGTATTATTACTTTATTGAGTGCCTAATGGAGTTAAGAATCTAGACGGTTTTGTGGGCCCTATTTATACATTAGTGGATTGTGTAAAGAAAAAATAAGTAGAAACTTCTAGATTTCAGAAAACGGGAACAAAGAAAACATTTGGATGTTTTGAAAACAACATTTCCTTGTCATTACTTTAGATATTTGCACAGTTTAATTGCGCTATTGAATTGAGAAAGGCTATGTGATATAATGTTTATATTTTAAATGAATAAACACAGAAAAGTACAATAGGTATACTAATTAGTTTTAACTGTTTGTATTTTTAATGAATAAACACAGAAAAGTATTATTACTTTATTGAGTGCCTAATGGAGTTAAGAATCTAGACGGTTTTGTGGGCCCTATTTATACATTAGTGGATTGTGTAAAGAAAAAATAAGTAGAAACTTCTAGATTTCAGAAAATGGGAACAAAGAAAACATTTGGCTGTTTTGAAAACAACATTTCCTTGTGATTACTTTAGATATTTGCACAGTTTTATTGCGCTATTGAATTGATAAAGGCTATGTGATATAATGTTTGTATTTTAAATGAATATACATAGAAAAGTACAATAGGTATACTAATTGTATTTTTAATGAATAAACCTAAATTGAAAAGTAAAGTTTTAAAAATAAACAAAAATTTATACTTTTCTTCAATTTTGTTTTTCACTTTTATATTTTCTGTGAAATGCGCATCTGCATACGAATATAGTAGTTAACATATAGCCAACGACATCGCGGTTAATTATGTGGTGGGTGTGGCGATCGATTGGTAAATACGGTGCCAATTAGTTGATTTTTGGCAGTGAAACCAAATCGCCACACGATAATGGCAAGGAATGTGGATGAAAGTCTGCAAAATTTTTTCAGAAATGGTCACTTACTGGCCAAAAATGTGTAAATAGTGACATGCTTAATGTTAGTCGCTTCATTTTACCCTAGATAGAGGCGGATCCCCTCAAGATGTGATCCAATACGGTCGGCGAAAAGGGCCCTATAACTTGAATCAGATGCAGTCTCATGTATTGCTATCTTGGGAACTCCTACTATGAACCCTTCTTAGTCTATGCCTATTCAAAGCATGCAAATCTGCAGATTGTAAATACAACAACAGTTTCAAAGTGCAATTTTTTGTATTAATTTCCAAGCTTGAATAATTTAGATTGTCAAATCTACTCGCACAGTTTTGACAGCTTTTTACCTAAATTGTAGCAGTGCTGGAAATTTCCATTGGCATATTAGTTTAGGTACCTAAACTTTAGGCTAACTCGCACCCAACGTTAAAATCTTTTCTCAAAAAATTCGAAATTTTCGAAAGAAAAAAAGAAAAAAGTTCGAAAGTTTTTAAAATTTTCTCGCTATAAAAATTTTTGGTTAGCATCAATAGTTTCAATTACAAAATTCAGGCTTGATAAAATTGGCACTGCTATATTTTTGTTCGCATCTGCATCTCCGTAATTGAAAAAAAAATCGACTCTTATTTTGTAGTGAAAATTATTTAATAAATTTTTTTAAAAGGAAATAGCTATATATATAAATATATATATATAAATATACTAGCAGACCCGGCAGACGTTGTTCTGCCTTAAATTTGGCCTATCTGCGTACATTTTAATAAGCTTTTTCAATCTAACTCTCTAGTCTTTTTATTCACTCCTCCCTCCTTCTTTTTCGCTTCATCTTCATCTTGGTCTCATTCTCTCTCTTTCTCAGTCTCCCCTCTTTTCTCTTCTCTCAAGTTTTTCTCCTTCTTCTTCATCTCTTATTGTCAGTCACACAGGGTGGTATGTATTTTGTTCCAGTCCCATTCCGAGTCTCAGTCCCAGTCCCACTCCGAGTCTCAGTCCCAGTCCGAGTCCTAATCCCAGTCCCAGTCCGTCTCTGGTATACTTCCCAGAAAAAAGCATCGTAAATACTAATATAGGCAAATTTTTATACGAAATTTCAGGCGAATCGAATAAGACGTATGTAAATAGGTAAGTGGGTATTATTAATTCTTGTCTTTATTTCGGCTTCGCATGCATATTTATCAGTTTTGCCAGGTTGATGCGATTAAATCGAATATCACAATGAACTTTAGAGCTCTCAGCAACAGCTTTCTTTTGATATCTATAATACACACACATTCTAGGGGTACCCGGGTCCATGTTTTGGACTATATCTCGAGACCCTAGCTTCCCAGCTGTATGAAAATTATCCTGTACTATAGCACTCATCAACAACTTAAATTTGATATCTATATTGTATAAACACATTCTAGGGGTACCCGGGTCCATGTTTTGGACTATATCTCGAGACCCTAGCTTCTCAGTTGTATGAAAATTATCCTGTACTATAGCACTCATCAACAGCTTAAACTTGATATCCATATTGTATAAACACATTCTAGGGGTACCCGGGTCCATGTTTTGGACTATATCTCGAGACCCTAGCTTCCCAGTTGTATGAAAATTATCCTGTACTATAGCACTCATCAACAGTTTTCATCTGATATCCATATTGTATAAACACATTCTAGGGGTATTCTTTTCGGCTTTTTGGGCTATATCTCGAGACTCTAGCTTCCCAGTTGTATGAAAATTATCCTGTACTATAGCACTCATCAACAGCTTTCATCTGATATCCATATTGTATAAACACATTCTAGGGGTACTCTTTTCCACGTTTTGGGCTATATCTCGAAACCCTAGCCTCCCAGTTGTATGAAAATTATCCTGTACTTTAGCACTCATCAACAGCTTTCATTTGATGTCCATATTGTATAAACATATTCTAGGGGTACCCGGGTCCATGTTTTGGACTATATCTCGAGACCCTCTAGCTTCCCAGTTGTATGAAAATTATCCTGTACTATAGCACTCATCAACAGCTTTCATCTGATATCCATATTGTATAAACACATTCTAGGGGTACTCTTTTCGGCTTCTTGGGCTATATCTTGAGACCCTAGCTTCCCAGTTGTATGAAAATTATCCTGTACTATAGCACTCATCAACAGCTTTCATCTGATATCCATATTATATAAACACATTCTAGGGGTTCTCTTTTCGGCTTTTTGGGCTATATCTCGAAACCCTAGCTTCCCAGTTGTATGAAAATTATCCTGTACTATAGCACTCATCAACAGCTTTCATTTGATGTCCATATTGTATAAACACATTCTAGGGGTGCCCGGGTCCACGTTTTGGGCTATATATCGAGACCCTAGCCTCCCAGTTGTATGAAAATTATCCTGTACTATAACACTCATCAACAGCTTAAATTTGATATCCGTACTGTATAAACACATTCTAGGGGTACCCGGGTATAAACACATTCTAGGGGTACCCGGGTCCACGTTTTGGACTATATGTCGAGACCCTAGCTTCCCAGTTGTATGAAAATTATCCTGTACTATAGCACTCATCTACAGCTTAAATTTGATATCCATATTGTATAAACACATTCTAGGGGTACCCGGGTCCACGTTTTGGACTATATCTCGAGACCCTAGCTTCCCAGTTGTATGAAAATTATTCTGTACTATAGCACTCATCTACAGCTTAAATTTGATATCCATATTGTATAAACACATTCTAGGGGTACCCGGGTCCACGTTTTGATCTCAAGACCCTAGGCACGTAGCGAAAAAAAGGTAGACGTTGGCCGATTCTCAGACCTTCGCAATTGCTCACAAAATTTCATCGGAATCGGTTCAGCCGTTTCGGAGGAGTTAAGCCTCTAAAACCGTGACAGAAGAATTTTATATATTAGACTAGCAGACCCGGCAGCCGTTGTTCTGCCCTAAATTTGGCCTATCTGCATACATTTTAATAAGCTTTTTGCGTCTAACTCTGCCCTAATCCTATACACTTTTCCTAATATTTTTATTCACTCCTCCCTCCGTCTTTTTCGCTTCATCTCCATCTTCGTCTCATTCTATCTTTTTCTCAGTCTCCTTCTCTCTTTTCTCTTCTCTCAAGTTTTTCTCCTTCTTCTTCATCTCTTATAGCCAGTCCCAGAGGGTGGTATGTATTTTGTTCCAGTCCCATTCCGAGTCTCAGTCCCATTCCCACTCCGAGTCTCAGTCTCAGTCCCAGTCCTAGTCCTAATCCCAGTCCCAGTCCGTCTGTGGTATACTTCCCGGAAAAAGCATCGTAAATACTAATATAGGCAAATTTATACGAAATTTCAGCCAAATCGAATAGGACGTATGTAAATAGGTATGTGGGTATTATTAATTCTTGTCTTTATTTCGGCTTCGCATGCATATTTATCACTTTTGCCAGGTTGATGCGACTAAATCGAATATCACAATGAACTTTAAAGCTCTCAGCAACAGCTTTCATTTGATATCCATAATACACACACATTCTAGGGGTATCCGGGTTCATGTTTTGGCCTATATATCGAGACCCTAGTCAGTCAGCGGTGTACAACTTACTCTGTATTATAGCACACATCAACAACTTTCATTTGATGTCCATAATACACACACATTCTAGGGGTATCCGGGTTCATGTTTTGGCCTATATCTCGAGACCCTAGTCAGTCAGTGGTGTACAACTTACTATGTACTAAAGCATACATCAAAAGATTCAATTTGATACCCATAATGTAAAAACACATTCTAGGTATATCCGGGTCCACGTTTTGGCCTACATCTCGAGAGCCTAGTCACCCAGCGGCATAAAACTTACTCTGTACTAAAGCATACATCAACAGCTTCAATTTGATACCCATAATATAAAAACATATCCTAGTGTTATCCTGATCCACGTTTTGGCCTATATCTCGAGACCCTAGTCACCAATAGGTATGACAACTACCCTGTACTCATCAACAGCTTCAATTTGATACCCACAATGTAGAAACATTGTCTAGGCGTTCACGGGCCCACGTTTGGCCTATATCTCCAGACCCTAGTCACCCGGGGGTAGGAAAATTATCCTCTAATAAATCACTTATCAACAGCTTTCATTTGTTATCCGTTCTGTATAAACACATTCTAGGGGTACCCGGGTCCACGTTTTGGGCTTTATCTCGAGACCCTAGCCTCCCAGTTGTATGAAAATTATCCTATACTATAGCACTCATCAACAGCTTTCATTTGATATCCATATTGTATAAACACATTCTAGGGGTACCCGGGTCCACGTTTTGGCCTATATCTCGAGACGCTAGTCACCCAGTTGTATGAAAATTATCCTGTACAATGGCACTCATCAACAGCTTTCATTTGATATCCGTTCTGTATAAACACATTCTAGGGGTACCCGGGTCCACGTTTTGGGCTATATCTCGAGACCCTAGCCTCCCAGTTGTATGAAAATTATCCTGTACTATAGCACTCATCAACAGCTTTCATTTGATATCCATATTGTATAAACACATTCTAGGGGTACCCGGGTCCACGTTTTGGCCTATATCTCGAGACGCTAGTCACCCAGTTGTATGAAAATTATCCTGTACAATGGCACTCATCAACAGCTTTCATTTGATATCCGTTCTGTATAAACACATTCTAGGGGTACCCGGGTCCACGTTTTGGCCTATATCTCGAGACGCTAGTCACCCAGTTGTATGAAAATTATCCTGTACAATGGCACTCATCAACAGCTTTCGTTTGATATCCGTTCTGTATAAACACATTCTAGGGGTACCCGGGTCCACGTTTTGGGCTATATCTCGAGACCCTAGCCTCCCAGTTGTATGAAAATTATCCTGTACTATAGCACTCATCGACAGCTTTCGTTTGATATCCATATTGTATAAACACATTCTAGGGGTACCCGGGTCCATGTTTTGGGCTATATCTCGAGACCCTAGCCTCCCAGTTGTATGAAAATTATCCTGAACTATGGCACTCATCAGCAGCTTTCATTTGATATCCATATTGTATAAACACATTCTAGGGGTACCCGGGTCCGCGTTTTGGGCTATATCTCGAGATCCTAGCCTCCCAGTTGTATGAAAATTATCCTGTACTATATAGCACTCATTAACAGCTTTCATTTGATATCCATATTGTGTAAACACATTCTAGGGGTACCCGGGTCCACGTTTTGGGCTATATCTCGAGACCCTAGCCTCCCAGTTGTATGAAAATTATCCTGTACTATAGCACTCATCAACACACCCGGGTCCACGTTTTGGGCTATATCTCGAGACCCTAGCCTCCCAGTTGTATGAAAATTATCCTGTACTATAGCACTCATCGACAGCTTTCGTTTGATATCCATATTGTATAAACACATTCTAGGGGTACCCGGGTCCATGTTTTGGGCTATATCTCGAAACCCTAGCCTCCCAGTTGTATGAAAATTATCCTGTACTATAGCACTGATTAACAGCTTTCATTTGATATCCATATTGTGTAAACACATTCTAGGGGTACCCGGGTCCACGTTGTGTGCTATATCTCGAAACCCTAGCCTCCCAGTTGTATGAAAATTATCCTGTACTATAGCACTCATCGACAGCTTTCATTTGATATCCATATTGTATAAACACATTCTAGGGGTACCCGGGTCCACGTTTTGGGCTATATCTCGAGATCCTAGCCTCCCAGTTGTGTGGAAATTTTCCTGTACTATAGCACTCATCGACAGCTTTCATTTGATATCCATATTGTATAAACACATTCTAGGGGTACCCGGCTCCACGTTTTGATCTCAAGACCCTAGACACATAGCGAAAAAAAGGTAGACGTTGGCCGATTCTCAGACCTACCCAATATGCTCACACAATTTCATGAGAATCAGTTCAGCCGTTTCGGAGGAGTTCAGCCTCTAAAACCGTGACAGAAGAATTTTATATATTAGATAAAAAAAAAGTTGAAAAGCTTAACAAAAGGCGGTTATAAAAACTGTAGCTAAAAATAACAAATGCATATGCCGCGTGGACGACAATGAATAAAGATTTTCAAAAAAACCTGATACTGTTATTTTTTTTTTTTTGGCGAAGTATCAATGTATGCAGGTACAATAAAAAAATGGATGATAATGTATAAAAATCATACTATACAGGGTGCTACCTAATATTGACAGAAGTATTCTATATTCCAAAATCAAAAGTTTTTTTAATAGAATACACATAATCAATCATTAGTTAAAGAGATACGATTGTAGAGTACAAATCTTGGATTTCGGTATTGAAATTGCATGGAATAAAGATGAGACATCTCGATCATAAGCGGGTATAAAAGCTGCATTGGCAGGCGATACTCCTCTCAATCGACCGTTATGTGGACTTTATTTGACCACATGAGGACTTACATAGACTGAATGAGTCAAAATCCTCAAATCTCTTGCCGACAGCATTTGTGCTAAATTCAAAGAAACGCTCATTACAACGTACAAAGCAATTGGCCGGCCGATTGCATGCTACGCGTGCACGGACAAACACATGCAGATATCTTATCTGAGATGCTCCCTAAATTATGCAATTATAATTGTGGAAGTGTCGCTCACAAATACACGCGCATATGAGAGCTACACACGCGCATCTGTAGTTATAATTATATACCATTAACAAAGTTAATTCCGGAAGCGCCTCGAAGATGTAATGAGGAAATCTCACAGTATAAAAGCAGCAACAGTAGAGGCGCGACAATCAGTTTCATTTGAGAAGCCACCTGGCGAGCAATAGTAGTGTTATTGTGAAGAAAGTTATATTTTGAAGAAATTTAATAAAGGCCATTTTGCGTTATTGAATAGCGGAGTTATTTATTCAACAGTTCAGTGATTCGAACGTTAGCAGAAGATTGCAAATAAGGGGAATTGCAGTAAAATCGTTACAATATAAATGTATTAACAGTGAAATTATGGGAACGTAACAATAACGTGTGAAGATTATGTTATTAACATATCTCTGCTAACATACATTGTACATTGTACATACATAAGTCAAGTTATTAACATATTAACATTGCAATTTTTATACTCAGTTGGGTAGAGCTCACAGAGTATATTAACTTTGATTGGATAACGGTTGGTTTGTACAGGTATAAAGGAATCGAGATAGATATAGACTTCCATATATCAAAATCATCAGTATCGAAAAAAAATTTGATTGAGCCATGTCCGTCCGTCCGTCCGTCCGTCTGTCCGTTAACACGATAACTTGAGTAAATTTTGAGGTATCTTGATGAAATTTGGTATGTAGATTCCTGGGCACTCATCTCAGATCGCTATTTAAAATGAACGATATCGGACTATAACCACGCCCACTTTTTCGATATCGAAAATTTCGAAACACCGAAAAAATGCGATAATTCATTGCCAAAGCGGTTAAAGCGATGAAACTTGGTAGATGGGTTGACGTTATGACGCAGAATAGAAAATTAGTAAGATTTTGGACAATGGGCGTGGCACCGCCCACTTTTACAAGAAGGTAATTTAAAAGTTTTGCAAGCTGTAATTTGGCAGTCGTTGAAGATATCATGATGAAATTTGGCAGGAACGTTACTACTATTACTATATATGTGCTAAATGAAAATTAGCAAAATTGAATGAAGAACACGCCCACTTTTTAAAAAAAAATTTTTTTTAATTCAAATTTTAACAAAAAATGTAATATCTTTACTGTATATAAGTAAATTAAGTCAAAATTCAACTCCAGTAATGATATGATGCAACAAAATACAAAAATAAAAGAAAATTTCAAAATGGGCGTGGCTCCGCCCATTTTCATTTAGTTTGTCTAGAATACTTTTAATGCCATAAGTCGAACAAAAATTTACCAATCCTTTTCAAATTTAGTAGGGGCATATATTCTATGACGGTAACTGTTCTCTGTGAAAAAGGGCGAAATCGGTGGAAGCCACGCCCAGTGTTTAAACACAGTCCACCGTCTGTCCTTCCGCTCGGCCGTTAACACAATAACTTGAGCAAAAACCGATATATCTTTACTAAACTTAGCCCACGTACTTATCTGAACTCACTTTATCTTGGTTTAAAAAATGGCTGAAATCCGACCATAACCACGCCCACTTTATCGATATCGAAAATTACGAGAAATGAAAAAAATGCCATAATTCTATACCAAATACGAAAAAAGGGATGAAACATGGTAACTGGATTGGTTTATTGACGCAAAATATAACTTTGGAAAAAACTTTGTAAAATGGGTGTGACACCTACCATATTAAGTAGAAGAAAATGAAAAAGTTCTACAAGGCGAAATCAACAGCCCTTGGAATCTTGGCAGGAATATTGTTAGTGGTATTGCATATATAAATAAATAAAGCAGTACCCGACAGATGATTTTCTGGATCACCTGGTCCACATTTTGGTCGATATCGCGAGAACGCCTTCACACTCACCACTCGGTTTTAAAACCCTCATTAATACCTTTAATTTGATATCCATATCGTACAAACACATTCTAGAGTCACCCTTGGCCCACCCTAATGGCGATATCTCGAAAAGGCGTCCACCTATAGACCTAATGCCCACTCCATCTTAAAATGCTCAGTAACACCTTTCTTTTGATACCCATATCGTACAAACATTCCAGAGTCACCCCTGGCCCACCCTAATGGCGATATCCCAAAAAGGCGTCCACCTATAGACCTAATGTCCACTCCCTCTTAAAATGTTCAGTAACACCTTTCGTTTGATACCCATATCGTACAAACATTCTAGAGTCACCCCTGGCCCACCCTAATGGCGATATCTCGAAAAGGCGTCCACCTATAGACCTAATGCCCACTCCCTCCTAAAATGCTCAGTAACACCTTTCGTTTGATATCCATATCGTACAAACATTCTAGAGTCACCCCTGGCCCACCCTAATGGCGATATCTCGAAAAGGCGTCCACCTATAGACCTCATGCCCACTCCCTCTTAAAATGCTCAGTAACACCTTTCGTTTGATACCCATATCGTACAAACATTCTAGAGTCACCCTTGGTCCACCCTTGGTCCACCTTTATGGCGATATCTCGAAAAGGCGTCCACCTATAGAACTAAGGATTACTCCCTTTTAAAATACTCATTACCATCTTTCATTTGATACCCATATCATACAAACACATTCTAGAGTCACCCCTGGCCCACCCTAATGGCGACATTTCGAAAAGGCGTCCACCTATAGAACTAATGCCCACTCCCTCTTAAAATGCTCAGTAACACCTTTCATTTGATTCCCATATCGTACAAACACATTCTAGAGACACCCCTGGTCCACCTTTATGGCGATATCTCGAAACGTTGTCCACCTATGGAACTAAGGATCACTCCTTTTCAAAATACTCATTAATAGCTTTCATTTGATACCTATATCGTACAAACATATTCTAGAGTCACCTCTGGTCCACCTTTATGGCGATTTCTCGAAAAGGCGTTCACCTATAGAACTAAGGCCCATTCCCTTTTAAAATGCTCATTACCACCTTTCATTTGATACCCATATCGTACAAACACATTCTAGAGTCACCCCTGGTCCACCTTAATGGCGATATCTCGAAAAGGTGTCCACCAATAGACCTAAGGCCCACTCCCTCTTAAAATGCTCAGTAACACCTTTCATTTGATACCCATATCGTACAAACAAATTCTAGAGTCAGCCCTGGTCCACCTTTATGGCGATATCCCTAAATGGCGTCCATCCATAGAACTATGGCCTACTCTTTCTTAAAATACTCTTTATACCTTCCATTTGATACACATGTCATACAATCACATTCCAGGGTTACCCTAGGTTTACTTTCCTTATTTTGTCTCCATAGCTCTCAACTGAGTATGTAATGTTCGGTTACACCCGAACTTAGCCTTCCTTACTTGTTACTAATACGTTGTACATAACTCGCGTCACTCTAGCTGAACTTCAATTTGGGTACTGTAACAAGTTAAACTCTTACCTATCCAGAATCAACCCAGAAATACGTAATATATGACCTGCTTGCAATGTGGAACCAACTGCCCGAAAACCCCTCTCACTGCGGTCCTGCAAGTTTCCTTGGATTCCTCTTAGAGGATATTGATTTAAAAAAATTTACATTTGATTCTTTCACTGAGCTCGCATCTCTTCTGATGGCCGCAAAGGGATCGTGAGTTCTGCAAGATCATCTAAAAAATTTTGATTCGCTTCGGAGTTCCATGGCAGGAAATGCAGCTGTAATAAGAAAACATGATCTAGTTAGAGATCCTCATATAAAGACCCTCAATATATATTGAAGATGGCTGCTTGACTAACATCTACGAAGCAAATAGAAGGCGGATCTCATAAACTGTAATCGATCTACTAGTGCGGGTAAGCTTTAGTCGCTATGCCATGCCACCTAATGTAATGACAGTATACAATGAAAACGTTATGTCGAGTCATATGAAGTGCGCTTTTGCCCTGTGTGGACAAAGGTCAGTAACAAAGCCACAAGAAGTAATTTTGCATGGCCTAGGAGATTCAGGCCGAGGCTCCTTTACAATTTTCGTTACTCTTCGCTTTCCGCGACCTTTGCTAGCTTAAACACTTCCTTTACCTGTCTTCTAAGAAGACTTAGCTCATTGCTCTACCATGGCTACTTCGCTTTTCCTCTGAATCATCTTAGTAGGCAAGCTCTGTTATAGGCAGTAACAAGCGTTTTTCTCTCTACCCTCTTAAGGGGAATGGTGACATATGCAAGTTCGGTGAAAGATTATCTAGCTAGGACCATCCAATCATAACTTGATATATCAAACTTGATGTTTCAACAGGGGTGGACCATAATGAGAGGGGTGTTAGAGGCGTTGGTTTCACAATACAGTTGAAGAGATGGTTGGTGCCATGTGGGGACACATTGCAAGCAGAACATATGTTTTGTATGTCGGGGTTGATTCTGAATAAGTAAGAGTTTAACCTGTTACAGTATCCAGATCGAAGTTGAGCTAGAGTGACTCGTGTTTCCCTGGGGAGTATGCGTTCTTCTTCCGCAAGTTTTGGGTACTGTTCTTTGAGTACTGGATTCACCGGGCAATTCCTGGCATAGAGGTTCGACGCCTGTTTGCGGATATCACTGGGGACCTGCTTGTGTTTTTTTGCTTCATACGGTTGTATTCTCAGGTGCCGTATTTCCTCATAATCCTTATGGAGATGACCCCTTAAGCCACTGGGTAGTTTTCTTATGCAGTTGTCAGCAGGTTAATACAAGTTGTCAGCGCGCATTCTTTTGAGCAGAATCGAGCTGATCGTTGATACTTCAGGTTGAAAGCTTGTGGATACCCTATATATTGTTCAAACATATGTATATATGTATGCATCTGGTCTTAACGAAAAAATGCTTACATCTCATTTTGTTTTATAACTTTTCATTTAACATCAGCTCTCGTATGTGCAATAGTCATTTTATTCCAATTTTTTTCTTTTTTTATCTATCTACTACCATACAAACATATAGACGGCTGTCAATTTGTATTGCATACCAACTTACAAATATTTGTGTTCTTTTATGTGCGTGTCGTGCGACATTTTTTGTATGCCATTTGGGACTTGACTTTGCGGGTATTAAATTATACATCATTTCACAACAAATGACGGTCGTTATTCTTTTTGATAGCACCACTCGGTGTGGAATCAGCAGTTGCGAGCTTAGCTCAAGCTAGGGCATGTAAACCTATACATATACACATGTGTAAGTAACATTAACCACATATTTAGGGTTTTATAAATTCAATTTATTTATTTCGGAGAATTCTTATTAAACACTTGTGTCTAGTTTACTTCAAGAAACGAGAGTCAGTGTAAATGAACGTAAAACCTAAAAGCTTACTCTGGAAAATAGTTATCGCGCTTAGCAACAATGTTTATATACATTAATCTAAGAGTACGCCAATTTAACTCAAATTTAAACAAAAAAATACCTACAACTCTTCCAAATAAAATGAAGAATTAAAAAAAAAATTATTTGAAAGACAAATATCGCAACATTTGTGTATAATCTGCCAATTAATTTTCATTCCGACTGCTCAGAGGCAATACTTTTCAAACCGATAATTTTTGGTCGGAATCGAAATTGAGAACACCAATCCATTTCGATTCCGAAAAAGTTGATCGGAATCGGAATTCAGAACAGGCCTGATAATGTCACTTGTATATAAGTATATATTTGGGGGAATCCACAAAACTTCAACATTTTGTTTACTATGTACTTGATACTTAGTTCAGCTCTATCTAGTCTATTAGGAAAATTTAAATAACTTTTAAGTTTAAGTTGAAATTAAATACATACAAAGAATATAAAGCTTATGTAAAGTACCTTGTGTAGTCATAATTGGGAAGGTCACAGTTATACACAAGTTCATAGTGGCAAATACTGTTGATTTATCGAGACTGGACTTCATTATCGACCTATGCATCAATATCGACACGCGAAAAAGGCTTTTGCGATATTGGAAGAAAGATGTGCTACTCAACATCGGCTGCGATAAGGGGTTACTGCTGTGAACGAGTGCTGAAGGTCAGGAGTTGACAAATACCACCCAAATGGGAGGCAGTAGATTGGACAAAGATTGATTAAAAGTGGTATGTGTTGTCGAGGCAGCATATTAATCGAAACCGGAGATACTATTAGGAGAAACACTGGCATTGATAAAACCAAATGGAGGCATCTAGAAGTAGGAAAGAACTTATCCAAAAGATTGTTCTAAACCAGATTGCGCAAATATTTTTAAGCATGAAATTTACACTACTTGTGTGTGACCAATCCGTCAAGTTCTTCGAAGTGTTCCATTGGTCAAACGGCACGGTGTAAAATAAAATCTGAGCAATCAGTTGTATGGGATATATGTATCTAATGTATACGACCGTTCTTATTGATTTTTTCATACAATAACATATGCCTAAACTGTAAGCATCTTTTGAAATTTGAAGCCTCTAGCTATTGAAATGAGCAAGGAAGTACGTTAAACCTGTTATCTGAACAATCGGTTGTTTGGGATATATCTTTTTATAACTTTAAACGAGCAATTCTTGTTTTTTTTTGTATAGCCGAACGATATCGGGAACGGCTCAACCGATTTAAATGAAATTTGGCACAGAGATAATGTATCACCTTCTAAGACTTTCTACCTAGGTGTTGCCACTCAGAATGTTTCACGAGGTTGCCACGTATTCGAAATAAAGAAAAAATTGCATGAGATATGCCGATATGGGTATCAAACGAAAGGTATTTCACTCCGCATTACAATAGGGACATTTTTGAGTAGGGTTGCCATTTAAGGTTGCCACCTATTCGAAATTAAAAAAAAGGAAAGTTGCCAGCACAACGAAACATTGCCGAGCAAAGCTCGGTCGCCCAGGTACTGTATATTATATATATAACCGACCTTGATAATTTTCAGACAACAATATATGCCTTGTAATCATTCTGTGAAATTTCAATCTTTTAGCTGCTAAAATTAAGAATAAATGGAAAAACATCTCTTTTTCGAAAATTCGTTTGTATGAGGGATATGCGCTATGGTGGTCCGATGCAGACGATTTCGACAAATGATCACTCGTACACCCAAATATACCAAATTACCAAGTTTTATCAAGATATATCAAAAGTTGAGGGAGTAGTATGCGTTCAAATAGACAGACAGAAGGACATACATATAGACGGACATGTCTAAATTAACTCATCCCGTCATCCTGATCATTTCGGTATACTTATTGGTCTATATTCTTTTTATACTCAGCTTGCTTTGCACACAGAGTATATTAACTTTGATTGGATAACGGTTGATTGCACAGGTATAAAGGAATCGAGATAGATATAGACTTTCATACATCAAAATCATCAGTATCGAAAAAAATTTGATTGAGCCATGTCCGTCCGTCCGTCCGTCTGTCCGTTAACACGATAACTTGCGTAAATTTTGAGGTATCTTAATGAAATTTTGTATGTAGGTTCCTGGGCACTCATCTCAGATCGCTTTTTAAAATGAACGATATCGGACTATAACCACGCCCACTTTTTCGATATCGAAAATTTCGAAAAACCGAAAAAATGCGATAATTCATTACCAAAGACGGATAAATCGAGGAAACTTGGTAGGTGGGTTGACCTTATGACACAGAATAGAAAATGAGCAAAATTTGGGGCAATGTGCGTGGCACCGCCCACTTTTAAATAAAGGTAATTTAAAAGTTTTGCAAGCTGTAATTTGGCAGTCGTTGAAGATATCATGATGAAATTTGGCAAGAACGTTACTAATATTACTATATATGTGGTAAATAAAAAGTAGCAAAATCGGATGAAGAACACGCCCACTTTAAAAAAAAAAATTTTAAGTAAAATTCTAACAAAAAAATATCTTTACAGTATATAAGTAAATTATGTCAACATTCAACTCCAGTATTGATATGGTGCAACAAATGACAAAAATAAAAGAAAAATGTTAAAATGGGCTTTGCTCCGCCCTTTTTCATTTAATTTGTATAGAATACTTTTAATGCCATAAGACGAACAAAAATTTACAAATCCTTGTAAAATTTGGTAGCCACAAGGTCTACCGTCTGTCCTTTCGCTCGGCCGTTAAGACGACAACTTGATCAAAAATCGATATATCTTTACTAAACTTAGTTCACGTACTTATCTGAACTCCCTTTATCCGACTATGACAATGCCCAATTTTTTGATATCAAAAATTTCGAAAAATGAAAAAAAAATGCCATAATTCTATACCAAATACGAAAAAAGGGATGAAACATGGTCATTGGATTGGATTTTTGACGCAAAATATAACTTAGGAAAGAACTTTGTAAAACGGATGTGACATCTACTATATTAAGTAGAGATAATGAAAAAGTTCTGGAGGCGAAATCAAAAGCCCTTGGAATCTTGGCAGGAATACAGTTCTGGGCCACCCTCGTCCACATTTTGGTCGATAATTCGAAAACGCATTCACATATACAACTAAGGGCCACTCCGTTTTAAAACCCTCATTAATACCTTTAATGTGATACTCATATAGTACAAACACATTCTAGAGTCACCCCTGGTCCACCTTTATGGGTATATTCCGAAATGGTGTCCACCTATAAAACTATGGCCCACTCCCTTTTAAAATACTCTTTAATAATTTCCAATTGAAACCCATGTCATACAAACACATTCCAGGGTTACCCTAGGTTCATTTTCCTACATGGTGATTTTCCCTTATTTTGTCTCCAAAGCTCTCAGCTGAGTATGTTATGTTCGGTTACACCCGAACTTAGCCTTTCTTACTTGTTTTTTATGGGTTTACCATTTTGAGAATCGTGACAAACCTTATATACCATTTCGTTTTCACGAAAGGTATTAAAATCAATAAATCTTGTGGGCAGTGAAGTGTGTTTTAAAACCTGCCCCGTATACAAGTTTCTATCGTTAGATTTTTAAAACTTTTTCTACAGTTTAGACTTATTGTTCAAATAACTGAATAAACCGAAATAAAAAACACAGTAGCAAATTGGGCTTCCATTTAAGGGCATAAAGGTTTCAAAAATTGCTTAAACCGGTGAATAATTTAAAACTTAGACACAAATTTCTAAACGCGTAAGCAATACCCTGATAGCTGAAACAACCAAGCGCCTATTAATGATGATGATGATTTACAAAACGTTTATCTTTTTTCTGCAGAAAGGCAAGACCCCGTGGATTTCACCTTATATTTCATATGTACATAAAGATGTTTGTTACTCATCAGCCAATTGTTGTTCCAGTCGCATGTGTCTACAGATGTGATTGTGAACATACTTGTTGTTTTTTTAAGTAGGTACTACTTTTCTAGATTGTTGAGTCCATGAAGTAATTCAAGTAGATATGTTAACGTTTAGTGTAGAAATGTTATAACAACAATGTATTATAAAAAAACTTTAAATAATCTCAAACTCTCTTCGTCAATCCAGTAGATCATTGGTTTTCAAATATGTCGGTCACGACCAATTGGTGGGTCACAGCGCTTCTCTCGAGGGTAGTGACTCAAAACTTAACCTGTGCCATTTTTTTTTTTTTTTTGTTGGGATGAAAATATATAATTTTTATACCTAGCCGTACTTGTACACAGGGTATTATAACTTTAATTGGTTAACGGTTGGCTGTACAGATATAAAGGAATCGAGATAGATATAGATTCCATATTCATAATCATCAGTATCGAAAAAAATTTGATTGAGCCATGTCCGTCCGTCCGTCAACACGATAACTTGAGTAAATATTGAGATACCTTCATCAAATTTGGTACGCGAGCTTATCTGGACCCAGAGTAGATTGGTATTTAAAATGAGCGAAATCGGATGATAATCACGCCCACTTTTTATATACATAAAATTTTAGAAAACATAAAAAACATGATTATTTAAGAAATAATACACCTAGAATGTTGGAATTTTCGCGTATTTTACAAATATTATCAATCGTAAATCAAAAATCGTTAAACCTATCGTAACAAAATTCGGCAAAGAGGTTGCCTTCACTATAAGGAATGCTTTGAAGAAAAATTAAGGAAATCGGTTAAGTTATATAAGGTTACATAAGTTATATAAGTTATATAAGGTTATATAAGTTTATATAAGTCCACTTTTATATAGAAGAGTCGTGGACGAATAAGATAAGCTATATCTTTGCAAAAAAGAGCATAATATCAATGGTATTTAATTTTTTAAGTGCATTTATAAAAATAAATAGGAAAAACTTCAAATTTTAAGGAATGGGGTTGGCACCTAAGCAGTTTTCTATGTTTTGGGAGCCATAACTCGAAGAAACATTTGTTCAGAATAGAACCATACGTATATGTATTATTGCGCAGCCTTGTAACACTATTAAGCACACAAAACAAACAACAACAGCATTTCAAGTGTACAGCTGGGTATGCAATGTTCCGTTTCACCCGCACTTAGACTTCCTTACTTGTTTTAATTAAAAATCAGACAAAATAACGTACTACGGTTGATAAGAATAACGCGGTTGCATATGTCCGTATAGTCACCGTTTGTGAAAAAGTTCGCTGCGCACAAATAAAATATTAAAAATTTAGTAAAAACTTGTAGAAGCGTTCACTATAGCGCTTTCCACACTGCAAGGGAAAATTATTAAAAATAATTCCTCAGGTTGAACGACATCCTTCTGTCGTTTTTCTCAAAAGTTCCAACGTTTTAAAAAAAGTAAAATAAATATTACAATGCCATGATAAGGTAGGGAGCTTTCCCACTATAGCGAAGGCTCCAGGTGCGAGTCTAGTCAAAACTAGCATCAAAATCGTTTACAAAAAGTCGGTCGGCACAGAGTCGCCCCTTGGAAGTGGTTTCGAAAAAATGTGGAGTGTATTTCTGCCGAGAAAAACTAAACAGAAAAAATTCACCTGCCTTAGAGATTTCGTTTGGAGTGGATTAAGTATATAGGCACGCAACGAATTTTGAGGGATAATGCGTTGGGTTTATTATCATTAAAATACTGCACTGTTTTCGTTATCTCTTATGACGACAATACCTACGGCCGTATATAGTCGATATGATCTCAAAACTTGTACGCGAAAAACTTGCCCAGGGTATGATCGAGGCACTTTCTGTATGGAAATCAAGCACATTATTCCTATACAACGGCCTGTGATGTGATCCCAGTTTTACTGATTTTTAGCAAGGAGTCATCATCAATTATGACGGGGCGCCAAATTTTTGGGAACAATTTTTTGGGTCGCATATTCAAAAAGCTTGGAAATCAGTGTAGTAGAAGAATTCAGTACTCGCAATTTTTATTAAATTCCATCAATCCAATTTCTCTCTTCTTATCTTCGATAATTCACCAAAAAAAGCGCATAAATTTTTCAACTGAAACTATGCAATTCAAAATAAAAACTTTATCCAAACAATTTAAATTTCACTGATTTTTTTAGAATATGTGGATATGTAGCCCAATCAATTTAAGTCTAACAAAGTATAAGTTATAAGTCTCTGAAAAATCGCATTGATTTTTGGCAAATTTTTTTTCGGAAGACTGATTTATTTTGGCTTCCATACGAATAGCGCATTCGGAAAAAAAAAATTATCAAAAATCAACACGAATTTTTAGAGACCTATTAGTAGATGTACTTTGCTAGGCTAAAATAGATTGGGCTAAAAAAGTACATACCCCAAAAAATGAAGTAATAAAAGTTAAGTTAATAAAAATTCAAAATTTTCTTAAAGATTTCTCCAATTATAAAATTTTTCGTTTGCATTGTTTTAGTTTGGGTTTACATGATTCATAGTTTTTTCCTTATTTATCTAAAATAAAAAAAGAAGAGTTTTATTGACGAAAGTTGGCAAAAAGTGTCACTGTTTTTTTCTGTTCGCTGCTGTAGTTACAATTAATCCCAAAATGGTACGGATTTCTATACTATATGCCGAACAAAGTCCCACGATCAAAGAAACTATGGCCCGTAATCATAGTCGCTGACTAAAATACACTTTAATTAAAATCTTGCCTAAATTAAAAATGGGATTTAAAATTTTGGCCTGGCATAAACATATTAAACACAGTTTTCAGCTAAAATAAGCATGGACAGGGTACCCGCATGAAAAAAAGGTATTGATTGGCGCTATGAAGAAATTTTTTAGAAGTTTTAAAAGTTCACCCTGTTCCTTACAACCGTGGCTACTTGACTCCACGAATAAAAAATGATAATTTTTTACTTGACAAAAATTCTTAAGACACCACAAAAATTGTAAAAGGAATAGCTGAAAACGCGTTTTAATCATAATCCGGTGGCGGATAATTATCAATCAATTCTATTTAAAAGTTATTAGCCAACGTTTTGTAAAAATTCGCTGTTTTATATCAGCAGTCAATTTAAAATTGAGCGCACGATCTATTAATTGAACATGAACATATTTATTTAAAGAAAATTTACTTAATTTCGTTCTTAAAAGAATTATTTAAATCTCTCAACATAAAAGAATAAGTAGTTAAAGCGGATTTGGGCTCCTTAAACAAAGGAAGCAACAAGGCTATCCACTCATACACTCGTATTCGTGGTGAATAGTTTATATAGTTTGTAAGAATGTTGTAAAGAAAAGTTGTTTTTATTAAGACAGAAGTGACGGCCAAAATTATGCCAACCTTAAATGTTAGGGGGCCCTAACCGTTAAAGCCGTTTAATTTGATATACCCGAAACCGAATAGGGATATCTCTGACCTCGGTACTAATAAGTATGCAGGACATTCAATGATAATAAGGTTAAATCAAATTTAGGTTTGTCTTAACAAAGTCAGCATAAATAAAGGGAGTTTAGAATAGTAGTTTTCCATAGGAAAGAAGTGATCTAGAATTTTGAGTCATTGTACATGGACCTGCAAAGTGTATGCCCCTTTTACATTAGAAAAAGGGCAAATGTAAAGGGGAGCAGAAGACACAAAAGTAAAAGACAGCAGAATTGAATTGAAGAAGTCTGTAATGTAATTCAATAATTAGAAGTCGGAAATAAGAAATTGTTCTTTTATTAATAGATATTCACAAAAAACCGAATAATTACCCTCAAACAGCTGCGAAACTTGTGAAAATTGTATCAGCGCAAAATGCCTTTTTAGTTAATTCGTTTTTTTGTACAACAATATCACCAAAATTACATCAACCACATGAAAGTCTTAAACTTTTTTTTTTGTAAAAATATCTTGACAGAGTACAAGTATTACTTTGCCGCCTTCGGATTATTGCTTCCGAAATTAAAACGCGTCATTTGACACCTCTCCCGAAATTTTTTGACATGTATTAAAAATCGACGCCTGTGGTTAATACTCCCCCCTATTGCGAGTGTCGGTTGCAGTAGATAATCTACCACTGAGCGGTAACCGATTATCTTTATAATGTATACAAGTTATATTATATAGATCGAGAAGTAGAAAAAATAGCAAAAACTGTCTTGTATAAAATAACTGTTTATAATGGTTCAAAGATTTGGCGATTAAATTGTGTAGTAATAATATTAAATGCAAAAAATGGAATCAACAAATTGTCGATTCTATTCCGATCGACACTCGCAATAGGGGGGAATATCTTCCATTGAATATTTATTTCTAAATTTAATGCTAAGTTCAGTATAGGATGCTACTTTTTCCTTAAAAGATACTAAAATATCAAAACTCACAAATATCTTTGAATGCGGAATAATCTTAATTAAAGATTTCGCATATGTGGAGCCAAGTAACCATCGCACATTTTAAGATTGTGAAATTTTCGTCACAGGCATATTAATACGCATTCTAGGTATAATATATTACCTCCTGACGTATATTTGCTTGTCGTGGAAGCATTTTTTCACTTCCATTTAAGTTGATTGCGTTTAAATAGCAAATTGTTTAATTTCTCGCAAACTTTTGACAGCAGACCACCAACTTAAAACCTATTTTAAACAAGTAAGGAAGGTTAAGTTCGGGTGTAACCGAACATTACATACTCAGTTGAGAGCTATGGTGACAACATAAGGGAAAATAACCATGTAGGAAAATGAACCGAGGGAAACCCTGGAATGTGTTTGTATGACATGTGTATCAAATGAAAGGCATTAAAGAGTATTTTATGAGGGAGTGGGCCATAGTTCTATAGGTGGATCAGGGTTGACTCTAGAATGCGTTTGTACGATATGGGTATCAAATGAAAGGTATTAATGAGTATTTTAAAAGGGCGTGGACCTAAGTACTATAGATGGACGCCTTTTCGAGATATCGCCGTAAAGATGGACCAGGGGTGACTCTAGAATGCGTTTGTACGATATGGGTATCAAATGAAAGGTGTTAATGAGTATTTTAAAAGGGAGTAATCCTTAGTTCCATAGGTGGACGCCGTTTCGAGATATCGCCATAAAGGTGGACCAGGGGTGACCCTAGAATTTGTTTGCACAATATGGGCATCAAACGAAAGGTGTTAATGAGTATTTTAAAAGGGAGTGGGCCTTAGTTCTATAGGTGGACGCCGTTTCGAGATATCGCCATAAAGGTGGGCCAAGGGTGACTCTAGAATTCGTTTGTGCAATATGGGTATCAAACGAAAGGAGTTAATGAGTATTTTAAGAGGGAGTGGGCCTTAGTTCTATAGGTGGACGCATTTTCGAGGTATCGCAATAAAGGTGGACCAGGGGTGACTCTACACTTTGTTTGTACGATATGGGTATCAAATGAAAGGTGTTAATGAGTATTTTTGAAAGGGAGTGGGCCTTCGTTTTATAGGTGTTCGCCTTTTCGAGATATCGCCATAAAGGTGGACCAGGGGTGACTTTAGAATTTGTTTGTATGATATGGGTATCAAATGAAAGGTGTTAATGATTATTTTAAAAGGGCGTGGGGGTTAGTTCTATAGGTGGACCCCTTTTCGAGATATCGCCATAAAGGTGGACCAGGGGTGACTCTAGAATTCGTTTATGCAATATGGGTATCAAACGAAAGGAGTTAATGAGTATTTTAAGAGGGAGTGGGCCTTCGTTCTATAGGTGTTCGCCTTTTCGAAATATCGCCATAAAGGTGGACCAGGGGTGACTCTAGAATGAGTTTGTACGATATGGGTATCAAATTAAAGTTATTAATGAGAGTTTTAAAAGGGAGTGGTGGTAGTTGTATATGTGAAGGCGTTTTCCAGATATCGACCAAAATGTGGACCAGGGTGACCCAGAACATCATCTGTTGGATACCGCTAATTTATTTATATATGTAATACCTGCCAAGATTTTAAGGGTTTTTTATTTCGCCCTGCAGAACTTTTTCATTTTCTTCTACTTAATATGGTAGGTGTCACAACCATTTTATAAAGTTTTTTCTAAAGTTATATTTCGCGTCAATAAAACAATCCAATTACCTTAACATATTTCATCCCTTTTTTCGTATTTGGTATAGAATTATGGCATTTTTCGTAATTTTCGATATGGAAAAAGTGGGCGTGGTCATAGTCGGATTTCGTTCATTTTTCATACAAAGATAAAGTGAGTTCAGATAAGTACGTGAACTGAGTTTAGTAAAGATATATCGATTTTTGCTCAAGTTATCGTGTTAACGGCCATGCGGAAGGACAGACGGACGACTGTGTATAAAAACTGGGCGTGGCATCAACCGATTTCGCCCATTTTCACAGAAAACAGTTAGCGCCATAAAATCTATGCCCCTACCAAATTTCAAAAGGATTGGTTAATTTTTGTTCGACTTATGGCGTTAAAAGTATCCTAGACAAATTAAATGAAAAAGGGCGAAGCCACGCCCATTTTTAAATTTTCTTTTATTTTTGTATTTTGTTGCACCATATCATTACTGGAGTTGAATCTTGACATAATTTACTTATATACTGTAAACTGTACATGTTAAAATTTTACTTTTAAAAAATTTTTTTTTAAAAGTGGGCGTGGTCCTTCTCCGATTTTGCTAATTTTTATTAGGCGTACATATAGTAATAAGAGTAACGTTCCTGCCAAATTTCATCATGATATCTTCAACGACTGCCAAATTACAGCTTGCAAAAGTTTTAAATTACCTTCTTTTAAAAGTAGGCGGTGCCACGCCCATTGTCCAAAATTTTACTAGTTTTATATTTTGCGTCATAAGCTCAACTCATCTACCAAGTTTCGTCGCTTTATCGGTCTTTTGTAATGAATTATCGCACTTTTTCGGTTTTTCGAAATTTTCGATATCGAAAAAGTGGGCGTGGTTATATTCCGATATCGTTCATTTTAAATAGCGATCTGAGATGAGTGCTCAGGAACCTACATACCAAATTTCATCAAGATACCTCAAAATTTACTCAAGTTATCGTGTTAACGGACGGACGGACGGACGGACGGACGGACATGGCTCAATCAAATTTTTTTTCGATCCTGATTATTTTGATATATGGAAGTCTATATCTATCTCGATTCCTTTATATATGTACAACCAACCCTTATCCAGTCAAACTTAATATACTCTGTGAGCTCTGCTCAACTGAGTATAAAAATTAAAATCGGGCTCATGTCACTATACTCAGTTGAGCAGAGCTCTCAGAGTATATTAACTTTGATTGGATAACGGTTGGTTGTGCAGGTATAAAGGAATCGAGATAGATATATACTTCCAAATATCAAAATCATCAGTATCGAAAAAAAATTTGGTTGAGCCATGTCCGTCCGTCCGTCCGTCTGTCCGTTAACATGATAACTTGAGTAAATTTTGAGGTATCTTGATGAAATTTGGTATGTACATTCCTGGGTACTCATCTCAGGTCGCTATTTAAAATGAACGATATCGGACTATAACCACGCCCACTTTTTCGATATCGGAAATTTCGAAAAATCGAAAAAGTGCGATAATTCATTACCAAAGGCGGATAAAGCGATGAAACTTGGTAGGTGAGTTGAACGTATGACGCAGAATAGAAAATTTGTAAAATTTGGGACAATGGGCGTGGCACCGCCCGCTTTTAAAAGAAGGTAATTTAGAAGTTTTGCAAGCTGTAATTTGGCAGCCGTTGAAGATATCATGATGAAATTTGGCACGAACGTTACTGCTATTTCTATATATATGCTTGTATGCTTAATAAAAATTAGCAAAATCGGAGAACGACCACGCCCACTTAAAAAAATAATTGTTTAAAGTCAAATTAAAAAAAAAAAGTTAATATATTTACAGTATATAGAGCGACAAAATACAAAAATAAAAGAAATTTTCAAAATGGGTGTGGCTCCGCCCTTTTTCATTTAATTTGTCTAGGATACTTTTAATGCCATAAGTCGAACAAAAATTTACCAATCCTTGTGAAATTTGGTATGGTCTTAGATTCTAGGACGGTAACGGTTTTCTGTGAAAAAGGGCGAAATCGGTTGAAGCCACGCACAGTTTTTATACACAGTCGGCCGTCTGTTCTTCCGCTCGGCCGTTAGCACGATAACTTGTGCAAAAAAGGATATATCTTTACTAAACTCAGTTCACGTAATTATCTGAACTCACTTTGTATTATTATAAAAAATGACCGAAATCCGATTATGACCACGCCCACTTTTTCGATATCGAAAATTACGAAAAATGAAAAAAAAAATGCCATAATACTATACCAAATACGAAAAAAGGGATGGAACATGGCAATTGGATTGGTTTATTGACGGAAAATATAACTTAAGAAAAAAAATTTGTAAAATGGGTGTGGCACCTTCCATATTAAGTAAAATAAAATGAAAAAGTTCTGCAGGGCGAGATCAAAAGCCCTTGGAATCTTGGCAGGAATACCTTTCGTGGTATTACATATATAAATAAACAGATGATGTTCTGGGTCACCCTGGTCCACATTTTGGTCAATATCTCGAAAACGCCTTCACATATACAACTACCACCACTCCCTTTTAAAATATTCAATAACACCTTTCATTTGATACCCATATCGTACAAACAAATTCTAGAGTCACCCCTGGTCCACCTTTATGGTGATATCTCGAAAAGGCGTCCACCTGTAGAACTAAGGCCCACTCCCTTTTAAAATACTCATTAACACCTTTCGTTTGATGCCCATATTGTACAAACGCATTCTAGAGTCACCCCTGGTTCACCTTTATGGCGATATCTCGAAAAGGCGTCCACCCATAGAACTAAGGCCCGCTCCCTTTTAAAATACTCATTAACACCTTTCGTTTGATACCCATATTGAACAAACGCATTCTAGAGTCACCTCTGGTCCACCTTTATGGCGATATTTCGAAAAGGCGTCCACCTATAGAACTAAGGCCCACTCCCTTTTTAAATACTCATTAACACCTTTCGTTTGATACCCATATCGTACAAACAAATTCTAGAGTCAGCCCTGGTCTACCTTTATGGCGATATCCCTAAATGGCGTCCACCTATAGAACCATGGCCCTCTTAAAATGCTCTTTAATACCATCTATTTGATACACATGTCATACAAACACATTCCAGGGTTACCCTGGGTTAATTTTCCTACATAGTGATTTTCCCTTACTTTGTCTCCATAGCTCTCAACTGAGTATGTAATGTTCGGTTACACCCGAACTTAGCCTTCCTTACTTGTTTTAAATTTAAAATACTTTTTTAGATATAAAATTGTTTTTAAGTGGACTATAACAGACTTAAAATGATATTTAATTTAGAACCATGTTTAAACCAATAAAACTCTATTTTATTTCGATTATGATTACGGGCCTATGTGTTTTAAATTTAGTATAAGTATTTTAACCTGTTATTTTAAGACAAATTCCCATAGTTTCTCAAATTTCTTTGTTCTCCTTACTCTAGGAATTGTTCTGGTTGCTTTTATAATTATGTTGTTACTGTGCCTGGCATATAAATTATCCCACATACACATGTGTATGTATATGTAGGTATGCAATATTCTGACAAAGTATGCAACCGAAAAATTATACAATTATTAATTATATTCCACAAAGAAAGCTTATAAGCGGCATACACATTTCAAAATTTGTTTGCATGTATAGCAGATACAAATAAAATACATACTTGGCGCGATTTACCTCGAAGGAGATGTAGGCCGAGCTTCTCTTCCAATTTGCGTCGTGCTCGTTTTTAAGTTTTTTTTTCTACAATTGTTTATGCCTACTCCGAATGGCAGCTGCAAGGCAGATGAAGTTTTACCGAGAAGCTTTTTAAGGCAGAAATACCACTGTTACTTTTTTCTAATTGAAAAAAAAAAACTTCACAGGTTGCCTTCACTATAAGGAATGCTTTGAAGAAAAATTAAGGAAATCGGTTAAGTTATATAAGGTTACATAAGTTATATAAGTTATATAAGGTTATATAAGTTTATATAAGTCCACTTTTATATAGAAGAGTCGTGGACGAATAAGATAAGCTATATCTTTGCAAAAAAGAGCATAATATCAATGGTATTTAATTTTTTAAGTGCATTTATAAAAATAAATAGGAAAAACTTCAAATTTTAAGGAATGGGGTTGGCACCTAAGCAGTTTTCTATGTTTTGGGAGCCATAACTCGAAGAAACATTTGTTCAGAATAGAACCATACGTATATGTATTATTGCGCAGCCTTGTAACACTATTAAGCACACAAAACAAACAACAACAGCATTTCAAGTGTACAGCTGGGTATGCAATGTTCCGTTTCACCCGCACTTAGACTTCCTTACTTGTTTTAATTAAAAATCAGACAAAATAACGTACTACGGTTGATAAGAATAACGCGGTTGCATATGTCCGTATAGTCACCGTTTGTGAAAAAGTTCGCTGCGCACAAATAAAATATTAAAAATTTAGTAAAAACTTGTAGAAGCGTTCACTATAGCGCTTTCCACACTGCAAGGGAAAATTATTAAAAATAATTCCTCAGGTTGAACGACATCCTTCTGTCGTTTTTCTCAAAAGTTCCAACGTTTTAAAAAAAGTAAAATAAATATTACAATGCCATGATAAGGTAGGGAGCTTGCCCACTATAGCGAAGGCTCCAGGTGCGAGTCTAGTCAAAAGTAGCATCAAAATCGTTTACAAAAAGTCGGTCGGCACAGAGTCGCCCCTTGGAAGTGGTTTCGAAAAAATGTGGAGTGTATTTCTGCCGAGAAAAACTAAACAGAAAAAATTCACCTGCCTTAGAGATTTCGTTTGGAGTGGATTAAGTATATAGGCACGCAACGAATTTTGAGGGATAATGCGTTGGGTTTATTATCATTAAAATACTGCACTGTTTTCGTTATCTCTTATGACGACAATACCTACGGCCGTATATAGTCGATATGATCTCAAAACTTGTACGCGAAAAACTTGCCCAGGGTATGATCGAGGCACTTTCTGTATGGAAATCAAGCACATTATTCCTATACAACGGCCTGTGATGTGATCCCAGTTTTACTGATTTTTAGCAAGGAGTCATCATCAATTATGACGGGGCGCCAAATTTTTGGGAACAATTTTTTGGGTCGCATATTCAAAAAGCTTGGAAATCAGTGTAGTAGAAGAATTCAGTACTCGCAATTTTTATTAAATTCCATCAATCCAATTTCTCTCTTCTTATCTTCGATAATTCACCAAAAAAAGCGCATAAATTTTTCAACTGAAACTATGCAATTCAAAATAAAAACTTTATCCAAACAACTTAAATTTCACTGATTTTTTTAGAATATGTGGATATGTAGCCCAATCAATTTAAGTCTAACAAAGTATAAGTTATAAGTCTCTGAAAAATCGCATTGATTTTTGGCAAATTTTTTTTCGGAAGACTGATTTATTTTGGCTTCCATACGAATAGCGCATTCGGAAAAAAAAAATTATCAAAAATCAACACGAATTTTTAGAGACCTATTAGTAGATGTACTTTGCTAGGCTAAAATAGATTGGGCTAAAAAAGTACATACCCCAAAAAATGAAGTAATAAAAGTTAAGTTAATAAAAATTCAAAATTTTCTTAAAGATTTCTCCAATTATAAAATTTTTCGTTTGCATTGTTTTAGTTTGGGTTTACATGATTCATAGTTTTTTCCTTATTTATCTAAAATAAAAAAAGAAGAGTTTTATTGACGAAAGTTGGCAAAAAGTGTCACTGTTTTTTTCTGTTCGCTGCTGTAGTTACAATTAATCCCAAAATGGTACGGATTTCTATACTATATGCCGAACAAAGTCCCACGATCAAAGAAACTATGGCCCGTAATCATAGTCGCTGACTAAAATACACTTTAATTAAAATCTTGCCTAAATTAAAAATGGGATTTAAAATTTTGGCCTGGCATAAACATATTAAACACAGTTTTCAGCTAAAATAAGCATGGACAGGGTACCCGCATGAAAAAAAGGTATTGATTGGCGCTATGAAGAAATTTTTTAGAAGTTTTAAAAGTTCACCCTGTTCCTTACAACCGTGGCTACTTGACTCCACGAATAAAAAATGATAATTTTTTACTTGACAAAAATTCTTAAGACACCACAAAAATTGTAAAAGGAATAGCTGAAAACGCGTTTTAATCATAATCCGGTGGCGGATAATTATCAATCAATTCTATTTAAAAGTTATTAGCCAACGTTTTGTAAAAATTCACTGTTTTATATCAGCAGTCAATTTAAAATTGAGCGCACGATCTATTAATTGAACATGAACATATTTATTTAAAGAAAATTTACTTAATTTCGTTCTTAAAAGAATTATTTAAATCTCTCAACATAAAAGAATAAGTAGTTAAAGCGGATTTGGGCTCCTTAAACAAAGGAAGCAACAAGGCTATCCACTCATACACTCGTATTCGTGGTGAATAGTTTATATAGTTTGTAAGAATGTTGTAAAGAAAAGTTGTTTTTATTAAGACAGAAGTGACGGCCAAAATTATGCCAACCTTAAATGTTAGGGGGCCCCAACCGTTAAAGCCGTTTAATTTGATATACCCGAAACCGAATAGGGATATCTCTGACCTCGGTACTAATAAGTATGCAGGACATTCAATGATAATAAGGTTAAATCAAATTTAGGTTTGTCTTAACAAAGTCAGCATAAATAAAGGGAGTTTAGAATAGTAGTTTTCCATAGGAAAGAAGTGATCTAGAATTTTGAGTCATTGTACATGGACCTGCAAAGTGTATGCCCCTTTTACATTAGAAAAAGGGCAAATGTAAAGGGGAGCAGAAGACACAAAAGTAAAAGACAGCAGAATTGAATTGAAGAAGTCTGTAATGTAATTCAATAATTAGAAGTCGGAAATAAGAAATTGTTCTTTTATTAATAGATATTCACAAAAAACCGAATAATTACCCTCAAACAGCTGCGAAACTTGTGAAAATTGTATCAGCGCAAAATGCCTTTTTAGTTAATTCGTTTTTTTGTACAACAATATCACCAAAATTACATCAACCACATGAAAGTCTTAAACTTTTTTTTTTGTAAAAATATCTTGACAGAGTACAAGTATTACTTTGCCGCCTTCGGATTATTGCTTCCGAAATTAAAACGCGTCATTTGACACCTCTCCCGAAATTTTTTGACATGTATTAAAAATCGACGCCTGTGGTTAATACTCCCCCCTATTGCGAGTGTCGGTTGCAGTAGATAATCTACCACTGAGCGGTAACCGATTATCTTTATAATGTATACAAGTTATGTTATATAGATCGAGAAGTAGAAAAAATAGCAAAAACTGTCTTGTATAAAATAACTGTTTATAATGGTTCAAAGATTTGGCGATTAAATTGTGTAGTAATAATATTAAATGCAAAAAATGGAATCAACAAATTGTCGATTCTATTCCGATCGACACTCGCAATAGGGGGGAATATCTTCCATTGAATATTTATTTCTAAATTTAATGCTAAGTTCAGTATAGGATGCTACTTTTTCCTTAAAAGATACTAAAATATCAAAACTCACAAATATCTTTGAATGCGGAATAATCTTAATTAAAGATTTCGCATATGTGGAGCCAAGTAACCATCGCACATTTTAAGATTGTGAAATTTTCGTCACAGGCATATTAATACGCATTCTAGGTATAATATATTACCTCCTGACGTATATTTGCTTGTCGTGGAAGCATTTTTTCACTTCCATTTAAGTTGATTGCGTTTAAATAGCAAATTGTTTAATTTCTCGCAAACTTTTGACAGCAGACCACCAACTTAAAACCTATTTTAAACAAGTAAGGAAGGTTAAGTTCGGGTGTAACCGAACATTACATACTCAGTTGAGAGCTATGGTGACAACATAAGGGAAAATAACCATGTAGGAAAATGAACCGAGGGAAACCCTGGAATGTGTTTGTATGACATGTGTATCAAATGAAAGGCATTAAAGAGTATTTTATGAGGGAGTGGGCCATAGTTCTATAGGTGGACGCCATTTAGGGATATAGCCATAAAGGTGGATCAGGGTTGACTCTAGAATGCGTTTGTACGATATGGGTATCAAATGAAAGGTATTAATGAGTATTTTAAAAGGGCGTGGACCTAAGTACTATAGATGGACGCCTTTTCGAGATATCGCCGTAAAGATGGACCAGGGGTGACTCTAGAATGCGTTTGTACGATATGGGTATCAAATGAAAGGTGTTAATGAGTATTTTAAAAGGGAGTAATCCTTAGTTCCATAGGTGGACGCCGTTTCGAGATATCGCCATAAAGGTGGACCAGGGGTGACCCTAGAATTTGTTTGCACAATATGGGCATCAAACGAAAGGTGTTAATGAGTATTTTAAAAGGGAGTGGGCCTTAGTTCTATAGGTGGACGCCGTTTCGAGATATCGCCATAAAGGTGGGCCAAGGGTGACTCTAGAATTCGTTTGTGCAATATGGGTATCAAACGAAAGGAGTTAATGAGTATTTTAAGAGGGAGTGGGCCTTAGTTCTATAGGTGGACGCATTTTCGAGGTATCGCAATAAAGGTGGACCAGGGGTGACTCTAGACTTTGTTTGTACGATATGGGTATCAAATGAAAGGTGTTAATGAGTATTTTTAAAAGGGAGTGGGCCTTCGTTTTATAGGTGTTCGCCTTTTCGAGATATCGCCATAAAGGTGGACCAGGGGTGACTTTAGAATTTGTTTGTATGATATGGGTATCAAATGAAAGGTGTTAATGATTATTTTAAAAGGGCGTGGGGGTTAGTTCTATAGGTGGACCCCTTTTCGAGATATCGCCATAAAGGTGGACCAGGGGTGACTCTAGAATTCGTTTATGCAATATGGGTATCAAACGAAAGGAGTTAATGAGTATTTTAAGAGGGAGTGGGCCTTCGTTCTATAGGTGTTCGCCTTTTCGAAATATCGCCATAAAGGTGGACCAGGGGTGACTCTAGAATGAGTTTGTACGATATGGGTATCAAATTAAAGTTATTAATGAGAGTTTTAAAAGGGAGTGGTGGTAGTTGTATATGTGAAGGCGTTTTCCAGATATCGACCAAAATGTGGACCAGGGTGACCCAGAACATCATCTGTTGGATACCGCTAATTTATTTATATATGTAATACCTGCCAAGATTTTAAGGGTTTTTTATTTCGCCCTGCAGAACTTTTTCATTTTCTTCTACTTAATATGGTAGGTGTCACAACCATTTTATAAAGTTTTTTCTAAAGTTATATTTCGCGTCAATAAAACAATCCAATTACCTTAACATATTTCATCCCTTTTTTCGTATTTGGTATAGAATTATGGCATTTTTCGTAATTTTCGATATGGAAAAAGTGGGCGTGGTCATAGTCGGATTTCGTTCATTTTTCATACAAAGATAAAGTGAGTTCAGATAAGTACGTGAACTGAGTTTAGTAAAGATATATCGATTTTTGCTCAAGTTATCGTGTTAACGGCCATGCGGAAGGACAGACGGACGACTGTGTATAAAAACTGGGCGTGGCATCAACCGATTTCGCCCATTTTCACAGAAAACAGTTAGCGCCATAAAATCTATGCCCCTACCAAATTTCAAAAGGATTGGTTAATTTTTGTTCGACTTATGGCGTTAAAAGTATCCTAGACAAATTAAATGAAAAAGGGCGAAGCCACGCCCATTTTTAAATTTTCTTTTATTTTTGTATTTTGTTGCACCATATCATTACTGGAGTTGAATCTTGACATAATTTACTTATATACTGTAAACTGTATATGTTAAAATTTTACTTTTAAAAAATTTTTTTTTAAAAGTGGGCGTGGTCCTTCTCCGATTTTGCTAATTTTTATTAGGCGTACATATAGTAATAAGAGTAACGTTCCTGCCAAATTTCATCATGATATCTTCAACGACTGCCAAATTACAGCTTGCAAAAGTTTTAAATTACCTTCTTTTAAAAGTAGGCGGTGCCACGCCCATTGTCCAAAATTTTACTAATTTTATATTTTGGGTCATAAGCTCAACTCATCTACCAAGTTTCGTCGCTTTATCGGTCTTTTGTAATGAATTATCGCACTTTTTCGGTTTTTCGAAATTTTCGATATCGAAAAAGTGGGCGTGGTTATATTCCGATATCGTTCATTTTAAATAGCGATCTGAGATGAGTGCTCAGGAACCTACATACCAAATTTCATCAAGATACCTCAAAATTTACTCAAGTTATCGTGTTAACGGACGGACGGACGGACGGACGGACGGACATGGCTCAATCAAATTTTTTTTCGATCCTGATTATTTTGATATATGGAAGTCTATATCTATCTCGATTCCTTTATATATGTACAACCAACCCTTATCCAATCAAACTTAATATACTCTGTGAGCTCTGCTCAACTGAGTATAAAAATTAAAATCGGGCTCATGTCACTATACTCAGTTGAGCAGAGCTCTCAGAGTATATTAACTTTGATTGGATAACGGTTGGTTGTGCAGGTATAAAGGAATCGAGATAGATATATACTTCCAAATATCAAAATCATCAGTATCGAAAAAAAATTTGGTTGAGCCATGTCCGTCCGTCCGTCCGTCTGTCCGTTAACATGATAACTTGAGTAAATTTTGAGGTATCTTGATGAAATTTGGTATGTACATTCCTGGGTACTCATCTCAGGTCGCTATTTAAAATGAACGATATCGGACTATAACCACGCCCACTTTTTCGATATCGGAAATTTCGAAAAATCGAAAAAGTGCGATAATTCATTACCAAAGGCGGATAAAGCGATGAAACTTGGTAGGTGAGTTGAACGTATGACGCAGAATAGAAAATTTGTAAAATTTGGGACAATGGGCGTGGCACCGCCCGCTTTTAAAAGAAGGTAATTTAGAAGTTTTGCAAGCTGTAATTTGGCAGCCGTTGAAGATATCATGATGAAATTTGGCAGGAACGTTACTGCTATTTCTATATATATGCTTGTATGCTTAATAAAAATTAGCAAAATCGGAGAACGACCACGCCCACTTAAAAAAATAATTGTTTAAAGTCAAATTAAAAAAAAAAAGTTAATATATTTACAGTATATAGAGCGACAAAATACAAAAATAAAAGAAATTTTCAAAATGGGTGTGGCTCCGCCCTTTTTCATTTAATTTGTCTAGGATACTTTTAATGCCATAAGTCGAACAAAAATTTACCAATCCTTGTGAAATTTGGTATGGTCTTAGATTCTAGGACGGTAACGGTTTTCTGTGAAAAAGGGCGAAATCGGTTGAAGCCACGCACAGTTTTTATACACAGTCGGCCGTCTGTTCTTCCGCTCGGCCGTTAGCACGATAACTTGTGCAAAAAAGGATATATCTTTACTAAACTCAGTTCACGTAATTATCTGAACTCACTTTGTATTGGTATAAAAAATGACCGAAATCCGATTATGACCACGCCCACTTTTTCGATATCGAAAATTACGAAAAATGAAAAAAAAAATGCCATAATACTATACCAAATACGAAAAAAGGGATGGAACATGGCAATTGGATTGGTTTATTGACGGAAAATATAACTTAAGAAAAAAAATTTGTAAAATGGGTGTGGCACCTTCCATATTAAGTAAAATAAAATGAAAAAGTTCTGCAGGGCGAGATCAAAAGCCCTTGGAATCTTGGCAGGAATACCTTTCGTGGTATTACATATATAAATAAACAGATGATGTTCTGGGTCACCCTGGTCCACATTTTGGTCAATATCTCGAAAACGCCTTCACATATACAACTACCACCACTCCCTTTTAAAATATTCAATAACACCTTTCATTTGATACCCATATCGTACAAACAAATTCTAGAGTCACCCCTGGTCCACCTTTATGGTGATATCTCGAAAAGGCGTCCACCTGTAGAACTAAGGCCCACTCCCTTTTAAAATACTCATTAACACCTTTCGTTTGATGCCCATATTGTACAAACGCATTCTAGAGTCACCCCTGGTTCACCTTTATGGCGATATCTCGAAAAGGCGTCCACCCATAGAACTAAGGCCCGCTCCCTTTTAAAATACTCATTAACACCTTTCGTTTGATACCCATATTGTACAAACGCATTCTAGAGTCACCTCTGGTCCACCTTTATGGCGATATTTCGAAAAGGCGTCCACCTATAGAACTAAGGCCCACTCCCTTTTTAAATACTCATTAACACCTTTCGTTTGATACCCATATCGTACAAACAAATTCTAGAGTCAGCCCTGGTCTACCTTTATGGCGATATCCCTAAATGGCGTCCACCTATAGAACCATGGCCCTCTTAAAATGCTCTTTAATACCATCTATTTGATACACATGTCATACAAACACATTCCAGGGTTACCCTGGGTTAATTTTCCTACATAGTGATTTTCCCTTACTTTGTCTCCATAGTTCTCAACTGAGTATGTAATGTTCGGTTACACCCGAACTTAGCCTTCCTTACTTGTTTTAAATTTAAAATACTTTTTTAGATATAAAATTGTTTTTAAGTGGACTATAACAGACTTAAAATGATATTTAATTTAGAACCATGTTTAAACCAATAAAACTCTACTTTATTTCGATTATGATTACGGGCCTATGTGTTTTAAATTTAGTATAAGTATTTTAACCTGTTATTTTAAGACAAATTCCCATAGTTTCTCAAATTTCTTTGTTCTCCTTACTCTAGGAATTGTTCTGGTTGCTTTTATAATTATGTTGTTACTGTGCCTGGCATATAAATTATCCCACATACACATGTGTATGTATATGTAGGTATGCAATATTCTGACAAAGTATGCAACCGAAAAATTATACAATTATTAATTATATTCCACAAAGAAAGCTTATAAGCGGCATACACATTTCAAAATTTGTTTGCATGTATAGCAGATACAAATAAAATACATACTTGGCGCGATTTACCTCGAAGGAGATGTAGGCCGAGCTTCTCTTCCAATTTGCGTCGTGCTCGTTTTTAAGTTTTTTTTTCTACAATTGTTTATGCCTACTCCGAATGGCAGCTGCAAGGCAGATGAAGTTTTACCGAGAAGCTTTTTAAGGCAGAAATACCACTGTTACTTTTTTCTAATTGAAAAAAAAAAACTTCATATATATATAACCGTATAAAGAGAGTCTCAGATGCTTCAAAAAAGATATTCAGAAGGCAAAGACGTAATGCTGGAAAGAATTTTGCTCTTCTATCGAGCCAATCAAAGACTATTCGATAATTGGTAATATTCTCTCGAAGGAAAAATCCTGCCCATCCTTCTTGAGGAAAGACGATGGATCATGGACAGGGAGCTGCGCAGAAACAGTGGAACTGCTGGCAAAAGCACACTTTCCAGGCTGTAGCTCCAGCCAAATCCAACAGAGGGAGTATACAGGGGTAATACCCACCCCCGGTTAATAAATAAACTTATAACGAAAAAAAAGATAGAATGGGCTATCAACAGTTTTTCGCCATACAAATCACAACTGCCGGATGGTATTTTCGTAGCGATGCTACAAAAAATTTGCTCTCTGTTGATACCCTGGATGGAATGCATCTTTAAAGTCTGCATTCGACTTAATCATGTGCCCCCTAGGGACCCTTCAGGACGGGGTCTATCTACTACTGCTCTGGCTTTGCGTTAAAGTGGTGGCCTACGCGGATGACGTATACTACTGGTATCTAGTCTGTGTTCCAATGTGATTAGTGGGATCATGCAGAGATCACAGAGGAAGCTGAGTAGCTGGGCGGAGACCGCGGATTAAGCGTTAACCCCTTAAAGACAGAACTAGCGCTCTTCACCACTAGGACGAAAATCCCAAGTTTTAACCTTCCCACTCTTGATGGCCAGGAGTTGAGTCTGATAGGGCCAAATACCTATGAGTCTTTTTGACACCAAAGCTGAACTGGAGGTTTAACACAGAGCACAGAGTCAAACGAGCCTACGGGGCTATGTATGCCTGCAAATGAATGCTAGGTAAAAAGTAGGGTCTGAGGCCAGATCTTATGGCATGGATGTATAATGAAATTATTCGAGCAATTCTGACGTATGGTGGAAGGCGGTAGATGTGAAATATATAATTAACATGCTAGGGAAAGTTCAACGATCTGCCTGCGGAGCGATCGCGGGGGCAATCAGGTCGTGCCCCTCGGACGCTTTAAACGTGATATGCAATGTTCTACCGGTAGATCTCTTTATCAAGGAAACGGCATCTCAAGGAGCCCTAAGGTTTCGGGAGTTGGGCCTTTGGAGGAAGCGTACATATGGGCACGGCCGCCTCCTGCTCAATATTAACGACTCCCGCATTACGTCAAAAACGGTCTTCTACACAAACTACGCAGTTCTCTTCCCCACAAGAAAAGATTAGAAAGATGGGGGGATCACTCAGAGATTCGACATCTCGATTTTCACGGACAGATCTAAAATGGCTTGCGGAGTGGGCAGTAATATACTTTACTTAAAACTTTATTTTTTTAATTATCTACAACAGACAGAGGATTAGGCTTTTCTAATTTTGGGTATTAATTGAAACTTTTCATATATAAGAATGTAAAAATAGTGCCGCTTTAAATTTTAAGGGAAGCAATAAGGTTAAGTTACTAAAAAAATTAAACTTTCATAGAAGTAGGTGATATCAGAAAATTTTAGTAAAATTGAGTTTGAGCGTAGGTATTAATGTTAAACATAACAATTGAAGTGGACCAGGAGAATAGTGAGCTTAAGAGTCATAATGATTCTAGCGCTTAGCGTTTTAAACGGTTTAAATGGCATGCCAACCATTCGCGCCAGCCGCTTCTGCGTTAGGCTGACTGGCGCCAATTGGTGAAACCGGTAAACCAAGGGAATTTAAATGGTTTTCTGTCTAGTCCTTCCAGGGGAGTTGGGTTTTCTTCTGTAGTACTCGCCGATAAACTACTCATGCCAATAAATCGAATTTACACAAAATAGACAATTTGAAAGTTAAATCCTCTGTCGTAAGCCTCTAAACAAAAATCGAATAATTCGATTAATCGAGCATTTGAGTTTAGATTTGTTTCGTTTATTAATCGAAATTCGTTATTCGAATAGTTGGTTTATTTCGATTTCTCCAATAATCGCAACTCACCGATTATTCGATTTTCAAAATTTAAGTGTTCATACAAAAAAATTGCTTTTACGACACGTATGTACCCAAGTTTTTTTCTTTGTTGAAGTTCGTTTATTTCATCGTTTGGTAGATATTGAAATTTTGGAGTGGTATGGCTCCAAAATGGTGTCCCCATGTAAGATTTTCCGAGCTTTCCAATTCCAGGAAAAAAGTAAGCATACAAAGCCTTGGTACTTTAGTAGCTCCGCATCCAATCCATCAGCGCACGCGGCCTTGTATCGATAACACGTAGGAGACATATTCGGTAACCAACTACAACTTTTAAAAAATAAATCGAAAGCTTTTCGATAATTAATCGATAAATCTTTATAAAAAATCCTTTTATTTTTGATAAAGATTAATCGATAACTCGATAATATCAAGAAGTCGATATTAAATCCACAAATTTTCGAAAGAACACAGTACATTTTCGATAAAATATTGATGCATTTTCGATAAAAAATCTATAATTTTTTTATAAAAAATCGGTAACTGTCGATAACAATGGTTAAATTTCTTTCCTTTCCTTTCCTTGAATTAATGTTTGATTTCGCTCATATGATTTTTACCACGTACATTGTTTCCACATTATGCTTTAATGCAATGACTACACTTACGCTTATATTCTGTATTCTCGCATATAGCATACCAATACCACACACTCGCCCACACCTCACCCTACGCTCACGGTCTACATTCACCAATATATCATACTATTTCCAAGCACTACGCTTACTTCCTCGATTCTTCCATACAACTAAGGTGAATTAAGCTAAATTACCCAATGTTGGACTTAGTTTAAAGTTAAATGAGACATCTGCTCACGATAGTTTTTTGTTGCACCTCCGCCTTCTCACAGGTCAAACAAAAATTAATATTATGTTTTGCAGAAAATTGAAAATTTCTCATAGTCACCATATTGAATTTGATTGTTTATCGACAATGCTTGCTTGGCTTACCATCAATTGCAGCAAGCGAAATTGAATTAAAGCAGCAAAGGTGATGACGCAAATACGCCAGCTGCAGGTGATTCTGCAGGCAGGAAAATATGCAAGTCAATACAGAAAATTTGAAATGGAATTTTGTATTGCTCATTTAATTTCATTTTACCAAAAGCTTCATTAGTAAAGCACAAATTGCCAAAGCTAGCGAAATATCTACATACATAAGTATAAGGTAAGCTCCGCTGAAGGCGCTCCAATATACCAAACAACTTTGGACTGCGATTCCACCATCACCACTACAACCACAAAAACCATCAGACACACCCGTGTTTACAAAATATTATGCAACAAAATACAGAACTAACGCTTTTGTATGGTTTTCACCATTTTTGATGTTTTGCCTTTTGTATGTAAGAGCGTGCCATGCAAACGCGTGACGGTCACGATAAATTTCCAAATTTTTGGCGCAAAAGCTAAATGCGTTCCATTACCGCTTAACATTCGCCTCAACGCGCTTGCCATGCAATGACAAGTCAATTTGAGGTGGAAAATGGCGCGAATAAAAGTGCGCTAATAATAATAAAGTGAGCGCCATGATGAAGATCAATGGTTGATTTGCTAAGAATACATCCTGGTGGAGAAGGACCTACAAAGATTCAACATGACGCAACTGTCCTGTCCTGTCCGCAACTAAGCTGTGGCGCAACTGTCCAATAAAAAGTTTGATCTGAAAAAGATTTAAAAACGGGGCCGCGCTTTCGAAATGTTTTAATAAACCCAACGCGTCCTCACAAAGGCTACAGAGCTGAACGTAAAACGACGTCGTCGTCCGCTATACAGTTTAAACAGCCGAGGATGTCCTATATGTCCTGTTGAAACTCCAATAGCCTTGAATAGTTAAGCTAACAATGGCAAGAAAGACCTCAACACGCAGCAAGAGGTAGTGTCAGTCTACCATTCGCTTAGTTGATGCGAGGCCCCCTCCCCAAAATCAGAAAGCAAGTGCCCAGCGAAATCTCAAAGTCTTCGCTGACAGACATCTTCGATTCGCTCATGCCTGCTCAAGCCAAGAGACCAGTAAGTTGCCAAGAGGGTCCTTATACCCTGGCACCCAGATAATTTTTATCAAAAAGGAGTTATATACTACAGCAATAGACACCAAGCGGTCCCGCACTGTTTTCGACCTGGGAGGCCTAGCGCTTTGATAGACGCTTCATTATAATAAACCAATACCATAATAAACCAATGCCCTGCTACTTAGTTATTATCTAAGCAGGTGTTAAATTCAATAACAGTTAAAACGGCGGATAGCATATCATCTACCGCATCCTCATGGCAAAACACTCCACCCCAAGACTCGCATCCAGACTACGCTCTTCCGTGATAACGTTCACCCATCTTCCGTCACATATTGATTCCCCACTCCATTCATCCCTCACGGTAGAAGCGGAAGCCAGCGCACAGTAGTCTGTTCTCCCGTGCTCGGTTAGAATGCTGGAGTGTCCGTAATTCACAAGCCTATATACCGCTTACGAAGTCCTTCTACCGCTCAGGCTGCGGCCATTAGATGTTGTACGAACGGCCGTCCGTACGATCGTCAATCACTACACTGCTTCCAACCTTTTGATCATTTAGGGAGTGTTTAGTGATCTCCCTCAGACTATTTTCTTGTTTCCACCGGTTTCTCTGTTGCTTTTGTTGTTATATTAACGATAAATACATTCTCCGTGGGTTTTGGGAATCGTCATCATTCTCGGTGGTCTTTTGCCGGATATAGATCCGGTACGTTCCGTAAACAAGCACCATTAAGGTGCTAGACCGTCCATCTCGGGAACGGTTGGTATGACCACATTAAATGTTCTATTGCATCCGTAGCAGCGATGCCGTTAAATTTGTACCGTTGGTCAAGGTCAACTCTAGCGAATTATAAAAGACTAGGCGGGGATTCAAGCGGTTGTGTAGCGCAACCACTTAAATTGGCTGCCAGCACAATTTACAGATTCTCCAACCACACCTTCTCGTGGATAGTGCTGTTTATTTTGCAGAGGAGGCGCTAGCGATCCGAAGTTCATCGTGAAGGGAGAATCATCGGCAAGGGACCAGCAACATTTATAAACACCTTAAACCTTCGGCCGCCGTAGTGTGGTGGTAGCGTGCTTCCTCGAAGATTCTGCGTTAAATTCCCAGGCAAAGCAACATCTAAAATTTAGAAACAATTTTTCTTATTTAGAAAAAATGTGTTCTAAGCGTGCTCGCCACTCGGCAATGATTTGGCAAGCACCCCGAATGTAAAAAGCTTCTCAGTGCAGTGGTGCACAGAGATTTGAATACAAACGCCACAATTGTTGCAGTGGTTTGCGTACAGAAGAAGGTTGGTGATTTGCGTTTGAGGCTCAAACTTTGAGAATAGAGTTAAAGCATGGAAAGCTTACTGCTTGCAGTTCAAGGAAAACCTGATTCACTACTTGCACTATTCAATCGCTGCTCTCACGCGGCATGTAAGTTGGTGATGGCGAATAAATGCAAACGCTCAGCAAAGTTCTTTAGGGCACCTCTTTGCAAGATGTATATGAGATCACCGGCCATGACACCAAAGTTGTGGTTTGTGCTTTAGACTTGTTCTTTGTTCCTCTTCTTGGAATGTTTGGGTTATTTTTTAAGCATAGCCTGGCAAAATATAACCATTATTGTCTCGAAACTGAAATCTGTTGTCGTTCTTACATTTAGGACTTTCATATTTCAAGTATTGTTCAGACAATAACATTCGAACTCATCTAATTCATAATTTTCTAACCTCAGTAGCAGCGCCAGTAGCAATCAATCTTAACGCAATGCAACGTTCCACAGCACTAATGACCAACCGATAGGAGCCAGACCATATTCAGCAAATACCCGCTACGATATTATGTCAGATTGCGCAACAGTTGAATAATTTTGGTGTTCACCAAAAATCGTTCGTTTGGTTGATTTATAATTACGCACGCTTGAGCAAACTTAATTCGTCACCCACGTTAGTTTGAAAAAGAGTCACGAAATTCATGTATGAAGGTATCTATTACATGCTGCCGTGGTTGCGTTAGGTTTAATTAGTTAAAAATTTGCATGAAACGAATACAAAACAAATTCGACAGTGTACGATCGGTTGAAATCGTACATGATATCCCCAGTAACGATTTTATAAAGTATGGAAGTTTTGTAGAGTGCGTAGCAAAAGTAAATTTTAAAAGAGTTTCGTTATGTCTGATCGCAGAATGATGCCAGCCTTGGTCCGGTATAAGCGCTACATCATAAAAATATGAAGGTTAAACTTGTATAAGTAAGTAGATCTTACGATTTCTAGAACATGTTCGAGCAGAGATTTCTCGCGAGTTTCGCCTTCTCGCGAGGTTCTCGAATTTCAAATTACTCGTAGGGCTCGCGAGATTCTCGATTCTCGAATTACCCGTAAGGCTCGTGAGATTATAGAATCTCGAATTACTCGTAAGGCTCGCGAACTTCTCGACATTCAACAACAAGTGGGCCTTAGTTCTATAGGGGGGGTACCGTTTCGAAATATCGCCATAAAGGTGGACCAGTGGTGACTCTAGAATGTGTTTGTACGATATGGGTATCAAATTAAAGGTATTAATGAGGGTTTTAAAAGGGAGTGGTGGTAGTTGTATATGTGAAGGCGTTTTCCAGATATCGACCAAAATGTGGACCAGGGTGACCCAGAACGTCATCTGTTGGATACCGCTAATTTATTTATATATGTAATACCTGCCAAGATTTCAAGGGTTTTTTATTTCGCCCTGCAGAACTTTTTCATTTTCTTCTACTTAATATGGTAGGTGTCACAACCATTTTACAAAGTTTTTTCTAAAGTTATATTTCTCGTCAATAAACCAATCCAATTACCATGTTTCATCCCTTTTTTCGTATTTGGTATAGAATTATTGCATTTTTTTAATTTTTCGTAATTTTCGATATCGAAAAAGTGGGTGTAGTCATAGCTGGATTTCGTTCATTTTTTATACCAAGATAAAGTGAGTTCAGATAAGTAGGTGAACTAAGTTCAGTAAAGATATGTCGATTTTTGCTCAAGTTATCGTGTTAACGGCCATGCGGAAGGACAGACGGACGAGCGTGTATAAAAACTGGGCGTGGATTCAACCGATTTCGCCCCTTTTCATAGAAAACAGTTAACGTCACAAAATCTATGCCCCTACCAAATTTAAAAACGATTGGTAAATTTTTGTTCGACTTATGGCATTAAAATTATCCTAGACAAATTAAATGAAAAAGGGCGGAGCCACGCCCATTTTGAAATTTTCTTTTATTTTTGTATTTTGTTTCACCATATCATTACTGGAGTTGAATGTTGACATAATTTACTTATATACTCTAAAGATATTACATTTTTTGTTAAAATTTTACTTTAAAAAATTTTTTTTTTAAAAGTGGGCGTGGTCTTTCTCCGAATTTGCTAATTTTTATTAAGCATACATATAGTAATAGGAGTAACGTTCCTACCAAATTTCATCATGATATCTTCAACGACTGCCAAATTACAGCTTGCAAAACTTTTAAATTAGCTTCTTTTAAAAGTGGGCGGTGCCACGCCCATTGTCCAAAATTTTACTAATTTTCTATTCTGCGTCATAAGTTCAACTCACCTACCAAGTTTCATCGCTTTATCTGTCTTTGGTAATGAATTATTGCACTTTTTCGGTTTTTCGAAATTTTCGATATCGAAAAAGTGGGCGTGGTTATAGTCCGATATCGTTCATTTTAAATAGCGATCTGAGATGAGTGCTCAGGAACCTACATACCAAATTTCATCAAGATACCTCAAAATTTACTCAAGTTGTCGTGTTAACGGGCGGACGGACATGGCTCAATCAAATTTTTTTTCGATCCTGATAATTTTGATATATGGACGTCTATATCTATCTCGATTCCTTTATACCTGTACAACCAACCGTTATCCAATCAAACTTAATATACTCTGTGAGCTCTGCTCAACTGAGGATAAAAATAACAAGTAAGGAAGTTTAAGTTCGGCTGTAACCGAACATTACATACTCAGTTGAGAGCTATGGTGACAACATAAGGGAAAATAACCATGTAGGAAAATGAACCTGGGTAACCCTGGAATGTGTTTGTATGACATGTGTATCAAATGAAAGGCATTAAAGAGTATTTTATGAGGGAGTGGGCCATAGTTCCATAGGTGGACGCCGTTTCGAGATATCGCCCGAAAGGTGGACCAGGAGTGACTCTAGAATTTGTTTGTACGATATGGGTATCAAATTAAAATTATTAGTGAGGGTTTAGAAGGGAGTGGTGGTAGTTGTATAGGTGGTCGCTTTTTCGAGATATCGCTGTAAAGGTGGACCAGGGGTGACTCTAGAATCCGTTTGTACAATATGGGTATCAAACGAAAGGTGTTAATGAGTATTTTAAAGGGGAGTGGGCTTTAGTTCTATAGGTGGACGCCGTTTCGAAATATCGTCATAAAGGTGGACCAGGGGTGACTCTAGAATGTATTTGTACAATATGGGTATCAAATTAAATGTATTAATGAGAGTTTTAAAAGTGAGTGGTTGTAGTTGTATATGTGAAGGTGTTTTCCAGATATCGACCAAATTTGGACCAGGGTGACCAAGAGCATCATCTGTTGGATACCGCTAATTTATTTATATATGTAATACCTGCCAGGATTTCAAGGGTTTTTTATTTCGCCCTGCAGAACTTTTTCATTTTCTTCTACTTAATATGGTAGGTATCACACCCATTTTACAAAGTTTTTCTAAAGTTATATTTCGCGTCAATAAACCAATCCAATTACTATGTTTCATCCCTTTTTTCGTATTTGGTATAGAATTATGGCATTTTTTTCATTTTTCGTAATTTTCGATATCGAAAAAGTGGGCGTGGTCATAGTCGGATTTCGTTCATTTTTTATACCAAGATAAAGTGAGTTCAGGTAAGTACGTGAACTAAGTTCAGTAAAGATATGTCGATTTTTTCCCAAGTTATCGTGTTAACGGCCATGCGGAAGAACAGACGAACGACTGTGTATAAATCTGGGCGTGGCTTCAACCGATTTCGCCCATTTTCACAGAAAAGAGTCAACGTCATAAAATCTATGCCCCTACCAAATTTCATAAGGATTGGTAAATTTTTGTTCGACTTATGGCATTAAAAGTATCCTAGGCAAATTAAATGAAAAAGGGCGGAGCCACACCCATTTTGAAATTTTCTTTCATTTTTGTATTTTGTTGCACCATATCATTACTGGAATTGAATGTTGACATAATTTACTTATATACTGTAAAGATATTAAATTTTTTGTTAAAATTTTACTTAAAAAAAAAATTTTTTTAAAAGTGGTCCTTATCCGATTTTGCTAATTTTTATTAAGCGTACATATAGTAATAGGAGTAACGTTTCTGCCAAATTTCATCATGATATCTTCAACGACTGCCAAATTATAGCTTGCAAAAATTTTAAATTACCTTCTTTTAAAAGTGGGCGGTGCCACGCCCATTGTCCAAAATTTTACTAATTTTCTATTCTGCGTCATAAGTTCAACTCACATACCAAGTTTCATCGCTTTATCTGTCTTTGGTAGTGAATTATTGCACTTTTTCGGTTTTTCGAAATTTTCGATATCGAAAAAGTGGGCGTGGTTATAGTCTGATATCGTTCATTTTAAATAGCGATCTGAGATGAGTGTTCAGGAACCTACATACCAAATTTCATCAAGATACCTCAAAATGTACTCAAGTTATTGTGTTAACGGACGGACGGACGGACATGGCTCAATAAAATTTTTTTTCGATCCTGATGATTTTGATATATGGAAGTCTATATCTATCTCGATTCCTTTATACCTGTACAACCAACCGTTATCCAATCAAACTTAATATACTCTGTGAGCTCTGCTCAACTGAGTATAAAAACAAGTGTATAAATATTGTCCATACAGCGATTAGGTAAGAATGTCGAGAAGCTCGCGAGATTTACGAGGACTTGGAGACACGAGAATCTTGCAACAAGTCGAGTTCTCGATTTTTCGTGTCTCGAAAATCTCGCTTATGTTCGAGAAGGAATCATAAGCTCTATAAATAAGTATATTCGTTTCAATATTTGCAAGTAGTTTCCAAAGAAAGCCTTCAAAACGCGTCGATTTCCAATTTTTGTTCTGCGTGACATTTAGATTTGACGTTTGCATACATGTTTTACATTATCGCAACGCATACTTATTTCGGTTCGGGCAAAAAATGCCGGTTTTTTGCGTGCGCTAAAAAAACGCATTGCGGTTTTATTAGGTTGGCATGTTAGTCGACGTTCATCGTCTGAGCCAGAAGATTGGCTGCTGCTGGTTTGATCGCTTGCGCAAAATTTATTGTCTTTTTACTTTCTGAATTTTGACTTCTGAAATTTTACTTCTGAAATCTGACTTCTGAATATTGATTTCTGAATTTTTGTTTCTGAATTTTGACTTCTGAATTTTGGCTTTCTGAAAAAAGGGTTCTGACTAATGTTTTCTGAAAAATGTGTTTCCGAATTTTTGTTTTCTAAATTTATGGGAGGATCCCAATATCATCAGTATCGAAAAGAAAAAAATGTACGTCTGGCCGTTAACACGATAACTTGAGTAAATATTGAGATATCTTTACCAAATGGTACGTGAGCTTATCTAGATCCAGAATAGATCGGTATTGAAAATGAGCGAAATCGGATGATACCACGCCCACTTTTTATATATATAACATGTTTAAAACACAAGAAAACCTGACTATTTAGTAAATAATACACCTAGAATGTTGAAATTTGACGTGTGGACTGATATGGAGACTCTTGATAAGGCAAGGCACCGCCCACTTGTGATAAAATAAATTTTACAAATATTAGCCGTGTTTTTTTTCACACGCGTATACGCTTACGTTTGCGCGTGAAAAAAACGTCTATCCTCGCTTAGATAATGCTTAGGAGACCCATCTAGCGGCAGTGGTTAAATAACTACAGCTACAGCACAGGGTGTACCGAAAAGCGGAGACACAACCCTCTGATGGCCATAGGGTATAACATATAGATGAATCAGTTGCGATGAATTGTGGACACACATAGAATACATAGAATTAGTGTAGATGGTGAAACAAGGACACATATTTCAGTTACTTCTGAGTATAATGCGTATTGCAATTTAGTAGGACAAATTTTATGCGCAGCAATTCCATAGGTGTATTTAAAGTTTGTCGCTTAGCAGTCTATATAAAGTTTAAGCGTAAACGTATATAGAAGTAAAAAAAAACACAGCTATTATTAATCATAAATCAAAACAAGTAAGGACGGCTGTGCCGAAGACTTCATACCTTTCACGAATGGGGCTGAACAATAATCTTATCCCGTTCGTAATCTCCAAATAATCGGATGTATATGATAAGAAATATATAATGAACAGATGTACATATCTAAACGATTTTTAAGATAAATATAAAATAAAAAATGGCAAAAAACCCCTTTTCTGAACGATCGGTCGAATGGGATATATATTATGTATAACTCCGATCGAAATGATTTTTACAGGAAATCTTCTATGATATATTAAAATATATATCACCGAGTTTCACGTTTATACTTTCTAAATTAAGGGAGAAATGGCCAAAAATCTTTCTATCGGAACGATCGATGGTATGGGATATAACTATATATAGCTTCGATCAAAATGATTTTTTCAGGAAATCTTCTATGATATATTAGAATAAATATCACCAAGTTTAACGGTTTTATATTTGAAATTAAGGGAGAAAATGCCAAAAATATTTCTATCTGATCGATCGGTTGTATGGGATATAACTATATATTGCTTCGATCAAAGTGATTTTTTCAGGATATCTTCTATGATATATTAGAATATATATCACCAAGTTTCACGTTTATACTTTCTAAATTGCGGCAGGAATGACCAAAATCGTCTTATCTGAACGATCGGTTGTATGGGAGATATATGTTATAGTGGTCCGATCTTACCGGATCCGAAAAATGTCTAATTTAATACAAAAATACATCCTTGTGCCAAATTTCATTGAGATATCTCAAAATTTGAGGGACTAGATGGACAGACTGCTATATCAACTCAGTTCGTCGCCCTGATCAATTCGGTGTTCTTAATGGTGAGTCTATCTTCTATATTTCTCAACGTTACAAACATCGGACCAAAGTTAATATACCATTTCATGTTCATGAAAGGTATAAAAATAGTTAAACCTATCGTAACAAAATTCGGCAGAGAGGTTGCCTTTACTATAAGAAATGCTTTGATGAAAAACTAACGAAATCGGTTAAGGACAATAAAAGATTTTAAAAGGTTCATGGCAGAATAAAACAAGCTATACCTTTGCAAAAAAAGAGCTTTATATAAATTGTATTTCATTTCCCAAGTGGATTTATAACAATAAATAGGAAATCTTCAAATTTAAAAAAATGGGATTGGCGCCGCCCCTTTTATGACTAAGCAATTTTCTATGTTTCGGGAGCCATATCTCGAGAAAAATTAGTTCAGAATAGAACCATATGTATATGTATTATTGCGCAGCCTTGGAACACTGTTAAGCAAACAAAACAAACAACAACAGTATTTCAAGTGTACAACTGGGTATGTAATAGTCGGTTTCACCCGAACTTAGACTTCCTTCCTTGTTTCATTTTTAATTTACGTATTAAGTCTCATGTGATATTGTTGTTTTGTTTAATTTATTAAAAGATAATAATAATTAACTATAGTAGAATATTCATAACCTAATACTTCTTTGAATTATATTGTTTCCTCCATAGCTTAATTCATCCTTGAAACCCAAACATTTTTGATATAAAACATTTTAAAGTTATTCTCGCATAGCGAAGCATTTAACACATTCGTATTTTGCAAATGTCTATGAGCACGTATCACATATTTGGTACCTAGTGAGGGGAAAGCCAGAATATTTCATCCTGAAGCCAAAGTATTTTGTTCCGAGACTCTCTAATATCTCAATAAAATACGCTAGGCGACTTTGATATTTCTCAAACACATCGGCACTATCTATATCAGGTTTTAGTTAAAGAAAGTCCCCGATAGTCCCATATGGTTAAAAATAATAAAAATAAATAAATGTAAGGCGCGATAACCTCCGAAGAGATTTTAGGCCGAGCTTCTCTTCCAATTTGCCTCGTGCTCCTTTTTAATTTTTCCTACAAATTGGCCGGACGGGACCTATTTGTTTTATGCCGACTCCGAACGGCATCTGCGAGGCAAATGAGTTTTCACTGAGAGCTTTTCATGGCAGAAATACACTCGGAGTGCTTGCCAAACACTGCCGAGGGGCGACCCCGCTTAGAAAAATGCTCTTCTAATTGAAACACTTGTTTCTAAAATTTTGATGTTCCTTTTCCCGGGGTGTGAACCCAGGATAGTCGGTGTGGTAGGCGGAGCACGCTACCAGCACACCACGGTGGCCGCGGTTAAAAATAATAGATAAGGTCGAATTGACTGAAATTAGGCCCATTGTAATACCACGAACTGACACCATTACCCTTCTTCTTCGACCCATTTTGAAGTCCTGATAAAGGTTAGGAAGTTCCTGATATCGTGCTGCATTACCTGACTTTGATTGTCGAGGGATTTCCCAGGTAGCGCTGCTTGGTGCAAATGTACGCAGTTTCAGATGAGGTGATCCACCGTTTCCCCATCTTTACACCTCCTACTGTAGTGACGATAAGTGCTTCTAGTCTTACAGCATGCCATCCAATAAGGCAGTGTCCAGTTAGTGTCCCTACAAGTGTGGAAATATTATCTCTATTAAGGTGATATCGTGACGGGATATCTTAATATCCCATTTTGGCCAGGTTCTCTTTGATGCCCGATACATTGGAGTTTGTAGCCACCTTTCGTTGTCTTGACGGAAGATGTACCCTAACCGTTCTTTTTCAGGAAGGATCTGCTTTTTCGCGCCCAGCCTAGCAGGTTTGTATGCAATACAGTCTCACTCAATGTATCTGCGCCCCGGTATCCACGTGAAGTCTACACGGTTCTGTTGGGCATCACTTGAAAAGATCGGCTTAACGACTAACACTTAATGTTAGTTCAGAATTGAATCAGTGTTAGCCAAGGAATTTGATATCCGCTTCGCTGTAACTAAAAATAAAGACTTTCTTGTGGCTTATAGCGTTTTCTTTTCTGGCTATAGTGTTACGCCGTGGTTACTCACGAACGTACGTAGAAAAAACGTGTCAGCTGACAGGACCTATCTTATGAGTGTGCAATGTAAACGAAAACTCACCGACGTGCAACGCCCGTACGTACGTAGCCCGGAACGTAGAAATCAAAACAATTTTGATTTTTTCCGTATGAACGTGTCAGCTGATCGCTCTCTCACTAGACAGAGTTGCCTAGTAAACTTTTGTGCGTTAATTTTTGACCGTGTGCAGTTTTATGCAAAAACACCTAATTAAAGTTTGACAAATTGTGAAAATAATTCGAAATAATTATGTAAAGGTGCAGATTATAAATATGTAATCTATTTATATTTATTTAATATTAATTGCAGCCTTTTACAACATCAAAAATTAAATTGGAAAAAGTTGATGTTTCCATAAGCATGCATGCAAAATGGTCAATGGCAACAGTGCTTATCTGTAAACAATACACACAGTTACCCACCGACGTGTGCCGTACGTAAGGACGTTTGTCGTACGAAGCACGTTTGACCGAACTCTCAAGCCCGTAGGAATCAATGTGTGCGTCTGTGTACATGTACATAACATATTTGTGTGTGTATTGTTTACAGATAAGCACTGTTGCCATTGACCATTTTGCGTGTGTGCGAATTGAAATATCAACTTTTTCCAATTTAATTTTTGATATTGTAAAAGGCCGGAATACATATTAAATAAGTATAAATAGATTAAATATTTATAATCAGTACTTTTACATAATTATTTCGAATTATTTTCACAATTTTTCAAACTTTAATTAGGTGTTTTTGCATAAAACTGCAAACGGTCAAAAATTAGCGCACAAAAGTTTACTAGGCAACTCTGTCTAGTGAGAGAGCGATCAGCTGACACGTCCTTACGGAAAAAATCAAAATTGTTTTGATTTCTACGTTCCGGGCTACGTACGTACGGGCGTTGCACGTCGGTGAGTTTTCGTTTACATTGCACACTCATAAGATAGGTCGTGTCAGCTGACACGTTTTTGGTACGTACGTTCGTGAGTAACTACCGCATTACTCACGAACGTACGTACCAAAAACGTGTCAGCTGACACGACCTATCTTATGAGTGTGCAATGTAAACGAAAACTCACCGACGTGCAACGCCCGTACGTACGTAGCCCGGAACGTAGAAATCAAAACAATTTTGATTTTTCCCGTAAGAACGTGTCAGCTGATCGCTCTCTCACTAGACAGAGTTGCGTAGTAAACTTTTGTTCGCTAATTTTTGACCGTTTGCAATTTTATGCAAAAACGCCTAATTAAAGTTTGAATAATTGTGAAAATAATTCGAAATAATTATGTAAAAGTGCTGATTATAAATATTTTATCTATTTATACTTATTTAATATGTATTCCGGCCTTTTACAATATCAAAAATTAAATTGGAAAAAGTTGATGTTTCCATAAGCATACATGCAAAATGGTCAATGGCAACAGTGCTTATCTGTAAACAATACACACACAAATATGTTATGTACATGTACACAGACGCACACATTGATTCCTACGGGCTTGAGAGTTCGGTCAAACGTGCTTCGTACGACAAACGTCCTTACGTATGGTACACGTCGGTGGGTAACTGCCGCATAACTGCCGCATTACGCTTTTTGTACGCCGCGCAAGTGTTGTTGTTCTATTCTAAAAAACAGGCAACGCCTTTACGGGGTATTTCGTTCTTTTGTGAAAATTGTTGCCTGATCGCAACGCAAAAGCGTTACACTTTTACCCTGTATAAAATGGGGGTGTGGCAGTGCAACTCTGTGAAACTCTCAATTCGCTCTTGAGTTCCACATATACTCTGTTAATATGGGTGCAGATCACCTACCAGATTGTGCATTCACGAGTTCAAAATTGCTTCGTTCTGCGCAGCTACGTCACAGTTGACTGTTTGAGCGAATGAAAGAAAGAGAAAAAAAACAAGAGCTGAAGGAAGATAACGTAAGAATTGCCCGAAAAAGAGAGATGATCTAATGTTTACTTGCGCAATGCGCAATCTTCTTGTGTGATTTGTGATATGAGTGAATATGGTGAGATGTACTGTTCTTTGTATGCACTATAAATGTTGACAATTTTCTGGGGTAGGAGTAACACTATTAAGGCTTTACCATTTACTTAGGCAACAATTTATTTCAGAAAAGAAAACGCTATTAGTTGATAACTGATAATTCTGCTTGGAAGTTCCCACCGCTATTTACATCTGATGCGTAAGCGCGTTATACGTGGCATCTGTGCTTATACTGTGAACTGCTAGAATGGCGACAAGCGTCTGTAGTCCGTTGCTTTGCAATGAGAGGCTTTACCAGTCTAAGGAATGAAATTAACCGTGGCACTTCTCCATGCATACATAATAAATGCCAAAAATATCGGCGTGGAGCCATTTATTGTTGAAGTCGAAAATTGGTCGGATATGGTCGAAAGTGGTGTCAACGGATGCACATCACTGTCAGATATAAGAAACTAATTGCGAAATTAAACTCTTTCTAACTGTTCAAAAGTTATTTAAAAAAACAGGCGTTTTCGATGTCAGCATAACACAGACTTTGCATCACCCAATTCACCAAGTTATTAAAACAAAATACTAAAAGAAACATTATATAATAAATTTATATAATCACTTTGCATATTTTTTCCAAAAAAAAAAAAAAAAAAAAATATTACCCAAGGCATTTCAAATTGTTTGCAAGTTGTTAAAAAAAGCAAAAAAAAGTGCCAATTTTTTTTAAAAAATTTTATATTGCGATTGGCTGAAAGCATAAGCGAAATCAGTGATGCAAAATCCTTTAGTAGGTTATAGAGGCATAAACACTCCTTTGAAATGTTTTTTACCTTATACTTAAGTTGAGAATATATGTACGTATGAGAAGGGTTTGAAAAACCACTTGGGCTTACATTCAAACATCTGTTGTTTATTTGCGAAACTTTAAAATAGCGTCTGAAATGTTAATTTTAATTTTAGCACTTCATCCTTCAACACCCAAGTCTCCCGGTTTGACATAAAGTTGGCGGCCCTATTCAAAAGTATTCTCTTGGAGTTAATTACATTGATTATAGCTTATCAACCAAGCTTAAATATCACCTACACGTTACGGCTCCTTTTACAAATGTGAATACGTAGGCACATATATGTATTTACCAGGTGAGGCTTTGTCCTTCGCAAGAACACTCAAAGTGGTGAAGCAAAAGCTTTCCCAAGACAGTGGAAAAAATGACCGTGTGTGCTACTACCCTAACGAAGTGGGCAGTCGAACAAGTCTGAAAACTGAAGCTACGCGGTCATTCATAATGAGCCCTTATATCATTAGGCTGGAAAACAGCAGTAAACATCATTCAACTTAAAATCGGTCGACTTTCATTCTAAAATATCGTTTTGATTTAACGAAGACTATTGAAATCAATGATGTGAACACAAACGTCTACAAACTCTGGTCTTCATTTTCAAAGTTTTATCCTGGGTCCTTGTAAAATTTTAATTATATAGATGCGCCGAGGATTATACGATTTTCACCCATTACGCAATGACGGCATCCTTGGCTGAACTCCTTAACGTTTCAATTTGTTTCTCTGGTGTAGCTCGGCAAAAGCATCCGTTGGAAAGTCTTCGCAGCTACACCTAGATCTTCTAGGAAAATTACGTCGACGAAGGTATGAGTTCGAAGTCGCAGTCCTATAGCTTCTGTGCTGGCATATGGCGTGAGGGTCAGAAGGCATGGTAGCGACTGGTGGTCGGGATTGCTACTGTTCGCACATTGGGAATTGTAGCTCTTATAAACAGCCGAAAAAACTGGAGGCGCCCTGTGCCACGAGTCTCATGAGTATTAATAGACCATTAATAGTAACCGTAAGTCAGCTTTGTGCGTGGCCGCCAAGGAGCCACAAATGACTTAAATAATTTGTGCTCGCGACGATTATTAGGAGTTAACCCTAGGTGAAACTAAGCTTTGCACGTGATATGCAGACAAAAGTGTGGCTATTTTATGTATCTCTATTTGTTTTCAGCAGACGCAGCAGTACCGATTCCAAAGACCGGGGCTAGGTTCGAAGCCTCTCTGGAGCAAGTGAACGAGGGACAATCCCTCCGCAAGGAGCTACTCCTGAAAGTGTTTGAACAGTCTGCGAGATCTTGAGGCAAAAACCTCGGATCTTTCCGAAATGGCCAACACGTTGAATTCCTTAAATACTTATAAGCAAACCCTTTCATAAATACTATTTTTTTAAATCGAAAAATCAAGCTTTTTAAAGTAAGAACACCAGCGTACGCCGGCGCGCCGCACACGCCGCCGCCGCCGGTATATAATAGAGCCTGCGCCGCCGCCGCCGATTAAGTGATCGGTGTAAACCTCTAGTACGTATCAAAACAGCACCACAGTATTTTCTAAATTTTTCTGTTTCAAAAATCGACAGTGTGGGTTTTTATATTTCTGGCTATGAGAGCTTTTGTCTGGTTCGTGGCCAAAGAGATAGTACCAACAAAATTTTACACTAGCTAAGAACAATCGAAATAGAGCCAATAAACCATCTAGTTCTAAAGTGGAAATATGTATCTACTTACCTCCGAAATATTGCTAACCGGATTCATAGCTAACTAATCCAAGGCTCTGTGACTATTTCAGAAACACATACGACTGAATAAGTTAAGAACACATTCAAAAGGTCTTCAAAGGGCGAAAATTGCAATTTCGTGTCAGTTTAATATTGTTTTCACACAGAAACTTAATGATCTCATTTCACCTTCTAATGAAATCGTAAATTTTTTGCTTTCACACAGAAGTAACTGCTCGATTAGTATGAAGGATAAAATGTCAAGCGAATAAAATGAAAATGCTATATGACAATCATGGCGGAACGATACAAGGTGGCAGCATGATGACATACCTAAAAACAAAAAAAATTCCATGTACTTGTAAATTCGATGGACAAATGTCAAAATCGTATTGCGCCGGTAGTTGATGTATCAAATCAAATAAAAAAGGCTATAATCAGCTGTTCGATGCGGCCACCTTGTAGCGTTCCGCCATGCAGACAATGACATTTACTTTGACAAATGACATTTTTAAGCACTGAGCAAACCAAAAACTAAGAAGCGGAAGGCTGCCAACAGAGTTGCATTGTGCTTTTGACTTCATTAGGCATTCGATTAGCTACTAATGAAATAACTATATATTCGAATTTTGTAGGGCAGATTGAGCTCAATAAGCGTCTTAATGTAGAAAACTGCCTTTATTATTCAATAAGCCGTCTGTGTGAAAACAGTATAAAGCACTACGTGGGGACAGAATTAGTTATATTACTGTCTCTTAATGCGATAGTCCTGCGCTAGTGCGGAATTGCTGCGATTGGCTGCAGGGTAACTACAAATGCCTCTATTAATAGCTTAAGCACCTTGTAGTTGTTGTTATATCCTTAAATGGTTTTGCTGGTGTCACCTTTTCGACGCTTGGAAAAGTAAAGCTGCAATTTATTGTAATTAATTACAAACCATCGACCACAATCGTCGTCAGCAAGTGACGTTGCAAGCAACACCTACTCAAACAAAGACGTAGTCACTCTTCGATTGAGAGTGTGAGGGGGCTCATATATACATAGATGCAAAAATGTTTTGATAATCCTTCGCGGAGGTTATTTTAACTTACACTTATACTAACAGGACGAAGTACTTTTTGCATTAGGTAGGCAGTTAAAGAGTAAAAGTCTCTCTCTATATGTCCCTCTAAACTCAACTCATTTGAAAAAAGAAAAAGAAACACGTTTTACGAATTCTTTATATCTAAGGAAATATGCTGATATATTCTATATTTCATTTGCCGCATTTCATGAAGCCGCTAAATGTCCATTTACTGTGGCTCAAGTTTGCAGGCGGTTTTTTGTATTTTAAATATTAGCTTCAAGAGATGGTTGTTAACGAATTTTTAAAAGAGTTGGGCCAATTTCACCTATTGCAGTTAAACCCATGCTCAAATCCAGTAGGATCTACGAAATAATTATATATAGGGCTGAAGCATCGCCTCACAGTTAAATACAAGACAAAAGTATAAACAAAAGTCAGCTGTCTTGTTGGGTTACGTGTACCTATAACTCGTTCTTTGTTAAAAAGACGCTATAACTACAAGCAGCATCTATGATCGCTATCCCTCCCTGTAGACGCTCCTCTCTGTATATTATGAACTTATGAGCGTATGCAACGAAGTGAGGTATCAATTTGGCCGCTAAATGTGCCATGTGCTATGCAATGCTGGACATACAAAGTTATTCATTCATTAAAATGCATACATGCCAATAAGCCTATGTACATATGTGTGAGTAAAAAGTTTGCAACACGCATCATTGCCCTTCAATAAGCCTATCGGCGTAGCTGCGGTGCTTAAATGAGGCGTTGAAATTTAGGCAAATATGAGTTTGGTTGGATCCCGATGGCGTTACTACTTTTAAATGCGCATTTGTTAAAAATATGCATACATACATATGTTTGTCGATATACACACATAGATTTGTCGTATTTACACATATGTTAAATTTTACTATTGGAGAAAATCTGTATTGCTGAAATGAGTATCTGATTTATATGGCGTCCACACCGCACATTTTGTTTCTTTGTTTACCATCCAGCTCGTAATTCTTCAGCTTCCGTTAGTTGCCGTACTACGTTAAGAAGAACTGATATCAAAAAGACTTCAAGTTTTCATAATGTTTACAAGATTCATTAATTTAATAATTTTGATTTTCCCCGATTAAGTAGTATTAAAATATTTTCACTAACACATCAAAACTGACTCTTGACTCAGACTGATCCCGTTTGGCTACAAAATTTGAAAATGACACGAATAATACGGTAACCACTTTGCTGACTACCAGTATTTCTTCTGTTAATGTTGTTGTAACAGTGCTTCGCCCCATCTAATAGGTGCGACTACTCACAAATTGTTATCAATATCCTCTAACGGGAGCCCAAGGAAACTTGCAGTTTCAACAGGGATATACCAGAGAGAGGGGGTGTTAGAGTCGTTGGTTTCACATTGCAATTGATAAGATGGTATCAGGTTGGGAATCTTCTGCGAGTTCAGTGTATTTAACTTCAAGAACGGGGTTCGGCGATCAATTCCTGGCATATAGGTCCGACGCCCTCTTGTGGATATCACTAAGGACCTTTTTGTGTTTTTCTTCTACATGTGGCTAAGTTCTCGGGGGTCGTATTCCTCATAATGCTTGCGGATCTGCTGGGATGCCCAGGGTTATCAACAGAAACTGGTTTTTCAGCATTTCGTTTCTCTTCCTAGTGCGAGTATTCTCATCTCACCGCGTAGATGGTATTCAAGGGACATAAAAAGACAGCCCGTAGCGATTCTTAAAGCGGTGTTTTGACGGGCTTATATTTTCTTCCAGTGAGGCAATCTTTAGGCTCGGCGATCATATCGGGGACGCGTAGCATGCAAACGGCCGTCCAATTGCTTTGTAAGTGGTAATTAGCGTCTCTCAGTCCTTACGTCAAGTACTGCCGGCTAGGTATTTAAGGATTTTACTACAGTTCTAGATTTAAGGTACATTCATCCGCATGCTCGCGAAAATGTAGATCCTGATCGACTGGGTGTAAGACAGTCGGTAGCGCAATGCCATCGACGTAGATGTCCAATATGGTCAATATTTGTTTTGTGTACGTTGTAAATAAGATCGCCGATGATTTGATCTGTGACAATGTCAGATTTCGCATGGCGAAAAAACTGGATAGATCAGGGAGGTAGTTGTTTATTTTATTACATAGCGCATTGATGGTTGGACCGGGACCTCTAGCCATTATCGTGCAGTCATCGGCGTAGGATACAATGGTAGCTCCTTCTTCGATTAGATGTTATGATCATGAATTGCACCGGTGCCACCGGTGTCTTTTCTTGTCCTTCCTAATTTTAACCTGTTCGTGGCAAACCCCTTTTGTTTAGAAGGCAAGGTTCTGGCGACTCTAGGTTCCTCTGGGATTGAGGGCTTTAGATGACTTTCAATATAGTTAAATCGTTACCGATATGTTCTTGGTAGTATCTCAAAAGTTTTAACGTACCAACTCTGTATCCAGCAAAGCACCATCAACGTCGTTAAAACTCTCCTAATGGCATTGTGCGAAAAAGTGTTGTTGTTTTAAGCGATCTTGCTTCTCGCATCTTGCTTGGTTTGAAGAAAGTTTTCGAAGTCCGTTGCTGGATATTAATCCATTAAGCTCAGATGATGCCATCTTCAGATACGAACTCGACGTCTGTGTCAAGCTTGATAGCTGATATAAGCTTGCTTATTTGTTGCAAAAAAAAAAAATGTTTTAGCTAGTAAAGTTACTTGAAATGAAGGAAACGCAGGGTAGTTCCGTTCATCCAGTTACAAGTTGCCCCATTGTCAATCGCGAAACGATTATCGTTAGGTAATGGTTATCTTAGTATATTTTTTAACGTTGTGACCCAGTATTATACATGATAATTTTTATATTGCACCAAAGCCCATCCCTATTTTCATGTTGGGCTTATCATTTCTCATCGTTTCCGTTGTGTTTTCGGGCTCGACGGAACTTTATACTAATAGCAGTGGGGGTACATAGTGAGTGGGAAATCGAAAATTGCTGTCAACGTACTCGAAAGGGAGCCGAATGATGTAATCATCAGCATCTCAGAACAATGACAGTTGTGCATCTTAGTTTCCACATGCGAATGTTCGGAGTCGATATTGGAGGCTGGTGCTACGTCCACCATCAAGAATGATGAGATCAACTCTATTTCATCTTCTTTGATAGGGGATAACCAAGTAGGTTGTTTGTTCATTTAATGCTGAATCTAATTATGTTTCAAGTCGCATCCAAGTTGATCAACCTTAAACCGTTGAAGAACGTCACATTCTGGAAGCTGTATTTTCCAATAGTACTGCAAAAAATTAATTCGCTACACGTTCTGATGTTAAAGAAGTCAAGCATGTTTTTGATGGCATGGTAGGGGAAATCATCGTAAGTCGTTTCTAGATTATCACAGAAAAAGTCCATACAAAAAAAATCTCATCTTGATGAGGCCGGAAGAACCTTTACAGCCGTGAATGACAATACTTAGCGGCTACATTTCGGAAGGTAGCAAATCCCTATTGTCCTTCTGCCTTGCCTGTCAATCCGATTTTCTGTATGGAGGAGAGGTCAGTCCTTACATTCGCGAGCGCATCAAACAGCAGGACATTAGCACCATTTTGAGCTGGCCGGACTTTCAAAATACATATGCTCAAATCACAGTCCTTTGCCATGTTCATTATAAAAGAAAAATGGCTCACGAAACTTGCCCAAAGTCCAACCTATTGGATTAATAGATAGTTACTCTTATGTATATATCATGACGAAGCGACTCTGCTAACCTCGATGAACTCTTCTCCTCTTAGCGGTACTTTGCCTCATCCAATAAGTGTCATTAATTAAAAATTTTCATCAATAACCTTCTACAGAAAATTCAATAGGATTGGATCAAGCAGGCATCGGTTCTACATGATAACTGAGGCCATGGTTGGTGTCAAGTGGGAACACATTACATGAAGTGTTGATTCAGGATATTTAGGAGTTTCATCTATTACAATATCAAGATCGAGGTTGTGCTAAAGTGACCCACGTCACCCTAGGAATTCTTCTTACTTACTTAATATTGAAACCCTAGCGAACATTATTGGTTGAGAGTACAAAAATTGGAAACATTATTTTTCAAACCGGTCGGTGGAATCTGTATATTCATTCTCCACACGAAAATATCATCATTGTGAACATGTTGACTATGGTAGTTCCAAATAAACTTTTAGAACTTCAATATTCTACAATGTCGTATGTCTATCGATATATAAAAAACGTATTCGATTCGGTTGGCGGCCGCCGTAGTGTGATGATAGCGTCCGCCGACACCAAAAATCCTGTGTTCTAGCCCGCAACTACAAAATTTTAGAAACAAGGTTTTCCAATTAGAAGAAAATTTTTTAAGCGGGGTCGCCCCTCGGCAATATTTGGCAAACACTCCAAGTGTATTTCTGTCATGAAAAGCTCTCAGTTTAAAACGAGCACGACGCAAATTCGAAGAGAAGCTGGCCTAATGTATCTTTGGACGTTATCGTCCCTTACATTTATTTTTTATTCGATTCGGTTAGACTAAAATCATAACTCCACTAGCAACTTCAATCCAAGAGATTCCATAGCAGATACGTTTTAGGGCAGAAAGCAATTTCAAGTATCGCGAAATTGGTCAGTAATGCCGCTTGAATTGTCAATTCAATGTAAAGCATGTAAATGAGAACAACGCTTGATAGGCAGACATTAAGTGGATGTGTGTGTATTAATGAGTGGATAATTGTGTATAGAGAGCCAGCACGATTGCTTGTAAAGCCCATAATATGCGTCAGATAAGTGTAGACGAGTAAAATTGAATGCCTGTACGTGACATTTCGTATAAAATGGTTAAAATTGAATTCAAAAGAAACAAAAGATAAATGTATTTTGCTATTAACAATAAATATTACTTGTATTGTTGGTAACTAAATGCAAATAGGGAGAAAATGTAATTTGGATATAAAATTCTGAAACAGATTTTCAATCTAATTGGTAAATTTAGCTTCAACGTAAACATCAGTGACTGTATTGTATGTTTAGCTATGCGTTGGATGTTTACGAGAATTGCACTTACTATGTCTACATATTTGAGAGAATGTAATTTGGCGGGCAGGAGAATCGCTTTGCCGGATAAGTTTTTAGTCCCAATATATTTCAAATGTATCATCTCCAGTGTATGAAGCAAGGGTTATATGAAATTAGTGTGCAAATAAAATAACAATAACAAATATCTGTATATAATTAGCGAACATTCTCATATTACCTTATATAATTGTTTTTATACTCAGTTGAGCAGAGCTCACAGAGTATATTAAGTTTGATTGGATAACGGTTGGTTGTACATATATAAAGGAATCGAGATAGATATAGACTTCCATATATCAAAATAATCAGGATCCAAAAAAAATTTGATTGAGCCATGTCCGTCCGTCCGTCCGTCCGTCCGTCCGTCCGTTAACACGATAACTTGAGTAAATTTTGAGGTATCTTGATGAAATTTGGTATGTAGGTTCCTGAGCACTCATCTCAGATCGCTATTTAAAATGAACGATATCGGACTATAACCACGCCCACTTTTTCGATATCGAAAATTTCGAAAAACCGAAAAAATGCGATAATTCATTGCCAAAGGCGGTTAAAGCGATGAAACTTGGTAGATGGGTTGACGTTATGACGCAGAATAGAAAATTAGTAAGATTTTGGACAATGGGCGTGGCACCGCCCACTTTTACAAGAAGGTAATTTAAAAGTTTTGCAAGTTGTAATTTGGCAGTCGTTGAAGATATCATGATGAAATTTGGCAGGAACGTTACTACTATTACTATATATGTGCTAAATAAAAATTAGCAAAATTGGATGAAGAAAACGCCCACTTTTTAAAAAAAATTTTTTTTAAATTCAAATTTTAATAAAAAATTTAATATCTTTACTGTATATAAGTAAATTAAGTCAAAATTCAACTCCAGTAATGATATGATGCAACAAAATACAAAAATAAAAGAAAATTTCAAAATGGGCGTGGCTCCGCCCATTTTCATTTAGTGTGTCTAGAATACTTTTAATGCCATAAGTCGAACAAAAATTTACCAATCATTTTGAAATTTGGTAGGAGCATAGATTCTATGACGTTAACTGTTCTCTGTGAAAATGGGCGAAATCGGTGGAAGCCACGCCCAGTTTTTATACACAGTCCACCGCCTGTCCTTCCGCTCGGCCGTTAACACAATAACTTGAGCAAAAACCGATATATCTTTACTAAACTTAGCCCACGTACTTATCTGAACTCACTTTATCTTGGTATAAAAATGGCCGAAATCCGACCATAACCACGCCCACTTTATCGATATCGAAAATTACGAAAAATTAAAAAAATGCCATAATTCTATACCAAATACGAAAAAAGGGATCAAACATGGTAACTGGATTGGTTTATTGACGCAAAATATAACTTTGGAAAAAACTTTGTAAAATGGGTGTGACACCTACCATATTAAGTAGAAGAAAATGAAAAAGTTCTACAAGGCGAAATCAACAGCCCTTGGAATCTTGGCAGGAATACTGTTAGTGTTATTGAATATATAAATAAATTAGCAGTACCCGACAGATGATTTTCTGGATCACCTGATCCATATTTGGTCGATATCGCGAGAACGCCTTCACATATACGTCTAAGGGCCACTCGCTTTTAAAACCCTCATAAATACCTTTAATTTGATATCCATATCGTACAAACACATTCTAGAGTCAACCCTGGCCCACCCTAATGGCGATATCTCGAAAAGGCGTGCACCTATAGACCTAATGCCCACTCCCTCTTAAAATGCTCAGTAACACCTTTCGTTTGATACCCATATCGTAAAAACATTCTAGAGTCACCCCTGGCCCACCCTAATGGCGATATCTCGAAAAGGCGTCCACCTATAGACCTAATGTCCACTCCCTCTTAAAATGCTCAGTAACACCTTTCCTTTGATACCCATATCGTACAAACATTCTAGAGTCACCCCTGGCCCACCCTAATGGCGATATCTCGAAAAGGCGTCCACCTATAGACCTAATGCCCACTCCCTCTTAAAATGCTCAGTAATACCTTTCGTTTGATACCCATATCGTACAAACATTCTAGAGTCACCCCTGGCCCACCCTAATGGCGATGTCTCGAAAAGGCGTCCACCTATAGACCTAATGCCCACTCCCTCTTAAAATGCTCAGTAACACCTTTCGTTTGATACCCATATCGTACAAACATTCTAGAGTCACCCTTGGTCAACCTTTATGGCGATATCTCGAAAAGGCGTCCACCTATAGAACTGAGGATTACTCCCTTTTAAAATACTCATTACCACCTTTCATTTGATACCCATATCGTACAAACACATTCTAGAGTCACCCTGGCCCACCCTAGTGGCGATATCTCGAAAAGGCGCCCACCTATAGACCTAATGCCCACTTTCTCTTAAAATGCTCAGTAACACCTTTCGTTTGATACCCATATCGTACAAACATTCTAGAGTCACCCCTGGCCCACCCTAATGGCGATATCTCGAAAGGCGTCCACCTATAGACCTAGTGCCCACTCCCTCTTAAAATGCTCAGTAACACCTTTCGTTTGATACCCATATCGTACAAACATTCTAGAGTCACCCTTGGTCCACCTTTCTGGCGATATCTCGATAAGGCGACCACCTATAGAACTAAGGATTACTCCCTTTTAAAATACTCATTACCACCTTTCATTTGATACCCATATCGTACAAACACATTCCAGAGTCACCCCTGGCCCACCCTAATGGCGATATCTCGAAAAGGCGTTCACCTATGGACCTAATGCCCACTCCCTCTTAAAACGCTCAGTAACACCTTTCATTTGATTCCCATATCGTACAACTAGAGACACCCCTGGTCCATTTTTATGGCGATATCTCGAAACGGCGTCCACCTAGGGAACTAAGGATCACTCCTTTTCAAAATACTCATTAACAGCTTTCATTTGATACCCATATCGTACAAACATATTCTAGAGTCACCCCTGGTGCACCTTTATGGGGATTTCTCGAAAAGGCGTTCACCTATAGAACTAAAGCCTACTCCCTTTTAGAATACTCATTATCACCTTTCATTTGATACCCATATCGTACAAACACATTCTAGAGTCAGCCCTGGTCCACCTTTATGGCGATATCCCTAAATGGCGTCCATCCATAGAACTATGGCCTACTCTCTCTTAAAATACTCTTTAATACCTTCCATTTGATACACATGTCATACAACCACATTCCACGGTTACCCTAGGTTCATTTTCCTACATGGTGATTTTCCTTATTTTGTCTCCATAGCTCTCAACTGAGTATGTAATGTTCGGTTACACCCGAACTTAGCCTTCCTTACTTGTTGTTATTGATATTAGCAAAAATTACAAAGTTCACAAACAATGATGGTTACTAGGACATGTTTTGAATTTCACTTCTTCATCAGCTAGCTTCTCGAGAGCTGAATATTGAACTCGAAAACTCCAACTTTCATACCAGCGTAAAGGCAGATACATTTAACCACTCAGCCATATTGTGATGAATATGTGTGACACTAAGTGATACTGACATCCCTAGTCTGATGCTAAGTAAATAAAGCTAAGTAAGTAAAGTGTTATTGTGAAGTACTCTAATAAAGGCCATTTTTCCAATATTCAAAATTGGAGTTATTTATTCAACAGTTTAGTGATTCGGACTTAGCAAAAGGGTAAATAAGAGGATTTGCAGTAAATTTGTTACAATTGGTGTCAGAGGAGGAATTGATGAATAAATTCCGAAGATTGGGAATACAACTCGGACATGGCAAAGTTGAGTGAATTGAGGAACTGAAAAAGGAGTGGGAGAACCGTGTATTGAATACAACCGGCAATAAGATAGAACTTCAAGCACGGCTACGACAGGTAATGGAGTCGCAAGGCATTGATGTGGACGTGTATGTCTTTTATCCTGATGGAGACGAGACAACAACAAAAATTAAAGAGAAGAACGGAAGATATTGGCTTTGTTATCACAGATATCGGAAAAAATGGAAGCCCAGGAAACACGCATAACAGAAATGTCATCACAAATATCCACAAATATGGCATCCCAACTGGAATCGCAAGAGACACGAATAACATCGAAGATTGAAGCACAAGAAACGCGTATGTCAGAAATGTCCACACAGATAACATCCAAGATGGAAACACAGCTCGAAGAACAGAAGACATATATGGCATCCCAAATGAAAGAGCAGAAGACATACATATATGGCTTCCCAACTGGAATCACAGGAGGCACGTATTTAAGAAATGACGTCGCAAGTGTCATCTCAACTGGACGACCAAAAGACATATATGGCATCTCAGTTGGAAGCGCAAGAGGCACGTATATCTGAAATGTCGGCAGAAATTTTGGAACAGGTATCATCAAAACTGGAAGCGCAGGATGCAAAAATGGCTCAATTTCAGTCAGAAGTAGATGATTTAAAAGGTCGTGTGGAGCAGTTACAACTAAATCGCCCAGCTGTTTCAGCAAGCAATCCAAAGGTAAAAACACCATCCTTTGACGGTTCTGTTCCTTTCCAGGTGTTTAAGATTCAGTTTGAGAAGACCGCAGCAGCGAACAACTGGAGTGCTGAAGATAAAGTTGCTGCACTATTCGTGGCATTGAAAGGATCTGCTGCTGAAATCCTTCAGAATATTCCCGAGGGAGAACGGAACAACTACGAAACATTGATGATCGCTCTAGGGAGGCGATACGGAAGCGAACACAGGAAGCAGATACACCAAATAGAGTTGCAAAACCGCTACCAAAAAGCTAATGAGACTTTGCAGGAGTTTGCGTCAGATGTCGAAAGGTTTACATATTTGGCGAATGCCGACGTAGCCGTGGAATACACCGAAAGGGTAAAAATTCAGAGCTTTATAAATGGCATACGGGACATCGAAACGAAGCGAGCCACATACGCAAACCCAAAGCTAACATTTGCAGAAATGGTATCACATGCATTGACTCAGGAAACTGCCTCACTATTGAGTAAACCAGGCTTCAAAGCGCGATATGTGGAAGTAGAAAGGCCAGAGTGGGTAGACGCAATATTGGAGGTGCTGAAAGGATCGCAAAAGCGGAGTGGAAGAGCTATCAAATGCTTCAAATGCGGGAAGCCCGGTCACATTGCACATCATTGCGATCTTGGTCCTAATAGTTCTAACAATGTGGGTGGCCGTAAACGCAAAGCTGGAGGAGATGAGCAAGAGCTTGTCAGATGTAAAGAACGAAAACTTGCCCTACCTATTGAATGCCCTGTGATATGTGTGTCGCAAATTGGAAGAAAATCGAGCAGTCTTGCCGTCAAAGGAAAGCTGGATGGCAAGGAGTGTGTACTGACTGTAGATACGGGCGCATCTCATTCCGTCATCCGATCTGACTTGGTTAACAGGAGAGTAAAACTGTTACCTGGAGCAAGGTTGCGTTCGGTCACTGGCGAGTATAACCAAGTCCAAGGAGAAATGGTATGTGAGGTATTAATTGGAAAGGTCATGGTTTTACACAAATTAATTGTGGCGGATATCGTTGATGAAGTCATATTGGGAGTGGACTTCTTGGTTGACCATGACATCAAGATCGATATGCAGAGAAGGGTGATGCGTTATAAGAACCATTATATACCACTTAACTTCAGTTTGCAGAAAGAGTTCAGTAGTAATCGAGTACTGGTGGAAAAGACTCGACAAAGACCACGAAAGTCAAAGGCAAAGGTTGATAGATCGAATGGGCCAAATAAAGCAAAATCAAAAGTACCTGGGAGAGAAACATTGACAAAACCTAATGGACTCACAAAACCGAAGCAACGAATTTCCCAGAAAGAATGCGACGGTAGTTTCAAGCCAGAGAAGACTACTGTTGTGAAAGGTGGGAACGATACAGATTATGCGAAGCCGATCCGTCAAGCGCAAGCTATACGAAGTAGTTCATTGGCCCAGCAACAGAGTGCGAGGAAACGATCCAGGATAATGAGTAGTAAGATGAAACACGGGTACGACAAGGAAAATAATTCGGAAGGTTTCCGAGATGGAGATTTGGTACTGTTATACAACCCTCACCGGCGGAAAGGTGTTCCATCCAAGTTTCGGTGCAGTTGGGAAGGCCCGTACAAAGTTGTGAAGAAGATCAGTGATGCTATCTACCGCATACAAACCACTGGGAAACCACGGAGTAGAAGAGTGGTACATTTGGAGATGCTAGCGGCGTTTAGATCGGGAGATTTGTCTGATCGGGACGATCAGACCTAGGTGGAGGGCAGTGTGACGAATATGAGTGACACTAAGTGATACTCACATCCCTAGTCTGATGCTAAGTAAATAAAATCACAACAACAATAAAGCAGACAGTCACTTGTATCTACATAAACGAATCAATCATTATATCTACACATATGTACGTATACGCAGCTGAGAAGCAACGCACAAACACATGCATATATCTTATCTAAGGTGCTCACAAGAGAGGGCAATAATTTGTGCAAGTATTATGAGAAGCAATAAACATAGTTGTGATTTTTAGCTGAAAACTAACTAGTAAGTTCTGGAATGGAAAAGTCTAGAAGTATGCAACGAGGAAATCAGACAGTATAAAAATGCGAAAGTAGCGGCGCAAGAGCTTAGTTTCATTTAAGCTATAAGTCAGTTTGGTTATTAAGCCAGCTAGTTGCAAAATATAAGTGTTATTGTGAAGTACTCTAATAAAGGCCATTTTTTCATTATTCAATATTGGAGTTATTTATTCAACAGTTTAGTGATTCGAACTTAGCAAAAGGGCAAATAATAGGATTTGCAGTAAATTCGTTACAATATGAATGCCACGCTTCTCGCTTTACAATTGGTCTCAAAGTATTGCCTTTCTGTTGCTATTCCTTTTGTTCACCATTTAGGTACATACTAACTCTATATGCTATTTAATTAATGGAATACTTATGGGCGCGCTATCAAGAGCAACACTTAGAAATCAATTGCAAAGCGAGCAGCGGGGCGTTCATATGGCTTAGTGGATAAAAGCATCTGCCTTTACACTAGTATACAGTATAAATGTTAGAGATTTCGAGTTCAATACTCAGCTCCCGAGAAGCTAGCTGATGAAGAAGTGAAATTCAGAAACATGTCCTAGAAACCATCGCCGTTTGAAAACTTTGAAATTTTTCTCTAATATCAATAATAAACAAGTACAGAAGGCTAAGTTCCGGTGTAACCGAACATAACATACTCAGCTGAAAGCTTTGGAGACAAAATAAGGGGAATGTAGGAAAATGAACCCGGGGTAATCCTGGAATGTGTTTGTATGACTTGTGTATCAAATGAAAGGTGTTAATGATTATTTAAAAACGGAGTGGGCCATAGTTCTATACGTGGAAGCCTTTTCCAGATATCGCCATTAAGGTAGACCAGGGGTGACACTAGAATTTGTTTGTACGATATGGGTATCAAATGGAAGGTATTAAAGAGTATTTTAAAAGGGAGTGGGCCATAGTTCTATAGGTGGACGCCATTTTGGGATATTTCCATAAAGGTGGACCAGGGGTGTACCCTAGAATGTGTTTGTACGATATGGGTATCAAATTAAAGGAATTTATGAGGGTTTTAAAAGGGAGTAGTTGTATATGTGAAGGCGTTCTCGAGATATCGACCAAAATGTGAACCAGGGTGACCCAGAACATCTTTTGTCAGGTACCGCTAATTTATTTATATATATAATACCACGAACAGTATTCCTGCCAAGATTTCAAGGGCTTTTGATTTCGCCCTGCAGAAACTTTCATTTTCTTCTACTTAATATGGTAGGTGTCACACCGATTTTACAAAGTTTTTTCTAAAGTTATATTTCGCGTCAACAAACCAATCCAAATACCATGTTTCATCTCTTTTTTCATGTTTTGTACAGAATTATGGGATTTTTATAATTTTTTGTAATTTTTGATATCGCAAAAGTGGGCGTGGTCATAGTCGGATTTCGGCCATTTTGTATACCAATACAAAGTGAGTTTAGATAAGTACGTGAACTGAGTTTAGTAAATATATATCGATTTTTGCTCAAGTTATCGTGTTAACGGCCAAGCGGATGGACAGACGGGCAACTGTGTATAAAAACTGGGAGTGGCTTCACCCGATTTCGCCCACAGAAAACAGTTATCGTCATAGGATCTATGCCCCTACCAAATTTCACAAGGATTGGTAAACTTTTGTTCGACTTATGGCATTAAAATTATTCTAGACAAATGAAATGAAAAAGTGCGGAGCAGCGCCAATTTTGAAATTTTTTTTATTTTTGTATTTTGTGGCATCATATTGTAACGAATTTACTTGCAAATCCTCTTATTTGCCCTTCTGCTAACTTCGAATCACTAAACTGTTGAATAAATAACTCCAATATTGAATAATGGAAAAATGGTCTTTATTAAAGTACTTCACAATAACACTTATACTTTGCAACTAGCTGGCTTAAACTGCAGACATTGGTGCTTTATCGGTAACCGTATCGGTAACCTTATAACAGCTGATTCGACCAACCTTATGGGAATCAATGCAATCGATTATTGGTGCCGCTAAGTTCGTAACCGTGTCGTTGCCAACCAATTGGTTTTTGGTTTACCGTCGTAACGATAAACAGCTGATTACGTTAGGGATACGACTACAGCGATACGACATACGGCACCAATGACTCCCGCTTTAATAACCAAACTGATTGATAGCTCAGATGAAAACTCTACTATTGCCCGGCAGATTGCGTGCTTAATCAATAACTGTTTGATAGCTCAAATCAAACTGAATTCCAGCGCCTCTACATTTGCTGCCTTTTATACTCTCTGATTTCAACGTTCGCATCTTCTAGGCGCTTCCATTTCCAGAATCTACTAGTTGACCATGAGCTCTCAAATTTCTCAGCTGTAACTACAATTGCACGATTTTATAGCTTCTCTCATTGCATACTTTCAGGAGTATCTCAGATATTATACATGTAGTTGTGCCTTGCTTCTCAGCTGCGTGTACCTACATATGTGTATATATAATGATTGATTCGTTTATGGTAGATACAAGTGACTGTCTGCTTTATTGTTGTTGTGACTTCATTTACTTAGCATCAGACTAGGGATGTGAGTATCACTTAGTGTCACTCATAATCGTCACAATATCATTACTGGAGTTGAATGTTGACATAATTTTCTTATATACTGTCATCATCACCATCATCTTCCTCAACTCCTATTGGAGCATAGGGCCTCGACCACCGACTTAAATCTTATTCTGTTAGGTGCAGTTCTTGCGATATCATTCCACGTATATCCTGCGTCTTCGAGTTCTTTATCCACAGTTCTGCGCCAAGTTTTCGCACGTGTACCAGGTGCAATACTTGTCTGGCTATATTTACTGGAGGTCTTCTGAGAGTATGACCAATCCACGACCATTTACGCTTGGTTATTTCTGTGGCAGCCTTAGGTTGATTTGTGCTAGACCATAAGTCGTCATTTGAAATTCTTTCCGGCTATCGAGTTTTCAGTATTCGGCGCAGACATTTATTAATAAAAACTTGTAGACCTTTCTGAATTAAAGTTGAGGTTTTCCACGTCTCGCAAGCATAAAATAGTACTGATTTAACATTCGAATTAAACGTTCGAATGTTATATACTGTAAAGATTTAAAATTTTTTGTTAAAATTTGGCTTGAAATTTTTTTTCTTAAAGTGGGCGTGTTCTTCATCCGATTTGGCTAATTTTTATTTAGCACTTATATAGTGATAGTAGTAACGTTCCTGCCAAATTTCATCATGATATCTTCAACCACTGCCAAGTTACAGCTTGCAAAACTTTTAAATTATCTTCTTTTAAAAGTGGGCGGTGCCACGCTCATTGTTCAAAATTTTACTAATTTTCTATTCTGCGTCATAAGGTCAACCCAGCCACCAAGTTTCATCGCTTTATCCGTCTTTTGCAATGAATTAATGCACTTTTTCGGAATTTCGAAATTTTCGATATCGAAAAAGTGGGCGTGGTTATAGTCCGATATTGTTCATTTTAAATAGCAATCTGAGATGACTGCCCAGGAATCTACATACCATCATTAAGATACCTCAAAATTTACTCAAGTTATCGTGTTAACGGACAGACGGACGGACGGACGGATGGACGGACATGGCCCAATCAAATTTTTTCCCTATACTGATAATTTTGATATATGGAAGTCTATATCTATCTCGATTCCTTTATACCTGTACAACCAGCCGTTATCGAATCAAAGTTAATATACTCTGTCAAATTTCTCTAATTCTTGTCTTAAAATGCCATACTATTTCCACATGTTGTTATAGGAGTTCTATAGAAATTTAAATTAAAAGTAAATTAAAATAACTGAGTACAAATAAATTAATTTTTGCTGGAAATATTTTGACCTACATATGTGTTAAATGTTTCGATAATTTTACGCTCTCCTAGATTGCTTGCCATGCAAGCGTTCATGTTTAAAGAAAATCAACTGAAGATATAACTGCTTGGACTTATCTTCGTTCTAATTTTATATTTTTATGGGAAAGGTATTCATTAAAACTTTGATGACCCAAATAGAAACCACGCTTCCTGTCGCAAATAAATGCTTGTTATATCCTTGCAGAGAAAAAAAAAACACTAAAAGCACATTAGTTCCGACAAATGCATATAAAATTCCTATACATACGGTGAGGTTTGTGTGTATAAGGTTTAATATTTTCCGTGAAAGTACCCTGTAGGAAAAGAAGCGGACTACAAAGAACTATGTTTAAGCTGAAATCAGAAATTATAAATTGGTTTAAGTTGGAGTTCTAAGCTGGCATTGTTTTCGATATGATACCTAAAAGAGTTCCGAAAAGGTCAAGAGAGTAATCTCTGAGCAGTCCTGAAGCGATCCCAAAATGATTAATTTCACACAATCGTGAAACTCTCCGTAAATCTATAGCTGGTCCCGTAATGATCGCAAAACAGTCCCAAACAATTTTAAAAAAGGCATCGGGGATAGTCCAGAGATGAGTAAGTTATTATCCAATAAATATTACATAATATATTTTGAAAAAGTGCTCACACGATACCAAAATAGTCCTGAAATTATCCGGCATACCACCGCAGTAGCCCTAAACAATCCATTAAAAAGTCCCGATTTTATCTAGAGAGAATCCAAAATTTTTCCTAATGGTTCCGAAAAGATCCTTAAAATAATCTTGAAATTATTCTGTAGTTATCTCGAAAACGCAATACTTTTCCAAAATTGTTTAGTGAAATTTTTATAAAACAGAAAATATATAATACAAATGTGATAGATCAGATACTTCAATGTGGTTGTATGGATGTTTGCTTCGACAGCTCTTTCAGGTTAAATGAAACTTTTTTCCAGTCAAATGAAACTTTTTTCAAATGAAATTAAAGCTTTTTCAAGTCAAATAAAACTTCCTTGAAATCAAATGATGTTTTTTCCAATTGAAAAGTTTCACCTGATTTGTTGCAAAAAGTTTCATATGATTTGAAAATAATTTAGTTGGTAAGTTTGGGAAAATCGCCTAGACTTATTATATATATTTTTCAGTGAGGCTTAGGGTCAGGTGCCTCCTGGGAACACTTACTTTCGAAATGATCCCAAAATATTCCCGAAATGGCGTAAGCATATTTTTGAAATCAATTTTAACCAGCAAGAAAGTCTAAGTTAGGGTGAGACCAAACATTACATACCCAGTTGTGCACTTTAAACGCGGGGTATAAAAGGTAGGAGTGGCTTTCAGGCGATTTCGCTCATTTTCAGAGCAAACAGTTGTAGTTATGAAAAAAAAGTATATGCCAAATTTCGTTCGGATTGATTGTTCGACTTATGGCACTAAAAGTGTTTTGGAAAGAGTAAAAGAAAAATGGACGGGTCACCCATTTTCAAAACTTGTTTAAGCTTCTTGTTAAGCAATCCACCAACCAAGTTTCATTAGCTTAGCGGTATTCTTTTTTGAATTTTCTCATTTTTCCATTTTTCAAAATTTTCGATACCGAAAAAGTGGACGTGGTTATCTTTGGTCCAATCTATTCTGGGTCCAGATAAGCCCCTCCTGAAATATTTTCCGAAATGATAAACCAAACACGATCAGAATACGGTTCAAAATAATCCCAGAGGAATCTTGAAGCTTGCTGGAGGCAGAAATGGTCACGAAATAGTTTCAAAATGATTACGATATTAGTTCGAAAGCAATCAACAACACAACACAAAACTGATTTAAAACAATATCGAAAATTTCACGAACCCAACTACTAAAAAACCCCGGAACAGTCTTTAAAGAATTTTGAAATAACTTTAAAAAAATTCTAAATAAATTTAAAAAGGTCTCTTAAACCATACCGAAAGGGTTCCAAAATAATACTGTCTTGAAACAGCTACTACAGTTTATTAAACACATGCGAAATAGTCCTGAAATAATCTTGAAATAGTCCCCAAAGGGATTCGCAATAGCCCCGAAATAAAAGATAGACGAAGGGGTGTGACAGTCGTAACCTGGATATATATGATTGATATACCAATGAGTTATAACGATATATAAAAACGTTGCTTAGGGAAGAGGGAGGGTACCACTGGTCACTTTTTTAAATTCTCATGAGCCTAAAAATATATGCGTAGCAAATGTCTTACGCAGCTACCCAGCCATTTTGGTTTGATAGAGTCGCAAAGCCGATTAAAAGGTAACTGTTCCGAGGGGCGTAAGAACATACTGGGCAATGTCTAGTTTTCCTTTTTCGTCGTAGGATTTTTGACCCTTTCACATTTCTCGAAGGTTTTTGGGAGTGTTTTTAATGTGATGGTTATTTGCCAGATATAGATCCGGTACGTTCCGGTAACAAGCTCCATTAAGGTACGTACCCGATCATCTTGGGAAGAATTTAATATGACCGCAATTATTACGAGATCAGGCATGACTCGGCTCATCATTGCATCCCTACGAAGTCGGTTAACTTCTTTGCCGGGTCATCTCTTTGAACACCTTTAACAGAAGCGATTTACATTTTAGAAGAGAAAATCCGACTTGAAAAGGAGGCTCGCAGTCCTCTGACCAACTAAGATCTGAATATTAACAGGTCAAACTCTCATTTATCCAGTCCGAAATATGCAAGTGCATGTTGTGCATGTGAAGTGTCCCCATTTAACACAAACCATATTTTCAACTGCAATGTAGAACCAACAACTTCTCCCTGGTAGAACTCTGCTAGAATTGCTAGTTTTCTTACACTGCAGTTTTTAGGTGATCGCGTCCACAGAAGTTGTGAAGTGCTGTTACAAATAAAACAACATATCAAGATGCGAGATATCCGATGAATAGCTTGACGTGTGTCGGCTCTGGGTATTGCAGAAGAAACGGTGGATCACACACAATGCGGTAGAGTTTGAGTTTATAGTTTGTTGGGAATTTCTTTTCGGAAGCTTTTCACAAGTTAAGGACTGCGAAGCTTCTGAACTGTTCAAACTTACATATACGACCTCCATACCTCTGAGAGGCGACCACAATAAGAAAAGTTTTGCTGAAGCACAGTGAAATTTTATTAATTGCCGTTGAACGTTAAAGTATCATTCTTTACAATTCAGAAAGCTTCAGCCAAAATTTACTGAGCACAAATGTGTGTACATATGTAAATGTGTTTGCGCGGCGTAGGCTGTCACCCGTCCCATCACCCTCTTGTACATACGTATAGCTATGAATTTATATATATAACCCGTATCGTGTATTGTATTCGAATATATTGAATTCTATTATATTGAATTACCCCCAAAATCAATACATGGCATTTACCCTTAAATTCCCTATTGGGAATGCTCATGGCCGTGTGGCAGCCTCCACCGCGCAAAATCCACCAAGTCGAATTCGCCGCACGTACAGGATGGCGATCTGGCATGATCGACATCTGTCAGAAAACCACCACCTTTTGGTTATCAAAAGTTGTTATTATTGTGCAAGTTCGATGTACATTCTTTTATTAATTTTGCCTTTGCAAACAATCATTGTATATAACGAAAAACCCTCACCGTGCTTTCTAAAAGTAAAATTTGTTTTTAACGAGCTTGTTTAATTCGATGCTTGATCAAAGTGATAAAATCTGATTAAATAAATCTATACATACAATTTCGCAAAAGTGTAGTAAGTGTCCTGGTATAATTTCATCGCTTGGCTTTCCAAATTGGTGGAAAAGATATACCTTAAAAGGGGGGTTTACGACGAGTGCCCTCGCAGTGATTCCATTAGGAAAAGGTCTGATTTGCCAACTCAAGGGAGTGAATCTGGGTTATTGTGAGAAGGCGCTACGTACTTAAGAAACAAAAGAGCCCAAGCGGAGTAATCATCGCTGCCAAAGGCGATTGCTCATACACCTCTACACGCATCTAAAAGGCTCCATTCGGGAGTGACTCAACAGCTACTAAGGACACCACTAGAACAGCTACCAGCTCATCACATCTCACCCGACGTCGGCAGCGCGCTTATTCACGTCGCCCAGACGGGTAAGTCTCATAATCTTAAGGTCGTGATTATCTAATGGTCCTTCGTCGCCATTGACGGAACCAGCGTTTTTCAATAATATAAAAAACACGTACATACATTACGTATATCCCCCGACTAAAATTTGGTGGCTCCCGCCAAATCCAGATTTCTCCCGCCAGAATTATAATTTCCCGCCAAAAATACATCTATATATATATATATATATACAGTATCACCCCCATATACACCTGTACGTAAAAGCGGTGCATTAAAAAATTTCGAGGCAAATCCCACACACACTTGCACAAAGTTAGCTCATTGCCCTGTAATACTTGAGTCCCTTGCGGTATAAATTAAATACATATCTCCACATTTACATTGTTGACGATACCCAGCAAAAAATTCGGCCACTTTCACATAGTCTGAAATACCCAGCAGCAAATTCTGCAGGTCATCCCAACTGGTCTCAGACTACTCCCAATAAATCTAACTGGTCCTAACCTACCCACTCTTGACCGATAGGAAAGCTTCTGCCTTTGGTATTCCCTCATAAATAAACACCAGGCAGTCCCAAAAAATTCCCAAAATAGCTAAAGTAAAACTAAGCAAGTCCTTTTTTAGAATGGCTACCGTGGTCGAAAATAAATTTATATCCGAAACGGATCTCTTTTCGGATTACTGCGCTCGGTTCGGCACAACCGAGATCCAAGATAACACCGAAGCATCCCTAAAAATAAAAGATAAAAATATAGATGTGTTCTGGGAAAGGGTACAGAGCGCATATGACGCCGTCGTAGAGTCAGATGACAACGACCTTCCCGAAAACTTTAAGGCCTCAGCCTTCAATAAATACCGCGCCTGTCTTATAGCATATGAAGACACAAAGGCAAGAATAGGCGATCAGCTCCAGCTAAGGTTACTAAGCAATCCCGTCCCCGCTACAACTACCACTCCCCCAGAAAATTCCGGGATGCACCTCAAAGTACCCGCCTGTGACACCGAAGTCTTTTACGGGAGTTATGATCAATGGCCGTCCTTCCGTGACATGTTCACGGCGGTCTATATCAACCACCCCAAACTCTCGAGCGCCCAAAAACTGTACCACCTCAGGTACAAAACCCAAGGAAAAGCCGGCCAGATAGTAAAACAATTTCCACTGAGTGATGACAACTTTGCTCTGGCTTGGGAAGCTCTTAAATCCCGTTATGAAAATAAAAGAGTCCTGGTCGACAACCAAATCAAAGCCCTCATGACCCTCAAGCCCATTCCGACTGAAAACAGCGAAGACATCCAGCGATTGCAATCCTCCGTTAATAACTGCCTCCAGATATTAGCAACCCAACAAGTCTCGACAGACAGTTGGGACCCCATATTAATATATCTGGTAACCTCAAAACTGCCGGAGAATACAGTTGCGCTTTGGGAGCAATCTTTAAGCTCCAGAAGAGACCTACCGAACTGGTCCCAAATGGATCAGTTTTTGACTACTCGCTACGAGATAGTGGAAAGGGTGGATCAATGGCGACCAGCCAAACCCCGATATAACCCACCCTCCACTAATTTCTCAAAGCCTCCCACAAGTCAAAACAATCCCCAGTTCAGGCAGGCTCAAACCCCTAACCAAAGCCGCAACCCCCCGCAGAACAACAACTACTCTCAAACTCGCACAAATGCTCATGTGGCCGAGCATCAAAAAGTATACGCCTGCAGAAAGTGCAAGCAGAACTCCCACAAGCTACAAAGCTGCTTGCATTATAAAAAGCTGGCAATCCCCGAACGGAAAAAATTCGTGAGAGAAAGCAATCTCTGCGAAAACTGCCTGTCACAAACCCACCTCGTAAAAGATTGCACAAGCACAGGAACGTGTCTATACTGCCAAGGTCGCCACAACTCCACCCTCCACGATACCGGAATATCACACCAAACCAATGGCCCTCGAAGAACGGCAGCCCAAGTAGCAACTACTCAGGACGTTACCAACACAAATCCCAACGAGGAACTTCCCACCACCTCAAACGCTGCCCGCATCCAATCTTTGCATGCGGAAAATGATAGCAAGATCATTCTCCCCACAGCAATAGTGTCCATAGAACACCGAGGGGACTGCTTCAGGCTCAGAGCCTTAGTGGATCAAGGGTCAGAGCGTAGCTTCATCTCGTCGAAAGCTCAAATCAAGCTAGGCCTCCCATATACCCACTCCCTATTTGAAATATCGGGAATGGGAGGCGGAGTAGTACAAACCTCCAACAAGCTATGCTCACTGACCCTAGTCTCAAATGACCACAAGGTAAAAATAAAGGCCCAGGCAATCGTGCTACCTCGACTCACTAGGCAACTCCCAACACTCCGGCTAAATAATGACCAAATGCGTAAATGGTCCCATCTCAAGCTAGCAGACCAGAACACTCATAACCCCTCCCAAATTGATCTGGTATTAGGCAGTGATCTTATCCCTCAAATCATGCTAAATGGCATAGAAAAGATCTCGCCCACACTGCTAGCACAAAACACGATATTTGGCTGGATAATAAGTGGCCAAACCCCCGAAAAGGTCGGATCACACTCCTCTCAAGCGTGGGAAGTGACGAATGTCCAGCTGAATGAACAGCTAAGGCAATTCTGGGAAATCGAAGAAATACCCAGAGTGCGAGTGGAAACCCCAGAAGATAAAATGTGCGAAGACTTTTATCAAAGCACAACCACTCGCATGGATGACGGTCGATATATGGTTCGGCTCCCCTTTAAACCAACATTTCCGAACGATATCGACCTAGGTCAGTCCCGTACTGCAGCCCTACGACAGTTCCACGGCATGGAACGTTCCCTCTCAAAAAAGGGCGATCTCAAGCAGCAGTACGACCAGGTACTCGAAGAATATCTGTCCCTAGGCCACATGGAAGAATGCAGTCCCAACGAAATGAAATCCCTGGGTAAATACTGCTCATTCTATCTCCCTCACCATGCAGTCGTAAGGCCAGACAAAAAGACAACAAAAGTCAGAGTTGTGTTCAACGCCTCCAAAAAGTCGGGTTCCGGTCACTCCCTCAACGATGTTTTATGTACCGGACCAACCCTCCAACCCGATCTCCGACTTATGTTGCTGAAATGGCGAACATATAAATATGTGTTTAATGGCGACGTCGAGAAAATGTACCGCCAAATTCTCTTGCACCCCGAGGACCGAGACTATCAACGGATAATATTCCGAACCCCCGAACATAGTCCAATAAAGGACTACAAGTTAAAAACGGTCACCTTCGGGGTTAACTGCGCGCCCTTCCTGGCTATTCGCACTCTACACGAGCTGGCGAAAGACATAGCCGATTCCCATCCACGCGCAGCCCCAATACTAAAATCCGAGACGTATGTTGACGATATTTTATCTGGCAGTCATGATCTTCAATCAGCCGAGCAATCCCTAACAGAGACTATAGATGCTCTCAATTCAGCCGGCTTTCCCCTAAAAAAGATCACGGCAAACCATCCCAACATCCTCCAAAAAATATCGAAAACTGATCTGCTGGAAACAAACTTCCTCGAGTTCGAAAAGACTAGCACCGCCAAGACCCTGGGCATCCAGTGGAACGCCCTAACGGATACATTCTCGTATACCGTCGACTCAAATCCGGCATCCACTGCAGCCACGAAGCGGCAAATCCTCTCCTCTATTGCGAAACTTTTCGATCCCGCAGGGTGGCTGACGCCCATAATGATCCAAGCGAAGATGCTCATGCAAGAATTGTGGTTAGATGGGACCGAATGGGACGAGAAGGTTAAACCCATCCGTCTAGCCAAATGGGCGCAGTTCTCTCAAAACCTTCCCTCTATCTCAGCCATCCAGATACCCCGATGGATGAATTTTACGCCCGATCAATACGTTGAGCTCCACGGATTCTGCGACGCCTCAGAAAAGGCTTATTGCGCAACCCTGTACCTAAGAAGTACCGTCGGTACTCAGGTCCACTCTCACCTTATAGTGTCCAAAGGCAAAGTGGCTCCTCTCAAAACTATTAGTCTGCCACGCCTGGAGCTATGCGGAGCGCTCTTATTAGCAAAATTAGTCGCAGTAGTCCAACCCCATCTCGGCCTAAGTCAACAAAAATTAATCATGTGGTCCGACTCGGAAATCGTGCTAGCCTGGCTGGAAAAGCCACCCCACTCGTGGAAAACTTACGTCTCTAACCGAACAGCGCAGATCATAGACCTCGTTGGAAATGTCCCTTGGCGACATGTGCGAAGCAAAGACAACCCCGCGGATCTTGGAACCAGAGGATGCAGCCCCGACGATCTCTCTAACTCGTCGCTATGGTGGAATGGTCCAGAGTGGCTTTCCCGACCCCCCGAGGACTGGCCAACACCAACGGCCAGAAATATTGTACCCCCCGAACTTCGCCGAGTCGAATCACTGCATGCAGCGGAAGAGTCAGAAGACTTCTTGGAACGGTTCTCCTCCTATCCCCGCGCCCTACGCGTAACAGCATACGTGTTAAAATTTGTAACTCGGCTTAGAAATGCCGTCGGAGGCAGTCGTACCCCTAACGATCCCGCCCTCTCTTACGCCGACGTCATGCGCGCGAAAAACCGTCTGCTAAGCTTGACTCAGTCGAGATTCTTCGCTTCCGAAAGAGCCTCCCTCGAAAATTCGAAACCAATCGGAAGGCGAAGTCCCCTACTCGCACTTGACCCCTTCCTGGATACAAACGGGATTCTCCGTGCCAACGGAAGATTAGTAAACGCCGACATGACCTACAATGAATGTCATCCTATCATTCTCCCCGAAAAGGCTAGATTTACTACCCTTTGTATAAGGTTTCTACACGAGAGCTTCCTCCATGCGGACCTCCGCCTCCTGCAACAAGCTATGAGGCAGGAATTCTATACCCCCCGACTCAAACCTCAGCTGAAAAAATGTATATTCCAATGTAAAGTCTGCACCATTCATAAGCGACGAACGCAATCCCAAATAATGGCAGCTTTACCCCCCCAACGATGCACTTTCGCGCCCCCCTTCACTACTACTGGCGTAGACTTCGCCGGCCCATTTCACATCAAAGCTTCGATGCTCCGATCTCCAACCCTCGTAAAAGGTTATGTGGCCGTTTTCGTTTGCTTCACTACCAAGGCGATCCACCTGGAATTGTGTTCGGATCTCACTAGCAAGGCTTTTCTCGCTGCCTTCGCCCGGTTTGTAGGGCGTCGAGGTTACCCGAAGCAAATGATGAGCGACAACGGCACAACATTCATTGGTGCTAAGCGAGCTACCGAAGTAGAGTTCGTCACCTTCCTCAACGAAGTCTCGACAGATATTGTCAAAAAGTATGCGCCACAAGGCATCGATTGGAAATTTATACCCCCAGGCGCACCCCACATGGGCGGATTATGGGAATCTGCCGTCAAAAGCTTTAAAACCCATTTTAAAAAGGTTGCCGGAACACACAGCTTCACCTTTGAGGAATTCTCAACCCTATTAATTCGTATCGAGGCCGTTCTCAATTCTCGCCCTATCTCCCCGCTTTCCCAGGATCCAGCGGATCTCACCGCCCTCACACCCGGCCACTTTCTCCGAGGCGCACCCCTTCTCGCCATCCCTGAGCCGAACTATGAACACCTCTCTATGATCAACCGGTGGGACCGGTTGAAAGTTTTACATCACCAATTCAGCAAACGCTGGAAGAATGACTATCTCATGGAGTTACATAAGCGTTATCGATGGCAAACCGCTCAACCTCCCCCTAAAATCGGCGATCTAGTCGTCATTAAGGAAGACAAGCTACCCCCTACCGAATGGCGCCTAGGACGCGTGGAAGACACCCATATAGGAAAAGACGGCCATATCCGAGTAGTCGACGTACGCACGCAAAATGGTGTGCTCACCAGGCCTATCACAAAATTGTGTTTCCTGCCACCAGCGGAATTCGACTCAGAACCCCACGGTTCTTTACCATCTCCCCAACCAACTACAGTCCACTAAGCTTAACTATCGATACCATCTCAGAACAAACTGAATCATACCGCAACTCTCACAGGCAGTCCCTACCTTGATGTTCTCCTCAATATACAACACACATTCATATACTCCTTTTTTCAACAGATGAATCGTCAACGTGCCCCGGTTCCTACACCGCGTCGCTCCTTGGCGTCCCAAGTGACAGTGCCTACGATCTCACCACGACATGCCGATGCCGTCGCCGACTATCGACGATGCCGTTTGTGTATGCGGCACCACGCGCTCTCGACTTGCCCACTGTTTACGGCCATGGAACCCCAACAACGCGCCATGATTGCCAGGGGGCACAAATACTGCACCAACTGCCTGGCATTGTCCCATCACACGAGCGTGTGTACGTCCCGCGAGCGCTGTCACGTATGTGGGCTCCATCACCACACACTACTCCACCGCGAAACAGGGAGTCGCCAACCCCCGCAGCCGGGGCGCCATCATCGTCAGTCGCGCCGCCGCGAACCACCAAAACGCAGCACTCATCAACAACAACCGGCAGCAGCATCGCCCACACCCCGTTCCCGGCGTAACCAGCGCCCACCGACCGTGTCAGACCGCACCATACGATGCACCGCTACCGGTTTACGAACTGCCACGTACAAAACCAAAGTGGGCAAAATCCTAATCAAGGAAGCAGTTCGAGCTCTGACCGAGCTGCAGCACACGTTAGGCGCTTAGTACGCCTAGGCGGGCCAGGATGTTTGCGCGGCGTAGGCTGTCACCCGTCCCATCACCCTCTTGTACATACGTATAGCTATGAATTTATATATATAACCCGTATCGTGTATTGTATTCGAATATATTGAATTCTATTATATTGAATTACCCCCAAAATCAATACATGGCATTTACCCTTAAATTCCCTATTGGGAATGCTCATGGCCGTGTGGCAGCCTCCACCGCGCAAAATCCACCAAGTCGAATTCGCCGCACGTACAGGATGGCGATCTGGCATGATCGACATCTGTCAGAAAACCACCACCTTTTGGTTATCAAAAGTTGTTATTATTGTGCAAGTTCGATGTACATTCTTTTATTAATTTTGCCTTTGCAAACAATCATTGTATATAACGAAAAACCCTCACCGTGCTTTCTAAAAGTAAAATTTGTTTTTAACGAGCTTGTTTAATTCGATGCTTGATCAAAGTGATAAAATCTGATTAAATAAATCTATACATACAATTTCGCAAAAGTGTAGTAAGTGTCCTGGTATAATTTCATCGCTTGGCTTTCCAAATTGGTGGAAAAGATATACCTTAAAAGGGGGGTTTACGACGAGTGCCCTCGCAGTGATTCCATTAGGAAAAGGTCTGATTTGCCAACTCAAGGGAGTGAATCTGGGTTATTGTGAGAAGGCGCTACGTACTTAAGAAACAAAAGAGCCCAAGCGGAGTAATCATCGCTGCCAAAGGCGATTGCTCATACACCTCTACACGCATCTAAAAGGCTCCATTCGGGAGTGACTCAACAGCTACTAAGGACACCACTAGAACAGCTACCAGCTCATCACATCTCACCCGACGTCGGCAGCGCGCTTATTCACGTCGCCCAGACGGGTAAGTCTCATAATCTTAAGGTCGTGATTATCTAAAATGTAAAGGTGTTCTTTAAAAATTTCTCTATCATATTTTTTTTTGGTTTTTCTCTGTAGGGTATTTACATTTTTTAGAGAACGTGCAATGTTTACGACTTTTCATTTCATGTTTGCTGGACCTTTATTAAACATACGTCATGCTGGCTAAAAGCTTTATAAGTGCAAAGAGATGTATTTATGTACGTATGTATGTATGAATAGATGTTGGTTTGATAAAAAGCCTTTAAGTTTTATGCATTTTTCATTAAAACATTCCATATTAACATTTCGTATGTAGCTTTGATTTGCTAAATTAATAACATGTTCATATTATTGCGATTTTTTGTTGTTGTATTTTTTACCGTTTGTTTAAGGATGCTGAAATATTGTATAGTTGCGTCGTTGCTGCCACTTCTGTTCTTTTACTAAATATCAATGGTTGACGACTTAACAGCTACCATCCAAGTGTACATGGAAAGTTTGAGAATTTGGCTTACAGTATTTAAGAATTAAAAGGATGTTCCTAATAGATCATTTTGTACAAGCTATGGGCTAAAGTTTGCTTATGCCAAAGACTTCTGAAAAATTCTTCACTGGTTGTTAGCTCTTCTCTATCAGAGCAGTTGCCTAGGTTAGGCTAGGTGGTAGCTGCCGTGATAAGAGAAGCTTACTTGGACAACATGAAGGTCCGTTGCGAAACCACATACAATAACATAAAACAACGTTGACGTAGATATAGCTACTTAGAGAATCGTTGGGTAGCAACGATAAAGTTCCGAATGATACCGATCTCAACCATGGATATATCCTCGGGACATCCAAGTTAGTCGCGACCGAAGTACTTTCGCCTAGTTCTGGCAAAATCTGCGAAATCAAGCATAAAGTGATTTGATCATTCCACCTCATCATCCTCCATACAGCTGTAGCAGGATGGAGTTTCCAGTATATTGAGACGTACCACATGGATACCCATGGGGCAGTACCATGTCAAAACCGCAGTGACCATTGAGCAGTTACCTAACAAATTATAAAATTTATGAAGGAACATTCCCTGCCAGCAAAAAAAAAGAAAATCGTAGACTAGAGGCGCACAATGATAAGCGGAGTTTGGCTTAGTTAATAAAAGAAAAAAGGGAAGGTAAACGTGAAAAGGGTGTCGAAAAAGTGGTGATGTTGATTTTAATTTGGCCCAAATTTAAATCTTATATATTTTAGTTGAAGTTTCTACGCCAACTTTGTGGTCGGATACTTTTATTACACTTTGAAACTAAGCCAATCAATACCAACGAATCACTGCCACAAAAATAAAAAAAGGGCCAAGTACAATATACTAGTGAAGATCGATGTGTAAACATACAAGTGTACATCTAAAAACATAATGTTTTTAAGTGAGCAGGAGCTCGCCTAGGGATTGCAGTTAAATTACAAGTGAGGTAACTTTACCAGAAACAAATAATTTCAGAATTTTTGAGAAGGGATTCGTTGCATTCTCATCGGTAAACACCGAAGTTGTTGTCATGTGTCATCGATTTTATATAGAAAGGTTTATCGGTATCCGTTTCGTACCAAATCTACCGTTCGGGAGGCGGTTAAATGGGGTCCGGAATTCCTCTTGACATCCATGGGAACAAAGAGGCGAGGAGGAGTCGAATCCTGAAGTACTTCGAGGGTTAAACAGGTCGTTAGATAAAAAGGGCTAATCTAGTTAACTTACTCTTAGAAAATATAACACTTTATATGCCAATGTGAATGTCAATTTATTTTACTATATATGTATCTAAGGGGATAATTTTTACTTAGGTACAAATTGTTACCGTCCCTACTCAGCTGGCATGCTAAGCATAAGTGGACGAAAGCTAAATAGGTGATCGCAGAAGTCGAAGCCAATGAGCTAAGGCGCGCAAAGGGACTCGAAAAAGGGAACTCAATTTTTTTGATGAATCAGGCAGAATTCTAAAAACGAGTAAGCGACACCCGCTTGCCACAGCAAAATCTGCAAGTCACAATGTAGTGCATTAGGTTGCGGCCTAAACACCTATAAACCGTCGTTAATAAGTCAATAGGGCACCATTAATCAATGGGCATACTACGATAACAAATCGATAACATTCCGATTACAAAACGATAAGTTTTTGGTAACATATCGATCACTTCTCGATAACAGAATGATAACTGATTGCCAACACTCCGATTACAAATCAATAAATTTTGTAAAACCTAACGATAACTTTTCGATAAAAAATGGAAATATTTTCGGTAATAAATTGATAGCTTTTCGACATAAAACTGATAATCAATAAAAATTCGGTAAATCATCCATAACCTTTGTTAAACACAGGTTCAAATTCAGATTAGCCGATGAAGACAACTTTTCGATAACAAAAGGATAACACCTCGATAACAAATCGGCTACACTCTGATAGCGCATCGCTAACTTTTCGGAAGCACACTGATATTTTTTTTGTAACATATCGATAACTAATAAATAAATAATCGATACATTTTCATAACAAATCGATAAATTTTCAATTCCATTTCGATAACTTCTTGATAAGAAGTCGATAGCCGTTGTTATCGATAGCAAGATTATGTCATACCAAACATTCTGACAAAAAGTTGATAATTTTTGGATAATACATCGATAAGTTGGTAACTGAATATATAAAAAATTGTGATAGAAACTTATTTAAGAGCCGGTTGTATGATTACACCAAATCTAGGCCGATTAAATGATATAGTCGTTGAGATTTAAATGCGTTAGTGCTACATGTGTAATTAAATTTTTTAATTTAAAAATTTAGATAACGTATGCATTGTTAATTAATGCAATCATATTTTTAAGTTTTTGAACTAGGCTCTTAGAGTCGTAATAAATAAATAAATAAATAAACATTCGGACAAAATATCGAAAAAAAAAAACGTTTCTCTCGAACACTCCCAGGGCCGCTTTATCTGATTTTGCCATGCTTCATGCCCTAAGAGCTTAGTAACATTGAACTTATCACTATTATATCAATATTGTCATCTGTTGTAGCGAGACAGATAATAATATTTATCTGTTTAGCGAGACAGATAATAATATTTGTCTGTATTAGCGAGACATATAATAATATTGAAAATAGTAAACAGGGGAAGCACTAATTATAAAACAGGGCTGAGAGTCATATGACTTAGTGGATAAAGGCATCTGCCTTAACACTATTATAAAGTATGAATGTTAGAGATTTCGAGTTCAATACTCATCTTTCGAGAAGCTAGCTGATGGAGAAGTGAAATTCAGAAAATCAAAAAAAGCCAGTAAAACCCAAAAACTTTAATGAATACATAATTTTGAATTTTTATAAAATCTATTGGAAGTTAATGAAGTTAAAGGAGGTGTCATCTCATCGCAAGCAATGGCTTGAGCGTTGTGGAAACCGAAAGTATGAACAGGGAGTTAGAACTTCCAGTACGTAAGTAAATTTCAAGAAAATACTGACTTACCACTGATTGACTTCTGAACCCTGCATTAATCAAATTTTGCAAATTATATTAAAACTTGCTATTTAGCATGCAACATATTTACTCTCTTACATACCTTTGTACTTTATACACATTTTTTGTTATCTATGTTCGTATACGTACATATATATATATAAATATTTAGATGATTCATTTCATTATCTATCCTTCTGTAATATCATGCAACATATTTGCCGCCATTCAGTGAGTTTTACAGTTCCGGCTCACGCTCAATTCTCACGGGAATGCTCTGGATCATTGAGAGACTTGACAAGCGGATGTCGTGATATTTTCGCACACGTGAAATGTGATAGGCAGATGTCGCCGCTGTTTTTCATTTAACTCATACGGCGAAAGGCTAAGCAGCGACATCTATTTTTGAAAAAGTAATTTTATTAAAGGCAGCGTTGCCAAACTAAACACAAGTAATTAACTAATAATCTGGCTCACAAATTGAACCAGACTTCTATCTGGATTTATCTGGCTCAAATCGTTACATGCAAAATTATTTATCTGGCTCAGGCTCTTTGCCACCGGATGATGGCTATTGAGATTGCCTATCATTTTGAAACACATTTGAATAATATATCACAAACATTTATTTATAATTCCTTTATTGGTATGCTGAGCCAAGAATATGAAAGGAGGCTCAAAAACAAATTTTTGCCTAATTGTGATCGAAGTGAACAACAATTGTTGCTTTAATTATTGTTCCAAGTCTATAATGAAAATGAATGTATCTACATAAATACATGTGTGTAAATTGCCTACATACAAATGTGAAATTGGGTTCTTATTTACATTGAATAGATATACAGAAGTATAAATATTTAATAATATATGTACATATAAAGTTCCATTGAGAGATATAAATAATATTAGAGACATGCATTCGTTTACATATATACATATGCATAATGTTTTATGAAACTAGACCCAATAAGTACTTTAAAGTATAAGAAAAACTATCGGTAACTTTTTCTCGAAGTGTCAACTTATACAGCAAGTCTTTCAATGGAGTAGAATTAAAAAAAAAATACAAGGCGCTATAACTTCCGATGAGATTTAGGCCACGCTTCTCTTCCAATCTGCGTTGTGCTCCTTTTATTTTTTCCTATAAATGGGCTTGACGAGACCCACCGACCCCGAACGGCATATCTAAGGCATATGAGTTTTCACTGAGAAACTTTGCATGGCAGAAATACACTCGGAGTGTTTGCCAAATCACTGCCAAGGGACGACCTTGGTGAAAAAGTTGTTTCTAAATTTTTGATGTTCCTTAAACGAGCCTTGGATCTTCGGTGTGGTAGACGGACCACGGTGGAGTAGCATTAGAGGTAGTACAATTTTTAACTGATTACCATACCAATAGAAGCGGCAAAGGTTGGACTCAGGTAGAACCAAACATAGTGTAATAATTTAAACCATTTGAACGAAAGAGAACGACTAGCAAAAACGGAACTCTTGAGTGAAAATCTATCAATTTCTTACTTAAATAAAATAATTTAAAAAAAAATTTTAAGTTATACGGTTTTATTGAAAACAATACTTACATGAAATAATAAAAATACGAAAAGCTAGAAAATAATTAGGTAGGTCATAGGTACTAGTCATCACACTCCTTATCAATCTAGGGCGTTGATCAGACAATTAAATAAAAGCGTTGGGCGCGTGAAAATTTTAAAAATGTGAGGCGTAGCATAACCTGATTAAGGTTCAGTTGGTTTTACTTATGACTATCAATAGAAATATGACGCGTCCAACGCTTTTATTTAATTGTCTGATCAACGCCCTAGATTGATAAGGAGTCTGATGACTAGTACCTAGGACCTACCCAATTATTTTCTAGCTTTTCGTATTTTTATTATTTCATGTAAATATTGTTTTCATAAAACCGTTTAACTTAAAAATTTTTTTTTAATTATTTTATTTTCAAGTTTTTAGTCTTTATTTAATGCCTATTATTTCTCATTCTATTTAGTTCATTTAGTGACTCATTATTACAAGGACTCTTTCCTGACAATTTGTAACAACCTAAGTCCTCAATACATAATCCTTCCAAAGACTTTACTCCACTCTGCGCCACGTATGCTTGTCCCTCCTCCAACTCCAAAACAATTTGGTGTCACTTCTACCGGACTGTATGCAATATTTGTTCCAAATATGAGCCAAATCGGGCATCATAGGTCGCTTTCTATTCATGTTTGTATTATGTGTTCCAAATATGGACCAAATCAAATCGGACCACAAATACGACTTTTGTGAATATCTCGATCCTTGCGCCACCTGGCGGCGATTTTTTTGATAGGTCGCTTTCTATTCTTGTATGTATTATGTGTTCCAAATATGAGCCTAATCGGACCACAAATAAGATTTTTGTGAATATCTCGATTCATGCGCCACCTAGGAGCGATTTTTTTCACAGGTCGATTTCTATTCTTGCATGTATTGTGTGTTCCAAATATGAGCCAAATCGGACCACAAATGCGAATTTTGCGAATATCTCGATCCTTGCGCCACCTAGCGGCGATTTTTTTCTTATTATTGCATTGTCATCGGGTTCTGAACTATATTCCAAGTTTCAAGCTTGTAGCTTATCGGGAAGTTACTTAAATTTCAATTACAAGATTCGCTCACAACGGCCGTGCATGCGGCCGTGCAGCCTGTCAACTCAACTACTTGCGATGCTCGATGCTTAAAGGGGTTTGAAGTTAGACAATAATTTCGGTAACTTAACCGGACACAAATAATTTCGAGATGTTTGAGAAAGGCTTGTTGGGTGCTTATCGGTAGCAATCGATACCGGAAAGTAATCGTTTTATTTCCGATAACAGCTTAATAATACTTCGAAAATTAATGTATAACTGTTCTAAATGAAATCGATACATTTGTGATAACCCGCCGGTAAAATATAACTTTCAAAAAAGAAAAAATCGATAATTTTTCGATAGCAGATTGATATTATTTGGATTCATCTCAATATTTATAAATATAAAAAATCGATATCTTGCCTGTACCCCGTTCACGATAAGGATTGGATAACACGCCCATATTCCCTCGATAACAAACCAACTACTCATCGATAAGAAACGATTAGCACTTTATGCATCGGTTTTGACGTCTAAACCTTCCTTTTCTTTTCACTTTTCTTTTTCCTTGTAATCTGATTCTTTCCTCTTCTTGCTTTGCCTTGTCTTCGTAATGGTGACGATTATCATTAGCATCTTTACTGTCATGCTCATCATTATCGATTTTTTTTTTTTGAATACTGCTCTTTTTTATCCTCCTCTTCTTCTGTTTCTACTTCTTTACATATACTTTTCTCCTCTGTCGTTTCACTTTCTCCTCTATGTATCATCACTTTTTGCGTTGATTTATTTCTATTTAATGATTTGCTGGCAGATCTCGCACGTTTAAAATGTACCACGTACATTATTCCCACATAACGCTACATTTACGCAACAACGACTACACTTACGCTGACATTCTGTACTCTCCCATACAGTACACCCATCCCATACAGTATGCCTGCACTTGCCCTACTTTCTGTATTCCCCCATATAGAATCCAACCTTCAAACACTGCAGCTACGCTTACACTTACTTTACGGTTCTAAATTATGTGAACATACGAATTGTGCTAGTCTTACACTTTATATTTGGAATCATTTTAATCTTCACTCAAAAATGTCAAGCGCATATTTTTCTATGCGGTTTGTTTTAGTAGCTTTTCTGATATACTAAAAGTTGTGTAGCTTTATTTTCTCGCAATGATGCTTACTGGGTATTTGCGAATTACCACGCGCCTACAGAGAAACCTGTGCATGCAAATGACTTACATAACTACATACATACATACACATATCATTCTAAGACGCATTTTCTTCCTTTACGTATCAGCATATTCGTATCTATCGAAATTTGTTTAATTTAATGCTGTTCTACTTCGATTATGAGCCCAAAGGCAATGTATGTGTAAATTAATAGCTGATTATCTGTAATAATCGATAATAATGTAGGAAATAATTGTAACGCATTATTGCGGATAACACAATATCGCAAGGGAAGTTATGTGAGCAAATTAATTTTAGTACGCCTAAGGAAGCAGTAGTTAAGTTTATACGAAAGACTTTTTTAGTAGGTTGGATCTGAAAATGTCCTGGGATACTTGAACTAAGTATTAACTATCAAATTATTTACTTATCTATTTCGTATTAATCTAGAAAATGTAAAAATTTTCACACAGATTACAAGAAGACGTACTAGTATTTTAGCGTAAAAACTAAAAATTGTTTTTGTTTTTATCGGCCTATTGATAAGTGATTCAAGGTTCGATTCGAGCTCAAGTGAAATATTTAAACTAACAGAAAGAAGAGTCCAGTTTGAGCGTCTGACAATTATTGAATTTATTGATGAAATTGTTTCTCTTTTTATACATAACTAGGAGACCTGGCATACGTTGTTTTTCCCTAAATTTGGCTTATCTGCATAAATTTTAATAAGCTTTTTCCACCTAACTCTGCCCTACCCCTCTACACTTTTTCCTAATCTTTTTATTCACCCCTCCCTCCGTCTTTTTCGCTTCATCATCATCTTCGTCTCATTCTATCTCTTTCTCAGTCTCCTTCTCTATTTTCTCTTCTCTCAAGTTTTTCTCCTTCTTCTTCATATCTTATTGCCAGTCCCAGAGGGTGGTATGTATTTTGTTCCAGTCCCATTCCGAGCCTCAGTCCCAGCCCCACTCCGAGTCTCAGTCTCAATCCCAGTCCTAGTCCTAATCCCAGTTCCAGTCCGTCTCTGGTATAATTCCCGGAAAAAAGCATAGTAAATACTAATATAGGCAAATTTATATACGAAATTTCAGGCAAATCGAATAGGACGTATGTAAATAGGTATGTGGGTATTATTAATTCTTGTTTTTATTTCGGCTTCGCATGCATATTTATCAGGTTTGCCAGGTTAATGCGACTAAATCGAATATAACAATGAACTTTAGAGCTCTCAGCAACAGTTTTCATTTGATATCCATAATACACACACATTTTAGGGGTAACCGGTTCCATCTTTTGTTCTATATCTCGAGGCCCTAGTCACTCAGCGGTGTAAAATTTACTCTGTATTATAGCACAGATCAATAGCTCCAATTTGATACCCATAATATAAGAACACATTCTAGGTGTATCCGGGTCCGTCTTTTGGCCTATATCTCGAGACCGTAGTCACCCAGCGGTGTAAAACTTACTCTGTACTAAGGCATACATCAACAGCTTCAATTTGATACCCATAATGTAAAAACACATTGTACGTGTATTCGGGTCCACGTTTTGGGTTATATCTCGAGACCTTAGCCTCCCAGTTGAATGAAAATTATCCTGTACTATAGCACTCATCAACAGGTTTCATTTGGTATCCATATTGTATAACACATTCTAGGGGCACCCGGGTCCACGTTTTGGCCCATATCTCGAGACCCTAGCCTCCCAGTTGAATAAAAGTTATCCTGTACAATAGCACACATCAACAGTTTTCATTTGATATGCATATTGCATAACACATTCTAGGGGTACCCGGGTCCACGTTTTGGGCTATATCTCGAGACCCTAGCCTCCCAGTTGTATGAAAACTATCCTGTACTATAGCACTCATCAACAGCTTTCATTTGATATCCATATTGTGCAAACACATTCTAGGGGTACTCGGGTCCACGTTTTGGCCTATATCTCGAGACCCTAGCCTCCCAGATGTATGAAAATCCTGTACTATAGGGCTCATCAACAGCTTTCATTTGACATCCATATTGTATAAACACATTCTAGGGGTACCCGGGTCCACGTTTTGGCCTATATATCGAGACCCTAGTCACCCAGGGGTATGAAAATTATCCTGTACTATATCACTCATCAACAGCTTTCATTTGATATACATATTGTATAAACACATTCTAGGAGTATCCGGGTCCGCATTTTGATCTCAAGACCCTATACACGTAGCGAAAAAAAGGTAGACGTTGGCCGATTTTCAAACCTACCCAATATGCTCACAAAAATTCATGAGAATCAGTTCAGTCGTTTCGGAGGAGTTCAGCCTCTAAAACCGTGACAGAAGAATTTTATATATTAGATTTCTTAACATACACATACATAATTATGCTAACACTAACAAACTAAAATTTAGCATTTTTTCTCTTTTTCAAATAAGACATTTTAATTTTCTTACTACTTCACTCTCTTTTTTTCAAGGAAATTTTCTTTGAAAGAAGCTTTTTACGTAATATTATTAAAAAATTTGTTTATTTCAAGTCGTACTTAAACAAAAAAATTCCTAAGCAAAAACTTTCGTTCTTGCTAATGGTTTAGCGTCCATAAAGGCCGCTCAATTGATTCTAAGACTTAATGTTAATTTTATATACTTAATTGCATCTGGTTATGTTGTAATTTTCTTCTTCCAAAACGGGAATCCTTGTGGTTTTGTTGCCAATCTGATATGGTAATGTGGTATTCCACTTCCCTATGTGGTTTGGCGGAAAAGTTCTTTGTCCAACTCCACCATTTCTATTCCACTCTTTATGCGGTTAGATGAAACAGTTTTTCAGTTCAAATGTTTCCATTGGTTAGCTTCGATTTGCTTGTCAAATAATGCAGCTTCAATTCCTTCCACCAGTATGTCCTGCTTTTTGGCCCGAGTTTGTGGCCATTAATTTTGATTAAATAAAAAACTTGGCAGGATCTCTGGTCGGTTAAGATCACCTCAGCAATATTTGCTAGTTCAGCAAATGTTTATGTTTATTAAGGATCGAGCTGGCAGGATCGCCATGAAATATTTAAACTAACAGAAAGAAGAGTCCAGTTTGAGCGTCTGACAATTATTGAATTTATTGATGAAATTCTTTCTCTTTTAATACATAATTTCTTAACCTACACATACATAATTATGCTAACACTAACAAACTAAAAATATGTACATTTCTAATACTGGTATGCAAAGTCAGCATCTTACTTCATTGACCTATTTATGGAAACAATGTAAATAGTTTTGTGTAAATATTTTGGTGGCTCACACTGACAAATTAATGCGGCAGTTACCCACCGACGTGTGCCGTACGTAAGGACGTTTGTCGTACGAAGCACCTTTGACCGAACTCTCAAGCGCGTAGGAATCAATGTGTGCGTCTGTGTACATGTACATATCATATTTGTGTGTGTATTGTTTACAGATAAGCACTGTTGCCATTGACCATTTTGCATGTATTCTTATGGAAACATCAACTTTTTCCAATTTAATTTTTGATATTGTAAAAGGCCGGAATACATATTAAATAAGTATAAATAGATTAAATATTTATAATCAGCACTTTTATATAATTATTTCGAATTATTTCCACAATTTTTCAAACTTTAATTAGGCGTTTTTGCATAAAATTGCAAACGGTCAAAAATTAGCGCACAAAAGTTTACTAGACAACTCTGTCTAATGAGAGAGCGATCAGCTGACACGTTCTTACGGAAAAAACAAAATTGTTTTGATTTCTACGTTCCGGGCTACGTACGTACGGGCGTTGCACGTCAGTGAGTTTTCGTTTACATTGCACACTCATAAGATAGGTCGTGTCAGCTGACACATTTTTTCTACGTACGTTCGTGGGTAACTGCCGCATAACACTGACGATTAGACATTCTGATCGGCACGTGCATTGATCAGTGTGACTAATTGAGCAAGACTATGAAAGTGTGAAATGATATGGGTTTTGTATTCGGCATTCAATTGATGTTGACTTCCCGCTGTGTCGGGTCAACGTAATTTATGTGGATCAATATTGTAATATGACTGCACTATAACTGTGTGTGGTAGGTTCAAAAAAATGCATTGGCATAGAAGTTCATAATGCATAATGCCACAAATGTATTGCATAGAAGGGCATAATGCATAATGCTACACAAGGCCAAAACAATAACTTTTTTCTAATGATTATTATTGTTATTTTTTAATTTTTCTAAATTTGAAAAATTTTATTTTGTTTTTGGAATAGTAAGTAGAAAATTTTTCAGACAACCTGCCATAGCCACCGCTGTATAACTAAATGGTTAGCGCAGCGTGCCTAAGGCGTACGTAGGGCAAAGCGAACAAAAACTTTTTGTACACGTTCAAGCCTGGTAATGTGAGAATTATAGTATGACCTCCAGATAAAAACAGCGTATTCTAGTTTAGAACACATAAGAGAGGAGTATAGCAATTTTAAGGTGAAGGGATCAGTAAAATCAGAGCTAAAACTTTTAATGAAGGCAATTGTTGAATATCCCTTCGCAATTATGTTATTCAAATGTGTTTGAAACAAAAATTTACAATCGAATACAACACCAAGATCAGTAATTTCATTTAAAGTGGATAATCGAAGACTATCGATTTTATACGATGTGGGTAGCGGACTGATCACTTTTTTATATTAAGATTTAACTTAACTATTACGCTTACAACAGTCGGCAACATTATCTGTATCAGATTGTAGGCTTACCATGTCGTCATTGCTCGTAATTGTCGAAAATCTTTAGATCATCAGCATACAACAGAAAATTTGCGTAATTGAAACAGCTGGTTATATCATTGATGAAAATTACGAAGAGAAGCGGACCCAAAATGCTACCCTGTGGAACCCCGGAAGTCGCAGTGAAAGGATCTGACGATGCCCCGTCAACAGTAACCACACAATTACGAGAGGCGAGATAGGGTTCAAGCCATTTTAAAAGATTGGAATGAAACCTTAGGGCTCTCAGCTTCAATAATAAAATTGTGTGATTCACCTTGTCAAAAGCGATTGAAAAGTCTGTGTACAATGAATCAACTTGAAGGCGATTTTGGAACACAAAAATACAGTATTCCGAAAATACGGCGATGTTTGAAACTGTTGAACGACCTTTAACAACATCGTGTTGTTGAACGGTGATAAAACGATTTACTGCAAAATAAATTTTTAACTATTTTTTTTAACTATAGCCTCAAATAGTTTTGAGACCGAGCATATCTTTGAAATTGGTCGATAATTTGCAATATTGTTCTTATTGCCACTTTTAATACTGGAGTGGTAGAGAGACCTTTCCAGGCATCAATAAACACTCCTCGTTCAAGTGATTTATTGAACAGCACCAACAATGGGGAAGCAGGGCAGAATATTTTTTATAGGTATATAGACAACCGGGCGAAGCCGCCAAGGATGGGGTGCAGAAGAAGAAGAGTGGTGTTGATGGAAATCCGTCAAATCAATCTTTCAGCATTCTAAGGCGGCTTCCGCAAACTTGTTGCTCTGTCTTGAGAAAGGCGGAGTGGATATTGTCCTTGTCCAGGAGCCGTGGCTGAGTAGTAACGGCGGAAAAATTTCTGGATTAAGGACGGGAAAATTCAACACCTTGGTGCATGGGGAGGCAGGTAGGCCTAGATCCTGTGTGCTTATTAAAAAGGAATTTAAAGCTTTTATTCTCTCTAATTTCAGCAATGCTGACGTAACCACGGTCTGCCTCGAGCGAGGCAGTAGCGAATTGTGGGTGGTCTCAGCGTATATGCCCCATGGGGACGTAACGGGACCACCGCCTGTGATACTGGGCGAAATCACCGCTGAAGCAAGGCGGAGAGGTGTTGGCGTAATCATAGGTGCCGATGCTAATGCACACCATAGCATATGGGGGAGCTCGGATACGAACACCAGAGGTGAGTCTTTATTTACTTTTATTGTAGATGAGGGACTTTGTATATGTAATAGGGGGAATGACCCGACTTTTATTACTGCGGTAAGGGAGGAGGTCTTGGACCTCACCCTGGTTAGCAGAGAACTGGAAGATCGGATATCTGGATGGAGGGTTCTCAACGAGCACTCTTTCTCTGATCACCGATATATTCAGTTCTCGGTGAATGAAGAACGTCCCGGTAAAATATCTTTTAGGAACCCTAAAAGTACCAACTGGGACTTGTATTGTAGGAAGTTGGGAGAGCTATTGCCTGAGGCGCCTATCGCTGGTTCGGACCTGTCCGAATCTGAAATAGACGATCTGGTGGAAAACTTCACCTTGGCAGGCAATAGCGCCTTTCAACAGTCCTGCCCACTGAAAACTTACAGGGGGAAGGGCAAGCCGCCCTGGTGGTCTGATTCCCTTGACGACCTAAGAGCGTCCAGTAGGCGGCTCTTTAATAGAGCCAGGAGGAGTAGACTACCCTCGGACTGGGAGCTCTATAAGGTGAGTCTGGGGATTTATAAATATGAAATAAGGTTAGCCAAGCGGGATTCATGGCGAAGCTTCTGTGAAAACGTGGAGGGCTGCAATGAATCCGCGAGGCTTAGAAAAATACTCTCTAGGAATCCCGCCCCTCGGGGGTATCTGAGAGATGATGGTGGGGACTGGTCGATGAGTAGCGAGGAGTCCCTGAGACTTTTACTGGACAATCATTTTCCCGATGTCCCAGTTGCGCAGGGATCTTCGCTTGCGTGGTCGGCGGTTGCTGGCCATGCAGAAATGCCTGCCATCCCACTACGGGAAAGTCAAATATCCTGGGCTATAAATTCGTTCAAGCCCTATAAGTCACCCGGTCCGGATGGCATCATTCCTGCGCAACTTCAAAGGTCTTTAGGGATTTCCTGCCGCTGGTTGGCCATCATCTACACTAACTGCCTCAGGCTTAACTATATCCCTAGGTCGTGGCACACGGTTAGGGTCATCTTCATTCCGAAGGCCGGCAGGGGCTCTCATGTAACACCTAAGGATTTCAGGCCAATCAGTCTCTCGTCGTTTCTTCTTAAGACGCTTGAGCGGCTGATTGACCTGTACCTACGAGAAAGGATACCTGGGGGGTTACTGTCGGCTTCACAGCATGCGTACTGCAAAGGCAGATCGACGGAAACGGCTCTCCATTCGATTGTAAAGCAAATAGAGGGGTCTCTAGAACATAAAGAATATGCTCTGGGTGCCTTTATAGACATCGAGGGGGCTTTTAACAATGTTCTACCGGGGGCAATCGAAAGAGCTCTGGTGGGTTTAGGAGTCGAAGCGGCTCTGGTTGAATTTATTAGCAAACTTCTATGCGGCAGAATTGTCGCAGCGGAGTGGGGAGGAGCCATAATAAGGAGGAAGGTGTGCAGGGGCACGCCACAGGGAGGTGTCCTATCTCCTCTGCTCTGGGTTGTGGTAGTCAACGAGCTTCTTGTGGAGCTGGAAGCCAATGGCTGTCGGGTGGTTGCCTATGCAGATGACCTCGCTATCCTAGTCAGGGGCAAATTTCTGGGCACCCTGCGCGATGTTCTGCAGGGATACCTGGATACTGTGGCTAGGTGGGCTGAATCATGTGGAGTGGCGGTCAACCCGGGAAAAACAGAATTGGTTCTTTTTACAAGGAGATATAAGATACCCGACTTCAGAACTCCTTCGATTGGAGGGGTACCGTTGGTACTTACTGACAGGGTTAAATATTTGGGAATTGTTCTGGACAAGAAGCTGTCCTGGAGGCCCAATGTGGAAGATAGGGCCAGGAAGGCCGCGGTTGCCTTGTACTGCTGCAGGGGGGCTATCGGAAAGAGATGGGGGTTCTCGCCAGGAGTAGTACACTGGCTTTATGAGATGGTTGTCAAACCGATTCTGCTATATGGGGTGCTGGTCTGGTGGAAAGCACTGGACACGGCGAGCACCTCCAAAATGCTAGTGTCAGTGCAACGGACGGCGCTTATCGGCATCAGTGGCGCTATGAGAACAACACCTACCTTGGCACTGAATGTCATGCTGAATATACATCCAGTAGATATTGCGGGAAAGGCAGCCGCGGCCCGGTCGTTGGTCAGGCTTCGTGATATGGGTTATATGCTTTCTGATTTCGGACACTCTAGCCTTCTTACTAGTTTCGACTTTATCCCGGACAGGACGGACTATTGCATGCCGGTGGCCGCTCCCTATACAACCTTCACCCCAGTCATTCCCCCGAGGGAGGAGTGGAGAAGAGGAATTATCTGGGGCATGGGACCGGTTAACTTGTTCACGGATGGGTCGAAGTTGGACGGAAAGGTTGGCGGGGGGGGGGGGGGGGTCTTTTGTCAAGAGCTAAATGTAAGCCGCAAGTTTAAGTTGGCTGATCACTGCAGTGTATTCCAAGCGGAAGTTGTTGCGATTAAGGATGCGGTGGATGAAATGCTATCCAGCGCTACTACGGTTAGGGAATTTAACATCTACTCTGATAGCCAAGCGGCTATAAAGGCCTTGAGCTCAACTACAGTGCGATCGAGGGTGGTCTGGGAGTGCCTGACCACACTTGCGATTGCATCGAATTATTTTACAATTAAGATTATCTGGGTCCCGGGCCATAGTGATATTCCGGGTAACTGTCAAGCGGATCTCTTAGCCCGAATCGGTACAACTGAACCGGATGAAGATGGCTGTAGGGATTTCGGGATTCCGCTAGCCACCTGTGGATTGCTCTTCCATAGCTGGGCCTCGAGTCAGCTCAGCAAACGTTGGGCGGACACTACGTCTTGTAGGATATCAAGATCTTTCTGGCCGAAAGTGGATGGCAGGAGGTCTGCTGAAATAATTGGGTTCACTAAGGCTCACCTATCAATGGTCATTGGGGTTTTGACAGGGCACTGTCCCATGGGTATCCATGCGGTACGTCTCAATATATTGGAAACTCCATCCTGCTGCAGCTGTATGGAGGATGATGAGGTGGAATCACCAAATCACTTTATCCTTGACTGCCCAGCTTTTGCCAGAACTAGGCGAAAGTATTTTGGTCGTGACTCACTTGGATCTCCCGAGGAGCTATCCAAGGTTGAGATCGGTATCATTCGGAACTTTATCGTTGCTACCCAACGATTCTCTAAGTAGTTATATCTACGTCACCGTTAGTTTAGTTTATTATATGTGGTATCACAACGGACCGTCATGTTGTCCAAGTGAGCTTCCTCTCATCAGGGAAGCTACCACCCAACCTGACCTGACCTAGACAACCCATCAACATAGGTTTTAGTACATGTCTTCAGTTGTCGCATTCCTTCTTCTATGTCAGCGAGCGTTAGGGTTATGTTCGTGTAACACTCCTGATCAAGGTCAGTGTCAGCATAGAAGTTTGACTTGAAGAAATGAGCAAAGAGATTAGCAGCATCAATAGTAGAGTGCGCTTGGGTCTCATTGAGATAGACAACAGAAGGTATACTTGGAAAGGATTTTCTGGAATTGACATATCTCCAAAATGATTTTAATTTTTGCTTTTTATCCGATTCGAACTTAGGAATATAATTGCGCTTCAAGTCCTTCTTCAAGGTTTTAAATTTACTTGAATAAAACAGAAATTTCTCTTTATATATAACCCATTTGGATAATTTAAACTTCTTGAAATATTTTGTTCTTAAATTTTTAAGTTTTAACAATAGTTCAGTATACCAAGGTATTTTATATTTGGGTTTTTAAAGATTGGGATATGCTTTACGCAGATCTCACCTAACTTACATATATTTAAATATTTCAAAGCAGTTGGCAATATCAACGTTGGATAATATTGAATTCCAATCAATGGCATCAACTGCAATATTAGCCATATCGACATCCATTCTATTGAAGCAAAAACTAATAGCTTCTTCATCATAATGAACCGAATTAAATATATTGAATTCGAAATTCAAAACGAATGGTATATGATGAATAGCAGGAGTAGATTAATGATCAAGGCATTCAAACAAAGAAAAATTTACATTATCATTGATAAAAATTAAGTCTAAAATACGAGAAAGTCGATTTGGAATACCATTTGTCTGAGAAAGACCACAACTGGATAAGTAAATTATAAAAAAAATTATACCAGATAAGCCTTAAGTGCTTGCCGCAGTGCGGTGGTCCGGGAATAGGAATCTCAAAATACTTTAGAAAAAGTTTTTCTAAGCGGAGTCGCAAGTACTCTGAGTGTATTTCTGCCATAAAAAGCTTCTCATCTGAAATTCATCTGCCTTGCAACTACCATTCCGAGTCATAGGACATGTATGTCCTATTCCGCCGATTTGTAGGAAATATTAAAAAGTAGCTCGAGGCCAACTAGAAGAGAAGCTGGGCCTTAATCTGCACAGAGGCGTATTGCGCTGCGCATCTTTTTTTTAATCTTCCGATAGTGCAAAGTTATTGGAGCGTGAAAGATACAATTTATTTATTAGCTTAGAGGAATCTGATTTTGTGAAAACTCCCATATATTCCTGCACGGAGAAATATTTAGCACTCAATATTCGCATGCCATATCAAAGCTTCAATGCATACAATTTCAAACGTTAAAAAAAAATTTGCTTTGACTTAAAATATATGCCTATAAAACAATTCAGATTCAATTTCATCTCACATAATGGTCATTAGACTGGAAAAGAAAAGAAGAAAAAAAAAAATTGTGAAAGACCGAATTTAAATTTGGAAATAATGTTAAGTGTTTTTTGATGCAACTTAGGGCATCATTCTGTATTTCGAACGAAACTCAGTCGAACGATTCGCTTCTTGACGATTTCCTCTAGCAATGGTATTCTCTATCATTTTCGTTCGGCATTAACGTTTCTTACGTTTTGTCAAAGAGAAAGCTCAAACAGTGGTCAAACCATGTGTTACCATACCTAATTTGTTTAAAAACTTATGAGCAACAGTTAAGTTTTTCAAAATTGCTAAATTTGATCAAGCTGAGAACGCCAAGTAGTTGTGTTGACATTATCATATGAATACATTTTAAAACAAAATAAAATAAATAAATAAGAAAAGCCAAATTTTTTGTCATTGTTTTAAATACAATTTATTTATATTTAAATAAATTCGACGGCCTTTTTAAGATTCTGCTAATGCCAAGGAAACTTATTTATCTTTCTCTGCCTTATTAGGAAGATAGCAGTGCCACAACTCTGATATGCTAATTGGAGCAGATATTCTCAAGCAGTGTCCTTTATTGGCAAATGCCGCGCGACATAAGCCCAGGAGGAAATATGTATATTATCTTTCCTGACCATACAAAAGAACCAAAGAAAAGTCCACAAAAACGCTTTTTAGCGACTTGTGGACTTTTCTTGTTTGTACATACAACGGTCCACTACCATCAATATTTTAGCTGTAAGCTGCGCTAATTGCTTTGAGGTTGCTGATATTCTGAAGTTGCAGGTTGGGACCATAATGCAGTATTCATTTCGTGATGGTTGGGCAAAGTTTTTGACTGTAAACAATTTTTCTAAACCGATGATTTATAAGCAATTTTCATTTGAGAATGACGTATCGTTTTTTTTTTGTTTTGCCTACAATCTTTTATTTTTCGTCACGTAAGAATCAGCTTTTTTCGTCTAGTGACGTGAACGTTTAACATAATGCAAATGCACGAACGATTCGTCTCTGAGGCGAAACGAACGTTTGTTTCGTAATAGAGAATCAGGCCCTTATTTTTATTTGTGTTTCTATAAACATCCCATTTCTCAAGTTTTTATATAATTTTTTAAGTTTAAGAAGCATAGTCTCTTCTTTTAATATGCTCTGGAGCTCTGAATTTGTTTTCACATAATTGGGTCCGTGAAGCAAAATGAATGCTTTAAGGGTTTACAACTCTGTTAGCTGACCGAACTAAGTGAAAACAATTCAAAGCTTTTAAGTATATGGTAAGTAAATGTGCAGCTCTTTAAGAGGAAGAAAACAACATAATATCAACAATTTTGACTGCTTTCAGCATCACCAAACCCTTTCAATCCAAGCCTCAAATTTAGTAGCGGAGTTTTACAACTCTATTCGGCACAGTCTAATGTACATATTTGTATGGAAATTTGTTTGCGATGTGTTTCAACAGGGCGTATACGTGATGCAATATGTAGCTTATAAAATGTAGTCGTATAAAATGTCATGTATACGCCATGGGTGTATCTCATATTCATATTGTGCAACGTACATATGTATGTGTTTACGTGTGCATATATTAAATTGTTTCGGATTTGTTAAAGCCAAAATAGCTGATGCAAGTGAGCCTCATATTTTTGTTGCATGACACAAACGGTATTTAAACTTTTATTGAGTGGGTGGGGGTGTGGCGGTTTGAGCTTTTAAGGTGCGATAATCCTTTAACAATTTTCTGTAATTCGACACAGTACACAGTAAAGCACACAATTTTTCGCTGTGTAAACATTTTTCCTCACTGTCCAGAATGTAGGAGTACGGTAAGTGTAGTGGTGTGCTGTATGGGTTAATGTAAGCGCAAGTGTAGTCATTAAACTGTGGCGAAATGCAGGAGCAATATGCGTAACAGAGTTGATGTGAGCGTTATCAGTGAGCAATTCAAGAAGGAGAGGAATGTAAAGGAAGACAATGAAAGGAAAGAAAATGAAAGATTTATTAGTTGAGTTATGGAGAAAAGCATAGAGGAGTTATCGGTTAGCTTTTGAAGTGTTATTAATTAGAAAAGTTAAAGGTTATTTATCGAAAAATTTTCGATGTTTTATCAAAAGGCTCTCTATTTGTTATCGGAGTTTCGCCAAATTTGTTATTGGCTTTTTACCGAAAAATTATATCTTTCTTAGCAAAAATTTATCGATAATATCAAAAATTATCAAATTTTTCGAAAAGTAATCGATTCTTTATCGAAAAGTTTTCGAATTATTTTACGAAAAGTTATTAATAGAAAGAAAAGGAAAGAATATTAAGTGGTTAGATGAGCTATCGATTTGTTATTGAAGTGTACAAATTTGTTTTCGATAACATAGGTTATCACAGAGTTGTCCCATTTTACGACGATTTGTGACATTAAAGTAGTCGATTAATTATCGTAAAGTTTTAGATTTCTGATCGAAAATTCTTTTTATTTGTCATAAAGCTCTCTATTTGCTATCGAAGTTATACCAATTCCTTTTTGATTTATTGTCGCAAAATTATTGACTTTTTTCAACACATTATCGACTAGTTACCTAAAGGTTATCGAATTTTTATCCAAAAGTTGATTTCGAAAAATTATCGAAAACTTGTCGAATTATTCCTCCCAAAAATTAAAATATGTTAACAAAAGTGTATCGATTTTATATCGGAGCGTTGCTTGTTTATTATTGGAATGTTATAGATTTGTAATCGATTTAATTTTGATTGTTGTCGAAAAGTTACAGATTTCTTAATGGAGTCTTACATGTGCTATCGAAGGTATTGCGAAAACACTGCGAGAAGACAAAAAAAATGTTCTAAAATATTTTGGTATTAATTGTCTTGTCACATTAGTGCTTTGGTTTTACCATTGCGAAGTGCCCCTAAGCGCCGTTTCAATGAATTCTTTAATCGTTGAAAAGAACCAAACTGCGATCGGCATCAGTAAGTCGTTAGTGCATGTTGGTGTCCTCGTTTCCATTGCTCTGGCATGATTGAAAGATAGATCGGTGACTGGTCCAAAAATTAACGTTGGATGTAGAACGCTGAAATGCACCGTTATACAGAACCCAAAACAGTACCGTATTTAGCAGGTAATTATGCTCTGTATGTACCCACTTTGGAAGAGATCTTAACGATGGCAGTGGACTTGCCAATTATGTTGGAGACGATAAGTCAGCCAGACCTAACACACACCTTACCAGTTAGTGAACGGAGTGACCAAACAACTCCTTGTTTCGGTAAATCAAGATATCAGATTGCTTAGCCCTCAAGTTTTGAACTATATTGCACATTTTCGTTCTTCAACGAAGCTATGGTATACTCCAAACGCATAAATTAACAGATTTTTCTCTACCTATGAATAAAAGCACCATTATATTTGGAAAAATTACTGCTCCAAACAAAGAAATATTCCCGAAAATACATAGAGATATTATCGAAATGGTTTAGAAATGATCGTGAAAAAATAATTCGTGGATAGCCCAAACATAGATCCCAATTCATCTCCAACACAATACAAAATCGATCCATTCAACAGCTCAAAATTTATTCCGGAAACATGATAAAATCGGACATCGTGCGGAGGTGTAGAGCCTGTCTGGCTTCCATAAGTTATCTCAATGTCTCCCTTTGCTGGGTCCCTGGGCACAGCGGTATTGAAGGGATGAACTCGCAGATGAGATGGCTTGGAAAGGTTCCGATTTGGACATAAGTGAGGTGGACACCTCCGTCCGACCACCGCTGAGTTATCTCGTGGAGAGAATGGAGGAATATGAGAACAGGGCAACGGACACCCTATGGACCAAAGGGGTTGACTGCGAAGTCTCAAGGTCCTTATGACCAGCTTGGAGAGGAAAGCCTTCTCAAACTGAACAAATCTGCGGTGAAAGTAATTACAGGTGTCATCACAGGCCATTGTGCTATCGCACCAATGCTCCGATGGTGGCGAATACCAACAAGTTCCCTCTGCAGAAGCTGTCAGGCAGAGGAGGAAGAGGAGTATATCTACCGCATCAAAGAAGAAGACTCGGATTTCTGAGCTCACGGGTTTGGGAAGGTGGACGTCTCGCTTCTTCTTGGGTTCATGAGGGAAATCAAGTGGATCTTTGAGGACCACTAGGAGGTAATGAGGTTAAACGAATGTGCCGCCACCCTGCACTTACTGCGGGCATTTACAATCAACAAAAATGTCTCCGAGTGGAAGTGTGGGTAATACTCACGCACGCCCTCTTAACCTAAACTAACCTAACTGCCCCCAGGTTATCTTGGGATAATCTCAAAGAAATCTAACGATAATCCCAAAACTGTCATGTTTGAGTCACAAGGACTATTATAAAAGAAATGACAGATAACTTGTTTTAGGCACCGTAGTACCCACTCAGTCCAATAGCTAAAGCGTGTTAATCCTGCCATACTATCGGCCATCTGTGCGTCAAGTCCGTCTAGCAGTTCTGAGAGGATTTATTTACTTCTGATCCTTGGAGCATCTTCATACCAATGCCTGATGGTAAGAAGAATGGATTCAAGTGGTTGATAAGCGAAATACAAAGCTTTATACCTATGCGAGGGGAATCGGGGGGAATTAGCCTAAAAGGTCTAATGTGGGCATATTAATAGTTCCCAAGATGGCCAGGCTAGTACGGCAATGATGCTTGTTATCGGAACGTACCGCATCTACCAGAACCACCAGCATCGACAACACTCCCTAAAACCTTCGTGGAGTGTCTCTATCGTTAATACAATAACAACAACATAATAAGAAGGCAATGGGCAAACTAGTAAGCTTGCAACTGTTTGTTTTTCCTCGCATTACCTATATACGCTACTATAAATAACTAATTGAGTATAGTACAAACTCCTGATTCTCCGGATGTGCTGATGTGAAAATTTTGATAAAGTTTCAACAAATACTAGAAGATATGCTGTACAAAGTACGTCTACAATTTTAACTGCTCAACTCATCTTGAGTGAAATGTTGATTTCATGAACAACATTGCCATTTTGCTTGTGCACTTTGCATTTTACTACAACTTTACAACTACTCGGTCCTCAACCAAAATAAATAAGCAGCCAAGTAACTTAAGTAAATAGATAACCACAAAAGTGTGTATGGTTGTTGCCACCACCAAGCATCGTAATTTATATTCCAGATGAGAGTGTTAAAGTGTCGACACAAAATTGTGGTGCCACTAATTCTTGAGAGATAGTGCGTTTCTATTTGAGGCAGAAGTATTTGACTTTGAGTTCATGTGCATGTGTAACGTAAATCCTTTTCTTATATATGTACTTACATCATGTTTTGCTTTTGTTCTTAATTTCCTGCTTTTCAGTAGATTATGAAATTAAGTTTTAATTTAATATGTGTTGTCAATTTAAAAAATATTTACGGCTCAACTTGATTGCTTGAATCGTGTACGTTTTACTTTCAATTCCAATATTAAAGTGGAAACCACCGAGGAACAGGAAAACCTGTGCATTTAGTTTTATCTGAGATGTCCATCAAAAATACTACCTAATCAGCGTTTGTTATTACTACTTGACATAAAAGGATCTGGCCGCTCAATTTAAATTAGCATTGGCCCATCGCTTGGTTAGCGAGCGCGAAGCACACTTGCACTGAAACAAAGAAAAAGCAGCTATTGGAATTTCGAAGTATCATTAATTTGGTTCCACTACTACTTTTTGGCAACGATCTCCGTTTGGATCTTTGAAGCGAATAACATGGGTTCAGTGCGGGTTCCCCGACGTTTTTGGGGAGAGTTATCGATGCTGATGGTCTTTTGTGGAGTGTCGAACCGATACGTTCCGGTAACAATCATCATTAAGGTATATGCTCGATCATCTGGAGGAAGCTTAAATGTAACCTCATTGAACTTTTAAGGCCACCTCGCCTGCCACCCACTACTTTCGTTAGGATCTCAGCGTCGGCAGACCCTCGGCTGCTTAAGAAATTGGTTGACATTTGAGCTGGAGAAGTTATATATTGCGCTGGTATCCCCTTGAAAGTGTTGCGCTACACAATTTCTTGAATCAATTACGTAATTTAGTCGCCCGTTACGGCGGCCACCGTGGTGTGTGATGGTAGTGTGCTCCGCCTATCACACCGTATGCCCTGGGTTAAACTCCTGGGCAAAGCAACAACAAAATTTTAGAAATAAGGTTTTTCAATTAGAAGAACATTTTTCTAAGCGGGGTCGTCCCTCGGCAGTGTCTAGCAAGCGCTCCGAGTGTATTTCTGCCATGAAAAGCTCTCAGTGAAAACTCATCTGTCTCGCAGATGCCGTTCGGAGTCGGCATAAAACATGTAGGTCCCGTGCGGTCAATTTGTAGGGAAAAATCAAGAGGAGCACGACGCAAATTGGAAGAATAGCTCGGCCTTAGATCTCTTCGGAGGTTATCGCGCCTTGCATTTATTTTTATTTTTTGTTACGACACTAATACCTGTCGCGGGTATTTTTTTAGCCACCTAACCCACTGCGGGTTAGAAATAACCCTTGGCCTTTTCCATTCATAAAAAAAGAAATATAAATTAAAGTGGAGTAAATATGCTCAACTCCACCGTCCGCTATCCCTTTTGACGCTAGTAGCCGAGACACTTTAAGCGGACCTGCTCCCTTATTTCACCGCAAACCTGCCACTTGCCAACCTTCACCAAATCTTCCGAAAACAACATAGCGCCGCCAACGCAATAAACGCTAGCCACACATAAATGATATGCGGATTGAAAAAGAAAGATCCTTAAACACAGTTAATCACAGCTCGTTACTCTTAAGATTTGAAAGAGTTTATGATACACAATTTTTATCTAGAGCTAAGCCACATGGGATTTTATCAAGTCACCTTTGCTACGACGATGACAAAACGATAATGACAACAGGTTCTGGCCTTTCTTTTGATGAGCTGTGCTATACAACTAACAACTGGCAGTACTTGGGGTAAAGACAAAGAAATGCCCATAGCTACCTATAAAGCAGTTGGCCAGTCGCTTGAGCGCTATGTGTTTCTGATATGGCCACCGGGCTTAAAAGAGAGGAGCTGCAGCTCTGTCAAAAGCCTCACTTTGTTGTCTTCTCATGTCGGCATAAGGCGGGAATACTGTGAAGAAATCCGACACACTAGAAGAAATATACCACCATTTACGAACTGATTAAAGCCTTAAAATTCGGCTTTACGATTAAAAATTCTGGGTAGATGATGTTAGGGTTGACCTGGCCGGGTCATGAGGACCTCACATAGACTGAGTGAGTCCGCAGTGTTTCTAATAACTTTAAGTAAAGCAGGAAATCGTGCTTGGATTTATAAGGGCAACACATCAGAGGGCCTGCAATCGCTTACACCTATACACGCATCTTAATGAGACCATGGAGTTCAAAAACCTACTTAAATCCTTCAAACTCAAGCTGAAATTCTTGCTGTCCTGATGGTTGGAAGATACGTACTGCATACTAGAATTGAACCATTATAGAAGATTTAGTGCAAACAACTCTTTTCCGACTTCAAAGTAGGTTTTAAAAGGATGAAATTGAGTACCATGTACGCTTTTGTGGCTTGGGCTTATCTGCAAAGTGCAAAGAGGTTTGCAAAATTACTTGGAAAAATAACGACAGATTCATCAGGATTAGCTAGATCAGCAGTGACGTATTCCACTGACTAGGTAGGCTTGCTGCTATGCTATTGGTTAGGTAAATGATACTGGCGAACCAAAAGAAAACGAAATATTTTCTTGGTTTTATAAAAACATAGGGGCATATTCATATTCAAGTTAAAGTATGCGCTAAAAAAGTTAGAGCATATTTCAATAAAAAGTATACTTTATCTTTATAATAGTCGCAAAAAAACCGGATTCATCGGTTAGAGCCATCGCTAAAGTTAGAGAGGCGGAAAGCTGTCACTAAAGCTATTACTAAAATCTGTCAAATGAAATGAAATTTCAATTTACGTGTGTATTCGGTAATTTAAGCTGTATTTTTGATTCAAGAAGAGTGAAAATATCTTACTTTGAGGAAACCGAAAGAGATTTTGAAATTATTGACGATTCACGATTAATGAGAAAGCCAAAAATATATAAAGAACGATTTGATCCATTTGTTTTAAGGTACAAGGTTTCTTTAATTCCAAAAAAAAAAAAAAAAACATAAGTCGTTTTGCGAACAAAGCTCATTATTTAATGCAATTTGTATTTTTTTTGGTATTAGACAAAAAGTGCACACGGCGATGGTTACTAAGGCATGTTTCTGAATTTCACTTCTTCATCGGATGGCCAGCTTCGAAAACAAGCTGATGACGAAGTGAAATACAGAATCAAGTCCTTGTAACCATCTCTCTAATATGAATAACAAACGTAATTCAATCTAAATATTTGAAATATACTACATGTTAACACCGTTCTATCATTTGGTGCTAACCACTTCTTATTGTATTTGTATCTGGATTTGTGTATAAAATAAATTATAAAACTAATTACTACAAAATACTTAAATGGATTCATTCTTCCAAGCAGATATGCGTATATATATATAAAGCAGCGAACAGAAAAATAGTGCAATTTTTATTAAATTTCGTAAATTTTCTATAACATATATGTGGCAGTTTATTAGTTCCCGCAAGCAGTCTTTCTCGCGGTTACTCCAGTTTTGTTCTCTTTTATTGTTTTGTAGTAATAAATAAAAATTTTAATTAATTAACGAGGTTAAAATACATTTTTATACTCAGTTGAGCAGAGCTCACAGAGTATATTAAGTTTGATTGGATAACGGTTGGTTGTACAGGTATAAAGGAATCGAGATAGATATAGACTTCCATATATCAAAATCATCAGGATCGAAAAAAAATTTGATTAAGCCATGTCCGTCCGTCCGTCCGTTAACACGATAACTTGAGTAAATTTTGAGGTATCTTGATGAAATTTGGTATGTAGGTTCCTGGGCACTCATCTCAGATCGCTATTTAAAATGAACGATATCGTACTATAACCACGCCCACTTTTTTGATATCGAAAATTTCGAAAAACCGAAAAAATGCGATAATTCATTACAAAAGAGAGATAAAGCGACGAAACTTGGTAGATGAGTTGAACCTATGACGCAGAATAGAAAATTAGTAAAATTTTGGACAATGGGCGTGGCATCGCCCACTTTTAAAAGAAGGTAATTTAAAACTTTTGCAAGCTGTAATTTGGCAGTCGTTGAAGATATCATGATGAAATTTGGCAGGAACGTTACTCCTATTACTATATGTAAGCTTAATAAAAATTAGCAAAATCGGAGAAGGACCACGCCCGCTTTTAAAAAAAAAATTTTTTTAAAGTAAAATTTTAACAAAAAATTTAATATCTTTACAGTATGTAAGTAAATTATGTCAACATTCAACTCCTGTAATGACAAGGTACAACAAAATACAAAAATAAAAGAAAATTTCAAAATGGGCGTGGCTCCGCCGTTTTTCATTTAATTTGTATACAATACTTTTAATGCCATAAGTCGAACAAATATTTACCAATCCTTTTGAAATTTGGTAGGGGCATAGATTTTATAGCGTTAACTGTTTTCTGAGAAAATGGGCGAAATCGGTTAAAGCCACGACCAGTTTTTATACACATTCATCCGTCTGTCCTTCCGCATGGCCCTTAACACGATATCTTGAGCAAAAAACGACATATCTTTACTGAACTTAGTTCACGTACTTATCTGAACTCACTTTAGCTTGGTATAAAATATGAACGAAATCCGATTATGACCACGCCCACTTTTTCGATATCGAAATTTACGAAAAATTAAAAAAATGCCATAATTCTATACCAAATACGAAAAAAGGCGTGAAACATGGAAATTGGATTGGTTTATTGACGCGAAATATAACTTTAGAAAAAACTTTGTAAAATGGTCGTGACACCTACCATATTAAGTAGAAGAAAATGAAAAAGTTCTGCAGTGCGAAATAAAGAACCCTTGAAATCTTGGCAGGTATTACATATATAAATAAATTAGCGGTATCCAACACATGATGTTCTGGGTCACCCTGGTCCACATTTTGGTCGATATCTGGAAAACGTCTTCACATATACAACTACCACCACTCCCTTTTAAAACTCTCATTAATACCTTTAATTTGATACCAGTATTGTACAAACATCTTCTAGAGTCACCCCTGGTCAACCTTTATGGCGATATCCCTAAATGGCGTCCACCTATAGAACTATGGCCCACTCCCTCATAAAATACTCTTTAGTGCCTTTCATTTGATAGACATGCCATACAAACACATTCCAGGGTTTCCCTCGGTTCATTTTCCTACATGGTTATTTTCCCTCTTGTTTTCATCAAAGCTCTCAACTGAGTATGTAATGTTCGGTTACACCCGAACTTAACCTTCTTTACTTGTTTATTAACAAATTGCTTACTTTTGTAAACAGGCGCAAGAAATGAATAACAACAAGCAAACGTCAAGACGATTGATTTGACAACATTGCGTAATAGATTTTTTTATGTAACAGAATTTTGCCTAAAGTAGGCTCTCGTTACAGCATGCCACTAAACTGACTGAAATGTAATGTACTCTATCTTTTTAGTGCCGCACCAAATGAAGCATACTCTAACTCAGGACTATGAATATGCCCCATAATTTTTAACCAAATGCTATTTTAGGCTTATTGTTTTAACGAATAGCTGAGTAATTTATTGGCCGACATCGCAAAATGCTTATAATAATTGCCGTTGGAAACAAGTGTTACCATCCTTCAATAATAATGACCTGCAGCAACTTAATGATACGATGGCCGCGTGAAGTTGTGTATATGAATAAAGACTATTTGGTCAGCTAAATATTCTGAGCAAATCCTTGCCCTCGTCAATAGCCGAAAAAGGATACCTCCACTGAGTTTGAAGAAACAGCTGAAGGAAAGGTTAGTTACACTAAGTGGTCATTATTGGCTTTAGAATGAAAGGGTCAATGCTTTAATGTATACAAAGGAGGAAATAGAGATTTTAAAGATTCTTAAACTTATTTTAAACAAAGAGGCTAATTTCATATACAATAGAAACTTAAGTAGATATATATTAAAGTACCTAATCATCTTAATTCAATTCTAAATACGCTCAAGTATGAAAATATTAATGAAAAGGTTACGTCGGTCGTAAAACGTTCGCTCAAGGCGATTATGCACAGTTGCCATATTATAAAAGACTTTGTATGCATGTCGCACACATACGCATACACATGTGTAATGTATAAGTGAACCCGGCAAAATATTATGTTGGCGATTTTAAAATATAAAGAAGACTAAATTTTCGAGGACGTGCTCTAATTTAAAAGCATGTGACGCCAGAAGGCAGTGTCCCATCAAAATACCCATCATTCCTATCTTTTCAATGATCTTCGACACTTTGCAGACCCGCGTTTGGTTACGGAACTTTGCTTGCGCTTGGTCGATAATACGCAACTCTCGCGCTTTTTTAATTTCACCCAATCTGATTGGAAAGTGTATGGGAGATGCACCCTGTTTAGCTAGCTCATCCGCTTTTGCATTTCCATCTTTTTGCATATGTCCAGGGATGCAATAGAAAGTATATATCCATCCAATCCGATTCTTTCTTACACTCTAACATAATTTCAGAGGCTGTGCTTTGAGAGATTATTGTCTGAATTGTGAGTTAATGTAAAAATTTATGCGGCTGCAGTTTAAGCTATTTTCCTGCAGTGTAACTAACGGCTACTACTTTCGCCTTAAAGACACTGGGATGAGCTTCACAATCGCTGTCAATATCCAATGAGAGTGAGAGGGCGATATACTCCACATACACCTCAGCATTCTTTACATGCTTAACGTACAGCCGATGCGTTCTTCACTCTCTCTTCCATGTTGACTGTCTAGAATGATTCATATATATTTGATACAAGGTGTCTCCTGCGGTTTCACTCCTCATACCTTACGCCTGAACCAAATCGGGATCTTGCACTTCACAGTGAACAATATCATATCCGTATTCTCCGTGTTGGTGCCCAACCCGACATTAGATGCCCAGGTATGTATATCTCGAAAGGCTGGATCCATCAAAGTGCTAATTGTGCACCCTGTTTAGCTAGCTCATCCGCTTTTGCATTTCCATCTTTTTGCATATGTCCAGGGATGCAATAGAAAGTATATATCCATCCAATCCGATTCTTTCTTACACTCTAACATAATTTCAGAGGCTGTGCTTTGAGAGATTATTGTCTGAATTGTGAGTTAATGTAAAAATTTATGCGGCTGCAGTTTAAGCTATTTTCCTGCAGTGTAACTAACGGCTACTACTTTCGCCTTAAAGACACTGGGATGAGCTTTACAATCGCTGTCAATATCCAATGAGAGTGAGAGGGCGATATACTCCACATACACCTCAGCATTCTTTACATGCTTAACGTACAGCCGATGCGTTCTTCACTCTCTCTTCCATGTTGACTGTCTAGAATGATTCATATATATTTGATACAAGGTGTCTCCTGCGGTTTCACTCCTCATACCTTACGCCTGAACCAAATCGGGATCTTGCACTTCACAGTGAACAATATCATATCCGTATTCTCCGTGTTGGTGCCCAACCCGACATTAGATGCCCAGGTATGTATATCTCGAAAGGCTGGATCCATCAAAGTGCTAATTGTTGGAAGGCATGAAACTAACAAAAGTCCATATTTGGATACATATACTACTAAATTATGTTAATAAGGTTAAATTTAAAATTCACTCTTCGACTGATGACATAAAAAAAAAGGTAAGCAGTCTTTTATACAACTGAATTCCTTTTAAGCTGCAGGTCTTCGGCATAAGGCTCTTAATCATAAAAAATAAGCGCTGTATAAGGTGTATGATTATTTTTTAAAGAGAAGGTTTTGAGCATAATAACTTCTGCGTACTATCACATCGGCTGTAAACCAATAAATATACAAAAAAAAACTTATTCATATGTAAGCATGGCTGAATTGCAACAGATAAATTAACATACAAAACATAAAGTTGCGCATGAATGGCCACCTCAACTAGAGCATTTCTGCTTATTTTATCTTCTTTGAAAATGAAATAAAAAATGCATACTCAAAGATCATTTCATATATTCACCCGCCATTGGACGCGAACTTAACACAGACTTCCAGTCAGCCCAACCAGCCATGCAACAGTCAGCCAAGTTACGCTCGCAATATTTTTCACTCATTTTCCTACTGATAAAAGCAGCAGGTGTTAACGCTAATAGCGCGCCATTGTGTTGTGAAGCGGCAAAACCGCTGTACTTACACTTTTCGGAGGTCACTGGATGAAAGCAGTTGATACACTTGGGGCTGCCGCAACAACTACAACCACACTACCGCATGCATATAGTAGCATATATTCATATGAAATTTAAATCATATAATCGTATATACATACATGTTAAGAAATGCATAAAGGTTATAACAGTAATCATAGTGCATTAAAATTGTAGTGAGTATGGTTATGTATACAATGCGCAACTGGCTTTTGAGGTAAATCAACGAGGCGTAACAAAAACGCTCGTATGAATGTAGTTGGGGTGGCATATGCGTCCGGCGGAGTGTTACTCGAAAGTGGTCATAGTTTAAGAGTTGCCTTTGAGCTCAGATATGTAAATATGTATATTGGTGCTTGTATGTTTACATAGGTGAGTGCAAGTATATCTGTAAGGCGTTAAAATAATTTTTCGTTAAATGAAACAACATTCGCCGGTATTAGGGTGTCATTTCTTTTATATTTGAAAAAAAAAAAAAATTGTCATATATATAAAAAAGTTTACTCTTACTATTAGCACTTCAATTGGGCAACAACATTCCTTTCATAGCTCTTGATGTGCAAACATCTTTGCTCGATTTGCTAAAAAAAAGTTATTATTTTGGGTTATAAAAATTATCGATTTGTTATCGATTAACTGTTGAAAGCTTATCGATTGTTTATTGAAAAGTTTCCGCCATGTTATCAAGAAGTTTTAAATTTTTATTAAATATTTGTTGATTTTTTATCGAAAAGTAATCGGTTTGCTGTCTGCATGTTATCGATATTCTAAGAAACATTCAGCGAATAGTTAACTTCTGTCAACCTATCTTAAAGAAAATAGCATTTGTGAATATAGGAGTTGCCTATGGCAGAATTAAAATTTAAGATAACTGCCCCCCTCGCCAGTTGTATAGATCCCTTTCCAGGGCTGTCAAACCTCAAATCTTCAGCAATGTCTACTATGTTTCTTCGACGAAAGATGAAGGTCTTTTTTGTGATTTTAGCAGTATAAATGTGACAAGCAAAATTTAAAAAATTTTTAGAACTGCTTTTTCTCATCGTGAACGACCGATACCAACAAGTCATTGTTTTTTTATCGGTTTATTATTAACAGTGAACTAGTCTCTTCGATTTTTCTATTAGTTGTCTGTTTTTTATTGTTTTCATATCGCCTTGCTATCGAAGAGTGTGTCATCGATTTTATGTCGTAGTTTTGAAGGTATATTTTTTATAACAAACATGAATCGTCCGTAACAAATCGATAACCAATGCCAGTCGCAAATTGGTAATACTTCGAAATGAAATGGGATATATTTCGATAACGAATAGATAAATTTTTAATAAAACTCGATAAGTTTTCGATAAAATGCCGATAACAAGTTTTTAAAATTACGATGCCATATCTGTAAGTACCTTTTTGATAAAATGATCGATAACGAATCCGAAATTTTTGATAACAAAAAAACACTTGTTGATCATAAATCGATTTCTGTAAATAAAATTTAGTTCAGTTAGTTAATTTAATCAAAATAATTAAATTAAATTAAGCTAAATTTAAATCAATTTAATATAGTATATGTAATTTAATTTAATTTAATTGAGTTTAGCTTTCTTTAATTTTATTCTATTTTATTTTATATTAATTTAATTTAATTATTTTTAATTAGTTTTCATTTTATTTAATTTTATTCCATTCTATTTTATTTTAATTCGTTTATTTTATTTTACTTTATTTTTGCTCTATTTTATTTTATTGTATTTTATTTTATTATGTTATAATATATTATATTTAATTAAATTAAATTTTATTTTATTTTAATTTAATTTATTTCATTTTACTTTACTTTACATTTTATATTATTTTTTATTTTTTTAATCTTATTTTAATTTTCTATTTTTTGTTTGTTTTTGTTTTGTTTCATTTCAATCACGCATTTGATTATATTTGCCACATAATTGTCTATTTATTCCCAACATATCAGCAGTGTTCACATCTCTTCGCGCACTTGCATGTGAAAAAGTTGTGTATATGCTCAGAAAATTTAACTTATATGTAGGCGACGTGTTTGCCTTGAGTTGCTGAGTAATACTTTTAATATCAACTTAACTCGTTTCTTGTGCGCAGATTATGCTACAGGGTAGTGACAACATTTACTCTCTCATTCTTTATATTTTCATAGAGCATACCCATAACACACTGTGCCTACACATTGTCTAGAACTCCGTCCATCACATATACCAATATTACACACCACGCCATATGGCATAACACTTATGAAGACTACGCTTACATTCTGGACCCTTGAGGAAAGATGATTACTCATCAACACATTTTTGGACTTTGGCTCGATTCGAACCCATGATCTAATATTCAATGAGTTATTGTAATTCCAAATTCAAGACATCAACGTAATGTTCACATCAGATCACTTCAACTCATAACTTTATATAAATTCTATATACTCCTTTTTATACCCAGCAATACTTGTACACAGGGTATTATAACTTTGATTGGATAACGGTTGGTTGTACAGGTATAAAGGAATCGAGATATATATAGACTTCCATATATCAAAATCATCAGTATCGAAAAAAAATTTGATTGAGCCATGTCCGTCCGACCGTCCGTCCCTCCGTTAACACTATAACTTGAGCAAATATTGAGATATCTTCACCAAATTTGGTACACGAGCTTATCCAGAATAGATTGGTATTGAAAATGAGGGAAATCGGATGATAACCACGCCCACTTTTTATACATATAGCATTTTGGAAAACACAAAAAACCTGATTTTTTAGTAAATAATACACCTAGAATCTTGAAATTTGACGTGTGGAATGATATGATAAAAATTTGAAAAACTTTTTCAAATGGGCGTGGCACCCCCTACTTGTGATAAAATCAATTTTACAAATATTATTAATTATAAACCAAAAATCGTTAAACGTATCGTAACAAAAATCGGCAGAGAGGTTGCCTTTAGGAATGGTTGAAGAAAAATTAACGATATCGGTTAAGGACCACGTCCACTTTTATATAAAAGATTTTTAAAAGAGTCGTGAACGAATAAAAAAAGCTATATCTTTGCAAGAAAGAGCTTTATAGCCATGGTATTTCATTCCCCAAGTGGATTTATAACAGTAAATAGGAAAAACTTCAAATTTTAGAAAATGGACGTGGTATCGCCCCTTTTATGACTAAGAAATTTTCTATGTTCCGGGAGCCATAACTCGAAAAAAAATTAGTTCAGAATAGAACCATATGCATATTTATTATTGCGCAGCCTTGTATCACTATTAAGCACACAAAACAAACAACAACAGCATTTCAAGTGTACAGCTGGGTATGTAATGTTCGATTTCACCCGAACTTAGACTTCCTTACTTGTTTTCTTTTATAATGGTATAGCATGCAATGAAAAAACGCGCTAAGGAAATCTTTGCAAGCCAAAGGGTAAACAGCTGCTGCTGTTGCTACCGATTGCTCTAGACCTCATCAATGCACACAATCACAGGAAGTTAAAGTTCCTAAAAAGGGTCAACTATGTATGTATGTGGTCTTTATATGATATCTACTGTTTATGTAGTGTTTGGTTGATTAATGATGGCAGGATAACGTGTTATTTTGAAAAGCGGACGAATTTTCAAAGGCGGTGCAAGAACAAGTTTATAAGTAGCTATGTATTCTATATGTATGTAAGGTTATTTGGATTTATTTGATAACTGTTTATGATGTAGCAGTACCGGAAAACAGTAAGGAGATAATATATGCAGGAACATGAATAAATATTTCAAGATAAAAATGTAAAAACATTTCTGTAAGATTGAGTTAGTCCAACCTTTTGAACGATAAGTTGTATTTTTGTAAGGATGACTGGCCTTTTGAGTGATTTAGCCAGAGTAATGATCACAAATTGGCCAGAATTTGAATATCTTCGTTTCACACTATTTATAAATTTTTATGTGCATACTTTTGTGGCCAAATGTGAGTAAATAGTCGTGTTTTTTTTTTACATGCATATACATCTACAATTGCGGGTAAAAAAAAACGCTTATCTTCACTTAGATAATGTTTAGGAGACCCGTCTAGTGACAAATATCGAAGAATCGCGGCAGTGCTAATTGACTTGCTATAAAACGGGTTGTCCTCAATAGCGGATTCACATACCTCTGCTGGTCATAGTGTATAACCTTTAGGTGAATCGGTTGCAATGAATCGGGGACACACACACTTTTCGGTCATAGAAGTGAGGAATAGTGTAGAGGTAAAATGGCGAGACACAACTCAGTTGTAACTGAGTATGATGCATATTCTGCGCAACAATTTTTTAAGTGTATATAAAGTTATGAACTTGGCAGTCCTTATAAAGTTTAAGTGCTATATATATGTGCACGTAAAAAAAATACAGCTGTTATCTAAAAATACTAAAATTGTGAACCTATATATAAGTATTCGGCATTCGAGCTTATAGCTCTGCTCAGAAGGCGCTTTGTTCTCGATTCAATACAGGATTTTATTAGAATATACCTTTACTTTGGATAGAGACTACGTTGCTGAGAGGAAATCTATGACAGCTCGTAAAAATGTAACAAGACATACCATGCCTCAAGGGAACCTCAGCTTCGTTCCTGAATTGTACAAATGCCTGCCCAACATTCAGATTTGAAAATGGAGTAGATGGATCTTCTTTCAGTTGGTTATGTTATGGTTGACGAGATCCCAAAATTCTACAGTCTCAGTTCCACGAGCACTCTTCTGTTTGTTTCTTTCTAAGATTTGGGTTTCAATGGTTCTTGTTGCTTAAGGCATTTAGCGCCGTGGTGGGCAATTTATTGAAGTCATGCTTACAAAAATATTAGGTTTTAATCAAGGTATAAGACGGTGAACTTTTAGAAGTGAAGCAGCGTTTCCGTTTTTCAAAAATTATAAAGGATACTTAACACTTTGTTTTGCTAGCACGAGCTTTCATTTGCTTCAATATCAACATCGAATGGTTTTCCAACAAGGTTTTTTCGTTCTCCTGCCTAGTGGCTACCTGGCGAAATATGTCTACGAAAAAGGATGTCTTAGTACGTTATGGGTGTGAAATTACCAATGAAAATGCATTCCTGTCGTAAAAGGTAGCTCTATCCGCGGCTAGCCCACCCATTGCACTTCTGCTGACAGGTAGGTCTTTCTATTTACTATATTTTTTGCTTTGAGGAATAGAGCTTAGCTCAGAATTTTCTATATCCAAAGCTTATAACTGTACCACCCCTAGGAGTCTGAGCCTTGAACGTGCTCAAACTTTCTGTAGCTTCCTCTGACGAGACTTAATTGAACGACAAAAAGTAGTACCCGTATAATCTGCCTTTATTAGAAACCCCGCCAATGTCGCTAATTTGGGATAAGCGATTGTTGTTTTTGTTTTAGCAAAGCTTCGATCCATTCAATAGGAGCTACCACTTACAAATTATCATCAAAATGTTCTGAAGTACGTCATTTTCAATAGAGTTGTAGTAGACATTGGTGCTAAAGGTATTGTGTCACGTAGGAGCACTCCACATGCAGGAAATATTATCTACAGACTACACTGTGAGGTACGCCTAACTCTCACTGTAGATACTATTTACTGCATGTGGCGTGCCCCTACGCTTTCTTCTTCTGAAAGTGTTGGGAAGTCTTTATCGAACCTGTGTGGATTAGATCTAACATATGCCCCATTTTCTCTAGATTAAACAGCTGTGCTGCGAAGTGCCAAACCTCATCGAAGTAGTTAAATAGATGTCTCCGTATCCACCTGTTAGACGGGGTAGTTCAAGCAGATGTTTGCTCAGGTGTCCCAATTTGTAACAACTTAGCAGTTGACTATGCTTCTTAAAATTGAGCTATTTTGCCTGGCAACATGAATGATGTTCAGAGGTCATGAGGAAACAGTTCTGAGTGCAGTATTTGGTGTGGCACATGGGCAGTCGCCTAATTGCTTCATAAGTTTTTAGAAACGTTCGTTTATATTTTTTTCAATTGTTGCCTTCAAACTGCTTGAATATTTTTTGTTTTTGCAGATCTGTAATTTTGATGCAGTTTCGGTATCATGCGGCTTGAAGTTATACTACTGTTGATGGTTACACCTAAGATCTGTGGATGTCTCATAGTAGGTAGCGAACGCCATCAATGTGAATGTTAAATTTTTGCACAATATTGTGACGAATATTAGCAACACTAAGGGGTACTATCATATCTAAGCCGATACTGAGCAGTGACTTGTACGCACATAACCAAATTAAACATTATATCTACACATATGTCCATACAAGCAGCGGAGAGCAACGCAGAAACACATGCATATATTTGAGATACTCCCAAAAGTAGGCAATAATTTGTTCAAGTATCACTCACATATACACGCGCATATGAGAAGGTATACACGTGCATCTGTAGTTATAATTTTATAGTTGGTAACTAAGTAAATTCTGGAAGCGCCTAGAAGTATGGAACGAGAAAATCGAAGAGTATAAAAGAGCGCAATCTGAGCAATAAGCAATGAGTTTGATTTAAGCACCCTATCTGTCGAGAAGTAGTAGTGTTATTGTACTTGAATAAAGGCCATTTTGCATTATTGAATAGTGGAGTTATTTATTCAACAGCTTAGTGATTCGAACGTTAGTAGAAGGTTGCAAATAAGAGGAATTTCCCTAAGCTCGTTACAATATTATCCAGATGTGGACCCGGTACATTTCGATACGCTCTAGAGAACAATTTAATATGGCATTGACATCGAACTGTCTAGGCCATCCAACGCCCCTAGTTCACTGAGGAACATGAAGTCGCTAGAGCCTAGTCTGAATAATATATATGTATGATACATTCATATTTGTAACAGGACTACCCTCGCGTAGGTGGGGTTGAATATTGGGTTGCGGAAGCTGTGAAGCTCGAAAGTTTTTTTACGTTTAAGAACCCATTGTTAAGATAATCAATTATTCTGAACATTAGTTCATCTACTGAGAGCTCAGAGCCTGTTGCGAGCATTGTTATACGTTATCGGCATAAAAGTTCGCCCAACTTCATCTTTATAATGGCTATAAAATCTCTTTTGAAGCTCAGAATATATTCATAGATATATTTTGCTGCGTTTCTTTTCTATCTTTCCGCTCTCAACTTAGGCCAAGTCCAATTCGAAATCTTGTAAATGCTTATAAAAGCTCTACCAGATTCATATTATCAGCGGGAGGCGGGTACGCTGACATTTGCATTCCGAAGCTCCCCATTACTCAGATTACTAAATGTTGTAGAGCCTCCTAGGAATTTGGTGCGTCATGCCCCCGTTCAGAGATTCATGGTGTCTAATAGACTCAAATGCGAAATAGTCCCTATACATTATCACTTCGCCCATATTCAATGATATCAGAGTAATTACTTTCCTCAGATTGCTTCAGGATTTCGTCCTGTATAAGTGAGTAAAACATAGCGCTTTTACTTTATTAATGCTTGTCAGTAAATAGCATCCGCTTATGTTCTTAAAAGTTACAGTGAAATTTCAAAATGTGAAATAAAAACTGAGCCTCAGAATTTCTGTAATAAAAATAATAATCTTATAAATTTTTTGCAGAAAATAATAAACATCTCAAGTTTTTCCAATTATCACATAAATTGCGCTCAAAGTCAAAGCGTTATTCCTATTGCCACTCCTCCTTCCCTTTCATCAGTTCATTAGCACTGAGTTTGGAATTTGCGCAAAAATCGACTAGTCAACAAGTTTTCCCATTGAGTTGGTAATGACGTGAGAAAAATCTTATCAATAGCATTGCACGTGTCAAAAAATGGACGACGAAGGGCTGCCAAAGGCTGACACAGCACAGTCAGCACGAAATTTCGATCACGAATTTTTGCAGCATAAAATAACTTTTTTATTTTTAACACAGTAATTTAGGTAAATTAATTCCTCAAAATGACGGCGAAGATTGGACAAATGCAAATTGGAATTGATGAAAAAAAAAAAAATAATAAAAAATAAATGGAATGGAATAAGTGGAAAGGAAAAGCGCAAAGACACAAAATACATAATAGGAAAAATTAAAAAAGTTTTTCATAGCTCAAAAGCATTCGATGTTAATAGCTTTGGCGTTAGTGAAATATACTCGCAACTGCGACTGTGAGGCCAACAAGTGCAGTTGACAAAAACATTTGTGCAAAAGAGCAAACAAGTTAGTAAGCATACAGAGGTTCTAGTCGAAGGGGACATTTAATAGCCAGCTGTGGGTTTTAAAAATCGCTTGAAGCGATGTGGTGGTGGCGGTTCAGCATGGAACTGAGAAATATCAGAAATAACTTTGATCAACACGAACTCCTCCGTAAGCAGGAGCCCCCGCCTCATCGGATTGAGAGGCTTAGAATATTCCTGCGGTAGTCATGCCTGTCGTAAGATGCGACTCAAATCTACAGACTTAGATGATTTGACATGGTAACATAAAATCGGTCCAGAGATGTTCGGGTCCAGCAATGGTGCTAGTTTCTCTAACGTAACAGATCGATATTCGGCATAGGACTATCATCGTCGATAACACTCCCCGAGACTTTTGGGGAGTGTCTTTATCGCTACAAGAAGAAGCTATTCGAGATCAAACCAGGCTTCAGACAAGGCGACGACTTTTCGTGCGAATTCTTTATCCGAATACCAGAGGAGACTATCCATGCAGCGGATTTGGATGCGATGGTACCATATGTATAGTAGGGGACTTCATTTATCTGGAAACCAGCATTAACAGCGAAAGCAATGTCAGATAGTAATCAAACGAAGAACAAATTTTGCCAACAAGTTCAAGTTACTTTGGACTGAGTAGGCAATTTAAAAAAAAATCCAGCTCTATGAATCTCTCATCATACTATGTGACTCGAAATCATGGACTGTGTCGGGGGACGATGGAATGGCCCTTGGAGTGTTCGAGAGAAAAGCTCCACGAAAGATTGAGGGCTCATTAAAGCTGGTCAATTGAAGAGCTGTATGAACTCCACGCATATGTATATAGTACAATGAATTAAAAGCCAAAAGCTACGCTGGCTATTATGATAATGGAAGCAGACGCTCCGGCTCAAAAGGTATACATATAAGCACCAGTAATTGGATTCATAGAAAAGCGAATACCTTCTGTAAGTTGAAATGGGTAGGTGTATTTGTGCCCCCAGTTGGCGTCAATTATCACAGGGATAATTCATTTTGAGTTTTCAGTAATTTTCAACAGTAGTTTCATTTTGCTTTCTATTGGACCTTTGACGGTGCCTAGTAGCCATCTTAGAAATGACAACTGCTTAGAAGCTCTCTCATGCAGATAGTTTGTTTGAGCCCAGTTATTTGGTTTGGTGTCTAGTCTTACGCCCAAATTACTAACTACCGTTTTTGAGGCACAATCTGCGGAATTTAGGTGACTGTGTAGCGCAATTTGCAGCTTCTCCCAGACAATTGTTAACCTCACGTACTCGTGGCGAGCACTATTTATTTAGAAAACGAAACTGTGGCAACCCCAAGTTTTTCACGGAAGGCGCGGGCCAGATGACCAATAAGGTTCCCGAGATTGTCGGTCTAGTACCTTAATGGTGCTTTTATCTGAAGCGTACCGATTTAATATCGGCGAACGATACATCATCAACATCAATGAAACTCGCCGAAAGCTCGAGGGAGTGTTAATATTGCTTCAAGAAGAAAAAGAAGAAGAAATGATTTGAAAGAATCATTTTAAAAAAATTCTCCCATGTGTTTTTCGGGCTGTAAAAGCTTTGATATTGTTGTCTGTGTATCATGAGATTAATGCTTGCTGGAAGTTGTAACTCTTACATTTTACAATGGGTTTCTGTTGATATCTCATCTCCTGGAAGTTTTGCCTGAATTTGCTTCTTGCTGTTCATAATACCTACCTGTTTGTATCTACTTTTTGTGTGCCTTACTTTCGCCGATAGCTGGCCATCCCGTCCAGCTAAGATTATGCCATTTCTCCTTACTCCTACTGGACTCTTCCGACACCCAGCGTGTTAGGTTTAACTCGTTCTCCCGCACTCATGGAGGCCAGATATACTGGTGGTTCTGTATCCATGGCAGTACATTAACTAAGAGTGGTTGCTATGAGAGGGGTGGCCCTAAAAATTCGTTCTTTCTCATGTCAAAATTTCCAGACCGAATCAATGTAGCGTAGTGCGCACGTAGAGAGCCCCTGAAGGTATGTTACACTTCTTTGCATGCCATTTTAAACCAGCTCACCCAACAGTGATTTCGCCTTGGTCACATTCTGGTAAATAGCTTGTACGGTAACGTTGTCGCTAGACAGCCTCAGTTTCCGTAGAATTTACATTTAGCAAATATAGCCATATAGATGTCCTGTGTCATAGTAAGACTGGGTATAAAATCAACCAAGTACGAAGCGATAACAAAATGTGAAGAGTTGCGGCATACGGAAATGCAAAATTTTTACCACCCAATATGGCTACTTGCAAAGTAAACAGTTTAATTAAATTCTCCCACCCACGAACGCACTCGCGCTAACGTGCCCCCTGATCGCCTGAAATTATGCAATGATTTTTGTTTTTGCCTTCATCAAAGACCTGCCTGCCGCGTCTTGTTCAATTCTTTTTATATTTATTTTTCTCTCTACTTTGCCTATTTTTTTTTGTGCGTCGAGTTGAGAGGTAAACGATAGTCGCAAAGAAGCCAAGGAAATTGAAACTTTGTTGTACAAAATAAAATAATCTTATTAGATGATATCGAATGCTAAGATCTAAAGGGAGTTTACTCAAAAATATTGAGGTTTGAAGTTAAGCATAGCAGTCAGCTTCTTAGCTTTGCTTCTATTGAAATGTGTAAGTCATTTAGTAAAATCTGCACTATCTATAGAAGAGTTACTAAAATCTTAACACGATGATGTTTTAAAAACCAACATATCCATATTACTTCAAAAGACGGGTACCTGTGTATATGTAACCTTTTTTTGTTGTGTATAAAAGAGTTACATACATACAAATATGCAAATGACGCTAAATTAAGCGTGTCAATTAAAAAAAAAATCTTGATTGCATATTTTTATCTTCAAGAAATTTTAAATTGTTATCTTGAATGTTATGACTTACTTTGAAGCAGCATTCAAGATCAGGAATTGTCACATATTTGATATTAAAATTGGAGTATGCGCTTATGCTGTTTCATCTATGACATACGTAAGAAAAAGTGCAAATCAGCAAGTACAAAAATAAATCGATAACCGTAAGGTTAAAAATCAAAAGTAAACTTAAATATCAAGAGTTTAAACTTTGCGGAAGCAGCTGCAGCCGTAAAAATATAAAATTTCAAAATGCTTTACAATATGAACCGGCCTGTTTTTGAGTTTGATATGGACCAAAAAATCAATCGCAAGATTCCCTTAGTTTTTCAGGGATTTGTAGTTATCTCAATTAGCACGCCACCTAGCGGAACTTTGTTTTCTATAAATTGTATTGTCACCGGGTCTCGAACTATGTGCTAAATTACGAGTCTCTAGGTAATCAGGAAGTTAGTTAAAAATGGATTGAAAGATTCCCAAATTAAAATTAATTTTCCTAATATTTGGATTCTTGCGCCACCTGGCGCAATTTTTTTGATCAAATATTGCATTGTCGCTGGGTTCTGACTTACGGCTCAAGTTTCATATTTCCAGCTCACCGGGAAGTTACTCAAAAATGGACTGCGAGATTCCCCTCGTTTTTCGAGGATTTGTAGTTATCTCACTTGGCGCGCCACCTAGTGGAATCTTGTTTTCGGTAAATTGTATTGTCTCCAAGCCTCGAACTGTGTGCCAAGCTTCAAGTCTCAATGTCACCGGGAAGTTGGTTGAAAATGGATTGAAGGATTACCAAATCAAAAATAATTTTCTTAATAACTCGATCCATACGCCACCCAGCGAAAGTTTTCTGATCAAATATTGCATTGTCACCGGGTTCTCACTCCGGGCCCAAGTTTCAAGTCTATATCTCACCGGGAAGTTACTTAAAAATCGATCGCAATATACCCTGCGTTGTTTCAGGGATTTTCGTTTACCGCGATTTGTCTGCCATCTGGCGGCATTTTGATTTCCAGGAATTGTAGTTCCATCGACTCGCAAACTACGTGCTATGTTTCAAGTCTCTGGATCACCGAGAAGTTAGTTAAAAGTCGATCGCAAAATTTCCATTTTAAAATAAACTTTCTGTATATCTCGATCCGTGCGTCACCTAGCGGATTTTTTCACTAGCATTGTAATGTCCCCCAGACCAAAACTATGTTCTAAGTATCAAGTTTCTAGCTCAATGGGAAGTTACCGAAAAAAACTTTTCCGTGGGTCAAAAATTCGTATGGAAATGAGGAGACAAACATGAAAGGGACTTAATATAAAGGTAGTAATAAAAATAAAATTTAATTTTTCATAAAATTTCAAATAAAGTTCAGAGTTGCCAATTCAAGTTCAGAAAATTACTATTTAAGTTCAGAAAATACAGTTAAAGTTCAATTCAAGATAACTACAATTAATTTCCGAAGAACATAGCTCAAGTTCATAATTTTAAAATTTATGTTAAGGAAACTGCAATTTAAGTTCATAAATTCCAATTAAATTTTAGAAAATTACACTTTAATACAAATTCCTGTTGATGCAAATATAGAGCATTGACACAATTTTGAAAAATATGTCAATCAAATATGTACCCTCCATACATCAATACTCTATGTTCTTAAGATTGGCGTATAGAAAATGAAGAAAATATTGCATAGAAATTGTTAGAATTGATGATAAAAGAAAGTGTTCTTGGCGGGAGTGTTTTGAAAGTCATAATCGAATAAAATTTATATGCAATGTATTGTATGTGTTTACTGGTTTTTTAAATGAATAAACATTAATTCTTCTATTTATGTATGAAAATGTTAACACCAAGAAAGTTTTAAGTCAATACAAAATAATTCATTGAAATCTTATTTGATGATTTGGTATGGTTTTTAAGGGGTAGGAGAATATACAAATACGGCTAACGAAACTCCAAACATACTTACATAGTAGTTTTCGGAACAAAATAGTAATTTTCTTACATTTAATTGCAATTTTCTGAATTCAAATTGAAAATTCTGAACTTCAGTTGTAATTTTCTGAAATCAAGCCTCAAATTACCGAGTTTAACTTGGAAATTTTGAAATTTAATTCCCATTTTCTAAACTTAAAATTTTGAGAGTTTATTGTAACTTCCTGAAATTAGAGTGTAATTTTCTAAAATTTAATTGGAATTTATGAACTTAAATTGCAGTTTTCTTAACATAAATTTTAAAATTATGAACTTGAACTATGTTCTTCGGAAATTAATTGTAGTTATCTTGAATTGAACTTTAACTGTATTTTCTGAACTTAAATAGTAATTTTCTGAACTTGAATTGGCAACTCTGAACTCTGAACTTTATTTGAAATTTTATGAAAAATTAAATTTTATTTTTATTACTACCTTTATATTAAGTCCCTTTCATATTTGTCTCCTCATTTCCATACGAATTTTTGACCCACGGAAAAGTCTTTTTCGGTAACTTCCCATTGAGCTAGATACTTGATACTTTGAACATAGTTTTGGTCTGGGGGACATTACAATGCTAGTGAAAAAAATCCGATAGGTGGTGCACGGATCGAGATATATAGAAAGTTTATTTTAAAATGGAAATTGTGCGATCGACTTTTAACTAACTTCTCGGTGATCCAGAAACTTGAAACATAGCACGTAGTTTGCGAGTCGATGGAACTACAATTCCTGGAAAACAAAATGCCGCCAGGTGGCAGACGAATCGCAGTAAACGAAAATCCCTGAAAGAACGCAGGGTATATTGCGATCGATTTTTAAGTAACTTCCCGGTGAGATAGAGACTTGAAACTTGGTCCCGGAGTGAGAACCCGGTGACAATGCAATATTTGATCAGAAAACTTTCGCTGGGTGGCGTATGGATCGAGGTATTAAGAAAATTATTTTTGATTTGGTAATCCTTCAATCCATTTTGAACCAACTTCCCGGTGACATTGAGACTTGAAGCTTGGCACACAGTTCGAGGCTTGGAGACAATACAATTTACCGGAAACAAGATTCCGCTAGGTGGCGCGCCAAGTGAGATAACTACAAATCCTCGAAAAACGAGGGGAATCTCGCAGTCCATTTTTGAGTAACTTCCCGGTGAGCTGGAGATATGGAACTTGAGCCGTAAGTCAGAACACAGCGACAATGCAATATTTGATCAAAAAAATTCCGCCAGGTGGCACAAGAATCCAGATATTAGGAAAATTAATTTTAATTTGGGAACCTTTCAATCCATTTTTAACTAACTTCCTGATTACCTAGAGACTCGTAATTTAGCACATATTTTGAGACCCGGTGACAATACAATTTATAGAAAACAAAGTTCCGCTAGGTGGCGTGCTAATTGAGATAACTACAAATCCCTGAGAAACTAAGGGAATCTTGCGATTGATTTTTTAGTAACTTGCCGGTGAGCTAGAGACTTGAAACTTGGGACGTGGGTCAGAACCCGGTGCCAATGCAATATTTTATCAAAAAAAATTCGCTAGGTGGCGTATCGATCGAGATAGTGAGAAAGCTAGTTTTAAATTGGGAATCTTGCATTCGATTTTTAACTAACTTCCAGGATATCTAGAGACTTGAAACCTAAAATATAGTTTAAAACTCGGTAACAGTGCAACGTTTGATCAAAAAATTTGCGCTACGTAACGCATAAGTCGAATTATTTAGAAGATTAGGCCATACCTTTATGGATAGCCTCCTGAGTGTTGCAGGCGTTGTAGAATTCCACCTCGTTGAAGGCCCAACTCAATGCATTTCCTTGCATACTTTTAGGCGTACGCAACTTTCACTACGGTTCTTTAAGACTTTCAGGCGTATTGGAATTTCACCACGATTTTCAGCTGTGCAAATTAAGTAGCTGGCAAACGAGGTGGAATTATCTGATCATATTCACCAACAACGATTGCGTTGCACTATCCGGCTTCGCCAATTATGAGAATAATCGCCAACAACAATCATTCACCACATTCATCCTCTTTGCCCAACTCACACGCGTATGCGAATTTCAGCACGATTTTCAGCTGTGCAAATTAAGTACATAGCTGACAAACGAGGTGGAATTCTCTGATCATATTCACCAACAACGATTGCGTTGCACAATCCGGCTTCGCCAATTATGAAAATAATCGCCAACAACAATCATTCACCACATTCATCCTCTTTGTCCAACTCACCCGCTCCACCAATAACAATAACATCGAACAGCGATAATAATTCAACGATTTATATGTAGCACACATACATTTTTCTACAGTCACCTAAGCCGAATATAGATATACACGTAGTACGTCCGAGCAACGCCAAAGAACGGGTAGCTATTTTGAACAAATAAATAAAGATAAGAATTTTCACTTAGGAATTACTTAAATTACTAATCAAAGTCGCAATTGCCTTTTTGTAGGCAGTACTGAAAAATTGAAAATAAAAAGATGATACAAAAATTTTAAGGACTACCTTTATATAAATGGACCCTAAAAATAGAAGGCAATTTTTCCTTTAATACAGACATAGTCTTGTTGAATTTCGACTAAAAAACTTTAACAATAGCTCCTGTAAAAGAATTTTGGGATTTAAAATTATTAAATGAAATTCAAATCTCAATAGAAATTTTCTGAATTTCAATCAGAACTTCAGTTCTACTTTTCAGACCTTGTAACTTTCTGAGTTTAAACTGGACTTGCATTAAACTGACTGCATACAGTTATCAGTCTAACACTGCATGGTTTTTGAAGGGTAAACTTAGTATCTCTTACTATATAAAGAGTTGAAATTTAATATTGAACGCCTTTAAGACTTGCAGGGGCACGTTATTTGTTTAGAGCATTTCTTACCCAAGCGCTCCTAACTGGACACTTATCTACTGCTTTCTAAATACTTCCGGTCAGCTCACTATTAGCTACATGTGTATCGAAAATGCTAAGCCGAGGCATCTATGCAACTAGGGAAGATTATGGAACCGAGCGCGCAATCGAAGGAGCAGTTAATTGGAGCTAAATTTCTCACACCAGACTATTATGCACTCAGAATAGAAAAAACCAAGCCTACGAAGCTGTTAATTTACAGTGAAGGGGAGTTATTAAGGTGCATGCATCCATTTTTATACAAAATATGGACGGCGACTTGAATCTTAGTCTTCTCTGAACCTGTCTACCAACATCCTGATTTTTAAGTACTTAGTAGAATTGACACACATTACTTCTTCTTTGGTTTTAGAGCCGCTGTCAGCTTTTCTTTGAACAATCTTTCTTGCCTGCAAATGCTACTTTGAATATGTTCTTCAAGTCATTTATCTTAACCCTCCTGCTATCAGTTGCAGGAATATTGGCATAACAACATCAGATGAGGGACTCTAGGAGTGTGCCAGGGAGTTCTTCGAAAAACGTATAGGCCTCTTCACGTCGGCGACAACGATTTAATGATAGTGCAGCGAACTGGAACACACCTCCTCCGGTGACATAGTCATGTTATGGGGAAAAAATGATGTTCTAGCCAATATGGTATTCTTATACTAAGCTGAAACGACCAGTTGGAAAACTATTTTAAATCCTTTGGTATATCCAGTTGGCGTGATTTAGCCCTGGAAGTTAGCATAATTACAAAATAAAATGTTACGCATACGCATCGGTACCCGTCTTCGGAAATGAATTGAGTTTAATTGGTTGGTTTTTAATAAGACAAAGGGCTTACCATAATGTAACTCATAACCGTTAGGATTTTTGCAGAAACTCAAACACAACTGAATCGATAAATGAAATTTGATGAGTTTAAGTAAAAGTTTGTCCCAAATTTCTTGAATGGCTGATAAAACCAAAACGGACAAATTAGGTATCCGAGCTGGTTAGTAGACTGTGATGCTTCCACAAGATATTTGCGGTGTAATTCGGTAAAATTAGTTAAAATTTAATAAGCTTCATATGCGCACAATTTTTTATGTGTAGGTTTGGAATAACTTTATAAACATATTTATATCAAAATTGTAGATGTGCATGCAAATTTCGATTGGTGTCATAGCAAAAGCCTAAGCTACGATGCTATGCTTTGGGGTATAAGGAAGGGAGTTAAACAAATAAAGCCATTCAACTGTACAAACAAGAAAATTTGGAAAAACAAATAACAGCTGCAAATATTTTGTCGCCTCAATATTTACCCCACTACTCAAACTTTTTGCTTCTTTGGGTCATTCATCATATTCACCCAAAAGCTGTTAAGTCGGTAGGATCCTAATGTCAACACGTCTGTACGTTCGGTAAGAAAATTTTGCCACTTACAGCTGTCAAATGTTAGAAACCAAATGTTATTATTAACGTTATTTTGTTTACCCGCCCAGACTTATTTTATTTGTAATTTAGTTTTGCCCCTTTCTGGCTTTGACACAACATAAAGTCAACTTTTTGCAGCTTTGTGAATAATTTTGATTGTATGCAAACTAAACTTACACAACTACAAGCAAACATAAATATTTCTTTCGCATATTTTTTACTCATTTTGCGGTTACTGACCATAAGCTTCTACTTTCAAAAAAATACTTACCCTACATACATATATGAAAATAACATTGATCCAATACTTTTGTTTTCTTTTACAATATCTTTGTCTCAAATTAATGTATGGTCAGTCTCTATATTTGTTTCAAAACCGTCCTATGTAAACATTTCTCCATTACATTTTTCAGATTACGGGATAGGCCGTTCTTCATCCCAATTTAGAGATATGGAGTTATTGAAAGAAATTTACAGAGCATTTCTCGCATGCTGAGGTAGAACGATTCCCAGTCGGCATCGATTGGGGATGACAAAACGGAATTTTTTAGGTCCCGAAAGTCCTGGGATTATCGGAGTTTAATACCGGGATTGTTGAAAATGGAATTTTAATGACCATTAAAATAGTATAAAACTTGTTTCACAAATATCCATCTCTCAAGAGCAAAACAAGCATAACCCTATGAACAAATCAAAAAAATAAAAAAACCCCTAGAAAGATTTTTGATATTGTTTTCTAAAGCTTTTTATTGCACAGAATCTAAAGCTGCAACGGTTTTGAGTACATTTGAGTTCTTTCCATTTCTAGATTTTTAATTTTTTTATTACTTGAAATTACCACTGCTACTCTTCATGTTTTAAAAAAATCTTTCTTGCTTCTGAGAAACCGTCTATTGAATTTCGTATTCAGCATATTCGTTAATCTAAAATTGATTTTAATCAAATCAAACTGCTGCAGTTTAATTCTCATGCGTCGGCAACATTGTTTGGATGGCACAGCTGATTTTATGCTTAGCGGAAAACTTAAGTTAAAAGTAAAAATTACCGTATGAATTACCATTATTTATGTTTTTGTATTATATTAACCTACATACATTTGAGTTTCAATTTTTGACAAAAACCATGAAGAAATATATACACTCCAAATTCGGGACAACACCGGGATCCCGGGATTGAGGCTAAAAATCCCAAAAATCGTTATCCCTAGTATCTACGGTTGTACTTGAATGTCTTTTGACTTAATAGTTAAATCAAACTAAAAGATCTACTCTATTGAAAATTGGAAAGTTCAATATGAACCATCTAGTTAATTAAACTTGATAGTACCTGGGCCACCGAGATTTGCTCGGCAACGTTTCGCTGTGCTGGCAATGTTTCTTTCTTTTTTTAATTTCGAATAGGTGGCAACCTTAAATGGCAACCCTACTGTTGTAATGAGGAGTGAAATATCTTTCGTTTGATACACATATCGGCATTTCTCATGCATTTTTTTTAATTTCGAAAAGGTGGTAACCCTAAATGGCAATCCTACTAAAAAATGTGCCTATTGTAATGCGGAGTGAAATACCTTTCGTTTGGTACCCATATCGGCATATCTCATGCAATTTTTTTATTTCGATTAGGTGGCAATCTTAAATGTCAGCCCTACCCAAAAATGTCCCTATTGTAATGCGTAGTGAAATACCTTTCGTTTGATATCCATATCGGCATATCTTATGCAATTTTTTTTAATTTCGAATAGGTGGCAACCCCAAATGGCAACCCTACTCAAAAATATCCCTATTGTAATGCGGAGTGAAATACCTTTCGTTTGATACCCATATCGGCATATCTCATGCAATTTTTTTTTTAATTTCGAATAGGTGGCGACCCTAAATGGCAATCGTACTGAATAATGTCCCTAATGTAATGCGGAGTGAAATACCTTTCGTTTGATACCCATATCGGTATATCTCATGCAATTTTTTTAAATTTGCGAATAGGTGGCAACCTTGTTAAAAATTCTGAGTGGCAACACCTAGGTAGAAAGTCTTTGAAGGTGATACATTATCTCTGTCTAAATTTCATTTAATCGGTTGAGCCGCTCCCGAGATCGTTAGGCTATACAAACAAACAAGAACTGCTCGTTTAAAGTTATGAGATTAAGCCACGTATTATATATTTTATAAGAAAAATTTATTTTATAAGAAATGAAATCTTTGTATCTTTTTTTCATCACCCTTATGTGCATGCATGAATGTGCAAATATGTTCAAATCATTTTCGATAAAATGGCTAACTGCGTCACTTATCAAAACAAATCGTTAAGTTAGACACTTTTATGTTGAAATAAAGTTTCCTTTCAATATATTTATTGCATTTATAGAAATTTGATAAATTTCCCATATAAATACATGCAGATAAATTATAATCCAAATTCCGTTTGATTTGACTTACTAAAATTTTGTTTTTGGCATTTACTTAAATAAGAATGTGTGATTAGAAGAGAAATAAAAATATTTTATTTTTTGAAGCTGAAAACTGTTGTAGATTCGGTCATGGTGAGAAAAACTTTATTTTCAAAATGTCGAACTCATTCTCATAATTTGGATCTATAGGTTAGAATAACTTCTTTTCTAAATTTTGATGTTTTGTATACGTGTATCCAGCCTATGAAGACTTTTATTTTGTCGATGAAGTCTGTGGTGTGATTTATTCTAATTTTAGTTGTTTTTCATACTAATGGTGTAATTGTTAATGGTGTGGCATCACCAATATCTCTCTACCTGGGTTATCGAGCCCACAAAATTTTCAGACTTTCTACATAGTTTAGTGAGTGAGTCCGTATATGTATATAGATTATCTGGATTGCAAGTTTTTTTACGACAGATATGGATGACTTTACTTTTCTCAAACGATATGTTGGCTCCGTTTATATTGCCACAAACCAGGACGTCTTTTATCAAAGCTTCAAACTTAACTTGCAGTCCTGAATTATCTTTATTCTTTGCTATCAAATACAGGTCATCTGTATAAATACAGTGCTTAAAAATGTGTGTCTAGCCATTACTTTATTGAGTGCCTCGAAGGCAATCTGAAATAGTATAACGGAGAGGGGTGACCCCTGGGGTATTCCGTTGTTTATTACATATAATTTAGAGAAGGTTGAGCTATTTCGAACCCTTGTAAATCTGTGGGATGAAAAATTTTTGTTGCAGTAGCTGATCTAAAATTGTGTGGCTCCCAATTTTGTCGAACACTTTGTCAAAGTCCAATGATATTATTAAGCTATGTTCCTTTGCAGAAAGTGTATTCGCTATTGGGAACCAGCTTGTAGCTAGCTCGTTATTAGCTACTTTTCCTGCTGGGATTATTTACTTGTTACCAATTTATTTTCTTTCATGGCTTTCTCATTTTCATAACTTATTATGAATCAGCATCGCTTTGCTTAAACCCAATTGTTGCTTATATTGCTTTAACTACTTGAGGCTTGCGATACGCATAATCGAGATACTTAAGATCTCTACTGAAGATTTCATTATTTTATTATTATAATTTTATTTATCAGTTCCCCTTAGTTTTTGTACTTACTTAGGTGAATATTTCATTTCCATTGCATATGCCGTTTCCTGTCTATGTTAAATCACTATTTATTAAGGGTCCTTTAGTTAATATAATTATTGTTTTGTTGCTTAAGAGTTTCCTGTCTCATTTGCGGCGGCTAGCCCGTTATTTTTATTACTTCCTGGTTTGTTATTATTTCTTTATGTTTGACTTTTTGTATTTTGATTAGTTTTGCTGAAATATTTATTTATGTTGGTAATTTTATTTCTCTCTTCAACCATTCACGAGTTTACTTTTATTTTTTAAGCTTACTTTGTATGGCGATTGTTTGCAAATTTACTTATTTTCTTTCTTTTGTGCTTTTTAACACAAGTTGAGGACTTTTCTAGGTAAAATAAACGTATATTATTGATTTAACAACGAAATGAAATGCAAACTATTTTAAAATATAAGAATATGCTCTTTTAAAGATACGAAACCAATGAGCAACGCCAGCGGGTTAGGGGTTAGAATATACCCGTGGTATTTATCCCTATCGTAAGAGGCGACTAAAATACCAAATAGATTCAAGGGGTTGTGTAGCACCTCACCTATCCGGTGCGAATCCTGTTTCATTAGCAACCGAGGCTCTGGCGACCCCGAGCACCTCATGGATCTATGGGGTGGGAGGGCGGTATGGCCTAGAAGGTCGCACGTGGTCACAATAAATCGCTCCCGAGATGGTCGGGCTTAGTACCGGAACGTACCGGATCTACATCCAGCGAAGGACCATCAACATCAATAACACTTCCCAAGGCGATCGGGGAGTGTCCTTATCGCTACAATAACAACAACAACAAACCAATGAACAAGCCAGATAAAAGGACTCAGTCATAAAAGATGCTAACTTTGTGTTAACTACAAATTGGTTTCTAATGAAGTAAAATGCATTATCTTTTTATTTTCCTTGAAAAAACTAACTTTTGCGTGCAAATTATGGTAAAATAGTCAGAGGCGATTATTCCCGCAGTACTTTTCGAAAAATAAGTTAAGCTAATGCCACCTCTTACACTATCATAATAAGGGGCAAATTACGTATAACGCAATGAGTCATTTTTTCTAGTAAATAAGATCATTAATTCACTTCAGTATGTGTCAATAAACCTGAATGCCTTTATGAAATGTTTTATACTATATAGTGTTGAGTATGAATTTGAATGACTGCGATGCCTAGTATCACGGCGTCATAACTAATCTTGCCCTTAAATACATGTCCAATCTGCGATGCATTACATTCTTCCATTAACTGTTATTCGGTATAATTGATCGTGCTAGGGTGTTCTTTGTCAAAAGGATTTGTATAGTAATTTCAACAGAAAAATAACTGTAGATCTCAAGTTAACAACAATCTGTAAAAAAGACAGTTTCTCAGTCAATCTAAATGGTTTTTCTGTTAGAAGAAAACTATTTTTAATATTGTAACGAATTTTGGGAATTTCTGAATACTACGCACCTTCTGTTAACGTTCGAAACGCTGAACTGTCGAATAAATAACCCTAATATTCTGTATAGCAAAATGGTCTTTATTTACAAGTCTGCTTCACAATCACAATTATCATGTACTTCAAAAAACTGTGTTTAAATCAAATTGTTTTGCACCGCGCTACTTTTGTAATCTCAGTTAGCCTCGTTCACCTGTTTCTCCCAAGGTCTAGACTTTTCATGAACATGCCTTCTGCAACAGTAGTATTACATACTTGGTTTTTTACCTATATACATGTACACAGGGTATTATAACTTTGATTGGATAACGGTTGGTTGTACAGGTATAAAGGAATCGAGATGGATATAAACTTCCATCTATTAAAATCATCAGTATTGAAAAAAAATTTGATTGAGTCATGTCCTTCCGTCCGTCCGTCTGTCCGCTAACACGATAACTTAGTAACTATTGAGATATTTTCACCAAATTTGGTACACGAGGTTATCTGGACCCAGAATAGATTGGTATTGAGAATGAGCGAAATCGGATGATACTACGCCCACTTTTTATATATGTAGCATTTGGGAAAACACAAAAAACCTGATTATTTAGTAAATAATACACCTGGAATGTTGAAATTTAACGTGTGGACTGATATTGAAAAAATTTTTTAAAATGGGCGTGGCACGGCCCACTTGTGATAAAATCAATTTTACAAATATCATTAATCATAAATCAAACATCGTTAAATATATAGTAACAAAATTCGACAGAGAGGTTGCCTTTACTATAAGGAATGCACTTTTATACAAAAGATTTTTAAAAGGGTCGTGAACGAATACAATAAGCTATATCTTTGCAAAAAAGCGCTTTTTATCAATAGTATTTCATTGAGCTAGCTCCAGCTATTGAATGTCCTGTGATATCTGTGTCGCAAACTGGAAGAAAATCGAGTAGTCTTGCCGTCAAAGGAAAGGTGGATGGCAAGGAGCGTGTACTGACTGTAAATACAGGCGCATCTCACTCCTTAATCCGATCTGATATGGTCAATAGGAGAGTAATGTCATTACCTGGGGCAAGGTTGCCTACGGTCACTGGCGATTATAACCAAGTCCAGGGAGAAGTGATCTGTGAGTGTTAATTGGGAATGTCATGGTTCTACACAAATTTGTTGTGGCGGAGATTGTTGATAAAGTCATATTGGGAGTGGACTTATTAGTTGACCATGACATCAGGATCGATATGCGGAGAAGGATTATGCGCTATGAGAACCAGGATGTGCCACTTAACTTCAGTTTGGAAAAAGGGTTCAGCAGTAATCGAGTACGGGTGGAGAAGAGTCGACAAAGACCACGAAAATCAAAGGTAAAGGTTGATGGAACGAATGGGACAAACAAAGCAAAATCAAAGATACCTGCGAGAGAAACACTGGCATTGACAAACCCAAATGGCCGCACTAAAACGAAGGAAAGAATTTCGCGGAAAGAATGCAAGGGTGGTTTCAAGCGAGGGCACACTACTGTTGTATAGCGTCGGAACGATACTGATTATGCAAAGCCAATCCGTCAAGCGCAAGCTCTACGAAGGAGTTCATTGGCCAAACAACAGAGTGTGAGGGAACGAACCAGGGTAATGAGTAGTAAGATGAAACACAGGTTTGACAAGAACAACAATTCGGAAGGCTTCTTGGAAGGAGATTTGGTACTGTTACACAACTCTCACTGGCGGAAAGGTGTTCCATCCAAATTTTGGTGTAGTTGGCAAGGCCGGTGCAGAGTTGTGCAGAGGATCAGTGATGTCATCTACCGTATACAAACAATTAGGAAACCACGAAATAGAAGGGTGGTTCCTTTGGAGAGGCTAGCAGCGGTTAGATCGAGAGATTTGTCTGATCCGGCCGATTAGACTTAGGTGGAGGGCAGTGTGACGAATATTAGTGACACTAAGTGATACTCACATCACTAATCTGATACTAAGTAAATAAATCCGCAACAGCAATAAAGCAAGCTGCCACACTTGTACGTACGTAAACAAATTAATCATTATGTCTACACATATGTATGTACACGCAGAGGAGAGAAGCGTGCATATATCTTATCTGAGATGCCCACAAATGTAGACAATCGTTTGTGCAAGTATCACTGACATATACACGCGCATATGAGAAGCTATAACGTGCATCTGTAGTTATAGCTGGTAATTATAGCTGGTAACTAAGTTAAATTCTAGGAACGCCTAGAAGTATGCGAACGAGGAAATCGAAGAGTATAAAAGAGCGCAGCTGAGGCATGGTGATCAATTTGATTTAAGCACGCTATCTGTTGAGAAGTAGAAGTGTTATTGTGAGTACTTTAATAAAAGCTATTTTGCATTATTGAATAGTGGAGTTATTTATTCATCAGTTTAATGATTCGAACGTTAGTAGAGGATTTGGAATAAGCGGAATTTCCCAAAATTCGTCACAGTAGTTATGTTAAGCTGCTAAGAAACGAAAATACATACATCCATACATACCTACAAATGCACTCCCAAAGTGAAATTACGCTAGCGAATGCTGGCTTTTTTCACCATTCGATCGAATTCAACATGTGTATATGTGACCCATAATGTGATGTGGTGAGGGTCATACTCAAAGCAAGTTTAAACGTTACAGTTCAGAGCGAACATACACAAGACCTGCATTTTCAACCAATTTTGTGTTAAATTTTTTAAATTTCTCCCATAATTTTTCATAACGCACGTAAAGAAATATAACTTAAAACATTTTTGAAAATCAACGCGAAGTTTGAGATAACTACAATTTGTACTTTGTTAGACTAAAATTGATTGAGCTACAAAACTACAGACTCAAAAAAAAAAAGAGGAAACATTTCTGGGATTCGCTTGAATAATTTCATTTAAAAAATTCGCATTAGTTTTTTCTTAAAATATCCAAAATAAAAAAGGAGAGTGCAATAGACGATGTTTGATAAAAATATTAATCTATATTTCTATTCGCTGCTGTTAATTTGGCTATAGGTTTTTAGGTTGTCAAGAAGTTAGTATTCGAGCCACTTGACGACCGTTAACTATTTGTTCTGGAACCATTTAATAGCTCTACCGACCCACTTCCTCTATTTAGTATATCGTTTGTTGTTAGTAATAATTGTGTATCCGTTTTACTTTTATTTTTCTACTTCAATCAATTGTAATACGGGTTTTCTTTGTTTTATTTGCCATTTTATACTGCCAGCCTTGTCGCCCCTCAATGTTGTGCCAAGAATTGTGTTTGTTTTTCATATATAAAAAAAATTTTGTTTACGCTGCAAGTTTTTTTTGTCTTATGTCTTTTATTTTACTTTTTATACAACAAACTCTGTGTAATTAGTAGTAATGTTGCTTCGGCCCACGTTTCTGGTCTTAACAATTATGTTGCTTATCTTTTATTACATTGTGGTATTCTGTGTAATTTCTCTAATCAATAAATATTTATTATGTACTGAGCACATTGAAATCTAACGAGCTCTATTCGCATATATACATATATACATCTTTGGTCAGGGCCTAGTATAGCTTGGGAGGCACAGGGGCCAATATTTGGAAATTCCTTCAAGATATTTGAACGAGTAAGTCATAAGTTATGTGGTATAGGCCCTAGAAAGCTTCTAGTATTTGCTAGGTGGACAAAGTTATTTTTTACTCTAGGTCCTGTTTTTTGATACGGTTTTTCAGTTTGGTCGTTAAACAAATTTCTACGGACTCATTTAGTCTAAGTGATGCCCTAGCCTAACGGCCTTCTTACCTCGATCCGTCTTAAAATCTTACATTTAGATTTATATGTCGTGTTAAGACTATAATCTTGTCACTTTTTCATGCTTTCTAAATTGGAAAAAATTGAAACCGGTGCTGTTCTGCTCTTTCTTGAAGCACCTTGATTTCACAGTTCTTCAAAAGTTGTAGTCTAAATCGAAAGCATTTTAGTACTACATACTAGCTAGCGATGGTTGCGTGAGACTTCATGTGTGAAGAAATAACTAATGATCATTTACATTGCTTCTGAAGTATTTTGATTTTCAATTGAAACGATTGCTGGCATTTGATAAATTTGCACTAAAACAAATGCAAGGCGCTTAATGTATGGTGGAACTATTTTGAACGTAAACAACACAGACGATGAACCAATTGGTTAGACGAATAAAAAGCAGTTGATGTATTACTCACTACATTATACGACACAGTGCTGAATTTATATGCGCTCGTAGCAACGCTTTGCGAAGTGTGAAAGTTTTAAAATTTAGTTCTTAAATATATAAAAACGGTCTTTATTACCCTACTTGAAATTACTTCACAATAACACTTCACAACCAATAACGTGATTAAATCAAACTGATTCTATGATTGCTCAGCTTGCGCTCTTTTATACTTTTCGATTTCCTCGTTCGCATACTTCTAGGCGTTTCTAGAATTTACTACTTAGTTACCAGCTATAACTACATATGCACTTTTATAGCTTCTCATATGCCCGTGTATATGTGAGTGATACTTACACAAATGATTGCCTACTTTTGTGAGCATCTCAAATAAGATATATGCATGTGTTTTTGCGTTTCTCTCCGCTGCGTGTTCGTACATATGTGTAGACATAACGATTGATTTGTTTATGTAGACACAAGTGCTAATATTCGTCACAATATGTATAGATATATATGTAAATGAACGAACCAAAATAGGTTTATCCGTCGGCAGGTTTCAAGTCGAAATGCCCACTGAGTTATCACATCTGTATAATAAAATATGTCAAGACACTTTATATCGATAACAAAAATGTTGTGAGAAAGAATTTTTATCCTGTAGAGCTTTTCACAATGTTTCAATTAAGTTTTCAGCAGTGAGCTTAAACTTTTTGGTTTTTTCTTAAAACCGAAGTGTCTACAAGTTCTTTTTTATATTTTATTTAAGTTATTGGTTTTATCTTAAAACAATTTTAATTTTTTGTTCAGTTTAGCTTAAAATTTAAAACGAATAAAAGAAAATCGCAGTAGAAAAGTATGAGGTTATAAATTTAGTACAAAAAAGTTAAAAAGAAATTTATGTGATTCGGATACAGTTTCGTTTGATTTGAAAAAAGGTTTCATTTGATTTCTAAAAAGTCTCATTTGAATAGAAAAAGGTTTCATTTGTTTTAAAAGAAGTTTTGTTTGACTTTAAAAAAGTTTAACTTGATTCGAAATAAGTTTTTTCTGACTTGAAAAAAGTTTAACTTGATTCGAAATGAAACTTATTTGACCTGAAAATGCTGTGTACCACAGAAGGCCAACTCCAATTTAATCTGACACTGATTCCTATAAAAATGTATGGTAAATGATTTCATTTCCACTCAACGTATGGTACTACAGTCACTTTTAGGGTCGCATAAGGGCTTACCGATATGGGTTTTAGAATGAATGATACTTAAATCTATTGAATCATACCAATTTCTGTTTGATGAGACTATGTGACCCATAACCATATTCAATATCACTGTGCTTGGATTTAGAATAATGTGTTTAAAATAGGATGTATGTTCAAGCATATTTTATTCAATTAAATTTTTACTAAGTTAACTGCATTTTCAAGAAGTTCCCTTATTTAGCATGAGATATAGCTTGTTGCAAAATGTAACTCTCATCAGATGTGTGGGCATATGTTTGCCTACAATTTCGTCGATTTCACTTATGTCAACAACAAAGAAACTTAGTACAACAGCTGGTAAATTCAAAGGAACTTCAGAGATAAATATTTTGTCTTTAGAGAAATACAAAACTCCTCTTACTCTGTACCCTTTTCCTCTTTCTATATTAACCGAATTTTGTTGAAATTGTTTACTTCTTTTGTGTATAAATAACTTTACAGCACTACGACACTAATCAAAATTGAAATTACGACTTGTTTTTATTGTTATTGCCGTTACGACAGTGCGACACACGGTTACCAAGTTGGTGCACTAAATACAAAAATAGTACATCTTACTTTTTATTTTACGAGGCAATTTTCTGGTTCTGTTTGCTTAGCTAATATTTGTAAAAAAATTTCATATCTTTACCATAAATCTCTGATCATAAATGATCTTATCAGAAATATGAATCTTCATACTGGTGAAAAATCATACTCTTAAATGTACTTGGTGGGGATATTTCAAAAATTTCAAGCATTTAAGCGTAAGTGTAGTCACCACACTATAGCGTAATATGGGAACTAGGTAGTCGGAACCGAAACCGGATGGCAAGCTATCAATATTTTATCAAAATGTTAACGGTTTCTTGTCGGTTTCTTATTGACGGGTTATCGATTTGTTACTAAAAACGATTTCTTATCCAAAAATTATCAATTTATTTATAAAAAAGTAACCTAAATGTTATAAAAGTTTGCCATTTATATCGAAAAGCGATTTATTATCAAAAAGTTGTCGATTATTTATCAAAATGTTATCAATATGTAAACGGAATAGCTATAGATTATCAATTGAAAAAGTTTACGATATGTTATCAAAAAAGTAACGATTTGCTTTTAGAAATTTATCGCTTTAATATTGAATAAATTTGAATAAAGTTCTCTATCGGCATATTAACAATTAGTTATCGGCGTGTTATCGAAATATTATAAAACAATTATGGATAAAATTCAATTTGACACATCTGTAACCTGCCGAAAACAAGCCGATAAGAAACTCATAATAAACCGATGTATCGGCAATACAGCCCCACAGAAAAAAAGTGGAATGTTGAACGGAGGAGACACTTCTTATGGATTTTTGTTCGCTGAAAACGAATCCGTTGTCAGAATTCGAGTTTTTGAGACGAAAAACGGGAGTCTTTCGAGATTAGAACAAGACCTAACTTTTGAATTCTGACAACGGATTCGTGTTCATCGACCAACAGTCCTTAAGAATTGACCTGTCTCCTCGGTTGAACATCTCACTTTTTTTCTGTGGGGCTGTGTAACAAGCCGATAATAACCCTGTAACGATAATACCTCGCGGTTTTTACCGAAAAGAGGCCCGCAATTATTTGATCAGTAAAGTTACCTCTATTGTGGCTTAACTTCAACGCCCGGGCGGGCTGTACTTAACCTAAAAATATTAGTTTTCTAGACCCACACATATGTTTACATATCGAATTTCTCGAGTGACTTCATGGTACTGACACATTTTTTCCATAAGAAGAAGACATAATAATTCAAATAAAGATGGGCGCATCAAAACATTCACCAAAGGAGGGAAGCGTGTGCATATTAACTAATCTGGAGTCGAGTGCCATCTTTGTCCTTGCGTTACAGAACGACGAACTTCAAACATAAGTATTCTGTGTTTCTGATTTCTTGATGAAATAAAGTCCGATTTTTCGAATAACAGCTATAAACTTGGAATTTCACAGGATGCTTGCTTAGATTGTTTAAAAAACTGGCAAGATCGGTCATATATATAGCATATACCTCATACAACCGATTGTTCCGATAAGTGCTTTTACGTAAATTTTCTTCCTCGTTTTAACAGCTATAGCTTGAAACTCCACAGGATTCTTACATACAACACATATATTAATGTTTGAAGCAATTTTCAAGATCGTTCTTATGTATAATATATATCCCGCGCATGTGATTGTTCAGATTTTATGAACTTTTGGAGTTTTATCAGATTATTATTCAGCTCCAATCATGAAATGAATAAGGTGCCGTTCTTAATTGTTTTCGGTATATCTTTGGAACAACTTCAGGATCATTTTGATAATAATTCGAAAACTTTTCTTGAGATAGTTTCAATATCAGTTCCTGGTTATTTTCGAAATCATTTCCAGAGAACTTCTGAAGTTTTCGAGACTATTTCGCAATCAGTTTAGAGCCGGTACATTATTACTTTGGGATTATTTTCGTAATCATTTTAAGGTAATTCCGATGCTGGTTTGGAACAATTTCTGTTTAACTATTTTAGGTAACATCTCAAGACAACTTCTGAGCCATCTTCAGACTATTTATTTATTTATTTATTTATTTACTCATCTTGAAATTGTTACATTTCTTACAGACTAATGACATATATAAAGACTTAACCACTAATTTAGTATTTGGTTAAGTAACAATTTAAAAGTATTTTCAGAGTAGGAAAAGTCCAAAATTGACGAATTTGAGAGCAAGTTAAACTCTTTAAGAGCTCTGGAAAAAGGAGCATTTGCAGCATAATTAGTTCTTGCCAATCCCACAAAAAAATACGCATTATTTCTTAGGCATATATGTGGAATAGCAAGGAAAATGCGTTCTAACAGGTACGGACAATCAACAGCCCCACGGATTAAATTAAAAACAAATATTAAAGAGAGAAAAGTTCTCCTGCAGTTCAAAGTCTTAATATTGATAAGCAAACATCCGGATTCATAGGAAGGAAAAGGAGGATCAAAATTAAGGGGACGTAGAGCGTACTTAATAAATACTTTTTGAATTTTTTCCAGACGATAAATATGACAAGCATAATACGGCCGCCAAATAAATACGGCATATTCCAATTTCGAACGTACGAAAGTAGTATATAGTGATTTTAAAGTATATGGGTCAGTGAAATCAGAACTGAATCGTCGAACAAGAGCCAACATCAAGTAAGCCTTAGCTATTGTAAAGTTTAAATGACTATGAAAAGAAAACTTAGAATCAAAGACCACCCCAAGATCAGTGACCTCGGACACAGTGCTTAGTTGCGCGCCCCTAATGTGGTAGGAAGTAGGAATGAGTAAACGGGATTTATAATAAGGGACATGATAGCATTTTTTAATATTTAACGCAAGTTTATTATTTTTGCACCAAGTAACTACATTATCTAGGTCCTTCTGAAGTTTAATTGAATCGGAGGGGCAAGTAATCTTGTTGAAAATCTTCATATCATCTGCGTATAGCAGGAATTGCGAAGATTCAAAACAGCTGGCAATATCATTAATGAAAATCACAAAAAGAATAGGGCCCAGTATGCTTCCTTGAGGAACGCCTGAATAAGCTATGAAGGGATATGAGGTCATACCATCAACTACCACGGTACAACTACGGTTGGATAGATATGATTTAATCCATTTCAAAAAAACAGAATGAAAACCAAAACAATGTAATTTCGATAGTAGAATACTATGATTAACTTTATCGAAGGCTTTCGAAAAGTTGGTATACACGGTATCTACTTGGGCTCGATTGGTAAAAGCGTCGATGCAGTATTCCGAAAACACTGCCAAGTTAGACGTGGTTGATCTTCCCGACATGAAACCATGCTGATCTACAGAGATTAGACGACTTATTTAGAAAATAATTTTTTCTTTTACAATACACTCGAAAATTTTTGAGACAGTAGATAATTTAGAGATCGGTCTGTAATTAACAATATTGTTTTTATTGCCAGTTTTGAAAATGGGAGTTATAAACGTAATTTTCCATGCATCAATAAACTCCCCTTGCGCGAGGGATTTATTAAAAAGCAGCCATAGAGGGTAGGCGATAGCAGAACTGTTTTTGAAAAGGAGAGACGACAATCCATCAACATCAGTCTGTGGTGACAATTTTACTTGTTGAATCTCCCTTTCAACATCGTTTAAAGTGAGCTCGAGACCACCAAAATTTAACATAGAATCAGCAGGAGGAAGCCAGTTATTACTCACGGCCGAGTCTGGGTCAAAATTTGAACTAAAAAAATCAGCGAAAAGATTCACAGCATCAGATGAAGAGTCTGCTTGCTTATCAATGAAGAACACAACGGAGGGAATACTTGAAGAGGATTTTATAGACTTAACATAACACCAGAAAGCCTTGGGATTCAATTTTATATCTGCCTCAAAGTTACGCACATATTTCTTCTTCAAATCCTTGCTCAATGACTTAAACTCTTTTAAGTACTGCAAATACTTTTCTTTATGAGAAGGCAAGTTTGATTTTTTAAATTTTTTATAAAACTTGTTCCTTAAATTCTTAAGTTTTTTCAACTCCTTAGTAAACCAAGGAATTTTATAAGCCCTTTTTTTGGCTCTCGGGATGTTGTCACTACAGATAGTGCTTAAATTATTCTTAAATATATCAAAACAACCTGAGACTTCAACCCCAGTAAATAGCATATCCCAGTCAATAGACTCAATTGCCGTATTGACAACATCGACATCGTAATTTTTAAAGCAAAATTTTGAAAAACAGTCCTCACAATAAGTATTAAATTCATAAAATTCCAAATGAAGAACAAGCGGTACATGATGCAAACCAGGAGTAGACAAAGGGTCGAGGCACTCCTGGATAGAAAAATTTATATCGCTTAAAAAGATAAGGTCCAAAGTTCTATGAAAAGTATTATAAAAACTGTTGACTTGACTAAGGTCTCATTTTGAAAAATTATCAATCAAGTATGTTTCAGCAAAAGTATTAATAGATTTTGGGTAGAGCCCAAGGCCACCCTTTATATTAAACCATTCTAATTTGCTAAGGTTGAAATCTCCGATTACGCAAACGTTTTCGTGATCAGATGCTAAGGCAACAATATTATCAACATGATATTTGTAAAGCAAATCCCCACTAGTTGGCGGTATATAAGAAGCACAAATTAATAGTTTGGAAGATCCATGTACTGTAATGCATAGCTGATCCAAGAGAGTATTGTCATTGGGTAGTGGCATCAATGTTGAACGATATTTTCGCTGAACAGCAATTAAGACGCCCCCTCCTCTTGAGAGACCAGTTTTAGAAAAGTCACGATCTTTACGAAAAACACAGTATAATTTATCATCAAAAAACTCACTATCCAGGAAATTGTCATTTAACCACGACTCTACAAGAACAAAGATGTCGTAATCCATGTGGGAACTCATAGTATGAAGATCGTAAGACTTGGTCCTGAGGCCTGATACATTTTGATAATAAATTTTAAGGTCCTTAGGAGGAATAATATGCGACACATCACTAACTACGGTACTTGTTGAGGTGTCCCCTTCGGAACAATTTGGACCAATTTAGCCTCAAGAACCTTATTTTGCTGGCAATTTTTCCACAAAATATCACCCAAAAAAATCGATGTCCAAAACCGCAAATTTCATCAATTTTATTCTAAGTTTTTACTTTCGATTATTTTGCATGAAAATTTAGATTTTCTTTTTCGAAGCTGCCTAATTTAATAATTTTAAAAATTTTGCTGGTTCATAATTCAACAAATTGAAATCACAAAAGACTTATGAGTGATATTTCTGAAGTTCATATTTCTCACATATTTCGGTATCATTTCGGAGTATAAAGCTATCAGCGCCATTGTGTACAAAACAATATTGTGACGAATATTAGCAACAGTAAGGGATACTATCATCTCTAAGCAGTATCGGCTTAGCAGCCACTTGTATGTACATAAACAAATCAATCATTATGTCTACACATATGTACATACAAGCAGCGGAGAGATACGCACAAATACATGCATGTATCTGAGATACTCACAAAGGTATGCAATCATCATTACTCACATATACACGCGCATATGGCTATGCGAGAGGCTATAAACTACAGATACACAGGCGACGCGTATAGCTGGTAAACAAGTAGAAAATTCTAGCAGAAGAAACGCCTAGAAGTGTGCGAACGAGACAGCAGAGAGTATAAAAGGAGAGAAAGCTGAGTAGGCAGTAATCAGTTTTATATAAGCACGCTATCAGTTGCGAAGTGAAATTTAATGGCGAAGTACTCTTAAAAGTAGTCTAATAAAGACCATTTTGTAATACAGAATATAGGAGTGTTTTATTCAACAGTTTAGCGATATGAACGTAAGCAGAAAGTTGCAAATAAGCGGAATTTCACTAAATTCGTTACAATATCTTATCTGTCAACTGACTAAGAGCATGTTCAAGATGACTACTTCTTCGGATTTTGGCAACATTTTGACTGGTGACGGAAAGAGAAATAGGATCAGACCATGATAGTCACATTAAAATTCGGTTGATCGGCTCTTTTTGGTATTTTAACGTCTACGCTGCTGATATCATACTTGTCTTATCCACAATGAGGATCGCTCCGATAATGTTTGAAGGGCTTTTATTCAAATTTACTTTTAAAGCTTATTTGTTTAGCACCTTTGGCATAAGGCTCATATTTTCCATTCTATCGGAGTCCTAAAAAACTCCCAAATGATCATATTTTTGAGACTAAAATTTCTCACGTATTTCAGACTCATTTGGGGATTTAAATAAGGAGTGCTCTAAAAATGTTTAGATGAAAATTACCGGAAATAAAAACGGTAAGAAACAAATATGATCTGGCAACCTTAATGCGGCTTTTGCAGCAGTGTGAATTGCGAATGCAATTTTAGCTGAAATTGTTTTATGTTGATATTGTTATTGTTATTTGCAATACTGCCACACTCTTTTACGGCATGTGCATTTACATACATACATACACAAATACCCCTGTGTAAGTTATATTGCGTGGGCGTGACATTTTATAAATGTAGTGCGCCAACAGTTTTTAAATAAAAGTAAAACATAAAATGGCTAAAACTTTGTCAACTTCAATAAAGAATGAACAATAATGGTTGCCAAATGCTGCGCCAACAAATACCTAAATGAAAAATACTGTAGAAAATATATTTATTTATTTATTCATACTGCTATTGAACTTGTAAGCTAAACACGACTGTATGGAAAACGGAAACCACTGATCCTTTAAGTTTGCGTTAATAGAGGCTTTTGCCTTAGAATAAGAGTTGAGCTTATAGCACTGTCTTTGAATTATGGATAGAAAGCGCTTTTGAGATTTAATCAATCTTTTCTTGGTTCCAAAGCAAAAAAGTTGAAGAGCTCATTTTAAACCAAGATACTTGGGTCGCTGAAAACAAGATTTGGAGACAAGCTAGGTGTTAGTTGCTCGTCCGCAAATCTTTTGTTTTCAGCCCCAAAACAAGTATGTATTGTCAGAGTGTGTATTATTATTAAAAATACTTTCTTTTGTTATCTGCTATCTAATTTTAGCTACGCCGATATCTGAAGCATCCTCAATAATGGTGCTATGAAATAATTGGTGCTCACGTAGACTTTTACGTTCTACGGAGACAAACCTACGAGGTAAGGTAAGTGTCTTTTAGATTCCACCTTCTAATTATTCTTAATTTAAGCAATCTCGTTAGCGCACCTAGCTACATTACCGCAACAAGAAAACAAGTGCTAGATATAACGCTGTACTCGGCCTCCTTATTGGGTATTATCAAAGATTGGCCTATATTTGACTAAAGCTCGTATTTTTATATCAGATATATATTTTCCTGAGACCACGTACTCTTACATTTCACAGAAACAGGAGATTAAGAGATTAACGAACCTTTCAAGCTGGCTCCGCTTCTCACGGAAAGTTTAGCTTAGGGCTAAGAGCTGCTGACGTGGACATGTTTTTCGAAAACGAGTCAGCTTACCTTCGGTGAGTTAATCTCATGGGTTGAAATCGTTTTATCAGTAGTTGTGATCATAGAGTTTTGTAATGCTGCTTTTGCGCCTCCTGTCTTGCTTCCCGAGCAAGGAAAAAGCGTATACCACCATGGTGGAGCTTCGAGATTTCCTCGCTTAGGAAGAACAGCCGAAACACCTTTAATCAATCGAAACTCACCGAATCTTGGAAAGCTTACAAGGATGGCCTTACAATCTTCAAGTAAACACTCAAAGTGGCCCAAAAGGACTCGTCCATAAGCTTGTGCGACTATATAGAGGGAAACTCGTAGGCTACGAAAATCAGTTTCAAAAAACCTATCTGCACCGAGTTTCATAGAGAAGCTCAGCATCGGAATGCTGGAAGAGTCAACAACAGACGAAACCCTTCGACCAACTTCCTTTCTATTGGGCACTTAATCACCACACATTCGACTTTGTCTTAAGCATCTGATGGGAGCTCGAGCCTTACAACGTTTAGCTTTTGTGGTTTGAAAGGTGGTATTTTGTATGGTCTGGCGAATGAAACCATTTCAGTGGTCGAAGGATTCAATTTGATACCACTTACATGGGACCAGTCCTCTATGAGAATTAACGCGGTCTACAGTAGCTCGCCAAAAGTCAGAAGATGTTGTCCGATTGCTGTTAGAGTGATCATATCGGCGTAAGCGATAACTTGACACACAGTTCCTTCTTATTTCAATAATACGGTATTCACCTATAAATTCCAGAGCAAAGGGGCTGTATTACGTAGGAATCTGACGGACATGAAAGGATAGCTCTAACCGCTAGATGTTGCTCAACGAATTTCCCAAGTGGCCGCCCCAACCCCATATACAGTAAGGAATCGGCTACGGCGTGCGGGAGACGTTGTTAAACGCTTCCACTATGTCCTGAAACATTCCTTAAGTGAAGTCTTTGTAGATAATCTTTATTTTGTATTTTGTGTTGACAACTGGAAAGTTTTAAAACATGTATGTTATTCCTAATTTGCACACCCACCTGCTTTCCCAGGGTTTTGAGTAGAAACGACGTCGGCCCGAAATCATTAGACTTTGGGTAAAGCCCCCTTCCTTCCACAGGCACGAATACTATCTTTGCCTCGGTTTATATTCTTGGAATATGGCAGAGCCATATAGAGGTATTCGGGATTTTCATGAATTATAATTTCACATGAAAGTTGTAGCTCTGCGTGAAAGATACTATTGGGTCCAGGAGATTTAAAGAAGTAGAGGATTTGATCTAGTGCTCAGTGGAAAGGTAGTTGATCGAAGGGTTGTCGGCTGCTCTTGTTTCTTCCAAAATTTCGACGCTGAGTTCCTCTATGAAATTCAATGCAGACGGGCTTTGAATCCGGCAGCACCATACATATTAAATTGTTACTCTCAACAGATGGTGCAAATTCGTTAAACTTTCATTCATCTATCTCATGCATTGCGTATTTGAAATGCGACCATTAAAGTGGCATAAATTGGTTGTCGACCACAAATTGTAAATGACATTATTGACTCAACTCTTAAGATTATTAAGATATGTTGAGCTTAGTTAAGTGCTGATTGTCATAGAAAGTAAATTTCATACATATAAATGTGCAAACTTAAAAACTTCACATATGTATGCTTATATATATTAGAGATATACGCCGCCGATTTTCATCGTTTTTCGCACGCCGCCGCCGAATGTCAAAAGTACCGGCGTGGCGGCGGCGTCTAGCGCGGTACTATATTTTCTACTCGTTTAAGACTGTTTGGCTATTTATTGTTCATGTCGAAAATTGGTCCGTTATAGTCAAAATGGGTATCAACGGATGCACATCACTGCCAGTTATAAGAATCCAATTTCAAAACTTAACTCTCTCTCTTTTTCGCACGCCGCCGCCGAATGTCAAAAGTATCGGCGTGGCGGCGGCGTCCAGCGCGGTACTATATTTTCTACTCGTTTAAAACTGTTTGGCCATTTATTGTTCATGTCGAAAATTGGTCCGTTATAGTCAAAATAGGTATCAACGGATGCACATCACTGCCAGTTATAAGAATCCAATTTCAAAACTTAACTCTCTCTACCTGCTTAAAAGTTATTTAAAAAAAACAGGCGCTTTCCATGCCGGCTTTGCATCACCAAATTCACCAAGTTATTAAAACAAAACACTAAAAGAAAAGATATATAAAAAATGTAAATGCTCATTTTGCATAATTTTTTCAAAAAATTAATAGAGAACAATGAATTCGAATAAAATGACCCAAGGCGAGCATCATTTCAAATTGTCCTTAAGTTGTTAAAAAAGGAAGTTACCCGAAAAAAGTACAGATTTTCACAAAAAATTGTATCTTGCTGTGTTTTGTTGTTGCGGCTATTTACTAACAGCCTAGAGATGTCAACATTCGCCACAATATATTTACCAGGTGAGGCTTTGTCTTTCGCAAAAACACTCAAAGTGGTAAAGCAAAAGTGATGTTCTGCTACCATAACGTAGGGGATAGTCGAGCTTGTCTAAAAACTGAAGCTACGCGGTTATTCATAATGAATTATTGTAGCAAAAGGTCGGAAAACAACAGTTTGGACATATTACCTTAACATCTTTCAACTTAAAATCGGTCGACTTTCGTTCTAAAATGACGTTTTGGTTTAACGAAGGCTACTGAAATCAATGTTTCGAACGCAAACTTCTTCAAATTTTGGTCTGCATTTAAAAAAATGTATCCAGGGTCCTTGTAAAATTTAAATTATGTAGGATTATAATATTTTCACCCATGAGTTACGCAATGATATCCACTTGGACCGCTTATGATTTCGATGTCGGCATCCTTGGCCGAATAGTTACTTCCTAGCGTTTCAAAGTGTTTCTCTGATAGTGCTCGGCAGCATAGCACAAAAAAAAAAAATTCTTTAGAAAGTCTTCGGAGCTAAACCTAGAGCTTCTGGGAAAGTGACGACTGCGAAGGTGTGAGTTCGAAGTCGTAGTCCTATAGCTTCTGTGATGGCATGTGGTGTGATGGCCGGAGGCATGGTAGCGACTGGTAGTAGACAGGATTGCTACTGTTCACACATCGGGATTTATAGGTCTTAAAACAGCCGAAAAAAAGCAGTTTGGCGCGTTCATCAATAGGGCAGCGTTGGTGCTAACCGTTAAAACTGTGCCACAAGAGTCATGAGTATTGAAAGACCATTAATAGCAACCGTAAGTCGCATTTGTGCGTGACCAACAAGGGGCCACAAATGGTGTAAAGAAATCATGTCGACAACGAGTGTTAGGAGTTAGCCCAGAACATCTCCTTCGGTGAATCTACGCTTTACACGAGACATGCAGAAAAAAGTGTGACCATTTTAAGTACTTGAATTTTTTCGGCAGACGTAGCAGTACCAGTCGCTTAGACCGGGGTTAGGTTCGAAGGCTCCCTGGAGTAAATGACCAAAGAACAGCCTATCCGCAAGGAGCTACTCCTATAATTTTTGGAACGATCCGCGAGACTTTGAGGCAAAAACACCGGATCTTTCCGAAATGGCCAAAACGTTGGTTTCCTTAAATACATACAAACAAAGCCTTTTTAAATAGAAAAATTAAGCTTTTTAAAGTAAGGATGCCGGCATACGACGGCGCGCCATCCACGCCGCCGCCGATAATGTGATCGGCGTAAACCTCTAACCTCTAATATATACTATATACGTATGTACTAAGTGTATATTGACAATCGGAAATGCACTCAAATTTATCTGCACATTTGCTTGGTTCTATAGTTCTATACATCCAATACATACGTATGGAGCATTGCCGCGAAAAACGTTCTAAGCTTTAAAATCATAATTTTTCTGGAGTACAATGAAAAATGGAATAAATCGAAAAGTATACTTAAAAATGATCACCAAAATTTAAACTGTGGCTGTATTGAGTAGTAAAATTATCGTAGTGGTTGTCGTTTGGTCATTGATCAACGAGCAATGCGGCTAGACGTATGCACGCGTATTTGATAATTAATAAAACAATAGCATATTTCGATCCTTTCTGTTTCTTCAGTAAAACATTGGAAACATGCAAATCGATGTTTAAGTAATTGCTTATTGAGCTATAAACTTGAAACCTTTCACATAGTTCAAAACACCACGACAATGCTTCAAAATGAAAAACTAAAATTCTATTATATCGCGCACGGGTCGAGGTAATAACAAAATTCTAAGATAGTTGGAGTTTTAAGAAGTTTTTAAGTACCTTCCCAATAAGTTAAAACCTGAAATTTGAAACGTGGTCCAAAGTTTAATGGGTTATATGGAATCTTGCAATAAATTTTCGAAAGACTTCAATTCCACTACAAACTTTATTCGAGCTTTGTACATGATAGGTAGTTTTCTCAGCTCGACTACAATGCATTGAAGATGGGGAGAAATATTAAGAAATTTTGTACCAAAAAAGGAAAATTAACGATTTTTTACGTTTTAAGGGACTTTCTGTTGAGCTACAAAATTTCAGCCTCACACATAGTTCTGAGGACCCTGCCAATGCAACAAAAGCAGAAAAAATTCCACAGGTATAAGGCTCGAGATAATACAAAAAATTCTACGAGGTTTGGAATCTCTCCGTAGATGAAATATAACTTTCAGGAAAGCTAGAAGCTTGTAATTTCAAAATAATTCCAAAGGTTAAAGCAACTGTAAAATCTATGCCAAGAAATTCTGCTGGGATGATGTATTTAGAAAAATTATACGGAAGGTTTGGGGGGAATATTGCGATCCATTTCTAACAGACTAGCCTCTGAGCTACAAACTTTAAACTTCACACATAGTTAAGAGCACCGAGGCAATGGCGCAAAAAAAGGAATGTCTGCTAAGTGGCTCACGAGTTGAAATAGTGTACGAGACCGCGCATATAGCCGATTTTTGAAAGAAGAGACATTTCGTTACTTTTCCCTCTTTCTTTTATGCATAGACAAGGAGTTTCCTGGTACATTTAAAAAAATGCCAAGTCACAATTTTATGTAAAAAATACCAAGCTTGGTTAATATTATTATTAATAGTATACATTTATAACCTACATATTTCGGGGCTAGGGTCCCTGCTATATCGTATTTATATAGCAGTGAACACGAAAATAGCAGTGACAGTTTTTATAAAATTTCTTTAATTAAATCCTTTTTTTTTATTTACGAAAAACTTTTCCATTAAACAAGTGAAAAAATAGAAGCCAATGTGAAGAACGTTTTCGAAAAAAATTCGAAAATTTCGCTATGCAGTTTTTTACCCCAATTAATTTTAGGCTTGTTAAGTACAAGTTAGGGCGGTCCCCACTCCGCTACAAGGACCAGGTGGAAAATGATTCAAACTTCCTTTTTGTGATCAATTTGAGCCAGTTGGCAGAGAGAAGAAGCAACTGGCGCGCCTTGTTGGATGGCCATAACCGTACAAAGGGTTAAGCGCCAATTAAGTGAGTAATTGAATGAACCCATATCCAAGGATTTACACTTAGCAAATCGATATAGTGGTCTTCTTAACTTTAATAATAGCATTTATAAATTTAAGCTTGAACTTTTAACTAGTCTGTAAGGAAGTCTGTACTTTTTAGACCGAATTAAATAAATAAATAAATAAATAAATAAATAAATAAAGTACAAGTCATAAGCCCCTCAAAATTTTTATTGATTTTTGACATTTTTTTTTGATGAATGTTTCAGATTTTCTTCCCAATTAAAAGTGAAGCTATGCGCCCTTCCTATGGAAAAAAATATAAAGCACCCTTCGGAAAAAAAGTTTCGCTATATCAATATGTATTTTCAAAGCACATAGCTTACACTTTGCGCGAACAAAATAATTGCGCAACAAACCACCAAAAAAAAAAAAAAAAAAATTCGGAAAACTCTAAATAATAAGTTTTTAATTTCCGATAAATTTCGACATACATAATTTGTGAGATTAGTTTGAATTTGTTCATTGAAGTTTTTTTATAAATTTTTTTTGTGATATAATTTGATAGAAAATGGCACTGCTATTTTCGTGTTCTCCACTGTATATACTAACAATAATCGTAATATGAACACCATTTTATAAATGTTTCTTATATGGTGGCCGCCGTGGTGTAGTCGTCGGTTTACGTTGACCTCGTTCAAATAACGCACAAGCTTCCCTGCAAGACTCGACTGCGAGGACACCATTTCATCGCAAAAACGTACATTGCCGTAATTGATTAAATAATAGTAAAATAAAAAAATAAATCAAAAATACAAAGGAGTTTCTAGTAGATTTGCTGTTTGGCTATTAAAAACACGCTGAAACTGCTATTTATAACTCTGATACAGTACTAAGAAGATGATACGTATTTTAACCATTGTGTTCTTGCCGGATTTCTTTTAGTAAGTAAATGTCAAAAGCGCGTGCGAATCGGATGTGTGGGTTACATTTGCAAGCCAAATGCGAGGAAATTCAATCAAAGAGTCATTTCAGAAATGCGATTTGTATGAGAAAATACGTCGCATTCGGAATTTTTCGCACAAAATGCTGCATTTGGTGCAGTTTAAATGTGATATTAGACTAAGTTACTGGTATCATTAAAGAGAGGGCACTGTAAGCTCATTATGAGTATTATGAGTCTATAGGAAGTTGCACAGCTATCAGATCTAGAAGGAGCAAATAACAAAGGCCCTAGAAGGCGTCTAGTATTTGCAAAAAAAAAATTTGCTGATAGGGTTCTTCAGCTTGGGCGTTGAGCAAACTTCTGGTAACACGGTCGACTCGATCAAACTATATGGCGTCTACAAGAATCACCCAGTTCAACCTAACCTATACTTACTAAAAATCAGATTTTCATCAGCGACAAAGGGAAAATATTAATGTGGCTCAAAAATTAAACACCCTAATGCATATATTTTCACTTGCTATATAATCACTGCATTTAAATTTATATCAAATAAATTTATTTGGTCAAAATTGCTTTTTAGTTTAGTGTGCAATGTATATTTATTTAAGTAAAAACCATATCCGATAAATTAGAATGATTGTTCTTGGTGCTTTGATTTGATAATAAATTCTTATCTTTGCCGCAAGCAATCAAAACATATTGTTATAAATTATTGCCAAATGCATTAAAATGTAGATTTGCATATTTGTAAATCAATAGTTTTCCCAGAGGACGAAAGACTGTTGGTGAATTATTTTATAATTATATATGTACATACATACATACATGCGTAACAAATTTTCTAACAAAGTAACATTCTTCTTAAATTTCTCTCAAGTCTTTCGTACTTCAATTAGGCAGTACCTCGTTCAGTTTCCTCAAGCAATTTTAGTTTGAGCTCTTTGTGAGCTTTTATCTCACAGAATGCCAATTAAATTAGAATAAACAAATTTAACGTAGAGTTGCAGGCAAACCGCAATAATTAAGTGTTGCTACAATAAAATAGGTGTTTTTGATTGAAAGAATGACACCGATTCAGTATAAGGTTTCGTCCAGGCTTCAGTTTCGGAGAAAGTAGACCAGGACTATGTATACCTACTCGTACGAAATAAGTTTAACACTTTCTTTTTACTTAATATCAGTGCAGATGATGTTGTGGCCATGAGACGGTCAAAATGTAAGCATCGCCTCATTATATGTGGTCCGCACCTACCGAAGAGAATTAGCATACGCTTCCCAAGGCAGTCGGTTCTATGTACCGGAGGGACTCGGGATTTTTCCCGACCAAGGACTGTACTTTCAGTGTAACCCCATTTAATTTGTTGCGTCCCTCCCACAAATTGTCAACCTCCCAGCAGCTCCTTGCAGCAGGACTGCTCCATATTCTCTTGCTCCGGGAAGGTATCGAATCCAATCCAGGTCCGTCTCCTGACCCCGGTCCTGAGAAATGGTTTTGCTGCATCTGCCGGAAAAGAATCTTTTTAGGATGGTAATACTCTGTTCAGTGTGTCTCGTGTAAGGGATGGTTGCATCGGACAGGGTGTTCTGGGCTTGATCCCAAAACCCGACGTCCACGTAACTTTTATAAATCTTTTGTGACTCCTTGGTGTTCACGCCCAAGGGCGTCCTGTAGTCTACGCCTAAGCGCCCCCCCCCCCCCCCCCCCCCCCACTACCTTCCAGCAGCCCCGCCGCTCAGCAAGCCACAACAAGTACCCGCTGCTGCTCGCGCCCCACGGCGCCAACACCTCAAACAGCTGCTACCACTCTTAACTACTATCTTCGTAGTAGAGTCGGTAGCAATGCTGAGCATCAGCCACTGCCCCCGTCTTCCCCCCCCCCCCCCCCCCCCCCCGTCTCTTTCCGACAGCAATCGTGTAGGTCAGGGAAACAGACTCTTAGTCCCTACCTCCGTTTGCACCGTCTGCCAGCACAGAATATATAGGTTTGCGACATCCGCCCAATGTAGCTCCTGCCTTGGGTGATGCGACTTTCCTAGATGTTCTGGTCTCCGCGACGGCAACCCCCGACGGGTTTCATCGCGCCATGTTGCCAGGTCGCAAACCCAAATCATCCGGGTACCCCAATGCTTGCCCAAGGACGCCCAGTCCCAGGGCCACAACAGCAATTGCGTCCTGGCCTTCCTCAACCCAGGCGTAGTCACCCGTCACTTACCCCCAGAGTGGCGACGTCTCCCCTCATGCACTTCAGAATTCTGCAGTTAAACTGTAATGGACTAACTGGGAAGATTACGGAGATAGTCAATTTCATGAAGCGGCACAACATCCGCATTGCTGCGATTCAAGAGACTAAACTCACAGCACGATCTGCATTGCAGACCTGCTCTGGGTATAATGTCCATAGAAAAGATCGCGAGAGCGGAAATGGAGGCGGCCTCGCGTTTATCGTACACCACTCTGTGCAATATTATATATTTGATCCTGGCATCGACCGCAGGGACAATGTCTTAGAACGTCAAGGCCTATCTGTCCGGTCAGGCGATGCAAACCTAGAAATAATCAACATCTACATCCCTCCTGCCACCTGTTGCCCCAGTGGATACCGCCCTAATTTCAGATCCTTACTCACTGGCAACAATCGCATTATCTTAGGCGATTTCAATGCCCATCCCGATCTATGGCATTCAAATTTGCGGGCGGACAGTAGGGGTGAGATGTTGGCGGATCAAATAGAAGAAACGACGTTCTGCACAATAAACGGAGACGCCCCCACACGTATGGTAGGAAGCTGTCACAGTTCGCCAGATATCTCAATCGTGATCGCAGAACTCGTAAGCTGCGTCAACATTGTGCGACTTCATCGTCACCGAAAAACGCACTTTCATAAACTTTAAAAAAAGGAAAGTGGGAAGAATTTAAATCTTTTACAGACAACCTCTTTGCTGCCCTCCCTATCCCGACTGATGCCCGCCAAGGGGAGCGTGCCTTCCGCAAGGTCATTGAATCCGCCTCGGCACGTTTCATTCCCGCCGGGAGAATTCCCGAAATCCGGGCCACTTCCCGGCGGAGGCCGCAAACTTAGCGAGAGAACGTGACCTTATAAGACAGCTTGATCCAGGCGACCCCCAAATAAGGGATATAAACGAACGCATCAGATTGCTTGTGGATGAATACAAGCGGGCGAAATGGGAGGAGCACCTAAGAGGTTGTAACCTCTCTACCGGTGTGGGTAAACTTTGGTCCACCGTAAAGTCCCTATCGAATCCGACTAAGCACAAACACAAAGTTTCCGCCGCCTTTGGTGACAAAGTGCTGTCGGATGCGAAAAAATGCGCGAGCACTTTCTGCCGACAATATATAATGCATTCTACGGTCGACAAAGATAGACGGAGGGAAAACAAACACGCACATAAACACAAATTCAGGGCGTCACCAATCACCATCACCGCTAAAGAGGTTGAGGACGCCATTGGTCGCGCTAAACCATCCAAAGCAGTGGGCTCAGACGGCATAGCCATGCCGATGCTTAAAAGCCTAGGGAAAGAGGGTTTCAAATATTTAGCGCAGGTCTTCAACCTGTCTCTTTCCACCTTTGTCATACCCGAGAAATGGAAAATGGCCAAGGTGGTCCCACTACTAAAGCCTGGTAAACCAGCTAACATAAGAGAGCCGTATCGTCCGATATGTCTTCTATCGCCAGTAGCAAAGACGCTTGGAGCCATTTTGCTCTCTTATTTCCAAGCAAATTTGCAGCTAGCCTCTCATCAGCATGGCTTCAGAAAACTCCATAGCACTACCACCGCGCTAAATGCCATTAACACCCAGATAAATTGCGGTTTAAATCAAAACCCCCACCATAGAACAGTACTCGTAGCGCTAGACCTATCAAAAGCTTTTGATACGTCAACTATGGCTCGTTACTGCAAGACCTGGAAGGGTCTACCCTTCCCCCATTTCTTAAAAGGTGGACCGCAAATTATCTGGGTGGTCGGCAGGCATCGGTGCAATTTAGAAACGAAACATCAAAACCAAGGAGAATTAAACAAGGGGTGCCACAGGGTGGTGTCCTATCCCCACTTTTGTTTAATTTCTACATATCTAAGCTACCTTCACCACCGGAAGGAGTCACAATCGTTTCCTACGCCGATGACTGCACAATAATGGCCACAGGCCCAGGCCCACAGATCGATGAGCTATGCAATAAAATAAACGGATAACTCGCTGATCTCTCCAGTTTTTTCGCCTCGCGAAACCTGGCATTATCACCGACTAAATCTTCCGCAACCTTATTTACAACATGGACGTCCCAAATGTCGACCAGTTTGAACATCCACGTCGATGGCACTACGCTACCGACTGTCCTACACCCCAAAATCTTGGGTGTGACGTTTGATCAGAATCTACATTTTGGTGAGCACGCAGCCGCAATTGTTCCGAGAATTCAGAGCCGTAACAAAATCCTCAAATCCCTCGCTGGCAGTACCTGGGGAAAAGATAAAGAAACGCTCATGACTACGTACAAAGCAATTAGCCAGCCGATTACATGCTACGCGTCACCCATATGGTCGCCAAGCCTAAAAATTACCCACTGGAAGAAGCTACAGGCCTGCCAAAATACTGCTCTCAGAATTGCCACGGGCTGTCTTCTTATGTCCCCAGAACACCATCTGCATAATGAGGCGATAATACTCCCCATCAGGGAGAGAAATGAGATGCTGACCAAACAGTTCCTGTTGAATACCCAGAAACCTGGGCATCCCAACAGACATCTGATTTATGAACCAGCACCGCCTAGAGGCTTAAAGAGTCATCCCCGCAAGCAGTTTGAGGAAATACGGCATCTGAGAACCTAGCCGTATGAAGCGGAAAAATACAAGCAGGTCCTTGGTGAACTCCACAAACAGGCGTCGGACCTTTATGCCGGAATTGCCCGGTGAATCCAGTACTCAAAGAAAAGTTTCCAAAACTCGCGGAAGAGGAACGCATACTCCCCAGGGAAACGCGTGTCACTCTTGCTCAACTTCGTTCTGGATACTGTAACAGGTTAAACTCTTACCTATCCAGAATCAACCCCGACATACAAAATGTATGCCCCGCTTACAATGTGTCCCCACATGACACCAACCATCTCTTTAATTGTAATGTGGAACCAACGCCTCTAACACCCCTTTTCTTATGGTCCACCCCTGTTGAAACAGCAAGTTTCCTTGAACTCCCGTTAGAGGATATTGATGACAATTTGTGATCGGTCGCGGCTGTTAGGTGGGACGAAGCACTGCTACAACAACAACAACAACAACAGCATGTAATGAAAGGAAAAGCCAGTAAATAAAAGTTCATCATGGCCTATGACGCGACGACGAGTATACGTCATGGGGAAGCAACGATATAAACGAGTTGGAGAAGTCATTGTATCAAATAACCTCTTTATACGCAATAAAAGCGATTCTCGGACTTTTATATTTCCGACTTAAATAGTAATGAACTGGGAGGTTTCGACATCTCGAACCATTGTATTATCCTTTTTATATGGACTGAGGAACAGGTTAATCCACCGCACACATATACAAAAATAACATCTAAAAATCAGTAAGCAAGATTCACGAGTATCCTCAATTGCTTAAGAATATACCATCATTTAATACATGAAATATCGCAAATACATTTAAGATATCACATACTGAATATGACATACCACAAACCATATGACTTGTCGTACATAAAAGCTATCTTATATCCCTATAAATATATTCAATATGATTTGCTCAACATCACTCATCAAATATGATATGTTGAATTTTGGATCTCAAACATGACAAATCATATAATCACTATCATATCTAATATCTTTTACTACACGTCACACAAAATGCGTCAGATGGATATTACAGATAAGATATCACATCGCATGTAAAGAAACGATGTGTCATGTCGTATATAAAACATGCTATCTCATATCATAAATAATATATCCTACATATAATATCACATGCTCAACATCACTAATCTAATATCACATATTGAGCTTTGGATATCACATATGACAAATCAAAAATAATATAGTCAGCTCATCATATCTATAAATCGCATGTATACCATATCGATAGGCTTTTGCAGAGATCACACTCCCACCTCATGGGCAGAAAATGTAATCTGGACGACCAAATTAGGGAGAAATTTTCAGGCAGCGTACAAGGTTGCCTTTCCAGTATCCAAAAAAAATAAGATCTTCCGTTCGTGGTGTGATAAAATCCTAAGTGCCTTAAGGTTGAATTTCGTGAAGGTTCTCTTCGAATGTCACTAGAAGGGATGATGGTCATACCGTGTAGCCAAAGATTATCGAAAATAATGATGTTGCAGGCGCAAACTTCCGTGGGAAGCAGCGGAGCGTAACAAAATTCTAGTAGGTCACTTTCACCACACCAAAAACTTTAACACAATTTTTAAAATAATTTAAGCACAGAAATACACGTATTGGAGTTTTAGAAAGTAAAAGTTAAAATTCTGAATACATTAGCTGAATAAAAAGTGTACAAATAATTGTTAAATAACAAATACAGACAGTGGTAGTTAACAAATTCTGCTGTGCTAAGTGGTGAATGTGACCTACTAGAATTTTTGCTTCACACGATTTTTCGTCCCTGCAACATCTTACTTTTCGATAATCTTTGGTATAGCGAGAATGGTCATACCGTATAATGACAGCTACAGCTGAGCTTTTTTCTTTCTAATTGTCGGCCTAGCTAGTATATGCAAAAGTTCCTCCGTAATTCCCCTTTTGGGAAATCTAGGTAGGTTAGCGGAAATTATTTTTCCAAGTATTTTAATTTTATTAACAATTCTGCCTGGTTGTAGCATATATCCGATCCAGTTTTCAGTAACTTATGATGAGTTTAAGGCATCAAAACTTCTGTTGCTTTTATCACACATCATGACTCATCCTAAAAAGTTTTTCGAGCTTGCAAAAGCCCTTTAGCAAATTAGATAAATGATGAGCCAGCAATGTTTGTTGTCCCCAATGTGCTTTTATTTCATTGCAATAGGGGATGGACGAAAGGGGAAGTCGATTTTCGATGCTAGTATAGTGAGATCAACCCGCACACTGGTGCCATAACTGCCGCCGACGGTTTTGAATTATTTTGTTAGGAGACATCAGAGAAGTATATCATAGTTCTCTCAACAAATTTGTCATTAGTTTTATTCAGTATTGATAGCGCAATATATAGCTTTTCCAACCCAACTGTCAACCTCACCTACCCGTGGCGAATCATGTTTCTTTAACAGTCGAGGTAGGCTCTGGCGACCCCAAGTTTCCCATGAATATAGGGGGTGGGATGGTTCAATGGCGTAGAAGGTTTCGTGTGGTCATACTAAATTGTTCACGAGCTGGGCGGGCTAGTACTTTAATGGTGCTTGTTAACGGAAATTACCGGATCTGCATCCGGAAAAGGACCAACAACATTGATAACACTCTCCAAGGTCTTCGGGGAGTGTCCTTATCGCTACAAGAAGAACAACGTCATTTAGAAGAGAAGCTCAGCCTTAATCTCCATTCGTGTACACTTAAACAAATACTTTGTAGAATTTTTCAAAATGTATCACGGTTCACATTTTCCTTTAATGTAAATTTCTGTTAGCAAAGCTTTTGGGAGCGAACAAAAACAAAGCTGGTTTATTGTTATTAATAAGAATTTGTTTTCCAATACAAAGTTACTTGTGACGCAGTTTTGTGCGGTTTCCTTTCACAGACAACTGAAATGGCAGTGAACAACAATTGTAACTGACAGACCACTACATGAACAATAACAACAAGTAAAACCTTTTGTGGTTCCCTAAGCTGAAAAGTATTGTGAAAGGAATCTGTACAATAAAAGCTTCCTGCCGATAAGGAAAATTAGGCTGCCAGTTGCGTGGGATATGTAGCACGAGACGCACTGCTGCTATTATTTATCACCACGGTAACAACAATGAGCGCAGCAGCAAATTGATGTGGGTAAATAGCGTAGGTATATAGAATTAACTTGGCTAATTGATTGGTTTTCTTTTTCTAAGTTTTGGCTCAGTCCAGGTGCCTCTCATTTCTATCTCACGCAACAATAGAGCTTTTAAGGGAATACGAGACCTACGAATAGGAATAACAGAAACTGAAAATAATATCACAGTGCAGAATGAATTATGTAGCAATGTGGAAAGGTACTTGATTTTTTTGCTAAATTTATGTTTCTGAAAAGCGAGTTGCAGCTAGAAACGTGTTTGCGAAAGAAAACTATCGAGTAGTAATCGCGCTAAAAATTCGGTTTTTTAATAATTTTGTAGTAGAAGGAGCAACGTTTCGTTGCTACTTCACTAGGCGAGAGTGTTCTAGCCTATATAGTTGTATGCTTACTTTATATAGATAGGACAGGTGAAAATAATTTGTTTAACACCAGAAATGACAAGCTACTCGTACCTTTTACTAGGGCCGGAAGGGACCTACCCAGAAACACCCCTGCAGAAAATCGCAGTAGTTCTGAACTAGCGCCAAACTATTACATTAAGAGAGTGCTTTCAGCTGACACTTTTAACACTGTGATGGTCTACGAACAGGCACACCTTTTCAACATGTTCTTAACTAGTTCAGTGGTAGGTCGGTCTGAATTAGTAGCAGTATTTGATTAATTAATTAAAATCCCGCGTTATTTGTATAACTGTGCGTACCAACTGTCTGTGTGATGATAGCGTGCACCTCTACCACACCGAGAGTCCTGGGTTCAAGACCGGATAAAAAAAAAACATCACAGTACGTCAGAAATAGATTTTCTAAGCGAAGTCTCCTCTTAGGAGTGGTTTGCCAAACACTCCGAGTGCATTTCTGCCATCATCAAAGTCCTCTAATGAAAATACACGACAAAAATCCACGGAAACATTTTCCATAAGGGCGGACCATAGAGAGATTTTTGTTAGAGGTGTAGGTTCCACATTACATTTGAAAATATGTTAATATGTTTGGGGTCATGTGGGAGCACATCGCATGCAGGACATACTTTCATTCTCGACAAGTAGGAGTTTAACCTGTTATAGTATGCAGAATGCGGTTGGGCCAGGGTGGCTCGTGTCTCCCTTAGTAGTGTGCTTTCACTTCTGCATAGGTAAGACAGTGTGTATTGATAACGGGGTTCCCGGGCGCGTCCTGGCAAAAGCGTTTAACGATTCTGTATGCATTTTGCGTCGGACCACCTTATGCTCGTCTGGATTAAACGGGTGTGTTGACAGGTGCCGGATCTTATCGTAGTGCTTATGAATATTGTAACGAATTTGCTTGCAAATCCTCTTATTTGCAATCCTTTGCTAAGTTCGAATCACTAAACTGTTGAATAAATAACTCCAATATTGAATAATGGAAAAATTGCCTTTATTAAAATACTTCACAATAACACTCAAACTGTGCAACGAATAGCTTAATAACCAAACTGATTGATAGCTCAAATCAAACTGAATTCCAGCGCCTCTACATCTGCGGCCTTTTATACTCTCTGGTTTCCTCGTTAGCATCTTCTATAATCTACTAGCCTTGTCCATGAGCTCTCAAACTTCTCAGCTATAACTAAAATTGCACAATTTTATACATCTTCTAGGCGCTTCCAGAATCTACTTGTCCAGTAGCTCTCAAACTTAGCTGTAACTACAATTGCACAATTTTATAGTTTTTCTCATTGCATACTTATAGGAGTATCTCAGATATATGCATGTGTTAGTGCATTGACTCTCCGCTGCTCGTATACGTACATGGTACATATATGTAGACGCAGTTATTGTTTCGTTCATGTAGATACATAATGATTGAATTATTGATGTGCATTCACGTCACTGCTTAGCATCGGCTTAGAGACGGCAGCACTCCTTAGTTTTGCTAATATTCGTAACAATATGTTTTCTTAACCCAATTGTAGGCGGGGCTATGTCAAGCAGTTGTTTTCTAGGGTGTCCAGGTTTGTGAAAATTTAGCAAAAACTGCCTCTTTAGCGTTTCGTTGTCCTCTTTAATGTGGAGCACTTTGATCTCATTATGTACATAGGTGATGTTCAGGGGTCATAAGGAGACAAACTTAACTTCAAGTAATTGTGAAAACTTTACTTAAAGTAATAGCAAAACTACCCCTAAGTGATGCCAAAAACAATCTCGAAATATTGGTTTGATACGAAAATGTTATCGGATATCTAAAAGTTGTCGATGTGTTATCATATAGTTATCAATTTTTTTATCGAAAACTTATTGACTTGTTATAGCAATGGTAGCAATTTGTATATCAGACTATCCTCGATTTTTAATCGAAATTTATGAAATAGTTATCGATTTGTTTTCAAAAAGTATAGATTATTTATCGGAAACTTGTCGATAATCTACCCAAAAGTTATCGATAGCTATTGAAGTCTTGCCATTATTTTATCGGGTTGTTATCGATTGGTTACCGACGACTCATCGGCCTATTATTATATATCGATAAAACACCAGCAGAAAATCGATGACATATCTTTAACCCGTTGATAACAAGCCACTCGGCAACCAATAAGAAGCTAAGAAAGTCGATAGTAAACCGATCACACGACGATAATAATTCGCTGTCATTAATAAGAATATAATTAAACAATAACTTTTCGTTATCGATGTAAAGCCGACGAAGTAATAAAGTAAAGTAATAAAGTTGCATCTATCATGGTTCAACTTAAATCCCTGGGCTCTAGTTTACTTGAAAATATTGGTTTTCTAGAAATACACTTGTTAGTAGCGTGGCATCTTTTTATTGACAGTACACTAGATTTTGGACCCCTACAACAATGCTTCCAAACAACAGCTCTGTTGAGTCATAGATGCCGCTCTGAAAACGTCTCTGGAAGGGATTGGAAACACATTGCCTGGGAAGCAAAATAAATTTCTACATCCTTTGCCAATATAAAGAACCTATTGATTGTTTGAATTTAAATAAGAATTCAACTCGATACGATACTCTGTTTCGGATATCTTTATACAACCTTCAAGCAAAGGATATCGTCATCTAGTACCAAGTATATCGATAGGGTACCCTATCGTATCGAAATTCATATTCTCAGTTCTCGCTGCTTTATCCGCTCTTAAACAATGTCATAAAAGGCACATCTTCCCATCTAATACTAACAAAAGAGACACTGTTGACCTTATTCTCTAATACTTCACATATCCCTAGTGACATACATAAACAATACGTGATCAGCTGTGGAAGGCGGATTTTGTCAAGAAACGAGAACAACAGAACAAACGATGTGAATAAGAAGAAGAAAGGATGGTAGAACTAAGAGCTTTTGCATACAAAAACCAATTTTAAGCTAATCAGAGTCCAATGAACGCAAAATTTCCTGGCCTGGCTAATACACAAAAGCGCCTCAATCCTGCTCAATTCTAAATGGATTTAACAAAGACAATACCAACAACAATAAACATACTAGCAAAATTTGATTGCGATGTTAATCAAGAATATTCGCGCCAATGCCAATAAAAGCGACAAAGAGCCATGTCAACGCATGCTAGCTAGCAATTACTGATAAGCGGGTTCAGTACAAAAACAAATGCAATCCAAATCGTTTGACCAAATAAAATTGGCAATTTTATTGTCAATGCATTCGACGATAAGAGCTCGCTAGCGCCAACAATGTCATTGTCACGAGCTAACGAGCTTTCAGTTATTCGCTAATGCCCTCCAGTATTCAAATTTCTTTCCACATTCATTTGCGCTCATAAGCTGGAGAATGAAAGGGACTATGTTAAAAGTGTCCCACTTTTCTAGTGTTTGGGCGACCCATACGAGCTCTGGCTCTGCCATTTCATAATAATCGTGTCTGGTGACCAGAACGCCAGGTTGAGCAAGAAGATAACTTTGAGCCCAGAGCCGGTAAATTCAGCTTTTATTGCGAAAACTTATCCCATGGATTAAAGATAATGATATCTGACATGGCTTAGTCCCCTGATTGAAAACACGTTAGCAGAGACATATATATACTTAAGGTACACTTTGACATCTGTTTTTTAAACAATATTTATCGAGACTTAAGGGAAAGTAAGAACGGCGCAACCGTGGTGTGATGGTAGTGTGCTCCGCCTACCACACCTTATGCCCTGGGTTCGCACCCCGGGCAAAGCAACATCAAAATTTTAGAAATAAAGTTTTTCAATTAGAATAAAAATTTTCTAAGCCGGGTCGCCCCTCGGCAGTGTTTGGCAAGCGCTCCGAGTGTACTTCTGCCATGAAAAGCTTTCAGTGAAAACTCATCTGCCTTGCAGATGCCGTTCGGATTCGGCATAAAACATGTAGGTCCCGTCCGGCCAATTTGTAGGGAAAATCAAGAGGAGCACGACGCAAATTGGAAGAGAAGCTCGGCCTTAGATCTCTTCGGAGGTTATCGCGCCTAACATTTATTTTTCTTTTAAGAAAAGGGAAAAGAAAAAAGGAGAAGAAAGGAAAGAAAGTATTAGAATCAAAACAGAAGCAAGAACCGAAACCGGATGGTGTGTTATTGAAGTGTTACTGATTTGTTATCGATAAGTTATCGGCTATGTTATCGACGGGATATGCTCGTATTTTTCATTTCTTTTGAGATTTCATCAGTTTATTATTGACCAAGTTTATACGGGTTATCGATTTCTTAACGAAATTTTACAAATTTATTATCGATAACAAAGTTAATCGATGAGTTGTCGATTTTTATCAACTAGTAATCGGGTTTTAATAGAAAAGCTACTGATGTATTATTGAAAAATGGAACTATTATTTATTGAAAAGTTAACGATTTGTTCCAAAAGTAATCGGAGTGTTTGTTTTCGAAAATTAATCGATTATTTCGAAAAGCTGTCGATTTGTTATAGAAAAGTAACAGATTTACTATCAGAGATGTATCGGTTGTGAAGAAGTAATTGACATGCTATCAAAGCGTAATCGATTTTTTATAGCTGTGTTGTCGATTTGTTATCAAAAAATATCGATTTACTATCTGAGCATATACCAAAAAATTTGAGTGGGTATGCAGATTATCAATGATCAGCATTACGGGAGCTAAAAACTACCCCGACGGTAAACATAATGGCCAAAAATATAGTACTATCCAGTGAAGCTTGAGATCAGCTCGTAGTGCCATCTAATATTGGACTAAGGGAATATATGAACTCGTGCCTTGAGCTTCGAAAGAGATTTTGGGGGCCACAATTGAGCCGGATGGTTGGCAGAACATACTATGTACGTTTATACCAATGGCTCTAAATTAACGGAAGGGGTCGGGTCTACTGACCCAAAACTAAGTAGATCCTAGTGCCGACAGTAGACATCCCAAACCATTTGGAAGAAATCAAAAGGAGACAAGAGATACATACGATGATCAAGAAAGAAAGGCCTGGACATAAGCGCGGCGCTGCAACATTTTTAAGATCGTATGCAAATCCTACGATATTGGACTCATATTTCTAAAGAGAGAAGACTTTTGGCTCAAGATGAGCATACTAACCGGATACTGTCTTCTGGCGTCACATGATTAAAAGAGAGGCCTCGTCAGTAACAGCAGATGTAGCAAGTGCGAGTTGCAGGAAGACTGGGTTGAGTACGTTCTGTGTTCGCGCCCTACGCATGCCAGGTCAAAGCATGAGCTTTTAGGGGCGACAGAACTGCCTGATCCCGAGGGAACAACTAAGCTAGGTCCTAGAAAGTTTCTAGTATATGCCAAGAGGAAGGAGTTTTTCTATAACATAATTCCTGGCACCTGATTGGGGCTCTTCCGTTTGTCCGTCAAACAAATTCTGGTAACACTACGGACATAATCAGTGTTTTTGAAATCTTTGTCGACCGGCCAGTTCAACCCCACCTAACATATTGGAGCATTACAGTTCGGTGTCGGCTGTTATCGACGACTCATCGGTTTGTTATGAAAGAGATACCGCTGAAACTTCAATACAAAATCAATGACACATATTTAGTCCGTCAATAATATGCACTTAAGAAAGCAATGCGACTGGAAGATAACAAGCCAATAATAAACAGACACCTCTCCGATAATTGGGCTATCGATTAGAAGCCAATAATGGATTAATAGCCGCTCAGTATGTTGAAGGCGATGAAGTTTTTCTCAAATATACCGAAATTGTTTGTTTCTGGGTTAGTTACCTCTTTTGTGGGTCAACTTCATCCCCTGTGCAAGCTCTAGTTAGTTTCAATGTCTAATTATTTTGAAGCATATAGCGACCGCCGTGATGTGGTGGTAGCGGTCTACGCCTACCACATCGAAGATCCTGAGTTCACGCCTCGGGCAAAGCAAAATCAAAATTTCAGAAAGACTTTTTTCAGTTACCAGAAAGCTTATCTCAGCGGGGTCGCCTCTCGGTAGTGGTTTGGCAAGCACTACGTGTGTATTTCTGGCATGCAAAGCTTCTCAGCGAAAACTTATCTGCCTTTCAGGTGTCGCTCGGAGCCGCCATAAAACATGTAGGTCCCGTTGCGCCAATTTATAGGAAAAATTAAAAGGAGTACGAATCAAGTTGCAAGAGAAACACGGCCTAAAATCTCTTCGGAGGTTGGGCGCCTTACATTTATTTATTTATTTACATAACAAGGTTCGAGATATTTAGGGTAAATGTTCGCCAAAAGCTTAGATGTAACTTTATATCTCCAGTTGAAGTATAATATGTGTATGTTTTTCAAACTTCTTTGAATTGTGGCTGTAAAAGTCCAAGCTTACTTCTGTCAAAATTATCCCAACCTATTCTACGATACATTCTGTAGTAATCCAACACCTGCTACACACATTTTCTCTGCAAAAGATAAATTTACGATAAAACTGTTTTGTAAGAAGGTACAACCTTTTTTCTTAATCTTTAACTTTGCTCACTTTTATTTATAACAACTTAATACAGACATTTACATTTCCACACACAATCATATGCTCCTACACGACTACATATGTACATTAAGCTGGGTTGATTTGCATTGACAAAAGTTAACCCGTATCGCGCCGTCGATTTTTCGATAGGTTTTGGGTTCAGGAAAAAAAGTTCCACTAAGCATACCCAAAGAAATAATTTTCGAGCCTGTAAAATTTGATTTTTTTGACCTTTTTTTCTTTGATTTTTAAGGTTTTTTTCATGAGCTACTTAAAAAAATTTCATTTGATTCTAAAATTTTCATGTATACCCTGTAAGACTCAGAATTGTCCGGTAAAAACTTTGGCGATAACAGTTTTTTGAAAAAAAAAAAAAAAAATAGCTTTTGAGTTTTGAGGACTGTTTTGATGAAAAAATTTATTTTTTCGCCATTTTTTGTTAAGGGTTTCTTCAGAAACGTGCAAAAGTGTTGCCGATGAAAATGAATTTGTCTCATAGTTCCTATCCCACTTAAAATTATGCGGTAAAAATGTTGGCATTAACAGTTTAAAAAAAAAAATTTTTTTTTTGGTTTTTGGGACTTGTTTTGGTCGAAATGGATTTTTTTCATTTTCAAAGCTCCAAATCATTTTTTATGTATATGTTTCCGTTAGACCCACCAATAAGTATACCAAAATTATCAGGGAACGAGCTGAGTTGATTTAGCCATGTCCGTCTGCCCTTCCGTCCGTCCGTCTGTCCGTCTATCCGTTTGTTTGAACGCAAACTAGTCCCTCAATTTTTAAGGTATCATGATGAAATTTGGTAAGCAGGCATATTTTGATGGTGGATTTGACATTTGTCGGAATCGACCGGATCGGATAACTATAGCATATACCTCCCATACAACCGATTGCTCAATAAGAGGGATTTCACCATTTCTGACCCATTTCTGCCTCATTTTAACAGACGAAAAAATAAATTTTTTCACCAAAACACTCCTCAAAACACAAAAAATATTTTTTTTTTTTTCAAAATACTGTTATCGCCAAAGTTTTTAGCGGACAATTGAGAGTTTTAAAATCAAATTAAAATGTTTCAAGTAGGTCATGAAAAAAACCATAAAAATCAAAGAAAAAAGTCAAAAAACTCAAATTTTGCAGGCTCGAAAATTATTTTTTTGGGTATGCTTAGTGGAACTTTTTTTCCTGAGCCCAAAACCTATCGAAAAATCGATGGCGCGATATAGGTTAATAAATCGACCCAGCTTAATGTACATACCTACCTACAATCTTTTGTATAGTGTTGGGAACTATCGAATGAATCGATAATTAATTACTGAATGATTTTATGTATCGAATGAATTTTTTCATTCATTCATTCATTTTATCTGCTATTTAGCTAGCCTGAGGCCAGTACCGATGTTTTTATACCCAGATGTACTTGTACACAGGGTATTATAACTTTGATTGGATAACGGTTGGTCGAAAAAAAATTTGATTGAGCTATGTCCGTCCGTCCGTCCGTCTGTCCGTTAACACGATAACTTGAGTAAATATTGAGATATCTTCACCAAATTTGGTACACGAGCTTATCCGGACACAGAATAGATTGGTATTGATAATGAGCGAAATTGGATGATAAAAACCTGATTATTTAGTAAATAATGCACCTATAATGTTGAAATTTGACGTGTGGACTGATATTGAGAGTTGACAAAAATTTGAAAATTTTTTTTTAAATGGGCGTGGTACCGCCCACTTGTGATAAAATCAATTTTACAAATATTATTAATTATAAATCAAAAATCGTTAAACCTATCGTAACAAAATTCGGCAGAGAGGTTGCCTTTATTTACTTTGAAAAAAATTTACGAAATCGGTTAAGGACCACGTCCACTTTTATATAAAAGATTTTTAAAAGGGTCGTGAACGAATAAAATAATCTATATCTTTGCAAAAAAGAGTTTTAGTTATATCAATGATATTTAATTTCCCAAGTGGATTTATAACAATAGGAAACACTTCAAATTTTATAAATGGGCGTGGCACCGCCCCTTTTATGACTCAGCCATTTTCTATGTTTCGAGTGGCATAACTCGAAAAAAGAAATAGTTCAGAATAGCACCACATGTATATATATTATTGCGCAGCTTTGTAACACTATTAAGCAGGTAAAAGAACAACAACAGCATTTCAAGGTTTCACCCGAACTTAGACTTCCTTACTTGTTTGTAGTACATTTATTATACAATACACAGTAGTACATTTATTATACAAAGACACATATTGAATATGACTAAAATGGGGTAAATTTTGCTTCAAGTAAATAATGAAAATATTCAATTTAAATGCCTTTGTTACATATTATGCAAATCACATGCATGATACGCAAAAGGTTTGGGTACGCAACCCACTGAGTTTTTTGGTCTTACCAATTCATATGTCCAATACATCAGTACTCCACCAAACCTTTGGGGAGATTTTATGCCGCTACAACAACAACAACATAAGGGCAGAAGATTAGTGCAAATGAATTTGTGTCTGTATTGTTCAAAAACAAAATTTTGTTTGAACAGTCCTTCTCAAACATCCGCTATTGGAAATGTCTTGTTGTCGTTGTAGCAGTGCTTCCGATCACAAATTGTCATCAATGACCTCTAACGGGAGTCCGAGGAAACTTGCTATTTCAACAGGGGTTGACCATAATGAGAGGGCCGTCAGAGACGTTGGTTCCACAATACAGTTAAAGAGATGGTTGGTGTCATGTGGGAACACATTACTAGCAGGTTATATGTTTTGTATGTCGGGGTTGATTCTGGATAGGTAAGAGTTTAACCTGTTACAGTGACCATATCGAAGTTAAGCTAGAGTGACTCTCGTTTCCCTAGGGAGAGTGGCAATGTCTTCGACTGGTACTGTTAAGGAACTGCTCGCTGTACTTACTGCAGTAGTTGACGAAAGAGAAGTAGATCTACGTTACAGGCGCTATTTCTCCTGAAGTTACATTCCTTTGTTCTGACGAAGACGGATGCTTATGGCGTAGATGGTCATTTAAATTTGATTAAATTTAAATATTTGTTTGCATATATGGCATTTACCTTCATTTCCATTTTTGGTGAAAAACTGCCAAACGGAAGATTTCTTCAATCCAGGCCGCATTATAAATATATCTTCACAATTTAAACAGTAATAAAATAATTAAAAAACATTTTTTAAGTTTAAACGGTTTTATTGAAAACAATACTCACATGAAGTAATAATACGAAAAGCTAGAAAATAATTAGGTAGGTCCTAGGTTCTAGTCATCACACTCCTTATCAATCTATGGCGTTGATCAGACAATTAAATAAAAGCGTTGGGCGCGTGAAATTTCTAAAAATGTGACTGATGAAGGTGCAGTTAGTTTTACTTATGACTATCAGTAGAAATATGACGCGTCCAACGCTTTTATTTAATTGTCTGATCAACGCCATAGATTGATAAGGAGTGTGATGACTAGTACCTAGGACCTACCTAATTATTTTCTAGCTTTTCGTATTATTATTACTTCATGTAAGTATTGTTTTCAATTAAACCGTTTAACTTAAACATTTTTTTTAAATTATTTTATTTTCAAGTTTTTAGTCTTTATTTAATTTCCTATTATTTCTCATTCTATTTAGTTCATTTAGTGTCTCATTATTACAAGGACTCTTTCCTGACAATTTGTTACAACCTAAGTCCTCAATACATAATCCTTCCAAAGACTTTACTCCACTCTGCGCCACGTATGCTTGTCCCTCCTCCAACTTCAAAATATTTTGGTGTCACTTATACCGGACTGTGTGCAATATTTGTTCCAAATATGAGCCAAATCGGGCATCATAGGTCGCTTTAGATTCATGTATCTATGTATTATGTGTTCCAAATATGGGCAAAATCGGACCACAAATATGATTTTTGTGAACATCTCGATCCTTCCGCCACCTAGCGGCGATTTTTTTTGATAGGTCGCTCTCAATTCTTGTATGTATTAAGTGTTCCAAATATGAGCCAAATCGGGCCACAAATACGATTTTTGTGAATATCTCGATCCATGCGCCACCTAGCGGCGATTTTCTTTCGCAGGTCGATTTCTATTCTTGTATGTATTAAGTGTTCCAAATATGAGCCAAATCGGGCCACAAATACGATTTTTGTGAATATCTCGATCCATGCGCCACCTAGCGGCGGGGTTTTTATTTCTTATTATTGCATTGTCATCGGGTTATGAACTATATTCCAAGTTTCATGCTTGTAGCTTATCGGGAAGTTACTTAAATTTCAATTACAAGATTCGTTCACAACAGCCGTGCAGCCGTGCATGCGGCCATGCGGCCTGTCAACTCAAGCTAAATAAAACCGTTTAAAAAGCTCTTCCTCAGATAAAAATTTGAAATAATTAACGTGCTTAAAATGTTTTTCTATTAGGTTGAAGTATGCTACACGTTAACATTTTATTTTAATATCTTTTTAACTGAGATCACCGAGCGATTCGAAAATATAGTAATGAACGAATCATTTATACAAAAAACTAGTATTTCGAAAAATTAGTAATGAACGTGTTTCAATTGACTATCGAATGAGTGAACTATCGTATAACTAGATAGTTTTTATTCGATAGTTCTCAACACTACTTTTGTATATTTGTGAATGTGTCTGAAGTGCTATTTCTCGTAAAAGTAAGAGAGTATCCTGCGCCCGTTGCTAGCGGCAAAACTGCAGTAACTTATTACTTCAACAACTTCATCGTTGTATTTGTGGTCGCTCTTATTTCGATGAGGTCGAAGTAACTGTAAAAAGTTGCATGCAACAACTAAAATCGCAACAAAGTTTATACATTTTTTTGCTTCTTTGCTTTATTCTTTGTCATAAATTTTATCCTGCTCAAGAGCTTGTGGGTGGCTCACCAACTGACTTTATGAATATACAAATAAATTGCAATTGAAAAGCCAAAAATGTAAATGAAACGGCAGTCAAAAATTTAGTCCATTTTAAATGTACGCGTAAGAATATTGCTGTAAGAATATATGTAGATATGTCGATGAGTAAATGCTAGTGGTATTTGTAAACTTTGGCTTATATGAGTATGTGAGAGCAAAATATACTGCGGTATTGTTGCAGCAATGTGGCAAGGTGCTGGCTTACATTTTCGTGCGCTGGTATCACGAAGCTGGCGCTATGACTGATAATCCAACTTTGCTAGCACAATTGCACTCTGAGTACTTTGTCGACCAACACGGCATCAAATGTTCGCGTGTACTGATTTCGTAGCCTCGCATAGATGATAGTGGCAAGTAATCTTCCTACAACTTGACATGAAGCATAGACCTCCGGTTAAATCTAGCTGTCGTTCAATGAAATTAGTTGTATTTGTCACTCCCATTATTAAGTTCACAGGTATTATTAACGTCACTGACGCCGTCGTTATCGATAGCGCAATAACACACCGCAAAGTAGTATTACACAATATCATGCAACAATCGGTAAGGAAAATGCATTTGTAAGTAAATGATGGGAAGTCAGACTGGAAGTCAGTAAAGTGGTAGCTAAAAGTAATACATTGTTTCTTATCCACCGGAAATTGATAAAATATGGCAAGCCGGAATTTGCAAAGTTAGGAAACATTTTTTATAGAAGCTATAAATATATGAAGATACAATTTTATGAACATAAATGATTGCTAAATATTCAGATAGAACTAACGACCTTTTAACCTTAATACACCTGGAAAAATGCATCAAATGTGGATAGTGTGGTAAACAGTGTTATTATGTGAACTTTGACTTCATTACTTGTGGGTCTTTTTGGCATAGGCGCCAAAAAATATATGACGGCTTGTGTATGATCCGTCAGGTATTTAAGACATTTTATAGACACCCCTTCACAGTCAAAACAACACGGACATTAGCTGCAGCGGTGAAATTATAGTAATACATTTTAATCTAATGAACGCATGTTCGTCCTTATATATTGTTGCGAATCATAAGGATTATCGATAATAATTTGCTTTCTGTGATCGTTCGAATCACTGAACTATCGAGTTAACTCAAATCTTCAGTACATTAAAATGTTCTTTACTTACAGCACTACCAAAGAGTATATATTTGCTTTCAACGTTTCATACTGATTGACCATAACTTGGACTGTGCCGCTTTTATACTCACAATTGACTTTTTCTCCGCGAACAACCTTCTCCGTTAGTTGTTTATTTACGTTTTTTGTCTGCATCTCATATTCGGTGTTGCCTTCTATGTATATGTGTAGACAATGTCATCTCCGCTCTTTGTTGCTGTGTATATGTGCGTGTAATATCGTCCACGCTCTTAGCTGCTTTATTCGTGTGTGTTTAGTAATTATCTATATTTATTTACTAGCAGCATAGTGACGTGCTGAGACTGCTGATATTCGCCACAATATAGATTTTAGCCTCTTCTATCATTTTGCAAGCTGCAGTTTCAAGGAGTGTTGTTGGCATTGAATCACCGAATATAATGAATCAATGGTGCTTAAGGTCTAACCTATGTGACGAATATGATGCCTTGCGCCTCCCACTGCCGATTTCTTGCTTTCCTGCATGTCACCTGCCGCCATTTATTTTGAAGACCAGAATGTAGCGGATAACCCAATCGCTCATGCCCGTAGCTTTCTGATTAATTTTAAATGTTACAAACACAAAAACAAATTTCTTCCTTGATTATGGTATTTAAGTCGAACGAAAATCATACTCTACAAGTCACTTTGCGTACCCGTCCTGCTATATGGGGCAGAAGCATGGACCATGACAACAGTAGATGAAGCGGCTTTGGGAGTGTTCGAGAGAAAAGTTCTTCGAAAGATTTATGGACCTCTACGCGTTGGCGATGGCGAGTACCGAAGAAGATTTAATGATGAGCTGTACGAGCTATACGCAGACATCAACATAGTCTAGCGAATTAAAACGCAGCGGCTGCGCTGGCTAGGCCATGTTATGCGAATGAAAGATGATGCTCCGGCCAAGAAAGTGTTTCTATCGGAACCCGCCTATGGAAGCAGAGGTAGAGGGCGGCCCCCACTCCGTTGGAAGGACCAGGTGGAAAACGATTTAAACTCCCTTAGTGTAACCAATTGGCGCCGGTTGGCGGAGCGAAGGAGCGACTGGCGCGCCTTGTTGGACGGCCATAACCGTTTAGACGGTTAAGCGCCAATTAAGTAAGTAAGTAAGATATCATAAGGCTCAAGCACAATAAATATTTTTAAATTAGGTTCCCCTCACATATTGCTATTTTCACTACCAACCTATGGCAACCACACACAGCAACATGATATGTGGGGGTGGACCTGGTTAAAGGCAGAGAAACGTGTGTTTTGCTTAGGTGGACGTTGTTATTCTCTTAATAGTTCTCATTTCTTAGTCGTAGTTTCACCATTATTTCTTAAGGCAAGTCCCAAGAAACTTGCAGCTTCAGCTTGGTTGGACCAAATTGATGATAACTAAGTACGATTTTCTGAGCAATCGAAGAGATAAGGGTTTAGAGGTGCATCTGCAGCCAGTCCTGGTGATATTTCTTCCTTCATTTCTGCAAAATGTCTAAGCTATGAAAATAGTTGCCAGGACTTAAACCACCTTAAGAAAATTCATAGTCTACCACAGATATTTTTTAGGAGCTGAGCTTGTGAGGGACTATGGCACAGAAAAGGGGCAAGATATGGCTCTGCTACGAATTTTGAATGCAAGGTCGTGTTCATTCTCAGTCCAAAAATGAAATACAAGGCCCAACTTGCTGTAAGAAGCCTCTATTATAGGATGCCCCTAAAGCAATTAAGCTTGCTAGCCAAAGCAAAACCAGGTAACAACTGTCTGACAATGACATGGGCATGTAAAAATTTACAGGTGGACCCATTGGCTAAGTACTGAGCGAGGACTAGTACTAACTTCAAGTGGTAAGAATCAATGTTTAGAATAGTCAAACTTCGTGTAGGCGAAATGCACACTGTGGTTAAAGCCCGACACTGATTCTACGTTAAGTCAGTACAGCTAGAGTTGGCAAATTACGTGATTTATTAGGACCATAGCGAACGGTTATGCTGCTGTTTTCTGCAGTTGAATCCCGAGCCCTTGTTGTGGTATACGAGGGTAATACGCTCAAACCGCGGCAGCCTCCGTGATTTGTGCCTGTGACTTGGGAGTAGCAGCAATTTTATCTTTTACTGTAACTGAAACTGTTAAGACCTAAATTGGAGTTCGTATTATATTTTCAATTAGAAGAAAGTTTTTCTAAGCGGGATCGCCCCTCGGTAGTGTTTGGTAAGCACTCCGAGCGTAGTTCTGCCATGAAAAGCTCTCAGTGAAAACTCATCTGCCTTGCAGATGCCGTTCAGAGTCGGCATAAAACATGTAGGTCCCGTCCGGCCAATTTGTAGGGAAAATCAAGAGGAGCACGACGCAAATTGGAAGAGAAGCTCGGCCTTAGATCTCTTCGGAGGTTATTGCGCCTTACATTTTTTTCTTTTAAAAAAATGTTCAGTACATAAACCGATAATGTCATTATAAAATCTTATAACACTTTATTGAATCTCAAACTACAAATACTGTATACGCCTAAGACTATCAGCAAACGCTGCAAAGAGATTTAAATTTTGCTTCTGATTTTGAACGCGCTTGCGTTGACCGCCGCGTCGACGTACAACATTACGATTGGTCATTAAATTCTGTATTTCAGGTGGCAGAAAAACCGGCAGCAATTGGTTACTTGGACTGCGTATGAAATTTTGTGCATAATCCTCTTCAGCCTTTGGCTTACTACGACGTTGGTGATATACTTGTGGGTTTTGTGGTATAGGCGCGGGCTCATAGTATACACGACGTCTTGTGCCAGCTGGGACTGTTATAGGTGATGTTATAGGTGTTGTTATAGGTGTTGTAATAGGTGCTGTTATTGGTACTGGACGCGAATTATTTAAGTTATTTTGATTGATATTTGTTATGTTGTTCGGTACATTAACAATTATGTAGGGCACACTTGATTGACCACCTTTATTTGCTGAGCCCATTAAAGCATGGAAAAGGAATCCTTTGAGTAAGCGCGGTGTGCTATCAGCTTTTGTAGGATTTATTAAAACCAAAGCATCTGCAGGATTTGGGCTTACGTTATTTTCAGGTGCTGTATTTGGGCCCATATCGGTTCCAGTGCCGGTGCCAGTACTAGCGGCTATGTCGTCATCATTTGTACCGTTTTCAGTAGATATCTCAGTATTCGCTTGACGAAGCAGCGGTACGGAGCGTTCAATGTTATTGGGTGCTTTGTAGCGTTGATATTCTGCAAGTTAGTGGAAAAATAAAATATTTTTTTTTTTTTAATAAAACTCCCTTAAAATATACTTTTCAGTCTGCGTGCATCAACAGCAAAAATACAAAGTAAGCATAATAGACAAAAAAGGATGTGCCACTGATGTAATCCCATTGTGATTATTCTTAATCTCTATCTATGGACTTTACAGCTGAAACTATTTTGTTAAATTTATTAATCGCTCTTTTATATGTTTTTGCGATTATGGGTGAGCCAATTTTTAATGTCTTAAGACCAGGTAAAAGGTTTATTTGCAACGTACAATTTGTTTCTTTATTGAGGTGACTTTTCATGTTCCAGATTTTATCTGATTCAGATTGATTTGAGAAATTGACCTACTTATGTGTGTATGCACATACGACCGGTGGTACTTGATTTTCTTAAGCTTGAGAATTTCTCATAAAATTTACAGATAATCTCATCTTAATGTTATATATATTCAAATTTACATACTTTTACTTGGTTGATTTGAAGCACAAATAGTGATGGCCCAACCAACAGAGTCATAATTTATGTGTCATTGTTGTTTATTTCACTACTCAGTTGAGATTGTTTTGGTGACTAATATTGGATTTCTTTTGAAACAATGACCCCAACGGGGATTATTTGAGAATTATTTCGGGACTATGTTGATAACATTTCGGATCAATTAACGACTGTTTTTGGAGCACTTCGGAACTGTTTTCTGGATCAATTCATGGTTATATTGGAATCTATTTGGGAATCTGCTCAAATGTGTCCAGCATGGTTTCGGGATCAGTTCCGGAATATTTCAAGATTATGTTGGGATTACCTCAGACTCCTTTCGGGACTATCCCACAACAATTTCGGAATTGCTTGAAGTAAATTCTGGAATATCTCAGAACCATACGCGACCGCTTTTTAATTATTTCGAAATTCTTTTAGGTATGATCTCCAGATTTTGGCATCATTTTCGGAACTATTCCGGAAACTTCTTGGGAGTATATTTAAGACTACTTAGTTCATAAACATTTTGGGATAATTTCGGGGCGATTTTCGGATTATTTTGCAACACTTACGGATCATTTCGGAACTACTCCAAGCAGCACTTCGTAATTGTTTTTGGGACTAAGTATTTCAAAATAAATTCATCATTATTTTTCGACTATGGCGAAGTCAATGCAGGATTATTTTAGACCCGTTTTGGTATAGATCGCGAACGTTTCTTAATCACTTTGATGTTGTTACCGGGAACAATTTGGGGACCATAAACAAAAAAGTATAACTGACCTCGTAAAAAATGCAACACTCTGACTTTTGATACAAAGGTATTACTTCTTAAAGATGTCTCACATTTTTCTAAGACCTCCTTTAATATAGCCTTTTTAAAAGTAATGTCTTTTAAATGTTATGTAGAAAATAATATTCGCTTCTGTGCAACGGTGGTCCATTCTTCTGAAAAAAACAAAAATTATCTCGAAACAGCTCTGAGTGGGTCCCGAAAAAAATCCTAAAGTTATCCGAAAATGGAATTGCAGTTATCGAGAAATAGTCCAAAAACTATCTCGAAATAGTCCTGAAGTCATCCAGAAATAGTCAGGAAATTATCCAGACAAAAATCAGTAGCGGTTCTGTAGAGATCCCTAAATAAACTCGCAAATAATGGCGAAACGTTCTTGAAGTGATCCCGAACATATTCCAGAGTGATCCCAAACAGCCACGAATTGATTCTGAAATAGCCCTGAATCGATACCAAAATGAATGTGACATGATCACAAAATTGTCCGCAAAAAGGCTTCAGAGTGATTCGGCAAGAGTCCCGAAGCCAAATAACTCTGCAGTCATCCCGCAAAAGACCTGGAAGGATTCTGAAACAATACCGACATTACCCCAAAATTATCACAAATCAATCTAGAAATTATCCCAAACAGGTAGCAAACTTAAGTTATTTGTTATTGGAAATCCCATTATAAATTTTTTGATAAAGTTCAATGTGCCGAAGATAGGCTCTTGCTGCATCCACACCAGCGGCTGTTTGAGGATGGCAAGGCAAGAAACAATTCCTGCAGATTCAATAATGGCAACCGGGTAACTTGACAACAAAAACTACTTTCCACCATTCGACTGCTAAGAAAAAGAATTGCTGAATCAGTTAACCCGACCGCAGTGTGTTCTTGTACAAGTCGGCACGGGTTTGCAAGCGAATTTTATGGTAATACTATCGCTTGCACTAAAGCTTATTTATTCTAAGAGTGCCTTTCTTCCACTTTTTCATACCACTGATCCGGAACTAAGTCTGCGCTAGATCCTAGACGGCTTCATATGTGGTTCGTTCCACTATCATGAAATATCTTACAGAAACTTTGCTGATATGTGGTAGTTTTATCTAAGCCCAACACTTTTCTAATAATAAATTATCTTGTAAACTGGAAGATTTTCCGTCACTGCTTATCAAGTTTAGTTTGGAGAAAATGACGTTGATGTTGGCGCAACGCCCAAATATATTCGTCTCCAAACCAATTTTATAAAGGACGACGGAAAATCGGTCCAACATACATAAATTAACCACCCTGTCGAAAAATCAACAAACCAAACGAATCTCATGTGTCCACTCTGAACCTAAATTATCAAGGTCTATTTAAAATAAACTTTGCGGTTTAAAGTCACAACCCGCACGATGATTAAAAGTATTTTGCCAATCCATTAAATATTCAAAAGACTAAATATCCTAAGTGCGTGTCTTTAGAACGATCTGATTTTACCCCAAAAATAGTTTCCTAGGCTAAAGCATTAAGTAAGTCATTTGCTCTCGTCTTAGGCAACGTAAATGAAGTACTTTTACTTAGAAAATTTAAAGAATTCACTAAAGTTCTATTGAGCTCTGCATTTCCGCATTTGTGCATAAAAATTGTATTGTGCATTGGAAAATTTTAAAATACAAAATTATATTAGGGTAACCAATGGAAATATGTAGAACGCGCAACCTTTAAAGCCGCCTAAAATGTAAAAACAATGACCCAAATTCGTGACTTGGCAGTCAAATGAAGGTGAAGTGGGTCGAATGAGTTTTTGCGCTTTTTGTTTCAAGTAAATAAAAAAGATGAATGAAAAGTGAGAAATGATGTTAAAGCTTTGGCAAATGAGCACCCGTCCGGTGGATTGATATTTCATATTTAATGGGGTTATACTTATGTATTAACAGCCTAAAACAATATGAGAAAAACGATTATCTCAAATTATATAAACAAGTACATATAAGAATAACAATATTCCCAGAGCATATGCTCCTTTTAAAATAGGTCAAGTTTAGATAGCTCTATTTCGGGCCGTTATCGAATTTTCCTCAGATGTATATATAATTACTAGAAGACCCGGCAGACATTGTCCTGTCCTAAATTTGGCCTATCTTCATACATTTTAATAAGCTTTTTCCGTCTGACTCTGCCCTCCCCCCCTCTTCACTTTTTCCTAATCCTTTTATTTACTCCTCCCTCCGCCTTTTTCACTTCATCTATCTCCATCTTCGTCTCATTCTATCTCTTTCTCAATCTCCTTCTCCTCCTCTCTTTTCTCTTCTCTCAATTTCTTCTCATTCTTCTGCATCCCTTATTGCCTGTCCCAGAGGGTGGTATGTATTTTATTCCAGTCCCAGTCCCAGTCCCACTCCGAGTCTCAGTCCGAGTCCTAGTCCTAATCCCAGTCCCAGTCCGTCTGGATAATATATTACTCTGTACTAAAGCACTAATCAACAGCAGTCATTTGTTATCCATATTCTATAAACGCATTCTAGGGGTCCTCGGGTCCACGTTTCGGCCTATATCTCGAGACCCTGTTCGTTATCGCAACCAAGCCTATGTAGTAAGCACCGCGTGAGGTTTACGCAACTTGTGTGAAAGTTTGAACAAAATCGACCGACGCATCTCTTCAAACACCGGCGACCAACTAACATACATTTTAGCCTTTCTTTTTTTATATATATAGATTTTTATGATTTTTAATAATCGGGGATTGCCCATATTGCTTTTTTTTTTTTTTTTTTTTTTTTTTTTTTTTTTTTTTTTTTTTAAATGTATGAAAACATTTATTTGAAGCAATTTTTTTAATTTTATAATTTATTTAATAATTTGGGAAAAATTAAATCCTGATGTCACGTTGTTTAAATTTTTCCCAAATTATTATATAGATTTTTATTTTTCACACTTCACTATAATATTAAAACGAAATGCATATTTTCGTTGCTTTTGAAATTCGGCTTAAAAATTGCACATGGAACAACCAAAGACTCTCCAATAAAATAATATTGCGACTATGAACTGAAATATAACCTATCCTATATTTCAAGCTATATCGAACTACACACGGGGTGCAAAACAAATTCAAATTCGGTTCAGTAGTTTAGGAGTCCATCGGGAACAAACATAGTGACACGTGATTTTTATATACTAAGGTAAGAACTAAAATTCTTCAAAATTGCAAATTGGTATTAACGGCTTGAAAAACTTCAAAATTTTCTTATAATAAATGTGGGCACGCGCATTTTCCAAAATTTAACCAAAATTTTATTAAGCTTATTGTTCAAAAACAATCCTTTTACCAATGTCGTTGTTGTTGTTGTTGCGATAGGGACACTCCCCGAAGGCACTGGGGGTATTATCTATGTTGATGGACCATCCTGCCCTCCCACCCCATAAACCCATCAGTAATTCGGGGTCGCCAGAGCCTCGGCTGTTAAAGAAACAGGATTCACAATGTGTAGGTGAGGTTGAAAATTGGGCTGGAGAAGCTATATATTGAGCTGGCAACCCCTGGAGAGGGTACCGCTACATAATCGCTTGGATCAATTTGGTATTTTAGTCGCCTCTTACGACAGGCATAACTACCGCGGGTATATTCTAAGCCCCCTAACCCGCTGGGTTTGAATTTGTCGGTTTTGGTTCGATATATGACATTAAATAATAGTTGTATAGAGAGGTAACCTGAAAAAGGCAGGCCTCGGACCCTTTTCCAAAATTTATAAATTGTCCTTATTTGCTATATGAGGGCAATGCACGTATAAAGTTTAAACAGTTCATCGGTCTTTGGTAATGTTTTATTGTATTATTCCCACTTTTCGAAATTTCGATATTTCTAAGGTCGGTGTGGTCATCAAACCGATTTTATTAGTTTTCATAAAGTGCATAAGCGAGAAAAAACTACGTGCCAAATTTGAACATAATATCTTCAAAGGATTTTGATTTACGGCCTGAAAAAATATTAAATTTTTATATCATAAATGCGGGCGGTGCCACGTCCATTTTCCAAAGATTTACGACATTTTTATTACTGGTCAAGTTTCATCACTTTGGTAATTAATTATTGCATTTTTTCTAAATTTTCTTTAAAGATTACGCCCGTTTTCAATACATCTCTATTTTGGATCCAGATATGCCAATATACCAAACTTGGTAAAGATATCTCTACATGTGTATCGATTCTTTTATTCCTTTACATATAGCCGTAATCCAACCAAAGTTATAATACCCTTGTGTACAGGTACACGCAGGGTATAAAAATGGGGTGTCTTAAGCTGTTTTCGAAATTCTGCGAATCTGTGAACGTTTTTATAAACTTCCAAATGAAGGATACAAAATTTATATATTTTCATAAGGCTTATGGATTAAAACGAGTAGCGTAGCAGCTTTTCCGCTGAGACGCAAGAGAAGGGGAGCCGAAGCTTCTCTTGAATGATGCAGATTAATTTTGAAGGATCCGCAAGATTACCAGAGGCCAGTGTCTGTGCATTCGTCTATTTCAAACGCCGAGAAGCACGTTTGGTAACAGCTATAACTGTTAGTTCATGAGCCGTTTCCTCTGTTTCCGGGTACAGTCCTTGGCAATCAGACAATAACACCCATTTGCCGAATATGGTTCCGAAAAACCCTGACAACGGCAATGTGCCACTCCCGGAGTAGCTTCGGTTCATTCGTGCAGCAAATGGGACGACTTCAAAGGGATTCAAGTAGTTCTTATTCGAATCCTGTTACAAATATGAATGTTTCATATGTATGTTTAGCAGTCGAGGATGTGGCGAGCCTATGTTCCCCGTGGAACTAGGGAGTGGGCGGCGGAGTAACCTGGAAGATTCAACGTGGTCATATGGTCGGGTTAACGTCTTAATTATCACCAGAACGTACCGAATCTATACCTGGCAAAGGATCATCAATATCGATTACTCTCCCCAAAATCTTCGGTGAGTGTCTTCATTGCTACAACAAGAAGAAGAATTTGACCTATCCAGGCTTAAGAGAGATGGTGGCGGTATGATTAATACAACCAAAAGGCAAATCGGATGAAATAGACGCGATATCGTCCAGCTGGTTCCAGATTTATCTTTTTCCATCCTCTCCGGTTCGCTCATAGGATTATCTGGTCTTTTAAGGCATTCATTTCCGCATGCTTCATTAATGGTAAATGAGTAAAATCAGTATAACTCAAACAGTAGTCTCGATACCAGGGAGCGCTTTATTGCCAATGACTACAGTCAATCAGCGTTTCTTCTTCCTAACCTCAGCAACCTTCTCCTGCTCTTCAATAATTGGTTAGTAGCCCTGCGTTTCCGTTCCGAGTTTTTACCAGAACGGCCTTCAATGACATTGGTTCGTGGCTAGAAACTAGGCTGAATCTCACCAGGTATATCGCCCCTATGCACTGTCACTAATTCTACCCCAGACAATAGCTCACTCAACATGGGACTGTCGATAGCCAATACTTCACTGGGGGAGGGGGGCTTTAGGAATTTAATGCAAACTCCTTCAAATGTCCTTTTCACTGTGCTCGCTGTTAGCACGCAACGCCATTTTTCTCACAGAAGTCTAGCGATATATGTGTCTGCACATTGGGGGAACTAAATTTCTCTTAGAAAGATCCTACCGAAAAACTTTGTATACATTGACTATTCCGCTGAGAAAAAAAAGAGGGCAATGAAACATTACGATATGAGCGCTTTATAGTTCGTCTACATTTATGTAAATACTCCTCGAAACCGCTGTGCCCCGTCAATATTGTGCATGAGGTGATAGTTAAGGACGGTACGCTGCCACCCTTATTTAAGGCAGTTAAGCATTGCTCATGAACTTTTGCTTTTCTAGGTGTCTTCAGGTGGTCGCTCGATTCCAATGTCATAGAAGATGGGCAGTTTCACTCGGTAACATAACTACTTTTCGGATATAAAACAAAGATTGCGTCATCCGACACCGTCCGATAAGCCCTTGCTATACGTATAGCAGAAAGTCAATAGGCTGTTATAATTGTTTTTTTTGGTGGGTCAGATTAAAGACGTGCCACACTGTTGCTGTGTGTAATATTATTGTGCTTGTATGATGGACTATCGCTGACCGCTAGCTTCGCTTGGTCTTGGTACGCCAATGTTAGGCGTTGTGCGCATAAGGGCTCCACTAACGTTATAAAATGTCTCTGCTTTGCGTTCAAGTGCTGCTTAAAGTTAGTTTTGAGTCAATTTTCACTTCTAAATATTTCAAGAAAGACTTTGAATTTATTTAAAATCTTCGATGGTTAGAACCAATACATCCGCAGTCGGATTTGAGCTCACCAAAATCACTTCTTTCGCCAGCCATTACTTTATTCTTTCTACACTGAAAGAAAAAGACTGGTAAAATCAACCGAATACGGGTCAATTCAACCAAAATTTCTGTCAATTTTTATCCATCGCAACAAGATGTTGAATCAACTGCGCACAAATCGTTGATTCGTAATTGACTGTTTTAGTAGTCAAATTAACCAAAAAGTTGTACATAACTGTGAGGCGCGATAACCTCCGAAGGGATTTTAGGCCGAGCTTCTCTTCCAATTTGCGTCGATGCACCTCTTGATTTTCCCTACAAATTGGCCGAACGGGACCTTCATGTTTTATGTGGACTCCGAACGGCATCTGCAAGACAGATGAGTTTTCACTGTGAGCTTTTCATGGCAGAAATACACCCGGAGCGCTTGCCAAACACTGCCGAGGGGCGACCCCGCTTATAAAAAATGTTTTCTTCTAATTGAAAAACCTTATTTCTAAAATGTTGATGTTGCTTTGCCCGGGGTGCGAGCCCAGGGCATACGGTGTGGCAGGCGGAGCACACTACCATCACACCACGGTGGCACTTACTAACCGAACGTCAATTGGACTACATCAAATATGCTGGCACACATTAAACATTATACACTTTATTCTTTAGTTTTATTAAACGCACTTTCACCAAATTTTATATTTCATAATTTATTTAATTTATAGTGTTGAACTTCGCTTTGCAAATAGAAATGAAAATAGAAGTCACAAAAGTGATTCTCAATTCTTTCAGTTGTAGCTCAGCTCATTCTCAATTTCTTCTCTCCCATTTAGTTGCCACACTTGATTGTTTCGAACAAAACTTGTAGAATAAATGTTTGACATAACATTTTAAATAGATAACTTGTTATAGAAAAGTAAAGAATCAAACCGCAGGAAGGTAATTCACCACTGGAGTAACTTTGCATGTAATTCGGCAAGTTTAATTTTCGTAGCAATTTTAGTTGAAACGATTCCAAAACAACTCAAACTTTTATGTTGTCGGAAACATCAACATTAAAAAAGAATGTTTTTTATTATCTTATTAAATCCGTTCGCGTGAGTAAAAATTCGCAAAAACTTGAACAAAATGTTACTAACTTTGGAAAAATCCTGTTCGTTCAAACAAAACTTTTGCTACAAGGGGGCGCAATTTTGCATTTCGCTTGGACGAGAAGTTGCAAAATTGTACTCGATAGATAGGTGTTCCGGTATTTCATAATTTTTGCATAGTACATTCAAAAAAGGGTTTTTTCTTTTGTATTGATAACTGAAAAACAAATGGCACCATCGTCATAACTACAAAGTAGAGAGCGCAGTGAGCGTAAAATTCTCTTTGAAATTTGCTCATGTATTGACAGTTGATCGCCGTTGAAATGACCTGTAAGTTGTGTTAACAGAAACTTAGTGAAATTGACCAGGAATCTGTCAATTTTACAGAATTTTGTTAACATAAGAGCGACAATTTGTCTTCTCTTGTAATGACTAAACCAATTTGTTCGTTTGACAAAGAGCTCGGTCGAATTAACCATAATTCGATCAATTTCACCGAATCTCCGTTAAGTCAAGAACAACAGAACTGATTTGTTGATTTTACTAGCACCATTTCTTTCAGTATACAGCGTCATTAAATAATACTTGGAGCAGGTGCAGTTTCTTGACCACTGCTACAACGACAATATCATCTACATAGCCGGCAATCTGTACAGGTCTTTGGCTGCAGCTCCGATAACATCTGTGTCCTAGAAGTCCAGGTCGAGGAAACATCACCCCAGTCAACTGCAAAACACTTTTGATATGATTACTCGGAGTCTATGAGGATGCCGTGGAGCAACGGAAAAAAGGTTTTTCCAAGTTTTTTCTCTCTCGGCACTAGTTAAGCAAACACTCCTGGGTATATTTCTAATGAAGACTTCTTTCAGTGAAAACTCATTTACCTTGAGGTAAATCGCGCAAAGTATTTGCTTTCAAAGGCGCGATGTTGGTTGCAGTTTGCTGGTGCTTTCAATTTTAATTCAGGTCTTATATATATATAGATTTCTTTCCTTTCACATTTTTATAGATTTTTTTTGTGATTCTTTAGAATCTTGCCCATTTTAACGCAGTTACTTATGAGCTGACCCTCTTGCCTTACATTTTATCTGCCAATATCTATGAATATATTTTATGCGTCTGCGATTCGTTTGTGTGCCTGTGTGTATGTAAGGCATTGTAAATACATCGGTTGAGTAATCACTTGTGGCCATCTCAGCTGCAAACAGTTCGTTTACATTCCACGAATTTGACTTTCTATAAAGAAATGAACTTTGCATAATATTTCACTTTATAAGAAATCTAAAGGGCTCATTACTGATACTTAGCATAGACTTGACCTGACTTGGCGATAAACTTGGCAATTTAGCCACGATTATACTCCACTTAGCGCATCATAATCAGCTTCGAAATTTATTTTTAAACAAATGTCAAAATGAAATGGAAACAAACAAATGTCATCTCAAAATGTAAACGTCACTTAGAACTTATATAGAAAATCAAAATTCAGCAGATTTCTAAGTCAAGTTAAGTGTTGCTAAGGTTTGAGTAATCAGTAACATGCAAAGGTCATTTAACAGAACTGTAAGTCACAGTTCTCAAGTCAAGCCAAGTCTATGCTAAGTATCAGTAATTGGCCCTTAATGCTTGTGTTTAACCCTTAAGTGAGTCACATTTTATGTGCTTGATAACTAGAGCAAATGAAATTTGTTAGGTGTTAGAAAATTTAGAAATTATAAATTTCTATCCTCAAATATGACAATAAATTTTTTTTAGATAATTCAAGATCATATTAATGTGATTTTGCTTATATTTCTTGGATTTGGTTTCCGCTTCGCCGGCTTTAGGGTAGATGTTTTGACATAAGGAAAATTGCGATTCAGACAACTTCAACGTCATAGGGCGAACTTACTTTACGCCCTTATTAAAACGGACTTTGTGACGATGCAGGAAATTTTCGTTTGAACTCACGACCATTTTTATACTTAGCTGTGCAGAGCTCACAGAGTATATTAATTTCATAATGGTACCCCGAAATGGAATAAACTAATCAAGATGGATATAGGCTGCTATATAGCAAAATGATCTGGGCGAAAAAAGAAGTTCATTTAGCTATGTCCTTCCGTCCGTCCGTCCGTCCGTCCGTCCGCCCATTGGTCCGTTAATACGATAACTTGAGTAAATTTTGAGGTATGTTAATGAAATTTTGTATGTAAGTTCCTGGGCACATATTTCAGATCGCTATTCAATATGAACGAAATCGGGCTATAACCGCGCCCACTTTTTCGATATCGAAAATTTCAAAAAACCAAAAAACTGTGATAATTCATTACCAGAGATGGATAAAGCAATGAGACTTGGTAGGTGTGTTGACCTTATGACGCAGAATAGAAAATTAGTAAAATTTTGAACAATGGGCGCGCCACTGCCCACTTTTAAAAGAAGGTAATTTAAAAGTGTTGCAAGCTGTTATTTGGCAGCTGTGTATTTAATGTTCGGTTACACCCGAACTTAGCCTTCCTTACTTGTTTTGATTAAAGTCTGTAATGCCGCTTTCAGTGGCATCACCACCTCTTATTCACATAGTTACTACTACATACGGCATCACTGTAGCAACGATCAACAAGCGAATGAGAATGCACAGACAAACTCAAATGCGCACATTTCTCAAACTTTTTAGAACGACTTATACTTAAGTAGAAACAGTTTGCATTTGATAGATCATCCAAAGTGAGACGTACGATAATGGATATATGTACCGCAAACAATTTGCGTTTACAGATGTAATTCCCTTACTTATCTTCTTCTTTATTTCGCAAAGGTCGCTACTTTTAAACAGCAGTTGAACTCAGTCGTCCAATACATTTGGTGTGTCCGAAGATTGGTTGTGAAGGAACCTAGTTCCTACCCCCTCCTCCCATCGATTCTCCAATCTTACTCACCGACATCCAACAAATTTACCGATTCAGCGTCTACGACCCACCGGGTATCAATTTTACTAACCACTGGTTACTTGCGAAATTTATGAAAAAAATCTACCAGAAATATGTAAAATTTATGTCCGTAAAAAAAAAATTCGTGATTACCAAGTATGTGTGAAACACACAAATGTATGTACGTCTATGACTAAGACGATTTGCGAAATTATATCTTGAAAATGAAGATACTATTACTATACGAGTTTATGGCCATTTTAAAATTGGTTTGAGCACTATTTTACGTTCTTCTTCGTGATTCGTATAGAGTCTTTTTAGAATTTTGTTTACCAGGAATGACCCGGTGAATCCAGTACTGAAATACCAATATCTCAAACTACCAGATGAGGAACGCACTCTCCCTAGGGAAACGCACGTCACTCTAGCTCAACTTCGATCTTGTTACTGTAACAGATTAAACTCTTACTTATCCATAATCAACCCCGACATACAAAACTTATGCCCTATTTGTTATGTGTCCCCACATGACACCAACCATCTATTTAACTTTATTGCGAAACCAACGCCTCTAAAACCCCTCTCATTATGGTCCACTCCTGTTGAAACTTGGATTTCCGTTAGAGGACATTGATGACAATTTCTGGTCGGTCGCACCTATTGGATGGGGCGAAGCACTGTTACAAAAATAACAACGTTGTTTACCTTATGTGCTCAGTTTGGAAATCTATTCGGAATAGTTTGGTCCTCGTTTGTGATGATTTCGGAATGACTTTGGTATCATTCTGTATCAAATTCGAAACCTTTTCGAAATGATGTGGCAGCTAGTATAAGATAGTTGCAAGGTTATTTCGCATATACTTCAGGATTACTTCGGATTTATTTCGTAAATGCTTTGGGATTTTTATTGGAACCATATCGGCAATAGTTTGGGACTATTTCGGTATAGTTTGGACTCTTTTTGAGCAGAGCATCATAAGATCGTTATCAGTGAGGGCTGATACCGACGGGTTATCCATTTGTTATCGATAGCGAAACTATCAACGAGATATCGGTTTGTTATTGTAGAGTTATCGGGTTGTTATCGAGGGGCTATCGATATATTTTTGAATTGTTAAACTGTTTTCGGCATCTGTAAGCAAAGCTTCGAGTCGTCGATAGCATTGATAGTTGTATAAAAGAAAAGAATGTAAGGCGCGATAACCTCCGACGAGATTTTAGGCCGAGGTTCTCTTCTTATTTGCATCGTGCTCCTTTTAGTTTTTCCTACAAGTTGGTTGGACGGGATCTACTTTTTGTATGCCGACTCCGAACGGCATCTGCAAAGCAAATGAATTTTCGCCGAGAGCTTTTCATGGCAGAAATACAATCGGAGTGCTTTCCAAACACTGCCGAGGGGCGACCCCGCTGAGAAATATTAATTGAAAAACATTGTTTCTAAAATTTTGATGTTGCTTTGACCGGGGCGTGAATCCAGCATCTTCGATGTGGTAGCCAGAGCGCCATCACACTACGGCGGCCGCCATTGATATATAGAACAAACCGATAAAATTTGCATAACTTTTCGATAACAAACCGATAATTCGCCGACAATAAATGTAATTAGAGCAAGACCACTAGTACGATACTTAATGGTTCCTGGAAGTCCCATGAAATTTGAATGAAAACAAAAAGAAAATTTGGCAAAAGTAAAGGCTCCATTACTGATACTTAGCATAGACTTGACTTGGCTTGCGAACTGTCACATACAGTTCTGTTAAATGAACATTGCATGTTACTGATTACTCAAAACTTAACTTGACTTAGAAGTCTGTTGAGTTTTGATTTTCTATGTAAGTTCTAAGTGACGTTTACATTTTGAGATGCCATTTGTTTGTTTCCATTTCATTTTGACATTTTGTCGTACAAATTGACATTTATTTAAAAATAAATTTCAACGCTGATTATGATGCCAGATTTTATGCGCCAAGTGGAGTATAATCGTGGCTAAGTTGCCAAGTTTACGCCAAGTCAAGTCAAGTCTATGCTAAGTATCAGTAATGGGGGCTTAACGTTGTATAGTTCTTAGTGAAATCGGTGAATACTTTCTGTAAGCATGCGAAAAATATATACTCTAATTTCTGAAGATTTCACATTTTCTTAAAAGTTGTGAATTCTTAGGAGGAATGCTGCATCCCGAAAAACGCCGTTATTTTGATCAACAATCCCTTCTCTTTTCGGGCTACATTAGACCTCTGAAATACCCAAGGATTAATTAAGCATGTTCAAATGCCTTCAAAACTTTTTCAATACACGTCAATAGTACGAGTAAGTAAACAAGCAAAAACCAGCGATTAAGCACCGAACAAGCAAAGCTGTGTAGAGATTTATAATTTTCATAATTCTTAGATTTTATTTTTTGTTGCTGCAACGAGTAAAGCCCTGAAGGATTTCGCCTTTGCTAAACCATATTCATGTTTTATATTCCTTTGGTTTTTGATAAAGTGTTTAGCTTTTACTTTGTTCGACCTATGTACCGTTAGCGATTTATTTACTTTTCGCGATTAAGTCTGTTCTTGACAACAACTCACATCTTTCCATAAAACAAAGAATTTTAGTTAAGACGGTGCGTAACCAATGAGACTCGTTCGCTTGTAGTATAAAAAGCTTAAATAAACGGCTAGAAATAAATAAATTAAAGAGATAATGGAGGTACGTATGAATGAGCATGACTATGCGTGTTCCATGGATCATATGCAGGTACTGTCTCCTTTTGACTTCTCCCAAATGGATTGGGACGTCCACCGTCGATTAATCGGGAGCTGCACCCTCCATCCAACTAATCAGCATTTTCATCAACTTTTATCTCTATGACTGGGTACCTAGTATAGATGCATGATCCGGCCTGAGCGAAGTCTGTCCAATACTAATTTGCATTCCAGAACAGTTCTGGATGAAGTACTGTGTGAGATTATTGCCTTGATCACCACTTAACTACCAATATGTATATTGACGCGACTGCAGTTTAAACACGCTTGCTCCGAAAATTCTGTTACTTTCTTCACGCCTTCAATTTGCGCCTTAAAGAAACTGCAATAATCTGGCAGCCTTTGGCACTTACCTACTTCTGGACCGACACAGTAAACTGCAGACTAGACCCATTTCACTAATTTGGAACAATCGGTATGTATGTACGTGTATAATATGTTCTACCCTTTCCGCACCCTCGCACAAACCCCTCTGCTCTATTGTGGCCTCGAAATCTCTGTAGAAACTCAGGTGCATGACTGCGTAGTCCGTTCACCCTATATTTAAGGCCCATACGAACTGCATTCATGCTACCCGGGGAGCTAAATCCTTTTTGCATATACTAGCGCTATATTTTTCATAGATAATTTGTGCTGTAATTTTCTTGTATGACCATCCCTCCAAGCTTAGGCTTAGTCTAACAAGGGGCCTTTTATTTCCTAGAAAATAATATTAGATTCTCTCGTCTGCATATGTTGTAAAGTTGACTGGTGGACTGAACATTGGTAAAAAACCCCACTCTGTGACCTTCTTCTGTTTACACACTATATGGTCCCGCATGGGTTCTAATGCCATGTGATCATTCTGCAGCCTAAGATAGAGCCAGTCAAATTTATTAAAACTGGATCTTTTTCGACCGAGTTGAGGCTCTCCTTGATTGCTCGTTTCAAGACATTGTAAAAGCCCTGGAAATGTCCAGAAATACATCTAGAGCTTAATCCTGGTATTTCAGGGCTTTCTTTATATTAGTAACACTAAGGGCCGATTTCACCAACTCGACTTAGGCTAAAACTTAGTTGCAACTTAAGTTAGCCCAGATTTGAGGCAAATTTTTTTCGGTTTCACCAACTTAGCTACTAAACCCACTTGACATACAAAACTCTATCAGCTGTTTTATACATAGTAGTATTTTTGGCTACGTTTTAATTACACGCCACCCAGTGAATTCACACAATAGTGGGGTTGCTATATTTGCATGGCGAAATAAGTATCAATACCGCCATTTAATTAGACTCTAAATTTGTACTATAGCAACACTCTTGAATGTCGAGAATAAGCCAGCTGACAGGTAGGCTAATTTGTGACTCAGCTGGTGAAACAGAAAAATTAAAAAATATGACTTAATTAAGTTAGACTACTCAAGCCGTTCTCCAAGATTGCGGTCCAGCTGCAGCATGGCAGGGAATATCCCATCTGGACCCGGAGATTTCTAGTTGGCAAAAGTTTTTATCGCTCATTCAATTTTGTAATTGGTAACCAATCTTGCTACTGCTCGCACCGTATTTCCTTTCTCTTGATGAGAAGTGTGTGCCAAGTATCGCTTTAAGGAACTCTTCACTGTTGTGTGACCATTCCTGTCGCATTTTCTTATCAGTCCCTGGTCTGTATTTCCCTTATATAGGACTTTCCTCAGTACCTTGCATATTAATAACGGGGTTCACCGGGCTCGTCCTGACAACGCTAAGGCTAAGGCCCTGCTTGTGGTCGCCTGGATCAAACGGCAGTGTTGGCGGGTGCCGGATCTCGTTATAGTGCTTTAAGAGATGTTCCCTTAATCGCCGTGGAGGCGGTGATAAATCAAAAAGTCGTTTGCTAGGATGTCCTGGTTTAGACAATTAAGCAAAAACTGTTTGTTCAGCTTTTCATTGTGCTCTTTAATATTGAGCTCTTTGGCCTCACTAAGTAGATGGTGTTCGGGAGTCATAAGGAGACATCCGGTGGCAGTTCTGATTCCAACATTTTGGCAGGTCTGTAATCTTTTCCTGTGTGTATTTTTAAGACCCGGCGACCACATTGGTGACGCGTAGCACATGAGCGGTAGGCCAATTGCTTTGTACGTAGTTATACGTAGTTATCAATGTTTCTTTTGTCCTTTCCCCGTGTGCAGCCGGCAAGCGACTTGAGAATTTTGTTACGACTTTGTACTGTAGAAACAATCTCGGTGGCATGAGACTTGAAGGTTAGAGTATTATCGAACGTTACCCCTAGGATCTTTGGATGGCTGACAGTCGCAATTTATGAGCCCTGTACTGACAATTGAGATGTCAGGTGAGCTATGGCAATTACCTGCAATCTGGTGGGGGAGCGTTGTTTATCGTGCAGAAAGTCGTACTGTTTATTTGCTCAACTAGCTGCCTAGCTCTGTTGTCGACTGACAAGCTGGAATGCCAGAGATCGTGATGAGCGTTGAAATCGCCAAGAATAAGACGGTTTTCACCACAGAGTAGCGTACTGATATCAGGGCGGTAGCTACTTCGACAGCAGGTGGCAGGTAGAATGTAGATGTTTATTATTTTTAGGTCAACATCGCCTGCCCGGATTGTTATGCCTTGACTTTCTAAGGTATTATCCCTGTAGCTGATGTTAGCTTGAAATATACTATATTGCACGGTGTGATGAGTGATAAAGATAAGGCCACCACCATTACCCCTTTTGCGATCTTGCCTATGAATGTTGTGGCCATCGCAAGTTCGGAGGTCCGATCTGGCAGCTAGTTTTGTTTTTGGAATTGCGGCAATACAGATTTTATTTAGTCAACTATCTCCGCGATCTTGCCAGTTAAACCGATTGCTGCTGGTGTACCTGGTGTCAGTAAGTTGGTACTAGTGTTTTGGCAGCAAGGTGCAACGAATGTGCCGGTCGGAAAATTTCCGTTGGTAAGCCCAGAGCATCTATGAAGGTGGCATAGGCCAAGGCATGAACTGCATTGGACCGATGCCGCGATCGTAAACACTCTGAGCCGGCACACGGAACACACGGTGTGGGGGACAAGGAGTTGATGACTTCTTACGCTAGGCCGAGTGTAGGAAAGGGAGGGGATGGACGGGGGTAAAAGCTGGTGCTCGGCATTGCTACTATCCATTCTACGTAGATGGTAGTGATGGGTTGTAGCGCCGCATTTGGTGGAAGCGCACGGTTTATATGAACTGCTAAGCAGCGTCGCTTCTAGAAGGTGGCGGAGGTACGTTTGAGAGTGAACTGCGGGACGTCCTTGGACGTGAACAGCAGGGAGCCACAAAAGTTGTATAGAAGTTTCTGGGGCAACGAACATAAGGTTCTAACCCAGAACAGCCCAGCGATGCAACCATCTTTTACACTTGACACACTGGCAAGAGTATTACCCTTTAAGATAAATGCTTTTCCGACATATGCAGCAGAACCACAGTCTGGGACCGGGGTTAGGTTCAATACCTTCCCGAAGCAGGAGGGTATGGTCTAGCTGCAAAAAGCTGCTCCAAGGATGACAATTTATGAGCGGGACGCAACAAATTAAATGGCGTTGTACTATAATGACAGCCCTTGGTCCTGGAAAAAAATCCCGAGTCGCTCCGGTACGTAAAACGGGCTGTCGTGGGAAGCGGCGCCCTGGGCGTCGGCGCGGTGGACGTGAATAACGACCTCGTTGAGGCCCTAAGAGTCTCGTTCTTTGCTCTTCAGGGTTAATACGACCTGCCTCCTGGTCGTACCGCATGCTCGCCCTAAATAACACTCCAGTTCTGCGTCAGAGGCATCAGATTCTAGTCCCTGCTCGAGAAAAAAATATATAAACAAAACAAGAAATTGATATTAGAGAAAAATTGTAAGTTTACAAACGGCGATGGTTACTAGGACGTGTTTCTGAATTTCACCTCTTCATCAGCTAGCTTTTCGGGAGCTGAGCGTTGAACTCGAATCTCCAACATTCATATCAGTGCAAGCCTTTAGCTGCTAAGCCATATGAATGTCCCGTTGTTCGCTGTACAATTGGTCTCTACGAGTTGCCTTTTTGTTTATATTCCTTTTGATCACCATGTAAATTTACAATTTTTCTCTAATATCAATTACAAAAACCATTGTATAAAGCAATATGAGCAAAGCTCGCTAATTAAATACATACAAAAAAACAAGAAATTTTTTAATTAAATTAATTAAAAAGCGTCTGTGACGGGACCGTAATAATATTATGAATTATGAGATCAACATTTTAATTAGCTAAAACAATACAGACTGATGTACTGTTGTTGCTGTGCTAACGGTAAAAATACTCTCTAAATACTACTATCGTTGTTAATAATCCATTGTGGGTTATAGGTACGGCAAGCTCCGAAAATACCAACTTCAGCTACTAATCCGACTATCTCGGACACTTTTTGAACCTTGCGCAGAACTGGAAAATGTTTGTGCTTTTATATATGTATATTGTGTATTATGTAAACAAGTTGGATTTGAATTAGAAAGCGAAAGTTGCATATTATATATTTCATTTGACTAATTTGAAAAATTATTTATGTTATCTTTTTTAAATGATCCCTAGATTCTCTACATAGTATGAGTCGTCCATTGTTGAATAAAATGTTGGGAGTAAATCCCATTGACTACTAACTTTCGTATGGTTGTTAGTATAAGTAACATATACTCTGCAAAACATGCGAGTAGTCAAGGATGAATATGGGATGCGTCGCAAAGGAGTATGCGACTATTAAAAATTTTGATCAATTTATATGTTTGGAGTGATCCCTTTTGTTTGACCAGGTCCTTTTTATATCCTTTTTACCATTACGGGTACTATTCGATGCGTTCCTCTTTACACTCCTACGAACACTGTCGGACTAGTATTCGATGTTCGCCTTTTGGTACTGTGGCACAAGTCATCTTTCTATCGTACGGCAATTCTTACCGGTTTTAGCTTTTTTTTTTTTAAACCCTTCTAAAAATAAAACAAATACCATGATGATGGCAAATATGGCTCTAGAACTTTATGTACTATATAGAGATCTACAGTTTTCTTAAATAATTCGTTTTAACTCTGTAGAGCTTTTTTAAGCTTACCCATTTTGTTGTTGTTCTTCAAAATTGGCTACACAAATTTCGAACTTACTAATTCAAACTATACCAAAAAGGGATTAGGGGGATCAATTGTGCTTCAATGTAAACCAAAAAGATTAATCGCATACCACTCCATTTAGGGTTCAATCATATGATTTTGTGCTGGGTATTTACATACATTTACATTAGTGCATAAGTGTTTTCTGCTATGCTGCTCTTATTTATCCATAGGGAAATTTGTTAAGTGCAGTGGGGCAGAAATGAAGGGACAATTTACTGTCTCTTCAAGGTTGCTTTTTGTTGTTGTACTCAGTATATTTAAAAAAAGCTAAATTTGTCCCTGAATGTCATATAAATTGTGTATTGACTCAATGTATTTCGATTGGGGGACAGTCATGTAGCTGGATGGATATTTTTATGCGTAAACCTGGTGCTGGCTATGACTATGTTTGACAGCAAATCAGTTAAATGAAATTAAACAAGTAAGGACGGGACTGTCTTCGGCTGTGCCGAAGACTTCATACCTTTCATGAATGGGGCTGAACAATAATCATATCCCATTCGTAATCTCCAAATAATGTATAAGATAAGAAATATATAGTGAACAGATGTACACACCTAACCGATTTTTAAGCTAAATATAAACTAAAACATGGCAGAAAACCCCCTTATCTGAACAATCGGTTGTATGGGATATATATTACATATAGCTCCGATCGAAATGATTTTTTCAGAAAATCTTCTATGATATATTAAAATATATATCACGGAGTTTCACGATTATACTTTTTAAATTAAGGGAGAAATTGCCAAAAATCTTTCCTTCTGAACGATCGGTTGTATGAGATATATACTATATATAGCTCCAATCAAAGTGATTTTTTCAGAAAATCTTGTATGATATATTAAAATATATATCACCGAGTTTCACGTTTATACTTTTTAAATTAAGGGAGAAATTGCCAAAAATCTTTCTATCTGAACGATCGGTTGTATGGGATATATATTATATATAGTTTCGATCGAAGTGATTTTTTCACGAAATCTTCTATGATATATTAGAATAAATATCACCAAGTTTAACGTTTTTATATTGGAAATTAAGGAAGAAATTGCCAAAAATCTTTCTATCTGAACGATCGATTGTATGGGATATATACTATATATAGCTCCGGTCAAAGTGATTTTTGCAGGATATCTTCTATGACACATTAGAATATATATCACCGAGTTTCACGTTTATACTTTCTAAATTGCGGCAGGAATGACCAAAATCGTCTTATCTGAACGATCGGTTGTATGGGAGATATATGTTATAGTGGTCCGATCCTACCGGGTCCGACAAATATCTAATATAATACAAAAATACATCCTTGTGCCAAATTTCATTGAGATATCTCAAAATTTGAGGGAGTAGTTTGCGTTCAAGCAGACAGACGGACGGACAGACGGACGGACAGACGGACATGGCTATATCAACTCAGTTCGTCGCCCTGATCAATTCGGTATACTTAATGGTGAGACTACCTTCTATATTTCTCAACGTTACAAACATCGGACCAAAGTTAATATACCATTTCATGTTCATGAAAGGTATAAAAAGGCATAGAAACAAATCTGTAAAATATAAAAAAGAAAGTGAATCGACTAGGAAAGGAAAGAAATGTAAAGAGATTGACACGTAAGAAGAGTAGGATGGAAAAGAGCAATGTAATCAAAATTTTAATAATGATGTGGATGATCAAAACGATGCTTATGATTATCGTCAAAGTTGGAATGACAAGGCAAGAAAAATAAAGGAAAGTAGCAGAAAAAGAAAAGGAACTAATAAAAAGAGAGAGAAAAGAAATGATGAGGAAGAAGAGAAAAGGAATGATGAAGAAGTCAAAACCGAGGCCAGAACCGAAGCCAGAGCCGTAACCGGACTGCGTGTCATCAACTTGTTATCGAAGTGTTAACGGTTTGTTATCGACGGGATATGGGTGTAGTTTCCATTTCTTATCGACGACTTATCGGTGTGTTATCCACTAGGTGTAGGCGAGTTTTTGAAGTGTTATTAATTTACTATCGATAACAAAAGTTACTAAAGCATTACAGATTTTTTATCCACTAATTTTCAGTTTGTTATCGAAAAGTTATTATGGAAAAGTTATGAACATGTTATCGAAAAGTGATCGATCTCTTCTCCGCAAGATATCGATGATTTATCGAAAAGTTGTCAGTTAGTTGTCAACAAGTTATCGATTTGCCATCAAAAAGTTATTAATTTGTTACCGAAATGCTACCAATTTTTTTTCGGCATTTTTTGTTATCGGAAAGTTATCATTTTGATATCAGAAAGTTATAAATTTTTTATCGAAAAGTTAATGATTTATGGTCGAAATAGTTTCGGTGTGTTGGCAAAAAGTTATCGATTTAATATTGATATGTTATCATTTTTTTCGGAGTGTTGCCAATTTGTTATCGATATGTTATCGCATTGTTATGTTTTAAAAGCTTATGACATTTTAGAAGTGGAAGTTCAAAAAGTAAGCTTTGCAGGGCAGTATTCTGTGCTCTCCCACTCGATTTTGCCAAAGTGCGGAATAGCATTATCAAATATCACATCTCTTATTCATCAGTTAAATACAACCTTCGCTCACTCTATACTCATCATCAACCAGACATAATAAATTCAATTTAATGAAAAAGAGTTTTCCACAACTATTAATTGGCCTAGTTTTTAAGTTCTACTATATGTATATGTATGTATGTATATGCTTCAATAGCATGTCTTTATATGTACATATATTCAGGTGTATACTAATAACTTTTACAAATACTGGCATCTACCAGCTGGGGCCAAAATAATAATATAGTTTCACAAAAAAAAAAGATCCCAAACCAAAATAAATGGCTAAGTGGGTGTTAGAATTAGCGCAGGAATTTCAAAATATTTGCATACCTACATGAAGCATATACCACGAATTACAGCGTACATGGAGGTCTGCAAGGCACATACAAAAACAATTATGATACTACCCAGGAAACAGTTCCACAGCTACACCTTCGTAACTCATTTTGTATCGTTTCCAAAAGCGTTTGTTAAAAGGTACTTCTAATTATCTTTTAGCGACAATCGCGTCACCAGCTGATCTTAAAAGACCCAGCCAAGAATTAGCCTTATAAACTAAGAAGTGCCTAAAGCCATATTTAATTTTAAAGAACGCGATCTTAGAACGTACATCGATTGTACCTTCTAAACCTCTTCAAAGCCTTTCTACGGCCTATACAAATTTGATTGTAGATGAGTTAGCAACAGTTCCCTCTGTTGTGGGTTCCTTAAGTCGCCTCTTACTACAGGCATGCCTTGCCGTCAACCCATTGGGGGACTTAAATCAAATTCGCCGTCCCCAACGCATGGAGGTCCATAACTCTTCCGACGAACTTTTTCCTGAACGCTTACAGAACTGTATAATCTGTATTGCTGGTCCATAGTAGCATAGCGGTAAGTTCTTTTCATTCTATCAAAGACGACTTAAGAAAAGATAATTTTTTTCAATTCAGTTTTCATGGGTTTTTCCAGCATTTTATGCAAAGGAAAATAATGTCACCAGAAGGTCTACTAAGCATGAATTCACACTGGTAAAGTTCAATAAGTTGGCCCACGGTAGGCTTCAAATATTCGCAAACAAAGCACGAGAAACCTCCTTTCTGACGGACTGGGTATAGAACACTTAGATTAAAGACGTTAGGAATGCACTTGTCCTGCCATACCTAATCAATTGGTTCTTAACCTTTTACAATATTTCGGTGCCAGGGGGGGGGGGCTGCCCTACCTTCTTAGCCGGCGCATCATCTTTCAATCGCATAGCCAGCGTAGCCGCTGTTTTTCTTTCGCTGGACTAGGTTGATGTCTGCAAAAAGCTCGTACCGCTCATCATTAAGTCCTCTTCGGTTCTCGCAGTCGCCAACGGGAAAATATCCGTAAGTACCCTACATAGAATATGATGCATGCGCTTTACAAACTCCTCGTCGTACCTCGTTTTAGTCGGATTATAAATGTTACAGTTCAATCGCCTTTGATTGTTGGGTTAAGTGCAATCCCTCGTTGATTAGACGCAACCTACGTGTAAAAATTCAGAAAAGTCTGCACATTAGTTAAGTATGGTTAAGTTGAGGCATGTACGAGACCTCCCAGATCCGCGTAGAGACTTTTTATCTCATTGTGAATACCCTCAGTGAGTGCCGAGTGGCGGTATATTCGTCCGACCAGACTACTTCGTTGTACTCCTTAACGTACCACTTGCTTTCACTCGTGCACTTAGGCAGTAGCAAAAATCTCTTTCCAAGCTTTGCCAGACTGTCGAAAAACAGTCCACCCAGAAATCATCAGTCACTTGGTCTTCAGTCCTGGACTTCGGCAGAGAAAATGATGAATCGACTCCTCTCTTCCCCATGCTGATAACTTCTGCGCTAGCTAGTTTCTTTCGTTCAAAAATATGGTCGTGGAGAGATCTTGAGACCTTGCAATCATGACGGTAAGTCCGCAGGAAGCTAAATAGAGGTTTCTTAAGCTATCCCAACCTTTTCATCCCAATCAAAAAACGAGACCGTACTAAATTGCACAATATTTAATGCTAATTTAATACGGGTTATTAAATTTTTTTCACTTGTTTTTTTTTAATATCGAGGGTTGGGCTAGCATAAGTTTAAGCCCAATCAAAGTTTAAGGTAGCCCAACCCTCGATATTTTTTAAAAAACCAATGTTATAGATAAATTTAATTAACCCGTATTAAATTAGCATTAAATATTGTGTAATTTAGTACGGTATCGTTTTTTGATGGGGCTGGAAAGATTGGGCTAGCTTAAGAGACCTGCTAAATAGATATGACCGATCTCATCTCCATTTGATGTTTTGGATCTAGTTAACAACTAGAAAATGTGATTCCTGTTTATTCATATATTTACAGGGTATCTACACATGTACATATTTACATAAAACATGTGGGGCCTACATAACCTACAAAAGTATGCTCCAAAATATATTTGCATAATTATGTGCATAGTAATGTTTTTCACCATCTAATTAGGCGTCAAATTATGATGATTCGCCTAAAGCGGAGATGTGATGTGAGCAGTACAAAATGGTTGTTGTTATTTTTTGTATACTCAGCTGAGCAGAGCTCACAGAGTATATTAATTTTGTTCGCATAACGGGTACCCCGTAACGGCATAAACTAATCGAGATAGATATAGACTTCTATATATCAAAATGATCTGGGCTAAAAAAGAAATTCATTTAGCCATGTCCGTCCGTCCGTCAGTCTGTCCGTAAACACGATAACTTGAGTAAATGTTGAGGTATCTAATGAAATTTGGTATGCAAGTTCCTGGGCACTCATCTCAGATCGCTATTTAAAATGCACGAAATCGGAATATAACCACGTCCACTTTTTCGATATCGAAAATTTCGAAAAACCGAAAAAGTACGATAATTCATTTCCAAAGACGGATAAAGCGATGAAACTTGGTGTGTGGGTTTACTTTATGACGCAGGATAGAAAATAAGTAAAATTTTAGCAAACTATTTAATATCTTTACAGCATATAAGTAAATTATGTCAACATTTAACTCCAACATTTTTCTCCAAAGCTCTCAGCTGAGTATGTAATGTTCGGTTACACCCGAACTTAGCCTTCCTTACTTGTTTAGGGATAAAATTGTAAGTGACAGCATTTGCGAAGGATGCTTTACTAAATACGCCTGGACTTGTGCGCTTCTACTTAAGCGTGGATATGTGGGTGGATGTGAATGCTTTAAAACAATGTTTGTGCATCCAATTTGTGTTATCGTAGGCGTCAACGTAGGAGATATATTGTTTATATATACATACATATAATGGTAGACCTATTTCACAGTTTGCGTACTTGAGCACATTTTTGCTCCATTTCTGTTTGGCAAATATTATAAAAACGCGGAGTGATTTCTGTATACATACATACATATGTGCCTGTTATACGATAGTTACAAGTCCATATGTATTCACTTTTTCCTAATCCTTTTATTCATTCCTCCCTCCGTCTTTTTCGCCTCATCTATCTCCATCTTCGTCTCATTCTATCTTTTTTTCAGTCTCCTTTCCCATTCTTCTTCATCCCTTATTGCCTGTCCCAAAGGGTGATATGTATTTTGTTCCAGTCCCAGTCGCAGCCCAACTCCGAGTCTCAGTACCAGTCCTAGTCCTAATCCCAGTCCGTCTCTGGTCTACTTCCCGGAAAAAAGGATCGTAAATACTAATATAGGCAAATTTATTTACCAAATTTCAGGCAAATCGAATGGGACGTATGTAAATAGGTATGTGGGTATTATTAATTCTTGTGTTTATTTCGGCTTCGCATGCATATTTATCAGTTTTGCCAGGTCGATGCGACTAAATCGAATATCACAATGAAAATTATTACTTTAGAGCTCTCAGCAACAGCTTTCATTTGATATCCAATTACCCACACACTCTAAGGGTATCCGGGTCCACGTTTTGGCCTATATCTCGAGACCCTAGTCACCCAGCGGTATAATATATTACTCTGTACTAAAGCATTCATCAACAGCTTTAATTTGATATCCATATTGTATAAACACCGTCTAGGCATTCACAGCCCCCGTCAGCCTATATCTCGAGACCCTGTACGTCGATCGCAACCACCGCGTGAGGTATACGCAACTTGTGTGAAAGTTTGAACAAAATCGACCGACGAATCTCTGCAAACACCGGCGACGAACTGACACACATTTTAGCGTTTCTTTTTATATATATAGATTTTTATTTTTCACACTTCACTATAATATTAAAACGAAATGGAGATTTTCGTTGCTTTTGAAATTCGGCTTAAAAAATGCACATGGAACAACTACAGACTCTCCTGAATTAAAAATATAAATAAAATGTCATAGTACCTCTAAATCCCGGGCCCCTCAGAAACCCCGGGCCCGGGGCTAATCCGCCAACCCCATCTCGTCGGGTCTGGTGATGTGCTATACTTGATATCATTGGCTTAAAATTTTTTTATTGATAGGCACCTTGTTTAATTAAACACCAACCAATTGCACGGAAGTATATCCGCACCACCTGAAAATATGAGTGCCGGTGCGTATACGTAACATTTTATTATTACTTATAGATAGTTAAAATAAATTGCAATATAATAATATTGCGACTATAAACTGGCATATAACCTATCCTATATTTAAAGTTAGATCAAAGTACACACGGGGTGCTAAACAAATTCAAAATCGGTTCAGTAGTTTAGGAGTACATCGCGGACAAACAATGTGACACGTGATTTTTATATATTAAAATGTACAGTTGAAGGCTCGTTACTGGCATAGATGCCCATAAGACTGCCATAACAGGAAAACTTGTATGGATTTACAGTTCGAAGCTGCACTCACAGCTAGCATCGAGGCTCACCTAATAGGGAGAACACTGTGTTCCTCAAAGAGGCATGTTAATTCTCAATTACCTGCACAGTAAAAAATATAAATTATCTGAAAGGGATATGATTTGTTTGATGTGGCTTGCAGCAGAACTAAACCGCGATTGTACAATCAATTATAAAAGGTGCAAGTACTGGCGTATACTGTTGATATTAATATTATTGGGCTGAACAAACCCTGAACAAACGCGCTGTGCTGTGTGCTCTGCGCGCCTCCTCTGGACTTGATAAAAAGGCAAAAAAGTGAGTCCTGCTGTCAATGAGGACGAGACGAGGTACTTGCTGTCATCCAAGAAAGAATCGACGCATTGCGCTTTGGCGGCCACGTCACTGTTAACGGATATACATTTGAGATCGTCTATTTCGGAACCGGCAAAAGCAATATTGGCTTAGAAAACAAACGGAGAATAAATCTTGCCAAAAAGTCGTAATGTGGAAGGAGTAGGCAATTAAAAGGTAAAGTCCTCTCTCCACGAACAAAAATCACACTCTACAAATTGCTCATCAAACCTGCTCTGCCGTACTTCTCGGAATCAAGGGTGGTGTCGAGAGGAGATGAGATGGCTCTTCGAGTTTTCGATGAAAAAGTTCACCGAAGTATTAATGGTCCTGTCCGCGATACCAAGCCGTTATTTTTCAAAAGGAAAAAAAAAACACAGACGCAGAAAGACGTGAGTGTGAAGAGTTCGGCTACTAGCCATCGGAATAACATCCTGCGGAATTCCGATATAAAACGGTGACCTGGTAGCCCATGTCAAGAGAGTGCTTAGATTAATAAGGGAACGCACGCTGTCCTTTAGAACGAAGGCAGCAATGATGCACCCACGTAAGATGCTGGTACCTGTCCCACAATCTGATGAGGCATTGTTTGCAGGGATATTTATGTATAGCGGCAAACTGCGCTAACTGTCGCGGGATCAGCCTTTCAACTGATTGGACCTTTTGAATTCACCCTCAATTCAACTTTGTCTCTTTGGATGATATTGGATGATATTGGTAAAGCCCTTGTTAGTTAGCCGACATCTTTGCTCAAGGTCATTAGGACTGTCTTATATGTTTTGTGTGTTGGCATATCACGGCATTAGTCGGCTTAATTTTTTGTAAGCCGTCATGTCGTTATGGTGCTCCACCGTTCTACGTAAATGTAGAAAATCTGTTTGCTACCCGTTGCATGAGCTGCACAGTGATTTTTTTCTGTAACTCTAAAAAAGCCAAATTCTGCTTTGTTTACTAGCAAACAATTGGAGTACAAGCCTGCTTTACTAACTAAGCCTAATGCATGAAAATCAAGACACATTTATCTGGACACGAACTTTTAGTTTGCTTACCTGAGAGCATAAAAATTAAGATGTACAACAAAAAAAAAAACACAGCTCCAGTGTCAAAAGGTGCGATTGAAGTGCTATTTTGCTCTGCTTACAATTACATAAGTTGTTGGAGCGACATGTTTTACACAATGCGGATGCTGATTTTTCAAATGCTATAGGCAAGCTCAATGCCATTAGGGTCAATGAATCAGATAATTCCGACATGGCAAATGCCCATTTGACTGAGAAAAGTGAGAGAATGTAAGCGCATACGTACAGTATTGCGTAGAAAGATAGCAGAGAGAGAGAGACATATTGGTAGCCAATGAATTTGGCTTTTTTAACAGAAAAAGGGGAAAGGAGTTTCTACAAAATCCTGCAAACAGAACATCATAGAAATTGAAAGGAAAATATAAGGTATATTTCTATAACGTCCCTCACATATCTGTAAGGTTTCTCACAATAGTGTGCCAGTCACAAACAAAATATTAAGTTTATGTACCTTTAACAGAGGAACGTGTTTTGTAAGTACTGCGTGTAGTGCAAAGACACAAATTCGGAATGCAGTCAACATCATATTCGCATGCGAAATACATACAAAACGATTCCTTACCTATGCATAGAGATATACACATACATATGTCTGACACACCCTGTAGGGAAATCTTTAGCCTTACAAGCATACATTAATCAGTATTGTTCTAGGACACGGCACGTGTCCTCTATCTTTTTTGTAGCCCTAAGTTATGTAGTATTTGACAGAATTACCTCCAAGATCAGATGAGGAGACGACATCGCCGAAGCCCTTACAGCTCCAAAAAGGAATGAATAAACTAATAGCTCACTCATGATATGGCTTTCATAAAACAGTAATTTAACTGGCGTGAACTCCATCTAGGCTATACGAGCTCTACGCAGACATCCACATATTCCAGCGAATTAAAACGCACCGGCTGCGCTGGCTAGGCCATGTTATGCGAATGAAAGATGATGCTCCGGCCAAGAAAGTGTTTCTATCGGAACCCGCCTATGGAAGCAGAGGTAGAGGGCGGGCCCCACTCCGTTGGAAGGACCAGGTGGAAAATGATTTAAACTCACTTGGTGTGACCAATTGGCACCGGTTGGCGGAGCGAAGGAGCGCCTGGAGCGCCTTGTTGGACGGCCATATCCGTTTAGACGGTTAAGCGCCAATTCCAGCCTCCAGCTATTAGGAGTGATACAGCTGTCAGATCTAGAAGCAGCAAGTGGCTTAAGTCCTAGGAAGCTTCTAGTATTTGCCAAGACGGAGCTATTTTATCACATAGGTCCTGGTTTTTGATAGGGTTTTTCAGTTTGGTCGTTAAAACAAACTTCTGGTAAGTAACACTACGGACTCAATCAGTCTATGTGAGGTCCTCATGGACCGGACAGTTCAACCTAACCTAGCCTAAGCGCGAATTAAGTAAGTATGTAAAAACTCCATCTGGGAGGAGAAAAACTAGACCTTATAAAAGTACAAGGCGCGATAACTTCAAAAAGATTTTAGGCCGAGCTTCCAACTTGCGTCGTTCTCCTTCTAATTTTTCCTAAAAACTTGCGCGACGGGATCTACATGTGCGCTGGTAACACAGCCGTAAGGAGGGTAGTTAAATCTAAAGATTATACCACCAACTAACAAAGCGGGCGTAAATTCAGATAGATAAGAGGCCAAAGAGGATGTCGTTTCTAGACCCACAGGAAACTAAAATATGGCAAACGTAAATGGGAACTACTTTTAAGCAATGACACATAAAATAAAGAAAGGCGTCAAAGTGTAATATTAGTATAAGGAATACAGGCCTGAGAGCAGCCTCTTGTATATCCCTTTAATCGGAAAACAGGATAAAAAAGGAGCAGAGAGAAAACCTGGCATACCAAAAAAGTGCACATGGCACGAAAAGACCGAGAGAGGGCCAAAGAAAATTTCAGTGGATTTATATAGAGAAAATATATGCATGACTAGTGGTACGACAAAGTAACGGAGAAAGAGGAAGAAGATATATGACGGCTATTGTAACGAAAATATAAAGTAAGGGAAAAAGGAGAAAGTTTAAAAGAGGAAAGTGAAGGAAAAAGGGAGGGTGACATAGAGAGAGCGGGAGAGAATAGAAGAAGAGGTACCTTGCGGAAGAAATTTGAAAACGTAAGGTCGATTCGAGACAAGAAATAAAATCCTCAGGTGCGTAGAACTTGCAATAACGACGAAATTCTAAAATAATAAAGAATAGTTGAAATCGAGAAGATGGACAAAGACAAGGAAGCCAGAGATATAATAGTATAGGGAGTAAGCCAAAACATAAAAGGAATAGTGAGAGGAACAGTGAGAGTAAGACTAGAAAGAATAGAAATAGTAAGATGGCAGATATCCAAAGAAAAAAACAAAACATTGATAAGTTGTAAACTAGGCATTGATTTATGATTTCGGAGCTTATATATACTTTTTGTTTTTGTGTAATTTTTCATTCTTTGTCAACGTGAAGAAATTAAATATCAAGCTTTCCTGCAGGCAAAGGGTGCATCATATACCTATCACAAGTAAAACATATCGAACGCAGTTCTGATTCTACTTATCGATTTGTCCATCATCCATAACTTTTTGTTAAAGAATCAACAATTTTTTTATAAAAACCGATTACTTTTTTTCGATAACACGTTGATAAACAATTGACGACTCCCCGATGACAAATCACTTAATTACTTTTTGTTACCAACTGATATCTTTATTCGATAGTATGTCTGTAACAAATCAATAAAAAAAGTCTAGATTTGATAACTAATCGATAAAACTTCCATAAGATAAAGATTACTTTTGAATAAATATGGATAACTCTTTCTTGACAGTTCGATAATTTTATTATATCAAATCTATAAGTTTTTTATAAACCGTCTTTTCAATTTTCGTTAACAAACCGATATTTTTAATTTAAAAAGTCGTTAGTTCATTTATAACCTTTGTTGCCGATTGCAAATTTATAGCACTTCGATAAATAATCGATAACGTGTCTACACCCCGTCGATGATACAACCATAACAAACCGATAACTCGTCGATATTAAACTCGTCACAAAAATACTAGTTTAAAGTTGAACTGAATTAGAATTTCAAACATTTCCTTTTTCAGAAGAAGGTTATTTGCGGAGAGTTTTTTATAGGACGCGGTAGTTTGGTGATAGCGTGCTCCACCTATCACACTTAGGATACTGGGTTAAACTTCCGGGAAAAGTAGCACAAAAATTGAAAAATTTTTTCAATTAGAACAAATTTTCTTTAACGGGGTCGCTCCTAGGAACTGATTTGGCAAAACACTCCGAGTGTATTTCTGCCATGAAAAGCTTCTCAGTGAAAATTCATCTGCTGGCATCTGCAACCGTTAGGAGTGGGTCCTGTGCCGCCACTTTGCGGCAAAGGAGTACGACGCAAATTTGTAAAGAAGCTCCTCGGAGGTAAATCGATGGAACGATGCAGAGAAGATAAGCATAGTCTTGCGGAAGTATGTCACACAAAATCGTGAGCGTTCCTCATTTTTCCACTAAGACTTGTCTATCAATGGTCATTGGGGTTTCGACAGGACGCTGTCCAATGGCAATCCATGCGATGATGATGTGTGATGATAATCCAGTTACTTAATGCTTGACAGCTCAGCTTTTGCCAGAACTCGGCGAAAGTTTTTCGGTAGCGCCTCACTTAGATCTCTGAAAAGTTTAGCCAAGGCTGATACCGGTCTTTGCCGAAGCTAGGCAACGACTCTCTTAGTAGCTATAACTTACTGCCGAAGCAAGAACTGTGTCATGCCTAGAACTCTTTACCTCCCTCTCCTTCGCATAGTTGTTTAGATGAAACAGAAATGTCAGGTATACATTTATCTGATAGAATTTTTTTGGCCACTTTTATGAAAAAAGCCCCTGTTCGTAGCTCTTTCTAAGAATTTGTTATTGCTAGCTTTTTACTTGCCTACATGGTGTCAACTGTATATATATGTAGGATAATGCACATTCATGTAAACCATACAAGTGTCAAATTGTGGTGCAACATTGCCGAAAAATTCAGACAACCATAACAACAACAAGGACAAAACTTTTAAAACTGTGATGATAGCGAAACGTGTTCCCGGCAAAATTTGCAAATGCTTCTTCTTATGCTTTGTTAGCTATTCCATCCGAATCTGTATACATGAAGCTTTACTTACACGTTCACATTATCATCATCATACATAGTCATATTCTTGCTGCTTTCCGCTTGCTAGCTTACCGATTTAGAGACTACACTCCACCACCACCCTCCGCTGGTTCATCAGCAAGGAAGGTAGTGAAATTCGGGATGATAGTTGAATATTCCAATTTGCCATTAGGGTTTATGAATATTTCCTTTTCTGAGTTTCTAACAGCCATCATGTTTAAGTGTACATATGTATGTATGCATGTATGTGTGAATGTATGTTTGCCCGTTTCGCAACTTGAGCGCGCCACAGTTTGAGCAAATATGATAGAAATTTATAATCTAGGTCAATGTGATAGCAAAATGTTTAAATAATAAATAAATAAATGTAAGGCGCGATAACCTCCGAAGAGATCTAAGGCCGAGCTTCTCTTCCAATTTGCGTCGTGCTCCTCCTGATTTTCCCTACAAATTGGCCGGACGGGACCTACATGTTTTATGCCGACTCCGAACGGCATCTGCAAAGCAGATAAGTTTTCACTGAGAGCTTTTCATGGCAGAAATACACCCGGAGTGCTTGCCAAACACTGCCGAGGGGCGACCCCGCTTAGAAAAATTTTCTTCTAATTGAAAAATCTTATTTCTAAAATTTTGATGTTGCTTTGCCCGGGAGTTGAACCCAGGGCATACGGTGTGATAGGCGGAGCACGCTACCCATCACACCACGGTGGTAAAATTTGATATGAAATTATTAGCGAAATTTATTATCAAAATGTGTGTTCCTTTAACGAAAAGGACGTATCTCGATATATTTTTGCGAGTATTATTTCTGATTGATATACAAGAAATTGCCAACAAACAAATCGAAGAGTAAAAAGACTTATTGTTGATATTGTTGTTGTTGTATTAATGACAAAGACACCCCCCGAAGGTTTTGGAGAGTGTTATCAATGTTGATGGTCCTTTGCCAGATATAGATCCAGTACCTTCCTGTAACGAAGGACTATTAAGGTACTAGCCCGACATTTCGATTAATATGACCACAAAACCCTGCCCCCTCTTCTACCATGAGGAACTTGGGGTCGCCAGAGCCTCGCCTGCTAAACCTGTTTATGATAACAGGATTTTCTAACAGGATTTCCCTCGCGTATGTGACGTTGACAATTGGATTGCGGAAGCTATAAAGCTTTGTATTGCGCTTATCAACCTCTTGAATCACACTTGTTGTTCGATCATTTCGCAAAACGATCTAGAGGTGAAATGAATATATAGTTGAGCGGGGAAAATATATGGATGGCCTTGTGTTTATTAGTTGGTACTCAGAACTCAGCTTCCCTAATATGATGGCGGATTTATACGAGAAATGCAACGCTACGTTTTTTTTGCGAACCGACCTCAGACCCCCTTTACCACATACAAAATCAAAAAAATGCACTTAAAATGGTATTGCATATATTATCGCTCTTCTGAGAAGATTTTTCGACAGTAAAATAGAGTTTCTAAAAGCAATAGGTATATTTTCTTCGTTATGAAGAAAAAAATTTTTTATAAAAAAACAAATCATTCAATTATTTCGTGGCGGTTACCGTGGTGTGGTGATAGCGTGCTTCACCAAGCCGAGGGTCCTGACTTCAACTCCGGACAAAGCAACATAACAATTTATAAACAAATTTTCAATTAGAAATGAATTTGTTTCAAGCGGGGCCGCCCCTCCAAAGTGATGCGGCAAACACTTCGAGTGTATTTCTGCCATGAAAGCTCCTCAGTGAAAACTCATCTGCTTTGCATATAACGTTCGGAGTCGGCATAAATCATGCAGGTCTCGTCCCGCCAATTGGCAGGGAAAACTAAAAGGAGCACTACGCAAATTGAGGAGGTAGATCGCGACAGGTTTTTGTTTTTGTTTTACTGTATTATATTTGCTTTATACAATGGTTTAACTTTTTTGGTTTTATTTTTTTAGTTTTTTGAACTTAGTTTAATTTAATTTAATTTAATTTTTTAATTCCATTTTACTTTGTTATATTTTTGAATTTAATTTAATGCTCTTTTATTTTATATTTTTATGTTATTTTACTTTGTTATATTTTTCATTTGTTTATTTAAATTTATAAAAAATTTTTATATTATTTTGCTTTGTTTAATATAATTTTATTAAATTTTTTCTCTAGCATTTCATTTTATTTTGTTTTATTTAATTTATAATTTTATTTTTTTTATTTTAATTTTTTTATTAAATTTTATTTTACTTTATTGAATTAAATTTAACTTAATTTAATTTCAGTTGCGTTAAAGTTTTTTCTTTGTACTTCATTGTTTCACATAAATCTAACCAAAAAATGTACAAAGGTGTTACAACCAACAAATCTCTCACAGAAATATATTCCAGCTTAAATATGAATACCTAAACACGCGCTTTTTAAACACTTTGTGTATTGATAACAAAATATATTTGCTATTACTTATATCTCTGGTTCTTTATTTCCAACAGCATTGTACACACCTTTTCGTGCACTTGCATGCACAATGCGCACTATTGGGTCAGATGTTTTAAATGTAGGTGACATCTCTACCCATACCTCGCTGCCACATTCAGGATTCCCCATACTGTGGGCAAAGATGTTTACACATCAAAAACATAATTAAAAATTTGTGTTTATGGTAGTACTATTTACCGTACTGTACCGTTTAGACGGTTAAGCGCCAATTAAGTAAGTAAGTAAGGTAGTACTATTTTCATAAACTTTTACAAAATTCAAATTTTAAAATTTCATATTTTTCAATTAGCTTGAATGAAAAATTTAAAAACAAAAAACTTTTTTCTCGATGTACAAAACAATCCCCGAATTACAGCGAAATTTGTGCTGCAACATAAATCAATAAAAAAACTTTACAACAGCTAAGGCATGACATAGCTGAATGCGTTTGTAACCATTTCAACTATCGTAGGAGTGTGGGTTCGAATCCCACTCCCGGGAGAAAAGGTTTTGAAGAGATTTACAAGGTATAATCGAAACAGCTGTCGCCTTGTCCGTCCTGATGTCACGTTGTTTAAATTTTTCCCAAATTATTAAATACATTATAAAATAAAAAATTGCTTGATATAAATGTTTTCACACATTTAAAGCAATACGGGCAATCCCCGATTAACTCATACAAATAAATCAATAAAGCTTTTAGATATAATTGTTTTTATTTTATCTACCTCTTGGTAAAGTATGGCAGGCGCAATTCAAGCTCAAGGCCAAAAGAATAATTTCTATGACAATTATTATTATTTTATTTTTCTTATTTTTTTGTAGTTGAAGAATTGCTTTTTACTTCCTTTATATTAGGTCGGTTGAATGTTTGTCCGCTTTTCGTACAAATCTTGCAATCGATTTTTAAGTAACTTCTCATTGAGCTACAAACGTGAAACTTTACTCATAGGTGAGAACACCGCGACAATGGACAAAATGAAATGAAAAATTGGATAATAATTTGAAAATTTGAAATCGGGTTTTAAGTAACTTCTCGATGAGCTAGAGGCTAACAATTTAGAGCTTAATTCAGAGGTCGATAAGAGCCGATGACACAATACAAAAAGTTTCGCTAGGGGCCGCACGGACTGAGATATTTAGAAAAATCAAACGGAATGGAGGGAATTTTGCATTCCTGTAATATTAATCATAGATAAATTGATAAAAAAAAAACCGAAGTACCTCCTTCAGGAATAAGTAGAATTCATGCCTTTTGAGCATATGCATGAGATCTAACGTATACGTATATAAAATTCAAAAGAAAGAAACTGATCGAATAGAAAAAAATTTAATTTAAAAAAGTCATATCTACACGCAAAAACACTAATGTGTTTTTTACATTTTAAAACGTAAAAAACATATTATTTTTTCATTTATCAAATAATTTGAATTTTACATTTTTTGAAATGTGTTTTTGATATAAAAAAATGTATATATTATATTATAATAATGTGTTTTCCACATGGAAAATAATGTCAAATTTGCATTATATTTCAAAATAGAAAATGCGTACTTCGAAAAAATGCTGTAAATTTAACATTATTTAAATGTGGAGAATAAAATCAAATCACGAGAATTAGTATCGTTTAGTTCGGCAAGCAAACGGAACCGTAAGCAATGTTTATATGTATGTTTATATGTAGCTTGTCGCCGTGACGTAAGGGCAGAAGAGTCATGCAAATATTCAGACGCATGGAGTTTTCATATTTGCCTTTTCATTCCGATGAATGTAATCGTGGTTGAGGCAAACGAGCAAACGCCTGAATTGATTAAATTCACGCATGCAATAAGTTGGTTGATTTTAAATCAATGTCGATTATGTTCGTTTAAGCAAGTTGGATCATTGAACACGATCATGTTGCCGAATGTAAAAGTTAACATGTACATTTGTATATTTAATAAATTGCAGAATTATTATGAAACAGAATATGATTAAAATATATAAGTGTTCACTTCGTACATACGCATTAAAAATATAATATCATCAACAAAGTAAATACGTAGCAGAATTATAAAGAAATTTATTAACATAGACATAAAAACATCAAATATTTTAATTGTAACGACCTAAAAAATCAAATGATCCTGGGGAAAGGGGGGGTTTAAAAAAATATTTTAAAATCAAAGTTTAGCAAGAATATCTCTTTATATAAGGAGATATTTTTCGCTGATTTTTGTTTTATAAAGGAAGTGTTTAACATTTTTTTATTTTATTTTTATTATTTTTCGAATAGAAGCTATAAAATTTTTCGGACACTTGCAATACACGCGCAGATAGATCCATTACGAAAGCTGCTAAGCTTTCAACATCAGTGCGCTTTAATAGTTTTCAAATATACTGATCAAAATTTTTTTGGATTTCACCATCGGTTTTTTTTGTAGTGTATATTTTACTTCACATACCTCAAACTCATGTTCTCTTCTATTGCATATATTTTGAACGATCGTTGACCCTTTAGGCCAAACCATTAGTTATTCGTCAAAGATCGAAATGCTTTTAGATGCTTGCTAGTAAGCTGTTATGTATGTATGTAACACCTGAGTAAACAATATAAAATAAAACGAAACAGTAGATGAACTTTATATGTTTGTATGTAAAAGCAAGACAAAAGCTTCAACCGGCTGGTCAGAAAAAACTTCTTCTTAGTGAACAGCAGATATAACAAAGATATTAATTTAGGTCGAATAAACTTTTTGCATCTCTTTATAAATCGTTAATTTTTTTTCTCATATTCACAATTTCTTTTCATACTTGTGCTTGGTTTAAAAGAAATAAACCCGTTAGAGTTTGATTTTGTCCGGCTTATTTATGCGCGTGTGTCTGTTTTCTTAAACTCTAGAATTAAACTAATTTGCAGCTAGCAGAAGAATATTTTGACTAAGTGCTTTATTGTTAGCCACCAATTCCTAGCAAAGTTTATAAAAGAGACAGCGTAGCACGTTTACCTGTTTAGTCATTCTGTAATAGTTGAGCGAATAATACCAAAGAACTGTGCAAAAGACAAAAATATGCGCTACGGGTATTTGTTGTTATACTTGGCGCTTGGCGCCGGCTTAACGATCTCTTCAGGTAAATCGATATAGCAAACACTTCTCTCATAAAACACAAATGAAACTCTATAATATTTATTTCCAGCTGAAAAGGGTACAATTATTATTGCACGATCAGCAGGTAAAGCAGCGCTAAATCCCACTCCCAAACCCACCGCTACACCATTGCTCACATCTACTCCAAGTCCACTACTCGATGGTGCAAAACCAACTCCACCACCCACCAAAGCGCCAACTAAGGCTGCTGTAGTTATTATCAATGCGCCACCCATGGCAGCTACTGTAGTGGCAAATGCAGAAAAACCAGCAAAGATAGAGATAACAGCGGATAAAGTTACCGAAGCGCTACCACAACAAACTCCATCCACAGATGAACCATTATCAGCGACGCAAATGGAATCGGCACCAAAGCAATTCACGCCCTTACAGGTTACCGGTTTTATTACGAAAAATGGCCAAATTTACGAAGTCACCGATAAAAATGGTGTCGGTATGATCGAAAGCCGTCAAAATCACGACAGTGAGGGCAAGTCTGAGCATGTTTGTAATTATGGCAGCGTTGTTATCTATAGTGATGCACCCTGTGATAAGGTGACCAATGTACGTATCGGTGAAGTGCAACATCAGGTGGTGAATGCTGCACTTCCCGCTCAAAATCAGTTGGCAGCAGCACTACAATCTTCGAACATAGGCCAGCAAGCCAATAGAGAAGATAATAATGATTTCCCAGATTTTGATGATGGTCTACCGCAAAAACGAAAAAAGAAACGTGTCAACAAAAATCCAAATAAGCAGCGTCGACGTAACGATATTCGCAATCGCCCGAATGCTGTGCGTCATGGTAATAACGGCAAACGTCGTCGTCTGCAAGCTCAACGCCTGCAACCGCAACAACAGCGTCGGCGTCAACAAAATAACCGCAATAAGAGTCAGCGAAAGCAACGTAAACGTTTACAACAACAAAAACAAATGAAAAGACGTCGCAATCAAAACGTTAACCGCACTGGGCAACGACGTAAATATCAAGGTGGTGAAAGCTTTAATAGAAGACGTTACAATGCCAATGATATTTATGATGAGGAACGAAGACTGTAGATGAGATAAAAGTTATAGGCCGATGAATCTATGTTGATGAGGTGTAAACTTTTTGAATAAATTAGAAATAATTAATTGAAGAGTTTATAGATAAAATAATATGTGTTTGGGTGTTTAAGTGTTTGGGTTATTCATTCTGTTGTTTTGTGGTCGAATGGTAATTACTCATCGCTATCAAATCAAATGGGTCATTAAGTACATACAGCAGCGAACAGAAAAATAGCAGTGGCAATTTTTTTCAGTTCAATTCTTTTTTAACTTTCGATATTTTAAGAAAAAAACGTCTTTCAGATTTTCTTCCATATCTTAAAATAAAAATGTTCACAATTAGTATGGATGAATATCTGAAAAACTCTTCAAAAATAGTTTTCCAAATACATTGCGAATTTGAAATGTTTTCGTGATTGGTCCGCATTGTTTCAATTACGAAATTTATAGAAGTTTTTTTTTAAATGACGAAATACCTAAATTAAAAAGTATCTAACTTATGATATTTGAAAAAAAAAAAAAATACCGCTACTGTTTTTCTGTTTGCAACTGTATGTAGGCTATCAGTTTTCTTTTCTTCTTAACTAACATTTTTAATGGTTAGGAAACATTGATGATGAAGGTGACGAGCGGATAAAGGATGACGCAGCAAATAGAGAACCCAATTTAGTTTGCATTCTAACCGAATACCGCGAGAACAATTTGTTTGACCCATCGAGCCTTCAGGAAGTAGATTTTACGTAGAAAGGTACACCAGCTATAACTGACTCCAATCGAAAGCTTCAAGGGAGTCTAAGTTGTCCTCCTTCCCTTGTTATCATAGCACGGCCTAGCCAGCGAAGTCTGTGAGCTTCTATTCGTTACATTAATTTCATGTTTTCGTACAGATCATTAAGCTAACCTTCTCCTTCGATACACACCATTGTCAGCAAGAACAGAACCACAGGACACTAATGCTTTATAGCAAAACCTGTGAAAACATTTCAGAACGTAACCGACGTATAGAGTGTGATTAAGTTGTGGAAGGACTTCTCTAAATAGAGAACCCTGTCAAGGGGTTGCCAGCACAATTTTTAGATTTTATAATTCAATTGTCAACCTAACCCATCCGTGTTGAATCTTGTTTCTTTAGCGGGCGAGGCTCTTGTTACCTCAAGTTCCTCATTGAACTAGAATGTGTTTGGGGGGGTGTGGATGATCTCGAAGATTCAATGAGCTCATATTAAATCGTTCCCAAGATTGTCAGGCTTGTGCCTTAAGAGTGCTTGTCACCGGAACGTAACGTCTCTATATCCGGCGAAGGACCAACACCATCGATCATGCTCCCCAAAACCTTCGGGGAGTGTCTTTACTGCGACAACGATATTAACAAGACTAGTCGGCATGCCATCATCATCACTAATTGGCGCTTAACCGCCTAAGCTATTTGTCACGCCAGTTATCCATGTTTCCCGATAAGTGACGCAAATTGGAAGCACGAAGGACGATCAAGTCGCCTTCACCTGCCTATCTTAACTCAGTGGAGGTCTCCCGTTTCTTATGCTTCCAAAACTGAGTATAGGTGTTAATACTTCGTAAGTCGAAGCATCTTCTTCCTTTCGCATAACATGGCGTAGCCAGCGAATTGACTTCTAGAGCGTAATTTTTGTTCGACGAGACAGGACTTTATTTTCTATTGCCTTCTCAGTCCAAAGTAGTACTTGTTGGTTATGCCTCAGCGTGAGAATATTCTTGGTCCCTTCACCGGCGAATTTGGCACGTAACTGTCCTCAAATCCAAAGGATCCAAAGTTTTCAAGGCCATAATTGAAGAACTACTCCAAAAATTCCATGCCTACTCGGTTTTGGCAAAGGAAATGTGTGAGGCTCACTAGCTCTGACCATTTCTATTAATCAGAGTTCAAACCATCTCAAAAGATTTGAATGCTATTTAGCTGTTACAACCAGTCGTCACTGATGTAAGATATTCAGGAAAAGGCCATCGAGGCCAAGAATAGAAAGCGACCTATTGATAGTCATATATAAGACCAACTGAACCATAATAGGGTTATGATACGCCTCACATTTTTAGAAATATCTCTCGCCCAATGCTTTTATTTAGTTGTCTGATCAACGCCCTAGATTGATGAGGAGTGTGACGACTAGTAGCTAGGACCTACCTAATTATTTTCTAGATTTTAGTATTATTATTACTTCATTATTATTACTACATAGTATTGTTTTCAACAAAACCGTTTAACTTAAAAAAGTTTTTTTAATTATTTTATTTATTACGGACTTTAATTCAACTTTAAAAATATGGCAATGACTTGATAGCCTGAACAGCCTGTGATTCCTTTCAGAAAAATATCAGGCAATTTTGTTTATATTTCCCTTAGGGCCCAAATTGGAAGTTTTCGGTTTTTAGTTTCTTTCTTCCTTTAATCTTGGATCCATACATAAAGATGGCTATGGATGTTCAATAATGAGTCTAAAATATTTACGATATCCCAATTGCTTACCTTTTCATCTTACCGTCGGCCTTTACTCATATTGTCATGTTCTGATCATAGTTCCATAGATTTAATGTCAATTCGGTAAAGTCGAAACAAGTATTAAATGTAGGCCATACCAGAAGGCTGTGGGCTTTTACTTTCTCACCTATCCACCCAGAGATAGTGAGCACATTACCAGAAAAAACAAAAATATCAAACCATACAAAACACTATAAAGAGATTTTGTAGAGCATATATTCTTTGTCCTCAAAGAAATAATGTATCCCAACATTTGGGTGCGACTAGTTAGAAATGGCACAGCGACCCTTACTTTTCGTTTTCTTTCCGCTTAATGCGTACACTCACGATGGGTGAAGAATTTCCTACCGACAGCACGGCTTTCAAACAGGCACTCCATGATAGATGCCGTAGCAGAAGTGATAGATGCCGTCAAGACAGCAGGGACAGCATGCCATCACGCAAGGCCGATCATTTCACTGATGATGCTGAATTTCAGAAATGATTTTGAGTCAGCGAGGTGGGACTATTAGTTTGATCAACGACAACAAACAGAATAAGTTGTCCCTCCCTGAAATGTCATGATTACTTCCGCGTATATATCTACTGAAAGGGACAGCTTGAAAATCCGAACTACCTGAAAATTTGGGTGCTCTTATACTAGATATATGAAGATGTGATTCATGCTGAGCGTTTATTGCATTAAAGCATCAGATTGCGTCGTTGTTGTCGGCTGCAGAAAAATGAAGTTAGAAAAGCCTATATTGGAATCCCGGAAACAGGAGCATCAAAATTCTTTAGAAAATTGTTTCTAAACAGCGTCTCCATCGGAAGTACTTAGTTTTGCAAAAAGTGTCTGTTCCGCGGATGCCATTTGGAGTCTAGTATGAACTGTTAGGTCACTAGCCGCCATATTTCGGAAAAAAAGCTAGGCCTAAACCTCCTCGATGGTATATCGCGCCTTTTTATATCATATTTTTATTGAGTTTTTACTTCGTACAGATTGAACCGACAACGACTTACTTGCGAAGTAATTATAAAAACAGGTTACAGATTATAGCGCCTTAAAGTCATTTCCATAGTTTATGCTAAGAGATGAATAAATTTGTTTAAAATGCAAATAAGTACAACAGTTGAGCAACACCTTGAAGGATTATGTACATAATAGACCAGTGACTAAAATGTAAATAACAAATTAAACAATAGACATTAAAAATATGGCGCAAAGAAAAGACAATATCAACAGAGACACAACAAAACAATTTATAGTGGACCTTGCTGGGAGGAAAGAAAAAACTCACGACAACAAAAACAAGTCAGATTCACACGATTTGTTTGAAGTATACTTATTTGTAACCAAACTACAAAACTTGAAACACCCCTTGCAGCATTTGAAAAAAATAGAGATATCGTATTAAAAATTAGATGATGTGAGACTTCCAAAAGTTTTTTTAGTTCCAAAGAAGTAAAGTTCAAGCCATTAACTTTAAAATAGTATTCTTCGATAATACGCACTCTAATTTGTAAGCTCCCTTAACTTAAAACTGGTGGAGAAGTGGTATGGTGTGAGGGTCAGTTTTGGTTAATAATATTATAGCAGTTCTTCGTGGAGTAACATTTCAAATCATAAACAGTCCATCTATAAGGCAGGTTCCAGGTTTAAAAATTTATGAAAGCATTCTATTAGAAACTCATGATGGTATGGCCCTCAGCTAGAGCAGTAAGGCAACGCTTCCCAAGGCAGTTCTATGTACCGGAGCGACTCGGGATTTTTACCGACCAAGGACTGTTATTTCAGTGTGACCCCATTTAATTTGTTTCGTACCTCCCACAAATTGTCATCCTCCCAGTAGCTCCTTGCAGCAGGACTGCTCTATATTCTCTTACTCCGGGAAGGAATCGAATCCAATCCGGGTCCGTCTCCTGACTCCTGCCCTGAGAAATGGTTTTGCTGCATCTGCCGGAAAAGAATCTTTTTAGGACGGTCATACTCTGTTCAGTGTGTCACGTGCAAGGGATGGCTGCACCGGACAGGTTGTTCTGGGCTTGATTCCAAAACCCGACGTCCACGTAACTTTTATAAATCTTTTGTGGCTCCTTGCTGTTCACGCCCAAGGGTGCCCCGTAGTCTACGCCCAATCGCCCCACACTACCTTCCAGCAGCCCCGCTGCTCACCAAGCCACAACAAGTACCCGCTGCTGCTCGCACCCCACGGCGCCAACAACTCAAACAGCTGATACCACTCATAACTACTACCTTCGTAGTAGAGTTGGTAGCAATGTTGAGCATCAGCCCCTGCCCCGTCTTCTCCCCCCCTCTTTTCCGGCAGCAATCGTGCAGGTCAGGGAAACAGACTCTTAGTCCCTACCTCCGTTTGCACCGTCTGCCAGCACAGAATATATAGGTTTGCGACATCCGCCCAATGTAGATCCTGCCTTGGGTGATGCGACTTTCCTAGATGTTCTGGTCTCCGCGACGGCAACCCCCGACGGGTTTCATCGCGCCTTGTTGCCAGGTCGCAAACCCAAATCATCCGGGTACCCTAATGCTTGCCCAAGGCCGCCCAGTCACAGGGCCACAACAGCAATTGCGTCCTGGCCTTTCACAACCCAGGCGTAGTCACCCGTCACTTACCCCCAGAGTGGCGGCGTCTCCCCTTATGCACTTCAGAATTCTGCAGTTAAACTGTAATGGACTAACTGGGAAGATTACGGAGATAGTCGATTTCATGAAGCGGCACAACATACGCATTGCTGCGATTCAAGAGACTAAACTCACAGCAAGATCTGCATTGCAGACCTGCTCTGGGTATAATGTCCACAGGAAAGACCGCGAGAGCGGAAATGGAGGCGGTCTCGCGTTTATCATGCACCACTCTGTGCAATATTATATATTTGATCCTGGCATCGACCGCAGGGACAATGTCGTAGAACGTCAAGGCTTATCTGTTCGGTCAGGCGATGCCAACCTAGAAATCATCAACATCCACATCCCTCCTGCCACCTGTTGTCCCAGTGGATACCGCCCTAATATCAGGGCCTTACTCACGGGCAACAATCGCATTATCTTAGGCGATTTCAATGCCCATCATGATCTATGGAATTCAAACTTGCGGGCGGACAGTAGGGGTGAGATGTTGGCGGATCAAGATCAAATAGAAGAAACGATGTTCTGCACAATAAGAGACGCCCCCACACGTATGGTAGGAAGCTGTCACAGCTCGCCAGATATCTCAATCGTGAGCGCAGAACTCGTGACCTGCGTCAACTGGCAGCCGATGGTAACATTGGCATCCGACCACTTGCCCATACTTAATTCGCGCGAGCGTACCGCCGACTTCATCATCACTGAAAAACACACTTTCATAAACTTCAAAAAAGGAAAGTGGGAAAAATATAAATCCTTTACAGACAACCGCTTTGCAGCCCTCCCCATCCCGACTGATGCCCGCCAAGGGGAGCGTGCCTTCCGTAAGGTCATTGAATCCGCCTCGGCACATTTCATTCCCGCCGGGAGAATTCCCGAAATCCGGCCCCACTTCCCGGCGTAGGCCGCAAACTTAGCGAGAGAACGTGACCTTATAAGACAGCTTGATCCAGGCGACCCCCAAATAAGGGATATAAACCAACGCATCAGATTGCTTGTGGAGGAGCACCTAAGAGGTTGTAACCTCTCTACCGGTGTGCGTAAACTTAGGTCCACCGTTAAATCCCTATCGACTCCATCGCCTTTGGCGACAAAGTTCTGTCGGACGCGAAAAAATGCGCGAGCGTTTTCTGCCGACAATATATAATGCATCCTACGGTCGACAAAGATAGACGGAGAGCCAATAGACACTCATATAAACACAAATTCAGCGCGTCACCAATCACCATCACCGCTAAAGAGGTTGAGGACGCCATTGGTCGTGCTAAACCATCCAAAGCAGTGGACCCAGACGGCATAGCCATGCCGATGCTTAAAAGCCTAGGGAAAGAGGGTTTCAAATATTTAGCGCATGTCTTCAACCTGTCTCTTTCCACCTTTGTCATACCCGAGAAATGGAAAATGGCCAAGGTGATCCCGCTACTAAAGCCTGGGAAACCAGCTAACATAGGTGAGTCGTACCGTCCGATATCTCTCCTATCGCCAGTGGCAAAGACGCTTGAAGCCATTTTGCTCCCTTATTTCCAAGCAAATTTGCAGCTAGCCCCTCATCAGCATGGCTTCAGAAAACTCCATAGCACTACCACCGCGCTAAATGCCATTAGCACCCAGATAAATTGCGGTTTAAATCAATACCCCCACCATAGAACAGTACTCGTAGCGCTAGACCTATCAAAAGCTTTTGATACGGTCAACCGTGGCTCGTTACTGCAAGACCTGGAAGGGTCTACCCTTCCCCCATGTCTTAAAAGGTGGACCGCAAATTATCTGGGTGGTCGGCAGGCATCGGTGCAATTTAGAAACGAAACATCGAAACCAAGGAGAATTAAACAAGGGGTGCCACAGGGTGGTGTCCTATCCCCACTTTTGTTTAATTTCTACATATCTAAGCTACCTTCACCACCGGAAAGAGTCACAATCGTTTCCTACGCCGATGACTGCACAATAATGGCCACAGGCCCAGGCCCAGGCCCAAAGATCGATGCGCTATGCAATAAAATAAACGGCTACCTCCCTGATCTCTCCAGTTTTTTCGCCTCGCGAAACGTCCCAAATGTCGACCATTTTGAACATCCACGTCGATGGCACTACGCTACGGACTGTCCTACACCCCAAAATCATGGGTGCGACGTTTGATCAGGATCTACATTTTGGTGAGCACGCAGCCGAAATTGTTCCGAGAATTCAGAGCCGTAACAAAATCCTCAAATCCCTCGCTGGCAGTACCTGGGGAAAAGATAAAGAAACGCTCATGACTACATACAAAGCAATTAGCCAGCCGATTACGTGCTACGTGTCACCCATATGGTCGCCAAGTCTAAAAATTACCCACTGGAAGAAGCTTAAGACCTGCCAAAATACTGCTCTCAGAATTGCGACGGGCAATATATCTTATGTCCCCAGAACACCACCTGCATAATGAAGCGAGAATACTCCCCATCAGGGAGAGAAATGAGATGCTGACCAAGCAGTTCCTGTTGAATACCCAGAAACCTGGGCATCCCAACAGACATCTGATTGAGGAACCAGCACCGCCTAGGGGCTTAAGGAGTCATCTCCGTAAGCATTTTGAGGAAATACGGCACCTGAGAACCCAGCCGTATAAAGTGAAAAAACACAAGCAGGTCCTTGGTGAACTCCATAAACTGGCGTCGGACCTTTATGCCGGGAATTGCCCGGTGAATCCAGTACTTAAAGAAAATTATCCAAAACTCGCGGAAGAGGAACGCATACTCCCCAGGAAAACGCGTGTCACTCTTGCTCAACTTCGTTTTGGATACTGTAACAGGTTAAACTCTTACCTATCCAGAATCAACCCCGACATACAAAATGTATGCCCCGCTTGCAATGTGTCCACACATGACACCAACCATCTATTCAATTGTAATGTGGAACCAACGCCTCTAACACCCCTTTCCTTATGGTCCACCCCTGTTGAAACGGCAAGTTTTCTTGGACGCCCGTTAGAGGATATTGATGACAATTTGTGATCGGTCGCGGCTATTAGGTGGGGCGAGCATTGCTACAACAACAACAACAGCAGTAAAGCAAGGGAAAATGTGTCAGGGGAATAACAGCAAGAGTTGAGCTGCGTTGACGGTATTAGCGGTTTCCAACAGGTTAATTTGGGTTATATGTTTATATAAAAGAGAAGATAAGGGATTCTTCTTCTGGATGGTTGTTTTTGTTGTTGTTCCCCCAGCGGGTTATGGGTTTCCGGATGGTGGCGGCAGTCTTTACATACTTTGCCGTTAGTACCTTTTGGTACACCGATCGCCACTTGCAGTATGCTTCTAGAAATCAGGGGTCCGATCAGCTAAGCAAGCTGAAATCAAATCTTGCCGCGTGTCGATATCCTCCTGGCTGTTTGATGATAACAGAACTACAGCGCCATAATTATGGTTCACCTAGGCTCATCTTCTTCAATCAATCTTTATGAATCCTAACCCGAATTTACTCAGTACGACATTTCGAATATCTATGTTTGCCTCATCAATAAGTTAATATTGTAGTATAGATTTAAACAATTATATATGTATCGAAAGGTAAGGGGGGTATTTAAAAAGACACAAAGGACGCCACGTATGTTTCATGCTATTGTGCTAAGAAAAAAACCAGTAGGCATAATGCCAACAAACTCGAACTTGATTTCGTGAGCAAATGAATGAAGAGCGTTGTTTTGTTGGCAGTATAGCGCAGGAGTCAGCAAATATGAGTAAATGTGTAAATTACATTGCAGATATTCAAAGTGTTTACAAAAACAAACGGGAAAATTCAAGTTAGAGTATTTATTCGTTTTGTTGGTTGCAAAAGTGTTGTGTACTACTTCAATAGTTCATAAATAAAATGAATTTAAAAAATAAATCAATATAAAAAAAAAAAAATAAAACAAAATGAATAAAAAGAAATAAAATAAAACAAAAAAATAAAAATGAAACAAAAATAAAATAAAATAAAATAAAGCCTAATAAAACAATAAAACATAAAATAAAATAAAATAAAATAAACTAAAATAAAATAAAATAAAACAAAATAAAAAAAAATAAAATAAAAAAAAAATAAAACAAAATGAATAAAAAGAAATAAAATAAAACAAAAAATAAAAATGAAACAAAAATAAAATAAAATAAAACCTAATAAAACATAAAATAAAATAAAATAAAATAAAATAAAACAAAATAAATTAAAATAAAATAAAATAAAATAAAATAAAATAAAATAAATTAAAATAAACTAAAATAAAATAAATTAAAATAAAATAAAATAAAATAAAATAAAATAAAATAAAATAAAATATAATATAATATAATGAAATGAAATGAAATGAAATGAAATAAAATAAAGTAAAATAAAATAAAATAATAGCATTAAATATCTTGTTGTTTATAACCGATATTTAACGGTAACCCTCAAAGGAGAATATTTTAAATAAAAAAAAAAAATAAAAAATAAAATACAAATAAAACAAAAATAAAATAAAATAACATAAATAAAATAAAATTAAAAAAATAAAGGAAAAAAAGGATTCCTCCTGATGGAAAAGGAAAATAATAAAAAAAGTAAAGTGACGCAATGGTAAGAAGAGGACTGAAAACGAAAAGAACGTAAAGGAAATAAAAGGAAAGAAAGGAATAGAATGGAAAGGAAAGAAAAAGAGAAAAAAGGAAAGGAAAATACAGGAAATTAGAGAAATGGAAAGAAAAATAAAGTAAAGGAAAAGAAATTAAGGGAAGTAATGGAAAACAAAGGTACAATGCCGTTTGAAGTGATTGCGTTTCAGCCGGTGGGCCAACTCTAGTATATTTAAATAAGAGACAATTGGTTACTATTTTTACATAAAAGTTGACAGTTTCCTATTTATTGTGTAGACGGTTTTAGACCTCCGATCGTTGAACGCAATTCGATCAATGTTTTGTCTAACTTATTATCTCAAAAGATAAAAATAAAAATCTAAAATCAACTGAGAACTGACATTTATTTTCTCCAACCATTCAGTATTTTTGTTCCTTTGTTTATTATATATGTATGAAGAAACTAGAAAAAAACATTTTCATGTCAGCGATACTTATGTCGGCAGTCATTTAAAAACTGAAAAAAAATTATCCGTCTAGTGGAATAAGCATAAGGAAAAATAAGTATATTTTAAATTGACAGCGAGGGGTACTGACAATTACATTTCATAGGGATAAAGATTAGGTAATGAAAAATAATAACACAAAAGACGTGAAGTAGCACAAAAAGGGAAGTAAAAGCATTTGAAATTTAGTTGCTAAGATAAGAAAATAGTGAAAGAAAAATGATATTTCAATAAAAAAACACTAAATTCTTTGGGAATAAGAGAGATAATACTCAATGTGTAGAATAATATTATTGCATGAATACAACAAAAGTGCAGAGCTAGCCTAAAAGATACAGCAAATATAATTCGAGTAAAATATAAAATTTAAAAATCTTTAAATACTGCTAAATTTGATAGAGAAGTGAAAGCCTAAGAAATAAAATTGGCTCAAGAATTTGTACAATTCTTTAATCCTTTGATCGCAATATATGGCAACATGAAATAGAAAGGTTCTGAAGCGCAGCACAGGGATTATGCCTGCGCTGTTTGTAGCTTCCCAACTCCTTCTGTTCATATAGCAGTCGAGCCTCCGGCAACCCCACGCTCTTCACAGAAAGAGGGGTGTCGGCTAATCTAGAAATTTCAACGTCGTCATATCCAACCGCTCCAGCGGCTGTCGGGCGAGTGCCTTAATGATGCTATTTTCCACAACGTACCAGACCAATATCCCCAAAACCTTCAACGAGTCTCCTTATCTCTGCTAGAATAACAAGAAGCCATAGTACAAATACCTTCAACGAGTCTCCTTATCTCTGCTAGAATAACAAGAAGCCACAGTATAAATACTATGTCTAATTATATGTATTTCTGTGCAATGGCGATGAATACATAGATTCCATTCTTTAGGGCACACCAGTATACTCATCTTCTGACAGTTGATGTTGGATTTTACCAGTTCACGCCGAGGCTGTTCCCAATCAGATAATAAATATTTCTTCCCAGTAGGTTCCTCAGGTTATAACGAATTCGCTTTCAGCTACTAAGCCACCAGTTCATAAATTCTGGCTAAGTCCCCTAGTGCCATTAAGTCGACTCATTCTTCAATGGTATCTTAGTTGCATAAAAGGGAAATGAAGGCAGTAAGATATGTAGAGAAAAGTCAAGGGAAATACCAAACATCTAAAGGACGTAGATGGGAAAGGAGGGTATGGGGGAGGTAGAAGAAGGCAGAGACGAATAGCAAGAACGATAAGGAAATAAGAAGAGGAGTGGGAAAAACGGAATTTAAGGAGAAGTGTAGTAAAGGGTGAGGGAGTGGATGTCGAGGTAGCAGTGGTGGACGATAGAAAGCAAGAAGCAGAGGCGGCACTGACTTAAAGCAATGACTTAGAGTAAAAAGCAAAATCGCAAGAAAAAGGAGCAAAGTGCAACGAAGTAATTTAAAAGGAAGGACGTTCTAGAGAGATAGAGCAATAGTGAAGTAGTGGAAAAGAAAGAAGGGAGGGAGCGACCCGGTAAGATGGAGTAGGAGAAATAACACAAAGGTTTTGATTATTTTCTAAGCCAGAAGATTCAACGAAATGGAGCCAAAAAAAAAATATTTCATTAAAATAAATATTTCAGCTAACGACATTAAATTAATCGTATTCATATTATCAAAAACTTACCTTACATCCCATACCTCTTGTGTTTAAGGCAATCGTTAAGCCTGTCCTTTGCTATAGAAAAGAAATCCTACGATATTCTATAATTCGGAGTAGCTTGAGCGTAGATCTTGTGCTTGCGAGTGCAATCAAAACACAAGAGGTTGAAGTTCAAGAGGGCGGAAAAGTTCGACGAAAAAGGTGTTAAGTCTGGGGATTGTAAAGTCACCATAGTCGATTACATGCGAAATTAGGAGCCATTACCAAAGCAATGGCAATACTGAAAGAAACCGGATTCAATAGGATCGATGGCAACTTCTAAATCCTGAGAAGAAATGGGGATAACGCGAAACAGACCTATTTATTGGCTCTTTCGGGAATATGTGGGAAAAAATGCTAATTAAGAAGCGAATGAGCTAGTTAGGAAGAGCGCAACCATCGAAGCGTGTACCGCAGACGTTCTTATCTAAGTTAGCGGGCTAAGTAGGTGACAAGAGTTTTACAAGATAAGTAACGCTGAAAAAGGCGTTGATTTAAGGGTGGGACTGCAGGTCGTACGACTACAGGCTCATGTCGCATAGTTTTAAATAGGGCGTAGTCGTTGATGGCAGATATAGGAGGAAATGTTGGTTCTGAGCAGCAAACGATCGTTTTTTTTCGCTCGCGAGACTAAGACTGAAGCTATTATGAGTGGCACGGATTTCAGATCTTAAAGAAGCAACTACGATAGTAAAAACTATGTGATATCTGCGGAGAGAACGGAGTTATTTTATAAAATGGGCTCTTTCTTCTGATAACACTTAATGGACACATTCAGTTTATGTGAAGTTCTGACGGACCGGCCAGTTTAACCAAGCCCTATTTTACATACGTATCGACCATGTGTAAAAAAACTTCTACAAACCCCCCACATGTTTTATTAATAATGGTACAAATTAAACTGCTTTCGGTCTGGTTTAAGGGCATTTTTTTTTGTAATTGAGTGTATTTCAACTTCTCTGCTTTGTCTTTTTTTATTATTATTGATTATATCGAAAATTCAATAAAACTGCAAATCACATACATACATATACATATCACTCTAACGTTCAATCACGCATATTTAATTAACAACAAGTAAGGAAGGTTAAGTTCTGGTGTAACCGAACATTACATACTCAGTTGAGAGCTATGGTGACAACATAAGGGAAAATAACCATGTAGGAAAATGAACCGAGGGAAACCCTGGAATGTGTTTGTATGACATGTGTATCAAATGAAAGGCATTAAAGAGTATTTTATGAGGCAGTGGGCCATAGTTCTATAGGTGGACACCATTTAGGGATATCGCCATAAAGGTGGATCAGGGTTGACTCTAGAATTTGTTTGTACAATATGGGTATCAAAATAAAGGTGTTAATGAGTATTTTAAAAGGGCGTGGGTCTTATTTCTATAGGTGGACGCCGTTTCGAAATATCGCCATAGAGGTGGACCAGGGGTGACTCTAGAATGTGTTTGTACGATATGGGTATCAAATTAAAGGTACTAATGAGGGTTTTAAAAGGGAGTGGTGGTAGTTGTATTGGTGGTCGCCTTTTCGAGATATCGCCATAAATGTGGACCAGGGGTGACTCTAGAATACGTTTGTACAATATGGGTATCAAACGAAAGGTGTTAATGGGTATTTTAAAAGGGGTGGGCCTTAGTTCTATAGGTGGACGCCGTTTCGAAATATCGCCATAAAGGTGGACCAGGGGTGACTCTAGAATGTGTTTGTACGATATTGGTATCAAATTAAAGGTATTAATGAGAGTTTTAAAAGGGAGTGGTGGTAGTTGTATATGTGAAGTCGTTTTCCAGATATCGACCAAAATGTGGACCAGAACATCATCTGTTGGATACCGCTAATTTATTTATATATGTAATACCTGCCAAGATTTTAAGGGTGTTTTATTTCGCCCTGCAGAACTTTTTCATTTTCTTCTACTTAATATGGAGGGTGTCACAACCATTTTACAAAGTTTTTTCTAAAGTTATATTTCGCGTCAATAAACCAATCCAATTACCATGTTTCATCCCTTTTTTCGTATTTGGTATAGAATTATGGCATTTTTTTCATTTTTCCTAATTTTCGATATCGAAAAAGTGGGCGTGGTCATAGTCGAATTTCGTTCATTTTTATACCAAGATAAAGTGAGTTCAGATAAGTACGTGAACTAAGTTCAGTAAAGATATGTCGATTTTTGCTCAAGTTATCGTGTTAACGGCCATGCGGAAGGACAGACGGACGACTGTGTATAAAAACTGGGCATGACTTCAACCGATTTCGCCCATTTTCACAGAAAACAGTTAGCGTCATAAAATCTATTCCCCTACCAAATTTCAAAAGGATTGGGAAATTTTTGTTCGACTTATGGCATTAAAAGTATCCTAGGCAAACTAAATGAAAAAGGGCGGAGCCACGCCAATTTTGAAATTTTCTTTATTTTTTGTATTTTGTTGCACCATATCATTACTAGAGTTCAATGTTGACATAAGTTACTCATATACTGTAAAGATATTAAATTTTTTGTTAAAATTTTACTTAAAAAAAAAACTTTTAAAAGTGGGCGTGGTCCTTCTCCGATTTTGCTAATTTTTATTAGGCGTACATATAGTAATAGGAGTAACGTTCCTGCCGAATTTCATCATGATATCTTCAACGACTGCCAAATTACAGTTTGCAAAATTTTTAAATTACCTTCTTTTAAAAGTGGGCGATGCCAAGGCCATTGTCCAAAATTTTACTAATTTTCTATTCTGCGTCATAAGTTCAACTCACCTACCAAGTTTCATCGCTTCATCTGTCTTTGGTAATGAATTATTGCACTTTTTCGGTTTTTCGAAATTTTCGATATCGAAAAAGTGGGCGTGGTTATAGTCCGATATCGTTCATTTTAAATAGCGATCTGAGATGTGTGCTCAGGAACCTACGTACCAAATTTCATCAAGATACCTCAAAATTTACTCAAGTTATCGTGTTAACGGACGGACGGACGGACATGGCTCAATAAAATTTTTTTTCGATCCTGATGATTTTGATATATGGAAGTCTATATCTATCTCGATTCCTTTATACCTGTACAACCAACCGTTATCCAATCAAACTTAATATACTCTGTGAGCTCTGCTCAACTGAGTATAAAAATGAATAAAGAGTACACCATTACTGGTGTTCCAACTTGCAGCTCACAGGACAAGCAGCTACTTCCGTAGTCATCACCGCTCAGTCTGCAAATGTTTCACGTCTTTTGAATTCACCTGAACCGAGCTAATTTATATATGAACGACACCACTTCAAATGTTATGTAAATAGCGCTGTTAATGGTTCTGTTAAACTCTTTGTACTAAATTTCGTCCTGGAACAACGCGCTCTCATTCGTGCTTTTGTGGATATTTAAATATTTGTGCTCACAGGATTTTTGACGCTTGCGTTTTAACTTTAATTCTCTACTGTATTCTAGTGGTAGGTATTCCTCTATATTTCCTTGGAATTGGAATTTTTGTTATTACGGAAATCTGGTGAATTAATTTTTGCAGATTCAGCCACTGTTAAAAGTCTGCTATGTTGTTTAAATAAAAAATTTCTTTGGCGGCCATTGCCGTGAGCGGCAGCTAACATATTTACACTTAAGTAGGGCTTCTGGTAGATGAGGCATAAAGTGCATGTTAATGCCACCTATGTATGTTCTTATTAGTATTTTAAATGTGAAAGTTTGGGTGTCCAGTAGTCAGGAAAAACTTAGATCTTATTTTCAAAAATCGATTTTTTTTCTTTTGTGACTTAATAACGCGAAATTGGTTAAACGAATTTGGATGGAATTTGACACAGCGATAGACAAAAGTGCGGAAGGATCTACGGATGGAGTTTTATACCTCCTGAAAATAGTAATTTCGTAGTTATTCTAAGCTGCTTTAAGTATTTTGACGTTGGCCAGTGATATTAGGCCTAGGAAACAGTATCTTATATCTCATATACCAATAATTTTTGCTATATGGGTTTTATAGATAGACTAGCAGACCCGGCATACGTTGTTCTGCCCTAAACTTGGCCTATCTGCATACATTTTAATAAGCTTTTTCCGTCTAACTCTGCCCTACCCCTCTACACTTTTTCCTAATCTTTTTATTCACTCCTCCCTCCATCTTTTTCGCTTCATCTCCATCTTCGTCTCATTCTATCTCTTTCTCAGTCTCCTTCTCTCTTTTCTCTTCTCTCAAGTTTTTCTCCTTCTTCTTCATCTCTTATTGCCAGTCCCAGAGGGTGGTATGTATTTCGTTCCAGTCCCATTCCGAGTCCTAGTCTCAGTCCCAGTCCTAGTCCTAATCCCAGTCCCAGTCCGTCTCTGGTATACTTCCCTGAAAAAAGCATCGTAAATACTAATATAGGCAAATTTTTATACGAAATTTCAGGCAAATCGAATAGGACGTATGTAAATAGGTATGTGGGTATTATTAATTCTTCTCTTTATTTCGGCTTCGCATGCATATTTATCAGTTTTGCCAGGTTGATGCGACTAAATCGAATATCACAATGAACTTTAGAGCTCTCAGCAACAGCTTTCATTTGATATCTATAATACATACACATTCTAGGGGTATCCGGGTCCATGTTTTGGCCTATATCTCGAGACCCTTGTCACCCAGGGGCATGAAACTTACTCTGTACTCTCGATACCCTAACCTCCCAGGTGTATGAAAATTATCCTGTACTATAGCCCTCATCAACAGCTTTCGTTTGATATCTATATTGTATAAACACATCCTAGGGATACCCGGTTCCACGTTTTGGGCTATATCTCGAGACCCTAGCCTCACAGTTGTACGAAAATTATCCTGTACTATAGCACTCATCAACAGCTTTCATTTGATATCCATATTGTAAAAACACATTCCAGGGGTACCCGGGTCCACGTTTTGGGCTATATCTCGAGACCATAGCCTCCCAGTTGTATGAAAATTATCCTGTACTATAGCACTCATCAACAGCTTTCATTTGATATCCATATTGAATAAACACATTCTAGGGGTACCCGGGTCCACGTTTTGGGCTATATCTCGAGACCCTAGCCTCCCAGTTGTATGAAAATGATCATGTACTATAGCACTCCTCAACAGCTTTCATTTGATATCCATATTGTATAAACACATTCCAGGGGTACCCGGGTCCACGTTTTGGTCTATATCTCGAGACCCTAGCCTCCCAGTTGTATGAAATTTATCCTGTACTATAGCACTCATCAACAGCTCTCATTTGATATCCATATTGTATAAACACATTCTAGGGGTACCCGGGTCCACGTTTTGGGCTATATCTCGAGACCCTAGCCTCCAAGTTGTATGAAAATTAACCTGTACTATAGCACTCATCAACAGCTTTCGTTTGATATCCGTATTGTATAAACACATTCTAGGGGTACCCGGGTCCACGTTTTGGGCTATATCTCCAGACCCTAGCCTCCCAGTTGTATGAAAATGATCATGTACTATAGCACTCCTCAACAGCTTTTATTTGATATCCATATTGTATAAACACATTCCAGGGGTACCCGGGTCCACGTTTTGGTCTATATCTCGAGACCCTAGCCTCCCAGTTGTATGAAAATTATCCTGTACTATAGCACTCATCAACCGCTTTCATTTGATATCTATATTGTAAAAACACATTCCAGGGGTACACGGGTCCACGTTTTGCGCTATATCTCGAGACCCTAGCCCCCCAGTTTTATGAAAATTATCCTGTACTATAGCACTCATCAACAGTTTTCATTTGATATCCATATCGTATAAACACATTCTAGGTATACCCGGGTCCACGTTTGGGCTATATCTCGAGACCCTAGCCTCCCAGTGGTATGAAAATTATCCTGTACTATAGCACTCATCAACAGCTTTCATTTGATATCCATATTGTATAAACACTTTCTAGGGGTACCCGGCTCCACATGTTGGGCTATATCTCGAGACCCTAGCCTCCCAGTTGTATGCAAATTATCGTGTACTATATCACTCATCAACAGCTTTCATTTGATATCCATCTTGTATAAACACTTTCTAGGGGTACCCGGGTCCACGTGTTGGGTTATATCTCGAGAACCTAGCCTCCCAGTTGTATGCAAATTATCGTGTCCAAATCACTCATCAACAGCTTTCATTTGATATCCATATTGTATAAACACATTCTAGGGGTACCCGGGTCCACGTTTTGGGCTATATCTCGAGACCCTAACCTCCCAGTTGTATGAAAATTATCCTGTGCTGTAGCACTCATCAACAGCTTTCGTTTGATATCCATATTGTATAAACACATTCTAGGGGTACCCGGTTCCACGTTTTGGGCTATATCTCGAGACCCTAGCCTCACAGTTGTATGAAAATTATCCTGTACCATAGCACTCATCAACAGCTTTCATTTGATATCCATATTGTAAAAACACATTCCAGGGGTACCCGGGTCCACGCTTTGGGCTATATCTCGAGATCCTAGCCTCCCAGTTGTATGAAAATTATCCTGTACTATAGCACTCATCAACAGCTTTCATTTGATATCTATATTGTAAAAACACATTCCACGGGTACCCGGGTCCACGTTTTGGGCTATATCTCGAGACCCTAGCCTCCCAGTTGTATGAAAATGACCCTGTACTATAGCACTCCTCAACAGCTTTCATTTGATATCCATATTGTATAAACACATTCCAGGGGTACCCGGGTGCACGTTTTGGTCTATATCTCGAGACCCTAACCTCCCAGTTGTATGAAAATGACCCTGTACTATAGCACTCCTCAACAGCTTTCATTTGATATCCATATTGTAAAAACACATTCTAGGGGTACCCGGGTCCACGTTTTGGGCTATATCTCGAGACCCTAGCCTCCCAGTTGTATGAAAATGACCCTGTACTATAGCACTCCTCAACAGCTTTCATTTGATATCCATATTGTAAAAACACATTCCAGGGGTACCCGGGTCCACGTTTTGGGCTATATCTCGAGACCCTAGCCTCCCAGTTGTATGAAAATTATCCTGTACTATAGCACTCATCAACAGCTTTCATTTGATATCCATATTGTAAAAACACATTCCAGGGGTACCCGGGTCCACGTTTTGGGCTATATCTCGAGACCCTAGCCTCCCAGTTGTATGAAAATGACCCTGTACTATAACACTCCTCAACAGATTTCATTTGATATCCATATTGTAAAAACACATTCCAGGGGTACCCGGGTCCACGTTTTGGGCTATATCTCGAGACCCTAGCCTCCCAGTTGTATGAAAATTATCCTGTACTATAGCACTCATCAACAGCTTTCATTTGATATCTATGTTGTAAAAACACATTCCAGGGGTACCCGGGTCCACGTTTTGGGCTATATCTCGAGACCCTAGCCCCCCAGTTGTATGAAAATTATCCTGTACTATAGCACTTATCAACAGATTTCATTTGATATCCATATTGTATAAACATATTCTACGGGTACCCGGGTCCACGTTTGAATCTCAAGACCCTAGACACGTAGCGAAAAAAAAGGTAGACGTTGGCCGATTCTCAGACCTACCCAATATGCTCACAAAATGTCATAAGAATCGGTTCAGCCGTTTCGGAGGAGTTCAGCCTCTAAAACCGTGACAGAAGAATTTTATATATTAGATTTATAATCAACAGTGGCCAGTGTGGCAGTCACCGATTAAAAGCCCGTAGCAATAACTTCACGCTTATTTTTCCTAGACCAATTATATTTTGTATAGAGTTCATAGAGATATAAGTCAAAAGCAATATCCAAAAACTGAGCAGTGGTGCTGCCAACCTCCGCGTTACAGAACTCTAGAATCATTTGATAAATCGCCATAAATCTGATTGCAATCCCCTAAGACAAACGAATGATACATATAGTTAAAATTGCTCCAGGTATGCAAATCATGGAATTTGTGTTTTAAGGATCACATTGGAACTTTCACTGTATTTGTACTATTTCGGGATCATTATCGGGTAATTTTGGGAACTGTCATAAAGATTATTTCAGGGCTGTTTTTGAATAATTTCAATTCGGAACTATTTCGGGATTGTTTATATATCTATTCGGGCCTTCTTGGAAACAATTTCGTATAAAATTCGGATTCCAAACTGTTTCAGAAAGATTTTGATAATTTCGAATTTATTTTCGGGATAATTTTGGGTTTATTTAGGTATAATTCCTTGATCTTATTTTCGAGGAATTAGCGACTAATGATCTAAACCTGCAAATAGCTCTAAGCCAATTCTACATTGCAACTATTTGAAGCAATGTTAATACTCTCATAGAGCTTTGATATGTCTGTTGTTTCCAGATCGCTCTATGAAACAGCCAGTCCATAAATTTACTCTGACTCAGAGCTTTTAAAAACGACTTAATAACAATTTTATATTGTTAAAACGGGAGCTGCAATGTGTGAGCCTTTCTTCAAGAAATCGATACCCATGGAACGCGATCCAATATATTTCAAGCATAAATGCATGCAATGGTTACGATATAGAATGCCCTTAATTCACCTCGTATCATATTTGCATTGTGTCAGAGAGCCAGATATTTTTGCGCACTTTTCAGTCTAACATATCTACTTCTACGTTAGTGAATGTATGCACTAGAGTCCAAGATCTGGGAGTGAGAGATAATGTTCTGTTAGGGTGGCGTTAAATATTTCGCATTCTGCCTGCTTTTCTGATTCGTAATTGTTGTTGTTGTTGTAGCGATAAGGATACTCCCCGAAGGGCTTGGGGAGTGTTATCGATGTTGATGGTCCTTTGCTGGATGAAGATCCGGTACGTTCCGGTAACAAGCACCATTATGGTAAGTCCATGCCGCCCTCCCACACCCTAGATCCATGAGGAACTTGGGGTCGCAAGAGCCTCGGCTGTTAAAGAAGCAGAATTCGCCACGGGAAGGTGGGGTTGACAATTGGGTTGGAGAAGCTATATATTGCGCTGGCAGCCCCTTGAAAGGATTGCGCTACTCAACCCCTTGAATCAAATTGGTATTTTAGTCGCCTCTTACGACAGGCATACCTGTCATGGGTATAGTCTAAGCCCCTAACCCACTGGGGTGTTCTGATTTGTCAGTTGTTTTTTTTTTTTGACATTGCATAACGGTTTTCTTTCCTTCGCTAATTGGTCGACGGGAATTGTTGCGGTAATCAGTTACATGAGGGTTAAAGAAGTAATAAACAGGGTGACTTTCCGTATGCCCACCAAAACACACGTAATAGAAATTATGAAACGGCGGGAAACAAAACAGTGTTACCTATACTGTATTGACTCCCTACGTGTAAAAATAGGCCTGATTATTTACCCTACCGCCAAAACGTAACATAAACATAACAAACAAACATAAGCGAAACTTCAAAGACAAAGACAAGTCACTGTAGTTTATAACATCATCTGGAAAAGTTTTATCTACTAGATACACAAAACGTTTGCTTTTGCGAACTGGACTATGAAGCGCCGCTGTACTTTGTGACCGTAGTGTTATCGAAGAGGTATAGACAAGATATCGAAGTGTTATCAATTTGCTATCGATAATAAAGGTTTCCAATGAGCTATCACGTTTTAATCGATGTGCTGCCGGTTTGTTGTAGAAAAGTGATAGATTTGTATTCAAAAACTTATCGATTTGTTGGCGTTGTGTTAATGATTTGTTTTCGAGGCGTTATCGATAGGTCATCGTTTTCGATTTTTTACAGGCGTGTTATCGATTTGTTATCGAAAAAACAAAAATTGTATCGGAAAATTATCGATTTACTATCGGTTTGTTTTCAACAACTCATCGGCTTGTTATGAAGTAGTCACAGTAAAAGCTCAATACAAAATCGATAATAAGTCGATAATAACACGAAAACTTCTTGGGATCGATTGTTACGTATAAGTAGCCAAGAAGGCTTTCCCATATAGTCCGAAATTGTTTGTTTCTGATAAAGTTACCTCTGTTGTGGTGTAGCGTAGTGTTATAACAATACAAACCCAAATGTGCCCCCTTTCTTTCTTGCGTCTGAAACTATGCTTTATACAGCACAGGAATATATAAGAGCTGATAGCATGCAGTTACAGCAACAAGACAACCATCATATGTCGATGGACAGTAAATGGCAATAAACACAAGTGCCGAAGTAGAAGTGCATTTCTTAAATTCTTTATAACGTAGGTCGTATAAAAGGAATGAGTTTGCTGTTGGCATTTCAATCCTCGCAATCTTTTATAGGTCACCGACGCGCCAGGTCCTGCCTATACCGCCGGCGACTACTCCTGAAGGAGCAACCAGCCGTTGCAAAATGTAAAACTCATCACACCGGTATTCGTCTCGACCTCTGGCCACCCGATTTCATGCCTCCCTTACGCCGCCCTGCTGATTCTTCCATGGCCATGACGACAGTTGGTCGTCCGCTATCATACCGCTGTTCAACCGCTGTGCTGATCCCTCCGCTGGTACAACAACCGTTGGCCGTCTGCTACACTACCGCCGTGTTGATCCCTCCATACTGTGTTTTTATTTAGAAGGGTTTGTGGACCCTGGATTAACTGGGCGCTACCTCAGCCTTCAAAACCACCTCCCTCATAGTGGTTTAACTTCAACCCCTGGGCGTGCTCGAGTTAATTTAATAACTTTAGTTTACTAGACGCTCACCTGTATGTTAATACACCGAACTTCACGAGTACTTAGTACTCACGCCCTTTTTTCTTTATTTGTTTCCCAAATATATGTTTGGTATAAGCAGTACCGTCAACACTAACTTTATTGCTGATGACTAATTGTAGGAGGCGAATGGGTGTCATATAATTTGGGGATTCGCGATTGCCGCCTTGTAGCCTTTGTGATAGCAATACATGCGAGCACTAGTCACCCAGGTGAATAGTAAAAGTTGATAGTATTCCACGGTAATTTTTACACTGCAAACAATGATGTGAAAGACAAAGTTCTTCCCCCAATGCATCGACTTACAACCTGTTGTTTGTACTTCTTTTCACAATCTGATTACTTTCCCTATTTGTAAAATGCATAAAATTAACTTCAATGTTTAATATTCACCTTTGTGCCAACACTCCTGCGCCAAGGGACACAAGTGAGTCTAACTAAAAACAGATATTTTATTAATATACAACAAATTTTGTTGCATCTGTTTCACATTAGTTGCATTTATATTCACATTTTACAAGAAAAAAAAACAAAACAACAAAGAAATTATTAATTCCACCTCCCTTATTTTATTTTACCCACCCACCCTTACAACGTTCCATAGAATTGTGAGTCACCGCGCTGTCAATGCATTCTAGAGCTTGGAGAGTTATATATAAATATACACAGATAAATATGTAAATATATGCGTGTACATATGCTGCATGTGTGAATGTACATACATATGTATATAGAAACCTCAAAGCAGTTCATTTTGTATGTCCCTACAAACGCAGAAGCATTAAAAGCCATCGTCGACAGTTCGCGGTCGTCTGTCTCTACTTCTATGTACTTATATTCAACAAAACCAAGACAAATGGATAGCAACAACAATATAACTAGTGCATACACGAAAAGTAAACAAAAATGAAAACTTCATTTATTCAACAGTTACTTCGTTGTCGTTGGTTAACTTTGGCTACGTCATCTGCGGCAGCAGTACATCTAAAGCGGATTTTCTTTTTGAACTTCCGCTTCCGCTTGAGGGAACATTTACGGCAGTTTCACTCATTTACGCGACTTGCATTTTTCTCTTCTTTTGCGTGTCGACTACGTTCATAATTGCAGGTGGAATGTTTTTAAAAATTTGTCGTTGTACGTGCAGAACGCTCGATTTTTGATAAAATTTCATGACGAAAACTTAGTGAAAGTCATTTAGTTGAGAGAAGGTGCAGATATTTGTGATTCGTAAGAAGTTTTTTAAATGTATTTAAAACAGGGATGCACCTTAACGTTAAGCTAATCGTTTATCAAAAAATTTCCACCGTTTCCGTTGAAACACTTCGAAATATTATCGATAAAGAAATTATCAAGATAAATTGTATCTCGTTTTTAACCGAAACGAAAAGCTTTCGTTTACGTTAAAAACGTTAACAAAAACGTGATACTTTATGTTTGAATTGTGCTGGCAATGCTATAGCCATGGTGAAGCCGTAAGGTGGTAACAACGAGGGCACATACACACACAAACTCCATGTAATTTGTTTGTGTAATTCGTTGGTGGTAATGTCAAAAATACTCTGAGAAATGTTCGTACTGTCAAAATTCATGAGAAAAGTTGCAATCAGCTTGGCGAATGCTTTCACCTTTAATGACTCCGCCATCAATCAGCTTTGCCAGCATAGTTTTAAATTAATAATCAACATAAACGATTTGATTTCGTTTTGATATGGCAGAAAACGAAACGAAATCATTTCGCTAATTTGACGCTTTTAACGTTAATAAACGAAACGAAATGACTTTGTTTCGTTTATTAACGTTAATTATCGTAACGAAATGATATCGGTTCGTTGGTTAAGCATGCCTGATTTAAAATAATGAACTATAAATTTAGTTTCTGCACATCGGGCGTGCTATTAATAAAAATTAAAGCAAGGAACTATGATCTGGAGGAACTTAAATTACACAAGATATCTTGCCGACTTTAAGGACAGGGTAGGCAAGGAAGGGGTCTTTGGTCCTGGGATCTGGATAAAAAATTTGTCCTTCACGAATAGCATCATCCAACTAGTTGAGGCTGGTCGACTTTGCCGCAACTCGAAAAGTGGTCGTTTTTACTGTCATGTTTCTGCATAAAAAGAAACGCCAAGCTACTTGGCTGTTTTCTGAGCGAAGAACACGAGATCAATTTGATCACGTCTCGAATGAGGGCAGTCAGAGTTCAAGTGTCCTGGATGTGCTCATTTTGCGAGGTCCAAATATCGACTCGAGCCACTACTTGTGGCAGCCAAGATACGTACACGCCTCTGTGCAAAGAAAGTGTGCGCAGCGACACAAGGAAATTTCGCTTTCGTAAAGCTGGCCACGAACTAAACAGCGATGAGTACTTCACTCGGCTCTCGTACCTGATCACTGAGAGCATCTCGACGATATGGCCGATCAGTGGGAGAATATTCCTCTCTCATTACACTTCCTACAGGGTAATGTTGCGTACGATGCTGCGCCCGATATATTGCAGCCCTATCATGATTGGACCTTATCAGTGCGGTTTCAGACCTGGTATACCTACTATCGACTAGGTATTCACCATGTACCTGGAGAGAACTCAGAACAAGATAATCGACACTCACTATTTATTTGCTGACTTCAATGCAGCCTTTGAGAGAGGAAAGGAGTTGCCTGTACGCTGCTATATCTGAGTTAAGCTCCAACGAAAAGTTAATAAGACTTTGCCGAACGATGTTGAGCGACACCATCAGCTCGGTATGGATAGGAAGGACCTATGGGACCAATTAGCAACCAACCCAGACATCTGAAGTAAACCATGATGACGCTATCTATTATAGAAGCATACAAGTATTGGCATATGCTGATTATAATATGCAACAAGAAAAACATGAAGCAGCCACTCCTACGTACATGTACACATTAAAGCTAGCAACACTTATGTAGTAGGCGACGAAGAGCTATCTCACACACACAGATGTAATAATCAGCCGAAGTTCTTACTCACACATGCACACGCATATAGCTAATTACCAAGCAGATAAAAGAGTTCTAGAAGATGAAACATCTAGACGTTTGGAGAAATATGCGGACGAAGCAGCATAGAGTATAAAAGCAGCGCAAGCTGAGTAATAAGTATTAAGTTTGATTTAAGCACGCTATGGGTTGTGAAGTATTATTTTGAAGTACTACTCCTAAAGTAATCTAAATAAAGGCCAGTTTACAATACTGAATATTGGAGTGATTTATTCATCAGTTTAGCGATTCGAACGTTAGCAGAATGTTTCAAATAAGCGGAATTTCACTAAATTCGTTACAATATTATTTGCTTTCACAAACGTGCCTATACCGGATTAGATAAGGGGAAAAAGTGGATCTTGCGATAAATGTGAAAAATACAAAGTACTTGCTGTCTTCCAAAGAAGAATCGATGCACCCGCGCTTCGGCAGTCTTGGCGCTACTTACAGATATAAATTCGAGACTGTGGCGGACTTCGTCTATCTGGGCATAATCGCTAACATCATCAGTTTTGAAATCTAGCAGAGAGTAACTTGCCAACAAGTGCTACCTTTCACTGAGTAATTGAAAAGTAAAGTGCCCCTCTCACCATCAAAAGTCACGCTCTATTAGTTGTTATCATACCAGCCCTGATATATGGCTCAGAATTTTGGACGGTGTAGGGAAAAGATGAGATGGTTCTTGCAGTATTCTCTGCAAGATTTATAGTCCTCTCCTAGATATCTACGGCGAGTTTCGAAGGTGGTATAATGGTGAGCTGTCAAAGCTTTACTCTACTCTTAATATCTACAGATCATGCAGCGAATAAAAGTCCAAAGGCTTGTCCGGCTGGGCCATATTAGTTGGTGAGACTTTTTGATAAACAGTCAAATCGTTAACACAGTTAAGCGCCAATTAATGATGATATTAGAGCTGTCTGATCCCTGAATTTAAGAGCATATTCCCAACTCTAAAACCCCATAATGAAATTTTGGGACCGATTCTTAAATCGACGCTGATAGATTTGTTGCCTCACCATTAAGATTCAAGAGGTTATTTGCCGAACTTTAGGGTATTTGTATTTAAGTCACCTTTTACGACATGCATGACTTAATGCTGAAATATTTTAAGCCCCCTAGTCCACTGGTCTCAGGGAAGGACGTCTACGGAATGAACTTAAAGGAACTATAGAAAATATTTCTTAGTCAGAAGAGGATGCCTGCTTATTTTTTAGCACACATGTCAGGAGATCCAAATCCCAAACATTCTGTTGCTGTGGGACCGGGGTTGGGTTCAATACCTTCCCGGAGCAGGAGGGTATGGACCAGTCCAGCTGCAAGGAGCTGCTCCGAGGATGACAATTTGTGGGACGGACGCAGCAAATTAAATGGTGTTATACTAAAATTACAGCCCTTGATCAGAGAAGCGTCCAAAACATTCTCTTCGCGGTGATCAGACATTTGACATAGTAATATATATAAGTCCATATTGAGCAGAGAAACAGCCATACTAAGCAGATAAAAACTCTTCTTTTTTATTTCTTGAATGCTAACTCCTATAATATGCATATGCATGATTTCAAAGATCGGGCACCAACTGCTTGATACTAAAGCTACACCGCTAAAGAAATGCTAATTTTAAGCAAGCTATGTGGAATGCCAAAATGAGTTCGTGCAATGAAAAGTAATGCAGGAAGTATAAGCGAAAACAGAACGAATTGGTTATATAGTAAAAAAAAAAAAAAAAACTACATAACTAAACTTTTGTTTCCATCCATGTACATATTTTTCATGTATCTCACTTCTCTTTAAGTCAGTGTTCCATTTCATTTCCATTTGTTTGACGAAACACTGCATATTTACATATACACAAATTTTTAATGAATGAAAACTGCAATGAATGCAAAAACAAAAACTAGAATTTTTATGCTTTTATGTTTGGTGGAATGAGCTTTTACTGTTTCTTTTCTTTATTTAAATATTCAACATAACCTACATTCATCCATACGTAAATGCATTGTATTGTATTTATTTATCACAAAATTCGAATGCGGAACCCATTGTATAAATGTCGCGTATACACCATGTAGCACAATCACGTCAGCTACCCTTCCGGGTTTAAGTAACATACAATATCCATTCAAATTATTAGAATACTAACTGAGGCTGCACGCTATGGGTATCAGATAGCTGTTCATGCTTTTGTTATCGCTGAAATGTCGTAAACGGGAAGGTAGAGTAATACGAAAAGGTGACGACATGTTGAGAAGGAGCATGGAAAGCAGTGCCGGAATGTTTATTTTGTGGTTTTAATTTGGCGACGTGAGGGCTTTAGGTGCATGTACATAATCAACAAGTAAGGAAGTCTAAGCTCGGGTGAAACCGAACATTACATACCCAGCTGTACACTTGAAATGCTGTTGTTGTTTGTTTTGTGTGCTTAATAGTGTTACAAGGCTGCGCAATAATACATATACATATGGTTCTATTCTGAACTAATTTTTCTGCGAGTTATGGCTCACGAAACAGAGAAAATTGATTTGTTATAAAAGGGGCGATGCCACGCCCACTTTTTAAAATTTGAAGTTCTTCCTTTTTATTGTTATAAATCCACTTGGGAAATGAAACACCATTGATTAAAGCTCTTTTTTGCAAAGATATAGCTTGTTTTATTCGTTCACCATCCTTTTAAAAATCTTTTATATAAAAGTGGGCGTGGCCTTAACCGATTTCGTTCATTTTTCTTCAAATCATTCCTCATACTAAGGCAACCTCTCTGCCGAATTTTGTTACGATAGGTTTAACGATTTTTAATTTATGATTAATAATATTTGTAAAATTGATTTTATCACAAGTGAGCGGTGCCAAGCCCGATTAAAAAAATGTTTTAAAATTTTTATCAAGAGTCCCAATACCAGTCCACTCGTAAAGTTTCAACATTTTAAGTTTATTATTTACTAAATAATCAGGTTTTTTGTGTTTTTCAAAATTTTATATATATAAAAAGTGGGCGTGGTTATCATCCGATTTCGCTCATTTTCAATACCAATATATTCTGGGTCCAGGTAAGCTCGTGTACCAATATTTACTCAAGTTATCGTTTTAACGGGGAGACGGACGGACGGACATGGCTCAATCATATTTTTTTTCGATATTGATGATTTTGATATACGGAAGTCTATATCTATCTCGATTCCTTTATACCTGTACAAGCAAATGTTATCCAATCAAAGTTATAATACCCTGTGTACAAGTACAGCTGGGTATAAAAAAAGTGATTAGTTTAATTGGGGTGCCGAAAAGTTTCTATAAATTGTGGTGTAGAGACTTAGTGTAAATGTCATATAAAATAGTACAGAAGCTCTACATTAGTTGAGTACAAAACAGGGTTAACAGGGTTATAAAAAGTAAAAAAAAAAAACTTTGGTTAAGGAACTGAAATTTACGAATTATGAATTTTAAGGATTGTCGATTATTCTGCACCTTCTGTTATCATTAGGGTCGCTGAACCGTCGAATTGTACTGTACTAAAATTTTCTTCATTTACAACACTAATATGTTAGTAGTACTTCAAAAATAAATTACTACCGTACTTCACTTACGGCGTTTTAAAATCAAACTGATTCCATCACTTGGACTGTTTTATACTGTCAGTTCGCCTCGTTCACCATTTTTGCCATTGGTTTAGACTTTTTGGAAACAACCGTCTCGAATAGTTGCTTATTTATTTCTTGTTTCTGCGTCTCATATTGGATTTGGCTACATACATCTATATATGTAGTTTATGTATGTACTTGTTTCGTGTTAAAAAACTGTGAGGCTACTAAATATACACACTTCCTGATGAAATTCCACTTTCTGCAGAGAGGGCGCTATGAAAGGTTGTGCAATGATTGATCTCCACCAATAGAGGCGCTAGCTCCACCAAACACTAGCTCAAGATTAGAAAGGTTATGTAAGCAATTTTAAGCTGCATTGACTGATACTCTAGAATTATCAATTATATGAATTCCGGGTCATAGGAAATGAGATTGATAATCAGCTGGCACGTAGGAGTTCCGAGAAAGGAAATAAGAGAATAACCAGAGTCAAAGTAATCGCATCCTCAGACGCAGCCAAGGAGGAAATTCGAAATTTTTAAGTGAGCCAAGCTTAACAAAAGTGAAAAGCGCAACTAGCTGTGTACCATAAAAAAGCTGTGCACTTATAAAACTCAGAAAACCCTAAATAGAGAGATCGAAATTTTCATAAAATTTTCTCGTCTTGAGCAACAAGTTCCATTTCTAAATATTTCCACCTTTTAGTAGACATCTGTTCGAAAGGAGGGCTCCTATCAACCAGTGTCACAGTCAGTGACTGCTTTGTCACATCACTTATCTTGCTCATCGGGAGCAGCTGGAGTATAAGTTTTATCTCCTATTAGCCACTCCAAGAAAGCCGGAGTCTTAGCGTTACCTTCCTTTGGCTTATCTCCTACTTGCATATCCATGGTTGGCAAATCGCCTCTTTTCACGTAATCTCTGACTTGCAGATTTGATTGTTGCTACCAAACGCTCATTCACAGGTTCTGTTGGGTTAATCCACAAGCGTTGGACTACTCTAAGTGCTGCATGGTACAGCGAGGGAGCTCTCTTACTGCTTCCATACCTTCCGCATTCCAAATCTCCCTTTGGATTCACCTGGCGTTAAATAATGGAGGTCAATGAGTCTCCACTTCTTTCGCTCCGCTAGTCCCACGCATCGCTTGAAGCGCTTTTGCCTTCTTTGTTTTGCAAATAAGTTCTCTCCTTTTTTTTAACACGCTTTTATTAGCTTGGCCTGTATGTAACTGAATCTTTGAGCTTAATTTTCACCGGTTTGTAGAAGTCTGATTAATTTGAAACTTTGCATACGTATCAAGGACCGATGACAATGCATTAATGTGGTGGTGTGGTGACATAAGGTCAACGGCCATAAGGTCAATTGGCCTTATTACCACTTTGAATGGCCATAAGTTTGATTGAAACTTTGCGCACGTATCAAGGCTTGATGACAATGCATGAGTGTGATGGTGTGGTGACATAAGGTCAATGGCCATAAGGTCAGTTGGCGTTATTACCACTTTGAATGGCCATAAGTTTGATTGAAACTTTACACACGTATAAAGGCTCGATGACAATGCATTAATGTGATGGTGCGGTGACATAAGGTCAACGCCAGTAAGGTCAATTTGCCTTATTACTACTTTGAATGGCCATAAGTTTGATTGAAACTTTGCGCACGTAATTAATGTGATGGTGCGGTGACATAAGGTCAACGCCAGTAAGGTCAATTTGCCTTATTACTACTTTGAATGACCATAAGTTTGATTGAAACTTTGCACACGTATCAAGGCTCGATGACAATGCATGAGTGTGATGGTGTGGTGACATAAGGCCAATGGCCATAAGGTCAGTTGGCGTTATTACCACTTTGAATGGCCACAAGTTTGATTGAAACTTTGCACACGTATCAAGGCTCGATGACAATGCATGAGTGTGATGGTGTGGTGACATAAGGTCAATGGCCATAAGGTCAGTTGGCCTTATTACCACTTTGAATGGCCATAAGTTTGATTGAAACTTTACACACGTATAAAGGCTCGATGACAATGCATTAATGTGATGGTGCGGTGACATAAGGTCAACGCCAGTAAGGTCAATTTGCCTTATTACTACTTTGAATGGCCATAAGTTTGATTGAAACTTTGCGCACGTAATTAATGTGATGGTGCGGTGACATAAGGTCAACGCCAGTAAGGTCAATTTGCCTTATTACTACTTTGAATGGCCATAAGTTTGATTGAAACTTTGCACACGTATCAAGGCTCAATGACAATGCAATAATGTGATGGTGGGGTGATATAAGGTTAACGGACATAAGGTCAATTGAACTTATGACCACCCCAAATGACCTTAGATTTGAAACCTTGCACATAATGCGAAAAACGAATTCCTTTATTAATGATAGAAGTTGATGCATGGCACATCTACGAAAGAGCATACTGGAGCCCTTTTTAACACGCTTTTATTAGCTTGGCCTGTATCTATCTATGTATCTATGTATCCATGTATGTATGACTCCCAAATACTTGACTTGATCGCTAAACGATAAGATCGTACCCCCAATTCTTGGCGGCGTAAGATTTGGTACTTTGTACATCCTCGTAAAGAGGACAAGCTCGGTTTTATCCCGGTTGACTTCCAAACCTGTGGCGGGTTGTACTCCTGGAGCAGTTCCGGGATGTCAGCTGGGTCAGTTGGCGTCACTGGAACCCAGGCTCTAGCCCTTGGTCGTGAGGGGATATCACGCGCCTCCACTACATTGAGGCGCGCGCCCGGATATACCACCCCTATCAGCGTGACGGCGGCCCTATAGAGGTTTACCGACCTGGCGTCGTCACAGGCAATTAGCTTGACATTACCCTGGAACCACCCTACATCGGTGTAAGATGGCAGTTGACCAGGGTTGTCTTTCTTAACCTTAACGGCCACCGTAGCGAGCGCGGCTTCGATCCACTTCCACTCTCGTCTATAATGCCAATGATCTGCCGACCCTTGGCAATTTCGGCGAAAGACCGCGTCCAACCTCCCTGCGTCTTGGCCCTTTTCGGTGCAGTGGGGTTGGATACATACATGGACCGCTGGCATTTCGAGGTTTCATTACTCTCGACTAAAAGTTTTAAAATTACTTGAACAAAAAAATTAAAAATAAATAATAGTTTAAAAAAACTAAAAAAACACGCTTTTATAGCTAACCGAACTAAAAAATAGAAAAAAAAATTTTAAATAAAAAGAGTTTATATAACAGTAGTAGAAGGTCAAACAATCATTTATAGTTAATCACCTCAAAATAAAATTATAATAAAATCTAAATTATTAACAGAATAATTTAATTCACAGTAAAAAGCGTGGGGTGCTTGATATTGAATGTTACAATCATCCTATTGCCAACTATCTGAGAGGAAAGATATGAAATGTAGTCAAATGCACCCCCGCTTTAAAAAAAAAAAAAAAGAAAAAAATGTAAGGCGCGATAACCTCCGAAGAGATCTAAGGACGAGCTTCTCTTCCAATTTGCGTCGTGCTCCTCTTGATTTTCCCTACAAATTGGACGGATGGGACCTACATGTTTTATGCCGACTCTGAACGGCATCTGCAAGGCAGATGAGTTTTCACTGAGAGCTCTTCGTGGCAGAAATACACCCGGAGCGCTTGTCAAACCCTGCCGAGGGGCGACCCCGCTTAGAAAAATTTTTTTCTAATTGAAAAACTTTATTTCTAAAATTTTGATGTTGCTTTGCCCGGGGTGCGAACCCCCGGTGTGGCAGGCGGAGCACGCTATCATCACACCACGGTGGCCCGCGCTTTTTAATCTGAATTAAATTATTCTGTTAATAACTTACATTTTATTATAATTTTATTTTGAGGTGATTAACTATAAATGATTGTTTGACCTTCTACTACTGTTTTATATACTCTTCTTAATTGAAAATTATTTTCTATTTTTTAGTTCGGTTAGCTATAAAAGCGTGTTTTTTTATAGTTTTTTTTAAACTATTATTTATTCTCCTTATTATCATATGATCTTAAGTGTTTCACCTTGCCCGATAAGGCTGTCGCAGTGGTCTAATCTTTAGTATTTGGAAGATACCGTCCATCACAGCTATGCTCCGTACTGCATTATTGCGTGAAGCTCCGTTAGAATACAGCCGAATATATTTCACAGCTGCAAATCATCCATACAGGCACGGATCGCATAACATCCAAGACTAGGGGTCTGGCATTTCTTAGTCACCGAAATCCGAACAGGCGGAACGGCGCAGATACAAGTCCCTAATTCGTTCAGCCAAATAGTCGGGCGCTATGGAGTTCGGCTAAGCTCTCACATAAAAAAAAAGCTGACCACCCTGGTGAGAATACCTTGTAGGATAAGTAACAAATCCTTTCCATCTACTTTGTCCTCCATCTTCAGACATGTTCCTGGTGTAACGTGTTCGTTGCATTTTTATATTCTTCTTTGGCCAATTTTATGTCTTTATTTTCTAATTTTGTCCAGCAATAGTTTTAAGCACTCATTTTTATTATTGTTAGTACAAGAAGATTGTAGATATACATTTGACCTAGTGACTTCGTTAAGCTTCAATTGAGATAAGCCAACTAAATCCTCTAAGAAAGCTTGTTTGTATGATGATATTTGATATCGAAGAGAGTTTTTAACTTAAATATTAATAAAAGGTGAGGAAGACTTATAGATGGGAAAAGCAGACATAAGGCGATCAGCTGTTATGAATATTTAGTTTACTTTAGAAGTTAGGTCCATCTGCAATGAGTTCCTGATGTTAAAATAAAAGTATATTCAAGGAAACTGACCATAATATACATTTTGTAATATTGAAATATTTCAACATGGGTAGCAAAATAATCGTCATTAAAGTTGACTTACCAAATATTTCACTTAAACTAAGCAATTTGACTAGTAAGTATTACATTCATTATCATTTACCCACAAGCTAATAAAAAATGTTTTTAGTTAACATTTTTTTGTTGCCGAAAAATGTTCGCTTCTACATAGATACACACACTTACAAGCAAGCTTTGTCTAAACAATTTCTAATATTTTCACTTCAGCCTCTGAATATTTTCGTTCTTCGATTGCATAATAAAAACTAAGAAAATAAAGATATAATTTCATTAAGCTGCACAGAAAATTTCATTTCGCTATTCTACAGAGCAAATCTAGCAAAAGCGCACATTTTTATGACGCAATGGACAATTCTCATGTTGCTACTATATTTTTCGTTTACATTATTACGTTCTCGCTGCCAACAAAAACGTAGAAGAATTTTCGGTCTCAAATGTTTTTTATTTTGCTTTTCATATTTTCATATTGTTACATTGTGTTGTAACTATTTTGTATTTTTCATACTAACAGATATGCTGGGAATAAATTTATGTAATACATTTTTGAAATTAGGGCGTTGAGATTTGCTCTTCGATGATTTATGTAATTAGAGAGTTTGTGTGTAGCAGAGCTCAATTTGGTTAGGAATAATTTACGTTCTACAATATTTTCTTATATTAACAGCATATCTTGATGTAGTTTTAAGAGTTTAACACGAGGTTGCGGTTTGCATAAAGAAAGCCGAAGTTCTGTGCTGGATATGAATGCATCTGTTATAGCCGCCTTCGAAACTTTCATGCAAACCATTTTTTTTAACACGCCATTCCTGCCAGGATTCCGCTCACCTCTCTTGTGAAAGAATAACAGCATATAGATAGTGAGTAGTGATCGGCAATCTTATGACGTTTCAAAACCACCCGAATTCTTTAATCAGTTGTACTTGAACTGTGTATAAGCCGTTTGAAGGTAATGTACTAGCTGAGTTTTTTTTTGAAAATGTACCAACTACACTGAAAGAAAAAGACTAGTAAAATCAACCGAAATCTCTATCAATTTTTATCCATCGCACCAAGATGTTGAATCAACTGCGCACAAATCGTTGATTCGTAATTGACCGTTTTAGTAGTCAAGTGAACAAAAAAAGTTTTAAATAAATGTAAGGCGCGATAACCTCCGAAGAGATTTTAGGCCGAGCTTCTCTTCCAATTTGCGTCGTGCTCCTCTTGATCTTCCCTACAAATTGGCCGGACGGGAACTACATATTTCATACCGACTCCGAACGGCATCTGCAAGGCACAAGTTTTCACTGAAAGGTTTTCATGGCAGAAGTACACTCGGAGCGCTTGCCAAACACTACCTAGGGGCGACCCCGCTTAGAAAAATTTTCTTCTAATTGAAAAACCTTATTTCTAAAAATTTTGATGTTGCTTTGCCCGGGGTTTGAACCCAGGGCATCCGGTGTGGTAGGCGGAGCATGCTACCATCACACCACGGTGGCCGCTTTTAGTTTAAATGCTAAAAATAACAAGATTCCATTCATATTGGAAACATTTTCCACGATCCCTTTCTCATAACGGTTTCAGGGTTTCCGCGAACGAAATATGATACTGAAGAGGGCACAACAATAATCCCGAAGGATTTGTTAACGTATAACAAGGTTATAGTCTTATAAAAAAGCAGCACATGCGATCTCACAAAGCTCATATACCACAAAAACCTCAAAGAAAAAGCGAAAAATTTTTTTATCTGGTAGATTAAGCTTACTTAGGTAACATCGTAGACAACAGTATCCCGTATAGTAACCAGTGCGAGTTCGTAGGTCCTCTCTGCTTAGATTAATGAGTTTGGCAAATACTCTAGTTGCTGGGAGTATACAAAATTTTCTTGCCTGCACTGGGCATTCAATCCTGTGCGGTGTGAACTGCTTTGTTTCCCAGTTACTTATGGTTTCGTTAATGTGTGCCTTTGAGTACCCACAGAAGGCTCTGAACTATAAAATTCTGCTTTAGCTCCATGTTTTGCAAAATTATCTGTTTTTTCTTTACCTTCATGTTCCTGATGCCCGGAAACCTATCCCAACGAAACCATGTTTTTGCAATGCATTCATCCACTAGCTTTGAAATAATTGTGTAAGACTGCAGGGCATGTAAACATGACTGGTATAGCATAGTGCGACAACTACACATTTTTGAAAATAGACATATACCTTTTTTTGGTGATCTCTATCTACTACTATTAACGCCTTGAATAGAACAAAGGTAGAAAAATCCTTCCGAAATTTGGTACAAGCCTTGTTTTTATAACAAAAAAGTTTCTTGTTCAAAGGGTTGGAAGCCCCAGTCACTTTTTAAACCCAATCGTGTCGGAATGACAGATTAACACAATAACTGAAGCAAAAATTTAAATATCTTCACCGAATTAAATACATGAATTTACGTGAATTCACATTATGTTTATTTTGGAAATGTTCAAAATCTGTTAATAACCACGCCCACTGTTTCGATATCGAAAATTTCCGAAAACAGAAAACCGAGGTATTGTATTAACAAATATTGGTAAAAGTGTAAAATTTGCTGAGTGGACTAATTTCATAAAGCGAAACGGAATTTTTGTATTTTTCCACAGAAAAGAAAACTTAAAATTTTGAAATGCGCAAATAAGAAGCTGTTAAATTATTTAACGTTTTATTTTTATTTTTATTCATCCTTGAAAATGAAGACGATTCTTAAAATTGACGTGTCAAAATTTTTGCCTTGAGAAAGCCTATAATTTGTTTTAAAGTCCTTTGAGCTCTGCAGTCGTAGGTTCAATGTGTTCATATTAAATAGTTACCGAGATGTTCCGGCGTATATCTTAAAGGTGCTTGTTCCAAAAAATGTTGGATCCATGTACATATATTCGGCAAAAGGACCATCAGCATTAATAAAACTCCCCAAGAATCCTTAGGGTGTCTTTATCGTTGCAACTACAGCAACAAGGCAAAACTATAACAAAACGACTTTAAAACTCAAAAAGACATTGGAAGGGATTATAGAGATTCTTAAGACAAAAATTTTGATATATCAAACTTAAAAATCAGGTTAAAACAAAAAAAAAAAAAAAACAATTTGGCTGTATTGGCAAGAATGACAACGAAATTTAAAAAAAATTTCCGATACCCTCTCAATATAAACTTCAAATTTAGAGGCGGACTTTGGAATTTTTGGACTTAGTGTAATATACATTTGCGATCTTCTTCTATTTACTATCTGGTTGCCAGCTATTGGCACTTTGTCCGAGTTCATGAATAAGAATAGAGTTTAACCTTTATCCACACTGTGCTCGGGTAGGGCCCGCCCTTGTCATCGAAAGGAGCCTTCCCTTATATTCATCAGTACCCTGCAAAAATTGCGAGTACTCCATGCATGCATGTATGGAGTACTCGCTATGGACCAAGCGAGTGCTCCAAAATTAACCACAATTCATACAAAAAATATGGTCCAATTAACATTGCGATGTCCTAGGACCGAACCATATACTCCAGCTCCGCATTACATCAGAGTAATCCATGGAGTACCCACAGTCCAATAAACATCGTGTAGTTATTGCAATCGTTAAACACGAGCAATGATCGGCTTACAACATGTTCGTGTAGAAACATGATTTGCTCCATCGCTGCATTACAGTGGAGTAGAATGGTAAGTACTCCAGTGGACCACATGGTCCAACGATTTTTGCAGGGATATGGTGAAATTTGGTGGATTTGTTTTCTAAAGAACAGCATATTAAGCCCGCCGTTGCTCAATGCTTTCGGATTTACCTTTTTATTAACATTTTTCTTTTCACATATTTTTGAATCATTACTCATAACCATGAAAAAAGAATACAAGTAAAGATATGTTTACTTAAAAGCTAAACCTAATTAATAACAGTATGCATGACGTCTTGTTGGGGTATAGCAACTTGTTCTACACGGCGTATGAGTAACATGGAATTTCACTTAAGGTAATTGAATCTTGTATTCATTATCATCCTACAATTAGGTTTTATAAAAATGCATTAATTGAATGAAAATGATGACACAGTAAAGTTGGCTTAACTAAAAGTTTTATATGCTTTATAGCTAAATATAGAGAGTAACGAACATGAATTAGTGCTCTGCCTAAGAAATATATCAGATATTTAAAATGAGCGCAAATGGTTGACACACGTTCAATGAAAGAAATTAGGGGAAGTGGTGTATGTCACGGAGTGTATGTAACGTCAATTAACCTTTTGACTTTTTCAAATGTTCACAAAGTTAATTGAAGCTATGAACATTTGAACAAAGTCAACGATATTGACACTATGATCATTTTGCTTGGTCATATAGACAAGGTCAGTTCCTTTGTTTCGCACCTTCGCTACTTACTATACGTTGTATTCGTGTTCAGTAGAATGAAAACCCAATCAATGCATACCAATAAAAGTTGTAAAACTTAGGATTAGGAGTTTTAAGAAGTTGAAGTCATAAATGGATTCTGAAGAAAGAGTTTGCCGTTTGGCTTCTTCTACATTCTGGTTTCGTTGCAGCGAAAAAGCCTATTGATAAAAGTTCTCCCAAAAAGGAGAATTTGTTAATTTAAAGGTTTTCACTTGGGACCTTCTTTTCCTAAACTCTCGGTTCATTCCAATGAGAAATCGGTTCACAAACTAACCTACCACGGATTTCTTTAAGGAACATTTGAAATAAAAAATCGCGTGATTTTTTAGTGCGGCGCATTGTTTTCTGTATTCTGTTCCATAAGAACTACTTCAACTAAAAGCCCACAAAAAAAAATTGCGCAATTTTTTACTTAATTTTCATAAATTTGTTAGAGAAATCCTGCGGAACTTTTAAGCCAATTTTGAAATACCCGCTAAGTCAATTGACCATGTGGTCAGCGTGATTGACTACCCCAAACTGATGCTGTGAATCCCTCAAAGCGTATATTGAACAAAAATAGACAAATCTTCTATGGGCGGTTAAACTATTTTTAACCATAAAGTCTTTATTAAATTCTAAGAAATATAATGACAGAATAACTAATGTATTTGGAGAATTCGAAGCACCAGTATACCAAAAAAAAAAAGGCGCGATTACCAAATACATGTGACGTTGCATTTTGATGTATATGTGTGCATATAAACAGGTGTAGGTCTAGAAAACTTTTGTTTTTGAGTTAGTTAGGACGCGCCCGGAAGTTAAAGTTTTACTATCGGATAATTATCGACAGCGAATTACGGTCGTCGAGTTATCGATTTGTTTTCAGCTCGTTATCACCGAGTCACCTGCCTGCTATAGCCGGGTTACAGATGTGTCATTTATTTTTTTGTAAAATTTTATCTGTAGCTGTTTCATAACAAACCGATGAGTCGTCAGTAACAATTAAATAAATAAATAAATAAATATAAGGCACGATAACCTCCGAAGAAGTCAAAGGCCGAGCTTCTCTTCCAATTTGCTTTGTGCTCCTCTTGATTTTCCCTACAAATTGGACGGACGGGACCTATATGTTTTGTGCCGACTACGAACGGCATTTGCAAGGCAGATGAGTTTTCACTGAGAGCTTTTCATGGCAGAAATACACTCGGAGCGCTTGCCAAACACTGCGAAGGGGCGACCCCGCTTAGAAAAAATTTCTTTTAATTGAAAAACCTTATTTCTAAAATTTTGATGTTGCTTTGCCCGGGGTGTGAACCCAGGGCATACGGTGTGGTAGGCGGAGCACACTTCCATCACACCACGGTGGCCACAATTATATAATAAAACTCCGATAAAAAACCGATACCAACTCGATTGTTTCTTGATAGTTTTTGATGAAAAGATGAGAACTTTTCGTTAACAATTCGACAACTTTTGTATATTATATCAATAAATTTTCTATAATAAATCGAAAACTCTGGTTATTTGCCCATAATTTATTGGAAGCATATCGCAAACTTTTTGATAAATAATCAATAATAAGCGATAACTCTTCGATAGCAACCCGATAGCTCTGCGATATAAAGTCAGCAACTAATTTATAACCTTTGTTATCGATAGCAAATTTATAACACTCCGATAACAAATCGATAAGTCTCTATACCTCGCCGATAACATTCCTATTAAAACCGATAGCTCATAGAAATTAAACCATTAACACTTCGATAACAAACGATTGAAACGACATCCGGTTTCGGTTCCGGCATCGGCTTTGGCTCCAGTTTTATCTTTTTTGTAATATCCTTTCCTTTCCTTTCCCTTTCATGTACACTCCAGCTATCGATTTCATCTTCAGCAAAGCGGACAACTACCACCCACCAATATTACCTCTGTGAATGAATAGGATGGAGGTAATCTGCGGCAAAAATCTGCCGCACTTGTTTGCGGAGCACTTGCGAAAGGAACGTCGCTACCAGTATGGAAATTTGGAACACCGTTGGTCACCTTTTTCTACCTCTGTCCAGATTGCGGTCCCCATTGTCATTTATCGACACTAAGCGCTCGTGGGTCCTGTCAAAGTGTACTAAGACCCAATTATCAGTACTGATTTACTTGTTAACAAATAATTGCTTCCTGTGAAACCATGCAGTTCGGTTGAATATTGTAGAAAGCAAAAGCAGTGTAAGGTGTTGGTAGGATGAAAGATTGCAATTAACAAATACTTTCCCGGTAAGCTGCGCAGCATTTCGTCAGAGGAAATATACGACCCTAAGGTCTGCCCCTTCAGCACTATATCATTCATCATTACTACGCAGATATTTGCCAAATATGAGTAAGTCCGTGTCGGGTTAAGATAATTTGGTAAAACGAGGGACTATCAAAGTATCCGATTCGGCTGCTTCTGTGATTGGTTTCATCGGCCCACATAGTAGAGCTGAGCCTTCACAAAATATTGGAGTAGTAGGGCCAAGTGTGTCTCCTTGTCTTTTACCTGAGCTTCAAAGAATCCATCGATATTGTTTTCCATTTTAAAATTATATTTTCGATGTCTGCAACTACTTTGGCACATACCCGCTATTTCAATGAACTTACAGACAAACTCAAAGCAAAATACAAATGAAGTCGACAATAATTGAATATCAGTGTGATAGCAAAAACAACAAGAATATTTCATAAATAAAAAGGCGTGGTGACAACACAGTAACGTGGAGTATGGAAGGCTAAAAGAGCTCTCATTTCTTCTGCAAATATTAACGTGTATGTGTTTGTCGACAACAACAACTACGTCGACCAGACACTTGGTTAAATTTATGGTACTAAGAAGCTATACATCTTTCTACTTATATAAGAATTGGATTTTCACAGCAAATCACTATGATCTGTCTGGCGGAGGTCGGTCGAAGGCAAATGGTCATATGATTTGTTGTATTTATTAGTTATGAATAGTCGCTGCTTGAGTAACGGCACAATGTGTGTGTGTGTGTTTATGGCTCACATAAAAGATGTGTTTGCGTATGAAAATTGGAAAAGGCAAATAATGTAAATTGCTGCCTGCAGGCAGTTCGATTGTCGATTGAGCGCAGATGTTCGTTTGCTTCTAACTTGTCGCCATCGTGATAAATGGCCAAGAAACTGATAAATCAATTTAGTTGCTTTGTAATACCTATGTGGGAAATAGGAAAGCAAATGCACTGGCCAGGGTTCGAAGCACTGTAGTTGAATTTCGAAGTCAATGACATCAAGAAGATATAGCTCGATGACCGTGGCGCCATCGATACATTACAATAATGCTGAAACTTAAAACTTGAGACGTCTTACAGTACCCGCACTTGCATCGTTAATGAAACTTTCCTAGAATAAAACGCTAGTTACCTTAACTTCTTTCGACGTCTTTCGATGATTCCGCCTCATATGGCTATGATGATATATTGATGAGGTATAGAAGATTTATCGATTTGTTATCGAGTTTTTCAAATGTGTTATCGATATTTGCTATTGAAAAGTTATCGATGGACTATCGAAAACTTATCGAGTTTTCATCAACAATTACTACCGACAATTTACCGGTTTCTTACAGAAAAGTTATTGAATTGTTATCGAAAATGTTTCGCTTTTTTAGGTTTTGTTATCGCAAAAAAAATTATATGTTATCAAAGCGAATTGTTACCGACGAGTAAGCAGTTTGTATTCGGTACGATAATTATCGACTTATTATCGCTTTGTTATTGAAGTGATCTTAGCGTTCGTCTATATACTCACACACCGAACGAGACATGGAACTACAGATGATCATGGATGAAGAATAATACAATGGAGTTTTTCTTGATTAGCCTCAAAATTAGGATAGCGGATGTTTTAGCGGGAGTAAAAAAATATAACGACTATTTTAAATAACCTTAATTTATATAATCGTGACATAAGGTTTTTTCGCAAGGGTTACAATATTAATTGAGAGAAAATAGTGTCTTTACCACTACCCCACTTCGCTAGAAGAGAGCGGGGTGACAACGGGGTACAGACGGTCACTGGATGCGATAACTGACAATAAAAGGAATCACCCTGTAGGCGCTCTCAGCTAACGGAAGGATTAGATTTCGCAGTCAACAGTTTCTCACTATCTTGATCGCCTGGCTTGACGTTACCCTGGTGATGCTTCAAAAGCCATGGTCATAGAGAGCGAGTATCGCACTGAGCTATATTCCATAAAGCTGGAAGAAAAAAGGAATCTTCCAGCCAAAATGGGGAAGGCGAGCGTACGACAATGCCGAAAACTGCATACCTATAAACCTCATATCCTTAATGCTTAAGTTTCTCGAGTGACTTTTGGATAATTGGGACAACACTAAGAGGATCCTGACTTTTTAATGCGCAGCATACTAACGTGGAAGGCAACAGAAACTGCCCTCAATTGGTTCTGTAAAAAACACCGCGCTTAGAACATTACAGCCTAGCTGCATTCCTAGACATAAAGGTTGCATAAAGTAATATAGAAATGCTGTTGTCAAAGCCCTCCAAAAGGACGGAGTAGACAACCGCATCTGCGGGCGGACGCAATCAATACTGTAAAACAGAACTAAATAAGCAGGCATGGACTCTGTGACAGTGACCAGAAACGTGGAGTAAGATCACCCTAGGGTAAGATCCTCTTCCCACTGCTATGAGCATGAAGGTAATAGCATATGTAGAGGACATTGTCACCGCATTTCCGGGAGCCTTACCCTCAACTTTAAGGGAGGTCCTACAGAGTGCGCTTAGCATGTCAACCCAACCCAAACAAACCCAAAAGATGGTAATTTTGATTAAAAATAATTAAATTACTGGGGCGATTATCCCCCGAGGATAATTGGGCCGGCGGGCTTCTCTTACGATTTGCGTCGTGCTCCTTTTAATTCTCCCTACAAATCGGCGGGACGGGACCAACCTTGAACCCGGCTTTGTGATACCATCATACCACGGCAGCCACCATTCCATGAATACCTTCACTAAATGACATATAACTCTAGCTCTCAACGAGGAGTCGAAAAAGACAACTAGCTAAATTGAAAATTCAATATTGAAAGTAGAGTGGAAGAGACGTACACCGCTGATTACACATGCAAGAGAATACTTAGTTTGCAGAAATAAGTGTTCAAAACAAAGCACCAAAGAAAGTGTGTTCTACTAGTGACAGCTTTGTCCACAAAAGGTTCTCAGAGTCAAGAGATTAAAGTGAGGCTACCCCCGAGAAAGGATTGGTTAGCCAGCACAATATGTAAGGAGGGTGTTGTCACACTCTACACTGACGGGTTCAAAATGGACTGCATTGCAGGAAAATCATCCGAAGAGCTTAAAGTCGCTTTCTCCATCCATCTTCGCAACTCAGGTAGTATTTTACAAGAGGATATACTAGGAATAGCAATGGTTCCTTGCTGTTGCATAATTCTGTATGTGGTCAAGCCTGTTTCTTCCTGTTGATTAATTCTAAGGCCCGACGCAATGGAGCAAACTTAATAACCATTACACTCTCATGAGTACCGGGTCGCAGGCATATTGACGGGAATGAAAAAGCAGATGCATACATTAGTAAAAAGAGACATACTTACCTATCTCAGGAAAATCGCAAAGAACTAGTCTGCCAAGGGCACAACCAGAACAGAATATAATACACCTAACAGTGTATAAAGGAAGTGTATTTCTGTCACTCCAATTGTGTTCCAGAAAACCTAAGCTTTATTTCAGAAAAGCTGCAGTGTATTTCAGATTTTCCAAATGCATTTCAGAAAATCTTAAATCTATTTCAGAAAACTTCAAACTTATTTAAGAAGATGGAAAGAGTATTTCAGAAAAAGTCAAACGTATCTCAGATAAAATCCAATGTATTTCAGCAAGACTCATACATATATTTCAATCAAATCCCTCAAAAATTAAATTTATATTAAATAAAAAGTTAACAAAGCTGAAGGAGTGACACAAGCAGTAAATTAAAAAACTAAAAAAAAAAAACAAGTAGGGAAGCCTAAGTTCGGGTGTAACCGAACATTACATACTCAGCTGAGAGCTTTGGAAACAAAATAAGGGAAAATCACCATGTAGGAAAATGAACTTAGGGTAACCCTTGAATGTGTTTGTATGACATGTGTATCAAATGGAAGGTATTAAAGAGTATTTTAAAAGAGAGTGGGCCTTAGTTCTATAGGTGGACGCCATTTCGGGATATCGCTATAAAGGTGAACCAGGGGTGGCTCTAGAATGTGTTACTACGATATGGGTATCAAATGAAAGGTGTTAATTAGTTTTTTATAAGGGAGTGGGCCTTAATTCTATAGGTGGACGCCTTTTCGAGCTATCGCCATAAAGGTAGGCCAGGGGTGACCCTAGGATTTGTTTGTACGATATGGGTATCAAATTTAAGGTGTTAATGAGTATTTTAAAAGGTAGTGGGCCTTGGTTATATAGGTGGACGCTTTTTCGAGATATCGTCATAAAGGTGGACCAGCGGTGACGCTAGAATTTGTTTGTACGATATGAGAATCAAATGAAAAGTGTTAATGAGTATTTTAAAAGGGGGTGGGCATTAGTTCTATAGGTGGACGCCTTTTCGAGCTATCGCCATAAAGGTGGACCAGGAGTGACTCTAGAATATGTTTGTACGATATGGGTATCAAAGGAAAGGTGGTAATGAGTATTTTAAAAGGGAGTAGGCCATAGTGCTATAGGTGGACGTCTTTTCGGGATGTCGCCATAAAGGTGGACCAGAGGTTACTCTAGAATGCGTTTGAACGATATGGGTATCAAATGAAAGGTGTTAATGATTTTTTGAAAGGCAGTAGGCCTTAGTTCTATAGGTGGACGCCGTTTTGAGCTATCGCCATAAAGGTGGACCAGGGGTGACTCTAGAATTTGTTTGTACGATATGGGTATCAAATTTAAGGTTTTAATGAGTATTTTAAAAGGGGGTGGGCAATAGTTCTATAGGTGGACGCCTTTTCGAGCTATCGTCATAAAGGTGGACCAGGAGTGACTCTAGAATATGTTTGTACGATATGGGTATCAAAGGAAAGGTGGTAATGAGTATTTTAAAAGGGAGTAGGCCATAGTGCTATAGGTGGACGTCATTTCGGGATGTCGCCATAAAGGTGGACCAGAGGTTACTCTAGAATGCGTTTGAACGATATGGGTATCAAATGAAAGGTGTTAATGATTTTTTGAAAGGCAGTAGGCCTTAGTTCTATAGGTGGACGGCGTTTTGAGATATCGCCATGAAAGTGGACCAGGGGTGACTATAGAATGTGTTTGTACGATATGGGTATCAAATTAAAGGTATTAATGAGGGTTTTAAAAGGGAGTGGCCCTTAGATGTATATGTGAAGGCGTTTTCGAGATATCGACCAAAATGTGGACCAGGGTGACCCAGAACATTATCTGTCGGGTATCGCTAATTTATTTATGTATGTAATACCACGAACAGTATTCCTGCCAAGATTCCAAGGGCGTTTGATTTCGCCCTGCAGAACTTTTTCATTTTATTCTACTTAATATGGATGGTGTCACACCCATTTTACAAAGTTTTTTCTAAAGTTATATTTTGCATCAACAAACCAATCTAATTACAATGTTGCATCTCTTTTTTCATATTTGGTATAGAATTATGGGATTTTTTACATTTTTCGTAATTTTCGATATTGAAAAAGTGGGAGTGGTCATAGTCGGATTTCGGCCATTTTTTATACCAAGATAAGGTGAGTTCAGATAAGTACGTGAACTAAGTTTAGTAGAGATATTCGCTCTTTGCTCAAGTTTTCCTGTTAAAGGCCGAGCGGAAGGACAGGCGGTCGACTGTGTATGAAAATTGGGCGTGGCTTCAACCTATTTCGCCCATTTTCACAGAAAACACAGTTATCGTCATAGAATCTATGCCCCTACCAAATTTCACATGGATTGGGAAGTTTTTGTTCGACTTGTGGCATTAAAAGTATCCGAGATAAATTAAATGAAAAAGGGCGGAGCCAGGCCCATTTTGAAATTTTCTTTTATTTTTGTATTTTGTTGCACTATATCATTACTGGAGTTGAATGTTGACATAATTTACTTATATACTGTAAAGATATTAAATTTTTTGTTAAAATTTGCCTTAAAACTAATTTATTTTTAAGTGGGCGTGTTCTTCATCCGATTTTGCTAATTTTTATTTGGCGCATATATAGTTATAGTAGTACCGTTCCTGCCAAATTTCATCATGATATCTTCAACGACTGCCAAATTACAACTTCAAAAACTTTTAAATTACCATTTGAAAGTGTGCTGCGCCACGCCCGTTGTCCAAATTTTTTCTAGTTTTCTATTCTGCGTTATAAGGTCAACCCACCTACCAAGCTTCATCGCTTTATTCGTCTTTGGTAATGAATTATCACCTTTTTTCGGTTTATCGAAATTTTCGATATGGGCGTTGTTATAGTCCGATATCGTTCATTTTAAATAGCGATCTGAGATGAGTGCCCAGGAACATACATACCAAATTTCATCAAGATACCTCAAAATATACTCAAGATATCATGCTAACGGCCAGACGGACGGACGGACGGACATCGCTGAATCAAATTCTTTTCGATACTGATGATTTTGATATATGGAAGTCTATATCTATCTCGATTCCTTTATACCTGTACAACCAACCGTTATCCAATCAAAATTAATATACTCTGTGTGCAAAGCACGCTGAGTATTAAAATGGTATTACATTCTAAGTGACATGTCACGTTATCTCGAAAATCTAAAAAAGTAGCGGAGTGTTGTATAGCGTGAGCACAATCAGCTTTTGCAAACTTATATTTTCTTTGCCGGGTAACCCCCTCTACACCTCTACATAAAAATATGTAACTAGTACAAATGACTTTCAATTACTTCTGGTCCATTTATGTTAGGAAGTGTCATATTCCTTTTTACGAATGACTTTATTTTTACCATTAATCTTCAATTGGATTGAGCATGGGAAAGTGAGGTCCCTGACTTTAAAAGAGTTGCTGATCTATTATAACAGACTTCCTTCAACTCAGCATCACAAGGCGCTTTGTCGCATACACTGACTTAATCTGTCAGTTGTAAGTTGTTTAAATTCTTCCACTTCTTTGAAGGTTTTTGAATCCTTTATCAAGCTAGCGTCCCCTTAAATTTTAATAAAAATAATTATCTCTTGATGGTCAAAGCACAAATCATAGTCACAAATTAGCTTTTGCTTGAGTTGAAGTTTTAACTGTCTACACGAATGTTTCACTAAGCGCCAGGAAATTTGTTTGTTGACAAAGGACTGCAGAGTAATTAACCCGTAATACGTGAATCTTAACTAATATTGCTTTGAAAAGGAACACTTATTGAATAGTTTTATATGTATTCTGCGAATAGGGTCATAAGGTCAAAGCGTGGAACCGGGTAACTCTTGAATATCTTCGTATAACATAGGATATAGACATAAATAGGGTCCCATAATACTACTGGATGAGTGCTAGCGGCATGGGAATCAAACTTAAGTTATCGACACGGGTAATAAAAGGAGGCGGTTTGTGTTTTTACGATATGGGTATAAAATGAAAGGCATTGACGAGGGTAATGATGTGTAATATTTTTACGTATAGTTGGAGAGTTTGCGTATAAAGGTAGGGAGAGGGAGGGGGTAAGTTGAGGAAGAGAGTAGACTGAGGAGAGTGATAAGGAAGAAAGAAGGAAGGAAACGGGAAAAGGAAAGGCAGAAGGAGAGGGAAATAGCGATGGTGCAAAAGAGGAATAGAAACATTAAGAACATGTAAGGAAGGTTAAGTTCGGGTGTAACCGAACATTACATACTCAGTTGAGAGCTATGGTGACAACATAAGGGAAAACAACCATGTAGGAAAATGAACCGAGGGAACCCTGGAATGTGATTGTATGACATGTGTATCAAATGAAAGGCATTAAAGAGTATTTTATGAGGGAGTGGGCCATAGTTCTATACGTGGACGCCATTTAGGGATATCGGCATAAAGGTGGACCAGGGGTGACTCTAGAATTTGTTTCTTCGATATGGCTATCAAATGAAAGGTGTTAATGAGTCTTTTTAAAAGGGAGTGGTGGTAGTTGTATATGCGAAGGCGTTTACCAGATATCGACCAAAATGTGGACCAGGGTGACCCAGAACATCATCTGTTGGATACCGCTAATTTATTTATATATGTAATACCTGCCAAGATTTCAAGGGTTCTTTATTTCGCCCTGCAGAACTTTTTCATTTTCTTCTACTTAATATGGTAGGTGTCACAACCATTTTACAAAGTTTTTTCTAAAGTTATATTTCGCGTCAATAAACCAATCCAATTACTATGTTTCATCCCTTTTTTCGTATTTGGTATAAAATTATGGCATCTTTTTCATTTTTCGTAATTTTCGATATCGAAAAAGTGGGCGTGGTCATAGTCGGATTTCGTTCATTTTTTATACCAAGTTAAAGTGCGTTCAGATAAGTACGTGAACTAAGTTCAGTAAATATATGTCGATTTTTGCTGTAGTTATCGTGTTAACGGCCATGCGGAAGGACAGACGGACGACTGTGTATAAAAACTGGGCGTGGCTTCAACCGATTTCGCCCATTTTCACAGAAAACAGTTAACGTCATAAAATCTATGCCCCTACTAAATTTCAAAAGGATTGGTAAATTTTTTTTCGACTTATGGCATTAAAAGTATCCTACACAAATTAAATGAAAAAGGGCGGAGCCATGCCCATTTTGAAATTTTCTTTTAGTTTTGTATTCTGTTGCACCGTATCATTACTGGAGTTGAATGTTGACATAATTTACTTATATACTGTAAAGATATACAATTTTTTGTTAAAATTTTACTTTAAAAATTTTTTTTTTAAAGTGGGCGTGGTCCTTCTCCGATTTTGCTAATTTTTATTAAGCGTACATATAGTAATAGGAGTAACGTTCCTGCCAAACATCATCATGACATCTTCAACGACTGCCAAATTACAGTTTGAAAAAACTTTAAATTACCTTCTTCTAAAAGTGGGCGGTGCCATGCCCATTGTCCAAAATTTTACTAATTTTCTATTCTGCGTCATAAGTTCAACTCACCTACCAATCTTCATCGCTTTAACTGTCTTTGGTAATGAATTATTGCACTTTTTCGGTTTTTCGAAATTTTCGATATCGAAAAAGTGGGCGTGTTTATAGTCCGATATCGTCAATTTTAAATAGCGATCTGAGATGAGTGCTCAGGAACCTACACACCAAATTTCATCAAGATACCTCAAAATTTACTCAAGTTATCGTGTTAAAGGACGGACGGACGGACGGACATGGCTGAATCACATTTTTTTTCCATCCTGATGATTTTGATATATGGAAGGATATATCTATCTCGATTCCTTTATACCTGTACAACCAACCGTTATCCAATCAAACTTAATATACTCTGTGAGCTTTGCTCAACTGAGAATAAAAAGAGTGGAAAGAGGAGTGAGAGGGGAAATATGTAAATGCACGCAGGGGGAGGTGAGATCAAACCATGAAAGAAATGAGTGAAAACTGTGAGGGGTTAATCATTTGAAAATAAAGTTGACAAGCACTACTTTTGAAAAAGATGGACGGCAAAATGATATTCCCTATAAGTCACCGTAATTCTTAGATAGTAACGAAAGGGGAAAGTTTATATTCTAGAATTTTACTCTAGCCCATAGTGATATTGGGAAATCAACTTCAAAAATGGCTATTGACAAGAGAAGGGAAACAAGAAACTTGAAGTCTGGCATAATCGAAATAAATTATGAGCCCAACTTTTAGGCTATAAATCGGTCCATTAGTATGACAAATGTAGCGTCTACCACTCAATTTAGCAGATATACCAGATACTTGAGGTTTCCGTACAAATAACGCGCCTTGAAACAGCAAAGCTAGCAACAGAAAAATAAATAAATAAGTAAATCACTTAATCGTTTTTAGAAAGTGTGCGTTGAATATACTCGATCCGAGACCATGCCTCCACGAGTGATATAGAGACTTTTAAGACTACTATCACTGGTGTCAAACTGGTCTGTAATAAAGCAACAACACTTCGACCAAATGTACAACTTAAAAATCCCGCTCACTGGTTGACGCGGCCCCCTTGGTATGGTGTTAACGTGCTTCGCCTAACACATCGAAGATCCTGGGTTCACGCTCCTAAGCTATGAATAAGTTTCCAAAATAAATGATTATTTCTCAGCCTTTTTGGGTTTCCCGCCCTAGTCTGCATATTTCGCACATGGACTCCGACTCTTATGTTCACGATCAGCTCTCTACGTCAAATATGCTTAGCGAATTATAGCAATATATTGTGTTCCGGTGGTCTTATATAGCTAATTCCGTACTACTGTGCCATCTTATTGCGAGGTCTGCGACCATTGGCTGGACAAAGATGCCAAACAATTTATGGAACATACCCCAAAACTTCCGCTTGCAAACCCTACATTGGCCAGTAAGCCGAAATTTTGTCGCTACACCTAAGCTCAGCGCTAATATACCTCTTCGCATCTTATTGTTAAGCTGACAAAAATTGGTGAACACTTCCATGGCACCACATACATCACTCTTTTGAAGTGATTTTGTTCACTGCATAACTCTTATCAAAAGCGTTATGTTAAGTTGAGCTGGTCGGTCAGAATACACCTCACATAGCGTTACCAGAATTTGTTTGACAACCAAACGGAAAAAGCCCCCAATTAAGTGCCAGGACTTATGTTACAAAATAACTCCATTTTCTTGGCAAAGGCTGTAATAATAAGAGATACTAAAGACACATTTGGTGACAAACTTTTCACTTTGATTTTTTTTTATTTTTGGCCTATTGAACCGACCACTGTGCGTTGCTCGCTTTGTAAATGGTCTCTAAATATTGCCTTTTTTATACTCAGCTGAGCAGAGCTCACAGAGTATATTAACTTTGTTCGCATAACGGCAATCCGTAACGGCATAAACTAATCGAGATAGATATATACTTCTATATATCAAAATGATCTGGGCGAAAAAGGAAATTCATTTAGCCATGTCCGTCCGTCCGTCCGTAAACACGATAACTTGAGTAAATTTTGAGGTATCTTGATGAAATTTGGTATGTGGATTCCTGGGCGCTCATCTCAGATCGCTATTTAAAATTAACGAATTCATACTGCAACCACGCCCACTTTTTCGATATCGAAAATATCGGAAAACAGAAAAAGGGCGATAATTTATTACCAAAGACGGATAAAGTGATGAAACTTGGTAGGTGGGTTGACCTTATGACGCAGAATTGAAAATTAGTAAAATTTTGGACAATGGGCGTGGGGCCGCCCACTTTTAAAATAAGGTAATCTAAAGGTTTTGCAAGCTACAATTTGGCAGTTGTTGAAGATATCATGATGGAGTTTGGCAGAAATGTTACTCATATTACTGTTTGTGTGTTAAATAAAAACTAGCAAAATCGGATGGCGAACGCGCCCACTTTAAAAAAAACTTTTTTTAAATCAAATTTTATGAAAAAATTTGATATCTTTACAGTATATAAGTAAATTATGCCAACATTCAACTCCAGTTGTGATATGGCGCAACAAAATACCAAAATAAAAGAAAATTTCAAAATGGGCGTGGCTCCGCCCTTTTTCATTTAATTCGTCTAGAATGCTTTTAATGCCATAAGTCGAACAAAAATTTAACAATCCTTGTGAAATTTGGAAGTGGCATAGATACAATGACGATAACTGTTTTATGTGAAAATGGGCGAAATCGGTTGAAGCCACGCCCAGTTTTTACACACAGTCGATAGCGTGTCCTTTCGCTTGGCCGTTAACATGATAACTTGAGCAAAAATCGATATATCTTTACTAAACTCAGTTCACGTACTTATCTGAACTCACTTTATCTTGGTATAAAAAATGACCGAAATCGGACTATAACCACGCCCACTTTTCGATATCGAAAATTACGAAAAATGAAAAAAATGCCATAATTCTATATAAAATATGAAAAAAGTGATGAAACGTGGTAGTTCGATTGGTTTATTGACGCAAAATATAACTTTAGAAGCTTTTATTTCCAGACTTTTATTTTTAAAGGCCGAGTTTAACTAGTTCTATCGGACTCAAAAAATAAAATACAGATTTTACTTTTATATGTGGACTTTTATGGAAAAAGTTCGAAAAATAAAAAGGATGCATGATTCGACATGATATTGCTATAGGGATACCTGAGAACTCAAACATTTTCACCTAGGACAGTTTTTTGACCCGGACTTTTTCGACTCCGAAAAAAATAATTATTTTCCGTCCCTGCTAATAACAAGAAATATTTTTCGAATTTTTCCATAAATCGACGTGGCATATCAAATCCAGCATTTTCCATATTTTTTTTTTACAAAGGAGTTCAATGAAAAAAAATTTGAAAGGGCTAGTCGTTGTTATGCAATGTGAATGAAATGACTCCTTCACAGTTGAACATAGTCTTAATTTTAAAATTCAAAATTGCCGTGCAAGTTACTTATGTCGATTTTCAAAGTAAATAGGAAGATATGGCATACATGTAGAAAACCGCTCGAACATATCCCATTTTATATTTCAAATCTTGTTACGGATATGAAGCATTTAATTATCAGTCTCCTTCAAGCTCATCGTGAGCATATTTTACTAGAAATATACGAGTATTACATATATAAATAGTACATTATCCATATACCGAATTTCATCCAAATCGGTCGAAGCGATTCAGAGTAGTACTGAATATATAAATATACAAAAAAGAAAAAATTTTAAGTTTTAAGATTAATGTAAGTTATATTTTAATCTAAAAACTAAAAAAAAAATCCATTTTCGTTACCATCAAGGATTTAATGCTTTTATTCAAAAAAGTATCAAATTTAATACTATTTTAGAAAACGGCCTCTTCTGTTCTTCCCCTTTCTCTCATAATTCGTAATATGTTGGAGTCTTCAGAATGAGCTGTCACTACATAGAACACCTGGCTTTATTACATCATGGTTCACTATTATATCATATTTTTATGTATATTAAATAAGCGATACAGACTTATTTTGCTTTATACAATTGTTTTCGCTATTGATATTTGAGAAGAATTACAAAATTTGCACAGCGATGGCAGTGCTAAAAACCAATGTTACTAAGCTGGTAAAAGCGCGCCTGTAAATATCCCACATAATTTGGATTAAAAGAAGACATAGTATACGTAGTATGTACCAGACGGTGTATAAAAAGGAATAGAAACTAAAAAGGCAATATTTAAAGACCATTTACAAAGTGAGCAACGCACAGTGTTCGGTTCAGTAGGCCAAAAATAAAAAAATCTAAGTGAAAAGTTTGTCACCAAATGAGTCTTTAGTATCTCCTATTGGAACAGCCTTTTAGAAGACATATTTGTTTTTGTTATATTCCAACTGTGCTCTTGAAGAATAGCTTCAAAATTGAGGTTATGGTATTAGTTGGTTTTTGCAGTGTGAGCAAGTTAAAAATAAAGTGCAATATTAAGCTATTTAAAAATATATAAACTATCATTGTATTGAAATAAATGGAATTGAATATTGAATTTAAAGATATTTACTTCATTTTGATATAATTTCAGTGCCTTTAGCTTGTGTTTTTGTTTTGTTATTTAAAATTTCAGCAGCGCCTTTATTAATGTTTTTTTGCACAAACATTTCAGCTAAAATTTTCGTTGGGTTCCTCACTGATCCTCACTTTGGGACTTATATCTTATCATTAGTCAAAGTTTTGGAATTCTAAAGTGTTAATATCAGCTACCACTTTCTGCCACTAACTATATTTTGCGACAGTTTTCTGATAGCGTCACCTTAATAAGTTATTATCGTATGTTATATCTGCACACATGTAACATACGACATTACTTTATCCAGTCGACGATATGCTAATGTAAACTTTTGTGTGTCTTTGTTGTTTTGTTATTGTTATGTATGCAAGATATTTTAAAAACTTTAATTTCTATATTTAGTCCTATTAAACATTGTATTTGCGATAGACACAACTTACCACTTTTCCCCCCACATCTATTACTTATTGCATGCGTGCGGTGGTAGTGGATGGTTGTGGGTCGGTATAAAGGTATCACCCGCACCAATTTTATGAAAAAAAATAATTCTCACATACTTGTAAAGCCGTGACCAAAGTTTCACGTTGAAATCTCTACTGGAATTATTTTTGGCCACCAACTCCATATAAGACCGACCACTGTGCAACGGGGCATTGATATGGCTGAGTAGATAGAGGCATTTGCCTCAAAACCCGTATGAGGTATGAATGTTGGAGATTCTGATTTCAGAAATATGTCCTAGTAACCAACGCCGTGTGCAAATCTTATGATTTTTCTCTAATATCAATATCGAAAATTTTCTCTTTTCCGCAAGAATATATTATGGTAGGTAAGTATGCACATCTACTCGTGCTCCTTTCCAATTCCATTGAATTATTTTAAGTTACAAATTGCAATTTCCTTCGTAAAGTGCTGCTAAAAATAACATTTTATAATCGTTTATTTTTATAGCCCAACCATGATTATCATATTTGCTTTCAAACTCATATTCAAAATTGGAATAACAAAAATTATTCAATGAAAAATCATAAAAAGGGTCAAACGCTCGTTATCGCCTTAAGTTACAAAGTTAGTTGGTAGGTTGACGGAATCAATGCATTATGTGGCAGAGATAAAAGAAAAGTTTAAGAAAATTCACAAAGGAAATGAAATATTTATCGACCTTTTTTTTTATATAGCAAATATTTGTAGTATGGATTCGGTTTGATTTTTTGCGTATCACTAACTTTGCTGGCATTTGGTATTAGCTATTTATGAAATGATATAGATTTTTAAAATTACTTTTTTAGTATCGTCACTGAGTTTAGAATACCATAGAAAGTCACAAACTTAAAATTCGGTATCTTGGTATAGTAATCGGTGTTTGAATGTTGCAAAACTTGGCTAATGTAATTTAAAGGGTCCAATTACCTAAGCTTTAAGTGAATAAAGCCACGCGAAAATTTTTTTTGTTATTTTTTTTTTTTTTAAATTCGAATAAAAATGTTTGCCAAATAAGTATGATATTCCTTTTCGAGTAACAAAATTACTAGAAAAAGTTTATGTCATTAAAGTTGATGGATCGAAAACCAATTGTTCTTGTTTGCAATTTAATACAATCCAGTCCAATACGAGGGGGGAGGGGGTCTAAAATAAAATAAATACTTATCGCGATTAACCCCCGAAGAGTTTTACGCCGAACTTCTCATCCAATTTGTGTCGTGATCTTTGACGGGTATTTATTTGGCAAACAATTAGTAAAAATGCTTTAAATGTGAGAACCTGCTTCATAGGCTCGACGTCATGGTGTCAAAACATAACGGATCTAATGGCGTGATCTGTGGCCCAACTATCGGCTTCATGTTTCCAAATTCGTAGTAGAATCATTGCTACCAATTTAGCTTGTAACCGGTAGAACAACCACAATGTCCTACCTTGGTATGATATGCAGTCTATCTAAGCTCCCAGCATTTTAGGGATAATGCGTCTTAATTTGAAATGTCCGTTTGCTATAGCTTCTACTACTACGACAGCTACTAATCACATTTACTCTAGATTGGATGCCATCTTTCAGCATAGCCTAATGTAGTTTTAAAAAACATTTCAAAAAGAAGTGTGAGCACAAAACCATTCTTACAAAGTATAAGCATCTGCTTCTCTCCATTTACCCATCAGTTACACACAGCACAATTTAGGGATGTGCATCTCAACTGTATCTTTGATCTTTGGCAGAAGACTCTTTGAGATATTTATGCTTAGTTTAGAATAAGTAAAGAGGCAGTTTGCTCTTGTTTGCGGACCAAGGAAAACTTTATGCTAACTTTCCGACGTAGAAGGCCACATTACTACAAAGAGAATGATTTATTGTCTGATTTGGGTGCTGGAGTCACCGCATAACTCCGAAGAGAATGCTTTATTGCCAACTTCAGCGAAGAAGAGACTGCATAGCTTCATTAAGTATGCTTTGTTGTGTCAATCTCCCAAAATACGGTATAAAACCACAGCCGCCGCGATTCATCCGAATCCTCAAAGCAGGAGACAAGACCTGAATACAAGCATCATGCGATATATTGTATCAGGTCACGACTGGCTTGTCGTGCTCTCCGCGGTAAAGTTTTTATTGACCATGCTAGGGTTACGCAAGCGATGCACCGCACCTGCATTGCTCACCTTCGTGTAAACACCACTCCAGGAATGGATAGACTGATTAGTAAGCGTCACTAATTAGATGACGACGATTGGCTACAATGGTATTGTGAACGCCTCAAGGATCGGTGTTCCTACTGTGTGCATATTCCTGGCCGCTTACCCGCAAGGGGATGGTTTGGCACACACTTCAAGTAAAGTCTTTTCAAAGATAATTAATCTACCTTGAGGCTGCTTTCGGAGTCATCATAAAACACGTAGATCGTGCCCGTCAATTTGTAGCGATAGGCAAAACGGGCGGGACGGAAATTGAAATAGAAGCTGGACCTAAAGCTCCTGAGCGGTAAGTTGCGGCAAATATATTCCCTTTGGTTTTATAAGAGCGAAAAAGGGCCCTTCACATACAAACATCAATTAGAAATAATATATAAGATAATTAAGCCGATTATTCGGATATTACGAATGATATAAGGTTATTGCTTAACTCCATTCAAGAAGGGTGTAAAATCAGTTCCGTTCTTACTGGTTTTTATTTTTAATTACCCTAATCCACAAAAACATCCAGCTATAAAAAGAGTGCAGCTCTTTCGCTGCCGACTACCGGTCCTAACCGCTCAGTTCTTCGTATATCGCTAAACAGGACCGCCTCTCTCGCTTTCACTTTTATGATGTTCTCCTGGTACGTGTATTCGATCTTCGCACTCTCGAGCAATTCACAAAAGTGTCGCATTTTTGAAAAACCTTAAGATTTGAGTTGTTTTCGTTGTTTCCCATATAAAATTTTATTGAAGCATACCACATACGTGGGATAGGAGACATTTTTAACTTCTTATGTGTTTATGTTTTTAAATAAATTATCTCGGCGTGGCCCTTAACCTATGTAATTTGTTCATTTTTCACCGACACTTTCTATTTTTTTTTAAATGTTTGATTATATAAATTAAATATGGTATGTAACTCAATTTCTTCACAGTTTTCTTATTTGGCTTTTAACCGTTTAAACTGTTTTGATCTTTCTTTGAATCGCGCCAGTCGCTTTAAGTTTTCACAACTTGGAACAAGTTGGAAGTCCTTGAGGTTCTTAGATCACTCTCAGCCTAGTCCTACCGCAGATTGTTTGTTTCCATTCTTTTATTTATTTTGAATTCTTTTATGTATAGAACTTTATTTACTATGACGCGTTTATGCGTTTAGGGTCTACATTTAGGCGAATGAAATTTATGTAGTCTTGTGAATATGCGAGTTTGATTTACCCCTAGATTTCGGTTTGAACTAAATTAAATGTATCTGTACATTAATTACCCTCAATGCTTTGGTTGTAAAACTTAACTTATTCGAATTTATTTTGTTATCAACAATCGATAAATTTGACAAGACCAATTATTTTTCTATGAACTACCTACAAGTTGTTGGCTTATATAATGGTGCATGTGTACATTAAAGCCGCTTATACCAACCTTTTCTTTTTATGCATGGAGCTTAAACTTCAGCAATTACAAAAACTTATAAAAACGACCTTTTCATGGGACTGTACATGATGTCGCTATGCGACCACAATTTAAACATTTCTGCAAACAATTCGGTATATTGAACTGGTTCGTACTACATACGTAGTGTCCATTTCGACTTACACTTATACTTTTCAAATACATGACATATGCATGTAGTATATTAAGCTAGTTCAGATTTTTATACATTGAGCCTTCATAAGGCAATCCGAATTTGGACGCATGTACAAAGTGCCTTAGCCGTTTCCAATCGGATTTCTTATGTCACATACATCTGAATTTATGAATGTGGCTGCTATTGTGTTAACATTTTCGGGGCCGAGAAAACACAAATTTCTTTTTTGAGTCTCCTTAGAGTAATTTCACACTATAGCTCCTGTGCGACACTGCCTTAACGCCTCCAATCGGAACCAAAATTTATATGTGATATTTTTAACCTTCTTGTTATAGTTTGTAGAGGTGAGACTGGAAAAAGCCCTTTATTGGACTAATAACTACCACCCTAATGGTGACACACATAAATATACGGGACAGATTTTTATCTTATTGTTCATTCAAGCAAACCTACTTTCACAAAGTAAATTAGTTCGATGTATAGATACACATGCACTCATATATATTTTGTTTGTTATCATACGCACATAATCTTTTGACGGCAATTTGCAATCTAACGATATACCATGTCTGTGCATTGCCCTTCATTCTAACACTAAACCATTCAGGAAAAATTAAAGTTTAAAACATAAAATGGAACCAGTCTCATAAATATGAAACTTGTACGAACTACATCGTTTTAAACCTTTGTTTAAGAAAAGGACAGAAGAATTTGCAAAAAGAATAATATGTTAAACATTAATTAAATATTTTTCTTGATATTAAAGAAAATTACAAAATTTACACACGGCGATGGTTACTAGGACATGCTTTTGAGTTTCGCTTTTTTATCAATCAGTTTTCGGTAGCTTAGTTTTGATATTGAAGTCTCCTGCATTCATCCTTACATAACAAAGCGGAGGCATTGCTAGTAATGCACTGCTAGAAAATTCCATGTCACTAGTCAAGTTCTGTTCAACGAGCCTAAAAGTAGTCCACACAATTTTGACTTAAAACAAATACATACTGCTTGGAAAGAATAATCGATGCTGGAAATCTCAGTCCGTTTGGGAGAAAACAAAAGGCTACAGGATTGGGATATAATCCAACAGGTAGGAGAGGCGAAGGGCTTCAAAATTGTATGTATAAAACACACGATGTTAGACTTGCAGAGCTGCCCGTAGACGAGTAAGGGCTCACGATCGGTATACTAACTGAACACTGCCTTCTGGCGTCCCCTACTTATAAGTACATTCTCTTCAGTAACAGCGAAAGTAGGAAATGCGAGACGCAGGAAGAAAGGGTTGAACTCGTTTCTAGTTTCTGTCCTGCGCATGCGAGGTCAAGGTCCAGCTACAAAGGCTGCAAATATGGCAAATCTTAGGCTCAATACAAGCTACATGATCGTCCAAACAGGAAAAGCGCGGAGATGCAAAGTGTGGAAGATTATGTGAAGGTCTTGGGTAAGCAAAGTTGCTCTTATCACAGATGGGATCGTGTTATATACCAATCTCAATCCAACTATAAATATGAAGCTATCAAACTAATTTTAAAAATGATGTTAATTATGGATCTTAAGAGAAAGGGCTTGAATGTGTAGTTAATCGGAATGACCATTTCAGAGCTATTGTGATTTAGGAAATATAAATATATTACTATCGTAACGTCCTGTATTCCGACTCGGCATTACCTTCTGGCTCCACATGCTTTTAAATTAATTTAATTGTTTTTAGTGATACGGCTAGTGATAGAACGATACGAGTACTGAGTGAGTAGTATCTATATTTTTCCGAAAAATACTCGAGTGTTTATTACTCGATGCTTTTTTCCAACTACTATCGATAATTTACCTCGATACTTTTCCCGATACTTTGTCATGGTATAGAGCTTTTCGTTCTACGGTAAATTTTTTGTGAATGGAGTTAGCAGTTTTACAGCGTCGTTGCCGACTTTAAAAATGGAAAAAAGGACAATGCATTAACGAATACTGATAAAGTGGTTAAACTTGACAAGTGGATTAACTTTTCGATGCACAAAAAATATGTTAAAATTCTGTAAAATGCGCGGGGCATCGCCCACATTAAGTAGGAGAAAATTTTAAAGTTTTAAAGCCGGAAATCAAAAGCCGTTGATATCACTTTGATCGGATAAAGATCTCCTCTAGGCCGAGCTTCACTTCCAATTAGCGTCGTGCTATTTTTAATTTTCCTTACAAATTGGGGGACGAAACCTTTATTTCTAATGCCGACTTCATATGGCATCTGCAAGTCAGAGGAACTTTTACCGAGAAGCTTTGCATGACAGAAATACATTCGGAGTGCTTCGAAATCACCATCGAAGGGCCACCCCGTTTCGAAAAACTTTGTTCTAACTGAAAGAACTTTTTTATACCTTTGAGAAATATAGAAGATAGACTTACCACTAAGTATACCGAATTGATTAGGGCGACGAACTGAGTTGATATAGCCATGTCCGTCTTTCCGTCCGTCTGTCTGTTTGAACGCAAACTAGTCCCTCAAATTTTGGGATATCTCAATGAAATTTGGCACAAGGATGTATTTTTGTATTATATTAGACATTGGTGGGATCCGGTAGGATCGGACCACTATAACATATATCTCCCATACAACCGATCATTCAGATAAGACGATTTTGGTCATTCCTGCCGCAATTTGAAAAGTATAAACGTGAAACTCGGGGATATATATTTTAATATATTGTTACGAAAATTAGCAACACTAAGAGGTACTGTCGTCTCTAAGCCGATGCTAGATGTATGCACATCCATAAATCAATCATTATGTATCTACATAAACGAATCAATCATTATGTCTAGTCATATGTACGTACACGCAGCGGAGAAGAGACGCACAAACACATGCAGATATCTTATCTGAGATGCTCCCAAAGCTATGCAATTGTAATTGTGGAAGCGTCGCTCACAAATACACGCGCATATGAGAAGATATACACGTGCATCTGTAGTTGTAATTATATGGCAGTAACTAAGTAACTTCTGGAAGCGCCTAGAAGATGCAGCGAGGAAATCACAGAGTATAAAAGCACCAACAGTGCTATCTGTCGAGCAACAGTAGTTATTTATTGTAAAGTACTTTAGTAAAGACCATTTTGCATTATTAAATATTGGAGTTATTTATTCAACAGTATAGTGATTCGAACTTTGCAGAAGGTTGCAAATAAGAGGATTTGCAGTAAAATCGTTACAATTGGTGTCAGAAGAGGAATTGTTGAATAAATTGCGAAGATTGGGAATACAACTTGGACATGGCAAAGTTGAGTGAATTGAGGTTCCAGCAACTGAAAAATGAGTTGGAGAACCGTGGATTGAATACAACCGGCAATAAGATCGAACTTCAAGCACGGCTACGAGAGGTAATGGAGTCGCAAGGAATTGATGGGGACGAGTATGTTTTTTATCCTGATGGGGACGAGTATGTCTTTTATCCTGATGGCGACGAGACAACAACAAAAATTGAAGAGAAAAACCAAACATCGCAGACAGTTACGAGCACAGACTTGAACATGATTTTGGCTGCAATATTTGCACAAACATCGACTGTAACATCAATGTCGTCGCAAATGTCAGAAATGTCGTCACAAGTGTCATCCTAACTGGAATCGCAGGAGAACCGCATAACGTCAAAGATTGAAGCACAAGAAACGCGTATTTCACAAATGTCGACACAGATTACAGCCAAGATGGAAACTCAACTGAAAGAACAGAAAACGTATATGTCATCACAGATGGAATCACAGGAGACACGTATAGCATCTCAACTGTAATCGCAGGAGAACCGTATAAAATCGAAGATTGAAGCACAAGAGGCAAGAATGTCCGAAATGTCGGCACAAATATCAGCGCAGGTCTCTGCACAAGTAGAAGAGCAAGAAGGACGTATTTCTTCGAAGATGGGGGCGCAAGACGCAAAAATTTTGCAACTTGAGAACAAAATCGATGCCGAGATTGAAACATTGCGAGGTCATATACAGGAGTTGCAACTAAATCATCCAGTTGTTTCAGCAAGCAATACGAAGCTAAAAACTCCATCTTTTGACGGCTCTGTTCTTTTCTAGGTGTTTAAGATCCAGTTTGAGAAGACCGCAGCAGTAAACAACTGAAGTGCTGAAGATAAATTTGCTGCACTATTCGTGGCATTGAAAGGATCTGCTGCTGAAATCCTACAGACTATTCCCGAGGGGGAGCAGAACAACTACCAAACATTGATGAGTGCTCTAGAGAGGCGATACGGAAGCGAACACAGGAAGCAGATACATCAAATAGAGTTGCAAAACCGTTACCAAAAAGCTAACGAGATTTTACCAGAGTTTGCTTCGGATGTTGAACGGTCATTTGGCAAATGCGGACGCACCCGTGGAATACACCGAGAGGGTAAAAATCTAGAGTTTTATAAATGGCATACGGTACGTCGAAACGAAGCGTGCCACATACGCAAACCCAAAGCCAACATTTGCTGAAACGGTATCACATGCATTGACTCAGGAAGCTGCCTCCCTATTGAGTAAACCAGCATATAAGGCTCATCGTGTGGAAGTAGAAAGACCAGAGTGGGTAGACACAAGTTTGGAAGCATTGAAGGGTACGCAGCAGAAGAATAATGATGCAGTCAAATGCTTTAAGTGTGGAAAGCCAGGGCACATTGCGCGTTATTGCAACACCAAACCTAACTGTTCCAACAATGTGGGTGGTCGTAGGCGCAGAGCTGAAGGAGATGAGCAAATCTCCAAGTCAACTTAATCGCTAAACTAAAGAGAGTCAGCCGCAAAAGGCGACAGCTGGCTCCCTCAAAATGCCCCATAATCTCTATCTCGCAAATTGGAAGAAGGTCAAGCAATCTTACTGTCGGAGGGCATGTTGATGGAAAGAATCGTTTACTGACTGTAGATACGGGTGCATCTCATTCCATCATTCAAGCGGATTTAGTCAACAAAAAGATAAGACCATTGCATGGAGCAAGATTGCGTACAGCCACTGGAGAAGACACCACGGTTCTAGGTGAAGTAGCATGTGAAGTGGCAATTGGGAATGCTACGGTAGTACACAATTTTATAGTGGCAGAGATTGTTGATGAAATCATAATTGGAGGGACTTCTTAATCGACCAAGGCATCAAGATCGATATGCAAAGCAGGACGATGCGATATAAGAACATGGATGTGCCATTTAATTTCGGCTACGAGAGAGGCTACTGCAGTAAGCATGTGCTGGTGGAAGAGAGTCAGCAAATACCACCAAAATCCGAAGCATACACCTGGGCAAAGGTTGATGGAGATTGTGGGACAAAGAAATTGTGGATTGTCGAGGCAGCAAACAAATCAACACCGAGCATACTTGTAGGAAAAACGTTGGTTATAACAAAACAGGATGGACGTATCCCGGTAAGAGTATTCAATGAGTTCAAGTCACCACTCAAACTGATCAGAGGAGCTATTTTGGGAAGATGCCAAGAGGCTGAAGTAATAATCAATTGTGAACAGCTCCAGGAAGAGGTTTCAAAATTGATCTTTCAGATGACATAATGGCATGGACAGAGAGACTATAGGAAGACCATCAGAGTAAGGCAAAGCAACTGCTCCTAAAGTACGGGAACATATTTGATCAAGATGGCTCCAAACCAGGCCGCACCAACGTTGTGAAATATCAAATTGACACTGGAGATGCGAGGCCGATCCGTCAAGCTCCACGTAGTGTTCCACTGACGAAGCGGGAAGTTGTGAGTCAAATCATACAAGAAATGAGCAACAGCGGCGTCATCGTACCATCAGCTAGTCTGTGGAGCTCACCTGTGGTACTTGTGAAGAAGAAGGATGGTAAAATGAGATTTTGCGTGGACTACCGCAAGTTCAAAGGAGTCACGAAAAAGATAGCTACCCATTGCCAAGAATTGACGACACTCTGGGCCCGCTCTCTGGTACGAAATGGTTTACCACACTGGACTTGAAAAGTGGCTACTGGCAAGTGGAGGTGAAGGAGGAAGACAAAGAAAGTACAGCCTTCAGCGTCGGAGATGGACTTTTGCAATTTACAGTAATGCCTTTTGGACTATGTAGTGCACCATCTACTTTTGAGAGACTCATGGATCAGGTATTGAAAGGACTGCATTGAAAAACATGCTTGGCATACCTGGACGACATCATCGTATTGGGCAAGAACTTCAATGAACATCTTAAAAACTTGGAGGAAGTTTTCCAGAGAATAGCTGGCGCTGGCCTAAAGAAATGCTCTTGCTTGAAATGTACCTGGGTTTGAGAAAACGACACTAACAGTTTTTTGTATCTAATAACCCTTCGAAAATCTACCTGCTAACTAACTGATATACGAACACTAACACATATGCAGCAGTAGGGTATTTAAGTATTAAATGAATATATTTACTTTTGAATGCTTATAACTTTTGTATTAGTCCATCGATTTTGTTGAATGAAGGCTTGTTTTTCTTTGTAATAAAACACCGTGGTGTGAAGGTAGCGTGCTCCGCCTACGAGACCGTAGGCCCTGTGTTCACACCCTGGGCAAAGCAACATCAAAATTTTTGAAATACGATTTTTCAATTAGAAGACAATTTTTCTAAGCGGGGTCGCTCCTCGGCAGTGTTTGGCAAGCGCTCCGGGTGTATTTCTGCCATGAAAAGCTCTCAGTGAAAACTCATCTGCCTTGCAGATGCCGTTCGGAGTCGGCATAAAACATGTAGGTCCCGTGCGGCCAATTTGTAGGGAAAATCAAGAGGAGCACGAAGCAAATTGGAAGAGAAGCTGGGCCTTAGATCTCTTCGGAGGTTATCGCGCTTTACATTTATTTTTTTTTATTTTTTTAATAAAACAGAACTTAGAGAAAATCTGCAAAACATAAAAATTTTCGAGATCCTTCCTCGCAAAGTACATTTTTTTTTTATATTTTTACAACAAAAATTGAAAAAATCCATAATGATTGTTCGTTATCTTTGAATCTGCAGGGCCTAGCAAAAAGTGTTGGAATTGTTCAATTAGTTCTTGAGATATATATGATTAAGTGGACCCAATTTTTCTTTTTTTTTTTTTTTTTTGAAAAAACTGAAATTCGTAAATATCTCAAAAACATTACCATACAATAAAAAATAACCTTGATTTTCGGAATCAGGGGGTGATTTTACATAGGAATTTCATAATGGCGTCACTGGTGCATTTTGGCTGCGAACCAGTGTAAGAGGGGAAGCTCGATACAAAATCTCTACGGAGGCTATCGCGCCTTGTATTTATTTTTTTTGATAATAGGCACACAAATATTTTAAAAATTTAAAAAAAAGTTGTTACCATCTTAAATATAGTCATGAAAAATAGAGCAAGATTAATACTTCTCTGAACTAATATTTGTATCAGAAAAATATTGGAATTGTTGCAAACTCGAAGTTGTGTTTGATATGAGCGTCAAGTGGTTGACTCCCTTTCCCACCATCACCCCTAGCCACACTCCTTCCTTAACTCCCACGCGCACTCCCACACTCTACCTTACTGCCACTCACACTCCCACCCCCAATAACACTCCCACTATCACTCACATTAAAATCCCACATCCACTCCTATTCCCTTCAGCTAACCCACCTCGCAATATCAAGAATGGTGCTTCATTGAAATACTTTTTATACTCAGTTGAGCAGAGCTCACAGAGTATATTAAGTTTGATTGGATAACGGTTGGTTGTACATATATAAAGGAATCGAGATAGATATAGACTTCCATATATCAAAATAATCAGGATCGAAAAAAAAATTTGATTGAGCCATGTCCGTCCGTCCGTCCGTCCGTCCGTCCGTTAACACGATAACTTGAGTAAATTTTGAGGTATCTTGATGAAATTTGGTAAGTAGGTTCCTGAGCAATCATCTCAGATCGCTATTTAAAATGAACGATATCGGACTATAACCACGCCCACTTTTTCGATATCGAATATTTCGAAAAACAGAAAAAGTGCGATAATTCTTTACAAAAGACCGATAAAGCGACGAAACTTGGTAGATGAGTTGAACTTATGACGCAAAATAGAAAATTAATAAAATTTTGGACAATGGGCGTGGCACCGCCCACTTTTAAAAGAAGGTAATTTAAATATTTTGCAAGCTGTAATTTGGCAGTCGTTGAAGATATCATGATGAAATTTGGCAGGAACGTTACTCTTATTACTATATGTACGTTTAATAAAAATTAGCAAAATCGGAGAAGGACCACGCCCACTTTTAAAAAAAAATTTTTTTCAAGTAAAATTTTAACAAAAAATTTAATATCTTTACAGTATATAAGTAAATTATGTCAAGATTCAACTCCAGTAATGATATGGTGCAACAAAATACAAAAATAAAAGAAAATTTAAAAATGGGCGTGGCTCCGCCCTTTTTCATTTAATTTGTCTAGGATACTTTTAACGCCATAAGTCGAACAAAAATTAACCAATCCTTTTGAAATTTGGTAGGGGCATAGATTTTATGGCGTTAACTGTTTTCTGTGAAAATGGGTGAAATCGGTTGATGTCACGCCCAGTTTTTATACACAGTCGTCCGTCTGTCCTTCCGCATGGCCGTTAACACGATAACTTGAGCAAAAATCGATATATCTTTACTAAACTCAGTTCACGTACTTATCTGAACTCACTTTATCTTGGTTTGAAAAATGAACGAAATCCGACTATGACCACGCCCACTTTTTCGATATCGAAAATTACGAAAAATGAAAAAAATGCCATAATTCTATACCAAATACGAAAAAAGGGATGAAATATGATAAGGTAATTGGATTGTTTTATTGACGCGAAATATAACTTTAGAAAAAACTTTATAAAATGGTTGTGACACCTACCATATTAAGTAGAAGAAAATGAAAAAGTTCTGCAGGGCGAAATAAAAAACCCTTAAAATCTTGGCAGGTATTACATATATAAATAAATTAGCGGTATCCAACAGATGATGTTCTGGGTCACCCTGGTCCACATTTTGGCCGATATCTGGAAAACGCCTTCACATATACAACTACCACCACTCCCTTTTAAAACTCTCATTAATACCTTTAATTTGATACCCATATCGTACAAACTCATTCTAGAGTCACCCCTGGTCCACCTTTATGGCGATATTTCGAAAAGGCGAACACCTATAGAACGAAGGCCCACTCCCTTTTAAAAATACTCATTAACACCTTTCATTTGATACCCATATCGTACAAACAAAGTCTAGAGTCACCCCTGGTCCACAAAGGCCCACTCCCTCTTAAAATACTTATTAACTCCTTTCGTTTGATACCCATATTGCACAAACGAATTCTAGAATCACCCCTGGCCCACCTTTATGGCGATATCTCGAAACGGCGTCCACCTATGGAACTAAGGATTACTCCCTTTTAAAATACTCATTAACACCTTTCATTTGATACCCATATCGTACAAACGCATTCTAGAGTCACACCTGGTCCATCTTTATGGCGATATCTCGAAAAGGCGTCCACCTATAGAACTAAGGCCCACTCCCTCTTAAAATACTCATTAACTCCTTTCGTTTGATACCCATATTGCACAAACGAATTCTAGAGTCACCCCTGGTCCACCTTTATGACAAAATCTCGAAAAGGGGTCCACCTATAGAACTAAGCCCCACGCCCTTTTAAAATAATCATTGTCACCTTACATTTGATACCCATATCATACAAACAAATTCTAAAGTCACCCCTGGTCCACCTTTATGGCGATATCTCGAAAAGGCGAACACCTATAAAACGAAGGCCCACTCCCTTTTAAAAATACTCATTAACACCTTCATTTGATACCCATATCGTACAAACAAAGTCTTGAGTCACCCCTGGTCCACCTTTATGGCGATATCTCGAAAAGGGGTCCACCTATAGAACTAAGCCCACGCCCTTTTAAAATAATCATTGACACCTTTCATTTGATACCCATATCATACAAACAAATTCTAAAGTCACCCCTGGTCCACCTTTATGGCGATATCTCGAAAAGGCGAACACCTATAAAACGAAGGCCCACTCCCTTTTAAAAATACTCATTAACACCCTTCATTTGATACCCATATCGTACAAACAAAGTCTAGAGTCACCCCTGGTCCACCTTTATTGCGATACCTCGAAAATGCGTCCACCTATAGAACTAAGGCCCACTCCCTCTTAAAATACTCATTAACTCCTTTCGTTTGATACCCATATTGCACAAACGAATTCTAGAGTCACCCCTGGCCCACCTTTATGGCGATATCTCGAAACGGCGTCCACCTATAGAACTAAGGCCCACTCCCTTCTAAAATACTCATTAACATCTTTCGTTTGATGCCCATATTGTGCAAACAAATTCTAGGGTCACCCCTGGTCCACCTTTATGGCGATATCTCGAAACGGCGTCCACCTATGGAACTAAGGAATACTCCCTTTTAAAATGCTTATTAACACCTTTCATTTGATACCCATATCGTACAAACGCATTCTAGAGTCAACCCTGATCCACCTTTATGGCTATATCCCTAAATGGCGTCCACCTATAGAACTATGGCCCACTCCCTCATAAAATACTCTTTAATGCCTTTCGTTTGATACACATGTCATACAAACACATTCCAGGGTTTCTCTCGGTTCATTTTCCTACATGGTTATTTGCCCTTATGTTGTCACCATAGCCCTCAACTGAGTATGTAATGTTCGGTTACACCCGAACTTAACCTTCCTTACTTGTTGTAGATAAATTTATGATCTACAATTTTTTATTTGTGTTTTTGTGATAAAACATACCGCTTCCCTGAAAATCGCCAAAACGAAATTTTTGGACCTTTGAAATTTTATTTATTATTATATTTGAAACAATTTTACTGATTTTCATGTTGTTGTAACTTTTTGCATCACCGAATGCCAACATTGACCGGACTAATAATTAAGTGTTTATATGTAAAGTTTGTATTAATGTATAAATATTCCAGAACTCATTTATTAACATTCGTTACAAACAATGGAAAACATACTGTAAATATATTACATTTTGTAAGGCATTTATCATCCGCTTTACCGCGAAATCATTCACATCTACTAATTAACGTTATTTCCTTTAGTTTAACAAATTCCAATATATGCGTGTGTCTACATTCACCCACACAATCATCACCCGCATATGTACATACATTCATAAAACCATTTCGGTATTTCACAGTTCGTAGGCTTTAGTTAAAACGTAAACAGCTATTTAATACAAACTGATAAAGATTTGTGGGAGTTAATAACATCATTCTAATTCTGCCTATCAATGTGTCATTAGTAGGCGATGACATGTCTAAGGGAATTACTGCCAAGGTTAGGGCAACCGAAAAGTAAAATTGTAATAAACTGTGTATATATTGTAGTAAAAATCAATATTTCGTAGTGAATTTTCTGGAAGATGTATTAAATGTAAGGCGTTGAGTATAAATATTTTTATATATTACTAGCGTACCCGGAGACCGCAGACTTTGTCCTGCCCGAAAATTGGTTTGCCTACAATCAAAAAGTGAGCCTTGCTTCCCCGTTTTTCTCTTATACCATTCTCGTCTACTTTAATCTCATTTTTTCTTCTTATGCTTGTCCATCCCTTATTCCATTTATTTCCCTCCCAGCCCCACTCTCACTCCCATTCCCAATCCTACCACTACTCCAATCCCAACTCTCACTACCATTCGCATTCTCACTTGCACTTCAACTCCCACTCCCGCTGTTTCCTATTTCCGAAATTATCACTTCCGCTCCAACTCTAATTCCCAATCTGTCTCCAACTTCCCTCTGTCTCCAACTCCCACTCCAACTCTCGCTCCCGCTTTGACTCCTATTTCCAATACAACTACAAATCCCACTCCCAATCGAACTCTAACTCCCACTTCCTCTTCAACTCCCACTCCACTTTCACTCCAACTCTAACTCTCACTGCCAATTCCACTCTTACTCTCCCTCTCACTCCCGCTCTGACTAATTCCCACTCCACCTCTAACTCTTATTTCACCTCCCACTCCAACTCTAACTTCCTCTCCCACAACGACTGCGCCCCACTCATATATCGAACTGCGTCTGATGCTCCCAACGTTATATCAGAATAATAGTCGGTGACTTGAATGTCAGAGAATAGCGACATTACTAAGTCGACACTTGAATGATTCCATTGTGCCGCCAATTCGAAAACGACCTATCTCAGAATAATTTTAAAGAAAACCCTATCCCTACTTTTCTTTTTTAGAATTTGTTCTAAAATGCCATATCTGGAAATTCGATGGAAGAACGCCTTATTTGAAAATGTATTGAACTCAAGCTATAATAATAAGTTTTTGAATCAATTCTCGTGATGGGGCATTTTTCAATCGTTTTATAGGCTTATAGGGATATATTCCGCCTCAATGTAACATCTACGACAGTGGCTCGAAATATGTTGTTGTTGTTGTAGCGATAAGGTTGCTCCCCGAAGGCTTTGGGGAGTGTCATCGAGGTAATGGTCCTTTTCCGGATACAGATCCGGTACGCTCCGGTAACACATCACCATTAAGGTGCTAGCCCGACCATTTCGGGAACGCTGTATGTGGCCACATTAAACCTTCAGGCTATTCCCTTCCTCCCCAGCCCCAAGTTCCGTGAGGAGCTTGGAGTCGCCAGAGCCTCGTCTGTTAGTGACACAGGATTCGCCGCGTATAGGTGAGGTAAAAATTGGGTTTGGAGAAGCTATATATTGCGCTGGAAACCTGAAGGGTTGCGCTACACAGCCCCCTGAATCTGGTATTTTAGTCGCCTCTTACGACAGGCATACCTACCGCGGGAATATTCTGACCCCCTATCCCGCTGGGGTTGGCTCGAAATATAGTCATTAGTAGTGCCAGCCTCCAAAATAAAATTTTCCAACAAGCTAAATGGTTTTCTTGGGAACAAAAAAGTGAAGTTCTATGTGTCAATATACAGGTAGTTATGTTTCTAGAAATCTAAGGAGTTGATTCTAAATCACAACAGAGGCAACTTTGCCATAAGCAAATAATTTCGAGCTTTTTCAGAAGAGCTTTGTAGGCCTCTTATCAGTAACAACCGATAACAACAAGTTTTTGTGTTATTATCGGCTTACTATCGATAACAAACTATAATCGTCGTGTTATCGCCTTGTTATCGGCCCGTCAGCTCAGTCATCGGCTTCCTATCGGTTTGTTAGCGACCGGTTACAAATGTATCATGATATTAAATTTAAGGTATATCGGTATCTGTGTTATTAAAAACCCATAAGTCTTCTATAGCCAATCGATAACGACCCGATAAAAAATTGGTAACACTCACATAAGATGCCGATATTTTTTCGATAACAAATTCAAACATTTGTGTAAAGAAGCTGATATCTTTTTGATATTAAAACCACAACTTTTTGATTACAAACCGATTACTCGTCGACAAAAAATCGCTAACATATCCGTAAGAAATGGGAAACTTATCGACAACGAATTGATGACTTTAATAGCAATACAATACAATAACTTTTCTATAACAAATCTAGAACTTTTCGACACAAAATCGTAAGCTTTTTGATAAAAATTCGATAACACACCGAAGGCAAAGCGATAGCTTTTTGATAAAAATCTATATCTTTTTGATAACATATCGGTAACTCTTTGATAGGAAGTCGATAACTTTTGATTAAGAAATCTATATTCAATAGTTCTATATTAAATCGGTAACAAACTGTCAACTGGTCGATAATAAATTAATTTCACGCCAACTACCTCGATATCAAACAATAGCTCATCGATATTAAAAATTCCGAATTCGCGTAGCAAGGTTAACACTCTATTGGTCCACTGGCACCCCGAACCTGATTAATGTCCCCAAATCGTAGGTACTGTCAAATTTGTATAGAATAAATTTTTCAGAAGAAATGTTCCTGTCAACGTGTGATACGCAGAAATATGTACATATAGTGCATGTAAGAAAAGGAAAAAAGTTACCCTGGCTACGTCATGTTATACTTATGGTTGAACTGCAAAAGCTATTATTCCTACAGACAGCTGACTTAAGCGCACTAGGAAGCACTGCACTGCGTCGCAAGGATCGACTGGAGGCTGAGTTGAAACGCCAACTTTCGTCAGTAGACGCAATGAAGGAATAAATGTCATCTTTGCTATCGTGATAGATAACATTATTTTTCGAAATACGTAGCAAATCTACTACTTCTCGTTGAAAGTTTCGAACAATAATGCATACAAATCTAAAAAACAACCATCAACATTACGACCCATTGAACAAACATTTCTGGCATTCTATAAGTCCTTGACAGCAGCAGCAGCGCCATTTATAAAGCGAATGTTCGTTGAGTTTGTCCTGCGCCTAAATTCCAGTTACCGTTGAATAATTTCCTTAGGCGTGCCTGTGTATTAGTGTGTATTGCTCACATATATGTAATCGTATACAGATTTGACATAAAAATAAATCGGTCACACCCTTCTACGCTAATGGCCTTGATGCCAGTTACCTTGTTTCGCAAATAGTTTGTCATATATTTTTTATTTGTATGTATATATATTTAAGAATTTAATACCAAGTAGTAAGATTGAAATAACGTTTGCTTTGTTATGAATAACCATGCAAGCTGCGTAATATAAAAATACCACGGCTCTTAGTTGCGTATCGTAGCAAAGTACGTCAGGTATTCGATATTCGGGACCACTGACTCAAATTTTGATCATCACAGGAGTTCAAGCCTTCCTCTTACTGTTTTCGTAACTCCGTGTACTTCCCCATACGCCTCTGCTGCAAACATCAGTTGCTGGCAGCATTACTTTCTTCCCCGAAATGTGTTAATCCATTTTTTAAACCATACATAGGCAGCGAAGCATTTGTTCTTTTATTGTGGCAACTTTTTAATGGCATACCGATAACTTTTTGAAACATTATCGACAGCATTTTGATAATAAATAGTTACATTTTCAATATCAAATCGACAAATTTTCGATAGCACGCCGATAACATTTAATATTAACAAATCTATAAGTTTGGATTTCAAATCGATATTGTTTTCATAGAAAATCTGTAATTTAAAACCAAAATCGTTAAAATGCCGACAAATAATTGGAAAAACTCTGATAAGAAGTCGATAGCTTCCCAATAATATATCGGTAACATTTTGATGGCATACCGATAATAAATCGACAACTTCTTGATAGTAAATTTATATATTTTCTATTAGAAATGTATAAGTTTTAGATAGCAGGCGATAACACTCCACAAACCAGCTGAAAAATTTCGATATCAAATCGATATCTTTTTGATAATTTATCGAATTACTATCGATAAAAAGTTCATAGCACTTCGATAACAAATCAATACACATTTTGTATATACCGCGTCGATAATACACCGCAAATAAACCGATAACTGGTGAATAAGTAATGGATAATACGGGTAACATATTTGGAACTCATCGGTACTAACCGATAAAGAATTGAACACGGCGTCCGGTTTCTGTTCCAGCTTCGATTTCGATTTCTAATCTTTTTTCTATCATCCCCTCTCTTTCAGTTTTACTTACTTTATATTAGCTTAGTTTGATGTTTTTCCGCCAATTTCCATACATGAAGTGAAAATCTTGCAATCCATTTTTGAGTACTGAAAAATATTTTGGAACCCTACGACATTGCAATATGAGGTAGATAAATTTCGCTAGGCGGCTCAGGGATCGTGAAAATTCAAAAAAAAAATTTCGAAATTGGAAATTTTGTTTTCCTCTTTTAATGAAATTTCCGATAACCGAATGACATGACACTTTGAACAAATCCTCGGGATTTATTGCGTTGTAAACAATGGAATAAAAAAGTTTTCTAGATGAGACTGGAGTCGAGGTATTTAAGAGATATTTAGAAAGTCCATTTACAACTTGTGGAATTTTGCGACTATTTAAGAGTCTTCCCACAGAGCTAGATTCTTGAAAATAGGAACGTACTTCAGAACACGATAAAAATGAAACACAAATTGTGAAAATTCAAAAAAATCTTCCAAACCTGGAAATTTTGCTTTCGAGTTTCAATGAACTTTCCGATAAACCGGTTACCTGAAACTTCGAACATAGTTTCGGTCTTTATTGCTTTGTAATATTTAAGATAAACGAGTTTTCTAGATGGGACGGGGATCGAGATACTTAGGTAAGGGGAGGTTTGAGGTACTTAAGAGATATTAAGAAAGCCCATTTACAACATTTTGCGACCGCTATTCGAGTAACTTCAAGCAGAGCTAGATTCTTGAAACTAAGAATATACTTCAAAACCCGATGACAATGCAGCTTAAAGGGAAAAAAATCCGCTAAGCGGTCCAAGGACCGTTAAAATTCAAAAAAATGGTCCTAACTTAGAATTTTCGGCCTTAACTTAGCATTTTCAGGGAAAAAACTTTAAGGTCGTACTATCTAGGATAAGAGTTTTCCGGATTGGACAAGGATCGATATATTTTGTAAGCCTGCGGTTAATTTTTAGTAACTACTCATTGGGGTCCCGTATTATTTTTATTCCCCATAAAAATTTTTGCAGCGGTTATGTTAAAATTTTAATATCAAAATTTAGCAGGATTATGTCTATGTTATACGAAATATTTTTAATTTTTCTGGTACATTTATATAAAAGAAGTGCTTAAAAGTTTTTTATCTTCTCTTTTATTTACATTTTGCCTTGGCTTTTTATCGTTCACATCATTAGCCTAGAGGAAATATTTATATATTCTCTAGACAAGACATACCCCAGAGTGACCACTACTGAAACTCACTACTGGGTATAGTCGCAGAGAATGCGTCTTGTTAACCGCACCTAGGCATTCTTACTTGACCTTCTTGTCTGTCAACATTCCTTGCAACGCTTGTTTATATATTCCTGGTTAAGCTTTTGTAAGGTCAAGCAAATATTAATTACTTTTTATTTATTACGTCGCGCCCAAAACTTGAGATGTAGTCAAATTTTGTGTTCTGTTTATTGGATGTGTCAATATTTGTGTAGTATTGCCAACAAAGCTAAAGTTTTCGAATTTTTGTAGCTATAAAAACTAAACAAAGTTATTAAATGCATAACGTTGATGTTATAAGATATCGATTCGTAGGTGTATGTCAGCCATGACAGCCACCTTCTGATAACAAACAAATACATGTACCGTCGGAGCATACTTACTACTGATTGATTGCGTATGTCTATACCATTTACAAATAAAAGTTGTTTAGTGCAATGCTAACTAACTGGAACTAAAATTGATAATTACGATACCATTTTAAGATTTCTCAAAATAAATTTTGGAAACTTAAATTTCTATTAGGATGCCTTTTTATAAATTCGATTTGCAACAATTTATATAAAATCAATAACAAAAAAATTAATAAATACGAAGTATCAAAATGAACCATTTTCAATTCCAAAACTTCTGCCTCGGACGCATTTATATTTTAAGTTTTAAAAAATAAGTGGTAAATGTGGTTTCACGTGAAAAATTTTAAGCACTAAACGGCATTTTCAGATATTCTTATGGTCCTTTAATTCGATTTCCGTGAAGCATAAGCAGTCGATATTGTAAGGATGTCAAACATTTATTTAAAACAGACTCCCTCACGTCTGAGTGGTGAAGATGAAAAATTATGTTTTCAAGAATTTATGAAATTTTCGACACGATTTTGCACATTTAAAATAAAATATGAGCATGCTAAATGTTATTTGCTTTTTAAATTCAGGGTTTATTACGAACAAAAAAAGAATCAGAACATCCGAACGGGAACGTTCAATTAGATTTTTGGCCAACAAAAACATTCATGTAATTGCCTTAGATAGATGCCTACAAATGCTGTTAATGGCAAGGAAACATTTTCTGATCCATTAATGGGTTAATAAGTGGTCGTTGAAGGGTTAATATGTTAAAAGTTTACTACCTCAGTAGAGGTTCGGATTCAAGTGATTTACTTTTAGAACTAACAAAAAATTCAACTCAAAAAGCCTATCCATGGTCTTGAATGGATAAAGAGGCTTTAGATCAAAAGCCCTATTGTACATTTTATATTGATGTTTTTTCGGTATCGGTTTCATAAGAAACTAACGAGTAGTGAGATAACACGCCGATAAGTCGATAACTTTGAGATAAACACTATAATTTTTCGATAAAAATCGATAGCATGTAAATAACAAATCGATACTTTTTAAAATAAATCTATACCTTTTTCGTAGCAAAACGCTACATTTTCGATAACAAGCCAATAACAAAAACTACAACTTTTCGATAACAAATTGTTGTTTATCACTAATAGGTCAATAACTTTTCGATAAATAATCAACAGCTTTTAGAGAGTCTATCGATTACAAATTCAGAACTGTTTGATGGATATCAAATCGGTAATACGCCGTTAGCAAACTCCCAACACCCTGACAACGAAGCGATAGATTTGCGATAACATGTTCGAGAAGTAACATACAACTTTTAATAAAAATTTTATTATTGACAAATATACCAACTTCCGTAATAAATTGCCAATAAATGTATTACAAACTATACACGTCGTTCGGAAGCTGTACGTCGTGTTTTCACGAAGTGTCTGCTGGCGTGTGTCTTAAGCTAGCAGACAGTCACTTTTCTCGGAACCGGACGCAGCTATAATTTTTTTTGTGGTTATAAATTGCCAATAAATGTAATATAAACTATTCAAGTCGTTCGGAAGCTGTACACCGTGTTTTCACGAAGTGTCTGCTGGCTTGGGTCTCAAGCTAGCAGGCACTCACTTTTCTCGGAATCGGACGCAGCTATACATTTTTTTTGTGGTAATAAATTGCCAATAAATGTAGTATAAATTATCAAGTCGTTCGGAAGCTGTACGTCGAGTTTTCTCGAACTGTCTGCTGGCTTGGGTCTTAAGCTAGCAGACAGTCACTTTTCTCGGAACCGGAAGCAGCTAGTCTTACAAAGAATTTGTATATTCCTTTTTATTTTCATCTCAGACTAGAAAATTTCGTGCTTCTTTTAAAATGTTGACGGGAGGATACATCCCCACCAAAAGAACTTTTACATATGACTCTGTATAATGCACATGCATTCACCATTTTATTTTAAGTAGGTATGCATCTTCCGAAAAGTTTTGCCGCAACAGTTTCATTTTAATAAGTTAACAACTTTTCGCAGCAAAATTTGTGGCACATTCGCTGGTTGCATTGTCAGCACTCATATTGTAACAAGAAAGGTGAAGGGAGAAAGTTATAATTTCTTAATTCCAAGATTTATTTAAGCTATCCTTTATTTTATTTGAGTTTATCTTTATAACCGGATATAATAAATTTGCAAGATATACATAATTACAAAACAAGTAATTTTATGGTGAGAGTATTGGGTTATGGTGAAAAAGAAGTACTTTTAATTTCGTCATTTAAAAATTTCAAATTAAATTGTAATCTTTTTGTTAACGATAAAAAGCACTATTGACGGGTTATCAGTTTGTAGTCCGCATTCTATCGATTTATTCTTGACAGTTGCGGCTTTTAAGTCGATTTTTCAGCGAAGTGTTACGATTTTGGTATCGATAACAATCGTTGTTAACGATTTATAGCCTTATCGGTATACAATCAAGTCGATGACATATCGTTAACACATCCGTGACTGAAAATAAATACAAGACGCGATAGATTTCAGAGGAGCTTTAGGCGTCGCGCTACTTTAAATTGTTCCCATAAATAGGCCGAAGCACGCCACCAACACACAACGACGACCACCACAGCCTTCGAAAGAAAACTGAAAAGAAAACAATTAAAAGCCCTCGACTCGACAATAACAAGCTGGTAGCGTACTGATGCATAAATAATAGTGTCGTTATCGACAACAAGCCGACAGCGAAGCGATAACTCATCGATACCGGTTGTTACCGGTCAGAAAGGCTCTTTACCGAAAGTTCCCCAAAATATTCCCGAAATGGTTCCAAAAAAGTCCAAAAACTGTCCTGAAATTGTTTCGATATAGTTCCAAAATTTTCCTGGGTTTATCTCAAAAACAATTCCAAAATAATCTGCGAGTAGATGCGAAGTGACCCTGCAAATGTACGCCAGATCCCGAATTTGATACAGAATGGTACCATAGTCATTCCAAAAATACTGCAAACGAGTACGAAATTAATCCGAAAAGCTTCCCATTTGATCTCTTAAGAATTCTCTAAAGGTTTAATACGTGCCTCTTAAAATACCATAAAATAATGCCTACGTGGCAAGGTCAAACGGTCGAAATGTTTACAGGACAGAAAGTTTTCCTATCAAAACCTGCCGACTGCAGCTGAAAAAGGAAGATCTACCAACGGCAACTCTGTCTTGCAATCACTAGGCTTTCGATTTAATATTTACCTAAGTCCGAAATATTTTCCGTCGTTATATTTTTGTTTCTCATAATCAATTTTTTAAGTGGTTATATTAAAATTTTAATATCAAAGTTCAAAAAGATTATGTCTTTGTTTAAAGAGACACTTTCCGTTTCTTTTGGGCCATTTGTATAGAGGAAGTACTTAAAAATTTTGTATTTCCTTTTTATTACCTTTTCCACCGGTGTTTGTAGCGATTTTCTTCCCTCATTCGTCTCAAATGTAGTTTTTTTTCTATGCTCCTCTCTCATAGCATTTTATAATGTTTTCATGCTACTATAATAAGATACAGCTATGGCAAACCTTGCATTTCATATGTCTAGTACAAATTATATTACAACTTCTGCCTACATGCTGTGGTGAATATTGGCATCACTATGCTGTTAGTAAATAATCACAACAACATAAACAGGAAGTAGCTACTCTTATTTACATTTACACATTAAAGTTAGCAACACTTACGTACATAGAAGGCGACGAAGAATATCTCACATAAACATATGTAGTCATCAGCTAAGAGAAGAAGTTTTACTCACACATACACACGCATATGGCTAGAAGAAAAGCATAAACTACAAATATACATGTATATAGCTGTGTATCCAAGCACGAGGTGCAGCCGTTCTAGGACACATGATCGTGAAACGACTCGACTTTAGGAGAATTGGTGAACGAGATAACCGAAAGTATAAAAGCAGCGCAAGCTGAGGAATCAGTAATCAGTTTGATTTAAACACGCTTCTGCGAAGTACGTGATATTGAAGTATAATTGTACTACTCCCAAAGTTGTCCAAATAAAGACCATTTTGCAATACTGAATATTGGAGTTATTTATTCGAAAATACACAGATTCGAACGTTAGCAGAAGGTGTATAATTATCGGAATCCCCCCAGAATTCGTTACAATACGATGAAAAGTTTCTCATTTCCTAAGTTATGTCTAAGCTTTCGGATTTGAAATGGAAAGTGGAAATTTCACTCAAAATTTGTTACCCTACTAAGTTAGATATTTGGGCTAAAAGATGGAAAAATTTATTTTTATTATTCATTCTTATTTAAGTATGTACACTACTAAGATTTTGACTTCAGTTTTGTGCTATATTGTGGTCTAATTGGGTCGGTTCCGACATATAATTTAATCGGACATCAAAATATATCCCCTCACCAAATTTGATCAAGATATCTCAAAAATTTAGAGACAAAAAAGAGGGATTAGTCTCTACTGTTTGGGTCGAAAAGTGTGAATTGCTCACTACGGCGAAAAGTGAGCTCTGCAGAGCTCGTAAGTGCACTACTGGTTTAGTTAGTTCTCATTTTGTAAACTTTATTCTATATCCCATGGCTTATTGTTATTTGTTACACATTTTCATTGTATCATTAACGTTATCATTGCTTTGCCTCATCGTCGACACAATTTGCTACGCTATATAGCCAGTTAAACTAACAAATATCTAGCGATTCGACAAAAAAAGCAATAGCCACGCGGAACCAAGCAACATTAGCAACTATTTCAGCAGAAATATAACAGTTACAATACTGTGCAGAAAAGGCATACGCTGCAAGTACATATAGATAATACGAGTTGTGGATAATGAAGCGCAACGAAAACAATAATAACAAAATAGACCCAAACTCAAAATATGAAAAGTGGCAAATTGTTTGTCAATGTTGTGGAAGAGCTAGAAACGCTTAATGTTGCTTTTTGCCGTTATTGTCATAAGTTCGAGCCAATGGTTTCACCTAACGCCTTCGTCGTCAATGTGCCAGTTTCGTTTAATGTGGTTTGCATTGCTCTTTTGTTGAACTTTTGTAGTGGTCCCACAGTAGATTTTTTTTTCTGATCACTCCATTCGCTCGCTATGCACGTTATTATTATTATTATTAGACCTAGAAGCACTGCGACCTTTGTGCAGATCTATTGTGCACGACCTTTCAGCCTATTTTGTATGTGGAGGCTTTTGATGTATCTAGATGTACTTAGGCTCAGGTACTCAGGCTTTTTACTCCATATCACATAGGGATTAAGAGTCACACCACCTAGATGGGATAGTCTCTGCCTAGCCAGAGCGACGCATTCGCAGAGAATGGGAGCCGGCGTTTCATCTTCCCGCTCACATAAACGACAAATTTGGGTATCGGATAAAGTTAACTTACTTAGGTGATATCTTAGACCGCAGTGCCCGTATAATACCCAGTGAGAGTTCTTAGGTTCTACCTGTTTAGATTTCCCTGCTGTGTGCTTTCGTGAGTCCACAGAAGGGCTCTGCACCATAGAATGCTGCTATAGCACCCTGCTTTGCTAGGTAATCTGCATGTTCATTACCTTCATGTCCCTGATGTCCGGTAACCCATTCTAACAAAACATTGTTTTTGGCTCCCAGGTCATTAAGGATTTCAGTGCAGTCATCCACTAGCTTAGATGTAACTGTGTAGGATTGCAAGGCAAGCAGGGCCTGGCTGATCGACATAATGTAGATGCTCTTCGAGGTTGAGCCCCTCCGAAGACATTCTCTACCGCAGACTTCTATTGCATGGATTTCTGCCTGAAATATGGTGGGGTAGCATCACATTGGTATCGATTTCTTTAAGTTCGGCCCATAGATGCCAGCCGTTCTTCCGGCATCGAATTTCGACCTCTGAGTCAGGGTCATTATATGGATGCTCACTTTCCCAGTGGGTCCTGTCCACAATGGACACTTCAAAGTTCCGTGAGATTCTGCGCTTAGGTGACATCACGTCACGCAATTCTATTGTATAATGTATACTTTCATATGCCCTCTCAGGTTTCCTGGCTTCAACTCCGAAATATTTTGAAGCCTTAGTGCGCCTAGTGTTGCCTCTTTCTCTATCAGTATATGGAAGGGAGGTATTCACACCACATCCGTTATGCCAATGCAAACTAGTCGTTGCAGTTTGCTTAGTTTTGCTGTTGCCGTTCTTTGCGTTGCCTTCTGCCACCAAACTAGGGAAGCATATGTGACTATTGGCCTTATAACAGTATTAAATGTCCAGTATACCATTTTTGGAGATATCCTTTGCCATAGAACATGGGGCGTTTTTGCATTTCCTACAAGGTACAGTATGAGTACACAACAAAGTTCGAACATTTCGCGACATCACCTGCGTAGAGCTTGATATAGGCATCAAAGTCAGGTTATGCCTTGACTTGCTAAGGTATTCTCCTTCGGCTGATGTTAGGGCGAAATATACTATATTGCACGGTGAGTGATTAAGGCAAGACCACCAGCACTACCCCTTGTGCAAACTTGCCTATGAATGTTGTAGCTATCGCAAGTTCGGAGGTCCAATCTGGCAGTTAGCTTTGTTTCTTGAATTTCGGCTATACGGATATTATTTTTATTCATGTAGTCAACTATCTCTGCGATCTTACATGTTAATATGTTATAATTAAGTTGCAGAATTCTAAAGTACATCAGGGGGCTTTGTCGAGTGTGATGTGATGACTCCTTTTTACGCTAGTACGTGTGTTGGAAAGGGAAGGGAGGGGCGGAGGTAAAAGCTGGTGCTCTGCGTTGCTACTGTCCATGCTACTTAGATTGTAGTGATGAGTTGTAGCGGCCGCGTTAGGTGGAAACGCCATTTGGCGCGACCAGCAGCGGACAGTTGATGTGACCTGTTGAAGGTGGCGTCGCTGTTAGAAGGTTGCGGAGGTACGTTTGAGAGTGAACCGCGGGATGTCCTTGGACGTGATCAAAGTCAGGTTTTCATCGTCTTCGGATGATGTGAAACGACAGCGATGGTCAAGTTCAAAGTTCTAAGAGTGTTTTAATAGTGTTTTAAATCTTCTCGCTATAGATAATTACCCATTTTTATCATTTTCTGATTAGCGCCGGTACGGACGTAGTCAATAAAGCTGCAGTGCGAAACTGACGCTTTGCGTGATTGTCTCCCATTTTTTCTGCAGGTACTGGATGTACTCAATATACATAAATACGTGTCGAGTAGAGTACCCGCCGATTGAAAATAAATATATACGATTGAATAAAATCACAAATTCCATTTCATTCAGCTCATTAGATCCATTTGTTGGTAATTAAATAATTAATTTGTAGTCAGCAATGTTAACGGTACCATGGCTATGCACTTGAACGACATACAAAAAACCAACTAAAAATTTTGATAACAAAATATATAACTTCTCCTGGTTTTGTAAATATGTATGTATTACGGACTCATGCAGTTACACAGATAGATGTATAAAAGTATGCAGGTTGATTTTATGTATGTACGTATGGTCAAATTATTTAAACCCAAATGCAAGACCAACGACTGCTACTGGCTTTTTTGTGGTTGAATACATCACAGAGAAACGCGTAAATGAGCGTGTTTTTAGTTTGCGTGCTATTCATTAGCTTCAAATTTGTGTGAACTCAAAATGTTTGTTCCTGGTCACAGTATGAATAAACCCATCAATGAATTATGATAGTAGTTACACATGAAGATTTGATGACCGATTTTTCGCCGATAACAGATAAGTTTATTCATATTATAACTATAACTTATATAATTTTATAATAAATTCATTAAGCTCTAGATATCTTTGCTCAGGATATGGGGGAATCCTGAATTTTGGCCTAAGCATTGTCTTTGTAAGTGGTATGCTATGTGGTTGATATAAGTATGTACAGTGTAAATGCAGGTGTAGTGGGTAAGAATGTGTAAGCGGAGTCGTCGTTTAGGGTATTGGTGTACTGTATGGAGTTCTGTAAATTGTAGGCGTAAGTTTAGTCACTACACTGTAGCAACTACATATCAAATGAAGCCTCTGAGGATATACTTAATTTTAATGCATGCAAGTGCACGAAGATATAAATACGCTGTTTTGTTAGAAATGCGTAGTTAAGCATATAGGTTTAAGTTGAAATAAAACATAATAAAGTAGAAGGAAATAAAATAAAATAAACGACAAATTTTTTATTTTGTAAAGTAAAATAAAATGAAATAAAGTCAAAATAAAACGAAGTTAAAATAAAATAAATTTAAATGAAATAAAGGTAAGTGCAATAAGATATATTAAAATTGCATAAAATAAAATATAATTAAATTAAATTTAGAAAATAATAATAAATTAAAGTAAAATAAAACAACAATTTTTGTTGTTATATCGGCCTACTGATTTGTAAGATCGCGGGTTCGAATCGAGCTCAAGGCCTAACAATAATTATTTTATCTCATTATTGTTATGATACATTTTTTCTTAAATGAAAAATTGTTTAAATTAGAACAGAAAAAAGAAAATGAATGGTTATTGCAGCGGCGCCTAAACGTTACCGATGAAAGAATTTGGCAGTTCCCGAAATGGATCTATGTATATAACGAGCTTTGGCAGTTGCCTAAATTTCTTCTTTCTTCTATTCTTATTTAAACAACTTTTTCATTTAAGAAAGAATGTATCATAACAATAAGAAGGTAAAATAATTATTGTTAGGCTTTACATTAAATAAAATAAAATAAAATAAAATAAAATAAAATAAAATAAAATAAAATAAAATAAAATAAAATAAAATAAAATAAAATAAAATAAAATAAAACAAAATAAAATAAAATACAATAAAACAAATTAAAACAAAAATTTTAATGAAATAATATTAAATAAAAAAACAAAACAAATTAAATTTACAAAAATAAAATTAATCAAACAAAAAAAATAAAAGTAGTTAAACAAAGTCAAATACAATAAAACAAAATTTAATACCATGAAACAAAATTAATGAAATAAAATTATATTAAAAAAAATTTAGTTAAATTCAATTTAATAAAATAAAATTGGGTTTTAATCGACGCGTTATCCGTTTGGATTTATCATCGAAAAATTATCGATATGTTGTCAATATAATATCGATTTACTATCGCATTGTTATCAATTTCTTACCGTGTGATAATCGAAATATTATGGACTTGTTATTAAAAAATGTTCGATTACACATGCCGACATGAAATTTGACCATAAACCAGACCATACTTTCGTAAAGGCTTTCGATGCGCTGAATTCAAATCTGGACGCAGAATTGCTCTATCACGTCAGGATTTTGAGATATCCTAACCTAAATGTGCAAAAAACACCGTTTTTGCCTATTTTTGAGGTTATATATAAACGACAGATTTTTTTTTTCAAAGCACACATAGCATCTTAAAGAAGAAGTCTTTCTCTTACGAATGGCGTTGAGTTTGCTCAAATATCTTTTTTTTCGCTTTCTGTTTAACTTTTGTTTAACTGCACTCTTCAACTCTGTTTTAACTTCAACCCCACGGCCAACGCTAGTTTGGTTAAAGACATCAGTTTCTTAGACGTATACCTGTAAGCTTACACATCAAACTTTATACTTGTACTTCATACTCACGTCTGTTTCTTTGGTATTTATTTCTTTTTTTTGATCGGAGAGTGGCTTACATTTGATGAACTTTCTTTTGTTGACTTTTATAATCGTTTTGCTATTTCTTATACTTTGATTGGTAAATTTTTATATTGGAAACCATGGAAACAACTCGAAACTTAAAACTTTACTTTAATACGATACTCTTGTGAATTGCCAAATTTATTCTGAGCCCTGGGTCTCTTGAAGGTTAAACAGGTGGCGCCCGAGATGAATTGAAAAAAAAAAAAAAAAAAATATACAAAATTCTTCCTGCACTTTAGATAAATTATCGTTTTCTAACCCACATTTTTTTCTACGGCTATATTTCGATATGTATGTAAGTAGGCCTTTTTGTGCTTTACCATTTACTTTACCATGCCATTCCATTATGTCACCATTTCTGTAATTTATGTCTGCACCAACGCCGCATAACAAAATGCCAAAAGAATGACACGGACCAGCTTAACGTAGAAGCAATCAAGCGTGCTGGTTTAACTATTAAAACGTGAGTTCACATATAAATATACATACATACATATTCGAGAGTCAAAGACTTTGTTATTTGGCTGTTGTAAAAACGCAACCAAATGTTTTAAGTAATTTTAAATAAAACGCGATAAAGTCTAATCATTCAGAAAGGCGTTGTTCCTGGGAAGGGTTGCTCCTTATAATTATTTTCCTAATTTCATCGTTAGTAGGCGCTTAGCCGGTTAGGGCATTTATTTTTAGTGACAACTGGTGCTAACTGGGAACACCTACGAAATCAGGTCTTTTTCACCCATTCTTTGTAACTGATTAATCATCTCTCAAAAACGCAATGCTGCTCATGAGAAAAACAAGTACAAACACAAGTTTAGCTTTCAGAGAGCTTCTTTTTGGATGTCGCAGCATCGCCATATACAGGGAAATGAGATGGACAATTTAACTTCGACTCGCTTGACACAAAAACGTGAAAACAGAAAATTTATTGAAAATTTCCAGCAATAAGGTGGGGATGATCTTGTGGGATGTAAAGGACAACATAATCTCTAAATTAAGGACTTTATCATGGAAACGAGACAGCTGGTCGTTCATCATTAAAAAGCCATATAAGAATTACACAAAAGGAACTGCGGCTTTACTGTTGGTTTAAGTAAGCAATGGCCAACCGTACAGGGACTATAAGTTCTCCAAAATATAATGAAAAAATATCCGTCGTTTCTGTCTACAAAGTTACGCCGAAACAGAAAGAGTATACGGGCCTTTCTGTCAACACTTTGCGACAAGGGTTTGGAAAACGGCCCATCGTTCGTTGCTCAGACATAATTGCTGAAGTCATTCAAGAGGCAAAGTCTTAAACCCATCAGCATGGTCATGCCAGTACAACAGCTTGAAAATGTGAAATTTAGAATCTCAGTATGTTCCCTCCTTTGTTATTCCTGAAAAGTTTTGGAACAACCAAATGCGGTACTGCCAATAAACCAGGCAAACAATATACGCAGTATAATTATATCTACTAAATATTTTCACTTAGCCGTAATCGACTAGAAGGACTTACAAGGACTCAAGAGCTAACTTCGCAGGAACTATAAAATCATAGAAGTAACTTTACCCTCCACAGATGAGCTCGTAATGAAAGTAGCTACAAAATTGAGGGTAACAGCCTCAGTCCCTTCAGCATCTCTGAGGATATTCTGACATATCGTCTTCGTCGAAATATACGAGTACCATATGATGGGCAACCGACTCGTCTGCGGAGGTCCTCAATCTACGCCTCATAACAAAATGGCTTGATATTTTATAAATTAAAGAGCAGCCCAATGTACATCCATATAAAGATACATATAAACAATTACACTTTATATATTCAATTGAATTTTATCAGCTGAGTTAAGCTGCTAGATTTATTTGCATTTAAATTTGAATTAATGCAATTTTATGTGATTTGTGTGTTTGCTGTTCGAGGCATCGCCCTCACTGAGAGCATTTTGCAGAGGTAATGACTAGTTTAAAAGCTTTTTAAATTTGTAGCCTAAAGTTTGTATACAGATGTGTAAATACATATAAACGTATGTAAGTATACAAACTTTCCTTAAACCATTCAAATTTCGAATTCTGCCATTTACGCTCCCTACAAAATTCAGTTAACAAATGTAGATTTCAAGCTTGGGTATGCTTTAAGTTTTATTTTTCTAAACAGTAAGGAGTTTATGTAGAAGAACTTGTTTGCATTTGGAGTTTCTCCTTACTTCAATGCAAACATATTTTATTCAGCGAATAGTGAACAGTGAAAAAAGCTTTGAAACACTGCAAGGCGACTTTTTTACATGCAACTATCAGAATGATTTATTAGAAAAAATGCATAACGGTATCGAAAAATTAAATAAGTTAAATATTTCAATATCAGATGCTTCCAAATGGTAGCGCATATACATAATGTAACGAATCTAATGAGTTCTCTATTATTATTTGCCTTCTGTAATCGTTCGAATGTTATAACTCTCGAATAAATAAACTCAAATATTCCGCATATCAAAATGTGCTTAGTTTACAGCACTACTATGGTAGTAGAAATTCACATTTGAAGTTGTTCCCGTACTTCACTTACAACGTTCTAAAAGCGATCTGATTGACTATTCTTTTGATTGTGCTGCTTTTATACTCTCCGTTGGCTCATTTCTATTTTCTCCCAGAGTCTAAACTTTTCGCGCACAGCTTTCTCGAATACTTGCTTATTTATTTCTCGTTTCTGTATCTCATATGCTTTGGCTATAAACATGTATATGTGTAGTATATCATGCTGATCGCATGTGTGTGAAATGTCGTCTACGATCTTCGTTACTTTTTACATATGTGCGCAAACTCATCTGCGCTCTTAGTTACTGTGTACATGTGTTCGTAATTGTTTGCTGTCTTATCTGCTCACATCGTTGTTATTGTTGTACATCATTTCTCTACTAGCGGCATAGTGAAGTGTTGAAATTGCTAATATCCGTCTCAATATGTACATAGTATATGCATGTGTTGGTGATTATTAAAAAATAATCTGCACTTGACCCTTAGAAGCAACTTAAATAATTTTTTTCGACTCGCATACAAACCATATACAGTGAAACCTCACTTGTAGGGATAGTCACCGTAACACAATTTTGTCAGCCGGAGAACGGTGCCCACCTAGATGGCTGGTCAACTCATTTATGATTTGTTAGGTTAAAAAAAAAAAAATTTTGGTCACCAACTTCATACAAAATCACTGCGTTAGACTAAAATAGATTGGGCTGCCAAAATTGCATATCCAAAAAAATTAATAGAACCCCTAATAGCTAGAAATTTTTATAAAATTTTGTAGAATTTTCAGATTGTAGTGAATAGAAAAAGGTATGAGTACCGAGTACTCGTGAAGTTCAATGTGAAAACATGGTTGTACGTCTGGAAATTAATTTATTATTTAGTTTACAAGAACTCGCCCAGGGATTGAAATGAAACTTCAACAAGGGAAATTTTAAGAGAAACAAATATTTTCGGGCTTATTGAGAAGAGAAGGCATGTCATCGAAGGGTTATACATTTCTCATTGATTTTTCATAACAAATCGATAACATGCCGATAACGGATTGGTAACACCCTGGTAAGCAATCGATAACTTTTCGATAGCAAATCGAAAATTTTTTGGTAAAAATATCTATAAGGTTTTGATAACACACCGATTACAAATTGGTTACACTTCGATAACAAATCTATAAGTTTACAAAAAAAATTGATACCTTTTGGAAACAAATCGATAATTTTCGGTTTGATGAAAGCTTTATAACCTTCCGATAACAATCCAATGAGAAATCGGTAACAATCCGATAATAAATAGATAACATATCTATAAATTTTTTATAACAAATCTAATAGTTTTCGTTAACAAACAGATAATTCGTCGATTAGATTTCATTTAATTTAGATTTATTTTATTGACTCTAATTTAGTTTAATGTTATTTTATTTAATTAAATATTTGTTTTATTTACTTTAATTTAACCGAATTTAATTTAATCTTATTTAATTAAATATAATTTGATGTACTTTATTTATTTAACCAATGGTGCGTTTGTAAGAGTTCAAGCATCGCAGGAGTGCTGGTTTAAATCCCACTCCCGGGAGACAAGGCTTTGAAAGGATTAAGGTATTATCGAAACAGTTGCCGGCTTTCCCGTCCTGATATCACGTTGTTTAAAGTTTTCCCAAATTATTTAATGAATTAATTTGTTTAAATTTAATTTAATTTCATTTTATTTTCCTTCATTTTATTTTATTTATTCTGTTTTTTATTTTATTTTATTTATTTAATTAAATTAAAAGCTGAATTTATTTAGTTTTTTTTTTTAATTATTAAATTTTTGTTTCTTATAAATCTACCCAAATAATGTACATAAATGGATGTTACAACTAACAAAATCCTTAGAAGAAATAAGTTTCGACTTAAACCTGAATACCTAAACACGTGCTTTGCTTTTGTTAGTACTTTTTTTTCCAAATAAACAGCAGTGCATACATGTTTTAAGCACTTGCATGCATAAGAACTGTGTACATGCGTAGAGATTTTTATTTATATGTAAGTGACACGTTTGCTATGAGTTCATTTGTGATTTCGCTCGTAAAAACTATACCACGGACGGTGTTTTAACATTAAATACACTTTCGCTCTAATTCTTTATTACGTCATACCACTTCGCCTGCGCTTACAGCTTATCTAGTACTCCACACATTACATATACCAATATTACATACTACGTCGGCATTTGCATTGTACATATGTACATACATATATCCCCCATAAAGCATACCACTTATGAAGACTACGTAAGCCTTAAGTGTGCGTTTACAGTTACACCTTGCACTTACATTCAGGATTTTTCCCTACCTAGAGCAAAGATGCTTACACATCAACAATATTTGTATACCGTTGTATGCAAGTACACGCTGGGTATAATAATGAATTTTATGTGGCAGCATTCAATATTAATGTATATTCACTATTTCAATATACAAACATAAAGGAGCCAATAGATCAAGTGTTTCAAGTAAACTTCAACTAAATGCGTGTCAAACAAGTATCAATAACGCCCACTGCTTTTGTAATCCCATCTGCACTTGCGCATTGTATCTTATAGATAAGCTGTTGAATGCTCCCTCTTTGTTTGCTCGACCTCATTTTAGCATTATAATTTGCATAGCAAACGAAGTTTAAAATGGAATTGGGGTGTTGATAATTGAAATTACGTTAATGCATTTAAGCTATCAGAAAGGCTAATGAAAAGTTAGACATGGCGTATGAGTAACATTTTTGAGCATGTTTCTTTGGACTTCCAAAACTTTTAACCAAATTCTGTAGATTAGTGGGTTCACAAGATTGGATGAAAAGTTCCTTTCATTTTAATGAAATGCAGTTTCTTAACTTTTGTTCATTGGACTCACAAAAACACTTCGTGTTGTATGACGACTTCGAACTGCATCTGTCGGCAGATAAATTTTTGGTGAGATGCTTTTCATGGCAGAAATACACTCGGACTTTTTGCGAAACAACTGCCGAGGTGCGATTTCGCTGAAAATTTTTATTTTATGTTTCGTTTACAGGGCCTTGAACCCAGGACCTTTGGGTTGTGATTCTTCGCGCTCCCACCACACCACGGGAGGCCAAAAGGAGTGGAAAAAAACACATGATTACAAAATACTTATTTTTATTATAACTAGGCCTCGATGTACTGCGACATTAACTTAGTTCTATTTTGCTTGAGCTTTCAGCCTATTGCTGTATGTGGAGGCTTATAATGTATTTAAGTGCCTCTTAACGTTTATTACTCCATACCGCGAAGGGATACCATACGAGAATTCGTGGGTCCTCTCTGCGAAGATTAACGAGTTTGCTTGTCAAACTTGTTGCTGGGAGTATAAGCAATTTGAACAGTCTTTGCCCTGGGCATTTAATCCATGTTTTCTGGACGTCTTTCTCTCCCAGTTACCTATGGTTTCTCTAGTGGGTAATTTTGTGAGTCCACAGAATGGCTCTCGGCCATATAATGCTGCCAAAAACCCCTGTCCGGCAAGGAAGTCTGCATGTTCATGACCTTCCTGTCCCTGGTGTCCTGGAACTCATCCGAAACAGATTATTTATTGTTTTACTATCGGTTTATTACCGATATCGAACTATTATCGATATCGAATTATTATCGTTGAGCTATCGGTTTGCCTTTGGCCCGTTATCGCCCAGGGGTTACAGATTGATCAATTTTATTTCGAAATATTGCCGGCATCTGTTTCATATGAAACCAATGAATCGTCGTTGAAACTGCAATAAAAACTAGAAGAATGTTCGATGTGAAATCTCAAACATTTTTAAAACAAACCTAAATCTTTTTGATAACAACTCGATAACTTTTTTATTAGAAATCGATAACACCTCGATAATAAGGTGGTAGCATCCGAAAGGAAATAGAAATTTTGATATCAACTCGTTATTTTGTTGAATAATATCAAAAACTTGTTGATAACCTATTTAAATAATTTTTCCAATTATAATCAACAATTTTTCGATAATAAATCAGTAATTTTTTGACAACTTATAGATACATTTTTGATTACTTGTCGATAACTGTCCGGTAACAAATCGATAACTTTTTGATAATATATCGATAACTTTTTGATAAAATATCTATGCATTATCGATAAATAACCTATTAATTTTTGCCTGCGTCTGTAACAATTTTCAGTTTTCTTTGCAAAAAAGCTGATGATACTTATATTTTAATCTATTTCAAAATAGCTCACAGGCATCTTAGCGTGCTAACGTATAACACTTTGCTCACTATACTCACAGTCATTAGCGGGCCAATTTTTTTGGAAATAGATTCTATCGGTAATATTTAGACTTTTTCACTTATTTTTCGTGTTTTCTCTTTTTTTTTATTTTTAAAAATATTTTCAAAAATAAGTTTGAAGTCTGAAGTTTTGTTTGTTTTTGAAATATTTGACAAAATATTCACCGATTTGAGTATAGCGGTGGGAAAAAATGTTGATTAACGAGTTTGTATTGCCATGACGGCCGTAATATTTATTGTCCTGCCGCTATATTACGTTACGGTGAAGTTCATCTTCTTCTAAGTTTCCACATAATTACTTTTACATTGCTAATTTTTGACATAGAACTCTACCGCTATGTACAGTACAGTCGGAAAGAATTAGAACAAGATTAAACAAATTTTTGATGTTGAAATAGCCTCAGAATTGTGTATTTGCAGATTGAAAATGGTCAAGCGAAAATTGTCCGTCTAAATACGAGCCCAAATCATTATTTTGCAAAAAAAAAAAACAGGGAAACACTATCGAGAAATAACCAAACTTTTGAAAATATCTCTGTGTTCAGTTCATACGGCCATTAGAAGATATCGGGAGACTGTACAAAATACTAACAGAAAACGACTTGGTCGACCAAGAAATACAAAACAAAGAATCGACAACAAAATATATGCAATAAGTAAGGCCAATCGATGGAAATCTGCATCATAAATTCGTGCTGAAATCAATGAAGACTTTGATTCACCAATATCGCTCACCACAGTCAAATGCGGGCTTAAAGAAAAAGGTATGATTGGACGCATTGCTGTCGGAAAGCCACTTCTACGACCAGTAAATAAACAGAAAAGACTGAAGTTCGCTCAAGAACATATTGACTGAACGATTGATCTGTGGAAATTAGTTTTATGGTCAGACGAATCAAAATTCGAACTTTTCGGTATCCATAGGCGTCAATACATATTGTGACGAATATTAGTGACACTAAGTGATACTCACATCACTAATCTGATACTAAGTAAATAAAGCGACAACAACAATAAAGCAAGCTGCCACACTTGTATGTACGTAAACAAATTAATCATTATGTATACACATATGCCCATACAAGCAGCGGAGAGAAACGCACAAACACATGCATATATCTGAGATACTTCCAAAAGTAGGCAACCATCAGTGGAAGTATCGCTCACAAATATACACGCGCATATGGCTATGCGAGGAGCTATAATTGTGCATCTGTAGTTACAGCTGATGAGTTTATAGCTGGTAAACAGGTAGTAAATTCTAGAAGATAGAAACGCCTAGAAGTATGCGAACGAGACATCACAGAGTATAAATGGAGTTAAAGCTGAGTAATCAGTTTCAGTTTGATTTAAGCAAGCTATTGGTTGTGAAGTATCAGTGTTATTGTGAAGACTTTAATAAAGGCCATTTTGCATTATTGAATATTAGAGTTATTTATTCAACATTTTAGCGATACGAACGTTAGTAGAAGGTTGCAAATAAGAGAAATTTCCCTAGATTCGTTACAATATGTTCGCAGAAACGTCAATGAAAGATTCAAAGTAGATTGCATTGTGCCAACTGTGAAAAATGGCGGTGGCTCAGTGAGAGTTTGGAGCTGTTTAAGCTACGTTGGGGTGTGTCATTCATTTACCAACATGATAGTGATCCGAAACATAAATCAAAACTTTGTACTTTTTATATAGAATGAAAAAAGTAGCAGGTAACCTTTTTACAATGGAGTGGCCATCAAAATCCCATCGAGCTATTGTGGGAAGAATTGAATCGATGTATGAGAGACCCAAAGCCAAAAAGCTTTCCTGAACTCTGGGATTGTTTGAACGAAGCGTGGGATAATATTCCATATCAAACACTTCAAAAACTCATTGAAAGAATGTCGAAATTGTGCGCTGCATTTATCGAAACAAAAAGTGGCCATTTTCGAGAAAATAGCTTAAAGTTACATACTCACTGTTTTCTTAAAAATTTTGATTTAACTTTCAGTAAAATTCATTAAAAATGTCTTCGGATCATAGAAATACGTTGAACGTACGAAACTACTGCTAATATGTGAATAATATTTTAATAAATGATACGATAAACTGACAAATATATATATAGCGTTGCCGCTTTCGAGGAAACAAAGCCTTTAGGGGTTAAAATTCTTGAATTATGGTGTCGCTTCAATGTAAAGTTGAGTACTACTAATCAATCTAACTCTTAAAAAAGCAAAAACAAGATTAAGTGTCTGCTTTTGGAATACAAGCACAAAGTGTTGAAGGTGTATTCCTGTTGATTTACCGTAATATTATATGCGCTGTGAAACCGACTATAAATTCCAACGAATTTTCGGGTTCGTTGATTTGATCTGAAATCATGCTGCCCTTAAAACAAAGATATTACTTTTAAAGTTTAAATATCAAGTTCTTCCATATAACGGCACACTCTTCGTCTGTCTCACTGAATATTTGATAAACAGTAATTTAATGTTAAGTTGGCCTTAGTTTGCATTCAATATGCACAAAACCGTTACCACCCACCTATCAGCCACAACCATCAATTTAGTTTTTATCAATTACTTCAACCCTTCTTTGTTCAAAGTTTTCCTTAATGCTTCGCTAAGTTCATGTGCCACTAAAATAATTTCGCGTAAGTTGGCGTACTTTTTGGCAACTTGTCTGATGCCTTGGGTAAAACTTCCTTCTTGCCTATGCCATTATTTCCTTCACCTGAGCTTTCAAGTTTTATTTTCTTTGTTTTTTCCTCTTCAGTGCTTTTAATTTAAAACCTACATTATTATTTCTTATATCCAACTTTATTTAATGTTGCATGTGCAAAAGTATGTATGTATATGTTTCTGTATATGCACGTTTGTACAACAAGGCCCAGTTGCAGTAAGCCTGAAACTTAAGAGAAATATAATACATTTGAGTAACTCAACTGCGGATCTGAAATTTTGTTACAGGGGGGTTTGTGTATTAATTGTATCATCTATATAATTTTTTTAAACCAAAAACATAGATACGGCAGCGAACAGAGGATTAGAAGTGACAACTTTTGCTAAATTTCGTCAAGAAAATTCTTCCATTCTATTTTCAATATTTTGAGAAAAAAAAAATCGATAACTTTTGTTATTGAAACTATGCAAACCAATCTGAAAAACGATTTTAAAAATTCGAAAATACTTTATGTAATTTTCATACTTTTCGTTTAGAGTTCTCTGAACCCTTTTGAGTGTGCTGTTGTAGACCAATCAATGATACACAAATTCAGTACCCTGCAGAGTTTGTTCTGCCCGAATCTGATTAATTGAGCCATCTTCCATTTTTCTTATAATTCCTGTCCATCCCTTATTCCATTTTTTTGCCTTTGACTCCTACTCCCACTCCTACTTCCGCTAAACTTCACATTCCCATTTTCACTTTTAATCCTTTTCCCACTCCAACTACAACTCTCTATACCAAATATCGAACACCTGCTTCAATTGGTACACTGATCCCAATATAGTTGTTTGTATAAACATTTACGAAACGCAAATTTTTAAATGGCTTTCATTAATCAATAATAATAATAAACAAGATAAAGATAGATAATTGACCCGTTCCCCTGCCCCGTAATATTCTTTCCTGCGATTTATTACTCTACCAGTAAACAGAGCATTTGTCATATTGTAGCTTCCGCAAAGAAAAAAAATTAGTTCTTGCTTCCGCCTCCTTCTCTTCATATTTTATCCCTATCGTTGTTGTTGTTGTCTTAACGGCATAGACACTCCCCGAAGGTTTTGGGGAGTGTTATCGATGTTGGTGGTCCTTTGCCGGATATAGATCCGGTACGTTTCGCTAATAATCGAGCGACCATCTAGGGAACGATTTATATGACCACATTAAACCTTCTAAGCCATCCCGCCCTACTCCCTACTTCCATTAGGAGCTTGGGGTCGCCAGAGCCTCCCCTGCTAAATATGCGTATGATACATTCATATTTGTAACAGGATTCCCCTCGCGTAGGTGAGGTTGACAATTGGGTTGCGGAAGTTTTGAAGCCATAAAGCTTTGTATTGCGCTTATCAACCCCTTTATCCCTGTCTCTCCTCTATCTTCTCCTTCTAACGATTTGTTTCTCTTCTACTCCCACTTTTTACACTCTTCCTCTACCTTCCTTTATTCTTCTTCATCTCCTTCCTTGAACATGCATAAAGATATCCAAGTATATAGTTTGGAACTCCTGTACCAAAATTCAAATATTCGCACCAAAAATAAGATTTTACAAATAGGTCGGTGACTGGTCCACTTTCTGGAAAGAAAAGTTTTTCAAATAATAAGCTAGTCACGGAAGAACTCATATACCTTATTCAAGCAAATCGTACCATACACTATTTAATTTAGAATAGGTCGGTCCCTGGTCCGTTTCCAGGAATGAGAAGTTTCGCGAATAGTATCTTTGTCAAAGAGATCCCACCCCCACCGTGGCGAATCTCGCTATAAATAAGATTTTTTGGAAACTATCGGTCCCTGATCCACTTGCCGGGCCAAATTGGAAAATCAAACGTTCTTGAACACACACACAAAATTTCATCAAAATCGATCCAGTCGCTAAGAACAAACACGTGTTCAGAAGAAAAATATATGTATAAAATGTATGCTAAAGCTCGTACTGACTTTTGAAAATTTGTTTTCCGAATTTTATTTTAGATTTTCGTTCGTGCAACTTTAGGTTAGGCAAGGCTAAGAGAGCGTTCTTCCAAATTTCCCAAACTTCCACACGGACACAGTTTTGTACATTGTGAGTGTTCTCGGTGAGTGTTTGGTGGCGGTATTTTCGTCCCACCAGATTTACTACGTCTGAAGCCGCACTGACAAGGTCCAATCAGTTTGTTGACTATGGGGTTCAGTCTTTTGCACAGTACGCTAGACAGAACCTTATACGCGATATTAACCAGATTGATTCCGCGGTAATTGGTACGGTTTACGGGATCGCCTTTTCTGTGCATTGGGCAGAGCACACTTAAATTCCAATCTAGAGATATGTGCTCATCCGGCCATATTTTGCATAGAAGTTGATCCATGCTCTTTACCAACTCTACACGGTGCCACACCATTCTATTCTTGCTTAGCAATTATATTTATTTCTATGTGTAATTTTCGGCAGCATGCAAAACATTACTCTTCAGTTTTACTGATTTTATGCACGAGAAGTGCTATTCAGCCCGGGTACTCATTTTTAGAGCCCAAATAAAAGCGCCATTTGCTTTCGAATCCAAAGTTTATGTAAATTGACTAATTAATTTTTTCGCAAAAATGAAATTTTATAGCTTGTGTCGCATATTTGCATAATGCCGTTTAGAGCTCAAGTAAAATGTTTGTTTAGATTGGTCGCTTTTTTGTAATATGTATTTATGTTCATAGATGCCTAGTCGGAAATGCGAACAGTCTGATGCTCAAACAGATCAATATTAAAAGTAAATAATAAAAAACAAGGCGCGATAACCCCCGAAGAGAGGCCATGCTTCTTGCGTCATGCCTTTTTATAAATTGTTCTACAATTTGGAGGGACGTGACCAACATGTTTTACGCCGACTTCGAATGGTATCTGTAAGTAGGATGCAGCGAGATCGCTTACAAAAATTTTTCCTAATTGAAGATTAGTGTTTCTCAATTTTTGATGTTGCTTTGTTTGGGACTTGAAATCAGTATCATCGTGGTGATAGGCGGAGCATGCTACAACCACACTGCGACGGCCGATCATCCTTACTCAAACTTACTTGAAATACTGGAAACTTTTCACCCAACGCCACAGGTATGGCCAAGTTATCGATTTGTTATCGAAGTGTTTTAAATTTTCTATTGATAGCTAAAGTAACAATATATTATCTTTTTTTACCGAGGTGTTATTTATTTGTGATCGCAAATTTGTCAATTTATTTTCGAAAACTTATTTATCGCAAATTTATCTAAATGTTATTACAGAGTTATCGATTTGTTATTTAGAAGTTAGCAATTAGTTATCGCGCCTTATCGTGACAACTATGATTTGTTATCGATTTGTTATTAACTTTTATCGATATCGAAAAGTTATAGAGTTTTCATCGAGGTATTATTATTTGTTATCGGAGTGTTACCGATTTTTTATCGACAACTTATCGATTTATTATGAAACAAGTACAGATAAAACTTCTGTATAAATAAATTGAATAACTCATCTGCAACGCGTCGAAAACAAGGCGATAACAAACCAATAAGGAGCCGATCACTCGGCGATAATAAGCCAAAAAACCGATAATTCGAAGATAATAACTCGCTATTGATATTAAACAAAGGACTGAATTTGCATATACATTTCGTTGTGACGTGGCTGCAAGTTCTCTATTTGATAACATTTTGTTCTTCGTCTAGTCGTCGTTCACCTTAAGACATACTCTTTAGCTTTTTTTATCCAAGCCGGCGAGTTAAAGCGAGTTTTTTTAAGTCCAATAAAATTAGCATAGGATAGAGAAATCGCGCGTTAAGAAGCACCTCGTTTGGAATATCGCTTGATTTTGAATAGCTCGGAAAGTTACTTCCCCATTCTTGTTAATCTTTTGGTGTTGCCCAACGTCATTTAGATCTTGAATCAGCAGGAAACATAGGTCTTAGAAATCTGTTATGTTTCTTGGTGATTTAAGATCTGATAGCTGTGGACATGTTCACAGTATGTGCTCACTCATTTCCTCCTGCAACGAGCACTTTCTAAAGCTTCTATCACAAATGAGGAGCAGTTTCCAGCTATAAGGTCGTAAGACTTGGATATGACTTTTCCCACTGCTTCCCCGCGCTTGATTCTACACCTTTCCTGTTTGGTCGATCATGTAAAACTTTTGCCTTACTGATTGAGCGATATCAATCCGTTTTTACCCGTTTTTCCGCCCTCTTTTCACATAAGAGTTGATAAAGAACTTTTACCAACTCGCGCATGGCTGTGCACTTCTTACTCAACTCTGCAGGCAGAATCTTTCCATTTAAAAACAATGTAATATTCCTACTCTTACCAGTAGTTTCTCGGGAAGCATAGCATCTGCGGAGGGTTGTAGTGAGAGTATTTGTACTTACACTACTTTGGAAGAAGATCAATTTCTTTCAGGGCATACTTACATGCAAGGTCTATAAGCGCAATGAGAAAGCACATTCATACATTTTATATTATTTTCTGTTTTGTTAATCTGCTGGTTTTGTTTAAATGAAGCAATTAAGCGTGCAACCATATAAAATAACACGCGCCGCAGGACAGTTGCATAGCCAAGATTGCCACCTTGGTACAACTAAACCAAAACGTTCAATTCACATAAGCGTATCTTTTCAAAAATTAACGAATAAGCACCTTGCTATATTAAAAACCAACCAAGTACATGTAACCATATCCGCAACACCTGTAAGGGCGGGTCCGGACAATAACTGTAACATTATATTTATATTTCGTAAGGCCGCAAACACGAATTTCGGCCGTTAAGTTTTTTTTCCTATTTTCGATTTTATCAAAATTTTCGATAACTTAAGAAAAAACTTCCAAAACTTTAACCAAACCAATCTTAAAAGTGTTTGAAAAAATTCGAAAATTAGCGAAAAGTTTAAAAAAAAAATTAAACATTATACTTAGAAATTTTCGAACTTTTTCGAGTACACAGTTTAGTTGCACGATCAATTTCGATCTAACAAAGTACAAATTATAAGCCTCTCAAAATTCTCACTGTTTTTTGACAATTTTCTTTTCGTAATGTCTTCAGATTCTGAAAGACCCTTCGGAAAAAAAATTCTCAAAATCAACACAAATTTGAAGGGTCTTATATCTTACACTTTGATTTACCAAAATTGATTCAAAATAAAAGGTTCGAAATATTTATTAAATTTTGTGGGGTTTTCCATTTTTTTTCGAAAAAGTCTTTGAGATTCTTCTTAAACTATCGAACTCAAAAAAGAAGAACTTATATTTGAGTAAATCTACTTCATATTTAAACCAGTATCGTATTTTGGAGAAATGAGCTGGGCCACGCCCCTATGAAGAAAGAGATTTTAATTTACCTTATCTCCGCAATTATTTCAAAAGGGTCTTCAATATTTGGTATACAGATTCCATATACGAGGAAGTTATGTTGGGTGAGAGAGTGGGAGTGGTATAGGGCTAATGTTTTAACACAGAAAGTTGTGTTGGATATTATTGTTATCTTTTCTTTTGGGTCGGCGGATTCTGTTTATAAACTGCAATCCTATCCATGCTATATTTTAACATGTCATTTATTGCATTCCATTTAAACTTGGCTCTTTGTTTTCCTTATTATGAAATATGTAAAGTTCTTGGTATTTTCTAGCAACCCAGGCTGTTCCGACCTCTCCCTAGTTGAACACAATTAAACATCTAGCTTTTTGTTTACGGAAACTAAAAATGAAAACAGAAAAACCCCCAATATCTTTCTATTTGAAGCTCAATCGGTCGATACAAAAATTGCACGAAAAAAATAAAAAGTCGGTTTTTTTACGATATCCACGCGAATTAGTGTACGTTTATGCTGGAGTTGTTGATCTTGCAACGATAAGGACACTGCCTGAAGGTTTTGGAGAGTACAATCGATGTTGATGGTCTTTTGCTGGACCATTGGGTTGAAGAAGTAATAAATTGCGCTGGCAACCCCCTGAATGGATTGCGCTACACAAGCCCTTGAATCAATTTGGTATTTTACTCGCCTCTTACGACAAGCATACCTGGCACTGGTTTATTCTTAGCCCCCTAACCCACTGGTGGGTTTATATTGGAATCGTTATGCTAGGTGTGAGTGTAGCTTCCAAAAATTCTAAAAGGAAACCTCACATAGCTTTCTAATTGAAGTACCGTGCGCCTCTTAGTTGGTTAAGAAGCTTAAAATATTCAATGGTATACCTGAGATGTTAAAAAAAGTCGATACGGAGGTACCTTGTGTAAATGATAATAATATAAGTCATGCCTGAGTAGAGGCTGATCAACCAAAGTTAACATATGAATCACTTTGTAATATGGGAGAATAGGCACTTGAATCACCCTGTATGATGAAATAACGAAAAGGCACGAAGCAGTTGTTGCTGAGTCGTCATTGTGTTAGCGTTTTAACAAAATGCAGTTGAACTTATCAATCTAATTAAATATCTTTAAATATTCTTTATTATTTTAAAAAACAACTATTCAATACAACAATTAAAGAAAGTGAATTAATGTCCATTTAAACTCTAACTAAACGTGTTTGATTTAAACTCAACCATCCGACGACGCCTAGTCGTAAGTAATGGACACATTAATCCCTCTTTCACTTGGCCAGTACTAGTATGTACTAGTAGCGGTGCGTACCAGATTCAAACCCTGAAAGGATTGTCCACCGAAACAAAACTCCCCAAAAGCAGTGTTTTTGTGGTTATACCAATAATAAGAACAAGTGTCGTGGAACCATCTTTGCTTCTACATGAGCGCCGTACGCCACTCTTCGCTAATCAAAGATTAGCGCATAGCTCTATTGAGCATTTCATGCTAGCATCGAGGTCATAATACAAAGGCGCTCTTACAAACATCGACGGAGCTCATTTATTCCGCCCATGTTTCATTTTTGAACGAAGTTTCGGTCGCTTACCATGATCATAAGAGTTGAAAAAAAAAAAAAAATTGGAATAGAACATAGCTTAGCCAGTGGAGACGTTAATTGTTTTTCCCTCGAACATATTGATCTCTGCATAATTAAACAATAAGGAAGGCTAAGTTCGGGTGTAAGCGAACATAACATACTCAGCTGAGAGCTTTGGAGAAAAAGTAAGGGAAAATCACCATATAGGAAAATGAACCTAGGGTAACCCTGGAATGTATTTGTATGACATGTGTATCAAATGGAAGGTATTATAGAGTACTTTAAAAGGGAGTGGGCCATAGTTCTATAGGTGGACGCCTTTTCGAGATGTTACCATAAAGGTGGAACAGGGGTGACTCTAGAATGTGTTTGTACGATATGGGTATCAAATGAAATGTGATAATGGGTATTTTAAAAGGGAGTGGGCCTTAGTTCTATAGGTGGACGCCTTTTCGAGATATCACCATAAAGGTGGACCAGGGGTGACTCTAGAATTTGTTTGTACGATATGGGTATCAAATGAAAGATGTTAATGAGTATTTTAAATGGGAGTGGGCCTTAGTTCTATAGGTGGACGCCTTTTCGAGATATCGCCATAAAGGTGGACCAGGGGTGACTCTAGAATGTGTTTGTACGATATGGGTATCAAATGAAAGGTGTTAATGAGTATTTTAAAAGGGAGTGGGCCTTAGTTCTATAGGGTGAGGCCTTTTCGAGATATCGCCATAGAGGTGACCCAGGGGTAACTCTAGAATTTGTTTGTACGATATGGGTATCAAATTAAAGGTGTTAATGAGTATTTTAAAATGTAGTGAGCCTTAGTTCTATAGGTGGACGCCTTTTCGAGATATCGCCATAAAGGTGGACCAGGGTTGACTCTATAATGTGTTTGTACGATATGGGTATCAAATGAAAGGTGTAAATGAGTGTTTTAAAAGGGAGTGGGCCTTATCCAATCCAATCTTCCGCACCATATTTCAGGATGAGCATATAGTGATTCCCGGAAGATTTATGAATCTTTCTGACATTGCAACGCCGTGTAGTAATAATTTCAAGATCCCGAAATCGCAATCGCGCGCTCATGGATCATGGACAAGTTTCTGGAGCTTCAGGGTTAGATGTCCTATAGAACATGCATATGTATAATTAACTGATTGTATTGTAGATAATAAAAACGATCCATTTGCGATCCATTAGAATAAAATTAGCAAAATAATACTAAGTAATAACAGAAAATGATTATATCGTTATTGTTAAATATTTTATGATTGTAATTAGTAAAATCACAACACTCCAAGCACTCATTTGAGTCATTTTATAAAAAAATCAGAAAATCAATGAGGCACAACAAATGTGGGCGCAGTTTTACTAAAGCAATTGAGTACAACCATTATGCGGTAAACATATTTAGTTTTGTTTAATGCCTTGATTTGGGGCAAATGATAATAAAATTCGATGTGACAAATATGTAATTATAAATGTATATTAAGGCCCGGTTTTTCAGTAGTTGGTTAAGCTAAGTATAAACTAAGTTTGCTTAAATTCTAGTCAAATTTAAACTCCAGCTAAACTACTGAGCAGTTTTTCAGTCACAGTTTAAGGCCGCCTTGTGGGTTTACTTTTTGTGCGGAAACATTGGTTTTTTATTATCTAGATAATTTGTAGATACGACAACGGCTCGATTTTGCTTACCCAACAAACATTTAAAAGATATTTCTCCAGCGAAATGTATATCTAGTTCCGAAGGTGATATCCAACATCATTATTTAATTATTCTTAAACAAGATAGTTCTCTAGTTGATATCCAACTTCATCCTCCAATCACTATCCAACCTTTGAGAAATTTTGTAAAATTTATAGTTCTCGAGTTGATCTCCAACGTCGTTAGCATTTTCAAATTATTATCCAACTTTTGAGGGATTTTGAAAGATGTACAATTCTGAAATGAATAGTCAACACGTCTCTCCAGTTTATATCCTACATTGGATATCGAGTTGAGGTGAACTTGAAAAAAAAAATTTCAAAAAAAAAACAAGTAAGGAAAGTTAAGTTCGGGTGTAACCGAACATTACATACTCAGTTGAGAGCTGTGGTGACCACATAAGAGAAAATAACCATGTAGGAAAATGAACCGAGGGAAACCCTGGAATGTGTTTCTATGACATGTGTATCAATTGAATGGCATTAAAGAGTATTTTATGAGGGATTGGGCCATAGTTCTATAGGTGGACGCCATTTAGGGATATCCCCATAAAGGTGGATCAGGGTTGACTCTAGAATGCGTCTGTACGATATGGGCATCAAACGAATGGCGTTAATGAGTATGTTAAAAGGGAGTCGGCCTTAGTTCTATAGGTGGATGCCGTTCCGAGATATCGCCATAAAGGTGGACCAGGGGTGACGCTAGAATTTGTTTGTACAATATGGGTATCAAAAGAAAGGTGTTAATGAGTATTTTAAAAGGGAGAAATCTTAGCTCCATAGGTGGACGAAGTTTCGAGATATCGCCATAAAGGTGGGCCAGGGGTGAATCTAGAATTCGTTTGTGCAATATGGGTATCAAACGAAAGGAGTTAATGAGTATTTTAAAAGGGAGTGGGCCTTAGTTCTATAGGCGGACGCCTTTTCGAGGTATCGCAATAAAGGTGAACCAGGGGTGACTCTAGACTTTGTTTGTACGATATGGGTATCAAACGAAAGGTGTTAATGAGTATTTTTAAAAGGGAGTGGGCCTTCGTTCTATAGGTGTTCGCCTTTTCGAGATATCGCCATAAAGGTGGACCAGGGGTGACTTTAGAATATGTTTGTACGATATGGGTATCAAATGAAATGTGTTAATGAGTATTTTAAAAGGGCGTGGGGCTTAGTTCTATAGGTGGACGCCTTTTCGAGATATCGCAATAAAGGCGGACCAGGGGTGACTCTAGAATGAGTTTGTACGATATGGGTATCAAATTAAAGGTATTAATGAGAGTTTTAAAAGGGAGTGGTGGTAGTTGTATATGTGAAGGCGTTTTCCAGATATCGACCAAAATGTGGACCAGGGTGACCCAGAACATCATCTGTTGGATACCGCTAATTTATTTATATATGTAATACCTGCCAAGATTTTAAGGGTTTTTTATTTCGCCCTGCAGAACTTTTTCATTTTCTTCTACTTAATATGGTAGATGGCAAAACCATTTTATAAAGTTTTTTCTAAAGTTATATTTCGCGTCAATAAAACAATCCAATTACCTTACCATGTTTCATCCCTTTTTTCGTATTTGGTATAGAATTATGGCATTATTTTTCATTTTTCGTAATTTTCGATATCGAAAAAGTGGGCGTGGTCATAGTCGGATTTCGTTCGTTTTTCATACCAAGATAAAGTGAGTTCAAGTAAGCACGTGAATTAAGTTCATTAAAGATATGTCGATTTTTGCTCAAGTTATCGTGTTAACGGCCATGCGGAAGGACAGACGGACGACTGTGTTTAAAAACTGGGCGTGGCATCATCCGATTTCGCCCATTTTCACAGAAAGCAGTTAACGTCATAAAATCTATGCCCCTACCAAATTTCAAAGGGATTGGTTAATTTTTGTTCGACTTATGGCGTTAAAAGTATCCGAGACAAATTAAATAAAAAAGGGCGGAGCCACGCCCATTTTGAAATTTTCTTTTATTTTTGTATTTTGTTGCACCATATCATTACTGGAGTTGAATGTTCACATAATTTACTATATACTGTAAAGATATTAATTTTTTTGTTAAAATTTTACTTTAAAAAAAAATTTTTTTTAAAAGTGGGCGTGGTTCTTCTCCGATTTTGCTAATTTTTATTAAGCGTACATATAGTAATAGGAGTAATGTTCTTGCCAAATTTCATCAAGATATCTTCAACGAATGCCAAATTACAGCTTGCAAAACTTTTAAATTACCTTCTTTTAAAAGTGAGCGGTGCCACGCCCATTGTCCAAAGTTTTACTAATTTTCTATTCTGCGTCATAGGTTCAAGTCATCTACCAAGTTTCGTCGCTTTATCTGTCTTTTGTAATGAATTATCGCACTTTTTCCGTTTTTCGAAATTTTCGATATCGAAAAAGTGGGCGTGGTTATAGTCCGATATCGTTCATTTTAAATAGCGATCTGAGATGAGTGCTCAGGAACCCACATACCAAATTTCATCAAGATACCTCAAAATTTACTCAAGTTATCGTGTTAACGGACGGGCGGACGGACATGACTCAATCAATTTTTTTTTCGATCCTGATTATTTTGATATATGGAAGTCTATATCTATCTCGATTCCTTTATATATGTACAACCAACCGTTATCCAATCAAACTTAATATACTCTGTGAGCTCTGCTCAACTGAGTATAAAAATACCAAAAAAAGCCAACAGCTATTTATTGTGAGAAATAAACACCTGATTGATAACAGTAATGAAGCGCAATTTATCAAAAATAAATGATATATATTTTATTTTAATTTCGTGAAAATACTGTAGTTTTGGATTTTTACACTTGAGTCCAGTGAAAGAACAACAAGTTGGGAACTATCATTTTTTTAAACTTAAGTAATAGCTTTCTTCGCTTTATAAAGAAATCCCTTTTTTGCTGAGTACACTATGATTCTCAAGCTGAGCCACTGTTTCGTAACAGCTCTTGAGATTTTAGAAGTATGCTAGTTATCAACATGAGCTCTAATGGTAATCAATCCCAAATGCTTGTTGGGTATATTCGACGTCATTTCGAACAAGCGCAAATAACTGATAGGTTAACTAGAGTTTAACCCTGCCAGATCGCCGCTTAAGCTCAGCTTAAACTTCAGTTAAAGTATACTGAAAAACTGCAGAATAAGTTTAAGCGTAGTTTAACTGACAAACTGAGTTGAACTTGTACTGAAAAACCAGGCCTAAATATCCAAAATTTTCAAAGTACAATTTGTGTAGTGTTGTTGTCATTGGTACACGGTATGGGAAATACAGCAAGGTACCCGAAAGTCGTCACATGTATGTAATTAAATTGTTGACTTGATATACATATATGAGCGCAATTAGCAGTTAAAATAAAAACTTAGAAATGAAAATAAACACAAATCAGAAAAACAACATCGATGAATAAGAAAAATCAAACAAGAAGGAGTGAGTACCACGTATAGAAAACGTATGCTTTTAATATAACTAGAGCTCGCCCACTGGTTAAGGTTAATCACAACAATAATACAATCAAAATATGAATACAATCCATGAAACAAACTCTAATATAAAATATTGAGATAATTTACCGTATTGTTTTGTACATCTACACATATTGCTTAGTACATTCCACGAAATCGAACAAAAATTGAATTGGGTATTGAAATGCCGAAACCGGCAATGAAATGTAGGGAAACATATATGTCTCATTCAGCATTCGTACATTTTCAGAATATGGTCTGAGCCGTTTGATTGTAAAGCGATTAGCTGCCAATAACGTTGTAATTGATATCAAAGCGATATCTTGTCGATAAATTTATAACAGGCCGATACCATTCTGGCAACACTCCAGCAAAAATATGTCAATTTTCGATAGCCTGTAATCGATAACAAATTTGTAAATCGGATAATTGTTATAATCCTCGTCGATAAGAAATTGATAACTCGCCAATAACTTAGGTCAGATTAAAGTAGCCGCCTCATGTAGGCCATTGTGGCCTGTTGTGATACCACGCAGTAGCCCTTGTTTCCCTTTTATAGAATGTGGTTCATACACCCATAAATCTAACACTATGTACAAACATACACCAAATTGGCAATTTATACCATTTGGGCAATTTATTACGCAATTTATCATATAATAAATTGTAATAATAAATTGCCAATTTAAAAAAATTTGCGTAATACATTGTTTCGAACTGCAAATGCAACCTTGTGAAGTGTGTTTATTGAGTAGATTTAAACGTCAGTTACGCATGGCTCAACTATATGGTTACCTCATCTTATCCGCTGATTTAATTTTTTTCATTTCACTGCAGTAGGGATTGTCAAAAGAAGATGGCAAACTCAAATTGAAACGAAAACATTGAACACATTTTCTTACAACACACAAAAATTTCAAAGTTTTATGTTTTCATTCCATTTCGTTCGCCTAATACCAACACGCACATTTTGACAGTCTGAACAAAGGTATGTAGTTGCTGTAGAGACGAGCCCACCAGCTATCAAATTACTATTGTGTAAGCTAAATTGAGTTGTGTGAACACCACTCCATTTAAATCGAAATTGCCTCAATTTATTTTTCTGCTTGAACATTGTATAAACCAGCGCCTTTGCCTAATGTAGCGCAGAATTTCGTTTATAGTTGCCGATTGCAGCTCCGCAATGCACCCATAGAGGTGTCTGTGGAGACATCGGTACGTAGCCTTCGACAGGGCGGGACAATGCATAGATAATGCTCAACGCTTTCTATCACTTCCTCGTTCCTGTACCATGGGCGCCCATAAGACAGTGACCTTTTAGAATACCCACTATTGGGCTAAAAAAGAGGCGATTCAGAAGTATGACCGATTGCGATTTCTTTTCGCCCAGCTTGGGCCAGATTTGCCTGGACACCTTACGTATCTACATTTTGGTTCCCTGGTCTATCTCGCCTTAGCTTGTTCCCTGAACTGAGATTGCCACCAGTATTTGCAAGTATTCAGAGGTGAATTCAACCAGCCAACAGAGGAGGTTTTTTGCAAGCTGGTGCCTTTCCTAGCAAGCTTATTAGCAGCGCAATTTCCCGAGAATTAACAGTGGCCTGGGACACATATTATGCTCAGGTTGCACTTTTCAGCTAGATTGTTTAGAGCTTCCCTGCAGGTTAGCGTCACTAGTGACGATGTATCACTACACTGCAGGAATTTTAAGGCAGCTTGGCTGTCGGAAAAAATGGAAACAGAGTTAGTCACCGTCAGGTTAATTAGATAGAGAGCAGCTTCCCAGATAACTATAAGCTCAGCTTAAAAAACACCACAGTGGTCTGGTAAGCATAGGCTTTTATTTATATTGAGCTTCTTGAGAATATTTCATTGTCAGTTCTGTTGTTCAGCTTAGAGCCGTCCGTGAAGATTTCATGACTTCCCAGTTCCATGCAATTTGCCCCCTCGCTCCTACCTGGGATCATTGTGTATAGTATGTTGCTCCAGGAAGGGCACGGTATCTATGTGAGATCTTTATTGAACGGACGGTTCAACCTAACCTAAGGGGACGGTATTTCGTGGTCAAGCTTTAAGAATATATCGGGGACTTGCTTCAGGGTCTAGAATCAGGGCATGCCCAACCGGCGTTACCTCTAAGGTTCGATTGCGATGAGCCTAACCTCTTTACAAGTGGCAAAATATTTCCCATAAAGGTTAGTAGGAAGAAGAAATAGTATGGTTATAAGAGTTTTGGTGGGAGTAGGCGGGAGGGTAACGCAAGTAAACATAACCGTCATCCGCTCGCCAACAACGTTTGTTATCGATAAAGAAATTGGTAACATAAAATCAATAACTGGTCTATACCCCTCCGATAATAAATAGATGCCAAAACGGTAACTTGTATAAGAGAAATCAATAACACGTCCATAACATGTCGGTAAGAACTTGACAACTCGCCGATAAAAGTTGTTAGCTATAAGGAAAATGTAAACAACGATAACAATTCTCAAATCTAGCTTCGGCTATGGCTTTTCATCTGTGTGCGGTCCTCTTGAAAAGTTGTCCAACTTTTGTTGAGCCCTTGAAAAACTTATTTAATAAGTGGCTGGCGTCTGGTATATTCATTCTGGTATATTCATTCAATGGAAAGTCACTTCTATAACTCTCATACTAAAAAGTGGTAAGAAAAATAATGTGAGAAACTATAGGCCCATATCAAAACTTTCAACTATATCTAAACTTTTTGAAATTGTAGTAAAAGAGAAACTTTATTTTTCTACAAAGTCCATTATATGCCATAACCAACATGGCTTTGTTCCCGGAAGATCTACAGTTTCGAACTTGCCGGTTCTTAGTGACTATTGCATAAAAGCGTTTTCTGACGGTCATCAAGTGAATTGTGCACAGAGAGACTTTTCAAAAGCTTTCGATAAAGTCTCGCTTAAAATTCTAGTTAAAATACTTGCTTGTTTAGGTTTTCATTCCTACTTCTTGGAATGGATTAAATCCTATTTATCGAATAGACGCTGTGTTGTTACTGTTGACGGAGTGTGTTCCGAATCTTTCGTCGCCATATCAGGCATCCCGCAAAGAAGCGTTCGTGAACCTTTACTGTTTGTCCTATTTATTAATGGTAGGTGGTGGTTTTCATTCGCTAAGTTTTTGCTTTATGCAGATGATCTTAAGTTATTTGCTGTAGTTAAAGATTCTTTCGAAAAAGCCAGGCTGCAGAAGGATGTTGATGCTCTTTACTATGGTTTAGTAAATCACATTCATCTTTAAATATCAGTAGTGTTTCAAAATGACCTTTTCGAAAACTTTGAATGTACGCAATACCTCTTACAGCATTTCAAATGATATTCTGCTGAGTATTAACGAAGTTACAGACTTAGGAGTTATATTTGAAGCAAAACTCTATTTCAACAGCCACATTAATTTCATTTGTACGTCGTAACAGCACTAATTTCTCAGACCAGTATACCTTGAAACTATTATTTAAAAGCTTTGTGCGCTCGCATCTTGAGTATGCCGTCTTCGTGTGAAGGCCCTACAATCAACTTATTATATTATTAAGAGGATTGAGCATGTACAAAAGGTTTTCCTTAAATTTGCCTTACGGTCTCTGAACTTTGTAAACCCTGTTCTGGCTTATACAGCTCGTCTTCAACTGATAAACTTGCAACCTGCAAATCCGTAGATTTGTCTTGTTTTTTACATTTACCTATAACTTCATTCAAAGCATCCTTGATTGCCCATATCTCTTGGATAAAATAAGTTTCGATGCCCCTAGACGTAACATTCGTGTATCTTATCCATTTTATCAACCCAAAGTTAATTTGCTGGAAACGCACCTTTGGTGCGCTCTTTGAGATAATTTAATATTTTATCAGAAAGTACTGTCATTGATTGTACTATGACAAAACAAGCTTTTTTAAATATTCTTTACACTATATTGTAATATTTTGTAATGTATTTGTAATAATTGATAGAAAACTTTGTACCTATTAGTCTGAAGATGTATCAATTTGCAATCGGGAGTTATCGATTGTTTGTGGAAAAGTTCTAAATTTTTCATTGGCGTAATTATGGAAAAGTTATCGACATGTTATCGAAAACAATTCAATTTTTGTCAAAAAGTTATCGATTTTTTATCGAAATTATGAATTTATTATCGATTATTTATATAAAAATTATGGGCTTGTTATGGGAGCGTTGCCAATATTTTATTTGCATCTTATCAATTACGTATTAACAAGATATGGATTTCTTGCCGAAGGTTACCGATATGATGCCGAAAAGTTATAGATTTGTTATCGAAAACTTACCGATTTGCTATATAAAATCAACGAAAATCGTTACCGGAGTGTTCCCAATTTGTTATCGGCGTGCTTTAGATTTGTTTACGACTATCGATGACACATCTGCTCTTCTGGAAAATCCCATAATGATTTGTTGTTGTTTTTCTTGTAGCGATAAAAACATTGTCCGAATGTTTTCGGGAGGGTCATCGAGGTGCTTGCCGGGTATATATCCGGTAGGTTCCGGTAACAAGCACAATTAAGGTACTAGCCCGATCTTCTCGCCATCCCATCCCTCACCTCCCAATTCCATGGCGAACTTAGGTTCGCTAAAGCCTCGTCTGCTAAATTATTGAGTGGATTCGTCTTGCGTAGGTATGGCTGCCACTTGGGTTGCGGAATTGCGCTTATTACCCTTTGAATCACAAACAACTATTTGTTCTTATTCCTAAACCCATGAGCGAGCTATATATAACTTAAAAACATTATTTTCCTTGACGAATACAATGTATTATAAATATATGTCTTAACACATTTTTGCCTAAACGGATTTTTGAAATCAGCTCTCCTTAAAGTCAAGCCTCGTGAGCGCGCTTTATCCTGAAATAATCTCAAAGTGATACCAAAGATATCCCACACAAATTAGGCTTCAATTGATCCTGAGATCAGTGCCATCTCATGCAGCCTCAAATGTCTCTATTAGATGAAACCCCTTCTTAATTTTTGTTAGTTAGTACCCGTATATTTAACATGACTTTTCAAAACTTTGAAATAAGCTAAAAGCTTGCGGTTTTTTTCAATGCTAATACTCTTTTTATTTTATCTTTACTTTTTCTTATTTCCCTTTGATTTCCCATTCATTTCCTTTATTTCCTTCTATTCACACAACTGTGATCTTCAACAAAACCCAACGTTATCATTACACAACATAATCATCATCTGTTTTCTTCCTCCTAGTTTTCTCTTTCACCAAAATTGGTTGCCATTTGTCCAAAAGCATTTAAATCTTGTTTTAATGGAACACATCTCAATATTTGTCTCCCAACATGTGTAATACAAAATACATACGGAGTTGTTTGTGTGCTTTCTCAGAAAACTGTTATTTATTATTGAAATTTTGAATATGGAATTCCGGTGGAGATATCTTCTCCCTTGTACGGCATGTGTCGATGTAAAGTAAGTACCCTGCAAAAAATAGTGGGCCTAATTCCTTAAGAGGGCGGTCTACGATTGATCTCTTTTGTCTTTATTGGGGCATAATTATTCCTCTCTAGTCAGTTCTGGGTACTCTTGGGATTATTGAGGTTGAAATCTATGTAGCCCATTTTAAAAACCTAAAAAAGCGGCAACGAAGTGAGTTAAATAAAAAATATTATAGATGATTGATTCGAATTATTTAAGAAATATTCGGAGCCCTATACCGAACCTTAATGACAATATGCTCCATTATCGTCGACCCATATCTCTTGGAAAGGGTTGGCGACTTAATAAATTCTTTACTTAAATGTATCTAACAATTTTTTGCAAGTTTTAATATTGCGTTTAAAATGTGCATAACCTCGTCCTATACAACAACTTACACTTTTTGATGACAAAATAGATTATTCTTCATTCGTTCCCTTATGGGTACAAAGGGGATTGGTCCTATCGTCCCGTTCGGGTATAAATGGGTACAATTAGTCTCTTCATAGGACATGCTCAAACAAAAGAAAAAGCTGAACTCATACAAAGAGATCAAAACTGGCATTGGTCGCATACTCCTTTGCGACTCATCCCGCATCCATCCAATAGCATTTCTTGCAGGGTAGAATTGTGTTCCTTTCGGTATGAGTGTTTGTATAAGTGCTATTGGAAAATTTATTATTTCATTTGAGTGTAAAACACAATTATTATCCTTGTAACAAATAACATACATATGTCGTCGTGAAAAATAGTCTTTATTATTTATAATGGTCTTTTTGTTATAATACAATGCAGTTATAGTATTCAATGTACACTTACCTAAGCATCTGTGAATCTGCGAGTAAATAAATTTTAAAGTTCTTGAAAATTTTTTGAAATTCTTTGCGTACTATGATCTTTTATAATATGTTATCCAAGGCAACAGTAAGCATTCTAACTGCGCCTCAAGTTAGGTGGTAAGGCACAAGCGAATCAAGTTAGATCTTGACTTTAATATTTTATGATTCTCTCCAATACTAATAAAGTTTAGAAATGTGGGTGGCTCACTCTGCTCTTCGACATCTCTGTTTTCTAGAACGGACCTTGTTAAGTAGTATAGAGAGTTTGCTAAACTTCATGACCACATCCATATCTATGCGGTGCCTAGATGTGCTTTAAACTAACACTTTCGGTTATAAAGAGGTGTGGAAGGCATTATTATGTACGTGTTGCAGCTTTAAGAAGGTAGCCATTGTCTCCGATAAACAAACGCTTCCAAGTTTTCAGGCCAACAACGCTATCATTAGTTCTGATAAGTCAACGAAGAGGGTCCTTGCGCTTCTGGGACCCAGAAAGAGTCATACTTTTTGACACAGGCTTAACGAGGTATAGGCGATTGCTGTTCTGTACAAATTCCAGAAGAGCTAATTTTATTTACATCGTCTGTGTGATCGTCCATTGTTAAAAGCGCAGAAGGCACAATTATGTGGAAGTCAAATGTTACCGTACATCGTTAAGTCGTCCCCCAAAGCCTACGGGGAGTGTATTTAACGTTAATACAATAACAACAACATGAACAGACATTTAAATTCATAACAAACCATGGCCTCATTAACACTTAGAACAAGATCTTGATTATGTCAGCCCACTTAAGTTCGAGAAGTATTATTGTTCAAAATTTATTGCACTGCCCCGAACTCCGGTTTTGTGGCAGTGTACAATAGAACAAATTAGCAGTTTGGAAACAAATAAAACTAATTACTTGCACGCTTTGTCCACATCATAAAAATATAAATCTCCTATAATTAAGAAAATGTTTTGTTGGTCTTATTAATTAGGTGTTCTTTCACCCGAATGTTGTATAACTCAAACTGGAATTGAGAAATATTTGTCTAATTGTATTGTATTTAATTCCTAAAATCTGAGTAAAAGTTATTGTTTATTTTTTATTCACACAACCCAATTAGGTATAAATAGCGGCCACAAAATTTAACTTGCTTCACTTTATACTTAAAAAGCGGTGGAAATAGTATTAATCTTAAATGAATTCACACAATCATTTCGCGCTAGTCTGTGTCGTAGTCAGCTGCCTCTTCTTGACTTATACGAATTCGGAATTTCGCATTATAAATGGCGTTGGTTGGGATATAGCGCTTAGCCCATATTTGGTATCAGTAAATTATTCCGGTTCCGCTAATTGCGTTGGTTCATTAATCACTACGCAGAGGGTGGTTACAGCTGCGCATTGTGTGACAGATTTATACGTGCAACTCTTCACTATTATAGCTGGTGTGACCTATTTACGTGATTCAAGGCTTGTTGGGCAAATACGACGAGTTGAGCGTGTATTTTATCCATGTGATTTTACTAAGGTAACAGGAAATATGGATATAGCTGTGATGAAAACGATTGGTTACTTTAACCTGAGTCATACAGTAAATGTAATACAATTTTGTGATTATTCAATAAACCCGGGCACAGCAATGCAAGTTAGTGGATGGGGTTGGACAACTGCAAAGAATGGGATGCATTCGGCTAGACTCCAAACTACTAGCATGAATATAAAATCAATGGATGAATGTAGGCGTAGTTATTCGAGGCGTAATGAAATTGTAACAGATGCAATGTTTTGTGCTGCAAGTCCTGGATCTGACACGTCCATAGGAGATTCTGGGGCACCGGGTGTTGTGGATGAACGACTTTGTGGTGTGGTATCACACAATTTGGGTATTGGAGACTACCGTTTTCCGACTATATTTACAAAAATAAGTAATATAGATGTTCTAAACTTTTTAAATGCAGCGATTATAGCGTTTACCTAGATCAAAACAGCGATCAACTCAAAAAATCGTAATGTTCAGAAACGCGAAAAACGCGAAATTTGAGTATACAGTTCAGTAGCTCTTGAATTGAGAAGCCCGGTGGTACTCATAACTTTCATATTTTTGAGTTCTCTCCCTTTTGATCGAAGTGTGCCTCATATTAATTGTAGTGTGTAATTTTAAATCAACTGCTGAGTGGAAAATCACCCTAACTCGGCCATTTCAAAATTTTTGCCATAAACGCCCCAGCTCACGTCAAGACATATAAAATTAATGCTAGGATAGAGCGTTTTAGAAACGGCAGCTGTGATGTGGTGATATATCAATCAGCAGTCGAAATGGCGATATTTCTTTTTGTGTTATCTACAAATAAATGTTTATAATTGCGATTTAATAAAATTTGTGGTTGTATTCAATTAAGGTGTGACGCATGCAAATGTTTAGGTTGTGATATCAAAATTTTATCATAGGTTTTAAGCAGTCGTGGTACAACGGCGAACTGGGTTGCCAAAAATGTTGCAAAGTTAAAAAGCTTATTTGGCAATTAAGAAAACGATGAAGTTAACAGTAATTTAATGTAGCTGCCAGCCATGATACAAACCCTAACTCATGATGTCACTGTGCCCTTTTAAACGGTAACTTGAACAAAAAAATGTCTTTCCCAAACGGTTTACACTATAAATCAAAGTTTGAGTATGTGTTCCCTGTTCCCTATGAAAAACGTATTTCCTACACTTCAATCATCACCAAATTTTGGCTATAGGTCCGTCGATCAAGACGTAGGCTTTTCTTGTTTCAGAACTCAGAATTTTAAATAAATTTTTTTTTTCAATTTCACGTGCGCCACTGAGTGGTGCGACCAATTTTGTATGTCAGCAAAAGTTACTCATACGCCATATATGTACTTAAGTGCAGAACTTTTGTTTGGTCATAGCATTGAATTCACAAAAGTTAAAGCGACCAATGACTGATTTAAAAGTTTTGATTAAATTTAAGCATTCCATTGTAAAAATATCTGTCTATATGAGATGATAGACAAAAATTGTGTAGCTAAAATATTTCGATAAAGTTATGAGATTTTGAGTATGAATTGTGTGTGACAAAATGAAATTTGAACGAGTAAGGAAGGCTAAGTTCGGGTGTAACCGAACATCACATACTCAGCTGAAAGCTTTGGAGACAAAATAAGGGAAAATCACCATATAGGAAAATGAACCTAGGGTAACCCTGGAATGTGTTTGTATGACATGGGTATCAAATGCACGGTATTAAAGAGTATTTTAAAAGGACTGGGCCATACTTCTATAAGAGTCGCCATTTCGGTATATCGCCATAAAGGTGGAAAAGGGGTGACTCTAAGATGTGTTTGTACGATATGGGAATCAACTGAAAGGTGTTAATGAGTATTTTAAAAGGCAGTGGGCCTTAGTTCTATAGGTGGAAGTCTTTTCGAGACATAAAGGTGGACCAGAGGTGGCTCTATAATGTGTTTGTACGGTATGGATATCAAATTAAAAGTAATAATGAGGATTTTGAAAGAGAGTTGTCCTTAGTTGTATATGTGAGGGCGTTTTCGAAATTTCGACCAAAATGTGGATCAGGGTGACCCAGAACATCATCTGTCTGGGAACGCTAATTTATTTATATATGTAATACCACGAACGGTTAAACTAAGCAAACTGCATCGATTTGCTTGCGATGGCATAACGGGTGCGATGAGAACCGCCCCTGCTGACGCACTTAGTGCTTTAGTTGGAATACCTCCCTTCCCTATTCTGATAGAGAAAGAGGTAACACTAGGTGTACTAAGACTTCCAAATATTTCCGAGTTGAAAGAAGGAAATATGATAGGGCATATGAAAGTTATAAGAAAATTCATAGGAAATCCCTCATTACAACTGCGTGACGTAATGTCCCCTAAGCTCAGAATCTCACGGAACTTTGAAGTGTCCATTGTGGAAGGATCCACTGGGAAATATGGAATTCTTATAACGACCCTGAACCAGAGGTCTGGTACACAGATGGATCGAAATTCGATCACGGAAGAACAGGAGCTGGCATCTATGGGCCAAGCTTCAAAAAATCGATCCCAATGGGATGTTACCCCACCATATTTCAGGCAGAAATTCATGCAATAGAGGTCTGTGGTAGAGAATGTCTGCAGAGAGGCTCAACATCGAAGAGCATCTACATTATGTCAGACAGCCAGGCGACACTGCGTGTCTGGCAATCCTACACAGTTACATCTAAGCTAGTGGATGAATTCACTGATAGCCTTAATGTCCTGGGAGCCAGGAACAAGGTCTTGTTGGGATAGGTTCCCGGACATCAGGGACATGAAAGTAATTAATATGCAGATTACCTAGCAAAGCAGGGTGCTATAGCAGCATTCTATGGTCCAGAGCCCTTTTGTTGACTCACAAAAGCACACACCAGGGAAACTATAAGTAACTGGGAAACCAAACAATTCAGACATCACTGGATTGATTGCCCAGGGCAAAGTCAGGCCAAACTGTTTATACTTTCGGCAACGAAAGAATCAGCCAAACTCATTATCCTAAGCAGGGAGGACCTAAGAACTCTTACTGGGTACTACACGGAACACTGCGGTCTACGATATCACCTAAGTAAATTAAATCTATCTGATACCCAATTTTGTCGTTTCTGTGAGCTGAATCATGAAACGCCGGTTCACGTTCTCTGCGAATGCGTCGCTCTAGCTAGGCGGTGGGACTCTTAATCCCTATGTGACATGGAGTAAAAAGCCCGAAGAGGTACTTTGATGCATCAAGAACCTCCAGATACAAAATTAGGCTGAAAGGTCTTACACAATAGATCTGCACAAATTTCGCAGTGCTTCCAGGCCTATTAATAATAATAATACCACGAACAGTATTCCTGCCAATATTCCAAGGGCTTCTAATTTCGCCCTGCATAACTTTTTCATTTTCTTCTACTTATTTTGGTAGGTGTCACACCCATTTTACAAAGTTTTTTTCTAAAGTTATATTTTGCGTCAATAAACTAATCCAATTATCATGTTTCATCCCTTTTTTCATATTTGGTATAGAACTATAGCATTTTTTTTTAATTTTTCGTAATTTTCGATGTCGAAAAAGTGGGCGGGGTCATAGTTGGATTTCGCTCATTTCGAATACCAAGATAAAGTGAGTGCAGATAAGTACTAGAACTAAGTTTATTAAATATATATCGATTTTTGCTCAAGTTATCGTCTTAGCGGCCAAGAGGAAGGACAGACGGTCGACTGTGTATAAAAACTGGGCGTGGTTTCAACCAATTTCGCCCATTTTCACAGAAAACAGTTATCGTCATAAAATCTATGCCCCTACCAAATTTCACAAGGATTGGTAAATTTTTGTTCGACTTATGGCATTAAAAGTATTCTAGGCGAATTAAATAAAAAAACGCGGAGCCACGCCTATTTTGAAATCTCCCTTTATTTTTTTTTTTTTTGTTGCACCATTACTGGAGTTGAATGTTGACATAATTTATTTACATACTGTAAAGATGTTAAATTTTTTGTTAAAATTTGACTTTAAACATTTTTTTTTAAAGTGGGCCTGTTCGTCATCCGATTTTGCTAATTTGTATTTAGCACACATGTAGGAATAGGGGTAACGTTTCTGCCAAATTTCATCATGATATCTTCAACGACTGCCAAATTACAGCTTGCAAAACTTTTAAATTACCTTCTTTTGAAAGTAAGCGGTGCCACGCCCATTGTAAAAAATTGTATATGCGTTAAAATACACCATCTTATTTAGGTTACTATGTGCTCCACCCGAGCAACGCCGGGTACCCTGCGAGTCAAGTATACAAATCAAAATATACTAGAAGTGCAGAAGTTCTTACATCAAATAGGAAAAGAACGTTTAACCCGTTGATTTAAAAGTAGAATTATACTATAGCTATTTCTTTAATTTGATGCTGGAGAAAATTATACTAGCTGCAGAGCTTAACCGCTTTGGAACAATATTCTAAAAAGCAATTACTGGCGATGCGGATGACATTGATATCATCGGCCTAAACTCCCGGTGAGATGGGTTTGATAGTGAATGAGGAGAAAAAGAAGTACCTGATATCATCGAGCAAAGAGTCAGCGCATATGCGCCTTGGTAACCACGCTACTGTTGGCAGCCTTAATTTCGAAATAATAAAAGACTTCGCTCATTTGGGAACATGCATCAACACTAACAACAACATCAGCTCTGAAATCCAGCGAAAAATCACTCTTGCTAATAAATACTACTTTGGACTAGGTAGGCAATTGAAAAGTAATGCCCTCTCTCTGCAAGCGAAAATCATACTCTACAAGTTACTTATCGTACGTGTCCTGATATATGGTGTAGAAGCATGGACCATGACAACATCAGATGGAGCGGCTCTGAGGGTGTTCGTGAGAAAAGTTCGTCGAAAAGTTTATGGCCCTGTACGCGTTGTAGATGGAAAGTACCGAAGAAGACTTAACGATGAGCTGCACGAGCTTTACGCAGACATCAGCATAGTCCAGGGAATTAAAACGCAGCGGCTGCGCTGGCTATGCCATGTTATGGGAATGAAAGACGACGCTCCGGCTAAGAAAGTATTTCTACCGGAACCCGCCTATGGAAGCAGAGGTATACGCCTGCCCGCACTCCTCTGGAAGAACCAGGTGGAAACGATTTAAACTCCCTTGGTGTGACCAATTGGCGCCGGTTTGCAGAGAGACGAAGCGACTGGCGCGCCTTGTTGGACGCCAATTAAATAATTCAATTTTCAGTTTGGCCTTTTATCAAAATTCTGGGAACACTACGGACTCATTCAGTGTATGGAAATTTAAAAGGCCTTGTCTCAAACACTAATTCTTGGTGAAAAATAGAACATGAATAGCGTTTTTGTAACTCAGCCTAACTAATATGCAATCAAACATGCAATCATGCTCATGCTTGTATGAATTTGGAAAATTTTACCAAACAAATGACGGCAGGACAAATGTTTAAAGTGAGCGGTAAATCTCAGTGTAGCGGGAAATTTTGACAAAAGAAAAGTAAAGGTGTCTAAGTTCGGGTGAAACCGAACATTATATACTCAGCGTGAGCTTCAAATATCATTGATTCAAAACTATTTTTTGCTAAGTTATAGCTTATTATTCTAGTCTATGACCCTTTTAAACTTGTTTTATATCTAATTTGCCGTGGTCTTTAACCAATACCGTCCATTTTTACTACACCTTTTCAAGTTTATAATGGGAGAATACAAGTTTATATTGAGAAAATATAAATTGATAATAAGGAATATGAGTTTATATTTAGAAAATACAAATTGATAATCAAAAATGTAATTTTATAATAAGAATATATAAATTGATATTGAGAAATGTAACTTCATATTAAGAAAGTATAAATTGATAATGAGATGCGGTACTTCATATTGAGAGAAAATAAGTTGGTAATGAGAATATGTAAGTTCATAATGAGAAATAAAAATATTTGTGTTTTATTTGTACCTGTTTTTACTTAATTGGACCTGTATTGAAAGGCATCATTCGGCGGTAGTGGTTATAATTTAAAAAATCTTACTTAAGAAGGCGAGCAAATATGGTGGTACCTTGAAAGAGCAGTGGATGCACCAAAAAAGGTTTTAACGGGATGGAAATGTGCGAGAGCAATACTGCAGAATACACAATGAAGTTTGTCATTTAGATGCGTTCAACGCAATCTTATGCATTCCAGTAACACCGCCACCCAAAAATTCAGTACAATATAATTTCCGTATTTGACCTCACGCTTTTAATATGCTTTCGAGTGCTTTAAACAACTCTATATTTTACTTGTCTTTTTCTGCATTCCCGAAATGTTGCAGCATTGGCTCACCGACTCCATATCAGCTTAATTGCAACTTTTCATTCTTAACAATTTCATATTTTCTCATTATTATTGTATCTTTTCCCATTATCAATTCATATTTCTCATTATCAATTTATGTATTCTCAATATGAAGTAATATTTCTCACTATCAATTTATATTTTCTCAATAAGAAGATGCGCTTCTCATTATCAATTTTTATTTTGTCATTATAAAGTTGGATTTCCCATTATCGATTTGCGTTTTCTCAATATAAACTTATATTTCTCAATACAAAGTTATATATTCTCATTATAAAGTGGAAAAGGTGTAGAAATATTTTCTGCTATAAGGAAAATATGTGTACACAATTTCATTACGATATGTTAATTTGTCTTCTATTTATGGCTCCTGAAACGTAGAAAATTGCTTAGTCATAAAAGGGGCGGTGCCACACGCATTTTCAAAATTTTAGTGTTTTCCAATTTAATGTTATAATTCAATTTAGAAAGTAAAATTCTATTGATACAAAGCTCTTTTTTTGCTAAGGTATAGCTTATTATTTTCATGTACGACCCTTTTAAAAATCGTTTATATAAAAGTGGGCGTGGTCTTTAACCAATCTCGTCCATATTTTGTAGAAATATTTCCTGCTATAAGAAAAATATGTGTACCCAATTTTTTTTATGATATGTAAATTTTTCTTCGAGTTATGGCTCCCGAAACCTAGAAAATTTCTTAGTCATAAAAGTGGCGGTGCCACGCCCGTTTTTTAAAATTTGAAGTTTTTCCTTTTTTTGTTATAAATCCACTTGGGAAATAAAATACCATTGATATAGAGGTCTTTTTTGCAAAGATATAGCTTATTTTATTCGTCCACGACCCTTTTAAAAATCTCTTATTTAGAAGTGGGCGGGGTTCTTAACTGATTTCGTTAATTTTTCTTCAAAGCATTCATTATAGTAAAGGCAAGCTCTCAGCCAAATTTTGTTACCATTGGTTTATCCATTTTTGATTCATGATTAATAATATTTGGAAAATTGATTTTATCACAAGTGGGCGCCCATTTTAAAAACTGTTTTCAAATTTTTATCAAGAGTCTCAATATCAGTCCACATGTCAAATTTCAACATTCTAGGTGTATCATATACTAAATAATAGGTTATTTGTGTTTTCCAAAATGTTATATATATAAAAAGTGGGTGTCGTTATCATCTGATTTCGCTTATTTTCAATATTAATCTATTCTGGGTCCAGATAAGCTCGTGCACCAAATTTGGTGAATATATCTCAATATTTACTCCAGTTATCGTGTTAACGGACGGACGGACGGACATGGCTCAATAAAATTTTTTTTCGATGCTGATGATTTGGATATATGGAATTATATGTCTATCTCGATTCCTTTATACCTGTACAACCAACCGGTATCCATAATATACTCTGTGTGCAAAGCACGCTAACACCGTATCCGGCATATATACATAGGTTTAGGATCCTAGACACCCAAGCAAGCAGGACTGCTTTTATGAAATGTGCTGGTCTAAATAGAAGACGTGAATAAATTTGATTTCAGCTGAGTGGCTTAGTGGTAGCGACCGGTGATTGAAGAGAGAGGAGAGAAAAATGTATTTTCATGAAGTGGAAAGATCAGGTCGAAATTCATGAATTTTGAAGAGATTGAGTTGCTGATAAAAAAATTTACCAAAAAAATTCTTCGATTGAGAGCAGTTTTACAGAACCGATGCAGATAAAAACTACTTTTGTATAGGAGAAGTACATACTTCATTGTGACATTTGGGATTCGCTTAAAATTATGTCCAAGTATGTGCCAGTAGTTCTTATGACCTTCAAATGATGAATTCTGACAGTTGCTACATTTTGGTCTTTCAATCGAGTGAAATTCGTACTAAAAATACAAAATATCGAATAATATGTAGGAAGGGTTAAAGCAGATATAACCCTGTAGACGTTAGGAAAGACTGAACGAAACGTTTCTGAACTTAACCAACGCCAACTACAAAACGATACGAACAGGTAACGAACGGTTCAAAAAGGGCAGTTGAACACGGACACCCAATCTCGATGGACGCGCGCGCTAATATAAAAAGTAGTCGGTACAACTTTAGTTAAAGTTATCAATTTAACTATATTGAACTTAATAATAATTTATCTACTATTAATCTTAACTTTGTACTATTATTAACATTCTTATATTACAAAATAAAATGAATTAATAAACATTAAAATAAAACACTACATTAAAAAGAGGACTAAGTCCTATAGTTTAAATTAATATTTATTGAAGAGCTTCTCTTTATGTAATTTTTCACAAACTGAACTTTTAAACAATATATTTTTCACAAAAGTCATTTATAAATTAATTATTTTTCAAGGCAATATCGATATTACATGCGTATATATAAAAGCACTTTACAACTCGGCCAATCTGACATCTAATCGACCTCGATTACAGTCACAAATATTAGTATTTGACAATGATTCTTAGTGATCTAGAACATAACACCATACTAAAGGCTATTCATTCAATGGTTCAGTATTATTATTCATTAACCATTTCCGCATTTTATTAGCTTCAACCACTCCATCGTATGGAAGCTGGCTAAGTTGACAATTTTCTATATCCCTAATTACATAGCGGTCATTCGCAAGGATTTTGAAAACAATGTGTGGTCCCTTATATTTAGGAACAAACTTTTTATTTGTCCCAATTACAGAAACCACATTTTTTATAACAACAAAATCGGCAACCTCATATTTTTTAGCATCTATACTATGATTCAAAAAATAATTATAAATATATTCTTGAGCATGTTGAATTGCCTCACTGGCATCAGCTCGAATCTTAACTAAATCTCGTTTTACAGAAATTTCATCTACAAACTCTCCTCTCTCTTCTATGGCAAAAAGAAGCATACTTAGAGAATTTTTAACCGTACTATGATGCGAGTTATTAATTGCATACTCTTCTGGCAATAGGCGATTCGACCAATCAGCATGGTTTATTGGATCGGTAATTTTTCCTAACATAGATTTAGTGACCCGATTAACTCTCTACACTTAGCTATCTACATTTAGCCATTGGCCTGCGGAGACCCAACAGCAACTTTTATATGAACTATATTACGTTTAAGTAAAAAATCACTAAATTCTAGTGAGGTAAAACAAGTGCCCCGGTCTGAAACAATTCATCTTGGCCTACTATAATAACTAAAGTACTTGTCTAAAACACTAGTAACTTCCTTAAATAAATAAAAAATAAATGTAAGGCGCGATAACCTCCGAAGAGATCTAAGGCCGAGCTTCTCTTCCAATTTGCGTCGTGCTCCTCTTGATTTTTCCCTACAAATTGGCCGGACGGGACCTACATGTTTTATGCCGACTCCGAACGGAGTTCTTTTCATGGCAGAAATACAATCGGAGCGCTTGCCAAACACTGCCGAGGGGCGATTTTCTTCTAATTGAAAAATCTTATTTCTAAAATTTTGATGTTGCTTTTCCCGGGAGTTGAACCCAGGGCATACGGTGTGATAGGCGGAGCACGCTACCATCACACCACGGTGGCCGCCGTTGAATTTGTTGGATATAGTTTCACAAACTTTGTGAAAGCATCAACTACTGCTAATATATATTTTCTTTTTGAACGAGGTGTTGGTAAAAGTCCGAAATGGTCAATATGCAAAGTTTGAAAAGGCAAAGGTTCTTTTGGTATGTTGTATAAATGTCATTCACGAGATGCCGCTCGCACTGCATACATAATACACTTCAAACAATTTTCAACAAAACCTCTCATTTTTTGACGAGGATTTGATATCCAATAAAGTTGAGTTATTTTGTCACATGTCTTCTCAACTGACTGATGTCCAACTTTTTCATGAGCTAATATTATAATATTATCCTCCATTTCTCTCACAAATTAGTTATTTTTCAAGGCAATATCGATATTACATGCGTATATATAAAAACACTTTACAAAATATATAATCCAAGCGCGAACAAAAACCGGCCACACATAATCCCGTCAAGACGCATCCCGGACTCAAAATTTCGACAAATATCCCGAAAACACAAAAAAAATCGCTTAAATTTTGTTCTGTTTTGTCCTTAAGTATATGCACATTTCGCTGTTTATATTGGCACTGGGTTGTCGCGATTGGGGACTGTCGGGATTTTGCCTTCTTTGGGCTTTTTTTTTTTGTCGGGAGTTACTTACGTCAGTATTTTGTTCTGTCTAGATTTTGTGTTGTCAGGATTTCTAACAATAATCTGGCTTCTGTCTTGACGGTTTTTTGAAAGTCGTGATATTGCATCAAGTTTCGAAGCCAAACTTCCCATTGATTTTGACAATTTTTTTTTCCTAAAAGATGTTTTGTGCCTTTCCTATGGAAGAAAATATAAAACTCTGTTTGGAAAAAAGAATTTCATAATCAATACTAAAAAATATTCAGAAAGCTCTAAATTGAAATTTCGAAATTTTCGTAAAATTACTTCGAGTTTTTTTCGGAAAACTGTCAAAAAAATTTTTTTACAAAATACATACATGTACATAGGTACGTATAAACAACCACCAATCGAAATAAATATTTTTAAAACTCGCATTGACTGGATTTGATTAATAACTGCTTGTCCCAATGAATTTATCGCAGAGCAGTTTAATAGTAGTTTTCGGTCGGTTAATACACCGTCGAGATCTGGCATTGAGTCGGCCAAATTTATATTTTATTCTTCGCATTCGGAATTAATGTCATTGACATTCTCTTTCAAAAGCGAATTGATGTCAATTGACATTATTTCCATTGACACCATAACGCGCCACCATCATACATATCATATTTTGGGGGTTGCGACGCTTTTTATGGATATTAAAGCGAATCAAAAGAAGTAAGAAAGTTCAAGTTCGGGTGTAACCGAACAATATATACTGAGCGTTAGTTTCAATTGTACAGTTAATTTCAGATAAATTACTTTTTCGAATTTTGTTACGAAAATTTATCTTTTTGAGGCTCTGGAAATGTTGGGTAATGGTTGATCGGAGAAGGGGCTTGGCCCCACCCATTCCGAAAAAACATTCTCCCAATTTTCTCTTACAATAAAACTTGGTAAGCGAAATATCATACAACACTATTTTTCCCTAAGATATAGCTTTTTATTCTAGTCTATGACTCTTCTTTTATATAAAATTGGGCGTGATCTTTAACAGATACCATCCATTTTTTTTCAAAAATGTTTCCTGCTATAAGAAAGTATGTATTCCCAATTTTATTACAATATATTAATATTTCTTCGAGTTATGGCTCCCGAAACATAGAAAATTGCTCAATCAAAAATGGGGCAGTGCCACGCCCATTTTCAAAAATTTTAATAATTTCTCACTTATTCTTATAATTATATTTAAAAAGTAAAACGCTATTGAGTAGTAGTAGTAGTGATTTATTTATTTTCTTTCAACTAGTAATTAAAAAAGTAAAGCAAAGTAAATTAAAACTATCTATAAATCTTATAAAATAAAGTCGCTAAATGCCATGTATGCACATAACTTCACACAGAATGCTCCGATTTTAAAACGGTTTTTTGCATTTGAAAGCTTAGCTACGTGAGATGGTACAGTTTATATAATTTGAAGATATAAAAACACTTTACAAAATATATAATCCAAGCGCGAACAAAAACCGGCCACACATAATCCCGTCAAGACGCATCCCGGACTCAAAATTTCGACAAATATCCCGAAAACACAAAAAAAATCGCTTAAATTTTGTTCTGTTTTGTCCTTAAGTATATGCACATTTCGCTGTTTATATTGGCACTGGGTTGTCGCGATTGGGGACTGTCGGGATTTTGCCTTCTTTGGGCTTTTTTTTTTTGTCGGGAGTTACTTACGTCAGTATTTTGTTCTGTCTAGATTTTGTGTTGTCAGGATTTCTAACAATAATCTGGCTTCTGTCTTGACGGTTTTTTGAAAGTCGTGATATTGCATCAAGTTTCGAAGCCAAACTTCCCATTGATTTTGACAATTTTTTTTTCCTAAAAGATGTTTTGTGCCTTTCCTATGGAAGAAAATATAAAACTCTGTTTGGAAAAAAGAATTTCATAATCAATACTAAAAAATATTCAGAAAGCTCTAAATTGAAATTTCGAAATTTTCGTAAAATTACTTCGAGTTTTTTTCGGAAAACTGTCAAAAAAATTTTTTTACAAAATACATACATGTACATAGGTACGTATAAACAACCACCAATCGAAATAAATATTTTTAAAACTCGCATTGACTGGATTTGATTAATAACTGCTTGTCCCAATGAATTTATCGCAGAGCAGTTTAATAGTAGTTTTCGGTCGGTTAATACACCGTCGAGATCTGGCATTGAGTCGGCCAAATTTATATTTTATTCTTCGCATTCGGAATTAATGTCATTGACATTCTCTTTCAAAAGCGAATTGATGTCAATTGACATTATTTCCATTGACACCATAACGCGCCACCATCATACATATCATATTTTGGGGGTTGCGACGCTTTTTATGGATATTAAAGCGAATCAAAAGAAGTAAGAAAGTTCAAGTTCGGGTGTAACCGAACAATATATACTGAGCGTTAGTTTCAATTGTACAGTTAATTTCAGATAAATTACTTTTTCGAATTTTGTTACGAAAATTTATCTTTTTGAGGCTCTGGAAATGTTGGGTAATGGTTGATCGGAGAAGGGGCTTGGCCCCACCCATTCCGAAAAAACATTCTCCCAATTTTCTCTTACAATAAAACTTGGTAAGCGAAATATCATACAACACTATTTTTCCCTAAGATATAGCTTTTTATTCTAGTCTATGACTCTTCTTTTATATAAAATTGGGCGTGATCTTTAACAGATACCATCCATTTTTTTTCAAAAATGTTTCCTGCTATAAGAAAGTATGTATTCCCAATTTTATTACAATATATTAATATTTCTTCGAGTTATGGCTCCCGAAACATAGAAAATTGCTCAATCAAAAATGGGGCAGTGCCACGCCCATTTTCAAAAATTTTAATAATTTCTCACTTATTCTTATAATTATATTTAAAAAGTAAAACGCTATTGAGTAGTAGTAGTAGTGATTTATTTATTTTCTTTCAACTAGTAATTAAAAAAGTAAAGCAAAGTAAATTAAAACTATCTATAAATCTTATAAAATAAAGTCGCTAAATGCCATGTATGCACATAACTTCACACAGAATGCTCCGATTTTAAAACGGTTTTTTGCATTTGAAAGCTTAGCTACGTGAGATGGTACAGTTTATATAATTTGAAGATATATATTATAGGGGCGTGGCAAATTGCCAAAATGTAGAAAAAAATCATAAGATTTTTGTTTACACAGCTATAACTCATAAACGGAAGGATGGATTTGAAAAATTCTACCTTTCACTAAAACTTTGAAATATTTACTTTCGTTCTGCATCAAAAAAAAATACTTGATTCCTTTCTTATATCAGCCAAATTATTTAAACAAAAGTAACATTTTTACCAAAGAATTCGTGTGTGTGATTGTTCGTTGTCAACTTTTCGCGCTAATTGCTTTTGAGTTAGGTATGATGCGACACATATCTACATATGTACATAGCATTCGCTGCGTTATTTAACTTCGGGCGTAGCTTTATAGGCATATATGTACATATGTATGTATTTTCATATCATATCAGCTTGACATAGGTATGTACATACATATTTATGTAACATAAATGGTTAATTGTTAATACAACATAAATGGTTAAGAATGCATACATCTATTGAAAAATAATCTTTCGTTAAAAATATTAAACATTTCCTTAAAATTCTTCAAAAAATTTTATTTTTTGGTATTTTTGCATGTATCACTATCACTACATATTATAAATCAAAGTCGTTTTTTCTGTCCCATGTCCCTTTGAATGCTTAAACATTTAAAACTACGCAATGGATTTTCATGCGATTTTTTTTAATAGATATAGTGATTGAAGTTTGTAGATTGTATAATAATATCCATTAAATAGTGGAGAAATACTGTTATTTTTGAAGTTTCTAATGTGATGTATATATGTACATATATAAGAGACAGTGGTGTTAGTTACACTATTTATAACTGAAGAACGGATAAACAGATTTGGCTGAAAATTGGTGGTGGGGTAGCTTAGAACCAGGAGACAGACATAGGATACTTTTTATCCCGTTCTGGATAGGGTCTTGATATCACAACGTGGACATAGGTAATCCTGGGATATGTTTGTAAAATGTGGGCATCAAATGGAAGCTGTTTATGGGTACTTTGATACGGGAATTTTTCGTACCCGTAGGTGACTAGGGTCTCGAGATATAGGCCAAAATGTGACCCGGGTACCCCTAGAATGTGTTTATAGAGTATTGATAAAAAATGAAAGCTGTTGATAAGTGCTTTAGTACAGGGTAGTATTCATACCTATTGGTGACTAGGGTCTCGAGATTGAGGCCAAAACGTGGACCCTGATACCCCTAGAAAGTGTTTATACAAGAAGGATAACAAATGAAAGCTGTTAATGAGTGCTTTAGTACAGGGTAATTTTCAAATCTGTTTGTGACTAGGGTCTTGAGATATAGGCAAAAACGTGGACCAGGGTAATACTAGGATGTGTTTTTACATTATGGGTATAAAATTGAAGCTGTTGATGAGTGCTTTAGTGCAGGGCAGTTTTCATACCTATAGGTGACTAGGGTCTCGAGATATAGGCCAAAACGTGGACCCGGATACCCCTAGAATGTGTGTATATTATGGATATCAAATGAAAGCTGTTGCTCAGAGCTTTAAAGTAATTTTCATTGTGATATTCGATTTAGTCGCATCAACCTGGCAAAACTGATAAGTATGCATGCGAAACCGAAAAAAAGCATGAATTGATATTACCCACATACCTATTTACATACATCCTATTCGATTTGTCTGAAATTTGGTATATAAATTTGCCCATATTAGTATTTGCGATCCTTTTTTCGGGAAGTAGACCAGAGACGGGCTGGGAATGCGATTAGGACTAGGATTGGGGCTGAGACTCGGAGTGGGACTGGAACTCGGAATGGGACTGGAACAAAATACATACCACCCTCTGGGACTGGCAATAAGGGATGAAGAAGAATGGGAAAAACTTGAGAGAAGAGAAAAGAGGGAAGGATAAGGAGACTGAGAAAGAGATATAGTGAGACGAAAATAGAGATATATGAAGCGAAAAAGACGGAGGGAGGAGTGAATCAAATGATTAAGAAGAAGTGAAGAGGGGAGGGCAGAAGTAGAGATAAAAAGCTTATTAAAATGTATGCAGGTAGACCAAATTTAAGGCAGAACAACGTCTGACGGTCTGCTAGTATATATGTAAAAATAAATAAAGATTCCAGACAATAACAATCAAAGTTATGTGTCTTGATATCACTTATAACTAAACAACTCATTTATGAAAATTCGTTGACAATAAGTTCTCTATACTTAAGGCAATTTCTTATATAAACAAAGAGTGAATTATAGTTATAACCCTTAAGGATAAGTTTCTCACCAAAACAATTATACCGTATGTCTTTATATATAGGACATATCCCAATGAAGTGATAGGTGTCTTCAGCTACACATAAATTGCACATAGAACGGGTTTTTGGAAAAAACATTTTTAGAACATCGAGCATTAAGATTTAGCAAGCCACCCCTTGCTCGTAAAATCAGACTTATGGCGTATGCAGAATACTCCTCGTTAAAATAAGTAGAGTACATAGGGAGCAAGTCAGAGTAAAGATCATGTGACGACTGAAAAGAACTATCGGCATAGTCTGCAAACTCTTTTTGAATTAATTTCTCTAGTAAAATTGGTATGCTCATATTAAGCGATACCGAAGAAAATTCAGACAGAGGCACCATGTAGACACTTTCATAAACGTGTCTCCCCTTTTTACCCAGTACGACCCCTGTCTAACTGTCTCCTCTGCTACAACTCGGGGCAGTCTATTTGCTGCCAAACTTAAACAGCGCGCAATATAAAGCATGCGAATGCGTAAGAATAGCGACGATAAACCTGATTGAAGGTGTAACATATAGTTTGGTGTATTAGCTGGTAAAAAAATTAACTTTTTTAAAAAGAAGCGAAGAAGTTTCTCTACGCATTCAAACTTATCAACGCCCCAGACTTGCGCACCATAAAATATAATGGACCTACATGCTGCCTCGAAAATTTTCATCTTATTTGAGATACAAATGCGAGGCTTATTTATGTATTTTGACCAGGTAACATTTATCGGTATCATAAGAGCAACGAAAAGAAGGACAGCTGCTACATTCCCTGAACACTAATATTTTAGATTTGGCCAGGTTAACTCTCAAACCCTACACATAATATACTACTACATACTATATACGTAAAGCTCATTTATCATTTTCTGTAAGACAGTGGCAACAGGTGTTAATGAGTATTTTAAAAGGGCGTGGGGATTAGTTCTATAGGTGGTCGCTTTTTCGAGATATCGCCATAAAGGTGGACCAGGGGTGACTCTAGAATGTGTTTGTACGATATGGTTATCAAATTAAAGGTATTAATGAGGGTTTTACAAGGGAGTGGTGGTAGTTGTATAGGTGGTCGCCTTTTCGAGATATCGGCATAAAGGTGGACCAGGGGTGACTCCAGAATGCGTTTGTACAATATGGGTATCAAACGAAAGGTATTAATGAGGCTTTTAAAAGGGAGTGGTGGTAGTTGTATATGTGAAGGCGGTTTCCAGATATCGACCACAATGTGGACCAGGGTGACCCAGAACATCATATGTTGGATACCGCTAATTTATTTATATATATAATACCACGAACAGTATTCCTGCCAAGATTTCAAGGGTTTTTTATTTCGCAGAACTTTTTCATTTCATTCTACTTAATATGGTAGGTGTCACACCCATTTTACAAAGTTTTTTTCTAAAGTTATATTTTGCGTCAATAGACTAATCCAAATACCATGTTTCATCCCTTTTTTCGTATTTGGTATAGAATAATGGAATTTTTTAGTTTTTCGTAATTTTCGATATCGAAAAAGTGGGCGTGGTCATAGTCCGATTTCGGCCATTTTTTATACCAATACAAAGTGAGCTCAGATAAGTACGTGAACGGAGTTTAGTAGTAAAGATATATAGATTTTTGCTCAAGTGATCGTGTTAACGGCCGAGCGGAAGAACAGACGGACGACTGTGTATAAAGACTGGGCGTAGCTTCAACCGATTTCGACCTTTTTTACAGAAATAAGTTATCGTCCCAGAATCTAAGCCCCTATCAAATTTCACAAGGATTGGTAAATTTTTGTTCGACTTATGGCATTAATAGTGTCCTAGACAAATTACATTTTGAAATTTTTTTTTTTTTTGCATTTTGTTGCACCATATCATTACTGGAGTTGAATGTTGACATAATTTACTTATATACTGTAAAGATATTAAATTTTTTGTTAAAATTTGACTTAAAAATTTTTTTTTTTAAAGTGGGCGTGGTCGTTCTCCGATTTTGCTAATTTTTATTAAGCATACATATAGTAATAGGAGTAACGCTCCTGCCAAATTTCATCATGATATCTTCAACGACTGCCAAATTACGGCATATAAAACTTTTAAATTACCTTCTTTTAAAAGTGGGCGGTGCCACGCCCATTGTCCAAAATTTTACAAATTTTCTATTCTGCGTCATAAGTTCAACTCACCTACCAAATTTCATCGCTTTATTCGTCTTTGGTAATGAATTATAGCACTTTTTCGGTTTTTCGAAATTTTAGATATCGAAAAAGTGGGCATGGTTATAGTCCGATATTGTTCATTTTAAATAGCGATCTGAGATGAGTGCTCAGAAACCTACACACCAAATTTCATCATGATTCTTCAATATTGACTCAAGTTATCGTGTTAACGGACAGACGGACGGACGGACGGACGGACGGACGGACGGACATGGCTCAATCAAACTTTTTTTCGATCCTGATGATTTTGATATATGGAAGTCTATATCTATCTCGATTCCTTTATACCTGTACAACCAACCGTTATCCAATCAAAGTTAATATACTCTGTGAGCTCTGCTCAACTGAGTATAAAAAATTTGGCCCACTCAACCCCAAAATGGGGCAAACGGTCTAACAACCGGAACATAATTCACAGTCCTCATTTTACGTGGATGGCGTTAAATAGTGTGAAGCTAAATTAAGTCAATTGACATTAGTTCTCTTTTCGATTTGGAATTAATGGCATTTACATAAATTCTCTTTCAAACGCATCGCTGCAAACTTTAGTTTTTTTTGTCTATTTTAAAAAAATCGATTAAATTTGGCTACGGCGGCCGCCCTGGTGGGATGATAGCGTGCTCCGTCATCCACACCGAAGATCCTGGGTACACGCCCCGGGCAAAGCAACGACAAAATTTTAGAAACAATTTTTTTTTCAATTAGAATACAATTTTTCTAAGCGGCGTTGCCCCTCGGCAGTGTTTGGCCAGCACTCCGAGTGTATTTCTGCCATGAAAAGCTCTCAGTGAAAACTCATCTGCCTTGCAGATGCCGCTCGGAGTCAGCATAAAACAAGTAGGTCCCGTCCCGCCAATTTGTAGGAAAAAATCAAGAGGAACACGACGAAAATTGAAAAAGAAGTTCGGCTTAAAATCTCGTCTGAGTTTATCGCACCTTATATTTATTTTTTTTATTTAAGTCTATTTTTATCTTAACGAGTTTGTGAACAGAATAATCTGTCAATAATTTCTCACATTGCTCGCTAATGATAAACTAATGGGGCTATCAAATGAATATGACGAACTTGTTAATAACAGAAAATACCAGTTTTCTCTACGAAGTGTTTTTTTTTTTATTCTTTTTTAATGATAGTATCTTGGTAAAATATTGATTAATATGTAGGTTTATTTGTTTTTTAGTGTTATTGTACCTTTCATGAATATGAAATGGTATACTAACTTTGGTCCGATGTGTGTAACGTTGAGAAATATAGAAGGTAGATCACCACTAAGTATACCGAAGTGATCAGGGCGACGAACTGAGTTGATATAGCCATGTCCGTCTGTCTGTCCGTCCGTCTGTCTGTTTGAACGCAAACTAGTCCCTCATATTTTGAGATATCTCAATGAAATTTGGCACAAGGATGTATTTTTGTATTATATTAGACATTTGTCGGATCCGGTAGGATCGGACCACTATAACATATATCTCCCATACAACCGATCGGTCAGATAAGACGAAAGTATAAACGTAAAACTCGGTGATATATATTCTAATATATCATAGAAGATATGCTGAAAAAATCACTTTGAGCGGGGCTTTATATAGTTATATCCCATACAACCGATCGTTCAGATATGGGGGTTTTTTGCCATTTTTTATTTTATATTTATCTTAAAAATCGTTTAGGTATATACATCTGTTCACTATATATTTCTAATATTATACATCCGATTATTTGGAGATAACGAACGGGATGAGATTATTTTTCAGCCCCATTCGTGAAAGATATGAAGTCTTTGGCACAGCCGAAGACAGTCTCGTCCTTACTTGTTTTTTATAATTATATTCATATTGTTTATAAGCTCCCAGGCAAATTATTAGAAATATTTCATATCTTACACACAATGTAAACACGAAAAACTAGATATAATATTGAAATAAAACCAAGCAAATATTTAGCTTTACAGAAAAAATTATTTACAACGGAAGTAAACGAAGTCACGTTCGTATATATTGTACATACAAATTACCTATAGGTAAATTCATACTAATCAGAAAAAAAACTAGTTAACAAAATTCATCTTTATTATTACGGGAATGGTGTAAGAAATGGGAAATGGTTAGAGAATGCGTTTTATTTATCACTATAACGGCTTATTCACAACCAACCTCGGCCGGATTGGACAGAGACCGGATCGTGTCAGTGACACAGAAAAAAGGCGTGAGTACCAAGCACTCGTAAAATTCGTTGAGTAAACAAAGAGGTGTACGTCTAGGAAACTAATGTTTTTAAATTAACTAGAGCTTGCCCAGAGGTTTAGGTTATACCCAGTCAAAGGTAACTTGACCAAAAACCACCAGGCTATTCGAGGAGAGCTTCGTCGGCTTCCTAGCTTAAATAGCCGATATCAACAAATTATTGTGTTATTATCTGTGTTTTATCGAAAAAGAGATTATCGCCAAGTCATTGGCTTATTATTGTTGTCTTATCGACTTGCTATCGACGAGATGAAAATTTGTCATCGATTTTATATTGAAGTTTTATCAGTATCGGTATCTTAAAAAAATTATGTGTCATCCATAACAAATCAATTACACACCGGTAACGAATTGGTAACATTCCAATAACAAATAGGTAATTCTGCAAAAACAAACCTATAAATTTTTGTTTTGTAAAAAATCGATACTTTTCCGATAACAAAACCATGAATTTTTAATAGCGTATCAACAACTTTTCAAAAAATAATTAATATCTTTTCGATAAAAAAACGATAACCTTTTAATAGCTAATCGAAAACAAATCAATACATTTTTGATAACTTTTCAATAAATAATTAATATATTTTCGATAACAAAACGATAACTTTTTTTGTGACACATAACTTTTTTATAACAAATCGATATTTGGATATCAAATCGATAAATTTGTAGGAACACATGCATACATTTTTGGATAAATAATTGATCAATTTTTGATAGTAAATCGATAACTTTTCGATAAAAAATCAATAAGTTTTCCAATTGAAAACAACGACGAAATCTCCGGCGAGCATTTTTTATGAACTGTCGTATCGATGTTACAAAATGCTGGCAGGGTAGGTACTCTATTTTCTAGTTTCTATGTAAAGATCAGAAGAAAACAACACACGAAAATACACGATCACGCAAATGTCTCTCGGCATCTTTACCGCAATAACACCCCAGCAACTCCGAACTGATCCCAGAGATTAACAGAAAAAAAAATTCCGAAAAGGCTTAGAAGTGATAGCGAAATCGTTCAGAAAATTGTCCCGGAATGATCTCGCTGTAGGTAATTTAGAAATAGCTCCGAAACAATACAGGAATCATTCCCAAAATTAACTCATAATAGTCCCGAAATGATATGAAAATTATCCTGACATGCTTTTGAATTGGTTCGAATACGTACGTAGAAAATGTTCCCTACATGTTCTTAAAAATACATATGAGACGTGCAGTTTTGCCCTGCAATAGTTCCGAAATATATAAATTCAATGGATAGACATTATGGTTTGCAAAAAAAATTGTTTTTCTTTTTTTTTGTATAAACTTAAACGGTTATTGCCATCCAAAGAGCGCACCAGTCCCTTTTTCGCTGTGGGCCAGTTGTTAACACCAAGGGAATTGAAATCGTTTTCCACCTGGTCCTTCTACTCGCATAACACGACCTAGCAAGCGAAAGTCTCTGTGTTTCTAATTCGCTGAACTATGTTGATGTCTGTGTAAAACTAGTACAGCTCATCATTTAACCTTCTTCGGAACCTTCGCCGTCGCCGTTCGTAAATCTTTCGAAAAACTTTTCTCTCCAAAACTCCCAGAGCTGCTTCATCTGATGTTAGTTTTATTAAATTAAGAAATGATGAAAGGCGAAGAAGTTAGGATCGAACTACTTAGTTGGCTTTTACCACGCTAGAACTAGTTTTTGAATAGAAATGTTTGCGAGTGCCTTTTGTGGCGAATGTTGACATCACTATGCTGTGTAAATAATCGCAACAACAAAAAAACAGCAAGCAGCGGCACTTAAGGCAATGAAGAACATTCCACACATATAACCAGTAGCTCGAAGTGAAGAGATATCTCACATACATATATGTAGTCATCAGCTAAGAGAAAAAGTACCCTGCACGTCTAGGATGAATCCGTGATTAGTCGCAAAGAAGTATGCGGCCAATGCCAGTTTTGAACTCTTTGTATGAGTTGCACTGCTCCCTTTTGTTTGAGCATGTCCTATGAAGAGACCAATTGTACCCATTTACACCCGAAAGGGATCAATAAGACCAATCCATATGGGAGTATATGAAGACTAGTCCCTTTTCGGTTCGATAAGGACTCCAATAGGGCCCAGTCGCATTTTTCATGACGGAAACATAATCGAAATATTAACCAAGCCACCAAATCTATTTGATAAGTTGTTCGCCCTTACTCCGGCGTAGTCGTTAAGTCCTAATAATTTAGGTTTGGTATAGGTCTCCGAATTTTTCTTAAATAATTCGATTCAATCACCTGTAATCTCTGTTATTTTACTTAATTCGTTGCCGTTTTTTATAATATTTCTTAAAACGGGCTACATAGAGTTCAAACTGACTAATGTCAACTGTACCTAATAGGGTCTAAAGGGGATCAATTATGCCCAAATGTAAACCAAGGAGATCAATCGGTGACCAATATCTTTAGGGACTAATCGCACGATATTTTGCAGGGTAGGTACTCACACATACACACGCATATGGCTAGTGGAAAAGCATAAACTTCAAATATACATGTATATAGCTGGTAACCAAGAATCTTAGGGGAAATGGATGAACGACAAAATCGAGAGCATAAAAGCAGCGTAAGCTGAGGAATCAGTAATCAGTTTGATTTAAACACGCTGTTAGTTGTCAAGTGAAGTATAATTGTGAAGTACTCCCAAAGTAATCTAAATAAAGCGCAGTTTGCAATACTGAATATAGGAGTTATTTATTCCACAGTTCAGAGCGATTCGAACGTTAGCAGACGGTGCATAATTACCAGGAAATCCCCAAAATTCGTTACCATATTGATTCTATTGAAAGGTAGGCACGTGCGTTAAATATATCCAAAATACTAATGATGCTATGCATAATTGTTTGGGTAAATAAAACAAAAAGACAAACATATAAATGGCCAACATTTTTAAATAGGGGAACAAACTCGCGCATAAAGACCCACACATACAATCAGCATCGGTACTTTTTTAATAATACAAAATTTAAAATACATATTTATTTGCCATCTACGCAACTCATCTGTTTTCCCCAAGTTATTACTATTCAATTCCAGTTGAAGCCATTTGACCGGTTTTATTGATAATACTTCTGATTTCATAATACATAGACATATTATTACGAACATTCATGCATATATTTCGCCTAGCATTTACGCCGCACAGTGGCATTTTTGCTTGGTTTAGACGCGAAAAAGTAAACATTTTCAAATAATTTTTTTTTTTTTTTTTTGAAATTTGAATGCAGTTTGTTTTTAAAATGTTGACAGTATATAACGGTAATAATCATTTCTTATAATTATTGTTCCTCATTGACTAATCTGCTGTCAAACTGTGAGTTGTTGATGACGCACTAAATAGTACAATTTGCAGAAGTGAAAGAACGCGTGGTTTAAAATTAAATACAACTTTGTGGTGAAACAAAAGCTAAAATATTTTTTGGTTATTTAAAATCTACATGTAATTGTATTATTTTGCAAGTGTTCAAAAGTTTTTTGGTTGAGTATTTTTTATGAAATTATGCGTTTTTTAATGTGTATTATTTTTGTGCTGAGAATATATAAAATCGTCAAAAGTTTGAAACTCGCTGTACCACTATAATTTTTGAATTTATACAATAATTCAATACTAGCCGTGTTTATTTTTTACGTTCGCGCTTAAACTTTATATGGACTGCTAAGCGTCAACCTTTAAATACACCTCTGAAATTGCTGCGCATAAAATTCGTACTACTAAATTTCAATACGCATTATACTCAGATGTAACTGAAATATGTGTCTATGTTTCACCTTCTACACTAATTCTATGTATTGTAGGCGTGTCCACTATTCATTGCAACAGATTCAGCTATATGTTATACATTATGGCCACCAGAGGTTTGTGTCTCCGATTTTAGGTACACCCTGTTCTGTAGCTAGTTATTTAACCACTGCCGCTAGATGGGTCTCCTAAGCATTAGGGGTTGGGTTTGGGGTTCGCCTATTCTCACTGAGGAGGGGTAAGGCATACAAATATATACGCTTGGCTTCAATGAAATATATTCATTTTTCAGTGAGTTATTAATTTTTCGCGTTTAAATCATGCAAAAATGCCACTGTGCGCCGGTTTCACTGAGAACTCATCAAATAAGTAATTACACGCGCAAACAACTAAAGCTCAACATTCAGAATTTGAACATCAACCGCTATACACTACACGTACTCACATCCACGATTGTGCGCTAATAAAAATAGCAAACGCGCATTAATGAATAATTTTAAAATTCTAAACTCTATAAAAATTGTTGGCTAACTTTTGTTAAACTCGAAACAAACGGACCACAATCAAATTTTTCCTGCCCGCCAAATAACCATAATTTGTTCAATATTGTAAGTTCAACAGTGTTTGGGTGTGTGTGTGTTGTGGGTGGTGTGCAGACGGCCAATTGAATTATACACATTAGTGTTCATCGCTCCAACAACTCGATGCGCATCCATCATGTCCATCACTCGTGAGTTTACTTTGAGTTGCGGATTAGTTGTAATGTTGCTCGCTGTTTGCCAACCAAAGGGTAAATATATATATTTTTTTTTATTATACGAAAATCGCAGTTGAATTTGTGTTTGTGTTGCAAGTGTTTGTTTTGTTGTAGTTTGTGGTTTTTTTGTTTTCTTGTTGGTTTGAAGAGCGTTGTGAACTTTGTTGTTGATTTTGGTAGTGGTGTTGCTGCCACATCGGTGGTTGCCTGTGGGTGATAAAACCATAGTTGGTGTTGAGCTGCTGCTGGTCAGTAAATTGCATTCGACACTTGGAATTTGTTTGGACTTTTATACGTAGTTTTAGTTTTCAGCTGGCAATAAACAATTTTTGGTCGATTTTGAAGTACATATACATACTTTTAGTGAATGGTTTGTTTTGAACAAAGTTTTCGAAAATGTTTCCTTAATAGTCAATATAAACTAAGTGGCATGTGCTCGTATATTGAAAAGGATTGCGTTGAGTTTGCGTATCCCTTTGGCTTACAACAATTTGTTCATATTTAGAAGTTTTCGAAAACCAGAAGTAATAGCAGCGGATATATAAATTACTTTCGATAGCATAGAATAATATCGGGTATTTAAGGTTTGTAGCTAGTTGTCATTATCATAACGGTGTAAAACTTATCCTAAAGTGACGAAATCTAACGAAAAATAGCTATTTCGGTGTACGCTGACGAAGACTAAGCCTCAAACTGAGTTTCCTGCTTCTCTGAAAGGTGTTCGATTATAATAAAGGTGCTGGCGGTTGCTGTGGTTTAATAACAGCATGCTACGTTCACCACCTCGAAGTTTTATAAACAAGTTTTTTTAATTAGAAAAAAGTTTTTCTGAGCGTGGTCGCCCCTTGGCAGTGGTTTCCGAGTGTATTTGTGCTTTGGAAAGCTTCTCAGTAAAAACTTATCTGCCTTGCAGATGCCGTTCGGAATCGGCTTTCAGCGTGTAACTCCCGTCCGGAAAATTTGTAGTAAAAATTAAAAAGAGCACGATGCAAATTGGAAGAGAAGCTTGTTCTAAGATATCTTTGGACGTTACCGCGCCTTGCATTTATTATTTAATTTTTTATATTAATATTATATCAGTCCTGCTCAAAATTGTGTATGTACATTGAAGTGCAAATAACAATACATGTACAAAATTGTATATTAAGGGAATTTTTTTTGTATTTAAGAAATAAAAATTAAATTTTTAAATGTTCAAAAAGCTCAAAAGTTTCAATTTATTGATTGCTTGAAACATTTTGTAAGCCGCCATATCATCGCAATACTCAAGAGCATTTGACCTTAATTCTCAAAGTCCAGCACAACAAATTCACTCAGTTATTAATAAGGCATTCTCCAATTTTTTTGTTACGATATGTGTGTTTTTCCCTGAGAAGAACTGAGTCTACAACGGGCAGAGCCACGTCCATTTTTAAACGGTTTTATTTAGCTTGACTTGGCAGGTTGGCTGGCTGGTTGGTTGGCTGGCTGGCACGAATTTTGTAACTGGAATTTAAGTAACTTCCCGATAAGCTACAAGCTTGAAACTTGGAATATAGTTCAGAACCCGATGACAATGCAATAATAAGAAAAAATCGTCGCTAGGTGCCGCAAGTATCGAGATATTCAAAAAAAATCGTATGTGTGGTCCGATTTGGCTCATATTTGGAACACATAATACATACAAGAATAGAAAGCCACCTATGAAAAAAATCGCCTCTAGGTGGCGCAAGGCTCGAGATGTTCAAATAAATCGTATTTGTGGTCCGATTTGGTCCATATTTGGAACACATAATACATACATACCGGCGGCTACCGTGGTGTGATGGTAGCGTGCTCCGCGTAGCACACCGTATGCCCTGGGTTCGCACCCCGGGCAAAGCAACATCAAAATTTTAGAAATAAGGTTTTTAAATTAGAAGAAAATTTTTCTAAGCGGGGTCGCCCCTCGGCAGTGTTTGGCAAGCGCTCCGGGTGCATTTCTGCCATGAAAAGCTCTCAGTGAAAACTCATCTGCCTTGCAGATCCCGTTCGGAGTCGGCATAAAACATGTAGGTCCCGCCCGGCCAATTTGTAGGAAAATCAAGAGGAGCACGACGCAAATTGGAAGAGAAGCTCGGCCTTAGATACGTAGTTTTAGTTTTCAGCTGGCAATAAACAATTTTTGGTCGATTTTGAAGTACATATACATACTTTTAGTGAATGGTTTGTTTTGAACAAAGTTTTCGAAAATGTTTCCTTAATAGTCAATATAAACTAAGTGGCATGTGCTCGTATATTGAAAAGGATTGCGTTGAGTTTGCGTATCCCTTTGGCTTACAACAATTTGTTCATATTTAGAAGTTTTCGAAAACCAGAAGTAATAGCAGCGGATATATAAATTACTTTCGATAGCATAGAATAATATCGGGTATTTAAGGTTTGTAGCTAGTTGTCATTATCATAACGGTGTAAAACTTATCCTAAAGTGACGAAATCTAACGAAAAATAGCTATTTCGGTGTACGCTGACGAAGACTAAGCCTCAAACTGAGTTTCCTGCTTCTCTGAAAGGTGTTCGATTATAATAAAGGTGCTGGCGGTTGCTGTGGTTTAATAACAGCATGCTACGTTCACCACCTCGAAGTTTTATAAACAAGTTTTTTTAATTAGAAAAAAGTTTTTCTGAGCGTGGTCGCCCCTTGGCAGTGGTTTCCGAGTGTATTTGTGCTTTGGAAAGCTTCTCAGTAAAAACTTATCTGCCTTGCAGATGCCGTTCGGAATCGGCTTTCAGTGTGTAACTCCCGTCCGGAAAATTTGTAGTAAAAATTAAAAAGAGCACGATGCAAATTGGAAGAGAAGCTTGTTCTAAGATATCTTTGGACGTTACCGCGCCTTGCATTTATTATTTAATTTTTTATATTAATATTATATCAGTCCTGCTCAAAATTGTGTATGTACATTGAAGTGCAAATAACAATACATGTACAAAATTGTATATTAACGGAATTTTTTTTGTATTTAAGAAATAAAAATTAAATTTTTAAATGTTCAAAAAGCTCAAAAGTTTCAATTTATTGATTGCTTGAAACATTTTGTAAGCCGCCATATCATCGCAATACTCAAGAGCATTTGACCTTAATTCTCAAAGTCCAGCACAACAAATTCACTCAGTCATTAATAAGGCATTCAGGTCATCTTCAATTTTTTTGTTACGATATGTGTGTTTTTCCCTGAGAAGAACTGAGTCTACAACGGGCAGAGCCACGTCCATTTTTAAACGGTTTTATTTAGCTTGACTTGACAGGTTGGCTGGCTGGTTGTTTGGCTGGCTGGTTAGTTGGCTGGCTGGCACGAATTTTGTAACTGGAATTTAAGTAACATCCCGATAAGCTGCAAGCTTGAAACTTGGAATATAGTTCAGAACCCGATGACAATGCAATAATAAGAAAAAATCGTCGCTAGGTGCCGCAAGTATCGAGATATTCAAAAAAATCGTATCTGTGTTCCGATTTGGCTCATATTTGGAACACATAATACATACAAGAATAGAAAGCCACCTATGAAAAAAATCGCCTCTAGGTGGCGCAAGGCTCGATATGTTCAAAAAAATCGTATTTGTGGTCCGATTTGGTCCATATTTGGAACACATAATACATACATACCGGCGGCTACCGTGGTGTGATGGTAGCGTGCTCCGCGTAGCACACCGTATGCCCTGGATTCACACCCCGGGCAAAGCAACATCAAAATTTTAGAAATAAGGTTTTTAAATTAGAAGAAAATTTTTCTAAGCGGGGTCGCCCCTCGGCAGTGTTTGGCAAGCGCTCCGGGTGTATTTCTGCCATGAAAAGCTCTCAGTGAAAACTCATCTGCCTTGCAGATGCCGTTCGGAGTCGGCATAAAACATGTAGGTCCCGTAAGGCCAATTTGTAGGGAAAATCAAGAGGAGCACGACGCAAATTGGAAGAGAAGCTCGGCCTTAGATCTCTTCGGAGGTTATCGCGCCTTACATTTATTTATATTTAATATATACATGAATAGAAAGCGACCTATGATATCCGTTTTGGCTCATATTTGGAACAAATATTTCCTACAGCCGGGAAGAAGTGGCATCAAAATATTTTGGAGTTGGAAGAGGGCCAAGGATACGTGGCGCAGAGTCGAGTAAAGTCTTTGGAAGGATTATGTACTGAGGACTTAGATTGTAACAAATTGTCAGGAAAGACTCCTGGTTATAATGAGTCACTAAATGAACTAAATAGAATGAGAAATAATAGACAATAAAATAAAGACTAAAAACTTGAAAATAAAATAATTAAAAAAAAAAAATATTTGAGTTAAACGGTTTTATTGAAAACAATACTACATGAAGTAGTAATAATACTAAAAGCTAGAAAATAATTAGGTAGGTCCTAGGTACTAGTCATCACACTCCTCATCATCTAGGGCGTTGTTCAGACAATTAAATAAAAGCATTGGACGCTTCAAATTTCTATTGATAGTCATATGTAATACCAACTGAACCTTAATAAGGTTATGCTACGCCTTACATTTTTAGAAATTTCACGCGCCCAACGCTTTTATTTAATTGTCTGGTCAACGCCCTAGATTGGTGAGGAGTGTGATGGCTAGTACCTAGGAACTACCTAATTATTTTCTAGCTTTTAGTATTATTATTACTTCATGTAAGAATTGTTTTCAATAAAACCGTTTAACTTAAAGTTTTTCTTAAATTATATTATTTGAAATTCTAAATAGATGTTCCTGGCGACGGAAATGTTAGTCGAATATTTGAACGATAGTCGATGCAAAGTTTCAGCAACCGCTTGAGGCTTAACTCAGAGATTCCAGTTCAATGATCAGCTCCCGAAAAGCTAGCTGATGAAGAAGTGAAATTCAAAAACATGTCCTAGTAACCAACGGCTTTTGTAAACTTACAATTTTTCTCTAATATCAATAACAATAAGTAAAGAAGGTTAAGTTCGGGTGTACCCGAACATTACATACTCAGTTGAGAGCTATGGTGACAAAATAAGGGAAAATAACCATGTAGGAAAATGAACCGAGGGAAACCCTGGAATGTGTTTGTATGACATGTGTATCAAATGAAAGGCATTAAAGAGTATTTTATGAGGGAGTGGACCATAGTTTTATAGGTGGACGCCATAAAGGTGAATAAGGATATCGCCATAAAGGTGAATAAGGGTTGACTCTAGAATTTGTTTGTACGATATGGGTATCAAATTTAAGGTATTAAGGAGGGGTTTAAAAGCAAGTGGTGGTAGTTGTATAGGTGGTCGCCTTTTCGAGATATCGCCATTAAGGTGGACCAGGGGTGGCTCCAGAATACGTTTGTATAATATGGGTATCAAACGAAAGGTGTTAATGAGTATTTTAAAAGGGAGTGGGCTTTAGTTCTATAGGTGGACGCCTTTTCGAGGTGTCGTAATAAAGGTGGACCAGGGGTGACTCTAGACTTTGTTTGTACGATATGGGTATCAAATGAAAGGTGTTAATGAGTATTTTTAAAAGGGAGTGGGCCCTCGTTTTATAGAAGGTCGCCTTTTCGAGATATCGCCATAAAGGTGGACCAGGGGGGACTATAGAATATGTTTGTACGATATTGGTATCAAATTAAAGGTATTAATGAGAGTTTTAAAAGGGAGTGGTGGTAGTTGTATATGTGAAGGCGTTTTCCAGATATCGACCAAAATGTGGACCAGGGTGACCCAGAACATCATCTGTTGGATACCGCTAATTTATTTATATATGTAATACCTGCCAAGATTTTAAGGGTTTTTTATTTCGCCCTGCAGAACTTTTTCATTTTCTTCTACTTAATATGGTAGGTGTCACAACCATTTTACAAAGTTTTTTCTAAAGTTATATTTCGCGTCAATAAACCAATCCAATTACCATATTTCATCCCTCTTTTCGTATTTGGTATAGAATTATGGCATTTTTTTCATTTTTCGTAATTTTCGATATCGAAAAAGTGGGTGTGATTTCTGTCCGATTTCGTTTATTTTAAACAGCGATCTGAGATGAGTGCCCAGGAACCTACGTACCAAATTACATCAAGATACCTCAAAATTTACTCAAGTTTTCGTGTTAACGGCCATGCGGAAGGACAGACGGACGACTGTGTTTAAAAACTGGGCGTGGCTTCAACCGATTTCGCCCATTTTCACGGAATACAGTTAACGTCATAATATCTATACCTACCAAATTTCAAAAGGATTGGTAAATTTTTGTTCGACTTATGGCATTAAAAGTATCCTAGACAAATTAAATGAAAAAGGGCGGAGCCACGCCCATTTTGAAATTTTCTTTTATTTTTGTATTTTGTTGCACCATATCATTACTGGAGTTGAATGTTGACATAATTTACTTATATACTGTAAAGTTATTAAATTTTTTGTTAAAATTTTACTTAAAAAAAATTTTTTTTTAAAAGTGGGCGTGGTCCTTCTCCGATTTTGCTAATTTTTATTAAGCGTACATATAGTAATAGGAGTAACGCTCCTGCCAAATTTCATCATGATATCTTCAACGACTGCCAAATTACAGCTTGCAAATTTTTAAATTACCTTCTTTTAAAAGTGGGCGGTGCCACGCCCATTGTCCAAAATTTTACTATTTTTCTATTCTGTGTCATAAGGTCAACCCATCTACCAAGTTTCATCGTTTTAGGTAATGAATTATCGCACTTTTTCGGTTTTTCGAAATTTTCCATATCGAAAAAGTGGGCGTGGTTATGGTCCGATTTCGTTCATTTTAAATAGCGATCTGATATGAGTGCTCAGGAACCTACATACCAAATTTCATCAATTTACCTCAAAATTTACTCCAGTTATCGTGTTAACGGACGGACGGACGGACGGACGGACGGACGGACGGGCGGACGGACCTGGCTCAATCAAATTTTTTTTCGATCCTGATTATTTTGATATATGGAAGTCTATATCTATCTCGATTCCTTTATACCTGTACAACCAACCGTTATCCAATCAAACTTAATATACTCTGTGACCTCTGCTCAACTGAGTATAAAAACCATTGTATAAAGCAATATGAGCAAAGCTCGCTAATTAATTACATATGATTATATTGATAATAATTTGCGAGTAGTCGCACCTATTGGATGAGACGAGGCACTGCCACTACAACAAGAACATAATTATGGCCTGGATTTGAACGTGGGTTCCTCGGCAAACCATACTATACATATAATGCCAAGCAGGTAAACCATAAAATCAAGGGAGTGTTTTTGCCAAGTTTCAAATATCTATAGGCTCATAATGGATATTCTTACAGAGTATTCCCTTTCGTCGTGACATGCTTCAGATTTGTTCTCGGCGGGGGAAATATAGGCAGAAAGTAGAGGTTGATATGTTCCAATCAGGTAATTCCTTCGTTTAATTAAGGCTCAGAAATGGATAGTAGTACATCAAGTCTTTGAAATACTAAGAAGTTCCTGGTATTTGTAAAAAGGGTAAAGTAATTTATAACATAAATGCTAAGTGGTTATGGATTGGATTTGACAGTTCAGTGGTTGAGCTAACTGCTGGTGAAAACGTCGGCGAAAATATTTATGCAGAAGTATTTCATTCAAACACATTTTTTACAGCACCGAAACGAACACTGCACGTTTAGTTACACAAATCACTGCTGAGTATTTAATAATTTTAATGCACAATTCCTTGCACATGGCACATGTCACTTAAAGGATTTACCTCTTTTATTCCTCACTCCTGCAGCCTCGAATGCCCAGTTCTTTAACCCACAACAGCAATTTTATCACCAACCGCGTGGCGTGGGACGCCAAGGATCAGTCTCGCTTGCTAACAGCAACGCCTTTGAACGACAATTGGACTATGGGCCATTCGGTCTTACAACTGGCGTTACTAATTCACGTGCTGTTACCAAACAAAATGGTGGCACTACTAGCATAGCTAACAGCAACGCTATCTCACGTGAGGTAAACCTCGGGCCATTGGATATCGGTAGTACTCTAACACGAACGCGAACTCGATCAAATGGCGCTGTGTCTGGTGGCATAGCACAGGATTTCAATGTAGGTAATCTAGCTTTTGGTGGCTCATTATCGCGCGATAATTTAAGGAAAGGATTTGGTATATCACGTGATCCCAACGGAGGTGCCGATCTTAATTTGGGTTTGATCAGCTTTAATTTGGGTCCGAATTCACAACAAAATAAGCAAGACACATTGACGCAAGCTGAAGTGTATGCACAAGGACGTGGCGCAAAAGCGGGCGCAAAGAGCGAATCTAATACACAATTCCATCAATTTGGTGGCTTGCAAGTTACAGACACTGTTTCCAATTCGAACGCATTCGGGCGCGTTCGTAAAGGGCAGACTGTTGCAAATACCGCTGGTTTAAGTGGTGATGCTTACACAAATGCCAATACTTTTGGGCAACCTTTCTTTCGTGATGGGCTGTCAGCTCAACAATTCCCCACGCGGCGTAGAAGACAAGTGGGACCTCAGCGATTTGGATCGCGACCAAAACGTCGTGCGCAATATATACCATTTTCATATCCTGGATCGAAATTCGAACGATCTGTTGCAAGACGACGTCAGCCAGGTGCTGTGTATTTTCCTACCGATAGCTATGCGCAGTCACGAGGCACAGCTCCAAACAAAGGCGCTGAAATTGAACAACAAGCCGGTGCCAACTCGCACTCCAACCATCAATTCACTAAACAGGGTGCCTCTCAAGACAATGGCGCTTCTAGTATTGGCTCAAATTTAGCCAATGATGGCTCTAGTGGTCAAGTTAGCTCTGCTAATGTGGATAATCAAAATCAAGTGAGCACAGATGGTAGTTCCAGTTCGAATAATGCACAAAGCCAATCACTTAACTTTGATCCCAACCAACAGCAGGCGTCTTCAGCCAACGTGGGCACTTCTCAAATACAATCTAAAGATGGTGAAAGCATAGGTTCACATGGTAATTCACAATCCACAAACAATGGAGAATTTGGTTCCGTCAGTAACACCGCCAATACTAAAACAGATGTCGTGCGTAATGGTAACTCGGAGCAAGTTATTGCTGATTCTAGTAGTCAGTCCATATTTCAGGGTGCTAACGGTCAAAATGCTGGTGCAAATACAAATGCAAACGTAAACTCACAGCGTGGACCCAACGGGTTTGTAAGTAATTCAGCATCCAGCAGTGCAACGGCCACTAACAAGGGTGGCGCGAATGCTATTGCATCCGCGTCATCATCATCTTCAGCTGGTGGACGTGGTGGAAATAGCGCGAACACAAATGCTAATGCAAATGCCATTGGATTCAACCAATTCGGTGGTGGATTTGGTCAATTTGGTGGTGGATTTAGTCAATTTGGTGGTGCACAAGCTAATAGTGGCGCGAATCGTGGTTGGGGACGATAACATAGAAGAATTAAACAAAGAAAGTCAAAGCTAGAAATACTATGGTAATAAATTTATTTAAATTATTTCTTTATAGTTTTTTTAATGTTGATCAATTTGTTGTTAAATGCATATATAAGAAAAATGTTATGCACACTATTTTTAGCACACTGCACGGCACGTGCACAGAACTGCAATCAGACCGCATGTACTCCATTATCATCCCAGATAAGGCACTTTTGTTGAAAGCTCAACTGGATGTCTTTATTAGCATTTGTTTAATACCCGATTTGTTTGCCGTGAGGAGGAGAGGTTGGTTTGATATGACTGATAGGCTAATGGTGAATGCAAAGTGCTGTGATGGTGGTATAACATGCTTCCAGTCATACCTAGCTAGGACATCTTACGCGAATGGAAGAATAAGCTCCGGTGCAGAAGATATGAAGTGGGAATTAACTGAAATAGTCAAGTGAGCTCATGGCGCCTAAATTCCTCATCACTTCGACCAAGTCGCTTCAAGCCGCAGCTAACTTCGCAAACATAACTCTTATTTGGGTACCTGGTCATTGAAAATCGAAGGCAACGAGAAGACAGACGAAGGCGGTCATGATGCATCATCCACTTATACCAATCAAAAGAAACATACAAAGCAGATTCAAGGAGTAAGCAGTCTCTTACTGGTACTCCTTTGACACCAGCAAATTATCCAAACAAACAACCTAGCCGAATTATGAGTGTAGGTGAAAAGAAGATCTACTGAATAGGTCAAGGAGAGACATCTTTAGGATCACTGCTACAATCACGGGACACTGGACAGCAAAGAAACAATCGCGTACTACCTGTGCAAATGCCCCGCTCTAGCACACACAAGGTTTCTAACTATGGGTAATTATATGCTGCCGGAACTTAAGGCAGTAGTTTGATGCTCTATAAAAATATCATTGTCCGCACGAAATGGTTCGAAAGGAGTACCGTCTTGCCATACAAAAAACAGCAACAATTGGTTCCGTGCGCTACTTGGGCTCGGATATTTGGTGTCCGAGCGACACAACAACCAACCAAGCAACAAGACTAGTTCATACTTCATATACTACCAGATGATATATTTTACGCAGCATCTTGTAATTTGCTGAAGTTCGAACAGTATACAACTGTTCAGAGTTTGAAACTTGTTGTATGATAAAATTAGTGATTTGCACAGGTTTTTCGTATCTGTTTCTTTCTTTAGAGGCGCGCAACTCCTGTAAATGCTGTTAAAATCATCTCGATTTCTTCAACGTGCAAGACAAACGGCCCGTGTTTCGGGATTGTGGCAGTCATTGTAAGCATTTAACTTCTTTACTTATTAAACAGTTCATGTGTTCATGGCTGGTTTGATTTTCCTGCCCATGTCTGAGGAGAAATGGTTGCATACTGCTATATGAATTGTATGTTTCTTTTAATTGAAGTGTGTGTATGATGTATCTCGGCCGTCATTGCAAAATCCACCAAAGCTCCTCTCTTTACAGATTAGTCTTCCTTCTCGTTGCTTTCAACATTCCAGTAATCAAAATCCTATACGTGCTGCGCTATGAAGCGACCTATTCCAGTTGCTGATGGCTTTGGATAATGAGTTGAGGAACTGAAGCGCTTAAAAATTGCATACCTAGCACGCTTTCACTGAGTCCTTCGACAGGAGTGTACGGGAACTCTCTATACTCATAACTTCTGCTTTGAAGATATAAGCCGAGTTAGAAAGGCTAACTAAAAGCAATACCTTAACTTAAAAATAAAATAAACACAAGGTGCGATAACCTCCGAAGAGATTGTAGGCCAAGCTTCTCTTCCAATTCAGGTCTTGCTCTTTTTAATTTACCCTACAAATTTTTTGGGATGGGTCCTACATGTTTTATGCCGACTCCAAACGGAATTTGCAAGGCAGATGTATTTTCACTGAGAAGCTTTTCACGGCAAAAATACACTCGGAATTTTGCCAAAACACTTCTGAGGGGCGACCCCTATTAGACAAATTTTTTTCTAATTGAAAATAGTTCTTTCCAAATTTTTGATGTTACTTTGGCCGGGAGTTGAACCTTGGACCGTCGGTGTGTTTAAGAAGCACGCCACCACCACACCATAGCGACCGCCTTAGCTTGCTCAGAAGTCATGCCAGCTCTCACAATTACCTTATAACTCCTGTAACAACTCAGAGATTTGAGCATCCGATGATGAAGTCACACTGGTAAGCCTGCCTAGAATACCACTGTGACCATACCTCCCAGAGTTCCAACAGTCAGACTCACGAAGTCTTACAGCCAAATAAGTTACAGTTTCACGTATTTGAAGTTAGAGGTAAGTGGTCATAATGCTCAGTGGACACGACCTAAGTGCACATCTTGCCCCTCCAAAGGCTGCTGGCTTAACTCTATTCACCTCTATCGTATCGTATTGTTTGTCCTAAGTTATCAAAATACTATTCCCTAAGACGTTCCCACCCCACTTTCAATATAAAGTTGCCCGCTAAGCTTACTTTTTCATATTCATATATTTACACAAATGCTCGGGAGGCTGACATACACACGTTTTATTGCGGTTCTATTTCAAAACCAGACGTATATTTTCTACAATACTTACTGTGGAAGACGTGTTACTCAATAAATACTATTGTCTTAATGACACTTAGTGGACGGTCATCCTTATTTTTTGTACATTAACGTCATCCTTCGTCATTACGACGACGACTTATTTTAAATCCATTTTCAGATTAATAATTCAGTTAATAATTCACAGTCTTCTATCAATTGGCTTCACCTTTAAGGCATTACCTTTCAAAAAATATAAAACCACAATTTGTGGCAGGAATTCTCATACAAGTCTTTAAGTTTCTTAAAACTAAATCTTTAAATCCAAATAGGAAAAGCAGCTTTTAAAGTTCTAACCTCAGATAATACAGGAGGCACAAACATCCTCTTTATGCTCTCCACATAGGTGTTTATGGCACTTGGCGCATACCACCTTCGTCGTTCTTCGTTTGGAAGAAGGATACATGGCACAAGTTTTCCATTCTTTAGTTTCTGTTGCTGGTATCATAATTTCAGATCCATTTGTAGCATGATCAGGACGTAAACTTAGTATGTCATATCTTATCGTAGTGGTAATAGTTGTCACACTAAGTCTGTCATTTAATGACTATTTATAAGGCTAGTGAAAAGCTTTTGTCCGACTTTAAATATATTGTATGTGTAAATAACATACGAATTTATAAAAGAAATGTTCAAGATACCAAAAATTGGCACAATGGCCAACTGTTCGTTTTTCTTGAACAACTCATTGCGCTGCACATCTTATCCAGAGTGTCTACTCCCCCTTTGGTTTCGTTGTAAAACTCGACCATGGTTGGCTTATTTGAAACGGGATTAATAGTACCTTTTTCATTGCAAGATGACAGCAGATAGACTATTTTGCAAGGTTTTTTTGGTTTATAGGATAATAGAGTTAAATTTTTGTCGTAGAAACACATCGACGTTCCGTATTTACGTCCCTTTTTGTTTTTTAATTCAGAAGGTTTTCCGCTTTTCTTGATCTGAGTGTGCCAACTATTGTTAAATTGTACGGGTGATTTCCCAACGACTGAGCCAAAGGTATTGATGTAAAGAAGTTATCCATCGTAATACTTCTATTCGAGCCATGTACTGACTTTGTCAGCCCTTTAACGTAGAACTCATAAAGTTACATATGTATACCTCATCCTTCGTCAATTTGACTACGCCATAAACAAAACCGAAAAAAATCTACTTACGATTTGCGTGCTGCTCTGTGTGCGTAGATTTAAAGAGAGTAAACAACCGACTAGCGCGGAGATCAACACGAACAATAAAAACATATTTACAGTGAAAATAAGATCGTGCGTAGTCGTTTTGACGAAGGATGACCGTCTAGGTTTAAGTATCTAATCAATTTTATTGCAAATATGGTAAGACAGTTTGTTAAGCGTTAAATAAACCAGGGATGCACCTTAACGTTAAGCTAATCGTTTATCAAAAAATTTCCACCGTTTCCGTTGAAACACTTCGAAATATTATCGATAAAGTAATTATCAAGATAAATTGTATCTCGTTTTTAACCGAAACGAAAAGCTTTCGGTAACGTTAAAAATGTTAACAAAAACGTGATACTTTGTGTTTGAATTGTGCTGGCAATGCTATATCCATGGTGAAGCCGTAAGGTGGTAACAGCGAGCGGACATACACACGCAAACTCCATGTAATTTGTTTGTGTAATTCGTTGGTGGTAATGTCAAAAATACTCTGAGAAATGTTCGTACTGTCAAAATTCATGAGAAAAGTTGCAATCAGCTTGGCTAATGCTTTCACCTTTAATGACTCCGCCATCAATCAGCTTTGCCAGCATAGTTTGAAATTAATAATCAACATAAACGATTTGATTTCGTTTTGATATGGCAGAAAACGAAACAAAATCATTTCGTTAATTTGACGTTCTTAATGTTAATAAACGAAACGAAATGACTTTGTTTCGTTTACTAACGTTAATTATCATAACGAAATGATATCGGTTCGTTGGTTAAGCATGCCTGAAATAAATTATTATGAAATCATACACTATTTCGTTTTGAACGCAAGAAAGTAAAAACGTGTAGCCTACTTTTAGGCTACATTGTACTGCACCACACTATAAACCGTTGCATAATTTCAGGCACAGATTAACACTCTAATGTGTTTTCAGACATTAGACAGCCCTGGCTTTACACTGTCAACAAAACAAATACGCCAGCAGAATTATTGAAAAGTACTAACGTTGCGCAGACGCAGCCAAAAGAAGCCCCACAAGCAATGCCACTAATCAATTACGCTCATCTAACGCAACAACAGTTACAGCGAAAACAACAACAATTGGGCACCGAAGTTAATGATTTGCAAAAGCCAGCCATAAATGATAATAGCAACAACAGAAACTATTACAACAACTATATACCAACAACGCAGCAACCAGCAGCGCAAATTATAAACCAAATCAAAAATGTGAAACCTAATAACTATAATCAATATTATGGTGTAAGATTAGCACAATCACCAACTCGAATACCACCAGCGAGTTATCCACATACATATAGAGGTGCTAGTCCAGACAATGGAAACAAATTTCCGTATACGCCACAGAGTTCGGCTTTGACCACCGCAGCCACATACAATGCATCTGCAGAACAATTCGAAGTGATCAATACATCGGAACGTAGCGCTCGTACTTTTACGTTTATAGGTGATTTGTTGTCGGGGTTGTTTCCGACATGTGTTGATCCCTGCACTATCTCAGCATACTATCAAAATCGTTGCTGCATAAACTTGGCAACTGCTCCGTCGGCTTCTGGTTGTTGCCCATATGTACCTCCACCTATTTCGCCACCACGTCCAGTTTTGGTTGCACGTCCTACAATCAATTGTTGTAATACTTGTGGATATGGTTTCTATGGTCCACCACCCTGCAGCTATTATGGTGGTGGTGGAGGTGGTTATTACGGAAGTGGAGGAGGTGGCTCTATCGGTGGTAATCCAGGTGGCTTATATATCGGCGGAGGGTTGGGCAATTTGGCTTATGGCGGTCTAGGTATCTCATTACGGCCGATAGGGTAGCTACAATATTTAGAAGATTTGGGCGAATTAATATTTTTATTTTTATTTTATTTTATGTACTGTAAAATTATAAACACATGTATGTGTATTAAAATGTAGATACATAATTTTATAGCGTTAATTATTTTAATCAAATTAATTTATGAACCTTTCTATACAAATAAATAGTTATTTGAACTAAGCCGAAATTAAAACACTGCTTTTTGCTAAACCACCGAAGGAATGCATGAAGGTACTACTGGTTTGAGTGTTATATTTGGACCTCGTGAAGTGCATACATCCAGGACACAGAAACTATGCCTGGATTCGATCATGATGCAAAAAGCACATCTTCGACCGGTCTCTAGTTTCATGTTCGCTCTAAATAAGTTTAAGAAGAATGATTTTGCAGTGTCTCTGTAAAGTTATTGGGCAGCTTATAACAGCGAACCAAAAGGTTTCGGTACAAAAAATATTTACAAAAGCATCTCCCTGTCTATAGCCAGAAGACGATTCTGATGTGATCTGAATTTCATTTGAAGCTTTGGCCTAATGCTGGTAGGTAGATATGTGCGTCTTACGAAAGAATGATAATTTTTGCAGCAACTAATCAGCACATCGAAAAATTAGGGGCAGTCAATGTTTGGCATAACCGGAGGCCTGAATACTATCCCAACTTCTGCACGTTATACCATGATGCCCATTCCACCTGTAGATGTGTTGCAATAAGCTTTGAGTCTCGGGCTGCTTTCGCGCAGACCATACAGCCATAGAAGTATAGCGTCATCAAAGACTGAATGAACAGGTTACCTAGTTCCGTATCTGCGCTTCGATAGAGCTGCAAGGTCGGCGAATGTGCTCACAAATGGTAGACGAGACTATTCACTACAGTTCCAAAGTAATGGAAGGGGTAGAATCAACGGATTGTACAAGCTGCTGCCGTGACCATTGCAGCGGAAGCCCTAAAAAAAAAAAAACCTTAAACTATTTAGGCAATAATATCCCATAGCACAACACATAAAAGTGTGTAAGAGTTTAATCAATCCCTGGAAAGAATCGGGAAAGTGAGAAATATATGGGGTATTCCATCGCATTTCGACCAATTTTGAACCCGACCCCTTTAGAATTGACTGAAAGTTTTTTTCTTTTTCTAGTTTACGAAAGACGTTTTTCAGAATTTTTTCAAATTTTTTCATCCAACTCAAAAAAAGTTATGAATTTTTAAAAAACACCGTTTTTCTTTTCAAAATGCTATAACCTTTTCAAAAATTGACCGTTTGGGATCTTTTTTTTTTTTTAAGTGGTTTTAAATGTACTTTTCGGAAAAAATACAAAAAAATTTTTAAAGTTTTTTTTTTAATTTTTCAGTTTTTCGAGATTTTTCGAATTTCGCCATTTTTTTTCTCATAAAAAACGTCAATCAATTCTGCAATCATCACCACTAATCCCGGAGTGGGCCGATTTTTTTTTTATTTTTTTTATTTAATTGAAAAAAAAAATTTCAAAAATAAAAAGTTTTTTTATCAATTTTATTTATATAACAAAAAATGTAAGAAAATGATTTTTAGGTATTCTTTTCTTTATATATTATGGTAATCTACGATTAAAATGACTCGCTTTCGCTGTCCAGCTGTGTCAGTCATTAATCCTGGTTATTTTAAACGTAGATTACCATAATATATAAAGAAAAGAATACTTAAAAATCATTTTCTTAAATTTCTTTGTTATATAAATAAAATTGATAAAAAAAATTAAATTTTTGAAAATTTTTTTTCAATTAAATAAAAAAAATATAAAAAAAAATCGGCCCACTACGGGATTAGTGGGGATGATTGCAGAATTGATTGAAGTTTTTTATGAAAAAAAAAATGGCGAAATTCGAAAAATCTCGAAAAACTTAAAAATTAACAAAAAAAAACTTTAAAAATTTTGTTGTATTTTTTCCTAAAAGTACATTTAAAAATAATTTAAAAAAAAAGACCCCAAACGGTCAATTTTTGAAAAAGTTATAGCATTTTGAAAACAAAAACGGTGTTTTTTTCAAAATTCATAACTTTTTTTGAGTTGGATGAAAAAATTTGAAAAAATTCTGAAAAACGTTTTTCGTAAGCTAGAAAAAGAAGAAAAACTTTCAGCCAATTCTAAAGGGGTCGGGTTCAAAATTGGTCGAAATGGGATGGAATACCCCATATATCTCTATAGGCCTGTAACGTAAACGTCCCATTCAGATTGGTCAAGACTGAAAGAAAATGCGTGAAAGAAATGCGTGCAAACAACCTGAGTGCTGAAAGTTACGGAAATACATGTTTACATGTTACAATCTTTGAGAAAAGCAGTCACTTTTAGTGATAAACAGGAGGGAGATGGGTATTCTGACTGAACACTACTTTCGCGCGTCACATGTTTTAAATTAGTTCACGTCAGTGAAAGCAGACGTAGAACGTACGGATTGCAGGAGGAAACATTAGAGCACGTTGCGTGCTCGTGATCTGCGCTCGCAGGTGCCATAGGTCCTATAAAGCTTCTTGTCTTAGTCAAGAGAACGAAATTTTTTTTAAAAAAAGGGTCCCAGTTTTGATAGAGATTTTTAGTTGGTTTGATGTGTAAATTTCTGACAACTCTATGGAATCATTCATTTATGCGAGGCCCTTACATTGTTCGGCCTGTTCACTCTAACCTAACTTCACCACCCTTCCGATTCGCATTAATTAACCTGACGTTACTGAACAATCTCCACACATGCCCTTTTAATTTACGCCAGAATTCATCATCAACCATTCACCACTCCTCAATTGTTCTCTGGTTCCTCCCGATTAGCCACTCCAACACCACCAGTCAACGGCTAAATTATCAGCACCGCCGCTCAAGTGTCCAACATCGTTTAACTCCTCCAGTCGATTTGGTTTCCAGCCAGCTGCGCACTTGGATATCTGTCAACTGATTCAACGTTCCCTCCTCCAAATGGTTAATTTTAGCATCATCCACCTATACTATTTCCAACTTCGGCATCGAGCATCGACTTCACCATGAGCGCCCTCTTATATTGAGTCGCCGACGTAGTTGTATATCGCCACCTTCCAACCATTCCAACCAGTTACAGCTCTTCGTCACTGGTGTGTATATCGGAATTAAATAATACAACAGTTTAGAAGACGAACGTAGGACCTCCACTCGGCTCTGTATTGGTTGAGAGATATCCCATTATTTTCATATTACATTTAAAATGCCTGTGGTAAAACCATACACTAACAAATAAGAAGTTGAATTTCACATAACCCAGTTAAGTACATCAAGCAAATACTCTGCTGACAAATTTAGCTTGCATGGAAAGCAGTGCGGGAAAAGAAGTCGCCAGTAGTCAACTTTTACCCCGTAAACTGAAGCTTACGCTTAACACTCTCCTTCGAAGTAAATATAATCGCTGCACCCCCACAAGCCAACTTGAACATTCCCATACATTAAATCGAATTACGAAAAAAGAAATGTGCTTAAAGTTCTTATCGGGAAGTTAACGTTAAGCGTCAGCCCAAACCAGCCAAGGATCTCATCCTATATACTACAAATTCGGCGAATTTATGCAAAGTGTGCGATATGAGTCATTTAAGAGTCGTTGTTGTACGCATATCGCACTGATTACACTTACAACGAGGATAGGGCTGAAAAACAAAATTGGAGAAGCAAAAAGAAACAACAACAGAGACAGAAAGTTTGAAAAGAAGCGATACTAAAACTTGGCAGGAAAAGCACTGTGACAATAACTAGCAAACAACAAAAAAGCAAACTCAGTTTGTAAAAACTATGTCGCAGTGTTGTTTTTGCCTGCTGATAAGCCATGCAACCCAACGGGGACAAATTAAATGGTGCAAAATGCGACTATAATACAGACATAATTATAGGAGCAAAAAAAGGTTGCGTGTATCCCACTAGAGATATACGCCGCCGATAAACGCCGCCTCCGCCGCCGATTAGGTTCGTTTTTCGCACGCCGCCGCCGAATGTGAAAAATATCGGCGCCCGGTGGCGTCCGGCGCGGTACTATATTTTCTACTCGTTTAAGACTGTTTAGGCCATTTATTGTTCAAATCGAAAATTGGCCGGATATGGTCGAAAGTGGTATTAACGGATGCGCATCACTGTCAGTTATAAGAAACTAATTGCGAAATTTAACTCTTTCTAACTGTTCAAAAATTATTTAAAAAAACAGGTGTTTTCGATGTCAGCTTAACACAGACTTTGCACCACCCAATTCACCAAGTTATTAAAACAAAACACTAAAAGAAACGTTATATAATAAACTTATAAAATCAATTTGCATATTCTTTCCAAAAAATAATGAACAACGAATTCAAATAAAATTACACAAGGCGTTTCCAATTGTTTTCAAGTTGTTAAAAAAAGCAAAAAAAATGCCGGTTTTTTTCTTAATTTTATATTGCGATTGGCTGAAAGCATAAGCGAAATCAGTGATGCAAAATCCTTTAGTAGGTTCTAGAGGCATAAACACTCCTTTAAAATGTTTTTTACCTTATACTTAAGTTGAGAATATATGTACGTATGAGAAGGGTTTGAAAAACCACTTGGGCTTACATTCAAACATCTGTTGTTTATTTGCGAAACTTTAAAATAGCGTCTGAAATGTTAATTTTAATTTTAACACTTCATCCTTCTACACCCAAGTCTCCCGGTTTGACATAAAGTTGGCGGCCCTATTCAAAATTATTCCCTTGGAGTTAATTACATTGATTATAGCCTATCAACCAAGTTGAAATATCACCTACACGTTACGGCTCCTTTTACAAATGTGAATACGTAGGCACTTATATGTATTTAGCAGGTGAGGCTTTGTCGTTCGCAAGAACACTCAAAGTGGTGAAGCAAAAGCTTTCCCAAGGCAGCCGAAAAAATTATCGTGTGTGCTACTACCCTAACGAAGTGGACAGTCGAACTAGTCTGAAGACTGAAGGTACGTGGTCATCAATAATGAGCTCTTATATCATTAGGTCGCAAAACAGCAGTAAACATTTTTCAACTTAAAATCGGTCGACTTTCATTCTAAAATATTGTTACGAATATTATAGCAAAACTAAGGGGTACTGCCATCTCTAAGCCGATGGTAAGCAGCGCCTTGTATGCACATCCATAAATCAATCATTATGTATCTACATAAACGAATCAATCATTATGTCTACACATATGTACGTATACGCAGCTGAGAAGCAAAGCACATCCACATGCATATATCTGAGATACTCCCGAAAGTATGCAATGAGAGAAGCTATAAAATCGTGCAATTGTAGTTACAGCTGAGAAATTTGATAGCTGATGGCCAACTAGTAGATTCTGGAAATGGAAGCGCCTAGAAGATGCGAACGAGGAAATCAAAGATTATAAAAGGCAGCGACAGATAGAGGCGCTAGAATCAGTTTCAATTAAGCATAATAAAGGCCATTTTGCATTATTAAATATTGGAGTTATTTATTCAACAGTTTAGTGATGCGAACTTAGCAGAAGGTTGCAAGTAAGAGGATTTGCAAGTAAATTCGTTACATTATCGTTTTGATTTAACGAAGATTATTGAAATCAATGATGTGAAGACAAACGTCTACAAACTCTGGTCCACATTTTAAAAATTTTATCCAGGGTCCTTGTAAAATTTTTATTATGTAGATGCGCCGACGATTATACGATTTTCACCCATTACGCAATGACGGCATCGTTGGCCGAACTCCCTAACGTTTCAATTGGTTTCTCTGGTGTAGCTCGGCAAAAGCATCCGTTGGAAAGTCTTCGGAGCTACACCTAGAGCTTCTAGGAAATTGACGTCGACGAAGGTATGCGTTCGAAGTCGCAGTCCTATAGCTTCTGTGCTGGCATATGGTGTGAGGGTCAGAAGGCCGGTAGCGACTGGTGGTCGGGATTGCTACTGTTCGCACATCAGGAATTGCAGCTCTTAAAAACAGCCGAAAAAACTGGAGGTGCCCTGTGCCACGAGAGTCATGAGTATTAATAGACCATTAATAGCAACCGTAAGTCAACTTTGTGCGTGGCCGCCAAGGAGCCACAAATGATTTAAAGAATTTGTGTTCGCGACGATTATTAAGGAGTTAACCCTAGGTGAAACTACGCTTTGCACGTGATATGCAGACAAAAGTGTGACTATTTTATGTATCTCTATTTCTTTTCAGCAGACCCCGGATCTTTTCGAAATGGCCAACACGTTGATTTCCTTAAATACGTACAAACAAACCCTTTCATAAAAACTATTTTTTTAAATCAAAAATTCAAGCTTTTCAAAGTAAGAACACCGGCGTACGCCGCCGGTATATAATAGAGCCTGCGCCGCCGCCGCCGATTAAGTGATCGGCGTAAAACTCTATATCCCACACGCACTTGGAAACCAAAATAAATACAAATAAAAATGCATTAAATATTTTCTCAGCATCTTTTCTTTCTTTTTTCTCATGTTTCTCTTATTTTTTTGTTCAGTCTAATGGCCTAAAAATTATACTAGCCTATTTTTTCACACGCACTTCGTTGCCAGTCTCACGCACTCAGGCGTTATAATGACGTCGGCTAACTTTCTGCACACTTTGACGTATACCCTTACGTGCAGGGCGTACCAATTGCGGCGTATCCTTGGCGGAGTACAAAAACAAAGGAACCTCCTCGATTCCGGCTTGTAAATGTGTTTGGCGCAAAGCAGCTGGTCGTAGCGCATCTTCTACAGCCAAACGACGTACGGCTTGTACATTTGCTGTTGCAATTTTAGTTTTATCTACAGATAAATTATCTAGTAGCTGGTCCACATCATCTTCCTTGACATTGAGTGGCTCATCTTCGGCATTTGGTTGCTCATTGACAACAGCAACTGGTTTATTTTCATCTTTCTCTTCAACTTCTACATCACCTCCAGCTTCGGCTTGATTCAACAGATTTTGTATGCTATCCAAGTTAGCCAAACCATTAAGCTCGAGTTGGTCATGCAATTCGCTGGGTATGGCAATAGCTTGTACATCACGATGTCCAGAGATGCCGTTTGGTGTTGGTATAAATTGCACATCGGCAGGAATTTCCGAGGTTGGATAGACTGGCACTAATTCGGCTTCATTTGCATCACTTGATCTGAGAAGAATCAACGAAATGGGCACAATCTTTTTGAATTTCAGCAAAACTAATTTTTTAATGGCTAGTGCACCGGGAAACACGCGTCCCTGTTTATGTGATAGTGCACGCTGTTGTGTGCCAGGATGAGGTCGACGTCCAGCTGGACTAAAGGGCGCAGGTGAAAAGTCATCATCATAGTGGTATTGGTTTTGGACAGCGTGACGTGCTGTAAATAAAGAACGAAATGATATCGGTTATTCATATATTTGTCTCAGGTAATTTTCAGCAAGTAATGAGGCTTGAAGTCTAAAAAGTACAATGTAATTGTTTATTACTAAAAATGATTACTATGAATTTACTTGAGTGAATTTTTCAGAGTTCGCCTACAAAAAAGACAAAACAGTATCTTCTTCTCAGGTTCTCATAGATTTAAAAGTATTTTGCCATTTATAGGTCCAAGGCTTTGAGGAAAGGAATTTGACAAAGTTTCATACAATTAATTGGCGGAGAATGGTAAAAGAGATTATTTTTAATACAGTTTGATAATTTCACGAATGGAATTATCCACGACTGCTGGGTTCTTATTATTCCCTTTCGTTTAGTAGTCGTTGAACAATCAGAGTTGCAGCATTGACAGAGGCTATTTTTTATATGCGCATTTCTAGAAGCATATTTTGGAAAGAAACGCCCCTGCCTATAATGTTTTAATGATGATGTATGACGTTAGCAATATATTTTGTTCTATTTTTATGAGACTCAAGCACTAAAATAATATTTTTTAATAGAATATTTAGGTATTGTTTTTTGAGTTTTAACAAATATGCGTGCATGCGTTGCTCGTTAGTCAACGAATCAAATCATAAGTCACTTATCATTCCTGTTGTGACGTATCGCACGCACTCCGTGACATATTTTATAATCAGTAATATTATGAGTCTATTTGACCTACATCAATTTCATTTCGCTTGTGCCTCAAAGTGATCGCAGCGTAAATGAGTCAGGTGAAGTGTTGAGTTCTCCTGGAGCACGCTGCCTTTAATTCTTTGGAACGCTAAGTCTATTTGAATATACCAAGGACGATTGCTATATGAATCATTTAGAATAATATTTTCGTCATGTGTATTAGTTAGATGGTAAAGAGAACATTTGTCGACCGCCGAACTGTAGTTGTAGCGAGCGCTTTTGTGTACAGATAATTTTGAAGATATGGTTCCTTGATTTAAAACAAATGCTCTTTTCTCAAGTGTAAATAATAGGCTCAGCTAATTATATCAATACACATGTCTATTATTATGACTTAATATAGTAATTTTTTATTATTATTATTTTTTTTTTTTGATTAATTATATTTTCAAAATATACATAAGAAATATATGCTAATTAACCCATGTCAACGAACTTTCAAAGCTTCCAAGAACCCTTCTGTAAATCAAGCATTAACTTACCATGCGCGTAGTAGGCCAAAAATAACACAAAGAATGTAACACTCAACACTGATTTTTCATTCATTTTATAACAATAAAACGTTGTTTTTGTTATATACTTAAAATATTACAAATGGAGAAGATGTGTCTTCTCTAAAGATCGACTAGTCAATGCTTTAAGGCGCCAATACCCATAGACGATTTATATGAAGAAACGAATGCAGAAAGCAAAAATAAGAAGAACTAAAAATCAAATCTGATGAGTAGTTAAAAGTTCTAACAGTATTTGCAGAAAGACAACAAGTCGTTTGAAATAAATTAGTTCACTTAAACACTTATAAATATTTAGTTATATTAAACAAAAAAAAAAATATTATTTAAGAAATTCGCTGAATTTGGCAAGCGTATAAAATTTATCTACACGATGCCGAATATTTGTGGGGCAATGCTATATAACATTTCTCCGCCAATTTCTGTTAGTTGAAGTTATTAAATGAAGATAGAAATCAGACTCTAAACAATGAAAGCGCAATAAATATTAATTAAGATGGAAAACAACTGTGGGTATGGTTAGATTGTTAGCAACAATTTGTACCAAAACACAATTGCCAAAAAAGAAATAAAAAAAGAATAAAATAATGCTAATTTTTACAAGCGCAGTGGTGCTAATTTATCCGGCAATAAAATAATACAGAAACAAAGCCATAATACGAGGGCAAGTAGGTAATTCAGCAAATGAGTTTTAAATACTAAAATATTTATAAAGTAAATCTGGATATGACGTGTAATAGTGTCAATGGAACTAAAGTCAATTGACATTGATTCGCTTTTGAAAGAAATCCGGAAGAGAAATAATGTCAACTAATTTAAGTTCCCTTCAGACTATTTGCTGGGAGAAATAAGATTGAATGACGTTGCGGTTGTTAGATCGTCTAAATCCTTTTTTTTTATTTTTGATCCAAAGTTTTCATATTTTGATTGAATATTAAATTTTTTTTCGAATTAATTTCCAAAAATTAAAAAAGGGCACAGACGAAAATTTGGACTAAAAACTTGCGCGATTTTTAATTCCATATTTTCTTTTCAAGTGCGACTTTTATTCCAAAGTTCGGTGGAGTTGTCCATAAGAAGTTCTGGCGTAAATTTGCGTTTGCAAAGATAATGAATGTCAATGATTATCATACAAATTTTATTTCGGATTTGGAATTAATGGCATTGACATTACTTCCGGGTTAATGTCAATTGGCGCTAGTTCTATTGACACTCTTACACGTCACGAATCTGGAACTCGTATTAAGCTTTACAAGAATGTAGAATGTAGAAATTCATAGCTTCTTAATAGGTGAAAACACCTTAAATAATAACGATAAATTTGTGCCTTTGTCTTTCTGCGCTTGCTTATTGTAAGGACAAGTCAAAACAATTGCTTCTGGCGCCTTTCTTGATATTGAGTGAGTGTTTAAATATATCCTGCCTGGGGCTATTAGTAATTCCCTGAGTGTCGAGGGGACTCTGGTTAAATTCATTCACAAATTTCGGTACTACAGAACTGTTGCAGCGGAGTGAGGAGGAGCAACAATTGAAACAAAGATATGAAGAGGCACGCCATAGCCGGGTGTTCTATGTCCTATACTCTGGATTTTCATATTTCATATTTCATATCTTTATTAAGTCAAATGCTAGCAATCTTACTGACTAGATTACAGGTTAACTTAGTACTAGTTTTTTTATTTTAAAGTAAGATTTACTGAGATAAGTAATAGGACTCAATGCGTGCCTTAAACAGAGACCTTGGCATGGCAAAGTCCAGGTCAAGGCTTCTGGATAGGCGATTAAATTCTACAAGACCTCTTATAAGAGGTGCGAAACTGAAGTAATTCGAACGCAGCACTTCAACGCGGAATGTACTGTGAAAGCGGAGAGCTCTGTTAGGGACATTGAAATTCAACTGCCCAAGTAGTTCTGAGCAGTCAATGGCACCGGATATTATGTCAAAAATAAACATTACGTTTTGAACAAGACGTCTAACTTCAAGTGGCAAGACATTGATAAGCATGCATCTTGCATTGTAGGGTGGCAGGGGATTAACAAAGTGCAGAGGTTGAAGAGCAAATCGTATGAACTTGCGCTGAATTCTTTCAATTCTTAAAGAGTGTGAGGACTATATGGGATTCCAGATGACTGATGCATACTCTAACTTGGAACACTTATTGTATAAGATTTTCCTGGTATATGGGTCCTTGAAATCCTTGGCATATCGTCGCAAGAAAGCTAAGTTGGCATAAGCCTTTGGTATGAGAAAGTTTACATGATTACAAAAAGTAAAAGATGAGTCAAAAATTACGCCAAGATCGCGAAACTCATAAATTGACGCAAGAGTTACATTTGAAATCGAGTATGCGAATGAAACCACATTCGTAGACTTAGTATACGTCATGTGGCAGCATTTACTAATATTGAGTCGCAGATTATTTTGACAGGCCCAATTATTTATAGCATTCAGATCTTCTTGCAGACGCAATGCATCAGAAGTACAGGAGATTCTCCGAAAGAGTTTTAAGTCGTCAGCATAAAGCAAATAATTCGAATAGTTTATGCATGAGCCAACATCATTAATAAACATTAAGAACAAAATAGGACCAAGGATGCTACCTTATGGTACACCCGAAGTTGCTGAGAATTCATAAGACTTAGTTCTCTCGATTTCAACAAAAGATATTCTATATATATGGTGTCAACTTGACATCCATCCTTAAACGCAGAGACACAAAACTGAGAGAAAACAGCCAGATTTGTAGCAGTCGAACGTCCCGCAATGAAACCATGCTGACATGGATCGACTATTTTATTTATAGCGAATGATACTTTGTTTTTAACTACCTTTTCAAAAAGTTTTGAACATGTTGACAGTTTGGATATTGGCCTATAATTCTTTACTTCATTTTTATTGCCTGACTTGAAGATAGGAGTTATAGACACCAGCTTCCAGCGATCAACAAAAACTCCAAACTATAGCGAAATATTGAAAATGTGGCACAGTGGCACACAAAGAGAAATACTACACTTCTTAAATAAAAAAGAGGACAATCCATCAATATCATTTTTGATTGAGGTCTGTAAGGAGGATATACCCAAGATAATATCGGTCTCAGACAAGGACAGAGACCCAAAGTCTAAAGGTTTTGGGCTATCAGTAAGATACCTGTTATCAAAATTATCGGCCTCAACAACAAACGTAGATTTGAAAAAATCAGCAAAAAGATTTCGACCAAACTGTTGGAGCAAATGTCATTAAATTTGACACAGGTAGGTATATTAGAACAATCTTTCTTTGAACGAACATAGTTCCAAAAAGATTTAGGATTAACTTTCAACTCATCTTCAACTCTAGAAACGTATTTGTTGTACAAAAACTTATCAAGAACATTGAACTGCGTCATATAGGAAGTATACTGATCTTTAGAAACAGTATCGGTGGTATCCTTGTATAATTTAAAGTACTTATTTCTTTGATTTTTTCAACTTTTTCAACCTAGTATTGCACCAGGGTAGTTTGTGAACTTTAACTGGTAGGAGAGAAAGATTCCTACTGAATATGTCAGCCATCTTTACCAGAAAAATGTCGAAACATTCAGTTGCATTTTTAGCAAAGAAAAAAGATGTCCAGTCTATTTCAGATATGAGAGAGTTTAAGGATTCGTAATTTGCATCCTTAAAGTTATAGGCGCGCTCATTATTACTTACATTGTTTTTCGGCACTAGGTCGAAGAATTCAATAGATAAATATAGGGCTACATGATGCATATCTGATTTATATATAGAAAACACACATTCAGTCAAGTGAGTTATGAGGTTTTCATCGACAAAAATTAGGTCCAAAATATTGTTTAACTGGTTCACGAAACTGTTAATCTGAATTAAATTGGCACTAAAAAGGGTGTCTAAGAAATTAATCTCATGGGGATGATGAACATTAGTAGGTGTTAAGATATCATCTTCTAGTAATTTCGACCAAACAACCTTGCTGAGATTAAAATTGGTTGTAAACAAGCTTCTGGTGGTGCTATTAGGCATTGGATGCCGAGTGGTGGACTTCCTGGGCGATATTTCGCAGGGCTATCTGGACTCGGTAGACTGAGTCATGTGTACTGCTATTTAAACTATAGCTGATTTCTTTTGTGAGTGCCGTTGGCACTTTCTGATAGGGCACTTTCTGTAGAGGGACTAAACTGGACTGGTAACTGTCCTATGGAAGCCTCGGGTGCCTTGCACTCCTGCAGGCGCCTATCGGTATTATACTGGCTTCATAAAATAGAAGTCGAGCCACTTTTCCGCTATGGGGTAGTGGTCTAGTGGGATGCACCTAAGACGACGAGTATTAGCAAAACACTTGTATCAGTACAACGTGGAGCGCAGGTTGGTATCAGTAGCGTTCTTAAAACAACACCTACCTTGGTAATAAATATCATGCTGAACATATGTACATGTAATAAGTGTTGCGAGTAAGGCGGTTACGGCCCGGTTACAGGCTTCGTTCCATGTGCTATGGTTTTTCTTACCTAGGGCATCTCAGCATTCTTACCAACCTTGGCTTCATCCAAGTTAAGACAGACGATTATGTGCCAACAACTGCTCCCTGTACAAATTCAGAACATGCATACCCTCGCGAGAGAGTTAACTGGTTCACGGCTGAGTCGAAGTCGGAAGAGAAGATTGGAGGAGGGGTTTTCGCTAGGAGCTCCATGTGAGCCGCAAGATTAAGTTGCCTGATCACTGCAGCCTCTTTCAAGCGGAGGTTGCCGCTAATACATTTTCGGTGGATGGAATGCTGTTCAGTGCTATAGAAATAATATGCATTTCCTATCGGTATATGGCGTTGTCGATGAGTTATCGATTTTCTATCGACAAGCTATCGGTTTTTATCGAAAAGTTATCGAAAAATTATCGATATACATATTTTAAAGCAGTTATTGTATAATACCAATTTATTATCAGAGTGCTACAAATATGTTATTGACGTATTGTAGTGTTGTTATCGAAAAATCGATAGATATGTTATCGAGAAGCTATTGAATTTTTATCGAAAAGTTATCGATGTGTTATCAGAGTGTTACAAATCCTTTATCGGCCTGGTGTTACTATGCTATTGAAAATGTATGTATTTGCTATCAAAAAGTTGTCGATTTGATATTAAAAATTTATCGATTTGAAATCGGTGTGTCAATTACCTTTATCGGCCTGGTGTTGCTTTGTTATCGAAAATATATCGATTTGATATCAAACAGTGGTCGATTCGATATCAAAAATTTATCGTTTTGTTATCGGAGTGCTACCAATTTGTTATTGGCGAATCATTGGTTTGTTTTGAAACAAATATCTATAAAAATTCAAATCGATGACACGTCTATAACCTGTCGATAACAAATCAATAAGAAACAAATAAAAAGCCGATATCTCGTCGATAACAAGCCGGTGACAAAATAACAATAAAAAAAATAACTTGTTGATATCGATTGATTCCGGTAAGAAGCCGACGCAGGTCTTTTCAAAAGGGCAGAAGTTTTTGGTTTTTTTTGTAAAGTTACTTCTGCTGTGGTTTAATTCCCCTCTTGGACGAGCTTTAGTTAACCTTAAACCACTAGTACACTAGTTTGTGTACACCTTGAACTTCACGAGTGTTAGTACTCACGCCGACTTTACGCCCACTCCGAACGGCATCTGCAAGGCAGATGAGTATTCACTGAGAAGCTTTTCATGGCAGAAATACACTCGGAATGCTTGACAAATCATTAACCCCGCTTAGTAAAACTTTATTCTAATTGAAAAAAACTTGTTTCTAAAATTTTGATGTTGCGTTGGATGTGGTGTAAACTGAGGATCTCCGATTTGGTAGGCGGAGCACGCTATCACCACATCACGGCGACCGCCATATATGCACGTTTTACAGACATTTAATACAGTTTGAAACCAATTCTGCTGCCTCCTACCGGTAAAACTCATTTGTTCTCATTTCTGGTTTTGCCTTATTGTTTGACAGACGAGTGTATTACATACATGAACAAGTAAGGAAGGCTAAGTTCGGGTGTAACCGAACATTACATACTCAGTTGAGAGCTATGGAGGGTATTAAAGAGTATTTTAAGAGAGACTAGGCCATAGTTCTATGGATGGACGCCATTTAGGGATATCGCCATAAAGGTGGACCAGGGCTGACTCTAGAATTTGTTTGTACGATATGGGTATCAAATGAAAGGTGTTACTGAGCATTTTAAGAGGGAGTAGGCCTTAGGTCTATCGGTGCACGCCTTTTCGAGATATCGCCATTAAGGTGGACCAGGGGTAACTCTAGAATGTGTTTGTACGATATGGGTATCAAATGAAAGGTGGTAATGAGTATTTTAAAAGGGAATGGGCTTTAGTTCTATACGTCAACGCCTTTTCGAGAAATCGCCATAAAGGTGGACCAGGGGTGACTCTAGAATATGTTTGTACGATATGGGTATCAAATGAAAGCTGTTAATGAGTATTTTGAAAAGGAGTGATCCTTAGTTCCATAGGTGGACGCCGTTTCGAGATATCGCCATAAAGGTGGACCAGGGGTGTCTCTAGAATGTGTTTGTACGATATGGGAATCAAACGAAAGGTGTTACTGAGCATTTTAAGAGGGAGTGGGTATGAGGTCTATAGGTGGACGCCTTTTCGAGATATCGTCATTAGGGTGGGCCAGGGGTGACTCTAGAATGTGTTTGTACGATATGGGTATCAAACGAAAGGTGTTACTGAGCATTTTAAGAGGGAGTGGGCATTAGGTCTATAGGTGGACGCCTTTTCGAGATATTGCCATTAAGGTGGGCCAGGGGTGACTCTAGAATGTTTGTACGATATGGGTATCAAACGAAAGGTGTTACTGAGCATTTTAAGAGGGAGTGGGCATTAGGTCTATAGGTGGACGCCTTTTCGAGATATCGCCATTAGGGTGGGCCAGGGGTGACTCTAGAATGTGTTTGTACGATATGGGTATCAAATGAAAGGTGGTAATGAGTATTTTAAAAGGGAGTAACCCTTAGTTCTATAGGTGGACGCCTTTTCGAGATATCGCCATAAAGGTGGACCAAGGGTGACTCTAGAATGTTTGTACGATATGGGTATCAAACGAAAGGTGTTACTGAGCATTTTAAGAGGGAGTGGGCATTAGGTCTATAGGTGGACGCTTTTTCGAGATATTGCCATTAGGGTGGGCCAGGGTGACTCTAGAATGTGTTTGTATGATTTGGGTATCAAATGAAAGGTGGTAATGAGTATTTTAAAGGGGAGTAATCCTTAGTTCTATAGGTGGACGCCTTTACTAGATATCGCCATAAAGGTGGACCAAGGGTGACTCTAGAATGTTTGTACGATATGGGTATCAAACGAAAGGTGTTACTGAGCATTTTATGAGGGAGTGGGCATTAGGTCTATAGGTGGACGCCTTTTCGAGATATCGCCATTAGGGTGGGCCAGGGGTGACTCTAGAATGTTTGTACGTTATGGGTATCAAACGAAAGGTGTTACTGAGCATTTTAAGAGGGAGTGGGCATTAGGTCTATAGGTGGACGCCTTTTCGAGATATCGCCATTAGGGTGGGCCAGGGGTGACTCTAGAATGTTTGTACGATATGGGTATAAAACGAAAGGTGTTACTGAGCATTTTAAGAGGAAGTGGACATTAGGTCTATAGGTGGACGCCTTTTCGAGATATCGCCAATAGGGTGGGCCAGGGGTGACTCTAGAATGTTTGTACGATATGGGTATCAAACGAAAGGTGTTACTGAGCATTTTAAGAGGGAGTGGGCAATAGGTCTATAGGTGGACGCCTTTTCGAGATATCGCCATTAGGGTGGGCCAGGGTTGACTCTAGAATGTGTTTGTACGATATGGATATCAAATTAAAGGTATTAATGAGGGTTTGAAAAGCGAGTGGCCCTTAGATATATATGTGAAGGCGTTCTCGCGATATCGACCAAAATGTGGACCAGGTGATCCAGAAAATCATCTGTCGGGTACTGCTAATTTATTTATATATGCAATACCACTAACAGTATTCCTGCCAAGATTCCAAGGGCTGTTGATTTCGGCTTGTAGAACTTTTTCATTTTCTTCTACTTAATATGGTAGGTGTCACACCCATTTTACAAAGTTTTTTCCAAAGTTATATTTTGCGTCAATAAACCAATCCAGTTACCATGTTTCATCCCTTTTTTCGTTTTTGGTATAGAATTATGGCATTTTTTTCATTTTTCGTAATTTTCGATATCGATAAAGTGGGCGTGGTAATGGTCGGATTTCGGCCATTTTTTATACCAAGATAAAGTGAGTTGAGATAAGTACGTGGGCTAAGTTCAGTAAAGATATATCGGTTTTTGCTCAAGTTATTGTGTTAACGGCCGAGCGGAAGGACAGACGGTGGACTGTGTATAAAAACTGGGCGTGGCTTCCACCGATTTCGCCCATTTTCACAGAGAACAGTTACCGTCATAGAATCTATGCACCTACCAAATTTGAGAAGGATTGGTAAATTTTTGTTCGACTTATGGCATTAAAAGTATTCTAGGCAAACTAAATGAAAATGGCGGAGTCACGCCCATTTTGAAATTTTCTTTTATTTTTGTATTTTGTTACATCATATCATTACTGGAGTTGAATTTTGACTTAATTTACTTATATACAGTAAAGATATTAAATTTTTTGTTAAAATTTGAATCTAAAAAAATTTTTTTTTAAAAAGTGCGCGTGTTCTTCATCCAATTTTGCTAATTTTTATTTAGCACATATATAGTAATAGTAGTAACGTTTCTGCCAAATTCCATCATGATATTTTAAACGACTGCCAAATTACAGCTTGCAAAACTTTTAAATTACCTTCTTGTAAAAGTGGGCGGTGCCACGCCCGTTGGCCAAAATCTTACTAGTTTTCTATTCTGCGTCATAGCGTTAACACATCTACCAAGTTTCATCGCTTTAACCGCCTTTGGCAATGAATTATCGCATTTTTTCGGTTTTTCGAAATTTTCGATATCGAAAAAGTGGGCGTGGTTATAGTCCGATATCGTTCATTTTAAATAGCGATCTGAGATGAGTGCCCAGGAATCTACATACCAAATTTCATCAAGATACCTCAAAATTTACCCAAGTTATCGTGTTAACGGACAGACGGACGGACGGACGGACATGGCTCAATCAAATTTTTTTTCGATACTGATAATTTTGATATATGGAAATCTATATCTATCTCGATTCCTTTATATCTGTACAACCAACCGTTATCCAATCAAAGTTAATATACTCTGTGAGCTCTGCTCAACTGAGTATAAAAATAGTATGTCAACGGGCATTAATGTGGCCTGTATTGTCTTCCCAGCACCGAACCAAAAATCTGAAAGATCTCCTTTGCATTCTTTTCGTTGTAACAACAACAAGCGAAGGCAATTCTTAAAAAAATATCTCTTTATGCGCTCGTCCTAGCATATGACCTAAGAGTTCAGTCGCAGTGATTAATCAAACGACCCCTGTAACTAAAACAGTGCTGCGTTGTAAAAACACCCAAACATCGGACATCTTAAAATGTCTTACTGCGAATATAATTGCCATACCTATAGTTTGGTTAAAGTCGTTGACCAAGCTAATGAGGTAGCCGATCAGTGATCTTAGCTTGGTTAACAGAAGATTGAACATGCTCGTAAACAAAAATCTTACAAGCTTCTATTTTGCAAGCAGAAGAAATGCCAATAAAAAAAACATCAACTTCGTTGTTTTTGATAAATTAAAATTTGCATTTGGGTCGATTACTGAAAGCTTAAAAATTAGTTAGCCATAATAGAAAACAGAAAATCATTTTTATATATTAAAATTCCTTTATGACGAGAATAAAAAGTTAATTAATTCGAAACAATAGAAATCAGATGTTGCGAAATTTCACTAAAAATAAATATTCGTAGATGCTTACCCACAGAATTGCAAATTAGAATTTTCTCTTGATTAAGCTTGGATTTTGTTAAAATTTCAACAACGGAACGAATTTGTTTCATAAATAATAAATTAATTTCAGCGCATAATATGAAGCTATATGAAGACCACGACGTGATTAGATACCAGTTCACACGTACCCGAGTCAAATTTACTATGAACTTATCAGTGAGTTGGCCTTTCTTAAAAGGGAGTGGAAGAGCTGAAATGAGTTCATAGGATTTGATACATTTCACGGGGTTCAGCATGCTTAATAAATTTGTCTTCAAAATTTCATATTAAGCAATCGCCGCGTTATTAGTTTGTAGTGTGCTAAATTTAAGTTAGGTTGAGTGGAAGATGTGCGGGGGGAGGGGGTGGGGTTTAACTCACTTGCATTGCAAAACCATGCTAGAGTCACTCAGAAAAGAGCTGACTTGCCTTAATATAGTTTAGAATAAGAATAATCGAAAGCTTGGATAAGTCATCCGGATATGAGTAGTTCGATAGCGAAATATGTCTAGGTATAGTCCAAGCTGTGCACTCAAGTATAAGAGTACTCCCAACAACAGTATTCCCACTTATTTTACCTAGGATTTCGGGAGAAAATTACTTGGCGCAATTTACCTCCGAGGAGATTCAGGCCGAGCTTGCCTTGTGCAGACATTATTTTTAACTTTTCCTATAAATTGTTTTTTGCCAACTCCGAACGGCAATTTTCTCGCAGAAATACAATCGGGTTTTGTGTCAAATCACAGCCGAGGGGCGAAGTTGGCATGAATGCTGAAGTGTCTGAAGTCAGATAGCATGTAGCCTATAACATGCAGCCTGGGCTGTAGCCACTTTTCCGGAAAATATGAACTCCTTTCTCGACGAAAAAAATATATTTTACAAGGTCATTATCATACCAAAGCTGTATGAGCTATATGCAAATATGAAGATAGTACAACGAATAAAATCCCAAAGGCTTCGCTGGCTAGGCCATGCTAACGGTATGCAAAAAGACGCTCGGTAGCGTCATTTGGAAACAGAGGAAGAGGAGAACTTGCACTAAGTTTGTAACTGCGGTCACCCATCAACAATGGTCGCTAAGGCCACTGAATTTGTGTACCTTATGCAAAGTTTCTCAGAAAATATTTACAATTCAATGAAACTACAAACATTTACGTCTCTAAAATACCCACCAACCTACTTGGTTGGTTTCTTACACCAACAAATGAACCACAAGGCGCTTATAATAGAGTGCGTCGCCCCATCCAATAGATTCGACCACTCACAAATTATTATTAATATCCCCTAAAGGAAGTCCAAGGAAACTTGCAGTTTCAAGAAGGTTGAACCAAAGAAGCTAGGATGTTAGAGAAGTTGGTTCCACAATGCGATTGAAAAGATTGTTGGTTTCATGCGGAGGCACATTACATGCGGAACATACATAACATGTATCGGGGTTGATTCTGGATAAGTAAGAATTTAAGCTATTATAGAATCCAAATCGAAGTCATGCCAGAGTGATGCTCGTCTTTTTCATTGAGAACGTGGCTCACCGGACATTTATTGGCATGGTACTATGCAGACTCTTTTTGGATGTCTCTGAAGGCATTTTTATGATCTTTTCGTTTAAACGGCTGAATTATTTTGTGCCGGATTTCTTCGTAGGGCTTGCTCCTGGGAGTTGGGAGATTCTTCAATCAGATGTCTATTAGGATGCCCAGATTTCTCAATACTCAACAGAAATTGTTTTTTTAACATTTCGTTTCTAATCTTGTGGGGAGTTCTCACTCCTCATTTTGGATGTAAAATTTAGCTGACATAAGAAGATATCTCGTGGCAGGTTTGAGCGCGGTATATTGACAGGCCTGATGTTTTAACTAGAGTTCATTTTAAGCTCGGCATGCAGCTTTATAGGTAGCTACGTGCATTCCTTGAACATTTTAGGTCATACCACCCCCAACCCCAAGTTCCTCATAGACCTCAGATCCTTGTCTGCTAGAGAAGGTAAACAATTGATGAAGCTATACATTGCACTGACATCCACTTGATAGAATTGAATTCAATTGGGTATTTTAGTCGCCTCTTACGACAGGTGTACCTGCCGCGTGTATATTCTAAGTCTCCTAACCCGATGGGGAAAACCTTTCGTTGTCTTAGCTTCAAGTGCCGACAGCGATTTGGGAGATCAATTTTAGTTGTACAGCAGAGCTCACAAAGGGAAGAGCTAGGACCTACCTGGTGCCATTATCCTGCAGTCATCAGCGCAGGAAATAGTGGTGACTCCTTCTGGTGGGGAAGGGAGCTTGGGTATATAAAAGTTAAGCAAAATTTGGGATGTGACACCACTCTTCTGCGCGTTTTGCTTATTTATTCCTGGTGTAAGTTTCTAAACTGGGTCTATGCCTGCTGACCACACAGATAATTTCAGTGCCGCTTTTGAGACTGGTAGGAAGAATAGAAGCTTTAAAGTCATATTGACTTAGACTACCATATTGTAGTAGCCATGCTATTCACGCGCCTCTGTTTGCTGTTAAAAAGATAGCCCAACTAGCAGCTGGTTGTTGGATTCTCCTTCGGCTGTCGCAACTGAATTCTATGATCGCTTTTGCACTTAGCGATGTGATGGGAGAGATGAATTAGTAGAAATCGGAATAGGAGGGTTTCTTAATCTAATTTCAGGCTTGGGGAGTGAACTAAAAATACGCAGTTTTTGTAGGCCTTTAGCTTGAAACATAGCTCGCGAGACATTCTTAGCAGCCAAAAATATATTTAGCATCCCACCATTTTGTTCTCCCTGACTGATTTCAAATTTATCCACTAATATCGTTTATGCCATTAGCCATGTTCGCCTGTTGAGTTAAGTGGCCACGAGTGTCTAAAGAGATTGAATACAGTTAAATTGGCCCAAATATGTAAATCTTTTGTTTACTAAAAGCATTAATCTAACTTCTTTGAAAAGGATAGCAAAAATATGCTAAATAAAAAAATAGTTTAATCTTTTGTTTTCAAGTTTTATACAAAAGTTTCAGTTTGTTTTAAAAGACATTGCAGAACAAAAAAACAAATTTAGAGTACTTACGTACATATTTGTACTAGAAATATAACGAATTCAGTATTTCAGACATTCTCGGAATCGAATATCAGGCACTTTAATAGACTGATGATAATTTTTAAAGGCAAACAATACTGAGATTGATATGGTTAGGTTAGGTAGGTTAAACTGGCCGTTCTGTGAGGACCTCACATAGACTGAATGTGTCCGTAGTGTTACCAGAAGTTTGTTTAACGACCAAACTGAAAAACCCTATCAAAACCCAGGGCTAGGTCTGCCAATATAAAATGTGACGCGGCTACAGTTTAAGCTATTTTATTCCATTGTTTCTACTGCTAGTAGAAATAGTAAAAGACTTCGTTTATTTGGGAACCAGCATCAACGCTAGCAACAACATCAGCACTGAAATCCAGCGAAGAATCAATCTTGTCAATAAATGCTACTTTGGACTAGGTAGGCAATTGAAAAGTAAAGTCCTCTCTCGGCGAACGAAAATCATACTCTACAAGTCACTTATCGTACCCGTCCTGCTATATGGGGCAGAAGCATGGACCATGACAACAGCAGATGAAGCGGCTTTGGGAGTGTTCGAGAGAAAAGTTCTTCGAAAGATTTATGGACCTCTACGCGTTGGCGATGGCGAGTACCGAAGAAGATTTAATGATGAGCTGTATGAGCTATACGCAGACATCAAAATAGTCCAGCGAATTAAAACGCAGCGGCTGCGCTGGCTAGGCCATGTTATGCGAATGAAAGATGATGCTCCGGCCAAGAAAGTGTTTCTATCGGAACCCGCCTATGGAAGCAGAAGTAGAGGGCGGCCCCCACTCCGTTGGAAGGACCAGGTGGAAAACGATTTAAACTCCCTTGGTGTGACCAATTGGCGCCGGTTGGCGGAGTGAAGGAGCGACTGGCGCTCCTTGTTGGACGGCCATAACCGTTTAGACGGTTAAGCGCCAATTAAGTAAGTAAGTAAGTTTCTACTGCTTTGGTTACAGCACAGCATACCGCAGACTACAGTCTTTCCACTAGTTTGGAACCACATCTGTTGCCTCGTCCGCCATTCGAACTCGCTTACGCCAACTATCCACCTCTATTGTGACTCTAAAAGCGCACTTGAAATGCAGAGACGGAATCAGAAAGTATGTTCGTGATGTATTTGATGAAGTTATACTACTATGATCTTTTGGTCTGCACTCAAGCTGCCCCGAGGCACTGAGCCTTTTTGCAGTTATTAACGTCATATTCTTTGTCGCCATATGATGTTGTTGTTGTTGTAGCAATAAGAACACTCTCCGAAGGCCTTGGGGTTTGTTATCGATGTTGATGGTCTTTTTCCGGATCCAGATACGGTACGTTCCTGTAACAAGCACCATTAAGATATCAGCCCGACCATCTCGGGAATACTTTGGTATGAACAAATGAAACCATCTAGCCCATAAAATGCCCAAGCACCCCTAGATCCATAAGAAATTTGGAGTCTCCAGAGCCTCGGCTGTTAAAGACACAGGATACGGCACGGGTAGGCATACCATCCGCGGGTATATTCTAAGCCCCCTAACTCGCTGAGGTTTGTCGCCAGGTCTACAGGTGGAATGTGCAGAATGGCATACAGTGCAGGCGTAGGGGTTGTTTTCGGGGCTCCCGTAATGCTAAACATTGATAGCCTGCATACAACCTCTAATTTTTTGAGGTAGGTTCTCTTTTTTGTGTGGCTGTCCACCAAACAAGGACTCCATAGTATACAATTGGCTTCATACTCGCTGTAAATACCTAACGAGAGAGAGAGGACTCTTTCAATGCCAAAAAAGCCGTCGGAGCCTTCTTTGCTCTCTCCCCCACGTTGAGCTTCCTCGACAACTTACTGTCTAGAATGGTTCTTAGATATTTTGTGCAAGGTTTCTGCTGCATACAAAATTGCTGTCACGATTACCATAAAATTAAGAATGCGAATGTAAACATCAAAAGAAGTGCAAAAGGTTCGTCTTTGCAAATGCAATTATTCGCCACATCCCTAGGTTAGCTTGAACTGGCCACACTCCTAATATGGACTGCAAAAGTAAGAACAAACTTTAAGCATATTTTATTATATAAAAATTTAACATGCGAAATACTAGAAATTAAAATGTACTGGTGGCAGGAACAGAGATATTTGAATTTTATCTCAATAAAACAGCCTTCTTTGGCCGTAGGTCAATCTGTGAGACCTTCTTTTAAGAGCTTATAGATGCCCCGTATCGATATCCCCCATCGAAAGTTTCAATTCAAGGAGTTTAAAACATTTCATTATTTTGGGGAACAATTTTTCTGATTGATGTTTATTTTTATGCATATGTTTATGCTTAAGTATTGTAAGATTATAGGTCTACTACTGCATTAGTTACGCCTGTAATAAACAACCCAGAACCCAGCAGTGAGCCCATCTCCAAGTACAATGGCAATAGGAAAAGCGCATTATTCACGGGGCAGACCTTTTTTAGTCCGGAGTTTATATCCATTTCTCTAAATCCCAACGGCAGACTGCTTCAACATTGAACTGCACAAACTTTCTCTGTGATCTTTTCAGCTATTCAATCAACCCGATTCTGTAACGCCCTCGCAAGATTTTTTCAGTTTAAATACAGGCATATTTTTGCGTGTAAATATTTCTCAGTGTCATCATAATTTTCACAATATGTTCTTTGAACAAAAACGCTGGGATGAAAGGTGAACGTTTTATTCTTTTATCGCTCCTTTTATAAATCCCAATTTCTGGTTGCTCCTCTTATTTCTCTCTGTTAACTTTCTCATCCCTTTAACCACAATAATGGTACGTCTACCCTTCTTCCCTCTTCCTTAACATCACTTCTCCATCTTCCTGAGTCCCTAAGGCGATTAAAATGCTTTCCTTTTAGGGAATGCTTGTAGCAGATAGGAAGATACGCGTTCGTTGTTGCTTTACACTATATTACAATCGTTATTTTTAATCACCTAGCCCCGGTAATTATTTCAAATATTTTGTCTTCTTTTTTTCAGGTAAGCGGTGTATATACATATACTAGCAGGCCCGGGAGACGTTGTTCTGCCGTAAATTTGGCCTATCTGCATACATTTTAATAAGCTTTTTCCGTCTAACTCTGCCCTCCCCCTTTTCACTTTTTCTTAATCCTTTATTCACTCCTCCCTCCGTCTTTTTCGCTTCATCTCCATCTTCGTCCCATTCTATCTCTTTCTCAGCCTCCTTCTCTCTTTTCTCTTCTCACAAGTTTTTCTCCTTCTTCTTCATCTCTTATTGCCAGTCCCAGAGGGTGGTATGTATTTTGTTCCAGTCCCATTCCCAGTCTCAGTCCCAGTCCCACTCCGAGTCTCAGTCTCAGTCCCAGTCCTAGTCCTAATCCCAGTCCCAGCCCGTCTCTGGTATACTTCCCGGAAAAAAGCATCGTAAATATTAATATAGGCAAATGTATATACAAAATTTCACGTGTATCGAATAGGACGTATATAAATAGGTATGTGGGTATTATTAATTATTGTCTTTATTTCGGCTTCGCATGTATATTTATCAGTTTTGCCAGGTTGATGCGACTAAACCGAATATCACAATGACCTTTAGAGCTCTCAGCAACAGCTTTCATTTGATATCAATATTGTATAAGCACATTCTAGAGGTACCCGGGTCCACATTTTGGGCTATATCTCGAGACCCTAGCCTCCCAGTTGTATGAAAATGACCCTGTACTATAGCACTCATCAACAGCTTTCATTTGATATCCATATTGTATAAACACATTCCAGTGGTACCCAGGTCCACGTTTTGGGCTATATCTCGAGACCCTAGCCACCCAGTTGTATGAAAATTATCCTGTACTATAGCACTCACCAACAGCTTTCATTTGACATCCATATTGTATAAACACATTCTAGGGGTACCCGGGTCAACGTTTTGGGCTATATCTCGAGACCCTAGCCTCCTAGTTGTATGAAAGTTATCCTGTACTAAATCACTCATCAACACCTTTCATTTGATATTCATATTGTATAAGCACATTCTAGGGGTACCCGGGTCCGCTTTTTGGGTTATATCTCGAGACCCTAGCCTCCCAGTTGTATGAAAATTATCCTGTACTATGGCACTCATCAACAGCTTTCATTTGATATCCATATTGTATAAACACATTCTAGTGGTACCCAGGTCCACGTTTTGGGCTATATCTCGAGACCCTAGCCACCCAGTTGTATGAAAATTATCCTGTACTATAGCAGTCACCAACAGCTTTCATTTGACATCCATATTGTATAAACACATTCTAGTGGTACCCAGGTCCACGTTTTGGGCTATATCTCGAGACCCTAGCCACCCAGTTGTATGAAAATTATCCTGTACTATAGCACTCACCAACAGCTTTCATTTGATATTCATATTGTATAAACACATTCTAGGGGTATCCGGGTCCACGTTTTGGCCTATATCTCGAGACCCTAGTCACCCAGTTGTATGAAAATTATCCTGTACTATAGCACTCATCAACAGCTTTCATTTGATATCCATATTGTATAAACACATTCTAGTTGTACCCAGGTCCACGTTTTGGGCTATATCTCGAGACCCTAGCCACCCAGTTGTACGAAAATTATCCTGTACTATAGCACTCACCAACAGCTTTCATTTGACATCCATATTGTATAAACACATTCTAGGGGTACCCGGGTCAACGTTTTGATCTCAAGAACCTAGACACGTAGCGAAAAAAAGGTAGACGTTGGCCGATTCTCAGACCTACCCAATATGCTCACAAAATTTCATGAGAATCGGTTCAGCCGTTTCGGAGGAGTTCAGCCTCTAAAACCGTGACAGAAGAATTTTATATACATATTAGATATAATTTTTAAATACCAAAATGTTTTTGTATACAATGAAGCAAATGTGTTGTGATAAGGCAGCTTATACCACCTAAAGGTAACTTAACAAAATTTTCTTTTATTTTTAAACATAAATACTATAAATATCCAACGTGGTGTGATAGTAGCGTGCTCCGCCTATCACACCGTATGCCCTGGGTTCGCACCCCGGGCAAAGCAACATCAAAATTTTAGAAATAAGGTTTTTCAATTAGAAGACAATTTTTCTAAGCGGAGTCGCCCCTCGGCAGTGTTTGGCAAGCGCTCCGGGTGTATTTCTGCCATGAAAAGCTCTCAGTGAAAACTCATCTGCCTTGCAGACGCCGTTCGGAGTCGGCATAAAACATGTAGGTCCCGTCCGGCCAATTTGTAGGGAAAATCAAGAGGAGCACGACGCAAATTGGAAGAGAAGCTCGCTCGGCCTTAGATCTCTTCAGAAGTTATCGTGTCTTACATTTATTTATTTTATTACTATAAATATCCAAGAAAAGAAGTCGTTATGGTGCAATAATGACTCAAGCAATATTATAGATTTCTCTTTCGATAAACCGATTTCCTTACTGGAGCCTTGGTTTGAGGAGCGCAGGACACGAACGCAGAACGTGCTCGACCGTTAGTTCCTGCAGCTCGCACTTCTTATATCAGCTTTTACTGACGAGGCCTGACTTTGAAGCATGTGACGACAGAAGGCAGTGCCAAGTGTCCATCGAGGGCCTTAAGATGTGAGCCATATTGTGAGTGTAATATCCTAAACGGATTGAGACATCTACTGTCGATTTAACGAAGAGCGAGAGGGAAAAAGCTACGGACTAAAAAAAGAGAAAAAGGAAAATAAGAGATAGGCGTCTGAATTCGATAGATAAAGAGGAGGGATGAGAGGAAGCAAAGTAGAGAGGGCGTGAAAGGAAAAAGGTGCAAAAATTAAAAAGATGAATAAAATACGCCTTTCACGAGGGAAAGGTAGGAAGGGGACCCAGAGAAGAGAAGAATATAAAGGAGCAAGTAAGGAAGGTTAAGTTCGGGTGTAACCGAACATTACATACTCAGTTGAGAGCTATGGTGACAATATAAGGGAAAAAGACCATGTAGGCAAATGAACCGAGGGTAACCCTGGAATGTGTTTGTATAATATTGGTATCAAACGAAATGTGTTAATGAGTATTTTAAAAGGGAGTGGGCCTTAGTTCTATAGGTGGACGCCTTTTCGAGATATCGAAATAAAGGTGGACCAGGGCTGATTCTAGAATTTGTTTGTACGATGTGGGTATCAAATTAAAGGTGTTAATGAGGGTTTTAAAAGGGAGTGGTGGTAGTTGTATATGTGAAGGCGTTTTCCAGATATCGATCAAAATGTGGACCAGGGTGAGCCAGAACATCATCTGTCGGATACCGCTAATTTATTTATATATGTAATACCACGAACAGTATTCCTGCCAAGGTTTCAAGGGTTTTTTATATCGCCCTGCATAGCTTTTTCATTTTCTTCTACTTAATAACCCGTTTACAAAGTTTGTTTCTAAAGTTATATTTTGCGTCAATCCAATTACCACGTTTCATCCCTTTTTCCGTATTTGGTATAGAATTATGAAATTTTTTTCATTTTTCGTAATTTTCGATATCGAAAAAGTGGGCGTGGTCATAGCCGGATTTCGGCCATTTTTTATACCAATACAAAGTGAGTGCAGGTAAGTATGCGAACTGAGTTTAGTAAAGATATAACGATTTTTGCTCGTATAAACGGCCGAGCGGAAGGACAGACGGCTGACTGTGTATAAAAACTGGGAGTGGCTTCAACCGATTTCGTCATAAAATCTATGCCCCTACCAAATTTCAAAAGGATTGGTAAATTTTTGTTCGATTTATGGCATTAAAAATATTCTAGACGACTTAAATGAAAAAGGGCGGAGCCACGCCCATTTTGAAATTTTCTTTTAGTTTTGTATTTTGTTGCACCATATCATTACTGGAGTTGAATGGTGACATAATTTACTTATATATTGTTGGCGGCCACCGTGGTGTGATGGTAGCGTGCTCCGCCTGCCACACCGGATTTCCTGGGTTCAAACCCCGGGCAAAGCAAATCAAAAATTTTAGAAATAAGGTTTTTCAATTAGAAGACAATTTTTCTAAGCGGGGTCGCCCCTCGGCAGTGTTTGGCAAGCGCTCCGGGTGTATTTCTGCCATGAAAAGCTCTCAGTGAAAACTCATCTGCCTTGCAGATGCCGTTCGGTGTCGGCATAAAATCATGTAGGTCCCGTCCGGCCAATTTGTAGGGAAAATCAAGAGGAGCACGACGCAAATTGGAAGAGAAGCTCGGCCTTAGATCTCTTCGGAGGTTATCGCGCCTTACATTTTTTTTTTATTGTAAAGATATTAAATTTTTTGTTAAAATTTGACTTTTAAAAGTGGGCGTGTTCGTAATCCGATTTTGCTAATTTTTCCTTAGCACAAATATAGTAATAGGAGTAACGTTCCTGGTAAATTTCATCATGATATTTTGGTGCGCAAATGAAAGAGTGAACAACACGATATTCTACAACTGATTGAACAGATATATCTCAATATAAATTACAATACACAAAATTTAGTTGTTTATCGTGCACATGGCAGAATGAATTATAATAATAAGAACAGAACAGGAAGTGTCAGCCATCTGTCATAGGTGATAGATAGCTGCCAGACGTATGTTGCCAATGACCCTTGTGTGGGAGTTGCCACATGACTCCCCCGCTAATGACCCAGCCGATCAGGAGTTTTTATTCGTCTCCCTGATCTAGTTTGTTTTATTGGTGCCTGTGACTCTATTTTATCGTAGTTTGGCTCGTCGGTTTGCTTTTCAGTAAATGCGGGATTCAGACGATCTATTGACACGATTTTGTTTTCGCCGTTGATATTGAGTTTAAAATGTTTTTTTTCCATGTTTTCGTACTTCGAATGGGCCACGGTATGGAGCTTGTAGTGGTGTTTTATGGCCATCGACTCGCACAAATACATACTTGGCATTCGGAAGATCCGGATGTATGAAAATTGATGATGAATCGTGGAAGGAGGTTTCACGAGGTCTGATGGTGTTCATTTTACGTTTGAATGAGTTGATAAAATCGCTGTCTTTTGTACTCTTCGTCGCCTCATTAAAAAATTGTCCTGGTATTGTGAGAGTTTTTCCATAAATCATTTCAGCTGGCTATGCATTCAGGTCATCTTTTACAACCGAGCGTAGTCCGAGTAAAATGAGAGGTAACTCATTGATCCAGTCGTAACTTTCCAGTTTCGCTTTTAATGAGGATTTTAATGAACGATGCCAACCTTCGATAATACCATTTGCTTTCGGGTTGTATGCTGTCGTTCGCAAGTATTTTACCCCAAGTAATCGATTCAGCTCATTGAACAAGGTGGACTCGAACTGTCGGCCTTGGTCTGTCGTTATTCTTTTTGGTACACCAAATCGTGAGATCCACCCTGATACTAATGTGTCTGCGACTGTTTCGGCAGAGATGCTCGAGATGGGGAGGGCTTCGGGCCAACGGCTGGCTCGGTCGATGCACGTTAGTAAATACGTGAAGCCTTTAGATTCGGGTAGTGGCCCTACTAGGTCGATGTTAATGTGTTCAAATCGGTTACATGTGATATCGTAATGTTCAATGGGTGATCTCGTATGTCGATGTACCTTAGCTTTTTGGCATTTTAAACAATTACGGACGAATTGTTTACAATCTTTGCGTAAATTGTCCCAGACAAATCGTTGCTGAACAAGTTTTGTTGTGCCGCCGTACTCCGGGATGGCCCAGGTGGTGCAATTTGCCTATAACGAGATTTCGAAATTTGTTAGGAACGAAAGGGCGAATATAATTACCAGAAACATCGCAGAATAGTTCTGCCTCCGATCCAGGAATTTTTACTTGTTTCAGTCGGATACTGGTGCTTTTGTTTTTGAGCAATGTATTGAGAGAGGTATCGTTTTGTTGTTCAGCGGCAATTTCTTCAAAATTTATCTCGCCTCCTCCGATTGCATCAATTCTTGATAGTAGATCTGGAACGACGTTATCTTTCCCTGGGACGTGGCGAATGTGTGTTGTGAATTCGCTGATGTAACTTAATTGTGCCGCACGTCTTGGAATAATTTTATCGCTGAATGTTGTGAACGCGAATGACAATGGCTTATGATCGCAATTTACTTCGAATTCACGTCCGTGCAATAGGTACTCAAAGTATTTTATTGAGCGATAAATTGCTAATAATTCTCGCCCGTACGTGGGATACAGGATCTCTGTCTTGCTTAACCGCTTCGAAAAAAATCCCAGTGGCTTGTACTGACTATTCTCAACTTGATGAAGCACTCCCCCAATAGCAGTAGAGCTGGCGTCTGTTGCCAGAATTAATTTAGCGTTAGCTGCTGGATGCACGAGTACCGACGCATTTGCCAGTTGTTTCTTGTATTTTTCAAAAGCCTTCCTCGCGTCCTCAGTCCACGCGAGAGGTGTTTTATCGTGTTTTTTTTTTTTTTTTTGTTATGTTTTATTAGTGTTTGTAATCGTTGTTGTGTCTCGGCAGCATGTTTGATGAACCGACGGTAGAAGTTAATCATCAACATAAATCGTTTTACGTCTTTCGCAATCGTCGGTTCTTTGAAGGATAGTATTTTTTCCACCTTTTCTGGTACGAGTTTGATACCGTCAGGTGTTACTTCGTGTCCCAAAAATGATATTTTATTTACTGCAAAGATGCATTTTTCAGCGTTGATGCGTAGTCCGAATTCGCGCAACCGGCTGAATACGCCTCGGATATCTTGTACGTGTTGGCCGTACGACTCTGACGCGATGAATATGTCATCCACGTAAGCGAAAACGTAATCAAGTCCACGAAGCACTTCATCAATTAACCGTTGAAATGTTTGTGATGCATTTCGGAGTCCGAAGGCCATAAAAACATATTCAAATAAGTCGAATGGGGTTATGATGGCAGTCTTCGGGATATGTGACTCTTCGATAGGGACTTGACGATATGTTTTTCTCAAGTCGATGCGGCTGAATATCTTTTTCCCATGCAGTATATTCGTAAAGTCTTGAACGTGGAGCACTGGATACTTGTCCGGCTTGGTACGGGCATTTAATTGGCGGTAGTCCCCACACTCCATTCTGCGCCATGTGGAGTGGCGAAGCATAATTTGATTTAGAGGATCTCCAAATTCCCAGTCGAAGCAGCTCGTTGAATTCCTTTTTCGCTGTCTGCAATTTTTCGGGTGATAGCCGTCTTGCTTTTGCAGTCACTAGAGGACCAGTCGTTTCGATGAAGTGTGTTACGTTCGCCCTCTCTTTTACCCGAAACGATGGCTTGTCGTCGAGCAAGTCTTTGAATTCTGTTAGCAGAAACGAACATTCGAGTGTTAAATCAATTATAGTTACCTGTTGCAAAGACGTTGCAAGAACTTCACCCTTCGAAGACAACCCTGTCATTGGATCGATCAGACGTTTGCGCTTTATGTCAACAAGCAATCCATATTCGTTTAAAAAATCTGCTCCAATTATCGAAGTAGGGCTATAGTGAAATTCCATGGAAGCTCGCGTCGTAATCCAAGGCTTACAGTTAAAAGACCTTTGCCATATGTTTGTATTGGCGAACCATTTGCCGCGTAATATTGTGCGTACTCTTCTACTTTGGCATTGTTGTAGCTGCTACGTAATTTTTCTTTCATACGATGAGTTGGTCTCAGTATAGAGTGATCAGCACCAGTATCTATTAAAAAGTCAGTGTCGGTTAGTTTGTCGTGGATAAACAGGCGTTTAGATTCGTGCATAGCGTCGAAGCCTGTGTCGAAACTGTACACGTTAGCTTTTTTGTTTTGCTTTGAACGAGCATGGTGAAGGACAGTTTTTCGCATTGCCTTCCAGTTTGCGGTGATACCAGCATACGTCGCTATTATCGTCATCTTCTTTGTCGCTTCGCTTTTTGTTTGTTGACCGGCCCCGTTTTCAATGCGGTGTGTGTTCTCGCCGAGTAGATCGCATTGGCGTTTCGATTAGGCTTAGCCGATTGGATAATTTGTCTAATTTTTGTTGGATTATTTCTAACGTTTGTTCCAATGGCGCGGTTTTTTCAATGCTGGAAATGGTTACTTTGTCTGAAACTTCCCACATTCGGTCGGTGATCTGTGCGAGGTCATCTAACTTATCTTTTGATGCGGCCAAAACAGTTCTCGTTGTTTGTGAAAGCTTTTTCATCAATAGCTTCTTGATGAAATCATCGCCAACGTCTTTCGATGCGAGGGATTTAATTTTTTGTAACGCCTGTGATGGCCTCATGTCACCTAGCGGCTCGTTGGAAATCAACTTCTCGAATTTTATTATTGCCGTTTCTGAGTAGATTGATATGAGTTGTTGGTTCAGTTTGTCGTATTTTTCGTCGTTGAATGGTTCAAGTAGCAATTGCCTCACTTGCAGAGCTACTTTGCTTGATAAGTTTGCGACAGTGTGCAAGTATTTTGATTTATTTGAGGTTATTTTTCGTGTCTCAAAATGTGATTCTACGATGACGAACCATAGTTTCGGGTCGTCTTCATAAAACTGCGTGAATTTGACTTCCGAAACAGATGTTATTTGGTTTGCCGAGGAGAATCCATTCTGCCCTGACGACTACTGTGCACTTATGGACAATGCCTCGTTTAATTGAATTTTGAGCGATTCAATTTGTTCAGCAAGTTCTTCACTGGTAGGCATTTTGCTTTCATTCACGTCCAATCTTTGATTTTGGCAAAATATTCTTTTCTCGGGGTCACCAGTTTTTGGTGCGCAAATGAAAGAGTGAACAACACGATATTCTACAACTGATTGAACAGATATATCTCAATATAAATTACAATACACAAAATTTAGTTGTTTATCGTGCACATGGCAGAATGAATTATAATAATAAGAACAGAACAGGAAGTGTCAGTCATCTGCCATAGGTGATAGATAGCTGCCAGACGTATGTTGCCAATGACCAAATTACAGCTTGCAAAACTTTGAAATTACCTTCTTTTAAAAGTGGGCGGTGCCACGCCTACTGTCCAAAATTTTACTAATTTTCTATTCTGTATCATAAGGTCAACCCACCTACCAAGCTTCATCGCTTTAGCCGTCTTTGGTAATGAATTATCGCACATATCTGTTTTTCCAAATTTTCGATATCGAAAAAGTGGGCGCGGTCATGGTCTGATTTTCTTCATTTTAAATAGCGATCTTAGATGGGAGCCCAGGAATCTACATACAAAATTGTATCAAGATACCTCAAAATTTACTCAAGTTATCGTGTTTACGGACGGACGGACGGACATGGCTAAATGAATTTCTTTTTTCGCCCAGATCATTTTGATATACAGAAGTCTATATCTATCTCGATTAGTTTATGCCGTTATGGATTACCGTTATGCGAACAAATATACTCAGTGAGCTCTGCTCAGCTGGGATAGAAATTGAAGAGAATGGGATAGAAAGTGAAGGAAGAAGCGGAACTCACTTTTGAAATGTAGGCAAACCGATTTTCGGGCAGAACAGGTACGTTAGGTTTGATTAATCAAAATCACAATACTTTTGTGTGCTAATCATACTTCTAAAATAAAAAATAACAAAAGAAATTATTTGGTTTTAAATATAGAAGTACATAATTAAAATTTAGTAGTGGCGTAAGAAATGTACAAATTTCACAAAAAAAAACGTAGTAAATCTACTACTATCATAGAAAAATTCAAACCCTACTGTGTTAACAGCGTGTACAAAAAAAAAAAAACAAACACTATTAAGCCATAAATAAAAAGCTTATGTTGATGCGTGCTTTCGACCAGTTATTAAAAAGTTGTGATTGTTAAAAGAACTGTGAGTGCTTGCTAAGGGGTAAATTTTTGTTCGAAATAATAAAACAAGAAGAAGATTGCCATTAAAGAAAAGGTGAACAAAATTCAAATCAAAGTATTAGTTCATTAAGGAACAATAAAGGTGGTGATACACCGAATTGAAAAATCGTATTGACATCCCCTGTACCTGTAACGTATTAATGATGAATACACAATTTTTCACATTCGCCTTTTTGGTCTTTGCGCTAGCTGTAGAAGCGCTAGTAGCCGACACAGGAAAAGACGAGCAAATGGAAGATTCCACAGAGTCACCCATTGGGGACTTGGCATTTATTGGTAAGTAATAAGTGGAAAGTGAAAATTGTCCAGCCAACAGCATGTTTCGTTTAAAAACTTAAAAATTATCACTGCTTTTCTTTTATTCCATCCTTGTGCAGTGCCTGAAGTTAAAAGCACAACCGAACGGCCACCGACTGCGGCGGCTTCCGCTACTAAAAATGCTACTACAAAAAGCGGAGAAAAACAAAATGTGCAGCCTCACACCGTAGCCGACTTTATTATTCACCCATTGATTGCTTTCAAACCACGTGCACCCGAAGATAGTTTTGCTGGAAAGCAAGCTGATGGATCTTCCTCTACGACACCATCTCCTTGGTCGATATTTGGTTTTAATGCGGGTCAAGGTTTGGGCTCATCCGTCACATCGTTGGCTGGCTCTGTGAGCGGTTGGTTGAATGATCGCATACAATTACCTGGTTTAGTCGAATCGCCCATACGTGATCCATCTTCAAGCACCTCATCGACCACAACTTCCACACAGCGTCCCGATGTTATTGTGCGTGTACAACACAAAGCCACCACAAGACGCCCAATCATCACAATAAATAATCGTAATCGTCCACAAAATTTCCAAAACAACAACAACTTCGCTTCGGATGAATATGATGATGAGTATGATGAAGAAGATGAATTTTTAAATAACAATAATAAAAGACGTAAGAATAACAAGAACCAAAATAATCGAGGCAAACCGAACCGACAGCAGGAAGAAGATGAGAGTGAAGAAAGTGTGGAAGAAGAAGTAAATAGTCCAGTGCGTCGTCCTCAACAAAATCAAGCACCACAAAAGCGTCGTCGTCGTCCTTTCGTAGAAGATGACATCTCTGAGGAGGCCGATGAGGACGACGACGATGAGCAGGAAGATGATGTTGCAAGTGATGAAATTGATAAAGAAATACTACAACGTCCTAATAAGCGTCGTTTGGTTGCTCAAAACAATAATAAACGTCGAAGGTTACCTCAACAGCAGCAATGGCAGCCTTATTATGGCGGCTACCAGCGTCGTAGACTACAAAAACCTTTGCAAATTGAAGACGAAGATGAGGAGGACGACGATGGTGAAGTGCAATTTTTCTATGGCAGTCGTCCCTCAACCAAACGTTCAAAAAATGAAGCCGGTTTTTTTCAACGTGGTCAAGAGAATATCATTAATCAGATACGCCAGCTGACACGCGGTCAGACTCCCGCTGAAATTGGTTCTTTAGTACGCAAGTCTGCAACTACGCAACAGGGTGCTAGTCAGAAGAAACAGCGTCAGCAAACAACTCTCTTGGTTAATCGCAATGGCCAAACTATTTATTTAGCACCTGAACTTTTAAACGTCGACCTACCTCTAGTTAATACGCAGGTTCATCATGTGGTACAAAATAACGCACAAGCTCCGCAACCCCCTTTTAGTGTGCCGCTAAAGCGTAAAAATGCGCCGACACAATATATTACCATACCATGGGCTCAGCTGGGAATTTCGCCACCCGATCAGCTACATTCTGTCACCGAAAGCGTACAAACCCAACCACTGATCATCAATATACCAGCCAGCGTTTTGCAAACAATACAAAATCAAAGCCTTAAACGTAAAAAGCAACCCGTTATCACCGCTGAAGCTGTACCACTTTTAGCTGAAGCCTCAATTGTAGACGTTTTCAAACCACCAACATTTCCAAATGATCGTCATAGCGCCGAAAAGCCGAGTGCTTCTAGTAATCCAGTACTGATTGCGTCAAAGAAAAAGACGAGCACTAGTACCATGCCAGCCAAGTCTTCAGTGTTACCACAACGTATACGTTCAGGTACATTTGTTGAGAAGGCACCTGTAAGTGCTGATAGACAACAGGAAGCTTCGGATGATATAAGTACCGCCGAATCTGTAAGAAACGTAGAAAAGCAATATATTCATGTTGGCGAAGATGCTGATCTCGGTCTGGGCCGTCAAGTGCAAACCGTTTTGGGTGATGCCCATGATTTATATAGTCCGAAAGCTTCACCATATGTAGGTTTGTTCAGACGTGGCCAATTCGATGTGCGTAGAAATGGGCGTGACCTCGATACAGCAAATCCTAGCGAACAGCAGGATGTAGTGGATATGCCAAATGGTGAAAAACTGATACCAGTGCAAATTATTAGCGAACCAGAAATGGTTGTGCAACCAAAGGAGGTGGCACAGCCGGCTTTGCAGGACACTGAAACGCAAAAGGGGGTGTCAAGCGAGCAGAGTGAATCCCAAAAGGAAGTAACACAACAAGCGATAGATGCCTCCAGCATACCAGCGCAGAAAGAGCCAGCTGCGTAACGGTAGAAGGATGACTAAATTATTTTTAATTAATTTTGGGTTTAACTGATAGTTTTTAATTTTAAATTTAGAGGAAAAGCGATAAAAATAAATAAAACTAAAATATTAAAAATTTAAATTAAAAATTTCCAGTTACTTAAAATAAATAAAATGTGAGATTGTGTGTGTGTGGGTGTACGAAGATTTTTTTCTAAGAAACTAATAGCGTTTTCTTTACTGTCTAAAGTGTTACGCTTTTTGTACGCCGCACAAGGGTTGTTGTTCTATTCTAAAAAACAGGCAACGCCTTTACGGGGTATTTCGTTCTTTTGTGAAAATTGTTGCCTGCTCGCAACGCAAAATCGTTACACTTTTACCCTGTATAAAATGGCGGTGTGGCCGTGCAACTCTGTGAAACTCTCAATTCGCTCTTAAGTTCCACATATACTCTTTTAATATGAGTGAATATGGTGAGTTAAAATGTTCTTTGTATGCACTATAAATGTTGATAATTTTCTGGGGTAGGAGTAACTCTATTAAGGCTTTACCATTTACTTAGGCAACAATTTGTTTGAAAAAAGAAAACGCTATAAGCTTTCTTTTCGATTTGGGTAGTAAATTCCGAAACCGAGCATGTGGACTTTGTTTGATAAGAATCAAAACCGGTTCTAAGGGACACTTTGGATTTAATTTAATTCTGAAAATAGCAAAAGCTTCTTCAGGAAAACTAGGACTAGTCTCCAAAAGGGAGCAGGGTTTTAGCTCCAAGTAACATAAAAAAGAGTAAATTACTCGCCTTATGGTTTCAATGTTTTAGGAAGTGCGACCAATTTTATTGTGTCCTGAAAAGGGCAGAAAACAAAGCCTGATTGAAGGAACCGAAAATGAATCTTGGAACTTCGAGAGAAATGCCTCAAACCCAAAAGAAGCTCTACAGATAAAAGAGTAAAAAACATAACACAACATAGTGTCGAAATGAGCAATCATGGACAGTCTCAACTCGATTGAAGTATATCCTGCTTTAAAAATTGGATCGGCTGCATGTTAAGCAGCAGTAAAATCCCGTCACAATGGGGTATATGCGAGACCCCAAAATCTGTAAACAGAGGAACGGTGCAGGGTGAGGTATTATCACCAATTCTGTGGACTCAGATCATTAATAGTTTACGAGTCAAACTAAGGGCGTAAGTAGTAAACTCTTAAGTCATCATAATTGGCAGATGTCTGCCAAAAATCAGCTCTCTGACGGACCAGGATCTTCGATATGTAAATGACTGTGCATCCGGAGTCGTGTTACCGCTAACGCAGAGAAAAACTATGTAGTATTTTTTTATTTTTTTTATTTTGGAATAAAACGTCCCAAATTGGACAAGGTCTATGATGGTAAGGATAATCTGATTATAATAGTACGGCACAAAATATCTAGGAATTATGCTAGAAAATAAAGTGTGGTGCAGACACCATGGGGAATAGAGAGCAAAGAAAGATTCTGCGGCACTGTTTGCATGAAAGAGGATGGTAGTGTACACACAATTAAGCCAGGTCGCAGAAATGTTCTAGCATTTGACAAGATGACAAATTAACCTTGTAACATATGTCGTGGTACCTAATTAATATTCTTCTGGTTGGTCGTCGAAAAAATTCTGGTGATAAATGGGCACATTCAGTCTATGTGAGGTCTTTATTGATCGGCCGGTTCCACCTAACGTAACGACAAATTTTGATCAGAGCCTGGCCTGCTAAATATTTGTGAGAGGAATCACCTCTTGTAGGTGACGTTGACAATTGTATTGGGCGAGCAGTGTAACTATAACCCACTCTCCTTTTGTTAGAGCATTAAGTAAACACGGATCGGATCGCAGCCATACGAAATAAAATTACATGTTAGGTCAACGTTGTTGTTGTATTAACGATAAAGACATTACCCGAAGGTTTTGGGGAGTGATATCGATGTTGATGGTCCTTTACCATATACAAATCCGGCACGTTCCAGTAACAAAGCTCCATAAAGGTACCCACCCGACCATCTCGGGATGGATTAATATGACCACATTAACTTGACCAAATCTTCACAGAAAGTTCTAGCTTTAACCCTGTATGTTTCTGGCTATATAAAATTTTAGTATAGTGGACAATTTGAATTTCATCTTGTCAAAATTTTGAGTCTCAAACTATTGTTGTTTGAGTATACGTTCTTTATATATTAATTTGTATCGAATTGTGAAAAAGTGGGGGCTGGCGCGCCACCTGTTAGCAAAAATGTGCAAAGATGTGCTTCATCTCTGCAATTATTTAAAGCAGGTAAAAAGTACTTGGAAAGAGATTCGATATATGAGGAAATAGGGGAGGACGAGATAGAGAGAAGGAAAGTAAGAGTGGTAGTGGGAGTGAGAGTAGAAGTGAGCGCATTTCATCATCGGAATTATTTGAAGCAGGTATGCAATATTTGTTATAGAGATTCCAAATAAGAAATTGAGGTGAAAGAGCTAGTGGGAGTGGGTGTAGAAGTGGGATTGGCTTTGTGGGTGAAATGGAGATAAATAAGGATGTACAAAAATAATAAATGAAAGATAAGGTAGAAGAGAATCAATTAGCGAATGAAAAGCGATGCTCGCTTTTCAATAGTAGACAACCCAATTTTTAGGAAGGGCAAAGTATGCTGGGTACGCTGGTACATCATTAAATTATTATACCCAAGGTAATATCATTATCATTAGGCCTGGAAGCGCTGCTCCTTTGTGTAGAGCTATTGTGCTTGACCTTTCAGCCTAACCCAAAGTAACAGCAAACGCGATGCAGTGATCATCAAACGTTATTGCCGTTTCAACAGATTTTATTCAGCCCTTCGTCGATAAGAAAATAGTACGTTTAAGTACCAACTCGCTATTTCAGGTACTCTTTAATTCGAGCGCACTTGTCATTCAGTTCATTCATCTTCTGAGGGTTACCAGCGAACTTACTTGAGTTAACGAAAACATTTCTTCTCGTTGTTATTAATGATCTAAATTGTTGCAAAATCCAATACTACAGTAGAGACCGGTACAATGTCCAGTCCGCGGCGTTTTTCAAGCATGGAGGTAGGTCGTTGAACGCACGAATGTATGGTCGAAAGTAGGTATACTTGAAGGTTAGAGTTTACCACTTCAGAAAAAACTGTGCGAAGCTTACATAGAGAGAACTTTATGGCAACTAAGAAGAGAAGTTTGTATTGTTGATTTTCCGACAGGGTGTATAGTTCATGTATATTAGAACGATTTTCCGTTCTGAAAACGAAAAATGACACTGATGATGGCGCACCGCTGAAACTGGTTTGTCTGCAAACCAAACTTGACAAGGGATGACGGAAAATTGTTTGTTTAAGAGTTAACTGGATATTATTTGAATCTTACCTAGCATGTAGAAAAAAGGACCAAAAGAATATGGGTAGGGAAGGGTTTTTTTTTAGAGAAAACGAATAATGATGAGAAATAGGGAGATACAGAGAGGGCAAGGGAATGATGGAAGGGAAATTTGTGGTAATATGAAAGAGGGAGGGAATAACAAATAAAAGAAGAATAAATAGTGGAAAAGAGATATATATACGGTTATAGTGAGAAAAGTCGGTGCAGAACAGGATACTGTTGGTTAAAAATTCCAGACGAAAGTAAAAACCGAGGGGAATATAAAAAGGGCGAGGTAATTAAAGTAAGTAATAAACATTGTTTAAACTTAATAGCAGATAATATTTTCTGTTAACCAGAAAGTTAAGTAAGAAATTAAAGAGAAGACGAAGAGGTCAGAAAAGGTGATAGAAAGTAGCGAATAATTGGGAATTAAGAAATAGGGAATAAAAGAAGATAAATCGGGGAGGGTGAAAACTAGAACGAAAGAGATTGGTTTGGAACGTGGCCAAAGTGGCTGAAGGAGAAGGGGAGAGCAAAAAAAAAAAGCAGGGGAACAGTACTAGCTACAGCAAGAATAAGCTACGATGACAGGGAACGAGCATATTGATGAAAATATGCGTGCTAAAATATAATAAAATGATTTTGATTACTTTGGGTTATTTGTATATTAAGTTAAACGTGGCGATATTTGCTATTTATGTATATTTTTTCAGTTCTGTTACCTACTAACCCCATTTGAGGTTAATGCTCATAAATAGTATACAATTTGCTTTCAATATATGCTTCTTATAAAAAGTCAAAAGAAATACATTTTTCTATTAAAGAAGTTTGCCGTGTGCCATGTTTGTGTCATACATTCACAGCACCCGAAATAATAATTTATGCAAAATCGCCCCAAGCAGCGATATGCCAATGCTAGTTAACAAACTTAAGCGTTTGAATAAGAACAATTAAGAATTGTTTATGACTATGATTTGAGACACTTGGTTGAGATTATTTGTATTTGATTTTAACAATGGATGGAGATGAGTTCAAGCGCTTGTGGTTCCTTAAACTTTGTTTTGATTAAGAGGCTGTTCAACTTTGTTTCCAGGCTTATGTATATACATATGTAGATGTAGATATTTGGTGTCAAGTTTTAACGAATATACCGTTATATCTAATACTGAAGTATATGCAAATTGGTGTTGTTAAGAGCCGTCACAAATTTGTGCCAAATGCTAATAAAACTAATAGCGTTTTATAATAAAAAAATAATAATAACTAAAGAACATATTTATGTAAATAAGCAACTTTTTCTGAACTGGACAGATACTTCATCGATTTGTTGTTATTTTTTCACATATTTTTCGTATTTTATTAATTCTTGCTCGTGTCGTTAAAAAATGTGTTTTAAAGTTTATTAACATCGAGATATACAATTTTGCAACCTATCCTCTCCGAAAAAAAAGTGAAGTCAAAACGGAAAATGCAATTAAGAAATCATAAAGAAAAGGCCAATATAACTTCGCACAAGGTACTTAAGTGCTAAAACTCAAGGAACAACTTTTAAAGACTTTTCTCCGTGCACGTGATATACTCGAATGAACCGGAATAAAAGTAACAAGTAAAGGTGGCTAATTTCGGGTGTAACCGAACATTATATACTCAGCGTGAGCTTCAATTGCACATTTCATAATTACTTTTCTACATAACACGTGGCACCGCCCGTTTAAAAAAAAATGTTTCCCCATTTCCTCTTACAATAAAACTTGATAAGTGAAATTTCATTGATTCAAAACTATTTTTTGCTAAGTTATAGCTAATTTTTCTAGTCTACGACCCTTTTATACTTGTTTTCTGTCTAAGTTTCCGTGGTCTTTAACCGGTCCCGTCCATTTTTACTAGAAATATTTTCTGCTACAAGGAAAATATGTGTACAAAATTTCATTACGATCCGTTAATTTTTCTTCGAGTTATGGCTCCCGAAACATAGAAAATTGCTTAGTCATAAAAGGGGCGGTGCCACGACCATTTTCAAAAATTTTAGTATTTTCCAAGTTAATGTTATAACTAAATTTATAAAGTAAAATTCTATTGATACAAGGCTCTTTTCCGCTAAGATATAGCTTTTTATTTTCGTCTACGACCCTTTTAAAAATATTTTACATAAAAGTGGGCGTGGTCTTTAACCGATCTCGTCCATTTTTTCTAGAAATATTTTCTGCTATAAGGAAAATAGGTGTACAAAATTTCATTACGATCCGTTAAATTTTCTTCGAGTTATGGCTCCCGAAACATAGAAAATTGCTTAGTCATAAAAGGGGCGGAGCCACGACCATTTTCAAAACTTTTAGTGTTTTCCAAGTTAATGTTATAACTAAATTTATAAAGTAAAATTCTATTGATACAAAGCTCTTTTCCGCTAAGATATAGCTTTTTATTTTCGTCTACGACCCTTTTAAAAATATTTTACATAAAAGTGGGCGTGGTCTTTAACCGATCTCGTCCATTTTTTCTAGAAATATTTTCTGCTATAAGGAAAATAGGTGTACAAAATTTCATTACGATCCGTTAATTTTTCTTCGAGTTATGGCTCCCGAAACAGAGAAAATTGCTTAGTCATAAAAGGGGCGGAGCCACGACCATTTTCAAAACTTTTAGTGTTTTCCAAGTTAATGTTATAACTCAATTTATAAAGTAAAATTATATTGATACAAAGCTCTTTTCCGCTAAGATATAGCTTTTTATTTTCGTCTACGGCCCTTTTAAAAATATTTTACATAAAAGTGGGCGTGGTCTTTAGCCGATCTCGTCCATTTTTTCTAGAAATATTTCTTGCTATAGGGAAAATTTTATTACGATCAGTTAATTTTTCTTCGAGTTATGGCTCCCGAAACAGAGAAAATTGCTTAGTCATAAAAGGGGCGGCGCCACGCCCGCTTTTTAAAGTTTGAAGTTTTTCCTATTTCTTGTTATAAAGCCACTTGGGAAATGAAATACCATTGATATAAACCTCTTTTTTGCAAATATATAGCGTATTTTATTCGTCCACTACCCTTTTAAAACACTTATATATAAAAGTGGGCGTGGTCTTTAACTGATCTCGTTAATTTTTCTTCAAAGCATTCCTTATAGTAAAGGCAACCTCTCTGCCGAATTTTGTTACGATAAGTTAAACGATTTTTGATTTATGATTAATAATATTTGTAAAATTGATTTTACCACAAGTGGGCGGCGCCACGCCCATTTTAAAAAATTGCTTCAACTTTTTATCAAGAGTCTCAATATCAATCCACATGTCAAATTTCAACATTCTGGTGTATTATTTACTAAATAATCAGTTTTTTGTGTTTTCAAAAATATTATGTATATAAAAAGTGGGCGTGGTTATTATCCGATTTCGCTCTTTTTCAATGCCAATCTATTCTGGGTCCAGATAAGATCGTGTACTAAATTTGGTGAAGATATCTCAATATTTACTCAAGTTATCGTGCTAATGGCCGGACGGACATGGCTCAATCAAATTTTTTGTCGATACTGATGATTTTGATATATGGAAGTCTATATCTATCTCGATTCCTTTATGCCTGTACAACCAACCGTTATCCAATCAAGGTTAATATACTCTGTGTGCAAAGAACGGTGAGTATAAAAAACTATACATTGGTTATGTTTTCTGTCCCACTGGTCAAAAGAATTAAACAAATATATATGGCAGGATTAATTTTTACATTACACTAGCCCATGATGCAATAGAACGGACAGGTGCAGTCAGTAGTACAAAAAAAAAAAAAAACATTGAGGGCCTCATAGTCCGGCTATGAATTTGAAGGTAGTATTCACGTAAATTTTTTGGAACAAATCTACCTTACAATCGAACGCAACATGAAGAGTAGAACGTGAGTTCAAAGAGCTTGAGCTGTTAGTCACCACAAAAACGATCGCACAACTTTGCTTCACAAGGCAGCCGGTTCTATGTACCAGAGTAACTCGGGATTTTTTCCGACCAAGGGCTGTCATTTCAGTGTAATCATTGCTACAACAATAACAACCGCACAACTTAGCAAAAAAATTCGGCGATATGCAGAACGATTTAAACCCGGAGCAACCTGCTGCACAAACGAAAATAGCGACTTAGTTAGCGATGTCCAGAGGGTGGTCAGATCATGGAGGGTCAACTACTCTGTGCTCCTAAATGGAGAAACCGATGAAACGCCTAGAGAAGATGACGAACCCGAATTTGCAATCGTTGGTGATGGAACTAATGCCCCCAGCCGATTATAACGAATACAGAATAGCAGTAATCAGACTGAGATAAAAAAAAAAGATGCGGGCGCTGATGAATTGTCTGCAGAGCTATTAACTACGGTGGCGAGGAGTTAATAAGGCGCATGCGTTAATTTTTGTTGAAAGCATGGTCAGGCGAGTGCATGCCCGACAACTGGAATTTGTTGTTGTCTTAGTCCATAAGAAGGGGGATCGTGCGAACTACGTCAACTATCGTTGAATCAGCCTTTTTAGTAACGCATTTAAGGTATTGTAAAGCGTATTATGCCAAAGATCGTGCACCTTACCAGTGCGGCTTCAGACCTGTTAAATCTTCCATGGACCAGATATTCAGTATGCGCCAAATTTTGAAAATAAAAACCATGAAATAATTGACACAATTCACTTCTTCGTCGATTTAGAAGCTGCATTCGACATCACGTAAAGGAGCTAACTAAGTATGTGCCGCTAAGTCTGCATTTGGTTTCCCCGCAAAACTGTTAAGGCTGTGCAAGACGATGTTAAGTAATAGTCGGACTTGAGAAATACCTCTCTGATTTATCCGAAACTAAACAAGGTTTTAGAGAGTGTGAGCCCTATTATAAGTTTTAGTGCTATAGAAAATTATGATAGCTGCAGAACTTAACCACTATAGAACAATGTTTATAAGAGCGTATACTTACGACATTGACATCATCAAGGAAAATATAATAATGAGCTGTACGAGCTTTAAGCAGCCAGCTACTTAAACCAGCTAATCAAAACACAGCGGCTAAGCTGGCTAGGTTTTGTTATACGACTGAAAGATGAGTCTTTAGCCAAAAATCTATTCATATCGGAACCCGCATACGAAGGCATAGGAAAGAAAGTTTTCCCAAAGCGCTTCTTTGAATCTTTATGCTCACACACGTGTAACTTTTGGGGGCAACTTGCGCTTCAAAATACCGTTATTGGCATTTCTCCATACGAGATTAATGGAAACCACAAAATTCGTTAGAAAAAAAATACAAAAATATAATCTAAACTAGAGAAATTTGCTTTCTTAATAAATTCAAATAGTTTTTTATCTGCCACCCAAGCAGGCCAAAACTCTAAGTCAACGATATACTTTCGTACATACATGTTAAGATTAAGCTAATGAGATAAAATAGACCAGAATGGGAAGATAACCAAAAGTAGTAAGCTCGGTTATTCAGAGGGTAACATACGAAAGTCAGAATAAAATAAAAAGATAAAAAAAAAAAATGTTAAGGACTACCTTTATATAAACGGACCAAAAAATAGAAGGCAATTTTTCCTTTAACATAGACATAGTCTTGTTGAATTTTGACTAACAAGCTTTAATAACAGCTCTTGTAAAAAATAATGGGATTTAAAACTATAAAGGTGGAGCGCAACCTTACAATTTAAGGCAAACCAGTTTTTTGGAATTAACTAATTGATTATTTCAAATTTGTAATTCTAAATCCCAAAATTCTTTTACAAGAGCTATTGTTAAAGTCTTTTAGTCAAGACTATGTCTGTATTAAAGGAAAAATTGTTTTCTATTTTTTGGTCCATTTATATAAAGGTAGTCCTTAAAATTTTTTTATCATCTTTTTATTTTCAATTTTTTAGTACTGCCTAAAAAAAGGCAATTGCAACTTTGATCAGTAATTTAAGTAATTCCTAAGTGAAAATTCTTATCTTTATTTATTTGTTCAAAATAGCAAGATTTAAGAGAATTAGTGGAATTTTCGCTGATAACACTGGCTAAAACAACAGAATTCCAACTCGCATCATAACAAGAGAACTCCACCTCGTTTGTCAGCTACTTAATTTGCAGAGCTGAAATTCGTGGTGAAATTCGCATACGCCTGAAAGTCTAAAAGAATCGTGCTGAAAGTCGCGTACGCCTAAAAGTATGCAACGACGTGCATTGAGTTGGGCCTTCAACGAGGTGGAATTCTACAATGCTTGAAACACTCAGGGGGCTAGCCATGAAGGTATGGCCTAATCTTCTACATAGTTCGACTTGTGCGTTACGTAGCTCAAATTTTTTGATCAAACATTGCACTGTTACAGAGTGTTAAACTATATTTCAGCTTTCAAGTCTCTAGATATCCAGGAAGTTAGTTAAAAATCGATTGCAAGATTGCCCAACCTAACCTTGCATTGTCACCGGGTTCTGACTTACGGCCCAAGTTTCATGTATCTAGCTCATCGGGAAGTTACTCGAAAATCGATCGCAAGATTCCCCCCTTTTTTCAGGGATTTTCGTTTATCTCGATTCATCAGCAACCTGGCGGCATTTGGTTTTCCACGAATTGTAGTGCCACCGACTCGCAAACTATGTGCTAAGTTTCAAGTCTCTGGATCACCGAGAAGTTAGTTAAAAGGCGATCGTAAATTTTACATTTTAAAATTAATTTTCTGTATATTTCGATCAGTGCGCCACCTAGCGGTTTTTTTCACTTGCATTGTAATGTCTCCCAGATCTGAACTATTATATAAGTATCAAGTGTCTAGCTCAACGGGAAGTTACCAAAGAAGACTTCCGTGGGTCAAAAATTCGTATGGAAATGAGAGGAAAACATGAAAGGGACTTAATATAAAGGTAAAAGATAAAAAATAATAAAAATGCGTTAATTTGATATAGTTTTATAGTGTTTTACACAAGCGGATATATTGGAACAGGTTGGTCAGGTCAAGCAGGCATTGATATTGTGGTAATATCGGGAGAGGGAATGTGAGTGGAAGTTGTAATTGGAGTGGGACTGAGACTGGAAGTGGGAATGGGAAGTTTAGTGGGAGTAGGAATGGGTGTGGGAGTGGAGATTGGATTGGGAATGGGAGCGGGAGCAGGAGTACGAGTAGGAGTGGGAGTGTTAGTGGCGGTGGGTGTGAGACTGGGAATGGGTTTGGGAGTGGGTGGTGGAACAAAGTTTGCCGGGTACTCTTATGTTTACGTTCCACAAACTCTGGCATTAGAAGATATCCACGATGTAATTTTAGTCCACTACGCAGAGAGCTGTCTTTGTTTTTTATAGCTTTCCCACTTTTTCATAGATTCGGAAAATATATCAGCAAAGACATGCTACCTTTACGCAATTTGACGAAATAAGACGCTCAATAATAGACAATTGTATTAGCGAATACATATATGTAGGTATATGAAAGAAATATATGGTGAACTTTTGTAAAAGTCACTGAACTTTTAATCATTTACCAAGCAAGGGGTTATAAGCAATCATGCAGATTAGTTTTTGATCATTACGGTGCCAACAGCAATAGCTGACGAGCGTTCTGACATTAGCGTTTGTTCTCAACATCCATTACAACACGAAAACTGAAAAAATGGCGAATTATTCAATTGAATAATTATTCTTTTTGCTGTGTCTTATTCGAAGGCAAGAGCTATTTGCATACAGTCAAGTGGATCCCTTAAAAGGCGCTGTCTCTTTATAATAAGATGAAGGCAAAGATCGCCGCCAAGCTTTGTGTAAATCGCCAGCTAAGCATCTAACAAAGAATGTTCGCACTCATACATTGTTGTATGCGCATGCGTACCTATGCGTGAAAGTCGCCCTGAATGAAGTCAAGTTGAAAGCTGAGCTAAACACATTTTTCATCGCTTCTTCATTTCAATCAAAACAAAGAACTGTTTTTTTTACCCACTACAGACTGTTCTAACATCGTTCTTCGCAACTTGTGTTTAGTATTGTCTTTAATATATTCTACCTTTTATTTTTATAATATTTTTTTTGGTTCTTTTGACTATTCTTGTTCGAAGTTTTGGAATGTGTATTAAGCAAATCTTAGCTATGATTGCTAGTAAGCGGGATTTTTGCATAAAAACCTTAACCATCAACGATTTCGTAACAGTTCTTTCGAGTCTTAGCTTACAATTAAGACACTTTTTTATTGTAAACGCGATTGCTTACGTAGTAAAATTTAATTTTAAATTTGATTGATTGATAAATAATTCGTTTGACTGAGCCTCTACAAAGTTCAGCGTTTCAGAGTCTTTGCGATGGCAAAGTTAACAAGTGTCTTAGCTTTGCTAGTCTGCGTGGCAATAACTTTAGCAGGTATGTAGGTGATGATGTAGATGGGGAGGTTAATCACCAAACTTGGATTAACATATTGAATAAATTTTTACGATCTTACACATAAAAACTCAATTATTATGTCAATGTATTGTATAAGTATTAACCCCAGCTACGATATGGTGATTCATCTAACTGCAGGCCTTTGCTGCCATGCAGGGCTATCATGGGTGGTCTTAACTACATTAAAGTGCATCCAGCCAAGGCCAGATTGATCGGCTGCATGCTAATATGCAGAAAGATTACTTCACAATGGGGTTTGTATGAGGCCACGAAATCAGTAGACAGGGGTACACCACAGGATGGGCGATTGTCACTTCTGCTGTAAACGCTGGTCATCAAAAAACTGCACAGGCAGTTCGATGAGGGACCCGTCAAAGTTACGGCTTACACAGATGACGTTGCAATTGTTAAAATAGCTTTCCAACGATAAGCTCTTCGATGGATCAAGTGCTTCGGGTAATTCATATTTGGGCATCTTATGTGGGGTTGACAGCCAACGGATAGAATAGGGATATGGTCTTGTTTGCCAAGAGGTACAAGGTTCTAAATTGGACCAGGGCTAAGTTGGGATGGGTGACCCCACAGGAGAAACTTTGCATAAAATAGCTAGGAATCACCTAGACAGAAAGTTGTCGTGCAAGATCAACGTGGAGGAGAGAGTGAAGAAGGCCTCGGCGGCATGTAAAATAATGCTGGGGTGTACGTGAGTTTATCGCCCGCTCTCTCTCATTGGGTATTTACATCGATTGTAAACCCTATTCTATACTATGGATTCCTTTTTTGGTGGACAGCTACTTTAATGTGTAGCTACATACCTCAACAAATTAGAGTGGATACGCAGGCTGTCAATGTTTAGCATTACGGGAGCCCTGAAAACAACCCAGCGGCTGCACTGTATGCCATTCTGCTCATTCCAGACGTGGTAGCAAAGATCATAGCGTTAACAACTGCCACGAGGCTCGGTGCCCCGGAGCAGCTTGAGCGCAGACCAAACGTAGTATAGCGTTATCTATTATAGGACGAACATACTACACTATTCCCTATCTGCTCTTTAAAGGGGCTCTTAAAGCAATAACAGAGCTGCATGGTTGGCGCAAGGGTGCCAATATGGCGTACGAGGCGATACATGTTTACACAGAGGGTTCCAAAGTAGTGGAAGGAGTATAGTCTGCGGTAGACTGTGCTGATCCCGAAAAAACAGATCCTACAAACTGTCAGATCAGCGTAGCGTTTTTCGGGCGGAAATATTGGCCGTTACCAAAGCAGTAGAAACACTGGAGGGAAACAGCTTAAAATACAGCCTTGTCAATTTATATTGACAACCAAGCAGCAACTAAGGCAATAATCTCGCATAGCACAGCATCTAAAAGTGTGTTAGAGTGTAAACAATCCCTGGAAAGAATCGGGACAGGGAGAGACATACATCTATATTGGGTCCCAAAGCATATGTCAATAGATGGAAATGAAAAATTGAACAAACTAGCTAAAAAGAGCGCTTCCCATAACGCTTGCTCCGCAAACGTCTCCATTAGAAGGGGCGAGATTAAAAGAAGGCGAGAGGTATACATGATCGGCCAAGCGGGAAAGCCATGGAACCAAGCGCGTGGCTGCAAAGTGTCGAAGATCATGTGTAGGTCTTACAACTTTAGACTAACAAAGTTGCTACTTTCTTAAAAAAAGAGAGGACTGTAGACTCATGACGGATATTTTAACTGGACACTGCCTTCTGGCCTCACAAGCTTTTAAATAAGGCTCGATCAGTGATAGCAGATGTAGGAAGTGCGGGTTGGAGGAGAAAACTATCGAAGCACGTTTTGGGCTCATACCCTGCGTATGCCAGGCTAAGACTCCAGCTTTTAGGAGTGATACAGCTGTCAGATCCAGAACCTTCAAGTATTTGTCAAGAGGAGTGAGTTATTTTATAGTATAGGTCCTGGTTTTTGATAGCGCTACTCTGTTTGGTCGTTAAACAAACTTCTGGTAACACTACGGACTCATTCAGTATATGTGGGGTCCTCATGGATTGGCCAGTTCATCCTAACCTTACCTTCATTAAGCGACTATAATTGCTCAAACTCTCATCTCAATTTAACAGAAATATGCCCGGCAGATCCTTCTTGCGTACAAGCTGTCTGTGAGTGCAGTTTCATCATAATATGTTCAGCCGTACGGTTATAAAGTTCATTGCTCATATAGATTTTGGTCTAAGTGATTTTGGAAAAGTGATCAGGTATCGTGTTCCTAATAGGGCAACTTTGTATTCATTCCAAAACGGTTTCGGATTATTTCACGAATTTTTCCGGGGTTCTTTCATGGTCGTTTTGGGGCTTTTTCCAAAACACTACTTGCGATTTTTTTTAACCATTTCGGGTTAGTTTTCGGATTGTTTTTGGAATCGTATGAGGGCCAGTCCGGGATCATATTGGGCATATTTAGGGACCAATTTGAGACTGGTAGGCTGCTTGTGAGTCAAATCAGAAGGATTGCGACATAATATTTTAGAACTATTGCCGGATTATTTCGAGATAATTTTTGGAACTATTTCAAGGTCAATAAGAATTCATATCGATAGAAAGGCCTCACCTTTTTAAAACATCCTGTATATTCTTGGTTCTCTGAGTTATTATGGGTTTATATCCATACTATTTCACGATTTTGTGTGCTTTACTTTCGGGGTATTTTCTGAACTGTTTTAAAAGTATTTTGTGGAATGTTCCGGAATTGTTTTCAGTTCGCAATAACTTTGTGTTGTATTTTTTCCTGAGTTTATATAAGGTCAACACTGCAATTAAAATTTTCAAGAATTTCTATATGTACAAGTTTGTATCTCAAATGAAAAGAATATAAGATGGAAGATATTAGTAGCCGAGGTAGGGTGTTGAACTTAGTGGTAATTGAGAATTTTTCCCTAATGGGACTTTCACTTAAAATAGGCAAATACTATTTTGAATTTTTTGATGAAAACACGGTAAGCTGGGATTGTAGTTAATCTTGATCAGTATGTGGTAAACGGCTTCCTTCCCTGGCCCAGACCTGATAAAATCTTACCCGACCTCAGAAGCTTTCTCTAGATCCTTCATTAAAAAAAAAACTACAGTGTACATTACCCTCAATTTCCAAAAAAATCCTGTCAAGAATAACTATATGGTAAACATTTTTTTCTCAGAGCCGGGTCCCGGAGATCAACTACAGAGACAACTGCGGTCTGGCGCTGTAGTCGCCTTACGAAATCAGCCATATCTCTTTCTAACCGTGCCACGTGTGAATGGCAACGGTCACGCTATACAAGGCTTCAAGGTAGTCGGAAGCGACGATGACGACGAAGTTGACGAGAAATCTCCAGTTAATAGTGCGAACGACGAAAATGAAGCAGATGCTAGTGATGATGACGATAATGACGATGAAGAAATGCAACGCGACGATGAAGATGTGTCCAACGATGACAATGCAGAGCACGAAAATGATGATGATAATAATGATGATGACGATGAGAATATAGAAAATGATGTAACAAATAATTTAATGTACTTGCGTTCTCGCATACCAAACACACCACGTGTACGCAGTCAATTAACAAATCAAGTCTCCACAATGGCAATGATCAAGAAGAATCGCGTCAGCCAATTGAATGCTCAACTCGTTTTAAAAAATGCCAAACCAACTAATATGATGGTGTCACGTGAAAATGCTGGTGCCATTATGGTACCCGATGGCTTTATCGAAATCGAAGGGCAAACAGTTGTCGACGAGAAAACTGGCAAAACTTCACTGCTAGTGCCACGTAATGTGCTTGACGCTATTCCAGAGGGAAGTGTTGTTGCCCTGGTGGATGGATCAGCGCAAGATTTAGAGGAAGCACGTGCCAATCGAGTTATAGTACGTCGTCGCCGTAAGGGTTCACGTCGCAATGTGGTACGTCGAGGAGGTGGTGGCAATCGCGGTAATCGTCGTCGTCAAGGTGGTGGCCAACGTAGGAGAGTGCAGGTATATCGAATAGGTGTTGTGAATAACGGACGTCGTCGTCGCGTCAGGCGCCCTGTGTTGTGGCAGGGTTAACCAAAATGGAAATTTGTAAATTCTACTTAACTTAGATTTATAGGTTAGAATAAAATGGTATGAAATTTTAATGAAATTTAAATGCTTATTATGATAAATAAATGTGATGTGATTTAAAAAAAAAAATTGTTTTTCTTTGAAAGAGAATAAATAAAGCGGACGAACGATCGAAAGAACATTGGGGAATGTTGGAAGTTGGACTTTAAAATCAATATATTATTGGCACAATATAAACAATACAAGACGCGATATACCCCCGAAGAGATTTAGGACTAGTTTCTGTGCCAATTTGCGTCGTGCTCCTTCATAAAATTTTCTTTACATTGGCGGGATGGGACCTACATATTTAATGCCGACACCGAACGGTATCTTCATGCCTTTAAATTTGTTTAAGACAGATATTTACTTGGATTCGATATTGTTTTTCCCTAGTCTTGAGCTCAGGCCTTTCGGTGTGGTAAGAGTAGCACGTTATCACTACATCACGGGCGTTGCTTCTGGTATACCTAAATCTTTATACAAAGTGAATTTAGGACTAGCCTGACGAGTAGTTTCAGGGGAAACTAACTTAACAAATTTATATGTTAAATACTTTCGTCGCCCATTCTTACTTTCCTCCCTCTCTCACTATTCTGTATCATCTCCATTCCACTACATTTTTTACCTCACTTCCTCTCCTCTCTCTTAAAAAATTTTCATCTAACAACCTATCTTCCTCTACCTCAACACTCAGTATTCGTTCCCTCTTCTCTTGGTTCCCATTTATCACTATCTACATATCTCCCCTTATCACTGACTGCTACTGACCAGTGATGATAATCATGGTACATTTGTACTTTTTTGGTACATTTCGCTTCCCGAAAGTACGTTGGTACCACATTGACATATTTGGTACATTTTTGTAAAATACAGTACTACACTTCAAGCCATTTGCAAAGCAGCTCTGAATGTTCAACAAAATTTAAAATTTTTCAAAGAAAATATGTATATAATTAAGTTCTTTTGTTGCCGAGCACAATTTGCCATTTACAATTATGGATCATTTAAATATGCTCATGGAAAGTAGCATAACTGATTCTTGTGAATAAATTTTGCATCAATAGAATTAATCACAGAAAACAATAACTGAAATAACAGGGCCAGGAAATTATAAATCTATAATTGCATTTTGTCAGAAGAATTATTACTCTCTAATAATAGATGAAACGACTGATATATGTATATCAAACAATTTGGAAGTTTCGATTCGAATTTTTAATAAAAAGTGCATTGATAGATTTTTAAATTTTATATCTTTGCCGATAGTAGCACGTAGGGTATTTTTAATGCCATTATTAAATCTTTGAAAGACCATTCAATACCACTCGAAAAAATTATTGGTTTCACTGCCGACAATTCCTCGGTTATGACGGGAGCAAAAAGCGGGGTGCAAGCAAGTTGTTCCAAATCTGCATGTTAATGGATGTGTTTGTCACATTTTAAATTTAGCTTCAATGGCCGCTTGTGATGTATTTCCCAACAAAACGGATACATTTTTAAAAGACAACAGCCCCCTCAGGAGGGCAGACTTTCAGAGTTTTCAAGAACATTTCGGTACAGAAATGCATGTTATACTAAAGTATGCCTCCACAAGGTGGCTTTCTAGGCAAGCAGTCATAGACAGAATTCTTGAGTATTGGGATGTCCTCAAGTATTATTTTAACCCTTATCCTGTACTCTACAAAAATAGCGTACATGACGTTCATGGGTCAATTTTGCCCAATATAAAAAAACGCCTGTTGATTATTATTCAAGTTTGAAATCAGTTCTTTTATTTAATAAACATAAAATTTATTTGTGAAAGAATATAATAAATAGTTTCAGTATTTTTGAACAATTATTACATTTGATCGACATCTCCGAGTGATCCTTACAAATAAATTTTTCACAACTGAAACATTTATGATGTATTTTGTGTTGATTGATTGATTTGGGCACATGTAGCAACTACCTCGTTTAAAATTTATCGATTGTAGATTTTTTTGTAGTTTCAGCGCGTTTTGAAGATTGCGTACAACAGCTTTGGCTGGACTGCTGCGAACATCCTGCGCGATATTTCCTGAGAAACAAGTCCACTTCCTAAGTCTTCTAGTAATATACAACGTCTAAATTTCTTATTTATATCCCGTTCAGGCTCTATTTCTCTGAAAATGATATACCCATTGTAGGCGCTTATATCCAGCATGTTGTAAAATAGAGTCTGTGGCCACAGGTTTGTTCTACGCTTGCAAGTGTATGTCCTGATTACTTGATCTAGTGTATCATCCCCAGACTTGGTTTTTTGTAAAAATCTATGATTTCAGGTTTTTAGTGTCGTCTTTGATTTCAACATTATGTGCAATGGGTCGGGTCGATTTGTATGGACGAAAGTTAACTAATATCGCGCCATCGATTTTGCGATAGGATTTGGGCTCAGGGAAAAAAGTTCCACTACGCATACATCTGGGAGGAATGATACAAGTGTCGCTTTCTGTATCGCTACTTTTTCATTACCTACCCAAAAGGAAATTCTTTTTTTTTCATAATTAATAATGCATTTGTTAATTTTCAGAAAACCCTTACCCAATATGCCATCGGATGGAATAATAAAGTCTTCATTTACTATATGTAAATTACGTTTAAGAGAAAAGTTTGAAAAATTTAAATTTACGGTAATTTTACCTAACGTCGAAACTGAATTGGAAGTGACACCGGTAATGTTAATTATATCGTTTGTATTTAATCTTTACGTATTTGAACATAAAAGCACAAATCAAAATATTAATCTTATATCTGAAAATTTTCAAGTCCTATTTATAAAGTATATTTTACATTTCTTTCTTACATTTTAAATGAAATAAATAATGTGAATATAGGACTTATTGCCAAATAAAAAATTTTATAAAAAAATCTTATTTAGACTCCAGTGCTATTTGGATATTAAATATTGATTCAGACGAAAATCACTTAACCCCAGATGAAGTTTACTGCGGTGTTAATGTGGAAAAAGATGACGTACACATATTTAAGAGCTGTGCTAAACAATTTTATATAAAATTTTGTAGTACATTATTAAACAAAGTAAATTTGAATTTTTATTTTTTTTTTTTTTAATTTGAATGATAAACTTTGTTGTGAGTTGCAAAGCTTACACCAGAAAGTATTATAAGCGGTGAAACAAATAGTATTGTGCCTCTAATTATGGTCTTGTTTCCGAAATCTACATTTGATAAAATAGGGAAAATTAATTCTGAATTTACCCGCTTTAGCAGAGCATGAGGGCCTTAAAAATTTCAAGAATTTAAATATATGCATTTTTGGGAAGAATTAAGATCAGTTAAAAATAAATGAAATGCGCAAATGTTTTCAAATATTTATAGAATAGTTCAAGGCATATTGTTGATTCCACATTCATCCACATACGTAGAAAGGATATTTTCTACACAATTTTTTTTTAAAACTAACTATAGAAATATAATTCAAACAAATACAGTTTCGAATTTAATAAAAACTAAAGACTTGATGAAATCAACTAACAATAGTTGTCATAATATAGATACGAAAAATAGCTTTTTTTCAACTGAGGCATTTAAAGAACTCAAAGAAGAAGAACTGTTAATGTAGTGATTGAAACTTGAGTTATTAGTATAGATGTAGGCAACAATTTGTCAACTTTTATACCTGGATCTAAATTTTTGTACCTAAAATGTTTTTATGAAATGTTTTTGCATTGAATGCAGCTGTTATTTTTTTAAATATTAATTTTCTGTTCCTTACTGGTACTCAATAAAGAAATGTTTTTATATATGTACATAATTGTACGCTTCAATCGATAAACTTCTTTCATTATTTTTACTGGAAAATATTTCTTCATAAATCATATTTCCCTGTTATACTACCTTTAATTTGTGTTAGAAAGTTTCCTGACTAAAAACAGTTTTTGGATAAAGAAGCCGAATATAGCTCTAGTTTGGATCAAATTCACATCCGAAGACTTTTGGTACATTTTTGGATGATTTGGTACATTTTTTCCCCTCGTTTGGTACAAAATGAAAAAATCCATTTATCATCCCTGCTACTGACTCTTTCTTTTCTCTCACTTGCCTGAAACAATAACTGTTTTCTCTCCATGTCCCCCTGTCCCTTACGTCTCTGTTAATCTACCTTTCCTCTCCTGCTTACTGGTCTTTTCCCTCTCACTTAAATTTTCTCTACAATGTTTCGATTTTTTTCGCAAACGTGTTTAGATTTAAATTTTCATTTGAAAATAAAAAAAAAGATGAATTTAATTGCAGAAATTTGAAAAAAAAAAATGTGCACTGTTATTTTCTGTTGGCTGCTGTAATGAGAAAATATATTAATTTTTGCTGAAGTTATTGTGATAATAGATGGCTGTTGAGTTCGAATTTTCAAGCATGAGACATATGTATTTATTTATTACTACAAGGGTTAATGCACAATCATGCTTCCTGTATTTATTGACATTTGCATTATCTCTATTCCTTTTGTACACAATTCTTTGTTACATTTTGGCATACAGTCCATTTTTCTTATATATACCGCTCGCTATCGAATAATTGTTTTGCTAATACTTGCCAATACCTTTTGAGTACATTAATTTGAATTAATAAAATTATTTTTTGTTAAGAATTAAAGTATTCTCGAGTGTTGATTGATTTCGTTTTGGAAACCGCCGCATCAGAGCAGCAGAAGCATTTCTTGCCGTACTGACAACCCGCTACAGGTATTAGCCGCAAAAGGTAAATCTACAAGAGAAGGTAATAAACCGCATCATTTTTTGATCCTTACGAGCCGGATCTGCTGAGCTGTGCAAGTATATATAAAGAAAAATATTCGCATTTAAATATATTTGCAAACCGCATACAAATCGTCGCATCGGAAATATTTCGATCTACGTTTTTTTCATCTTTTTTATGCTGTAAATCGTATCGCCCTTTAGTTGCCCTCCGCAAGCAGCAGCAAACAAACCGCCGGAGAAATATATACATAGTACATAAATTACATACGTACATTAGACCCTTCCATTTTTATAATTTTTTTTGCTGCGAAGTACAATGTCTACTTTCGTCAAAACGCGTGACTCTGCCCTCAACGCCATTAAGCGGTACATGACGAAAAGTAAGGACGACGATTTTATTTTGGATGTCGATAATGTTGAAAGCTATCTGACATTGTTGAGTGAGCAATGGGCTCGTTTCAACACCGCGCAAGATGCAGTAGAGGTTTCGTGTGGAGCCGACAATATTGAGGTGGAGGAAAATGCTCGCATACAGGCCGAAACCTGGTATTGCACGGCGTTGGCAAATTTTAAGCGCGTGCAGAAATGTAGAGCTGAATCTGTGTCGCAACCAATTTCGTCGTCAGCAACTGTGTCTGCATCCATTCGACTGCCCAAAATGGATCTTCCAACATTCGCCGGCGATTCAACTGAATGGATCCCGTTTTACGATGCTTTTTGTTCGCTAGTCGAAAACAATACTACCTTGTCGGGCGGGCAAAAGTTGTACTATCTGCGTAGTTGTTTAAAAGGAGACGCCCTTAGCATAATAAGTGGCTTTAAGATAAGCGACGCAAACTATACTGAGGCGTGGAACCTGCTCAAGGCGCGTTACAAGGTTATGCGCGTCATCGTTGAAGCGCATATTAGGGCCTTAGGTGACATTAAAAAGGTCACTAATGACTCTGCTGATGCCACCAAAAGCGTTCTTAATGCATTTCATCAGCACATTCGAGAGCTCAAAGCGTTAGGTAGGCCGGTCGAGTTTTGGGACGATTGGCTAGTCCACGAGATCGTTAACAAACTAGCGTTCGAGACCCGGAAGCAGTGGGAGTTGTCGCTGGTAAGCGATGAGCCACCAACCCTTGATCAGTTGACTACCTTTTTAGAAATACGATGCCGCTCGTTATCGATGCTAACTACGCCTGATGCCCAGACCACAGTAGGGAAGGTAACCCCGTCAAAATCAGCTGGAAAGTCAACAAAAGTTTTGCACGCGATCTCGGAACGAGCCAATACGCGATGTTTATACTGCAATGCAAGTCACAGGATTTATGCTTGTGAGAAGTTCCGCAATCTAGATGCCACCGCCAAATCGAAATTCCTTAAAGAATCAAAAGCCTGTCTTAACTGTTTGAGTCCTGGACATTTCAAAGACCGCTGTAACAGTACCTCCGCATGCCGTATATGCCACCAACGGCATCACACACTGCTTCATGGTATGGGAGTATCAACCGCTAGCACTACAACAGCTCATTTCATCGCTGAGGCTGACTGCAATGCAACGACTGCTCCATCTGCTATCCCCCTTACAACTTTCTCGACTAGTACCGCATCCACTATCGTTAAACCACCATTAACTTCCGCTTCCACATCTGTTTCGTCATGCCTGAGCTCTAAGGCTGACCCGCTAGCCATAAGGCAACATGCCGTTTTGCTTTCAACCGCTGTCGTGAAGGTTCGCGATAGTTCCAATAGATGGCAGACAGCTCGTCTGTTATTTGATTCGGGTTCACATGCGACGTTCGTAACCGAGGCGTGTGTGCAGCGTTTAGGACTACCCCGAACATCGGCTTCCGTAGTGGTCACTGGGATCGGTTCATCCCAAGGAGGTCGCTGTAAGGGTGAGACATCACTTTTACTCTCATCGAGTTTTTCGGATGACTGCTACTCAATAGATGCCTTGATTTTACAAAAAATTACAGGCGACTTGCCATCGCAAAAGCTGGACATCCCTGAATGGCCACATATTCGGGGGTTGGTTCTGGCAGACCCGGACTTCATGAAACCCGGACGCATCGACATTTTGGTTGGAATGGATGTCATGGGCCGTCTCATCTGTACCGAACTTCGCAAAGGACCACCTGGCACACCGATAGCGCAAAAAACAGTATTCGGTTGGACTTTGTGCGGAAATGTTGATACTTCGCCGTCGTCAAACCAACAAGTACAAACGCTGCACTGTGATGGGCAAATCGATCCAGCTCTGACTAGGCTGTGGGAACTTGAAGAGTCTCCACGTAAACAGCATTTGACGTTCGAAGAGCGCTTCTGTGAAGATCACTTCGCATCTACGCACTGCCGGTTGCCTGATGGTCGCTTTCTAGTGGAGTTACCGCTGAAAGTTGACGTGCCATTGGGTGACTCTCGCGACTTCGCAGTTCGCAGTCTGCTGCATATGGAACGGAGGATGACTCGTGACACCAAGTTGCAGGCACATTACAACGAGTTCATGCAAGAACTTATGGAAATGGGACATATGGAAGCCGTAACGGGAGCAACGAATAATGCTGTCTATTACATGCCGCATCATGCAGTGTTGAAGGAGTCCAGCATCACGACGAAGCTAAGAGTCGTTTTCAACGCTTCCGCCAAAACTTCGTCCGGAAATTCGCTAAACGACGGGCTGTGTGTTGGACCGCAACTGCAACAGGATCTGTATTCCATACTATTACGCTTTCGAACTCATCGCTATGCTGTAACAGCGGATGTTGCTAAGATGTATCGTCAGGTATGCGTATCGTCGAAGCACGTGGATTTGCAACGCATCGTTTGGCGTTCTGACCCATCTTTGCCTATTCAAGACTACCGCATGCTACGAGTAACCTATGGTGTGGCGGCCGCGTCTCATTTAGCTGTAAAAGCCCTACAACAAACTGCTATAGATTCGTCGAACAGCTGCGAAAGATCCGTTTCAGCGATTCTTAATGATTTTTATATGGACGATTTGCTCACTGGCGCATCCTGTAAAACTCATTTGCAATCATTACAACGGAACGTGTCGGAGATTTTGAAGGAAGGTGGTTTCGAACTGCGAAAGTGGGCAACGAATTGCAAAGAACTGAACGAAGGTATCTCCGAGTCAACAGGAAGTATATCACACTACGTGGTGGATGGTAAGGACGCACATGCGCTTGGTTTAATGTGGGATACCGAGCAAGATCATTTCACCTTTGCAGTCAACCTGAAGGAGGAACCTACACGTTTGACTAAAAGATCGTTCTTGGCCGATGCCAGCACATTGTTCGACCCTTTGGGCTTACTCGCTCCGGTAACAATCAAATCGAAGATGTGGTTCCAAGACGTTTGGCGCTCTGCAGTTGGATGGGACGACCTGATCCCAGACTCGATCTCCAGGGCGTGGCTCGATCACCGGTTTCAGCTGCAGAAACTGAGAGAATTGAGGGTGAATCGCTGGCTTGGATCTGGAACAACCGGGGCACTCACCGAGCTACATGTTTTTGCTGACGCTTCGGAACGCGCTTATGCTGCTGTTATCTACGCTCGCACCTTGCAATACGACGGCACGGTCACGGTTTCTATCATTTCGTCGAAAACTAAGGTGGCACCGCTCAAAACGACCACACTGCCGCGTCTAGAACTTTGTGCGGCGCATTTAGCTTCAAAGTTAGTTCGTAGCGTGTTGAACAGTTGGTGCGATATTCGTTACCCGCTGTACGCTTGGACGGATTCGACGATCACGCTAGCTTGGCTGCAAGCACACCCTAGCAGATGGATGACCTTCATAGCAAACAGAGTTGCCGACGTTCAAGAAATCTTGCCTCCCGAGTGTTGGAATCATGTGCGTACAGCATTGAATCCTGCTGATTGTGCTTCAAGGGGTATATCGCCTTCTGATTTGCTTGGACAACAGCTGTGGTGGAACGGTCCTGATTTTTTGAAGGGTACAAACCAGTTCTGGAAGGAAGGTTCCTTGAAGCCGCACACAACCGATCTAGGCGTCCGCAACAAGGTCGTAGCCCACGTGATCAACTCGGATGACCACTGGCCAGTCATTAGGAAATATTCGTCGTTTTCCAAGTTGCATCGTGTCATCGCTTACATATTAAGGTTTATATCAAACTCTCGTGCTGCTGTCAACCGCCTCGATGAAAAACGAGCTGGGTCTTTAAGCGGTCTGGAGTTAATGGAAGCTGAACGCTGCTTAATAAAGTATTCCCAAACCCTTTACTTTGCTAACGAGATCTCCTGTTGCACCGCAAATCGGCCGATCCCGGTACGCAGTAGCTTGTTGCGCTTGCAGCCTTTTCTCGACCCGAACGGTATCCTTCGGGTAGGTGGACGACTAAAATCCGCAGAGGTCACGAATGATGTCAGGCATCCAATAATTTTGGCTAAAAATTCCCCGCTATCTCGATTAATAATTTCTGATATTCACCGTTTTACATTACATGCTGGGCCGCGCATAATGCAGGTCGTATTGCAACGTCGCTACTGGATAATTGGCGTCCGCAATTTAATCCGTAGCATTTATCATAAGTGTGTTAAGTGCACTTGCATCAATCGCAACGCCTCCAAACAGTCCATGCGTGACCTTCCAGCGTTTCGTACGACTTACTCTCGCTGCTTCACGCGCACTGCGGTCGACTTCGCCGGTCCCTATTCGTATAAGTTTACCCATGGAAGAGGAGCGAAATCCATTAAGGGATATATTTGTTCTTTTATTTGTATGTGCACGGGTGCGATGCATCTGGAGTTCGTAGGAGATCTGTCGACCCCTGCATTCCTCAACGCGTTCAAGCGTTTTATTAATCGTAGAGGATACTGCAAGACCATGTTTTCCGATAATGGCACGAATTTCGTCGGAGCCGAGAAGGAGCTTCGTGTCATGTACGAAAAATGTATGGAAGACGATACGCTGCAGAATTTCTTCGCTGATTCGCACATAGAATGGCGCTTCAATCCACCGACCGCGCCTCACATGGGCGGATACTGGGAAACCGGTATAAAACGGATCAAGTACCACCTGAAACGCGTTTTAGGTGGAACCCTCTTGTCTTACGAGGAATTCAGCATGCTATTAACGGAAGTGGAAGCTTGCGTAAACTCCCGTCCATTGTGCGAGGTTTCTACGAATGCACTCGACCTCGAAGCTCTAACACCGGGGCACTTTATTATCGGCGAACCGCTTAAGTCTATCCCGGAACCTGAGGGTCAAGGGTTCCGGGGAAATCTCCGGCAAAGGTGGCAGTTGATATCATCCATAAGACAGCATTTCTGGCGTCGTTGGAGAGACGAGTATCTCGTGAGTTTACAACGCCGCACCAAGTGGTTTAGACCGACGCGTAACTTTGAAGATGGAGACGTTGTGGCTGTATTCGACGAAGCTACCCCTCCCACAAAGTGGACACTAGCGAGGGTAGTTCGATGTCATCCGGGAGCTGACGGTCGCACAAGGGTCGTCACGGTAAAGACCCCTAATGGCGAATTCAAACGGCCGATTACGAAAATATGCCTTCTACCTACGAAAGGTGATTTATTTTGCGAGAACGAAGAACCATGAAGACACATTTTTTAACCATGTTAAAATTGCTCACATTTTTTATATTTTAAACATTGTTTTGTTAACAGTCGAATCTGAACATAATAATCTAATTCTGTTAAACCTTTTTTTTATATAATGATTAAATTCTGTTAAGTTTATTTTTCTATTTTGTAAACATAAGAAATGTAAAATCAAATGTAATTTAAAGTTGAACGTATCATACGTAACTAGATAGTTCAATGGCGGCGGTATGTTGAGTTCGAATTTTCAAGCATGAGACATATGTATTTATTTATTACTACAAGGGTTAATGCACAATCATGCTTCCTGTATTTATTGACATTTGCATTATCTCTATTCCTTTTGTACACAATTCTTTGTTACATTCTGGCATACAGTCCATTTTTCTTATATATACCGCTCGCTATCGAATAATTGTTTTGCTAATACTTGCCAATACCTTTTGAGTACATTAATTTGAATTAATAAAATTATTTGTTGTTAAGAATTAAAGTATTCTCGAGTGTTGATTGATTTCGTTTTGGAAACCGCCGCATCAGAGCAGCAGAAGCATTTCTTGCCGTACTGACAACCCGCTACAGGTATTAGCCGCAAAAGGTAAATCTACAAGAGAAGGTAATAAACCGCATCAATGGCTGATCACAGCCTTATCGATTTCTTTCCTTACGCTAAGAATTGTGGTATAAGGAATTCTGTATCTATCGGGAATTTTTTATGCCTCGATGCAAAAAAAAAACTAATCGTAGCTGGGTTCAAGAAAGAAAGGGCGCAGATGTGAGGTTGTTCAAAAATAATGCAATAAATAAAAAAAAACAAACATAATGCAAATATCGTTTTTTTTCTTATCAACATTCTTATTGATGGCAACCAAAATATTTTGGCGAAAGCAGCATAAAATAGAAATCTTCAATACTTAACAGCAGTCATTAGTCACAATCTCATTAATTTTTATTGCAATCTTTATATTTTAATTTCTCTTATGTATAAAGTTTTCGTTTCACACGAGATATTTTAATGTCAACAATAAGCTGTCGTGGATACGCCAGTTCTGTAGAAAATTTAACTGACGCTTAACTCAGTAAAATAGCAACAATAAAAAGGTTTAAAGCTGCTTAAAACGGAGACTACAATAAGAAAGATTAGCTTGATAGCTAAAGTACACCCGAAAGTTTCGGAACGAGCCGATAGCGCTAGGAGAAATGTTAATGGGTGTTGATGGGGCTACTTAGAACAAAGACAGTCAGTTGGCAACGAACTTTGTCCGGTCTTCACGCGTACAAAATCGACATTTTATCAAACTCGATAGCAAGAAGAAGAGCTGTTACATTTGAGAATTCAAGTGGCTTTTTTTATAATAAACCAATCCATCTTCAAATACAGTATTGCATGCCTGTGTACATCTTTAGGGCTGATTACATTCAACGTGACGTCCACAGACCCCAACCACAATAAAGCAAAGCTTGACGACAACCATTGGCTTCTTGATTACTTGGAAAGCGGAAGCCACCAATATAAATTACAGCAAACAGTAGCGAAAAATTTAGAAAAAAATTATATTATGTTTAAAAAACGCCAAAAAGAATGATTTTAGATTTTATTATCTGTGTTTTACTTCTAGTTTAGTTTTTAATGACAAAATAAAAAGGACGCCACTGACTGTCGCTTCCCAACAATAGAATTAGGTTTAATCTGGCTACAATGGCTTTCGTGATTGGTTGTCGTGCTGCTCTCCCGCGCCGAAAATAACAACACTCATAAAAACATGTGTAAAAATAATTTGACAGATGTCGCTTCTCAGCTGCCGTCGTGAAAGTAATCAGGCATATTCACTTATCAGAAATTGATGGGAAATCAATAAATTTTCTAAGTCGAAATTCGGGAGGGAGCAATAAAATCAATACTTTGTGAAATTTTACAAAGTCGGTTACGGACCACGCCCACATAAAAAAAAACCGATGTCAAATTTTCGAAAAATGAAAAAAATGCCAAAATTTATTTCCATAGGCCACTAAGGTGATACAATTCGGTACGAGGGATGACTTTATGATAAAAAACTGTAGTTAAATAAGATTTTGGAAAACGGTAGTGGCACCGCCCATATTAAAAACAAAAAAAAATTGTAATTAAAATTTAATATTTTCACGGAATGTACCTTAATTTCGTTATCCGATTGAGCAAAATACGAGAATTAGAAAAAAAATTGGTAAAATGGTTTTGGCCCGTCCTTACGGTTATCTCTATAATATTGATAATGTCATAAATTGAACAAAAATCAACATCTCCTAAGACCTATATGACACTACTTCATTTTGTTTTGGATTCCAATCTAGAAAAACTGACAAAACTTCATCGGAACTTCAAAATACAAAAACAATTTCTACCATGAGAAAGCGAGACTGCTATTCCCCCAAAATTAGTGAGTTTGACATGTTTTTGTTTATTTTTTAAGTTTTATATTTTCATTGACATATTGAACAATAAAAACAAAGCAAATAACACGGGAATATTATTTTGGTCTCTGATGGTTCACTTTTTTCACAAGAAAGTTGATTTTAACTATGTTTCCGTGCACAAAATTTTCAAAAACAAAATTTTCATTTGGCAGTAAAAATAATGAAACAACGGCCAAATGTCAAAAAAATCTATCGAAATACAAACTGGCTCATTTGCTTATAATGAGCAAGGTTATATTTTGCTTGTATTTCGTTAGTTTTTTGAAATATTGTTTACACATTTACACCAGTACTGAACCCGTATTAGGAGGGAGGGCGACAAAAAATGTAAGAGAAAATACAGGAAAAATACAGAGAAAATAAAGTAATGTCATATAGGTATAACTAAGTATGCAAAAATGGGCGAAATCGGTTAAAAATCACGCCCATACCTGTTTAATGCCACGCCCACTTTGGCGATATCGTAAAACTACCTTAATGCAGAAGGAAATCTTGCTAAAGTGGTGAAACTTGACGTATGGATTACTTTTAGGTCTCAAAATATTAATTTAGAAAAATGGGCATGGCGCGCCCATATTTAGTATAAGAAAATTTAAAAGTTTTTCAATTCTATAATCAAAAGCAGCAAGTATAACTTTGCAATTTTCCAGAATTATGGTTCATGGTATTATATATAGATCGGTAACAACCACACCTACTTAAAAAATTCTTAAAGCTTTTATCTCACGGAATAAGCGATATATATATGAGCCGTTTATTTTCATTTAAGTAATTTCATGTCGTTTAAGTTCAGTGGTAATTTATTTGTATATCTCCGCGACTCCTGATTGTTAGAGTTCAATAGCCAAAAGATGCAATTCTTACTATTAGTTTACTAGCCGGAACTGTGCGCATCCTGTGCAACATCTATCAGTAAAAATTTACATGCGCTTGCGCTTCTATCTGGCGAATGTTAGCAACTGTCGGTAATGCAGTGCCATAGTATAAACAGATTTCTTTATGTATTCACAATCGTTTATTTTTAACAAATTATTTTAATAAAATAGTACTTGGGCGACCGAGCTTTGCTCGAAAATCTTCGGGTATGCCGCATAACATACTTTGTTCCACATTTCATCATTAATCAAACGCTCCTTTTTATATGTACATATATTATATATTTTTAATTACAAATGTTTGATTTAGTTGAAAATAGGTTTCAAAAACATAGCAAACACTAACCGCAAAATGAACTGGAATGAAAAATTTGAAATGGGTAATTCCAGGCTATAGTATAAGGGATTGTTATGACAATTAGTGAAATCGAGAACTAAGTTATTTAGGTCGAGTATCTACATGCGCCGAATTATGAATTTCAAACATTTTTTAGTTATACACTTTGTAGGTCTCACAATTTTATTACATTCCAAAAACTTGTAAATTTCACGAATGTCAACTATCAGTTATGACAACTATCATTAATTTAATTAAATGTCAACTTATTTCCCTAAGCGCCATCTGTTGGTAAGTAGTTAAATGGTTAGATGTTGTTTTCAAATTGCCTCTAGTGTTCAACTCTAGAAATTACCATGGTGAGATATCTTTTGCTAGAATTAGCCACGGTGCCTTGATATTGCCTTTCAATTTTATTAGCGCGTGCGAAATTAAGAAAATTAAGTCAGTAAGGAGTCATGTCTAAGATTTTTTTACGAAGATTTTTAACTTTAATTTTCTCCTTTAAAGCTTTAATACAATATGAGTAAGTAGAGTACTATTTCATTTAACTACCCCAACCCTAAATGGCAACCCTACTCAAAAATGTCCCTATTGTAATGCGGAGTGAAATACCTTTCGTTTGATACCCATATCGGCATTTCTGATGCAATTTGTTTTTAATTTCGAATAGGTGGCAACCCTAAATGGCAACCCTACTAAAAATGTTCCTATTGTAATGCGAAGTGAAATACCTTTCCTTTGATACCCATATCGGCATATATCATGCAATTTTTTTTAATTTCGAATAGGTGGCAACCCTACTCAAAAATTTCCCTATTGTAATGGGGAGTGAAATACCTTTCGTTTGATACCCATATAGGTATATCTCATGCAATTTTTTTTAATTTCGAATAGGAGGCAACCTTGTGAAACATTCAGAGTGGCAACACCTAGGTAGAAAGTCTTAGAAGGTGATACATTAACTCTGTGCCAAATTTTCTTTAAATCGGTTGAGCCGTTCCCGAGATCGTTCGGCTATACAAATATACAAGAATTGCTCGTTTAAGGTTATAAGATAGCTAAACAAAAGCACTGCGACCAATAATACCCAAAGCTCGCTAATTGCACGAATCTCTCTCTTTACAACCAAAACCTTATTTATAGATTTGGATTCCAAATAAGAGCGAAAAAGGGGCCTGTACATAAGAACAACAACGCATTAGAGATATGTCAGCGCAAAGTACAAATATTTTGAAAAATTGTTAGTTGTCCAAAGACAAGGCGCCTAATTTTAACGAGGTTCGTTAAGAACATTGTTTCTGTAACACTGACTGTTTATAGCTTCTTACCGCAGACGTTTTTTATATGTAAAGTTTTATATTTAGGCTTTCATATCATAAAATTTTTGTCGCACAATTGGGTATATAATGTTTGGTTTCGCCCGAACTTAGACATTTAACTTTGTAATGTTGTATTGGTCAACCGGTCAACCAGTGTGTAAAGCTATATCATTGATTTGGCTTTAGATTCCAATATCTGCTAGCTTTTCTCTTGCATAGAGCAAAGACTCGGCGCATTTGCGCCTTGGCAACCACGCCACTGTTCGCAGTCATAATTTCGAAGTAAAAGACTTTAGGGCATCAGCATTAATGCAAACAATCAGCTATGAAATCCAGCAAAGAGGCACTCTTGCCAATAAATGCTACTTTTGGCTAGGTGGACAATTGAAAAGTAAAGTCCTCTCTCTTGGAAAACGAAAATCATGCTCTAAGGGTCACTTATCGTACTCGTCCTGTTATATGATACAGAAGCATGGACCATGACAACATCAGATGAAGCGGCTCCTGTAGTGGTCGAGAGGTAAGCTCCTCGAAAGATTTACGGACATCTACGTGTTGGCGACAACGTGCACCGAAGAAGATTTAATTATAAGTTTTACGATCTTTACGCAGACAACAACATAGTCCAGCGACATCAAAACGCAGCGGCTACGCTGGCTAGGTTATGTTATACGAATTTAAGATGATGCTTCGGCTAAGAAAGTATTTTAATCGGAGGAAGGCGTCACCGACTTCGCTGGAAAGACAAGGTGGAAAACGATTTGAATTTTCTTGTTGTGACCAATGGGCGTCAGTTTACCCAAAGAAGAAGCGGCCGGCGCGCTTTGTTTGACGACAATAACCGTTTCAACGGTTAAGCGCCAAATTATTAAGTAATCTCTCGCACGAGTAGCAAAAAAGTATGCCTTCTTTACTCTTCTTTCAATATATACAACAAATAAATGGACCTGATAGGTACATCTGATCTTGTCGTAACAAACCATCAGTTGAATGATACAAGTTACTTTTGCTAACTTACAACTAGGTATAAGGGAATTTGATTTTCAGTTGCGACGGTCCCAATATGATAATGTTGCAGCTCAGAATATATTAGTGGAAGTTTCCTATCAGTAGAAAGCGATCTTCATCATTACTAGTTAACTAAGAGCTGATTAAAAGAAATTTTGTTTATGTATTTAAAAATGGCGATATAAGAGCGTCAGCAACCGCTTGTGATTCGCATAACGTTGCGAAAACTAAACGCGTGCTGAGCTATTTTACTAAACAAATACGACTTTCTCCAGGAAACTTCATTTTTGACCCACAATGGCTAAGCCCAGTGTGTGCCGTTTGATAATTGTGCTGCTATGCGCTGTTGCGTTGCTAAGTGGCATTGAAGCTGGTAAGTAAGCCAAATTTATTATTAGAAATTTGAAAAAAAAAAAAATAAAATAAATAAATAAAAATATACTTTTCTTAAATTCTTCACCTATAGAAGGGATCCCGGCAGCTGACGCAAATGTGGAAGCTAGAAACGATGAAAGCGTCATCGAATTGGTTAAGCCGCAGGCTCCTACTAAACTTTCAGCAATGAAAGCAAGCTCGCCGGATATGTCCATTAAGCCCATTAATATTGATGAAAAAATGCAAGGTAAACCCGATAAATCCGTAGTTAAGGAACCAGCGCCTAATCACATGGCTGCTGCTGCGGCTAAACCTACAGTTGCCAAAAATGAACCTGTGCAATTGTTAATGAATGTTGCCGCTACTAAGGTTGAAGCCGCAGATAGCGAGAATGAACCTGTGGAATTTGTTATGAATGCTGAGGTACTAAAACAGCCCGGCATGGTAAGTTACGCAAGCATAAATAATTTAAATGTACGAATTCTACTAAATATGCAATTCGTTCCTTTAATTCTCTCCAGGCGCGTTTAGCTCGTCATCTTAAATCTTTTCACAACTATCAGGTACGCCATGCCCAATCCCGTGCTGCCAATAGTATTCAAGACGAGTACGATGATGACGAAGATGGTGCTATAGAAGCGGAGGAGCGCGCTATACGTCGCGTCAAGCGTATACGTCGTCGTAGGGTCAATAATAATCTTCGTCGTACAAATCAAAGAAGAAATGTTGCGCAACGTCTTCATAACAACAATCAACGCCAGCCAGTACGTAGACCTAGCATAAAAAAATCGACGAATCGGCGTCGCAGCAATAGTCGTCGTGGTAGCAAAAAGAAAAGTTCCAAAACTAAAGGCTCTAACAAGAAGCGTGGTTCTGGTCAAAAGGGCAACAACAAAAGAAGAACAAAACAAAAGGCATCAAAAGCGAAACGCACAAAGAAGGGTAGAAAAAGTAATCACAATGAAAACTCCGCTCGCAAGCAAGCATCTCAAATGATAATATTCGTGGATGACGGTGCCTCTGTCGCCGACGCAGCTTGAAATTAAATATTATATACATATATGTTTGTTAGTTAATTTATTAAAATTATTATAGTTAGGTATCTATAAATTGTGCAGTTAATTTATTTATTTTTGCGTTATTAAAATACATCTATAAGAAACGATACCTGATTTTTCCTCTCCTTCATTATGTAGTGGCTTCCCTTGAAAAATTCTTGGGAAATTTTGTTTCACTACAGCTGTCAGGTCTAGAAGCAGCAAGTGCCTTAAGTCCTAGGAAGCTCCTAGTATTTGCCAAGAGGACGGAGTTATTTTATAACATAGGTCCTGGTTTTTGATAGGGTTTTTCAGTTTGGTCGTTAGAGCAAACTTCTGGTAACACTACGGACTCAATCAGTCTATGTGAGGTCCTCATGGACCGGCCAGTTCAACCTAACCTAACAGTCCTGTCAATTCACTGATATCCAATATCTATAACCTAGTTTTGCTGACTAAGATCGTGATGCCTCAAATTTATAAACTCCACGGGATGGATATAGGGGGACGGGTTTCCCTGAGGCGCTTGAAAATTCTTATTAGTCTTCTAACAACAACACAATTTCATTGGTTAACTCGCGAGTTGTGGTATCCAAACGACGCATGAGCACTAATTGGAGTCAACTGGGACTCGCTACTCCAACCAACCAACCAGCCAGCCTGATGCCAGTTACTCGAACTGCAAACCTCCAATCTAAAATTGTGGTCATTGTTTTTAATATGGGCTGCTTAAAAGTTTTTTCCAGTCATTCATTACGAATCTTGAAAGAAATAAAAAAATTACTACATTGAATTCCGAAAACTCCTTCAAATTCCGGTGTTAGGGGCCATAACCCCATTTTTCATAAGCTGATGCCTTTTTTCCTTGGACGTTGGGGCAGTGCACTGACCTTAAATGGCCCAATGAAACCAGGCTAACCCAGTTCATGTGTCCGCACCACGCGGAACCGCCGTTAGGCATAATTTTCTCGTGAAATAGTCGCGTTATTACTAGAAAAGCCATTTCGCTCACAGCAGTCCAAAAATATGTTTATCTGCACAGTGGGGGAAGGTTCCTTTCCATAAACTTTGTGCACAGAGAGTTTTTCGCTAATAAAACGAGGGCAGTGAAACGTTGTGTGTTCTGCGTTTTCTAATTCGAAAGGACTGTGGATAAAAAAGATCTTTCTCTATCCTACGCTTATGTAAATACTCCTTGAAACCGCCTTGCCCACTCAACATCTCTGTGAGGTCGTAGTTAAGTTCACCGTGCTTCCGCTCATATCATTCCTATATATCTACCATATAATCTGTGGAGATGACAATTTGCTTGCCTCCGAGAAGGTCGATTTTATCACAATGTCATACATCGCATTATATAGCGATGACCCTAGAATAGATCCCTGAGCAACGCCGTCCATGATGCGCTCTCTGGGTCCCTCGCTCTTATCAAAGAGGAGTATTCTCATGATCTGTATCCAGTTCGTAGTTTCAAAAGTATTTCTAATACCCAAGTAATTAATGCACATATCTACCTCTTGTTTTGACCTCCAGTTATGGCTTCACGAACTATATGGGTAACTTCTTGTATTGGATCTATCGTGGATCTTGAATTCCGAAGTCCAAACTGACTATTCGATAAGCCAAGTGGGCTTTTCAGCGTCTGCTGCAGATGCTCGTTAATAAAACGCTCGATAATCTTTCCTATCGTATTCAACAAAGTGACCTGTATGAGGATGGCTGGTCGGACATTTAACACGATTTTAGAAAAAAACCAGTCTTTGACGTTTCCATGAGCTTGTAAAACGCCTTGGATACAAGCTTTTAAGAGATCTGTAAATACTGATATTTTAGACATTATCCCTAAATTTGGCACTCCATACGGTCCTGGGAATTTATTGTCTGCAACTCTATGTGTTGCATCCATTTCCTTACCATCATTTATGGGCCCAGTAATTTTGTGTAGGAAAAAGAGTCAACAATTCTTCTTATTACTATTGGACATGTAGGTTGCTCTGATTTTTGCCCTTTAAGTTTAGCCATCACAGCTCTGTCAAACAATCCCCAAGGAGCAAGATCAGCTCTCTTCATAAGTTCCTTGAAGCACGCTGTTTTGGTCTTTTTTATAGCATTTTTAAGTACTGTTTTATGGGCCATGTAGGTACTGTCTAGTTCATCATATCGTGGTAGTGAGCGGTGGCCACTGTGCCCTTCGACGTGCTGTGTGACATTTTCTACGCTCTTCCACTATTTCATCATTTTACCAATATATACGAGTCAGATTTACTTTTGGGTGACTTCTAGGCATAGAAGCATCGTATGCCATACTTAATAAATTAGGTATTTGAACGGACAGGCCGTCCGTGTGTGTCCTTTGTATTGTGGCATTATTCCATACAACACAAAATATTTGTGGTTAAAGAAGGTGCTGTTACCATCTCCTTCTTTGTAGTTGGTGAAGTTTCCTGTAACTCAAAGCTAATAGCTTTGTGTTGTGTGTGGCCTTGGGGGTGTTATCGATGTTGATAGTCCTTTGCCGGATGCAGATCCGGTACGTTTCGGTACCATGCCCGACCATCTCGGTAACGATTTGTTACGATCACATGCGACCTTCTAGGCCACAACGCCCTCCCACCCCCTAGATCCATGAGGAGTTCGGGGTCGCCATAGCCTCGCCTGTTAATGAAACAGGATTCGCCACGGATAGGTGAGGTTGACAATTGGGTTTGGAGAAGCTATATATGGCGCTGGCAACCTGATGGGGTTGCGCTGCACAACCCCTTGAATATATTTAGTATTTTAGTCGCCTCTTACGACAGGCATACCTACTGCGGGTATATTCTAACCACCTAATCCGCTGGGGTACGTTACTGGTGGATAACTTTGCTTGTCTTGCTACTAGAAAACGTTAGATCTATTGTAAGTGCTGAATGTATATGGCCCCTGTTAAATTGGAAGTTCTTGGGTGTAAGACTTTCGATCATGCATTAAAGTCTCCACATATTATAAACAGTTGTTTACTCTGCCCTTCTACGGTCATCTCAAGAATCATGTTTTCAAACTTTATGATAGTGAAGTTAATAGCAACTAAAAGTTTAAATTTCCTTGATTTTTGACGTAAATCTGGCCAACGTCGATGCCATCTTTGCCTGGTATCCAAATTCAAGCTTTCTTCCATATAAAAAATAAAGACATGCGTCTTTCCTATGGAAGAAAATAATAAAATTGGGGACTTGAACCAAAGGTCTTCAATGTGGTAGGCGAGCAAGCATAAGCATTAGGCCGGGTCGATTTGTGGGGAGGAAAAAAATCGCCCATTGCTCTGTGCAAATCGTATTCTAGGGATCAAAATAAGAAACTTTGCCGAAGAAACCATACCTCTAAAACGAATTCTGATGTCCCCTCTTTGGGTCGTAGGGCAAATTTTGAAAAATTCCACTTTGAAATGCCTATGTTTTTTCTTTTTGGAGTTTACTTTTCTCTTTAGAAATTTATTTAGTCAGAATATATGTATGTAAAGGAAAAAATGAATTTAACTTAGCAATAGAAAAGAAATTTAAACAAATTATTAGAACTTAGCGTTTTTACAACCCCCTTTTAAAACCAAGGCATCACTGTGATGCATTTGCATGTCGTAAACATAGTTGTGTGGGTTTTTTATTCAACCGTTTTAAAAAATGAAGGTATCACTGTGACACAATTGCAGATCGTAAAATTGCTTGTGTTGTTTTTTTAAGCCACCACAAGACACAGCAGGTAGAATTGAAATTGCCCCTACCCAAAAGTTCGACCCAAAGGGGGGGGGGGGCGGGGGGGGGGGACATCAGAATTCGTTTTAGAGGTATGGTTCCTTCGGCAAAGTTTCTTATTTTGATCCCTAGAATACGATTTTCACAGAGCAATGAGCGATTTTTAAATCGACCCGCCCTAATAAGCATACTAGCTTATGCCAGTGGGTTTCACGCCACGTTTATAAAAAATATGCAAAATTAGTAAAACAAATTTTATACTACTTTGCGAATATACGTATTCAGTGAAAACCATAGGATCAATGATATTTTTTGTAGTATTATTTGGAGGATACATAAAAAGATTTTTTGATGAGCCAACTCTGAAGCAGGCTACGTATAAATGGCCATGGGTAAAACATGAGTTGATAAGATTGACTCATGCTATAGCTAATGGCTGTCCTTGCGCTTTATTGATGGATATGGCGATATTTCTAGAGAGCGCTAAGTTTTGTACGTTATGCAACGATTTTAAGCACGCATTTACTGCATCTGCGGGTGTTCCTTTCGGAGCAACTTGCAGAATTTGTTCTGATGACAGATTAAGTGACAATTCCATACTTTCAATTTGCACGGCCAGCTTTATCACATGCTGAACTTGCACTTCAAGTTTATTTGTTTGAACTTCATATATATACATATCCTACCTTTTTACATCCTTATTTTCAACATATGACCATGCATGAAACGTTTCTAGTAGGTGTTTCAAATTTGATTGTTATCGGTTGATCCGCTTAAGATGCAATGCGATCTATATCTAAATACATAGATACATACGACTACATAATTTGAATTTTATATACAGGGCTTTTCACGTCAAGTGTTCCCACTCAAAAACTTGATGTCTCCAAAATCCACCAAGGTTGGTGAACATTTTTTCATTGTAGGGTAGATCACCGGTGCAAAAGGAGTGACCAAAATATGAACGGATCCCGAAGGCACGGTGTCGAAAATTCCCTTTTTTCTTTTAATATTTTTTTTCAATAAAAATGTATGCCACTAAATTTAAACGTACAAAAAAAAAAAGATTTAGGTGATTCCTGTAATACTTTTTATATACTTAAAAAAAAATTTACCAAATTTGTAAAAACTTTTCCCACTTTTTTAACATTTTTCAACTTTTTGCAAAATTAAACTGATTCGATTTGCATTTTGTTTTGCTCAAAATAAAGCCCAGTTATTGTATGAGCATTTTTCACTAATTAAATACAGATAATAAAATAAATTTCAATTAAAAGTTTTTTTGCGCAATACCATCCGGTTTGAATTTTTTATTTTTGTTCTGAACAGAGCCCATATACTTCTGTATAAAAATGGATAATTCATTTTGTGTGGCAACGTAAATTTTTATGGTTTTTGGACTTTCAAATCGAAGATTTCGGGATCCAATGTGCTATAATTTGAAAGTCCAAAAAACAGAAAAATTGACGTTGATTATAAAGCGGCCTGTAAAATTTACAAGGGAGTACATGGGCTCTGCTTGAAACAAAAATAAAAAAATCGAACCGGCTGGTACTTATTGCGAAAAAAACATGAAGTTTAAGTTTTTATATTGTTAGTTTTTTTTTTCAAAAATGTACAGGGCACTTTGTGTTAAAAATAAAAAAAAACTTAGTGTTGCACCATTCATTTTTATATATTTTTTTGCTTTAAAACTGTAGAGCGATGGTTCCCGCAAGCTTCAATGCGATAAAACGCAAAACAATTGACATTGCCACACCAAAAGATCTGTGCATTTTTGTAGCGGAATAATTGAGCTTTCTTTCGAGCAATACAAAATAAAAATCGGAGCAGGCTCATTTTGCAAAAAGTTGAAATAAATTGCTAAAATTTTTGTAATCATTTTTTTTTTTAAAGTACAGAAAAAATACTGTAAGAATCATCCAAATCCTTTTTTTTAAGCTCAAATGTTTATTGAAAAAAAACCTGAAAAGAAAAAAAAAACAATTTTCGACACCCTGTATCATGCAATCCGTTCATATTTCCGTAACTCTTCTCGCACAGGTGAAGTACCCTACAATGACAAAATGTTCACCCACTTTGGTGGATTTTGGAGATATCAAATGTTTCGATTGCGAGCACTTCACGTGAAAAGCCCCATATAAAGATAGATATGGTAAAAAATCTGGGCCTTATTGTGATTATAATTGTTCAAAATGTACAAGTACAAGCTCCACATATTGAACATTTTTATACCTTTCATGAACATAAAATGGTATATTAACTTTGGTCCGATGTTTGTAACGTTGAAAAATATAGAAGATAGACTCACCATTAAGTATACCGAATTGATCAGGGCGACGAACTGAGTTGATATAGCCATGTCCGTCTGTCCGTCCGTCTGTCTGCTTGAACGAAAACTAGTCCCTCAAATTTTGAGATATGTCAATGAAATTTGGCACAAGGATATATTTTTTATTATTTTAGACATTTGTCGGATCCGGTAGGATCGGACCACTATAACATATATCTTCCATACAACCGATCGTTCAGATAAGACAATTTTGGTCATTCCTGCCGCAATTTAGAAAGTATAAACGTGAAACTTGGTGATGTATATTCCAATATATCATAGAAGATATGTTGAAAAATCACTTTGATCGGAGCTATATTGGTATATAGTATATACCTATCCCATACAACCGATCGTTCAGATAGAAATATTTTTGGCCATTTATTCCTTAGTTTCCAATATAAAAACGTGAAACTTGGAGATATATATTCTAATATATCATAGAGGATTTCCTGTAAAAATCATTTCGATCGGAGCTATATATAATATATATCGCATACAACCGACCGTTCAGATAAGGGGGTTTTTTGCCATTTTTTATTTTATATTTATCTTAAAAATCGTTTAGGTATGTACATCTGTTCACTATATATTTCTTATCTTATACATCCGATTATTTGGAAATTACGAACGGGATAAGATTATTGTTCAGCCCCATTCATGAAAGGTATGAAGTCCTTACTTGTTTTATTTCATTTTGTGTATATAGGCCAGTTATAAGAAACTAGTTAACGAAAAAATTAACAGAATTTTAAGTTAATAAAATTGATAAGTCTGGGTTAAGATGGTCTTAAAGGAGTTTGGTCAGAACCACAAATAAAAAAAATAAAGGGAATTAATTTGTGCCTCAAAAAGTTTCGTGAATTTTGCTATAAATTTTTGTTTGATGTGCTAAAAATATAGACTTGTGTCTGTAAGTATGTATATATGTATATAACTAAATAAATACAAGTTATATAACTGTAAATCAAAACTACGCTAGAATCAAAGATGATAAGTCAGCTAGTAGCGATGAAATATTTATGATTTATTGTAAAGACATGCTAAAGAAAACCAGCTAAATCAAGTTTGATTGTTTTTTAAACGAAAAAGTTCATGAACCTTTCACGAAAAAAATTGTTTTTGTATTATTAATTTGATAAATTCCTGACTAACTAAAGAACTGTTATTTAGCAAGTAGATATGTGAGTGTCGAGTTAGACTTTGCTTGTATATAATTATACTGTTAATAGTTGTTATTGTATTTTGCTAGGGATTCGGTTAGCATGTTGATTAACAGCATTAATCTCTTGTGGCTGGTAGCTGGTAAAAAAAAAATTTTTAATTGAAAACAGTAACTTGCTGGAAAAATTGTTTAGCACAACTTTTTCTTTTAATAATTTACCTTAGATTGGTTAGCAAAAATGTATAATTTCTCCTATACAATCAATCAAGAAGTTCGACAATGGGAATTAGTAAATTTTAGCTTTTGCTATATAAATTGGCCAAGAATGTTTCTAAAATCAGTATATTGCAGACACTCGATCTTTAAGTGAAGTGCCAAAGAGTTTGATTAGCAGAATTAAGCAAAATGCGTTTCGGACTAGCCTTTGCGCTGGTTTTGATGCTAACGCTACAGTCAATCGGTAAGGAGCAAAGGCTTATAGAGTTTTAAAAGTTAAGAACTTGAAACAAAAAAAGTGTCAATTTACTGATGTTTACTTACCAGTCGCTTAAACATTTTTTTGTTTTTTGTTTTAGATGCAAAAGATACTACAAAATATAATTTATTTATAAAAAGTCGTAACTCAGCGAAATCAGTAGGGCGCTATGAAAACGTTAAGCCTCAAGGCCGTTTCACACCAAATTTTTTAAATCAATTGGCTACATTGAAGGGATCAACGACTACAACAACAGTAGCTACAACAACAATTTCTTATGGCGCTCCATCAATTTCGCCCGCACCTACTTTAACACCAATAACACCAACTACACCAACAACGCCCACATCACCAACTTCACCAGCTGCATCGCCAGCAGCAACAGCTGCGCCGGTAACACCAGCGGCACCTGCAGCGCCACCAGCAGCATCACGTGCTTACGGAGAACACGGTATTGACGATGATGATAATGACGATGCTGACGATGATTTAGCTGATGATGATGAAAAATTTGCTAATAGCATATCACAATATGATAACGATGAAGTTGATGATGATGACGATGATAAATTAGATGATGTTGATGATAATAGTGATGAAGACGATTTTGATAATAATGGTATAGTAAGCGCTGAATCAAGTGATCATGAGCTATCAAGCGATCTAGAACATGCGGCACGTGCGCGCCCTACAAATTATCGTTTAAGACAATTGCGTCTACGCAATAACCGCATTCGTCAGCAACAGCAGCGTCGCAGATTAGCGCAACGCCGAAGACAAAATGCACGACGTCGTCGTAATAGACAAACCAAAGCTGAAAGTAGTCGACGTAATCAACTAAGACGTAGACGCGCGAAACAACGTCGTCGCCGCCAACAAATACGCAAAAGAAATAAACGTAGACGTAATCGCCGTAGACGCAAACAAAACTTACGACGCCGTGTAAGAAATCGTCAACGTTTGCGCCGTTTTCGAAATCGACAAGGCGGTCGTAAACGAATTGTGCGTATAAATGCATAGGAAAAAGATAAATGTAGACAAATAGTGAACGAATGTACAATGTGAATGAAACTAAATAAATAATGAAAAACTTAAAATTTAAAACTTGTGTGAAACAGAAATTAATTTTCAAAGCGGAGATTGATAGACAGTATTAGGAAGTGTGCGAGTGTCAGCTCGATAAACACCTTGAGATATTTAAATATTAGTGTGGATAAGAGCAACTCAAATTCATTTTTGCGAAACAGCCTTGGGGCTCCATGAGTCCCCCGCACACCCTACTCCAAACACTAACTTTTGCACTACGTACTTTAGGCGTTTGGTGGAACTTTCTACAAACCAATAAAAAAAAAGTAATCTGATTGCTGTAGAACAATTTAGGAAGAGTTCACCTAGAGGCTCATGTTTTGTGAGAAAACTATCTAGAAATCAAATCTTAATTAAACAAGTAAGGAAAGCTAAGTTCGGGTGTAACCGAACATTACATACTCAGCTAAGAGGTATGGAGACAAAATAAGGGAAAATCACCATGTAGGAAAATGAACCTAGGGTAACCCTGGACGCCATTTAGGGATATCGCCATAAAGGTAGACCAGGGCTGACTCTGGAATTTGTTTGTAAGATACGGGTATCAAATGAAAGGTGTTAATGAGTATTTTAAAAGCGAGTGTGCCTTAGTTCTATAGGTGGACGCCTTTTCGAGATATCGCCATAAAGGTGGACCAGGGGTGACTCTATAATGTGTTTGTACGATATGGGTATCTAATTAAAGGTATTAATGAGGGGTTTAAAAGGGAGTGGTGCTAGTTTTATATGTGAAGGCGTTCTCGAGATATCGACCAAAATGTTGACCAGCGTGACCCAGAACATCATCTGTCGGGTACCGCTAATTTATTTATATATGTAATACCACGCACAGTATTCCTGCCAAGATTCCAAGGGCTTTTGAAGTCGCCCCGCAGAACTTTTTCATTTTCTTCTACTTAATATGGTAGGTGTCATGCCCATTTTACACATTTTTTTCTAAAGTTATATTTTACGTCAACAAACCAATCCAATTACCATGTTTCATCCCTTTTTTCGTATTTGGTATAGAATTATGGCTTTTTTTCATTTTTCGTAATTTTCGATATCGAAAAAGTGGGCGTGGTCATAGTCGGATTTTGGCAATTTTTTATACCAATACAAAGTGAGTTCAGATAAGTACGTGAACTGAGTTTAGTAAAGATATATCTATTTTTGCTCAAGTTATCGTGTCAAAGGCCGAGCGGAAGGACAGACGGTCGACTGTGTATAAAAACTGGGCGTGGCTTCAACCGATTTCGCCCTTTTTCACAGAAAACAGTTATCGTCCTAGAATCTAAGCCCCTACCAAATTTCACAAGGATTGGTAAATTCTTGTTCGACCTATGGCATTAAAAGTATCGTAGACAAATTAAATGAAAAAGGGCGGAGCCACGCCCATTTTGAAATTTTCTTTTATTTTTGTATTTTGTTGCGCCATATCATTACTGGAGTTGAATGTTAACATAATTTCCTTATATACTGTAAAGATATTAATTTTTTTGTTAAAAGTGGTCGTGGTCGTTCTCCGATTTTGCTAATTTTTATCAAGCATACATATAGTAATAGGATTAACCTTCCTGCCAAGTTTCATCATGATATCTTCAACGACTGCCAAATTACAGCATGCAAAAATTTTTAATTAGCTTCTTTTAAGAGTGGGCGGTGGCACGCCTATTGTCCAAAATTTTACTAATTTTCTACCCTGCGTCATAAGTTCAACTCACCTACCAAGTTTCATCGCTTTATCCGTCTTTGGTAATAAATTATCGCACTTTTTCTGTTTTTCGAAATTTTCGATATCGAAAAAGTGAGCGTGGTTATAGTCCGATATCGTCCATTTTTTCAAATTTCAACAAGATACTTCAAAATTTACTCAAGTTATCGTGTTAACGGGCAGACGGACGGACGGACATGGCTCATTCAAATTTTTTTTCGATACTGATGGTTTTGATATATGGAAGTCTATATCTATCTCGATTCCTTTATACCTGTACAACCAACCGTTATCCAATCAAAGTTAATATGCACTGTGAGCTCTGCTCAACTGAGTATAAAAACTAAAAATTCGACCTGTTAGTCTTACAGTAAGAGACAAATTTTGGAATCCCTGCATATTTAACTTTTACGATCTCGAGGATTACATGATCATTGATTTCCGCTTATTTTCCCGGACTATTTTTGCCTTTGCGAAATAAGCCCCGCCATATCTGTTTCTTGATAACCGGCGCCAATTAGCAGCATCAAAGCAGATCTGGTCTTTTTCCTCCTTCCTCTTTCAACTCAGTAGAAGTATATGCTTTCCTCCGCTCTCAAATACGGATGTCGATAGAAATATATATTTTTTTTTGTCCATTCGTTCTAGCCAAGGAACCTTTTGGGCTTTTACACCTTGCACTACCTTCATCTTTATAAATCTTGTAAGGAAAATTAACACCACGAAATAATTTCACGGAGATTTTGGCCCAGCTTCTTTTCCAATTTTTCCTACAGTTTACTAGGAGGCAGATGAGTTATCGCTTAGAAGCTTCCACGGAACTTTCTCTAAACATCGTCCAAGATTCCGACCAATACATCAGGACAGGCATGATAAGCGACTTCTACAGAGTGATTTATGTTTGTTGAGAGAACTTCACCCAACAACTGCCTAGTCAGTCCAACGGGGCACTTCGTGTTTGCTGTTAATGCTGATTCTCAGATAAACGAAGTTCTTCACAGTCTCGAATTGATATCCATCCAAGAGTAATGTACTGCCAAGAGAAGAGTGCGATTATATTTTCTTGGACGACAGCAAATTCTTTATCTTGCCCTTATTTATCACAACACAGACCCTTCTTTCCGCATCGTTATCCGAAATCGGGAAAAACGTAGAACTTACGGTGCATTCGTTAAGGCCATTGATATCAATGTCATATGACAATTGTGCTTTCTTATGATAGTTGGTTGAAGTTGAAAAAAGGGGTGCGTGTCCATTCTCCTATCGTGAGTTCTCTTTCGGGTGGCACACGTGAGAAATTTTTCTTCTACGCGTACCGTACGTTATAAAGCAGTGATGCCAATGATTGCCCTGCAAAAAGTCGATTAGTCTAGTATGAGTCAGGAATGAGCGACAAAGAAACATGCGTCCAAAGATAGTAGCAAAGGAAATGGACAGAATAGAAATAAAAGAAAAAAGGAGAATAGAATGTTTACGCGGAGATATAAGCTCCCAAATTGGGTCAGGCCTTAGCTAAGAGGAGTGACCCGGCAGGAGAAACCTTGCACAAAATATCTGGGAAGCATTCTAGACAGTAAGTTGTCGCGGAAGCCCGAAGTGGAGGAGTTAGAGCAATGCAAACACTGGAAGAAAATAGCTTAAACTGCAACCGCGTCAGCTTTTATATTGACGGCCAAGCAGGAATTAAGATAAAAATCTCGCATACTAGAGCATCTAAAAATAGGTCAGAGTGTAAGCTATTCCTGCAATTATTTGGGATAAGAGGAATCATACATCTATATATAGGGTCCCAGGGTATATGGGAATAGATGGGAATGAAAAGCGGATTAGCTGGCTAAAAAGGGTGCATTCCTCGAAGCTTGCTCCGAATTGTCGAAAATCATGTGTAGGTTTTACAACCATAGACTAACAAACTAGTTCTATCATTAAAACAGAGGACTGTAGGCTCGTAACAGCTATTCTGACTGGGCACTGCCTTCTGCTTTTAAATTAGGCTCAGATAGTGATAGCAGATGTAGAACTGTGGGTTGGAGGAAGAAACGATCGACCACGTTTTGTGCTCGTGTTCAACGCTTTCCAAGCTAAGACTCAAGCTATTAGGGAGCAGCAAGTGCCATAGGTCCTAGGAAGCTTTCATTATTTGCCAACAGGACGGTGGTATTTTATAACATAGGTCCTGATTTTTAATAGGGTTTTCAACTTGGTCGTTCAAACAACTTCTGGTAACAATATTCAGTATATGTGAAGTCTTCATGGACCGCCCAGTTCGAGCAATCATTACCTTACCAAAATTTTATCGAAGAGTTACCGATTTGTTATCAAAAAGTTACCGAAGTGTTTTAAAAAGTTATCCATGTGTTATCGAATCGAATATTTTTCGATTGGCTTTGGGGAAGTTATCGACTTGGCTGCCGTAATATGGTGGTAGCGAGCGACACCTACATACCAAAGTCCCGGGCAATGCGAAATCAAAAAGTTAGTAATAGTTGGTAAACACTTCGAGTGTATTTCTGCCATGGCGGCCACCGTAGTGTGGCGGTAGCGTGCTCCGCCTACCACACCGTATGCCCTGGGTTCACACCCCGGGCAAAGCATCATCAAAATTTTAGAAATAAGGTTTTTCAATTAGAAGAAAATTTTTCTAAGCGGGGTCGCCCCTCGGCAGTGTTTGGCAAGCGCTTCGGGTGTATTTCTGCCATGAAAAGCTCTCAGTGAAAACTCATCTGCCTTGCAGATGCCGTTCGGAGTCGGCATTATTATTATTATTATAAACATAAATTTGTAGGGAAAATCAATAGGAGCACGACGCAAATTGGAAGAGAAGCTCGGCCTTAGATCTCTTCGGAGGTTATCGCGCCTTACATGTATGTATGTATGTAACCGATAAAACTTCACTATCAAAACAATGGCACATCTGCAACCCGGTATAAAAAGTAGATTTCTATCGAATCAAATACAAAACTGATAATTGGACGACAATCAGTTCCTGTCTATATCGGCCGATTATAAAACAATAGCTTGTCGTTATCGCTTGGTACAGATAAGAAGCCGACGAAACTTTTATCAAAAAGCGGGATACTATCACTTTCTGATCAAGTTGCATCTATTGTGGCTTAACTAACACCACACGTGAAATACCTGCTTCGAGAGATTCTCTACACTACAACTCAACTGCGATCTTAGTACACGATATAGACCAAACTTCAACAGATTGTCCATTATCATATTGAACGTCCTGCTTTCGAAAGGTTCAACCCCAAATCGACCTTAATTCTTGGCTAATAGCACAAAGAATAGTGAAAAGCAGTGATATTTTTGGGACTTTAGAGCTTTTATCGTGGTTGCACTTGGAAACATTAAACGAAATATGAAGCGTATCCCCTCATACACAAGGGACATATGTTAATACATTCCATTTAGCATTCTTTGGATTTTTAATATTGTCATATTTTACGCTCTTAATTATTTATAGTAGAAATTATTGGATCTGGCATTTGATAAAATATTATCAGAACAAAAGAATCAAAAACTTGTGATCTGATTCATTTTACGCAAAGTTAGATCTGCATGAAGCTATTTTATATGGTTTATTCAATTTTTATGTGATTTATGCAAATTTATTTACGACACCATATTGTAACGTAATTCAAAAGACATAAGTCGACGAAGCAAATTGTTGCTGGGAATCATTTAGTGGTGGCTTATGCTTTCTTATGCTTAGTAACTACGCGAACTTCAGAAGAACTAAATTTTTAGGCTGCAGTTAATAGCCTTTGCTATTGACGTGCGTATAAATAATGCGAACGCAGCGCTTCCCGATCAGTAAGCTTCAGGCATTTGGAGCAAAAGAATATTAGAAGACAAAAAAACATTTATAAAAGTTTAGCCGTATTGTGCTAACAAACGAACGTCATAAGGGTAGAGGACCTAGTCAAGCGGTGATGCATTTTCCAAAAGTAGCGCTTCTGATGCTCGGCCTAGCCGGTATAACTTCAGAAGCATTTGGTAAGTATATATGCTGGAAAATTTATTTATTTTTTGCCACAATTTTCATAAATTTTTATTTCTTTCCAACTACAGCCACACAAACTTTAAAAGAAAACGAACAAAGTTATAAACTTTTTAGAAAACAGCGCATGGGCAGAGCTAGACGAAACTATGATGATATTGGCAGTGGTCGTGTAGTTTCAGCAGATTTAATAAACAGAATTCTTGCGTTGAAAAACCCTACAACAACTTCAACTACTATATCGCCAATCCAAACAACTTTCACACCAATAGCACCAAATATACCAACTACACCAACTCCACCGCCTCTGCCTACTCCGCCAACGCCACCACCTCCACCACCTCCACCACCGCCACCACCTCCACCAACTACGCCAAATGCATCCCCCCCACCAGGAACTGGTGGTGGTGCTGGTACTGCTCCGGCAGGATCTCGTATCTATGATGAAGATGAAGAAGACGATGAGGACAAGTATGCATTACGCCTTCAACAAAACAATAACTACGCTATTGAGGATGATGATGATTATGAGGATGCAGATGATGATGATGATGATAATGAGAGTGCCCTCGGCCTACACGATAATGACGAAGTAGTTTTAAATGGCAACGTGAATAACGTTTTCGAACAATATGGACGTGCAACACGTGCGCGCCCCTCAACATGGCGTCGACGTCAGGCGCTTCGTCGCGCACGACAACGACGTGCACAACGTCAGAGAAGACGTCGCCAGGCTATGCGTAAAGCTCAACGTAAACGCCGCAGGCAGCAAATCAGACGTAAGCAACAACTTCGGCGTCGGCGTAAAAATAGACAACGTCTTCGAGGAAATATGAAAAGCAGGCGAAGATACCTACGACCGTCTATTGGACGCAGACGTATTGTTAGAATACAAGTTTAAATGTTGTACAAAAGTTGCAAAGACTATAAAGCTAGAATTAAGATACAAAATTAAACGTGAAATTATATAAAAACTAGTTGGCTTTTATTCTGTTACTATCATCCTGCTAATAGGGTGTGTACTAGTACTTGATGCTCACGCCATTTTTCAAACTCCTAGGGCAAACTTCGCAACTATCATCTCGCTGACTTCTTATTTTTGCTCCTACATCGCTCATCTCCGCATTGTTATTTAAATATATTTAACCACGGAATATCAACGTAAGTCCTGCCCTGTTCTAATGTATAAAATAAGCCTTTACTGAAATTACACTAGTCTTACTATGTTTTAGTGACTAGTTTAAAAGTAAAACCGTCTTTTGGCCTGACTTAAAGGACATATGGTCTCAATTGGCGTCATTTATCGCGATACAGGGATAACAGGGTGATTTTTACGAAACAGCCAAAATCATTTAGGCGGTTAAGCGCCAATTTATGACGATGATGATGAAGCCACACTGACAAGGTCCGATCAGTATGTTGACCACGGGCTTTAGTCTTTCGCCCAGTATGCAAGACAGGGCCTTGCAAATGATGCATTTGTGTTCGAACAGCTCGGTGGGTATTTGCTCACTATCTGGCGAATTATGATTTGTTAACCCTTATATAGCCATTCGCACTTCGTCATAGTTGAATGCCGAAACGTGTTTTCCATCATTGGCGATTGAGGTATCGGTTTTGTCTTTTACCTCGCTAGATAGCTATGAAGAGAAGTATTCCCTCCACGACTTAAGCTCACTCTGTGGGTCGCCAATATCGTTCTTGCAGGAATCTAAAAAATAAAAATAAATGTATGGCGTGATAACCTTCGAAGAGATCTAAGGCCGAGCTTCTCTTCCAATTTGCGTCGTGCTCCTCTTGATTTTCCCTACAAATTGGCCGGACGGGTCTTAAATGTTTTATGCCGACTCCGAACGGCATCTGCAAGGCAAATTTGTTTTCACCGAGAGCTGTTCATGGCAGAAATACAATCGGAGCGCTTGCCAAACACTGCCGTGCGGCGACCCCGCTTAGAAAAATTTTCTTCTAATTGAAAAACCTTATTTCTAAAATTTTTGATGTTGCTTTGCCCGGGGTTCGAACCCAGGTGGCCGCCAGGAATCTACCCCGGCCTTTAAACCCTTCGTCATCCACCATATTTTTTTATACAATTTTCGGACTATTTCTTATCAGCCAGGTGGCCGCCGTTATGTGATACTCTGCCTACCACAGCGAAGGTCCGAAAGTTCAACTCCCGGGCAAAATTTAGAAAAAAGTTTTTTTCAGTTAGAAAACGGTTTTGTAATCGGGATCGCCCTTTGGAAGTTATTTGGCAAATACCCCAAGTGTATTTCTGGCATGAGACGCTTCTCAATGAAAATTCATCTGCCTTGCAGATATCGCTCGGAGTCGGCAAGGTAAATCGCACAAGGTATTTGTTTTTGTTTTATTTATTTATTTCTATCGGAGAGGATCCACGTACCTATTTGAATAACAACCCTGCAGAAAATATAATGTATTGCCAACGAATAGTTGGTTATTATACGAGATTTCAGAGAGTAACCCCTTTCTAGTTAACTGCAAAAAGTCAGATATTCGCTTGGAACTTTGCCATGGTAACCACACCTGCAGTAATAGAAGCTCGTAGAGCTAACTATAAGTTAGCTTCCAATAGTCTTTATATCTTTATTTTGTTTGTAAAAAACTAGCTACTTATGTATGGCAAATCGGTTATTGGGTTATATGTTTAATATCAAATGTCTAATCGGACACAGCAGTATACCTGCTCACAAAATTTTATCAATATATCTCAATTGAGAGATTAGTTTGCATTCAAGCAGACAGACGAACACGGCTAAGTTAAACCAGTTTGTCAAGGTGATCGATTCGGTATACCTATTTATGGGTCTATCTCTTCTATCTAGTAAAATCAACAAATCGGTTCTGTTGTTCTTGACTTAACGGAGATTTCTTTGTCAAATGAACAAATTAGTTTAGTCATTTCAACAGAAGAGAAATTGACGCTCTTAAGTTAACAAAATTCTGAAAAATTGACAGATTCCTGGTCAATCTAACTGATTTTTCTGTTAACACAACTGATCTCACTGGTCATTTCAACAGCGATCAACAGTCAATACATGAGCAAATTTCAAAGAGAATTTTACGCTCACTGCACTCTCTACTTTGCACTTATGACGATGATGCAACTTGTTTAAAAAAATACTAAATTAAGAAAACCACAAAATCGAAAAAACACACAAAATGGGAAAACAACAAAAAACTAGTTTTTTAGTTATCAATACAAAACGAAAGATCCGTTTTTAAATTTACTGTGCAAACAATTATGAGATACCGGGACACCTATTTATCGGGTACAATTTTGCAACTTCTCCTCCAAGCGAAATACAAAATTGCGCCCTCTTGTTGCAAAAGTTTTGTTTGATCGAACAGAATTTTTCCAAAGTTAGTAACATTTTGTTCAAGTTTTTACGAATTTTCACTCACGCGAACGAATTTAATAAGATAATAAAAACCATCCTTTTTTAATGTTGATTTTTCCGACAACATAAAAGTTTGAGTTGTTATGGATTTGTTTCAGCTTAAAGTGTTACGAAAATTAAACTTGCCGAATTACATGAAAAGTTACTCCAGTGGTGAATTACCTTCTAGCGATTTGATTCTTTACTTTTCTATAACTTACAAGTTCTCTACTTAAAATATTATGTCAAACATTTATACAAGTTTTGTTTGAAACAATCAAGTGTAGCAACTGCATACGAGAGAAGAAATTGAGAATGAGCTGACCTGCAACTGAAAGAATTTAGAATCAGTTTTGTGACTACTATTTTCATTTCTATTTGCAAAGCAAAGTTCAAAACTATAAATTAAATAAATTATCTTATCTTAGTATATAAAAAAACACGTGTCACAACATTTTTGGGCGCGATGGACTTCTAAACTACTGAACCGATTTTGAATTTGTTTTGCACCCCGTATGTAGTTTGATCTAACTTGAGAGATGGGATAGGTTATATCTCAGTTTATAGTCGCAATATTATTTAATTGCAACTTTTTTTATTTGGTTATACGTAATATTAAAATGTTACGTATACGCAGGGGCACTCATATTTTCAGGTGGTGGGGATATACTTCCGTGTAATTGCTTGGTGTTTAATTAAACAACCTGCTTATCAATAAAAAATATTATAGCGAATGATATCAAGTATAGCACATCACCAGGCCCGCTGAGAGGGTGGGGTTTCTGAGGGGGCCCGCGATTTAGAGGTACTGTGACATTTTATTTAATTCAGGAGAGTCTTTAGTTGTGTACAGGGTAATTTTTATACCCCTGGTTGACTAGGGTCTTGAGATATAGGCCAAAACGTGGGTCAGTTGATGCCTAGACAGTGTTTATACAATATGGATATCAAATGAAAGCTGCTGATGAGTGCTTTAGTACAGAGGAATATATTATCCAGAGACGGACTGGGACTGGGATTAGGACTAGGACTGGGACTGAGACTCGGAGTGGGACTGGGACTGGAATAAAATACATACCACCCTCTGGGACAGGCAATAAGGGATGCAGAAGAATGAGAAGAAATTGAGAGAAGAGAAACGAGAGAAGGAGAAGGAGATTGAGAAAGAGATAGAATGAGACGAAGATGGGATAGATGAAGGGAAAAAGAGGAGTGAACAAAAGGATTAGGAAAAAGTGAAGAGGGGGGAGGCAGAGTCAGACGGAAAAAGCTTAATAAAATGTATGCAGATAGGCCAAATTTAGGGCAGGACAACTCCTGCCGGGTCTTCTAGTAAAATATAAAATTTGGTGAAAGTGCGTTTAATAAAACAAAATAATAAAGTGTATAATGTTTAATGTGTGCCATCATATTTGATATAAGCCCAATTGACGTTCGGTTACAAAGTGCCACGGTGTTGTGATGGTAGCGTGCTCCGCCTGCCACACCGTATGCCCTGGGTTCGCACCCCGGGCAAAGCAACATCAAAATTTTATAAATAAGGTTTTTAATTAGAAGAAAATTTTTCTAAGCGGGGTCGCCCCTCGGCAGTGTTTGGCAAGCGCTCCGAGTGTATTTCTGCCATGAAAAGCTCTCCGTGAAAACACATATGCCTTGCACATGCTGTTCGGAGTCGGCATAAAACATATAGGTCCCTTCCGGTCAATTTGTGGGGAAAATCAAGAAGAGCACGACGCTAATTGGAAGAGTAGTTCGGCCTTAGATATCCTCGGAGGTTTTCGCGCCTTACATTTATTTATTTATATGGCAACATAGGTACTTTCGTACAAAGCTTTCGTAACAACTTTTTTTGTTCATTTGACTACTAAAACGGTCAACTACGAATCAGCGATTTGTGCGCAGTTGATTCAACATCTTGTTGCGATGGATAAAAATAACAGAAATTTCGGTTGAATTGACCGGTATTTCGGTTGATTTTATCAGTCTTTTTCTTTCAGTGTACAATTTTGAGTTTCATGACAAACTTAATATACCATTTTCGTAAAAGGTATAAAAGACATTTAATGTTGACTCAGTTACCTTAATCTTGGGACATAGTTTTGGTGATTTGTAATAATTTAATTTCTTTTGCTTTCTTTTGTTACTAAAGAAGCTAACCAAGCTGTTGTTTAACTCAATATTTTGCATGCTGAATTATTATTTGCCTTCTCTATTATCTTAAATTTTTTGCTTTATCTGTGCAGCTAAGCTTTAAGTTGTTGGCCTTTTTCTTAAATTCTCGCCTATGTATATATGTATATGATTTTAGAATTGAGTAAAATATAAAAAATATAACTAGCTTGTATAAATAGTAACTGATGAACGATTGACACTCAGTTGGCTTAAAGCATCAGCAAAAGATAATAAACTTCTGAGAAGTATTTAAAAAAAAAAATTGCGCATTTATATAGCAATGCAGTGCTCTCAGTGGTGTGTTGTAATATTTCTTGTAACGGTACTACAAACCTGTGGTAAATATTAACTTAAATTTAATATTCTATTACTCAGGAATCTAATCGAAAAATTTCTTGCTTCCCCCACATTTTTTTACTCCATAGCTGCCTTTCCGCTTGGTAAACGCATTGCAGCTTCCGCTCGGCAATTCGACAATAGCCAACTTGATGATTACGGTATCGATGATGCTTATGAGAATATTGATATCGATGATAAAGAGGTCAAAAATAAATTTGGCAGAGAAGACAATGATAATTCATTAGAAAATGCCGATTATGACTACACTGAAGATTATTACGATTATAATGACTACGATAATGATTTGGATAACGAAGATGGTTTAGATCTTGGTATACACGGGGAAAATGATAAGAATTCTGATTTGGAAAGCGATGATGAGTATAATGAGAATGGACTAGAATCCGATTATAGTGCGCCTTTTAGCTCTTCCATTTACTCGACTTAATTTGTACTACTTAATCATTTGGTTGTTGATTATTGATAAAAAAATAAATAAAGTATACGCTGATATGCTGATATTTGGTTATTACAGTAAAATGTGGTAGTTTAATTTAGTTGTTTGTTTTATGTCTACGCCCAACGTAGAGGAGAGAGTGAATAAGGCTCGAGGGCACTTCATGCATGCAAAAGAATGCGGGGTGTACGTGGGGTCTATGGCGTTATCTCGCATTGGGATATAGACAGCGTTTGTAAAGCCTATCATCTACTATGGAGAGTTTCTTTGAAATTAATTGCCTTCTTTTTGATGGAGATGGCCGAAAACATACAGAGATAGTTTCTACCGGCGGCCGCTGTAGTGTGGTGGTAGCGTGCGCTGCCTACCACAGCGAGGGTCCTGAGTTCAAGTCCGAATAATGCAATATCGAAACATTTTTTTTATTTTTCAATTGAAAAAAAGTTTTTCTAAGCGACATCGCCCCTCGGCAGTATGATATGGCAAATACCTTGAGTGTATTTCTGGTATGACAAGCTCCTCAGTGAAAGTTCATGTGTCTTGCAGATGCCATTAGGAGTCGGTCCCAGTCATGTAGTCTCGTCCCATCAATTGGAGGAAAACCTAAGAGGGGCACGACGCCAACCACTGCGTACAATAAGTTTTGTCATATATATAAAATATATTGTCGAACAAAAACTAGTACGGGAAGTATTCATTTGAAATAAGGAGAACAATGAAATGTCTAGTCCCCTCTGTTAAATGGCCGCAAATTTAGAATGGTCGTGAAGTATGTTAACTTTATGACCATTTGAGGTGTTCATATGGCCAATTGCAATTGTTGCCGTTGGTCTTATGTCATCCCTCCGGCAGGGATTATTCTAGATAAATTATAAGTGCTGCGGCTACGGTGTACAAACTGGAATTTGGCAGAGCATAGATAACCTCATAAAACAGCTTCTATGCAGACATCGAATGCTCTAGCGTAGCAGCAAGAAAGACCTATGAGGGGGAAGAATTTCAAGGGCTAATAAAGGAGGGTAAAGGCGAATAAACCCTTGTAATGAATTCTTTCTTGATGTAAAAATTTCCACCAGGATGACTGGCGATAAATTTTGTTTCGTATTTCTTAATCAAAAGGCAACCAAATAGCTTCATGTATCTCTATGGGGTTTGCCTGTACGTCAAAATACGGATAATTCTTTCTCCACAATGGTCTCCTCTTCTATTAATCCCAAGGCGCACATAAACGTTATGTTGAGCAATCTTAATTTGATGCGGAGTGTGGCGAGAGGTTAGTTCACATGCGCGAACTTTCTTCCCTACCAAAATGCAGTACGACGAAGATGTTCATTGATTGCTTCCTTTATTTTCCCCTTTCGGGGCATTTCGTGAAAGACTGTGATGCAAGACTTTTTATTAACGAGAACATCCGTAACGTTCCTTTAAAACCGTCTGGAAAAACGACATACTCGAAAACGTAATTCCTGAACCGTTTCCAAGCCCGTAATCAGAAAGGGACGTGCTCATTCTTTGTATTTCTGTCCTTTTCATTGAAACATGTGTTTACGTAGCGTGTTCCAATCTCAGCCCGCTGTCCGAGCATATGACACAAGTAATGGACTCAAGAGCTTCGCGGTGCATCGAAAATTTAGTCCGCGTTCACTTAAAGGTCGTGTGAGGGCAAAGACTGAGAAGATGTACGTAAGTATGTGCCCATGCTTTGGTTACCAAACGAAAAAGGCACTGATTTATTTTACCTTCCTCGTGTTTTCTCTTTTAAAACTCGTCATAAGTATAAAAGCACCACTTACCCAACTTGAAGGGCATCTGAAATGAGAAGTTCAATACGTATATATATATTTATATAGTTCTGCCCACCAGCATCGATTTTTCTATGCATACGCATGCGTGAATTTGACCTGATCCACGTCTGTTTCTCCTTTACATACATACATACCTTTCTATAATTTCTAAATTTTTTTTGGACATTTCATTAATGACTTCAAGTGTTTTGTGCAATCAAGCGTTGCTTAACTGAATTTCAATTGAAACTGTGAACTTGCTATTAAAAAACAAAAAAATTAGGGAATTGTTTTATTTGAGTATTCAAAGAAAAAAAAGCGGAAAAAACTTCATGAAATAATATAAAAATGAGTGTAAGTAAGTGATGAGTTTTCAATATTTGAATATTTTGCACGCATTTCTACACATTCAAATTACTTCGGCCTTTTCATCAGTTATATACATACATATGTGAACAAATCATATACGGGCATGTTGCTGTTATTAGAAATTTTAAATATAAGGTACTTTCCGTTCGAGTTATAAATACAAATATACTTTACAGATATAAAGCCATTCCGATTATACTTGTACTAATAAAAACAAGCAAGGAAGGTTAAGTTCGGGTGTAACCGAAGATTACATACTCAGCTGAGAACTTTGGAGACAAAATAAGGGAAAATCACCATTTAGCAAAATTAACCTAGGGTAACCCTGGAATGTGTTTGTATGACATGTGTATCAAATGAAAGGTATTAATGAGTATTTTAAAAGGGCGTGGGCCTAAGTTCTATATATGGACGCCTTTTCCAGATATTGCCATAAAGATGGACCAGGGGTGACTCCAGAATTTGTTTGTACGATATGAGTATCAAATGAAAGGTGTTAATGAGTATTTTAAGAGGGCGTGGGCCTTAGTTCTATATGTGGGCGTCTTTTCGAGATATCGCCATAAAGGTGGACCAGGGGTGACTCTAGAATTTGTTTGTACTATATGGATATCAAATGAAAGGTGTTAATGAGTATTTTAAAGGGAGTGGGTCTTAGTTCTATAGGTGGACGCCCTTTCGGAATATCGTTATAAAAGTGGACCAGGGGTGACTCTATAATGTGTTTGTACGATATGTGTATCAAATTAAAGGTATTAATTAGGGTTTTAAAAGGGAGTGTCCCTTAGTTTTATATGTGAAGGCGTTTTCGAGATATCGACCAAAATGTGGACCAGGGTGATCCAGAACGTTATCTGTCGGGTACCGCTAATTTATTTATATATGTAATACCACGAACAGCTTTCCTTCCAAGATTCCAAGGGCTTTTGATTTCGCCCTGCAAAACTTTTTCATTTTCTTCTACTTAATATGGTAGGTGTCACACCCATTTTGCAAAGTTTTTTTAAGTTATATTTTGCGTCAATAAACCAACCCAATTACCATGTTTCATCCCTTTTTTCATATTTGGTAAAGAATTAAGTCATTTTTTTTTTTCATTTTTCGTAATTTTCGAAATGAAATGAAATGAAAAATGGGACGTGGTCATAGTCGGATTTTGGCCATTTTTATACTAATATAAAGTGAGTTCAGGTAAGTACGTGAACTAAGTATAGTAAAGATATCTCGATTTTTGCTCAAGTTATCGTATTAACGGCCGAGCGGAAGGACAGACGGTCGACTGTGTATAAAATCTGGGCGTGGCTTCAGCCGATTTCACCCATTTTCACAGAAAACAATTACCGTCATAGAATATATGTCCCTACCTAATTTCACAAGGATTGGTAAATTTTTGTCGACTTATGGTAATAAAAGTATTATAGACAAATGAAACGAAAAAGGGCGGAGCCACGCCCATTTTGAAATTTGCTTTTATTTTTGTATTTTGTTGCACCTTATTATTACTGGAATTGAATGTTGACATAATTTACTTATATACTGTAAAGATATTAAATTTTTTGTTAAAATTTGTCTTAAAAAAAATTTTTTTTTAGGTGGGCGTGTTCGTCAGTCGATTTTGCTAATTTTTATTTAGAACACATACAGTAATAAAAGTAACATTCCTGCCAAATTTCATTATTATATATTCAACTATTGCGAAATTACGGCTTGCAAAACTTTTAAATTACCTTCATTTAAAAGTGGGCGGTGCCACGCCCATTATCAAAAATTTTACTAATTTTCTATTCTGCGTCATAAGGTCAACCCACCTACCAAATTTGCTCGCTTTATACGTCTTTGGTAATGAATTATCGCACTGTTTCCGTTTTTCGAAATTTTCGATATCGAAAAAGTTGTCGTGGTTATAGTCCGATTTCGTTCATACATACATACCAAATTTCATCAAGATACTTCAAAATATACTCAAGTTATCGTATTTACGGACAGACGGACGGACGGACGGACATGGCTAAATAAATTTCTTTTGTCTACCAAATCATTTTGATATATAGAAGTCTACATTTATCTCGATTAGTTTATGCCGTTATGGATTACCGTTATGCGAACAAAATTAATATACTCTGTGAGCTCTTCTCAGCAGAGTATAAAAATGTTTTTAGCAAACTGGAAAGCCTAAAAGAAAAGTGTAATTTAAATTGCCAATTTCCATTTCCAGTTTTTAAACTGTAGAAGCGGCAGCATTTTTGGATCGGATCTCATGTCGTCCAGATTCCTTTAGATCGTACGACCTAAGAACCTGTGTGACCTGACCTCCTGTGTGATTCAAAATGGTAAAATGTATCGCTCGTCCGATCATATTTTACATGAGAGTTGATGTATGCTTTCATTAACCCGCCAAAATGGCTCATACCAACACTTTAATGAACAGTTTTTCAATTCTTAAGAAATCTCATCACGAGCCAAGATCATGTCATGAAATCCCTGCAATGTGAATAAAATATCAAAGTTTATAAAAATTTCATACAAATACTTACAACCCACTAGCACTGCTACCACTTCCACTACCACTTACTCTACCACTGCCACTGGCCCAGCCACTACCATAACCACTACCCCTACAACTACCACTGTCATTACCTCTATAACTACCATAAGCTCTACACTTACACTTTGATTCTCACTACTATTACCACTGCTACCACCACTGCCACTGGCCCAGCCACTACCATAACCATAACCATTACCCCTACCACTACCACTGTCATTACCTCTATTACTACCATAAGCTCTACACTTCCACTTTGATTCTCACTGTTATTTCCACTTCCACTACCACCACCACTGCCACTGGCCCAGCCACTACCATAACCACTACCCCTACCACTGTCAATACCTCTATTACTACCATAATCTCTACACTTACACTTTGATTCTCACTGTTATTTCCACTTCCACTACCACCACCACTGCCACTGGCCCAGCCGCTACCATAACCACTACCCCTACCACTGCCACAGTCATTACCTCTATTACTACCATAAGCTCTACACTTCCACTTTTATTTCCACTTCCACTCCAACCACTTCCCAAACTCCAACTACCACTTTTACTCTCTCTACCTCTTCCATCTATATTTTTTTTCACAGATGGAATCACTGTACCAAATATTGCATCCCTGTTTCAAATAATTGCGGAGATTGGCGAGTTAAAGTTCATCCAAATTAGGGCCGTGGTATTACCCAATCTTCCAAAACTCTACACAGACGAATATACAGAGATCAGTTTTGGCGTTGATTTTTGACAAAATAAAATGTATGTTACATGTGGGCGTGGCCCCGTAAGTAGCCAGAATAAAAGTTTTATTAGGTTTGTCTCAAAGTATTTCGAAATAGATAAAAAATAATAATAATTAAATTAGGGCCACACTCTCAGCCTAAGAAGCGTAGTAAACGTAGAAAAAATATTCACTGTTTTTTAGGCAAATTATCCAAAACTCTGAAGACACCCCACTTACACAAAAAATATCCTTTCGATCTGATCCTGCAAAAGCGCCAAAAGTTAGTTCTAAAATTTATATTTTATGCAGTCAAAATGTTTACAAAACTGTCGCGCACAGACAATTATAGTTTTTTTTTTAATGAAATAATCAATTTAAATTTTCTAATCACATTTTTAAAATTTTTATTTAAATATATGAATGCCCAATGTGCCCATCTATGGAATACAGGTAAGTAAGTCGTGGAATTGCTGACAAAGTTGATTAGATTTCTATGCGAATAAAAATGAAGCGGCAGCTACTGGTAGGTTTTATTGTTATTGGCATGATTACTTGTATTTATTAAATTTGAATGATGCACGTTTTTTTTTCAAACAGTGAAATATTTTCTGTAATCTTTGCAGAATCTGAAAAAAAAATTCTACTAAAGCCCATTGTTGCGTACCAAAGTCATCATGCCATTGCTTAAGGGCAAAAATATGGCGTCATGGCTATTTGCAAATAATTATTGTAGATTATTTACACAACGGAATTTTACTATTTTTACAGTTCTATAAAAGCCAAAGCGTTGGCTTTTCAGTGCATCAAAATTCGATTGACTTTCATAACGAGCACTTAGTTCTTTAGATAGATATTTTTTTTTAAATAATTGAAAAGTATTCTAATGAGATTTAACGCATTCTCACTGGTCCTTGTGACAGTGTTTGTACTTGTGTGTGCTGAACCCGAGCCAGATCTCGCCAGAGGTATTTAAGGAGCATTTGAGCTTGCACTGTTTACTAAAACTTTTCGTTTCCACTTGCAGGTTTACGCATAGCTTTTCCACGCTCTCGTGGAACTGGCATTGTTAAAGGAGGATCACGGAGGACAGATTTTGTTGATAAAGAGAGTAACACTAAAGCTGATATGAATGTCAATGCCGATACTGACGACGATGCGGATGACGATGCTGATATAAAAGAGATGGCTAAACAATCAACCAAAAAAGCAGATCCGTCCAAAGGTCGTTTGTTTTTTAATAAATTGTTACTCTTCAGAAATGTTTTTGGTCAACAACAACAACAACCCATCATACCAATCATAGTAACTGGTGGGCCTGGCACAGCTCCTCTCACATACCCAACCTATTCATCACCTACAACAACAGGTTCCCTATCTCCTACTTCGCCCGCAATATCGGGTTCCGTTGCTACTTCCCCCGCTGCTACTGCGCCCGCTGCAACAGGTGTTGGGCGTGTTGGTATTGTTAGAGATCAGCAAGATCAGACATTAAGTGGAGCTGCCACGGTTGTTAACGAACAAGAATTACAAGCAGCGCTCGCAGGTGGTGCTCAAGAATATGTAGTGACAGATCAAGAGATACGTGGCACTTCCGATGCTAAGGCAAACAGAGTTCCATCCCGTGTAAATCTACGTCGTGTGGGTGCTAATAGAGGGCAGACAATTACAGTGCGCATTCCAGCAAGATATCGTAAATACTTCAAGAATGGACAGAAAGTTATGTTGAATGCACCCAACCGCAATCGCCAGATGAATCGACGTGCCACCCAAAGAAGGCGCAATAATAGAAATCGCCGAAGGAGAGTAGGTGGCAAAAGACGTCGTGTAAATAACTGATTCTGTTGGCTGAGAGCACAGTAGAAATGTAATGTGAATGTTTTAGGAATAATTTGTTTAATTTATTTTTGCATTAAAATTAACTATTTTAATTACAAAACAAAATAAATATCTTAATATATATATATATATCTTTACCAATAAGTCTTTGAGGCGTTCCACTTTTTAATTATCTTTACCTGAACTACACTCGAAAATTTTAGAAAAAATTAATGAATTAATACTAAAGTTTTATTTATAAGTTTTGCTTAAGCTCCATTTTCGAAAAAACCTAATAGTCGGGAAACAATCCCGATAAAAACAATACCGAATCTTCCTGAATTAACTTCAATGTGGTCCGAAGATTAACCCGATATGAATTAGAAAAACTTCTAAATTGATCTCGAAAATGGGCTGAAATGTCCAGGAAAACAATTCCGAAATGATAACGGAAACCATGCCAAAACGTTCCGGAGATGGGTCTAAAATCCCGGAATTATCAAAATGGACCCGAAATATTTATGAAACTATACCTAAAACAATCACAAAATTATTGCAAGTGTGCCAAAAAAAATTATAAATATTAAGGAGAAATTTTCCATAATGGGTGTGATAAAGCGCCGAATTGGTCCAAATATATTGTATGAAATAGTCCCGAACTGTTCCCGATATAGTCCCTAAATGATTCCGCAATCTATACTAAAATTTTGAAAATGGAAATGTCCCGAAATGAACCCAAGATAATATCGAAATACATATACGCGCAATGAATTCCAAATAGTACTGAAATATAAAGTAAGAAAGTGCAATTAAAATAAAAAGGGTTGAAAACAGTACCGAAATAATAAGGAGATATTCCCGAACAATTATCGAATAACGATATGATCCTTACAATTTTTCTAGGAATATCCAAGTGTCATACTGAAAACAATCCCGAAAAGATACGAAATTAGCCGTACAAATATCTCGAAAAAATTTGCAGATTGTCCAAAAATTATGGTGCCTAAATGGTTTGGCAAGAAAATCACATCTTTTTTAAAAATATGATTTTGACATTTTACTCGAAAAGTCTCAAAATTATCGGGAGATGGCACCGATATCTCGGAGATATCACAAAACTATACTGAAACAATCCGTTAATTTATTTTAAAACTGTAACCGTAAAAAAAATCATATATTATTAGGAGATAATACCGGAACCATTCTTAAATGGTCCCGAAACATTTCTTCTTCTGGTATCGATAAAGAAAATTCCCGAAAGTTTTGAGGAGTATTTTCGGTGATTTCCGGATACTGGTGCTGTACCATCCATCTCGGGAACGATTTGATATGGCCACATCGGACCTTCTAGGACTGTGGACTCTCGTCGCCTCTTAAGCCACGCTTGCCTACCGCGTTAATATTGCAAGCGCAGTAGCCCGTTAGTTGGTCAATTGCCATTACTCTGGGCACCACTACGTTTTGCAAAAAAAACAAGTAAGGAAGGCTTTTAAATTACCCTCTTTTAAAAGTGGGAGGTGCCACATCCATTGTCCAAAATTTTTCTAAATTTCTATTCCGCGTCATAAGGTCAACCCACCTACCAAATTGCATCGCTTTATCGGTCTTTGGTAATGAATTATCGCACTTTTTCGGTTTTTCAAAATTTTCGATTTCGAAAAAGTGGACGTGGTTATGGTCCAATTTTGTTCATTTTAAATAGCGATCTGAGTTGAGTGCCCAGGAACTTACATACCAAATTTCATCAAGATATCTCAAAATTTACTCAAGTTATCGTGTTCACGGACAGACGGACGGATGGACGGACATGGCTAAATGAATTCCTTCTTCGCCCAGACCATTTTGATATATAGAAGTCTATATCTATTTCGATTAGTTTATGCTGTTACGGGATACCGAAATTAATATATTTTATGAGCTCTGCTCAGCTGATATAAAAAATAGGCAAATGCATTCTTTCAGCCCAAAAATTAGGCCGATGACGAAAGGTTGTAAGACCGGAGGAGATTCCTACAGGAATGATGATGGCGAGGTGGCAGCTGACGTACATAGAGTGCTCACATTGTGAGGAAGCACTTTTCCTGATTGCAAGTGCGAAAAGAGGAATCCGATACACTAATCGCTGACGTGAGAACGGCATAGTCCCGGCTAAAGGATAACAAGGCGCATGCATGAATATGTTTGGACAACCGCATTCCATTGGAATTCAAGTGTGCTCTGCACGAACCAAAATTAATGCACAATCAACATGCTTAATAACCCGTATAAGGTTCTATCTATCGTACTGTGCGAGTACTGAAGCTCAATTCAAGAAAATGTTTGGAACATATTGGTGCGGTTCCATACTTGGTAAATCTTTTATGAACCAGATATTCACAATACGCCAGATCTTGCCTGCAAAGCTTCAAAAGCTTTGCCAAAGGACATTGAGCAACACTACTAGGTCCATAAGGATTCAGAAAAACCTCTCCGGGCAATTTGGAACCAAACGAGGCTTCAGAAAAGGCGGTTCATTCGTGTTCCTTAAACGAATTGTGAAGAAGATAAAAACCCGCCGTAGGTTTTGCCTCCTCTGGATTAGATAAAGGAACAAAAAAAATTAGTCTTGTAGTAAATTAGGGTAGGCCGAAGTTGGTCGAAAAAACAAAAACGCTTCGGCAACACCCATCTTTGGAAGCAGGGGAAGAGCACACATTCACTGAAATGTGAAGGGCAGGTGGAGGAAGACTTGACCACCCTTGTTGTGCATAATTGATGTCAGTTATCAAGAAACAGTGATAGTTGGCGTGACTTGTTACAAAATGGCAAAAACCAGGCGCTAAGGTGGCAAATTATGACGAATATTGACCAATAAAAAATATAATTTTATCCTACACTTATATTTTAAAGAAGTTCTCAATTTAATCCAGGGTTGTTCAAAATTTTTTATATTGAAAGGCAAATCAGACTGCATCTACAAAACTATATATACACTAAAACTCTAAATTGAAAAAAAAAATTTTTTTAATTATTTTAAATGTTTTAAGAATTGTGTACATAATTAGTGAGACTTGCCCCTAGTGCTTTTTACAGTGGTTTTGTTATTGATATTAGGAAAAAATTGCAAAGTTTACAAACGGCGATGGTTACTAGGATATGTTTCTGAATTTCACGTCTTCATCAGCTAGTTTTAAGAATTTTGATGGTCCCTTTTTAAAAAATTTTTGGTTGTCAATTTGTTAGTGTAAATTTGAATATATATCAAAATGCCTTGGCTTCATATGGAAGTGCTTTTTCTTTTCACTTTCATATGAATCAATTTTATGACATATGGGAGTGCTATGCAAATGTTTTTATACTCAACTGAGCAGAGCCCACAGAGTATATTAGTTTTGTTCGCATAACGGTACCCCGTAACGGCATAAAGTAATCGAGATAGATATAGACTTTTATATATCAAAATTATCTGGGCGAAAAAAGAAATTCATTTAGCCATGTCCGTTCGTCTGTCCGTAAACACGATAACTTTAGTAAATTTGGAGGTATCTTTATCCAATTTGGTATGTAAGTTCCTGTACACTCATCTCAGATCGCTATTTAAAATGAATGAAATCGGACTTTAACCACTCCCACTTTTTCGATATCGAAAAGCGAAAAAGTGCGATAAGTCATTAACTAAGACGGATAAAGCAATGAAACTTGGTAGCTGGGTTCACCTTATGACGCAGAATAGACAAGTAAGGAAGTCTAAGTTCGGGTGAAACCGAACATTACATACCCAGCTGTACACTTGAAATGCTGCTGTTGTTTGTTTTGTGTGCTTAATAGTGGTAAAAGGCTGCGCAATAATACATATAACTATGAGTCTATTCTGAACTAATTTTTCTTCGAGTTACGGCTCCCGAAACATCGAAAATTGCTTAGTCATAAAAGGGGCGGTTCCACGCCCATTTTTTTAATTTTAAGTTTTTCCTATTTATTGTTATAAATCCACTTGGGAAATGAAATACCATTGATATAAAGCTTCAATTGCAAAGCTATAGCTTACTTCATTCGTCCACGACCCTTCTAGAAATCTCTTATATAAAATTGGGCGTGGTCCTTAACCGATTTCGTTAATTTTTCTTTAAATCATTCCTTATAGTAAAGGCAACCTCTCTGCCGAATTTTGTTACGATAGGTTTAACGATTTTTATTTATGATTAAAAATATTTGTAAAATGGATTTTGTCACAAGTGGGCGGTGCCACGCCCATTTTAAAAATATTTTCTAATTTTTATCAAGAGTCTCTATATCAGTCCACACGTCAAATTTCAACATTCTAGGTGTATTATTTACAAAATTATCAGGTTTTTTGTGTTTCCAAAAATGTTATATATATAAAAAGTTGGCGTGGTTATCATCCGATTTCGCTCATTTTGAATACCAATCTATTCTGGGTCCAGATAAGCTCGTCTACCATATTTGGTGAAGATATCTCAACATTTACTTAAGTTATCGTGTTAACGCACAGACCGACGGACGGGCATGGCTCAATCAATTTTTTTTCGGTCCTGATGATTTTGATATATGGAAGTCTATATCTATCTCGATTCCTTTATACCTGTACAACCAACCGTTATCCAATCAAAGTTATAATACCCTGTGTACAAGTACAGCTGGCTATAAAATTTAGTAAAATTTTGGACAATGAGCGTGGCACCTCCCGCTTTTAAAAGAAGGTAATTTAAAAGTTTTGCAAGCTGTAATTTGACAGCAGAGTATGTAATGTTTGGTTACACCCGAACTTAGGCTTCCTTACTTGTTTTATATACAAAGTGTGAATTTGTGTCTGTGCCTATTCTTCAGGGCAAAACAAAAACAAGTGCTATAAGTGTATAGGGGTTGAGCAGCTCTGATTATAGCCATCATTTCGAAAATGACAGCCACTCTAGAGTGTATTGGAGCATCCCGTCTTAAGCGTCAATTATTTTGTGTCATTATCATAAAGAAAATGCAAATATTTAGAGTGCTTAAACGGGCTAAAAATACAATGATTTGGCAAAAAAACTGCGATTGAAAAAGACTCTACTTTTTTTAGAAGAAGATGTTCAAAATTTAACTATAAATTTCTTTCATTATTCTATCTGTTCCCATTGCAAGAATGGCAATAAATCAGAGCAAACAATAGCGAGTCAACAATTAAACGTCAAGTTAAATTAAATATAAAATTGTATAATAAAAATGCAACAAAAACATCTTAGAGTATCTGTGGTGCTAATCTCGCTGCTGAGTTATCTGCTTTTAGGAGGTAAATATGAAACTAAAATAAAATACAATAATAAATTATGAAACAGCATACGTAAATATCCTTAATTTATATCCAAAAAGAATCCGCGTCAGTTTCACGCATTGCATTTATAAAGGATAATAAAATCAAAGCAAAATGTACTGCAGCTAACCATGAAATGCTTTCAAAGCCAATTGTACTGGTGCGTCTAGCGAAGACCCCACTCAGTGAGCAAAATAATAGAAATCAAATACTAACAGAGGACGACGAATGTGCGGATGCTAATGGTGAAAATGAAGAACCAATGGAACAAGGGCAGTTCAGTTATACACTCGTTGAGCTTAGTAAATCACAAGTGCAAAATCTTATGAATAGGGGAAAACTGAAATTAGTAGAGAGTGAGGATTTGAATGAAGCTCAAGTGAATATTCAATTGAATAATAACGCGAATGCATTTGATTTATATGACGAAGATGACAGCTTAGAAGAAGGAAATGATGAAATGGATGTGGCATATGGTGATTTGTATGAAGAAGATGGTCGCTCCAGAAGACGTCCATGGCGAAAAGTGCAACGTGTCATACGCCGTCAATTGACTAAGATACCACGACGTTATTTTAGGAAAATTGTGCGTAGAGTTGTTGGTTAAAGTGCTTTTGATCTCAGTTTAATCAATGGCGAATGAAATAAAATTAAAATTGAAAAGAAATATTTGGTAGTATGTGTTATATGGTTAAGAAAGGTGAAGAATACGCGCGTGAAAATTTCCCACACTTTCACTCAAAAACATCTTTGCCCATTGTGAGTGCCCTCAGTGAGTACGGTACGTTTGTTCAACCAGACTATTTCCTAGTAGTCCTCAACGAATCCATTTGTTGTTTTCTCTTATGAACCTAAGTAGGAGTTAAATATCCAGTTTCCCAACCTCCATCAGACTGTCGAAAAACCGTGCACCCAAAAATCTGAGTCGTCTTGTTTGCAGTTCTGGACATCGGGAAAGAAAGTGATGTATCGACCTCTATTTGAATGCTTCTGCAGAGCGAACTAAGTGAAATAGCGCCATGATCAGTGATGACATCCGTACATACGCTCGCTGCAAATTTGTTAAGCTCGTGAATGAAGCTACTTGCTTTTCTATCCAAACACAGCCATAAAGACCGTGCGACCTCGTAGTCATCCCGATTGTGCCACCGCAAGTCTGTTGCCCTAATATCATATTCTTCGACTTTCCTCAGGAGATTACCTAATGGTTGTCGTATGGAGCTTTCTGGCTAGCTTATGTCCATTTCGGCCCCTTTCGTGGCTACGTTATCAGCAAATTCATTTCCTTCAATATCGCTGTTGCCTGGCACCCAGTAAACGGAGACAATAAACTGCCTTATGGACGCCATCGAGCCTCGATACTTTCGCACGATATTTTTTTGTATCACATTGGATTCGAATGCCTTCAAAGTGTTCTAGCCGTCGCCATAGATCTTTACATTAATATCTGGGATATGTTATAGCGGTTTGGCTAATCTGTCTATGACTGAGACCGTCACCTGGAAGATATCGCAAGAGTCAGGAAGTTGGTACGATTGATTAACCTGCAGATGCTTTAAATACATTTATGTATTATTGAAATAATTTTTCATCGATAAAAGGAACTCTTATGCAAGTCGGATTGTATTTCCTCTCAATACTTAAGATGTCTGCACCTTACAAAAAAATACTTGCCTGGGGATGAAGCGATACTAGTTAATACAAGTAGGTATCGATTTTGATCCATTACCTAAAAGAGTGTTGTCGATACTTTTGTAACAAGTACTGAGTTGGTATCGGAAAAAAGTAGTTCCATTGAAAAACAATTTGTAGAAGAATTTTATTGCCGCATATTTTGCGTTTAAATTAACTTCATTATTACTTACTAGAGTTCGCCCAGTGGTAAAAATTCAACCATCATCCTTTCCCTGTTTGCTTTTCCTTTCCTTTTCTTTCATTTCCTTTACTTTTCTATCATTATGACATTTTCCATCCCTATGCTTGCCACGATTTATGCCATCTCCGAAATGATCAATTTTCACTTTGTCTTGTAGCATTTTCTCATGGCAGAAATCTTTAGGAGTGGTTGTCAAATCACTAATTGAAAATGCTTATTTTTATACTCAGTTGAGCAGAGCTCACAGAGTATATTAACTTTGATTGGATAACGGTTGGTTGTACAGGTATAAAGGAATCGAGATAGATATAGACTTCCATATATCGAAATCATCAGTATCGAAAAAAAAATTCGATTGAGCCATGTCCGTCCGTCCGTCCGTCTGTCTGTCCTTTAACACGATAACTTGAGTAAATTTTAAGGTATCTTGATGAAATTTGGTATGTGGGTTCCTGGGCACTCATCTCAGATCGCTATTTAAAATGAACGATATCGGACAATAACCACGCCCACTTTTTCGATATCGAAAATTTCGAAAAATCGAAAAAGTGCGTCAATTCATTACCAAATACGGCTTAAGCGATGAAACTTGGTAGGTGAGTTGAACTTATGACGCAGAATAGAAAACTAGTAAAATCTGGACAATGGGCGGGGCACCGCCCACTTTTAAAAGAAGGTAATTTAGAAGTTTTGCAAGCTGTAATTTGGCATTCGTTGAAGATATCATGATGAAATTTGGCAGGAACGTTACTCTTATTACTATATGTCTGCTTAACAAAAATTAGCAAAATCGGAGAACGACCACGCCCACTTTTAAATTTTTTTTTTTTTTAATTCAAATTTAAAAAAAAAGTTAATATCTTTACAGTATATAAGTAAATTATGTCAACATTCAACTCCAGTAATGATATGGTGCAACAAAATACAAAAATAAAAGAAAATTTCAAAATGGGCGTGGCTCCGCCCTTTATCATTTAATTTGTCTGGGATACTTTTAATGCCATAAGTCGAACAAAAATTTACCAATCCTTGTGAAATTTGGTAGAGGCTTAGATTCTAGGACGATAACTGTTTTCTGTGAAAAATGGCGAAATCGGTTGAAGCCACGCCCAGTTTTTATACACAGTCGACCGTCTGTCCTTCCGCTCGGCCAATAACACGATAACTTGAGCATAAATAGATATATCTTTACTAAACTCAGTTCACGTACTTATCTGAACTAACTTTGTATTGGTGTAAAAAATGGCCGAAATCCGACTATGACCACGCCCACTTTTTCGATACCGAAAATTACGAAAAATGAAAACAAATGCCATAATTATATACCAAATACGAAAAAAGGGATGAAACATGGTAATTGTATTGGTCTTTTGACGCAAAATATAACTTTAGAAAAAAACTTGGTAAAATGGGTGTGACACCTACCATATTAAGTAGAAGAAAATGAAAAAGTTTTGCAGGGCGAAATCAAAAGCCCTTGGAATCTTGGAAGGAATACTGTTCGTGGTATTACATATATAAATAAATTAGCGGTACCCGACAGATAATGTTCTGGATCACCCTGGTCCACATTTTGGTCGATATCTCGAAAACGCCTTCACATATAAAACTAAGGGCCACTCCCTTTTAAAACCCTAATTAATACCTTTAATTTTATACACATATCATACAAACACATTCTAGAGTCACTCCTGGTCCACATTTTGATCGATATCTCGAAAACGCCTTCACATATAAAACTAAGGGCCACTCCCTTTTAAACCCCTAATTCATACCTTTAATTTGATACACATATCGTACAAACACATTCTAGAGTCACCCCTGGTCCACCTTTATGGCGATATCTCGAAAAGGCGTCCACCTATAGAACTAAGGCCCACGCCCTTTTAAAATACTCATTAACACCTTTCATTTGATACCCATAATGTACAAACGCATTCTAGAGTCATCCCTGGTCCACGTTTATGGCGATATCCCGAAAAGGCGTCCACCCATAGAACTAAGGCCCACTCCCTTTTAAAACATTTATTAACACCTTTCGTTTGATGCCCATATTGTACAAACAAATTCTAGAGTCACCCCTGGTCCACCTTTATGGCGATATCTCGAAAGGGCGTCCATCTATAGAACTTAGGTCCACGCCCTTTTAAAATACTCATTAATACCTTTCATTTGATACACATGTCATACAGACACATTCCAGGGTTACCCTAGGTTCTTTTTACAACATGGTGATTTTCCCTTACATTGTCTCCACAGCTCTCAACTGAGTATGTAATGTTCGGTTACACCCGAACTTAGCCTTCCTTACGTGTTAAATATTGGTATTGATTTGCTGGGGACGTGAACCCCGGCTCCCCGATGCAGTAGCATATGCGACCGCTACAACAACAACATCAACAACCGCCTGGTTATTATGGTATATTAAAATTTAAATATAAATCGTTATTATTTAAAGAAAATATCGACATCCATTTGCATAATTATAGCAGGTTCATTGCCAAGTAATTAATATTAAATCATTCATTGATTTAAGTAAATTTTGGACTCACATTAAAAACTTATTTATTTATTTAGTTTTTTATTTTACTCGGTTTAAATTTTAAACCTAATTGAGTAAAAGATCTAAATTTTCCCTTTGATTCAAAATCTGTGGACCAACAGCACAGGGTTTGTTTTCTTTTTTTTGCAAAAACCAGGTATACACTTTTCTGGTTTAGAATTTAAGCCAAGCTTTGTGCCCTAATTTTCACAAAAATCGGTATAATCTTAACTTTATCCAAAGTTTGTTTTCTTCACATATGTAGTAATAAAAAATTTATGTTTAGGCTCATATTTTTAACCATGGAGAAATTTTGTTTGACGCCTTAGTTAAATAGTGTATCTCCTCACCTAAAAAAATTGTCGTAATCAAAGAACGTTTGTTGGGTATATTCAACGCTATTTCGAACGAACGCAAATCACCGATAAGTTAACTAGAGTTTAACCCTGCCAAATCGGTCGCTTAAGCTCAGCTTAAACTTCAGTTAAAGTAGACTTAAAAACTGCAGAATAAGTTTAAGCGTAGCTTAACTGACAAACTGAGTTGAAGTTGTACTGAAAACCGGGCCTAACTTATGTGTTTTTGTTGTGTCCACAAATATATTAAACCATGGCATACTTATAGGCTTTGCAAGTGCCGACGGTATGCTCTCGAAAAATCTAAACGCTGCGTGGTAAAATGCAAACATTTTTCACATTATCAGTGGAGACTTTAGCAGTATTATTTAACCCTATAATGATTTTCAAAGCCTGGGAGACTCAAACATAACTTATAACCTTGTACTGTTGATAGTGGCAATATTCGATGTTTTGCATTGTTTAATAAATACTATTGATAGTTTCTAATATGTTATTAGAAGTGATGTCTAACCCTAACTTTCCAAATTAATTTATAAAAAATATGTTAACTTTTAGGGCTTTTCTGAAAAACTATTATCAACTATCCCAAAAAAAAACGAAGTGCTTCCTAAAACAAAATTATTGATACATTCTTTAGTTCCATAGATGGTATTTCAGATCTACTTTCTACCACCTTTCACGTAGTTTGCTTAATCGGGTATAGCAAGAATGATTTCATTATACAATATCGGGGCTCCCTTTCTCTCTCGGAACCGAAAAGAGGATGAATTCCAACAAATACCCTGATTTGAAGGAAAAGAGAGAGAGGGAGTGAGAAGAAAGTAGAGAGGGTTTTATGAACTGTTATCCCTGTTCAGTATTTCTTCGGATAAAAATTTCGTACACTCAGAGAAAAAATCGTTCTAAAATGAACGAAACAAGTTCAAAATTAAGAACATTCGTTGACAAAAGTCTGTTAAGTACGTTTTTTCTTAACCCGTGACCCATGGGCTTGTTTTAAGAACAGTTTTTCCTAGCACACCGTTTTTTATGATCACTTTGGTATTGATGTGTGAACCTTCTGTGCTCATTTCAAGTACTACTTGGGCTTGGTTTAAGATTTTTCGTTCTCACGCTTCGAGAACGATTTGTGATCGATTTAACATTTTTCGGTCTCAATTTAAGAATTTTGCTTGATCATTCGTGGGAGTGGGGGTACTATTTATTTTTTTTTTTTTTTTATTAAGAAATAATTTTTTGTCATTAATAAAAAAATATTAATAACAAAAAAATTATTATTAAAATTCCAAAAGGTTACAAAAAACGCATATATGCATTTTTTCGTATATTTCTCTTATTGAGAAATTCTTATTTGGTGATGCTATCTGAATATATATTTAAAATATTGCATAACAAGAGTGAGAATTACCTGTGTATATGTGAATGGAACTCAACGAAAAATAAGAGTTAAAAAAATAGAATATAAAAAAATTGTTTTAAACAACTTCAGAGTTTGACGGTGATCGAACTCGCGCCACACGATCGCAACCGCAACATCATAGCCGCTGGGCCACCACAACTGCTTGATAGCGTGTGCCGAATGTTGTGTTTAACATTGTATTGCACACGAATTGTACCGTTTCTTTTTTCTTAAACTTAATTTGAGAACATTGTTCTCATTAATGGAACATTTGTTCATATTTTAAGACCAGCCGTTCTCTTTTCAAGAAAATGGTTGTCAGTTCAAGAACAAGGTTGTTGTTCTGAGAACAGGTCGTTCGTTTTTCAAGAATAAAAAAGTAAGAACATGAAAAGCTTGAATTGAGTCCGATTGTGCTGGATTTTAGAAGGGCGTTTTTCTCTGAGTGTATGTTCCGGAAAAAAAAACTTAAGATACTTATCCTTCCAACTCACGAAGGACTTGAAATGAACAGGTGGAGCATTCTCGTTCACCCCATCTATACTTCTACAAGGAAATTTGGAATGGTAGAGCTTAATATGTATGCTACACATTTATATGGTCGCCGGTGTGTGGTGACAGCGTGCTCGTCCAACACACCGAAGGTCCTGGGTTCAATGTTCGGGAAGAGCAACATCAACATCTTTAGAAATTTTTTTTTTTATGAAAAACCAAACTTTCTAAGCGGATTCGCCCCCCCCCCCCCCCCCCCTGTAGTGGATTAACAAACTCTCCGAGTGTACCTCTCAGAGTCGGAGTATAAAGCATGGGGGTCACGTGCCACGAATTTCTACATAGCAATAAAAAATAGCACGATGCAAATTTGAAGAGAATCTCGAATTTCCTAGGAGATATGTCGCACCTTCTATTATTATTATTTTTTTCATACTGATAACGGTGGTGAATTTACCTCAGAACTTGGGTATGCATTCACCCTTTTATCAGCTTATGGCGTTGTATTTTTAACAGAGTTTACAAAAAACAATACACTTTAGACTAAACGTTTTTAAGCAGATAAGTTGATAATGAGGTGACGTTAATACCAAAAATATCCACATACCTAACGGCAGCTTCATACTCTCCAAAATAGTGACTCAGACTTTGATTACCTCCCAGACCCCTAAAGCTTTGAAATCAATTTCGCATACCAACAGATTGACGAAAAATGTGAATAGCCAGAAACATTAATGCCCCTATTACCGTTTACAACTCAACTCTGGTTGGGTTGAAATTTTGCAATTTGGTATTACAGATTACAACTGAACCTGTCAAAAAAAATTTAGGTTGAGTTGCCTAGTCTAACAACTTTTTGTGGCATTACCGTTTACAATCTTGTGTTGGTGTAGTTGTCAAAGACGTCAAAATCTTACAACTGATTACTAGCAGTTGTCTCATACAATTTTGCAGTTGTTTTGAAAAAATGTTACGTTTTAGAAGACGGTTCACCACCTAATTTTTAACAAAAATTTTCAAAGTTGGTATGAAAAGACATGTTTGGACTTCCGATTTAAGAATTCGAAAACAAAAATTAATAATTTAATTTCTGTCATATCATTTCAGTTCAAATTTTTATTTGGTTTTTTGCCAGATTTTTTGTACACACTAATGCAGAAAGGCGTTGGAACCACCCAGGGTTATTTTTACAAATCGCGGCCAAAGGCCGCCAACGCAGGAAGATGTTCCGTGCAAAAAAACTGTGGATCGGGCCTCATATTTCGGACCCTCGGGCCATTTTGTGGGTTTTTGTAAATATTTTTCGACAGAAATAAAATTCTTAATTTCCGCTTTCGAATCCTAAAAACGGCGATCGAAACGCGTCTTTTGATAACACCTTTGATAAGAGTTAGATGGTGCACGGGCTCATAAAACGTTACCAACAAAAAAAAAAAAAAACAAAAAATTTAAAGCCGGTAGTTAAACCTTTTTTAATCAACAATTTTGTACACATTTATAGAAACGTTTAAACAAAGGATTACATTGAATGACTTTTTCACTTTATGGAGCGACATTCCAAAGTTGCACGAAGCTGGCCGCAGTTCGGATGCAGCCAATATAGGTGAAATTATGCGGACGTGAGTCCCATTGATACTAATTACTACTCATGGGAATCCTGTTTTAGAGTAAAATACAATTTTTTCTGTTTGGGTTTTAATTCACTTCGCGCAAATATGCTCCCCAATAATATCTTTAACCAGTTCAACACCAAAATCATTTCCACAGCATTTTTGATAGCTGCCATCAGCAGGGAATCTGAGTGTGGAGCATAATTTTAAAATAGGGTACAGCCTTCCTTCGAAAGCGTTTGCGGAAATGGTCCTTAATTTTGTTTAGTAATGAGCAAAATGCTTCCTATCAAATCTGCGAAATAACTTCATTTGAAGCTCAACATTTGTCAATTAAACATTTTCTTACTTGGTGCTAGGTAGTTCAAAGGGATAAGAATGATCACGCGAATGTTTTCCGTATTCACGACATGTCAATCTCCAACATTTTCGCCATTATAAAATAGATTTCATATTATATAATATCTTGTAATAACAAAATCACTTTTGCAAATGCTTAAATTTCCGTCACAAATTCATCAGCTCTTCATTTATCTGTCAAATCATCACTTTCCTAGGTTGGCAACACCAATTCAACTTCAACTGAAATAAGTTGTAATTCGTAATATCAAACAGGAGTTGAGTTGTCTGAAAGTTGAGTTGTTTTAATTACAAGCCAACTAAGTTGAGTTGTATACCGTAATAGGGGCATAAACCTTGATGTATTTTTGATGATGTATGAAAATAAGTATAAAAGTAATGTTGCTGTAACAACAATGTACATACGTAATTAAAATTTAATCGAGGGCCTGTCTGTCTAGACTCTAAAGATAAGGGCTCAATATGCCGGCACCGAGTCACTTGGCTAGCTAACGCTAGTCAGTAGTATATTTTGCTTCCTCGCGTTGTGGACTTCTATTGTGAGCTTTGGACGTACCGATCGTATGTTTTGTATACAGACTTTTGTTTATTAGATTGTGTTTGGAACGTTGTGTTATTGTATGGTGTCTAAATTTGTCCATTAATATATTTTTGTTGTGCCGATGATCAAGCAGCACAGAGTAGATTCAGTGTAGGTACATTCTCATTCTTAATTTATTGCTTAAAACTTCGACCGAACGCGTGTTGCTGAGTTCGGGAACACTTTATTATTATAAAATAACTGTCAGACAAGCAATCTGTGAGCAAATAAATGGGACTAATAGGAAAATTAGCGATAGTAACAGGTAAATAAAAATATGTTAAAGGGAAACAAAGCTAAAAACCAGCCACCGATATTTATTCTTTTTGCTTTCTCTTTAGGTGCTGGTTCGGGCATCGGGCGCGCCACCTGTCGTTTACTTGCACGCGACGGCGCTAAGGTGATCGCAGCTGATCGTAATATGAAATCAGCTGAGCAAACAGTTAACGAAATTGCATGTGGTGAGTAAACTAAAGTGCATAAGCCTAAAAGTATGCTAAATATAAATTTTTCATTCATTTGCAGATAATGTTATTCCATTGAAATTGGATGTATCTTCATTAGCGAGTGTCAGCAAATCTGTGACTTTCTCAATCGAACACTTCATGCAACCACCTTCCATTGTGATCAATTCAGCGGGTATTACACGCGATGGTTATCTGCTCAAGTTAACTGAGAAAGATTATGATGAAGTGTATGAAGTTAATTTAAAAGGAACTTTCCTAATGACACAGCAATTTGCACGCGCAATGATCGAGCATCAGATACGCAATGGCACTATCATTAATCTCTCGAGCATTGTAGCGCGTATGAATAATCCAGGACAGGCTAATTATGCCGCCACCAAAGCGGGTGTTATCTCATTAAGTGAAATTGCTGCAAAAGAATTTGGTAAATTTGGTATACGCGTAAATGCGATATTACCAGGTTTTATTAATACACCCATGGTGGATAGTGTACCGGAAAAGATCAAGACGGATATACTGCAACGATGTCCAATGGGTCGTTTGGGACGTCCAGAGGAGATTGCTAATGTGATAGCATTTTTGGCTTCGGAAAAGTCTTCGTATGTCAATGGGGCAGCTATTCCGGTGACTGGCGGACTTTAGTCGATTAAGCTGTAGTAAAATATTTTATTTTGAAATTTAAAGGGCTCAGATAAGTTTTCAAAGTTAAATAATGTAAGCTAAGATGTAGAGTATTGGTACTCGTCTCGTATAAGTTGGCGATTGGGTTGGGGAAGCTGAGTACCTGCTAAGCATACACAAAATAAATACTTGACGCGATTTACCTCCGAGGAGATTAAGGTCGAGCTTTTCTTCCAATATGCATTGTGCTCCCTTTTAATTTTTTCTACAAATTACCAGGACGGGACCTGCAGATTGTATGCCGACTCCAAACGACAGCTGCAAGGCAGATTAATTCTCACTGAGAAGCTGTCCATGGTAGAAGTGCAGAGCGTTTGTTAAACAACTACGTGGCAGGCGACACCGAGGGGCGACCCCCACTACACTTTATTTGCCCGAGAATTCAACCCAGGACTTTTGGTATGGTAGTCAACAGCTCATGGAATCCTTGAAGTGTGCTTTTTTCTTTGCGATGATTGGAAATCGGTTTTTATAAAGGGTTTCACCCCTTGGGACTCTTTAGAGAAGCTAAGGACTCTGTACAAAAACGTTTACAGATCAGCACATGAATTATATGTGGTCGTATCACATCTTGTTGCTTGCGTATGCTTTGCATGAGACTTAAAACCAGGACCTTCAGCTTGGTACGCAGAGCACGTCACTTTCGGGTTCGAAACCAGTTAGAGAACATTTCATTGGAAATGTTCCAAGTAATTCGAAGAAACATTTGCGATAATGTGCATGTCATTTCGGAACTGTTCTTACCACCGCAAGAAAGCACTCGTTCCGGGAGCTAAAAATTAAGTTAAAGGTTCCATAATCAGTAATTGGTCTACTCCTAATAAGCAGCAGATTTCTAGCTAGGTTACTGAATTCAAAATTAGAAACTGCTTCTGAAATAAGTAACCGGTTTCGTACTTACATAGTTACCCTTTCTCAAATAAGTTACCGGTTCTCAAATAGATAACGGGTTCCTAAATGAGTAACCGTTTCCATAAAGTATACCGAGGTCAAGAAGTAACCTACATCTCCTTAAGAAATCCGAAACTCACTTCCTTGGAGGTTCGGTTCAAAAAAAAATAACCGGTTCCTTAAAATTCGTGTGTTTCTTATTACAACATATTGTTACGAATAGATATTCTTATCACTAATTGATTCTAGCATTCCTAATCCGATACTAAGCAGCCACTTGTATGTACGTAAACAAATCAATTATCATTTACACATGTACATACAAGTCAGCAGAGAGATACTCACTATCAACCAATAGCACTCACATATACACACGCATATGGCTATGCGAGAGACTATAAACTACAAATATACATGTACCTATATGGCTGGTAACCAAGCAAGAAGCTCACGAAGTTACTAGACCTTAGGAGAAATGGGTGGACGAGGCAACAGAGAGTATAAAAGCAGCGAAAGCTGAGTAGTCAGCAACCAGTTTTGATTTAAGCACGCTATTGGTTGTGAAGTATAAGTGTTATAGTGAAATACTTTCAAAGTAGTTTAATAAAGACCATTTTTCATTATTGAATATTGGAGTTATTTATTTAACAGTTCAGTGAGTCGAGCGTTAGAAATAGGTTTCAAATAAGCGGAATTTCACTAAATTTGTCACAATTGGTGTCAGCAGAGGAATTGTTGAATCAATTCCAGATTTGCAGAGTACAACAAAGACATGACAAAGTGTAGTGAATAGAAGATCCAGAAACTGAAGGAATTGGAGAGCCGTAGATTGAATACAACCGGCAATAAACTCGAACTTCAGACAGACTTGAACATGATTTTGGTTGCAATATCTGCGCAAACATCGATAGTAAAATTCAAGGTGAAAGCACAGGAGGTACGCATTTCAGAAATGTTGCCGCAAATGTCATCCCAACTGGAATCGAGGGAGACACGCATAACATCACAGATTGAAGCACAAGAAACGCGTATTTCAGAAATGACAACACAGATTACATCAAAGATGGAAACTCAACTGGAAGAACAGAAGACATATATGGCATCCCAACTGGAATCGCAGGAGACACGCATAACATCCAAGATGGAAGAACAAGACAGGTGACAAAAATTCCTTCGCAGTTGGAAGCATAGGAAGCAAGGGTAACATCAAAGCTGGAAGCGCAGGATGCAAAAATCGCTGAATTTCAGGCAGAAGTGGAAGATTTAAAACGTCGTATGGAGCAGTTACAGCTAAATCGCTCAGCTGTTCCAGCGAGCACACCGAAGGTAAAGACTCCATCTTTTGACGGATCTGTTCCTTTCCAAGTATTTAAGCTGCAATTTGAGAAGACGTCAGCAGTGAACAACTGGAGTATTGAAGATAAAGTTGCTGCACTATCCGAGGCATTGAAGGGATCTGCTGCTGAAATACTAAAGACCATTCCCGAGGGAGAGCGAAACAACTACGAAACATTGATGAATGTGGGTGGCAAAGAACGTGTACTGACTGTAGATACGGCCACATCTCATTCCTTAATCATTGGTCAACAGGAGAGTAAAGTCATTACCTGGAGCAATGTTGCGTACAGTCACTGGCGAGTATAACCAAGTCCAGGGAGAAGTTATATGTGAAGTCTTAATTGGAAAGGTCACGGTTCTGCGCAAATTCTTTGTGGCAGAGATTGTTGATGAAGTCATCTTGGGAGTGGACTTCTTAGTTGACCATGGCATCAGGATCGACAAGCAAAGACAATACAAGAACAAGCATGCACCCCTTAATTACAGTTTTGAGAAAAGGTTCAGCAATAAGCGAGTGCTGGTGGAGGACACTCGATAAAGACCACCAAAGTCAAAGGTAGTAGATCGGGCAAAGATTGATGGAACGAATGGGCCAAACAAAGCAAAATAGCAAAATCAAAGATACCTGCGAGAGAAACACTGGCATTGACAAACCCAAACGGACGCACTAATGAAGGAAAGAATTTCCCAGAAAAAATGCAAAGGTGTTCAAGCCAGGGCGCACTACTGTTGTGAACCGTCAAGACGATAATGATGATGCAAAGTCAATTCGTCAAGATCAAGCTCTGCGAAGTAGTTCATTGGCCAAACAACAGAGTGTGATGGAACGGCTCACGATAATGAGTAGTAGGATGAAACACAGGTACGACAAAAATAATAATTCGGAAGGTTTCCTCAACGGAGATTTGGTACCGCTATACAACCTTCACTGGCGGAAATGTGTTCCATCCAAATTTTTGTGCAGTTGGGAAGGCCCGTACAAAGTTGCGAGGAGGATCAGTGATACCATCTACCGCATACAAACTATTTGGAAACCACGAAATATAAGGGTGATTCATTTGGAGAGGCTAGCAGCGGGCAGATCGAGCGATTTGTCTGATCGCGACGATCAGACCTAGGTGGGGGCAGTGAGCCGAATATTCACATCACTAAGTGATACTAGCATCCCTAATCCGATACTTAGCAGCCACTTGTATGTACGTAAACAAATCAGTCATCATGTAGGTACACATGCACATACAAGGCAGCAGAGAGATACTCACCATCAGCCGAAGTAATACTCACATATACACACGCAAATGGCTATGCGAGAGACTATAAACTACAAATATACATGCACATATGTATATGGCTAGTAACCAAGCATAAAGTTCGCGAACTTACTAGACCTTAGGAGAAATGGGTGGAGGAGGCAACAGAGAGTATAAAAGCAGCGAAAGCTGAGTAGTCAGCAATCAGTTTTGACTTAAGCACGCTATAGGTTGTGAGGTGTAAGTTTTATTGTGAAGTACTTTTAAGGTAGTCTAATAAATACAATTTTGCGTTATTGAATATTGGAGTTATTTATTCAACAGTTTAGTGATTCGAACATTAGCAAAAAGTTTCAAATAAGCGGAATTTCACTAAATTCGTTACAATATTGTAAGAAGTCAGGGTTCCAAAATGAGTAACCGTATTCAAAACAATTTAACCAACCAAAAATGTTATTGGATTCAGAAATAAGTAATCGAGTCTCAAATAAGTAATCGGTTCCTTAAATGGTTCCAGGTTCAAGAATTCAACGGTTCTATTGAAGACCACAATTTTGTTTCCTAAGAAACAAAGTTTTAAAAAAGTAACAAGTTGCTTAAAACCATTTCTACCTGAATGCAAAAATTATAAAATAATTAGATATTTCCAAAATGTATAACCGATTCAAAAAAAAAAAACCGATTCCAAATTACGTAACCGATTCTCAATTAAATAAACGGGTACATAAAGAGAACCGATCCCAAAAAACTCACCGGTACTTTAGAATTTGTCCAATTCCAGTTTATAAAACGCATAGTTCCAAATATGTAACCGGTGTCACAAAGTCATCTTTTCCTAATTGGAACAGATTATAAAAAAGTCACAGTTCCAAAAAACTGTAAAAAAAATGAACTTCAGAGTTTGTCTTAATCTTTGTCCAATTGCCAAACTCTACTGCTTAAGTACTGGATTACTTTCCAGTACTAAGCTTTTTTTAACAACTTTGCATGTAACTAACTTTATTCGCAACATGCTGTGACACATGAATCAGCTATATGTCATACACTGCCACCATACGTAAATCACAGAAATTTTACTTTGTATCAAGCATAAGTTTCTTTAACATAATTTTTAGACTCCCTCACTAGCAAACGCATGCGTCCTTACGTGGATCTGTTAGCTACGTCATTTGCTGACACTAACAAATATTAAACTTCAACAACAACATAGGCAAGCATAACAACTCAAATATTGTGGCGCGCTTAAACCCTTAGTGATTATAGAAGCGTTTTGAGTAAATGTATAAATAGCTCACAGCTTAGTAACAAACTATTCAGTAACAACAACAACCAACAAGTAAATAAACAAAAAACTACCATGTTAAGGCCCGATTTTCAGTACAAGTTTAATACTGTTTTTCAATTAAACTACGCTTAAACTTGTTAAGCAGTTTTTCATTCAACTTTAACTAAAGTTTAAACTCCGCTTAAGCGGCCGATCTGGCAGGGTTAAACTCTACTTAACTTTACAGCCATCATGCAGTGAGTTTTCTATCTCCATAGCAAGCTCAATTCTGATGGGAATGCTCTGGATCATTGGGAAACTTGAAAAACAGAGGTCGTTATATTTTTGTACACATTAGTGTTGGTAAGGCAGATGTCGCCGTTGTGTTTCATTTAACACATGCGGGTTAAGCCAAGCAGCGACATTTATTTTTGAAATAGTTGCCGTCATCCAGTGAGTTTTACAGCTCCGGCTCACGCTCAATTCTCACGGGAATGCTCTGGATCATTGAGAGGCTTGAGAAGCAGATGTCTCGCACACGTGAAATGTGATAGGCAGATGTCGCCGCTGTTTTTCATTTAACTCATACGGCGAAAGGCTAAGAAGCGACATCTATTTTTGAAAAAGTAGGTTTATTAAAGGCAGCGTTGCCAAACTAAAAAGAAGTAATTAAAAAATTATCTGGCTCACAAATTGAACCAGACTTCTATCTGGATTTATCTGGCTCAAATCGTTGTTGTTGCATTTACATGCAAAATTATTTATCTGGCTCAGGATCTTAGCAACCGGATGATGGCTAGTGTGTTTATTTAAGGCAGCGTTGCAAAAACAAAGACAAAAACAAACGAATTATCTGGCTAACAAATTGAACAAGACTTCTATATGGCTCTAAGCGTTGTTGCTGAATTTACATACAAAATTATTTATCTAGCTCAGGGTCTTTGCGACCGGACAGTTATTTGAGTTGTTGTTGTTGTTGTTGTAGCGATAAGGTTGCTCCCCGAAGGCTTTGGGGACAGTTATCGATGTCATGGTCCTTTACCGGATACAGATCCGGTACGCTCCGGTAACACAGCACCATTAAGGTGCTAGCCCGACCATCTCGGGAACGATTTATATGGCCAAATTAAACCTTCAGGCCATCCATCCCTCCCTACCCCCAAGTTCCATGAGGGGCTTGGGGTCGCCAGAGCATCGTTTGTTAGTGAAACAGGATTCGCCGCGGATAGGTGAGGTTGACATTTGAGTTTAGAGAAGCAATATATTGCGCTGGCAACCTGAAGGGTTGCGCTACACAGCCCCTTGAATCTGGTATTTTAGTCGCCTCTTACGACAGGCATATCTACCGCGGGTATATTTTGATTCCCTAACCTGCTGGGGCAGTTATTTGAGTTCATTAGCAATGGTGTCGAATATACTCAGCAAGGATTTGGGCTTCAGTACCATTAAAGCTCATGTTGATAACTAGCATACTTCAAACATTTCAATAGTTGTTTCGAAACAGTGACTGAAGTTGAGAATCATAGCGTTCTCAGCAAAAAGGTTAGCTTTTTATAAGATAAAAGATTCTGTTACTTAAATTTAAAAATAGTGCCCAAATTGTGCACAAGGGAAACTCTCTAATTGAACTCAAATATGCCATTCCAATACTATAGTATTTTCACGAAAATAAAATAAAACATGTATGTTCTATTCCTTATTTATAACGCATCATTACTGCTATCAACAAAGTGTTTATTTTATTGCTGACAATAAATACCTATTGGGTTTGTTGGTACTCAACCTCAACTCGATATCCTCCAATGTAGGATATCAACTGGAAAAATGTGCTGAATATTAATTTGAGAACTATACTGTAACGAATGTACCGCAAATCATCTTATTTGCAATCTTCTGCTAAGTTCGTATCACTAAACGGTTGAATAAATAACTCCAATATTAAATAATGGAAAAATGGCCTTTATTAAAGTACTTCACAATAACACTTATACTTTGCAACTAGCTTGCTTAATAACCAAACTGACTGATAGCTTAAATGAAGCTGATCTCTCGCCTCCACTGTTGTCGCCCTTTTATACTGTCCGACCTCCTCGTTGCATATTTCTAGGCTTTTCTAATTCCAGAACTTACTAGTTAGTTATAAACTTTCCAGCAACAACTACAGATGTATAATTTTTATAGCTTCTCTCATACCCCATGCGCTTGTATGTGTGAGCGACACTTCCACAATAACAATTGCATACCTTTAGGAGCATCTCAGATAAGATATCTGCATGTGTTTGTGCATCTCTCCTCCGCTGCGTGTACGTATATAGATGTAGACAAAATTATTATATTATTGATGTGCATTCGCGTCACTGCTTAGCATCGGCAAAGAGATGGCAGTATCCCGTAGTGTTGCTAACATTCGTAACAATACACTTCTCAAAATTTCCCAAAGGGTGGATGATAGTTTTAGAATGAAGTTGGAGATCAACTGGACGAACACTATATTTTACAATATTTTTTAAAGTTGGCAGATTTAAGAATAATTAGAGAATGATGTTATGTTTTAGCTTCAGAACTAGATATATATTCGCCGAAGACTGGATTAATAATTTTCTAATTATTGTTGGGTTAAAAAGCTCAGTGTTGCCGTATATACAAATTATCTAGATAATAGAAATCAATATTGCCGTACAAAAAACTGCTCTGAAGTTTAGCTGGAGTTTAGTAAAGTTAGTTTAAGCGTTGCTTAACTATTTATTAAAAATCAAGCAGTAGTCACTGGGGGTGTTAAAGTGATTACTTGTCGACTTTCTGATAAACAAATTGTCTGAAGGTTGCGCTCAAATATTGTTGTGTTTACAGTTTTGATACACGAAAATCTTGCTGGGGGAATCAAAGGTAATACTATTTTTCAAATTATACCTTGCACCTTTTTCTCACCTCTTAAAATCAAGTTAAGCAGGAGCTGACCATTAACCACTTGAAGCTTCTATAAGTCAACATTTTGAAATAATGATAAATTTACCACATAGGGCGAAACTAGATCAATAGGGAACTAACTCAAAAATTTTAAGATTCGAATATATAAGTACCCCGACCTTGTCATTTTAATACGTAGCGGCCGCCGTGGTGTGATGTTAGCGTGCTCCGCCTACCACACCGCAGATCCTGGGAGAACTCATGGCGTTCGGAGTAGGCATAAAACAAGTAGGTCCCGTCCAGCCAATTTGTAGAGAAGCTCGGCTTAAAATCTCTTCGGAGGTTATCGCGCCTTACAATTATTTATTTTATTTTATCTTTATACTCGATTAGCTAATACCTCCACTAACAGGGAGAAACGAATTTGTAAGAAATAAAATATAAATTAAAATTTAAATTGGTGCATATGGGAAAATCAGTCAGGGATTTGCGTTTTCTGAATAATGCAATTTTATAAGTTGATCGGTGTTTTGATCTAGGTGTGCGTGCAATGTATACTGAAAACGCAAAGGCACGCCTCTCAATAATATATTTCCAAGAATTTAAGAAAGTCCCCTCCTCTTCCACAAAGGGTTGTATCAGGGCTGGAGCATATTCATGCATTCGCATAGTATGACCACCATCCCATACGACATTGCACAGTTTTCCCGTCATTCCCTTCGATATACACTGTTGGTCTCATAGGATGTACCATTAAGTTTCTTTTTACTGGAGTACTCCAAGTTATATCATACTGTCTGCCTACACCGTCCATGATTATAATTATTTGGTATAGATATTCCATACATGAGGTAATTTAGGCTGAAGAGGTGGTGTAAGTGGGGGAAGGAGTGAGTGTGAATGAAACACAAAATTTAACTATAAATGTCTGTGTAATTTTTTGAAGGGGGTAACCAATATTTGGTATATAGATTCATATATGAAGTAATTTAGGTGGTAGAAAAAGTGGGAGTGGAAGAGAGAGTAAGAGTAGGAATGTTTTGTGGAGTGAGAGTAAGAGTTAGAGTGAGAAGGGAGTGAAGATAAAGGGATTAAGGAAATGATGGGAATAAGGAGGAGAAATTGATGAAAAATTAGTAAAGAGAGTGATGCATGGAAGAGAAGATGACTTTCTAAATTTAGTGCCAGACAACGCCTGCCGGGTATGCCAGCAAAATAATAATAATAACACTCATTTTCTCACCCTTGATTGAAAAATAGCTGCGCCCCTGCGCACACTCACACACACACAACCTAAACAAACTTAGTCATATTGAGTGATCTACTAAGCAAAGCTGTAAACTTCCAGTTAAGTGCGTCAGTCACACCAACAGCAGTCAAATACTCATAAAGTTGACTATGAGCTGTTTGGTTTTGAGCCACGAGCGAATTTCAAGTTCGCGTGTTATTTGATAGTAAAACTTTTTAGTTGCATAAAAAATCTTTGTTTGTCATTTAGTGTATACCACTTACCCCACTTGACGCTTGACAAATGCAGTAGCGAAATAGAAGTTGGGTGCGTGTTTTCAGGCAAACCCTCACTCACATTTTGTTTTATAGTAATAAGTCTAAGTTAGATCTCGTGTACACCTACCTTTGGCTATTTATTTGAAGTGAGTAATTATTTAATGTTCAAACGCTTAGCGTTTTAAAAATGTGTAGACATTATTTAAATTTCATGAATGGGTTAATTTGGGTTAATTTGACTGACTAAATATATCATGCAGAAATGTGTTGCACCTTACTGTTACCCTTAAGTTGCAACACAAAGTATATTCAATCATAGTTATGACGCATTTTGCGTGGGTCCTATTATATTTTCTGTTTCTTTAATTAAAAAGTCATTTAGTTTTTCAAAATGAATCACTTCTAGTTTTCTCGTTTTACCTCAGAAGCTAGACTTCTACCTTGCCAAATATATTTTATGATTTTGGATTGCTGAGTCAGCATGATTTTTGTGTCATGCCATTTTCTAAACGATAGGCACGTTCCGCCGGGGTAAGATTTTTATTCATTAATAGTGCCGCAGGAAAAAAGCCGTGAATATCACCTGCTCGTGAATTTCGATGTGTAAAACTAGAGGTGTACTTCTTGAAAAGGAATGTCTTTTAGTTAACTAGAGCTCGCCCAGGAGTTGAAGTAAAACCAACATAGAGATTACTTAACCAGAAACAAGTAATTTTAAGCTTTTTGGAAAGAGCTTTATCATCTGTTAGGTATTGACCGATTCCGAAAACTTATTCTTTTATTACCGGCAACGTATTATTAAATTAAAATTCAAACAAAATACTTCGGCTCGATTAACCTCCGAAAAGATTTTATGCCGAGTTTCTCTTCCACCTAGCATTGTGCCTCTATTAATTCTCCCTAAAAATTGGCGGGGCGGGACCTACATGTTTTATGACGACTCCGAACGGTATCTGCAAGGCTGATGAATTTTCACTGAGAAGCTTTTCATGGCAAAAATACACTCGGAGTAACTATATGCTAAATCACTGCCAAGAGTAACCAAAAACCTTTTTTCAAATTGAAATTTTTTATATTTTCGATATTTCTTTGCCTGGGCTTCGTATAGGCTTGTTATAAATGATAAGAGATGGTTTATTTGCTTGTTTCTTTGATGTGTCATGAATTTGGAAATTTTATCGGCGTCCCTTTTATAGCAAACAGAAGAGCCTTCGATCGATTATATGCTGATGACAAATCGGTAAAAGGTCGATAAAGAGTCGATATATTTTCTATGGAATCTCGATAGCTTTTCGATAAGTAAGCGATTACTTTTGATAATAACTCGAAAACTCTTCCATGACTTATCGATAACTTTTGGATAACAAATCGGTAACTTGCCTATAGTTTTCTTGGCAATATATGATAGATAATCGAAAACTTTTGATATTAAATTTTTTAATAACAAACCGATAACTCGTCGATGAAAAACCGGTAGTTATTTCATAAGCTTTGTTGTCGATAGAAAATTTATAACACTTCGATACCAAAGTGATAACTTTTTTATGCGTGATACCCAAAACCTAATACCTACATCTTTATGAATATTCTGCTATGTGCTTGGCGCTAGCCGGAAACTATAGCTACCAGCTCACTCGTGAAGTCGTGCAATAAGCTCTGCGTTCTCCGATCTTAATGAAGTTGTGAAAAAAATAAGTTTACTGTGAACCGGAGCGAATTAAAAAACTTGCTGTCGTCAAAAAAATAATTTTGAAATTCGAAGATATACATATGTATTCTAATACACGGATCAAAATGATAGCTGTCTTTAAAGCCGATTTAGCTGTTTCCAATTCTTGATTTTCAGCTACAAAATTTAAGGTACCCTTCGCAGGAGGAATGGAAGGAAGGCCTAGACAATCGTGGGTACATTACACTGGATACAGAAGGCTTTAAAATGAGAAATTAAACTGACACTAGGCTCTTGGAAACATCTGAGGGTCAGGCAATCTTAACGACTTCCCGACTTTTCAACAGTCCCCAAGCCGGAGTTCTATGCTATGTTTCTCCTGGACAGATGGGTCTTAAAAAAATTGTTTGCAAGTTTTGTTTGCAGCTAGACTACCTCAAAGGCATTAGAATTAAAAATTTAAAAAATTAAATATCGTTTGGAGGTTTTGTTCCTTGCTGGGTTCAGAGAAAATCCTAATGTCTCCTTTTGCTGGGTTACATGACACAGACGAGATTGACAGGAAAAGATCCGAAATGGATTTAAACTAGGCCGACATAGCCGTACTACTAATACTGGATATCTCCTAGAGAAAATCGGGGAAAACGCTATGAAGTCAACGAACGTTCATGTTAAACCAGCAATAATCGTAAGGTCTCAAGCTCCTTATTGCCCTACAAATGTTAAGCATTGTACTTACGTACTTATTCAATTGTGGCTTAACCTTAACGGTTATGGCCGTCCAACAAGCTGCGCCAGTCGGTTCTTCGTTGGGCTAACTGGTGCCAATTGGAATTTAAATCGTTGTACACCTGGTACTGGGGCCACCAGTTTTCCCTGTTTCCAAAAGTGGGTTCCGATAAGAATTCTTTTTGGCCGGAGTATCATCTTTTAGCCGCAAAACATGATCAAGCCACTATATTGGTGTATCCATAAAGTACAAACGGCAAACGGTACATGACGTTGTCGATGCGTAGAGGCCCATACATCTTTCGAAGAACTTTTCTCTCGAACACTCACAAGGCCGTTTCGTCTGATGTTGTCCTGTTCCATGTTTCTGCACAATATAGCAGGTCGGGTACTTTAAGGGACCTGCAGAGCATTATCTTCGTTTGCCGAGAGAGGATTTTACTTTTCAACGGCTTACTAAGCCCAAAGTAGCGTTTGTTGGCAAGGGTGATTCTTTGCTGGATTTCTAGACTGACGTTGTTGTTCGTGTTAATGCTGATTCCGAAATAAACGAAGTCCTTTGCTACTTCCTGGTTCTGGTTTTTTATAGAGGTTTCCAGTTTGGTCGTTAAAACAAACTTCTGGTAACACTGCGGACTCATGCAGTCTATGTGGGGTCCTCATGGACGGGCCAGTTCAACCTAACCTAACCTTTGCCACTTCGAACTTATGAATGCCATGGTTGCCAAGACGCAAACGTGCTGACTCCTTGGGTGATGACTTCATGTACCACTTTATACGTACTGTGATGAATATTGTTACGAATATTAGCAAAACTAAGGAGTGCTGCCATTTCCAGGCCAATGCTAAGCAGTGACGTGAATTCACATCAATAATTCGATCATTATGTATCTACATAAACGAATCAATAATTGCGTCTACACATATCTACACATTCCGACGAGCAACATTTACATACAAGGAAGCGAGAGATGAGATGTCACACACAGATGAATTTACTTATACGTTATATGTGTGCGGGAGACTGTAAACTACAAACTCACATATGTACATCTGAGAAGCGCTAAAAAGTAGACAATTGTAAACAAGTAGAAACTATATGAGAACTATACATACACGAATATAGTTGGTAAGTTCTGGAAATGGAAGAGCCTAGAAGTATGCAGCGTAAACTATAAAAGCGGGACAGGCGAGTAAGAAGTAATTCAGTTTGATTTGAGTTGTCAAGCAGTTTGATTAAGACGATATCTAGCGAGCAATAGCAGTGTTATTTTGAATAGTAGAGTTTCATTGAGCTATCAATCAGTGTGGTTATTAAGCAAGCTATTCGTTGCACAGTTTGTTATTGTGAAGTACTTTAATAAAGGCCATTTTGCATTATTACAAATTGGAGTTATTTATTCAACAGTTTATTGATTCGAACTTAGCAGAGGATTGCAAATAAGAGGATTTGCAAGCAAATTCGTTACAATATTATGATCACCAAGCCGATACTAAGCAGCCAGTATGTACGTAAACAAATCAATCATCATGTACACACATACATACAAGGCAGCAGAGAGATACTCACAAACACATGTCATCATCAGCCGAAGTAGTACTCACAAATACACACGCATATACATGTATATAGCTGATGCAAAAACATGCGGTCTCTATATCCTTTTGTGGGATGGTTTATCTATATATATAAAAAGAAGTGTACATTTTGATTGTCACTCCATAACTCGAGAACGGATAGAAAGATTGCCATGAAATTTTTAGGAAAGATACAGGAAGGAGAGATGATGGTTAGTTGATTTTGAAATCCCAAGTCGGTTTAGCCGTTCTTGAGTTATGATTTTTTTTTAGAAAAAATTCAATTTATATATATAAAAGAAAGTCGTGTTAGTTACACTACGCATAAGTCAAGAACGGATGAAGCGATTTGGCTGAAAATTGGTGGATAGGTAGCTTAGAACCAGGGAACGGGCATAGGATACTTTTTATCCCGTTCTGACTAGGGTCTTGAGATTAAAACGTGGACCTGGTTACTCCTGGGATTTGTTTGTACAATATGGGTATCAAATGGAAGCTGTTTTTGAGTTCTTTGATACTGGGTATTTTTCGTACCCTGGGTGAATAGAGTTGCGAGATATATGCCAAAACGTGGACCCGCGCACCCCTAGAATGTGTTTATACAATATGGATATCAAATGAAAGCTGTTTTTGAGTGCTTTAGTACAGGGTAGTTTTCATACCTAATGGTTACTAGGGTCTCGAGATATAGGCCAAAACGTGGATCAGGGTAACATTAGGATGTGTTTTTACATTATGGGTATCAAATTGAAACTGTTGATGTCTGCTTTAGTGCAGAGTAATTTTTATATCGCTGGGTGACTAGAGTCTTGAGATATAGGCCAAAACGTGGACCCGGATACCCCTACAATGTGTGTGTAATATGGATATCAAATGAAAGCTGTTGCTGAGAGTTTTAAATAAATTTCCATTATCATATTCGATTTAGTCGCATCAACCTGGCAAAACTGATAAATAAGCATGCGAAGCCGAAATAAAGACATGAATATATAATAAGACATGAATATATAATAATACCCACATACCTATATACATGTGTACTTCCTATTCGATTTGCCTGAAATTTGGTGTATTAATTTGCTTGTATTAGTATTTACGATCCTTTTTTCCGGGAAATAGACCAGAGACGGACTGGGACTGGGATTAGGACTAGGACTGGGGCTGAGACTCGGAGTGGGACTTGGACTGGGAATAGGACTGGAACAAAATACAAACCAACCTCTGGGACTGGCAATAAGGGATGAAGAAGAATGAGAAGAACTTGAGAGAAGAGAAAAGAGGGAAGGAGAAGGAGACTGTGAAAGAGATAGAGTGAGACGAGATAGAGATAGATGAATCGAAAAAGGAGTGAATAAAAGGATTAAGAAAAATACAAGAGGGGGGGGGGGGGGGGGCAGAGTTAGACGGAAAACGCTTATTTAGATGTATGCAGATAGACCACATTTAGGGCAGAACAACGTATGCCTGGTCTGCTAGTTTACTTATACTCGGAATGGAATTCAATGCCTGGATCTTCAGAGCATCACATTGTCCACAACTAAGAAATATGGAAACATATTCCTGACGTCAACGGGATGATTGACGATCCGATACAATATCATGATATCATGCAGTAATTTGGCAAGTACTCCGAGTGTATTTTTGTCACGAAAAACTTCTCAATAAAAACTCATCTGACTCACAGATCTCGTTCGGAGTCGGCATAAAACATGTAGGTCCACTCTCGCCAATTTGTAGGATTAATTAGTAGGAGCACGATGCAAATTGGATGAAAAGCTCTGCCTCTAATCTCTTCGAAGGTTATCGCGCCTTACATTTATTAATTTTATTAGCCTTGCTTTTTTTTTATTGTACATATATACATCTACATTTTTGACTAAAAAAGACGCTCAGAGACGACTGTGCATAGCCCAATAAAACATTTGGCAGCACAGCCCCGCCCCGTCTATTTCAAAACAATAAAAAAAAATTACTTACATTTCCCCTGCTGACATTTCGTTTTTAATAAGGGATGGTATGTTGGCAGAAGTTCTGATTTTATAAACACCTTTATCAGAAATTCACACTTCTAAGTTGTGCACTTAGCAATCCATACAAAATTTAAGTGGGTATATATAAGTACGTAAATAAAAATACAGCTTTTACTTTATTATTTAATAGTTCAGACGTTTTTTTTAAGTCAGTTAGCGAATTTTAGTGTGAGGAAGTAGATTAAAGCACTCGTGTGATGTCGAACAATGTAAAATGGAACAAGTAAAGATGGCTAATTTCGGGTGTAACCGAACATTGCATACGCAGCTGAGAGCTATGGAGACAAAATAAGGGAAAATCACCATGTAGGAAAATTAACCTAGGGTAACCCTGGAATGTGTTTGTAAGATATGGGTATCAAATGAAAGGTGTTAAAGAGTATTCTAAAAGGGAGTGGGCCTTAGTTCTATAGGTGGACGCCTTTTCGAGATATCGCCATAAAGGTGGACCAGGGGTGACTCTATAATGTTTTTGTACGATATGGGTATCAAATGAAAGGTGTCAATGAGTATTTTAAAAGGGAGTGCTGGTAGTTGTATATGTGACGGCGTTTTCGATATATTGACCAAAATGTGGACCAGGGTGACCCAGAACATCATCTGTCGGGTGCCGCTAATTCATCTATATATGCAATACCACGAACAGCATTCCTGCCAAGATTCCAAGGGTTTTTGATTTCGCCCAGCACAACTTTTCATTTTCTTCTACTTAATATGGTAGGTGTGACACCCATTTTACAAAGTTTTTTCTAAAGTTATATTTTGCGTTAATAAACCAATCCAATTACCAAGTTTCATCCCTTTTTTCGTATTTGGTATAGAATTATGACATTTTTTTCAGTTTCGTAATTTTCGATATCGAAAAAGTGGGCGTGGTCATAGTCGGATTTCGGCCATTTTTTACACCAATACAAAGTGAGTTCAGATAAGTACGTGAACTAAGTTTAGTAAAGATATATAGATTTTTGCTCAAGTTATCGTGTTAACGGCCGAGCGAAAGGATAGACCGTCGACTGTGTATAAAAACTGGGCGTGTTTTCAACCGATTTCGCCTTTTTTCACAGAAAACAGTTACCGTCCTGGAGTTTAAGCCCCGACCAAATTTCACAAGGATTGGTTAATTTATGTTCGACTTATGGCGTTAAAGGTATCCTAGACAAATTAAATGAAAAAGGGGGGAGCCAAGCCCATTTTGAAATTTTCTTTTATTTTTGTATTTTGTTGCACCATATCATTACTGCAGTTGAATGTTGACATAATTTACTTATATACTGTAAAGATATTCAATCTTTTGTTATAATTTGACGGACGGACGGACGATACTGATGATTTTGATATATGGATGTCTATATCTATCTCGATTCCTTTATACCTGTACAACCAACCGTTATCCAATCAAAGTTAATATACTCTGTGAGCTCTGCTCAACTGAGTTTAAAAATATGAAAGCAGTTATGTTGCAGGTTATATTCGTTATGCGCACGCGGCTTCTAGTTGCGCTTCTAGCTGCTGTTTTTCTGCTTCTTTTATCGATGTTAAAAGGCCTCTTCCGGATATTTATCCGGCACGTTGCGGATATAACACCATTAAAGTACTTACCCGACTATCTGGAAATCAATTTAAAATGAGCACATTGAATTTTCTAGGTCATCCAGCCCTGACGAGAAGCGCTTGAACTAAATTAAATGCTAAATAACCAAGATTTGCACGGGTAGGTCAGGTTGCAAATGGGTTAAAGAAGGTATGAATTAGCGTTGATACATTGAGTTCGGAATCAACTTTTTCGGTGGCTATATTGCATATGTTTGCAAGTCATTTACTCATACTCACCAGTGAATAACAAACATTCACACTTTTGAAAATAAAAATACGCAATTTAATTTTAATTTGAAAATTTTATTAATTTTATTTTTCTTATTCAATTTTCTTTATAATAATCTCTTCAATTCTTAAAAATGTATGTAGGCTTAAAGTAAAATCATTCAGCGCTTTATTTATTTATACGGATGTATTTTTAAATTAACTTATAAATATAAATATCTAAGATACGATGTAAAATTAGTTATGTATACAAATATGTAGCACATGTATGTATGTATGTGAGGGTATGTGTGTGTGTGTGTGATTGAAGGTGTGCTTGTTTACGTATAATGATCAAGTTCTTTGTGTCTAAAAGCTTTTGAAACCATATACATACTTAATTAAATTTTTTTTGGTTTCAAATTATATTATTAACATTATCAATTATAATTGAAATTTACAAAAGTCTTACTTGTTTGTAATAAATAAAATTGATTTTATACAAAAGTTTCAATAAGATACATTTACAAATACACCGTTTACATTTTTGTTAGGCGAAATTAAAGACAAAAACCTTATAAAGTATATATATAATTTGAAAATACATACATACCACACACAACATTATAAATTTAAACAAATTTACATATGTAATAAATAATTTAATAAATGCGAAAAACTTCTTAAAATACATATTTAGGCCTGTTCTGAATTCCGACTCGTTTTGAAATGGAAAACGAGGCTGATTCCGAGTCTATTTCTTTTTGGTAATCTCAATTCCGATTGAAACAAATCGATTGAAGTCGATTTCGAATCGTTTTCATTTCGAGCCGGTAATCAAGCGAAACAGCTGTTTTTATTTATTTTGGTTTTAGTTAAATTAAAATTGTGCAAAAATTTTAACAAAATGTTAATAAAAACCATGGTTTTCGGAAATGCAGAGGCAATTGTGCATAAAAATCGCAAAAACGATCGATCGATTTTGAGAACACGTCGACCAGAATCGCTTTGTTTAGCTTTGAAAATATTTGATAGGAATTTTCAAATTAAGATTTGTTATACTAAATAAACAAATAGTCCAGCAAAAAGCTGCTATAAATCTTCCAAATAAAATGAATAATTTAATAAAACTTATTTGTGGGAAAAATAATGTAATTATCTGTGCTTAATAGGCTAATTACTTTCGATTCCGACTGCTCGCAGGCAAAACTTTTCAAATCGACCAAGTCTGGTCGGAATCGATATTCAGAACACCAATCCATTTCGATTCCGAATAAATTGGTCGGGATCGAAATCCAGAACAAGCCCGATTAACTAATTTATTGATAACTTGCATACAAATTTTTTATTTTTATTTTCACCTGAAAAGATCATCTTTAAAAATTATCGATTTAAATTCTAAGTAAAATATCATAATTATCGATCCATGCAAAATAAGGTATATACAAATTCGCTAAACAAATATCTTTGCATGTAATATGGTATATGTATAAGTTAGTTTGCTCGAATGCATAAATTGAATGAGTTTGCAAAATTAATCGCATGAATAAATGATTGTATGTACATTATGTATTATTTAATTAATGATTTATAATATAGTTAAAGGAAATATTTATGTATGTATGTAGGTATGTTCAACTTAATGCTTGAATAGTTTTTCAATTTAATATAGGTAAATACAGCAACGAATACGAAAAGAGCAGTGCTGAAAAAGGTGGCAAATTTTGTAACTCATACTATGTAAACCAATCTCAAAAGATCGAAATCTCCAGCAGGAGAAAAGCAAATGCCTTTATTCACTCAGTCATATTAATTCCCCGCTGTATGCTTTGCTATTTGGCTCAAAGTATTGTCTTTTTGTTTCTACTCCTTTTATAAAAATTAAGGTACAAACATATTATATGTTTTTAAACCGAACTGGTGGGGAATATTTTTAGGGTTGTTCAACAGAATTTGATTAGTGACATTGGATTTTCTAGCTGTGTATTATTAGCATTTGTTTCTCTGCTCACTATTATATCCATATTAATTATATGTATTTAATTAGCGGGACACGCTCATGTCATTTTTTTTTTGTTATTGCTGATGAATGATGTTGAAGTGAAATTTAGAAACGATAGTCGTATACAAATTTTGTAATTATTCTCTAATATCAATAACATACAATTTTTATAAAGCTAAAAGCCTGACACGCGAATTAAATACATATAAATCGCAAAAAAGTTTTCGAAAATATTAGGAAATTTGACTTATTAGATACTTCGACTTTGTTGGACTAAAACTGATTGGGCTACAAAACTGCATGCTCAAAATTTTTGTAAATTTTCTGGTATTTTCGCATATTTCTTTGCATAATTTTAGCTACCATGTTTATAGACATTTTTTTCAAATTATCAAAATTTTAATTGCCTTAATTTGATTAAAATTTGCACTGCTGTTTTTACGTTCGCTGCTGTAGATTTATGGAAAACTTAAACTGTTTCGAATTTTTATAAACCTGTCAAAGTAGCTAGGTTTATACGTAAATATATAGAATTAATCAACCCGGAAAGCTTTATAGATACAAAATTCAATTTTAAAGCTCTAATTTGAATATGCTAAGGTATCCCATAAATGTGTATAATTTTTTTGAAACGAGAAGTTAAGGTTCTTGGTTTTGAAAGATGACCTACGCCGTTCTAATTAAACTCAACTGCTATTCGATTAATATATGTCAACGATTTTGAAACATCAGCGGTTGATTCTTTTACTCACAATCATGATTTAGAAAACAAACTTGACTGATAAACCGCCAGCTCAGTTCATCTAGGTTAACCCCATAATTTTTGAAATATTTCCGTGTGCACGTTAATATTAAAGTAAAATTTATTTACCCCACGTTGGGCGCCATTTCGAGATATACAATTCTATAGGATACAACTGAAAAGAACTTTGCCTTTATGAATGAGATGCAATGAATATTTCAGCTCCCAGCTTTCCATGATCTGAGTTTACATAAATGAACCCACCTTATACTCTGTATAAAAACGATGATTAATTTGGCTTTTTAGACTATTTCCCACCACACAACACGTTTGGCTATGTTTCCGGTAGTTAAAATTTTTGCATATAAAGTAAGTTCAGTATAGTTAATGTTTTTGTGGTCGAAGGTTGATAGGAATCTTGTGGAAGTGAATAGTCCGGATTTGAGTCCGGTACTACCACAACTGCTCCGGGAACAATTTTTCTTGAAGTTGCGGTTTCTAAACCTTAGCCGTCTCTTACAACAGGCATATATACCGGGGGAATAATCAAAGCCTTTTAGATCGCTTACTGTTTATTCGATTCCCTTATACTATACGCTACTTTCCTAGCATCTGTGAATATTTTTAGAGAAGTCTATGCAGTTTGTATTTAGTGGAGTTTGGGTCAACTATACAGTGCTATAGTTTGAGATCAAACTTAAGAGTACCCTCTGGAGAGGCTGGAGATCGGGAAAAAATTGCACTGAAGACGGCAGCACGCTAAAACCAGCTTGTTTCCAAATAGAACGGGCTAAGACGGCAGATCGTTTCAATATTAATACATAAAATTTTTACACTGTGGTAAAATCAGCAAAGCAAAACGAGCACTGGAAACTGTTTTAGATTCTTCGACAGAATGTCAAACTCACCAACCTTTGAGCTTACTGCAGTCAACTGCATCAGTATTTTAAAATGTAACCCAGTTTTATTTTGAAAATTACGCAATTTCAAGCTTTTTGGGAACCACTGAATATTCGCAGAGTTAAGAATTTTAGTTAGAATGAACTATGACACCTAGTTGTAACGTTTTTTCTTCGAATTTTAAAAAAGTATATGAGGTATTCTTATTCATGTTCATATCTACACGTATTTGCATGTTCCCAACCAAACAACTCTGTATTTTTTCCAACGGAATAACCAACTATCTTATAGTTTAAGACCTCGTACAAAATTTAACGGAAACGGCTGCCCGTAAACATTCTCTCAATCTAACTGCTGCCGACTGAGCAGAAGAATCATCACTGCCTTTAATAAAAGAGTGCCGACATACATTGCACGCATCTAGGCCAGTGTGCAATAAAATTTAAACTGCTGCTGTGTTGGTAAGAGTAAAAAACTTCGTAGTGGTAGTAGTTTAGTCGTTGATCAACAAGCAACGAGACAGACGTATGCACGCAAATATGCTATAAAAACAGTTTTGTTGTTTGAGTTGCTGTTACACTATGTTAGTTTATGCAGAAATAAAAAATATTTTAAAGTATATAATAATATCAATATGTATGTATGTATAATAGCAAACGATTGTTTAAATATGTCTCTAATTGGCTTATACATGTATGTATGTATGCATTTATTAAAGCACTCCCTGGGATTTTTGTTTGCTTCTTCAAAATTTGGCATAAAATTCGTATATATGTTTAGATATATACAGTACAAATACAAATATTACGCATTAATAAAATATATATATCTAAATGCGTTAAAATAGTTCTAGTAATTTTTTTCGCAACAAAATTTACTAAATAGGTAATATTCAAAGATTTTTTTTTAACATTTTATTTAAAATTTTATCATATATTATATATTATTTTTATAAGACACTTAGATGATGAAGCAGTAGTAATTCGCATAGGTAATATTTATTTGGAATGAACTGCTCTGGGAAGTAAAAAGGTGAAGTACAACGAAATTATGTAGACAACTTAAACAAGAATTGCTAACAAAAATTTCAAAACCATAATAAATGCATTAAAACTTCGAATTCATAAATGACTTGTAGCAAGAAAAACAGCACGAAAAATGTCTTAAGTAAATAAATTCTCATAAAAGAATTTGTTTTTAAATATTTTATATGTAAAGCAGCGATCACGAAAATAGAAGTGGCAATTTTTATCTAATTTAGGCAACTAAAGTCTTCTTTTTTGATTTTCGATACACTCAAAAAAAAATGTATATCACAATCATTTTAATACACGATGTGCAAAAATGAAACTATAAACGGTGTCATTTTCGTGGTATCAATGCAACGATAAATATTATAAAAAGTATAACTAAAAGTATCAATTTTGTATATTGACTATTGATTTGCCCGTGGAAAATATTTGTTTCGCCCTTAAAATGCATCAAAATGATAACTGTATAAATTTCCTAGTTTCATTATGATAACATTTAATACTAGATTGATTATAAAACGTATTACATTTTATGTAGTCTATTAACTTGACAAATACAAGTATTAAACTAATATTTCGAAAATGTCAATAACATAAGATCATTGATGACGAAAAAAGATAAGCAAAAATTGCACATTGACGCCTAGATGGCATCGCCTTGATGATAACTTTTTTTTAAGTGTAGTAAATGGAAACATTTTCGTAAATTCCGTAATCGAAACTATCTAAAGTTGTTTTAAAAGCATTTTCGAAATAATTCGAAAGTTGGAAAAAATTTTACGAAAATTTTGAACTTTTTATTTAGAAAATAGTTATTCTATTTAATTAGCAAGAAATCCCAAATTGCTTTATACATACTGATATTAGAGAAAATTTCCAACTTTACACAAGGATGGATTTTAGGACATGTTTCTAAATTTCACTTCTTTATCAGTGTAGCTTTTCGATAGCTGAGTAGTGAACTCGAAATCCCTAACATTCATATTTCATACTGTTGTAAGGGCAGATGCCTCTATCCACTCAGCCTCGCTGCACTCTTAATAAATTGTCTCTAAGTATTGGCTTTTTTCGCTTTTCCTTTTATACAAAATTTGGTAAATATTGTGACGAATATTAGCATCACTAAGCTGTTAGTAAATAATCACACAACAACAAAAACATGAAGCAGCCACTCTTATGTACATGTATGTACATATTAAAGCTAGAAACACTTATGTAGAAGACGACGAAGAGCTATCTCACAAACACAGATGTGGTCATCAGCCGAAGTATTTACTCACACATACACACGCATATAGCTATAAACTACAAAAATGCATGTACTCAAATAACTAATTACCAAGCAGGAGATACAAGAGTTCTAGAAGGTGAAATGTTTAGACCTTTGGAGCAATATGCGAACGAAGCAACGGAGAGAAGAAAAACAGCGCAAGCTGAACAATCAGAATCAGTTTGATTTAAACACGCTATTAGTTGCGAAGTGCAGTATAATTGTACTACTCTAATAAAGACCATTTAGCAATACAGAATATTGGAGTTATTTATTCGACAGTGCGGCGATACGAACGTTAGCAGAAGGTTTCAAATAAGCAGAATTTCCCTAAATTCAATACAATTACTTATGCAAGGAATGCTTACAGGTGCGCTTTAACAGCTTGTATCAAAATGTACTGAATTTGAGCTCAGATAGGGCATTATTGAAGCAAGCTATGAGTTGGGCGTTATTCAAACGTTTTTTGAGATACGGCGCTTTCGAAATGGCAGCCGAAATAAAGTGATATTCCACTCAGCAGTCGATTTTCTTCCATACGAAGGGCGCATAGCTTAATTTTTGTTATATGGAAGAGAATCCCTTCGGAAAACAAAGAATTTAAAAAATCAATACGAATTTCGAGAGCGCTATAACTTTTGGTTTGTTAGACGCAAGTTTATGGCGCAACAAAAAAGTTCAAAAAATATGTATAGAAATAAAATGTTTTTTTAAACTAGAACTAGATTAGTGACAATGCTACAGCAATTTTTGAAAATACTTCTATAGCTTTTGTGAATATGAGAAAGAAAAAACCTAATAACTATTTGGGCGGAGTCACCAACATCTGGTAGTTAGTTATTTTTTAATGTTTTATCTACTTTATTTGTGATTGCATATGGTTACAAAAAACGTTACTTGATTCGATTCTATAAAATGTTTTGGTTTACATATTTTTGTTTCACTTTATTACATTTGTTTTTTCAAATGTAACTAGCGAAATGCTAAATCCTAATATCCAGAGCAGTTCTTAAGTTTTAAAAAACTGTGTTATTTAAATATATACATATATTAGGGTTATTCGATTTGTTTGAACGAAAGTTAACCGATATCGCGCCATCGATTTTTCGATAGGATTTGGGGTCAGGAAAAAAAGTTCCACTACGCATACCCAAAAAAATAATTTTCGAGGCTGCGAAATTTCATTTTAAAAATTCTTATAAATCTCCATAAAAGACATTTTTTTTTTCAAAAAACTGCATTTACCATCGTCTTTAACGCATGAATTCACTTGAGACTACGCCAATTGACACGAAAAAAAAAAAAATACATAAAAAATGATTTGGAGCGTTGAAGATGAAAAAAAACTGACATAAAAAATGAAAAATCGATGAAATTTCGCAGGCTCGAAAATTATTTTTTTGGTTATGCGTAGTGAAATTTTTTTCCTGAACACAAATCCTATCGAAAAATAAATGGCGCGATATCGGTTAATAAATCGACCCACCGTAATATATATATATATATATATATATACCTAGATACATACATCAGAAGCTATTTGCATATACTTAGTATTAAGTACTTAAGTGTACTAAGCTTAAAAACTATCAGGTACTTTGGCATTAAAATGTATTCATGTTTAGTCTAAATTTTAGCTGCTATAGCTTATTTACTTACCTAAGCAGAGAAATTTATACCTACAGTACTATTTGTGATGTTTTAAACTACGCTTAGGATTAAAAAAAATTTGGACAGTTTGAATTAGGACATCATACATTAAATACGTCTTTCGCATTTTGCTTATGTCGACACTTATTTGAACAAATGCTTGGCTTTGTTCAATTAAGCTTTCTATTAGCTTCTATAGAATTTTCCCTTTTTCCAAAAACCCTATAAGCAACGATAAGTATTTGAACAACTAAGAATGCACAATACTCCATGTTTTCGTTTAAATGATAAATCTTATATTCTTATTATTTTCCATACTTTCTTTCTGCAAGAATTTTCTCATACCCCAAATGATCAAAATTTTATATTCCGTTTAGTCGAAATTTGCCAGAATATGTTCTTATAAGGGTCTGCAAATAATTGCTGTTCCACAAAATTTAAACCAAAAACATCAAACTACGTACCGGTCGTATATTTTTTGGGTCATAAAAGGACTAAATCTATAATCTATTTAAGATAATTTCTGGGATATTCGGGTATATTTTTGAGATCATTTCGAGACTTTTCTGTAGTTATGTTGGGATCATTCCGGGGTTGTTTTGAAATCATTTCTAGTATTTTTTTTTGGGATTTTCAGGTGCCATTCCAGATGATTTTGGGGAAATTGGAAAATTATGGGTATATTTTTGGCGAATTAATGAACTGTTTTTGGTTTATTATCGAAATGCTATGGATTTCCTATCGAAACAATCTCGGTTATTATATGGAAAATTTATGGGGTTTTTTATTTTGTGTTCGAAATCTATATTTTTTCGCTAACTTTTCGATCACAAATGTCTTTATAAAAAATTGGTGCTTTTCCGATAACAAATCGACATTTACGGATCCAATCGGGACAAAGATTACGTTTGGTATTTGGGACTTTGGTATTACTGTTTAAGGGGTTGATACTGGAAAAAAGCATTTATTTGATTTACATCCCAATGCATATACCCTGCAGCGAATCGTACTACTTCCAGATCAGCGCGAAACTACCACATAAGTTGAACGGCTCTTAAAAAGTAACGCTCGTGATTTGAGAAATATTATGGTGAACATTAGCAATTTGGATACATCACTATGCCGCTAGTAAATAAATGCTGCACAGCCACAACAGCAATGTAAGCAGATTTGACAACAAACAGTTACACACACATGTACACAGAAGCAAAGAGCGCATTATACATTATTCGTATATATAAACAAAAGAAAACAACGAATAAGGAACGCAGTAGATCAGACGTCGGCAAAATGAAAATGCAGATGTGTTAGTGAGAGCGCATTGATCGCGCGCATAATTTGATTCATCGTTTTACGTTGTTTATTTGCTTATTAGCAAGCAACAAGACAAATCGTTTATTATAATTTTTTTTTAAGTTTGCCAATTCTACTCAGTAAAATAATGATTTATCCTAAGATACGCTTGTTTAATACATATGTTTGTTTGCGGGCGACGCACACAATCGATGTTACTGCGCCAAATGCTCAGCGACTACTAAACTAAAGAGAATAAGAATACGTGTGAATTGACTGCAAACAATTGTTTCAAAATTTGCCGACGTCTGTGGTAGATATAAAAATAAATAAGCATTATTGAGAATTCCAAAACTCGTAACAGTAAATTTGTTCTTAACTTGAGGTCCTAATGGGATTCAGGGAACAAGTGATGGTAGTGGCAGACCTATAACTTTTACAAAAATAAACTTAATGAAATTTTGATGGGAAATATTTGGCAAACTAACTGGAGAAGGAAGTATTTCCATAGCTGCCACTATTTTCGAAACAGTTAGAAATATTAAAAAACAAAAATTCATCTAAAATGCAGACAATAGTCTGCTTGCATGGTTATTGATAATTTTTTTTTAACGTTTCATCAATATTTGGAGAACTCGATAAGCAAAAAAGTAACGGTCTTTAAAAGTTTCTTTATCTATTTATTTTCTTTTCTTGTTTGCTCATATTACGGACAAACCAATTTTATAATTTATTGAAAAAGTAAAGTTGGACATCTCTGCTTCACTGAAAAACAAATCAAATTGAATTTAAAAACAGCCTACACATTAAGGATGCATATTTTTAGCGAACATACATACATACTCATTTAACATTATGAAGATCCTATGCATCGCAAAATAAATTCAGCTCCTTTACTTGGCGCAGAATAAAGCGAGATCAGTCTTTGAATTCTATGCGACTATTTATGAATGAATGAGTCTTATTTGCATAAAGTTTTTTTTTTTTTTTAACTTCTAACCCATCTTCCTCTTCAACATCCTTTACACTCACCCACTCAAATTTCTATCCCTTACACTGCAGTCGGTGGCGGCAACAATGAAGAATTCGATGATCTCAAATATGGATTGCCATAGATGGCGCTATAACGTGGATCAACGCTCATTGCTACCGAACTTGAAATAACACGCGTCGCTGTACTTTGATTACTACAACTACCATTCGGTGAGGAGCTCACCACAGATGCTGTTGTCGATTGTAAACTTGGCAAACCATTATCCTGTCGTATTTCACGCGAACATACAATACTACCCGTTAAACTACCATTCGCACTGCCATTCGATAGGAATGTCATAGGTACGGATTGTGGTGGTGGAGTCTGTTGATGATTTTGGTGCATGTGTGTTTGTTGCATATGTTGCTGTTGTAAATGATTATGATGATTATTTTGTAGTATTGTTGAGCTACCATTTGATTTTGTGGAACACGTTGTTAGATATTGTGGTGGTGGACTGTAATGTGTTGAGTAATCGCCGTATGGTACGTAGCCGCCAGTGATGTCAACTTTGAGATCGCTATAATTTGAGGTACGATCGCCAGCTTCCATTTTGGCTGCAACACCGCCATTTTTGTTTATTTGATGCTCACTGATCACGTCTGCGGGGGGAAGTTTCGCATTTTTCTTACATTTATAGTAAACGATTATGATGATGATGAGGATCATGGCACAGCCAACAACTGAACTACCACCGATAATGATCATCATTGGCGAAATAGTTTCTGGAGAGAAAAATTGTAAAAGAAGTAAAGTTATGTATTACCTTAAATATTGCAGTGATAAAAAAGGCACTTGATACAAATTTTATTTCATACATTTCAACAATTACTGGACAAATATAGGTTAAACAAGTAAGGAAGGCTAAGTTCGGGTCTAACCGAACATAACATACTCAGTTGAGAGCTATGGAGACAAAATAAGGAAAATCAATCTGGGGTAACCCTGGAATGTGGTTGTATAACATGTGTATCAAAGAGTATTTTAAGAGAGAGTAGGCCATAGTTCTATGGATGAACGCCATTTAGGGATATCGCCATAAAGGTAGACCAGGGCTGACTCTAGAATTTGTTTGTACGATATGGGTATCAAATGAAAGGCGTTACTGAGCATTTTAAGAGGGAGTGGGCCTTAGGTCTATCGGTGGACGCCTTTTCGAGATGTCCCCATTAAGGTGGACCAGGGGTGATTCTATAATGTGTTTGTACGATATGGGTATCAAATCAAAGCTGTTAATGAGTATTTTGAAAAGGAGTGATCCTTAGTTCCATAGGTGGACGCCGTTTCGAGATATCGCCATAAAGGTGGACCAGGGGTGTCTCTAGAATGTGTTTGTACGATATGGGAATCAAATGAAAGGTGTTACTGAGCATTTTAAGAGGGAGTGGGCATTAGGTCTATAGGTGGACGCCTTTTCGAGATATCGCCATTAGGGTGGGCCAGGGGTGACTCTAGAATGTTTGTACGGTATGGGTATCAAACGAAAGGTGTTACTGAGCATTTTAAGAGGGAGTGGGCATGAGGTCTATAGGTGGACGCCTTTTCGAGATATCGTCATTAGGGTGGGCCAGGGGTGACTCTAGAATGTGTTTGTACGATATGTGCATCAAACGAAAGGTGTTACTGAGCATTTTAAGAGGGAGTGGGCATTAGGTCTATAGGTGGACGCCTTTTCGAGATATCGCCATTAGGGTGGGCCAGGGGTGACTCTAGAATGTGTTTGTACGATATGGGTATCAAATGAAAGGTGGTAAGGAGTATTTTAAAAGGGAGTAATCCTTAGTTCTATAGGTGGACGCCTTTTCGAGATATCGCCATAAAGGTGGACCAAGGGTGACTCTAGAATGTTTGTACGATATGGGTATCAAACGAAAGGTGTTACTGAGCATTTTAAGAGGGAGTGGGCTTTAGGTCTATAGGTGGACGCCTTTTCGAGATATCGCCATTAGGGTGGGCCAGGGTGACTCTAGAATGTGTTTGTACGATATGGGTATCAAATGAAAGGTGGTAAAGAGTATTTTAAAAGGGAGTAATCCTTAGTTCTATAGGTGGACGCCTTTTCGAGATATCGCCATAAAGCTGGACCAAGGGTGACTCTAGAATGTTTGTACGGTATTGGTATCAAACGAAAGGTGTTACTGAGCATTTTAAGAGGGAGTGGGCATTAGGTCTATAGGTGGACGCCTTTTCGAGATATCGCCATTAGGGTGGGCCAGGGTGACTCTAGAATGTGTTTGTACGATATGGGTATCAAATGAAAGGTGGTAATGAGTATTTTAAAAGGGAGTAATCCTTAGTTCTATAGGTGGACGCCTTTTCGAGATATCGCCATTAGGGTGGGCCAGGTGTGACTCTAGAATGTTTGTACGATATGGGTATCAAACGAAAGGTGTTACTGAGCATTTTAAGAGGGAGTGGGCATTAGGTCTATAGGTGGACGCCTTTTCGCGATATCGCCATTAGGGTGGGCCAGGGTGACTCTAGAATGTGTTTGTACGATATGGGTATCAAATGAAAGGTGGTAATGAGTATTTTAAAAGGGAGTAATCCTTAGTTTTATAGGTGGACGCCTTTTCGAAATATCGCCATTAGGGTGGGCCAGGTGTGACTCTAGAATGTTTGCACGATATGTGTATCAAACGAAAGCTGTTACTGAGCATTTTAAGAGGGAGTGGGCATTAGGTCTATAGGTGGACGCCTTTTCGAGATATCGCCATTAGGGTGGGCCAGGGGTGACTCTAGAATGTTTGTACGATATGGGTATCAAACGAAAGGTGTTACTGAGCATTTTAAGAGGGAGTGGACACTAGGTCTATAGGTGGACGCCTTTTCGAGATATCGCAATTAGGGTGGGCCAGGGGTGACTCTAGAATATTTGTACGATATGGGTATCAAACGAAAGGTGTTACTGAGCATTTTAAGAGGGAGGGGGCATTAGGTCTATAGGTGGACGCCTTTTCGAGATATCGCCATTAGGGTGGGACAGGGGTGACTCTGGTATGTTTTTTGTACGATATGGATATCAAATTAAAGGTATTAATGAGGGTTTTAAAAGCGAGTGGCCCTTAGATGTATATGTGAAGGCGTTCTCGCGATATCGACCAAAATGTGGACCAGGTGATCCAGAAAATCATCTGTCGGGTACTGCTAATTTATTTATATATGCAATACCACTAACAGTATTCCTGCCAAGATTCCAAGGGCTGTTGATTTCGCCTTGTGGAACTTTTTCATTTTCTTCTACTTAATATGGTAGGTGTCACACCCATTTTACAAAGTTTTTTCCAAAGTTTTATTTTGCGTCAATAAACCAATCCAGTTACCATGTTTCATCACTTTTTTCGTATTTGGTATAGAATTATGGCATTTTTTTCATTTTTCGTAATTTTCGATATCGATAAAGTGGGCGTGGTTATGGTCAGATTTCGCCCATTTTTTATACCAAGAAAAAGTGAGCTCAGGTAAGTACGTGGGCTAAGTTTAGTAAAGATATATCGGATTTTGCTCAAGTTATTGTGTTAATGGCCGAGCGGAAGGACAGACGGTGGACTGTGTATAAAAACTGGGCGTGGCTTCCACCGATTTCGCCCATTTTCACAGAGAACAGTTACCGTCATAGAATCTATGCTCCTACCAAAGGATTGGTAAATTTTTGTTCGACTTATGGCAATAAAAGTATTCTAGACAAACTAAATGAAAATGGGCGGAGCCACGCCCATTTTGAAATTTTCTTTTATTTTTGTATTTTGTTGCATCATATCATTACTGGAGTTGAATTTTGACTTAATTTACTTATATACAGTAAAGATATTAAATTTTTTGTTAAAATTTGAATTTAAAAAATTTTTTTTTTAAAAAGTGGGCGTGTTCTTCATCCAATTTTGCTAATTTTTATTTAGCACATATAGAGTAATAGTAGTAACGTTCCTGCCAAATTTCATCATGATATCTTCAACGGCTGCCAAATTATAGCTTGCAAAACTTTTAAATTACCTTCTTGTAAAAGTGGGCGGTGCCACGCCCATTGTCCAAAATCTTACTAATTTTCTATTCTGCGTCATAACGTCAACCCATCTAGCAAGTTTCGTCGCTTTACCTATCTTTTGTAATGAGTTATCGCACTTTTTCGGTTTTTCGAAATTTTCGATATCGAAAAAGTGGGCGTGGTTATAGTCCGATATCGTTCATTTTAAATAGCAATCTGAGATGAGTGCTCAGGAACCTACATACCAAATTTTATCAAGATACCTCAAAATTTACTCAAGTTATCGTGTTAACGGACGGACGGACGGACGGACATGGCTCAATCAAATTTTTTTTCGATCCTGATTATTTTGATATATGGAAGTCTATATCTATCTCGATTCCTTTATATATGTACAACCAACCGTTATCCAATCAAACTTAATATACTCTGTGAGCTCTGCTCAACTGAGTATAAAAAAAATTATTTGCTCAATAAACACAAATTTTTATACTCAGTTGAGCAGAGCTCAGAGAGTATATTAAGATTGATTGGATAACGGTTGGTTGTACATATATAAAGGAATCGAGATAGATATAGACTTCCATATATCAAAATAATCAGGATCGAAAAAAAATTTGATTGAGCCATGTCCGTCCGTCCGTCCGTCCGTTAACACGATAACTTGAGTAAATTTTGAGGTATCTTGATGAAATTTGGTACGTAGATTCCTGAGCACTCATCTCAGATCGCTATTTAAAATGAACGAAATCGGACTATAACCACGCCCACTTTTTCGATATCGAAAATTTCGAAAAACCGAAAAAGTGCGATAATTCATTACAAAAGACAGCTAAAGCAACGAAACTTGGTAGATGAGTTGAACTTACGACGCAGAATAGAAAATTAGTAAAATTTTGGACAATGGGCGTGGCACCGCCCACTTATAAAAGAAGGTAATTTAAAAGTTTTGCAAGCTGTAATTTGGCAGTAGTTGAAGATATCATGATTAAATTTGGCAGGAACGTTACTCCTATTACTATATGTATGCTTAATAAAAATTAGCAAAATCGGAGAAGGACCACGCCCACTTTTAAAAAAAAATTTTTTTTAAAGTAAAATTTTAACAAAAAATTTTATATATTTACAGTTTATAAGTAAATTATGTCTACATTCAACTCCAGTAATGATATGGTGCAACAAAATACAAAAATAAAAGAAAATTTAAAAATGGGCGTGGCTCCGCCCTTTTTCATTTAATTTGTCTAGGATACTTTTAACGACATAAGTCAAACAAAAATTAACCAATCCTTTTGAAATTTGGTACGAGCATAGATTTTATGACGCTGTTTTCTATGAAAATGGGTGAAATCGGTTGATGCCACTCCCAGTTTTTATACACAGTCCTCCGTCTGTCCTTCCGCATGGCCGTTAACACGATAACTTGAGCAAAAATCGACATATCTTTAATGAGCTTAGTTCACGTGCTTACTTGAACTCACTTTATCTTGGTATGAAAAATGAACGAAATCCGACTATGACCACGCCCACTTTTTCGATATCGAAAATTACGAAAAATGAAAAAAATGTCATAATTCTATACCAAATACGAATAAAGGGATGAAACATGGTAAGGTAATTGGATTATTTTATTGACGCGAAATATAACTTTAGAAAAAACTTTATAAAATGGTTGTGACACCTACCATATTAAGTAGAAGAAAATGAAAAAGTTCTGCAGGGCGAAATAAAAAACCCTCAAAATCTTGGCAGGTATTACATATATAAATAAATTAGCGGTATCCAACAGATGATGTTCTGGGTAACCCTGGTCCATATTTTGGTCGATATCTGGAAAACGCCTTTACGCCACTCCCTTTTAAAACTCTTATTAATACCTTTAATTTGATACCCATATCGTACAAAGTCACTCTAGAGTCACCCCTGGTCCACCTTTATGGCGATATCTCAAAAAGGCGTCCACCTATAGAACTAAGCCCCACGCCCTTTTAAAATACTCATTAACACCTCTCATTTGATACCCATATCGTACAAACATATTCTAAAGTCAGCCCTGGTCCAACTTTATGGCGATATCTCGAAAAGGCGAACACCTATAGAACGAAGGCCCACTCCCTTTTAAAAATACTCATTAGCACCTTTCATTTGATACCCATATCGTACAAACAAAGCCTAGAGTCCCCCTGGTCCACCTTTATTGCGATACCTCGAAAAGGCGTCCACCTATAGAACTAAGGCCCACTCCCTTTTAAAATACTCATTAACTCCTTTCGTTTGATAACCATATTGCCCAAACGAATTCTAGAGTCACCCCTGGCCCACCTTTATGGCGATATCTCGAAACGGCGTTCACCTATGGAACTAAGGATTACTCCCTTTTAAAATACTCGTTAACACCTTTCTTTTCATACCCATATTGTACAAACAAATTCTAGGGTCACCCCTGGTCCACCTTTATGGCGATATCTCGAAAATACGACCACCTATACAACAACCACCACTCCCTTTTAAAGCACTCATTAATACCTTTAATTTGATACCCATATCGTACAAACACATTCCAGAGTCACCCCTGGTCCACCTTTATGGCGATATTTCGAAACGGCGTCCACCTATAGAACTAAGGCCCACTCCCTTTTAAAATACTCATTAACACCTTTCGTTTGATGCCCATATTCTACAAACAAATTCTAGGTCACCCCTGGTCCACCTTTATGGCGATATCTCGAAACGGCGTCCACCTATGGAACTAAGGATGACTCACTTTTAAAATACTCATTAACACCTTTCATTTGATACCCATATCGTACAAACACATTCTAGAGTCACCCCTGGTTCACCTTTATGGCGATATCTCGAAAAGGCGTCCACCTATAGAACTAAACCCCACGCCCTTTTAAAATACTCATTAACACCTTTCATTTGATACCCATATCGTACAAACATATTCTAAAGTCACCCCTGGTCCACCTTTATGGCCATATCTCGAAAAGGCGAACACCTATAGAGCGAAGGACCACTCCCTTTTAAAAATACTCATTAGTACCTTTCATCTGATACCAATATCGTACAAACAAAGTCTAGAGTCCCCCTGGTCCACCTTTATTGCGATACTTCGAAAAGGCGTCCACTTATCGAACTAAGGATTACTCCCTTTTAAAATACTCATTAACACCTTTATTTTGATACTCATATTGTACAAACAAATTCTAGCGTCACCCCTGCTCCACCTTTATGGCGATATCTCGAAACGGCGTCCACCTATAGAACTAAGGCCCACTCCCTTTTAAAATACTCATTAACACCTTTCTTTTGATACCCATATTGTACAAACAAATTCTAGGGTCACCCCTGGTCCACCTTTATGGCGATATCTCGAAAATACGACCACCTATACAAGAACCACCACTCCCTTTTAAAACCCTCATTAATACCTCTAATTTGATACCCATATCGTCCAAACACATTCTAGAGTTACCCCTGGTCCACCTTTATGGCGATATTTCGAAACGGCGTCCACCTATAGAACTAAGGCCCACTCCTTTTAAAATACTCATTAACACCTTTTTTTGATACCCATATTGTACAAACAAATTCTAGGGTCACCCCTGGTTACTCGAAAAGGCCATATCTCGAAAAGGCGAACACCTATAGAGCGAAGGACCACTCCCTTTTAAAAATACTCATTAGTACCTTTCATCTGATACCAATATCGTACAAACAAAGTCTAGAGTCCCCCTGGTCCACCTTTATTGCGATACCTCGAAAAGGCGTCCACCTATACAACAACCACCACTCCCTTTTAAAACCCTCATTAATACCTTTAATTTGATACCCATATCGTCCAAACATATTCTAGAGTTACCCCTGGTCCACCTTTATGGCGATATTTCGAAACGGCGTCCACCTATAGAACTAAGGCCCACTCCTTTTAAAATACTCATTAACACCTTTTTTTGATACCCATATTGTACAAACAAATTCTAGGGTCACCCGGTCCACCTTTATGGCTATATTCCTAAATGGCTTCTACCTATAGAACTATGGCCCACTCCCTCATAAAATACTCTTTAGTGCCTTTCATTTGATACTCATGTCATAGAAACACATTCCAGGGTTTCCCTCGGTTCATTTTCCTACATGGTTATTTTCCCTTATGTTGTCACCATAGTTCTCAACTGAGTATGAAATGTTCGGTTACACTCGAACTTAACCTTCCTTACTTGTTGTAATTGATATTAGAAAAAAATTTGTAAGTTTACAAACGGCGATGGTTACTAGGACATGTTTCTGAATTTCACTTCTTCATCAGCTAGCTTTTCGGGAGCTGAGCGTTGAAATCGAATCTCCAACATTCATATCAGTGCAAAGGTGCCTTTAGATGCTAAGCCATATGAATGTCCCGTTGTTCGCTGTACAATTAGTCTCTAAGAGTTGCCTTTTTGTTTATATTCCTTTTGATCATCATGTAGGCACATACACTGTATGTAGTTTATTCCTAATGGTGTGGATATGATTTTTAGGCGCGCTTTTGAAAGCTTAGTAACATTTGTTCGCTCAGTAACAAAAACGCGCCTAAAGATCATATCCACACCATTAGGAATAAACTACATACAGAGTGTATGTGCCTACATGATGATCAAAAGGAATATAAACAAAAAGGCAACTCTTAGAGACTAATTGTACAGCGAACAACGGGACATTCATATGGCTTAGCAGCTAAAGGCATCTACCTTTGCACTGATATGAATGTTGGAGATTCGAGTTCAACGCTCAGCTCCCGAAAAGCTAGCTGATGAAGAAGTGAAATTCAGAAACATGTCCTAGTAAACATCGCTGTTTGTAAACTTACAATTTTTCTCTAATATCAATTATAAAAACCATCGTATAAAGCAATATGAACAAAGCTCGCTAATTAAATACAAACACAAATTTTCTTCACAAAGAATTTTTTATCGGGCAATTTAACCTTAAATATTACTTTAGTAAAAGGCCATAATTTTGAATAAACATAATTTTCATCCGAAATTAATGTGGCTAGTGCAGGCGCAATTGTTTTAAGACTCTAATCGAAACCTCACAATTAGTCGAACAGAAAGTTCGAGCTTGCCCAAATTTATCTGAGATTTTAAGGAACAGCCTGGAATAGAAACAGGGAGTTAAAGGTGCCCAATTCTAACTCTTCTTTATACTCAGCGTGCTTTGCACACAAAGTATATTAACTTCGATTGGATAACGGTTGGTTGTACAGGTATAAAGGAATCGATATAGATATAGACTTCCATATATCATCAGTATCGAAAAAAAATTTGATTGAGCCATGTCCGTCCGTCCGTCTGTCCGTTAACACGATAACTTGAGTAAATTTTGGGGAATCTTGATGAAATTTCGTATGTCGGTTCCTGGGCGCTCATCTCAGATCGCTATTTAAAATGAACGATATCGGATATAACCACGCCCACTTTTTCGATATCGAAAATTTCGAAAAACTGAAAAATGCGATAATTCATTACCAAAGACGGATAAAGCGATGAAACGTGGTAGGTAGGTTAAACGTCTTGCGTAGAAAAGAAAATAAGTAAAATTTTGGACAATGGGTGTGGCACCGCCCACTTTTAAAAGAATGTAATTTAAAAGTTTTGCAATCTGCAAGCTGCAAGTTTGGCAGCTGAGTATACAATGTTCGGTTACACCCGAACTTAGCTGTCCTTACTTGCTTTTACCAATTCTTTATTTTCTAAATTATCTCAGAGGATGCACGAGGAAAGGAGACGTATTAAAAATAAATTTTAAGTAGACTTAGAACCGAGCTGCCACCAATACTTTATTAGTGCGGAACACATAATGCGGTTTCACGTTTGGATAAAGTAGGGTTGAATAGTGATACTTGCAGAATACTTTCACTGTACGATTTATATCTGCTTATCTTTCCGTGCGAAATTAATTTTAAATCACTTTTTCAAAAGTATGAATATTAGGTCTTAACACCACTCATTCAATAAATTTGCACCACCCACAGCCCACAGCCCACATTAATTTATACAATTTCACTCGCTTACACAAGCATACATACTACACACACACATAATCTTATACTTACTTTGCGCTTGTAAATTGATTTCCAACACATCGTTGCCATAATCATTCACAACAGTACAATTGTATTTGCCATAATGATATGCTTGGCTGTCACGAATAATCAACGTAGATTTAACGCCACCAGGCATCGGATCTACAAGTATAGAATAGTCGTGTCCGTATTCAGCGTTGATTTCATGTCCCTTAAATGTCCAAGAGACGTGACGTGCACGTGGCACTGAAGTAGCTGAACATTCGATACGCGCCGTATCACCCACCCAACCAAATTGATAGGTTGCCGAGGAAATTGTGGGTGGGCCTTTCAAATAAACATAAGCATCGGTGCTAATCTCTTTGTAGCCGGGCACATTAGCTTTACAATAATAACGTCCAGCAGTGTCATTGCTAACTGTGAATGTGAGATTTGAGTTAATGCCAACAACCTAAAATGAAAGAAAGAAAAAATGTTAAATGTTCGTATGGTTAGAATATTTATTGTGCGCGTACGTATGTATTATTTCAATTATATAGTAATAAAAGAGCAGTTATAGATATTAGAATTTAATTTGAATGCTAAACTAAATTGTTTAATTTTTGAAAAATTTTGTTGGAGAATTAGGAAAATGTTGCATACATTCAGGCGCGTTATGCGTACATATCTATATGTTACGGCATGTTCACACTTAGACGAAGTCGAACTTTCATAACGCATTTCGTACTAAAAACCAAAACGCAACGGATATAAACAGATCATATGGAAAATTACACTAAATAGTAGGGTTCTTAAAAATGTTAAAATAACTCAATTAATCAAGTGTTCGATTATTCGATTTTATATTTTTTACGTTTATTAATCGAATTCGAGTAGTTGATTTAATTAGATTAGTCGAATCGCCCACTTCGATTTTGTATGGAGTCTTCGTACAATAAATTACGTATACGCAGCGTATGTACCAAATATTATCCTTTGTTACATTGATCCATTAGAACAGTGTTTCCCAACCTTTTTTTCGTTGAGGCTCCCCTGAAAAATAATAATATTCTCACACCCCCCTACTTTTCAATAAATACAAAAAAACTCACATTACATATTTAAAGCCTTTTATTTTCATTCCATTAAATACACTTTAAAAGTTTTAATTAAAATAATAAGCAATTTTTATCCAAAAAATTTTTTAAATTGAGAATAGGTACTAATGTGACACTTGAGACTGCATGTTCTGCACCAGTTGGTTTATTCTAGGTTCGGTTTTTGCCAGAGCTGTTATCAGATAGCTTTCGACTTCAAGATGATTTCGATGTTTAGTTTTAATTAAAACTAAAGTAGAAAAGCCTAGTTCACATAAATAAGTTGACGAGAAAGGAACTAGAACTCGTAAAGCAAGTGATGCAAGTTTCGAATTAACCGGCAATGTTTTGATCCAAAATTTCTCCAATGTCAAAAGATGGAAGTCGTCCCTCAAGGACGAATCTGCCTTCATTTCTAGAAATTCTTCCTGAACATCTTCTGGTAATTGCAACGCATCCACAACAAATGGATTTCTTGCATGTGCCATATTGGTGACTCTGAATCCATATCTCGATAGTAACGGTGAAACTCGTCTTCCAGCGCTTGCAAATGGGTTTTTATGTCAGCTTTCAAATTTGCATCCAGCTTGTTATTTGTTATTGTTTCGAATAGCCGAGAAAAATTAATGACATTTTCAGAAGACAATTTTTGATTCCACAGTTGAAGCTTTGCGATGAACCCCTGAATGCAGTCATAATTGCTTATTAAAGTGCGGTTCCTGCCCTGAAGTTTCAAGTTTAGCTCATTCAAGGCGCTAAATATATCAGTGAAATAAGCCAACCTCCATTGAAATGAGTCTTCTTTAAACATTGTAAGAAAATCATATTTTTCTTTGAACTCAAGAAAAATAATTACCTCTTCTTTTAATTCATAGAGGCGAGATAACATGTTTCGCTTCGACAACCAGCGTACCTCTGTATAGAACAGAAGAACTTTGTGATCAGAATCGAGATCCTTGCAAAGTAATGTAAATAAACGACTGTTCAAAGCGCTGCTCTTAATGTAATTTACAATTTTTATAGCCGAATCCAAAGTCCGGCGTAATGTCTGTGGTAATGTTTTAGAAGACAAAGCTTGCCTATGTATAACACAATGTGTACTAACCATTGTGGCATTTTTTTCCTTCAGCTTTGTAGCCAAGCCCGATCTGACACTCATCATTGCAGGTGCGCCATCTGTGCAAAGTCCAATTAGCTTATTCCAATCCAAATCATTTTTTTCAACAAAACTTGATATTGAATTAAATATATCTTCAGATGTAGTACCTGCTGCCAAGGTGTGGGAGTACAAAATCTCTTCTTCGATGCTATCTTCGCCGATGTAACGAACATAAACTATTAACTGTGCACAATTAGCGACGTCGGTAGATTCATCGCAACTAATTGCAAAAAATGGCGGCAATTTTACTTTGTTTATTATTTGTGACTTAATATCTGCTGCAATGTCGTCGACTCTACGTTTGACTGTGTTATTTGAAAGAGAAATAGCCTTGAGTTTTTGCTCTGCAGTGTCTCCTAAAACTATCTGAGTGGCTTTTAGGATACATGGTTTTATTAAGCCTTCACCGATAGTATGGGGTTTCTTTTGCTTTGCTATCATAAAAGCTATTTCAATTGAAGCTTTGAGATGCTGCGATACACCTATGCGATGACTTCCCGATTTATCCAATCTCATCTTCTTGAGTGATTCTGCATTAGCAGAAAAAACTCTTTTATCTTCAAACCCATAGTAGGGTGTTGTTGATTCAAATGCCTTTCAAGGCGAGTGGGCCTCATGCTATCATTACTTAAAACTTTCATACATACCACACACTGAGGCAATTGTAACTCGTCTTTTTCTATGAAAGTAAATCCAAACTTAATGTAATCTTCGGAAAACTTTCTTTTCTTCGCTGCCATGTTTTCACCTTTAGCACTAAAACAAATAATTAATCACTGTCAATGACCGGTCTAGCACCAACTTAGTAAACGAAATAAAATTACTTACTTAAGTTTGAAAATGCACAAACTTACCTTTAACCGTGAGATACTAAGATTTTGCACACTAAAACTGATTTTCCAACACAAAAATGTACACCGAAATGTAGAAAATATAGCAAAATTTGCCTTAATGAATTCACTGACGCTCCAAATTTAAAAAAAGTTATCGCCACATCGGATATTTTGGTTTTTGCAAGTTGCAAGCAGCATCGCGTTTCTTAGCCGTTAGCAATTGATTTTTTGTGTTTCTGTTACATACATACTCATACATACATATTACAGCCGAATCTAAATGAGATGCGTTCTACGCCAACGTCTAGCAGCGCGCTTCTCTTAGTTTTGCTCTCTTTCCTTCACATATTTCTCACTTCGCCGCGAAAAGCGCTGTCGAAATTAAGAATTTCAATTGCCCAGTGTTGGCGCAGTGCTGTTATGGTTTGGTTAATACAAATTGTATGAGTAATTATGAGGATTTTTGACATCAATTTTGCATTTGACGCGTTCATTAAAGTATGGCTGTAAGAAAACATAAAATCAAAATACACGATCTTTATTCTTGAACTTCGACTTTTGTCTTTTTTAATGTGCCCCCCTTGCCAACTCTCTATCCCCCCTGGGGGGCACGCCCCACCGGTTGGGAAACACTGCATTAGAAGATATTGAAATGGTATGTCTCAAAAATTGTGTCCCCAAGTAAAAGTTTCCGAACTTTCCGATTCCGGTAAGAAAAACATGAGTAGGCATACAAAACTTTCCAAAAAAATTAATATTTTGTTCAGAAGGTCAAAAATCGAAATTTTTTACGATCCCTGGAACTAATTTGTGGTCATCGCAAAGTTAAAGCCGTCTGACAAAGTAGATGTCGTATTGTGTGGGGGATAAATGACCCTGGAACTATCGTGAAATTGTCCCCAAGGTCATCACGAAATTACCACAAATTAATCCTAAACTAAACCGAAAGAGCACCAAAATAATCTTCCAAAATGTTCCGAAATTATAGGGTAAATGACCCTCAAATGGTCTCCAAAATCATTATGTAAATTCGCAACCATCCCGTAATTACTTCGAAGTGTTCTTTAAATGACTTCGGGCGAATCCTGAAATAGTCCTTAAGATAATCAGGAAATAATCACAATTTGGCCTCGAAAAGCAGGGAAGATCTACAATATACTCCCATATGATCCTGAAATAGCCCCAACATAATCCCGAAATTACCTCAAAGTAGTCTCAAAAGCCATCCCGAAATTACCCCAAAGTGATCACTAAATGACACCTGGAGAAACCTGAAATAGTCCCCAAAAATTATCAGAAAAAGACCATAAATTGAACTCAAAATGACCCGAAGAAACCGCGAATAGATCCCAACAGTCCCTACAACCTTCCCGATATGACTACGAAATGACAACGAAATAGTTTTTAAAACCTTCTGGGAGTGATTAAAGTGATCCCGAAATAGCTACAGAAAACAATCCCCTATATCTATCCTACCGCTCTGCTACAAAAAGCTTAGCGTTCGTAGTTATTATTTTGCTATTTTCTGAGCTCTAAAACACGACGTAGCCTATAAATGGCTCAAAAGCATTACTGTCACTTTCTAATTAATGGTTCGATTCGATAATCTATTCATTTCAAATTCCGAAAATCGAATATTAGAACATTAGAATAATTCGAATATTCTGTTAATCGAATATCACGAACTCTACTAAATATGTCCGAGTAATTAAACCGGACATTCGTCATACAAAATTTTACAAGATCTGGAAGGTCGCCAAAATTTGTCTACTGATGAGTGGAACATCACCCCAATTCGGCAAATCTTTCGAAAAAAGCCATATCTCAGAATTTGTTTGAAGAATTCTCTAACTCAAAATTTGTTTCAAAGACGACTTCGCCTAGTAGGCTCAATTTGGTCATATTAAATCACTGCCGAGATGGTCGGGCTAGTGCTTGCTAACGGAACTTAACGGATTTATTTCCGGCAAAGGACCATCAACAACGTAAACACTTCCCAAAACTTCGGGCAGTGTCTTAATTGCCACAGCAACAACAACCACGTAAGTTAATATTCCATTAGGTAGTCGAAATGTATATTCATAAAATTTTCAAAAACCTACTTTAGATACGTATTTCCAAAATATACGCCTCAAGTGTGGGCTCTTGATATTAACGTGAATGGTACGCTTAGCATTCCCTTCCATTTTCATGCCATTGATTTTACTTATCACCAAGGGATGAGAAAAATCAGCTGAACGGTTTTTAGTGATTACAAAATAAACACGTAAATGTGTGCCTTGGGCCCATATTTCGTGAATACATTTTAAGAAGTTGCTCACACAAGAAAAAACCTCGATTTTTATTACCTCACAACCATTTTTATAATTTAAAGAAATGATTTGATATTTGATTTTATAGCTCTATGTATACCACTTAATTGCTACTTAACAAATATAATACTAAAATACAAACAATTGACTTACTCTATCACTGGGATGTTGAATCCATACAATATCAGGCGTGGGATTGCCATCGACTTCGCAACTTAATGACACCAAAGCGCCAGAGTCTGCTTCAATTGACTGTGGGCGTTGACGAAAGCTGGGGGCATCTATTTAGAAAATGAATTTAAAAATAGAATATTTAATATTAGAAGATGGAACGAAGATTTTAAGTAAATAGAAGCAAAAAGCAATTGCGAAGTATGTGAGTGTTGTAGAAAAAGTTATGGAAAATAACATTGAAAGAACGAAAATTGGAAATTTTTGAGCAAGAACTTGAATATATGCATTTAAAAAAATTCAAGTAAATTTATTGGTATTTAAAAAGGAGGAGTTGCAAATAAACAGCCATCCCTTAGACAATTTTCTATTGTTCTCAAATTAAATTATTGCGAACAGCAAAGGGTTGTAGATTCTTTACATGTGTATTTAGATACTCACAGCTGATATCGAGCGTTTCACTATCCTCACTTTTGCCAACCGCGTTTTGCACCTCGCATTTTACAATGGCATCATGGAATTTGCGCGTAACATTACGAATGACCTGCGAAAGAAGAGCAAAAGAAAATGATATTTTAAGTTTTAAGAAGAAACGAAAAAAATCCAAAAACTACGTATGTACATAAAAAAGCTTAAACATTTTTTTACTCATACTCCCCTACAGTGTGCCTCGCCATATAAGCTATGAAAAGCATATGCAAAATCTTCTAATTTTTTGGTAAAATTTCATATTTGTCCTTTCTCAATCATTAACAGTATTGCTTCTATATTATAAGCAAAAGCCCGTTTTGATGCAATTTGTGAAGAATTGATTCTGTAAGCATAAACATTGGAAAGATTGCATACATACTTATACACGCGGCCCGTTTTCATACGAGGAAAATACAACATACAATTATTGCGATATACCCCGATATGATCTTGAAAAAAGTTCTGACACAGCCCAGAAAATAATCTTGAAATTAAAACGCAAATCATCAGACATTATAACGCACATATTCGCGAAATACTGCGGAGATAAGTCGGCAATGAGCCATAGAAAGGTGAAGATAATGGAATTTCCCGATACTCGCATGAAAATCTTTTTCAAAAAGTGATGCCTAAATGGTTTTAAAATATTTCCGAAAACAATCTCGAAATCATCCGGTTATAACTAAAAAATATACCTTTGCTGTTCTTCTGATATTATTCTCGAGCAACCCCGAAACTACTTTGAAAACATTCCCGAAACTGTCCACAATAGTCCTGAAGTACTCTCGAAAACATTTTCGATACTATACGAAGATAGTCCCGTATAAGTCAAGAATTGGTTTAGACATTAATATTACGAAAACAGCGAAGAAAATAGTTCGAAATAGTCCCGAGAAGATCTAAAACATAAACGGTACTAAAATACCCCTAAAAATCTTGAAATGCTCCGGAAAAGGGTCGTTAGATAGTCACGCAACAATCCCTTAAGAATGCTAAAAAATCTTGAAATAATCCCGAAACAATTCCGTACACCACCCCGATCACAATCCCTAAGCTGTCCCAAACTAATCCTCAATTAACATGAAATTTGTCCCGAAAGGATCTATCTCGAAAATTATAGTGAATATGGTACCAAAAACAATCTAAAAACTATCTCCAAATGGGTCAAAATTTATCCCAAGAAGCCCCGCTACAATCCATATACAGCTCCAAAACGACCTCTAAACAATCAGGAGAAAGACGTGAAGTAGGTACTGCTGGTTATATTTCTATTAAAGCCGTTCACTAAAGCAATCCCATAATGATCCAGAGATAGTCGCGGAGTGATTGTAGCCATCAAGTTACAAAAACAATTCCGAATGATGCCAGCAACAAAGAAATCCAGAAAAAACTTCAACAATCCGAAATAAGTTTCGAATCAATCCCGCTCAATTACCGCGGAACCAGCCTTCTTACTATCCCGTTTAAGGTGCCATCTAGCGTTCTGTGCGGAAGACTGAAGCCCATAGTCAACAAACTGATTTAAGTCCCCTGCAAAGTTAATAAGGTTCTGAGGTTGAGCAACACCACCATGTAAGGATTGGGAAGGACCTCCCTGAGCCATTTGAAACCAAATGAGGCTTCAGACAAGGCTACTCCATTTCGTGCTGGAAAACATAATTATAGCAGCAGAATGAAACCATGATGGTACAATATTTTAAATGAGCGTATAATTACTGGCGCATGCTGATGATATTTATATTATAAGCCTTAACAAACGCGCTGCAAGTTTCGTCTGCTCTAGATTAGATAAAGAAGATGCAAAAAAATGTGTCTTACAGTAAATAAGGACAACTCGAAATGCTTGCTGCTATGCAAGAAAGAATCGGCGCATTCGCCACCTAGCAGCTACGTCACTGTTGACGGATATAAATTCGGGATCTTGAAGGATTTCGTCTATTCGGGAACCAACATCACGCTCTTAAAGTTGATCGTCATAACTAACGTATTACTCGGAGTAATGTATGGGGTCGAGAGAATATGAGATGGCTCTTGGAGTGCTCTAAAGACAATTTCTCAGGAATATTTATTGTCCTGTCCATAATACTGACGGCGAGTATCAAAGGACGAAGACGCTCCGGCCAAGTAAATATTTCAGTCGACACCGTGGTTTGGAGCAGAGGAAAGGAGAGACGTCCACTCAGTTGGAAGAGGAAGGAAGGAAATCTTAACCTCCCTTGGTTCTCCCACCGGTGCAGTTATCGCAAAACAGATATAGCGTTCGTGACATGTTAGGAAACGACCAAAATCGCCTAGGCGGTTAATGATGAGGCTGATGTTTTCATCGCCGAGTGAGCGGTTCTTGTTGGTTTTTTATCGGTTTGTTAAAAGACGGGTTACAGATATTTAGTCGTTTTTTACTAAATTTTAGAGGTATTTGTTTCATAACAAAATGAATCGTAGATTACAAATCCGATAGGAAATCGATAAACCTTCTACATCAAATCGAAAAATTTGCGACAGTAAATCGATAAGTTTTTGATAACTTTTCAATAAAAAGTCGAAAACTTTTCGAAAATACATCGATAACTTTTCGATAAATATTCGATAGCTTCTCGAATACTTTTCAATAACAATTCGATAACTAGTTGATAAAAAAGCGGTAATACATTGATAACTTTTCTTAACTATAAGAAATCTATAACAATCTATTAAAAAATCGATAACACACTTTTAATAAATCGATAACTATTCGATAACTTATTTTGGCTCCAGCTTACTTGAGTAACCACAGATATGTGAGTGTGGAATTTTATGCATTTGAAAAAGTTTCAAGACATACATACAATTAAAATTGGTGTGAAAAACAGAGGAAGGCCGCATAGTCTTAAGAAATCCAGAGCGGCCTTTAAATTTTTTGTTACAATTTCATCAACGTTGACTTTTGTATATATAGATACGTTTGCGCAGTAAATTACTGACGTATGTGCTTGTCACAAAAAAACACAAAAACAACAACCCAGTTGTTGCTGCAGTATTAAACCAAACTTGCTCGTTAACTATAGTAAAGTTAATCTTCTACCGCACGGCCAACGCTCTATCATGCACCAGGCTAGTTGCCACCGAATATTTACTGCTTCAAGTTGCAACTAACAACCAGTTGATCAGCAGCTGCCAGCAATTACAATTTTCACAACAGTCATAGGTGTAGTCAACCTCACATTGCGCAAAGCGTAAGCGCTTACATATATGTGTGTGCGTGTAAATTCAAAGTAAACTGTTGCTTCTCATAAATCCTTATACATAGCCAAACGTTAGTGGACGCTGAATTGTAGTAGATTTAAACGCAGCAGCAATTGATAAAAGCCTTTAGATTTAATAATAAACTATTTGAATTTTATCAAAGGGGCATTCCATAGTAACGGGTGTGATATTTTGACTGGCTTTGACTTAAACTTGAAGTAATTTCTCTTTAACTACTAATTACAGATGTTCTGAAATGTTATAACTTGATACGAAGCTAAGGAGATATAAAGTTAAAAAAAAAAACAAGATTCAGAAAAACTGAAAAAAATATTTTCAAAATTTGCTGTACCATATGTTCTAGTGAGAAGCTAAGATTAGCAATTTGTACCTTATCGTGACTTGTATGTCAAACAGAGAAGTTGATGGGACAAGAGGCACTAGAAACACATAATTTTGATATATATATATAAGTCGGTTGTGCGTTCGTCTCGCTGTAACTCAAAAACGGCTTTGACTAATTTTTGATAACTTATTTTGAAAAAGAAAAAGAAAAGTAGGTGGGGCCACGCAGCCGGGCAATTAATTTAGTCTAGCCAAAAATCCGAGCCTGTTAGGCTCAAACTATTCAAACTATATGTACTTCATATATTAATCACTTTATCTCCAATTAATCGCTTTGAACCAGGTATTCAATATTTGGAATAGATTATCCATATATGAGGAAACTAAGGTGGAACATGTTGCTGCGGGAATCATACCGATATATCTTTTCGCTTAGGAAAGAAAAGTAATATACGACAACGGATCGGAAGCGATTAGAGCTGCTGTTGCCGCAGGTGCGAGAAGAATCGATTCAACTTTGGCTATAACAGTGGAGCAACAGCACCGTAGGAAAGTCAACTAGGCAAGTAATCCCTGAACTGAATCCATGGTTGAACCGACTTTACGAAGAGGTAGACTTTTACCTGAATCAGTTTCTAACCGGACACGGGTACGTGCGCAAATATCTGCAATGTGCGAGGCTGATAACCCGAGCTGCCTGTACTGTGGGAAATAGACGATGTACGCCACGCTTCTTCGAGTGCCGGCGCTACGCCGGTCAGCGAAGGAGGGAAGAACAGATACTTGGCGACCTAACTCAGGGCAGTGCCAGATACCTAGCCCATTAGCGTGAGAGTAGCCATGGAGCTCACGTAGCGTCCATCGTACCCGAAGTAATGCTAAACGCGGTCCCAGGTACGGGAACTTGCGCGGGCCGTGGGAGGTTAGAACTTAGTGGGTAGCCTTTCATGGAGGGGTAATTCCTATACTTGGAGAGTCTCGCACTGGGACTTAAATATCCCGGTCTGTGCCAGAGCATAAAGCATTTCCTCCTTCCACGAAACTAAAAAAAAATTTAGGACAGGTTGAGAGGGGAAATGAGAGAGAGGGGAGAGGGGAAAGTTATTATGATTGAATGTGTGGGTAGGAGAGACACGGAATAAGGTAGAAAAACTGAAGACAAAGTAGAAGGGATGGGAAAGGATTAAAGAGTGGAATAGGCGCTCGTATTTTTTATGTAGACAAACTACTGAGAGCGGTAGTGAGAGTGGAAATGGGAGTGGTGTTGGGACTCGGAGTGGGAGTATGAGCGGAAGTGAGAGTGGGAGTGGAAATGGAAAAGGTAGTAGGATTGGAGGTGGGGATGGCAGTGGGAGGGAGATAAATGAAATAACGTATGGCGAAGAATAAGAACAATAATGGAAGATAGAGTAGGAGGGAATGGTATAGAGAGTGAAACAAGAAATTGGGGCTCGCTTTTTAAAAGTAGGCAAACCACTTGCATTGCGAGTGGAAGTGTGGAGTATGTCGAAGAATAGGAACAAAAATTTAAGATAAATTAAAACATAATAGGAGAGAGGGGAAAGAAAAGGAAGTGGGGCAGAACTAAATCTGCCGGGTACGCTAGTGTGTGAATAAATTTCAATTGACTGCTTCGCTGCAAATATTTATTTTATCTTTTATCTTAACGAATTAGTATTCCTTGCAGGTTTGCATTTCTGGTGCAGGCATTAAAAGACATTCATTTATTCCTAGGCAGAATGACCCCCTAGTCTTTTAATGCTATTTTGTTGCTTCCATTGAACGTGTTGGGCCTTAACTCACCGCTACTGCATAAAAGCTGTTTTATGGCTTTCTTTTATTACGCTGCATTTCATATTAACGAGTTCACGTTTACACGTCAACATTAGCGGCGTTTAACCACAACTACAAAACATAACACAAACATGCATACCTTTGTGGAGAGGTTTTCATAAGGCATTTCTCCGCCCCACCCTCCCCCCAGTATAAAAAGTGCAATTAAGTTGTATTTTGAAAAATTGCTCTGGTTGCTACGAAGTAGACGCGCGCCTCACGAGTAGCAAGCGCGGTATTAAATACTTCTATTAGTAGACGTTTGCTATTTATAACGGCTACTGTGTTTTACCCGATGTTGCTTTGTTGTAGTTGTTGTTGTTGCAATTACAAAAAAAAAAAACGCAAAATTGCATTAGTCATAAAGTTAATGTACATACATAATTAAAAGTTACGCATACGCCCCGTACCACATATCAATCTTGAATATTAGAGTATGAAATATTAAAACAATTAAAATTAAATGCCAAATATTGAACTTGCTCATTTTGCAACAAATTATTTTAGATAGATATTGGTAACTACAATTTTTATATTCATGATCCTTTTGCGGTGGCTGGGCTTATGCTCAGCCGATCTTTAAATGGGGCTCAGTTGGTACTTCATAGCTTATCCAATGTGAGTTTCATCCTCATCTTCTGGAAGAGAATCCTGTTCAGATATGTACATACATTTAGTAGGGAATACTTTTTCAACCTGAACCCCAATGAAAAGAGGAGGTTGCATTAAATCGTTCACACTACAGTCGGGCTAGTTTCCGAAGGTTCTATAATTTAAGCAAACAGATGTGTTAAGCGGCAACACCTTCAGGGTTTTGAAACTGCAACTAAACTCAGAAAAGCCCTGCTGAATTCGATGTATATTTTATGTAGCATACTACTCGACAGCTTACTACCTATTTTGTTCATCTGGTTGAAGCTGTCAAGAAAAAATTAGGCACTGCAATCCACAAATTGTGATGAAACAAAGTCGATGTGAGAGTTTGTTGTTAGAACGCAAACGATTTTGAACCAAAAAAAAAACACAAAAAATTAAAAAAAAAGGACCAAAGACATACTACTTGGCTATCAAATCGATCAAATTGCGAGAAAAGGAGACGTAGCTTATAAGGTGCCGTTTACAACTCAAAGCCGCACTGGATTCTGACTTTTGACCTATGAGAGTAATTCTCGTCTCTGTCTGTGGGGCCTTCGATAGTTCATAGATAGCCAGAGAACTCTGAGATGAAAGAATATACTACACGGTTAAAATTTTGAACCTAAAACTGAAACTTTTTGTTTCAACATATATGACCTTCTTCTCTTTGTAGCAGTGCTCTTCCCTATACAATAGTTGCAATCACTTATAAATTGTCAGCGATTACCTATAACGGTAATCCAAAGAAACTTGCAGTGTCTATAGGGTTGTACCAAAACGGCATGAGTGTTAAAAGCGTTCGTTCCATATTGCAGTTGATCTTTTCAACTGGCGTTCTGTAGAGACACATTACATGCAGGACTTTTATTGCTTATGTCGGGGTTGATTCAGATAACTAAGAGTTAAACTTATTGCGGTGTTAAGATCGAAATTGTTCAAAAGTGATGCGCGTCTCCCTGGGAAACATATTTGAACCAATCAAGACTTAAACCAAATTTGATTTAAAGTATAGATTATGTCGATTTCCGCGAAGTCGAGTACGTAGGATTCGGTTTGGTTTTTAAAGCAGAAATAATTTGAAAGTTCAAACTCTTGGGCTTTGTTTTAAAACCAGAAGTTTACGTGAGTTTCTATCTTTCGATTTTCAATCTTTTTATTTTTGTTTTAAAAAAATTTTGAGATTTCAGAACTTTTCTTGAGATAAGTTTAAAACTTAAACGTAATAAAATCAGAAAAAAAGCAGTATACCCAAATAGTAAAAAAAAATAATTGTTTGTAAGTTTTAACTACTGGATTTTGTTATAAAAGCAGAAATGTATACAAGCTTAAATTTTTTGATGTTTTGTTATTTATTTAACATCAGATAAGTTAAAAATTTAAACCGAACCAATTTAAAGGTTACAAATGTCGGTGGAATATGTTTGAAAAGTTTAAAATTTAACCTGAAATTTCCAATAGTATCAATATCTCTCAGAGTGAAATCGCATTAAGTTTCTCGGAAATCAAATTCTGAGAAATAAGTAGCTTTTAACTGAATCCGCAATTCTCAGTCCTTCGCGGTGAACTCGAGTTTTTATAAAAAATACTTGGTGATTACAATATGCTATTTTAAAAAGATTCCGTTATTATTGCAGGCTGGTGCAGTGCCATTCTTACTTAGCAGAACCCGGGTTAAGTTGTCAAGGGGGTGCCGTTGTCACTATATCTTGCACTATTGAATAAAGAAGTACAGTGTCTTTTTTTCATATCGTCAACCCTTTCTTAACACTGAATGTCGCAAGTCTTCATGACCCATCGTGGCCATACCAAATTCTTCGCAACAAACGTAGATATTTGTTCCCCTTGAGTTATGCTATAAAATAGCTTCACAAAATATGAACATTTTCATGATATTTGTTTTGGAATAATTTAATTAATCTTCATATAGAAGCAATTTTGAATGACGGGAGCTTAGCAAATATCCGCGGCAGGTATATCTGTCGTAAGACTCAACTAAAATACCTAAATGATTCAAGGGATTGTATAGCTCAACGATTTCAAGCCGATGCCAAAGCAATTTATTGCTACTAAAACCCAACTATCAACCTCGCGAACGATTTAGTAAGACGACATGAAACCTTCTAAGCCATAATGCCCTCCCACCACCTAGACCCATGAGGAACTTGGAGTTGCCAGGATTCACCACGTGTAGGTGAGGTTGACAATTTGTTTGGAGAAGCTATAAATTGCGCTGGCAACCCCTTAAATTAATTTAGTAGCTTAGTCGTCACGGCATATCTGCCGTGGGTATATTCCAAGCCCCTAACCAGCTTGGATCCGGTCTTTAGCAGCAGAGGTTCTGACGACTTTAAGTTCCTCATGAAACTAGGCGGTGGGTGAAGTGATCGCCTCGAAGGCGCAATGTGGTCATATTGAATCGTTCCCGAGATCGTCGGTCTTATACCTTAATGGTGCTTCTTACCGGAACGTGCCGGATCTATATCGGCAAAGGACCATAAACATAGATAATACTCCCCAAAAGCTGCGGGGAGTGTCTTTATCGCTAACCCAGCCACAACACACACAAAACTTAGTATACCAAACTTCATTGAAATTTGTATCTACAATAAGCAGTAGATATGTTTATATAAATATATATGTATGGGCACTCAAACTAAATCATAACACAGATACGCAAATATTCAATGCAGCTAACGTTTGTAATTATGAATTAGTGAAGCCACTGCAGCTTTGAATGTATGTATGTATATACATTTTACTAAAATACTTTGACCGGTTTTTGAAAGCCATCGGATGCTTAGTTAACAGTATCGTTGTTCTTGTTGTATACGCGCATACAATTAGCTGTGGTATTTGCTGCCGTTGATGAATTGGCGCGTTGCAGTTAATTTCCACTTGGACGCTGGTAAAATGAGCTGCGATAATCAAAGCGAATACAACACAACAACATCGTCTATCATAATCATAGCAGCAGTGACCAACAAGAAAACAACAAAAAAATTAGCTAGCAATATTAAGCAGCAACGGCTCAATTTGTTATCGCACACCAAATGATTATGATCGTAGCAACAGAAAATTTCTCTCCATTTCTCCGCAAATGCGCCCAGTATAAACCGGCTTCTCGTTGTTGCTAGCTTAATTGCAAAGCGTACTAAATTGGTTGCAAACTTTCAAACAGGGTTGAACTTCTAAACACAACTGATGCTTTTACGATTTTACTGCATAGCATAGTATTTATGCTGCTACTTCTGGCTTTCAACACGTAACAATCATACTATGTTGCATAATCGTTGTTGTTTAGAAGAAAAAGCTAGCAAATGTATCCCAGTACGAATGGAAGCTAGCATAATATAACCCGTAGCAACTTTTTGCACGATAAATTTTCAATTTTACAAAACGTTTGCCAGTTTTTTTTTTTCGAAGGTTCTAAACCACTTCCTTAAGGGCGTACACCGCTGCGCACCAAGTGACGATAATTTGGAGTACCAAGGGATATTAAGTCTTCCCCACCTGTTTCTCTAAGTCCATATTTTTACTGAATTGAGACCAGCATAAAAACAAATGACTAAGCACGGCACTGCCACCTGACTTAGACCTCATACCTTTCATGAATGGAGATGATCAATAATCTGATGAAATTTGAAAAATTCATAAAAGCTGAACAGTCAGCTATATGGAATATACATATATGATGGATATGGTCGTTCTGGACAATTTTCGCAGACAACAACGCATACCTTATATGTGAGCATCCTTTAAGAAAATATGTGCAAGGGTGATCTGAATTTCTCGATTCCGACAAATGTTTAATCGGACATCCAAGATATCTCGAAAATTAAGAAACCAGTTTGCGTTCAAATAGAAAGACAGACAGACGGACATGGCTAAATCAACTTAGCTCGTCATCCTGATCATATCGGTATGCTTATTGGTTGGCCATCTCTTTTAACGACCTAAAATTTTCTAGAATCCGACCAAACTTAATATACCATTTCATTTTCATGAAAGGTATAAAAAGCTTGGGATGAATTAGATGTTTAGCTGAAATAGTTCCTCTTATTTCAAAGAATCCCTCGGCGGACCGATTTTATCCGATTTCCCACCGGAACGAAAGCATTACTTAAGAAAAGAGGCGCAGCACACAAAAATTTTGACTAAAAGATTGCGCGATCTTTTATTCCAAATTTGCAAGATTTTTTTTTTGTATAAGTTCTTCGTAAATTGAGCTTGTGTACTTGTGTGTGAAGTGGTTTTAAATTGAATTGTCGTTATGTCACCTGACCTCATGTCATCGCTCTTACATGGCTGGTCTTACATGACTTTAAACTTTAAATGTTTGCACCGTATTCATGCTTGTATGAAGCTCTAGATCTTTGCATTAAACTTCCTTCGATACACGATAATGTCGTCACCGGACTAAGGGCTAACCCATTTTCTTGCGACGATTTCAAGACATCCAGCAGGACAGTTATCAAGACAGAGAAGTGTTATCCCTACTCAGTGTAAAGTAGGTGGGCAAGAGTGCTTCTCTATTTGATTTCTAGGCTTACATGTTGTTTGCTGTTGACGCGTGAGCCAAGATAGATGAAGTCCATCACAGTTTGGCAAGAAGCAGTTTTTATCCTTTTTTAGTGAGACCAAAAAATGCAGAACTGCCGGCAGGTTAGCTAAATCCAAGGATATGAACATTTTCAGCACATATAGCATATGGTTTACTCGCATGACCTTCTACAGCAACAGACTAAAGATACTGCGCAAGAGGGAGTCGCCGCTATCAAGTCTTGTCTAGTTTCGAATTGGCGAGGTGAGAGGTCCCCCAGAGGCTTATGGTCTTAAGGGGTTAATATATGCAGTAAGGCATGTCTGTCGTAAAGCACGATACAAATTCCAAGACCAAAAGATTCAAAGGATCATAAAAATCATTTCAGTGCCAATCGGGACAGTACCGCAGCATATGGATTCAAACATCAAAAAGTTATCGATTTGTTACCAAAAATGTGATATGTTATCGAAAATTTATCGATTTACAATGCCAAAGTTATTTATTTGTCGAAAATTTATCGATATATTTCGGAGAGCTATAGATTTTTCATCGAAAACTTATTGGAAATAATCGATTTGTTATCAAAAAGTTATTGAATTGATATTGAGAGAATATCGACGACACATCGAAATTTAATGGAAAAGTTACCGATTTATCATCAAAAAGTTATCGGATTTATATTAAAAGAAAATCAGCAACTCTTCACTGACTCGTCCTTTTAAAACAAAGCCGACGTTTCTACAATAAAAAGCAGAGAGTAAACGGATAACTTGACGTTAATGATTCGCTATTATTCGGTATCAGTTTATACATAAAATAAATGGAAGGCGCGATAACCTCCGAAGAGATTTTAGGCCGAGCTTCTCTTCCAATTTGCGTCGTGCTCATTTTTAATTTTTCATACAAATTGGCGGGACGGGACCTACTTGTTGCATGCCGACTCCGAACGGCATCTGCAAGGCAGACGAGTTTTCACTGAAAAGCTTTCCATGGCAGAAATACACTCAGAGTGATTGCCAAACACTGTCGAGGGGCGACCCCGCTTAAAAAAATGCTCTTCTAATTGAAAAACTTGTTTCTAAAATTTTGATGTTCCTTTGCCCGGGGTGTGAACCGAAGATAGTCGGTGTGGTAGGCGGAGGACGCTACCATCACACCACGGCGGCCGCCAACCTACAAGAAATCGACGGAGTACCTCTCAGAAAGCCCGGAATGATTTCTTTTTGGTATATCACATCAGTTGTATAATTTCAATCCCTGAGCCAAGCTCTCGCTAACTTTGACACATTAGTTATCTTGGCGTAAGCCTGCTTGTTTACACCTCTAACTTTCTATTTCCACTATGCATATCAAATTTATTACTTCAGCTGTTATTCGGTTCTATCAAAGAAAACTAGCGCCGTCTATATGACGTAGGGCCATAAACGCTGGCCACATCAGAAGAGGCGAATTTTGGATTGTTGGAAAGAAAGTTAATGAAATGTATAGACTTAATTTAACGTATAGCGTGCTATCACTACTGGGTATAAAAATTAAGGGATGCAGTAGTTGCTCTAGATCTGTTTGACTTATTCTACGTAATCATCATCAAGTAAACAAAAAGTAGTCAAATCAACAAGTCTAGTTGGTTTTTTGTTGCAGCAATTCATTTGATTGGCGCATTGAATTATATTAGCTAAAACAGCAGCAACAACAAACATAAAATTTGCCTGTCACACACGGCCTTAGTTAACGGATCGCGAAACCGCAAACTGCCACTCCGCATTAACCTCAACCCAATTTCAAATCGCTTCCATAAACTCAACTAACTTTACTACATTGCCTTATTGCCGCAAACACACTGCTGATATATAAACTAGAATTAAACATTAGCAAACTATGCATATACTTAAATAAAAGAATAGCTATCTTTTAACTTTAAACGAGCAATTCTTGTTTGTTTGCATAGCCGAACGATCTCGGGAACGGCTAAACCGATTTAAATGAAATTTGGCACTGAGATAATGTTTCACCTTCTAAGACTTTCTACCTAGGTGCTGCCACTAAGAATGTTTCACAGGGTTGCCACCTATTCGAAATTAAAAAAAAATTGCATAAGATATGCCGATATGGGTATCAAACGAAAGGTAATTCACTCCGCATTACAATAGGGACATTTTTGAGTAGGGTTCCATTTAGGGTTGCCACCTATTGGAAATTAAAAAAAAATTGCATCAGATATGCCGATATGGGTACCAAACGAAAGGTATTTCACTCCGCATTACAATAGGGACATTTTTGAGTAGGGTTGCCAGTTAAGGTTGCCACCTATAAGAAATTTAAAAAAAATGCATGAGATATGCCGATATTGGTATCAAACGAAAGGTATTTCACACGCATTACAATAGCGACATTTTTGAGTAGGGATACCAATTAGGGTTGCCACCTATTCGAAATTTAAAAAATTGCATGAGATATGCCGATATGGGTATCAAACGAAAGGTATTTCACTCCTCATTACAATAAGGTAAATTTTGAGTAAGGTTGCCATTTAGGGTTGCCACCTATTCGAAATTTAAAAAAAATTGCATGAGATATGCCGATATGGGTATCAAACGAAAGGTATTTGAATCCGCATTACAATAGGGTCATTTTTGAGCAAGGTTGCCATTTAGGGTTGCCACCTAATCGAAAATTTAAAAAAAAATGCATGAGATATGCCGATATGGGTATCAAACGAAAGGTATTTGAATCCGCATTACAATAGGGACATTTTTGAGTAGGGTTACCATTTAGGGTTGGGGTAGTTAGACGAAATAGTACTCTACTTACTCATATTCTATTAAAGATTTAAAGGAGAACATTAAAGTTAAAAAGCTTCGTAAAAAATTCTTACACATTATTCGACTTAATTTTCTAAATTTCATACACGCTAATAAAATTGAAATGCAATATCAAAGCACCGTGGCAAATTCTTGCAAAATATACTCAAATTCATATTTTTGGCAAATATGAAATGAATAATTGCAATTTCTTACAGATTAGTATTAGAAAGATGTCTCACCGTAGCAAAAAGGTATCTCACAAAGGTAATTTTCTACCGTTGAACACTAGAGGCATATGTTCAATTTGAAAATGACATCTAACCATTTAACTACTTATCAACAGATGGCGCTTAGGGAAGTAAGTTGACATTTAATTAAACTAACTGACAGTTGTCATTCGTGAAATTTACAAGTTTTTGAATGTAATAAAATTGTAAGACTTTCATAGTGTATAACTAAAAAATGTTTGAAATTAATAATTCGGCGCATGAAGATAGTCGACCTAAATAACTTTGTTCTCGACTTCACTAATTGTCATAACAATCCCTCATACTAAAGGCTGGAATTACCCATTTCAAATTTTTCATTCCAGTTCATTTTGCGGTTAGTGTTTGATATGTTTTTGAAATCTATTTTTAAGGAAATCAAATATTGGTAAGTAAAAATATATAATATATGTGCATATAAAAAAAAGTAGAGTTTGATTAATAATGACTTGTAGAACAATGTAAGTTATGCGGCATACTCGAAGATTGCCGCGCAAAGCTCGGTCGCCCAGGTACTGATTATATAAATAAATATACGGATCCCTCTATATCTCAATTGCTCCTCATTCAAATCTGATTAACTTCATTAAACTTGATATGCACTCATTTTATAAACTTAAAGTTTTCATGTAAGTATGCATACTCACCATTTCAGTTTTTTGTCCACCAACAATTGGTTCGTCGTTGATAAACCAGCGATAGCGCAAATCACTAGGATTGGCATCCGCTTTGCATTCTAATCGCACCTGTGCGAATTCTGGTATACGTCCATCCTCTAACGCACCGCCAATAATGCTTACTTTAACTTTTGGTGCATATTTTACCTGGAATAAAAAAATTTTGGAGAGACAAAGGTATACAATAAATGATTTTACTAAATTATTATGAATTCAAATATGTTAAGGTTTTATTATAAATGCTAATGCTTTTTAATGAGAAAATGTAGATGTTGGTATTTAAAAACATTGCGTTAATAATTATAGTGCAAAATATATAATTACAGAAAGATATTATTAGTATTTTTTTCTCATGCATGATTTTCATCTTTACATACAAACACCATCATCATCATTAATTGGCGCGTTACAGCCTAAGCGATTTTGGCCGTTTCGTAACAAGTTAGGCCAGCTATCCCTGCTTCGCGATAACTGCCGCCGATTGAGAGCGCCAAGGGAGGTTAAGTCTTCCACCATCTGCCTCCCCGGGTAGGTCGCCCGCTAGCCGGCGATGTCTTTGGGATTTTATTCGCTGCACTATCGTCGCTGCATTAAACTCATACAGCTCAGCATTGTACCCACCTCTCGAACACTCCAAGAGCCACCTCATCTTCTCTCGACACCGTCCATGCTTCCGAGCCATACATCAGGACAGGTGTGATGAGCGACTTGTAGGGCGTGCTATTTATTCGTCGAGAGAGGACTTTACCTATCAATTGCCTACTCAGTCCAAAACAGTACTTGTTGGCAAGAGTTATTCTCCTTTTAGCTTCTAAGCTGACATTGTTTTTTCTGTTAATGCTGGCTCCCAAATAGACGAAATCCTTCACAGTCTCGAATTTATATCCGTCAGCAGTGACGTGGCCGCCAAGGTGCGAATGCGCCTAATCTTTCTTGGGTGACAACAAATACTTCGGCTTTTCCCCATTTACCGCAAGACTCACTTTTCGGTAATAGTCTAGTTGAGGGGTCGACTGCTAATACGCTACCAAAAATATCGAGTGAGGTGTCAAAAGACGCGTATTAATCTCGAGAACAATAATCCGAAGGCGGAAAAGAAATATGTTATCTCTGTCCGGAGATATTTGTAGTTGAAGTTGGCGATTTCCATGAAAGGTGCTCTGCGCAAAAATACTATGGATCCGACCCCCGGTTTTGGAGGTACCCGCGGGTCTTTTTTCGGTTTTTCGTTAATATATTTTCAACGCGTTAAAATTTTTATTTTCCGCCTTCGGATTATTAATACTGATGTCAAGACGCGTCGTTTGACACCTCTCTCAATATTTTTGGTAGCGTATTAGCATTCGACCCCTCAACTAGACTATTACCCACTCTTCTTACTTTTTTATCTAGTTCCGAGAAGGCAGAAATCACAGCGCATTTGTTCAGGCTAATACTATCCTTATCAACAGCATACACAAGAAATTGTACGCTGTTATGAAACATTGTACAATCACGTTTTAGCTCTGCTGCTAGAATCATCTTCTCCAACATTATGTTAAAGAAATCGCACGAAAAGGAGTCGACTTGTCTGAAGCCGCTGCGCGTAGCACACTCTTACAGTCATAAGCGACCTTAAATGAGGCAAATGGTGATTTAGAGCTTTGAAAGCTGTTTGGATGTCAAAGTAAACACACACTTCGCACCTCTAGGCCCTTTCGATTCCTTCTAGCTCTGTTTGCAAAAAGCTGTCATCGTTTGTAAGACGTATGGATACTGAGCCATTGAGCTGATCATAAAGTACACCTACACCGACGCCGTAGTCCATTTTGAACCAATTAGTGTTTAGTGAAGTGACTCTCTCCTTGTAAACTATGTCGTCCGAACAACCGGTTTCGAGTGAAGATTTGAGCGGTACTCCAGAGTTGTTTACACTAAAACTATGCTGATTCCATGCGTACATCCTTTCCGCAACGTTATTAATATTTCCACGATTGAAAGAAAACTAAAAAACTACTTCTTATATTTGGAATATTAATTAAACTTATAAACACATTGCACTCGATTCCGATCCGGTTTCGGGCTTACGTCCAGTGCCGCGTTTGGTTATGGTTCCGCGTTCGTTTCCGGGTTTCGGTCAGGTGTTATATTCCGAATTCGGTTCTGGGTTTGTTTTCGATTCATGTTTCGGTTTCGGATATGCTCCCAGTCCGGTTTCGATGCCTGTCCAGTTCACGGTTTGGTTCCGCATTCAATTCCTTTCCTTTCATCACCTTGCCTTTCATTTTTTTTTTCTTTCCTTTATTCCTTGCTCTACTCTCATCATTGTCACCTCATTGGAATCATCTTAAATGTGGAGCTATAACTTTTGAACGCAATGTATCCATACAGGCTCGTCGAGAGGGGGGGGAGGGGGCGGTGATGGGGGTATTCCCCCGGGGTTTCTCAGAGGGCCCGCGATTTAGAGGTACTAACACATTTTTTTTTTAATTCACGAGAGTCTTTAGTTGTTCCATATGCAAATTTTAAGCCGAATTTAAAAAGCAACGTATATTGATAATAATTTTTTGCCTGAGCCTGAGGTGACAATAAAAACATAAAACAAAAATGTATGTTTACATGAGGTCATCACAATTGTCCTGTTATTTTTCCATGTGAGTGTCATGACGAGGCATTTCCTACCTCGTTGTTAAACAGAATCTTGCCAAATGGAGAGAAAGTGGAGCCTGACTGATTGGTGTGGAGTGCCAGTAGCAATGCTTTTTATTACCTTCCATGTCGTCTGTTAAGCACCAATACTTTACTAAATCGACCTAAAATTTGTTGTGCGGATATTCGAAATTCCAGGTGTGGAAGGAGCTACACGATAAACTGCCATCACACGAAAATACTCAAGATCACATTAAATGTTATACTCAATGGCGATCTTTACAAAATCTAATTCAAAAGGAGGATACAATTGATACGCTAATCTATGAACAGCTAATCACTGAAACCCAAAAGTGGAAAGAAATTTTATATAGAATTTTGGACACTATTTTATTTTTGGGTGAAAGAGGCCTAGCTTTCAAAGGCGAAAGTATATATCTTGGTGAACGAAACGATAGACATTTTTTGGGCATCTAAGATCCCATAAGCCATTATGATCCGATACTTAGAGATCATTTGGAGAAAGTAAGGATTTCACAACGGCAGCACAAACGTTTACAAGTTCACTATCTTTCCCTAGACATTCAGAACGAGTTCATAGGAATTTTTGCAAAGCACGTGAGAGAAACTATATCTTGGCAAGAAAGCCAAGTATTCTGTTATTATCGTTGATGCTATGCCTCATGCTAGTCACATTGACTATGTTCATTTTGCGGTAACTCCATTTCCATTCGAAAGCAACAAATTTTACAATTCAAGAACGGTTTTTGGCTTTCGTGATTTGTATCCAAAAAACTGGTCAGAAAATCGCTGATCTAATTTGCCATACTCTAGGTAAACATGAAATCCCATTAAAAGATTGTTGTGCACAAGGGTACGATAACGGCGCCAATATGAAAGGAGCTTACAACGAAGCACCACGTCTCATTCTCGACAAAAACTCGAATGCTGATTACTCGCCTTGTGCAATCCAAAGTCTCAATTTATGTGGTGTTGAAGCTGCAATTACTTTCTACGGAGTTGTACAAAGTTGTTTTACTATTCTCAGCAGCTCTCCACAACGATGGGACATCCTCAAAAAAATATACCGAACTCTCTTCATAGTCTTTCATACAAAAGCCAAATTTGACTGCGCAAGCATACGAAAATGTTACCGTCATTATCAAGTACATCAACAAGTTCGAATGTAGCTTGTTGTCCTAAATTTGGTTCAAAATACTGACTACCATTAATGAAAAAAACTTGGTCCTCCAAGCTAGAGATGCCACCATAGATGTTGAGGTCCGACATAGATGCCTTATTAGCTGATTTGAAGTTGATCAGGAACCAATGGGAAACAATTTTAAACGAAAGCAAAACAGCTGCTATTCAATTGAACATCTCGCCAAAGTTTCCGGACATTCGAAAGATAAACCCCAAAAGACATTCTGAAGATAATTTAAATGAGATGATTACGGATGATTCAGAGTCTGATTTTAAAAACAATATATTCCTGGTGATCGTTGATTCTGAATTGCAGTTATGAAAAATTTGAGTCGGACATTTCTGAAAGCTTATAATGCGAAATAATTCACTTGAAACATATTTACGAAGCAAGTTTTGATAAAGGTCTGTCACCATTGGAATTGCTAAATGCCATCTACATATGTTAAACATCTGTATACGACTTTTCCCAACATTTGTGTTGCTCTACGTATCTTTTGCACTATACCTGTCACTGTAGCTAGTGCAGAACGTTTCTTCGGCGTCCTTTCAAGAATCAAAAACTTTCATATATAGTGTTCATCTCAAGAGCGAGTTTCAGGACTTCCCACGCTTTGTGTTGAATCCGTTTTGGCAAGACAGTTAAATTCTGATATTATTATAAAAAAATTTGCAGCGAAAAAAGCAAGAAAAGTCACTCTTTGATATCCAAACCTTCTAGATTAAATAATTAAAATTTATATAAATTAAATTAAATTAGAAATGTATTAAAATGTTACCAGATAACTAGAAAAGATTATTTGAAACAATATGTGGCTGTTAAAAGGGAATTTTATTTCTACGTTACAATAAAATAGTATAAATAGTAAATATTCTGTGTTAATTTTATTGTCAGCTCTTAGTCAAAAATCATTTAGTTGATGTGGCAAACAATTTTTTTGATGTCATCCATCAATAATGATTCATGAATGAGACATCATTAATTCAAGTTAATCAAATGTATTAGGGGATTTTTTTATGGGGAGCCCGTAACTTCTTTAGTCCCGGGCCCGGATTTTCTCTCTACGGCCCTGTATCCATATACTTAGTCTACGGTATATAGTATGTTCATATGTAAATATAAATAAATACAAAACGATTCCTCACTATATCATCATCATACTTACCTCAACGCGTATTCGGGCCGACCGATATGTACGATCTGCAGTATTTTGTGCTTGACAAGTGAATGTCGTATTGTGATGCTCTTTTTTCGGTGTCAACCGCAGTGTTGATTGGGCGGTGAAGCGACGTTCATCCGGCATTTGCAATGTTGTATAGTCGATGTCATTGGTTATAACATTGCCAAGTCCATCAATCCATGTTATCTGTGAATAATAATACAAAAAAAAAAAACCCAAATCAACAAAATTTTAGTAAGAGAGTGGTGGATGTGGTCATAAATAAGCGAAAGTGGAGTGTGCAAAAACAACAATAACGAGGAAAGAAGCACTAAAGGCTGATTTACATAGAACTTTCCTCACTTCACCTGATATTGTTGTGGTATCTAAGAATCTATTTATATAGAACTTTTTGACTCAACTTTTCTTGCTTCGCTTATACAAACTCGGTGCAGAAAGACCACAACTAAACTCGTCTGTCAAAGTCAACGTCTGATATAAAACCTGTACGAAAATAAGTAATCAATCGTAATAAAATGGAACACAAACGGTCCTGCCATCAGGTAAAATTTTGCCTCGCTTATCGCACAAATTTTGTAGAGCCTACATAATACACTTCACATACACTTTCAAAGCAAACACTGACACAAAGTGAGAAAAATAACTAGTAGCCAGCATAAAGTTCTCACTGCTCTATCAAAACTGTGGGGCAAAGCCAGCAAACAGCATAATTAACCATACACTCAACGTAGACAACAACACAAAGTCAACACTGAATTCTCAAAGCAAACTCCAAGGCAAAGCGACGAAAACAACCTGATGCATATGTTCTGTAGAGCCTCTAGCCTGAAAAATTCTATACTGAACTGTCAAAGCAAACTCCAAGAAGAAGCGAGGAAAGCAAGTTATGTATGCAGGCTCTAGAATATGTAAACATCTATGAAGGAAAAATTGTAAAAGTGTGATGAGGTGTGGTAAGGTTTGTGGTTTGATGACAGCTGATTGTAAAAGTTGAAGGTGGAAAAATGAATGGTTTTACGAAAAAAAAGCGTAACAAATTAAAACATGAATTGCGGAAATATGGTGCTCGCGAAAATAGCTGGCTACAGTTAACAAATTCACAGGTGTGAGGCACTGTTATTCACTTTCATTTGCATATGTATGTGATATGAGCCAGTGGGGGAGTAATGCATTCTCTCTAGACAATTGTTGAAAGGGTTCGAGTTTGAAATTTGGTATGCTTGCTCAAGTTTGGTTTTTATGAAAGCTTTTGTTTATCCCTTTTGCACATTTTTCGAGTTCATAATAAAAATTATTCTGGAGAAGCTTTACCACCAAAGGAAAGCGATTACTTTAATTTTTTTGTTGTATTCTTTGCAAGATGTGTGAGTGCTAGTGCTCTAAATGGGTGCATATTTCATATGGATGACTCTCCTTTCAAAAAATAGTACTTGAAATAAGAGTTTATTTTTGGAGGTTGTAAAAAGGAGCTCTTTGAATTGTGATTTAAAGGGGGATTATTGAATATTTGGAATGAAAGATTGAAGGCAAAATGACGCGTCGAATCAATGTTGTTACAACAGCCGAAAAGTTTGTCTAAAGTAAACATTCATTTTGTGAATATTTCTGTAGCACCCACAAAACAAAAAATAAAATAAGAGAGCAGTATCAGACGAATTGTGGAGAAAGCGTGACCGTAGTTCGTTGGTGCGCACTGACTTAAGTATTATTGCGCATGTAGTTTTTTTTTTTTTTTGTATACGCACAATAGCATAGGTTCTAGGAGGCTTATTGTATTTGCCAAGACAACGGAGTTATTTTATAATATAGGTGCAGATTTTTGGCAGGGTTTTCCAGTTTAGTCGTTAAATAAACTTCTGTTAACACTACGGACTCATTCAGTCTATCTATGTATGTATGTGAGGTAGACTGCGTCGATTTATTAACCGATATCGCGCCATCGATTTTTCGAAAGGATTTGGGCTCAGGAAAAAAAGTTCCACTACGCATACCCAAAAAAATAATTTTCGAGCCTGCGAAATTGAATTTTTTTGACTTTTTTTCGACTTTGATTTTTAAGGTTTTTTTCATGATGTACTAAAAAAATTTTCATTTGATTGTAAAATTTTCATGTATACCCTGTCCGACCCAAAAATATATAAGTATACATATGAAAATTTTTTTAGTAGCTTATGAAAAAACTTTAAAAATTAAAGTCAAAAAAATGAAATTTCGCAGGCTTGAAAATTATTTTTTTGGGTATGCGTAGTGGAACTTGTTTTCCTGAGCCCAAATCCTATCAAAAAATCAATGGCGCGATATCGGTTAACTTTGGTCCATACAAAGCGACCCGCCCTAATTTGAGGTCCTCATGGGCCGGCCAGTTCAACCTAACCTTACCTACACGCAATAGTGCGGTGATCATTATCGCATGGCTATTTGTTTGCTGCGGATCTGTGTTATGCTTTTTCGCTATAATAGCTGTGCATTTTTTACATTTATATACATATGCACTTAAATTTTATATGGACTGCTAAGTGTATAACTTTATTCATCCTTATGAAATTGTTGCGCATAAAATTAGTACTGCCAAATTTCAGTATGATTATACTCAGATGTCTCTCCACTACATCTCTACACAATTCTCTACTTCTATGACCGAAAATTCTCTGTGTCCACTATTCATCACAACCGATTCAGCTATAAGTTATATATATACTATTACCAAAAGAGGTGCTTGTCTCCCCTATTCATTACAACCCGCTCCGCGAATCCTTTTTAAGAATATCTTGGCACTATTGCAAACCTTGAACTTTCAACACTAATCAAGTTTAAAATAAATTTATACACACTGCACACTTATTAGGACACTTAATAATTTCAATTTCATTCAAAGGTTCAACTCACCTCCGCTGCAGGCTTGCCGCCCACTGAAACACACTCAATATCCGCCTTCCTATCCTCTGTCGTGTATATCACTTCTCCTTGCGTTATCTTTGGCGCTTCAGGTGGTACTAAAACAGTCAATGTCGCAAAAGAAGAACGAATAGCCGGTTGACCTTCCGGTCCCGGACTAACTTGACATTGATAGCGTGCATCATCATCCAACATTATAGGATAAATGTCTAATGAGTAATCGCCTTCTTCATCGCTGCCAATCATTGAATAACGTTCAAAGCCACCCAAATCACGTGATGTGCCCAAACCAAAATCATCTTTGGTCCATTGTAGTACACCCTGTTTGTTGATGACACGACACGGTAACGTTACACGCGCCCCAACCACAGCTGATTGGTCTTGTGGCTCCATAGCGAAACGTTGATTTTGATAAGCACCATAATAGGAAGATGAAGAAGAGATTGATGGCACAGAAGCAGAATATGCGACAACTTCATCGTGTGACGACGCTAAGTCGCCGTTTCTTGACAGGTGTTTAGCTTGCGTAATGCTGATCGTAGAAGACGTGAAGATTGTAATGAAGGCTATGATTTTGAATGACAGCAGCAATTTCCCTAAACTGCATAGGTGGTTGGTTGTTTGTGACATCGCTATTGTCGTTGTCGTCGTCGTCGCCGTCGTCATCCCCCGCGTAGCTGTTGTGACAGCTGAGTGTTGTGCTGGGGTGGTTGAAATATATAGATATGAGTGCATGACTGATGTGTGTTTATGGCAGTAGCTACCGTTGTCGTTTCCAAAACGTCGTGTCGTGGCGTGGCACAGAAATGTTAATGAATAATACGCACGGATATCGTATCGATTCGTTATTTTTGTCTGAAAAGAAAATATTGAAAAGATAATGAAAATTAATTACGTAATCATTATCGTATATTGAATTTTTTAATAAAAAATTTAGAAGGACAATTTGTGCTTATCAAAAAATTTTATATCGAAGGAGAGGCTAAAAATAATAGAACAAAGAAAACTTTTTTGCATACGATTTTGTCTATGACTATTATAGAAATCTTCACATTCGCTTATATGAAAACAAATTGGGACATTCAGTTCGCTTCCCAATCCTTTGGTACTCGCTTCGCTCAGTTAATTTCTACAACGACATTCTATGATCCTACCTGAAACTTGACCGTGCATTGTAGGCTTTCTCAATGGCAACGGAAATCTCCTCGTGACATACGTCCATTGCTGTGGAAATAAATTGTGAAAATAGGTGGGCGGCTACTGCCGACCTTTTAAGCTTGATCAAGTTATTCTGTACTGAAATAGGAGGCTGATCCTAAATCCAGCTTACAACACGCCTAAAAGTTAGTTGGCTACTTCATAAGAGATGACCGAAATCATCTGCATTGTAGATAGCGAAGGAATATAGGAAGATGAAAACATAAATGTTCGATTGCATTTTGTTTCCATTTCCCATCCTATATTTTCTTATTCAACCAAAAAGGGCTTAAGCCAGTAACTACATGTAGCTAAGCAGGAACTTTCCTCTTAAACGTGTTCAATTCAGTCTGTGGAGTTTCTTGCAAGGTCGTTAACAATGCAGAGCCTTGATCGCTATTTCAGTGTAGAGATTTTATATAGAAGCCAAAGAAAAATTAGGTGACTTAAACGACAACCACCGGCAAAAGTTGCATACTTTCTCGAAGCATTTTCACGGTGAGGCGCAAATGTCTCACGGGTCGTTCCGTTTCCGGCTGTATTATAACAAAGCAGAAAACACCATAAGCAACTGTTCGATTTAGGTGCGCTCCTCAGGCAAATAAGGAACCACTTCCCTAATAACTATGATGAGATCTGACAATAAATATCTCAGTCATATGATCTACATAGATTCTAGAAATACATGTGGTAGCCATTACCGTAATCACAAACTTTTTATCCCAGTCATTACTGTTAAATTTCCAACCATTGCGCACGTCACTCCCGGGGACTCGACTTCTATGTCATAAAATGTGAAGGATTTAGAAGATAGTTTTTGAAAAATCTAGTCTTTTGAATGCGGCGATATATTCGTACCACGACAACGCATAACAACCCCAGTGGCTCTCACGAGTAGATACAACTGTTTAGTCTTAAGCCTTGAAGAAAAAAATATTTATAGAGGATTTCTTATTCGTCTTTTTTTTTTTTAATTTTTATGAAAAACTTGTATTCGGGATGACATTACTCAACCTGCTGATAGTGTTGTCTTTTTCGAGTTATATCCATCATGCCGTAATTTCGTGGAAATGATGAGTTTTACTATCACGGCCACGGTATACCGTCACTTTTAAATTTTTGGTCCTCCTCAAGGCTCAGTGTAGGATGTTGCTCAGAGATCTAATTGGTTCCCGTAATGTAAACCGATAATACAGAGCTGGGCCCACCCTCACTTGTTGGATCTCCAACAATAATCGGCTGTGTAGAGTTCGCTTTATATCGCCAAAAGAAAGGTTAAAGACTAAGATTAGAGCCACCACTTTTACAATATTTGTAGTAATTGGTTGAAGAGCTCTTTCCGGGGCTTTCCGGGAACTAGGAGAGGTATCTAAAACAACAACAGAGGTAACTTTCATATCAGAATCGATAAGTTGGCTATAGTAAATCGATTTCATTAAAAAAAACAATAAATTTTCGGTAATAAATCGAAGATTCGCCGGCAACAAATTGGTAAGAAATTGATAACTTTTTAATAAAATGTTCATAGCTTTTCGAAAACAATACGATAACTTTCCAAAAGAGAACTAATCGTTAACATGCCGGTAACGACTTGGCAGCTTTCATTTAACAAATCGATAACTTTTATATAGAAAATCGAAAAATTTTCGATAGTATAACGATACATTTTACATAAATAATCGAAAAATGTTCAATAATAAATGCATAAATTTTCAGGAACAAATTGATAGCTCATCGAAAACTTTTGTTATCGATAGCAAGTTCATAGAATTCGATAAAAAACTGATAACTCAGTCTACCTTTCATATTTTTGTAATCAGTTGACATTCAATAAACAATTTCATTTTTGCAATCTACCAACTTTTGCATCAATATCTTAGTTGATTTTGAATTTAGATTAGTTAGCGCCTAAAAATATTTTTGCGAATATATAATTTAAACATTGAAATGGTAATACCACATACCGCTATTCGCGCTGTCTCCTACTCAATCTTGCTTCTAGGTAGTATTCGGAATAAACGTGATAGCAACCTCAAGAGCTGCTCAGAAAGGAACATTAAAGTTTATATTTTTTTTAAACTATTTTTCGAAAACATACTTTTAGGCTCTCTGACTGCAAGCATAGCTGGATTTGAAAACAAAAATTTGTTTGCACACCAAATTGAATCGAAGCCAAAAAACTTCAGAAAATCTACGTTTTTGTGAAATACATCCGATGATACCTCTAACACAAGCTATATCCGAAAATAAAACCGCACTAACAATATCTTAATGGAAGATTATCGAATTTCCGAAACTTTTTTCTTTTTTTTTTTTTAACACTCAACTATACACACATTAACTGATCACATTAACTTAAATTTAATAAACCGCAAAAACATGCACAGACCGTGTACTGGAATTACGGCAAGTTGTATGTGTGACAGCTGAGAGCTATGTACAAAAACGCCTGAAAGCGGACATTGCAAAATGCTATTTCCTCTTTATAAAATTTAACAAATTTGTATACAAATTTTGTTGGAGGTTATTCAAAAGCAAAATAACCATAAATTGTGCTAAACATCAAATGTTAAAATTTGTCCTTCTGAACTTTTGCTACCAACGAAAGCTCAAGGGTGGCGCAGTCAAAAGCAGACCCATCATGCGCTACTACAACTGTGTGCAAAGGGAACGTCAATATTTTGTGCATATATATGTATTTCATTGTAATCCTTAAAGCTGTATACCCTAGAGCCTGTCTGTATTTGTTGGGTATTTGAGGCGCCACTTTGCGTTTTGTGTTGTTCGATGAAAACTCGCTTTGGAACCTCTGTCGGTCAGCACCACGCCCCAATGCGACAAATATGAATATTTAAATTTGTATGCTCTTACACATAATGCGATGCACACAAATTTTGTACACAGTCTAGTCGCTGTAAGGTAAAAGTGATGCAGAATTGGGCGAAATCGGTTGTGATTACAAAAACTGATTATGATTGCAATAATTTTGGTTTATACGAAGTAAAAACTTGGTTTTAAACGTTACTCCAAACATTCGATTATTAAGATTATGGTTAAAAGATGCACTCACATTGACCTACCATCAAAACTTCCATCAGACAGATTTTCTTTTATTGTTGTATTAACGATAGAAACACACGCGGGAGGTTTTGGGGAGTGTTGTTCAATGTTGATGGATATAGATCCGGCACGTCCATCTTGGGAACGTTTAATGTTAGGACGTTAAACCTTCATGGCCATCCCGCGTCCCACTCCATAGTTACATGAGGAACTTGTGGTCGCCAGAACCTCGCTGCTAAATATGTGTTTGATACATTCATATTTGTAACAGGATTCTCCTCGCGTAAGTGAGGTTAATAATAAAGCTTTGTTTTGCGCTGATCAACTCCTCCTCCCAGACAGGAGAGACCATTAACTAACTACCACACATTTGGGATTCATTTAATAATCAACTTTCCATATTCGTTGAAAGTTCAATTGATTACATGCCGCGCTTATTGCTCAGCACTGACGTGAAATATGCATTTAAGTATATGGCTGCATTGTTATTGCATATTTATAATACCTTTGTTTATTTTTACATCTATATACATATATGCTTAAACTTTATATGGACTGATTCTACCCTTCTGAAATTGTTGCGCATAAAATTAGTACTCCTAAATTTCTATACGCATTATACTCAGATCCAACTACGTGTCTATGCATCACCTCTACAAATGGTGTGTTTCCACTATTCATCGCAACCGATTCAGCTATATGTTATACACTATGGCCACCAGAGGTTTGTGTCTGCGCTTTTCAGTACAACATGTTATGTAGCTAGTTGTCGCCAGATGGCTCTCCTAAGCATTATCTAAGCGTTTTTTTTACGCGCAAACGTGAACGTGAAAAAAAACAACAAGGCTAATATGACTTTAACGGGCCGATTCTGAGCGTTACCGGTAAAATAGTACCCAGAACATTATGTAACCGAAAATCGTTACCAGTTCTTTTATTCGCGATTCTGGCAAAAGTGGTAACGCTGTCATCACCGAAAAACTCACCAATGTCTGTGGTGAAATTTAAAAGTTGGTTTTCTTCGCTTTACCCATGGCGGAACGATACAAAGTGGCAGCATGCGACAGCTGAATATAAAATTTTTTATTTGATTTGATACATCAACTTCCGACGTAGTAAGATTTTGACATTCGTCCATTGAATTTACAAAAACAAAGTACATGGAATTTTTATTTATGTTTGTAGGTATGTCACCATGCTGCCACCGTGTATGGTTCCGCCATGGCTTTATCGAAAATGTGTCACTCGTAGATACGAGGTTAGCGAATAAACGAGACGATGTGTATATATGTACATACATGCATAAGAGTTTACATAGCTATATTATAATTTATTCTGTGAAAGTACATAATGTAAACAAATATATGTCAACTACAGATGGCAACCTTGCTACTGTTTAATAACAAAATCGAACAAGACTAACGAATGAATCCAAAAGGGAGTCGAATCGTGCAACCGTAGCAAGCGGATGTAAAATTAAAGTTTAATTTTCTTTCTATAAATTTCGATGTTAAATTACAAGTATATTTCTTTAACTAATTTCATTAAATAATTAGTATTAAATTTTTAAATCCGTGTTTGATTTATTCGGCTATTCAACATATATAATATATAGCAAGAGGCAACACTTTTTTACTATTATCTTTACTTATTTGCGCTTACAATTCTTTACTTTTTAGTTTAGCCTTTTTCTAAACAACAGCTGTTGTGTGGTTTTTTCGATGTAACCACCTACTTTTGTGGGTAAAAAATTATCCGGCTACTTTCGCGGATAGAATACCAAAAGAGTGTAAAAGTTTCCACATGATTTCGTTACCGTGGTGAAGAATGTTGTTGCCACACTAGAATCGGGGCGTAAATGCGAATTACGCAAACCAAGGCTACAGCAATGCAACCAACCACCAAAGTCCATCAAACATAATGAAGGCAAATGAAATTTAAAAAATAAAAATTATAAAATAAAACTCAAAGTATGTATATAGAAATTTGTAGCCTTTGCCTTAACATGCTGCGATTTTGTGCTGCTGATGCATTTGTTGACGTTGTGGTGATTAAAAAATTTGTCGCGTTATCGAGTTCTGCGACGGCCACCCAGTTAGTTGATATCGTTCTTGGCTGCATCAAGCTATGTTGTGTTTTATGTTCAAAGCCCGAATTTCGTGCTGTGCTCAATGCCTTTGGCTCTTTCAGCAAGTTTGCTGAATTTTAACAAATACATTCGTGAACTTTAAATTGCAAACTTTATATAAATGAGTAGTACATAGTCATAATTGTATATGTGTTTATGTTCAGGTACATTAACAGTAAAATTATATCACTGTTGTGGCTGCAACCGCCGTATAACGGTTTCAACATGAATTATAAACTTTTTGTTTGTTGCCTCACTCATAATGTGTGATATGGCAAAGAGTTCATTAATGTTGACATAATTTTAATAATTTAATAAGCGTGATATGATTTTCCTTAAGTTCATTATTAAAGTGAAATTCAGAACATATATGCGTGTGTGTATGTAAAAGATGGAAAATTATCAGCGTATGCATGCAAAAATTGTTTGATCGAATTTCCATTCAATTATGATTTCAAAGAATAAGGATTAATAATAATTGCCGTATTCCCGTTTGACTGGTTATCAGGTTACGGTCTATATACTTCGGTTATAGGATTTTATTTTGTAAACTGAGTAAAGTGAGTTGGCCACCGTGGTGTGATGGTAGCGTGATCCGCCCAGCATACCGAAGATCCTGGGTTCACGCCCCAGGAAAAGCAACATCAAAATTTTAGAAACAAGATTTTTCCATAATAAGAACATTTTTCTAAGCGGGGTTGCCCCTCGACAGTGTTTGGCAAGCACTCTGAGTGTATTATTGCCATGAAAAGCTCTCACTGAAAACTCATCTGCCTTGCAGATGCCGTTCGAAGTCGGCATAAAACAAGTAGGTCCCGTCGCGCCAATTTGTAAGAAAAATTTAAAGGAGCACGACGCAAATTGGAAGAGAAGCTCGGCCTAAAATCTCTTCGGAGGTTATCGCGCCTTACATTCATTTTTTATTTAAAGTGAGTAAAAATTGCAAGCACTTTTTAGAACTAGATAAAAAAAATTAATTTCGTTCAACGAATATCAAACAATAAATTTAAGTGAATAATGAGTTATTGACAAAAAAGTAATAATAAGAATTAATGAATGATGAGTAAAGGGAAATAAACACATGTATATGGAATATCGAATAACGAATAATTCGTAACGAATAAAGAATAATGTATAATGTATAATCAATATAGAACAACGACTAATTAATAATGGAAAATGAATAGTCAATAACGATTCACGAAAAATAAATAATGATAAAAATAAATTATGAAATAAAATAAACAATGTATACTGAGTAATAATTAATAAATAATATATAATGAACAATAAGTAATGGACAATGAGCTGCTAGTAATGAAAATTAATAATGTATACTAAATAAAAGAACTAAAGAAAAATTTAAGTGAAACGTTTTATTGAAAACAATACTTACATTAAGTAATAATAATACTAAAAGCTAGAAAATAATGAGGTAGGTCCTAGGTACTAGTCATCACACTCCTCATCAATCTAGAGCGTTGAGCAGACAAGTAAATAAAGTCGTTGGACGCGTCAAAAGTGTGAGAATGCTTAAAAGTTTCATCATAAGTCATTACGTTATTGCACCAAAGCTCCGCCGTTTGTCGACTACCAAAAAGCCCGCCCTGCAGAAGCTGTTAGGTTGAGGTGAAAGAGCAGTCGATTCATCAATTTCTCTGTCGATGTCCAGGACTGCAAACAAGCTAACTCAGACTTTTCTATAGTCTAACAGGGGTTGGAAAAGTGGATCTTTCTATCCTAAATAGGTTTATCAGAGAAAGCAAATGGTTCATTGAGGACCACTAGGGAGTAATCTGGTTGGACGAATGTGCCATCACCCGGCACTCACAAGCATTGAATATGTCTCCGAGTGGAAGCGCGATAAACTCCCACGCACGCCCTCTAAACCTAACTTAACCTAACCCTACGCTACTTAAAAGTATGAAAATGAATAAACTTTTGTAACTTTGTTCTTACAGCAAAAAACCTATTTATTAGCTTCGATTTAGTTTTGCCAGCAAGACGCTAAAATTTGCGTATTTTAATGTTTTCTTATATTTTATTCAGCATTGACCACAGCATATGCTCCCGTTTTCACATTTGGATTGTATTTTATTTCTGCTCTCAAAGTTTTCTTTTCTTGCCTGTACTCCTTTCTTTCAATTCTTCTTTAGTTTCCGCTCTCTTTATGCGTTTCCTCTTCCACATACTATTACTACTTTCATTGATTTTCCCTACAAAGCTAATAAATTATGAATTTAGTTTATTTAGTACAGTTACCCCATGTGAGTTTGTTGCAAACCTGCGCGCGCCTTACTTTGGTCGGTATTGAATCAGCCCACCGCATAAGTTTTGCGTTCATGCAACCATAATAAATCTTCGATAAATTTCTGTAAGTAATAGTAGCAATAAGTCTAATGGCCTGTATTTAAACACTCATAAAACAATTTATTTGTCTTTCGTGTGTAAAGAGTTAGCAACTGTGCACACCCAAAACCTTTCAGTTCAGAGATAGTCACTCGTTATATGTATATTTGACCCAATTTCTTTGCAAAGAAGTAAAGAAAAGGGTTATTAAATTTTCAAACTTCTAAGTAATATTTACACAAGCGGTGAGTGTTGCGTTCAGAATGTAAAATTTCAGCATATTTATTACAAGTTTGAGTATTTGGTTAACCCAAAAATAGCAAATAGTTTTCGACGTGACCCAATTTTTTTGTCATTAATTAATCATCATAGTAAATATTGTTGGTATGTTGGGGATAAGATGTGGGTGGCCTGGGTGTATACGTAACGTAAGCTTGCATTTCCTTGATGAATATAATTATAACCAGTTTGTTTATACCCAGCATGAGCATGTGCTAACATACGGTTGTATGTATTGGCATAGAGAAATCAAGATAAATATAGATCTATACATAACTTTACCTGCATCGAAAAAGGTCTTTACTGGGCATTGTCCGTCCATCCGAAATTTGGTATAAATACTAGTTAATCTGAACACAAAATAGATTGGTATTGAAAATGGGTGAAAATTAACGATAACCACGCCCATTTTTTCGATATCGAAAATTTCGAAAACTTGAAAAATGCAATAACTGGCTTATCTGAACCCAGAATAATTAGATTAGAATTGAAAATGTGCGAAATTAAATGATAACCACGCCCACTTTTTCGATATCGAAAATTTCGAAAAATGGAAAAATACAATAGTTTATTTCCAAAGGCCGAAAATATGTTAAAATTTCATGAGTAGGTTGATTTTATAGAGTATAATAGAAACTTGGCAAAAAAAAAACAAAATAAGAATGACACCGCCCACATTTAAAAGAAGAAAGTTTGAAAGTTTTGCAAACTGGAAATTAAAATCCGTTATAGATATCATGTTGCAATTTTCTTATTTCTTTCATTTTAAATTTGCAAAATCGGTTGACAAGCACGTCAGCTTTTAAACAAACTTTTTTTGAAAAAATAAAAGTATTGAAAGAAGTCTAATACTCCAACTCAGTGGTGTAATGCTTTAGCAAATCATGACATTTAAATATACTTTTTTTTAAGTCGGTGTGGTCACGCACTTTTTTAGATAGTCCCTCTATACTAAATAAAAAAAAAATAATAAATGTAAGGCGCGATAACCTCCGAAGAGATTTTAGACCAAGCTTCTCTTCCAGTTTGCGTAGTAGGTACTCCTCTTAATTTTTTCTACAATTGGCGGAACAAAAATCGAAATGGGTAGCAAACCACGCCCACTTTTCATACTCATCCTTTCGTCTATCCTTCCGGCTGGCTGTTAACATAATAACTTGAGCAAGATGAGATATCTTCTCCAAATTTAGCACACGAGCTTAAGTATCTGAAACTCAAACTAAATTGGTATTGAATATTGTCGAAATCAGATTATAACCACACCCTCTCTTTTTCGATATCGAAAATTTCGAAAAACCAAAAACTGACATGACGCATGATCAAATACTGATAAAGTGATGAAACTTGTTGAGTTTATTAACCTCATATTATTAATTATCATTTTACAATTTGGCATATCTGAGCAAAAATTTTCACAAAAATTTCCAAAATGTTTATGTATTTCTCAATTTCATAATGTTATAAGAAAAAAAAACACATTTTGTGATAGTAACTGTGTTAAAGCTTCTAACGGCATACGATATTTGCATATGTATAAGGTATATTATATTTTCGGCCTCCAATTATTTATTGCTCGTAACATTTTTTCCTAAGTGTATCCTCACTATATACATAAGAGCAAGAAACTGGTTGTTGTGTTTCGCCCGAAATTTAGACTTCCTTACTTGTCTCATTTTATATTTTTGTATGTAGCTACAAATTATACCTCTACAAGCAACCTTTTCGTCATATATTTATACCAAAGACTTTAATCAATACAAATTATTATATTCAATTACGTAAACTGAATTCACAAAATTGTCGTCCCATTTAATATCAGTTATTAAGCCCCTCGATTTGGTGTTAAATTTCATTTAATTGCTATTATTTGTATACATAAAATTCAATCCCTCTTTAATTAATGAAAAAATTTACGATCATATTATATTGCCATAATAATTATTATTATGATGATTATTATTGGTTGTGGGCAGTTAGTTAAATACATACAGGCAAATATATCTACTAAGTTATATGTGCGATTGATTATGTTGCCGGCATTAGTTTAAGCATTAAGGTACACATTTTGCAGATAATTTGTAATTTTACTCGTAAAGCGTCTATAGAATGCGTTGTTATATAATACTTAATACCGATAGAGTGGATAATGAAAATATAAAAATGCAAATAACTGCGAAAAATTTTCACTTTATTCTGCACGATCAGAGTAATAATAAGTTTGAATAATCAGAGTAATAAAAAGTTTAAAAATTATATACTGTAACGAATTTTCTGCAAATCCTCTTATTTGCAACCCTCTGCTAAGTTCGTATCGCTAAACTGTTGAATAAATAACTCCAATATGTAATAATGCAAAATGGCCTTTATTCAAGTACTTCACAATAACACTTATACTTTGCAACGAATATCTTGCTTATTAACCAAACTTATTTACAGCTCAAATGAAACTCTACTATTCAAAATAATACTGCTATAGCTCGCTAGATAGCGCTTAATCCAAATCTCAAATCAAACTGAATTACATTTTACTCGCTTGTGCCGCTTTTATAGTTTACGCTGCATACATCTAGGCTCTTCTATTTCCAGAACTTACCAACTATTTCGAGTGTTTATAGTTCTCATATAGTTTCTACTTGTTTACAATTTTCTACTTTTCAGCGTCTCTCAGATGTATGTGAGTTTGTAGTTTACAGTCTCTCGCACACACATAGGCGTATAAGTAAATGCATCTGTGTGTGACATCTCTCGGCTGCCTTATATATGTGTATACATGATTTGATTATTGACGTGAACATCGCTTAGCATCGCCTTAGTGATGGTATAGCTTAGGGATGCTAATATCCGTGACAATACTAGCTGACCCTTTAGACACAGTCTGAACTGTGGTTTTCATACCCAGTGTTGCCATTTTAGCTTTCTATACTCGGTTCAGCAGAGCTCACAGAGTATATTAAGTTTGATTGGATAACAGTTGGTTGTAAAGGAATCGAGATAGATATAGACTTCCATATATCAAAATCATCAGGATCGAAAAAAATTTGATTGAGCCATATCCGTCCGTCCGTCCGTTAGCACGATAACTTGAGTAAATTTTGAGGTATCTTGATGAAATTTGGTGTGTAGGTTCCTGGGTACTCATCTCAGATCACTATTTAAAATGAACGAAATCGGACTACAACCACGCCCACTTTTTCGATATCGAAAATTTCGAAAAACCGAAAAAGTGCGATAATTCATTACCAAAGACGGATAAAGCGATGAAATTTTGTGGGTGTGTTGAGCTTATGACACAAAATAGAAAATTAGAAAAATTTTGGACAATGGGCGTGGCACCGCCCAATTTTAAAAGAAGGTAATTTAAAAATTTTGCAAGCTGTAATTTGGCAGTCGTTGAAGATATTGTGATGAAATTTGGCAGACCCGTTACTCCTATTACTATATGTACGCTTAATAAAAATTAGCAAAATTGGAGAAGGACCACGCCCACTTTAAAAAAAATTTTTTTTTAAGTAAAATTTTAACAAAAAATTTATATCTTTACAGTATATAAGTAAATTATGTCAACATTCAACTCCAGTAATGATATGGTGCAACAAAATACAAAAATAAAAGAAAATTTCAAAATGGGCGTGGCTCCGCCCTTTTTCATTTAATTTGTCCAGGATACTTTTAATGCCATAAGTCGAACAAAAATTAACCAATCCTTTTGAAATTTGGTAGGGCATAGATTTTATGACGCTAACTGTTTTTTGTGAAAATGGGCGAAATCGGCTGAAGCCACACCCATTTTTTATACACAGTCGTCCGTGTGTCCTTCCGCATGGCCGTTAACCCGATAACTTGAGTTCAAAACCGACATATCTTTACTGAACTTAGTTCACGTACTTATATGAACTCACTTTGTCTTGGTAAAAAAAATGAACGAAATCCGACTATGACCTATGACCACTTTTTCGATATCGCAAATTACGAAAAATAAAAAAAATGCCATAATTCTATACCAAATACGAAAAAAGGGATGAAACAAGGTAATTGGATTGGTTTATTGACGCGAAATATAACTTTAGAAAAAACTTTGTAAAATGGTTGTGACACCTACCATATTAAGTAGAAGAAAATGAAAAAGTTCTCCAGGGCGAAATAAAAAACCCTTGAAATCTTGGCAGGTATTACATATATAAATAAATTAGCGGTATCCAACAGATGATGTTCTGGGTCACCCTGGTCCACATTTTGGTTGATATCTGGAAAACGCCTTCACATATATACAACTACCACCACTCCCTTTTAAAGCTCTCATTAATACCTTTAATTTGATACCAATATAGTAAAAACACATTCTAGAGTCACCCCTGGTCCACCTTTATGGCGAAATCTCGAAAATACGTCCACCTATAGAGTAAGCCCCACGCCCTTTTAAAAATACTCATTAACACCTTTCTTTTGATACCCATATTGTACAAACAAATTCTAGGGTCACCCCTGGTCCACCTTTATGGAGATATCTCGAAACGGCGTCCACCTATGGAACTAAGGATTACTTACTCCCTTTTAAAATACTCATTAGCACCTTTCATTTGATACCCATATCGTACAAACAAATTCTAGAGTCAACCCTGATCCACCTTTATGGCGATATCGCTAAATGGCGCCCACCTATAGAACTATGGCCCACTCCCTCATAAAATACTCTTTAATGCCTTTCATTTGATACACATGTCATACAAACGCATTCCAGGGTTTCCCTCGGTTCATTTTCCTACATGGTTATTTTCCCTTATGTTGTCACCATAGCTCTCAACTAAGTATGTAATGTTCGGTTACACCTGAGCTTAACCTTCCTTACTTGTTTCAAGCTAGATTTAGCTTTTTTCGCCGTTTAGCTTGAAAAGTTGCGATTTAGCTTTAAGTTTTTTTTTTTAGAAATTGTTCAGCTCTTTTAGCTTTCTTCAAAAAAAAAAAATCTAGATAAACAGTTTTATGTAGATTCAATTTTAAGAACATCGAATGTATTTGGGATAGAGTTAAAAAATTTGAGGGGCTAAGGAACATATACTGTTGGCATTATGGTAGGTAGAAATCGAGGCGTAGTAACTTTCTTAAGGCAACATTATCCGAATATCGCTTTCGTTCCCTGTGTTTGTCACTCGATTCTATTGCTGCGAAACTGCTTCCGAGCGAGATTGAATGTTTTTGTTTTTCAGAAGCATTTAACTGGGTGTCAAAGTCCACATGTAGAGAAAAGAGCTATGCAATGATACATATATGATGCGTAAAACGACGGACTCGACCCGTTGCAAATCGCATCCACATGAATTTGATAACTCCTTGTTTTTCTGTACTTATCTCAACAGGCATAATATTTATTTGAAAAATACTGTTGTGTGTAAGGATTATAGCTCGTATAAAGTAAAAGTTACGTAAGGCATAAGGTAGAATATAACAACTATATTGTAAGGCTTACGGACCAACAAAAATAAGGCTAACTTACATAAGGCCTTATTAAAAGAAAATACTTGCTGTACTAGGACCTTTTATAAAAGGCTTATATATAGCCCACCCAAAATATGCTCACATAATAACGAGGTTGAGCACGGTTTGGTGTACCATAGTATAACCTTATTTTAAGTTTTATTGCACATAAAAAATTTCTTACAATAAGACACCATCTGACTTCAAATTCCTTTACTCATATTCATAATAACCTATTTCAAAACTTTATTTAGCCAGGGGTCACTCATCGGCAGTGGGTCGGTCAGTCCAGAAAGTGTCATGTCCAAAAAATCATTTGCCAGATATCGTTTGGAGTCGGTGCAAAACACATACCAAAAACTTGAAAGAGAGGTTGTCCGACAGTGAGGAATGTAGAGTTTACATATTTCAAGGGTTCTTTAATGGGACCAAAAGTTGATTTCCTTGTTAAAAATAGTTCTATCGGCATTCTTATTTTGCAAAACCATTTACCTCAAACATATTACGAAAACTTGCAATCCGCAATGGAGTTTTAGTTATCATATATCTCTTTTAAATTAAAACACAGCAATTGCTAACTATTTTTTTAATATTGATATTAGAGAAAAATTACAAAGTTTACAAACGGAGATGGTTACTAGAACATGTTTCTGAATTTCACTTCACTTTATTTTTTATATTTTTTATGAAAATGGAGTAAAAATTTATTTAAATTTTGTATTCTGTTATGTCTTATGAAAACAATTTATAAAACGCATAGAAAATTGCCTTAAACTTTTAGCTATTTTTCTTAGCCTTAAAAAATTTATTTAGCCTTTTTTAGCTTTTTTTTTTAATCTAGCCTTTTTCTGAAAAAGTTCTGGCAACACTGTTCATACCTTTCACTTCTCTATTAATTTTTTGCTCTATCTTCAAATCTCATTCCCCTATTCCTTTCATCCACACAATCCCCTATTTGGTGCACCTCTTATTTCGTTCTCACTCTCTACTGACCCCTCTATATCCCACTCTTCCTTTTCTCTCCCCCTTTCTCGCTCTCTTTCTTCATTTTCACTAACTCTGACTTGTATGTATTTCAAAATGTTTTCTCACTCCCGTGTTTCCTTCTGGCCCTGCATCCGTCGATTTATGTAGGGTTAGTTTATACTTTGAAATAATTTTTTTCTTGCCTTCCACACACTTATACTTTGCGTTTCTTGTGAGAGTTGGACCTTTTTCCTGACTTTATAATTAAAGTCTATTGAATTTTTTTGGATATGCAGTTTTGTATCCCAATCAATTTTAATCTTACAAGGAACAAGTTGATTTTTTTCCAATAGGCGTCTTATATTAAAACTAAAAGTTATGGACCTATAAAATTGCATACTCAAAGAATTCAGAGTACTTCAAATAAAACGTTCGAAAATTTTCATGAATCTTTGAATTTTTCAAAAATGCATAGTTTTAGTTAAAAAATTGATAGAAATTTTTCGTTAAATTTTCTAAAATAAAAAAAAGCTTTTAGTTGATGCACTTTGATAAAAGTTGTCATTTGCATTTTCGTTCTCGCTTCTGCATGTAGATTTCTGTTGCTATTACTCTCTTGACGGTCCGCCATATCGTCGTCCCCAAAACAGCCACTATATACATTGAGCTATCAATCTACTGGTTATTAGGAAAGCGGCTCACCGTTAACCGATTCATCGTTCACTTTAGGCATCTCCTTATTAGGCACCGATCTGTCTCTAGATACACTGTTGGCATCAATCAAACACTCCCGGGCTCATTATTCCCGGCTGACGCTTTATCTATCCCCACCATTCATCATCAATTTTTCGCAGGTCCATCGTTCACCAGCTCGACTGCACTCCATCTATCTGTAACTTTGATACCAACTTTTTTCTCATTGCTCCACCATTCATCGGCCGACTATCCACCGTTCCACATTAAATACTAGCCATTATGGATACCATTTGCCTCGCCAATTTTTTGTTCACTGATGCATGTGCAGTTTTTCGGAATGCGTCAAGTTACTGTAAAGTGTGTTTTTTTATATTCGTTGACCAGTCAACCGTTTTTCGATTTTTCGGCAGCTGCTTCAACGTCTATCAATTTCATCTTTACCCGCCTGCTTCGTTTTTCACCCTGAAATAGCGAATCAATCATCAACTCCCTCCCATACAGATTGCCAAGCAATGAAAATGGGAGACTGTCGCGCAAAGCTACAGAGTATTCATTAGTGAACGTGAAGAGGCTTCTCCTCGACCCTGAGCCACCCAGCCTTCGACTAAACCCACCGTACTCATAAATATAGAAAGCATATCTTAGCTTCTTATTTACGGTGATGCAACAGAAGCGTGTGAGGTTTGATATTCTTCTGTTGAAACTAAGTTATATGTGATTACGTACGCTTGTATTTTAAGTTTATATATATACATATTATGTATATATCTATTTTAACTTTAAAAAGATGAATAATATCTAAATGCACCATTACGAAAAATAAAAAAAAAAAAAAAAAACTCCAAAATCAACCACAAAACCAGCTATGCGCAATAAAATGCTATATTTTAAGAGTCAACGGAAAAATCTAATTTGTACAACAACAATAACGCCAATGAAAATAGTATTAAAATTATCAAAGCGGAAAATTGTGACACATTTGAGAACGAGCAACAAAATTTTATTACGATGAATTAGTGGAAATGAAGCGGAAGTTGGCGTAAACAGCGGATAATTTGTTGGCAAATGGTTATATGTGTAGGGCATTAGCCCACCAGACTTTTATATATGAATTAACGATCACTGTGAATATGTGCCCAAATCTCTTTTAAAGTCAATTAAATTTTCTTTTATGGTATCTTAGAAATTAGAAATATTTTTTATATATCTACATTTCAAAGGAATTTTGGGGCCAACCCAAGGCAAAGTGATGGCAAAGCGAATGCAAATCCATTCTACGAGCAGGAGAATGCCAAAAATTGCTTTATTTCGATACATACTGTTGTACCATGGCGTTATATGGAGAATATCAAGGAGAAGCAATCAGCTGATGGAATTAAAACACCTGATACTGAATTCGCCTTGGGTCAACCCAAAATGAAAATAAAAGTTGAAAAAATAAGGAAGTGGCTCTTCGTCTGGAGGAAAAAAATCGTTAAAAACTTTTAAATTTTCTTCTTTTAAATTTTTATTTTTCGTCTTAAAGTCAAATCACGTATCAAGTTTCGTCTCTTCATTGGTCGTTAGTAATAAATTATCGCAAATTTTTTTTCTATTTTTGAAATTTTTGTATAGATTTTTTTAATAAGAGCGTGGTTGCCAACCAATTTTGTTGATTTTCATTAAGTGAATGTACAGTAGCGGGTACAACCCCCTTGACGAATTTCGGCGTGATATCTTCAACGGCTTTGGATTTACGACTTCAAAGACTAAAATTTTCTTCCTCGAAATGTAGCCGGTGCCACGCTCATTTTCCAAAATTTTTCCAAATTCATATTTCCTGTCATAAAGTTAACCCACATATTAAGTTTCATCACTTTATCTATCTTTCATAAAGAATTATCACATTTTATTCCATTTTTCGAAATTTTTGAAAACGAAAAAGTAGACGTGGTAATAGCTCGATTTCGACAATCCATTCTAGGCACAGGTATGCCAGTATACCAAATTTTTTAAAAATGTCTCAATTTATATTTATAACCACTATAATCTCGTAAGGATTTTTTACTTGGGTGTAGCCATTTAGGATGATTTTCCCAATTAATCCCCTATTTGAAACATAATGAGACACAACAATTGAGTTATATCAATACGTGTAAAATATAAGCGAGCTGCCACCCAACCTTAACATATTTATCCCTTTTCATTTTCGCTGCCATCTTCGCTGCTTAGTTTGCCTACAAAGCTGCTTAGTTTGCTACAAAGGTTGCCACCTATTGCATATATATATATATATTGTGGCGAATGTTGACATCGCTATATTGTTAGTAAATAATCACAACAACTAGAACGGTAAGTGGCTACGCTTATGTACAAGGCAACGAAGTATATTCCACACATAACCAGCAGCACAAAGTGAAGATATATATCTCACATACACACATGTAGTCATCAGCTAAGAGAGGAAGTTGTTACTCACACATACACATGTATATAGCTGGGTAACCAAGCATGACATACAACTGTTCTTGAACACATGTTTGCGAAACGACTAGACCTTAGGGGAATTGGGCGAACGAGAAAACCGAGAGTATAAAAGCGGCACAAGCTGAGGAATCAGTAATCAGTTTGATTTAAACACGCTATTAGTTGTGAAGTATAATTGTAAAGTACTGTTCCCAAAGTAGACTAAATAAAGACCATTTTGCTATACTGAATATTGTAGTTATTTATTCGACAATTCAGCGATTCGAACGTTAGTAGAAGGTGCATAATAATCAGGAAATCCCCAAAATTCCTATACATATATATTTTTTTTGCGAAAACGGATATGCCAACATAGATATCAAACTAAATGTTTTTGACGTAGTTATACAATAAAGTCATTTTGAAGTAGCGGTTTGACACCCAGCCTTAACTCTATGTTTGGAAAACTATATATTTCTACATCGTGTAGCTAAAAACTTTCGGAGCAAATTTGAATCAGGCTTGAGCTTAGCTGAGTCACCCAGGAACACAATTATTATATTTGTATTTTCTGAAACTGAGTTCTTAATATTTTTTTTTATTGCTTCAGCTTAACAATTCTTAAGCTAAGCCATTTGCGGTTTATTTGCCGTCAAATTCAGCATACCACAAACCGCATACTCTGGAAAAGCACAACTTTAGAGTTTTGTGATACAAGCTAGCCTACAATCATATATTTACGCATACAAACACTCATGGACTGCAAACAGATATAGACGTGTACTGAAATATCTAAGAGAAACGAATATGACTTAATTGAAATAGTAAAACCCTTCTAGGGGCAATTTGGCTTAGCAGGTGTATTTCCTTTGGCAATTTTCTCACGCTCAGCTGGCTGACGTGCAAATGTATAATCATGTGTGAACATACATACATATGTATATAATCGTACATATGCACATATTTATTTACGCATTCTTGCGAAGGTATTTAGTTATAAACACATATATGTTCATATGTATGTAAGTACAATTGTGAGTATGTGAGTACGAATAGTAAACGCTAATAATAGAAAACTACACTTAATGACCTTCCCGCCACAGATTTATTACACATTTTTCCCTTTACACAAGAAAATCTATTTCAACATTATATTCTAGGTAAAGTATGCAAGCAAGGTCTTATTTTATGATGTTTGCTGTGTAGATGTGTTTCCAAGCAATTGCATCCGGTGCAACAAGTTGTTATATATGATTCTTGTACTAGGAAATTAGTGCATTGTTTAGAAAGTTTAAGTTTATTAAAAAAAAAAAACTTAATAAAATATTTTAAAGTTTTTTAGGGTGGGAAAGTTTAAGAATAAATTTGAAATGTGCTTGCTTAATGAGCAATAAGGTTATGAAAAGAAAGTTGTTGTAGTGCATAGTACTCTGGTATACGAGATGAAATTATGAGAGAGCTAAAAGAATTTGTTAAAAAAATATTCTCATAAAACTTAATACCTTACTCTAGCTTTTTGTCAATATCTGTTTTTACAGACGTGTCTTAACTCTTATGAACGGAAGTCGAGTAGGTAATTAAAACTTTCTGATAACAAATCGATAAGATTTCAATAATACTACTATAGGAAATTTTTAACAATCAGATAACAAATACTATAACACTAACGAAATGATAGTTTTTCGCCGATAAATCGATAGTTTTTCGATACAAAATCGAAAAAAGTATCCTCTTATATGAGGTAAGCGGGGGATTGCCCTCATTGCTTTTAAATGTATGAAAACATTTATTTGAAGCAATTTTGAATTCCTTAAATAATTTGGGAAACATTTGAACAGCTTGATATCAGGGTGGACAAAACGACAGCTCTTTCGATTATATCTTGTTAGTCTCTTCTGGTGTCTGACAATTTTTCTATCTTCTACTCCAAATTATAAAATAATTTTTCAATTATAGACATATTAAAAAAAAGCAATAATTATCATAAAAAAATTATTGTTCTGGGCTTGAGTTCGAATCGAATCTGGAATCCTTTATCAATGGGCCGATGGCACAAAAATAATTATTATTTTATTTTGAATGTTTTTGTTACATTTTTTTTATATTTTATTTTACTTTCTTTTTTTTTCTTTTGTTTTATTTAATTTTATTCTACTTTATTTTTATCTATACTTTATTTTGTTTTGTTTTAATTTATTTTATTTTATTTTTTGTTTTTTTTTTTTTGATATTTTTTAATTTAATGTTATTTTATCTATTTTTTTTATTTTTTTTTTAATTTATTTTATTTTTTTATATATTTTTCTATCATTATTTTATTTTGTTTCTTTTTATTTTATTACAATTTTTTTATTTTATTTTATTTTATTTTATCCATTGCTTGTTCTTTTATATTTCCTATAAATCTAACCAGAAACTGATCAAAGATGTTACAACCAACAAAATTCAATAGAGGAACACATTGCAACTTAAATCTAATTACCTAACCAAGTGCTTAGTTTTTGTAAGCACTTTTTGTAGCAGTAATAATAATCAGGCATTTGCTCATGTTTACTTTTGCTCTTTATTTACAGCAAAACAGCAGTGTATACATCTCTTAGTGCGATGGCATGCATACAAATTGTGCATATACTCAGAGATCTTTATTTGTATTGGTGTATATTAATTGCACACATTACGTCCGCATTTACACTCTACAGTCTTATATGTACACCCTTACATTCCAAATAAATATAAATAAATAAATATATATATAAATATGAATATTTGAATATAAATTTTAGTTTTTGGATATGCACATATATTAAATAGACATTTCTAAAATAAATATATTACATTTTTGTATATCCCCCATATACCATACATTACATAGCCTGCGCTTACGCTTGCACTTAAGCTTTCACCTTACGCTAACACTCAGGATGGGGAGCCCTACCGTGAGCAAAGATGTTTACACATAAAAAAATCATTTTACTTCCAAAAGTCTACCAAGCACTATTAAACGTCTCTAAATACCCACTCCAGTTCAGTTGAAGTGTGAAAACTTAAATGCATCTCGCGTATTTTCCGATGGCATTGACCTTCCCTTATGCGTAATTTGTTCTTCTAACCTCTTCATTTTTCTTCTGTTCGTATTTACTCAAAAACTTTTTTAGTCTTTTATTGCTTTGCTGTACTTTTTTACGTTTTTTTGGGTCATTGATTTCATGCGGCCGCTTTTAGTCATCAACAAAAATTTACCAAATTGTTATGCTTTTATGTGCCGAGTGTTGGTTAACAAAAAACCTTTTGTTGTTAAAAAATTTAGTGTTGTACTTTAATTTTATTGCTCATATATTTAAATCTTTTTTTGTAGGTTTAACATTTGTAGTGCTTTTTTATTATTTCAATTTTAGGAGTAAGCACACTTGTAAGTACGTAGTTTACAGCAGCGAGCACAAAAATATCAGTGGCAATTTTTTCCATATATCGTTAGTTAAACTCTTTTTTTTTCTATTTTTTAATTTTCATGATTTTAGATAAAACTTTACTAAAATTTGTAACTGAAGCTAAACAAACTAAACTCAAAAACGGTTTCCAAAAAAACTTCGAAAGAATATTTGGAATGTTTCAAACATTTTACCTAGAGTTTTCTACTTTTGTTTTTTTTTAGAGTATGAAGTTTTGTAGCCCAATCGATTCTAGTTTAACAAAGTAGAAATTATAGGTTCACAAACTTAGCATTTAGTCTGGATAATTTTTTTGCCGAAGAGTGTTTCAAATATTTCTCCATAGTAGTAAAGAATCAAAAAGTAACGCTTTGCACCCTTTGTATGGAGGAAAATATAAAACAGCCTTCGGAAAAAGTATCAGAAGTTCAGAAAACCCTTATAAAAAGTTCGAAAGTTTCTTAAAACTTCCGTAAAAAATTTGGAATTATTCGGAAATATTTTTGAGCAGCCGTGTTGCTTAATGCATGAAAACATTTTAAAAAAATTATTTAATAAACTAAAGACGGAGACATGACAGACAAAATGAAAATACTGCGCAGTCTCATCTTACTTAGGACAGGAAGCACAAGGGCAGTACTGCCAAACTAATACTTCTGATACCAGGCTTCGAACCTATTTATAGCAGAGATTCTGCAGATGCCCGTGTAATATATCAACGCCAGATTCTCTACATAATAGTAGAAATAAAGCTAAAAGTTAACCAAAACATTATCATAGCTGCAAGAAAGGACGGTCAGTAAGCCAGCACCTTTTGGCCATAAGCCTCATACCTGATCGTAGTGTTGAAGGGTAGATGCGCAGAAAATTATCTACTATCCCATCCTCCTCAACGCGAAAAAGGCAGTTAGTACACTTCGTGCTTTAAGACACGTACCTATTTCTGGCAAAGACGGGCATACGTTTGGAACATGGCATATTCTCAGAAACAGATAATAGATCCTCGCGAAACCAAAGCAGATGCTAAGGAAATAATCCGCCATCTCAAGATCCTCAAGTAAGAAAAGGCTATAAAGAGAAGGAAACTACCATTTCCGTATTCTACATACACTTAGGATCTTAGGCGCAGATTTCGACAATGATACTAGCCCAACATCCTTTAGGATATAAAATATAAAGCCCTTCATGATTGGTATTATTGTATAGTTACTATATTTTATCAATTGCATAGGAAGCTTCGTAGTTGAAGGTGTAGTTATATGAGTCATCTATGAGTTCATTCAGATCTGCCCATGGCCAGAGATATATAATAGATCCAAGCGAATCCAAAGCAGAGGCCTAAAAAACAATCAGCCATATCATACTAAGCAGGGCATAAAAGGCTGTAAAGAGAATGGAACTAGCATTTCAGTATTCCACAGTACACTGTTATACGTCTTATGACCTTATTCGCAGTTTTCGACATTGATGCCAGCATAAAATCCGCTAGGGTATAAAATTTATAGCTCTTCATAGTTGGCATCGATTGCATTGCTACTATATTTCATCATTATGAAGGAAGCGTCGTCTTTGAAATTGTAGTAATATGAGTCATCTATAAGTCCTTTCAGATCTTTTTCGTAATTTGAAAATAACGTTATAGTGCGCATAACAGTCACTAAAAGCCTCCCAGCTTTTATCTTTGAATGCATATTTGATTAACCGGCCGCCATCGTATAGAGGTAGTCTGCTGGCTTACTCTACCCAAGCCTCATACTTATCATAGTCATTGAACAGAAACCGTAGAAATATTTTCAAAATAGGCTAGATCCTGGGTAGCGGTCTGGCAAGCCCTGCGTTGGGATTTCTGCCATGAAGGCTTATACATAAAAATTCGACTGCGATTTGGAGGTCGCTTAAAGTCGGCAGTTTTGAAGGAAAAGCTAAAAGCAGCACACCATAAGTGGGAAAAGAAAGTAAGCCTTAATATCTCATGAACTGAATGTGTAGAAGTTTGTCCAATGTCCAACATGAAAAACACTGTGAAGAACTAGAATTTTAGTTACAAAATAACTTCGTACTCTAGAAGTTTGATAGGGTGTATTTAACTTAATGCTTTGAGATCTGACAATTTCTGTTGCCTAATCGTATAAAAATAAAGAAGAAAATAGCGGACACTCTAAAACATATTCTCATATAAACTAATATATTTGTCACAGTTTTTCACCACAGCAGCCGCCACACATAATTTGCTGCAAATCCCACCAATATCATGCATCGATTATAAATCAATTTTTCGTGCTCACAACGTTAAACGCTACGGACACACACACACACACACACAAATAATCACACAAGCAGATGCATTAACACAAACCACAATTTCTTACTTACTAAGCACATGCCACCCCACTGTTAATATCTCCAACTTAAGTGACTATGACTTAAGCAGTCAAGTTTTTTTTTTGTTACATAAATGACACCAACTCCAATAGAGAGTTAAATTGCCACAACTTCTTGCTGCCATATGCAGGATTTACTACAACATGCTGCTGATAGTTTGTTGTATGTCGCCCAAAGCGCTTTTCAAACTACTAACAGCTTTGCTCTATTTCTTCCTCGCCTACTTTGGAAATTGTTTGGCAACTTAAAGCTATCGAGCCAACGTTCTATAATAAGTAACAGCTACGTTTGCCAACCGTGAAAAGCCAACAAAAATAACAACAACAACAAAAAACCAAAAAAAAAAATGGAATCAACTTAAGAAAATATCTCTGTTGTTGTGTGAAGCAAGCAGAGTTAGCACTTTGAAGTGCAAAAAGAAGTGCAGAAAAACTAAAATCAGAAAATTATTCGCACCAGGTGGGTTTTATTGATTTATCGCGCTAGCCATTGCATGCGCTAAAAAAAAAAAAAAAAAAAAAAACAACAACAACAAATGATAAAAGACAATTGCTTTTGTTGTAAAAAAATCTTGTGTAAAGTGGTTGCACATGTCGAGACGCTAAGTTAAAATGAACTTGTCTGCGACAAACAGTAAACAATTTGCCAAAGCACAAAAAAGACTAGGAAAAAAGTTAAAGCCTTTGTTGATTGCCTTCACTTCTGTTTAGCTAGAAAAAAGTGTATTATGAGAAACAGTTACGCATCTATTTGTAAGGATTTATAAGAATCTTAAAACAAAAGCAGCTACAACATCTAATATAAGTACATATGTATTTACTTATGTATATATTATGCAGTATAAAATTGCAGACGACGCACATGCTCCAAAGGAAAACCACATCCGTTGCGGCATCCGTTCGGCCCGTCAGCAGCTCTCTGGCAACGGCTCTGTCATCATCAGCAACTTGCGGCAGTTTGATTGGCATACTTGAATACTCGTAATATAGCAGATTTCTTGTAGTTTGTTTTTCAAGAATTTGATTTTTTAACTTTTTCCAGTAATTCTGCACATTGATGTTGTTGTTGCTGGTTAAAATTCGTATGCAGAGGCGTTTTACTTGTCATTTGAGCAAATTAAGTTGAAGTTTATACTAATTTTCCAATAATGGGTACTGAGATTAAGTATACATATTTAAGAAAAGATTAGAGCTGATCAAATATTAACTAAAACCAAGTAAGGAAGGCTAAGTTCGGGTGTAACCCAACATCACATACTCAGCTGAGAGATTAGCTGCGTTGGTTTCGCAGGGTTTCGTCGTGCGATGATTCCAAGGGCTTTTGATTTCGCCCTGCAGAACTTTTTCATTTTATTCTACTTAATATGGTAGGTGTCACACCCATTTTACAAAGTTTTTTCTAGAGTTATATTTTGCGTCAAAAAAACAATCCAATCACCATGTTTCATCCCTTTTTTCGCATTTGGTAGGATTCATACATTTTTGTTCGACCTATGGCATTAAAAGTATTCTAAACAAATTAAATGAAAAATGGAGGAGCCATTTCCATTTTGAAATTTTCTTTTATTTTGTTTTGGTCGCACCATATAATTACTGGAATTGAATGTTGACATAATTTACTTATATACTGTAAAGATATTAAATTTTTTGTTAAAATTTGTCTTTTCGCTTTATCCATCTTTGGAAATGAATTATCGCACTTTTTCGGTTTTTCGAAATTTTCGATATCGAAAAAGTGGGCGTGGTTATAATCCGATTTCGTTAATTATAAATGGCGATCTGAGATGAGTGCTCAGGAACTCAGATACCAAATTTCATTAAGATATCTCAAAATTTACTCAAGTTATCGTGTTAAGGACGGACGGACGGACATGGCTAAATGAATTTCTTTTTCGCCCAGATCATTTTGATATATAGAAGTCTATATCTATATCGATTAGTTTATGCCGTTACGGGGTACCGTTATGCGAACAACATTAATATACTCTCTGAGCTCTGCTCAGCTGAGTATAATAATGCTGCTCTGAAAGTAAACCACAATATTGAATGAGCGTATAAAGTTACCACAGAGGGTTGGATTGATTCAAGTGGAGTGATTCAAGAGGTCGTGTAGCGCAATCCTTTCTAGGGGTTGCCAGCGCTTTTTCAGACCAATTGTCAACCTCACCTACCCATGGCGAATACTGTTTCTTTAGCAGCCGAAACTCTGGCGACCTCATGTTCCATGGAAATAGAGGGTGAGGACGCCTTTTACATGAATGGTACTTGTTACCGGAACGTACCGGATCTCTCCAGCAAAGGACCGTCAACATCGATAGCACTCCACAAAACCTTTGCTGTTTCAGTTCCCAAACTATAACCTTCCTAAGTACGAAATTTCAAGCAAAATACTTGAGTTCGCTCTCTCGACAACTATTCGGTAAAAGAAAAGTTTGTTGCCGACAATTTGTATGTGTGAAGAGCGGCATTGACTGTTGAGCTATATGAGTATACAAAAAAAGTAGATTAGAGCGCAATATGTCTTTTGTTTATTTTTTCCAAGCATAGACGACTGCACTACGATCAGTTTAGGAATTCCTGGCCATGGTATAAAGTTAAATAATTTAATTATAGATTTGTTATGAAAATCACCATTGAAAAATATCCCTATGTAAATATGGGGAAGATAGATGTCACTCTAAGACTTGAACTAGAAAAATCCGTCCAGTATGTCGGCTTTTTTGCTCATAGCTAGTTCGACCTTTTAAATTTAGTAAGTTCTTGTGTACGTACGAAATTTATTGTTTTAGTGGTTGGCTTATGCGATTACAGCTCGTTAAAATTAAGTAAAATGTGCTAGTTTTATTTTGGAAATTTTTTTTTCGAAATATTTTCAGAAAGTAAGTTTGCTGACCGTCGCATAAACAGCTGTATAGTTTGATAACGAAATATATTTACAAGGTGAAAGTACCTTGCCATGTGTGAGTGCACCTTAAATTAAATAGGTAAGAAAATTTAATCAGTCATGTAACGATTTACCTCCTTACATGACTCAGTAGCTAGGCAAATGTTTTTCAAGGTATCTTAGTATTCAATCTTGTAGCACACTTAACCTTGCCTACATGATGCACACATAAATGTGTGTGTGTGTGTGTTCAAGTTTATCGATGTTGCAAACTTCTTTTGTGCCATGTCAATTGCTTATCGACTTGATTAGCATTTTTTCACAATCATGACACTTTTAACATCTGCTGGTGTTATGTAAACAAAAGATATTCAAAAAGGAATAAGTATGTACATATCTTCCTTTCCAAAAAAAAAAGGAGAGGTAATGTATATAAGACTATGTTAAGTACTAGACAAGTCAGAGTCCAACTTTTTTTCAATGCTGGAGAAATAAGTTAAGTTATACTCAAGGGGAATTAACACAAGCGCCAGAAGCCTACTACTACTAATTTCGACATAAGTATCTTAAAGATGAGTAATAATAATTTTTGTTGTTATATAAGATCGCGGGTTCGAATCGAGCTCAAGGCCTATCAATAATTACTTTATCTTATTATTGTTATGATAAATTTTTTTTAAATGAAAAAATTGTTTAAATTAGAATAGAAGAAAGAAAAAATGCAGACAACTGCCAAAACTCTTTGTAGATCCATTGTGGGAACTGCTAAAACAAATGCTCAGCTATTACAGCGGTTGTTTGTTTGTCTTCATTATTTCTACTTCTATCCTTTTTCTTGCCAATTGATTTTCACAGCGCTGCGACATCTGTTGAAGAATCGATGTGGAAATTGGACGAGAGATGAGTAATAATAAAAAGGAATTAAGGAGGTCATATTTCGGGTGAAGTTGTACAGTATATACCCAGCTGCGGGCCCTCACATATATATTAAGATGAAAAGAGAAATGTGACGACAATTAACCCTAGAAAGATAACGTACGTCTGAGAGACGTGTTCAAGTTTAAGGACCCTAAAGGTATAAAAAAATTTAAATTTTTTTCTCTGTTTTTTTTTTTTTGTAATCATTTATGTAATATATATATTCACCTGTTTTAAATGTTTTTTAAAGAAAAATATTTTTTTTTTTATTATACTAAAAATTAAGTTTGACTTGTCTTGGACTTGTACTTACAAAAATCAGTCTTTTTCGAAGGACCTCAGTTGATAGCAAAAAAATTAAAATAAAATACATTTGTTTGTACTTCAATTGAATGAATTAACTGTTTTGAACTATATTTATAAATGTTAGCTAAATTTACCATTTTAGGCAAAAATTACATATAAAATTTGTAGTCACGTAAAAGATAACGATACGTCTCTTAGACGTATTTTCAAAAAACAATCGTATATATTTCAGCAAATAAAAAAGTGACTAGTGAAAAACACCCCCTACTGACAAGCTGGTAATGGTAGCTGAGAAAACTGAGAATGAGAATGTTCTCTCTTTTCGATTGTGGGAGACTGAGAGCAAAATTAAAACGGCGTACGTCTCACAGACGTACGTTTTCTCACTAGGGTTAAATAACATGAAAGCTAAAATGTGCTACTACATATGCAAATATCGTCTTCCTTACGAAGCTTTAAAACATGCACTGTCATGGAAACAATAATCTTAACAAATATCTTGTTCGTCTTTGGTTTTAGAAGTTTTGTTAAGAGCTTTACTAAAAGGAGCGCAGCACTACAATTTTTTTGGCACAAAATACTTAAAATTAGTTACATAGTTACGTCCCACATATGTATATTAGGGCGAGTCGATTTGTGGGGAGGCATACCTCTAAAACGAATTCTGATGACCCCCCCCAATTGGGGTCGAACTTTTGGGTAGGGGCAAATTTTGATAAATCCCACTTTGACCCATTTAGAGTGCTCCAATCGAGTCCAAATGTATGACCGACCCCCACCAACTTTGGAGGCCCGACCTACCGATGCCAGTGGCACACCCCCTGGAACCCCCGGGGTTCACCATACAATCATGGTCAGTATAATTTAGATTCATACCGCAAAGCTTTTGAATTTTTTCTTACCATTAGGTTTTGAAAGAAATAAATTTCTTTAAAGTGGGCGTGGTTGCCAACAAATTTTGTTAATATTCACAAAGTGTTTTCATAGGACAATCACCATGCCAAAACTCTAAATATCTTCAAAGTGTTTATCTTTCGATTTCGCCCATTTTAAATACAAATATATTCTTGGTATACATTTCGTAAAGATATCTCTATTTTTACTCAAAAGTTTTCGTGTTATCGGATGGACGGAGGGATGTACATTGTACGATCAAATGATTTTGATCTAAGCAATTATATATCTATCTCGATTCTCAAAGTTATAAAACTATTGTGTATAAGTACACGCTAGGTATAAGAATAACCAAATTAGAAATCAAGTGACCAACAGTTCTAAGCAAAAAAGGGCCATTTTTTGTTTCAACACGAACAAAGTGGCAACGGTGGTACAAATGCACTCTGTAAACAAACAAGAATTTATGCTTGGAACTATTAACAAACAATCTCGGCTTCTTTTCCAAGTTGCACCTGTTCATTCGTTTACCAATCGGCGGCTTGCAGCTCGCCACAGCTCCCCAATGTGCGTGTTTACTAAGCACACACAGACACACATGCACACATTAAAATAATTGACTCAGAAATAAGAAAAGTAAATCTTGCTTTACTACACTTCATACTATTTGAGATATTCTCGACTAACTGGTTTCTGACTTGTTTTCAATGCATTGGGATTTTTCACTTATTCACATATTTATATATAGTATAAGTATGCATGAGTGTAAACTTATATTTATAAGTGTTGCAGCAGCACTATCTCCTTCATCATCGTCAATAATCGAAGCGGCATCCTCATAATCTCCTTCATGAGCTGGCGACTGTTTGCCCTCAAGGTTTGTTGTGAACTCGCTAGTCTCATCTTCTTAACTGATCAATGCGTGTGTTATGTTGTAGATTTTGTGTGTTGTTTTTTTTTTTTCTATTTTTTATTCCTGCATTTCTCGACAATTCCACTTCTGCTACACTTGTTCAATCCTCGGTTTTATGGAATAATTCGTCTTCAAATGCAAGCAAGCAAATCTAAAGGTAGGCAAGTGCATACATTCACGCGTACATATGTACATGTGAGGCTTATAGTATACAAGTGGACTGTTGGACCCTAGTCAAACACTTGGTTATTTATCTTGTTCGATACAACTTTTCAATAAATGCCTACCAAGAAAAACATGCAATAAAGCAGTGCAATTGAATAAAGAGAGTGAAAAGAAGCAATCGAGTCCAAGGGTAATCTCGCATAATGCAGCTGAAATGTGACGAAGGTATAAAAAAGAATAACTTACAAATGAATGCTACATAAATATTTGAGACGCACACCAACTTAAAAGTATATGATTGGGGATCCTGCTGCTGTTTAGGCGACTATGTCTATCTTTATACCTGCATTTCTGATCGTTTTTTGCGCCATTTCAATATTAAAAGCCGCAAGGTAAATCCTATACATCACCTTTTGTAACTGCCAACCAGTAGGGCGAGTTGACAAGCGTGACGAATTTATTGTATGAGGGGAAGAGAGTGTATGGTTGTACATGTACTTGAAATTTGATATCCATGAAATTTTTTACTAAAAAGAAAATACTAAAAGTTTATAGGTATGTAGTAGACAAAATTATGCTACAAATCTCAATTAAAGTTATAATAAAGCAAATAGTAACTACATTTCAGCTGAACAAGCATAAAATTAGAGGAATTATGTGTTGTGCTAGCAGTATCAGCAGACGTTTCTTTTTTTTTTTGTTAGATATTAATTTGTCTTCACAGTTCTTCTGCGCGCTTTCTCTTTTCGGCTCCTTTATTTTCTCCCAACACATCACACTTTCGGCCAAATATAACAAGATATTCAAGCTAGTGATGTCAAATAAGTGAGTTTATAAAATGATGAATATTGGAACGATTTTCCGTCATCCCTTGTCAAATTTGGTTTTGAGACAAACCGGTTTCGGCGTTGTGCCATCATCAGTGTCGATTTTCGTTCGTAAAATCTTACATGTAATTTGTATAATCGTAACTGTCGTCGTTGTGTTCTTAAAAGGTGATGCAGGCCATTGACATGGAAACAGTCTCTCTGACAATCAAATCTGCATGCGCCTACTGTTTAATCCTAATTGCGGACTACTACTAATTTTAAATGTCAACATCGCTTACAAAAATCGCATTAAGAGACGGTATTAATCCTAGTTCTCTCGTCTCGCAAGGTTATCAACTGTCATGTCTAATATTGTGATGTCGTACGAAATGACAAGTTTTCCTTCGCAACATTTTAAACTTGTTCTTAACTGTTTTAGCTGCTGTTGTTGATGTAGCGATAAAGAGACTCTCCGAAGGTTTTGGGGAGTCTTACCTATATTGATGGTCCTTTTCCGGATATTCATAGATCCGATACGTTCCAGTAACAAATACCATTACAATACAAGCCCGACCATTTCGGGAACTATTTGATATGACAACATTGAACTTTCTAGGCCACCCCGCCCTCCACCATCTGATTCCATGAGGAGCTTGGGATCGTCACAGTCTCGCCTGCTAAATATGTCTATCATACATTCATATTTGGTACAGGACTCGCTTAATGTAAGTGAGGTTGACAGTTGGGTTGCGGAAGCTGTGAATTGCGCTTATCAACCCCTTTTATCCCCAACTGTTTCAGTAGGTAGGTGGATCCGTAATAGTCGCTGCTTTTGTTTAATTAGTGTGGCTAACAACTGTCCCGCCGTGCAGCGAATTAGCACCAATACGGAGGTAGTCATTAGGCCTATATCCAAAGCTGTCGCTTAACGTGACTGTCTCCCATTTTTTCTGGAGGGTTAAGTCAAATAATTGTGACGAGGCAACATCGCATCGCACAACATTAGCTCAATTCACATTGCACCGTCACATACCATATCACATTAAATAAGCTCATGTGATATCACGTAAATGACTACAATTACAATTTTAAAGCTTCAATGGTTTGTTCGTTGTTTAAATAGAAGTATTGATATCATATCTTTAGCTAAGGCGTATCACATCAAATCAAGTAAAGTCATGTCAGATCACTTGGCATCAGGTGATTCTAATTGCTGTGCTTATGTTATGCAACCACAATAAACTTGTCTTTAAAAAGATGATTAAATTCAAACAAATTTTAATTAGTTGTCATCACTTGATAGCATATTATTATTCATATATATCACAAAAAACATAGCAACAGATTAAACAAACAAGAATTCCCCTAATATTGATGTCACTTACTGCTTATTTCAACTAAATAACGTTAAGTTGATGTTAACGGTTGATATCATACCATAAATTAAATCATATCACATCGGAGCAAAATCATGCCGTAGCACTTAACATATGTAAATGCTAATTTGATTATAAAATCTTCAATGATTAAATGGCTGCATAATTCAAAACAACGTCTTATTAGATTAAACTTAAGGTAAGCTTAAATAGCTGACAAAGCTTGTTATCATATGATTATTCACATCCCATCGTAAAACATAACAGATCAAACAAAAAAAAAAAAAATGCTTATATCTTGATTCCAAGTTTTACTTATTTCGACTAAATAAGTTCAAATAGATTGGAACGATTGATATAATATCACATCACAAAATATTATATCAGATCAATAATGTCATGCCGAATCACTCGATTTAAAATACTGCTAATTTCACTAAATACATTCAGTAATTCATTAGCTGTACAATTAATGTAAACTTCTCATTAAAAGGGCGTTCAACTCTTTTCAAGTTTAAATAGATGTGAACGATTAATATCAAATCGTACTCAAACTGGCATATCGTATCATATCTATTATTAAATCTTACCAGTAAAAGTAACATCCGATCATATAAAAATTAAACAAATCAGATAAAACGGAGTATGCAAACGGCTATTCCTCGATTTCATATGTGCTTACATCAAGGTATTAATTCAGCTTATACCATTCACATCCTATGATGATGTATCATACCAAATAGCTGTCAAAGTTGGTCTGTTAAGATCATATTACGTCACATCCATTAAAATGTTATATTATATATAATGTGATATCGACCCATTCGACACTAAGAATGATTATGATTTTTGAGTTATGACTTTATGTATGTTACATACGTTGTGCATACCAACGCAAATTAAATATGGTATAGTCAAATCGATGCATCGATCATAACATCAAAACAAAATAAACAATGTTATATAAACGATATTGTATAGGCTCTAAACTCGAGATATCAAAAAACATTGCATTAGGTCAATTCAGTCCTAACCAAATTGCAAGTAGTTTACGATCAATTTATTGAGATAATGTATACTTTAACACATCACCTCACATCATCTTAATATATAAAAAACACGTGTCACACAATTGAGGCCAATGGACTCCTAAACTACTGAACCGATTTTGAATTTGTTTTGCACCCCGTGTGTAGTTTGATCTAACTTGAAATATAGGATAGGTGATTGGGTGACTAGGGTCCTGAGATATAGGCCAAAACGTGGACCCGGGTACCCCTAGAGTGTGTTTATAGAATATGGATATCAAATGAAAGCTGTTGATGAGTGCTTTAGTAAGGGTAATTTTCATACCTTTGGGTGACTAGGGTCTCTAGATATAGGCCAAAACGTGGACCCGGGTACCCCTAAAGTGTGTTTATAGAATATGTATACCAAATGAAAGCTGTTGATGAGTGCTTTAGTAGAGGGTAATTTTCATACCCCTGGGTGACTAGGGTCTCGAGATACAGGCCAAAAAACGTGAACCCAGGTACCCCTAGAGTGTGTTTATAGAATATGGATATCAAATGAAAGCTGTTGATGAGTGCTTTATTAGAGGGTAATTTTCATACCGCTGGGTGACTCGGGTCTCGAGATATAGGCCAAAACGTGGACCTGGGTACCCCTAGAATGTGTTAATAGAATATGGATATCAAATGAAATCTGTGGATGAGTGCTTTAGCAGAGGGTAATTTTCATACCGCTGGGTGACTCGGGTCTCGAGATATAGGCCAAATCGTGGACCTGGGTACCCCTAAAGTGTGTTTATAGAATATGTATATCAAATGAAAGCTGTTGATGAGTGCTTTATTAGAGGGTAATTTTCATACCCCTGGGTGACTCGGGTCTCGAGATATAGGCCAAAACGTGGACCTGGGTACCCCTAGAATGTGTTAATAGAATATGGATATCAAATGAAATCTGTGGATGAGTGCTTTAGCAGAGGGTAATTTTCATACCCCTGGGTGACTAGGGTCTCGATATATAGGCCAAAACGTGGACCCGGGTACCCCTAAAGTGTGTTTATAGATTATGGATATCGAATGAAAGCTGTTGATGGGTGCTTTAGTAAGGGTAATTTTCATACCCTTGGGTGACTAGGGTCCCGAGATATAGGCCAAAACGTGGACCCGGGTACCCCTAGAGTGTGTTTATAGAATATGGATATCAAATGAAAGCTGTTGATGAGTGCTTTAGTAAGGGTAATTTTCATACCCTTGGGTGACTAGGGTCTCGAGATATAGGCCAAAACGTGGACCCGAGTACCCCTAAAGTGTGTTTATAGAATATGTATATCAAATGAAAGCTGTTGATGAGTGCTTTAGTAGAGGGTAATTTTAATACCCCTGGGTGACTAGGGTCTCGAGATATAGGCCAAAACGTGGACCCGGGTACCCCTAGAGTGTGTTTATAGAATATGGATATCAAATGAAAGCTGTTGATGAGTGCTTTATTAGAGGGTATTTTCATACCCCTGGGTGACTCGGGTCTGGAGATATAGGCCGAAACGTGGACCCGGGTACCCCTAGAGTGTGTTTATAGGATATGGATATCAAATGAAAGCTGTTGATGAGTGCTTTAGTAGAGGGTAATTTTCATACCCCTGGGTGGCTAGGGTCTCGAGATATAGGCCAAAACGTGGACCCGGGTACCCCTAGAATGTGTTTATAGAATGTGGATATCAAATGAAAGCTGTTGCTGAGTGCTTTATTAGAGGGTAATTTTCATACCCCTGGGTGACTAGGGTATCGAGATATAGGCCAAAACGTGGACCCGGGTACCCCTAAAATGTGTTTATAGAATATGGATATCAAATGAAATATGTGGATGAGTGCTTTAGCAGAGGGTAATTTTCATACCCCTGGGTGAATAGGGTCTCGAGATATAGGCCAAAACGTGGGCCAGTGAATGCCTGGACAGTGTTTATACAATATGGATATCAAATGAATGCTCTTGATGAGTGCTTTAGTACAGAGTAATATATTATACAGAGACGGACTGGGACTGGGATTATGACTAGGATTGGGACTGAGACTCGAAGTGGGATTGGGACTGGGACTGGAATAAAATACATACCACCTTCTGGGACAGGCAATAGGGATGCAGAAGAATGAGAAGAAATTGAGAGAAGAGAAAAGAGAGAAGGAGAACGAGATTGAGAAAGAGATAGAATGAGACGAAGATGGAGATATATGAAGCGAAAAAACGGAGGGAGGAGTGAATAAAAGGATTAGGAAAGAGTGAAGAGGGGGAGATGGCAGAGTCAGACGGAAAAAGCTTATTAAAATGTATGCAGATTGGCCAAATTTAGGGCAGGACAATGTCTTCGGGTCTTCTAGTATGATATAAATAATTCACATGTTAACTTTTATGTTAAGAACTTTGCTTGGGAATAGCTTGTGAATAGCATACAGTCTTCCGGCATGAATGTGCGCGATTACGTAATGCCAAATTACTTATGTATGTATATAGACAACCAAAAGCTCAATGATCGTTCAGATTCAGAGAAATTTGACATCAGAATAATCTTCTTTTTAATTAATAATATACACCCACATCCTTTTATATAACAAATTATATCTCCTTTAGTAAAAAAACAGAAACGTAATCCTATTCAACAGTTAAGTATTACCTGCGGTAATAATAGGTTTTAATTTATTAAAAAGTCTAAAACTAGATATGAATTACCAAAGCAGCTTAAAGTTCACCCACATTTGTTTCTTGTTTTAAAAATGACCACACATCGTACCTTTGAAATAGATATATATGTATATATGTTGGTATATTTGGCTCCTATTCTAATAAGCAGTTGTCAACATGGAGTTATGAATGTAGCTACATATGAATGCCTGTAGATACGTTAAAGAGTACAACTCAAAACAACTTCAAAGCCAGACAGCCGCATTTTCAGGTATGCTACTACTTCCTGTTGTTTCTACAAACAACAATATGTGGCAAGTAATAACACATCAATTCTAGTTGTGCTACCGATATTTTCAAACACTTTAATTGAAAGATATATATCTACAAAATGTATCAATATATGCAGAGGTGATCGTATTTTGGATTTGAATTTTTGTGGGTTGCTTGCAAATGATATAATATTGAAAGTAGTGATTGAATAGCGCCAATTACTATACACCGAAAAAATGGCGCTATTAAAATAAAATAAAAGGGTTTGGTTTTCTTGAAACTTATCGCATTTTAGTCAATTTATTTGAACAGAAGGAAAACTGTTGGGCTCAAGTTGAAAATATTCTGTAAATATTACAGATTTTCAACCGACCTTACTGGTTTTTTTTGTTAAAAGAACTGATTTATTTTAAAAGCGAGCAACTGTCAATATCATGATAATGCATCAGATAATGTTATAGATGAACTTATGCTCACGGCGCTATTTACTTTGTTTTTAGTTCCATGATACCACGGAACTCCCTGTCATAACAACAGGCTTCAATGTTATTTAAATGTTGACATAAATCCGTTATTTTTAAAGTTTCCTTTGGTGTTCTTAGGGTGACAGTAATCATTGTTAAGTTAATAGAGCTAAGGGATTTGACTATTGCAACGGTCAATTCAGAACCAAGAATGTAGGTGAAATTGGTTTAACAGCCTTTTGCGATGGATAAAAAGAATATAAGTTGACTTGACAGGAATATATGTTAAATTGACCCGTAATTCGCTGACTGTACAAGCTCTTTTCATTCAGTGTATTCGCCATTTACATGGTTGGTTGCTTGATGGGATAAGCCTTTTCAATATTGACGATCCATCCTGGGATACAGGAAAACTACCTCTTTGAACCAGTCTGATGTACATATACTGATATTAAATGATACTCTTTGACTTAATTAAAATGTTAATATTATGATAATTATTGTTACTGTCTTATATATTGGTATCTTAACTAATAGTACCAACCAATCACTTCCTGTTGAAATGGTTGTCGTTTTTTAGAGTTGCTTCTTTCCTTTTGATTTGGCATGCCTTTGTTGTTTTTATGAGAATATACATTTGTACAAATATGTTTATATTTTCCTTCTGTATTCAAGCAATTGTAAGTTTTTTTTGCTTTATTGTTCATACATTTGCATCTCGTTAAGTCGTTATTGGAAATCAAGTAGGCCGTTTCCTATATAAAATTGATTTTTTATTAATTTTTGTTGTAGAACTGCTGTACCTACTTTTTTACAATTACATACTTCACATATAACCCTCTTAAATATGTAACGTACATGCACATTAATTTGTTTACTTTCTTCTTTAACTGATCTTTTGCATACTTCAGTTGTACGCATTATCACGAAATAAAAGGGGAAAAAAGATAAGTAAGAAGAGTAACCTCGATTTAAATCTGCTGATATTTTTTTGACTTTCGTTCTGTGAACACCTGAATGCATAAAAAATCGAATTTTAGTTTAAAATTTTTTTTGTGTTTTTATTTTTTCTCTACTACCTCGTTTGTCACAATCTACACATACAAGCGCGTTAATAATATCATGCGATAAAAATCGATCCTGTGTATGAGGGAGAAAATTCAGCACAAAGCATAACGACTAAAAATGGTATTAAAGGCGCGATCAGAGCATTCTTCGTAAGATTGAACTGCCTACTTTTTTCATTAGTAATTTTATGCTTATGCCTGAGTAGTTAGCAGAGATCACTTCACAGGGCGCCATAACCCTTTGATGACAGCATAAAACTGTGTAGCAGGCGTCAACATTGGTTGCCTTCATCTTACGCAGTCCTCATAAATTATGGTCAAATGCCGATTTCTGAAAATTTGATGCTAGTTTTTTATTTTGTTCTTCCTACATGTCATTGCTGTGTTTTTTTTTTTTTTATTAATATACTGCAGCAGTAGCCATACTTAAAGAGTCCTGTTAAAGTAATATGTTTTTTGCTGCCTTCTTTGTTAGTCCAAATAGCACCCTACACTTATATTGAACGGTCATTGTTAATGTTTCGGCTTAGCTGGTATATCCTGCAGCAAATATTTTTACTTGTTAGTCACGCAACTGAGCTTATATAACCCTTGCACAAGTGATATGACATCTATACCTTGATTTTTGTATACTTATATATACTTGCATTTGATATTAGGGTGGGTTATACGTTGTAAAAAATTATTAAGAGTCATATTTCCACGTGCAAGTATTCGCGTGGCCCCAATTATCAGCTTATCTGTTTAAAAAATAAAGTTTACAGTCTCAAATTAGTGCTGAAAGAGTGGCGAAGACAATTCCGAAGCAGTCCCGAGATTATCTTAAAATGACGCGGAAATCATTTTGAAAATAACTTTGAAATTCTCCGTAAACAGCTCTTAATTGAACACCTAAAATGCCGAAAATGCTCCCAAAAATATACCGAAATTCGGAAATGGTACCGGAATATTCAGGAATTTATCCCGAAAACTATTCCAAAAACATTTCAGAATAGTCACAAAGTCATCTCATAAATGTCTTGAAATAAACCGAATAAATTATACCAAAAAAATTTTATGATTGAAATGATGCCAAAATAAGACACGAAATAGTCTCGAAGATAATCCTATTTGGAGTTCTCTTAAAATGTTTGAATATGAAGTTTTGTAGCTGAATAAATTTAAGCCTAAAATCGTACAATTTATGGGTTTCTCAAACTTCGCACTTCTATTGAAACATTTTTTTCGAAAGGTGCTTCAGATTTTCTTCCATATGAAAAAAAATGTTCACACTTTGCATGGAGAAATATCTGAAACACCATTCGCCAAAAAAATTGTCAAAAATCAATGTGAATTTTGAAAGACCTATAACCTGTACTTTTTGAGACTAAAATATATTCAGCTAGAAAACCGTATACTCAAAAATTCAGGGTAATCCGAAAAAAGTGTGAAATTTGCGGCACACTTTCTCGAATTTTTTCACAAATGATTCTGAGATTGGTTCATAAAAATTTTCTCTTAAAATATTGAAAATATAGAAAGAAGAACTTAATTGACAAAATTTTATAAAATTTTCCACTGCGAAATGTACGTAAAAATTTCTTGAATTTTCAAATTTTTTCAAAAACGATTCCGAGATTGGTTCATAGGAATTTTCACTTAAAATAAAAACTCAATTTAATTTATTCTATAAGAATTGCCACTACTTTTTTTCTGTTCGCTGCTGTATACATATTTATACCTAGATGTAACTAATTTGAATCAAAAATATTCACAGTTGTATGAATGCGCTCGAGACGTAACGTTACGCATTTTTCTAGAATATAAAGGTTGGGGACTAAAGATTTTCATAATGGACTCCCAATGAGATAATCTTTGTTAGATTCCATCTAGTATTGGCATCTTTTTCTTGATACTCACATTTTACAAAAAACAAGCTCGGATACCCTGGTCCACGCTTTCTTTTATATCTCCAGAAAATGTCAAAATATCGAGCTAAAGTCCACATAAAATATTCCTCATGAATTGGCGTTCGATTTGAACGTATTCAGACAGCAGAACTTCAAAGTGTAATCATCGTAGCAGAATATAGAGATATACCATCATGCAATGTTGACTTAGAGCAGAAGTCTGAATTTCATAGCACAATTGTGCTCTCATTTCTTATAAGAAGGTGCAATCACTTATCTTTCTTGGAGACTTTTGATTACACTTCAATATCTAAATCAAAATCGTCACAAAAGTTTGACCCACCCTAGTATATTAAATATCTCATTTTGTATGCCTGATTTCGCTTGTACAATTCACTTCTTTATGCATTTCATGAAAACAAAAAGCCGACAAACACTTGCTTCATACTTAAATACATACATATATGCACAAGTAATTATGTATACGTGACCATTGAAAGTTTTGTGCATATCCTTGCGTGAATATCACCCAAAGGATTCCAGGCTTAAGTCGGTTTAACTACAGAATGTGGTAATTACACGAGGATACTTTATTTAATAGGGGACTTCAAGACATAAAATAAACATTAACTTTGCTGCAAAAAGGAGGAAAAAAGTTGTCGTGTTATAAGAAATGCTGCAATGTGTAAATTCCTCGAAGGTCAAAAAGTTACATGACTTTGAGTGGTACGAAAATCTATTAAAAAAGATTTGTATCTGCTAAAATGCTAGACGAGGACATATAAATAGTATTTTTTTAAATAGCAGCTCCACCTATTGGTAATTTTATTTCACGTTCATAAGTAATTTAGATATGTTGTAACTATAGCTAAATCGGAACATAAAACGAGTTGCTCTCATCTTCTTTTTTTTCTTCTTCTTGATAAGGACAATCCGCGAAAGTTTTGAGAGTATTATCGGTGATGATGGCTCTTAGCTGGAAATTGATCCGGTAGATTCATGAAATTGGCACGAGAAATGCACTAAACCGACCATATCGGTAACGATGTGAATAACGACGTCGAGCCATCTAGTTCTAACGGGACGCATTCCCCATGCTGGTATATTATAAAGCCATTTGTTTTATAAGTTTTGACTCCCTAGTTCATCAAATGTAGAAAACTTTATATTATGAGATACCTAGAAGTAAGTGTATTTCAAGTACATATTTAGTTTAGTTTCACATGAAACTTCATTGAACTAAAAATCCATTTTTGTATATGATCTATTTCCTTAATATTGTTGGTCTATGTCGAATGAGCTCAGAGATAGGCCGATTAAAAAAACTGTTTCTGGTCGCTAAGTGACAATCCCGAATAATTATGGATTGAGTCACAATAATATCTAGAAATGCCTCCGAAATAAACCTGCAATGGTCTGGAAACAGTCCACTCCGAATCACATGAAATGGACTCAAGTGATAATTACATCAATCCCAGATTATCTTGGACCTTGATTTGAGTATATGAGACATTTACCAAATAATGTAATGAAAAATCAATCCCGAATTATTTGACGTAGAGTCTAAAATCATAGCTCAGAAATAGTCACCGAATGTTCTTTTAAACAATCCCATGTTATCAGGAAATAATCCTGAAATGATACACAAAATAGCTCCGAAATAATCACTAAAACAATTCGGAAACTATGCCGTAATTATGCCAAAATTTTAAGTTTATCTCAAAACAGCGCCGAAATGGTCTCGAAGAAGTTATGAAATATTATTTTCAACAATCTCGAAAGAGCTCCGAAACTATCTCAAGCATAATAACGATATGGTCCAAAAACACACATAAAGTTATTCCGAAACATTGCCAAAATCATTATGTTTATAATCACGAAATGATCTGCAGATGGTCGTTAAAACATATTGGGATTGTCACAGAATAGACTCGAAATGATCTCTCAAAATAACTAAATAATTCTTGGATTATCCCGAAATGGTTCCGAAATCATATTTAAAAAAATAAACCGCAAATAATTCTGAGTTAGTTCCGAAGGCTTATATAGAAGGTAAAAAAATGTTTGCAGAGATCGTTTTTCTTCACTAATGAAGCACTTGCTTAACTTGATTTAAGATGTGATTGTTGTATAATGGGTCCCATCGAAGACTAACACTTCATTATTCGCATGGAAAATTAGCACAGTTCATTATACTTATACGTGAAAGATAGTTCGTTGTTTGCGTATAAAACTAGAACGTCACAGTTGTTCAGCTGAAAGACTAACAAATTTCGGTTGTTTGAGTCGAAAACTGACACAATTGATATGAGCTAGAGCTCCACGCAAAGAGAACAAAATGTGTTAGCCTTCGACAGAAATACCAAATTTTGGTACTTTCTCATGAAATTTGTTAGTTTTCCATGGTATCAACAAAATAACAATCATTAGTGAAGAACAACGGTTTGTGAGCGCCCTCTACTAAAATATTGTACCTTTAATGGGCTAAGGGCCTTTGGGACTAACTATTTTCGAATCATTTGGGGACTGTTCTTGATATAGTGTCGCAACCATTTTGGGGCTATCTAATGATCATTAAGGTATTGTTAGGAATCATAGAATTTAATATTAAAATTAGTTATCGAAATGAGTTTCACTATTAAATGAGCTGTGCTTTTCGTTTTCAAATATTTTCCCAATTCTTATTTTGTTTTATTTCATTAAATTTTATACATTGTACTTTAAGTCATATAATTCTATTATTCAAATTTCAAACAATAATGCATATATTAAATGAAAAATTATTCACTTCATTCGTTGTGATTTTTTTTAATTAAAAGCAAATAACTTTTTTCAAAATACACGCAGAATGCAAAGAGCGTTGCTTAAAATGCAAATTACTGCCCACACACATAAATGTTTTATTGATTTTTGTTTGTTTATTTTTGCTCGTATAAATTTTTCATTAAATTTAATATTTGTTTTTCATTTTGGTATTTTTCCATATATAATACGACACTAATGACCATAAAGCTCTGTCGTGGAATTTTAGCTGTGCACTTCATTTGTTTTTTATTTTTTTATCTCAAAATGTATTGACCTTTTTTTTTTAACGACGGCTATTTTGGTGATTTATCGCTAAATGTGCCCAATAATAGAGTTGTTAACAACGCGACAGCTTCTTGGCTAGCTGCCTGGCACCAAGTCAAATCACTTCCATAAATAAACAAAGACAGAGGCTGCTGATTGTTTGACTGACATGCAACTGATAATATTTTATGTACATATGTTGTAGCTATTTTCGTTCATTTAATTGTTTTTGTATTTTTTTTTCATTTATAGCGTCGCTATGTCCAAAAAATTATTAATAAAAAAACATATTTGGCAAAAGTTTATCTTAATTATGATATTCGCCAAGAAAATACAGCATTTCATATTATTTGATTATTATTATCTTTTTTTTTCTATTTTCAGTGGAATAAGCGATTATGATGTATTGACTTTTTCTGTGCTAACAACTGCTTTTAAGGTGAGTTCGCTATTGTCTTTGTCTTGTGGCATAAAAAACTGTCAAAAAAAACAGATTGATTTAAGGTAAAGCTGTATTTTCATTTGGTCAAAATGACTGACATCAAAAACTGCCTCAAGCCAACTCGGTGCTCAGTTGTGGTCAAAAGTGTTCTCATTTTTTCACATTATACTGACACGAAGACGATAAAGCAGTGCGTGGTCAAATCTTACGCTAAAATTTTGTTTTCATTTATTTCACAGTCAGTTTTCCGTTGTTTCACACGCTTTAGAACTATTTATTAATTTGATGACTGTTGGCAAACGAATACAAATTACCAACATGTTGGCAAATGAAATTTGAATGTCAAATTCGTCATACCACTGGGCAATTGTCGTTTTCACTTGTAAGTCAATTTTTTTGTCACTTGTTGGTCAAAACGGAGGGCATGTGCATTCGACATTGTAGAACAAGCCATTTCATTGATGTTGCCAAGCGTATAGTTAAATTTGACCTAGTGAAAATCAAGCACAAGATAGAGACCGTTGTGAGGTTTTTAAAGAATATTTCATTTTTGTAGTTGCTCATATTTATACTCGTCACAAAAATTAGTAGACTCAAGTGGGAACTAAAAGAAATTCAGTCTACTACTTAAAAAATTTTATTAGTGGCCCTAACTACGGACGCGTAAACTCCTTTCCGTTTATTTCAAATACAGTGCATAGCCTTAGAACTTGCCGGGCGTCAGTTTTTAGGCCCTCAGTAATAATTCTTGAATGAAACCCATCATTAATAAAGTGCTCTAGTAAAGATCATTGTGTTATGTTGTTTAACGAATATGCGTCCATTTTTACCCTTAACTACCCGATAAGCTTTGACGTGACTATAGTGACGTATCTGAGCAGTAGTGTCCATTCGACACACCGAATGAATCACCTGCAAATCAGGGAAAAAACAAAATAGTTTTGAACGCAAACTTACTACTATTTAACATGATATGTGTGTTTAACATTGTAGGATTTACACACGATCTTAGAAAGTTGGCAGCCTTGCGCTTCTGGCCACGCATTTCCTGTTTGGTAGATTATATACAACTCCTTTGTTCTCTTGATTTCTCCCAAATGGATTGGGACGTCTAACGTTGATTCATCGAGTGCTACATCCTTCTTTGTCAACTCATCCGCCTTTTCGTTACCTTGCATTCCCCTAGGCGAAGATACTAACTTATTTTGTGCTTAACCATTTAAATTTTTATGGCAGTCCAACAAGGCGCGCCAGTCGATTTTTTGTTGGGCTCACTGGCGCCAATTTGTCACACCGAGGGAATTAAAACAAATTGTGGATATCTCACACTGATATATTGAAGTCTGAACCTATCTAAATTTCTTTATACCATTAAAGTTAACCGTTGTCGGATTAAAGTGCAACTAAAGTAATAAAACATTTATCGAACCTTTATTAATAAGTATCTCCAAAGTCAAAGACATTTCCTAGTCAACATTATATCTTGCGATTACTATTTTTTCTCCAAAAATTTTTTGTGTTATAAAAGCAAACGTTAATATAGTCGCTTTGTTAGTTAGTGTAATTTACAAAATTTTTCATTTTTGTTATCATGCTTATTGGCAGCTCATGTTACTTCTAAGCTGGGCACACAAATTGGGTATGTACATATGGCGCTTACAAATAGAGCTTTTGAGAGCCTATAATCAAAGACCAGTGTATTTAGGCCAACTTGTTATTTTCGCTTTTATTAATTTTTTGTTAAGCGTTTTGAATGTCAGATGCTATTACTAAGTCGACAAAAGGTTGTCTTGAGGCGTGTGTGGGCGCTAAATTGGTAACTTTACTGCCAGGAATGTCGACCATGATGATGGTAATGATGATGTGCTAGCGTACCAGTTATATTGTTTTTCGGAACCACCTTAATTTAATCAAATTTTTTTCTGTTTTTATGAGTTTCTGCATGAATATGCTACTTTTTTTAATTTTGACCTCTTTTTTGTTTTTGTTTTTTTTGTTTGTTATGTTAATAAGCCCGTACGAAAAAAGCTGTGAAGAAAGAAATTTAGGTTGTCAAACGAGATACAAACCAGAAACAAAATAACAGAAAAATGTAGAAAAGTAATATATCACCTGTCACCTTCGATTATTAATTACCAAAAATCACAATAACACAAAATAGTTGCGATGATTGTGGTGCCATCGAAGATTCTTCTCATACTTTATTGCTTAATGTTTATCATTTTTATGCAATAATTTCAGCTGATTTATTTCGAACAAATCTTAAAATTTTGGGGTGTGCCTCATGACTCAATGATATGCACTTTTTATCATCTGAGTATTTTGATTTATTTATAAACAAAGTTATAAAAGAAAGTTAGATATAAATGTTATGAGGCATAGAGAGGAAGTCGCAAGTTATTTTCTAAGAACCAGGGGCCGAATCGTAACATATGATCCGTGATCCAATGCCGTTTTTTAAATCACAATAGCTCCGAAATGGTGTATCGGATTAATTAAATATGTGAACTTGGGACAACGCATACTCACAAGATCCATAATATTAATTTTTTTTTAAAATAGTTGGACAACCTAATTTTTATCGCTTGAGTGAAAATAGCTTTCGATCCGTGATCGTTTGTTACAATTCCATAGCAGTGAAATGTTAAGAACTTTTCGACATTGTAATTTCCTTTCAATTAAGCACACGATTTTGCGATAGTAAAATTTAAATGGCGGCTGCCGTGGTGTGATGCTAGCGTGCTCCGCCTACCACACCGTATGCCCTGGGTTCACACCCCGGGCAAAGCAACACAAAATTTTAGAAATAAGGTTTTTCAATTAGAAGAAAATTTCTCTAAGCGGGGTCGCCCCTCGGCAGTGTTTGGCAAGCGCTCCGGGTGTATTTCTGCCATGAAAAGCTCTCAGTGAAAACTCATCTGCCTTGCAGATGCCGTTCGAAGTCGGCATAAAACAAGTAGGTCCCGTCCTGCCAATTTGTAGGGAAAATCAAGAGGAGCACGACGCAAGTTGGAAGAGAAGCTTGGCCTTAGATCTCTTCGGAGGTTATCGCGCCTTATATTTTTATTTTATTTTTTTATTTTTTCTTTTTTATTTAAATTTTTTGGTGGAACATTTCCAGAACTTTAGACCAAAAATCAGATAAATTTTTAACTGGTTTTGTACCTGTTACAAAAGTCATAGTCAAAAGACACTTTGTGTCGTATAGGTTATCGATAATCGCTCATCTCCAACCAACTCATAGAAATTAAGCCAGCCGAGAAGTAGCCAAAACTTAATTATGTGAGAATGAGTTCAAGGCTGAACCTTTGATGCTAGCTGAAAGTGGAGCTCCAAAAATTTTGAAGACAGAATCCGTAGAGTTTTCATGTTGGAGCAGTTGCAGCCTGAGCAGCGAAAGCTTTAATATGATTGCTTCATAAGAGCTGCCCGCAAGATGTCAGGGATAGTACTTCGTCGGCAAGAGACCCGCATTGTCAGTATGCTACGAACGGAGTAGTTGAGGGCGGATGCTACAAATGAACGCAGGAGTAGCCGAATAACTGAGGCATACTTTGAAGGATATGGAACATGACAACTGAGCGTCGGTACCATAACCAATAATCGCTACAGATGCGAGTAGTATCGGTCCGGCAACAGCTGGCCGACTTATACCAGCAGCGAATTCAAAGGGATGAAAGCGTCCATAATAAAGAGGTGTTGCGAATAGCGGCGTTTACCATTTGGCTAGTTAGTTGTCGAAAACACACCAACAACTTGTACTTCTCCGATAACAAAACGATAATTTTTGATAGCTTTTTGATAACATATCGATAAATTTTCAAAAAAAAGCCATTGACAAATCTACAACTTTCGATAACAAATAGAGAATTTTTTGACAACATATCCATAACTTTTTATAAATAATTTATAAAATCGCGAGTTTGAATCGAGCTGAAGGCCTAACAGTAATTATTTTATCATTATATTGTTATGATATATTTTTTCTTAATTGAAAAATTTTAAATTAGAATAGAAGAAAGAAAAAATGTAGACAACTGCCGAAGCTCGCTGTATAGATCCATTTCAGGAACTGCTAAATTCCTTCATCGGCAACGTTTAGGCGCCGCTGTTATAATCATTCAGCTATCACAGCGGTTGTTCATTTGCCTTCATAATTTCTACTTCTATTCGTTTCTTGCCAATTGATATTCACAGCACTCCGACATCTGTTACAGAATAGTTGTGAAAATGGGGCTTGTTTATGGCGATGATGTCTTGAGCTCCATTCAAACTCGCGATCTTACAAATAAGTAGGCCGATATAACACAAAAATTGTTAATAATTGATAACTTTTCGATAGTAAATCGGTAGCTTATCGAAAACAGTTCGACAACTTTTCGATTATATGTCGATAACTCTTGGACTACACACAGGCAACTCGTCGATAAGAAGTCGATAACTCATCAATAACCTTTGGTATCGATAGGAATAGGATATGACACAAATAACGAAACCGATAACTCTTGTACAAGAAACAGATAATACGCCAATGTCTCATCGAAAACAAACCAATAACTCATCGATAAACAAAGTCTTAACAAATTAGTTCGGGATTTGGTTCTAAACACTAGACTTAAGCTAACACTTACACCTTGCCCCTATATTCTACATTCCCCATACATCAAAAACTTCACTACATCGTTCTATATAATTTTCTGTTTCCGTTCGAGGAGCTTGATTACCACAACCACGTGCTTGTGAGCCGAATACCTACCGTATTTTTTGATATATTTATCTTGAATTATTTTCAAGGTGATATATTTCTCGCGTACATTAGTGTATCCTTTTTACTTCGAAATTTCCGGCAAATTCAGTCAAAATTTAGACCTTTAATTCTGCTATATTATCCTACTTCACACCACTAGATCAACAAATATGTGTGCCAGCAGATAAATTTTATTCTACCGTCATTACATTGCTATGGATTCAAAGTTGTTTACGTAAGCAAATAGTAATTTTGTCAAATAACCCAAAATCAGCAATAATTATTAACAAAAAAAATCTACTCTAAAGTAGCTACTTCACTCACTAAAATAGAGGAAAGCAGGTGGGGACAAACAAACTTACTAACTAAGTGCTATCAAAAACCATCCGCATACTCATCTTTAGATACATTGTATGAATCGTATGTACTTATGTTGTGTGTATGTATTATGCAAATATTTCATAGATATCTCTTCAAAGTTTGTTTATCATTCGTTTCGGATTGTGTTTGCTATTTGGTAAAACTACAAAAAATTGTGTAATAAAATGGAATGAAGCAGTAACAAAACTGAATGAAGCTGGGCTCCAAGAAATGCTGAGACAAGAGAAAGTTGAGGAAGAATGAAAAGAAAATGTAGACAACTTTGAAGCACTTTTTTAGAATGTGACACCAGTGACATGACAAGAAAGGATATTGAGGACACACAAACACATTGTAATTGTTTAAATGTATCTGTGCTGATTGTACGACAATTGAGGCTGTTAAATCAGCGTCGCATTGCTTCTTATCACATTTTGACATTTAATCAGCAATAAGCCGTGCTGCTAAGGGCGTACGATAGCGCAATCAGGCATTCAAAAGTAAGTGGCAGTGTTGAGGCTTGTACACAGCCGAATCGTGTGCCCTACCAACAATGATGAATGGGTGGTCGCAATCGCTTACTGCAAACAATGTGGGCAGAATTTCCTTCAGCAAGTAAGAGAAACAAACTTCTTATGCATATGTACATAGTCTACATTTGATACAGTCTGCAGTCTGCCTGGCAGCTTAGAACAGACGCCATTTTTTGCGCTATAAAGCTTTTGTTTATTCGGTTCTTTATATCTATGAGTTTAGTTAATAGAATCTTTTGTATACGAGTTGCAAAAGAACACCGAACAAACTCGAACCGCATGCTTAAGATCTGTACATTCGTCAAATTTTAATGCACCAGAATGACAAAATTCCTAAAACTGAGGAAAATAGTTATAAAAATTGCGACAATGTTAACATATAAAAGTAATTAAGAAAATTTTTGGAAAAATTTCCTGTCTTTGCATACAACTTATTATTTTTCATCAACCTTTTAGAATAAAAATTTCAAACAAAAATTTATTCAAATGTAAGAATTTTTTTTTCATTTCATTGTTCCACCGAACAAGAATTCCCCACCTCATTTACTCAATGAAATTTACCTGTCACCTCTTAAAATAAAAATAATATTTCGACTTGGAAACGATTTCCGATCTAGAATGTAAGAGTTGAACAAATGATGGCGTATTGGAGTAATGAGAGCAAAGGAAAGCAAAAAAAAAAACAGAAGGGAAAGGTGAGAAACCAAAACGGAAATTCGTACCAAAAGCGGACAGCGCGTTATCGACTTGTTAAGTTATTGTTGTTGTTGTAGCGATAAAAAATCTCCCCGAAGGTTTTGAGGAGTGATATCGCTGTTGATGGTTCTTTGCAGATGTAGATTCAGTACGTTGCGGTAATATCTCGGGAATGATTTAATAAGATCACATTGAACCTTCTAGGCTATCCTCACCCTAGTTTCATGAGGAACTTGGGGTAGCAAGAGCATCGCCTGCTAAATATGTGTTTGCTACATTCATATTTGCAACAGGATTCCTCTCGCGTAGGTGAAATTGGCACTTATTATCCTCGTTAATTTCACTCCTGGACAATAATCGATTTTTTATAGAAGTGTTAACAATTGGTTATTTATAACAACCATTATCGACGAGCTATCGGATTGTTATGGGTGTGTTATCCATTTCTTTTTAATGAGTTATCGGTTTGCTATCTATTTGTTATTGGCTTAGTGAGTAGGTATGGACGAGATATGGATGTGTTTTAAATTTGTTATCGATAAAAAACAGTATCGAAGAGCCAGCGATTTTTATCAACAGGTTATTGATTTTTAATCGATGATTTATCTATTTGTTGTCGAAAATGTATTGATTTTTTTTTATCGAAAAAGTATCGGTTTATTACAGAAAAGTTATTGGTTTGTTAACGAATTTTCGAATTACCTATTTTCTTATAGCGTGTAATCAATTTTGTATCGTATTATTATCGATGTGTTATCGACAATTTATCGGTTTGTTATTGAATTGTTAATGGTTAAGGCAACATTCTGAAGAGATCATTTACGGATCCCGCATAAGGCCACTAAAAATTGAGGAATTCCAGTACTATTCCCAATATTTAGTTGCCTGAACCGAAATATACAAAACAATATAGCAAAGTATTTTATTGTTTTGCATTCGCAAATATGTTCAAATGTTTATGTATGTGTATGTGTTCACTTAGAACCGAAGATGGTTTTTACTGATCGATTTCTTGAACTACGACACGCTACAAACCTGCTCTTACTCAACAATGTAGAACGACGAACTAAACGAACCTTTCCGGAGTTTGTGCCAAGACCATGACTCCCACACAAAACACTTGATAGCTCAGAATCCCTTTTATATTAAAGAAAGAGTTAACGCTTGACAAACCACTGCCCATCAATTTAACATTCATTTGTTTTTCAACTTGATGACAAAATATTACCCCAGTGTTTTTATGTTGGGGTGTAGAAAATATCTAACTCAACTCAATTCGTCACAGCATGTGGCGCCAGCGATTTGCAGTTCTGTTTGTATTTTTATTTATTTATTTTTTTGTTAATATCATTTACACAAGAACAAACGTTTAGAACATTTAGTAAAATAAACAAGTTCAGACTTACATATAAACTTAGCTACAAAATAGGCAACAATGTAAAAAATTGAAGGTTGAAAATATTGCCAAAATTTTAAGAAAATTAAATTTAAAATTTACTATGATTCGAATAAATGTTTGCTTTTGTCATGGGTAAGTGGGTCATTGAATATTCTTAAGAGATTGAATTCAGTTCATCTTTTGTTGTTTGTTAATTACTTGGCTTTTGATTCATCATGAATTAAGTATTTCATTCTTAAATTAACGATAGCTTTAACAAGGCGAAATTTCTGATTCATACTTAGATAATTAAAATTAAAAAATGACGTACACTGCGCTACATGAGTAAATTTGGTTCATGTTTTAAAACCAGAACCATTCAGCAGCTGTCTCTAAATTTTTCAGGGTGTTTTTGCTAAGAAATATTGGCTAGCAAAAAGTTAGCTTAGCATTAAAGAGACTATTCGGAGCCTATAATTTTTATAAGTTTAGGCAAAAAAAAAAAAGAAGACTTAACCGTGGTCAGTTTGGAATTAGAGTGTCTTGAAAACTGGATATGGTTGCTATCGCTCTCAATTTTTTATAGAATAAACTTCATCTCTATCACTTCGGTAAGATGTACTGAGCTCACGGCTAAAAAATTCGAAGTTTGTCACGTTGTCACATGGTGGTATATGGGTGGTTTTGCAATTTGGCGGTTACGACAGACGATATACTTATGTATGTACCACTAGCAGAAAAAAGAACATCGAAAGGTCTAGAAAAAACTTGTTAATCTAATTAATTGTGAGTTGTTTGGACAATAAAAAGAAGAAGGCACCAACCTTTCACCATGTATCACAATTTACGGTTTAAAAACATATATAGATCAGTTTTAATTTGATTTGGTAGTTGCCGGGATTTTTGAGGAACAACGTGATTTACGACGTGACTTAACAGTCAGAAGAACAACATGGCTCAAATCGCACTTCGTAATCACGATTACTTGTAATCGCAGGCGCGGAAACAATCACAGCTCCCGATATGCGGAACAATTAACTGCGTCAATGTGAATCAATGCTGATATATGTCGCAGTCGTAGTATACTAAGACATATTTTGCTAATAGTCATATTATAGCAGCTATTTGCACTTATGACAAGAGCTCTGACGAGGTTTGTGATCTTGTTTTGCAAAGCGTGATTGCCAACGGAACACAGATGTCATCACAGTCGGTAAGTCTGGCGATTCATGATACTTCAGTTTCTGTAACAAAACAAAATATTTATACGAATATTTGACAACAGATCAATTCAAAGTTGAATTTAATTTATGAGTACTTTTAAAAGTCCGGTGTCGCTGCACAGGATGAGGATTTCAAGCACTCTACTCAAGCTTAACTTAATTGGCGCTTAACCGTCTGAACGGTTATGGCCGTCCAACAAGGCGCGCCAGTCACTCCTTCGCTCCGCCAACCGCGCCAATTGGTCACACAAAGGGAGTTTAAATCGTTTTCCACCTGGTCCTTCCAACAGAGTGGGGGCTGCCCTCTACCTCTGCTTCCATAGACGGGTTCCGATAGAAACACTTTCTTGGCCGGAGCATCATCTTTCATTCGCATAACATGGCCTAGCCAGCGCAGCGGCTGCGTTTTAATTCGCTGGACTATGTTGATGTCTGCGTATAGCTCATACAGCTAATCATTAAACCTTCTTCGGTACTCGCCATCGTCAACGCGTAGAGGTCCATAAATCTTTCAAAGAACTTTTCTCTCGAACACTCCCAAAGCCGCTTCATCTGCTGTTGTCATGGTCCATGCTTCTGCCCCATATATCAGGACGGGTCCAATAAGTGACTTGTAGAGTATGATTTTCATTCGCCGAGAGAGAGTAACATTTATTTGCAAGATTGATTCTTCGCTGAATTTCAGTGCTGATGTTGTTGCTAGTGTTGATGTTGGTTGCGAAATAAACGAAGTCTTTTACTATTTTACTATTTTACTATTTCGAAATTATGGCTATGATAACAGATTCAAATGGTGGCTAATGATTTATGCAGACGATGTAGGAGAACGTGAGAAAAGCAACTCTAACTAGAAAGTGAAGAAGAACGTGAAGAAGGAACAGAAGAAGAAGTAGAATAATAAAATTATGACAAAGGTAGTAGCTCCAATGACCCAGAAGATGTTATCCGTAGTAGAAAAATTCAGAAATAATTTCAAATAAGTAGAGAATCAATCTATTTTGACGTTTAAATTTACCGAGTGAATTTGTACGATGCACGCTGGGGACGTTGCTATATTATGAAGATTTGAATATCTAATTCAGAAAAATTTTCTACATAAGACCTGATCAAATATTTTCTTAAAATAACGCATATACATATTTTGTGGAAATTTTTTGCTGGAGTTTTCTTCCCGTTTGTGTTCAATTCGAATTTTCTGATCTGGTCGTAACCTGGCCATTTATGGGTTATGATTGGTCGCAAGTCATCATCATCATTAACTGGCAGTGATTTTGACCGTTGTATAACAAGTAACGCTAGCTAGCACAGGCGAATTCAAATCTCTCCACTTGTCCGTTTCAAAGAGAGATCTCCTTCTCTACCTGTTCCCATGGACATACAGTTGGCATTACGAAGAGGACCATTCATCTTCAGAAAAACTTATCTCACATACATTTAGTGCCGTCCCATATTCTCTCGCTGTCTTTCATGACTTCGTACAGGCATGATGACAGACATATTGAGCGTATTTTTGTCTCAGAAGAGGGATGATTTTACTTTTCAATTAACTCTTTCTTGTTTGCAAGAATCCATTTCCGTGGATTTTTTCGTTGACATTGTTTTCGCCGTTCCCAAATACTCGATTTTATTTTCATCAATAATGACGTGGCTGTCAGAAATTACATTGCACTGGACTAATTATGTATTTTGAGAATCTGTATTCCTGGACTTATCGAAAGCCGAGATTACGTTGCAAAAATTTTATAAAATTTAGAGACAAATGTATTAATGTGTTATTTTTTCTTAAATTGAATTTAATAATTATCATTTTGTAGAGCAATTCAAAAATATTTTATAAAAACAAGAAGCTTAATTTAATATGCTCTTAAAATTTTCAAACAAATAAATCCTCAAGACTCAACAGTAAAATGCCACTCCGAATATATATTTGTAGGTATGTGTATTTACATATTTTATAAAAAGTTATTTTCCAAATGCAACTTTACTAATTTATTTACAAGCATTTCCCAATACAAACTCACATTGGAATCCTAAAGTGCATACAAATACACTTTTGAACTCTTGTAAATTTGCTTTTCTAACTGCCCTTGTAGAACAACATTTTTTGCTTATTTTTTTTACTCACTTTTGCCTACATTATTTTTACGTAATACGTCCTCTCCTAAACCTCAATGTGGGTTGTTCAACTCTGGAAGCAACAGTAATAGCACTCTAGATGAACAATACAAATCCACTACAATGTATGTATATTTGTATGTATGTATATGCATAAATATGAGTAACTATATGTGAATCCACTGTGTGATCCGATTAGAGACAACATGTAGGTGCAGTACTTGGCATAAAACACAAATCACACTAGGCAACCAAGCCAACATCCAAGTTGAGGGGTGTCCCATTCAAATAGACTCGACGAGCATTCAAGTTGACACAAAACCAATATTGTTACCATTGCCTTATAACTGTCAACATCAGCTGTAACAACAGCGAATACAATAGTAGTAGCAACAATATCAGCATCTGTTTTAAAGGTAGCAACAAGGAACGAACGGTAGCAATAGCAACAGTAGCTGTGCGCATACAACAAAAACCATTGAAGCCAATAGATAGAATAAAGCAACAACACACCACATAATATTTGACAATTTTGTAAATTTGCCTGGTGAACGAAGTGTCAGTCAAAAAGACAAATATTCGGCTAAAGACAAGCAGCATGAATGCCATGATTGACACCACGTGTGGTAGGTAGTGCTGCTGTTGTGGGTTTGAAATTAGATGAGGTGCATAGGCAAAGAGAAGGTTGAAACAATTTGACATAACTTTATGTACCACATATGAAAATTGTCAGAATTTTTGTGTGACAAGTACTTAAATATAAGGAAATATGGAAATAGCGTATTTATATTTATATTTATGTTTGAATGAAGTTCAAACGCCGCTCATCCTCTAATAGGAATGATTGTGATTGCCATTCATGCAAGCATCTCGTATATATGTAAATATCTTTACTATGTTTCATTAAAATTTTATTACATAAAAATCTCATTACGACATACCGTCAATCAACTTCTGCTCACCCAAGCTTGTTGTAAACTCAAGGGGTAGGTAGCTTGAGTTAAACCCTATAAATTTTCAACTAATTAAATGCGCTAAAAATTCTTATTTGATGCCTACCCCTAAGGCTTGAAGTAGAAAATTATTTGCGGTTTTGAACTGACCCAGGTTATCAGCTTTTCTGCTTATGTCGTTATTTTTTTAATGCAGTTTACAAAAACAAACTCTACTGGAGACAAGTAATTCTAACGTGAATACCCCTATTGTCTCTTTAAAAATATACTAACCTGAGTCATACCTCGCCCGTTATCTCGTAAGTCAAATACAATTTACAAAGCCCAGCACACATAAAACTTTAACGAAATAATTGGCGCTAGTAAAATCAACAAAACGGGTTTGTTCTTCTCAACTTAACAGACGTTCGGAAAAACTGATCACATTATGACTAATTAAACCGATTTTTTTGTCAAAATAAAACAAATTTTTTACACGTTTCAACAGAAGATGAACCGTTTGTCTAAAGCTAACAATATTCTGTAAAAATTTCAAAATCTCGATCAATATAACTGATTTTTCTGTTCAAAGAACTGATTTCTTCCGTAATTTCAACAGCGATGTGCATGGCAACAATTGAACGGAACATATATTGTGGTGCTTTTAGCACTGCCATCTTCTTATAATAGATTCATATTGTAACGAATTTACTGAAAATCCTCTTATTTTCAACCTTCTGCTAAGTTCGAATCACTAAACTGCTGAATAAATAACTCCACTATTCAATAATGCAAAATGGCCTTTATTAAAGTACTTCACAATAACACTTATACTTCGCTTGCTGATAGCTTGCTTAACTCAAACTGATTATCGCGCCTCTACTGTTGCTGCTTTTATACTGTGTGATTTCCTCGTTGCATCTTCTAGGCGCTTCCAGAATTGACTTAGTTATTGGTATATAATTATAACTACAGACGCACGTGTGTAGCTCTCATATGCGCGTGCATTTGTGAGCGACACTTCCACAATTACAATTGCATACCTTTAGGAGCATCTCAGATAAGATATTTGCATGTGTTTGTGCGTTGCTTCCCCGCTGCGTGTACGTTCATATGTGTAGACGTAATGATTGATTCGTTTATGTAGATACATAATGATTGATATATCGATGTGCATACAAGCCACTCTTAGCATCGGCTTAGAGATGACAGTGCCTCTTAGTGTTGCTAATATTCGTAACAATATGTATATTCGAAAGAAGAACTTCTTTAAAATTATCAAGCCGTTAATATTTTTTTGAGCGGTAAATCTTTTGGATAGGATTACTCCTTTTTGACTCAAAATGCTGGCAGGGTTTCTACATGTATGCTGTATGATATCTACACACTTTCAACTGTATTAACGGATGGACTAATCAATGTTTGACAATATGAGTTGAAGGGAAGTGATTTTTCTTTTGTTATTATTTTCCACTACTGTTGTAATAGAAAATTTCCAAATGAATCAAATTGTTATAAAAACGTTAGTATTAACAAAAAAATTAAAAACAAAAACTTGAAACCCAAATAAATTTTTGTTTCAATTTGTTAGATGATTTAAGAGAAATGTCAGAGTCTTAGATAAAAAAATTGAAGCTGTACTCTACTTTACTTACTCGTACTTTAGGCAGTACTTGTGCATATTAAGATCTGAAATGTTGTGAGACTTTTCCTTGATTTTTAATTATAATAGTGTGCGTTGCATGCCTCTGAGGAGATAAAGACCAAGTTTGCCGAGGGGAAATTTACAGATATATATTCTAGCATTTAATACTTTTATTAGTCCCCCCACGCTGGCACGAAACATTTGTGTCTGTAACAAAATGCACTGAAACTTGTCATTGCAGTACTTGATGTTAAGTAGTCATATACAGCTTAAAATACTTCTACTAACTGGCTTTTCTAGTTGTTCTAAACTATTTCTCAATGTGTCATATATGCGTTTGTAGTTTGCGTTTTTGATATTTCTAATAACTATACAAAGTAATTTGTACATAAGTGTTTAGGTATGCAAAGATACATTTGTACATGAATTCGAGTGATATGAAAGCCGATTATAATTAATTATAAGGGCTTCCTAAAATGGTTTATTGCATGCTACAAATGTGGAATGATATAAAGAGGATGCAACGAGAACGTAGGGTAAATATCTAAACATAGCTTTTGCATGAGAAAAAACAAAAACAAAAAATATGCATTTTGATTTAAATAAAAAAGCCAGTTAACTTTTTAATAATTAAAGCAAAACTACAAAAATTTGTTTGAATATTTTTTAATTGAATAATATAAATTGATATTTTTTGGATGATAAATAGAGAATTAACAATTTCGAGTACGGTTAGGATAAACTGGAGTATTTATTGTTTTACGTATACTAGATTCACTTTGGGATCTTCTAATGAACAATGGTTCGAGGTATCTGGTATGAGCTGCATGTGAGATATGATTCGTTTTCAAACTATATAATATGGCGGCCGCCGTGGTGTGATGGTAGCGTGCTCCGCCTACCACACCGAAGATCCTGGCTTCTCGCCCCGGGCAAAGCAACACCAAATTTTAGAAACAAGGTTTTTCAATTAGAAGAAAATTTTTCTAAGCGGTCTCGCCGCTCTGCAGTTTTTGCCAGGCACTCCGACTGTATTTCTTCCATGAAAAGCTCTCAGTTACAACTTATCTGTCTTGCAGATGTCGTTCGGTATAAAACAAGTAGGTCCCGTCCCGGCAATTCGTAAGGAAAATTAAAAGGAGTACGACACAAATTGGAAGAGAAGCTCGGCCTAAAACCTCTACAGAGGTTATCGCGCCTTACATTTATTTTTATTTTTTGATAATATGGGGTCAAACTTAGTACATATGTTACTACTGTACCAATATTGGGACGGTCATATTTTGAATAAACAAAATGGTTATATTCTCTTCCTTCTATCCTGTAAAGTATTGTTATTGATTACTTATTTGTAGAATTGAATATATAATAACCAAAACTGTGTGTTTCTTTTAAATATTCATTAAATGACTATGCTAAAATTAAAATAAATTTTTTAAATACTTTTATAGTGTGTTGAGTCATTACCGTTCTGACTACCCAAAACCAAAATTATATTTACACTGGCGTCAACACTTTTTCGGTATAATTTCTGGATAAGTTAATTATTTGGGTCAATACCTCGAAACCCTTTTGAGATGTTGAACATTGTGATAATTTTTGTACATTTCTGAACTCTAAATTTGATACCCATATTGTGCAAAGCAAATTTTTATACTACCTAGATCACATTTACAAATAGTTTTTCAAACTAATAAAAAGAACAAATTTTTCCCTAGGTCCTACAGATATGAGTGTAAATTTTCAGGAAGATCAATTTAGTTGATTAGATTTAAGGCACTGCTAACATTTGCAATTACTCAGGCAGAGCTTCTTTTAAATTTCGCAGGCTTGAAACTGGTTTCGTGGTAGCGTGCTCACTTACCATACATCAAAATCTTTAGAAAAAGTTTTTATCATTTAGAAAAAATGTCGAGCGGTCACACTGGTTTTTCATACACTTCTGACGTATTTCTATCATGAAAAGTTTCTCAGCGAAAATCATCTGCTTGCCGGTGTCATTCGGAGTAGGCATAAAATAAGTTTGTAGGTGCCGTCCCGCTAATTTGATGAAAGAAATAAAAAGAAGTACATTGGAAGAGAAGTTCGGCCCGAAACTCCTCGAAAATATTTCGCAGAAAAGTTTGGTAAGCGATTTCGCTTATTTTAACAGCACTGGCTAAAAGTGTATTATCTTCGTTTTATTTGTTTGAAACTAATAATTGGCTTTCATTATTTAAAACGACTGACATCAAAAACTGACTGAAACTGAACTTAAACTTTTGTTGTAGTGCGTGTTCAAATCCCACTCCCGGGAGAAAAGACTTTGAAGAGATTTACGAGGTATAATCGAAACAGCTGTCTCCTTGTCCGTCCTGATATCACGTTGTTCAAATTTTTCCCAAATTATTAAATAAATTAAATAAATAACAAAAAATTGCTTCATATAAATGTTTTCATATATTTAAAAGCAATTAGGGCAATCCCTGCTTAATTCATACAAATAAAATGAGTTTCATTCGAGGTCGAAAGCGTTTCCCGTAACGTCACATAACAGTTTCGAAGTCGATAAAGCAGTATGAGTCAAAACCCAAGCTAAAGTTTTGTGTTCATTTATTTCACAAACCGTTTCATTATTTCCATTTGTTGCACATAAGTAAATTGATGTGACTCCAATTGGCAAACGGAAAATAATGCCAGCATGTGGTCAAATGAAGTTTTAATATCAAATTTGTCATACCGTTGGACAATTTCCCTATTCACGGATTCGAAAAACTGTCAAGTGTTATTGTAGTCAAAATGACAAGTTTTGCCGTCAAATTTGACCTGCTGAAAAGCAAGCAATGCCTTGACACCAAATGAGCAGCGCGTCAGTTTAGTCAGTTTTTAGTGCCAGTAAATTTGACCTTATAAAAGTCAAGCATAAGTTATTTATTCTCATTTTCAGGACATATTAAGATAGCTTAAATTATAGAAAGTTTGAGCTGAGGTCGAAATTATTCAAGTAGTACTACTATATTAGTAATATTAAAAGATATGAACATTCAATTTGCTTTTAAACTTACCTCAATGAATTGCCTTTAAAGCACTTGGTCATACGTTGTCCGAGAAAGCTGAAAAAATAATAATAATCGAAAAAACCAATTAATAATATGCATTTTATTTAAGGTTGGGACTGCCCATCCCTGTGTAGAAGAAATAATTATGTGCATTGAAACCTCAGTATGTGACAGAAGCAACACGTTCACCCAATAATACGTTTTCAGTTCAGTTCTTATTAAGTCACTATATAAAAAATACAACTAGAAGTAGCTAAATATTATTTTTCTTTAGCTTTCATTTATTACTCGGAAGACTCGCTCCCAAATATCAGACGCGATTTTTCTGCAGTCCATAGCATCGTTAAAATTTTTCCAAACCAAACCAAGTCTTTTTACGTCATATTGATTTTACCGTGGCTTCGGCCTTTGTATGGCCCAGTACTCTATCCCTCTACCGCAGAAATCATAGTCCCAATATACATATGTGAAATATTTCAGTGATAAGACCAGAAATCACTCTTACTGCAGATCCCATACACGTTTAAAGAACAAAGATTGCCCTTGCTTTCTTTAAACTGAAAATTGATATCAAGTCTTGATGAATTTTTGTCCCAAGTCAATATTAACATATTCTATTCTATTCTATTCTATTCTATTCTATTCTATTCTATTCTATTCTATTCTATTCTATTCTATTCTATTCTATTCTATCTATTCTATTCTATTCTATTCTATTCTATTCTATTATATTCTATTCCATTATATTCTATTCTATTCTATTCTATTGTATTCTATTCTATTCTATTCTATTCTATTCTATTCTATTCTATTCTATTCTATTCTATTCTATTCTATTCCATTCTATTCTATTATATTCTATTCTATTCTATTCTATGCTATTCTATTCTATTCTATTCTATTCTATTATATTATATTCTATTCTTCTATTCTATTCTATTCTATTCTATTCTATTCTATTCTATTCTATTCCATTGTATTCTATTCTATTATATTCTATTCTATTATATTATATTCTATTCTATTCTATTCTATTCTATTCTATTCTATTCTATTCTATTCTATTCTATTTTATTATATTATATTCTATTATTCTATTTCATTCTATTCTATTCTATTCTATTCTTTTCTATTCTATTGTATTCTATTCTATTGTATTCTATTCTATTATATTCTATTCTATTCTATTCTATTCCATTCCATTCTATTATATTCTATTCTATTCTATTCTATTCTATTCCATTCTATTCTATTCTATTATATTATATTCTATTCTATTCTCAGATAAAATACACACACATTGTACGAAATGTCAAACAAGTGACTAAAAATGCAATGCGAAGCCATCTTGTGGTATTCTTTCGCATTTAGAGGACTTGTCTTTTCTTCAGCGCTTTTTAACCAGCGCTTTAACCAAAGAAAGACCTTGCTCTCTGTTTATACTCGCAGGGTATATTAATTTTGTTCGCATAACGGTACCCCGTAACGGCATAAACTAATCGAGATAGATATAGACTTATATATATCAACAAATTTGCTTCGTGCTCCTATTTGTTTTTTCCTACAAATTGGCGGAATGGGACTTAATTGTTTTATGCCGACTCCGAACGGCATCTGCAAGGTAGATGAGTTTTCACTGAGAGCTTTTAATGGCAGAAATACACTCGGAGTGCTTACCAAACACTGCCGAGCGGCGACCGCGCTTAGAAAAATTGTCTTCTAATTGAAAAAACTTGCTTCTAACGTTTTTGATGTTGAACCCAGGATCTTCGGTGTGGTAGGTGGAGCACGCTGCCATCACACCACGGCGGCCGGCACGTAAACACGATATCTTGAGTAAATTTTGAGGTATTTTAATGAAATTTGGTATGTAAGTTACTGGCCACTTATCTCAGAAAATGAACGAAATCGGACTATAACCACGTCCACTTTTTCGATATCGAAAATTTCGAAAACCCGAAAACGCGATAATTCATTACCAAAGACGGATAAAGCGATGAAACTTGGTAGGTGGTTTGATCTTATGACGCAGAATGGGAAATTAATATAATTTTGGACAATGGGCGTGGCATCGACCACTTTTAAAAGAAGGTAATTTAAAAGTTTTACAAGCCGCAATTTGGCAGCTGAGTATGTAATGTTCGGTTACACCCGAACTTAGCCTTCCTTACTAGTTGAAAAGAGTGTTTTTTACTCAACACTCCCCTATACTTCTTCAACCCTCCGAACGATATTACCTTAATCAAATGAGTAAGCCGTAAACTTCCCTTATCAGGGCGCATGTGTTTACATTTGCTTAGCAATATTTCAAAACGTAAAACTTAATTTCACGCATATGCTTTTTAAATCTTACTTTCATATAGTATTACCGCTTTAAGCTTTCGGTGTTCGTTTTGATTACTTATTCTCTTTTTAATTTAGCTAAAATTGTTTTATTATAAGACATTCAATGCAGCTGACGGCCAAATGCGACCCCTTCTGATAATCGAATGCTTTAACCACAATTGAATCTTTAGCCATATACGACAACATATACCCACCGTTTCTGCTTGTGTTTATTATATATTCTGTATATATGTGTTTACTTTATTACTTTTGCATTATTTATAAGCATTTTAACGCAAACACTCAGAACGTACCACAACAACCCTTATCAAATTTCGAGCTTAAATTTTTGTTTCATATTGAATTGAATACTTTTATAGTTATTTCACTTACGAAACTATCCTATTTAGAAATTTCTATTTGTTTTTTTTTTGCATGTCGATTTCATACTTTTGGTTGATTCATTTCTCTTGGAATGAATAGAAATACCATAAAGTGGCGCAACAGACTAATAAAAAAATTTACTTCACAGCTAGAACTAGTTAGATTAGTACTAGGCAAGTTTTTCATTGCTGCCAATATCACTTCATAACTACCCCGCTTCAAACATTTGATTTTTCAACCTATCAAATTTGTGATGCTTTATTTCAGTTGGCGTCATCCAAACAGTGATGCTGGGTTTTCACTAGGTCAAATTTAACCATATCAATTATAGCAGTTCGTCGTACGACGCCAAATGCGTTTGCTGTTTGTTTTGACTACAAACTGATTATTTAACTTATCAATTAGTGCAAATGGAGGTATGAGAAATAACGGGAAATGATACCCCTGGGTTTTGAAATAAATGACGACAAATTTTAGCCTAAGTGTTGGCCACACACTGCTTTATCGATTTCGAGTCAGTTATGTGACATAATGAAAGAGCATTTGACCCCAAATGACTAGCGGCTAAGTGTAAAGCAATTTTTGATATCAATCGTTTTGATTTTATGAATACCAAGCATATGGGCATAAGGTGAAAAATTTTTGACAGATAAATGCCCTTTTGTTTAAGTTTGACTTTAATGCTTGCCTTTCACTAGGTCAAATTTACAACAAACCTTGTTGTATCAATGTAATCGGTTTGCCAGTGCCGTCCGTTTGGACTATGAAGTGATAATTAAAATGGGAATTAAGTGAAACTGCTTACCTGTATGGCGAGTTTGGCATTCAAACTTCATTTACCAATATGTTGGCAATTTGGATTTGCAGCGTCAATTTATTATGTGACAGTGTGTCAATCAACGGGAAATAATACGGGTTGTAAAACAAATCAACATAAAATTTGAGGTTAGGTAATGAAAACACACTGCTTTATCGACTTTGAGTTAGTTATATGGCATAATTTACACACCTTTGACACTAAATTACCAGCGGGTCAGCTTGAGGCGGTGTTTTCTGTGGCTCATTTTGAGGTCATGAAAACCAGGCTTAAGAATAAAAAACTGTTTTATGTAGTCAGTGTAATGTTTTATAAGATTTTTGTTTTTTCTTGAAGATTAACTAGTTCAAAATTTATTAACCTAGGTGTGGTATCAATAGGCTATACAGATTTAATTCGTTTCCAGTGCAAATAAGCAATAACTTGAGTACTGTACCCGACGTTTCGATAATGGTTATAAGCATCTTTATGGGTTTTTGTGAACAATAATTTTCCTTTTTCTATTTTAGAAGTATTTCAAAATTCTGATCGTTCTATAATCTTAAACGTAAAGGCATATTTTTTAAATGCTCATTTCTCAACCTGGGATCATATGAAGGCAAATTGTTCCTTTCTCAACCCCTACGCCAAAAACATCTCTAAAGATAAACAACGTTGTTAGTAAGATTGAAAATTTTATACTTTTAAGCCTTTTGGTTTTTTTGTTCATTATTGAAGCAAGTATGCTTAAGGTTTGAACATCCTCTGCAGGATGACTCCAATGTACCTTATTATCTCCGGAAAAATAATAGCAACTGCTTCAACTTTTTCAAAAATTTCCTTGACTCAATTTAATAAAGCTTTTTAAACAACATACACAATCGATAATTTGGCTTAGCCATTATTGTTTGTAAATACACTGTACAACATATTGATAAATTTTGCTGAAGAGACTTATAGTCCAGTTCGTCTAATTCACTTTTAGTTTGATATATAAAGACTAAAATAGTCACGATATGACTTTCAGCCATGTCTGCTAAGTCCTGAAGTATTTAAGATTTTGTCCCCATGGAATATTAGTTCTTATAAAATAAGTCAAATTTCATACTAATACTTGGTAACTCCATCTTTTCTCCTTCCACCACTTTTCCACATTTCTCCCGAAGGCACCAGGTTGCTGCTACGTGTTGTTGCAACATGCTGCTAAAGATTTATGCCGCATTTTCAGCTCTGTGATAAAAAAAAACTACGGAAGGACTAATTGTCTCACCAGCAGGCTAGGGGCTTAGAATACACCCCCGGCAGATATGACTGTCGAAAGAAGCTACTTAAATACACAAATGATTCAAGGGGTTGTGTAGCGCAACCTTCAAGAGGTTGCCAGCGTAATTTATAACTTTTCCAACCCGTAATTTATAATTTTCCCGCATAGAAGCAGGGGATGGGAGATGAATGGCCTAGAATGTTCAATCTGGTCATATTAAATCGTTCCCAATATGGTCGGGCTTGAACCTTAATTGTGCTTGTTACCGGAACGTACCGGATCTATATCCGGCAAAGGACCATCAACATCGATAACACTTCCCACGACCTTCAGGGAGTGTCTTTATCGCTACAACAACAACAACAGAGACCAATCGTGGAGAGCTGAAATGTTAGTATGAGATGTTAAGCTTTGTACAGGGAGAAATATTTTCTAGGACACCTAAGTTGTAAGTCTTCAAGATTTGTAGCATTTTGCCCAAACGTCACTTGTGACCTCATAATCTTTAAGTGCAAATAAAAACAACTCAGGCATGCTGGGATATGAGAATGCTCTTTTTAAAGCCACAATTGTTATTCTGTTGCTAGAAAAGTTCTTATTTCGTATTTCAAGTCAAATTTGTAAGTGGTGATAAAAGTATGGTATTTATATGTTAAATATAACAAATTTTTAAAAAAGCGTATAGCTTGAAAAAGTCGTAAATGCATGAGCCCAAAACCAGTGGTACTCTAAGTTTGTAATTAAATAAAATTCATTAAATATAACAGATTTTTCTTAATTAAAATAAAATAAATTTTCTCATAAAATATTGCAAATTTTTTCGGAAAAATTTATTTTCTTCCTTAAACGGTTCAAATATGATCCAAAGATGCTACGAAGCTAAAATTAAATTTAAATGTCATTTCTTTAAAACTAAATAAGTGAATCGCATAGCTGATAGCGTAAGTCGTTAAATAAAATTTAATGAATCAAACTACAGTAACTATTCTGGGCCAAGATAGCTCGCATGTAACCCGAGCAACTACCTTCTAAGCTACTACTTCGGCACTTGTTTAGAGACAGTTGATTTTAATGTAGGGTAGCAACAAAGTACGTTTGCACGAATGTCCATGTCCTTAACTAACTTGTGTTAGCCCTTTTTATGCAACTTTATAAGTACGTTACAATTTTAGACATCTTTCTGTTTGGGCTTTGTTTTACTTTTCACCACCCTCACCCATATACACATATATGTACGTAAGTACACAATTTTACTCACAAAATGAGTCATACAAAGCACTGAGAAACAATGTTTCTAACATTGAGCAGGCGAAAATGCTGGCTCATACTTTCGTCTATTACCCCAACATTTGTATCATTTTGTACCTACTTGTTGTTTGATATACATATATATATTTTTTTTTTATTTCTATTTTCTATTATTTTTTTTTTTTTTCATTTTGTTACTTTGTGCCATTCGAAGCTTAGCGTTCAAACACTCCTTTCTGTAAGCTATTTTTTTTTCTTTCGGTTAACACCACCCACCCTAAATGAAAATAAATGGGTGCTTATAGCTTTTGTATTTTTGTCTTATACATAAATACGCAAGTATGTATGTCTGTATGCATAAAAATACTTAAGCGACCAACTTTGTAGAAAAGCAGTCGATGAACAGGGCTTTATGCACTTTCATTTGCATTTACTTAACATTTTTGCATTCAATAGCACACTAGAAATCAATAATCTACGATGGGATTGTTTATTTTAGTTTTACTTAAATATTACTTAAATATACACATTTTTACAATTTTACTTAAATATACACATATCTATTTTGATAAGTACGAACAAGAAAGAGCATAAATAAATAAGCATGAATCGGTAGCCAAACTCATCTGGTATTAAGTTTCAAGTATTTGAAATTTTCCAGTATAGGTATGTATGTACTTAAAATATTACCTTCGAGCTAGGGGTATTCATGATGCTGAGAAATTAATTACTGGAGATCCAATATATATTTTATCCCATACAAAAAAAAATTTGGTAAGCGCAACCGAATTACAGATAAATTCAACGGAAATTTCTGTCAAATTTTATCCAGCTATTGAATTAACTTCTCACAAATGGTTGATTCTGAATTGACCGCTTCAAAAGTCAAATCAACAAAAAAAATTATAAGATATTTAAAATGAAAAAATTCATTTAAAAATTGACAATTATTACTATCACCCTACGAATATGTACCAGTGAATACTGTTGGAATAACAGATTTTCGTAAATTTTTGGATTGCTGTGAAGGCTGTTGATATGGCACAGATTCCTGTCGCAACATGATCATAAAAACAAAGTAGTGAGCTCCATGACCGCAAGTTTATCTTTGAAATTAGCTGATATATTTGCATAACATTGACAGTACTTTGCTGTTGAAATTACCAATGATATCAGCTCTTTTAACAGAACAATAAGTTAGATTGATTGAAAATCTGTAATTTTTACAGAATATTGTTAACTTAAGGCCAACAGGTTATCCTCTGTTGAAATGACTAAGCAAATTTGTGTCATTGACAATAAAGCTCGTTTGAATTAACTATAAAGCAATGCAACTTAACGGGATTTCGGTTAGTTCAAGAACAGCATCCACAATTTGTTGATTTTTAATTCCGAACAGAGATCCAGTAACAAAAATCTATTCCGGAGCAGTTCTTCTTGTACGTTGTCAAAAATCTCACCTGTTTACAGTCATTCTCAGACATCATTTTAAAGCGCAAGGGTAACACTTACATCTGGACTCTACTTTGCAGTCTACGGTACCCGCGTAGGCCACTATGATGCCATCAAAATGTAATTTTTTTGCGGGTGTGTATCAAATATCAAGCTTCCAAGAGGGTATAGAGACCTATCTGCTAAATATTTTGAGTAACTTCTAAAAGCCCGATATCTAACTATAGAAACGCGTTATAGTCAAAGAAAGTTGGAGTTTACAGATGAAAATGTTCTTTGCTTGGATATGCCAAACACCACCTTTCTCGTCGTTCTCACAGAAGATGAACATCTGTAATAATTGCATGTTGGTATAGATTAACCTAAACAAGTCCAAAAGCGAAATAAACAAATGGGCTGTTATTAACTGTATTCTGATGGCAGCACTAAAAAATTGTGTTTTATCAGTTTCACGAAGAGGGGGCCCTCAGCTATCATTAATAGCTGTGGTTTTTTTTTATATCTATAAACGTTTACGCTTAAACTTTATATGGACTGCTAAGCGTCAAACTTTAAATATACCTCTGCAACATACAATTCATACTACTAAATACGCATTATACTCAGATGTAACTGAAATATGTGTCTATGTTTCACCACCATGTTACACTAATTCTATGTGTGTCCGCTATTCATCGCAACTGATTCAGCTATATGTTATACATTATGGCCACCAGAGGTTCGTGTCTCCGATTTTAGGTACACCCTGTTCTGTAGCTAGTTATTTAATCACTGCCGCTAGATTGGTCTCCTAAGCATTATCTAAGCGAGGATAAGCGTTTTTTTTACGCGCAAACGTAAACGTATACGCATGTAAAAAAAACACGGCTAATATGACGGATACGGGTGCCAAAAATAACAAAACACACTAAACTCAAAAAAATATTTGTTGGGGTTAGAATATGCTCACGGTAGATATACCTGTCGTAAAAGGCGACCATAATACCATGGCTAACCAATCCACGAGTAAAGTGATTTTACTCGAAAGGGAGCAGGGTGGACACTGGTATCACCCTGTGGGACTCTTGGCATGGTCTTGCTTGCATTCGGGTATCATCTCCTGTCCTGGGATGGCCCCCTTGTGGGAGCATCGCGGTGGCTGTGGTTTCAAATAAGAGTTCACTTTATGGCACGCTCTGAGTAGACTTGTTTTCCCCTGGGGCGTGCAAACCCAAGGGAATTCGGGCTCTTGCTTGTCGCAGTATACCCAATTTCATTGAAAAACTGGCCCTGAGGGGCAGACGAAAGAGTTGGTCACATCTCATAATTGTGGCAACCGGAGTGTAAACCGTTGAGAGATGAGGAAACGTATATCTATCGTCTTTTGAGATGTTTGAAGCTGCTTTAGACTGCGTTGCGAATAGGAGGCGTTCGATTGCCACATCCAAAAAATGTGGCAGATTTGGCGTTGTCAGACCACTGCAGTGTAGCGGACTGCATTTGCAAAGATATTTCTGATGCAAGAAAGCCCCCCAACGCAGGTCTATGGTTCGAAAGGTTGACCACAGCCCTAAATTGTGGAAAACCGGAGCATAATTTTGGAGAATAAAGAGGAAGTTTATACAACAAGCGAGTTTATTGGAGCTGTAAGCCACAGTAGCAAAAAATGATGAATATGTTAGCGCGTATATAATGCAGATCAAAGTTGCAAATAAAGCTGAATAGAACGTTTGGCTGGGTTCAGTTGCAACAAGATCTTAAACGCACAAGTACCTGTGACTAACGAGATGTATCTTGATGCGCAAGTGGTTTAGTACCATGTTTAGTGAAGATGTATCTTGCGAGTGTTTTTGTCGTAAATACTTGTGAGTATCACTGTCTGTTCTGTATTAAACAGTTTTATTCACAAGGAGTTATATGACGTTCTCACTCTATGGAATATTTAAGTAGCTATTCATGCTGGAAAGACACTTGCAATGATTGATTACATCGGTAGTTGGTTCACAGCGAACGGGCGTTTTTGATCATAACAAGGGAGGGAGGTGCCGCCCTTGTTGGAGGGAGGTGCCGCCTTCAAGCAATGTCTGGGCAAAACCAGCTCCGTCGTCAACAAAGTATTATATATCGTTGTGACACTGCAGGACAGAAAAGGTTGGTCACATTCCTTAATTGCGACAAAAACACAAATCTCAATCTGATTAACTTGTTAGTCAGATGTCGAGATTTCAAAATCAAAGGTGCCATTAATCCGAAATGGAAGGGGAGGGTGGATAGTCCTCCCCGGCCAAACCAAGGCTGGTCGACTTGAACACCCAGCTCACCGATTGGTACCAACTTGTTGGGCCGAAGATCAACGGACATTGATCTGTGTTTGACACCGTGGGGTAGGTCTTCTAAATATTACTGATATAATTTCACTTGCAGATAAACTTTTTGATTTAATTAATAAACCACATTCTTCTAAGATGTCTTCAATAGCTAGTATTGAAAATAATGTTCTTACACAATGTGTAAAAAATTTAACTGATTTAACTACTACAATTTTTCAAAATTTAAATCAAATTACTACCGATATCAATGAATTAAAAAATCAATCTGGATCTAGAGAAAGAAATCAATCTAACTTCAGAAATTTGTCTAGATCTAGAAGTTTTAATAATGATAATAATATATGTTGGTATCATCGAAAATTTAAACATAATGCTTACAAATGTATTAAACCCTGTAATTTTAATGTAAATAAAAATAATCTAAATTTAAAATCAAATTCTTTAAACTAAACAAATCCGTTATGACTGTGGGTAATAATGGAATTAATAATCAATCGTCCCACCGTCTATTCATATTTGATAAATTCAATAAATTAAATTTTTTAATTGATACAGGTGCTATAGTTTCAGTTATTCCTTCTTCAAAATTTAAAACTTATAAACGTTTTTCTGACCTTAAACTTTCGGCAGATAACGGATCTAACATAGAAACTTTTGGAACAAAGCTTTTAAAAATTGATTAAGTGTTAGAAGAGATTTTGAATTCCCTTTCATTCTTGCAGATATTTCTACTCCCATTATTGGTGCAATTTTTTAGAAAAATTTGGTATTTTGGTAGATATTAAAAATAAAGAAATTACAGATTTGAAAACAAAATTAAAAGTTTCTGGATCTTCTGGTTTTTGCGATATATTTTCCCTTAAGATTCCTATTTCAGAAAATAAATTTACAAATATTTTAAATGAACCTCCTCTTATTACGCGTGAACCTAATTATACTGAAAAAGTACAACACAAAACAGTTCACCGAATAGAAATAAAAGGAGTATCTCCTTTTTCTAAACCTCGTCGTCTAGATCCTATAAAATTAAAAATAGCAAAAACTGAATTTGAATTTTTAGTCAAAACTGGTATCTGTAGACCTTCTAACTCTCACATCGCTTCTCCACTCCATCTGGTCCCTAAGAAAGATCCAAATGACTGGAGACCTTGTGGAGATTACAGACGACTTAATTTTATAACAATACCAGATAGGTATCCCTTACCTCATATTCATGACCTTAACATAGATTTAAAAAATAAAAAGATATTTTCAAAAATTGACCTCATTCGTGCATATCACCAAATACCAATGGCAGAAGAAGATATTCACAAAACAGCTATAACAACCCATTCGGAATGTTTGAATTCGTACGAATGCCATTTGGATTACGAAACAGTGCTCAAACATTTCAACGTTTCATAAACGAAGTATTTTCAGGTTTAGATTTTGTTTTTGTCTATATTGACGACATATTAGTAGCTAGTAACAAAGAGGAAGAACATATATAACATTTAAAAAAAGTTTTTAAAATACTTGAGAAATATAATTTAAATATTAAACCTACAAAATGTATTTTCGGAGTTAAAAAATTGGACTTTCTAAGTTATGAAATTTCTAGTGAAGGAATCAGGCCTTCTTTTGAACGAGTTGAAATTATTTCTAATTTTGAAAAACCTCTCTCAATTAATAAATTACAAAAATTTTTAGGTATGGTGAATTATTACCATAGATATATTAAAATGTTAGCAAAACAACTTAGTCCACTACATGAAATGTTAAATTTTGCTATCAAAAATAAACTTAAAGAATTAAATTGGACAGAAAAAACTACTTCAGCTTTTGAAAATGTTAAGAAACTTTTTACACACAAAACACTACTCACTCACTTTCATAAAAATGGTGAACTATCACTTGCTGTAGATGCATCAAATGTTGCAATTGGAGCATCTAGCAAAATCAGATTGCTATAATAGAGAAAAAGTGAAGATAGCTCACAAACCAATAAACACATTGCAAAATATTTTTAACAAAACGAAATCCGAAATTCCTAAAACAGAAAAAAGTAATATTGTCTATAAAATCCCTTGTAATGGAAACAAAACAGAATCATGCAATAACATATATGTGGGAACAACGAAAGCAAAATTAAAATCTCGACTAGCGCAACATAAATCCGATTTTAAATATTGTCATGAAACTATTAACCAAAAAACAGCATTAATGACACACTGTGCAACGAAGACCCATTTTCCAGACTTTGATAAAACGACGATACTCCAACAAGAAACCAATTATAACAAAAGATTTACACTGGAAATGCTGCATATAATTAACACACCGACCAGCATAAGAATGAACTACAAGACGGACATCGATAATTGCGCGAGCTCCTACAGACATTTGATAACAAACAGACGGACAGTACAAAACTCCGCGTTAAGCAGTGAAGACGCGTAAAATAATGTATGTAAATAATGTTGTTTATGAATGTTTGTTTTGATGTTAATTGTTATTTTTATTTTGTTTATGTTTCTTTATATTGTTATAGTTAATCCTGAAGACGGTTACAGTAGGTAACCGAAATATATTGAAGAAAAAAACTCAACAATTTTTGAAAAATTTTATTTACAAAATTGGACCTCAAGCCGGCAAGAAAATTATTTATATAAAATCTATGAGAAAAGAAGGCAGTTAGAAAATTCGTTTATGTATGTGGTACACACATCGATTTTTATTTTCATTTCTGTTATTATGTAAGAACTCATACATATCAATATGTATTACAAACATGGATACTCCCAACTTCCAAGGGAAACATCAGCTAGCAACTTTGCACCCTACGCGACCAGAACATGACAAACCAAACACTTGCTTAAGAAAATGTTCTACAATATCCTTTTTATGTTATTAATGCATAAGAGAGTAGACTACATGACGACGGTAGCTAAAATGAGGACAGCATTCTGGTCGATGGTATTGTTTGTCGTCAGCTTTGTCAAAAGATGTCTGGGCGTCAAGTAGACGCCAAGCTTATGGCGTATGAACCATGCAATAGTTCGTGATGGTGCCGCTTTGCGCTCGTTTAAGTTTTATGACACAATTGCTTAGGAGCGATGAAGTCAACACACAAAGTAACCCTTCGAACTCTACGCAAAACAACCCCGCAACCCTACACGTCTTTTGTTTAGTTTTTTTTGATATGTGGGAGGTACTAAGGAAGAAGAATACGGTAGATGTGTTGTGGCTAGATATCTTAAGGCGTGTGCTGAGTGGAATAAGTGGTAAGGACGGAGTCTTGCAAAACGGAGTGTTGCTACAACAACAAAAACAGCGGAGTTTTGCAACATCAGTTCACCGCCAGCCACGCTAACAGCACCAGCGATACCAATGAAAGCAGCAACGACATCACCACTTAAATATAACAAAATAGTTAAGACCAACATCAACACCATTCAGAATATTATATCCGGCCTGGGGTGAAGTATGTACATTTGGCATACATACATACACGTATAGCAAGCAAATTTAGCGCCTCAATTGTCATAAAATATGTTCAGTATGAGTTACTGTAATAATTTCTCAACAAGGAAAGGGCAAGAAGTCGATAAATATGATATAAAGATATAACTGGTGCTCAATTTACATAGGTATACATATCTATATTATATATATATCTACATCAGTATGAATACATAATTGTTGGTCGCCATGAATAAGAAATGTTGACGGAAGTAAATTTTCGATGCTGTGTATGAGCACAATTTTTATACTCAGCTGAGCAGAGCTCACAGAGTGTATTAACTTTGTTCGCATAACGGTAATCCGTAACGGCGTAAACTAATCGAGATAGATATAGAATTCTATATATCAAAATGATCTGTGCGAAAAAAGAAATTTATTTAGCCATGTCCGTCCGTCCGTAAACACGATAACTTGAGTAAATTTCGAGTTATCTTAATGAAATTTGGTATGTAAGTTCCTGGGATCGCTATTTAAAATGAACGAAATCGGACTATAACACGCCCACTTTTCGATATCGAAAATTTCGAAAAGCCGATAAAGTGCGATAATTCATTACCAAAGACGGATAAAGCGATGAAACCTGGTAGGTAGGTTGACCTTATGACGCAGAATAGAAAATTAGTAAAATTTTGGACAAAAGGCGTGGCACCGCCCACTTTTAAAAGAAGGTAATTTAAAAGTTTTGCAAGCTGTAATTTGGTATTCGGTGAAGATATCATGATAAAATTTGGCAAGAGGGTTACTCTTATTACTATATGTGTGCTAAATAAAAAGTAGCAAAATCGGATGACGAACACGACAACTTAAAAAAAAATTTTTAAGTCAAATTTTAACAAAAAATTGAATTTCTTTACAGTATATAAGTAAATTATGTCAACATTCAACTCCAGTAATGATATGGTGTGACCAAAACAAAAATAAAAGAAAATTTCAAAATGGGCGTGGCTCCGCCCTTTTTCATTTAATTTGTCTAGAGCACTTTTAGTGTCGTAAGTGGAAAAAAAATTCACCAATCCTTTTGAAATTTGGTAAGGGCATAGCTTCTATGCCGGTAACTGTTTCTCTGAAAATGGCCGAAACCGAATTTTATACACAGTCGACCGTCTGTCCTTCCGCTCGGCCGTTAACACTATAACTTGAACAAAAATAGATATGTCCTTGCTAAACTTAGTTCACGTACTTATCTGAACTCACTTTATATTGGTATAAAAAATGGGCGAGATCCGCTTATAACCACGCCAACTTTTCCGATATAGAAAATTTGGAAAAATGAAAAAAATGCCATAATTCTATACCAAATACAAAAAAAAGGAATGAAACATGGTAATTGGATTGGTTTATTGACGTAAAATATATCTTTAGAAAAACTTTTGCAAAATGGGTGTGACACCTACCATATTAAGTAGAAGAAAGTGAAAAAGTTCTGCAGGGCGAAATCAAAATCCCTTGGAATCATGGCAGGAATACTGTTTGCGGTATTACATATATAAATAAATTAGCGGTACGCGACAGATGATGTTCTGGGTCACCCTGGTTGACATTTTGGTCGATATCTCGAAAACGCCTTCACATATACCACTAAGGGCGACTCCCTTTTAAAACCCTCATTAATATCTTTAACTTGATACCTATATCGTACAAACACATTCTAGAGTCATCCCTGGTCCATCTTTTTCGCGATATCTCGAAAATGCGTCTACCTGTAAAACTAAAGATCACTCTCTTCTAAAATACTCTTTAATACCTGCCATTTAATACCCATGTCATATAAACACATTCCAGGGTTACCCTTGGTTCATTTTCCTACATGGTGATTTTCCCTTATTTTGTCTCCAAAGCTCTCAGCTGAGTATGTAATGTTCGGTTAGAGCCGAACTTAGCCTTCCTTGCTTGTTACAGCTGTGAAAGTTGGTTCGACGGAGATGAATAGGATGTTAAATTTGGTTGTTTAATATCTTTAAATGGTATTTCTCATATGAGCAGATGAGCGGATATGCGTTATATGTAAATATGTATATATGTACATGTGCATCCACGTCACATCATGACGCTAGTAGCGGAATTACTATGGAATCTCATAGGATCAACTTTTCGCTCTGAAGTAAACTTGGATGAGGCCTGCGGACTTTGATGATTCCAAGAGGATACATATCCCAATTTTGTCGAAGCGGAAACCTTTCAACACTGCATGTGTAGTATAAAACTTGACTGGCAAAAATATTTGATATGCTGATATTAGTGTCAAAATTTAACTACCTAGAAACATCGGCTTAGCAAAATAGGTTTATAGAAGGAATAAACAATTAAATTTCTACTGGGATGGAGCGGAAAACAATTGGGAAAGAGACAGAGACGTAGCCAAAGGCAGAGAGAGAGGAGTGAATAAAAGGTGAAGGAAAAGGGGGATATAGGGGAAGAGAGAGTAAGAGGTAAAAACTTCTTTAAACTTATGCAGGTAGACCAAAGTTAGGGCAGAACAGCGTCTGACGGGTCTGCTAGTACAAACATAATTTGAAATTAATGGCTTAGATATCTGGTACACTTGTTGTATAAATATGTCCCTATACCACAAAAAAAAAAATTGTCCAAGCACCATAGGGCATATTCTAACATTGAGTTTTTTAATCTAAGAAGTATTATTTTAACATCCATTTATCGGGGTCTTTTTTTAGACGAAATGTTAACGTTGACATTTTCTCTCCAGTGTTTATTTTTAAATTATTTGTTTAATAATTTGGGAAACTTTTAAACAACTTGACATCAGAACGGACAAGGCGACAGATAGTTTGATTATCCCTTTTAAATATCTTTAAAGCCATTCCTTTAAAGCCTACGATGCACACTGGTCGGTCGTATATGGAGTTGGTGGCCAAAAATACTTCCAATAGAGATATCAACGTGAAACTTTGGTCACGTCTTTATAAATATGTGAGATTTATTTTTTCAAATATCAGTGCGGGTGATACCTTCATACCGACCCACAACCGTCCACTATCACCGCACGCATGCAATAAGTAATAGATGTGGGGGAAAAGTGGTAAGTTGTGTCTATCGCAAATACAATGTTTAGTAGGATTAAATAAAGAAATTAAAGTTATTAAAAGATCTTGCATACATAACAATAACAAAACAACAAACGCACACAAATATTTTCATTTGCATATCGTCGACTGAATAAAATAATATCGTATGTTACATGTGAGTACATATAACATACGACAATAATTTTTCAGGGTGACGCTATCAGAAAACTGTCGCAAACCATAGTTAATGGCAGAAGGTGGCAGCTGATATTAACACTTTGGAATCTTAAATCTTTGGCTAATAATAAGATGTAAGTCCCAACGTGAGGATCAGTGAGGAACCCAACTAAAACTTTAGCTGAAATTGAAATATTTGTGCAAATAAATAGTAATAAAGGCATTGGTGAAACTTTAAATAACAAAAAACAAACAGAACAAACTAAAGTTAGTATCTTTAGTTATTTCAAAATGAAGTAAATACCTTTGGCTTCAATATTGACTTTTATTTATTTCAATACAATGATATTTTATGTATTTTTAAATAGCTTAAACTTGCACTTTATTTTTAACTTGCTCACACTGCAAAAACTAACTAATACCATAACCTCACTTTTGAAGCTATTCTTAAAGAGTACAGTTAGAATACAACAACAACAAATATACCATGCCCTTCTAATAAGAGATACCGAGGACACATTTGGTGAGAAATTTTTAACTTGGCTTTTTTTTTTGCCTATGGAACCGACCACTGTGCGATGGTTAAAGTGTTACAAACGCATTCAGCCACGTCATGCCTAAGTTTTTATTAAATTATTTGTATTGAAAGCATTTCTTCTTAAATTGAAGCCAAGCGAGCCGTAAAGAGCTAAATATATTTTTATGCTAATGAAATTAGTAAAATTTTTAAATAAGCAATAAATATATCTATGAAAGCTCATATACATATTTATGACGTTCTTTCCATAATGGCTATAAGTATTCACAATTTGATCTTCTGATCGCGCATGTCATAAAAAATGACAAAGGATGTGCGGAGATAAGCTTTGAGCTTAACATTAATAATGCGAGTTGCTCATAGAGTTATTGTTCATATTACTGGAATATTGCCATCAGTTGACATCTCACAAAATCAATGCCATCGTCACTACTGCCAACAAAATAACCGCATGGACAATAATAATATTAGCAAATTAAGTTATATCTCCCAATGAACGACAGGAAAAAGTTCTGAAAGCTTTAAGAAAAACCTTAAATTTTCAATTCATCAGATCAAAAGCTCAAGCAAAATTTTAGTTTATAAATTTGTATAGGAAATAGTTTAGATGTTGTATATTGGAACAAAACTTCGATTGACCGCTCATAACAAATACAAAAACAACTACATTATAAGAGCTTTCATAATTGGCTGCCAAATTTTGACAATTGTCATGTTTGTAAGAATAAACAATGCAGTGAATTTTGTCAACTCTTAGAAATAAGGCTGCACATTTGATTTTCTGATAACAAAAAAAAATCTACCAAGTTCAATTTTTTTTTTAGAATAATTTCAAAAGACTGTGCCCGTCTCAAATTCTTATCATATTCTTAAGATTGAACCAAACTGTTTACTGGGATAACTAATGTATTAGAATAAGGACATGAAAACTAGTGGCGTTTTGTAGTTATAAGTTTTTGCTATAAACTCGCAGATCATAAAGCGATACATTCGGCTCTACTCGAATGATAGGCAATGAAAGAAGATACGCCATGTCTGAAGTGCGCTCTTAAGTTCGCATAGCGCTAAACATTTTCCGCTTCAATTTTTTTTTAGTAAACAAAGTTATTGGAAAATTGCAGATGGCAAAATCGTTACTGTTTATGAACAGAGGAAGAGGAAACGTTGTTTAGCAAATTCTAGATAAAATGTTAAAAGGTTTTACTTGCTACTACTTCAGTTTTGATATAAACAAGTAAGGAAAGTTAAGTTCAGGTGTAACCAAACATTACATACTCAGCTGAGAGCTTTGGAGACTAAATAAGGGAAAATCAACATTTAGCAAAATCAACCTAGAGTAACCCTGGAAGGTGTTTGGATGACATGAATTTTAAATGGAAGGTATTAAAGAGTATTTTAAAAGGGAGTGAGCCATAGTTCTGTAGGTGGACGCTATTTCGGGATATCGCCATAAAGGTGGACCAGGGGTGACTAGAATGCGTTTGTACGATATGGGTATCAAAGAAAAGTGTTAATGATTATTTAAGAGCGGCGGCCACCGTGGTGTGATGGTAGCGTGCTCCGCCTACCACACCGTATGCCCTGGGTTCGCCCCTCGGCAGTGTTTGGCAAACGCTCCGGGTATATTTCTGCCATAAAAAGCTCTCAGTGAAAGCTCATCTGCCTTGCAGATGCCGCTCGGAGTCGGCATAAAGCATGTAGGTCCGGTCCGGCCAATTTGTAGGGAAAATCAAGAGGAGCACGACGCAAATTGGAAGAGAAGCTCGGCCTTAGATCTCTTCGGAGGTTATCGCGCCCTACATTTATTTATTTAATGATTATTTAAAACGTAGTGGGCCTTAGTTCTATAGGTGGACGCCTTTTCGAGATATCGCCATAAGGGTGGACCAGGGGTGACTCTAGAATGTGTTTGTACGATATGGGTATCAAATTAAAGGTATTAATAAGGGTCTTACAAGGGAGGGGCCCTTAGTTGTATATGTGAAGAGTTTTCGGGATATTGACCAAAATGTTGACCAGGGTGACCCAGAACATCATATGTCGGGTACCGCTAATTTATTTATATATATAATACCACGAACAGTATTCCTGCCAAGATTACAAGGGCTTTTGATTTATCCCTGCAGAACTTTTTCATTTTCTTCTACTTAATATGGTAGGTGTCACACCCATTTTGCAAAGGTTTTTCTAAAGATATATTTTACGTCAATAAACCAATCCAATTACCATGTTTCTCTTTTTTCATATTTGGTATAGAATTATGGCATTTTTTCATTTTTGTAATTTTCGATACCGAAAACGCGGCCGTGGTCATAGTTGATTTACGGCCATTTTTTATGCGAAGATAAAGTGAGTTCAGATAAGTACGTGAACTAAGTTTAGTAAAGATAAATCGATTTTTGCTCAAGTTATCGTGTTAACGGCCGAGCGGAAGGGCAGACGGTCGACTGTGTATAAAAACTGGGCATGGCTTCAACCGATTTCGCCCATTTTCACAGAAAACAGTCACCGTCATAGAATCTATGCCCCTACCAAATTTCACAAGGATTGGTAAATTTTTGTTCAACTTATGGCATTAAAAGTATCCTAGACAAATTAAATGAAAAAGGGCGGAGCCACGCCCATTTTGAAATTTTCTTTTATTTTTTTATTTTGTTGTACCATATCATTACTGGAGTTGAATGTTGACATAATTTACTTATATACTGTAAAGATATTAAATTTTTTGTTAAAATTTACTTAAAAAAAAAATTTTTATGTGTGTGTGTTCGTCATCCGATTTTGCTAATTTTTATTTAGCACACATACAGTAATAGGAGTAACGTGCTTGTCAAATTTCATAATGTTATCTTCAACGACTGCCAAATTACAGCTTGCAAAACTTTTAAATTACCTTCTTTTAAAAGTCGGCGGTACCACGCCCATTGTCCAAAATTTTACTAATTTTGTATTTTGCGTCATAAGGTCAACGTACATACCAAGTTTCATCACTTTATCCGTCTCCGGTAATGAATTATCGCACTTTTTCGGTTTTTCGAAATTTTCGTTATCGAAAAAGTGGGCGTGGTTGTAGTCCGATTTCGTTCATTTTAAATGGCGATCTGAAATGAGCGCTCAGGAACCTACATACCGAATTTCATCAAGATACCTCAAAATTTACTCAAGTTATCGTGTTTACGGACGGACGGACATGGCTAAATGAATTTCTTTTTTCGCCCAGATCATTTTGATATATAAAAGCCTATATCTATCTCGAATAGTTTATGCCGTTACGGATTACCGTTATGCGAACGAGGTTAATATACTCTGTGAGCTCTGCTCAGCTGAGTATAAAAATATTTACTATTTATGTATGTAGTTATTTAGATATAATATAAAAAACATGTATTTTATTCCTGATGATGATTTGGTTAATGCGTTTTCAATTTTCCATTTTCAATTTGGATGCTTTTATAGAAAATTTTTTTTGTATGCTATACACAAACACATACCTGAACATACAGCAGCGAAAAGAAAAATAGCAGTGGCAGTTTTTTTTTTTTTTTTTCCAAATTTTGGCACTGAAATTCTTCTTCTCGTTTTCGGTATTTTAAGAAAACAAAAAATCTATGAATTTTATTACTAAAACTATGTAAATTCGAAAAATTCTAGAAAATTTTTCCGAAATTTCGAACTTTTTATTTGTTCTTTGTAAGTTTTTTGAGTATGCAGTTCGCATTGATTTTTGACAATTTTTTTCGAAGAGTGTGCCAGATTTTCTTCTATATAAAAAAAATGTTCACATTTTGTATGAAAAATACCCCTCGCAAATCAATGAAAAATTTGAGAGACTTGTGTTTTGGTACTAAATTTGATTGTGCTACAAAAATATTGAAAAATTGTGTTAAAAGCATACACAAAACAGAACGAATGGATATACCGAATTGCTTTACCAAAGGAATGTCCATAAGGTGGTTAATTTTTTATTTTTTAATATAAATGATAAAAAAACGAATAATATCAGAATCTCTTCGCGATTATTTAAGGTATAACTTTGGGACAACTTTAGGATCATTTCGAAACTACTTGGAAACCATTTCGAAAGGGTGGACTATTTTTGGAATTATTTCAGGACCTCTTCGGCATTATTTTAAGTATCACTTTGAGACAATCAGGATAATTTCGATATGGTCAAATTGGTACTGGAATAGCCTCGAAATAATATTGAAGATAATTTTTTAATTTTAGAATATACACAGTATTGAAACACAGAATATAATACTTTAATCTTTAGTTACACCTAAGCTGCAAAAAAAATAATATTTATTATTGGGACTCTGAGCACTATAGTCTTGTAAAGTAGCTAACACAAATAATAGGCAGTGAAAACTATAACCTTAACTAATATTGTCAGATCGATTTCAACACATCGCGAAATATTTTATTTTTGTAAACGAGACACACCTAAGGTTGTGTGTTTGATTAATGATAAATAAATAAATAAAAAAAAAAAGTCTTCAAAAATTTCTGAACGTATTTCGGATAATACAATTGCTCTAAAAATATTAGTAAAATAACAAATATTCTCTGCAAATGCCTGTCTCTGAGTTGTGAAGAGGTTACTAAATTCATTATGACCTTCGACAAATATATTGAATTATTTTGGAAGATCTTTGGTCATTTTTTGTTATGTCGCTTCATTGTTTAGTTGTGCGCTTTTTGAGTTCTTCGTTACCTTCCTTTTCTTACATCTTGTGATTCATTTGAAGACAGGTAGAAGTCCGTAGTTCTAGCTTGTTGAGAATTTCTTGTTCACATTTATTAGTTTCGCTTTCTTAGTTCTCTTTTTCGTATTATAGTTTGAGTGATTCGACGTTCGAAGCGATATTTATTTCTTCTTTTATGATATCCCGTCTAAATTCCTTTTGTTTGGATATCTTCGCATTCGCCAGTATGTTCAATCTTTGTTCTCGTCTTTATTTGCTATTGAGAACACTTGTTTACGAAAATTTGTTTTGGTCTCTGGTGATGTTTTTGCGTTATTGAGTTTTCTTGCTCAACTTTCCTATGCTCTCACGAAATTTGGTTGCAAACTGACAGCAAGTTTGCCCTATGTCGCTATGTTGGGAAATCTGAAGTACCTAAATTGCGCTACCAAATTATGGTCTTATTGCTGTACTTATATTTTGGTCTAATATCTCTTTCAGTGTAAACATCTCATCGTCGAGTAAGAAGTTATTGAATTTTCTTGCTCAACTTTCCTATGCTCTCACGAAATTTGGTTGCAAACTGACAGCAAGTTTGCCCTATGTCGCTGTGTTGGGAAATCTGAAGTACCTAAATTACGCTACCAAATTATGGTCTTATTGCTGTACTTATATTTTGGTCTAATATCTCTTTCAGTGTAAACATCTCATCGTCGAGTAAGAAGTTTAACTTTAAAACAAAAAACACTATACGAACTACCCTTTATAAAGCACTTATATATATATAAATAAACATAGATGTTCATATGCTTTCCCCTTTCTATTAAATGCCATAATCTATACAAATAATTTAAAGCGTTGCACAAACAATCTCAGTTCAAAAAAAAAAGTTTAGAACCATACATTCGCAGCAGATCATGCAAAGAAGAGCAGTCAATAAAAAAAACCATTGAGTAGAAAAAGACTTTCAAAATTATTGGCATTAACTCAAATTTGTTTTTAGTACTGTTTTCTGTTATGTACGTCTGTATATATGTATGTAGCATCTCTTAATTTTTATTGAATTTGTTATGGCTGTTGTTATGTTCCATTTCACAATGTCCAAACAATTAATTTTCATTATTTCTTAGTCGATTTTTCTACTTAATTTAAGCCTATTTGTGCACATTTCACAAAACCGCCTGTCTGTCAGTCTAACAGTCTTTTCTACATATCTTTTTGGCGGCTGACTAATGAGAATAAATTATTTATGTCAGTTGCTTGAACCAATTTAGTGGAAGATTAACATTTATATGGCTTTAATGTTGATTGTGTTCAATAATTGACAAATGGCAATCAATTTTTAAGCCATACATGAAAGCTTATTGAAGTGTTAGTGCTTCTGTTTTAATGAGATCAAAAGCAATCGTAAAACTGCAGTAACTCGCTAGGAAAGCTCTAAGTGGACACAGTGGGGTATACATACGTATTAGTAACGTTTTAATAACACCAGCAGTTAATCTACCGTTAGTTATTAATTTTTTAGGTCTCTTGCATTAAGTTTTACAATGTCGTATAAAATCTGAGCTATAAAGTTTTGAAAATTTTCGAGTAGTGGAAATTTGTTAAATTGAAATTTAATTGGAAAAAACCCTAAGTTTATGAGACTTACACATAGTAAGATGAGAGATATGGGGAAGCATTATTTTATTCTATGGTGTTCTAAATAAGGAACGAAATCACTATTAAAAGGCATGTCCGTCAACATTAGATAGTTTCGAAAAATAATTATCACAGAATTTGTTTTTTTAATGTATTTTGAAGCAAGTACTGATACAGAGTAAAAAGAAAAGTTAACAGGATTAGCCTGGTTTCATTGGGACATTTGAGGCAGTGGGCCACCACAATGTCCAATAAGAATACTGCTTTCACTAAGTCAAAACTTGGCCATTTCAATGAAAATGGCTTGTCATACAACGTCAAATGCGTTTGCCTTCCGATTTGACCACAAGGTGACAATTATATCGACCAATAACTGAAAACGGCAATTTCACAACGGTATGGCAAATTTGACCTTTGGGAAGAGACGGTAAGGGAGAAAGAGACGCAGAAAAAGAGTTAGGCAGAGGGAAGAGTGACTAAAAAGATAAGGAAAAGGGGAAGAGGGGGAAGGGAGAGTAATAGGTGTAAACTGCTTAAAAGTTAATCAGATAGACCAAAGGTAGGGCATATGGTACGAATATAAAGTGAATATTTTCGAAAGGCTACCTTAATAATAAATCTCGAACAAATCGCACCATATGTATTATTTATTGAAATAGGTCGGATCCTGGTCCACAAAGAGCTACCTACCCCTTTACCAAATCTCAACCAAATCGGGCAATAGATACGGTAATCGGAACCGTCAGACGATGGTCTGTATACACGTAATTAGTGGGAAAAACGATTATATTCATTTCACCCGTCTCTTAAAAAGTACCCGAGTCCTAAAAAGTATCCGGTTCTGGGAATCTACCCCAAAAAGTACTCGGTTTTTAAAAAGGACCGGGTTCCTTATAGGTACCCAGTTTTAAAACGTACCCAAAAAATACCAGGTGATTTAATCAGTATACGTTCTTTAAAACGTACAGGGATCCGAAAAATAAAAGTTTTAAAAAATTACCCTTACCTTGTTGACCAGATTGTGCCATTTTGAAATACCCTTGAACACTCTCGAAAAATTTAATCAATATGTTGTTGTTGTAGCAGTGCTTTTCCTCATCCAATGGGTGTAACCGATCACAAATTGTCATCAATATCCTCCAACGGGAGTTCAAGGAAACTTGCTGTTTCAACAGGGGTGGACCATAATGAGAGGGGTGTTAGAGGCGTTGCTTCCACAATACAGTTGAAGAGATGGTTGGTGCCATGTGGGGATACGTTACAAGCAGGGCATATGTTTTGTATGTCGGGGTTGATTCTGGATAGGTAAGAGTTTAACCTGTTACAGTATCCAGATCTAAGTTGAGCTAGAGTGACTGGCATTTCTCTAGGGAGTATGCGTTCCTCTTCTGTGAGTTTAGGGTATTGTTCTTTGAGTACAGGATTCACCGGGCAATTCATGTCATAGAGGTCCGACGCCTGTTTGTGGAATTTCATCAATATCGATCCAGTAGCATAGGAGCAGTTCAGCGACGAGAACAGTCCAAAGAAACCTTACGTTCTGTGCCACAAAATTAAGTGTGGTGTTGATTTCTGTCAATAAAGTCAAAGTAATTGTTTGCCAAAAATATGAAGCAACAGAGAAAAGTAATGAACGAAAAACGTTAAAGTTGACGTGCAAAAATGTATAAAGACACAAACAAAAAAACCAACGATAAAAAAGGATTCAATAGAATAAAGGCCGACAAAACTGTGCAGCATGGCAAGGAGTAAGTACAGGGCAAAATATTAAATGACAGCCATTGACAGTAGTGGCGACAACAGCATACAACATACCCACATAATTGCAGACATATTTACGCCTACTTATTTTTAAGAGCAAGAGCAAACATATGCTGCTGATGGCACAAGTTGATATTTGAACAAAAAAAGGACAAATAAAATACTACCAATAGAGAAAAAATATAGAAAAGGTAAAAAAAAAATGAAGAGCAAAGCAACGAGTGTGTGTTTTGTAAATTGGTAACTGTAAACGACAATTTGTGGCATGCAATGCATATGATCTTTTTTTTGTTGGCAAATTTTTGCAGCTTCTCAGATAGGCAGTTATGAAAAAAGTAAAAGATTGTGGCTTAAGGCAACATTGGCATTTTATTTCGTTCCAATTTTCATTTCAAGCTTTTCTTTGGCAGCAGTACGTAAACAAAAAAAAAAAAAAATATTGCAACAATTTGAAGAGCAATTTTGTTGTATGCTTTATTATTTGCTTTTTGTTCGATATATTATTTATTTTTAATTTATTGAAAAACAATTTACTTTCGAATTTTTGTTTTTTGTGTGGCAATTTGGTTCACGCTCTCTCTGTGTTGATCAATACCTTGAAATAATTAATTTCAATTTAGTAACGGTAAATTTTGTTTCTCTCAACGTTTATTAAATTCGTGTTCAGTAACTTTCAATTTTTTTTTTACTTTATTTGGGTTTTTGCGTTGCGATATGTGAAGGTTTATTTTCAATGATGTATATTGGAACGATTTTCCGTCATCCCTTGTCAAATTTAGTTTTGAGACAAACCGGTTTCGGCGTTGTGCCATCATCAGTGTCGATTTTCATTCTGATCTGTATGAGCAGGTATTGTCAAATTGATGCTTGTGTATATTTAGTTATGTGTATGTGCTGTGTGTTCATTCTGAACCGAGGGTGGTTTACTAATCGATTTGTGTGGCTGACTGGGGTAGGTAGAAATCTGTGATTTTAGTCGTTTGACCTTCTTTGTCGGTTTTTTGTTTTGGTGTGTTAATTGTTTTGTGTTTATTTGTTGTTGTGTGTTTGTCTGTTGTACCTGTGTGATTAAGTTGTTTCCTGTAAACAAGTTTTAAAGGCTCGAATATTGTGTCAGAAATTTTGTTTATCTGTTCGTTTATTATTCTACCGTCGAATGTTTTCTGCTTGTAGATTTCCATGTTTTCGAGTACGTTGAGACGTCGGCCCTTTTCCTGTATGTGAAGAACCCTAACTGTTTTATTGATTTTTGCTGGGGAACATTCATTCTCGACCATGTGATTCGCGAAGTTATACTCGGGTATAATGTTTGGATTCCGTATTTTTTTTGCTGTAATCTCTAATATGTTCTCTGAACCTCGTTCTTATTTGCCGTCCTTTTTGTCCAATGTAACTATGCTGGCATCCGCAGGTGCCGTGGCTGCTAAACGGATCCTCTGAGTTAATGTTAGTTCTTAGTTTTCGACCTAGATTGTTCGATGTTTTGAATGCTGTGTTAATGTTGTATTTTTTAAGGAAGTTTGCCAATTTATATGTTGCTTTTCCAGTATATGTCATAGTCGTCCAGCTATTATTTTCATTTTCATTATTTCTTTTTGGTTCTCCATTTGTCCTTCTGAGCTTATCTACTAGTGCTTTTTTATATCCGTTGTTTGCAGCGATATTATATATGACCTCGAATTCTCTCTTGTATGCCTCTTGTGTAAGCGGTGTTCTTTCAAGTATATGTACCAAGTGCCTTAATGCTGCATTTTTATGCTGTTGAGGGTGATTTGAGGTATTGTGTATTATTGCGTCGGTGGCCGTTGACTTTCTATATATGTCATAGTTAAATCTTTTGGCTTCTTTATCAATATTTATCGTGAGGTCTAGATAGTTGATTCCTCCGTCTTTTTCGGTTTCCATTGTAAATTTTATATTTCCGTGCTGCTTGTTGAGGTACTCCAGTACAAGCTCTTCGTTATTAGTAGTCAAAACGCATATTATGTCATCCACGTATCTAGCATAAAATGACACGCCTAATTTGGACTTCAGCTCCTGTATGTACTTTTCTTCCAGATTTTGCATGAACACTTCCATAAGAATTGCTGATGTGGGGCTTCCCATTCCAAAACCGTTTGTTTGTCTATATATTTTATTGTTGAATTGAAAATAGTTTTGACGTAAAGTGGTTCTTAGCGTATTTGTGATTTGCATACTTTTACTTTGTTTTTTGTGTTATGAACTATTGTTGAGCTAACTATGTCCAAAGTCTCAGATAGTGGTATAGACATCATTTATCCACCCTGTCGGAAAATCAACCAAACAAGATAAGTCGTTTATTTTCAAATTAAATAAAAATTAAATAGAAAAATTTTAAGCACTTCTTTTATATAAATGGACAAAAATCAGCGAAAAATATCTCCTTATATAAAGACATATTCTTGCTAAACTTTGATTTTTAAATTTTGACATAGAAATTGCAAAAATATTTATGAGAAGTAAAAATATAAAAGTAGAGCGCACATTATTTGGATTGGAAAGTTGGTAGGAAAGGAGATATTATTAGTCATTCAATTGCGCTCCTTTGCATAAATATAAATAAATATTCATAAATATTTTTGCAATTTCTATGTCAAGATTTAAAAATCAAAGTTTAGCAAGAATATGTCTTTATATAAGGAGATATTTCTCACTGATTTTTGTCCATTTATATAAAGGAAGTGCTTAAACTTTTTTATTTTATTTTTATTTTCCTCCTTCCTTTGTTACGGCGTCTTAACCTATCTGTGAAGCTTCGTGTTTGTAGCTCAATGAGAAGTTACTAAAAAATCGATTGCAAGATTTGTATGAAAAGCGGACAAACATTCAACCGACCTAATATAAAGGAAGAAAAATACCCTTAGGTTTTGAAAGGAAAACATTTTTATTTCTATATGGACCACTAGCTATTAACCAGCGCGTTGCTGCCGCTGATAGACCGTGTTGAGAGTTTTTGTTATCTATTTTTCTAGCTGCTCCTTATAGTGCATTCTTTCATTTTTCACTCCTATTCCCCTCTTCTCCTCTCCCTTCCACCACATACTTTCTTTTTCTAAATAAATCCCCTACCTCTTCTTCTCCCGCGCCATCCTTTCACACTTGCTTCCCCCCCCCCCCCCCCCCCATCTGGTTTATAGCTTTAACTTTTCCCGCCCTTGTCCACATCTATGTCCCCATCCTTATCCCATTTGAATCTTATTTTCCCTCACCCCCATTTCCACCTCCCGCGAATCGAGTCATAAATAATATTCGTTTCATAGACTGGTTTTATTTATGATTATGGCGTGATTTCTGTGACCAAGAACTAAGTATATTGGACAATTTGCAGCCAAGAGGTATACCCGGCTATATTTCACTTTCCCGATATCTTGTGTTGTTGTGAGAAGAGCGTGATAATAAGGTCACAATCGAGAGAAGAAAAAAGCGCTACAAGTAGTGCGTCTTACTCGGGGAAAAAATTAGCGGAAACTAAACGAGCCTTCGCGATGGAACGGCAGCTTAATCCAATCAGAAAAGCTAATTGGAGAAGGGTATGAATCAGAGGGAAAAGAGATACCTCGGACAATAGCCTGCAGCATTGAGAAATGTGAAGCACTTAGCAGCAGGGGTCGAGAGTTTTGCTGCGAAAACCCCTCGGTACAGCAATCTAGGACTAAGAAGTGTAATTTTAATTGCCTGTTTTTGTCTAAAGAAGTAAAGGCCTCAATTTTATATAAAATAAAGAAAGGGTTTGGTTTTCGACGGCTAATATAAAAAGATCGTAACTTAAAAGTATTGTTAAAATTGCGTTTCTTAAATATGTCATGCTTTGCGATTTCTTTTAAAAATATTGTATTTAAACGAAAACACAGGAAGCTTGTAAAAATGCTTAAATTGAAAAAAAAATTGCCAATGTCTTGTAAAAGCAATTTAAAGTTTCTGCCACAAACTTTTTAAAAGGCTTTCTGAGAAACGAATTTTTAAAAGAATATACGAATAACTGTCCAGTGGCTCCTTGCTGCACTTGCCGTTCCTGCAATTCGATAAAATATTTTTCCGCATAACTTGACTGGCAAATCGAAAGGCGAGCTGCCCGGTTGAAACCCCTAAATATGCGGAATATTAGTGTTTACCCAACGTTGGGCGTCATTTTGCAGATAACTCATATGCACATTTTCAGGCACAAAAAGATCTTTGTGTTGTGTAAATCTTGAAATGGCGATGTTCTACTGAAAAAATTAAAACTTTAGACCAACTGCTCTGACAATGTTGATCGTGAAGCAACCTACCGCAGTTTTTCACTGTCTCTTACATACATATGTATATGTATGTACATCTAGTACGCTCAAACAAACACATACATATGTATGGATTAATGCAGGCCATCTATTTTCAATGACCTTCTAAGCGTTTATCAGTAAAATTGTGTAGTTTTGTGTAGTTGAAACATGCACATGTGTCTCTTTGGGTTGTACTTAAGCATGCGCATCAGTACCTGCTTGTATATTTTGGCATACTGCACTAGCCGCCTCTTTCAGTGACTCTAATTACATATGTACATAAGTGCTTATGTATGCTTTGTAATTTTTTAAAAGTGCTCATGTTGCAAGCCTTTAAGTACTTGCAACAATGTACTTAACGTATTCTAAAATGTTACATTAGCTGGGCTAATGCATTCTCATGCACATATATAAATACTTAAGCACAGTATATACATGTATATATGTAGGCAATATATGCATTGGCCTTTGACGAGGGCGCCACTACTTGAAATGTTTTCCAGTGTTACACATTTTTCAGCTCAATTTCGTTATATGCAAGTGTTCGGTAAGTGGTTTTCTTCTAAAAAAGTGTCTTTTATCTCAACTAACTATAGTATTATTGATTTATTGATTCTAAGCAATGGGTTTTAAACAAGTTTCCTATTTGTCATTTCTTCTGCGTTCTCTTTTTGCGTCCTAATCGTTTAACATAACATTTTTTATAAGCATTTACTTTCATAATATTCGTGTGTTTCAACAAGGCGGTGTATTTTGTCACTTTCTTCCAGAAAATATCTGATTTCTCATATTGCTTTATCACCGTGGTCTATATCTACATATATGCCTATCAAATATATGTTGCCTGTCCTGTCCACTTTTCAAATAAATTATGGTTCTGTTCTTGGAACGAAAGGCATATTTTATATTTAAAATATTTCAGGGAGCCAAATTACTATTTCCTTTATAATAAAAATCCTTCAGAAAAAATTATTTTCAGACTTCTCATTTTTTAGGTAATAATTCCGGTAATGAGATAATATGAAACAGTTCCTTTTATCCTTTAACCCAAAAAAAGCATGCCTTTACTGTGAAAGTGTTCGATTCCCGTATGAAAACAAAAAAAAAAAAAAAAAAAAAACTCCTAATTTTTTGATATACCTATACATGCAGTCGAAATTTTGTTTCATTACAACTCGTTTATTTCACATCCCATTTTAAGAATATATAGGAAATGATTGTGGTCTTCTGAAGCTCTATTATTTCTTCTAATGCCCTGTTGAGCTCTGCAGTCGTATGAATCGGCCTTTAAGAGGCTACAACTGGTTCCACAGACAATATGGAGCGTTCAAAGGGGCATAATTTTAAATTCAAAAAAAAAAAGGTTCCTGAAAATTCGTTCACTTCCCTATTTTTTTTCAATTTTTAGAAAATAAAAAAAACAGCAAAAAAATATTTTTTTTTCTTTAATTTGGAACTTTTTGTATTGAATAGGGACAGATATAATACAAAATCAAAATAAGGTGTGAGCGCAGGTATTTGATATGTAAACAAGCGTGTACGCAATTCTACGAGTTTTTTATTTCAATTATAAATTATCCTGAAATGGTCAAATATTACCCCGACATTAACTCGAAAATAATTCAGAAATAGTCTTCGAATAATTGCGACTTTTCCTGAAATTATTCCAAAAAATCGCAGAATGAGCAAAAATATACATACTGAGAAACTCATCCCGAAATATCTTGGCAATTATCGCGAATATATTTTCGAAATAATTCGTGAAATAATCCTTATAATATCCGGAAGCAATTCGTAAATAATACAAAAATATTTCTGGAACTATTTTGTAATGATCCCGAAAATAATTCCTTTCCAAATATCTACCAACATAGTCTTGTCAAAACTAAAGTAATTTTAACCTATCAGAGGCCTTTCACCAGGGATTTGTAAAAGTGGAAATTCTTTCAAACCATCATAGTATGCCAATATACAGGCCTGTTCTGAATTCTGACTCGTTTTGAAAAGTAAAACGACGCTGATTCCGAGTCAATTTTTTTTGGTGTTCTCAATTCCGATATGAAGTCGATTTCGAATCGTTTTCATTTCCAGTCGATAATCAGCGAAACAGCTGTTTTTATTTATTTTAGTTTTAGTTAAATTAAAATTGTGCAAAAATTTTGAACAAAATGGCAGCACCAATGGTTTTCGGAAATGCAGAGGCAAGAATACCGTGCAATTGTGCATAAAAATCGCAAAAATCGATCGACCGAAATTGAGAACACGTCGGTTTCCTTTCGACCAGAATCGCTTTGTTTAGCTTGGAAAATTTTTGATAAGAATTTTCAAATTAAGATTTGTTATACTAAGTAAACAAATAGGCCAGCAAAAAGTTGTTATAAATCCTCCAAATAAAATGAATAATTTAATAAAACTTATTTGTTGGAAAAATAATATAATTATGTGTGCTTAATAGGCTAATTACTTTCGATTCCGACTGCTCAGAGGCAACCTTTTCAAATCGACCAAATCTGGTCGGAATCGAAATCTAGAACAGGCCCGCTAATCTCTGTATGGTTGCAGTTGGTCACCCTATATGAGAAAGCTATGTTAAAGTCGCTTGTGATCTTCATATAATAGAACCGGAACTGTGAGGGTTATCTTTTATGTGTTGATTGGTATGTGATACATCATGTCCCAGTCCCAGCAAGATACACACATTAAAATCGAGTTTGAGCAAGTGCTCTCTTTTTATGCATGCGATCCATTAATTGCACCACTCTAAAAATTCAAACTTTACCTACTATATAGGTATAGCAGCTACTAATAATTGAATAAAATTATGTTTGTTTAATTTACGATTTAATTTTGTATGTAATTTGTGCGTTATTTAAATCGATAAATTGTAAATTGATTTTAAAAATATTTGTAAGAATTATTAGTGCAGAAGAAACGTATTGTTATTCAGTTGCAGAATTGTTAAAGAATGCAATCACCCTGGAATACAATCCATGCACTCCCATTCCTGCATTTGAATTGCAGCTTTTGTTCTTTTTTTTTTTTTTTTTTGTATAATGAATAAATTTTTTAGTCATTATTCTTTTGTATTATTCCGGACTAAGAAATAATTAATAAATACATTCCTCATGTGGAATAATAAACTGAAAAGGATTTTTTCTTATGGAATAACAAAATTCAAAAGCTTTCGGCAAGTAAATGATAATATTGAAAAGCAAAAGGAATGCAAAGCATTGCGGATTGCAGTACTTCGAGTATTGCAGTCCAATGAATGCAATCTATGGAATGGAACAAACAGAGTAAGAAAAGAATTAGTCAGAGAATAATGACTAAAATTGTTATACATTAATCCGGACTAACAAAAAAGTATTGCAATCAAAGGTGTAAATACTCCAAATGGAATGCATTCCTTACCAACTCTGTACAGCTACCTCGGAGCGTTCGGAGTGCCTCATAGCTAATTAGAATCCTTGCTGCAAAAGGTGTTTTCAAAATTAGATTAATTGATATTTAATTCAAATGAGCGCTGTACATATCATGCCATATTATTAATTAATCGATTGTTTTATATTTTTTTGCCAACCTTACCCTATCGGGATTGGTTATTAACTGAATGGATTGAATCCATGGAATAAAAAAAGAGGCGTAGAAGAGAATTATTCTGGAATGCAAAACGGAATAGTGACTAAAAGTTTTTATTCATTAATCGGGACTAACCATAAATGTATTGCAATCAAAAGTATAATAATTCCAAATGGAATGCATTCCCTAGCAATTTTGTTCAGTTGCTACATAGGAGCGTGAGGAGTGCCTCATAGCTAATTAGCAAACTTGCTAAAAAATTAGTTTTTAAAATTCGAGTAATAGGATTAATTAGTCAACTATATTATATGAATATTTTTGCCAGCTCTACGCCAGCCCTATCGACTTGGTCTTAACTGAACGGTTCGTATACTTTACTTATTCCAAATTTACCATAATATGATGTATCAGTATGTTTTACTTACAGCCGCTTAAGCCTATGTTATCCGCTATAAGGAAACATAATGCCACTATCGTATATGCTACGTGAGGGTTCTTCAGATATTTTTGCTTCACTGTCTGTTTTATGTATGGTAACACTTGATTACAGATTCACTTTTAAAGGTTTTCTAATTTTTTGCACTTTATTTTATGTTGTTTGTGAGTATGCCTATGATCTATGTATGTGTGTATGTATTGTATGTATGTATTAACTCTTTTTCAATTGAACTGATATAAATTTTAATGCCTTTGCTTATATTGTATTGTTGTCACTTTTTAGTTAGGCAACATTTAAGAAAAGTTGTTAAAATTATTTCTCACTTTGTCTAGTTTCCCAATTACGGGCATGCTTCACCGTTAATTATGCTTTTGCATCAAATATGTTTTTTTTTTAATTGCAGTTTTCGAAATCAATTCTCATGCTTATGGTGTTCCCATAAATTTATTTATAAATCACTGTTTTTTTCTTAATCTTTAATATTATACCACAAAATTTTGCAAAATTTTGCCTTTTGTAATATTTTTGTCTGTTTTTTTTATACCTTTATATCGAGCCATGAATTTTTTTAACTTGTAGCACTTTGCTTTGTTGACTTAAGCCACATTTTACTGCAACTTTCGACGCTACTAAGCAATCAGCATCAGTAACTTTAATCTTTTGGAATTCACCATTTGCTTCATACCAAAAACCAGTTTTTTGGTCAACTATTTTTAATTCCCAAATTTCTTTTTTGTTCACTTTGGTCAAGTGTTACTTTTTCGGCGATTTGTGCTTTCAAAAATTTCATTCATTAAAATTCACTGATTTATATAATCACTTCCAAAGAATATTTTCACTTTCCAGAGTATGTTTACAAATCTTATACGTGTAATTCGCTCGAAAAATTATATTTCTTTAAAAAGTACACAAAAAGTACTTTTCAGCAGGAACAAAACAATTATTATGCCGCCCACAATCATAAAAACAAAGCAATGCTAAATTTTGTTTATTTTCTCGATTAAATTCAAATTGACGATTAAACGAATATCGAATTGTATTTATTTACCGCAAACGCGCGTCAATTCTATGAGAACGAAACGTACGCTACCAGAGTCGGATACGTAATGTGCGCTCATTCCAGACATGTGAGTACAACAACCCAAAAGCGAATATTTAAGTGAAGTTAGGAAATATAAAACAGCAATAGCAATAGCAACAGCAGAAGGCGAATGCTGAAGACAACCAACCACAACAACAGCGCACATACGAACAAAATAATCCACCAAACAAGCGACAACAACAGCAACAATAACAAAGCAAATAACAACCCAGGCTAATAAGACGCCAAGTAAATACCCGTTTACACTTATACTCTCATACCTACATACATACACACAAACAATAGCCCCAACTCAAGCCAACAAACCAACCATATAACCCACAGAAGAGGCGCCAACAGGCTGTCATAGGCAACCAACAAAACCGGTATAGTGCTACTTAATACATGCATCCAATACATACATACATAGGTGCTGTATCTAAAAATTCACCCAAATATGGTATACCCAACATATGCGTTGAGAAAGAATACACCACACTTACGCTCCTCACACAACATCCATACATACATAACTGAGCTCCAATTCAGCCCACAAATGCATAGTCAACGACAATGAAATACCAAACAAAAATGCAAGGGCATGACCCCACATGTGTGAGTATGTGTATGCAAATTCAGAGTGTAGCCAACGTCAGCGAAATGAGCAAAGCAAATGGGAAAGATACCACACATACAGTCATAATTTATGGGGATTGTGTTTATATGTATGCATGGATGTGTGCGGTGTTGATGGATACCAATAACTAATATAGTATATTTGTATGAAAAATGTAAAAAATTGTCATTTAAAAGAGAAAAATTATTACTAAAGAGCGCATAGATATTTTAGAAAAGAGAGAGATCGAGCGAAATACGCAGAGAGAGAGAGTGTTTTAATTATATGATTGTCTCTCACAATATGACAAACCAAAGCAGGTTTAGTGGTGAAAAAGTGCAGTTGAGCTATACATACATATGTGCTTTGTATGTTTCATAGTTTGTTTGTGTTTGCCTCATAGCAAAAAAAAAAAAAAAAAAAAACAAAAGCAAGGCGACACGCCGTATTATATGCTTCAATATATTTATGTAGTGACTTACTTCATCGTGTTGCAACATTGTACGCTTGGATTTGGCATGTTGTTCTTTTTTGGACATTTTTGAGCTTCATTACTTCAGGATTCAGCATTACATTTCCTTTTCGATATTTAAAGGAATTACATATGTACATATTTATTATATGAAAATACACCTCTGAAAACCCCCAGCGGGTTAGGGGGTTAGAATATACCCGCGGTAGGTATGCCTGCCGTAAGAGGCGACTAAAATACCAGATTCAAGGGGTTGTGTAGCGTAAACTTTTCAGGTTGTCAGCGCAATATATAGCTTCTCCAAACCCAATTGTCAACCTCACCTTCGAGCGGCGAATTAGTCTGGAGGGATGGCCTGAAGGTTTAATGTGGCCATATAAATCGTTCCCGAGATGGTCGGGCTAGCACCTTAATGGAGCTGTGTTACCGGAGCGTACCGGATATGTATCGGGCAAAGGAACATCACATCGATAACACTCCCCACAGCCTTCGGGGAGTAACCTTCTCGCTACAACAACAACAACGACAACAACACCTCTGTAATGGGACACCTCTATTAGGCGGACATCTCGCTTGAACGGATACTTGTTATTGCACCAGGTTTTATGTACAATTTCTTTCCCGTTGTTGTTGTTGTTGCAGTGCTTCACCCCATCCAATACGTGCGACCGATCAAAAATTGTCATCAATATCCTCTAACGGGAGTACAAGGAGACTTGCTGTTTCAACAGGGGTGGACCATAATGAGAGGGGTGTGGAGGCGTTGGTTCCACAATACAGTTGAAGAGATGGTTGGTGTCATGTGGGGACACGTTACAAGCAGGACATATGTTTTGTATGTCGGGGTTGATTCTGGATAGGTAAGAGTTTAACCTGTTACAGTATCCAGATCCAAGTTGAGCTTTCTTTCCATTTTGAGCGGACACTTTTGGTCTGACGTGAACATTTATTTGCTATAAAATGGTATGAAAAAACTCGACTAAACGAGTCTCTTATGGGCGGACACTTACACCTATTTTTAAAACAAATCAATTAAAAACCCCTCTTGGACGGATGCGAACTTCTCGTAAGCCGACAAAGTGAAAGAATGAATTTCAATTTATACGTTTGAAAAACGTCGTACTTGTTGCACATACATAAAAATTGTTTTAGGACATACATACATAAAAGTGAAAAACGGGCTCCCCGAATGAAACCAATTTTGCGTTAAATAAATATGTTCTCAAGTTTAAGATGTGCCATATTCTGCCACTGCTTAGTATCGCTTTTATGTAATTGAAAATTAAGGCTTCCAGATTGCCTAAAGTTAGGATAGGTTGAACAGGTCTATCCTTAAGGACTTAACATAAAATGATTGTTTCCATAGAGTTAACAGAAGCTCATTCGACGACCAAACTGAAACTCCCCTCAAGAACCATGACCTACATATGTTATGAAATAATATGTCTAGTTGGAAAATACTAGAAGCTACCTGGCGCCGGTCCCACTAGCGGCTTCTAGACTAGAAAATTTGTTTTGACATGATCTTTGACACCTTTCAGCCTTACGTCAGGTTTCACAGCTTTCCTACTTTGATGATCATGTACAGTTATTGTCTCTTTTCCAACTTTATCCGCCTTTTCGTTGCCATCTATGCCTGGATTATCGAAGACCTATAATAACTGTAAGTTTCTTACTGTTCCAATTTTTCCAAGTGCTTATTATCATTCTACTACTGTTGTTGTTGTTGTTGTTGTAGCGATTAGGATACTCCCCGAAGGCCTTGGGGAGTGTTATCGATGTTGATGGTGCTTTGCCGGATGCAGATCCGGTACGTTCCGGTAACAAGCACCATAAAGGTACTAGTCCAACCATCTCGGGAACTATTTGGTATGACCACATGCAACCTTCAACCCTTTAGATCCATCAGGAGTTCGGGGTCGCCAGAGCCTCGGCTGTTAATGAAACAGGGTAGGCGAGGTTGACAATTAGGTTGGAGAAGCTATATATTCCGCTGGCAACCCCTTGAGAGGTTTGCGCTACGCAACTCCTTGAATCAATTTGGTATTTTAGTCACCTCTTACGGCAGGCATACCTACCACGGGTATATTCTAAGCCCCCTACCAATCTTCTTGTGTTGTGCTATGCGAGATTACCGCCCAATCACCGCCTGGTTGTCAATAAAAAAGCTTAAACGACTGTAGTTCCAGTATAATTGGCCAAGCTAATATTTGGGAACTTTTCATTGCGGAAAGTGGGCCAGGGCCCACTTATTCTTAAAAATACCATTTATGGTGCGACTTGCCTGCAATTTGGTTGAGGGGTACCTCCTTGACATATTATTTGATAAAATTTTCTACCCGGAAAGTTGACCAGGACCCGACCTATTGTAATAAATCGTCTTCCTTATGCGATTCGCTTGAATATATGTAGTATAGGTGTTCCCCTTCGACATGATAAATATTTTTGACCCTTTATTTTCTGCAGTGGACCACGGGCCAACCTATTAAAAAAAATCTAATTTATGGTACTATTTGTTCGAAGTGTATTGTCTAGGCAATATTTCGAACAAGGAGAATAAAAGAGTTAGTAGAGATGGGAGTGTGAGGTAGAAGAAAGAAAGTGTGATTAGGAAAAGAAGATAAAAATGAAGAAAATGCGAGGGGAAGATGGGAAGGATAGGAAGCATATGAAAAGAAGGAGGTTAAAAAGAATCGATGGAAGGAGAGAGAAAAATCGAGAATATAAAAGGGTGAAGATATGGAGGAGACACTGGGATCAAACATTGCGAGGCACAGGGAAATGCAAGAAGATAAAAGGTTGAAAAATGAGAGAAATATTATCATGCAGGTGATCGGGTCAATTATCTATCAACATATGACTTATATATATAAGTAAAAATGAAAGCGATTTCAAAAACTTTGTAAGTTTTATATAGTTTCATAGTGGTTTACAAAAGCAAAGATATTGAAATCGGTGGGTCAGGTGAAGCAAGTATACGATATTTGATACAGATATTCCATATATGAGGAAATTGAAGTTAGAGAGGGAGAGGTAATGAGAGTGAGTTTTGTAGTGGGAGTAGGACTAGGACCATAAGTTGAATTCAGAATGGGAAGTTTAGTGGAAGTAGGAGTAGCTCTGTAAATAGGAATCGAAGTGGAGGAGGGATTGGGGAGCGGGAGCAGGAGTGAGTATGGGATTGGGAGTTGGAATGAGAATGGCCATGGAAGTGGGTGTATTTGGGAGGGAGAAAAATGGAATAAGGGACGAAGAAGAATAATAAGAAAGATTAAAGATAGAGTAGAAGAGTATGGGAAAGAAAAGAAGCGAAGCGAGGCTCAATTTTCGGGCAGAACAAAGTCTGCCGATAACTCTACTATTATAAGATAAGCGTTTTATCAGAGCTAAGAATTTTTAAAAATCAATTAACACAAATCGCATTCTATAAGTCTTTCAACATAATTGTCCTAATCGTGGCTCGAGATCAGCAGGCCGCCGGGGCTTTTTACGACTGCTGTCTGCTTTAAGGAACAAGGGCTTAATGCAGCGAGTCAGTGGCTAAGTGAATGGATAAAAATGTAAATGGTTCGCATGCGAATTAAGTAACAGACAAAGATGTGAACCTCCGGTGAATTGGAAGTATCAGGCGGCATATGACTACACCCCTTTGACTGGGGTACTTTTGTACAAAACAGCCATAATCGCATACGCGGTAAGGCGCCAAATAATGAAGAGGAAAATGAAAAGGTATATTTGAAAAAAAAAAAAAAAAGTGTAGTCTCCGCTGAATAAACAATCAAAGCACACCTTCTTTACACGCTTTGCACTTAATTCGATCAAACCGTTTGCTAGTATATTGGGAGGTTCAACATTTATTTAACGAAATTATCGACCACCAACGAATGACAGAAAAATGAACCATAACATTGAAAAATTATTGATAGATTTTTAGTGTGGCAAGATCAGTATTTTTTTAAATCATCCCTTTATATTGGTATTCCGTTTACATATTTGCTCAGACGTCACGCATATTTTTAATATATACATACATATATATCTACATATTCTTCATTGCATTATAATATTAGTAAAGTGTATATATTTCAAACAATTTCGAAGTCATTTAAGGATTATTATAGTTATAAAAGCTTGTAATTATATGCATCACTGACAGCTACTTACATCCTGCAGCTGCGATATCACAAAACAGCGGACATGTAATTTCAGCAAGAGTTGCTTGCAGCATCAAAAGTTCAGAGTATTTACAGAATTCCTGCCGACTGAACGAAAAAAAATCAAATGAAAAAGTATAGAAGATTGTCTTGAAAAGTGCACAGAAATTAAGCTCAACGCAATCGCAGCGTCGGCAACAACATTACAGCAGGACAGGCTTTGACGGCACGAATTTGGTGCATGATCAATTTGCATGTGGCACGACAACAGCAGCTGTCGAATTTTTTATTTTTTTTTGCCTTAGCAGTACCAATGCACCAATACATGCTCTTTATACCTTTCACGAAAATGAAATGATATATTAAGTTTGTCACGAATCTCAAAATTTAAAGTCCTTAAAGGAGAAGATATAGACCCCCGAAAAGCATACCGTAACAGTCAACATGACGACCTGTCTGTCTGTTTGAGCGCAAAGTAGTCCCTTTTCGAGATATCTCAAGATATCTTGATAAAATTTGATGAGTGGGTATATATAGGTGTAGAAATTTGTTGGGGCCAGCCGGATGGGACCACTATAGCAAATATCCCCCATAAAAATAAATAAATGTAAGACGCGATAACCTCCGAAGAGATCTAAGGCCGAGCTTCTCTTCCAATTTGCGTCGTGCTCCTATTGATTTTCCCTACAAATCGGCCGGACAGGACGTACATGTTTTTTGCCGACTCCGAACGGCATCTGCAAGGCAGACGCGTTATCACTGAGAGCTTTTCATGGCAGAAATACACCCGGAGCGCTTACCAAACACTGCCGATGGGCGACCACGCTTAGAAAAAATTTCTTCTAATTGAAAAACCTTATTTATAAAATGTTGATGTTGCTTTGCTTTGGGTGTGAACCCAGGGCATACGGTGTGCTAGGCGTAATACGCTACCATCACACCACGGTGGCCGCCAATATCCCCCATACAACCGATTTTCAGAAAATATATTTTACTCAATTCACCAGATTGAAGTTCAAAATTTCAGTATATGCTTTCGTATATAGCACATATTGCGGTTTGAAAAAATCCAATATATCGGTCGTATATATAGTATATATGCCATACAAACCGATTGTTCAGATAAGTAGCTTTTCGTAATTTCCGCCCCATTTTAACAACTTGAAACCTAAAATTTCACCATTCATGAAGGGTATGATGCCTTCTCCGCAACCGCAGATAGTCCCGTCTTTACTTGTTTTTTGTTGATGCATACCGAAATCAAAATATGTTAAAGCGGAGAGAGAAATCACAGTATTTTGTTGTCTTTTTTTTTAATTTTTTTTTTTGCCTTTTTTTTTCGGTCCCATCGCTGTCGCCCACGCTTCATCTCATTTGATTGGCGCTGTTGGCGCTAGCCATTTCATTATTATTATATGGGGGTCCACTTTTCGATTTTTTTTAGGAATTCGTTGTTTTATTGTTTTTCATTGGCGCATGTGTCATTTGTGGCACGTACTCAGCTGCCGCTCGAGCGATCAGTATGTCATTATTTTCATCATGTGCCTGCGATATTTTTTTGTATTACAAACTAAGATTTATTTACAGCAACCCCAGCGGATCAAGGGGCTTAGAATATACCCGCGGCAGGTATGCCTGTCGCAAGAGGTGACTAAAATACCCAAACCGATTCAAAGGACTATGCAGCGCAACCCTTTCAAGGGGTTCCCAACGTAATTTATAGCTTCTCCAACCCAATTGTCAACATCACCTAGCCGTGGCGTATCCTGTTTCTTAAGCGGTCGAGGATTTGGTGACCTCAAGTTCCATGGAACTAGATGGTGGGGGGAGGGATGGCCTAGAAGGTTTAACGTGGTCATATTAAATCGATCCCGAGATGATCGGGCTTGCATCTTAATGGTGCTTGTTACCCATCGTACCGGATGTATATGCGGCAAAGGACCATCAACATCGAAAACACTCCCAAAAAGCTTCGGGCAATGTCTTTATTGCTAAAACAACAGTAACAGGCAATTATAAAGTTTATTACATTTCGATTATTAAAAAAATATTTTATTCATTTGCTGCAAAAATTATATCAATGTTGTGCATATTGCTAACAGATGTGAAATCTGCATAATTTTTGCTGTAAATTTTAGATTATTTAGTACGAATTTTACATTTCCACTTCTGAGTGAAAAATACATATGTTGTTGGTGTAGCACAAAAAGTATATCTGAAGGTTTGTGGCGCGTTGCTAAATGGGCAGTCTCTTGCCGCATAATAATCGGATCCTTCTGCTACTAGCCCGACTGCCTCTCGAACGATTTGAAGTGAGCCTTCGGGCCAGCGAGATTTAGTCACCTCTAAAGAGAAGCATGGGCAAACTCTAAGCCCTTTATCAACCTATCTCCACTGTGGTCTTGTAAATGTCCTTTCTCAAGGTTCGTTTGAAGAACTTTCTCCAAAAATATGCTTTGTCAAAATTTTATTAACTAATTCCCAAGGTATTTTGTGCTTAAATAGAGCGTTTCTAAAAAACATCCCAGAAACAGATTTCTTCAAATGAATTCTAAGATAGCGCGTTATCGCACTGGCAGCCGGGATAACGCAATATTCCACTCAGCAGTCGACTGAGTTACAGGAATATCGGCGAATTTTACATAAGTTAAATATTAATTCTGATAGATTACTGTTTTTGGCTATATTCACTTTCAGACTTTAAATTTTTTACACATGCATAATTGCAATGCCTACCATGACGTAATTTTTTGAACATCCGTTATGTATGACTAGGTCTCGCTGCTTTGGTTCAACTTCAATACATTATGAGGACACCAAAATTGACAAAACATCCCGGATGATAGGGGCTCTTCTTCTTGTAGTGGTACTGAGCGTAGATTAAAAATATTTTGAAATACCTCATGTAAGCCGCGCTCAGGCTCTCATTTGCAGGCGTCACGATATATGCTACAAATGTTTCCCCCACAAATCCCACGTTACGCTGCATGGTCTGTACATTGCGTCAGATTGTTGAACAGACATAAACAGAAACTTTAGTAAGCATTTTTCTCGAACAAGCCTACTCCTGTTTTAATGATCCTTCTCTTTCAGGCGGAACCCATCTTCCTCTCTCTCTCTCTCTCTTTCATGTATCTAGTGGTATATGTTAAACGAGTAGATTTTCAGATATTACTCTTTCTGATACTCCCAATTCAGTCAATAAATGTTGCATTCACATATTCGGTCCACCCAAGCTAATAATACCACAATAAAATATATTGTTTTTCTTCCCCAAATAGATAATATCTGTTCAAAATGAGCTTCTGGGAAACTACTTTGGTCAATTTTTATAATGGGACCTTAATTAATTATATATTGTCTTTCCGCATTGCCAGTGGGCTACGAGCTTGGTCCAGAATCCTTCAGGTTCAAAACCGGTATCGATGAAGATGGGGGCATGCTTGTCTACCATACCGAATATACTAGCTTCAAGTCGCATGCCTTAGAGAATCTACACATAATTTGTGGGAAAAAATTAAAACATCACGTCATAAATTTAAAGTGAAGCTCGGTCCAAATATCGTCGGGGTTATATCTAAGTACATACGCATGTATAGTAGAGAATGTAATACATCACATCTAATAAGTGATGTGACTTCACTTTTAGTGGTGTATATTGAATTGAATGCATCACACGCTGGAATGGGATGTGATGTCACATGGGATTGGGTGATGTGATATTTGCGGCGATGTTATTAGATTCGCTATAGTGTGAGTAGGCATTAATGTATGTAGTATTAAAATTGGGGCATGATCGAACCCTCAATGCCCGTTTTTGTGAAGAACAGCGTTCCTGTAATATTTGATGTCACATTTGACATAACTACACGCAAGCAAAACGCGTCGGGAAATTTGTCTGAGACCGCATTGATAAGACCCATTACAATGAATTTTTATTTCGGATAGTCATTGTAATTAAGATTTGCAAACTAAGTGTGTAAAGAAGTCCTTTTCCTTAAAATTTAGAGACAATTATTTCGTATGGCAGTTGGCTCTAATCGCCGTTCAGCGAACATATTCTCAATCATTCAGCTGACGGAAACATGATCGCAACTTATCAACAAAAATAGTGCTCATTGAAAGCGCCCAATGCGTTCATTCACTATAATCCGAATGTGCAGATACATAGTCAATACTAAAGAAATTTTAAAATGCTCACTACTGAATTGTTGACACTTAAGCGCAATAACTTTCTCTATCTCCCTTAGAGATAAGTCACCATTACACTACCAGAAACAGAAGGAGAAGACCAAGAACTACACTACGTAGGTGAATTGAGGTAGGCGTGAAGTATTAAGTGAGAGGGGTTTGTGTGGTGCGTAGACGATATATACTCACAACATCCGTGTATGTGAGAATGTGCAACCCAGTCAACTTAGCGCGAAGTGTTCCGAAATTGAATGGGCTCACGAAACGCACCCATGAAGATGCAATTTATTATATATAGAGACTAGCTTTACCAGGCGCACGTTGTAACGCACGAGATCGAATGGATGTTGCGTTATTTTTTCTGTTTTGTTTGTTGATAATTTAATTTATTGTTCTGTAAATTGAATTGAATTCTGTACGCATATTTGGTAAAATTTTCTGTTAAAACATTTTATTCTTGTATCTTAATATATCTTATTTTATATTATTGTATTGCTTTTACCGCTGATGATTGTTGCTTTTAATTCCGAAGAAGCATGACTGGTGAGCCAATTTTCAAAGTTGATATATGCGCAGGCATTCCTTTTGGTTCTAAGGAGTATAGAAATTCATTTGGATAATTCACAATTTTATCTTCATCTGTAACTGTGTCCATCGATTTGTATTTCGCCACTTCAACAGGAAATTGATTTTGAAAGCGATCATTGATTTTGTTAACATGTTCATGTTTTGGAGCTAAGATAGTTCTTTCGCATAGCCAAAAAACAAAAACATTTAAATTTAAAATTCTTAATTCTGAAATATGAAAAACTTTCGTCTTGATCGAAGGAACCTCGAGCCAAAATTTGGTGATGATCGAAGTATAGCAAACACGTTTTCATAGGGAAAACACACACAGAATTTGATTTTTATAGAAGATGTAGATAGACTGAAGCTAAACAATTTTTTTAACAGCGGCAGATTACTAAACGTCCAAAAGGCATAACAGCTAAACTCAACAATGCAGGTGTTAAAATAACTTAAGTTTGTACGGCAGCCATAGTTTTTCCCCATTCCACATTTTACTGGAGGTTTTAGGACTTAACGTCACATAGCTCCTTACCAATTTTAATTATCTTACCATTACGACATCCAGATATATGCAGTATAATATATTTGGGAGGTGCCACGCCCCCTTTTTCCCAATTCCATATTTTCTTGGTGGTGTTAAGGATTGACCTCAAATAACTCCTTACTGAATTTCAATGTTCTGGTATGTATACCTTCAAAGTTATGCAGTACCAAAGATTCCATTTGAATGGGAGGTTCCACGCCCCCTTTTTCCCAATTCCGAATTTTCTTGGTGGTGTTAGGAATTTACCTCATACAACTCCTTACTGAATTTCAATGTTCTGGCATGTATACCTTCAAAGGTATGCAGTACCAAAGATTCCATTTGAATGGGAGGTGCCACGCCCCTTTTATATATCGAAATTATTTTTAGCCTAAACCCTTCCCGTTGATCGAAGGAACCCATAACCAAAATTTGGTGATGATTGATGTTTGGGAAATACGTTTCCATTGCGAACACACACACACAGAATTTGATTTATATATATATACTAGCAGACCCGTCAGACGTCGTTCTGCCATAAATTTGGTCTACCTGCATACATTTTAATAAGCTTTTTCTCTCTAACCATGCCCTCCCCTCTTCACTTCTTCTTAATCATTTTATTCACTCCTCCCTCCGTCTTTTTTGCTTCATCTGTCTCTATTTTCGTCTCACTATATCTCTTTCTCAGTCTCCTTATCCTTCCCTCTTTTCTCTTCTCTCAAGTTTTTCCCATTCTCTTCTTCTCTTATTTACAGTCCCAGAGGGTGGTATGTATTTTGTCCCAGCCCCATTCCGACTTCCAGTCACACTCCGAGTCTCAGTCCCAATGCTAGTCCTAATCGCATTCCCAGCCCGTCTCTGGTCTACTTCCCCGAAAAAAGGATCGTAAATACTAATATAGGCAAATTTATATACCAAATTTCAGACAAATCGAATAGGACGTATGTAAATAGGTATGTGGGTATTATCAATTCATGCTTTTTTTCGGCTTCGCATGCACATTTATCAGTTTTACCAGGTTGATGCGGCTAAATCGAATATCACAATGAAAATTACTTTAAAGCTCTGAGCAACAGCTTTCATTTGATATGCATATTACACAAACATTCTAGGGGTATCCGAGTCCACGTTTTGGCCTATATCTCGAGACCCTAGTCACCCAGCGGTATAAATTACTCTGTACTAAAGCACACATCAACAACTTCAATTTGATACCCATAATGTAAAAACACATCCTAGTGTTACCCTGGTCCTCGTTTTAGCCTATATCTCGTGACCCTAGTCACAAACAGATATGAAAATTACCCTGTACTAAAGCACTAATCAACAGCTTTCATTTGTTATCCTTCTTGTATAAACACTTTCTAGGGGTATCAGGGTCCACGTTTTGGCCTCAACCTCGAGACCCTAGTCACCAACAGGTATGAATACTACCCTATACTAAAGCACTTATCAACAGCTTTCATTTGTTATCCATATTCTATAATCACATTCTAGGGGTACCCGGGTCCACATTTTGGCCTATATATCGAGACCCAAGTCACCCACGGGTACGAAAAATACCCCGTATCAAAGTACCCATAAACAGCTTCCATTTGATGCCCACAGTTTACAATTATATCCCAGGATTACCCAGGTCCACGTTGTGATCTCAATACCCTATCCAGAACAGGATAAAAGGTATCCTATGTCTGTCTCCTGGTTCTAAGTTACCCCTCCACCAATTTTTAGCCAAATCTGTTCATCCGTTCTTGAGTTATAAATAGTGTAACTAACACCACTTTCTCTTATATATGTATATATATACATCACATTAGAAACTTCAAAAATAACAGTATTTCTCCACTATTTAATGGATGTTATTATACAATCTACAAACTTCAATCACTCTATCTATTTAAAAAAGCGCATGAAAATCCATTGCGTAGTTTTAAATGTTTAAGCATTCAAAGGGACATGGGACAGAACAAACGACTTTGATTTATAATATGTAGTGATAGTGATACATGCAAAAATCCCAAAAAATAAAATTTTTTGAAGAATTTTAAGGAAATGTTTAATATTTTTAACGAAAGATTATTTTTCAATAGATGTATGCATTCTTAACCATTTATGTTGCATTAACAATTAACCATTTATGTTACATAAATATGTATGTACATACCTATGTCAAGCTGATATGATATGAAAATACATACATATGTACATTCATACATGCCTATAAACCTACGCCCGAATTTAAATAACGCAGCGAATGCTACATATGTACGTATGTGTCGCATCAAGCCTCACTCAAAAGCAATTAGCGCGGACAGTTCACAGCGAACAAACGCACATACGCATTTTTTGATAAAAAATGTTACTTTTGCTTAAACAATTTGGCTGATATAAGAAAGGAATCAAGTATTTTTTTTTTTGATGCAGAACGAAGGTAAATATTTCAAAGTTTTAGTGAAAGGTAGAATTTTTCAAATCCATCCTTCCGTCTATGAGTTATAGCTGTGTAAACAAAAATTTTATGATTTTTTACTACATTTTGTCAATTTGCCACGCCCCTATAATATATACCTTCAAATTAAATTAACTGTATCATCTCACTTAGCTAAGCTTTCAAATGCAAAAAACCGATTTAAAATCGGAGTATTCTGTGTGAAGTTATGTGCATACATGGCATTTAGCGACTTTATTTTATAAGATTTATATAGATAGATGGCTAAACCGATTTGGGATTTCAAAATCAACTAACCATCATCTCTCCTTCCTGTATCTTTCCTAAAAATTTCATGGCAACCTGTTGAGCCGTTCTCGAGTTATGGAGTGACAATCAAAATGTACACTTCTTTTTATATATATAGATAAAGCGTTGTGAAGAGCACTCGTTGGAATAATTTAAAGATATATTTTGTACTTTTGATTTTCCGACAGGGTGGATAACAGATGTATGTATATTGAAACTATTTTCCGTCATCCCTTGTCAAATTGCCGATGCCGTTTTTTTTTTGCAAACAGTATTTGCAAGGGAGACGGAAAATCGTTTCAAAATTTATAAATTTAAAATATTTTCTATTTATTTATCTCGAATTCCTTAATTTGGCGATGTTTATTATATATCGAATTTGGCAAGCAAAACCAAGCAAAGCATCCACCAAAGAAAAGAGTCTTAGGTCCCAAACCTCCCACCAAAATCAAAAAAAACTAAACGAAAACCCAGACGGTTAAGATGTATCCGCGAAGCTCTTAATTTTCGTGGAGAGTCCTGTACACATGGGCTAGTTTAGATTAGGTTTAGTTTAAAGTACATGCATTGGCATTTAGCCGGTCTCAACTTGGAGACATGTTGAGCATTACCAATGCCCTCTGAGATCGCTGGATGGGAACGCATTCGTGCACGTAAGTAATAATAATATCAAACAAACTTAAGTAGAAGTGAAAGATCCACCTTTTTTACCTTCTTCAGCTTCCGAAAATCGGTTTATATACTCAACGTGTACTTGTACACAAGGGTGTCATAAATTTGATTAGATAACGGCAATACCTTCGTAATGGCATAAAAGAATCGAGATATAGATTTTGATGTATACAAATTTTGGTTTAGCCATATTCGTCCGTACGTCCGTCCATTAACACGATAACTTGTGTAAAAAATAAGATATCTTGGGCGAAATCGCACGATAACCACGCCCACAATTTCGATATCGAATATTTCGAATAGAAGTTTTAAAAAATTAGGGCGTGACACCTTTATAAGAATAAAAAATTGAAAATCTTCGAAGCCAAAAATCCTAGACCATTGATGATATCACTTTGGCAGGAAGGTTGTCTTTACTATTGTATATTCACTTTGTGAAATTTAACAAAGGTGGTTTGCGACCATGCCCACTTAAAAAAAATCGAATTTGAAATTTCGAAAACTGGTAATAATGCGGTAATTCGTTACCAAAGATAGAATTGGTGCTGGAACTTGATATGTTGGTTTACTTTAGGACCAAAAACAGAAATTTTGTAAATTTTGTAAAATGGCCGTGGCACTGCTCACATGTAGAAAAAGAAAATTAAAAGTGTTTAACCCGTAAATCAAAAGCCGTTGAAGATATCGTATTGAAACATACTGAATGCATTATCTCAACTATTATATATATTTCCTTTATTACATACTATTGGTTTACTGGGATGTATATATCTCTAGGATCTTTTGTGATTTTTTGTAACTATCCAACTACAAATTGAGCAAATTCCTATACCAAGGTAATAACTTGTGAAACGTGACATGCTATAGATAGGCGGATGCATATGAGTATTTGTTTGAGTAGTGCTAAGTATGTGTGACGAGGAAATCAAATATATCAATAAAAGTTCAAGCAACAATTTCTAAAAATTCCGTTTTAAAATGGTGAAACGAAAACAAAAATACCTTATTTTCAAATACAGGCATACATTTTAATTATATAAGCAACAACAGAAACCCTCAGAATTGTTAATTAAATTGGTCATAAAAACAACTCAGGATAAACATAGTGTAGACGACACTCACTATAAATAAATGAGTCTCGATGAAAGTGCGATTACACAAAGGCGGGCATTAACACTTACGTTTAAGAATACATACATACAAACATCCGATGTGTTTATATAGATAGAGGGGCACAAATAGCTCTTCTTGAGCCCACTTATAAACAAATTCATAAATTAATCGCAGCAAGGGAGAAATGTCATTGCACCTCTATGTGTATATATAGACACATACATATAAACACGAAATCACAAAAACTAAAAAACATTATTTACGAAGAAATAATAACTCGGCAAAGAAGGAAAAGGAAAAAGAAAGGAGAAGAAAACGAAAGGAAAATAAATGAACTAAAGTGGACGGAATTGAAATAAAGGAGAAGAGAAAAGGATGGGAGAAGAAAGGAAAAATTAGAAGTCGAATCATATAAATAGAAACGGAATAGAAAAAAGAAAAGAAGGGGAAAGGAAAGATTAAGATTAAAAGTCAAAACCCTAGCTGTCGAAACCGAACGGCATGTTATCAATTTATGAGCGGGGTGTTACTTGCTATCGGTTTTTCATCGACGGCTTATGGATATGTAATTTTTTTATCGAAGATATATCGGTTTGTTAAGGGTCTGTTATCGACGAGGTATAGACGAGTTATCGATTTAAATTTGCCAACGATAACAGTGGTTATCAATGAGTTAGCGATTGTTTTATCGATAACTTGTCCACTTATTATCGAAATATAGGTTACTCTTATTTGTCGAAAACCCATTGATATTTTATCAAAAAATTAATTTTTTTACTCCGATATATTTTTGAAAAGTTATTGCTTTGTTATTAAAAATATATCGATACATTATCGATTTCTTATCTAAAAGTTTACGATTATACATATATAAAAAGTTATCGATTTGTTATCGGAGTATTACCAATTTACTATCGGAAAATTATATAAAAGTTATCGATATGTTAACAACTTAAAAGGGAAGTGTTACTAATTTGTTATCGACGTGCTATCGATAAAAAATCAATTTGTTATTGAAAATTTATCGATTTTTTATCTAAAAGTTATCGATATGATTTGGTTGTTACCAGTTTGTTATCGGCGTGCTGTCAGCTAGTCGGTTTGTTATGAAACAGATGCAGATAGAACTGATATATAAAATCAATGACACATCTATAACTCGAAACAAGCCTATAAATTGACGATAATTTATTCGCTATCGATAATAAAAAAATAACACGTCGTTATCGGTTGTTGCCGATAAAAAGCCGACGAAGCGCTTCACAAAACGTAACTTCTGTTGCTGTTTAACCTCAACATCTGGGTGAGCTCTAAAAATATAAGTTTTCAAGTATTTCAGATTAGTTTTTACACATTGAATTTCAGGAATACTTGGTACCCAAGCTTTTTCCCGGGATACTTTCTGAAAAATTAGGAGGGTTATTTGTTCATGGTTTTATCCATATTTCTTGGCTTCTTTCAACAGGTTTTTCAGTGCTATTTATTTGTCTTTTTCGGGACTCGTTGAGAATCATTTCGGCTTGGGCGCTTTTTCGAATATTCCGCCCTATTTTGGAGTAGTTTGGGATGTTTTTGGAAGTACTTAGCTCGGAACATTTTCGTAATGATATTGTAATCATTCCGGGATCACCGCCAATTTCCGCATGACCTTCCCGGGTCTACTTTTTGAATTTTTTAGTTATTTCTGGGCAATTTGGAAATAAAATCTGAAACACCTCTGGACGATTTCAAAACTAAATATGGACTTCTAAATTAAAAAATTGTGGTATTGCTGCGGGTAAATTTGAGAACTATTTCGAATTGTTGTCTGTATATCTGGATTATCTGAAAACCATTGAAGTATTTTCGAGATATTTCGGGACATTTTCGGGTTTTATTCAAAGTATTCCACGGGACGATCTATGAATATATGATAATTTTTTTATTAAAATTTCGAGATTGTTTTCGGGTTTGCTTTCACGACAATTTTGGAAATAGTTTATTGATAACTTTTTAATTTTTTTGTCGGGAATATTTTGGAACTTTTCTGTATATCTTTGGACAGTTTAGAAAACATTCCGAAATTGTTAACGGGTTTATTTCGCAACAATTTCGAGAATATATCTCTTGTTGCGGGTTTATTTGAGAAACATTTCGGAATTGCTTTTGCTTGAACTTCGAGATTATTTAAATAACATTGAGAGTAGTTTCGGTAATACTTCGGACCTTTTTTGTGTTAATTCGACACCAATTTCGAGAAAATTTATAAATAACTAGCAGACCCGGCAGACGTTGTTCTGCCCTAAATTTGGTCTATCTGCATACATTTTAATAACCTTTTTTCGTCTGACTCTGTCCTCCCTCCTCTTCACTTGTTCCGTCTTTTTCGCTTCATCTATTTCTATCTTCGTCTCATTCTATCTCTTTCGCAGTCTCCTTCTCTCAAGTTCTTCTCATTCTTCTTCATCCCTTATTGCCAGTCCCAGAGGGCGGTATGTATTTTGTTCCAGTCCCATTCCGAGTCCCAGTCCCAGTACCGCTCCGCGTCACAGTCCCAGTCCTAGTTCTAATCCCAGTCCCAGTCCGTCTCTGGTCTATTTCCCGGAAAAAAGGATCGCAAATACTAATATAGGCAAATGTATATACCTAATTTCAGGCAAATCGAATAGGACGTAGGTAAAGAGGTATGTGGGTATTATTAACTCATGTCTTTATTTCGGCTTCGCATGCATATTTATCAGTTTTGCCAGGTTGATGGGACTAAATTTAATATCACAATGAAAATTACTTCAAAGCTCTCAGCAACAGCTTTTATTCGACACTCATATTACACATATATTCTGGGGGTATCCGGGTCCACGTTTTGGCCTATATCTCGAGACCCTAGGATATCCATAATACACATACATTCTAAGTTATCCGGGTCCATCTTTTGGCCTATATCTCGAGACCCTAGTCACCCAGCGGTGTAAAACTTACTCCGTACTAAAGCACACATCAGCAGCTTCAATTTGATACCCATAATGTAAAAACACATCCTAGTGTTACCTTGATCCAAGTTTTTGCCCATATCTCGAGACCCTAATCACCAATAGGTATGAAAACTACCCTGTACTAAAGCACTCATCAACAGCTTCAATTTGTTACCCACAATGTAAAAACATTGTCTAGGCGTTCACGGGCCCACGTTTGGCCTATATCTCCAGACCCTAGTCACCCAGGGGTATGCAAATTATCCTCTACAAAATCACTCCTCAACAGCTTTCATTTGTTATCCATATTGTACAAACACATTCTAGGGGTACCCGGGTCCACGTTTTGGCCTATATCTCCGGACCCTAGTCACCCAGGGGTATGAAAATTATCCTGTACTATAGCACTCATCAACAGCATTCATTTGAAATCCATATTGCATAAACACATTCTAGGCGTACCCGGGTCCACGTTTTGGGCTATATCTGGAGACCCCAGCCTCCCAGTTGTATGAAAATTATCCTGGACTATAGAACTCATGAACAGCTTTCATTTGATATCCATATTGTATAAATACATTCTAGGGGTACCCGGGTCCACGTTTTGGCCTATATCTTGAGACCCTAGTCACCCAGGGGTATGAAAATTATCCTGTACTATAGCACTTATCAACAGATTTCATCAGATATCCATATTGTATAAACACATTCTGGGGCACCCGGGTCCGCGTTTTGATCTCAAGATCATAGGCACGTAGCGAAAAAAAAGGTAGACGTTGACTGATTCTCTGACCTACCCAATATGCTCACAAAATTTCATGAGAATGGGTTCAGCCGTTTCGGAGGGGTTAATCCTCTAAAACCGTGACAGAAGAATTTTATATATTAGATTTTCTTTTATTTTTTTTGAGATACTGTTTTCGAGTTTTACTTTTTGAATATTTTGAGACGATTTCGAAATTTTTTCGGGACCATTTCGGGTTTACTTTTACACTTGTTTGCGATCATGTCGAGAATAATTTAGGAACAATTTCGTGATCGTTTTCTGGTTGATTTCACCACTATTTGAAGAGTGCTTTCAGGACCAACGCCAGCAATTTTTCAGGAAAACATAAAAAACTGTTTCCGCGGCAGTGGGGCTAGTACCCCAAAGTGCTTGTGTGGCTAGAGGACCGCGATTTCTCCAAAGTATTTATAGAAAGTCTTTGCCGCTATTACATTAACTGCAAGATACTTACTGACTTCGATCAAGCAATGTAGATCGATTATAATTGTTTTGAGCAGAATGCAATCAGCTAGTTTCAGTGTGCTCCAAATCCTACTAGATTGATGAAAAACCAAGTAGGAAAAAAATGTTTCGCCTAAGCCTTGAACTTCAGCAACCCCTCAACACATGGCAAGATTTTCCGCACCATTTCAGATTTGGTTTCATTCGAGTTGCATGTATTCATGTATGTGCACACGACTACAGACATGCGACCATAAAGTACGTACATACAAACTCAAAATGTCTTCCAATTTATTTTGCGTTTAGTAAGAATTTTTTTTATCGCAGCGATTTTCATCAACTGTCTGGAGCAATTTGGCACACAGACAGCGGTCGACAGACAATGCAGATGTGTGCGCATCCATTTTACTCAGAACTCCAACTAAGATAACTCACACCCTAGCTCATAAGGTATTTACCTGCGGATGTGTAAAGCAATGTATTATGTATGTATGCAAGTATGTGTTTATAAATATTTAATCGCTTGAGAGTATGTACTTCTCTTCCTCACCGGATGTGGATGGTTCTGCATTTTTCATTTAGTTGCTTTCCTAAAAATCAGTTTCATGATAGTTTCTTTTTAGTTGATTTTTCAAACTTTGCGTCTCTGAAGTTTTCCTTTATTGTGATGCCACAGAAAATGCAAGGCTGGAAAATATAATTGTTTGGTAGGTATTTCATATAAATTCGAGATGAGAAAAGCGATGCAGGACTTCTGGCAGGTTATTTGTGCTCGCCTCTTAATACAACTTTCCGGAAGGCTAGTACTGCGACGGGGATCAGAGACACACAAAGCTATCTGTAAAGGTATTGCAGAGAGTAAAGTAAGAACCTCGTGGGTTGACATATATTAGTATTATTAAGGTGCCGGGGCATCGTAACCTGTAGGGAAAGCGATTGCAGAAGAACTACCCTACAGCAAAAATGGAAGACGATCATGCAAAGCTCTAGCTTCGTACTACAGGTTAAATGGATACTTTCAAACAAGTGCATATCAGATGCAGATCGGGATAGTTGGTAACCAAACTTGCACCAACAGGGCTTAAGTCTGAGCTATACGATTTTGTATTGATTTCTCCAAGGCAGCGACTATTTCAGAACTACCTACAACTGAACCAGTTAAGAACGCGTTAAAAAGGTATTCAAAGGGAACAATTACCAATTCATAGGCCATCACGAAGTTAAATGTGCCACTTGAAAGCACTGCGAGGCGACAGAATTCGAGCTAATACCGTAGTTCTGCGCTAGTTCGGAACTAGTGCGATTCACTTCAGTGTAGCTTGGAGTGAATCTACACTTAGTGTATTGAAGGTTCTTCCGCTCCCTGGGTCTTATCAAGCATCGCTTCTTTATTCACTGTGTCTCAAAGGCTAATGATAGGCAAAGGCAAATGTAGTCCTGAAGATTTTTTTTTAAATTATATCACTCATAAATTTTTCAGCAGGGCCAAACTCGGTTCATTTGCTGTACTCCGCGGGTACTATATTATCGGCATGCTCACTGTAAAATTTTGCATGGAACTGGAGTTGTTATACTAATTTTCTTGCTAACCCCTTTACGAAAGGCAACTGGAATCCAAGGGTAATTAATATTAGCAATAATACCTAATTTCAGGCAAATCGAATAGGACGTATATAAAGAGGTATGTGGGTATTATTAATTCATGTCTTTATTTCGGCTTCGCATGCATATTTATCAGTTTTGCCAGGTTGATGGGACTAAATTTAATATCACAATGAAAATTACTTCAAAGCTCTCAGCAACAGCTTTTATTCGACACTCATATTACACACATATTCTGGGGGTATCCGGGTCCACGTGTTGGCCTATATTTCGAGACCCTAGGATATCCATAATACACATACATTCTAGGTTATCCGTGTCCATCTTTTGGCCTATATTTCGAGACCCTAGGATATCCATAATACACATACATTCTAGGTTATCCGCGTCCATCTTTTGGCCTATATCTCGAGACCCTAGTCACCCAGCGGTGTAAAATTTACTCCGTACTAAAGCACACATCAGCAGCTTCAATTTGATACCCATAATGTAAAAACACATCCTAGTGTTACCTTGATCCAAGTTTTTGCCTATATCTCGAGACCCTAGTCACCAATAGGTATGAAAACTACCCTGTACTAAAGCACTCATCAACAGCTTCAATTTGATACCCACAATATAAAAACATTGTCTAGGCGTTCACGAGCCCACGTTTGGCCTATATCTCCAGACCCTAGTCACCCAGGGGTATGCAAATTATCTCTACAAAATCACTCCTCAATAGCATTCATTTGTTATCCGAATTGTATAAACACATTCTAGGGGTACCCGGGTCCACGTTTTGGCCTATATCTCCAGACCCTAGTCACCCAGTTGTATGAAAATTATCCTGTACTATAGACTCATCAACAGCTTTCATTTGATATCCATATTGTATAAAGAAATTCTAGGGGTACCCGGGTCCACGTTTTGGGCTATTACTCGAGACCATAGCCTCCCATTTGTATGAAAATTATCCTGTACTATAGCACTCATCAACAGCTTTCATTTGATATCTATATTATATAAACACATTCTAGGGGTACCCGGGTCCACGTTTTGGCATATATCTCGAGACCCTAATCCCCCAGGGGTATGAAAATTAACCTGTACTATAGCACTCATCAACAGCATTCATTTGAAATCCATATTGTATAAACACATTTTAGACGTACCCGGGTCCACGTTTTGGGCTATATCTCGAGACCCCAGCCTCCCAGTTGTATGAAAATTATCCTGGACTATAGAACTCATGAACAGCTTTCATTTGATATCCATATTGTTTAAATACATTCTAGGGGTACCCGGGTCCACGTTTTGGCCTATATCTCCAGACCTTAGTCACCCAGTTGTATGAAAATTATCCTGTACTATAGACTCATCAACAGCTTTCATTTGATATCCATATCCCATTTGTATGAAAATTATCCTGTACTATAGCACTCATCAACAGCTTTCATTTGATATCTATATTATATAAACACATTCTAGGGGTACCCGGATCCACGTTTTGGCATATATCTCGAGACCCTAATCACCCAGGGGTATGAAAATTATCCTGTACTATAGCACTCATCAACAGCATTCATTTGAAATCCATATTGTATAAATACATTCTAGGGGTACCCGGGTCCGCGTTTTGATCTCAAGACCCTAGGCACGTAGCGAAAAAAAAGGTAGACGTTGACCGATTCTCTGATCTACCCAATATGCTCACAAAATTTCATGAGAATGGGTTCAGCCGTTTCGGAGGGGTTGAGCCTCTAAAACCGTGGCAGAATAATTTTATATGTTAGATTATCTTCTTTTTTTTGAGATACTGTTTTCGAGTTTTACTTTTTAAATATTTTGAGACGATTTCGAAATTATTTCGGGACCATTTCGGGTTTACTTTTACACTTGTTTGCGATCATGTCGAGAATATTTTAGGAACATTTCTATAACTATAATATATATATAATTTAGGAACAATTTCGTGATCGTTTTCGGGTTGATTTCACCACGATTTGAAGAGTGCTTTCGGGACCAACGCCAGAAATTTTTCAGGAAAACATAAAAAACTGTTTCAGCCGCAGTGGGGCTAGTACCCCAAAGTGCTTGTGTGGCTAGAGGACCGCGATTTCTCCAAAGTATTTATAGAAAGTCTTTGCCGCTATTACATTAACTGCAAGATACTTACTGACTTCGATCAAGCAATGTAGATCGATTATAATTGTTTTGAGCAGAATGCAATCAGCTAGTTTCAGACCTTTTCGCACTTCAATTATTCTTAAACGACTTCGTTTTGCTGCAAAAGAGCCAACTCTCTGTACAAAGCATCTGTCTCAGTCTGCCTTGTGGAAGTTGATATAAATGTGCAAAAAGGAGCTTAAAAGTTGGTGGCTCGTATATCAGAGTTATTGGTTGATCCTCGAGATGCAGTGTGTACATATACTTGACATATTTTCACTGGCCAATCATTCCCGGTAGCTCACTGCACTATGAAACCCCAGAGAACGAGTAGGATTGGGAAATGTCCACCCGGTTAGCCGAGGGTCATCTCAATGATCCCCAACACTGACGGCATTTTAGATTCATCTATATATTTATTGCAATCTATACATTAGCTGACAAGTGAGCAATGGTTCCGAAATTAAAATGAGGTTTTCTCTTACAATCATATAACTTAAATTGTTACTGCGCGAAAGATCTGTAGATTTTAGTGACAACACATTAGAAGAATATTTCTTCTCGAAAATCATTAAGACAAAGTATTTCGTATATTTGGGTAGTTTGTTCATTTTTTCGGCAGATACAGCATAACTACTTTTTTTTATGATGGATTTTCTTCGATGGGCGGTTTCATGAGGATAACGAGAAGCAACTCTGGTGCACGGAGGGAGCCCAGATTTTAACATACTGATTATGTGGTGAGATGTGGCTTAACAAAAAAGATTATATTGTAATAATAACGACAGTCAATGGTCAATTGAAAACCTAGCCTTCAGATACGTTTTTATCGGCTCTCTTAATTGAACATAACATTATAAATACAATGTCTTAAAAGAGTCTTGATTGACAATGGTCAGATCAAGAGCACCCATATGCGCCAACGACACTACAAATGTTGCACCTCTCGCCTTTCGGTTTATTGCACGAAATGCATAGTTATTTTCAATATTGAGGATGTAGGCCGATTCAACTTCTTAATTGAACAATTCACAGTTTATTGCAAGGATTTTCCGTCTTCGTTACTAAATTAAATTTCACGTTTTGTCTTCTATCGAGCCATTATTATTTCGGAAAAACTTATAAAATAGCTGCTGGGTTAGCATACATGATTTTTATACTCAGTTGAGCAGAGCTCACAGAGTATATTAAGTTTGATTGGATAACGGTTGGTTGTACATATATAAAGGAATCGAGATAGATATAGACTTCCATATATCAAAATAATCAGGATCGAAAAAAAAATTTGATTGAGCCATGCCCGCCCGTCCGTCCGTCCGTCCGTCCGTTAACACGATAACTTGAGTAAATTTTGAGGTAACTTGATGAAATTTGGTACGTAGGTTCCTGAGCACTCATCTCAGATCGCTATTTAAAATGAACGATATCGGACTATAACCACGCCCACTTTTTCGATATCGAAAATTTCGTAAAACCGAAAAAGTGCGATAATTCATTACCAAAGACAGATAAAGCGACGAAACTTGGTAGATGAGTTGAATTTATGACGCAGAATAGAAAATTAGTAAAATTTTGGACAATGGGCGTGGCACCGCCCACTTTTAAAAGAAGGTAATTTATAATTTTTGCAAGCTGTAATTTGTCAGCCGTTGAAGATATCATGATGAAATTTGGCAGGGACGTTACCCCTATTACTATATGTACACCTAATAAAAATTAGCAAAATCGGAGAAGGACCACGCCCACTTTTAAAAAAAAATTTTTTTTAAAGCAAAATTTTAACAAAAAATTTAATATCTTTACAGTATATAAGTAAATTATGTCAACATTCAACTCCAGTAATGACATGGTGCAACAAAATACAAAAATAAAAGAAAATTTCAAAATGGGCGTGGCTCCGCCCTTTTTCATTTAATTTGTCTAGGATACTTCTAACGCCATAAGTCGAACAAAAATTAACCAATCCTTTTGAAATTTGGTAGGGGCATAGATTTTATGATGCTAACTATTTTCTGTGAAAACGGGCGAAATCGGTTGATGCCACGCCCAGTTTTTATACACAGTCGTCCGTCTGTCCTTCCGCATGGCCGTTAACACGATAACTTGAGTAAATTTTGAGGTAACTTGATGAAATTTGGTATGTAGTTTCCTGAGCACTCATCTCAGATCACTATTTAAAATGAACAATATCGGACTATAACCACGCCCACTTTTTCGATATCGAAAATTTCGTAAAACCGAGAAAGTGCGATAATTCATTACCAAAGACAGATAAAGCGACGACACTTGGTAGATGAGTTGAATTTATGACGCAGAATAGAAAATTAGTAAAGTTTTGGACAATGGACGTGGCACCGCCCACTTTTAAAAGAACTTAATTTAAAATTTTGCAAGCTGTAATTTGTCAGTCGTTGAAGATATCATAATGAAATTTGGCAGGGACGTTACTCCTATTACTATATGTACGCCTAATAAAAATTAGCAAAATCGGAGAAGGACCACGCCCACTTAAAAAAAAAATTTTTTTTAAAGTAAAATTTTAACAAAAAATTTAATATCTTTACATTATATAAGTAAATTATGTCAACATTCAACTCCAGTAATGACATGGTGCAACAAAATATAAAAATAAAAGAAAATTTCAAAATGGACCTGGCTCCGCCCTTTTTCATTAAATTTGTCTAGGATACTTTTAACGCCATAAGTCAAACAAAAATTAACCAATCCTTTTGAAATTTGGTAGGGGCATAGATTTTATGATGTTAACTGGTTTCTGTGAAAACGGGCGAAATCGGTTTATGCCACGCCCAGTTTTTATACACAGTCTTTCGTCTGTCCTTCCGCATGGCCGTTAACACGATAACTTGAGCAAAAATCGACATATCTTTAATGAACTTAGTTCACGTACTTACTTGAACTCACTTTATTTTGGTATGAAAAATGAACGAAATCCGACAATGACCACGCCCACTTTTTCGATATCGAAAATTACGAAAAATGAAAAAAATGCCATAATTCTATACCAAATACGAAAAAAGGGATGAAACATGGTGAGGTAATTGGATTGGTTTATTGACACGAAATATAACTTTAGAAAAAACTTTATAAAATGGTTGTGACACCTACCATATTAAGTAGAAGAAAATGAAAAAGTTCCGCAGGGCGAAATAAAAAACCCTTAAAATCTTGGCAGGTATTACATATATAAATAAATTAGCGGTATTCAACAGATGATGTTCTGTGTCACCCTGGTCCACATTTTGGTCGCGATCTGGAAAACGCCTTCACATATACATCTACCACCACTCCCTTTTAAAACTCTCATTAATACCTTTAATTTGATACCCATATCGTACAAACACATTCTAGAGTCACCCTGGTCCACCTTTATGGCGATATTTCGAAACCGCGTCCACCTATAGAACTAAGGCCCACTCCCTTTTAAAATACTCATTAACACCTTTCTTTTGATACCCATATTGTACAAACAAATTCTAGGGTCACCCCTGGTCCACCTTTATGGCGGTATCTCGAAACGGCGTCCACCTATGGAACTAAGGATTACTCCCTTTTAAAATACTCATTAACACCTTTCATTTGATACCCATATCGTACAAACGCATTCTAGAGTCAACCCTGATCAACCTTTATTGCTATATCCCTAAATGGCGTCCACCTATAGAACTATGGCCCACTCCCTCATAAAATACTCTTTAACACCTTTCATTTGATACCCATATCGTACAAACGCATTCTAGAGTCACCCCTGGTCCACCTTTATGGCGATATCTCGAAAAGGCGACCACCTATACAACTACCACCTCTCCCTTTTGAAACCCTCATTAATACCTTTAATTTGATACCCATATCGTACAAACAAATTCTAGGGTCACACCTGGTCCACCTTTATGGCGATATCTCGAAACGGTGTCCACCTCTGGAACTAAGCATCACTCCCTTTTAAAATACTCATTAACACCTTTCTTTTGATACCCATATTGTACAAACAAATTCTAGGGTCACCCCTGGTCCACCTTTATGGCGATATCTCGAAACGACGTCCACCTATGGAACTAAGGATTACTCCCTTTTAAAATACTCATTAACATCTTTCGTTTGATACCCATATTGTACAAACGCATTCTAGGGTCACACCTGGTCCACCTTTATGGCGATATCTCGAAACGGCGTCCACCTGTGGAACTAAGCATCACTCCCTTTTAAAATACTCATTAACACCTTTCTTTTGATACCAATATTGTACAAACAAATTCTAGGGTCACACCTGGTCCACCTTTGTGGCGATATCTCGAAACGGCGTCTACCTGTGGAACTAAGCATTACTCCCTTTTAAAATACTCATTAACACCTTTCATTTGATACCCATATCGTACAAACGCATTCTAGAGTCAACCTGATCCACCTTTATGGCTATATCCCTAAATGGCGTCCACCTATAGAACTATGGCCCACTCCCTCATAAAATACTCTTTAATGCCTTTCATTTGATACACATGTCATACAAACACATTCCAGGGTTTCCCTCGGTTCATTTTCCTACATGGTTATTTTCCCTTATGTTGTCACCATAGCTCTCAACTGAGTATGTAATGTTCGGTTACACCCGAACTTAACCTTCCTTACTTGTTATTTATCTTTTTCAAAGCTCCTACACTCCAAAGTATTGCAACTAAGGTATTCTAATTCACAGTTTTGAAAAAAAGGTTATTTCAAAAAGTATTCAGTTTTTTTCGTCTCCTGTAAAATTCGTAAAAAGTGACTTAGCACATTTTCACATTAAGCTAACGAAATCAATCTTTTGTTATGAGAAAAAAAAATTACAAAGATGAAAAAATTTCATCGAAACGCGTAGGAGGAAAAGAGAAACCTTGTGTTTTGTCTTTATTTTATCGGCCGAAAAGCTCCAAATAATTACAATTGTTAACAAGAAGTTGGCCCAAAATAAATATAAAAAAAATTACATTATAATTAATGACGAAAAATTAAACAAATTAAATTAAAAAAAAAAACCGAAACATAAAAATCTCATCTCGTAAAAGATTATTTTCAAGTTCATTATCAAAACACTACATATATATGTATGTATATGTAGGCACTCACTAAATATCTAAAAAAAGTCAAAAAACAAGATGTCTCCCGAAATGTTGAGATGATGTGAAAAGCACCGAAAACAAAATAAATCAGCGCATCGCCTTAGCAGCACTAAGTTAAGGCATTGAATGAAGAGACCCCTTTCCGCTAACAAGCAATAATTTTCATCTTGAAATGCATTCAATATTAATTTTTGTGCATCAAAATTTATGATTACTCTTTGGCAGCTGAAGTGATGTGATGCGACATTCGATGCGACGTCATATGTTGCCATGCCGCTTAATCTATTTATGCGTGTGAAAGCTGAAAATAAGGAGTTTGAGAGTGGAACATTCCGTGGTTGTGCTGTATAAAAGCGGTGGGCATACGAGGTTCTTTGAATCAAAGGCTTTTCCTCCAATAGTTTGATACTTAAATTTTCTATTGTCTTGGGAAAATTCAATTTCTTTCACATCTATTTAGACGAAGCTACTGGAATAGAGAATTGAGATGAGACTAGAAGACCACATAATGTCACTAAAGGTTTATTTTGATGTGTTTCTCTTAATTTTCTTCCCGTTTTGCTATTCTATGTAGAATAAAGTATTCCATATGTGCCTTTCCTTGGGCTTGCCCGCCCCTGAATTGTATCCCTTATACTTTTCATTTTCTTAAGTATGGGATTTACATACTTCGCGTCGTTTATCAAAATTTTGCTGAAAATTTGTTGAAATCGCTTTTGGAGTTGCTTGAATATAATTGAAAACGATCTAACATCATTATGATGACAACCGAGAAGTTAAGAGCATTCATCAGTGATAAGTAATGTAAGAGGGGAACTACAAAAGTTCGTTCTGTTAACCAAACATAAGTAGATCCTATAGGCTGGTGAAGCGAAACTTCTAACCGTAATGAAAGCAGCAGAAATTTCGAAGAAATCGTGATTAAGTTGAAGTAGCGTCAATATCTATATTGACAGCCAGGCGATAAAGAAATCACTTTAAGCAGAAATGTTATGGAGTGCAAAAACTAGAACAAATTTACGCGGGACGGAGTGTACGTCTATACTGGGTTCCCAGTGATAAGAAAATATATGGAAACGAAAAGCCTGATATGTTGGCACATGAGGGTGGAGCACCCGATGCACATACGGCAAATATCCCAATCCGTTTTGCAGAGGCAGAAAGGATACACGAGTTGCAGAAATTGGGCTGGATCCAAGACAACTTGCAGAATTTGGTTAGAGGATGATGTTAATTTATTTTTATAATATAAGTCCTGGTACTTAATTAAGGGTTTCAACGTTGGTTTTTAATCAAATTCTGGTAACACTATGGACACATTGAGTTTGCCCTAACCTATTTGGAGCAAAAAATTTTTTTTTATTTATATTTATTTTCAATTATCGTCAATTGATTTTCTTATAAACGTGTTTATATTGACCATCATAATGGAGGATATATATAGTTATATAATAATGTATCCTTTGCTACCGATCCGTTCTGAAAGAATGCTATCGGAAATTTTTTAACGTAGGTAGTAGGCCCAGATCTTACTATTATTGCTTACTTTCTGTTGATGGGTTTGCTCATGTTTCACTAAAAAGCACTGATAACTGATGTTTGAAGCCATATTGTAGCAAGACTTTTCTACAGTAAAAACTTTACGTTTTAGGAAAAATTTAGCTAAAACCCAGCGAATTTTGATTGAACGCAATATACCCACTCTGTGTCCAAGGTACTCAAGTCCAATACCACAGCATTGTTTCGTCTTAAATATAGAGCTTCAGTTGAGCAACAGTGTTATTATTAGTAGAACATTTTGTCTCATTCGTAATCTCCAAATAATGCACTGTATAATATAAGAAAAATATAGTGAACAGATGTACATACCTAAACGATTTTAAGATAAATATAAAAAAATGGCAAAAAACCCCCTTATCTGAACTATCGGTTGTATGGGATATATAATATATGTAAATATCTCTGATCGAAATGATTTTTACAGAAAATCTTCTATGATATATTAGAATATATATCACTAAGTTTCACGTTTATACTTTCTAAATTGCGGCAGGGATGACCAAAATCGTCTTATCTAAGCGATCGGTTGTATGGGAGATATATCTTATAGTGGTCCGATCCTACCGGATCCGACAAATGTCTAATATAATACAAAAATACAGCCTTCTGCATAATTTCATTGAGATATCTCAAAATTTGAGGGACTAGTTTGCGTTTTTATATTGGTAGCTAAGGGAGAAATGGCCAAAAATCTTTCTATCTGAACGATCGGTTGTATGGGATAGGTATATACTATATACATATAGCTCCGATCAAAGTGATTTTTTCAGGAAATTTTCTATGATATATTAGAATAAATATCACCAAGTTTAACGTTTTTATATTGGAAATTAAAGGAGAAATGTCTTAAAACCTTTCTATCTGAACGATCGGTTGTATGGGATATATATTATATATAGCTCCGACCGAAATGATTTTTTCATGAAATCTTCTATGATATATTAGAATAAATATCACCAAGTTTAACGTTTTTATATTGGAAATTAAGGGAGAAATGGCCAAAAATCTTTCTATCTGAACGATCGGTTGTATGGGATATATCTATATATAGCTCCGATCAAAGTGATTTTTTCAGGATATCTTCTATGATATATTAGAATATATAGCACCGAGTTTCACGTTTATACTTTCTAAATTGCGGCAGGAATGACCAAAATCGTCTTATCTTAACGATCGGTTGTATGGGAGATATATGTTATAGTAGTCCGATCCTACCGGATCCGACAAATGGCTACTATAATACAAAGATACATCCTTGTGCCAAATTTCATTGAGATATCTCACAATTTGAGGGAATAGTTTGCGTTCAAACGGACAGACGGACGGACAGAGGGACATGGCTATATCAACTCAGTTCGTCGTCCTGATCAATTCGGTATACTTAATGGTGAGTCTATCTTCTATATTTCTTAACGCTACAAATATCGGACCAAAGTTAATATACCATTTCATGTTCATGAGAGGTATAACTAGGCGAATTCTTGTTAGCGTCCCCATCTCTGTAATATGAAATATTCAAATATTTTGTTTTTATTTTTGCCTTTGTATGCATGTAAACTTTGAAAGTTAACACTAATCTTATTAATTGCCTGTCATATGTTATTATACTCATATTGCTTTTTGTGGTTGTCCTAGCGTGCCCGTTATAACCCAACACAGTCTAAGCGGGTAAAGTTTGTATTATGTATTAATTATTGAAAATATGTACACCATGGACACATCTAGTCTATGTGAAATTTTGCGGACCGGGAAGTTCTAACTAAAACCCCTATCAAAACTCAGCACCTATATTATAAAATAACTCCGTCCTCTTAGCAAATACTAGAAACTTTCTAGGACCTATGCTACATGCTGCTTGTAGATCTAATAGATATATATACCTCCTTATAGCTGGAGTCTTAGCTAGGCAAGTGCAGGGCAGGAGCACAAAATATGTTTACATATCAACTTCGACACGTTTCAGCCCCACGCTTGGTTTCACGCCCTTACTATTTAGTCTATCGTGTCCAGCTCTCGCCTTCTTTTAAGCTCGCCAATCTGATTGGAGCGTCTATGGAACAAGCTTCGAAGGTGCGCCGTTATTAGCTAGCTAATCCGCCTTTTCATTTTCATCTATTCCCATATGCCTAGGAGCTCAATATAGATGTATATTTGTCCCTATCTCCATTCTTTCCATGGATTGCTTACACTCCAATACAGTTTAAGATGTTGTGCTACGAGAGAGTATAGCTTTAGTTGCTGCTTGGCTGTTAACATAAACATTGATGCGGCTGTAGTTTTAGCTATTTTCTTCCAGTTTTCTTACTTACTTTGGTTAGGGCTACTACTTCCACCTGAAGAGCACTGCAGTGATCTGGCAGATTATAGGATTTTTATATTATCGGATCAGCACCCTACTCCTTCCTTTACTTTATAACCATCGGTTTACGCGTACATCGTCTTGTCTGCCATTTGGGCATCCTTGTGTCAACCAACTACCTTTAATGTGGCTGTAAGACCTCCTTCAAATCGGAGGTGCGGAATTAGGTAGTCTGTTCGTCCAGTAATTGACGACCCTATACCAATATTGACGTATGGTCTGCGCTCGAGCTGTATCGAAGGCACTGCGTCTCGTTGCCGTTGTTAGGTAAAATGTGCAGAATGGCATACAGTGCAGCTGTTGGGGATATTTCCGGGGCCCCCTTATGATATCTCCCCCAAGTGCCAAGAGAACAAAATATTTCGAAACGAATGGCTAGCCTAATATTCCATACATGCTTACATACATCCAAGCATTAAGTGGTTGTAAGCACCCCTAATACCACTTCTACATAAGTGTCACTTAAAAATTGTCGCATGTCAATTATTGTAATCAAAATATTGCTTTCCAGAATTTGAATCGCTGATAAACCAAGATGTACATACATATACATGAATGAATGTAAGAACATGCTTACACGCATACATTTACGATTAAAATATATTGATATTATTTGAAAAGTTCATGCGGTAACAATAATTCTTTCTAATGATTCAAAGAAAGCGACACCAATTCGTAGCGCATACCAGGCGTTTCAACAAAACCGTGGGGATGCACAGTGTTTCGTGTAGAACAAGCTAGCTGGACAAAATTATTTTATGAGATTTTCCGTTTCATATGCAGTCATTTATTACAACTACGTCATTTTTTTCAGCCATATGTTCTTTTTTTTTTTTTTTTTTCCAAAATTTTACTTCATATGCATACATTTGCTTATTTCGTATACAGTAACTCATGTGAATAAGTGACATAGATCCAAAAAAATTTAAAGGACTTAAGAATATTACTTTATTGTACTTAAATTGAATGGAATATAAATCTCAATACTCTAAAAAATTCTAAAAATTCGGAAAAAAAAATTTAAATTTTTTATGAAAATTCGTCGAATTTTTTAAATATAATTTAGTTTTTGTTATAGATCGTGACAAATTTTCTTATGGGAAATTAGTTAAAATAAATTTGCGAAAGCGAAAATTGTAAGAATTATCCAAAAAAGGGTGTCTACTTATTTATGTGAGTGACTGTACATATGTATATACATATTTTGTATATATTTGAGTATTTATCCTGGCACTACAATTTTTACAGAATTATTTTATAGTACCAGTCAGGAATGTAAAAGTGAATTACAATAATAATAATAACAATGTAAATAATTAAATTAATTATGTGAAAATTACTTATTACAAAAACTTAAAAGTAAAGTATCATACAAAGTAGAAAAGACAATAGATTTAAATTGAATAAAACCTGATCCAACAAAAAGTTATAGCGTAGGTTATCTTTTATAATTATGTTATTATTCGCTATCATCACTTTCATTGGATGAGTCACTTGTGGAATAGTCATGAACATCAGCAACACTACTGTGAAAGCTTGAAACAACTGGGGTATTTATTGACTCCTCAACATTATCGGGGGACAGTAAATTTAAGACTTCTGGAGTCAGACTTTAAAATTTTTTCTTAGGTATCTCCCTAAAACTGTTAACTAAAGGATACGATGTTATAAGCAACATATTCATAAGATCTCTATTCGTGGCTTCACGCGACTGCTTTTGTGTGTTATCAGCCCTGAATCGTCTCAAATCTTTGTTACGGGCTTCCTGTGCTTCCTCGGAAAGTTGACCAATAAGTAAAATTGCTGATTTTATAATATCAGTACTATGCACTAAGAATTTATGAACTGTAACAGGCATATTAAACCATGGATAGAGATCTATGTATAGTTTTTTAGTCTCGACCGCAAATTTTTGAAATTTTTGGATATTTATATTGTACCCAGATGCTAATGCGCGAAGGAGAGTGTCGAATCTTTTGATGAGCGTTACATCCAATCCCGTAATCTCAGCACTAGCCTCAGAATTTTCGAAAAACCTACGAGCAGTGTTGCCGTCATTGGTATTGCCGAAACCTGGTTTTGGTTTATCTTCATTAATCCATTGTATGTACCTGTTTTTATGCCTTGGTGACTGGTGCGGTAGGTTGTGGCAGGTTGAAGTCAATGATCTTCGCCTTTTTGCTTTTGGTGTGATCTTGTTGACCTTGCGCGTTTATTTTTGTATGTTTTATGGCTACGTGTTTGTTCCCTGTACCAGGGAATTGGTTTTGCCGTTTGTAGATCAGCTTTAAAGGTTCAAATATCTCGTCGGAGCTGGTACGTACATACATCCTATTTGATATGTAGAGATAACTAAATCTAAAAAAAAAAAAATTAAAAATAGATGTGCAAAGAATTCGCAATGGTTTTTTCTTTCGACTATTAGAGAATACTTGCGACTATAACATATGTAAAATTAAGCCTGGATGTCCGCGGATGTATGTAACTTGTTTGTCCCTAAAGTTAAAATTATAGGGAAAAAAACCCTTTCTTTTTAATAACGGAATGTTAAATATATTGAAAATACTCTAATTGTGAAAGAATTACTATAAAAAAATGTTACTTACCTTCGAGCTTAGAATCCATCAAAAAAATTATATAAAAGTGTTCACTTAAAAGAAATATGAAGCTTAATATTCAACAAGAATTTTGCAAATTAATCAATGCATTTTACGGCCACTCCTGCCTTCTTACTTCAATTACTCAATATATATGAGCAAAAATATGAAAAAAAGCAAAAATCCCGTTATCTAGTTTGTTTTCTTTCATTTCTCATTACACTTTTCTTGGAATAAGAACTTTGTTTTTGTCCAGCTAGCTTGTTCTACACGAAACACTGTGGGATGATAAAATGACATAAAGTCAGAAATACGGCAACTGGGGTCTAAGCACGATGTTAAATAACGTCTAATAATGTAGCAGCTGCGCCAGAAAAGTGGGCGGAATACTTGAACAATACAATAAGGGAATTCTCCATGGTTTATGTCTTTCACTCAGAAGAGAAAAAAGGGTTCAACTTCATGCGGTGTACCCAATGGTAGCTTATTCTAGGTCACAGCTCCTCACGGCCCCTATGGGACAGTTTTGCCAATCAGAAGTATACAATTAAAAAAAGTGTATTTGACCAAATCAAGAGTTAGTCGTGTGCTGACGTACCAAACTGAAGGTTCCAGGTTCAAGTGACTAGACAACTAACATCAAAATAGTGAGGACAATTTTTATAAAGGAAGTAGCAACTGGACAGTTGTATGCACTGAGGAGAAAGAGCGATAAATAGAAAAAAGAAGGGGAAGTGAAAGAGATAATAGAAAAGTAGCAGATAAGGGAAAAGCAGATAACCATGAGGGCGGCGAAAGGAAAATCAGTGAGACAGGAGCGGAAAGAATAGGAAAGAGGGAAAAAGAAATAATATGGATGGAAGAAAAATAAATACTGCAAGGGTTATGGAATTGGGATGAGGGAAAAGCGGATGATTGGTTGAAAAAAAGGTAGGGATTGGAAAAGTAGAAAGGGGTAGTGTGTAAGCATTTCTCATTTCATTTCAGTGTAACCCCAGTTAATTTGTTGCGTGCGGATCCTTGCAGCGGGAGGTTTGGTTAGGTCAGGCGGGCAGTATAGAATTCACATAGAATGAGTGCAGGGAGACTACTACATAATATTTTTCTCTGGGAAGGTGTTGAACCTAAACACGGTTCATAGCAATCGTTTTTCTGCGTAGTGCCAAGTGCAGAGGATAGTTACAGGATGTTTTGTGCAAAATCCCAATATTTGTTGGCCTTGTAATTTCTTTAAAACAGTTTACTACAGCTGCTAAATGTAGCTCCTGTCTGTACTCAGTGAGGGTATTCCTCCGACGGGTGCTTTTGTCGAACTGTGCTGCCAAGCCCCTAATAACACCGAAAAATTTAGCACTCTCCTAGGAAAAACTTGTTTCGTGTCCACAACAGCACACGCGATCAACCATCATACCACCAAAGCGGACTCACCCGTCTCTCACCGTCTCTCCGAAGACGCCTTGCACGATGTTCTTCATAACGCTGCAGTTAATTTGTGATGGTCTTACTAGGAAGATTGCGGAGATAGTTGACTGCATGACGTGGCACAACATCCGCATAGCTGCAACTCAAGATAAATTACTTTACTGCAAAATCTGCTTTGCAAATTTTCCCCGACTACAAGGTCCATAGAAAAGATCGCACTAGAGGAAATGGAGTCGTATTCGCATTTCATATATTTATTTATTTAAATTTACACTTATCACTCTGTACAGTATAATATTTGATATTGCCACTGGCCACAGGGAGAGTGTTCTGGAGCATTAGTGAATATCTGTCCGGTCAGGCGATGCGAAATTAGAAATCGTTAACAGCTACATGCCGCCGTTACTTTCTGTGCCAATACAGATTACACGTTGTTGTGCACAATAAACCGAGACGCCCACGTACATGTGGTAGGGAATTCCTTTGTCGGTCAACCATAGCACGTTACTGAAAGACTTGGAACGGTCTACCCCTCCTCCTAGTCTCACAAGGTGAACCGCAAATTATTCGCTAGTGTCGCCAGGCATCGGTACAACTCAGGAACCTAACATAAAAACCAAGAAGAACTAAATAAGGGCTACATCAGACTGGTGTTCCAATCCTACTATTATTTAAATACAACATCGAAGCACCCTTTTTCACCAGAAAGATTTACAATTGAATCCTACACTGTGTATCCTGCACTGATGACTGCACGATAATGGCAACAGGTCCTGGCTCTATTACTGATGAGTCATAATTCGAAAATAACTACAATTTCCATAGTCTTTCCATTTTTTTCACGTCGCATATCTTGACACTATCACCGACCAATTCCTCGATGACCTTATTTACGACGCTGACGAGGGAAATGTCGACGACATTGGACATCCATGTCCATTGCATTACGATAGCAACTGTCTGGTAGCAAACTTCTGAGTATGACGCTCGATAATGACCTACATTTCTGCGAGCATGCAACTGCAATTGGACCCAAAGTTCAGAGCCTTTACAAAATCTTCAAGTCTCATGCTGGCAGCAATTGGCCAGTCGCTTGTGTGCTTCGTATCTCCGATAGGGTTACAGAGCCGAAAATAAACACACTTCAAGCCTGCCAAAACACGGCGCTCAGCACTGCTACGGAATGTATATTTAAAACCACGGAACAAAATCTGCCCAACAGGCCGGAAATACTTCCCACAAAGGAGAGAAACGAAATGCTGAACAAAGAGTTCAGTAAAATACTCAGAAACCTGAGCATGCTAACAAACCACTGATTGATGAGACTTCACAGAGATATCGCGCATCAAATCAGCAAGCATTACGTAGAGATGCAGCCCACCGTAATTTTACTAAAAAAGTATAACCGGCCCCTTAGACTTACCAACAAATACTCGGCAAAGTTGTATGCTGATAAATGCGCGGCAAACCCCCTTCTCGGCATTAAATACCTGAAACTCGCAGTAAAGAAGAAAGCAGAATTCTTAAACAAACTCGCCCCCCTCTTGCACAATTTCCATCTAGATACTGTAATAGGTTAAAGTCTTAGTTGTCCAGAATCAACCAAAAACTACGCGGAGTATGTCTTGTATGTATTTTTTTCCCCTTATTACACCAACCATCTTTTCAATTGCAATATGGAACCACCTCCTCTAACATCCAAGTCTCTTTGGTCCAAACTTATAGAAATTGCAAGTTTGCTGGGACTTCTATTAGGGGAAGCGCATTTGTAAAACATGTTTCAAGCACATTTAAAGCACCGTCACATAAGCAGTTTTTCATATAGATGCGTTTAACAGAATCTTATACATTATGAGTAGATTGCACGTATTTTTATGGAGAGCGGCAGATCGAGCGACACTTGCGCCATCTGACATGAAAAAGTAGTCATCTTCCAACTTTTTTTGCAAGCAAAGCATAAGAAGAAGAATTTGCCATTTGATTTGGCTAAGGGTGCTTTCACACTTTGAAAGTGAAATTATATTTTCCACTTGTTGGTATTTTCCTAAAATTGTACACAGTTAAAAACTGCAGTTTTACAAATGAATAGAATACAAAATATTTTGGTAAATATTTTTCTTGCATAGTGAGAATTTTTATAACAGTGCTTCGCGAAATTTTGCATGTGGGTGGGAGGGCGAAATAAACTTCAATTTCCAAGTCTGAAGCTCCTTTATATTTACAAGCGCAGCCTCATGATTAATTGTGGCAATGTTACTGGAATGCATAAGATTGCGTTGACGCATCTATATGAAAAACTTCATTGTGGCGCGGCCATTACTTAATTTTGATATCGAATTCCAAAAACAAATCTTGCAACGACGACGGACTTACGGAATAAGGAATTTTTTTAAATATCCGCCTAATTACTTAAATTGAAACCTTGACCAACCCCACTCAGACTAACGACCATAAATTGTCTAGCAAAAGTGTGTACGAAAAGACACAGACAAAAGAACAACTACAAGTACAAAGTGACTAAAACACAATAAAGATAACGCAATCGTTTATCTAACAACAAAAGAACTTTTAACAAAAGGCAAGCCAAAACAATGCAAAAACAGTATAATAAAATACAATAACAGATTAAATATAGTGTTGAACTACAAAAAGGACTTCGTAAAAAATTATTTTATCATCAGCGTTAGTGTCAAAATACTTTAAGTATATCTTATAATGTGCCAAAGTAAAGTGAGAAAAGTACAATAAAAGTGAAAGAAAGTACATCAAGTGACCGATAAGCAGTAAATGGACAAGAAATTAGTTCAAAAAGGCAGTAAATGAAATAAAGAACAAAGGCGTATATCTACTGCATAAAAACGCATCAGGGCCAAACAATTATTATCTCTAAAAAGGAAATTACTAGTTAGCTGATATTCTTCAGTTTCCCCAACCAGTACACCAACAGTGGCGCGGGAGAAGTGAAAAACCGATAAATTACGAAATGACCCACAGGCGGTAGTCATCGCAGCCACATCAGACATCATTAATAGTACATAAGTCGTAAAAAAGGCGTACAGACATACTTAACAATTTGGCCAAGAGGAAGTCGACAAGACGAAAAGCTCAACATTTTATTCAATGAGTTTGCAGGCGCTCCTTTTCATCATTTCATTTCATCAAGTGTAAAAGATAACATAAAAATGCGTATGAACTTGAATTTAATGATTCATGCACAGGTGTCTGTGTGTATTATATGAGTACGCTGCGCGCTTTCAGTTTCCTAATAATACTCATTAGTATCTTTATTAGTGCTCGAAAACTCTAGTTAGGCATCGCGTCGGCTTCAACAGGTAGTTGTTACCTTCTCATTTTGTGCAATGCTTTAGTGTATTGCTACCACGCCTACTACAATTTCTACAATTGCTAGCGGATACAAAATGAAAAACCACATTTGAGTGCATTTAACTTTAAACATTTTTGATTGCTATATGGCTACTACATATGCATATGGGAACAAAAGTGAATGCTGAAGTGCGACCTATGGTACAAAGTATAGTTTAATATCACATGTAATAAAATGTATGACGTCTGAATCAGGACCGTCTGATATTTCTTTGATCTAATTGTACCGCCGCCGTGGTGTGGTGGTAGCTTGCTCCGCCTACCACACATTTTTTTTATTATTCGGATTAAAACAGTTACTTATTATGCTAAACAACCTTGCTCTCAGTATAAGGTGTACCATTTTTTAAAAACTTTCCTCATCCTGTAAAATTACTGCCTACTTGAAATATTCTATACAGTCAAAAGGAAAATTGTCTGTGCCACTGATGAAAGAAAGGTCCAGAAAAGTACCCTTCGGTATATATATATAGGTCTAGATATTAAAAAAAAAACTGGTCGGTCTCCATAAAGGTTGCACTCATTTTCAAAGCGATCTCCCGTCTCTTCCTTTCCCTTTTTTCATCCTTATTAAATCCTTTTCTCTCTCATTTTTCCCTCTTTTTAAGGCAGAATTACACTCTGAGGAGCTCTGTGAAGTTGGCACCTACATATGCGAGTAATTAAAACAACCATATCTGATTCGTTTGTCCACCGTTTGTCCATGTTTGTCCTGGAAAAATTTTCGTTTGTTATAACAAAACCACTTTTTTTTTTCGAAAAAACCCCAAACTTTCTTTCCCCCTTTATTGTGCTAAATCGTATGTCCGTCGTTTGACCATCGTTTGTACAGGAAAAATTTTCGTTTGTCCACCTTTTGTTAAAATGTTATTAAAAAACAAGCAAGGAAGGTTAAGTTCGGGTGTAACCGAACATTACATACTCAGTTGAGAGCTATGGTGACAGCATAAGGGAAAATAACCATGTAGGAAAATGAACCGAGGGAAACCCTGGAATGTGTATCACATGAAAGGCATTAAAGAGTATTTTATGAGGGAGTGGGCCATAGTTCTATAGGTGGACGCCATTTAGGGATATAGCTATAAAGGTGGATCAGGGTTGACTCTAGAATGCGTTTGTACGATATGGGTATCAAATGAAAGGTGTTAATGAGTATTTTAAAAGGGAGTAATCCTTAGATCCATAGGTGGACTCCGTTTCGAGATATCGCTACAAAGGTGGACCAGGGGTGACCCTAGAATTTGTTTGTACAATATGGGCATCAAACGAAAGGTGTTAATGAGTATTTTAAAAGGGAGTGGGCCTTAGTTCTATAAGTGGACGCCGTTTCGAAATATCGCCATAAAGGTGGACCAGGGGTGACTCTAGAATGTGCTTGTACGATATGGGTATCAAATGAAAGGTGTTAATGAGTATTTTAAAAGGGAGTGGTGGTTGTTGTATAGGTGGACGCCGTTTCGAGGTATCGCCATAAAGGTGGATCAGGGGTGACCCTAGAATTTGTTTGCACAATATGGGCATCAAACGAAAGGTGTTAATGAGTATTTTAAAAGGGAGTGGTGGTTGTTGTATAGGTGGACGCCGTTTCGAGATATCGCCATAAAGGTGGACCAGGGGTGACCCTAGAATTTGTTTGCACAATATGGGCATCAAACGAAAGGTGTTAATGAGTATTTTAAAAGGGAGTGGGCCTTAGTTCTATAAGTGGACGCCGTTTCGAAATATCGCCATAAAGGTGGACCAGGGGTGACTCTAGAATGTGTTTGTACGATATGGGTATCAAATGAAAGGTGTTAATGAGTATTTTAAAAGGGAGTGGTGGTTGTTGTATAGGTGGACGCCGTTTCGAGATATCGCCATAAAGGTGGATCAGGGGTGACCCTAGAATTTGTTTGTACGATATGGGTATCAAATGAAAGGTGTTAATGAATATTTTAAAAGGCAGTAATCCTTAGTTCCATAGGTGGACGCCGTTTCGAGATATCGCCATAAAGGTGGGCTAGGGGTAACTCTAGAATTCGTTTGTGCAATATGGGTATCAAACGAAAGGAGTTAATGAGTATTTTAAAAGGGAGTGGGCCTTAGTTCTATAAGTGGACGCCTTTTCGAGGTATCGCAATAAAGGTGGACCAGGGGTGACTCTAGACTTTGTTTGCACGATATGGGTATCAAATGAAAGGTGTTAATGCGTATTTTTAAAAGGGGTGGGCCTTAGTTCTATAGGTGGACGCCTTTTCGAGATATCGCCATAAAGGTGGACCAGGGGTGACTCTAGAATGAGTTTGTACGATATGGGTATCAAATTAAAGGTATTAATGAGAGTTTTAAAAGGGAGTGGTGGTAGTTGTATATGTGAAGGCGTTTTCCAGATATCGACCAAAATGTGGACCAGGGTGACCCAGAACATCATCTGCTGGATACCGCTAATTTATTTATATATGTAATACCTGCCAAGATTTTAAGTGTTTTTTATTTCGCCCTGCAGAACTTTTTCATTATCTTCTACTTAATATGGTTGGTGTCACAACCATTTTATAAAGTTTTTTCTAAAGTTATATTTCGCGTCAATAAAACAATCCAATTACCTTACCATGTTTCATCCCTTTTTTCGTATTTGGTATAGAATTATGGCATTTTTTTCATTTTTCGTAAATTTCGATGGAACTAGGAAGAGGGAGGCCCAAACTCCGCTGGAAGGACCAGGCAAAAAATAATTTGAGACCCCTTTATTTTCTAATTTTCACCAGGTAGCATAGCAAAGGAACTAAGCAGAGGAATCCCAAAGCTCCGTAGGATGGACTAGTTAGAGAGAAATTTGAGTCTCCTTAGTTTTTTTATACTCAGTTGAGCAGAGCTCACAGAGTATATTATAGACCGGGTCGATTTGTGGGGAGCCAAAAAATTGCCCATTGCTCTGTGAAAATCATATTCTAGGGAACAAAATAAGAAACTTTGCCGAAGGCACCATACCTCTAACACGAATTCTGATGTCCCCCCCCTTGGGTCGTAGGGGCAAATTTTGAAAAGTCCCACTTTGAAATGCATATGTTTTTTCTTTTTGGAGTTTATTTTTCTCTTTAGAAATTTATTTAGTCAGAACATATGTAAATGAAAAAATGAATTTAACTTAGTAATAGAAAAGAAATTAAAAAAAAAATATTGAAATTAGCGTTTTTACAACCCCCTTTTAAAACCAAGGCATCACTGTGATCATTTGCATGTCGTAGACATAGTTGTGTGGGTTTTTTATTCAACCGTTTTGAAAAATGAAGGTATCACTGTGACACAATTGCAGATCGTAAAATTGCTTGTGTTGTTTTTTTTAAGGCACCACAAGACACAGCAGGTAGAATTGAAATTGCCCCTACCCAAAAGTTCGACCCAAAGGGGGGCATCAGAATTCGTTTTAGAGGTATAGTTCCTTCGGCAAAGTTTCTTATTTTGATCCCTAGAATATGATTTCACAGAACAATGAGCGATTTTTAAATCGACCCGCCCTAGTATATTAACTTTGATTTGATAACGGTTGGTTTTACAGGTATAAAGGTATCGAGATAGATATAGAATTCCATATATCAAAATCATCAGTATCGAAAAAAAATTTGATTGAGCCATGTCCGCCCGTCCGTCCGTATGTCCGTCCGTCCGTCCATCCGTCTGCCCGTTAACACGATAACTTGAGTAAATTTTGAGGTATCTTCATGAATTTTGGTATGTAGGTTCCTGGGCACTTATCTCAGATTGCTATTTAAAATGAACGATACCGGACTATAACCACGCCCACTTTTTCGATATCGAAAATTTCGATAAACCGAAAAAGTGCGATAATTCATTACCAAAGACGGATAAAGCGATGAAACTTGGTAGGCGCGTTGAACTTATGACGCAGAATAGAAAATTAGTAAAATTTGGGACAATGGGCTTGGCACCGCCCACTTTTAAAAGAAGGTAATTTAAAAGTTTTGCAAGCTGTAATTTGGCAGTCGTTGAAGATATCATGATGAAATTTGGCAGAAACGTTACTCCTATTACTATATGTATGCCTAAAAAAAATAGCAAAATCGGAGAACGACCACGCCCACATAAAAAAAATTTGTTTAAGTCAAATTTTAACAAAAAATTTAATATCTTTGCAGTATATAAGTAAATATGTCAACATTCGACTCTAGCAATGATATGGTGCAATAAAATACAAAAATAAAAGAAAATTTCAAAATGAGCGTAACTCCGCCCTTTTTCATTTAATGTGTCTAGGATACTTTTAATGCTATAAGTCGAACAAAAATTTACCAATCCTTGTGAAATTTGGTAGGGGCTTAGATTCTAGGACGATAACTGTTTTCTGAGAAAAAGGGCGAAATCGATTGAAGCCACTCCCAGTTTTTATACACAGTCGACCGGCAGTCCTTCCGCTCGGCCGTTAACACGATAACTTGTGCAAAAATCGATATATCTTTACTAAACCCAGTTCACGTATTTATCTGAACTCACATTGTATTGGTGTAAAAAACGGCCGAAATCCGAATATGACCACGCCCACTTTTTCGATATCGAAAGTTACGAAAAATGAAAAAAATTCCATAATTCTATACCAAATACGAAAAAAGGGATGAAACATGGTAATTGAATTGGTTTATTGACGCAAAATATAACTTTAGAAAAAAACTTTGCAAAATGGGTGTGACACCTACCATGTTAAGAAAATGAAAAAGTTCTGCAGGGCGAAATCAAAAGCCCTTGGAATCTTGGCAAGAATACTGTTCGTGTTTTTACATATATAAATAAATTTTCGGTACCTGGCAGATGATGTTCTGGGTCACCCTGGTCCACATTTTGGTCAATATCTCCAAAACGCCTTCACATATACACCACTCCCTTTTAAAATACTCATTAGCACCTTTCTTTTGATACCCATATCGTACAAACAAATTCTAGAGTCACCCCTGGTCCACCTTTATGGCGATATCCCTAAGTGGCGTCCACCCATAGAACTATGGCCTACTCCCTCTTAAAATATCCTTAATACCTTCCGTTTGATGCAGATGTCATACAAACACATTCCAGGGTTACTCTAGGTTCATTTTCCTACATGGTGATTTTCCCTCAGCTGAGTATGTAATGTTCGGTTACACCGGAACTTAGCCTTCCTTACTTGTTTGAATTGGCGCCAGTTAGCACAACAAATAAACTGGACATGTTAAGAGGGAAGTCCCAGCTCCGTTGGGAGGGAAGTCTTAGTTCCGAGATAGTAAGCGTTTACAGGCTTCTTGGTTTTTGTAATTGGTGCGAGGAAGCAGAAAGGAACTAGATAGAGGAAAACGAAGACCCACTCCTTTGGAAGGACTATTTGGGAAGCGTGTTGGGTTCCCGTAACATTAAATGAGTTGATACGAACATACACACAGTTTCATGGAAAACGATGTAAAGCTAAGCCTTCGGGCGTATGGGCTTACTAACGGAGGACTGAATGGATGAGCGTTTATAATATTTTCCTTTTGCTGGAACTGAAAAGATCGTCAAATTTATAAAAAAACAACTAAGGGCTCCTCATACCTTTCATGAGCAAAAATCTGACGAAATTTGAAAAATTCGTAAAATCTGAAGAATCAGTTCTTTATTGTATATTTAACCGATCTTTATAACGTACACTATATATGTATGTAACATCTGGAAAATTTTCAAGCTTCAAGCTGTCAAAATAAAGGATAATTGGTGAAAAACCTCTTAAATATATCCATGACCGATCTTGACAATTTTTGCAGACAATAATGCATGTCATATACGTAAGCATCTGATGAAAAGTTAGCCTTCTAGTTGCTAGAATGGGGGAGAAATGACGAAAACCCTCTTATCTGAAAAATCGGATCGATGGGAGATGTTTGCTATAGTTGCGTTTGCGTTGTGCCATCGTCAATGTTTAACTTCGTTCTGTTGTGATGTTGTTGTTGTTGTAGCAATGCTCGCCCCACCTAATAGCCGCGACCGATCACAAATTGTCATCAATATCCTCTAACGGGAGTCCAAGGAAAATTGCCGTTTCAACAGGGGTGGACCATAAGGAAAGGGGTGTTAGAAGCGTTGGTTCCACATTACAATTAAAGAGATGGTTGGTGTCATGTGGGGACACATTGCAAGCAGGACATACATTTTGTATGTCGGGGTTGATTCTGGATAGGTAAGAGTTTAACCTGTTACAGTATCCAGAACGAAGTTGAGCAAGAGTGACACGCGTTTCCCTGGGGAGTATGCATTCCTCTTCTGCGAGTTCTGGATATTTTTCTTCAAGTACTGGATTCACCGGGCAATTCCCGACATAAAGGTCCGACGCCTGTCTATAGAGTTCACCAAGGAACTGCTTGTGTTTTTCCGCTTCATACGGCTGGGTTCTCAGGTGCCGTATTTCCTCAAAATGCTTACGGAGATGACTCCTTAGGCCCCTAGGCGGTGCTGGTTCGTCAATCAGATGTCTGTTGGGATGCCCAGGTTTCTGGGTATTCAACAGAAACTGTTTGGTTAGCATCTCATTTCTCTCCCTGATGGGGAGTATTCTCGCCTCATTATGCAGATGGTGTTCTGGGGACATAAGAAGACAGCCCGTGGCGATTCTGAGGGCAGTATTTTGGCAGGCCTGTAGTTTCTTCCAGTGGGTTGCTTTTAGGCTTGGCGACCATATGGGTGACGCGTAGCACGTAATCGGCTGGCTAATTGCTTTGTATGTGGTCAAGAGCGTTTCTTTATCTTTTCCCCAGGTACTGCCAGCAAGGGATTTGAGGATTTTATTACGGCTCTGAATTCTTGGAACAATTGCGGTTGCGTGCGCACCAAAATGTAGATCCTGATCAAACGTCACACCCAAGATTTTGGGGTGTAGGACAGTCGGGAGCGTAGTGCCATCGACGTGGATGTTCAATATGGTCGACATTTGGGGCGTCCATGTTGTAAATAAGGTCGCGGAAGATTTAGTCGGTGACAATGCCAGGTTTCGCGAGTCGTATTTAGTTGTAGGCTTTTATAGTCTTTCATTGTTTTGTGGTAGTCAGTTCGTGTGTATTCGTGAAACGCTTGTGCGATTGCTTGGCAGGTAAAAGTCAGTGGCTCCCATTGTTTCAGTTATAAAGTAAATAATGAACTTAATATTGTATCACACCAACGGAAGTATAGCTAGGTCGCAAACAATCTGGGTAACAATTTAAAAACAGTGGTCGACGCGTCCAAAATGTCGAAAGAGGTGTTAAGAGGCGCGCTTTGAATTGTTTATCTAGTGAAGAGATGTTTGCTAAAAATACTTAAAATTTTCATGTGGTTGTTGTAATTTTGATGATTTTGCTGAGGTGATCTGAGCTGAAATACTTAGGATTGCGCAGCCAGTTTTACACTTTTATCCGGCGAACTACATCGATGCCTACGATTGAACTTTGCCTTGTTTTAACTATCAACAAATCTGACTATCTTAGAAAAAACTTACTGAACTATTATTCCAACTTTCAAAATAAAATTTAATTTCTTAACTAGAAACAAAAGAAAAATTAAAAAAAAATTACAAACATAAATATTTGTAAACCCTTTTTCAGTTTTAATGAAACTTCAAACATACAAAATTTCAAACCAAAAATCAAAAATAAAAATATTACAAGAGCATGAATTTAGATATACAAATTAAATGTAACGGTTTAAGATCAGTTGGCATAAATATTCGAAATTCCACGTCATGTCCAGCGAAGTACCCAAATTACGCGTTAAAAAACCAGAGCTCTACACTTGTGAATTCGAGATCAGCGCTCGCGCCCCGCGTGAGCTCTTCAACCAATTTTTGGAAAACGAAGTCAACACACTCGGTATACGAGGATGGGCTCAAGAGATCGAAGATGGATGTATCAAGGGTAGACTTGAGGGAGAGATCTCCAAGATGGATAAACTCAAAATTGTATTAAGAAACTCACCACAATTTGGTTCAAAAATTACCGGCACAGTTTTTGGTGAATTAAAAAGAATTGGCAAGTTTACTACAATGAAATTTGAGATTATCTGTTAGAAAAACAGTTTGTGTTAACATCTGGATTAATACGATATAATAATATGCCAAAATAGAAGCCCGTGAATCGAAAATTGACCGTACAATAGGCAGGCTTTGTTTTTTTTTCAATCATGCCGCTAAACGCATGAAGGCTCAAACTTGTAACAAATGTTTGAAGCAGTTTGATTCTTAAAGGGACAGAGCTTGGTAAAAGCAACACCAGAATAGAAAAAAAATTTGAATAAGTTTAAAAATTTTTATATACATATGTTTAATTAAAATAAATGTCAAGTTTGTAAACCTAAATTAATGATTTGAAGCCTCTGCATTATCTGACTACCTATTATTACCTGAAAGTTGAAAGAACGAAACCTTCGACTTCATATTTACTCTTAAAGCATTACATTTATGAGATCGGAGATGGTTTTTAATTTACTTCGGCCATTTGTACCTGCTAACTAATGGAAAAAAGGAAGACAACGGAACTCAAATGTTCTTACCCATTCTTCTGCTTTCATGAGTGGTTTCTGATAGATCATCTTTCTAAGTCGGAGCATCTTTCGCTGGGCTATATTGATGTCCCGCGCATGCCGTGGTGTGGGTAGCATGCTTGCCTACTACACGAAAGTTACTAATTTCAAGGCCTTTGAAAAGCAACGACAAAATCTTTAGACATAATTTTTTCAATTCTTCTCAGGGAAAATCCTGCTTTTGGAGTGGGAATTTAGTTTCCGCGGAGATAAATTACATATAATTAAAGTATCTTTATTCAAATAAACTTATCTTACCAACAGTTTTGCTCATATTTTTTTTTATTTTACATAACATGGGGTTTCTTGAATTTAGTTCATTTTGTTTTATTTTATTTATATATATTTTATTAATTTCTATTTTGCTTTATTTTCTTTTTTCCTATTTCATCTTTTTTATTTTATTTCAATATACTAAATTTGTGGAATTTTATTTGAGTTCATTTTATTCTATTTTGTTTTATATTTATTTTTATTTAATTTAATTTAATTCAATTTTGCTTTACTTTAAGCTATTTTAGTATTTTTTTTTTTTCATTTTATTTTGTGCTATTTTATTTTGTTTCATTTTATTTTTATTCATTTCATTTCACTTGATTTTATTTTACTTTATTTTAATCAAATTTTTTATTTTATATTTATTTTTTGTTTTATTTTATTATATTTTCTTTTATGTTATTGTATTTTATTAATTTTTTTTTTAATTTTATTTAATTTAATTTTATTTTTATTTATTTTATTTTATTTTACATAAATGTTTATTTTATATATATTTGCTTTAGTTTATTTTATTTTATTTTGTTTCATTTAATTTTATTTCATTTTATAAAATTTTTTCTTATCTGGTTTGTTAATGCTTGCATTTTATTCCAATGTTGGCCCGCGGATATTTTTTTCTTCTATAAGCGGACAGCAACGAAAATAAAGCCCGCGGGCGTTAAATCCAAAAAAAGAAAACAAAACTGCTGACGTTATTTCACCGGGCTTAGTTGCACTGCACCTTGCCTTACTATTTCAAAATTGATTGCGTCCCCCATTTTGCGCCTTTTTATGCTTCTCGTTCCATCAAACAATGAAAAAACCGTCAACTTGGAAATTTCCGCAGAGGCCAAAAGGCCCTTAGGAGGAATTTCGAATCTTGTCAAGACCGAGTTTCGTTAAAAAAAAAAAAACAATTTTTACATATTTCAAAACCCTCTCAGCTGACAAAACTTCAAGGTAACGTAGATTTCTATAATAACTATTTTATTTCATATGAAGATCTACCCAATTTATTACCCACTAAAATAAAATTCAATTTCCTTTTTTATTGATTTTTAATTTGCTTTTGAATAGTTGTTTCCGCGTAGGTTTAATTTCTATATAGGACGAGCTTTTTCAATCCTCTTGCGTTCGATCCATATTACATGTTTGCCTTTGCCAATTACTCGTCTTTACTTCTTTATTTCAAAAGCTTCAGAGGTATATTTTTCAATTTTCTTCAACTCGGTAAACGCAACATCGGTTATTTTTGCCGCCATGGTTTCAGCTGCTTCTATTACTTTTTTAAATTTATCCAGCTTTATTGTTGCACCTTCAAGATGTCCTTTAATATGATTTTTATCCATTTCCTTTGCCCAACCACGAAGACCCAAAACGTTCACTTGGGTTTCAAGAAATTTAGTAATCATTTCTTTGGGAAATTCACCCTTAAGATCGAAATCGAATGAAAAAAGCTCTTCCTTAGACATAACTTCAAAATTTGGATAGATTTTTGCCGAATGATTGATGCTTACTGGATATCCAAAATGTTTTGCTTCTTCAAAGTTCAGTTCAGTTTGATTTATTTCCCTACATATTTTTTTCTTTCTATTTATGACTTTTGTAAAAAGGGCTGCCATGGATGTATTTCAGTATCAAGGTACATAGCTGAGAAAAAGTATGAGGATTTTTTACGATAGCAGTTGAATAAATGGCTTAGGTTTATTTGCCACGATATTTCACACCAATTTGAGCAAAGGATTTTAACATGTGTATTTATTGGAGGGACCTGTCCTTTTTCATCTTAATTGTTACACTTCACCGTTGTTGTACAGTAGTGTACGGAAAATCGATTTCCTTTGAAGAGCATTGTGTGAGAATGGAAGCAAATGGTATATTGCGAGACATACCTCAGGTTATAGGTCTAGTCGAGTATACAAAGACTGTATACTTAAGAATTTGAATCTTGAGTTAGAAGCCAAAAACCACCTCTCCATAAGCTGCAGGATATATATATTGACCTATAACTTTATCTTGTGTATTCCATGAACACGGTGTGGTCGTTATTAGAAAGGGACATTTCGGCGCTTTCAACGATCTGCAAGAGTTTCACGTTTGGATATGTCAGACGAAAATATAAACCGAAAGTTTTTTTAAACCTCTTCATTTTTATAAGCCATTATATCGACTTGTTTGTGAACCAGTGTATACATATTCAGGACGATTTTCGAGTCAATTCTGTTTCCAACAGAGTATGAACTTGAAGGGTCCTTTTAGGTTTAAGTTTTAATTGTCCCCAAGTAATCCTATAACATTCCTTAAATGGTTTCAGAATAGCCTTGATTTGGTCCTGAAATAATCCAGTGTTAAGTGATCCTAAAATTGCTCCAAATAAGGCCTGAAATAGTCTGGTAATGATTCCGAAAATAGTCCATATGAAATCTCGAAATTGCCCTAAAATAACATCGAAGTAGTTTCAAAATTATTCTTAAAAAAATTCCGAAGTGTTTCAGTAGTCATACTGAAATGTTTACGAAACAGTCCCGAAATGGTCCAAGAATGTACTATATACTTCTAAATCCTTCAATAAATAAAAGTTAAATCCGGACTTTTATTTTTTTAAGGCCAAAATAAGTCCTGCTTGATAACAAAGAAACGGCTTATACGAAATAAATGTTTTTATTTTAATTCGGATAAGCCGTTTCCTCAAAAAATAAAAATACAGATTTTACTTTTATATGTGGACTTTTATGGAAAAAGTTCGAAAAATAAAAAGGATGCATGATACGACATGATATTGCTATAGGGATACCTGGGAACTCAAATATTTTCACCTAGGACAATTTTTTGACCAGGACTTTTTCGACTCCGAACCATGCATGCAGAACCACTACTAGTTTGTCCTCAATCTCTTTGACATGACTTTAACTGGCGAATTTAACATGGCGATGAGCTAGATAGAGTTAATTGTCCCAATTGCATTACCTTTTCTATAGTTTCGAATTGGATACTTATTTCCACTTTACAACTAGTTGGTTTATTTGCACTATTTCGATAGTTCCGAACCAGATTAAAAATTTACAGTTTAAATTTATTTTTTTGCTCATTCTATTCCGTTGTGTTCGAACCGGATCGAATTCTACATTCTGCTTCTATATGGTTTTATATTACTTTTCGATAGTTCCGACCCAGTAAGAAGGTTTTAGGGTGCAGGGTTGCCGAAGCTTCTAAAAGCTAGTAGAAGCTTTTATTTTGTAGCTATCTATTTATATAATAACCCAAAATGTCTAGGTCTAGTGATGAACCAGAAATTTTGATTACTAGTTACTGACACATGCTTCAGGGATGATGTGCCCACATTTAGTTAAATAACCTGTAATGGCTTCATTTAATGAAAAAAATGCTAAGTCCGCATTTTATTGTACGATATTTCACATATTATGGCTTAATTTACGAATTACAACTAGTGCACTGAATCTGCAGACTATACAATAAAATTATATTTAAAACTCCCAAATTTGAATAATAAGTATCACAGGATATTATACCGAAAGGACTTGATATTCGGCATGTGGGTATCTTACTACAGTTAAAACTACTGGGGCATTACATTAAACTTAGTAAAAACAAGTATGGAAGGCTAAGTTCTGGTTCTTACATACTCAGCTGAGAGCAATGGACACAAAATAAGGGAAAATCACCATGTAAGAAAATGAACCTAGGGTAACCCTGGAATGTGTTTGTATGAGATGTGTATCAATTTGAAGGTATTAAAGAGTATTTTAGGAGAGACTGGGCCATAGTTCTATAGGTGGACGCCATTTAGGGATATCGTCATAAAGGTGGACTAGCGCTGACTCTAGAATTTGTTTGTACGATATGGGTATCAAATGAAAGATGTTAATGAGAATTTTAAAAGGCGTGGACTTAGTTCTATAGGTGGACGCCTTTTCGAGATATCGCCTTAAAGGTTGACCAGGAGTGACTCTAGAATTTGTTTGTACGACATGGGTATCAAATTAAAGGCACTAATGAGGGTTTTAAAAGGAAGTGGTGGTAGTTGCATATGTGAAGGCGTTTTCGAGATATCGACCAAAATGTGGACCAGGGTGCCCCAGAACATCGTCTGTCGGATACCGATAATTTATTTATATATGTAATACCACCAACAGTATTCCTGCCATGATTCCAGGGGCTTTTGATTTCGCCCTGCAGAACTTTTTCATTTTCTTCTACTTAATATAGTAGGTGTCACACCCATTTTGCAAAGTTTTTTTCTAAAGTTATATTTCAATAAACCAATCCAATTACAATGTTTCATCCCTTTTTTCGTATTTGGTATAGAATTATGGAATTTTTTTAATTTTTCGTAATTTTCGAAATCGAAAAAGTGGGCGTGGTCATAGTCGGATTTCGGCCATTTTTTATACCAATATAAAGTGAGTTCAGATAAGTACGTGAACTGAGTTTAGTAAAGATATATCGATTTTTGCTCAAGTTGTCGTGTTAACGGCCTAGCGGGAGGACAGATGATCGACTGTGTATAAAACCTGGGCGTGGCTTCAACCGATTCCGCCCCTTTTCACAGAAAACAGTTATCGTCCTAGAATCTAAGCACCTACCAAATTTTACAAGGATTGGTAAATTTTTGTTCGACTTATAGCATTAAAAGTATCCTAGACACATTAAATTAAAAAGGGCGGAGCCACGCCCATTTTAAAATTTTCTTTTATTTTTGTATTGTGTTACACCATATCATTACTGGAGTTGAATGTTGACATATTTACTTATATACTGTAAAGATATTAAATTTTTTGTTAAAATTTGACTTTAAAACATTTTTTTAAGTGGTCGTGGTCGTTCTCCGATTTTGCGGTGCCACGCCCGTTGTCCAAAATTTTACTAATTTTCTATTCTGCGTCACAAGTTCAACACACCTACCAAGTTTCATCGCTTTATCCGTCTTTTTCTGTTTTTCGAAATTTTCGATATCGAAAAAGAGGGCGTAGTTATAGTCCGATTTCTTTCATTTTAAATAGCGATCTAAGATGAGTGCCCAGAAACCTACATACCAAATTTCATCAAGATACCTCAAAATTAACTCAAGTTATCGCGTTAACGGACGGACGGACGGACGGACATGGCTCAATAAAATTTTTTTCGATACTGATGATTTTGATATATGGAAGTCTATATCTATCTCGATTCCTTTATACCTCTACAACCAACCGTTATCCAATCAAAGTTATTATACTCTGTGAGCTCTGCTCAACTGAGTATAAAAAAATATACCAAAATAGTCAGATAACTTCACTGCCAGGGCGCAGAGAATACGAAAATTGTCTTTGAGACAAGAGTTATTATTGTTGTTGTTATAGAGATCAAGACACTCCGCTGAAGTTATGGGGAGTGCTAACGCTGTTGATGGTCCTTCGCCAGATATAGAGCCGGTGCGTTCCGGTAACAAGCACCACTAAAGCACAAACACGACCATCTTGGGAACGATTTAATGTGACCACATTGATCCTTCTAGATCATCCCGCCCCACCTCTTCGCGCCATGAGCAACTTGGGGACCTCAGGACTTTCTCTGCTTAAGAAACAAGGTTCGCTACGGGTAGGTGAGGTTGAAAAATGGTTTACAGAGGCTATAAATTGCGCCGCCAGCTCCTTCAGATGGTTGCGATACACAACCCCTTGAATAATTTTAGTATTTCAGTCGCCTCTTTCGACAGGCAAACCGCCACGAGGATCTCCTTAGCCCCTAACCCGTTGGATGGTCGCTGCGTTTGCAAAATTTGTATATACTAAATTGAAATTTTTACTATGTTAATTTACGCATTTGTAGAAACTTTTAATTTTCTTTTATTTCATTTTACTTTTATACAGATTTACTATTGCTGTTGTGGTTTTCTTTTTTTCTTCTCTTTACACAAATACTATTGTGTGTTTTGTCACTGTGATTTGCGTGTTTGTGTTCGCCGACTTTAGCTTTCGTTGAGAAAATTGTTTCCTCTTTGTGTAAAGTAATTTCATCTTAGCCAAGCAATTTCCTACGGGTTTTGTTGTTTGCCGCAATGTTGGTGGTACAATTACAAGTGGAGATTTCATTTTCACAACTCACTAAAATTGTTACCAACAATTATATAATTATTATGCATTTAGATATTTGTTATTCTTCTTTTTCGAGTTACTCGTCTTTTTTTTGTTTTAGATACAGAAATGTGTTACAGAATTTGTTATAACCAAATTTTCGTGCGTTTTAAATGCAGTTTTATTTTAATCGGGCATAGGTCCGCTGTTTCTCGTACCAACACCTATGGCATATAAGCCAAACTCAATACCTAGTTTTCGTTCTTGTATTTTGTGTTGCTCTCATCCATAAATCGATTTCAGTACTTGCACAAGAGTGCTAACTGTATTTCAATTTCAGCAATTTGAAATTTTTATAACTTTAAACGAGCAATTTTTGTTTTTATACTCATTTGAGCAGAGCTCACAGAGTATATTAACTTTGATTGGATAACGGTCGGTTGTAAAGGTGTAAAGGAATCGAGATAGATATAGAGCTCCATATATCAAAATCATCAGTATCGAAAAAAAATTTGATTGAGCCATGTCCGTCCGTCCGTTAACACGATAACTTGAGTAAATTTTGAGGTATCTTGATGAAATTTGGTATGTAGGTTCCTCGGCACTCATCTCAGATTGCTATTTAAAATGAACAATATCGGACTATAACCACGCCCACTTTTTCGATATCGAAAATTTCGAAAAACCGAAAAAGTGCGATATTCATTACCAAAGACGGATAAAGCGATGAAACTTGGTAGGTGGGTTGAACTTATGACGCAGGATAGAAAATTGGTAAAATTTTGGACAAGGGGCGTGGCACCGCCCACTTTTAAAAGAAGGTAGTGACCACGCTCACTTTTTCGATATCTAAAATTACGAAAAATTCAAAAAAATGCCATAATTTTATACGAAATACGAAAAAAGGGATGAAACATGGTAATTGGATTGGTTTATTGACGTAAAATATAAGTTTAGAAAGAAAAATTTGTAAAATGGTTGTGACAGCCACCATATTAAGTAGAAGAAAATGAAAAATTTCTGCAGGACGAAATCAAAAGCCCTTGGAATATTGGAAGGAGTACTATTCGTAATATCATATAGATAAATAAATTAGCGGTACCCGACCGATGATGTTCTGGGTCACCCTGGTCCACATTTTGGTCGATATCACGAAAACGCCTTGACATACACAACTAACACCACTCCCTTTTAAAACCCTTTATTCCTTTAATTTGATACCCATATCGCATAAACACATTCTAGAGTCACCCCTGGTCCACCTATAGAACTAAAGCCCACTCCCTTTTAAAATACTCATTAACACCTTTCGTTTATACCCATATTGTACAAACGCATTCTAGAGTCACCCCTGGTCCACCTTTATGGCGATATCTCGAAAAGGCTTCCACCTATAGAACTAAGGCCCACTCCTTTTTAAAATACTCATTAACACCTTTCATTTGATACCCATATCGTACAAACAAATTCTAGAGTCACCCCTGGTCCACCTTTATGACGATATCTTGAAAAGGCGGCCACCTATAGAACTAAGGCCCACTCCCTTTTAAAATACTCATTAACAACTTTCATTTGATACAAATGTCATACAAACACATTCCAGGGTTACCCTAGGTTCATTTTCGTATATGGTGATTTTCCCTTATTTTGTCTCCATAGTTCTCAACTGAGTATGTAATGTTCGGTTACACCCGAACTTAGCCTTCCTTACTTGTTGTTTATCCACTACTTACTTCAAAACAGAACAGCAACAAAAATCGGGTTATACCACCGTCTTAGGCTCAGTTTTCAGTACAAGTTCAACTCAGTTTGTCAGTTAAACTACGCTTAACCTTATTCTGCAGTTTTTCAGTGTACTCTAACTGATGTTTAAGCTGAGCTTAAGCGGCCCATTTGGCAGGGTTAAACTCTAGTTAACCTATCAGTTCTTTGTGTTCATTCGAAATGGCGTCGAATATACCCAACCAGCATAATTTCGCTTCATTACTTCTATCAACCAGGTGTTTATTTCTCACAATAAACTGCTGTTGGTTTTGGTGGTACCACCTTGGAAATTTTGTTTTCAACTCCAGCTTAACTCGATATCCAGTGTAGGATATCAACTGGAGAAATGTGTTGAATATACATTTGTCAAAATCTCTCGAAAGTTGGATAATAATTGGAAGTTGGATATCACCTCCGTAACTAGATATATATTTCGCAGGAGAAATTTATTTCCATGTTTGTTGAATAAACAAAATCCAGCTGTTGCCGTATCTACAAATTGCCTAGATAACAAAAAAGCAATGTTGCGGTACAAAAAAGCCTACCCCAAAGGCGGCCTTAAACTGTGACTGAAAAACTGCTCATTAGTTTAACTGGAGTTTAAATTTGATTACAGTTATATTATATATATAGTTATATGCAGATAAGTTTGACTTGATTTGTGAAGAACATGACTGCCCCTGTTTTTGCCCATATGCACATACTTATGAGCTTATAGTATAAAGTATATCTTAAATATGCCTTTTATTGATGTCAGCAGTACTTTTTGTTGTTACTTCGGAATTTTTAATTCTAATGCACTTTTACTATGTGTATTTTACTTTTCTTACACGAATTTCTGAAAGATATAATGTTCATGTAAAGGCATAACAAACTCACAATGCTATGTTTACAACTTTCTTCGCTACGAAGGCTGATTGATTACATTGTGGGAATCAGTTCAGTGTGGGAGCCAGTGAGTTAATGGGTCGCCTCAAATGAGCATCATAACTTCTTTCTTAGTACATGAAAAAAGTAACACTCATCAACTAATTAACATGTAGCCAGCTTTTACAGTTAAAGAGTAATATACAGTTTCTAAAAAATATAACTATGATAGACGAGGTTAAGAAGGATATAAGCTCTTTTATTTATTGGATCACTTGCTGGATGCACTAAAAATTATGAAGAAGAGATTGAGCCTTCTTCTACCTTAATCTCCCATTATCAACTCTTTGAGCCCCAGCCTCGTGCGCATAACATGATTTAGCAAGCTAAATATTCATTCGTTTCACTGGGTTCATATCAATTTTATTCCCATACAGCTCAAAATAACCTTCCTTGCGTAACCTTGGCATCACGTATCGGATCACAAATTAGCCGAAGATCTTTTTTCTCTCATACAGCAACGGTCATCCCATTTCGCTCAACCACAACCATGATGCCAAGCCATGCGTTAGAGCAGGTATTATGAAAGATTTACAGACCGTAGTATTTGTTATTTCTCAACTACCTACTCAGTCAAAAGTGTAGGCAATAGACCCCGTCCGTTGGGCCTCTATGTTGTCATTGTGTTACCTATCAATGTTGGTATCTGGTTCGCCCACAGTTTAAAGTTTGAACTTATATCTTAAATTTGTTTGAACCACATATCGATTGCTGAGAGGGATATCACCCTATCTCGGCTGGCAGCTTAAAAACGCCCTATCTGATAATATTTTTTATGAACGTCCCATTTTATAATTTTTTTCAAAAACTCCCTATCTTGGAACTTTTTTCATAAAAGCTTTACCTAGCGTCAACATGTTTTGAACTTATGCTCATATAGAGGATTTTCGAAACAATGTCTAAGATAGGGCGCTCTTCAACCAAGTTCTGAGATAGGGCGTTTTTGAAAAAAAAAAATTCTGAAACAGCGCGTTTTTCAAAAGTTTTTTGGGATAGGGCGTTTTTGAAACGACAGACGAAATGATTGTATTTCACTCAGCAGTCGATATATGATCAAACAAAATTTGAAAAATTGCTTAAGCCGACGAAGAGTTTATAATTTAGGCTCAACTTTTTAATCGACACACGTTGAATTTATGGAGCCCTTTGATATCAATTTTTAACATATACCATGAATGTTACGCTCTTGTGATATATTCTTCACTTTATAATTTAGGTCTGCTGTTTGAAAATTCCTATAAAGGAGCCAATGAGAAACGTTTTACTTACTGATCCACAATCAGTCTCACTGGGTTGAAATCTGAAATACCCAAGGACTACTTTTAACCATTCGCCGACCTTTCAGACTGCTTAATTTTAATGGTAACAAATTTAATTGCTGGCAAGGTCGCAGGAGATAGAAATAATAAATACTCACACATACTTGTATCAAAGAAGCTGTTTGCCTTCTTGCGGCATTCCACGACAACACATTCGACAACTGCAAGTAGGATATCTCTTTGAACACTTCGAAAAAATTTCAGTGATTTGTCTCAAATTTTTCTCCTAGAATTTCGAAAAATCGCGGGCCTCAAGCAACATCTTGTTTTAAATTTCTGAAATATTTTCTATATAAATTGATAGAAACATTGCTTTTAAAATGGTAAAAATGGCTGTGAAAACAGTCCAAAAATAAATATTTTACCTCATAACTACCTCATATTAAATAAATTATTTTCTAAAAAACATTGTCGCGAAAAGTTCTTAAAAAAACACTATTAGCACAACCTTTAAATAAGTTACTAACAAAATTCATAAAAAATTAAGTAAGGAAGTCTAAGTTCGGGTCAAACCGAACATTACATACACAGCTGTACACTTGAAATGCTGTTGTTGTTTGTTTTGTGTGCATAATAGTGTTAAAAGGCTGCGCAATAGTACATATACATATGGTTCTATTCTGAACTAATTTTTCTGCGAGTTATGGCTCCCGAAACATAGAAAATTGTTTAGTCAAAAAAGGGGCTGTCTAAGTTTTGGTGACTCGACGGGCGAATAGTTTTTTTGTTATTATATTATTTGTTATTTAAGTGGGCTCTATATTATTTTATTTAGAGAGAGGTCGCTATGCGCCTGTTACGCCTTGTATGCAATCATTGGGGGCGAGCACTGGGGGCTCCAAGGTATTGGCTGCGGGTTGAGCCACCTTGTTTTGCTTTGAAAAAACCCCGCTTTGGGATAAAAAATTTAAACTATGTCTTTAGAATATTTCACTAACCAGTTGAGAATTACAGGCACACTCAATGGCTAATGAAACAAACGAACGAAAAATGTTCATAGTTTAAGTCACTTAAACAGGGGCGGTGCCACGCCTATTTTTTAAAATTTGAAGTTTTTCCTATTTATTGTTATAAGTCCACTTGGGAAATGAAATACCTTTTATATAAAGCTCTTTTTGCTAAGATATAGCTTATTTTAATCGTCCACGGCCCTTTTAAAAATCTTTTATATAAAAGTGGGCGTGGTCCTTAACCGATTTCGTTAATATTTCTTCAAAGCATTCCTTATATTAAAGACAACCTCTCTGCCGATTTTTGTTACGATATGTTTAACGATTTTTGATTTATGATTAATAATATTTGTAAAATTGAGTTTATCAAAAGTGGGTGGTGCCACGCCCATTTTAAATTTTTTTAAAATTTTTATCAAGAGTCTCAATATCAGTCCACACGTCAAATTTCAACAATCTAGGTGTATTATTTACTAAATAATCAGGTTTTTTGTGTTTTCCAAAATGTTATATATCCCTAGAAAAATAACGTTGTTTTTTTACCCTAGAAGGATAACGTACGTCTGAGAGGTGTTCAAGTTTAAGGACCCAAAATATATAAAAAAAAACTTATTTTTTTTTTTTTTAATCATTTACATATTTGATATATATTCACTTGTTTTAAATGGTTTTTAAAGAAAAATATTGGGTTTTTAATATATTGTAACCAATTTGAGGTAATTCTTCTTATTTGCAACCTTCTGCTAACGTTAGTATCGCTAAACTGTTGAATAAAACACTCCAATATTCTGTATTGCAAAATGGTCTTTATTAGACTGCTTTGAAAGTACTTCACAATTAAATTTCACTTCGCAACTGATAGCGTGTTTAAAACAAACTGATTACTGATACTCAGCTTTCGCTGCTTTTATACTCTGTGCCCAAATGTCTAGATGTTTCTTCTGCTAGAATTTTCTAATTGGTTACCAGATATATGCATGTGAGTTTGTAGTCTCTCGCATATCCATATGCGTGTGTATATGTGAGTACTACTTCGCTGATGATTGCATACTTTTGTGAGTATCTCAGATACATGCATGCGAGTTTGTAGTTTATAGTCTCTCGCATATCCATATGCGTGTGTATATGTGAGTACTACTTCGCTCATGATTGCATACCTTTGTGAGTATATCTCCGCTGCCTTTATGTACATATGTGTATACATAACGATTGATTTGTTTGTGTACACACAAGTGACTGATTAGCATCGGCTTAGAGGTGGTAGTGTCCCTTAGTGATGCTAATATTCGTCACAATATTAAAAATTAAGTTTGACTTGTCTTGGACTTGTCCTTACAAAAATCAGTCTTTTTCGAAGGACCTCAGTTTATAGCACAAAAATTTAAACAAAATACATTTTTTTGTACCTCAATTGAATGAATTAACTGTTTTAAACTATACTTAAAAAAATATTAGCTAAAATTACCATTTTAGGCAAAAATTGCATATACTATTTTTAGTCACGTAAAAGATAACGATACGTCTCTTAGGCGTATTATTAAAAAAACAATGGTATATATTTTAGCAAACAAAAAAGTTACTAATGAAAAACACCCCCCACTGACAAGCTGGTAATGGTAGCTGAGAAAAGTGAGAATGAGAATGTTCTCTCTTTACGATTGTGGGAGACTGAGATGAAAATTAAAATGACGTACGTCTTACAGACGTACGTTATCTCACTAGGGATATATGTAAAAAGTGGACGAGGTTATTATCCAATTTCGCTTATTTTCTATACCAATCTATTATGGGTCCAGATAAGCTCGTGTACCAAATTTGGTGAAGATATCTCAGTATTTACTCAAGTTATCGTGTTAACGGACAGACGGACGGACATGGCTCAATCAAATTTTTTTTGATACTGATGATTTTGGTATATGGATGTCTATATCTATCTCGATTCCTTTATATCTGTACAACCAACCGTTATCCAGTCAAAGTTAATATGCTCTGTGTGCAAAGCACGCTGAGTATAAAAACGAATGGTATTTTTTCTATAACAATTCTGTAACATATCGATATCTTTTTATAATACATACATATCTTTTTGGTGATATATCGATATATAATCGATAAATTCTTGATACAAAGCCGATGATAACATATTTTATAACAAATCGATAACAAACCTATAACAAATTTGTTACAAATCGATAACTTTTCGAGGAAAAATCGTAATTTTTTTATTACATTTAGATAATTTTTCTATAAATAATCGCTAATTTATTAAACAACTATAGCTTAGCGATAAACTCTGTAGCGTTAGCAAATTTATAACCTTTTGATAACGCGTCTGTACCTCAACGATAACACACAGCTATCAAACCGATAACTAGCCGATAAAAAATAAATAACACGTTCACAGCCTGTCGGTAACCAACCGTCAACTCATCGATTGAAAAATGTTGAGAACTTCGATAACAACATGATAACATGCCTTTGCTGTTCCTTCCTTTTCCTACCTCTCCTTTCCTTACCTTGTCCTGTCCTGATTTGCTGTGACTCATATTGCGCTACAATGTAGTAACTAAACTTACGCTTACATTCTACATATGTATACACCACAACGCCGTGAACAAAGATGTTTACACTTAAAAGAACATAGAAACATGATGAGAAAACCAGCATAGCATGATTTGGTATAGAATGATCCATATATACACTAAAATCTTCTCTGCCGGTCAGTATACAAAGGCTCAAAACACTAATCTCATTGATAAGCATGTCTCAAAAAAAAAGTTTGTGTACCTTCATACAAACTTCTCCATGTACCTACTTAGATGAGTTGGTATAATTGTTGTTGAACGTTGTTGGTGCATTTTATCAAAGTGTCGTAATTGTAACGAGCTGCACAAATTATGAGTTTTCCTGTTTCGACATGTGGGAATTTTCTAATCTGGGCTTAAGTATACTAAATCTGTCTGCTGTTCCCAATGTAAGACTAAGTGAGGTAAGTAAGTACATGCGCTTATGCGAGTAGGTATGTACATAATGACTGGTTTACAGGGGGTTGAAGTGTTACCATTGTTTTATGCATTCTCTTATAATTATGTAAACATTTCTACACACAACGAAGATGCTTTTTAATCTTTGCTAAAATTGAATATAACTTTAACAGTTTCACACATAGTGATAGTGATTGACAACATGAAATTGCACTACAAGCTGCTAAGAAGAATATAGATTAGGGGATAAGGGCTGAAAAAGAGAAACAAGATGCTGAGGGAATGTGCTAGGGCATATTTAAACAAGTATGTACCCTGTAGGGAAACTAGATAATAAGTGATAATAATATCTGGTGTAGAACTAGACCCAACGTAACAAATAAGTACTAGTTTGATACTAACTGGATTTCTATAGCTCAAAAACCGATTGTTTTGGTTTTTGTATTTCATATTTGACATAGGACTATGAGTACGCTTTCTTTCCCTACACTCTAAAGCCTTCAGAGCATAAATGGAGGCAAATTGACAGGGAAAGGGTTCCACATTTGAAATAGAGATTTTCCCTATAGGGCATGTACACAAGTTTGTATAAAATAGAGGAATATTAACAAGTGTTTCAATTTGCTTCAAGACCCCTTTAAAATTTTAAGTAGAAATTGCTGTTTTTTAAGGCAAATCGAAGCGGCATAAACAGCAAAGAAAAATTCATTTGTTGCTATATTTTTTTAGGTGTGGCAAGCATGCATCGAGAGTAAACAAATGCTCACATAAACATAATAAGCGATGCTTTGTACAAAGTCACCATAAAGGTATTTAGGTATAAAACCGATGAATGCTGCACGCAAGCGCAACAAGATATTATTACATGGGGAGAGGAAGAATATACCATAAATGTTGCACAATAATAAGAAAAACAATAAAAATCCATGTTGCTGCTACCGGAAATGCATGGCATACTAAATACCGGCGTCTTCGTCATCATACCAATCGTCATAGTTTCCTAGTAACAAACGTATATACCTACACATTGATATAAGTAATGCAGTTAAAAAACAGAGAGCATAAAATATAAATGTGATGGAAAATATGTAGACTAGAACATAAAGCAGTAATTATAAGAGAAATAAATAAACACTGATCCCACTTACGTACAAACACACACCCCAACACTCAAATACATACATCTTTCATACATACATACATATGTACCATCTTCATGTGATGCTCAAATCAGTTTTGAAGTGTATAATCAAGCAGCTATTCGATAATATAAACAAAAAAGGTAAATCAAAGAAAAACAGCACCAAAGTTTTTACCCAAATAGCAGTTAGAAAAGATTATAAAATAATTTTTTCATATACTCGTTAGCATGCACATTACTGCCTCTCTTACCAATTATATCTTGGTTGGTTTGTTGGTTGCTGTGCTGCCTGGGCGAAGAGACCGAACCGAACGTCCCGATCAGACAAATCTCTCGATCTAAACGCCGCTAGCATCTCCAAATGTACCACTCTTCTATTTCGTGGTTTCCCAATGGTTTTTATGCGGTATATAGTATCACTGATCTCCTTCACAACTTTGTACGGACTTTGCCATATAAACCGAAATTTGGATGGAACACCTTTCTACCGATGAGGGTTGTATAACAGTACCAAATCTCCCGCCAAGAAACCTTTCGAATTATTGTTCTCATCGTACCTAGGTTTCATCTTAATACTCATTATCCTGGATCGTACCCTCGCACTCTGTTGTTTGGCCAATGAACTACTTCGCAGAGCTTGCGCTTGGCGGATTGGCTTCGCATACTCAATATCGTTCCCACGTTTCACAAGAGTGGTTCGCCCTGGCTTGAAACTACCCTCGCATTCCTTCTGGGAAATGCTTTTATTCGTTTTCGTGGGTCCCTTTGGTTTTGTCAATGCCATTCTATCCATCAATCTTTACCGTTGACTTCCGTAGTCTTTGTCGAGTCTTCTCCACCAGTACTCGATTACTGCTGAACACTTCCTCCAAACTAAAGTTAAGTGGTACATCATGGTTCTCATAACGCATAACCCTTCTCTGAATATCGATCTTGATGTCATGGTCAGCTAAGTAGTCCACTCCCAATGTGACTTCATCAACAATCTCCGGCACAAAGAATTTGTGTAGAACCATGACCTTTTACTTGGTATACTCGCCTGTGACCGTACGCAACCTTGCTCCAGGTAACGGTTTTACTCTCCTGTTGAATAAATCAGATCGAATCAAGCAATGAGATGCGCCCGTATCTACAGTCATTACATGCTATTTGCCATCCACTTTCCCTCTGACGGTAAGACTTTCCAATTTGCGACACAGATATCACAGGACATTCTTTACATCTGGCATGCTCTTGCTCATCTCCTCCAGCTTTGCGTTTACGGCCACTCAAGTTGGAACTACCAGGACCAAGATCGCAATAACGTGCAATGTGACTGGGCTTCCCGAATTTGAAGCATTTGAGAACCCTTTCATTCCGCTTTTGCGATCCTATCAGCACCTCCAATATTGCGTCTACCCACTCTTGCCTTTCTACTTCCACACGGCGTTCTTTGAAAACTGGCTTACACAGAAGCGACGCTGTTTCCTGAATCAGAGCATGTGTTACCGTTTCTGCGAATGTTGGCTTTGGGTTTGCGTACGTCGCTCGGTTCGTTTCTACGTCCCATATGCCATTTATAAAACTCTGGATTTTTACCCTCTCGGTGTACTCCACGGGTGCGTCCGCGTTTGACAAGTTAGCAAACCTTTCAACATCCGAAGCAAACTCTTGCAAAGTCTCATTAGCTTTTTGGTAACGGTTTTGCAACTCTATTTGGTATATCTGTTTTTTATGCTCGCTTCCATAACGTCTCTCGACAGCGGCCATCAATGCTTCATAGTTGTTCCGCTCTCTTTCGGGAATCGTCTGTAGGCTGCTGGCCCCTTCAATGCTACGAATAGAGCTGCAACTTTACCTTAGCTGAAAGACCTGGAAAGGAACAGAACCATCAAAGGATTGTGTTTTTACCTTTGGATTACTCGTTGAAACTGCTGGGCTATTTAGTTGCAACTGCTCGATACGTCAATTTTTTCTTCAAACTGTAAAATTTTTGTGTCCTGGGCCTCCAGCTTCGATCTTGCCCTTATCTCCTGTGCCTCCAGCTGCGAGGATATGCGGGCCTCCTGTGCTTTCAACTGCTCAGCCAACTGAGATGTCATATATGTCTTTTGCTCTTCCAGTTGGGATGCCATATATGTCTTCTGCTCTTCCAGTTGTGATGACATATTTGTGGATATTTGTGATGGCATTTCTGTTATACGCGTTTCTTGTGCTTCAATCTTGGTTCTTATGCGTGTCTCCTGCGATTCCAATTGAAATTCAATTTGCGACGACCTTGATGTTACTGTCGATATTTGTGCAGATATTGCAGCCAATATCATGTTCAAGTCTGTGCTGGTAACTGTCTGCGATATTTCGTTTTTTTCTTCAATTTTTGTTGTTGATTCTTCCACATCAGGATAAAAGACATACTCGTCCACATTAATTCCTTCCAATTCCATAGCCTCTCGTATCCACGGTTCTCCAACTTCTTCTTCAGTTGCTGGATCTTCAATTCACTCCACTTTGCTATGTCCAAGTTGTATTCGCAATCTTCGGAATTTGTTCAACAATTCCTCTTCTGACACCAGTTGTAACGAACTTACTGCAATTCCCCTTATATGCAACTTTCTGCTAACGTTCGAATCACTATGCTGTTGAATAAATAACTCCACTATTCAATAATGCAAAATGGTCTTTATTAAAGTACTTCAGAATAACACTACTATTGCTCGCCAGATAGCGTCTTAAATCAAACTGATTGTCGCGCCTCTACTGTTGCTGCTTTTATACTCTGTGATTTCTCGTTTGCATACTTCTAGGCTCTTCCAGAATTTACTTAGTTACTGCCATATTATTATAACTACAGATGCTCGTGTATAGCTTCTCATAAGCGCGTATATTTGTGAGCGACACTTCCACAATTATAACTGCATACTTTTGGGAGCATCTCAGATAAGATATATGCATATGCATGCGCGTCTCTTCTCTGCTGCGTTCACGTACATATGTGTTGACATAATGATTGATCTATTGATGTGCATACAAGTCACTGCTTAGCATCGGCTTAGAGATGATAGTATCCCTTAGTGTTGCTAATATTCGTCACAATATGATTATCTTTATATTTGCATTAGATTATCCTGATCTCATGCTATATTAACACAAACACATATACATTGAACACGTAATAGGAGAATTCGATTTGCATTGCAAACGGTGCAGGGACTGCAAGGTTTGCATGAATTGCAAATTTTGCAAATTCACAACGACAAAATACACGACGAGAACACCTCAATGACATTCCTCTCAATCCTCTCCCTGTGCTAAAAAAAATCGATCAATTTTTTTTCCATGAATTTTCGTGGTATTTTGTTATTTTAAAAAACACAAGGCGCGATATAACTCCGTAGAGAATTTCGGTGGAGCTTCTATTCCATTTTGCGTCGTGCTCCTTTTAATTTTTCCTACAAGATGATGGGACGGTACCTACATGTTTTACGTAGACTCCGAACGGCATCTTCAAGGCTAGTGAGTTTTCTTTGAGAAGCTTTTCATGTAAGAAATACACTTGGAGTGTTAGCCAAATCACTGCCGAGCGGCGACCCAGCTTAGAAAGAAAAAATTTTTCTAATGGAAAAAACATGTTTCTAAATTTTAGATAGATTTTGCTCTACCCGATAGTTGAACCGAGGATCTTTGGTGTGGTTTGGCGAAGCAATGCTGGAGTACCCCATTGCATAGGATATAAATAATCCGTGCACCTTACAAGACAACGCGAATCCCAATTATGTTTTCAAACGAATCTTAAATCCTGGCGCAAACGCATCGATGGCTACTATACTTTTCTGCCACACTCACTCATTTTTGACATGATTGACATTTTCAGTGGAAACTCCTATATTTTTCTGCTAAGGATGTTGCTCTAATTTTTCATGAAAACATAATAAAGCTGCTACAGTACCATTGCATGTGGCATGCAACATCATCAATGCAGCAAGTGCAATCATTTAAATGCCAATGGTGGAAAATGAATTTGAGAATAGAAGGAGGGAGGGAAAGTGTAAAGAAATGTATTGGCATGTGAAGTGGATAATTTACAGCACTTAAAATGCAATAACAACAACAACATCACATGCATATACATTAGGGTGATTCATATTTGTAATGCGATAAACTTTATAGCGTTACAAACATAGAACATTTTAGAAATGTGAATTAGGTCATAAAAAGTTGGTCTGCAAAAAACAATTTGTTAGAAATAAGAATTTTGTTATAAGTAAATGAGATGAGTGTGTGGATGATATACTGAATAAATTAAGCCGAACATGATAATTGTAGTTTAACCCAATGTGAAAGGCCTTAAAAGATTAAGGTCAATTGCCATTTTTAAGCAAATTTTTATCACACTCAGAATCCGTTATTCAATAAGTTTATATATTTCGCTAGTGCAGAGAATTGCCCAAAAGAATAAATTTCCTAACTGGTAATATGCATAACTTTCTATACCTTTCAGAAGTGATGTTTTTCAAATTTTTTTTTTTTTTTTTTCAATATTTGGAACAGATGTAAGATTTAAGTATAACGAGTGACTTGCAATAAGCATAAAAATGATGGTGAAAACATTTCTAATATTGGCTGCATCCATGCATTTTACAAAACTTCACTGAGATTAAGATAAAGTCCTGTTTTGTCCAGTATTTTTTAATGGATAGCTTAACCCAACCTTGTTTGACCTACAGACCAGTTTCTTCGGGTGTCTTGCTTTAAAAGGCAGAGTGTTATATATTTATTTTAACATTTAGTTATATACATATAAATACATATCTATATACATATATATATCTATATATATAGCTTAAGGTGGTACTCATAATTGAAATACACCTTTTTCCACTTTCACCCCTTCTGGCGGTAATACCTTGGTCAGAATATGGTAATCTTCATAAGTTAATCTGAGCCTGAATCCCTTTTCAAGGCACATTAACCGTTTTCAATCGGGACCAATATATAAATGTGATATTTTTGACCTAGGTGTTAACATCTAAAGGGATGAGACTGGAACGTTCCCGAAATTATCGGGCTCGTACCTTGATGGTGTTTGTTACCGGAACGTACCGGATCTGCATCCCGCAAAGAACTATCAACATCGACAACACTCCCCAAGGGCCTTCGGGTTCGAGTGTCCTTATCGCTATAACATTAACAACATGAGACAAAAATCGTTAATTTGATATATAAGGACTATTGAAGTATAAATAAAATATGGTCCGAATTTAATTTTATTAGAAAATACTTTCTCTTTTATACAAAATTTCTTACATGAGAAATATGTGTTTACACTAATACTAACAAACTAAAAAGTAAATAGATTCATAATGCAAATATGAGAAGTCAGCATATTATTATGGTGAACTATTTATGTACACATGTAAATAGATACATATAAATATTTTGGCAGTCAACATGACCAACAGGCAAATATGTCAATCAGCGTGACTGATCGATAAGTGTGTTGGTCAATGTGGCGGGTTGACAAATGTAAACAGATAGGTGCCGTGTGTGTCGGTATGCACATATGATTTTGAACTCCTGCTGAGTTCAAATAATTATGTGGGTCAGTATGACTTGAATTCTTGTGTGGTCGATATGTGCGTATGTGTAAAAAGCATTCCAAGTAACACTACACTAACCTATTAAATATGTGTGTACATAAATAAGTAAATATTGTATTTATCAGGGACCCATTTTAATAGTTACTTTATTTTATTTTTTGAGTCGAAAAGTACGGGTCAAAAATTTGTTCTAGGTGAAAGTTTATGTGATACTGCGTATACCCATATCATCTTCATGACGAATCAGGCATTCTTTTTATTTTTTGGATTTTTTTCAAATAAGTCCAGACTTTAATTTATCAAGTCCGAAAATAAAAATTAAATCCGGACTTTTGTTTTTAATGGATGAATACGGTCACATAACGGCTCATCCAAATAAACCGATTTTTTTACCAATCAGATATTGTAAATATCTGAATTTGAAACCTGTAGGGACACTTCAAAATTTTTGTTTACTATACTAGCAACTAGTCATCGAAAAACCGTAACCAACTCTTATAGTTCTATACTTATACTTTTCCATAGTAAACTTGCACCTGTTTTTTCGATATAAAATTTAATCCAATTGATATATTTTCTTTAAATTTGTACACCGTTTTCTGTCGAAACAAGCGGGATTCTCTAAGAGAAAAAATCGTTTCATTCGGATCAGCGGTTCCAAAGTTATAGAATCGGATTTTTATTCTGCCCTTAAAAATAAAAGTCCTAATTTAACTTTTATTTTCGAACTTATAAGATAAAAGCCCGGATTTAATAATTTCTTTCGAACTAAAAAATTAAAAGTCCGGAAAAATTTTTTTTAAATGAATTTTATTTTAAAACGAATAACAGTCCGGGTCCATGGTATTAGCAACCAACTTAGTACTACAATAATCACACGAGCGTACAAAACTTCATCCCTACAAATAAAAAAAAATAAAAATATATATAATCGCTCAACAAATTGTCGCCTTTCGTTCATGAGATGATAAGAATGCCACATTACTCGCTAAATTTTTCTGCATCTTGCAACTTGCCTATGAACGAATAGACGTACTAGTAATACAAGGAGATGGATACTCGAGTCCTTCGTAGACTGGTATTAAGAAAAGCAGAAATCGGATGAATCGTGCTATTCAATAAGAATATTAGGAACAGAATACGAGAATAAAAAATTAGCTCTTTCCGTGAAATTAATGAATGTTTTCTAGGTTGTTTATTAATTAAAATTTGTATTCTCTACAAAATTTAAATATGGGTACCTTATTTTGCGTTCTAATCGAAATTCGACATTTCTGTCGAGGCCAGTGAACGTGTACTACTTACGCTCAATTGAGCTGCACACGTTAATTACAAGTAAATTTACAGCAGCGAAATGAAAATAGCAGTGTCACTTTTTATTAAATTTCTCTCTTTATTTTATTTTTAGTATGTTGAAAGAAAACTTTCATGAAATGTGTAACTGAAACTTTGCAAACCAAACTCCAAAAAATCCGAAAATTCGAGACAAAATTTCGAACTTTTCGTATAGAACTTATTAGATGCAATTTAGACTACTCGCATATATTTTTGATCATTTGATTTGACAGTTTTGTTTTTAACATATTGTAACGAATTTAAGGAAATCCTGGTTATTATGCACTTTCTGCTAACGTTAGAATCGCTAAACTGTTGAATAAATCAGTCCAATATTCAGTATTGCAAACTGGTCTTTATTTAGATTACTTTGGGAGTAGTACTTCACAGCCAATAGCGTGTTTAAATCAAAACTGATTAGTTATTACTCAGCTTGCGCTGCTTTTATACTCTGGTTTCCTCGTTCATCCATTTCTCCTAAGGTCTAGTAATTTCGCGAACGGTTGTCTCACAAGCTTGGCTACCAGCTATGTTCATGTATATTTGTAGTTTAAAGCCATATGCGTGTGTATGTGTGAGTAACTACTTCGGCTGATGACTACATGTGCCTATGCGAGATATCTGTTTGTCGACTTCAATGTATGTGTATAAATAATGATTGATGTTTTCATGTACACAAGTGTATCTTGCTTTGTTGTTTTCCTTTATTTACTAACAGCTTAGTAATGCTAAAATTCGCCAGAATATTCTTCCATAGGAAGCGCGCAATGCATAATTTTTCATATGAAAGAAAACCCGAAGTCCACTTCGGTAATTAATTTTCCAAAAATTAGTGCGAGTTTTGAGAGAGTTAAAACTTGTTATTTGTCAGACTAAAATAGTTTGGGCTACAAAACAGCTTTCTCAAGAAAATTCGGAAAACCCTTAATATAAAGTTGGGAATTTTCATAAAACTTTCTTGTTTTTTGAAAACGGTTTTGAAATTGTTGCGTATAGTTTCGATTACAAAATTCAAGGAAACATTTCCCAAAATAATAAAAATAAAAAACGTTTGTTTGGCACAATTTAATAAAAATTGCCAGTTTTATTTTCTTGTTTGCTGCTGTATATAAGAAGTAGAAATATGTATATATGTTCATATGTGCAATTTTTTCTTTGCATACGTCCATATGTGCCACATGTGTGTGACCGTGAAGTTGGAGCATGTGTGTACTTCACTACTGCAACTAAGTAAACGAAATGTCAGCCAGAAAAATACGAACAAAAAAGTAAATAGCATTATTCTTCTTTTCAAAAGCAATTTTACGTCCATATGTGCATACTCCAAAAATAGGCTGCATACCTGCGTCTAGGCATCTGAATAGCAAGTGCAAAATTGTCCTAGAGATGGGAGCGGTTTAAGATAATTCAATCGCAATTCTGTTTCATTTTCACTTGAAATTTATTTTTCTCTAACCACACATCCCAGCGTTTTTAAGGACGCCGTCGGAATAAAAGTATTTCAAAAATCAAGGCAAATTTTTAGAGAGTCATAACTTGCACTTTGTAAGACTAAAATTTACCACTTTGCAAGACAAAGACACAAAAAAAATTTAGAAGCTCTAAAAAATTTGGAAACTTTCATGTCGATTTTTGAACATACATATCTCGCATTATTGATTTTTTTTTTTTTTTGAAAACTGGCTTGAGATTAGTTTCCATAGTTTAAGTTACTAATTAAATTTAGTTTTTTCTAAAATTAACAAAAATTATATTGGGTTATGTTAGCTTAAAGTGACTGCCAGAGGGCACACCCAGGCCAGTGACATTAGGCCCGCTATATTAGCACAAAAGTGCACCATTACCTTTCCTCTTTGATCAGTTTTTAGGATTTAAAAAAGACTACCAAGACCTTCATATCATACTCCACGATCTGGCGCAGTTTATCCAGAAAGGGAGCTCCCAGAAATCGCTGCTTTGCGCCACTTAGTGCCGGGTAGTTGCTGATGTTGTGAACCACCGTTTCCTCCTCTTCGTCCTTTTTACAACTCCTGCAGAAACGACGAAACGAAGTAAGGCGCTCCTAATATTTTTTCATATCAAGTGCGGAAATTTTAACCTTATGTAGGGTGTAAACGTGATGGGTTATTTTGGCCAAGTTTCCTTCGTTTCCTGACACCCCGGTATGTGTAGCCATCTTACGTCAGCTGGACGACGGGTGTGCTCCTTTAGCATTAGCTTGTACAAGCGTTCTTGGCTTATGAGTGTAAGTATTGTAAAGGCCTTCATTGTTGAATTCATCCCATCTCTAATGTATACAAATATTCTGATTTCACTTTTGAACTTGAACAGGATGTTGGCTGCATTTTTGCGCCACATACCAGACGACTGAAAATGCACTAATTTTAAGGGTCAACGGTTTTTGTATTTCTCTTCATTCGAAAATTTAAAAATAGTTCCTGCCATTGGAAAACGGTGTAAGTTGATATTAAGCGCTATATTTGTGTGACTTTTGTTGGGGACGTTGGTAGCTAAATTGAGATAAAAATATGTTTGACTCAACACATTAGCATGAAGACCAAAAATCACAAAAAAACAAGAATTATAAAGGATTACAGTAAATAACTCCTTTTGTGTGGCCATTGCTATGGATTGAGTTTCGCGTTTAATAGATTCTCTTTGGGTTTTGTATAGCCTGTCAATCAACAACTTTTTAAGTTTTCTTTGTTTAAGCAACCAATGCTAAGTCGCACTCCAGAAAGCGGCTTAATAAAGCCAAAGAGAAGGTGTAAAAGCAGTTTAAATTAATGAATAAATACAAGGCGCGAAAGCTTCCGAAGAGATTTTAAGCCAAGTTTTTTCTTCCAGTTCGCAGCGTGCTGCATTTTTAATTTTTCCTTCAAATTGGCGGCACGGGACTTACATGTCGAAAGCCGACTCCGAACGGTATTGCAAAGCAGATAATTTTTCACTTTTTTTGCCAAATTACCAAGTTTTATCCCGTTTACAAATTCTTTTTTTCTAACTGAAAAATCGTGTTTCAAACTTTTTTCATGTTGCTTTTCCCGGGACTTGGAACCAAGATCTTCGGTGTGGTAGGCGAAGCACGCTGCTAGCACACAACGGCGGTCGCTATTATTTTCGAGTAGTTCGGTCAAGGATCGAAATCCAATTTCACTCAAACCATAAATATAAATCTGTCAATCTTTTTTTTTTTTTTTTTTTTTTTTTGTTTTTTTGAATGATAATAAAATATGGATCTCGTACATCCACGTGGTCACTAGTTCAGTTGCTGTATTTGAAAGAGTGATTTCGGTCACGGATCGTGAAGCACAATACGGTACCAAGTTTTATTTTGGCTTCCTTTTGATTTTTTTAGAACTAGGTTTTTTATTTTTAAAAATTTTGATAGCTAGTGGTTTTAAAATGGAAACCAGAATGGCTTTAAGGGGTCCAAAAATTAACTAATAGTGGTTGACGAATTCATTTAAAGTTTTGCCAAAAAATTATGCTATTTTCATAAGTGTAAGGGTGCACTGGGTTCTGAAGAAATAGGTAATGACATGCGGAGATGGTGAACCAGGACCGAAAAGGTTTTTATGTAAATTTTAGTTAAAGTATTTCCCATTTTGGGCGTGTCATGTGATGTTCATAGGAGGTGACTCGGCTTTCAGAAAATTCTTGCCCCTTCATACCCTTTATATGTACGCTTATATTCACATATTATGTGTTTGCTGAGTTTTGTGAGTCTAAAAGCTCGGCATACTGGCAGATTATTAATGGTGGGACAAGACCGACACTACCATTATTTTTATACTCAGCGTGCTTTGCACACAGAGTACATATATTAACGTTGACTGGATAAGGGTACAGGTATAAAGGAATCGAGATAGATATAGACTTCCATATATCAAAATCATCAGTGTCGAAAAAAATTTGATTGAGCCATGTCCGTCCGTCCGTCGGATGATAACAATGCCCACTTTTTATATATACCATTTTAGAAAACACAAAAACCTGATAATTTAGTAAATAATACATCTAGAATATTGAAATTTGACATGTGGACTGACTATTGATAAAAATTTGTAAAAATTTTTCAAAATGGGCGTGGCACCGCCCACTTATGATAAAATGAATTTTACAAATATTATTAATCATAAATCAAAAATCGTTAAACCTATCGTAACAAAATTCGGCAGAATAAAATAAGCTATATCTTTGCAAAAAAGAGCTTTACATCAATGGTATTTCATCTAATTTAAAAAAATGGGCGTGGCACCGCCCCTTTTATGACTAAGCTATTTTCTATGTTTCGGGAGCCATAACTCGCAGAAAAATTAACGTATCGTAATGAAATTGTGTTTTGCCTATAGTAGAAAATATTTCTAGTAAAAATGGACGGGATCGGTTAAAGGCCACGGCAATTTAGATACGAAACAAGTTTAAAAGGGTCGTAGACTAGAATAATAAGCTATAGCTTAGCAAAAAATTGTTTTGAATCAAAGATATTTCACTTATAAAGTTTTATTGTAGAAAAGTAATTTATCTGAAATGAAATGTACAATTGAGGCTCACGCTGAGTATATAATATTCGGTTACACCCGGACGTATACACCTTTACTTGTTCTATCAGCATTTGACTTTCAGCCAACAGGCGGTGAAAAGGATGACTGACAATAAAACATAGGATATAGTCACATTTCGTGAAGTAAAATATGGAGATACCGACAATGCCTAGTTGTTTACCCCTATTATTTGGCTGTGAATTTCGAGCAACTCCAAAGGGCAAAGGTTATCTTCGAATTAGTTGCCGTTAAAGTAGGGAAGCTGGGTGTGTCATGGGTAGGTATTGAAATGTGTCACTGCCCATCTTTATAGGCATAGCGCCCTATACAACTTTCCAGTGGTATTTATTATGTGTTTACCCAACATTCGTGGTCTTAAAATGGTCAGAAAGGTGTCCTTAGAGAAGCATTTACGCTCTTAATCAGCTCATTTTTAAAACAGAAATGCATTTTCTTTCTTTTTTGCGATGGTTGTTCGATATGAGCGTAATTTTATGTAAATCTATGTATACATATACCCCAATATGTATGTATATATTATGCATGATTATCATAAATTTCTTAGAAGCATTACGTAAATCAGTATTATCTTCAGAATTTATTGTTATTATTTCTAATCAATTTATATAAATTTATATGCACTTGCGTGTCATTATATTTGAAGTTATTTATAGGTTACAGCTAAATACGATATGATACTAGGGACTTAGAAGTGTACAGAAAATACTTCACTTGTCTAACACCGATTAGCAAGATATATGTAAGTTAAATAAAAATATGTATAATAGCAGCTATATCTTTTATAATTGAGTTGCAAAAAAACAGCAAGTGGGATATTTAATAGTAGAGCTCGCGATTTTGTTCGCACATTTTCAAGCAGCCTGAGTATAAAAGTTGTGAGATTAGAAATCAAATGAACATATGAAATATTTATTAGAACTGTAGGGAAATTGATTTAGTGTGGATATTTCCAATACCCAAGCAGACGGTACTTCTTAAATCATTCGCCTCGCTGCCAAAATATCGAAAGCTTGTAGTCTGTTTCATTAGCTGTGTTTATTTTACATGTATATACATATGCACTTTATCTTTATATGGACAGTTAAGTGCATAGCTTTATCTGCCCTTACGAAATTGTTGCGCATATAATTATTACTAAAAAAGTGTGTCTCTCCACTATACTTCAGTTTCAATTTTGGTATGCGTTATACACTATGACCTTAAAAGTTTGCATCACCACTATCTCTCCATATACTACTACTATGTGTAATTCTCAATGAGCTTTTTTTAGTTGTAAATGTAGATGTATTTACATGTAAAACAAACGGCTATTGTTACCGATAAGTTTCATTGTCATTTAAGATCGACCGGCCTGTCGCCTTGTACGTTTCCAATAACGCTTCTTTTTCTTTGTCCCCTTGTAGAGCTGGCTATAGATTTGTCGGTACCGTTGTGTGCTTTTTACTCAAGGACCCAACCAAAAATTCAAAAGGTTCCTTTCAATTTTAAATTTTTTGAGGAACTGAAGAGAACTTTGTTTTTAAAAATTCAGGGTAAGCTGAATGTAAGACAAATAAAAATTCTTATTTTTTATTTGGCAGCTCGAATCACCCAGAGGCTCGTAAATTTTGAGCGATGATTTGCGTAGGTGAGCACCGTGCGAGCTTCGAACAAGTATCGAGTTACACGAATTGGTCGTTAGCCGGGTGACTAAAACTTTACTAAAACGTATTGTGAAGAACTCCTATATTTAACTTTAAGACATGACAAGAGAAAGAATATTAAAATTGAGCAATTTTGTCTATTCATTATTATTGGGCCAAACCTACTAGCAGCGGACAGAATAACCTCAATAGCAATTTTTGTAAAATTTCGTCTTATTTCTTCTTTTTAAATTTTCCTTATTTTATGAAAAACTTCTATACATTTTGTAACTTAAAATAAAAAACGCTTACGAAAGAACTCGAAGTTTCGAGAAAATTTTTCGAATATTTCGAACTTTTTATTTAAAGTTTCTGAATTTTTTGAGTAAGCAGGTTTGTAGCCCAGTCAATCCAACAAAGTACAAGTGGTAGGTCTCCAAAATTCGATTTATGATAATTTTCATTCCAAAGGATATTTTGTATCTCCTTCCATACCAAGGGCGCTTAGTGTTATTTTTTAAATGGAAGAAAATCCGAAACATCCTTCGAAGAAATTACTGCGCCATAAAAGTTTCGGGTTTTTTGTTATAACTCGATTACAAAAGATTACATCAACATGCAAATTTGAATATTGTAACAATTTTATTTACGTGTATGTGTGTATGTGCTGCCTTTGTTTGTGTTACTTGTGCTTTTTTATAGGACAACAACAAACTTGAGATTGATAAGCGTGTTTATGAATAAAATTATAATCAAATCAAAATATATAACGCCTAGCATGCGCGCTAAATTTTAGTGCCCACAGATACTACTACACACACACCCACATACGAAGGCAAATATGGAGTAATATTACTGCAAAAATGAGATAAGTCTAGGACGAATCTCAAAGGAGTATGCGGCTATAGCCAGTTTTGATTTCTTTGTGCGGTTTGGAGTGATCCGTTTTGTTTAAATATTTCCTATTTAGATACAAATTGTACCTGGTAATACCTGAACGGGTATTATTGGACTGGTCCTCCTTATATCCCTATTCGCACTGTCGGACAGGTCCTTTTCCTATTCTTTTTAATGCCAATAGGGATACTGTTCGATAAGTCAAAATTGTATTCCTTCTGATACCGTCGGATTGATCCTCCTTGTACCTTTTATTCATTTTTCAAATATATTTTTAATTTTTTTCGGAGTGGTATTGTAGAAAAAATAATGGAACATAGGGTACTGGTATTAAAGGCTTGGTATTGGGCTTAGAATTTTCTTCAATAATTCGTTTCAATTCCATACACATTTTTTTTATTTTACCCATTTCTTTGCTTTTTTCCAGTTTCTTAACATTGGCCACATAATTTCAAATTTTTAATTCAAAAAGTGTGATACAGTGTAAGCAATTTCTGAAAAGAATCGTACTAGGGAGAAGCAAACATCTATAAATATGGAAATATATGGGAACGAAAAAGCGAATGAATTAGATAAAAACTACGCATCCCTCGAAGCTTGCTCCGTGGACGTCCCAATCAGATTGGACCAGCTCATGAGAAGGCGAGAGTTGCACATGATCAACCAAGCGAGAAAGAAGTATACCCAAGCGCGGAACTCTAAAGTATCGACGATCATATGTAGGTCTTACAACGTTACTGTTATCATTAAAAAGGAAGAACTGTAGGCTAATATGCTTTTAAATTAAGCCAAGTCAGCGATAGCAGATGCAGGAAGTGCGGTTTGGATGAAGAACTCGTTTTCTGCGCTTGTCGGGCTAAGACTCCAGCTAAAAGGAATGACAGAACCTGGTTTTGACAAGGTTATTTAGTTTGGTCGATAAACAAACTTCTGGTAATACTATGGACTCATTCAGTCTATCTAAGGTCCGGCAGTCCGAACTAACCTAACGTAATAAATAAGAGCGCAATGTAGACAAAAGAAACCAATCTCAAACCACTTTCTTAAGCGAATAATCGTACGATTTTTTGTGGGGATATGGCATACATGTGGAGCGAATTCATGCACGACTTGCACACTTGAGTGTTTGTGTACGCTGGTTTCCATGCAAGATAGCATGAAAATTTATTAGTTTTCCAAAAAAAGTGATAAAATAAAATAAATTTTTAAGTAAGCATGTTTTCATAATCGGATAGGCATGCCCTAATGAAGTCGGGTCGTTGCCTTACAAATTGAGATTATGTTTTTTTTTTTTTTTTTGAAAGGAATAACGTTTAGAATATAGTAAAATTGGTTTTGGTTCAATTACAATGGCGCATAAAACAAAATCAACAGTGTTCTGTACATTTTACAAGACCCACCTATCGAGATAAGCCTTGGACATTAAAACCCCTAAACATCAAACAGGTTAAGAAAGTTTTTCCTAGCCATGTTCAGCATTCCTTTCAAGTTACCCCAATTGAATGTGTCTCAAGAATATTTTGCAGCGATGCCTCCAAAGCAACCTCTTATATATACCTAAAGCACCCTTCGTCATAAGTACTTGTTGTCGTACAATTGTTTCAGAAGGCAAATAAAAATAATTCATCCAGGCTATAAAAATAATTGTGAACGTTATCGTCGAATAATAACTGAGCAGGCAGGCGTACACTACTGTGTCGTACTCGTAAATCATGCTCGAATGCATTTGCAATCGGTATGGAAACCCAAAAAATCACATCACGTAGTTACGTACGTGTATGATAAAAAAGTTATTTACTATTTATCACAATTTCGAAATTTCTTTCATTTTCAATTTGCATACTGCATGTAATAAAAAATAATTCAATTTATAATTTAGGGCTATTTGGAGTGATATTAGGGTGGTCCTTTTTTGAGTAAAAAAATACTTCTGATAAAAACATTTCAAGATATTACCGCTCGCTCTTTTGCTCGGCCATGACTTGTTTTCAACCCAAGTTATGCTCAAATTGTCACAATATTAACCCAAAAAAGTATCGAAATAATCACGAAATAGTCACTTGTTTATACAAAATAATACGAAGCACAATCCCGAAATCCGGAAACAGTCCTGGAATACTCCCAAAATAAATCCGAAAACAACTCCAAGGTTACATCGGAATTAATTTCAAAGTAGTCCTGAAATTATTCGAAGATTATCCCCAAATTATCTCGAAAAAAATTTCGTTGTTGTACCTATTAGGATTATAATAATATTATTCGTAAATTTTGTTGTTTTTCTGTTGTTTTCTTTCTTTACTTACTTAATTGGCGCCATTTAAACGGTTACGATAGGCGGATTTCGATAAAAAATACTTTTTTAGTTGGAGAATCATCTTTCATTCGCATGTTGTTGTTGCAGTATTAACAGTGCTTCGCCCCATTCAATGGGCACAACCACTTACAAATTGTCATCAAAGACCTCTAACGGGAGTCTAAGGAAACTGGCTGTTTCAACAGGGGCGGACCATAGGGAGGTAGGTGTTAGAGGCGGAGGTTCCACATTATAATTGAAAAGATGGCTGGTGTCATGTGGGGACACCTCGCATACAGGACATACATTACGTATGTTGGGGTTGATTCTAGACAAGTAAGAGTTTAACTTGTTACAGTATCCAGAATTCGGCTGTGTTGGCAGGGGCCGTATCTCGTCATAGTGCTTTAGGAGATGTTCCCTTAGTCCCCGTGGAGGCGGTGCTTGATCAAGCAGTTGTTTGCTAGGATGTCTTGGTTTGTGACAATTAAGCAAGAACTGCTTGTTCAGCATTTCGTTGTGCTCTTTAATATTGAGCTTTTTGGCCTCACTAAGTAGGTGGTGTCCGGGGGTCATAAGGAGACATGCAATGGCAGTTTTGATTTCAGCATTTTGACAAGTCTATAGCCTTTTCCAGTGTGTATTTTTACGACCAGGCTACCAAACTGGTGACGCGTAGCTCATGAGTGGCCGGCCAATTGCTTTGTACGTGGTTAGCAGCGTTTCTTTATCTTTTCCCCATGTGCTGCCGGCAAGCGACTTAAGGAATTTGTTGCCACTTTGTACTTTAGAAAAAATTTCGGTGGCATGAGTCTTGAAGGTTAGAATATTATCGAATGTTAACCCCAAGATCTTTGGGTGACTGACAGTCGGTAGTGTGACACCATCGACAGGTACGTCTAATATTTGCGACATCTGTTCCTTCCACGTCGTAAACAGAGTGGCCGTGGATTTTGTCGGTGATTATGCCAAGTTGCGCGAGGTGAAGAAACCGGAAAGATTGGGGAGATAACTGTTTATTTTAGAAACTAATTCATCAACTGCAGTCGTCAGCATAGGAAATGATTGTAACTCCTACTGGTGGGGAAGGGAATTTTGAATGTAGAAATTAAACAGTAGCGGGGATAGGACATCACCCTGTGGAACCCCCTGTTTAATTTTTCTAGGTTAATGTTTCATTCGCATAACATGGCCTAGCCAGGGGGCCGCATTGTTTTAATTCGCTGAACTATGTTGGTGCCTGCATCCAATTTAATCTTCTTCTGTAATCACAGTACCCATCAATCTTTCGAAGAACTTTTCTCTCGAACACTCGCTGAGCCGCCTCGTCTGATGCTATCATGGTGCATGCTTTTGCATCATATAGCAGGACGGGAATGATTTTTGTTTTCCTAGGTGCTGAATCTTTGCTTGATGATAGCAGGTACTTTGTCCTCACTCATCATCAACCCCATATTTTCCGTTTTTTTTTTCTGGTTTAGTATAAGCAGAACTTACGGCGCGGGTTTTCAGGCTGATGATATCAATGCCGTCAGCTTACGCCAATAATTAATTGCACGCTCTTATAGAATATTGTTTCAGAGCGTTTCTATTTGCGGTGGTTGGTTTTTCCTAGCAGCTCAAGCTCCTCGCACTCACGCTTTCCTGCCTCTGCTTTTTTCTTCCCATAATGGAGTTTCGATTCCCTTTTCAAGAGTTTCCTTACCAACATGTCCCAACGACAACCAATTTGTGCAGTGAGCTTTCTATCAGAAGCATTGTGACAGGAGGGCTGTGCTGGATTCTAAAATCAAAAGCGAAATGATTTTAATCGTTTAAAAGCATATCACGTATCTATTTATATAATCATGGACTTAAATTGAAATGCTTATAACACAAACATACCACAACAGCCAAGTTGTAGCAATAAATAATCAAGGCCTTTATATCATTTGCTATAGCAAATCTCTTTCATGTTTCCAATATTTTGTAGATGCTTCTACTTAAAAAATTGCCAAGCGGGATTATGAAAAAAAAATATTGCGGGTTTATACATATGTGATAGAAATACTTTTTTAATTGAAATAAATGAATATAATTGAGCACTATAAATCCAAACCAAAACAAGCATAGCAGTATTAATAACCTATTTTTAAAGCCTGTTAAACTATACTAAAAAATCTAAATGAGAAAAATGCAAGGTGGGTATACATCCGAGGAGATTTGGGCCGAGCTTTTCTTCCAAATTCGAAAAGATGGGACCTACATATTTTATGCCGACTTCGAACGGCAGATGCACGCAGTAGAGTTTACGCTAAGAAGATTTCGTGGAAGAAATACACTGGCATACCGTCGTAAAGGGTGTCTAAAATACCCAAATATTTCAAGGATTTTTCAGCGCAATTTATACCTTCTCCAAGCCAATTATCAACCTCGATTACACTCTTTAAAACCTGTGAAATTTCTTCTAATTAAAAAAATTTGCTTATAAATATTTTGGTGTTGCTTTGCCCCGGGCTTGCGCCGAGGACCTACGATGGCCGCCAATTAAACAGATTTAAAGAACTGCAGCCGAAAACCACTCTGGAGCAATAAAAACTGGTAGTTCCTTGAGGACTTCACCAGCTGTCATCTACCTTATTCATAATTCCTTTTCACTTTTTATCTTCTTTATTCTTACGTTAATTTTCAGTTTCAGACAAACCCAAAAAATATGGAAAAAATATTTCTCGAACCTTTGAGAAATTTTAAGAAATTTGTAGTTTTCAACTTGACATCCAACATCATTCCCGAATTATTTTCTATACTCTGATACACTGCCGTCAAAAACTGCTTCAAGCTGACCCGCTGATTAGTTGGGATCAAAGGCGTTTCAAATACATTATATTACTGACACGGAGTCGATAAAGCAGTGCGTATTTCTCGTTGTTTCACTCAGTGTGGCATTATTTATTGATGGGATGCCAGTTGGCAAACGAAAACAAATTGCAAATATGTTCGGAAATGAAATTGAATGTCAATTTTGGCATACCCTGGGCAATTGCCGTTTTACATTTATATTTGGTGGTTAACCAAATATTTAAATATTTATTTTTTAAAAATATTATGTTATTTATTTGAAGTATAAAATATTATTTTTGTTTATTTTTGAGTTTAGATATTTTCCAACTAATTAGAATTTTCTTTTTTTTGAAGTTATTCAAAATTTTAAGTTAACACGAAAACTCAATTAAAATTATTTTAAAAATTAAAGTAAAGAGTACAAAGTAGTTAACACTATATTTACTCCATATATAGTGTTAACTACTTTGTACTCTTTACTTTAATTTTTAAAATAATTTTAATTGAGTTTTCGTGTTAACTTAAAATTTTGAAGTTATTTATTTGAAGTATAAAATATTATTTTTGTTTATTTTTGAGTTTAGATATTTTCCAACTAATTAGAATTTTCTTTTTTTTGAAGTTATTCAAAATTTTAAGTTAACACGAAAACTCAATTAAAATTATTTTAAAAATTAAAGTAAAGAGTACAAAGTAGTTAACACTATAACATTATTGATCAATTTATCCCGGAACCCGCCTACGGAAACAAACGAAGACGGCGGCCCGTGGAAAACAATTCAAATTCCTAATTGGCGCCTTTTACTTTGAGTCTGAATTTTAGCGAAACAACGCTTGATATTGGAGAAGTATATTAGGCCACGTTTACACCTGAACTAATCTATAATAAATCATTAATAGACTTTTATTATTACATGTCAAATATTCACGTTTCACTTTTTTTTTCGAGATGACATCCTAGAGATGGATTCAAGGCTAAGAAGCGAACTTGTTTATAACAACCGAATATAATCGATAATCATCGAGGGGAAAAATTTATGTGGGAAATACAATGAATTAATAACCAATAATGTTTTAAGTACGAAAATTAAGATAAGCTCATAATATGTAAATTAGGTTTTAGTTGTCAACTTGAGTTTTAATGTGACTCAAGCTTGAATGTTTATACGGTATTTAATATCATACAATGAACTTCTTCTCGCGCTACCAAAAGGTGGTTGACGAATGAATGGTGAGTGTCAATTACCTTATCGCGAGTCTTCTCCAGCGTTTGGTTTATAGGGAAGATGTATTCGAAAGATAATTTACCAAATGTAATTAAAGCCTGAGTATTCTTTTTCATCTGCTACATAGAACCTTATAAGCGATATTAAGCGGGCTGCTTTCACAGTACTTAGCGCTGCTTGATGAATCGGTGTTTTAAGGAAATGAGCATTTCATACTCAAATTAAAAACTAAAAGCATGTGCTTGTTGAATTCAATTAAAATTTTTTATGGCCGGTATAAGGTTCGTACGATGTGAATTTAAACAGCAATGAGCGCAGTATGGAACCAAAAGCAAAAAAAAACATTCATTTCAAGGCAAAGTCTTTAAATTCACATACCTGAATGAATGGCCAGTTTAAAAATTTCCAACAGTTGTACTAGTAATTGTTTCTGTAGTTTACACCGCTGATCTCAGAGGCGTTGCTAGGTTTTGTTAAAATTTATTTTGTCATCGAGTCATATTAGACGAGGTATCTATATTCTATTGACAACTAAAAAATCTTTCAAAAGCTATGGAACCCTGTCAGAACTTCAACACAGATGCTCTACGATAAGAAAAAACATAAACAATTGTTTGTTCATTGATGGTCAAGTCTAATGGTTTTCGAGTCGCTAAGCCCAATCCGAGCATCAGAATTTTTAGTGAAAATATGTCTGCCTGCTCAAAGTTGTTTTTTATCAGAAAAATACTGCCTTTTGCGGAGGTTGATGATGTTCTTGCCTGTATTAGACAAGATTTTTGAGTACGTCTCGAATACATCTCTACAAAATATGCGATTACGAGGATAAATATGGATTAGTAGCAAAGGATCATGCGACTATAGCCAGTCTTGGCAGTCCGAACCAAAGCAGAGTCAGCTGGACCAACAAGTTGTCGATAGCAGAGCCAGCTATGCATCACCAGCGAACCTTAAAGGGGCAGAAGTGACTTGCACGTGGACATAACAGGTGCTGTTGCGATCGGAATCGTGGCGCACACAACACTAGTGAGTTGCTAACTGGCCCCGAATCATCCGATTGAATTGCCGGAAAAAGCTTTGCAAATGAGTGGATCGTGATCCTTGGAGACTTTTATGGCTTTAACAGATCGGTTTTTTTAGCATGTCTTATGGACAGACTAATCTTACCTGTTTGTGCCTGAACGGGTACTGTCCGACTTGTACGTTTTCTAACCTTACGGGGTTTTGTTTCTGATAAGCCGTTTCTAATGTCTACCTTAACAACTTCACAGTTAAAAATCATCAACTCCGCTCCATTTGGATTTATTAGTGTGATCTTTTTCTGACAGCATTTTAAAGTTTCAAGTTGCTAGCCTACCGGGACTGAAAACTCGGCCGCAAAATCGGAGGAGTTTTTGAAATATCAGGTTCCCAGCGCCAGCTAGCGACAATTTATTCATTCATTGTCATCTGGTTCTGAAACATGTTCCAACACGAAAATCGCTTGAAAGATTTCTCAATTTTGTAGTACGCACAAGCATCAAGTTCGTATCATGTAAAAGATGGCTTATATTAGGCCGTTTCAAAAAAAAAAAAAAAAAAAAATTGTCAGAAAGTATTCAAATTTTTAATCAGGTTTAAAAGGTTTTAGATATTATCCCTCGTATTTGTGCTTCGTAATGTATATAAAAAGCTCAGTTGTGATTCATAACTTTAAAATTACCCGTCAAAAGAATTGTAATTGAATGCTTTGAAAAAAAATTTTGTACATAAACATTTATGTTCTGAGCTTTTCCAAAGCTGAGTTTAGGGTACCAAATCTTGCAGCTACCTCCCCTTTCCTAAAATCTTGGCTACATCACTGATTGATATGATCGCACTCTGAATTTTTAAGCCAAACAAAAGCATTTTTAATTGAAATGTAATCACTGTGCACTATGTGTAAATATTGTTATGGCATTGCTTGGTAAACTTTCCGCTTTTTCCCTCTCCCACACAATTGTATTGATTGTAATGCAATCACGAATACACACCATATATACAAAACTGCATATACAAATACCAGCCATATACAGAAAATTTAAGAAATAATTTAATTTAATTTAAATATCGCACAGTATACTTAGTATACTTATTTTGATAGGCACGAACAAATTGAGATAAATATAGACTGCCATATGAGGAAATGCTACCAAGCCATGTCTCTCCATCGATTTGCTCCAAAACTAGCAATAATTTAGGTACCTTGTAATCGCTTACAGTTTCTATTAGAGTGCTTAGAAAAAGAACCCTTGATAAGTTTCTCCGTCGATTCTGCGACATCAACAGTGCTAGAGCATCGCTCATTTAGTTTCCTGTATGTTATGATGCTGAAGCACATAGACTAGAAAAAAGCTATATTGACTACTCCGATGTATGGATTACTCTACACTGATTAGAAAGTGTTAAAGTTAATATTGATGACCCGACAGCTAGCCAACCCGCTTGGCTATCAAATAAGATGAATCGCTGTTGCCGCAACTAACTGCTATCAGTAATGTCTTACATGCCTCCTAGACTCCGACGAGAGGAATATATGTGAGCGTGACCGAGATGAGAGCTGAGATGTGGAGCCTCCCAGTAAACACCAGATCTATCCACTTTTTTTTTTTAAGATGATATATAGTCGTTTTTAAAAGATGATCATATAGTCTTGTGCGGTCTCGCTCCGTGTAGATGAACTAATAATAAATTTCGTTCGAGTTACAGGGTTCACCTGTTAAACCCTATCTATTTAGTAATCTTATTCACTAGAAGCTTCGTAATTACTGTAAATAAAAAATGTATCTAAAGTTTTGGCAACTTTACCAAAATACAAAACCAATTTCAGGTTACTAAATATATTACAGTAAAAATCTTTAATAAGACAGAAAGGAAGTAGTATGAAAAAATTAAGTCCTCCGCATAGTGTGGACTTAAACAAGGGCTTATGGCTATGGAATGCTGAAAAGTTTATCTTCTAACAGGGCTGTAGTACCTTAACTTAAATAAAATATAAATATACATTTATAAGCACCGGTACCCGTCTTTTGAGATGGTACGGATATGTTTGTGTCTAATTGGATGTTCAAAAAGCACCGAATAGGCCTGATTCTGGAGACCTGGCGGAAACCTAATGAAAGAGTATTAAGTGACCATATAGTATATATGACACCATAAAAGATTACAGCTACCTGTATACTGTTGAGTCCTATTAGGATGCAGGCTTCCTTGTATGCTCAATATTGACATGTAGGTACAAGCTTGAAATAGTAAATGCCAAAGGGAACTTTTGCCATCAAACCATTTTTGTCAATAATTATTCTGGAGAAATGAATGAGTTAATTTGTTTGATCGTATTCCATATTAATATAAAAAATTATTTAAATGTAGCTCTGACTTTGTAAAGAATACCGACAACAAAATCTAAACCTATTGTGTATAAGCTTCTATGACTAGAAACTGAATGCGCAACGTACCTAGATTGAGTTGGTGGTTTAAGAAATACCTACCTCCACCGAAAATAGCCTACAGATACCCTTAACCACGGCGCAGGGGCTTGAGAAGGAAGCTGAACAGCTCCACTCAGACATTAAAACTGCCTTCAGTGACTGTTTTCCTCAAGGAAAGATACGTGTGTATAAAACGTAATGGAATTAAAGACAAATACAGCTGAGATATCAAGCTAGGAAGCTGCTTAATAGAAAAAGAGTTACGGGTGATTGGGATCCGTACAGAATCGCTGTAACATCATACAACTAAGAGCTTAGAAGATCTAAGAGGGCTACTTGAAGAGAACATTGTGAGAGGAAATATCTTCCAAGAGAATGCTACTCCGAAGAGCCCTCTCTAGGGATCACAAATATGTAATTAACACTTTGAAAAAGACAGATGGAAGCTAAACTATGCATACGGAAGAGGTATGTGTCTCTTACTTAAAACTCACTACCAGATAATACAGCAGGCTATCAACACTCACATATATATAATGAGAGGATGGACAACCACAAGTGCTAGAGAAAAAAGCCTAGCAACAAAGCTCACCACACTGTCAAGGGAGTGCCATATGCTTTTCCTATTTTCAGCCCATTCAGCGAATTGGGTCTATCGCTTTCTGTTGAAGCAGGGAATAAACCATATAGTCGAAGCCATATCCAACCTACATAAGGCATCTCTACTGTTTGGCTACATTCAGGTAGTATTCATACCAAAACCATCGAAACCAGAGCAACTACTCCTGTGGTATTAGCCTCATTTGGTGCCTCTTAAAGGGTATGGAGAGCTTTTTGATAAGCATATTAGATAGTTCAACCTTAACAAACTCCCTCCGTGTAAATATCAATTTGCCGATCATTCAAGAAAATAAACGGAAACGACTATCAATAGCCTCACGAGAAAATTTAAAAGGATTTTTGGTCTTAAAATATAGCTATGCTATTTTATCTCATCTCATCTTAGGTGCTTTACATAACACGACACATCAAGCTATCGAACAAGCTAGGATAACGAAGGATCATTCGCCGGATGCAATCCAAGCTAAAGATAAGAAAAATTGGTCTTAAGCTGGGAGGGACAACCGAGTGAGTTGTAGCCTAGCCATAGTCAATTACTGAAATCCAACGAATTTAGCACACAAGGGATGACTTATTAATCTGTATCATAGGGATGCACGTGGAAACAATAGGTATCCAATCGCACACAAGAAGCCATGCACATCATAGAAAGGTGGTGTGATACCAAAGGACAATGTATCAATTCTAGCAAAACTGTCCTAGTGCCTTTTACGTGGAGAAGCCAGCTGTACGTGAACCAGAACCATCTTAAGGCGGAATCAAAATAAGATGTTCAATAAAAGCAAAGTACCTAGGGATAACACTGGACAGAGCCCTCATGTGGAATGCTCATTTATATGCTATCTTAAACAAAGCAACAAGAGCTTTCTTCGCCTGCACTCCAGTCTATGGCAAAACATGAGGGCTATCTCCCAAAATGGTACAATCGAAATTTAATACTGTTGTGAAGCCAATAATAATGTAGGCTTCCTCAGTTTGACGGCCGAATACCACATAAAGAACAGCAACATCAAATTTACGCAAACTGCATCGACTGCCTTGTATTTACATAACGGGTGCGATGAGATGCCTTAGAGGGAATACCCAACTGGGAGCAATAAAAAATGCAAAAGATATCTCGTAATAAAACGGAGTGGTGGAAGAGAACCCACGCTCAGAATCTCACGGAATTTTGAGGTGTCTTGTGGACAGTACTCTTTGGAAAAGAGGGAGTACAGATACTTACCCTAATTTAGAGGTCTGGTTATCGGATGGATCAAGTTTTGATGGCGGAAAATCGGGACCTTGTATACATGGGTCTAACCTAAAGAAAAGTTTAGCATCCTTACCGTTTTTCAGGCTGAAATCCATGCAATATAAGCTTGCGGAAGGGCTTATCCTCGAGGGATATACTCATTATGTCAACAAGTCAGGCAGCCTTGCGTACAATGCTGTTTTACACAGTTACTTTTGAGCTAGTGAATGAGTGAACAGGAGTCCATAGTGACTGCGAGCTAAAAACAAGGTTTTGTTGGGCTGGGTTCCCGACAGTCATAGCAGAATTCTATGGTACACAGCGCTTCTATGACTCATATTTCAAATTACCCACATTGCACAGCTGTTTGCTCTGGCTTAAGAAACGGCGCCACTTTTACTATTTTACACACATCAGTCAAAAAATGAATGCTCAATAATAGTAGGTAGATGATATCCTCCGAAAATGAAAAACTTGAAAGAACTTTAATTATTTAAGAGATCGTTCGAAAGTTTTAAAAAATGTTGCATTTATTTATATTGTATTTGTATGTTTGTTTGTATGTATTATGTAGCCGTTATCATGAGAAATGCTTTATACGCCCGTAAGAGGAAATGAAAACCCAAAATCACTGTATCAAAAGCAATAGCAACTATAACGTTGTTATACACTATCAAGTTGCAAGGACGAAAAAAATTTTAAAATTCAGATTTGTTTCGCCTATTTTATTAAGTTCAATACAAACAAACGCATGTATGTACCATCCAATCAAACCAACTAGTTGAAAACTTCTTTCAAAGATACAAGTACCAAGGCCTAGCGTATATTTTATACCCAGCTTGTACTTGTAAGCAAAATTATTCCAACTTTGATGGAATGACGGTTATTTGAAATGGTATCAAAGGAGCCGGATAGATATAGACTTGCGTGTACCAATATATGAGCATCGATTGGGCCATTTCCGTCTGCCCGTTAACACGATTTTTGGAATAAATATTTGAGACATCTTTACGAAACTTTCTGCATTGTCTTATCTGGACTCAGAATACATTTTTATTCAAAAAGGACGAAATCGAACTATAACTACGCCTATTTTTTCGATTTCGAAAATTTAGAAAAATTATAGCCCTAAATTGATTAAACTAGATATGTGTGTTGATTTTTTAATGGAGAATGGAAAGTTCGTAAAATTTTTTATGATGGACGTAGCAGCTTTTATAAATAGAAGAAGACAATTTTAAAGCGCAGCAAACCGTAAATGAAAAGTCGTTGAAGATATCACATTGAAATCGAAGTTTGCAACCTTGTAACAATCACCACAGTCGGTTAACGACTACGCCAACTTGAAAAAAAATCGATATCGAAATTTCGAAGATTGGGGGAAATGCGATTTAAATTTTATTAAATTTGGGAAAATGGGTGTGGCTCTGCCTACATTCAAAAGAAGAAATTATAAAAGTTTTGCAAGCCATAAATCAAAAACCGTTAAAGATGTCATGTCGAAATTTGGCAGGCAACGTTTCCTTGTCACAATATAAATACGAAGTGAAAATTAGCAAAATCGGTCGACGTTTAAGTTTGCTGTTAACAAAAAATTCAAGAGCTCTACGTTTCATTAATATGTTATACTTATATTTCACGTCAGTAGTGACATGGTAATGCAGAGTACGAAAATTTGAAATAATTATAAAATGGGCTTGGCCTCGCCTTATTTTGCGCCAATCTCTCTTATCTCTATGATACTCGTAGTGCCATACATCAAAGATCGAAATTTGGTATGATCATAGCTTCTATGACATTAACTCTTTCTTAAAAAATGCGAGAAGTCCGTTAGAAGCCACTAATACACGTACGTTTACATGAAAATCTGTGCAAGAATTGAGATGGCTTCACCAAGTTTAGTACAGTGGCTAATCTGAACTCAAAATATATTGATGTTTAAAATAGTCGAAATAGTATTACAGCCACTCCTAGGTTATGCACTTAGCAGTCCATATAAAGTTTAAGTGCATATGTATATACATGTAAAAAAACACAGCTATTACTTTCAGATGCGATGCATTTCTTGGTTCCAGGCCTTCTTATACCGCTGGGTTGCTCTTTTGCTGTATACAACATAAATGGGATATAAATATATATATATTTACAATTATACAATATTTTATATATTGCATACATATGTATGCATCTACATACATATAAATCAAACCATGCATAAAAATTCACATATGCATGTATAAAGCTGCGCAATTCTTTTTGTACTTACTCCCACATATGCCCCCAAAAATATTGTGATTCATTGGGAATCTGTGAAATGGGATTTTTATGTACAAAAATATAAATTCTGTATCATATTTGGTTTGTGTAACATCATTTTATATTTACCCAATTAACATAACGGTGCCATCTGCAATATATCCCCTCATCCAACTCCTACCCCTTCATATATATACCAGCTTCATACCAAATAATAGACAGCTGCTGTTAATTTTTCTACAAAGCGACGATATCGCAATTAATGGGACGGACTTCTTTTGTGCTGGGGTGTGCTCAGTCCGTCCAGGGTTCCTATAAAATATGGGGAGGGTGCCTACTAAAAGAGGCTTTTTCAAATCAAATTACAAACGTGTTTCTCAATAAAAAGTGCTAAAATGCTTCCCTACTCTATTGCCCTGTTTGCAGGAGTACAAACCTCCGGGCGAATATATAAGTAAACCCAAGTGAAGTTAGGGGGCTGCTGAACTTTCCGAACGTGGGGAAAAAACGCCTTTATACTTCTTGGCGTTAAAATCGCCATGCACCATTTTATATCATGGCGGGAGCAGCGCTCGTATGTGCATTCTAGGCGCTCGTAGAATACGTCCTTCATCTCTTTGTCCCTCTCCTCCATGGGTGCGTGGGCGCAGACGAATAAGATATTAAAAGAGTTATTTTCCGCAGACGTGAGCGCCAGTACAAGGTGCCAAAGTCTCTCTCCTACCACAAATCCAACACCGAAACTGTGTTTATTTCCATGGCCAGTCCAGTAAATGTCACAATTTTTAATTGCCCTTGCTTCGTCAATCACATCTCTTGGATGGCGTTGATGTCGGAATTTGCTTTCACGAGGAAATCAAACAGCAGGACATCGACATAAATGTCATTAAGGGAACGGGCGTTGCCTATGCATGCTTTTAAATCATAGTCCTTTACACATTTGCCAAGGTCGTCATCAATAAGGGAATTTCTCTCAATTCGAAGCTTGATTGGTATTTTCAATGGAGTCTGATTTTACGTGGCGGGTACCAAGCCTAGTCAACAACCCGCTAAGCGGAAATTAGGCTTTTGTTATACAAGCTTATATATCCGCCTGATCCAGGACACAAATGTTATGTTGTCATGACATTTTAACAATGTTTGAAATAATAATAGTAGTTAGGTAGGTAGCTGAAATGGCTGCGACCCTGGTCGCCCAAGTAGCTATTTAAAGCCGTTTTAATGCCATGTAACTCGTCTAAAAACACTGGTTTACAGCCAAAATGCATCAGAGACGCCATTCAAAATCAAGGTTATTTTTAATTCTATGGTAACGTTTTTGAGATATTTACGAATAACGGGTTTTTCCAAAAACAACAACTGAGGCCACTTAATCATACATATCTCAAGAAGCTTTTAAAAGGTAATAAAATTTGCTATAAACTGTACATACAACAATTTTTGCTAGGCCCTGCAGATTCAAAGATAACGAACAATCATTACGGATTTTTTTTTGTAAAAGTATAAAAAAATTTTTAGTTTGCGAGGAAAGATCTCGAAAACTTTTTATTTTTTTGCAGATTTGTTTCTTTCATTCAACAAAATCGATGGACTAATACAAAAGTTATAAGCATTCATGTAAATATTCTCATTTAATACTTAAGTACCCTACTGGTACATATGGGTTAGTAGGGCCTAGCAAAAGTGTTGTATGCACAGTTTATAGCAAATTTTATTACCTTTAAAAGCTTCAAACCATTTTGGAATTGCTTAATTCGTTCTTGAGATATATATGATTAATTGGACCAATTTTTTTTTTTTTTTTTTTTTTTTGGAAAAAACCGTTATTCGTAAATATTTCAAAAACGTTACCATAGAATTAATAAATAATAGTTTAAAAAACTAAAAAAAACACGTTTTATAGCTAATCGAAGTAAAAAATAGAAAATAATTTTCAATTAAAAAGAGTTTATATAACAGTAGTAGAAGGTCAAACAATCATTTATAGTTAATCACCCCAAAATAAAATTATAATAAAATTTAAGTTATTAACAGAATAATTTAATTCAGATTAAAAAGCGTGGGGTGATTAAAAGGACCGAGGTTATACAAATGACCGAGGTGAGTCTTTATTTAACTATCTTTTAGGCACTAATCTAAGTATATGTAATAGGGGAAATGACCCACCTTCATTACGAGGAAGCGCGAAGAGGTCCTTGACATAACCCTGGTCACAGATTCTTTCAACGACCTGATCGTTTCGTGGAGAGTTCTAAAGGAGCACTCCTTTTCTGACCATAGATATACAAGCTTTTCTATATCGCATGCGCACACAAGTCCTAAGTACATACAAAATATTAGAAGAACGAACTGGGGCTACTATAAGAAGATAATAGTTAAAAAGCTATCTGAAGAGGTGCGAGCCCCAGAGAGCGAGGAGGAGCTGGAGTGTTTGTAAATAATTTCAGTCAAATATGTAGGAATGCTTTAGATAGAGCTTGCCTGACTAAAAAGGTTATGGAAACTCACAAACTACTATGGTGGTTGTCCGATCTTGATAAGCTTAGGACGGCCTTTAATAAAGCAAAGCATGACGGACACGAATCCTCATGGGCTGCTTATAAAACGAAAATAAATATATATAAAAAAGCAATCCGAAATGAAAAGCGATCCTCCTGGAGGGATTTCTGCGGCAGGATTGAACCCACATCCGCGGCCTCCCGCTTAAGGAAGATGCTATCGAAATCTCCAACTAAGCTAAGTTACGTCCAAAAGCCGGATGGGCACTGGACGGACTCCAGCGCTGAAACCATAAACTTGCTTATGGATACACACTTCCCAGCAAGCGCGGGCGTGTCTTCAAATATTGTTAGCGGAGGGTCATCTAATGATCAGCTAATAAGCGAAATCACAGATGATAAAAGGATTGATTGGCTTTACAGACCTTCAAGCCCTATAAATCGCTGGGGCCGGATAGAACTTTTCCGGCTCAGCTACAGTATACTGCCGAACTTATAAGGCCCTGGATAAAAGGGATGTTTATAGGTTGTCTTAGGCTCAATTACGTACCAGCATCGTGGAGAGAAGTCAACGTGGTCTTTATCCCCAAGGCAGGGAAAACCTCCCACTCTAAATCAAATGACTATAGGCCTATAAGTTGATCTTCTTTTCTGCCAAAAGGATTGAGCCATCGCTTCTTTCGCAAGCTCAACATGGCTATACTAAGGGTAGGTCAACTGGCACTGCCTTGCACTCACTGGTATCCGTTATCGAAAGGTCACTCGACCTCAAGGAGTACACACTGGTGGCATTTCTATATATAACGGGTGCCTTCAACAACGTTCTCCCTGAGGCCATCACCTCGGCGCTGGCCGATCTAGGGGTTGACGCGTGCATGGTGGAGTTTATATACAATCGGCTTACGCGTAGGTAAAACTGAGCTAGGTGGATGCGTGATCCGCAGACCGGTCGGTAGAGACACTCCGCAGGGCAGCGTTCTCTCTCCGCTACTTTGGGTGGTTACCGTCAACAAACTACTACGCGTCAAGGAGGCAGAAGGTCACCAAATGATCGCGTATGCAGATGACATCTGCGTCACCATGCGGGGGAAATTTCCGCAAACTCTTTGCAACCTAATGGAAGGGGCACTATCCACAATTTCGCACTGGGCCACAGCCACAAATTTGGAAGTCAACCCGGATAAAACCGAGCTTGTCCTCTTCACGAGGAGGTACAAAGTACCAAATCTTACACCGCCAAGAATAGGGGGTACGTTCTTAGCGTTTAGCGGTCAAGTCAAGTATTTGGGAGTCATTTAAGATAGGAAGCTTTATGGAGTGACCATATAGTGGAGCGATCCAAGAAGGCAGCAGCAGAGCTGTTCACCTGCAAGAGGGCAATTGGCACCTCCTGGGGATTCTCCCCTAAGGTGACCTACTGGGTTTATACAGCCATTGTGCGCCCGATTCTTCTTTATGGTGCCTTGGTCTGGTGGCCTGCACTAGCTAAAAGTACCTATCTTAAAATGATTCAAAAGGTGCAACGGAGTTCGGAGCTCTGCATTAACGGGGCTCTCGGCTCCACTCCATATTCCGTTACATACATACATGGATACACAGATGCATAGAAAGATACAGGCCAAGCTGATAAAAGCGTGTTAAAAAGGGCTCCAGTATGCTCTTTCGTAGATGTGCCATGCATCCACTTCTATAATTTAGAGGAATGCGTTTTTCGCATTATCTACAAGGTTTCAAATCTATGGCCATTTGGGGTGGTCATAAGTTCAATTGACCTTATGTCCGTTAACCTTATGTCACCCCACCATCACATTATTGCATTGCCATCAGCCTTGATACGTGTGCAAAGTTTCAATCAATCTTATGGCCATTCAAAGTGGTAATAAGGCAAATTCACCTTATGCCCGTTGACTTTATGCCACCGCACCATCACATTAATGCACTGTCATCGAGCCTTGATACGTGTGCAAAGTTTCAATCAAACTTATGGCGATTCAAAGTGGTAATAAGGTCAACTGACCTTATAGCCGTTGACCTTATATCACCACACCATCACATTAATGTATTGCCATCGAGCTTTGATACGTCTGCAAGTTTCAATCAAACTCATGGCCATTCAAAGTGGTCATAAGCCCAATTGACCTTATGGCCGTTGACCTTATGTCACCAAACCATCACATTAATGCATTGTCATCGAGCATTCATACGTATGCAAAGTTTCGAATTAATCAGACTTCTAGAAACCGGTGAAAATTAAGATCAAGGATTCCGTTACATACATACATAGATAGATACAGGCCAAGCTAATAAAAGCAAAAAAGCGTGTTAAAAATAACCTTGATTTTCGAAATCAGGTGGTGATTTTACATAGGAATTTCATAATGGCGTCTCTGGTGCAGAAAAAAAATTGGAATTTGTGATCCAGTAAAACCTACGGAATGTTACGGTCAATGTATTACAACAAGCCAAAGTTGTTGATAAAATTAAGAATATTTGGGATTGCTATCACAGATAACCCTCTGAGGTCTTCTAGAAATAACAATAGTAGTCTTGAAGAATTCATTTCATGTAGAATTTCGCGATTGAAACATTTTTTGCGATAGTAAATTAGTTGACGTAAGCAATCTCAGTATTTTAAATCATTTTAGATGTTTTTGGTTTTGTTCGCTTGTTATATAAATGCAAGCTTTCTCTGTGCTATGTAAACCAGTTTTCAAGGATCAAATATTTCGTCAGAGTTAGTATTTATTTGTTAATTGATTATTCCACGGTCGTTTAGTCATGAGCTATTTTTTATCACTTTCCAATGAAAAAGAAAAACACTTCCGAACTCGCCTCCTTCAACTCTTATGTTATCTTCCTTCTCTTTTTTCCCCTTTTTCCTCTTTTTCTTTGTATTCCTTTTCGGATTCTTTTGGCCTTTTTAATTGAATCACTGTCCTTAGTATTGAAATATAGAAATGTTACTTTAAAAAGTTGCGGAGATAAGGGCATGCACTTGTTGCTGTTGGTGTAGCGATAATGACACTTCCCGAAAATTTTGGGGAGTGTTATTGATGTTCCGGTATCAAGCACCAGGTACTAGCCCGACCATTTAGTGAAAAAATTTAATTTAATAACACTGAACATTCTAGGCCATAACGTTTCGCCACCCCCAGTTCCATTAGGCATATGGGGCGCCTGATAAATATGTGTATGATTAATGCTTATTTGTAACAGAATTCGCCTCGCGTAGGTGAGGTTGACAGTTGGGTTGAGAAAGCTACGAATTGCCCATATCAACCCCGTGAATCCCAGGGGTGTGCACTCAAACGTCCAAATGCAATCATTTTGAACAAAAAATATTGGAAGTTTGAAGAAACTGAGAATTTTTCTCCTATTGTGAATGGGTGTTATATTTACATATATTTTAATCTTTGTATGTACTTGAAAAAAATATAAGCTACATACATATATACCGTGAGCGAAAGTTTTGTTAGACAAGTGTGTGGTACATGTTAGAGTTTGCCATGAATGGAATGGTTGTTTAGTTCGTTAAATGTTAGATTTATTGCAATGCTGAGATTGCATTTATTTCGGCATAAAAACTTGCTCCCATTTGGCAATAATGATTTGCTTGTTTATTTAAAGCACACTAAATGCCCAGATTTTCAAAACTTTTTAAATATTTTTTTTATGACTGATATTTGTACTAAAGGTATTTGAAGCTTAAAACTGATTGAACGATACGTTTCGTTCTATTAAATTTTGTATCAATCTGATGTACGCTGTAGCGTAGATCTTGTAATCCGCTTTCGCAAAATTTAAGAACATAGCAAGCCCAGCAATCAGCAACTTTAGTGTAACCAACAAAAAAAAAAAAAAAAAATGTTTACTGGAGATCGTTTTTAAAGTGCCACGACATAGTTCCAAGTAGCACAATTCCATTTAGACAAGGTGACATTAGCTTTGTTCGCGTATTTTTCTCACGAAACTCAGAAACAGCCAAAATCCTTTCAACTATCAGCCGTTTCCTCTCATAGAGAAGAGTAAGTAAAAAATTACGCGAACAGAAATCAATCAAAAGCTATCACAATTAGCGAACAGGTGATGAATTATTTGGCGGTACAAAAATTATAAAAGTTGAAAAAATGGAAACCTCGTAAGTCTTGTTCCGCTAGAGTCAGCAATTCATCCAGATGTTCGCCCTCATTATTTTCATTAACATATACCTTTTCCATGCTTTATTTTCCGGCTGTAATACTTGAAGTAAATTTCACAGTTTGCGTAAATTACAACCAGTAGTTTTTCGATCAGCTGTTTTTCTGTTTGTAAATTGCTGTTGGCAAAAATTTTACCAACAGAAAATTGCAGCTCTCAACAAAAGGAAATTTCTCTTTACTCTCTCTTTTTCTTCATTTTTTGTTGGAGAGCCGGGTACGCGAACAGAAAAACCTGCAAAATTTGCAAAATCAACAGAAAACTGGAGTACCCGAACGAAGCTAGGGCGTTACTATACAAGACGTGACACGATCTCAACATTTTTTATTGTAAATTTGTTTGTTGGTTATACGAAAGTCCCTCACTAGGGTAGGCCGATAGTGTGAAGGCTTAACCGAACTCCATAGCGCCCGACAATGTAGCTGAGCGGTTTAGGGACTGTCTCGACGCCGTTCTGCCTCATAGGAAGGCACCGGGATTCCGATGACCAATAACTGCCAACCACCCTAATCCAGGGACCGTGTTCATTAGATGATTTGTAGCCATGAGATATATACGGCTGTATTCCAACGAAACCTTCCCTGTACCGGACCACCTCGGGAAGTAATAAAGGCCCAAGATCTTACAGTTGTAAGGAGAATGAGAGGCGAAGAACGGGATCGCAGCCATTTAGTGTTGAGCTACAAAATTGCATACTAAAAGAATTCAGAAAACTCTAAAAGTTTAAAATTCTTCGTAAAATTTTTCCGCACTTTCGGGTTTTTGAAAAAACGTTTTTGGGATTGTTGTTGAGTTACGAAATTTGTGGAGGTTTTTTATTGAATTATGTAAAATAAAAAAAAGGAGTTTAGTTGATAAAATTCGATCAAAATTGATACTGCTATTTTAGTGCTCACTCCTGTACGTCATTTTTTGTGAAATGCGGGCAAAAGGGAGTAAATAATGGTGCCTGGGATCACAACAGAAATAGGGGGAGCTTTATTGGAGTAATTCTATACCACGGGGTTTATGGACTCACTGAGGTTTGCGGTTAGCGATTCACTATGTATTTGTGTAAAAATGTCCCTAAACCTGCCGCATGATTGTGACGTTCCCAGAAAAATCCGCTTACAATTAGGCAGCTTATGGCTTGATTTAAGAAATTAAAAACATACTTCTCTTGGTTCCCTTTTATGGAAATTTAAATTTTGCGACATGGCACATGCACCCTTATATAAGTTTCATGAATGAAATATTAATTGCATAAATGAATATGCATACATACATATGTAAGTATGGAAATGTTTCCACAATGCAATTCTGCAATAAAAGCATGAAAGTACTACAATTCACTTGGGATTAACGATTGCTACACAGTTGAACAAAAGAAGAAAGGGTTCTTACTTACATTTGCAAGCCATTACCCAATGATTTTGTGTCCACCCACACAATACGGCATCATGCATGAACAAAAGAAAATTTGAATGGAGAAAAACATATGTATGAACAAACATACACACACATATTAATCTAATTGTGAATGAAGGAGAGTAATTGAATCAAAATTGAAAACCTCAATAAAGTAGCGAACAATTCAACAAATTTTACGATAGCAAATAAAAAAAATTAAAAGTTGTTATTGTCAAGCAAAAAGTTAAAGAAAAAAAAAATTGAATGCAGGCATGTAATAATTTTACAGAATGCGAATACATATGAACAAGTGCGTATATGCATATGTATGTCAATACATATGCACATATCTACATATGTAATGGCTGCATTGTAAATCGATCAACTTCGCATAAAAAAGACATTTCCAGTTTTTTTGTTATTTTCCAATTGGCATATAATTTCGTTGCGATTATTCTTCTATTCTATTGTGGGTGAGAAAAAATTCAAATTTAATAGTTTAAGGTCCGGTTTTTCAGTACAAGTCTAACTCAGTTTGTCAATTAAACTACGCTTAAACTTATTCTGCAGTTGTTCCGTCAAGTTTAACTGAAGTTTAAGCTGAGCTTAAATGGCCGATCTGGCAGGGTTAAACTCTACATAATCTATCGGTGATTTGCGTTCGTTCGAAATGGCGTCAAAAATACACAAAAAGCACTTGGGCTTGAGTGCAATTAGAGCTCATGTTGATATCTAAGCATACTTCTGAAATCTCAAGAGTTGTTTCGAAACAGTTACTCAACTCGAGAATCATAGCGTATTCAGCAAGGAAATTTTTATAAAGCACAAAATGGTATTACTTAAGTTGACAAAATTTAATTAACAACGTGTGGTTCTCTTACTGGACTCAAATGTAAAATTCCATACTACAGTATTTTCACGAAAATAAAATAAAATATATATAATTTATTTTTGATTGATTTCGCTTCATTAGTGCTATCAACCTGGTGTTTATTTCTCACAATAAACAGCTGTTGGTTTTGGTGGTACCACCTTGGAGATTTTTTTTTCAACTGAACCTCAACTCGATATCCAATGTAGGACGCCAACTGGAGAAATGTGTTTAATATTCATTTGAGAACTTTACATTTCTCAAAATCTCTCGAAAGTTGGATGATAATTGGAAAATATTGTAACTAATTTACTTGAAAATCCTCTTATTTGCAACCCTCTGCTAAGTTCGAATCACTAAACAGTTGAATAAATAACTCCAATATTTAATAATGCAAAATGGCCTTTATTAAAGTACTTCACAATAACACTCAAACTTTGCAATGAATAGCTTGCTTAATAACCAAACTGATTGATAGCTCAAATGAAACTCTCTCCTCACCTCTACTGACTCGCCTTTTATACTTTTTGATTTATCATTGCATACTTCCAGGCTTTTCCATTCCAGAACTTACTAGTTAGTTTCAGCTACAAAATCGCCAGCCACAGCTACGTTTATAACTTCTCATTTGAGTAATACTTTCACAAATTATTGCCCTCTCTTGTGACAACTCAAATAAGATATATGCATGTGTTTGTGCATTGGTTCTTCGCTGCTCGTATACGTACATATGTGTAGACCAGGCATCGGCGTTTCATACATCTTAAGATGGTGAGCAGCTCACACAGATAGCCTGCGCTCTTTGTTTAGTGAATGGTTCAGTCTGCAATGAGCAGTTGGCGTGTCAACATCGTGTGTTGATATCGCTAGTTGCGCAGCGAAAAATGTATGCACGTATTTACGTAAATACATTTTATTAATATGAATTAATTTAACTAATTTAATATGAAAAAATACAACTCTCCCCAAAAAGTTTTAATTTTTTTGTTGCATTCAACTTATTTAAGTTTTTATGCGAACTTTCAAAATGTCGTTTGATGTTATTTACATACGTCGCTGAAAATGTTTTGTAGCATAAACCCCATTGAATTTGCCCAAAGGCGTTGTTCAACATAAAATATTCGCTTGCCATTGTGCGCATCAATAATTTATTATTTATTGCGTGCTTAGCCGTTGCAGTTTTACAAGCGAATGATCAGTGAATCAATTGGTTCGTACGATCAAAGCGCTCTCACTAATACATCCACACAACATTTTTGCCGACACTTGGTGTAGACGCAATTATTGATTCGTTTATGTAGATACATAATGATTGAATTATTGATGTGAATTCACGTCACTGCTTAGCATCGGCCTGGAGATGGCGGTACCCCTGAGTGTTGCTAATATCCGTAACAATATGAATGACTTTGGAGATTAACTCGAAAACTCTTAATTCTACAAAATTTCTCAAAAGTTGATAGTGATCGGAGAAAGATGTTGGATATCAACTTGAGAACCATCTGGTTTAAAAATAATTGAATAATATTGTTGGATATCACCTCTGGAACTAGATATATATTTCGCTGGAGGATTTTTTTGTCCATGCTTGTTGGGTAAACAAAATCCAGCTGTTGCCGTATCTACAGATTATCTAGATAATGAAAATAATGTTGCCACAAAAAAGCTAACCCCAAAGGCGGCCTTAAACTGTGACTGAAAAACTGCTGAGTAGTTTAACTGGGGTTTAAATTTGACTAGAGTTTAAGCAAACTTAGTTTAAGCTTAGCTTAACCAATTACTGAAAAACCGGGCCTAAGATGTTAAAAATGTAAGTAGGGACAAACAAATATATCTACATGGAGTGTACCATGATCGGAGAAAATAATTTGCCTAACATTCTTGTGAAGAGCCAACTGAATATGAATGCAAAGAAAAGCACATTCTTTTGTTAAAAACCAATCAATTACACGCAAGCACAGCCTTACAACTTGAAAGGCGGGTACCAGTGCATTTATGGAACATTTTTTTTTATTATTCGGGATAAAACAGTTACTTATTATGCCAAACAACCTTGCTCTCAGTATAAGGTGTACCATTTTTTAAAAACTTTCCTCATCTTGTAAAATTACTGCCTACTTGAAATATTCTATATAGTCAAAAGGAAAATTGTCTGTGCCACTGACGAAAGAAAGGTCCAGAAAAGTACACTTCGGTATATATATAGGTGTAGAAATTAAAAAAAAAAACTGGTCGGTCTCCATAAAGGTTGCACTCATTTTAAAAGCGACCTCCCGTCTCTTCCTTTCCATTTTTTATCCTTATTAAATCCTTTCCTCTCTCATTTTTCCCTCTTTTTAAGGCAGAATTACACTCGGAGGAGCTCTGTGAAGTTGGCACCTTCATGTACGGGTAATTATAACAACCATACCTCATTCGTTTGTCCACCGTTTGTTCATGTTTGTCCAGGAAAAATTTTCGCTTGTTATAACAAAAATACTTTTTTTTTTTTGAAAAAATCCAAAATTTGTTTCCCCCTTTATTGTCCTAAATCGTATGTCCGTCGTTTACCCATCGTTTGTCCATGTTTGTCCAGGAAAAATTTTCGTTTGTCCACCTTTTGTTAAAAAGTTATTAAAAAAAAAAACAGGTAAGAACGGTGCTGTCTTCGGTTGTGCCGAAGACTTCATACCTTTCATGAATGGGGTTGAACAATAATCTTATCCCGTTCGTAATCTCCAAATAATCGGATGTATAAGATAAGAAATATATATTGAAAAGATGTACATACCTAAATGATTTTTAAGATAAATATAAAATAAAAAATGGCAAAAAACCCCCTTATCTGAACGACCGGTTGTATGTGATATACTATATTATATATAGCTACGATCGAAATGATTTTTTCATGAAATCTTCTATGATATATTAGAATAAATCTCACCCAGTTTCACGTTTATACTTTCTAAATTGCGGAAGGAATGACCAAAATCATCTTATCTGAAAGATCGATTGTATGGGAGATATATGTTATAGTGGTCCGATCTTACCGGATCCGACAAATGTCTAATATAATACAAAAGTACATCCTTGTGCCAAATTTCATTGAGATATCTCAAAATTTGAGGGACTAGTTTGCGTTCAAACAGACAGACGGACGGACAGACGGACATGGCTATATCAACTCAGTTTGCCGCCCTGATCAATTCGGTATACTTAATGGTAGTCTCTTTCGGGGGAGCCTGAAATCCCTAGAGGGCGCGTCCCCAGGGGGCGGATAGGGGAATGCCTCCCAGATATAGGTGGTAGGAGAGAAATCAAATATCTCCCGCGGACCACACAGGCCGAAGAAGGACACTTCGTTAATAAACCAAAGTACAAAAAAAAAAAAAAAAAATCCTCTGCTTCGAGCAATCTGTGAACTCATCAATCGCTGATTGAAATTTAAATAATATTCTAGCATGGATCAAAACGATAACGGAAACTATTCTCCACGGGGTAACCAGCATTTGCGACACAATCCCTCTGCTTCGGCAGCTGGCACATCGGATGTGGAGGTGCCAAATTCACGCTTTAATATTAGGATGAATGAAACTGAAACGACCGACCAAGATCATATTCCTGAAAGTAACAAACATCACAGAATCGGCATGAAGCATAAAACACAAATATGTACATGGAATGTACGAACTTTCTATGAGAGTGGTAAGCTTGAACAGTTACGGAGGGAAATGCACCGATACAAAATAGACATATTAGCCATACAAGAGTGCAGATGGACAGGATATGGCCGAATAAATGACCAAGGAACAACGTTCCTATACTCGGGCCGAAATGAAGGAGAGAGTCACACCAGCGGCGTAGGTTTTTTAATAACAAGTACAATAGCGAAAAGTATTATTGAATGGGTGCCGATAAGCCCCAGAATTATTATACTTAAACTCCGCACTAGAGCAAGGAAACTAGTCATCATCAATGTTTATGGACCAACAGAAAGCCAAAATGACGAAATCAAAAACGAATTTTTCGATACGCTCAACAGCTGCGTAAATTCACACGTTAATCAAGGGGACATATGTGTTATTCTGGGCGACTTTAATGCTAAAGTTGGATCTGACAATGATGGTCTAGATATATACATGGGTAAACACAGCCCTGGTACCCGGAATGACAATGGTAATAGGCTTATAGAATTTTGTTGTGAAAACGGTCTGGTGATCGGTGGAAGCTTATTACCACATAAATTAGTCCACAAAACAACATGGACGTCTCCGGATCAACGCACTAATAACCAAATTGATCACGTACTAATAAACAGCAGATGGAGGTCATCCTTGCTAGATGTGCGCGTTAAAAGAGGAGCAGATATTGGTAGCGATCACTACTTTGTAGCTGGTAGTTTCAGATTTAAGGTAGCCGCAGTACAGAAAAACCTTCAAAAAATTAGCAAGAAAATTGATATTGAGAAACTAAAGCATGAAGAATATCAAAATGCCTTTAATGCCGCAGTACGCGAACGTGTTGAACAGGTAAACATGAGTGGTAGTACAGGTGACAGGCTAGACTCCGTTAATAATATCTACCAAGAACTTGGTAGCAGTATCCTTGGACACAAAAAGAAAACAAAGAAAGTATGGCTAACAAATAATACGTGGACACTTATTGAACAGCGGTGGAAAATTAAAGAATCGCTTCTCAGACGGACGAACAACAATGACACGGAGGAAGCAAGGCAGTTATCCGCAAGGTATAAAGAAAAATGCAAGCAAATTAAGAAGTCTGCTAGAAAAGACAAGAGGGAATGGGCTGACACATTAGCAAGTCGAGCTGAAACGGCAGCCAGATTAAATAATATGAGGGAACTCTATGAGATTAGTAGGGAACTCACGGGAAAATACAGGAGTGGTCAAAAACCAGTAAAAGACTTAAACGGAAATCTTATTACTGAAAGCGAACAACAAATGAGTGTATGGGTGGAACACTTCAAGAAAGTATTAAATAATCCTGTAGGTGAAGCGACTTTAAATTCCAACACTATTGCTGCAAACTACAACAGCCAACCCCACTTCAATGGGGTAAGCAGCGCGCCCCCTACGAAAAATGAAATAATTTCAGCAATCAAGTCCTTAAAAAAGGGCAAGGCCCCAGGAACTGATGACATATATGCTGAATACCTCATAGCAGATCCAGATACCGCAGCTGAAACCTTACTTCCAATCTTCCGTCAGGTATGGGAAGAAGAATCCTACCCTCGTCAGTGGAATGAAGGCATACTTGTAAAAGTCGCAAAAAAGGGAGATACCTCTGATTGTAACAACTACAGAGGTATCACCTTACTCTCGATTCCTAGCAAAGTGTTCTCCACGATCTTACTGTCCCGAATTCAAGAGGCGGTGTATGGAACTCTAAGAGAAAATCAGTTTGGCTTTAGACAAAACCGATCCTGTGTTGATCTAATAAATACCGTCCGAATCATTGTTGAACAATGCTGTGAATACAGAACATCAGTTTATTTACTTTTTATCGACTTTAAAAAGGCTTTTGATAGTCTCGACAGGAAATATATTTGGGAAATACTACGAAAACGAGGGATGCCCAATAAAATAATCAACATTATAAAGGCAATGTATGCCGAATTTAAGTGCCGAGTCAGTCACGATGGGCGCCTCTCAGAACCCTTCGAAATTAAAAGCGGGGTGCGACAGGGATGCATACTCTCGCCGCTCTTGTTTATCTTGGCATTAGACGAGATTATGAGGAACGCAGAAAATGGTGGACACGGTGTACAGTGGACGCCTTTCACTCAGCTAGGGGATTTAGAATATGCAGACGATGTCTGTCTGCTAAGCCACAGAAGTACTGACCTTCAACACAATTTAGAAGCTGTCAACACACATGCAAAGGAGGCCGGACTAAGCATCAATACAGCGAAAACCAAAGTCATAAGATGCGGCTATAGTATTTCATCAAGGCCATTGACGCTTACGGTTGACGAAAATGAAATCGAAGGTGTAGAGTCCGTTGTTTATCTTGGTAGTATTGTCTCAAATAAGAGCGGTGCAGATGAGGACGTTCTGTCTCGCATAAACAAAGCAAGAATGTTTTTTGGGCAACTGGCAAACGTGTGGAGGTCCAGGCAAATATCTTTAAAAACGAAGCTTCGACTGTTTAATTCGAATGTTAAATCAGTACTGTTTTATGCTTGCGAGACGTGGAAAAGCGCAACTTCAATTCAGAAACGTCTACAAGTTTTTATTAATAAATGTCTGCGCCGAATCCTGAAAATTCGATGGCCGGAAAGAATTTCAAATGACGACTTATGCTCTAAAACAAATCAACCTAAGGCTACCACAGAAATAACCAAGCGTAAATGGTCGTGGATTGGTCACACTCTCAGAAGACCTCCAGTAAATATAGCCAGACAAGCATTGCGATGGAATCCACAAGGAAGCCGACGACCTGGTGCACCTGCGAAAACTTGGCGCAGAACTGTGGATAAAGAACTCGAAGACGCAGGATATACGTGGAATGACATCACAAGAACTGCACCTAACAGAATAAGATTTAAGTCGGTGGTCGAGGCCCTATGCTCCAATAGGAGTTGAGGAGGATGATGATGATGATGATGATGAATGGTAGTCTTTCTTCTATATTTCTCAACGTTACAAACATCGGACCAAAATTAATATACCATTTCATGTTCATGAAACGTATAAAAATCGTGTGTGAAGTTGGCACCTCCATTTGCGTGTTCACGATTTAGCACAATAAAGCGAAAAAAAAAAAAAAATTTGGGATTTTTTCGAAAAAAAAAATATTTTTTTTTTATTTTAACAAAAGATGGACAAACGAAAATTTTTCCTGGACAATCGTGGACAAACGATGGAAAACGAATAACATTTGGTTTTTTTCATAACTCACATATGGAGGTGCCAACTTCACACACGATTTTTATACTCAGTTGAGCAGAGCTCACAGAGTATATTAAGTTTGATTGGATAACGGTTGGTTGTACAGGTATAAAGGAATCGAGATAGATATAGACATCCATATATCAATATCATCAGGATCGAAAAAAAATTTGATTGAGCCATGTCCGTCCGTCCGTCCGTTAACACGATAACTTGAGTAAATTTTGAGGTATCTTGATGAAATTCGGTATGTAGATTCGTGAGAACTCATCTCAGATCGCTATTTAAAATGAACGATATCGGACAATAACTACGCGCACTTTTTCGATATCGAAAATTTCGAAAAACGGAAAAAGTGCAATAACTCATTACCAAAGACAGATAAAGCAATAAAATTTGGTAGGTGAGTTGAACTTATGACGCAGAATAGAAAATTAGTAAAATTTTTGACAATGGGCGTGGCACCGCCTACTTTTAAAAGAAGGTAATTTAAAAATTTTACAAGCTGTTATTTGGCAGTCGTTGAAATATCGTGATGAAATTTGGCAGGAACGTTACTCCTATTACCATATGTACGCTTAATAAAAATTAGCAAAATCGGAGAAGGACCGCGCCCACTTTAAAAAAAAAAATTTTTTTAAAGACAAATTTGAAAAGAAAAGTAAATATCTTTACAGTATATAAGTAAATTATGTCAACATTCAACTCCAGTAATGATATGGTGCAACAAAATACAAAAATGAAAGAAAATTTCAAAACGGGCGTGGCTCCGCCCTTTTTCATTTAATTTGTCTAGGATACTTTTAACGCCATAAGTCGAAAAAAAATTCACCAATCCTTTTGAAATTTCGTAGGGACATAGATTTTATGACGTGTACTGTTTTCTGTGAAAATGGGAGAAATCGGTTGAAGCCACGCCCAGTTTTTATACACAGTCGTCCGTCTGTCCTTCCGCATGGCCGTTAACACGATAAATAGAGCCAACATCGAAATATCTTTACTGAACATAGTTCACGTAATTATCTGAACGCACTTTATCTTGTTATAAAAAATGAACGAAATCCGACTATGACCACGCCCACTTTTTCGATATCGAAAATTACGAAAAATGAAAAAAATGCCATAATTCTATACCAAATACAAAAAAAGGGATAGAACATGGTAATTGGATTGGTTTATTGACGAGAAATATAACTTTAGAAAAAACCTTTGTAAAATGGGTGTGACACCTACCATATTAAGTAGAAGAGAAGGAAAAAGTTTTGCAGGACGAAATCAAAAGCCCTTGGAATCTTGGAAGGATAACTGTTCGTGGTATTACATATATAAATAAATTAGCGGTACCCGATAGATGATGTTCTGGGTCGCCCTGGTCCACATTTTGGTCGATATATCGAAAACGCCTTCACATATACAACTACCACCACTTCCTTTTAAAACTCTCATTAATACCTTTAATTTGATACCAATATCGTACAAACACATTCTGGAGTCACCCCTGGTCCACCTTTATGGCGATATCTCGAAAAGGTGTTCACCTATAGAACTAAGCCCCACGCCCTTTTAAAATACTCATTAACACCTTTCATTTGATACCCATATTGTAAAAACGAATTCTAGAGTCACCCCTGGTCCAACTTTATTGCGATACCTCGAAAAGGCGACCACCTATACAACTACCACCACTCCCTTTTAAAACTCTCATTAATACCTTTAATTTGATACCCATATCGTACAAACACATTCTAGAGTCACCCCTGGTCCACCTTTATGGCGATTTTTCGAAACGGCGTCCGCCTATAGAACTAAGGCCCACTCCCTTTTAAAATACTCATTAACACCTTTCGTTTGATACCCATATTGTACAAACGTATTCCAGAGTCACCCCTGGTCCACCTGTATTGCGATATCTCGAAAAGGCGACCACCTATACAACTATCACCACTCCATTTTAAACCCCTCATTAATACCTTTAATTTGATGCCCATATCGTACAAACATATTCTAGAGTCACCCCTGGTCCACCTTTATGGCGATATCTCGAAAAGGCGACCACCTATAGAACGAAGGCCCACTCCCTTTTAAAAATACTCATTAGCACCTATCACTTGATATCCATATCGTCAAAACAAAGTATAGAGTCACCCCTGGTCCACCTTTATTGCGATACCCCGAAAAGGCGTCCACCTATAGAACTAAGGCCCACTCCCTTTTAAAATACTCATTAACACCTTTCGTTTGATACCCATATTGTACAAACGTATTCTAGAGTCACCCCTGGTTCACCTTTATTGCGATATCTCGAAAAGGCGACCACCTATACAACTACCACCACTCCCTTTTAAAACTCTCATTAATACCTTTAATTTGATACCCATATCGTACAAACACATTCTGGAGTCACCCCTGGTCCACCTTTATGGCGATATCTCGAAGAGGCAACCACCTATACAACTACCACCACTCCCTTTTAAAACTCTCATTAATACCTTTAATTTGATACCCATATCGTACAAACACATTCTGGAGTCACCCCTGGTCCACCTTTATGGCGATATCTCGAAGAGGCGACCACCTATACAACTACCACCACTCCCTTTTAAAACTCTCATTAATACCTTTAATTTGATACCCATATCGTACAAACACATTCTAGAGTCACCCCTGGTCCACCTTTATGGCGATTTTTCGAAACGGCGTCCGCCTATAGAACTAAGGCCCACTCCCTTTTAAAATACTCATTAACACCTTTCGTTTGATACCCATATTGTACAAACGTATTCTAGAGTCACCCCTGGTCCACCTTTATTGCGATATCTCGAAAAGGCGACCACCTATACAACTACCTCCACTCCATTTTAAACCCCTCATTAATACCATTAATTTGATGCCCATATCGTACAAACACATTCTAGAGTCACCCCTGGTCCACCCTTATGGCGATATTTCGAAACGGCGTCCACCTATAGAACTAAGGCCCACTCCCTTTTAAAATACTCATTAACACATTTCGTTTGATACCCATATTGTAAAAACGAATTCTAGAGTCACCCCTGGTCCACCTTTATTGCGATATCTCGAAAAGGCGACCACCTATACAACTACCACCACTCCATTTTAAACCCCTCATGAATACCTTTAATTTGATGCCGTATCGTACAAACACATTCTAGAGTCACCTCTGGTCCACCCTTATGGCGATATTTCGAAACGGCGTCCACCTATAGAACTAAGGCCCACTCCCTTTTAAAATACTCATTAACACCTTTCGTTTGATACCCATATTGTAAAAACGAATTCTAGAGTCACCCCTGGTCCACCTTTATTGCGATATCTCGAAAAGGCGACCACCTATACAACTACCACCACTCCATTTTAAACCCCTCATTAATACCTTTAATTTGATGCCCATATCGTACAAACACATTCTGGAGTCACCCCTGGTCCACCCTTATGGCGATATTTCGAAACGGCGTCCACCTATAGAACTAAGGCCCACTCCCTTTTAAAATACTCATTAACACCTTTCGTTTGATACCCATATTGTAAAAACGAATTCTAGAGTCACTCCTGGTCCACCTTTATTGCGATATCTCGAAAAGGCGACCACCTATACAACTACCACCACTCCATTTTAAACCCCTCATTAATACCATTAATTTGATGCCCATATCGTACAAACACATTCTAGAGTCACCCCTGGTCCACCCTTATGGCGATATTTCGAAACGGCGTCCACCTATAGAACTAAGGCCCACTCCCTTTTAAAATACTCATTAACACCTTTCGTTTGATACCCATATTGTAAAAACGAATTCTAGAGTCACCCCTGGTCCACCTTTATTGCGATATCTCGAAAAGGCGACCACCTATACAACTACCACCACTCCATTTTAAACCCCTCATTAATACCTTTAATTTGATGCCGTATCGTACAAACACATTCTAGAGTCACATCTGGTCCACCCTTATGGCGATATTTCGAAACGGCGTCCACCTATAGAACTAAGGCCCACTCCCTTTTAAAATACTCATTAACACCTTTCGTTTGATACCCATATTGTAAAAACGAGTTCTAGAGTCACCCCTGGTCCACCTTTATTGCGATATCTCGAAAAGGCGACCACCTATACAACTACCACCACTCCATTTTAAACCCCTCATTAATACCATTAATTTGATGCCCATATCGTACAAACACATTCTGGAGTCACCCCTGGTCCACCCTTATGGCGATATTTCGAAACGGCGTCCACCTATAGAACTAAGGCCCACTCCCTTTTAAAATACTCATTAACACCTTTCGTTTGATACCCATATTGTAAAAACGAATTCTAGAGTCACCCCTGGTCCACCTTTATTGCGATATCTCGAAAAGGCGACCACCTATACAACTACCACCACTCCATTTTAAACCCCTCATTAATACCTTTAATTTGATGCCGTATCGTACAAACACATTCTAGAGTCACCTCTGGTCCACCCTTATGGCGATATTTCGAAACGGCGTCCACCTATAGAACTAAGGCCCACTCCCTTTTAAAATACTCATTAACACCTTTCGTTTGATACCCATATTGTAAAAACGAATTCTAGAGTCACCCCTGGTCCACCTTTATTGCGATATCTCGAAAAGGCGACCACCTATACAACTACCACCACTCCATTTTAAACCCCTCATTAATACCTTTAATTTGATGCCGTATCGTACAAACACATTCTAGAGTCACCTCTGGTCCACCCTTATGGCGATATTTCGAAACGGCGTCCACCTATAAAACTAAGGCCCACTCCCTTTTAAAATACTCATTAACACCTTTCGTTTGATACCCATATTGTAAAAACGAATTCTAGAGTCACCCCTGGTCCACCTTTATGGCGATATCTCGAAAAGGCGACCACCTATACAACTGCCACCACTCCCTTTTAAAACCCTCATTAATACCTTTAATTTGTTACCCATATTGTACAAACAAATTCTAGAGTTACCCCTGGTCCACCTTTATTGCGATACCTCGAAAAGGCGACCACCTATACAATTATCACCACTACCTTTTAACCCTTTCGCCCCTACTAGGACAGTATGTCCCAGCAAACTTCAAATATGTTTATAACTTTTAATTTTTATCCAATTACGCATTGAAATGGAATTCGCGTCCACTAATAATGAAACGGTTGATAAGCGCAATTCATATCTTCCGCAATCCAACTGTCAACCTCACCTACGCAAAGCGAATTCTGTTAGAAATATAAAATATACCAGATCTGCATCCGGCAAACCACTATCAGCATAGATAACACTCACCAAGACCTTCTAAATAAAATAAATGTAAGGCGCGATAACCTCAGAAGAGATCTAAGGCCGAGCTTCTCTTCCAATTTGCGTCGTGCTCCTCTTGATTTTTCCTACAAATTGGCCGGACGGGACCTACATGTTTTATGCCGACGCCGAACGGCATCTGCCAGGCAGATGAGTTTTCACTGAGAGCTTTTCATGGCAGAAATACACCCGAAGCGCTTGCCAAACACTGCCGAGGGGCGACCCCGCTTAGAAAAAATTTCTTCTAATTGAAAAACCTTATTTCTAAAATTTTGATGTTGCTTTGTCCGGGGTGCGAACCCAGGGCATACGGTGTGGTAGGCGGAACGCGTTACCATCACACCACGTCGGCCGCCAAGACCTTCTGGAAGTGTCCTTTTCCCTACAACAACAATAATAATGATGGTGCTAATTATGATACAAGGTCAGACTAAGATATATCAAATCAACATCTGGATACTTATACAAAGCACGAAAATTTATGCCGCTTTATTAGTAAAATGTTCATGGCTCTTTTTTGCATCAAACTTTTCCATTCATTACAATTACAGCGTTTAACATTAAGGTTGTCTATATTCTTATACTCAGTTGAGCAGAGCTCACAGAGTATATTAACTTTGATTGGATAACGGTTGGTTGTACAGGTATAAAGGAATCGAGATAGATATATACTTCCATATATCAAAATCATCAGGATCGAAAAAAAATTTGATTGAGCCATGTCCGTCCGTCCGTCCGTCCGTCCGTCCGTCCGTCCGTCCGTATGTTAACACGATAACTTGAGTAAGTTTTGACGTACCTTGATGAAATTTGGTACGCAAGTTCCTGAGCACTCATCTCAGATCGCTATTTAAAATGAACGATATCGGACTATAACCACGCCAACATTTTCGATATCGAAAATTTCGAAAAACAGAAAAAGTGAGATAATTCACTACCAAAGACGGATAAAGCGATGAAGCTTGGTAGGCGAGTTGAACTTATGACGCAGAATAGAAAATTAGTAAAATTTTGGACAATAGGCGTGGCACCGCCCACTTTTAAAAGAAGGTAATTTAAATTAATAAAAATTAGCAGAATCAGGGAACGATCACGCCCACTTTTAAAAAAAAAATTTTTAAAGGCAAATTTTAACAAAAAATGTAATATCTTTACAGTATATAAGTAAATTATGTCAAGATTTAACTGCAGTAATGATATGGTGCAACAAAATACAAAAATAAAAGAAAATTAAAAAATGGGCGTTGCTCCGCCCTCTTTCATTTAATTTGTCTAGGATACTTTTAATGCCACAAGTCGAACAAAAACTCACCAATCCTTGTGAAATTTTGGTAATGGCTTAGATTCTAGGACGGTAATTTATTTCTGTGAAAGAGGGCGAAATCGGTTGAAGCCACGCCCAGTTTTTATATACAGTCGACCGCCTGTCCTTCCGCTCGGCCATTAACACGATAACTTGAGCAAAAATCGATATATCTTTACTAAACTCACTTCACGTACTTATCTGAACTCACTTTGTATTGGTATAAAAAATGGCCGAAATCCGACTATGACCGCGCCCACTTTTTCGATATCCAAAATTACGAAAAATGAAAAAAATTTCATAATTCTATACCAAACATGAAAAAAGGGATGAAACATGGTAATTGGATTGGTTTATTGACGTAAAATATAACTTTAGAAAAAAACTTTGTAAAATGGGTGTGACACCTACCATATTAAGTAGAAGAAAATGAAAAAGTTCTACAGGGCAAAATAAAAAACGCTTGAAATCTTGGCAGGAATACTGTTCGTGGTATTACATATATAAATAAATTAGCGGTATCCGACAGATGAAGTTCTGGGTCACCCTGGTCTATATTTTGGTCGATATCTGGAAAACGTCTTCACATATACAACTACCACCACTCCCTTTTAAAATACTCATTAACACCTTTCACTTGATATCCATATCGTACAAACATATTCTAGAGTCACCCCTGGTTCACTTTTATGGCGATATCTCGAAAAGGTGACCACTTGTAGAACTAAGGCCCTCTCTCTTTTAAAAAGACTCATTAACACCTTTCATTTTATAACCATATCGTACAAACAAATTCTATAGTCAGCCCTGCCACCATGGCGTCCACCTATGGAACTATGCCCCACTGCCTCATAAAATACTCTTTAATGCCTTTCATTTGATACACATTCCAGGGTTACCTTCGGTTCATTTTCCTACATGGTTATTTTCCCTTATGTTGTCACCATAGCTCTCAACTGAGTATGTAATGTTCGGTTACACCCGAACTTAACCTTTCTTACTTGTTTTTTATAGGTCTCATCGTTTGTTTGCTTTTTGTTTTTGCAATAAACTCCTTCTACACATCCTATCTCCATATAATAAAATATAATTCATTCATTATGTCAGAGTAATATCTGCCTACTGGCTGGAATGCGTTAGCAAACTTTTTTTTTTTTACTAGATAATAAGTCTTCCCTCCTCGCCATTTCATAGAATTTGCATTCATTCATTAGATATTTACTTCATTTAGTCGGAGGTGGAAAAAATGCTTAATTAGGCTGCACAAAGGCGATTTACTAACGAGCATCTAATTAATGCCTATTTAAGCGACTCAAAAACAACCACCGGAAATGTAAGTAGGTGGAGGTGCTTATTATTCACGTTTCTACTAGGGATGTTACTTTTTTTTAGACCTGCTAACACGAGATTTTCGGAAGATATTTTCCCAACTTAAATAATGCTTTTCAAAGTTAAATCTTGATAGGTTAGAGCTGAACCTTCAAGTTATCTACGTTGAAGTAAAGCAAATGACATCATCATCATGAAATGGCGCTTAACCGCCTAAGCGATTTGGCCGTTTTAGAACAAGTCACGCCAGATTTCCCTGTGTGGCGATAACTGACGCCAATTGGGAGCACCAAGGGAGGTCAACTTTTCCTCCACCTGCCTCCCCCAACTCAGTGGAGGTTTCCCCATTCCTTTGCTTCCAAACTGCGGTGTCAACTGAAATGCTCTTTTGGCTGCAGCGTCTTCCTTTGATACTCGCTGTAGGCATCGCGGACAGGACGATAAATCTTCCGGGGCACTTTTCTCTCGAATACTCCAAAAGTGATTTCATCTTCTCTTAACATCGTCCACTATTCCGAGGCATACATCAGGACAGTTATGATTAGGGATTTGTAGAGCGTGATTTTTGTGCGTGGATAGAGGACTTTACTTTTCAATTGCCTAGTAAGTCAAAAGTAACACTTGTTGGCAAGAGTTATTCTTCATTGGATTTCTAAGCTGGCATTTTTTTGCTGTTACTGCTGGTTACCAAATAAGCGAAATCCTTCACAGTCTCGAATTAATATCCATCAAAAGTGGCTTGGGTGCCAAAGCGCGAATGCTCCTATTCTTTCTTGGATGACAGCAATATATAACATGAAAACTTTGCGAATATATGAAAGTAGTTTGTTTTATTTAAATGCTCTTAGATAGACGAAAATTTGGGGAATCCAATAGCGTAAAATTAATTTTTATTAAATGCTTTTAGTGCTTTAATGTAAAATGTATGCGTCACGGGTGGGACATATTCGAATTAAAAGCCTTTTGCGAACTTAATTAGGTTCAAAATATGATTCATGCATGGGCTCATTTCATGGGGTAAATAAATTTAAGTTACGGAATATTTGAAGAACTCTCACTCTCCAAGGCTTTGACTCAGATTCAAGGACCTTGGGTGGAACATATTTCATTGTTTGATAATTTTTTAACAACTTCATAGAAGTTAAAACTGAATTATTGGATTTATTTTAAATAAGTTTCTAACACGGTGTAACAAATATGAAATAAAAGAACGACCTGCAAAATTTAAAATAACATTTTTCGGCTTTTTCTGTCACGGGTGGGACAGAGCCCATACTATTCGATACATCTAATTCTAATAACACATTTTTTAGCAGCTTTTTCAAAGCATTGCTATTTCAACATAATTAAAAATGTTAAGTGAGCACTTTTCTTTAAGAATAAAATAAGGTATTCAAAATTTATTTATAAATAAAAATTAGTATTTTTACGTTGATTCAAGATTTTTACAATATTACTATGCACTATAAAATAACATAAGTTTAACACCTTTGCGGACACCCTCACCTTTCTAAGTCATTTCTCTGCTATACTATTAAAATTATAAATCGAACAAACGTCGACCATCTGAATTGAGAAGCCCGGGAGAACTCATAATTTCGAAATTTCTGATATAAGAGTCGAGCCCCTTTTCATCTAGGTGTGCGATATCATTTAATGTTCGTGACTGTTCTCTTTAAATATATCTTTATCACATACATACCAGCAGGGCCGTAGAGAGAAAATCCGGGTCCGTGACTAGACAATTTATGGGCCCCCTATAAAAAATACACTAATACATTGCATTAGCTTGAATTAATGACGTCTCATTCATGAATCATTACACTGCGTTACAAAAAGGAGCTTTAGTTCTGTCCTATGAACCAAATATACTTTTTCGGAAAAAAATTCAGGAAAATCTGAGAATTGATAAACATCTGTTTTTAAAAAATTTGACGTGATACAGAAATTTCCTCGAGTCTGCCTGCAAAAATTCAGCTCGATTGCATGACGGAAAAAGGTTTAAAAGTCCAAAGTCTTTCACACAGGCGGACAGACGGACACTACGAGCTTTATACTTTATACATACAAAAAAAATTTTGACGTGTGCATGAAAATCGCCGATACACGTGTATTTTTATTTTTTCTCTCCTTTCCGAAAAAGTTTATTTGGTTCATAGGACAGAATGTATGTAACGCGGTGTTATTGATGGATTACATTAAACAAAATTTTTGCAACATCAACTAAGTGATTTTTGGACTAAGGGCTGATAATAAAATTAACACAGAATATTTTCATTTATACGGGTAGTATTTTATTGTAACGTAGAAATTAAATTCTCTTTTAACAGCCACATATTGTTTCACATAATCTTTTCTAGTTACTTACATTTAAATTATCTTCAAAACGTCTTTTGGGTTTTCTCTTTCGAATGTCCGGAAAATTTGGCGAGATTTTCAATTGAATAGCAACTGTTTTGCATTCATTTAAAATTTTTTCCCATTGGTTCCTGATCGACTTCAAATCAGCGAATAAGGCATCCAGATGTCGGACCTCAACATCTATGGTGGCGTCTCTAGCTCGGAGGACCACGTTTTTTTCATTAATGGTAGAACTTGTTGATGTACTTGAGAATGCCGGTAACATCGCCGTATGCTTGCGCAGTCAAATTTGGCTTTTGGCTGAAAGACTATGAAGAGAGCTCGGTATATTTTTTTGAGGATGTCCCCCCGTTGTGGAGTCTGGGGAATGTCTGGGGAAATAAAGTGAATTTGTAAACGTTTGTGCAGTTGTTGTGAAATCCAAACTTTCTCCAAATGATCTCTAAGTATCGGACCATATTGGCTTATGAGATCTTAGATGCCCAAGAAATGTCCATCGTTTCGTTCACCAAGATATATACTTTCGCCTTTGAAAGCTAGGCCTCTTTCACCCAAAAATAAAATAGTGTCCAAAATTCTATATAAAATTTCTTTCCACTTTTGAGTTTCAGTGATTAGCTGTTCATTGATAAGTGTATCAATTGTATCCTCCTTTTGAATTAGATTTTGTAAAGATCGCCATTGAATATAACATTTAATGTGATCTTGAGTATTTTCGTGTGATGGCAGTTTATCGTATAGCTTCTTCCATACCTGGAATTTCGAATATCCGCAGAACAAATTTTAGGTCGATTTAAAGTATTGGTGCTTAAAAGACGACATGGTAGGCAATAAAAAGCATTGCTACTGGCACTACACACCAAACAGTCACGCTCCACTTTCTCTCCATTTGGCAAGATTCTGTTTAACAACGAGGTAGGAAATGCCTCGTCATGACAATCACGTGGAAAAATAACAGGACACTATTGATGACCTCGACGAATTATTTCGTTGACTTCTTCAGATCGCAAAAACTCATTATACACTGTACCGATATATAAGTCGTTTAAATAATCTGGACTTTGATACAGAGTTGGTGGTATTGTTGGAAGACTTTTTGAAGACGAACCTTCATCAGTGTCACCACGAAAACTTTACGATTTCAGATTCATGTAAACATATATTTTTCTTTGATGTTTCTATTGTCTCCTCAAGCCCAGACAAAAAATCATTATCAATATTCGTTGCTTTTGAAATTCGGCTCAAAATTTGCACATGGAACAACTAAAGACTCTCCTGAATTAAACAAATGTCTTAGTATCTCTAAATCGCGGGCCCTCTGAGAAACCCCGGGGGTGGGCCCCTCTCGTCGCCCTTCATAGGGGAGCACACAGCTGGGTATATAATATTCGGTTTCATCCTAACTTAAACTTCCTTAGTTGTGGATTTTGTGGTGGGAGTGACACAATATAAAAACCTAATGGTAATAATTAACAGTCAAACTTGTATTTGTCACGCTGATATAAGTAATCGTAATGAAATCTTCGTATGGATATTAATGCATACTCATTTAGTTTTCGCACATTTCTCTCATGCATACGTAAAAAAAAGTCAAAATATATACAGACGTAAAAACTTGAGTATATACAATTTCCAACATGTGTCGCCGACGTGTTTCGCTGAATTCACTTCCGATTTGTGGGTATTTATAAGACCAGCGCATGCCGACCACAATTTCCGGCGATGATTTTAAACAGCTGACAGCAAACAAAAGAAGAGATGAGCTGCAGGGAGCTTCGAGTATTTTAAATCTTTGTTTATGCGAAAAATAAAAGAGGGTTGCCATTTAGCGTGGGTGTATGCAATTTTTTCTTTTTCATTAAAAAATAAATAAAAAAATTATTATAGGCAGCAAGAAAGAATTTGTGTAATAAATGATGAAAGTAATTCCAAAGTCAGTATTTTTAAATCCTCCTTTCTGGTGCTCTGAAAGAGTGAACGGCGGGAGACTATGTGAATGAGAATACCGCACAAATGATGCTACTAGAATGGCGTAAATATGTATTTTTAAAATTTGTTTATGTAGGGGTCGTTATAAAGAGAATCATGCCTAAAATAGCAAGCGACTAAAAATAAAAACAAAACAGATAAGTCAGCTGACTTTAGAAAAGAAGATGCAGTAGTAAGTATCAAGTGAATGCCAAAGGGTGACTAATGAATGAATGGGTTAATGCTTGTAGGTATATATATATGTATGTTTTGTGTACGTAAGTTTAAATAGAATACCTCCGGCAATTGGCCAGATGACAGAAATTCCCCCATATTTTGCGAAAAATATATAAACACACCCACACAACCGCAGTAAGCGGAACCAAGTACAATGGCTGTGCTTCAATGAAAAATGGAAAATTTGAATAAAGGGCTGCCGGGCGCGAGGGAAACGAGATGCGACTAAAAATATGACTTAACACATTTGTCTCCTAAAGCCACAATAGAGGTGATAGGTTGGCGCATGGGCGCTCAAATGGCAGACGAGGTGTTACACGAGCATACCGACGCTTCCAAATTAGAAGAATTAAGATTATAGTCTGCGGTATACTGCGATTATCCGGAATTAAAACAATCCTACAAGCTGTCAGACCACTGTATTGTTTTTCAGGCGGAATTAGTAGAAATTCAGGAAGGAAATAGCTTAAACTGCAGCCACGTCAGTTTTTATATTTCAGCAATTGATTTAACGTAGCACATCATCTTAAAATGTAAGAGTGTAAGCAATCCCTGGAAACAACCTGTATAGGGCAAAGCATACTTCTTTATTGGGTCCCAGGAGATATGGGAATAGTTTGGAATGAAAAACCGGATGAGCTAGCTTAAAAGGGCGCCTCTGTCGTAGCTTGTTTCGTATACGATGAGATTAAGGCAAGACAAGAGCTGCAAATGATCGGCCAAGCAGGAAAATCGTGGATGCCACGGCGGAGCTGTAAATATCACATGCATTCAATTTAGCCCCAGTAAGTGATAGCAGATGTATAAAGTACGGTTTGCAGGAGAAAAAGGAAGAGTACGTTTTGTGTTTGGGCCCTTGCTAAGACTCCAGCTATAAGGAGTGATACAGCTATCATATCTAGAAGCAACAATGGGCATATGTCCTAGAAAGCCTCTAGTATTTGCAAAGAGGACGGAGTTATTTCATGACATAGGTTCTGGTTTTTGATTCAGTTTTTCAGTTTTGTCATTTAACAATCTTCTGGTAACACTATGAAGTTCTTCTGCTCAATGGAAATTCTAACTGACCCTCCAGTTCAATTTAACCAAACCAATCGATATGTTATTAAATATAAAATATAGTATCGATATGTTTTAGATATAAAATATCGATTCTTAATCGGAGGCTTGTTATTGGCGTGTTATATATTTGCTTTAGAAAAGATATTCATTTATTATCAAAAATGTATGAAATATTTAATAATATTTAATTTGTTATTAAAAAATTTGTCCAACTGATTTTACCGAAAACCTTGCCTAACTCCTTATCGCATTTGTTAGGATTGCCGAGTTATCGAAATTGTATCGATTGATTATCAAAAATTTATCGAAAGTTATCAATTTTTTGTCAGAGTGCTATCAATATGTTACTGGTGTGCTATCGACTTGTTATCGGTTTGTTATGAAAGAGATACCTACTGATAAAACCTCAATATAAAATCGATCACACATTTACAAACCATCGATAACAAGCCGTTAAGAAATCAATAAGAAGCCGATACGAAACCGTTAACTCGGCAATAGCTTCGCTTTTGATAAAAAGCCTTAAACAATAACTTGTCGGTACTGGTGGTTACCGATACGCAACCGGCGAAGCCCGATATTATTTGCTTCTGGCAAGGTTACATCGGTTGTGGTTTCCTTCATAAGGAAACAATTCCACAATTCAAAACCTTGTATCACATGTATTTTCCTGCGTGCCCTGAATTTTCCTCGACGGCCCTGAGTATGCTGGAATTAGTTTGCTTGGGTGGCTTATAAGGCTGCAAGCGCAATTTCCCTAGCGTGTCGCACTGTGTTGGTGAGGTGTAGACAGTCAATACTTGAGAGCGCACCAACACTTAGAGGCCGAACTGGTACCCGTGCATCTATTCGTAAACGCATACAGACATACCTACATAAATATTTATATGTATACATATGTTATGAAATACATATTTACTAGTATTCGTAAATTTTACTGCATTCATCACCAGCTGTAAGTAGATGGTATCCATATGTACTACGCACAGTCATATCCATGGAAATTGATCCAGTATATTCTGAGTTTCAATAGAATTTCTTTGATATACAGCAATTAAATTCTTTTTTATTGTTGTCGATAATTTAAACAAAACCTTCTATGAATTTTCTAACTAAAACAATTTTAGAAATATTTTGGAAAAAATTAAGAAACTTACAAAAAATTTGAACTTTTTAACTGAAGTTTTGGTAGGACAACAATTTTAGTCAAATAAAGCAAAAAATTGCATATTGAATTTTAGCAATTTTTTTCCGAAGATTATTTTATTTGTTTTTTTTTTTTTATATGGAAGAAAATCTAAAACGTCCTTCTAAAATCAATGCGAATTTGAGAGACCCACATAGATTGGGCTACAAAGCTGCATACTCAGAAAATTTTGGAAAACTCTAGATAAAAAGTTCGAAATTTCGAAAACGTTTTTGAGATTGATTTGCATAATTTTCGCTATAAAATTCATAGAAGGTTAGTCTTCAATTATCGAAAATAAACAAGAGGGGGATTAAGTTGACGAAATTTGATAAAAATTTCAACTGCTATATTCGTGCTCGCAGCCGTAATAAGTGCAACTTCAGTAATAAACTAAAGTTCAAATTTAAAACTAAATTTTCAAAGCCTTGAAAAGAGAATCATTTCAATTTAAGTTTAGATGTACAAGCTTGATGATATATCGAGGGCTGAGTAGAGGCTTACACCATTTTGGCTGATGGTTCGCAGACGCTCAAAAGAAAAATGTAACAGTAAACATTTTTGTAATGAAACAAATTGTACTCACCGCAGGGTTCATTCGTCTCCAAATTACTCAACTCGTGCGCTTCAAGTTTTTGGCATACCTAAGTGCTAAAGAAAATAAGCGGTTATTAAACATTCAGCAATTCTTTTCAATGCAATATAACAAAATCACAAAAGAAAATTATGGCTCTATTATTTGACACAAGACTGTATATGTACTCCAAATGTGTATAGTTTTCGAACTCCCTTGTTTACCTCTTCACACTAATGAATGAAAATCTCCTTTAATATACATGTGGGGTAGGTGAACGCTTAGTCTTGCATGTATGTAAATACACATGTTCAGATATATGGGTTAAGAACGAAAATGCATGGCGACAAAGTCTTATGAATGAATACCTTTTTTTCTATTTACCGTTACAATTCCAATTTCTATTCCTATTTTTATTAATTTTCCTGTTCTCAGTCCTATTCCTGTTCCGATTCTTATTCCTATTTCTGTTCCTTGTACAGTTAGGTTTCAAATTCCCATTACTATACTCATTACTATTCCTGGTCTTATTTCCGTCCCTCTCACTTCTGGTTTTAGTTCCTAGTTCTCTTCCTAGATGAATCGGTTATATGCTATATTACAGGAAGATTACTTTACAATGGGAGTTGTATGAGGTCACGAAATTAGAGGACAGTGCACGACGCTGTGTGAGGTTTTGTATACTCTGCTGTGGAAGCTGACTATCATCAAATTTCTCAGGCGGTTTGGTCAGGGTCTCGTCAAATTTACGTCGTTCACAGATGACGTTTGCAATTGTCTTCGAACAATTATCTCTTTCATGAATAGGGCGCTTTGAGGTATACGTACTTTGGCACGTAATATCCGGTAGACCGCCAACGCGGAGAATACACATGTGGTCTTATTTACTAAAAGGTACATTGTCTCTTGTAATTTTGAACAAAATACTTAGGTATCATTCCAGAGAGTAAGTTGGTGTGGCAGCTTAACCTGAAGAAGAGAGAGAAATATACATTATATTGGGTCCACGGGAATATGGAAATAAATGGCGACAAAAAGTGTGCGAACTAGCTAAAAAACGCATCACTCGAAGCAAGTACCGTAGACGTGCCAACCAGACTAGTTACGAAAAATAATAGGCGGGGGTTGTTCATGATAGCCCAAGTAGGAAAGGTTTGAAACCAAGCGCGAGACTGCAAAGTGGCAAAGTTCATCTGCAGGTCTTACGACCTTAGACTAATAAAGTTACACTTATCACTAAAAAGAGGGGACTTGTGATATCGCGATAGGTTTTCTCACTGAATACTGCCTTCCAACGCTTAATCAGGCCTAGTCAGTAACATCAACAGTGTGAGTGCGGATCGCAGGAGGAAACGATCGAGCATGTTCTGAGCACGTGTCCGAGGAGTAATATCAGATATGGAATCAGTAAGTAGGATTGGTCCTAGAAAGCATGTCGTAGTTGCAAAGATGACGGAATTCCTTAAAACAAGCTGAGTAAACAGCTTTTGTGAAGTCCCCACGGACCGGCGGTGTTCAACCTTCCAGGTGTTCTCGCAAATCTATAATTTTATCACAATGTATGTCGAAGCTTAAGGACAATTTTCGGGGGCAGCTGCCCCAACTTGCTGCCGTCAGAGAAAGTCTTTGGCCGAAGCTACGTTTAAAATTTTATGAAACGCAGAAAAAGCACGCTTATATCAATTGAAATCTGGATTCAACTTATTTATACATTATCTCTATCACCAAAGCGGACCACTAGTTCACCTTTATCAGTAGCTTCCAAATTAGTGAGTCGAATTCGTTGCTAAATTATTTTTAATAAAACATTAAGAGTATAAATTTTTATTCACTTCTTATCATTATTCGTTTTTTAGTATCCATCTTCACATTTAAATATGGTGTATTATATGTAAGCCTCTAAAATCATGGCTTATCAATAAAATAAGCTAACAAATCTGTGGCATTAAGCACGCACACATTTAAACATAAGTATTTGACTAAGCATTGATAGCTCTTAAAGTTGTTCTAAGATAAGCTTGCTGAGTTAAGTTAACAACCCTTGTATCTATCTTATTGATGTACTGACAATGAGAGTTAACGCAAAATCGTTAGAAGTAAAGACAAATATTTATGATATCCCAAGAGGAAATCATGTTGATAGTAATAAAAACGATACTTGAAAACATTCGTAACCTCCATGATTTTTTGTATGGGTATATTTTAAAAATGTAGATAATTTCAAATATGGACAACAATTTTTCGATATAAAACTTTCAAAACGCCCCATATTGAGGCTGAAAAGCCACCTTTGAAGTATATATACTTTTTAAAGGCACAATTTTTGAAACCCTGTTCCTATTTACTGCCACTGAATAGGGTACTACATAGAATTCGCCCAGCGTTTGAAATTCAGGCACAATAATCGTCACTAATCATACCACGTAAAACAATAAACACCTTTCTTTTCTGTTTTTTCTTTGCTTTTTTTTGTTTCCTTTCCCTTTTCTTCATTTCCTTTCCTATTGTATAATTTCCTTTCCTTTCTTTTCCTTTCCTTTCCTTTCCTTTCCTTTCCTTTTCTTTCCTCTCCTTACTTTTCTTTTTTTCCTTTACTTTCCTTTCCTTTTATTTTATTTCTTTTTAATTAAAATTTATTTTACTTCATTGTGTTACATTTTATTTTCTTTTTTTAATTAAATTTCATTTAATTTTTATTTTTATTCTACGTAATTTCATTTTATCTAGTTTATTTTAATTTAATTTAGTTTTTATTTTTATTTTATGTAATTTAATTTTATTTAGTTTTCTTTAGTTAAATTTTTTTTTATTTTTTTTTTTAACAAATAATTTCTACATTAACTTGGGGCCTTAACATGTAACTCGATTTGAAGTAAATTTCATTCGAATTTGACAAAATAAAATTTTTGACAGCTTTCAAATCGCATTTCCTTGCGAATCGAGTTACAGAATAAGACCCTAAAATATATTTCCAACAAAAGGTTAGAACTTATACATCTCTTTATGCTCTTGCATGTATACAAATTTATCACGCGCTCAGATACTTTAAGATTTAGGTGGGGTGTTTGTGTTTCGTACTATGAAAGTACACTCTTTCTATGCATACAACAAACCCTGCAAAAAATGTGATTAGTCTAGGATGAATCCGTGATTAGTCGCAAAGGAGTATGCGAGCAATGCCAATTTTGATCTCTTTGTATAAGCTCAACTTTCTCTTTTGTTTGAGCATGTCCTATGAAGAGACTAAATATACCCATTTATACCCGAAAAGGATCCATAGGACCTTTGTACTCATATGGGAACATATGAAGACTAGTCCCTTTTCGGTTCAATAAAGACTCTAATAGTGTCCAGTCGCATTTTTTATGGCAGAAACACAATCTAAGGTTTTGCCAAGCCACCAAATCTATTTGATGTAAGTTGTTCGACCACTTTTCAATAAGAAATAAAAAATATTTTCCGAAACTTTAACCCTGACTCCAGCGTAGTCGTTAAGTGCTAGTAATTTAGGTTCGGTATAGGGCTCCGAATTCGATTCAATCACCTGTAATGTTTTTTATTTTATTCAATTCGTTGCCTTTTTTTTAATCTTATATATTATTTGTAATTGCTGTTTTTATGTACGTGTACCTTTTTCGTTCTTATTTGGAATCCAAATCTATAAATAAAATTTTGGTTGTAAAGATGGAGATTGGAGCTATTAGCGAGCTTTGGACATTATTAGTCGTAGTGCTTTTGTTTAACTATAAACGATTGTGAGCACACAAAGAAATCTATTTGTACTATGGCACTATTGTGAATATTTGATTAGAACTAACACTGTATTACCGGCAATTGCTAACATTCGCCGGATGGCAGCGCAAAGTTTATAGATGTTTGATTGATTCGCCAGATGTCAGCGAAGTTAATAGATGTTTTCATGTAAGTTTGTAGATGTTTGATTGATAGAACAGCTGATAAGCAAGATGCGCACGGGTCCGGCTCGTATTTCTTAAAATGAGCTACATAGATTTCAAACTGATTAATCCCAATTGTACAAGAAAGGGACTAAAGGTGATCAATTATGCCCAAATATAGACAAAAGAGATCAATGGGAAGCCAATCTCTTTAGCGGTTAATCGCACGATTCTTGCAGAGAAGTAATTGCTTTAGAGCGTCCACGCACAGCATCACCCAGGATATAGTCACACCTACAGCGTCTGCGTTGGGAGTGGTAGTCGCTTAGCTTTTAAATTAATATTTTAGCGCTACAAATAACTATTTTGATTTTTTAATGGCCTACACTGGTCCTTGAGAACACCTGTTGATACGTATATAAGTTTATATACCTTAAAATAATAGTTATGTCGTAAAAGGGGTGCGAAAATTTTAATTTGCGTGTTTATATAATATATTGTAACGAATTTACTTGCAAATCCACTTATTTGCAAATCTTCTACTAAGGTCCGAATCACTAAACTGTTGAATAAATAACTCCAATATTTAATAATGCAAAATGGCCTTTATTAAAGTACTTCAAAATAAATAACTCTATTATTTAATAATGCAAAATTGCCTTTATTAAAGTACTTCACAATAACACTACAACTGATTTTCAAAATAATACTGCTATTGCTCGACAGATAGCGTGCTTAATCGAAACTGATTGCAGCACACCTACATTTGCTGCCTTTTATACTCTCTGATTTCCTCGTTCGCATCTTCTAGGCGCTTCCATTTCCAGAATCTACTAGTTGGCCATCAGCTATCAAATTTCTCAGCTGTAACACCAATTCCACGATTTTATAGCTTCTCTCATTGCATACTTTCGGAGGTATATCAGATATATGCATGTGGTTGTGCGTTGCTTTTCAGCTGAGTGTACCTACATATGTGTAGACATAATGATTGATTCGTTTATGTAGATACATAATAATTGATTTATGGATGTGCATACAAGGCGCTGCTTAGCATCGGCTTAGAGATGGCAGTACCCCTTAGTGTTGCTAATATTCGTAACACTAATATATTAAAACGCAATAATAACAGTGTCATTAACAAGCCACTTTGAGCGATATTTATTAATCTTTATTTTATTAGAGTGACTGTAGGTAAGAAAATTCAATTGAAGAAAAACAAATTTTAAATTTATTAAAGCTAACATTCTGTGAACAAAGCATAAACCGCAGGAGTTTTTTAAATTAATGAGAATGGTAAACTTGCAGTAAAAAGACCGGGGCTTGTAGTACATGACAACCCACTGCAAATCCACCTATGGCGGCTTGTACTATTGTGCTATGAGCGCATGGTTTCTTTATTACTTTACTCTACCTTTATTATTACCATATATTGCTAAATTTCTTTGGAATTTGTTTTCTGTTAACTCCCCTGTAATCTGTTGTATTAAAAACTCCACCCACAGGATGTAGGTGTGTACAAAATAAAAAAAGCGCTTCTAACCCCTTCCTGTTTTAGTAAGCTAACTCTGACTCATTTACATTCTTTTCTTTACCGTATTTTGAATTTTCAGCATTTAACCCTGCTTTGCGAAGTATTTTTTTCTTAATTTAGTATGCTGCTTTGTATTTTTTTTTCCTACAAGCAATATATGACTAGTGTGTCATTGTTGTCTTTTAAAATCCGCATTGAACAGGACAATTAATATGGGTGGGTGGTGATGATATTCACCGCATGGATACGAAGTACTTTTGATTTTATTAGAAATACTCTGCAGTCAGGGCAACTAGCAATTCTTCATATAAGCATCTAGTGTTTCCAAATAGGGACGTCCGGTGAGATGTCATTTGACAGATTTATAAAAAATATAGCGATTTCAATATAGTCCAAAATAAATTAGAAAAATACTTATTTCAATAACGATAAGTAAGAAATGATTGATGATTACCAACTACTCATGAAATTCGATGTGTAAACATAGAGCTATACATTTAAAATACTAATATTCTCTCAAGGACTGAAATCAAACCACAACAGAGAGCTACTTTATCAGAAACTAATAGTGTCAGGCTTTTTTAGAACATATTTGTCGGCTTCTTATCATAACAAACAATACTGACCAGTTATTGTTTTACTATGTATCGGCTTTGAATTTTAAGTAAAATTATCATCGAGTTATCGGTTTGTTATCGGCTTGTTATAGCCGGTTACAGATGTGACATCGATTTTATATTGAACTTTTATCGGTAACTGTTGCATAGGAAACCGATGAGTCGTCAATAACAAATCAAACTTATCCCAATAACAAATTGGCCAAACTGTGATAACTTTCGATAGCGAAGTAATAATTTGTCCAAAACAAGTCGACAGCTAAGAATATACTAAAATCTTAACTTTGTCGCTACCGCCTTTGACACCCCTGAATAGAATGCATTTGGTGATTTTATACTCAGTTCAGCAGAGCTCACAGAGTATATTAACTTTGATTGGATAACGGTTGGTTGTACAGGTATAAAGAAATCGAGATAGATATAGACTTCTATATATCAAAATCATCAGTATCGAAAAAAAATTTGATTGAGCCATGTCCGTCCGTCCGTCCGTCTGTCCGTTAACACGATAACTTGAGTAAATTTTGAGATATGTTGATGAAATTTGGTATGTAGGTTCCTGGGCACTCATCTCAGATCGCCATTTAAAATGAACGATATCGGACTATAACCACGCCCACATTTTCGATATCGAAAATTTCGAAAAATCGAAAAAGCGCGATAATTCATTACCAAAGTCGGATAAAGCGATGAAACTTGGTAGGTGGGTTGAACTTATGACGCAAAATAGAAAATTAGTAAAATTTTGGATAATGTTCGTGGCACCGCCTACTTTTAAAAGAACGTAATTTCAAAATTTTGCAAGCTGTAATTTGGCAGTCGTTGAAGATATCATGATGAAATTTGGCAGGAACATTACTCCTATTACTATATGTGTGCCTAATAAAAATTAGCACAATCGAATGAAGAACACGCCCACTTTTAAAAAAAATTTTTTTTAAAAGTCAAATTTTATGAAAAAATTCAATATTTTTACAGTATATAAGTAAATTATGTCAACATTCAACTCCAGTAATGATATAGTGCAACAAAATACGAAAATAAAAGAAAATTTCAAAATGGGCGTGGCTCCGCCCTTTTTCATTTAATTTGTCTAGAATACATTTAATACCATAAGTCGAACAAAAATTTACCAATCCTTATGAAATTCGGTAAGGGCAAAGCTTCTATGACGATAACAGTTTTCCGTGAAAATGGGCGAAATCGATTGAAGCCACGCCCAGTTTTTATACATAATCGACCGTCTGACCTTCCGCTCGGCCGTTAATACGATAACTTGAGCAAAAATCGATATATCTTTACTAAACTAAGTTCACGTACTTATCTGAACTCAATTTATCTTGGTGTTAAAAATGGGCGAAATCCGACTATGACCACGCCCACTGTTTCGATATCGAAAATTTCCAAAAATGAAAAAAATGTCATAACTCTATACCAAATACGAAAAAAGGGATGAAACAAGTTGATTGGATTGCTTTATTGACGCCTTCATATATACAACTAAGGGCCACTCCCTTTCAAAACCTTCATTAATACCTTTAGTTTGATACCCACTTCGTACAAACACATTCTACAGTCAACCCTGCTCCACCTTTTTGGCGATATCTCGAAAAGGCATCCACCTAGTGAACTAAGGCCAACTCGCTTTTAAAATACTCCCAAATACCTTTCATTTGATATCCTTATCGTACAGACAAATTGTAGAGTCACCTCTGGTCCACCTTTATGGCGATGTCTCGAAAACGCGTCCACCTATAGAACTAAGGCCCACTTCCTTCCAGAACACTCATTAGCACCTTTCACTTGATTCCCATATCGTGCAAACACATTCTAGAGTCACCCCTGGTCCACCTTTATGGCGATATCTCGAAAAGGCGTCCACCTATAGAACTAAGGCCCACTCCCATTTAAAATACTCATTAACACCCTTCATTTGATACCCACTTCGTACAAACACATTCTGGAGTCATCCCTGGTCCACCCTTATGGCGATATCCCTAAATGACGTCCACCTATAGATCTATGGCCCACTGCCTTTTAAAATACTCTTTAATACCTTCCATTTGATACCCATGTCATACAAACACATTCCAGGGTTACCTTAGGTTCATTTTCCTATATGGTGATTTTCCCTTATTTTATCTCCAAAGCTCTCAGCTGAGTATGTAATGTACTTGTTGATATTAGTATTATCGTCTTAAAGGGTTGAGATTGCAAAAATTCGTTTATTAGATTTATAAGGACCCCGTAACATACATAACTATATAAATGTTCTTTATTTAAGTATGTATTTGTTAACTTCTTTATTTATTTTCATAAAAAAGTGTAAAGGAAGTAAGTTACTAAATACACAAGCAAGTGTATCAGGGTAAGCTGTATGGGTAATTTTAAATAAGGTCAGCAATTTTTAGACCGTTGGCTTGCAATGCCGACGAATATAAGCAAAATAGCTAATTACGGATCAAACTTAAATAGCCTGAAGTGAAATCCACTATATGAATCTACTAGGATTCGAAAACTAAATCTAGTAAATACCCTGCTTTGGTTCGAGCAATTTTTATGATTATGAAGCGGCTATACATTACCCATAATGTGAATTGCATGTCAACTACCGCTTTTGTGATTTTTCTTCGTCGAGATAGGACTTTACCTTTCGATTGTCTACTCAGTCCAAAGTAGCACTTATTGACTAGAAGTAAACTCTAGGGTACTAAACCGATTTAATATAATTTCAGCATGTCAAAACAAAATTGCATAAGACCGGCCTTGAGTTGGAATAATATAATGAGGGGATGTTGGAACAAATATTTATTAATTTTCTTCGAAGAATGAAAAAAAGTGAAATCGACTACGAAGCGAAGTAAAAAAGGCCCGGTTTTCAAACCATTTGCCTGATTTTCGACATATGTGTACATTTTATACCATTGTTGTTATTGCAGCGATAAAGACACACACCGAAAGTTTAGGGCAGTGTAATCGACGTTGATGGACATTAACCGTAAACAGATCAGGCAGTTTCGCCAACAAACACAATTAAGTTACAAGCCCGACCATCTCGGTAGCGATTTAATATGGCCACATTGAACGTTCTATCCCCATAAAGTCACCCACCCCCTAGTCCAATTAGGAGGTTGGTATCGCCAGACCTTCGACTGCTAAAGAAAGAGAACTTACAATTGGTAGAAGAGGTTGAGAATTGGGTTGGGGAAGCAATAGATTGCGCTTGCAACTCCTTCAAGGTTTCTCGCTCAATAAACCATTGAATCGCGACTCGTGCTATTCTTTCGTACAGGCGCCTGATTTGCCAAATCATCAACTAAACATCTATAACTTCTCAATTTTTGAAAGTGAGGAACACCCTTATTGAAGTGCAGTATTTATGTACAATACTAAGGATATATTAAAATGTGAATGGGAAATTTATATCTACGCAATTCTTCTATTTAAAATGTCTTCGTGTATTTTATGGCATATTGTCACGGAAATTAGCATCACTAAGCTATACCATCACTAAGGCGATGCTAAGGCCATGCTAAGCGGTATTTACGTCAATAATCAAATCATATATACACATATATAAGGCAGCCGAGAGATGTCACACACAGATGCATTTACTTATACGCCTATGTGTGTGCGAGAGACTGTAAACTACAAACTCACATACATCTGAGAGACGCTGAAAAGTAGACAATTGTAGAAACTATATGAGAACAATAAACACACGAAATAGTTGGTAAGTTCTGGAAATAGAAGAGCCTAGATGTATGCAGCGTAAACTATAAAAGCGGCGCAAGCGAGTAAGAAGTAATTCAGATTGATTTGAGTTTTCAAGCAGTTTCGACTAAGGCGCTATCTAGCGAGCAAGAGCAGTATTATTTTGAATAGTAGAGTTTCATTTGAGCTATCAATCAGTTTGGTTATTAAGCAAGCTATTCGTTGCACAGTTTGAGTGTTATTGTGAAGTACTTTAATAAAGGCCATTTTGCATTATTACACATTGGAGTTATTTATTCAACAGTTTAGTGATTCGAACTTAGCAGAGGATTGCAAATAAGAGGATTTGCAAGTAAATTCGTTACAATATGTTGCACGTAAATGCTTGTGTTAAATGGAAGATATTGCTTAACGTTACTCATTTTATTCCGTCAAATGATTTGAATGTCACAAAGGTAAATTTTGTTATAGGTAAGGTTGAAATGGAAGGTCAATAAAGATCTCACATAGATTGAATGTTTCCATAGTATTACCAAAATGTGTTTGACGACCAAACGTAGGAACGCAATCAGGTACCAGCACTTATGCTACTTGCTGTTTCTAGACCTGATAGCTATGCCTGGTGCAGGGCGTGAGCACAAAATGTGCTCGATCATTTCCTCCTCCAAACCGCACTTCCTACATCTTATTTCACTGACAGGGCACTGACATACACCATGTTACCCCAGAAAACAGTGTTCAGTTAAAATACCCATCATGAGCCCACAGTCCCCACTTTTAACTTATAAGAGAAACTTTGGTTGTAAGGCCTGCACATTAACTTCGTCACTTTACATCCCCGCTCTTATTTCACGACTTTTCTGCTTGGTCGAACATGTCCTTTTTTAATTTCGCCCAATCTGGAACGTCTACGGTACACACTTCGAGCGATGCGCCATGTTTACGTAGCTGGTCCGCTTATTCATTTCTACCAATTCCCATATGATCGGTGACCCAATATAAATTTATATTTCTGCCTTTCCCAATTCTTTCCGGATATTGCATACACATAAGATGTTGTGCTATGAGAGAATATAGCATAAGTTGCTGCTTGGATGTCAATGAAGAAAATTGCAGCTGCAGTTAACCTATTTCTTCCGCTTTGGCGCTCAACCCGCCATTGGAAGCCCAGATCTGCGTAGCACCATGAAAAGATCGAAAAATGGTACGGAAAATGAGGCCGAAACTTTGTCTCGAAACAAAATTTGACAAAGGTTTACGGAGAATCGTTCCAATATATATAAATTTTACCTTTCCTTATCTGGACCAGCCGGTCCTTTGAAATTATTAGGATGTTCTTCAAATTTGACACAACTTCCATAAATGATATCGCTTGTGTTTCAAATTTGATATAAAACAAGTAAGGAAGGCTAAGTTCGGGTGTAACCGAACATTACATACTCAGCTGAGAGCTTTGGAGACAAAATATGGGAAAATCACCATTTAGCAAAATGAACCTAGGACAACCCTGGAAAGTGTTTGTATGACATGGGTCTCAAATGGAAGGTATTAATGATTATTTAAAACGTAGTGGGTCTTAGTTCTATAGATATCGTAATAAGGGTGGACCAGGGGTGACTCTAGAATTTGTTTATACGATATGGGTATCAAATGAAAGGTGTTAATGAGTATTGTAAAAGGGAGTGGGCCTTAGTTCTATAGGTGGATGCCTTTTCTAGATATAGCCATAAAGGTGGGCCAGGGGTGACTCTAGAATTTTTTTGTACGATATGGGTATCAAATGAAAGGTGTTAATGAGTATTTTAAAAAGGCGTGGGCCTTAGTTCTATAGGTGGACGCCTTTTCGTGATATCGACATAAAGGTGGACCAGGGGTGACTCTAGAATTTGTTTGTACGATATGGGTATCAAATGAAAGGTGTTAATGAGTATTTTAAAAAGGAGTGGGCCTTAGTTCTATATGTGAACGCCTTTTCGAGATATCGCCATAAACGTGGACCAGGTGTGACTCTAGAATGTGTTTGTACGATATGGGTATCAAATTAAAGGTATTAATGAGGGTTTTAAAAGGGAGTAGCCCTTAGTTATATATGTGAAGGCGTTTTCGAGATATCGACCAAAATGTGGACCAGGGTGACCCAGAACATCTTCTGTCGGGTACCGCTAATTTATTTATATATGTTATACCACGAACAGTATTCCTGCCAAGATTCCAAGAGCTTTTGATTTCGCCCTGCAGAACTTTTTGATTTTCTTCTACTTAATATGGTAGGTGTCACACCCATTTTACAAAGTTGTTTCTAAAGTTATATTTTGCGTCAATAAACCAATCCAATTACCATGTTTCATCTCTTTTTTCATATTTGGTACAGAATTTGGCATTTTTTTTTCATTTTTCGTAATTTTCGATATCGGAAAAGTGGGCGTGGTCATAGTCGGATTTCGGCCATATTTTATACCAAGATAAAGTGACTTCAGATAAGTACGTGAACTAAGTTTAGTTAAGACATATCGTTTTTTGCGCAAGTTATCGTGTTAATGGCCGAGCGGAAGGACAGACGGTCGACTGTATATAAAAACTGGGCGTGGCTTCAACCGATTTCGCCCATTTACAGAGAAAACAGTTATCGTCATATAATCCATTTCCCTACCAAATTTCACAAGGACTGGTAAATTTTTGTTCGACTTATGGCATTAAAAGTATTCTAGACGAATTAAAGTAAGTAAGTAAGTAATATCATTACTGGAGTCGAATGTTGACATAATTTACTTTTATACTGTAAAGATATTAAATTTTTTGTTAAAATTTGACTTAAAAAAAATTTTTTTTTAAAAGTGGGCGTGTTCGTCATCCGATTTCGCTAATTTTTATTTAACACACATAGTTATAGTAATAAGAGCAACGTGCCTACCAAATTTCATCATGATATCTGCAACGACTGCCAAATTACAGCTTGCAAAACTTTTAAATTACCTTCTTTTAAAAGTGGGCGGTGCCACCCCATTGTCCAAATATTTACTAATTTTCTATTTTGCGTCATAAGGTCAACGCACCTACCAAGTTTCATCGCTTTATCCGTCTTTAGTAATGAATTATCGCACATTTTTGGTTTTTCGAAATTTTCGATATCGAAAAAGTGGGCGTGGTTGTAGTCCGATTTCTTTCATTTAAAATAGCGATCTGAGATGAGCGCCCAGGAACCTACATACCAAATTTCATCAAGATACTTCAAAATTTACTGAAGTTATCGTCTTTACAGACGGACGAACAGACGGACGGACGGACATGGCTAAATGAATTTATTTTTTCACCCAGATCATTTTGATATATAGAAGTCTATATCTATCTCGATTAGTTTATGCCGTTACGGATTACCGTTATGCGAACAAAGTTATTATACTCTGTGAGCTCTGCTCAGCTGAGTATAAAAAGCTTAGGGATAAACATTGCATTAAAGTTAGGAAATTTATATTTCTTAAAATCCGTTTATACTTCACTTCTATTCAACCCACAACTTTAGCCTTTAATACCTTTATTCTATACTAACTTCACGTTATCACATTTACACCGAACTTCCAAAGTTTATAAGAATCCATCTTTAAATGAGCTACGAGTTAATGCTAACAAAAGTGAAAACGTGCAAAATAGCGTAAGAGTATAACGCAGACAATATGAAAACGATTGCGTTGCCAATTAAAATGCCTCCGTAGGCGATAAATACGCACGTGAGGCTCCACCAAAAGCTTTTTCAACTTCCTGTTGTTAAAAGCGTAAAGACATTTTCATTGAATTCTTTCCCGCATTCCACTTTTCTTTGAGGGATAGCACTTCAGTGTGTAAAAATTTATGTATGGATTTAAGGTGGGGACCGTAAAGACTATGACTTATTGTTGCATGAAAACATGGCAGTAATACATAAGTTCTATACACTAAAGTTTCAATACAAGCGCTTGTCAAACCGCCAAGCTCTGCCAACGTGAAGTTAAGGGCTGGGTGGGTGTCCGTGTAGACTTTGGGATTACGCTTGTAACTTGCTCTCTGTTTCTGGAAGGATGGGCCTGAAGCCAGCTTAGCAAACTCTAGGCTGACACCACTCTTTGCTGTGTGTTGAGGTCCTTCTGGCCTTCCAAGCGCTCAACGGAGCTGCTATGGCTCACAAAAGTTCATCTATCCATGGTTATTGAGGTGTTAATAGGGCAGTGCCCAATGTGAGTCAATGAGGTTAAACATAATATACTGGAGGACGTCTAGGGGGTATCATCAAATCACTTTGTGCTCAAATTTCCAAGGTCGATGTGTGCCTTATTCATAGCTTTTTATTTAACGTTCAGCCAGTTTCACCGTTAGAGTATGTGGTAACAGAACGGACCAACATAAAAGTATTCAATGAACAGCTAATCCTTAACTACTATCTAACCTAATCTAACTAAACCATTTTGAAAATTAAGCGCTAATTATGTATAGCGCCGTAAAAGTTCTCATCTCATATACTGACGTAATAGAGAAACTCAGGTTTAGTTTCGCTCACTGAATGCTTACATTTTTTTCGGGTTTAGGCTGATAAAACTCCTGAAAAAACTGTAAACCATGTTGGGATGATGAGAAGCGTGGAAACTTCTTCACGTAAACAAGGAGTAAGATCCTTTGATGGTAAATGAGGACAAAGCTAAGTACCTGTGGTCATCAAGCATTTGCGTCTTAGCAACTACTACACTGTAGTGAGTCACAGTTTCGAAATAGTAAAGGACTTTTGCCTATTTGGGAACCAGCAAACAGTCTAAAAATATTATTTTGTACTAAGTAGGAAATTGAAAATTAAAGTCATCCCTCGGCAAAGGATTTCGGATCATGCTCTACAAGTAAAGAGGGCATTCTTATCAGCACCCGCCTAAGGCAGCCCGCACTTCACTGGAAAACAATTTAAATTCCCTTGGTGTTTCCAATTAGCGCTAGTGAACACAACGAAGAAGCGACTGGCGCGCTTTGTGGAAAGACCGTTTAACGGTTTGATGCCAAGTAAATAAGTTATTGATGGGGCCTGGGGCCTACAACTCTTAACGGCATCTCGAGAGCTGGATGATAAAAATCTTTGCAAAAAAAATCAAATCCAGGTTGCTTCTGATGTGCTTGAAGTCAGAGAACTGAGACACTTGAGTAAGGGGTTTGGGAAAATTTCCAAAAAGTTAAAGCATTCATTCACTCACTCCCTGACTTACAAATGTACAGCGTTTAATCCCCATTACACACATTTTTATGGTGTAAGTTGGATAGCATCGTTGTACGGAAGGCAATTACAATTGTCGCCGATTTAGAATTGGCATCACTGGTATTGTTGTGTTGGCGTACTTTTACCTTTATTGTGCTTTTTTACGCTTTTCTATGGTTTCTCAAAGCTTGGTTAGCATGTCTGCTCAATGAAGATAAATAAAGCGTGTACAACGATAGCAGGTATTTATGATGGAAATTGGAGAAAGTGAGCTCATCTCCCTCCAAATGCATTATGCCTTTGTTCAACTGAATTCAATATGCTTACGTATACATACAGACCGCGCGAGACAAACAAAGCACCGACTTACTCAGTCATACGCAAACTCCACTTTAGAAAATTCCCTTTCCCAACTAAACTGAAGTTGTGTTGCTCGTTCTACTGCCGTTTTCTTACTCACAACGACTTTCTCCTCAGTATACCCAACCACTCGCTTGATGGTGACTCAGCGCCTTGTCTACATGTCAGCGCTGCTGCTGTTTACACAGTTCTTTTGATTTCGTTGGGGTGATTATCTTGAATTACACATTGTTTTGTGTCCTTATTTTTACTTTTTGATCCTTTTGCGAGGCTTTCGCCATTTTTTCATGGCTTAATAGCGGTGCGGCAACAAGCTATTCAAATTATTATGAAAGAGAGAATAGGAATTGCACATGACTGCATTGCTTATTGTGGGTGTTTAGTCGCTTCCGCAAAAGTAATCAGAAAGGAAGGTGAATGAAATGAAATGAAAAGGAAAACACCTAAAGTAAATGAAGTCGAAGGGAGTTTTCGCAATGATCAGCATAAGTGAAACTCATTTGCCCAATCTCTCAGTGACTGCCAATTTTAAAGTAGCAGACGACGAAAAAAGGGTCGATGACAATGGAATACATATATAAAACGTACCGTAAATCTTTGTTAGTGGTATTTCTGAGTGCAGAACTTTTTTGGTAATTTTTTTGTAATAATAAATCTCAAAAGGACGAAAAATATTATGATACATTTAAAGCAAGATCGTCAAACTACAGCATACCATTGACAGCCTAAGATGTAGTATTTTGGTTTACCCTATTGATTTCAGCATCGCCAAATAGGCAGGCGTTTGGTACAGCTTAGGATCTGTCAAATCAGCCATTCTTATATGTATGACATGAATTCTCACTGCCTTAGGTTTAACTTAATATGACAGCATTTCTAGATATTGCGCGTTATCGGAGCATTTTCTTGAACTTTAATAGATGGTAAAATGGAGCCTGATATTTCATTCCACCAGCTCTGTCTTTGAAGTGGCGAGAGCAGATATATCTGCTCATCCACTGAGCCTCATCAGTGCTTCCTTTAAGAGCAGTGCTTCTTTGGCGCTCCTTTCAGTTAATTTAAGTGCATTCTTGTTGGGTTGACGAAGGAGTTTAGAGATAACTTTACTACAAACAAATAATTTCGGGCTTTTTGAGAAGATACTGGCAAGTTATTTTTCCATTATCGGTTTACTATCGATACCGAATTATTATTGTAGAGTTATTGGCTTGTTATCGATGGGTTACAGATGTGTCTTCGGTTTTGTTATGAATTTTTAACGGTATCAGTTTCATAATTAACCGATAACTTATCGCTGGCAAATCAGTAATACGGCGATAACAAACTTGTAACACTCCGACAAAAAATTGATATCTTTTCGACAGCAAATCAATGTTATTTGATAACAAATCTACAACTTCATTATAACATATTGATAACTTTTCGAATAGTAATAATAATTTCGATAACAAATCGACTACATTTTGATAACACACTTACAAATTTTTGATAACTCTTCTTTCAATACTTAATCGACAATTTTACGATAAAAAATTTAAAACACCTCTATAAAAAATCCATAACTCGTTTTTATCTTGTCGATAACACACCTCTGAAAAACGGGCCCGCAGTTTTCAAAATTTTTTCTTCAAAAATTAAAACAAGCAAAATTCATTCAATGCATGGCAATGCCGGCTTTGATCAAATTGGGCAGTAGTGAAAAGAAGGCCCTCCTTCGGAAGCAATACATCTGCACACACATGACAAAAATGCACCTCAGGATGTTACAAAGCAGAATTGAAGAAGCAAATCCCAAAAAGGGTGAAAGAGGTCCTCCCTCCATTACAAAGGCACATCAATATAACTGCATTCATAAAAAATTTAATACTACTTTATACGCTGACTGTGCGATGATCCTGACCGCACGTCCCTTCCCTTCCTTAATAAGTGGAAAGACGGACTTGCTACTCTTCTTGATAATGTATAAGCCACCATTTTTCAGACTGCCAAGACTGGTTCTAAGTAAATGTTACCAACAATCGGAGAAGTGCATTGAAAAGCGAATGTGGAGGGGATGTATTGCTACGCTTTTAAATCGTTGATTTTTAAGAAATGTAAGGAAGCTCTTCCAGCAAGAACTATTACTATCATAGCCTTGGTAGTCTGCTTTTCAATTTCCGTAGCCAAAACATATGAAGCCTAGCCGTACATCTACAACTCGAAGACTAAATTGTAGTGAGGCTATACAGATTTTGGTTTCGAATAATAAAACAAAGCACACACCTACGTCTAATTCAACGGCCGCCACATTCTGCACGCGTTGGTGTGCCGAGTATAGAAGGAATTGAACCCGTCCCTCTATATCTTCGTTAGTTGCTTTCCGGAACGCCTCTGCATCTATACCCTCATTCATCAGATAAGCTTCTGGATTTCTCCAACTTCTCCCATATCTCTTCCTGCAGCGTTCCGTTTCTATTAGTACTCTCCCCAAATTGAAAACTCTTCTCGGATCGTTCCCACGACCTCGATGTAAATTTTGCATAGGGCTGATCTTAACACAAAGGTTTTCGTGTGTCTACTTCTTCTTTGGCCTGACCGGGTGGTGCCTTTTGTTCTTGCGCGGTTGGCGTCTTTGGTAGATCTGGAAAATTAAAAAAAAAATTGTTATTCGAAAGTATTTTTCATTTCACCAAAACTTCTTTCATTTGTACCATATACCTTCTTATCTCTAGTAGTTTCTGACAAACTTTATGACATATAAATGCGCCGTGCACCGCATCCCTCATAGGACGGTGACTTCTGCTTAAAAAGCGCTGCAACGTTAGGATATTTTAAACTTTGGGTTGACTCTAAATTCCGGACAAAATACGCCCCATCAAACCTTCCCATCCAACTTCAACCCATCCTTTAACAAGTTCCCCAGACCACAGCCCCAAATGTTTATCTCACCACACTCCTCGCGACTATATAATTTGTGCGGTTAATAGGCGCTATAGTAATCTACTCGTCTTGAAGGTTTATTGCAGCCCAGGCCTAAGCCGTCCTACCAAACCAAAATCCTCCACCGATTCCAATAAAGGACATGCGCTATACAGTGCATATTGCGTTCCAGCAGACCAACACTCTATATCCGAGGATGGGATATTTGCTTTAGTTTTGAGTCGTCGATAACATACTCTTAACATACTCGTATTGGTAGCACTCGGATAAAAAATCTATTTTGAATCGATATTTTGATAACGTATCGATAAAACGCCAATAAAAAATTGAGAACATTCAGATAACAACTACATAATTTTTCCGTTACAAACTGATACTTTTTTGATAAAATATCTATACCTTTTTTAAATAAACGATAACTTTTCGATAATATATCAACAAATTGTTGATAAAAATCCATAACTTTTCGAAACCAAACCTATAACAAATAGATTACTTTTCGATTAAAAATCTTTAACTTTTTTATAACATATCGATAAAAATAAATGTAAGGCGCGATAACCTCCGAAGAGATCTAAGGCCAAGCTTCTCTTCCAATTTGCGTCGTGCTCCTCTTGATTTGTCCCTACAAATTGGCCGGACGGGACCTACATGTTTTATGCCGACTCCGAACGGCATCTGCAAGGCAGATGAGTTTTCACTGAGAGCTTTTCATGGCAGAAATACAATCGGAGCGCTTGCCAGACACTGCCGAGGGACGACCCCGCTTAGAAAAATTTTCTTCTAATTAAAAAATCTTATTTCTAAAATTTTGATGTTGCTTTGCCCGGGAGTTGAACCCAGGGCATACGGTGTGATAGGCGGAGCACGCTACCATCCCACCACGGTGGCCGCCGACATATCGATAGCTTTCAGATAAATAGTCGATATTTTTTTGATACCTAATCAGGTAACATTTCAAAAAAAAAGAGACAAATATTCAATGAAAAATCGGTAACGCATAGATAAACTTTGTAAAGAATAGCATATCATAGCAAATCTATAATTAATCTATGGATAACACATTCATAACCCATCGATGGCAAACCGATAACCCTTCGATAAAACAACGTTAGCTTTTCGATAACAAATTGATAGCGCGCTGCATGGCTTCGGTTCCGGCTTCGATTATAGCTTCCAATTTTTCATCTCCCCTCCTTTTTTTCTTTAATTTCTCCTTCTTCCCCTCCGTTCCCTTTAATTTTCTTTCCTTTAGTTGCCTTTCCTTACCTTTACTTTCCTTTCCTTTACTTCACTTTCTTTTAATTGTCTTGCCCTGAGCTGCAGTCTGATATCGATCATATCAACACTGCCACGTACTACATTATATTATGGATTCCCCATACCCTGAGCAATGATGTTTATACATCAAAGGGTCCTCAATTGAGACATAGCCATATTACCCAAGATTCTTTATCGCTACATCGAACTAGCATCGAAAATCTGTAGATAAATGTTCTGATTTTAAATAATTTGAATAAATTTACTCCCTGCTCCACAAAAAGGTTGTGTGTTTAATTTACATTGGAATTTATTGCAACACATAGCAATTACTACTTCAAAACAAAAAAATTTATGACACCGAAGAAGAAGAAGCATAGTTTATTCAGAAATATTTCTAATTCGTTTTACAGCAGCTGTCAGTCAATCTATTAAATTTTTCTACTAATCATTTAAGATATTTTTAACATTTTATGCTACTCTTCTACCAACAACAACAACTCATCAACTATACTAGTTAACCTCGTATATTCCAATTGCTACCATTTGCTTTTACGCTTCAATAATGATACAACCCATACGAGCTGTTTTCATAAATTTTATTCAATTTGACAATTACCAATGCAGAAAAAAGTGCTAGCAAAAAAATAAAATATTCGTATATCAAAGAAAAAATTAAATACCAGTAAGGTATGTATGATGAAAAACGGCATTCGCATGCAGCAATCAGGCTCATAAATATAGAATATTAAAGTGGAGTAACGCATAAAATTGGCGCTCGAAAAAAGTCAAAGTAATCAAGAGCTACACCACGACACAAAATACGCATAGTTCCACATAACAACCTGGGACGATTGATAAGCCTTGAGGGTATGGGCTGCCAAGTGGCTGCTTTTGCCAAAGACCAGACATTTCTTGTCGAAGGTAAATTTATGAATACCTTGAGGAACGTTTTACAGGGATACTTGTGTGTCATGAATAGGTGGTCCGAATCATTCTTCAACCCTAGCAAAACGTTTTATTTACGTGGTGGTATAAGATTTCTTAATTTCGACTTACCTCTTTTGGGAGAGTTGAGCTGGTGCTGTCTGACAGGATTAGGTAAAATAAAAAATAAATGTAAGGCGCTATAACCTTCGAAGAGATCTAAGGCCGAGCTTCTCTTCCAATTTGCGTCGTGCTCCTCTTGATTTTCCCTACAAATTGGCCGGACGGGACCTACATATTTTATGCCGACTCCGAACGGCATCTGCAAAAGTTTTCACTGAGAGCTTTGCATGGCAGAAATACACCCGGAGCGCTTGCCAAACACTGCCGAGGGGCGACCCCGCTTAGAAAAATTTTTTTCTAATTGAAAAACCTTATTTCTAAAATTTTGATGTTGCTTTGCCCGGGGTGCGAACCCAGGGCATACGGTGTGATAGGCGGAGAACGCTACCATCACACCACGGTGGCCGCCAGCAGGATTAGGTATCTTGAGATAATTGTTGACAACAGGCTGTTATGGTAGCTTAATGTATAGAACAGGGCTAGGAAGGCTGCGGTTGTATTGTACTGCTGTAGAGGTGACATTGACAAACTCTAGGGGCTGCTAGGGGAAATAGTAGCAGAGTTGCATATGATCTACTATGTATGAAAGACGATGGGCGTGGATTGCAACGTGTCGAAGATCATATGTAGGCCTTACAACCTGAGACTAGCAAAGTTATTCTTGAGACTAAAAAGGGAGGACTGTGGGTTTAAAATGGGTATTCTTACTAGACACTGTCTTCGGTCGTCATATGCTTTTAAATTAAGCCCCATAGGTGATAGAGGAAACGACCGAGCACTGTACTGTGCTTGTTTCCTGCACTCACCTGGCTAATACTCGAGTCTTTAAGAGTAAAAGCGTCTGATATTTGCTAATAGGAGGGAGTTTTTTATAACACTGGTCCTGGGTTTTGAAAGGGGTTTTTCGTTTGGTCGTTGAACACATTTTTTGCAAACCGATGGACTCATTCAGTCTTTATGATGTAGTCACGGACCCACCAGTTAAACTTAGCCCAACCTGGGGATCTTGTTAACGGATGTCTATAGGAAACTTAGGCTGCCCTATCACTATAGCGTCTTCCAGGCGGATATTAAGGATTCGGTAAGTTAGATGCTGTCCGGCGCTGTAACTATTAAGCTATTTCATACCTCGGCTGCTGTTAAAGCCCTAATATCTGCCACCGTAAGGCAGAAGGGCTGAGAGTGATAACTTGACCTCTTTCGTGGTGCTATCTATAACAACTGCAACTTGGTGAAATCTGTTAAACCGTTTTGATCAAAAATCGATAACTTTTCGATAACTAGTCTTCGCTTTTCGATTATAAAGCGATACATTTTCCACCGCAAATTTATTACTTTTAAAAAGTACATCGATAACTTGTCGATAAAAAATCGATAAGACACCGATAACAAATTCGTAAAAATAGAATAGAATAGAGATCGATAGCTCTTTGATAACATAAGCATAGTTTTTCGATAAGTAGTCGAATTTCGATAATAAATCTAAACATTTTTGATGACCGATAATTCCTCGATAAAAAATCAATAGCTCAGCGCTTATCTTTTTTATCCATGGCAAGTTTATACCACTGTAGTGAAAATATTATCCATGTCCTATTCGATAACACGCAGATAAAAAACCGATAAATCGTCGACAAGAAAGGAATAACAATTAAATAATAAATTCATACCAAGCCGTTTGGCTTGAATTGGGCCTCGGTTTTGACTTCTAAATTTTCCTTTCCTTTCCTTTCTTTTCTTTTCCTTTCTATACTTTTCATTTCATTTCACGTCCTTTCTTTTCTTTCTTTTTCCTTTTCTTTCCTTTCACTTTCTTTCCATTCCTTTCCTTTCATTTCCCTTCCATTCCTTTCTTTTCCTTTCCTTTTTTTTCTTTCCTCAACTTCGCAACCGTGACAACAAACGTAAGCATCGTTTTTATTATCCAAATTATTGTGACGAATCTAGTGCAATTCCCCTTATTTGCAACCTTCTGCTAACGTTCGAATCACTAAACTGTTGAATATATAACTCCACTATTCAATAATGCAAAATGGTCTTTATTAGACTACTTTCAAAATAACACTACTATTGCTCGCCAGATAGCGACTTAAATCAAACTGATTGTCGCGCCTCTACTGTTGCTGCTTTTATACTGTATGCTTTTGTGCGTGTGAGCGACACTTGCACCACCATTGCATACTTTTGGGAGTATCTCAGATTTTTGCATGTGGTTGTGCTATGCTTCTCCGCTGCGTGTACGTACATATATGTATACATAATTATTGAATTATTGATGTGCATACAAGTCACTGCTTAGCATCGGATTAGAGATGATAGTATCCCTTAGTCCTGCTAATTTTCGTTACATTATTATCATCATTGTTATTATATTGCTCTTTTTCTTCCTATGTTCTTCTGTTTCTTCCCCTTCACATTTATTTCCTTTCCTCCGTCGTTTCGCTTTTTATGTATCATAGTTCTATACTTTCTTTTGCTTGGCTTTCTGATTTCGCTCGTATCAAATATACTTATATACAAATATACTTCATTACATTCATACATTGCTCCGACATTACGTTTCAGGGTAGTGACTACGCCTACGCTTACACTCTCTATTCCCCTTTTCAGCGTACCAATACCACTTACTCTCTCATCTCTGCACTAAACATTTCTGACCACTGACTTCTCAACTCTCCCTTTTATATAAGTACATATCGCATATCTAGATCAACAAGTAGCTAACTCAAAAATGTGAAATTTCGAAGTTATGAGTACCTGCGTGCTTCTCAATTCAATAACTACCGAACTGTATACTCGATATACTAATACCTCCACTAATCAGCGAGAAAAGGCATTGTAAAAAATATAAGCTACATTGGCGCATATGGGAGAAGTATTCAGTTTTTCGCGGTTTCTGAACATTGCGTTTCTTTGAGTTGAACGCTGTTTTGATCTAGGTGTGTGCGGTATACATAACTATTGCCAGAGCAAGTATGAGTTTGCTTACAACTAGATCTGTCCAAGACAAGAACACAGCGGCAATAGCGTGCCATCAACTCCACTGCAAGAAAAATTTATGTTATAATTTGTTATGCTTTGCTCTGATTGGCTATCGTCGGCCAGGTGGTCGGTAGGTTAGTTGGTTGGTTAGTTCGCATGTTCTTACTTCCATTTGTTATTAAACATTCTTATTCGTTTTCCAAGTTGCCAACTTTTATGACTTGTTTACCTATGCATTCGCATGCGTTTCGGTCTCTTCACCATACGTCGATTCCTGCTTCAGTCATTTCATTGGTGTAACTATAGCGCAAAGTTCTTCCTTATTCCTTTGGACTGCATTGATTTAAGTTTTTATTGCTTTAACTTTTCTTGTTGTTTATAGTTTCTAGTTGTTATGTCTTCTTTTTCTTTTTTGTTGTTGTTATGATTGTATGCTAAATATATGTTGCGCTCTTAGTGTCTGTTAATCACCACTTACCATTTGCGATTCCATCGCATTCGCAACCTGTATCCTAGCTTGACTATGCTCTATCTTAACATCACATTGCATTGTACGGTTTATTGGATCCATCTGAATGTTTTTACTATAAAATATTAACCTTTGAGTGATCGCATAAAAAATTATTTATATATATTACGAATAACATATATTACGAATAACGCTACAGTTTTTTACATCAATTCACATGAATTATTTATTTGGAAATTTCCACCTAATGCACTAAAAATGTTTTATTCCTTTCATGAACATGAAATGGTATATTAGGTTAGGTTCGAGTCTCGAAATTTCAAGTCCATAAGTTTTTGAGATATCTTGACGAAATTTGGTAAGCTGGTATATTTTAATGTGTGATTATACGTTTGTCGGAACCTACCCGATCGGATCAAGACCCGTCATATATATGTTATATATTCCATTTAGCCGTTTGTTCAAATGAAAGAGCTTTTCTTCATAACTGCCTTTTATCTTCGTTTCTGCCTCATGTTAACATCTAGAAGCTTCAAATTTCACCTTATTCTTAAGTATATGGCGTAGCATGCGCCGCTTATCACACCGAAGGTACTCGGTTCACGGACCGGGCAAAGCAACATCAAAATTTTAGGTACTAGTTTTTTCAATTAGAAGAAAGTTTTTCTAAGCGGGATCGTCCCTCGGAAGTGATATGGCAAGCACTCCGAATGTATTTCTATCATGAAAAATTTCTCAGTAAAAACTTATCTGCCTTGCAGATGCTGTTCAGGATCGGCGTAAAACATGTAGGTCCCACTCCGCCGATTTTTAGGAAAAATTAAAAGAAGCATGACGCATGGAAGAGAAGCTCATTCTAAATCTCTTTGGTGGTTATCGCGCCTTGGATTTAATTTTTTTATTTATTTTAGACAGTTGTCTCAAAACATCGGTCACTTACAAAATACATTCAAGCGACTGTTCAGATAAGAGGTTCATCGTCATAGTTATCTCGTATAGTTGGCACTAACTGTGAAAATTATTGTGAGGATGGCCAGTCAATTATTTGTTTGCAATTTATCGTAAATGTCGCATATATCTGTTATCTTTATTTAGATATTATGAATTTTTGAAACTTGATCGGAATATTGTTTAGCTCCATTCATGTAAGGCATGAGATCTTCGGCACAGCCGATGACAGTCCCGCTCCTACTTAGAAGTTACTATCGACCATAGTATGAAATCAAATTGCAATACTTTCAAAAACGTTCTTTTTATACAAAAAAGTGTTCAGCGTGGGGCACAATACAATTTCGGACTAATTTTACCGACAGTTATCCACTCAAGCTGAATTTTTGTTTGTGTGGCTGTGTGTAAGAAAAAATTGTTGGAAAGGTCATTGGAATTCGATCAACAAGGGATAAAAGAAATAATAGTATGCAATTAAAAGGCCAGTTGTTAAGTTGTGCTTGTGGTTATTTCGTGTGTGGAAAGACTACATCAGTATTATGGGAAATGTTAGCATAAAGTTGACAGTTTGGTCTTATGAGTTTGTGTTGAAAAAAGTATTTTTCCCAAACTAAGATAAATTTTATTTCTCACACTATTTGAAAAATTCACTTAGGCCTTCATAACCAATTCCTTCTTGCTTTGAAATATAACAGAATTTTCAAAACCTGAAATTCATATAATTTTTAAATATAAAAAAAGTGCGCCCAACGTAGGGCATATTAATGGAGCAGAATAACTGTGCGCAGCGGTTTTTCTTTTAAGTTAAATTTACAATAGGATAATTTGCTGAAACATAACAGTCTGGTACAATTTGTCTAATAAATAGTCCAGAGCAGTGTGAAGAGCGTGGGATTAAGCAGCTACATAACGATATCACTAGACAGTGTGACTAGTTTTTCTTCCTGGTGACATCGTTATAAATTAATAATTTTGCCTTCAGGTATTAACAGATTTTTGGATTTTTTTAATGAATTTCATATTAGAAGGTAAGGCTACATGGGTTTTTTAACTGAAAATTCAGAGTGTCCCATAGAAGAGAAGTAATTTTAAAACATTTATGACACAACTTAGAAATTCGTATGACAGAGCCAAATTATTTCAAACCCAAAAACTTAGTCAGTTTTCTCTTATAATAATTCTCCAAGATAGAAAAGAAGAGCACAAAGAAATCGGTCTGACAATTTTTAAATTCTAAAGAATTTTTCATTTGAAAACCAGCTATGATTGGTTGGTTTCGGTGACGCCTCGTTGGCGGGACCTGGCCCAAGAAGCACTCTCCTCTGGAACCAACGAGTTATCATGAGTATTAAATTACTTTACCATGAGCTTGTTTGTACTAGAACAATTTGGTGGTTCAATTAACCTGTTGATATCATTTATGGAGCATTTTGATACCTTTCTTTGATCAGACATTACGAATAAGCTTGGAGCTATGTTTAGTTATGTACCTGATATTTGCCAGGCCTGGCCATTCGCAGATGAAATGGGGGACCGTTTCCTCACAACTTACTTCTTTTAAAATTCTGCACAAGCCGTCTAAAATATTTCGTTCCTAGATAACTTTAGCAAATAGTCGTAGCCTGGCAAAGTCCTTTGATGATCCTACATGGGTTCGTAGAATACCAATTTTGAATAGCTGCCTTCTTGATATAGGGAAGAATGTCACTTTTTATTGATGGAAGCGGGCGATGTGCCACGATTGCCTCAGTGATGTCTAATGATACAACAACCTTTGCAAGTTCATCCGCTTCTTTACTGCCACCACTCTCAGGAAAGAACCGAGTGTGTTGATCGCTGAGTTTGTTTCGTTCCGCAGCACCTTCTTAAAGTTACCGATGGTCTTCAAGGACGTAAGCGGTGAACCCAACGCCACGAGTGCTGCTTTGAGAATATGCATACCTATCGAATGATTACAGAGCTCTCCAACAGGAAGCAACAGGCCTTCTTTTTTACAAAACGTGTTTTAATAAACAGGTAAAGAAAATCGTTTTGAACATAAATCTTATCTGATGGCAGCTTGTGAGTGGAAGCATTATACGTAAATAATAATGAGAAGAAACATTAAAAAATGTTATATAACAATAAAAGTACGGCTTATCACACGTGTGCAAAGCAGTTCTCAAATGGGATCCAAAACAAATTTTTGTTACGATGGGTCCCCGCCAAACAGGGACATCGAGGTAATGAACATACCTAGCCAAGCAGGGGCTATGTCAGCATTCTATGTCCCAGAGTCCTTTTGGAAACTCACAGAGGCACATGCTAGGAAACCCACAAGTAGCTGGGAAACAAAGCAGTTAATATAAAGTTGTATACTCCCACCACCAATAGTGTCAGCCATACTCATTAATCTACGCAGAGAAGACCTACGAACTCTCACTGGGTACTATATGGCACACTGTAATCTACGATATCACCTTAGGAAGTTAAATCTATCCGATAAACAAATCTGGCGCTTTTATGACATAGATGATGAAACGGCGGTTTACATTCTCTGGGAATGCGTCGCTCTGGCACGGCAAAGACTCTCCCATTTAGGTGGCGTGGCTCTTAATCCCTTCGTAATATGGAGTATAAAGCAGGAAGAGGTACTTAATTTACATTAAAAACCGCCACATAAAGTAATAGGCTGAAAGGTCAAACCCAAAAATTTAAATAAAGGTCACAGTGCATCAAGGTCTAATAATAATAATAATACCACACGTTCTGGGTCAAAGCTTAAAGGTAAACCTTATACGAGCTTGTAACAACTAGGGGTTAACTAAAAATCTATTTTCGTCATTTAGAGTAATCACATTTGACGCTTAAGCTCCCTGAAGCGAGTAACAATAAACAGCATCGGTAGTATGGTTTGTCTGCTCCACTTCACGGACGGCTTTTCAAAATATTGAACTTGTTTCAAACCTGCAAATAGTTAGTTGTGGTTCTTCAAATTTTATTTCGATCTTGCATGTCCCCTCGCACTGTTACAATCAAGCTTTTAAACTATTTTTATATACGTAAGGCAAGAGTGAAGAAGCAATGTCACGAAAACTAGTTTAGATCTTTTTTTACGCGTACGAATTGTTACAACAAAATTTATATACAAACATAAATACACTAATGCATATGCAGGCAGACAAGATTTTCGCTTACAGGTGGTTGACCAGTGTCTGGTTAGGCGCAAATGAAGGGATGTTATGGATGGGAAAGAGTACACGGATACCTGTAGAGCAAGTAGAAGGAGTTAATCACTGCTACACATATGCGATAGTACTGCATGGTAGTAGCCAGTTGAGGTTATAGCTTTCAACACCATTGCTTTCAGCTGTGAAAGCATGAGTTAGATTTGCATACGGTTTTCTTTTCTTCTTCTGAACGTCGTAATCACATGTATATATATTTTCTAGCTACTTTATACATATAATATTTGCAAATCCACCAAGCCTTTAACAAATTCATAACTCGGTCTTTGACACTTGAAACAAGAATAACATATCTGCAATTTTACCATGTGACATTGCAATGTGAAGATATGCGTAAGGGAATCGTTATCGTAACTCTTGCTCTATATATAACTAGCTATACCCGGCGTACGTTGTAATGCCCGAGATCGAATGAATGTTGCGTTATTTTTTCTGTTTTGTTTGTTGATAATTTAGTTTATTGTTCTGTAAATTGAATTGAATTTTGTACGCATATTTGGTGAACTTTTCGTTTAAGACATTTTATTATTGTATCTTATTGTAATGCATGTGGGTACACGATATTTTTGGTTTTTTCGTTCTGTGCAAAGATAAACAAATTTTTTTGCGTTCCTACTCTAGAGCAAACAACATATAGCTGGCCATGGGAAAAGCACGGACTCTCTAAATTTAATTCGCATAGCCAAAAAAAACTTAAATTTAAAATTCTTTATTCTGAAATATGAAAAACCTTCGTCTTGATCGAAGGTACCATAGGGACAAACACACAGAATTTGATTTTTATAGAAGATGTAGATAGACTGAAGCTTTCAAATTTTTTTAACGGCGGCAGATTACTAAACGTCCAAAAGGAATAACAGCCAAACTCAACAATGCAGTCAAACCTTGGGTGTTAAAATAACCTATGTTTGTACGGCAGCCATAGTTCTGAAAAATTCCATTTGTTGGGAAGGTGCCACGCCCCTTTTTCCCCATTCCACATTTTACTGGAGGTGTTACCACTTATCGTCATATAGCTTCTTACCAGTTTTCATTATCCTACCATTACTACATCCAGAGATATGCAGTATGATTATACATGGGTCGAAATTTCTCAAGTGGGCCACTATAAAATTGATTGTCTCAGTTTTCATTGATTAATATGGTTTTTAATCGGCTTGGAGGTAAAGGCGATCTCCCTAAAATATTTTTGCAAAATTTTTTTTCAATTAGTTATTAACAGTTAGAGTTTTTGATCAAGTTATTATCATGTTATTTTAGAAAATTAATAACTCGTGAACGGTTTATCGAAACTCATCGTTTTCCACATCAAAATGTTCGTCAATTAATATACTTTGCGATAAAAAAATTGATTTTTATAACAAATCATTATTTTGCTAAAAAAAATCCAATTTGTTTTAAATAAATAAAAATTACTAAAACTTCTCCGCCTGCGAGAAAATTTTAACACATTTCATTCAATTCTACAATACCTTAAAAAAATGTCGGTGAAAAAAAGTCATTATTTTGCATTAGGTCAAAAGTTATACATGTTCTTGTGACCGCGCCCTACCTCCAGCGCTAGACGAGCACGTTTTTTTTGATCAGTATAAATCATCCACAAAATTTCGGTCATACGAAAACTCAGCGCACGAGCATCAAAACGTGCTCGTCTAGCGTTGAAGGTAGGAGCGCGGTCACAAAAACATGTATAACTTTTGACCTAATGCAAAATAATGACTTTTTTTCACCGACATTTTTTTAAGGTATTGTAGAATTGAATGAAATGTGTTAAAATTTTCTCGCCAGCGGAGAAGTTTTATTAATTTTTAATTATTTAAAACAAACCGGATTTTTTTAGCAAAGTAGTAATCTATAATAAAAAAATAAGTCAGGTTTTCTTTCCTGACGCTATAACTCCAGAACGCACCAACCGATTTCCACAATTTTGCATTAGTTGGAAAGGTCTCGGGCTACGTGAGGTTCATAGCAAATTCAGGATCGACTCACAGGGTCTCGAGATATGGCCAAAACGTGGACCCGGGTACCCCTGGAATGTGTTTGTAGAGTATGGATAACAAATGAAAGCTGTTGATGAGTGCTTTAGTAGAGAGTAATTTTCATACCCCTGGGTGATTAGGGTCTCGAGATATAGGCCAAAACGTGGGCCCGTGAAAGCATAGATAGTGTTTTTACATTATGGGTATAAAATGAAGCTATTGATGAGTGTTTTAGTACAGGGTAGTTTTCGTACCTATTGGTGACTAGGGTCTCAAGATATAGGCCAAAACTTGGAACAGGGTAACTCTAGGATGTGTTTTTACATTATGGATAACAAACTGAAGCTGTTTATGTATGCTTTAGTACAGAGTAAGTTTTATGCGGCTGGGTGACTAGTGTCTCGGGATATAGGCCAAAACATGGACCCGGATGCATCTGGAATGTGTTTTTACATTATGGGTATCAAATTAAAGCTGTTGATGTGTGCTTTAGTACAGAGTAAGTTTTACACCGCTGGGTGACTAGGGTCTCGATATATAGGTCAAACGTAGACCCGGATACCCCGGGGACTGGGATTAGGATTAGGACTAGGACTGGGACTGAGACTCGAAATGGGACTGGAACAAAATACATACCACCCTCTGGGACTGGCAATAAGATATGAAGAAGAATGAGAAAAACTTGAGAGAAGAGAAAGAAGAGAATGAGAAAGAGACTGAGAAAGAGATAGAATGAGACGAAGATGGAGATAGATGAAGCGAAAAATACGGAGCGAGGAGTGAATACAAAGATTAGGAAAAAGTGTAAAGGGCGAGGGCAGAGTTAGACGGAAAAAGCTTATTAAAATGTATGCATATAGACCAAATTTAGGGCAAAACAATATCTGCCGGATCTGCTAGTTTGTTATAAAAATCAATTTTTTTATGGCAAAGTATATGAATTGACGAACATTTGGATGTAGAAAACGTTGAGTTTCGATAAACCGTTCACGAGTTATTATTTTAAAATAACATGATGATAGCATAATCAAAAACTGCAACTGTTAATAACTAATTTAAAAAAAAAAAATTTGCAAAAATATTTTAGGGAGATCGTCTTTACCTCCAAACCGATTAAAAACCGTATTAATCAACGAAAACTGAGACAATCAATTTTATAGTGGCCCACTTAAGAAATTTCGACCCACATGAAAATTTTACAATCAAATGAAAATTTTTTTAGTAGGTCATGAAAAAACCTTAAAAATCAAAGCCGAAAAAAGTAAAAAAATGAAATTTCGCAAGCTCGAAAATTATTTTCTTGGGTATGTGTAGTGTAACTTTTTTTCCTGAGCTCAAATTCTATCGAAAAATCGATGGCGAGATATCGGTTAATAAATCGACCCAGTCTTATGTACACACTTGCATGTATGTAAACTTGGGTGAGGTGGGCCGAAACTGTTCTTCCTTTTATAATATAATTCCTTGCAAAACTATTAATTTTGGACCATTAATATATTTGGATCAAGACAAAAATTATTTTCGGATTTTTATTACCTGAGTCCGATAGAAATAGTTAAACTCGGACTTTTAAAAATAAAAGTCCGGAAATAAAAGTTAAATCCGAAAAAAAATTTTATTCCGATAGCCCGTTTCTTTGAAATCAAGCGGGACTTTTATTTCGGCCTTAAAAAATAATAGTCCGGATTTAAGTTTTATTTCCGAACTTTTGTTTTTAAAAGTCCGCGTTTAACCAATTCTATCGGACTCAAAAAATAAAAATGTAGATTTTACTTTTATATGTGGACTTTTAGGGAAAAAGTTCGAAAAATAAAAAGAATGCATGATTCGACATGATATTGCTATAGGGATACCTGGGAAGTCAAACACTTTCACCTAGGACAATTTTTGACCATGACTTTTTCGACTCCGAAAAAAATAATTATTATTATTTCCCGTCCCTGCTTTACGGCCAGGTGCTTTTTCGCGCGCCATTGCATGATTGCAAAGCGCGAAATATGTGTCCAGCAGGCGATGCTTTACCCCAAGAACAACATGCACAAAAACAACAAAACTATGTGCTGTAAATGATTTTGTGCCGACATAAGATCCACATGAAACTTGAGACCAAGATTGTTGTTGTGCATTAAATTTACTACGTTGCAAGCAGCTGTTTTACTTGATATATTTCTGCTTGTGATTTTGTTGTTGCACGTTTGTTGTAATTGCTTGCAGTTGTTGTTGTGTCCGTTTTGCCAACAGCATCACTCCAATTTTTTCCATATCAAGGTAGATTAATCAATTTCATTTCTTATACGTACTTATGTATGCGTGCTTTTGTATGTACGTGAAGGTGTGTTGCAAGTCCAAGTAGGCTTTACCCCATCAATATATTTTATGTGTTTTACTTACATATATATTTTGTGTGGCATGCCATACGCTTGCTATACATATGCACGTTAACTACAAGGAAAACTCGGTTCAGCAAATTGCATCGGTCACAAAACTTTAACTTCCAAATAACAAAAATAACTGACAAAATTTGTTGCTGCCTCTAAGATTCTTTTTTTGAAAGCTTTTTTTTTTTTTGGTTTTGTTCCAATACACATATGTTATATATGGTGTGCTTATCAGCTGATAACTTTGCATTCCATCAAGTGATAACCAAACAAATTTGCTGCCACATTTTACTATAGCTAATGGCTTTATAGGGAGATTGTGCCAGTGCACGTACCAAAAGCTTATATTACTTGCCACATGCCACACATGATGTACTAAGCGGCATGTTTAAATCGCTTTTTAATGCAGTTAATTGAAATGTCAGTCAAATATATGTTGTTATAATAAAGATTATCATCTCTTACTTTTCGTTGAATGTTGCAGCATAGCTGTGCAGTACGCAGTCGCCAATCCAATATGTGATTTGCCACCCTCTACCAAATATTTATGGCCGCAGCTACGTTACGAGGGAACTGCAAGACATTCTCTTACAGGGCATATGCATTATGTATTTGTATATTTCAGATCATTTTGCAAGTTTAGGTGAGCCCAAAAATATAAATATAAAACAAGAAAAAGTGGGATTTTGTGCATAGAAATACTTTCCTTAAAGAAAGCATATACGAGCGCTGCCCCGCCATGATATAAAAGTCGTGCTTGGGAGCTTAAACGTTAGTGTGGGCAATGAATGTGTTTTGGCCGCACGGTCGAAAAACTCAGCCTATACAATGAAACTTTTGCTAATGGACTGAGGCTGATCGACTTCACAGGCGCTCGAAACATGGTCATAGCCAGCACCAGGTTTAAACATATAGATATACATGAAGTTAAATGGCTGTCCCCCATTCGAAATACACGCAATCAGACAAACATCGTAGTAATAGGCGGACAGCATGCCTTCAGTGTTTAAGACGTACGAACGATCCGACGACCTTACATCGACTCGGACCATTATCCCATAGCAGCCAAAATACGCGCCTGCCTCTGCGCGGCTAAACACAAGAAAAGCTTGATCTCGAAAAGCTGCAATCACAAAAAACTACCAATTATTCCGCAACTCCACTCTCATACGTGTTCACTGGGAGCACAAGTGAACTCAACGGAACGAGGAGCATATCTCTAAAGCACTTCGTATCGCCGCCAAGAAAAAAATTGGTTACCGGTGACCACGGAGAAACAACTCGTAGGATAAAGTATGGCGCGTTGCAGCCGAAAGGAAAGTCAATTCCTACAGAGTTACGTTAAAGACGAGTCCAGCAAGAAGAGTGTGTGAACGCTACCAAGAAACCAAGACACCTTTACAGGAAGAAAAAAGCACCCGACTAGGACGAAATTAGAATAGAAATTACTAGATTAAAAATCAACAGGGCCGCCGGGTGTTGATGAATTGCCTACGGAGCTATTCAAATACCGCAGCGAGAAGTTGGTAAGTCGCATGGATTAGCTTCTTTGCAAGATATGGTCGAACGAGTGCATTTCTGAAGATTGCAATCTAAGTGTTCTTCGCCCAGTCCATAAGAAGGGGGATGATGCAAACTAGGCGGGGAATCAGCCATCTTGATATCGCATACTGTGCAAACGAGTGAAGCCAACTGTGAAACGGCTTATTGGATCTTATCACTTTTAGAGTATGTGGCAACACTACGGACCAACATAAAAGTGTTCAAATGAGCTGTTTCATAACTGGACAGCTGTCATCCAACCCGAACTAGCCCAACCTATGTGCCTCCACAAGTAGAAGTATAGCATTACTTATATTTATAATTAAAACAAGCCCTTTTGCTCCAGAATTTCTATTAGGCTTTAGCTTTCGCATGCCATGTTGTCTACATGAGCTACAAACGCTATTTGCATACCAAACGGCGGGTGACTGTGGACTATTGCTTTCTATCGACCTTCCCCGCATTGATAGCCATTCATACAAATTTTAGTATGTGTTGTGTATGCCATTAAATATGCAACATTTGTTGTTCTACAAAATTATCAGCGAAAATGATTGTCTGGAAAGAAATAAAATTTAGTGTGACTCAATTGGTAGTCGTGAACTCTGTCAGGAATTTAACAGCTACTCATACCTCTATTGTAGAAGATCATATGATATTCGTGAGAAATAGTGAAAATGCTGGAAAAGAAGTACAGCAATTTTCCCTCACAAACAAATTTCTCTTAAAAAAAATAAATATTTTGATACCGTTCTCCGTCCCCACTTAGGAAAAGTTGCATACGCTTGGAACTTGGGTCCAGTTCCCTGATGTATTACCATGCTTCTATCAGACACGAGAGGGTGGAGCTTAGTGTGGAAGTCCATGTAAGTTGGGAAGCTTCTGAACGCTATTTATCAGAGAACTAATTTTTGGTGGCTGTCCCCCAATCGAAATTCTCGTAATCAAATCGAGCGCGTTGCGATTGACGGACGCTATGCTTCTACCCACGATCTAGGGGCCTAGCATCGACTCGGATCCCTGCCTCGTTGCAGCCAAAACATGCACCAGTCTCTTCGTAACTAAAATCAAAAGACAGAAAACACAAGGATTGCTATAAATAGAAAGGTTGCAATGGCAACATACTACCAATTATCGCTCAAATCAACTCTCTGCGAACGAACGAAATAAGAAAAGAGTGTTAGCCTTGAAGATCCTGGGTTTACCGCCGGGGAAAAGCAACATCAAAATTTTAGAAACAAGTTTTTTCAATTAGAAGAAAATTTTCCAAGCGGTATCGCCCCTCGGTAGTGATTGGCATGTACTCCGAGTGTATTTCTGCCATGAAAAGCTCTCATCTGCCTTGCAGGTGCAGGTGCCGTTCGAAGTCGGCATAAAACAACTAGGTCCCGTCCCGCCGTCCCGTAAGGAGCACGACGCAAATTGGAGGAGAAGAGAAGCTTGGCCTAAAGTCTCTTCGGAGGTTATGGTGCCTTACATTTATTTTTTTATTCGAATTTATTAGAGGCGGTGTTAGAAAAAATTGCATGCCATCGCTTCCAGACCTCTTCTTTTGAAATTTCCTAGCCCAAAAAATAACAGCAAGAAAAAAGCCACACCACAACAGCAATGACACGATAGGAACCACACAGCAGCAACACCAACTACTCATTTACTACATACACATTCAAACATGTTGAGCCCTAAAGCTATTGAATGCCTTCTTGCCAGCCACAACGCGTTGCAACTTTCGTAGAATCACTTAACGCTTGATTACGTATGGCTGAATCCAACGATGATGATGACAAGAATGATGGGGTCCACAACAATAATTATTACTATGCAAACGCTATTATAAAAATACCGATATTTATCCATATAAAATACATGCATTTAAAGTTATTGCCATGGCTGCCAAAAATTAAAAAAAAAATGCCAAAAAAACTTCGAAAAAAATTTACCAAAATTTTAAATGCAAATTCTTGGGGGAATCCTGTAACAAATATTAATTTCTCATAAAGATATTTGGTAGGCGAGACTATGGCGATCACAAGTTCCTGCCAAATCCTTCGGGGAGTGCCTTTACCATTAGTACAACAACAACGACAACAACTAGCTTCCTGCATAAGTGCTACATGGATTCTGTGTTTAGTTCTTTATTTATTTTTACGTTTTGTAAAATCTAGAGTTATCTCTAAATCAGGTGTTTGTTGTTTATTGGCTTTCTAAAATTTAATTAATATTCTAAAAACAAATTGGCTTTTCTGGAAACCAGTAGAGCTTTGGATATTAACGGCACAAACCTTCTTCTTTAAACTTAATAAAATTCCGAACTCGTTTTAAACATGCAACTCACAAATAGGAGGAACAAGAGTACTTTACGGTTAATTACTACAACAGAGGTAACCATGGTTGTTTCTGCTGTTGAGTATTGATATTATTAAAACGCTGCTGTCGAGTTGTCATTACTTGTTGTTACTGTTATTGTAGTGGCAAAGTTTTTGTTTTTTTTGTTTTTTGTTTCTCAATAATTTTTGTTGATGTTGTTGTTAATGTGATTGCTTATAAGTACATACAGAAGCGAAAACGAAATTGGCAGTGTCATTTTTATATAATTTCGTCAATTAAATGCCTTTTATATCATTCTCCGTAATTTAATACACAATTTTCAAAAGTTGCGTAACTAGAGCTATACAAACCCTGGTATTAGCAAAAAGTCAATTCCATTGTCAGTTTTCAGTCGCCATATCAACTACCTGACATTTGAACATTGACATTTCGTGCTACCATATAAACTAGATCTTTCATACTTCATTGGTTTGAAAAATTATGGCAATTTTTGTAGTCACTTAAAATTTCGGGAATCTTTTTGAAGTCATCGGATATCTCCGAAGAATCAGAACACTGTTAGACAGTCACACTTTGATTAAAATGAGTGCCAAGAAGAGGATTACTTTTCCAAAATTTCAAATCTTGCGAAACTGACACTGCTCCTGGCAGGCAGTGTGGTTTGACTACTGAAATCCTGGAAACCATGCTATTCAAAAAAAAAATATATTGGCCGATATATTTCCTCTCGTCCTATTAAAGAACCACAAGCACAGTTAAAGCTCAAGTAGTAGTTATAGTTGTAGGTAATATGACCTCAACCAGCAGCTACTTTGCCAGATTATCGCTAGCAGGTCCCGCAAGCTTCAAAAATACCTGACATTTCCCATTGCTCGAAAGCATCGGAGGCTTAACTTTACCTTAAAAACCGATCCTCAAGGTAGTTGTCTATTTGCATACCTTAATCTTACATTTTGACGTCTTAAAACTTATAATCATCAAAAGGCTGGTCAATGTTAGATTCGGTCAAATCAAATTTGCGATCACCAGACAGTGTCGCCAGACAGAGTTAGACCGAACGTCGCCGAGCATCAGCGATATGTACAAAACCAGTAAAAAATACTTCAAGGTGTTTTGAGCAACCCACAAGGCGATCAGCGGGCAAGGTTCAAGTTTTGCATATATATATATACTAGCAGATCCGGCAGACGTTGTTCTGCCCTAAATTTGGCATATCTGCATACATTTTAATAAGCTTTTTCCGTCTAACTCTGCCCTACCCCTCTACACTTTTCCTAATCTCTTTATTCACTCCCCCCTCCGTCTTTTTCGCTTCATCTCCATCTTCGTCTCATTCTATCTCTTTCTCAGTCTCATTCTCTCCTTTCTCTTCTCTCAAGTTTTTCTCCTTCTTCTTCATCTCTTATTGCCAGTCCCCGAGGTGGTATGTATTTTGTTCCAGTCCCATTCCGAGTCTCAGTCGCAGTCCCACTCCGAGCCTCAGTCTCAGTCCCAGTCCTAGTCCTAATCCCAGTCCCAGTCCGTCTCTATTATACTTCCCGGAAAAAAGCATCGTAAATACTAATATAGCAAATTTATATACGAAATTTCAGGCAAATCGAATAGAACGTATGCAAATAAGTATGTGGGTATTATTAATTCATGTCTTTATTTCGGCTTCACATGCATATTTATCAGTTTTGCCAGGTTGATGCGACTAAATCGAATATCACAATGAACTTCAGAGCTCTCAGCAACAGCTTTCATTTGATATCCATAATACACACACATTCTAGCGGTATCCGGGTCCATGTTTTAGCCTATATTTCAAGACCCTAGCCACTCAGCGGTGTAAAATTTACTCTTTATTATAGCACACATCAACAGCATCAATATGATACCCATAGTATAAAAACACATTCTAGGTGTATCCGGGTCCATATTTTGGCCTATATCTCGAGACCGTAGTCACCCAGCGGTGTAAAACTTACTCTGTACTAAAGCATACATCAACAACTTCAATTTGATACCCATAATGTATAAACACATTCTAGGGGTACCCGGGTCCACGTTTTGGGCTATATCTCGAGACCCTAGCCTCCCAGTGGTATTAAAATTATCCTTTACTATAGCACTCATGAACAGCTTTCATTTGATATCCATATTATATAAACACATTCTAGGTGTACCCGGGTCCACGTTCTGCGCTATATCTCGAGACCCTAGCCTCCCAGTTGTATGAAAATTATTCTGTACTATAGCACTGAACAACAGCTTTCATTTGATGTCCATATTGTATAAACACATTCTAGGGGTACCCGGGTCCACGTTTTGGGCTATATCTCGAGACCCTAGCCTCCCAGGGGCATGAAAATTATCCTCTACTAAATCACTCAACAACAGCTTTCATTTGTTATCCATATTGTGTAAACACATTCTAGGGGTACCCGGGTCCACGTTTTGGCCTATATCTCGAAACCCTAGTCACCCAGGGGCATGAAAATTATCCTGTACTATAGCACTCATCAACAGCTCTCATTTGATATTCATATTGTATAAACACATTCTAGGGGTACACGGGTCCACGTTTTGATCTCAAGACCTTAGACACGTAGCGAAAAAAAGGTAGACGTTGGCCGATTCTCAGACCTACCCAATATGCTCACAAAATTTCATGAGAATCGGTTCAGCCGTTTCGGAGGAGTTCAGCCTCTAAAACCGTGACAGAAGAATTTTATATATTAGATATATTTTCAAAAAAAAAAAAAAAAAAAATTCCAAAAATTCGAGAAAATTACAAAAAATTCGAACATTTAATTTAACCTTTTCGCCCCTACTGGGACAATACGTCACATCAAACTTCAAACATGTGTATAACTTTTAATTTTTATCCAATTACGCATTGAAATGCGCCCAATAAAACCTTAAAGTCTTCTTTGATGATCAGTAACCGCATTTCTTTATTATTGACATCAATTTCCCGTTACGCGATATTTTGCACAGTCATGTCGCGAAATTTTATCAGTAACGCGTTGTATTTCAGTGCGAACCGTCTATCTGGTACCATTTTTATTCATAATATACCGCTTGATGTAAAATTCGGGTGTGAATAAATATTTTTTATTCGAAATTGGAAAGAAATTATAGTGAAAAAAGTAAGTTTTCTATATTTATAGCTGCATTGGGACATATAATCCCAATAATGTATTTCTTTGGGATAATAATATCCCAATAATGGCAATGTTAGTTTAACCAAGTACAAATTATAGGTCTCTTAAAGTTTGCATTGATTTTTCAAAATTTTTTTCCGATTGATATTTTATAGGAAGGCCGAATAGCTTTAACAGTCCAGCTATACATAGCATTTTTGAACATTTTAATAATTAAGTTAAACATATTTCTATTAAAATTACTGTCGAAAATATATCCCTATGCTATTCCTTTGCAGGACATATGTCATTTTGAAACTTGAATTAGGAAAAACAGCCCAGTTGATCGTCTGGTTTGCTTTAAGAATTTCAGATGTTTTCATTTTACATAAAGTAAGGATTGAGATATGGATGAAAACCTAAAACACCCTTAAAAATTTGAAAAACCAATGCAAATTTCGAGCGATTTTCCGTCATACCTTGTCAAATTTGGTTTCAAAAAAACCGGTTTCGGCGTTGTGCCATCATCAGTGTCGATTTTCTTTCTGATCTGTTATTGCCGTTTGTCTTGTATTTATAGTTGGTAGGTACATGAACAGGTATTGTCAAAATTGATGCTTGTGTATATTCGTGTGTATGTGCTGTGTGTTCATTCAGAGCCGAGAATGGTTTTTACTCATCGATTTATGTGGCTGACTGAGGCAGGTAAAAGTCAGCAATTCTAGCCGTTTGCCTTCTTTGTGGGTTTGTTGGTTTATTGTTTTGTGTTTATTTGTTGTTTTGTGTTGAGGATTATAAAACTTTTACCCTGTCAGACTAGAATTGATTGGGCTACAAAACTGCACACTCAAAAAAATGGTTTCAGTTACAAAAGTCATGAGAAATTTCTTCTAAAACTGCCGAAAATAAAAAGAGAAGACGAAACTTAATTTGCAAAATTTGATAAAAGTTGTCACTACTGTTTTCGTTTTCGCAACTGTAGATAAGCTAAGCCTGGGCATCGATTGCACTTCATGATGACGATGATGACACATGTTGGTTGTTGCTGACTGTGGTGTTGCAGGTTACCGACACTGACAACGTCGTCGCTGCTACTTGTTGCTGACGTTTCGCTTTTGATGCGTTCAACAAATTAAAGTTTCGTTTGATTTTCTCTTTTTGTTTTTGTTTAATCGACTTTATTGTTTGTTGTTTTGTTTTTTATGCTTAAGTATTTATATCCAAAGCTAGTCATAGTTGTAATTGTATTATAATTGTTTTTGCTCTTGCTGCTATGCCAAGAACACTTTTTGTTTATAGTTGTTTAGCAAACACAAGTCGATGTTCTATCACTGAGCGACAAAAAAAAAAAGGTTAAAGGCTTCACCAAGGATTTTATGCAAGGGATGTTAGTGCATCCTGCAACTACATACCGTCATTTTTGTTTTTGTTGTTTGATGTATGAAGGTGATATACGCTGTGTTGGCTACTTTTTTCATGTGCTTTGATTTTATAAAAAAAAATAGTTTTTTGCATATTACTTTTTTTTGAGTTGCTGGAAATTTTATTTATTTTTTCTTTGTTCGTTCGTTGCTTAGGAGCTAGTAAGTAAGTTTATTATACTACATACTTACTGAGGTCGGATTTACAAATGTTCAAATGTTGCTACCAACGCTGTTCAAAAGAAGGAGATCCAGGATAGTTTAATGAAATTGTATACCTTGATTATTGTTTTGTTTTTGTGCATAACTTCTTGATCTTGTACTCCCCCTCTCATTTTTTTCTTTGCAAAAACTGATTGCATTCCAAAGTGCTTCTTAACTTATAAAAGGTTTCAAATTTCAAAAATGTTTCTGCTTTCGAATTTTTGGCTTGCGACAATTTGTTGTTAGGTTTCTTCGAAGAATTTAGTTTATTTTAATCAAATTAATATAATAAAAATTTATAAAAACATATATATTAAAATTTTTTTTTATACATATTTAAATTATATGTTGCTAAAGTTTATAGCTGAGATGTCCACCTAAATTAGTCGAAAAGGCTATTTAATAATTTTGCTTGAGATTCTGGAAGGGTAGTCCTTGTACCACTGTAAAGTACTGCGGCCTCGCCCATTTTCCAAGATTTTACCAAAATCTGTTTCTTGTCATAGTCATAAGGTCAAGTTTTGTCTTCTTATCGGTCTTTGGAAACGAATTATTGCATAATTTTTCAACTTCCGAAATTTTCAAAGTCAAAAAAGTACCTCCATCTTTGGACAGCTCGACGGTTAGTCCGCCATTACCTGACGCTTTCCCAATAGGCTAGTGTAGAAAAAGATAAAACTATAAATCGTAAAAAACGTAAGAAATTCAGATCTGCCTCTACTTTGTTGTTAGTTTGTGTTTCAAGAAATGATTTAGAGCCCTTTTCCACACAAGGAATTTTGATATAAAATAATTTTAGCTGTTCATTGACAGTCAAAAATTACACCAATTTACGTATTAAATTAATAAATTAAGTATTTAATTGAAAACCTCGCGCCACCACTAAAAATGTCGTAAGACTATTTAGGAAAAAGGGCAGGGAAAATATGAAAAAAAGCAAAACAAAAAAGAGGTGTCTATCAAACGCACAGATTAACAGGCGAACAAAAAACGAGGCCAGGTGCGACCCTTCATTGCAGTCACATGGTTGTAAATTAGACCGGTCCTAAAAAATTAATATATTAGTGGTCCGAAGCTTATAATTTAAGAAAAAAAAACTTACCAGATGCGACCCTTCATTGCAGTCACATGGTTGTAAATTAGACCGGTCCTAAAAAATTAATATATTGGTGATCCGAAGCTCATAATTTAAGAAAAAAACCTTACCTGTGGACGTGTCATCAGAAGTTTTGTTTCTTTGCAGCAAGTACTTAACTTACTTACGTACTTACTCACTTAATTGGTGCTTAACCATTATGGCCGTCCAACACGTCACGCGAGTCCTTTCTTAGTTGGGCTAACTTGTGCCAATTGGTTACAGCAAGGAAATTTAAATCGTTTTCGACCTGGTCCTTCCAGCGGTGTGGGGGTCACCCTTTTACTTTGCTTCCATAGGCGGGTTCCTATAAAAATACATTCTTTTATCTTTCATTCGCATAACATGGCCTAGCCAGCGCAGCCACTATTCATATCTTCCGTGGTCGCCGGAAAACAGTTTTTACCTATTGTATTCCATCGGGCAGGTTTGAGAGTCGAGTTGCGGAATCATTAGCAATAACTTTTTCAACTGACTATGAAATGAAAAACTTCAGTCGACTTTCTTAATCTCATATAATATCGGTCTAATGTACATACATATATACGACGTATGCTTATTTCTTAAAACCATGGCTAAAGCAAACTTAGTTTTAAATACATTTAAAAGCTGTACGTAACAAGTTTAAAATTCATCTTAAATTAGATAAGCAAATGGAAGGTGGCATTTTTATTTTAAACTACATTAACAAGAAAAATTTTTGGACAAACAAACTACTAAATTACACATTTTATAGCAGAAATGTTTTAAATAAATTAAATTTAATACAATGCATCCATGATAGAAAGCAAAAGTTTTCGTCCGAAAGGTTTTAGTTACTCTGTTGTCAAGTTAAAGTCTACCAAAGGTATGCATGCGACACAAGCCATGTGCTTAGGTTTAGATAACAATAACAATAACAATGCATAGTTGGAAAAAATTTTACATAAATGAATGTTAAAACTTGCATAAATTATTTATTTAGAAAAAAAAATTGGAAACAAATGTTAATTGGCTGAGCAACGTAGAGCTACACACGCACAGCACAGAAAGTCCAGGAGCCAAAGGGGGTTAAAATGCCTGTTGGTATATTTATGGAAATGCATAAATGTTTCTGTAACATTGTTTTTGAGGGGATACCAATATTATGAATAATAATAACAAAATAAACAAACTATAGAAAAACTTATCGAAAATAGCAAACCCACGAAATCATTCACAGTGACACTAAGGTGCATGTTATATTTTATTTCTATGGTAGATTTTCTTCTATTTCTGTTCCGATTGGTTGCTGTGCTGTGCGACTGGGACCAATTTTTATTTTTAACAAGCATACCCTGCAGATGTTGGTCTTCTCGAAAAGTAGTTTGCGTGGATTTAAAAAGTGGTTTTCCATTTCGAATATCACCTTCTATCTCCCTCCCATTCCTACTCCCACTTCCAACCTCACTCGCACTCTCACTCCAACTCATACTCTCATTTCCACTTCCTCTTACTCTTTCACATCCACTATCAGTGTCACTCCCACTTTCATTCGCTTTCATCAATATACTTAAATATTAATAGTTTGAATGTGGCCCGCTTGCACAGTTCGTCATATGTCCACGAAAACCTACTGTGAAAATTTCGTCAAGATCAGCGCCTGTAGAACACATATACACATTAATTTGTATTTAAACAAGTAGGAAAAGCTAAGTTCGGGTGCAACCGAACATTACATACTCAGCTGAGAGCTTTGGAGACAAAATAAGGGAAAATCACCATTTAGCAAAATGAACCTATGGTAACCCTGGAATGTGTTTGAATGACATGTGTATCAAATGAAAGGTGTTAATGATTATTTTAAACGTAGTGGGCCTTAGTTCTATAGGTGGACGCCTTTTCGAGATATCGTAATAAGGGTGGACCAGGGGTGACTCTAGAATGTGTTTGTACGATATGGGTATCAAATTAAAAGTATTAATGAGGGTTTTAAAAGGGAGTAGCCCTTGGTTGTATATGTGGAGGCATTTTCGAGATATCGACCAAAATTTGGACCAGGGTGACCCAGAACATCTTCTGTCGGGTACCGCTAATTTATTTATATATGTCATACCACGAACAATATTCCTGCCAAGATTCCAAGGGCTTTTGATTTCGCCCTGCAGAACTCTTTCATTTTCTTCTACTTAATATGGTAGGTGTCACACCCATTTTACAAAGTTGTTTTCTAAAGTTCTATTTTGCGTCAAAAAACCAATCCAATTACCATGTTTCATCTCTTTTTTCATTTTTGGTACAGAATTATGGAATTTTTTTCATTTTTCGTAATTTGCGATATCGCAAAAGTGGGCGTGGTCATAAGCGGATTTCGGCCATATTTTATACCAAGATAAAGTAACTTCAGATAAGTACGTGAACTAAGTTTAGTTAAGGTATATCGATTTTTGCTCAAGTTATCGTGTTAACGGCCATGCGGAAGGACAGACGGTCGACTGTGTATAAAAACTGGGCGTGGCTACAAACGATTTCGCCCATTTTTACAGAAAACAGTTATCGACATGGAATCTATGTCCCTACCAAATTTCACAAGGATTGGTAAATTTTTGTTCGACTTATGGTATTAAAAGTATCATAGACAAACTAAATGAAAAAGGGCGGAGTTACGCCCATTCTGAAATTTTCTTTTATCTTTGTATTTTGTTGCTCCATATAATTACTGGAGTCGAATGTTGACATAATTTACTTTTATACTGTAAAGATATTAAATTTTTTGTTAAAATTTGACTTAAAAAAAAATTTGTTTTAAAAGTGGGCATGTTCGTCATCCGATTTCGCTAATTTTTATTTAGCACACATATAGTAATAGGAGTAACGTGCCTACCAAATTTCATCTTCAACGACTACCAAATTACAGCTTGCAAAACTTTTAAATTACCTTCTTTTAAAAGTGGGCGGTGCCACGCCCATTGTCAAAAATTTTTCTAATTTTCTATTTGGTGTCATAAAGTCAACGCACCTACCAAGTTTCATCGCTTTATCCGTCTTTGGTAATGAATTATCGCACTTTTTCGGTTTTTCGAAATTTTCGATATCGAAAAAGTGGGCGTAGTTGTAGTCCGATTTCATTCATTTTAAATAGCGATCTGAGATGAGCGCCCAGGAACCTACGTACCAAATTTCATCAAGATACCTCAAAATTTACTCAAGTTATCGTGTTTACAGACGGACGGACGGACATGGCTAAATGAATTTCTTTTTTCACCCAGATCATTTTGATATATAGAAGTATATATCTATCTCGATTAGTTTATGCCGTTACGGATTACCGTTATGCGAACAAAGTTAATATACTCTGTGAGTTCTGCTCAGCTGGGTATAAAAATTTGTTTACCCAGTATGTCTCACTCAAAGCACTTGGGTAGGTCAAAAGACACGATTTTTGATTCGTCTCTCAGATCTGGCAACAAAAAATTGCTCAAAGTTCCATACACGATATTTGCTAAAGCCGGTCACATTGAGAGGCAGTGTTGACCGTTTCGTTGCAGTCCACTTGGCCGTAGTTGCTTCACACGTCGTTGGAGAACTTCATTTTAATTCCACGCCATAACTCTTTTCAATATGCTTTGCCCTTGCCAACGATAGTACTGTATCTATGTACAGATATGCCAAAAGGAGTTTGAATGCAGCAAAGTTTGTTGCTACCTGTAGCACCTTCTTACATTTATCTATGACCTTAGAGCACATAAATGGTGAACCAAGACCACTCACAAGATACTCCAATAAGAAGCAATACCCTAGTGCGTTACTTGGAAGAAACTAGCTTAATTTGGGAGGCAGATGGGGAGTGCGACATTCGGAGAAGACCGCTATATCAGCACCGCAGTCCATTTGGCACTCGCTTTTGTAGCTTAAGGCAATGCCCTCCTCATACGCTATGCCACCTGTGCAATCAATTTTTTTGGAAAGCTTCACCCTACAGTTTCTGTCAAAGGCCGAAAAATATTCTGTTCTCGCTTTCACAGCAGACAACCTGCTTTGCCTATACTGTTGCTTGTTCTAGATGCTCTGAGTTTAAAGCTTTTATTCGTGTATGAAATTCAAGGATTACATTTAGCGCGTATTTTGGACACAACCAAAGTAGTCTGGTTAGCCCTACAAATCCGGCTCTGTGTCCGGTATTTTATTGTTATATTACTTGGGCTGCAAAATAATATGGGCCCGATGACCGCTGTGTGAAGCCACAATGTAAGTTTTGCTTTCAGGCCCTGTTTTCGCGCACTAGAGTACAATGCATGCCATTTAAGCCCATATTGGCTGCCGTCTATTCAGATGGGGAACGAGAGTCTTGTTGATTGAAGTAATCGAATTTAAGCGACTTGGTTTTGTTTCTATAAAGTATCTGTCCTGCCTTGTTTGTATTAAAATTAAGTTCGGCTTGATTCAAGTATATAATTATAACCTTCTCATTTATAAGCCATATCATTATTATAACACCATAACTTCATTCGTATTGATCTCTAGTAGTACCCTGTCATTGCAACCCACAGCAGTGCAAATATATTCCCACCAGAGAACAGCGCCGAATGTTTCGCATGTGAATCAGATTCCAGTATTCGCTGCCAATGGTACACTCCCAATCGGCAGTACTGCAATATTTTTTCACCATACTAACATCGAGATACACCTCGAAGGCAGTAGTGCATTTTCAAAAGCAGCGAATCATTTTTGGTGTTGGACGAATCATTTGAGGTGATTCTAATTTTTTAGAGAAATTAGCAGTGCATTATTCTCATTATTATTAAATAAATAAATTATAATGAAAAAAAAATGAAGCGAGCTGAAAATCCTTGTATACGTACATATATTCGTTCATATAAGCACATATATTTAAATGACCAATATACCAGGGAATATCTAAAAGCACTTTCAATATTAGTAATAGAGTTTTTAAATACATACTTTTATATAGTTAACGCTTGTTTTTGTTATCAAATTGAATACGTACAAATGTTTAGTTACATAGTACTACATTTTAGTGTGCCATACAGAACGTTTTCTATTGGTTTAAACAATGAAACAGCAAAACCGTATCCTTTTAATCATCATAACAAAGACAAAAATCATCGAGTGCAAATTTTTCCTCGAAATCTTCTGTGGGCGAATATAACAATAATGTAAACTTTTTCAAATCTTAGAAAATTTAGTAGGTTGCCTAATAGCGGGCCATCACTTGCATGCAGTGCATACCTACCTTCTTGCGAAAGTAATTAGTGCATACGTACAACATATGTCTATTATTAGTTATAAATATATAACATGGATCAGTAAAATGCGGTTAGCAGGCAAGTCTTACTAAGCTCAAACGAATTCTTTACGGAATTTCCAAATTACTCCATATTTTAATGAACTAAGCCAAATAATAAACTGCCTTTGAATGTTTATTCGACTTGTTAAATCTTAATTTAACTTAGTTAGCATAAGCTGTCATGGAAGCTCAACGTGGAGGAGAGGGTCAAGAAGGCCTCAGCGGCACTCTATGCATGTAAAAGAATGCTGGGGTGTACGTGGGGCCGATCGCCCTCTCTTTCTCATTGGGTTTTTACAGCGATTGTAAGCCCTTTTCTATACTATGGAGTTCTTGTTTGGTGGAAAGCCACACAAAAAACAACATACCTCAAAAAATTAGAGGGGGTATGCAGACTATCGATGCTTAGCATTACTGGAGCCCTGAAAACAACCCCGAAGGCTGCACTGTATGCCATTCTGCACATCCCACCTGTAGACCTGGTAGCAAAGAACAAAGCGTTAACGACCGCAACCAGGCTCGGTGCTTCGGGGCAGCTTAAGCGCCGACCATATGGCCATAGTAGTATAGCGTCATCAATCACAAGACGAACAGCCTACATGATTCCCTATCTGCGCTTCGAGGGAGATCTTAAGGCCACAATAGAGGTGGACGGTTGGCGCAAGGGTGCGCAAATGGCGGATGAGGCGATACATGTGTACACCGATGATTCCAAAGTAGTCGAAGGAGTAGGGTCTGCGGTATACTGCGCTGTTCCGGAAATAAGCAGATCCTACAGGCTGCTGGATTACTGTAGCGTTTTCTAAGCGGAAATATTAGCCGTAACCAAAACAATAGAAACCCTGGAAGAGAATAACTTAAGCTGCAACCGTGTTAACTTTTATATTGACAGTCAAGCAGCAATTAAGGCAATAATCTCGCATAGCACAGCATCTAAATGCGTGTTAGAGTGTAAGCAGTCTCTGGAGAGAATCGGGACAGGGAGAAGCATACATCTATATTGGGTCCCAGGGCATATGGGAATAGATGGGAATGAAAAAGCGGACGAACTAGCTAAAAAGGGCGCATCCCTTGAAGCTTGCTCCGTAGATGTCCCAATTAGATTGGGCGAGATTAAGCGAATGCGAGAGATGCACATGATCGACCAAGCGGGAAAGGCGTGGGTTCAAGCGCGGGGCTGTAAAGTGTCGAAGATTATGTGTAGGTCTTACAACCTTAGACTAATACAGTTGCTTCCATCATTAAAAAAAAAGGACTGTAGACTCATGATGGGTATTCTGACTGGACACTGCCTTCTGGCGTCACATGCCTTTAAATTAGGCTTGGTCAGTGATAGCAGATGTAGGAAGTGCGGGTTGGAGGAGGAAACGATCGAGCAAGTTCTGTGCTCGTGCCCTGCACTTGCCAGGTTAAAACTCCAGCTATTAGGAGTGATACAGCTGTCAGATCTAGAAGCAGCAAGTGGCTTAAGTCCTAGGAAGCTTCTAGTATTTGCCAAGAGGACGGAGTTATTTTATAAAATAGGTCCTGGTTTTTGATAGGGTTTTTCAGTTTGGTCGTTAAAACAAACTTCTGGTAACACTACGGACTCAATCAGTCTATGTAAGGTCCTCATGGACCGGCCAGTTCAACCTACCTACCTAGCATAATGCAGCGCACTCTGAAATTTGGAATCACCTCAAGTGATTTGTACAACACCAAAAATGATTCGCTGCTTTTTAGAAGGCAGCAATGTAATTCGAGGTGTATGCCGATGTTAACGTGGTGAAAGCAACTTGCATCATACAATGACAAAATGTTGTTGTTTTTCATGCACACACAAACATTTTCGTTCATATACTCATATAATTCAAATAACAATATCTAAGAATGATTTCTTCTTATTCGCAAAACTCAAACTCGAAATATAGTTATCCGTTGAGCTTGTTCAAGCAAAAGAATACCTACTTATATGGATATGCCTTTTTTTCTAACCTTGAGCATTAAATTCTAATCTAAAAAAGAAAAAAGTAAAAAATATCCTTACAAACATCATTATTACAAAGCCATTAAATGCGGTTTTGCATCTTTTGTAAAACAATCTATTTTTATGGGCGGATAATATGTGTATTGATTTAAGCCTTTTACATTTTTTATAATTTTAGTAGGTAGACCGAATTACAATTCGAATGGAAACATTTGGTATATTTAAATCCTACCTACTCGCGCAAGTAAATTAAGCATATGACCAAGGGTAATTATAAATGTAGATTTTAGGTAGAGCAACAGTTTAAGGTTAAAAATTTTATATTTTCAAAAATGCATTTTTTGTTTAATGCACTGCCCAAAAACCTATTGTTTGTACTATTTCACAATGCACATATTAAACAATGCTCGTAATCTCAACAATTCGTTACTATGCAATAAATTTTTATAAATAAAACAAGCACCTCTGAATATATCACCAGTATAATTTTTACTTTTACGCGAATCTGACATTTAAAGGTTATAGTTCCTAATGGTATTTACCATGGACAACCAAGAAATTATTAGCAAAATTTTGAGCCGAAGTTACGCCGTTGTTCTTAAGACAAAAGGTAAACGCCAAATCTGGAAAGTATTTGGGCTGGTTGAAAAGGAAGACAACACAGAAATAGATGGGATTCCTTTTTGCCGAAACTGCCAAAAGATATTATCATACAATGGAAAGCAAACATCGAACCTTGTGCGCCATAGGTGTTACATTAACAGAAACGTAGAGGAGGAACTGCAAATTATAAGCACCGATGACAAAAATTGGAGTTATGGAAGTATGTTCCGAGTGGGTGGTTGAAGATACGAAGCCATTTTCGTCGGTGGATGGGAAAGGATATCTTAAAATTATAGCATACTTCGTTAATCTTGGAGCAAAATATGGAAGAAATATTAACATAAAATATATGATTCCTAGTTCTACTACATTATCCCGGCATGTCGGTCAAATGGCTCAACAAAGAGGACAGAATTATCAGCAGGGTTAAGGCCTTTTATAGAAGAGGAGGTGTCAATTACATGCGACCTTTGGAGCGATAATTTTGTACGAAGACATTTTTTTTTGTTCAACTTTTCATTTACAAAAAAGTGTCAAGCCAGCAGAGTTAGTCTTAGGTACAAAATCTCTTGAATTCGAGAGATGTACACGATAAAATATTTTGTCCAATCTCCAATCACTTTTAGAGGAATTTAGCATAAGAGACCTTCAAAATGTTATATTTGTAACAGATAGGGGTTCCAATATAATTAAAGCTAGAGAAAGCTTCAACAGAATTAACTGTGCTAATCATTTGGGAATTTCCCACCTTGGGGTGCACCTCTTCTTCGTTTGCGTGTTTGAAAAGGAAAGGTAGGAAAAAAATGTTTGTTATATGTGTTATTTATGAGGTATAGACAAGTTATAGATTTTTTATCGAATTATTATAAACTTGTTACAAATTAAAAAGTTTATCGATTATTTATTTATGATTTTATATCGATGAGTTATCGATTTGTTATGAAAGAGTTCTCAGTCCTATATCACAATGTTATGATAACTTATTAAAATATTATCGAAGAGTTATGGATTGGTGAACAAAAAGTGATCGATAAATTATCAAACATTTATTTAAAAAAGTTAATAATCAATTATCTGATGGTTATCATTTTACTATCAGACTATTACCGATTTTTTTTCGATTTGCTATCAAAAAGTTATCGATTTGTTAATCATTCGCTATCGGCATGCTATATTTAAGTTATTGAAAAATTGTCGAGTCTTATCGATTTCTTATGGGAATTTTTTCATTTCTTATCGGAGTGTTACCAAGTAATTATCGGCGTGTTATTAATTTGTTAATAACATCTCATCGGTTTATTACGAAGCAGATACCGATAAAATTTCAATATAAAATCGATGATACATCCGTAAACCGTCGATTAAAAGCCATTAGAAAACCAACAACAAGCCGATAACAAGTTGATAACAAACCAATAATTCCTTATCGATAAGGGGCTGGTAATAAAACAATAACTTTCCGATATCGGTTGTTACCGATAAGAAGCCGACGAATTGATTTCTAAAGTTCCCTCTGTTTAACTTCAACCCCTGGACGATTTTAAATAAACTTCGGACAAATGCGAAAATTATCACTTGGGAAAATACATATTACGCTGGATCACAAGCTAATAGCTTTTTTTTTTTTTTTGTTGAAAGGAACAGCAACGCATAGTACTTGATTTGCTATGGTAATTAAGAAATCAGAGTCTTGTAGAAATTTAACTAATTTTCAGCCAAGAACTCTTAGTTTCATATATACAAAATTTACTTGAACAGAAGAACCCAAGTTACTGTACAAACTTCAGTGTAATTCGTGTGAATTGGTAATTGTGCTTAGAATGGATGACATTATACTTTACTTTGCTCACTTAACGTTGTTTTGTATTCGCACAAAAGAGTCTAGATGTATCTTAGCCTGTGTAAATTACAACAAGTGGTGAGAAAGATGAAAGTCTTAAGATTTAAGCCTTCCATCTGGTCGGCTACGTCAAGCCAAATATGCCTTAGTCACCTCACAGAAACTTGACAGTGTATTCAAAAAAACCCATATCCAAAACTTGGTCGGTAGTAATTTATATTACCAGAACTAATTAGATGCTCACGCATACAGAATCTTAATCACCTCATTACCAATCGCCACAAGTTAACGATAAGATCAGCCAATACAATTGGAACGCAATAATAAAATTATGTAAATTAATCATCAATTAACGAACGCGGTGGAAGATGCAGCGGCAAACTACCAGAAATGGGAGAAAATTGTGGATTCAATACTGAAATCAAAAATATATATTCAAATTAGCAAAGAAAAGTCCATTTTGACATAAGTACATATACGTATCTTTATATGTAATATATTCAAATAAAATGGTTTTTGAATATTAAGATGAATCTTAATATAAATATATGTACATAAAAGAACATAAAAATCGCAACGTGTGCGGTAACCAAACAAATTTATATGTTACGCTTCGGAGCAAAACACAAAGAAAGAACCCTAATCAAATGATTGTCTCAAGGAATGCCAGGTGCAATGTTCAGCTCACATGTCGAGATACCAACGATGCACTTTGGGGCAATTTACAGCGCTTAGCTGCAAAACGCACAGATTTTGAAAAAAAAAGGAGAGAGATCGAAGTACTAAAAGCAACACAGGTCAGAGCAATATAATAAGAACGAATCTTTATTTTGAAGAAAAACGATTTACCTCTCTTATAGAAAACAGTCCCTAGTAAAGATATTCAAGAAATCCGAAGAAAAAACTAAGTGAGCATTACGTGGAAAATCCTAAAATTTCGCTGATTTTCAAATTGCTCTCCCTATTAATTTTCAATGCCCCTCCTTACGGAGACCTCTACCTACCAGCGGACACCTCCCTTGGCCGGACAGTTTTTCATACACCAAATTTGGCCCTTCGTTAGGCTACCACTCCTGATGGGTTTCTTAGAGCCACGATAGAGCTAGACGGTTGGCGCAAGGGTGCTCACATGGCAGTCGAGGTGATACACGTGTACACCATCGATGGCTCCAAAATACCACAAAATCGAAAAGTGTATTAGTGTATAAGCAACCCTTGGAATCGGGATAGGGATAAATATACATACATCTATGTTTGGTCCCAAGGCAAATGGGAGTAGATCGAAATGAAAAGACAAATGATTTAGCTAAACAGGGCGCATCGCACAAAATTGGCTACGTAAACCTTCGAATCAATTTAAAAATAAAAATGAATACAAGGTGTGATATACCCCCGAAGTGAATTTACGACGAGTTTTTCTTACAATTTTTGTCGTGCTCCTTTTTGATTTTTCCTACAAATAGGTGGACCTACATGTTCCACGCCGACTCCGAACGGCATCCGTAAGGCAGATAAATTTTCACTGACAAGCGTTTTATAGCAGAAATACACTCGGAGTGTTTGCAGAATTACTGCCGAGACATGAAGAGATTAGAATTTTTTTTCTAAATGAAAAAAAAAATGTTTTCTAAATTTTGAATATTGCTTTGCCTATGAGTTGAGCCCACGATCTTCGGAGTGCACATTTATGCATTACCAACTATCTAATGTAGATATCGACGACATGAATGTGGTATACAAGACTTTTAATTACTATTTTGGCGATGTCTCTTGCTACCCAATGGCATTTTCTCTCGATATAAGTAAATAAACGGGGCTGAAAAGTGATGAAGTTCGAGTGCAGGTCTTACAACCTTAGATTAACATAGTTAATATTATCATAGAAGAGGGGGGCTGAATGCTCATGATAGGTATTTTGACCGCACACTGCCTTCTGAGGTCACATGCTCTTATGTTTTGTCTTGTCAGTGATAGCAGATGCAGGATGTGTATTAGGGGATAAATTGATTTGAGCACGTCTTGTGACCCCAGCTTTTAGAATTGGTACAACTTTCACATCAGGAAGCATCAAGTAGCATACTTCCAGAAAGCTTCAAATATTTGCTAAGAGGACGGAGATATTTTATAATATAGGTCCTGGTTCCTGATAGGATTTTCATTTTGTTTCATAAGCAAACTTCCTGTAACATTATAGACTCTCATTCAGTTTATGTGAGGTCCTCCCGTAACAGCCAGTTCTTGAGAACCTTCTAAAACTCGACTATAAATTCTTGAAAAAAAAAATTTTTAAAGCTTTGTTTGCCGGACAAAGTACAGCTTCATGTTGCAAAAAGTGTGTAAATGGACAAAGCCACTATGGAAAGTGTCTGGCAATCAGGCAACTTCGTATATCGTTACGAAGGTAATGTACGAAAAACAGCATTTCTTAAAATGACAAAATTAAGGCATATTTTTTTTTTGTATATCTTTTGCATTATATCTGCTTAAGCCACTTTGACTTAAGCGTCATAGTATACCAACATTCCTAATTCAGTTTGAATTATGCGCCGAAGAAATTTAAGCTCTTACAAAATGACGAATGTCTAGCAGTCACGGGCTCTTACTCAATAAATAAAACGATTGAAATTTTCTCGCGTTTTATGTGATTTCGAAAATGGTTTTGGAATTGGTTTGCATAGTTTCAGTTCAATACTGCTGATGAAAGATGTTTCACCCCGCTCCTTCCCATGCAAGCTACTAACTCATATTTAATAAAAGATACTTGGCCATAATTTAGAACATGGAAAGATTTGTTAATCTTATGTATTACTAGAAGACCCGGCAGACGTTGCCTGCCCTAAATTTGGCCTATCTGCATAAATTTTAATAACCTTTTGCGTCTGACTCTGCCCTCCCCCGTTCTTCACTTGTTCCTAATCCTTTTATTCACTCCTCCCTCCGTCTTTTTCGCTTCATCTATCTCCTTCTATATCTCCCCGCTTTTCACTTGTTCCTAATCCTTTTATTCACTCCTCCCTCCGTATTTTTCGCTTCATCTATCTCCATATTCGTCTCATTCTATATCTTTCTCAATCTCCCTCTCCTTCTATCTTTTCTCTTCTCTCAATTTCTTCTCATTCTTCTGCATCCTTTATTGCCTGTCCCAGAGGGTGGTATGTGTTTTATTCCAGTCCCAGTCCCACTCCGAGTCTCAGTCCCAGTCCTAGTCTTAATCCCAGTCCCAGTCCGTCTCTGGATAATATATTACTCTGTACTAAAGTATTCATCAACAGTTTTCATTTGATATCCATATTGTATAAACACTGTCTAGGCATTCACTGGCCCACGTTTTGGCCTATATCTCGAGACCATAGTCACCCATGGGTATGAAAATTACCCTCTACTAAAGCACTCTTCAACAGCTTTAATTTGTTATCCATATTCTATAAACACATTCTAGGGGTACTCGGGTCCGCGTTTCGGCCAATATCTCGATACCCATGTACGTCGATCGAAACCAAACCTATGTAGTAACCACCGCGTGAGCTTTACGCAGTTTGTGTGAAAGTTTAAACAAAATCGACCGACGCATCTCTTCAAACACCGGTGACAAACTAACACACATTTTACCCTTTCTTTTTATATATATAGATTTTTATTTTTCACACTTCACTATAATATTAAAACCAAATGCAGATTTTCGTTGCTTTCGAAATTCGGCTTAAAAATTGCACATGGAACAACTAAAGACTCTCCTGAATTAAAAAAAATGTCATAGTACCTCTAAATCGCGGGCATCCTCAGAAACCCCTCCCCCCACCCTCTCGACGGGCCTGGTGATGTTTTATACTTGATATCGTTCGCTATAATACTTTTTATTGATAAGCACGTTGTTTAATTAAACACCAACCAATTACACGGAAGTATATCCGCACCCCTGAAAATGCGAGTGCCGGTGCGTAAACGTAACATTTTATTATTACGTATAACTAAATAGACAAATTTGCAATAAAATAATATTACGACTATAAACTGAGATATAACCTATCCTACAATTCAAGTTAGATCAAACTATACACGGGGTGCAAAACAAATTCAAAATCGGTGCAGTAGTTTAGGAGTCCATCGCGGTTAAATATAGTGACGCTTGATTTTTATATATTACGACTTCTAATTGCTGTTTTTATGTACAGGACCCTTTTTCGCTCTTGTTTGGAATCCAAATCTATAAATAAAGATTTGGTTGCAAAGATGGGGATTCGTGCTATTAGCGAGCTTTGGGCATTATTAATCGTAGTGCTTTTGTTTAGCTGTATTTTATTAAAATAATTTGTTAAAAATAAACGATTGTCAGCTCACAAAGAAATCTTTTTGTACTATGGCACTATTGTGAATATTTGATTAGAACTAACACTGTATTACCAACAGTTGCTAACATTCGCCAGATGGCAGCGCAAGCGCATGTAAGTTTATAGATGTTTGATTGATAGACAGCTGATTTCTGTTAATATTTGATATGAGACTTCTATATTTGTTGCGCAAGATGTGCACGGGTCCGGCTCGTTTTCATTATTTCTAATGAAAGCCCCATTGTACATCTGCGCGCAATGATTCAAGCACATTAAGGGAGTTTACACTGCTGCTGCAAGACACGCGCAGCATTGTTTTTAACCAAACAATTTGGGTGTCAAGGTAAAGGATTTAAGGTGAACTGTAGCTAAGAAAGTTGCCAGAGAACTTCATTGGTTACTTACCTATCAATGTAAATACCCAAAGCAAATCATTTCAAAAGTTTAACATAAATAGGTAAGTATGTACCTACCGACAAAAATGTAAGTAAAGTTTTTGATTTCTTTCTTTGAGTTTGAAAGCGCCCAATTTGTGTTTACCATTTGTGTTCTAGCTGCTTGCTTGAACATTTAGAAGTTTTGTGTGTGAAACTCTTTAAACTTTACAAAAGCCATCAAAAATAGTGCCTATGCTTATACATATGTATATTCTTACCATACGCATTCAATCGCACATTTGGTTAAGCCAAGGGCTGATGCGTAACGTCTTCATGTTTTCAGGCGAACACCAACAGCTACCTCGACCGGATTGAACCGGCTGGCTATTGTGCCGACATGTTCGACTGTCATGTTAGACACATTAACAAGTCAAAACATGAGCTCCATCAAAATGAATGTAGTTAAGAATAAAATCACATAAAATTGTACAATTTCTTATCTGCATTTGTAGTTTTTACGAATTTTAATGTAAAAGAAAGATCGTAAATTCTTTACAAATTTTCTTTTTATTTTAATTTTTATTTTTTTTTATTTTTATTATATTGCTAAATAAAAGTTGTTGAATTGAGAATGTGTTGGTAAACCTATTTGAATTGTAAAGTAAAGAAGTTTTAATTGGAATATGATACATACATAATGGTACATTAGGCTGCCTTGCTCTGCATACAATAAAATGTATATTCAACAACGTCTTTTTTTATTAAATGTTGCCAACGCGGCGCCCGCCTCTGTGCTACTAAAAGAAAGAACCAAAAAACACATGGAAAGTTAGATGTCGAAAGGCTGCAAGTGCAAGAGACTACTTTCGCAACTCGAATCTCACACCTACTCTCTGCGAGCACAACCGACGGAATAGAGGAGCAGTGCTCGCATATCTATAATCATTTCGTATTTCGGCCGAGCAAAAGATTGATTAAGATTGGTATGATGACAGGGCTACGTTAAACGCGAAAGCGACAAGAAGAGTGTGTGTAAGGCCACTGCATGGGGAAAGGAGACACATTTACTGGAAGAAAAAATCAGATGAAGAAAGACGTGAGTGCAATCAGCTTGAGCTGCTAGCAACCAGGAATAACGATCGCAAATTTTGCCAAAAAGTTCGGCGACAGAGTGTGAAAACGAAAATGATTACCCAGCACCCGATGTCCAGTTAGTGATTTCATTATGGATATATCATTTATCTGTGCTAAATGGAGAGAGCGATTAACCGCCCAGGGAAGAAAATGCTCCCGATCCCGCAATCGATGATGATGGAATTAATGTTCTCCTATCCGATTATGACGAAGTCAGAATAACAATAACCAGGTTAAAAAATATAAGGGCAGCTGTCGCTGATTGATAGCTTGCGGAGCTAGTTAAATACGACGGGAAGGAGGTGGTAAGACGCATGCATCGACTTTTATGCAGAATATTGTCGGACGAGTGCACGCCCCACAATTCTAACCTAAGCGTTCTTTGCCCAGTCCGCAAGAAGGGGGATCCTCCATACTGCGCCAATTATCACGGAATAAGCCTTCTTAGTATCGCATGTAAGGTCCTGTAAAGTGTATTGTCGGAAAGGTTGAAACCCTCCGTGAAACGGCTGATTGGACCTTAACAATGAAGTTTCAGGCCTGGCACAAATAACTCATTGTACCCGTCATAGTATATGGTGCAGGAGCATGGACCATGACAACATTTGATGAGGCAGCTATAGGAGTGTTCGAAAGAAAAGTTTACGGTCCTCTCTCTCTCCTCCGCATTTATTACGGCCTTGGGAGAGGAATGCGGGAAGGGTAAAGGTTAGAAGGTTCCCCCTGGACTGGCTTGGGCGATTGAAACTATATGTCTTAAATTTTCCTTAATTCAAACGGGTACCATCCTGTCAATGTCTGAAGGTTTATTTCGATAATTCCTTTGATCAGGTGAATGAAAGTCAGCCCCTCATATAGACAACGTTTAAGGAGTGCATGCCATGCTAGCATCAAATTTCAGTTTCATTTCTTCACAGAAAAAAGTTGAGAATCGTATCAATGTAAAATTGTTTTAAAATTATCTAATATATAAAATTCTTCTGTCACGGTTTTAGAGGCTGAACTCCTCCGAAACGGCTGAAACAATTCTCATGAAATTTTGTGAGCATATTGGGTAGGTCTGAGAATCGGCCAACGTCTACCTTTTTTTCGCTACGTGTCTAGGGTCTTGAGATCAAAACATGGACCCGGGTACTCCTAGAATGTGTTTATTCAACATGGATATCAATTGAAAGCTGTTGATGATTGCTATAGTGCAGGATAATTTTCATACCCCTGGGTGAGTAGGGTCTCGAGATATAGGCCAAAACGTGGACCCGGATACCCCTAGAATGTGTTTATACAATATGGATGTCAAATGAAACCTGTTGATGAGTGCTATAGTGGAGAATACTTTTTAATACAACTGGGAGGCTAGGGTCTCGAGATATAGCCCAAAACGTGGACCCGGCTACACCTAGAACGTCTTTTTACATTATGGGTATCAAATTGAAGCTGTTGATGTATGCTTTAGTACAGTGTAAGTTTTACACCGCTGGGTGACTACGGTCTCGAGATATAGGCCAAAACATGGGCTCGGATACCCCTAGAATGTGTGTGTATAATGGATATCAAATGAAAGCTGTTGCTGAGAGCTCTAAAGTTCATTGTGATATTCGATTTAGTCGCATCAACCTGGCAAAACAGATAAATATGCATGCGAAGCCGAAATAACAACAAGAATTAATAATACCCACATACCTATTTACATACGTCTTATTCGATTTGCCTGAAATTTCGTATATAAATTTGCCTATATTAGTATTTACGATGCTTTTTTCCAGAAGTATACCAGAGACGGACTGGGACTGGGATTAGGACTAGGACTGGGACTGAGACTAAGACTCGGGGTGGGACTGGGACTGAGACTCGGAATGGGAATGGAACAAACTACATACCACCCTCTGGGACTGGCAATAAGAGATGAAGAAGAAGGAGAAAAACTTGAGAGAAGAGAAAAGAGAGAAGGAGACTGAGGAAGAGATAGAATGAGACGAAGATGGAGATGAAGCGAAAAAGACGGAGGGAGGAGTGAATAAAAAGATTAGGAAAAGTGTAGAGGGGTAGGGCAGAGTTAGACGGAAAAAGCTTTTTAAAATTGATGCAGATAGGCCAAATTTAGGGCAAAACAACGTCTGCCGGGTCTGCTAGTAATTACCTATTTATATAAAATTTAATTGCGTTAGTCTCATTCGATTCTTTTTGTTTTGCTCGTTATGGTTCAAGGTTGGCTTAGACATGTTTTTTTTTGGAAAAGCAGGCGTTTCCACTCCTCATATTGACAAAAATTTTATTTCGCCTTATCTCCGCATTTATTTGAGGAGTATATTTAAAATGTATTATAGAGTGGGAGTGAGAGCAGGTGTAAGATTGAGAGTATGTGTGGGAGTGGGAGTTAAAGCGAAAGTGAGAGTGCGTGTGGGAGTGAATTAGATAGTGGGAGTTAAAGTGGAGAAGGGAATGGGAGGGAGATAAATGGAATAGGGGATGGAAGAGAATGAGAAGCTTCCTTTCTGAATGTGGGCAAACCAATTTTTGAGCAGGACGAAGTCTATCGGGTACGCTAGTCTTGAATAAAATTAGCATATGAAATTTCATAATTTCTAAGAGGATAATTTTTTTTTTTTTTTGCCAAGGAACCCTAATGTAAATAAATAGTTGAGTAGTCTGCAGCCTATCGCCGGCGGCTCCTTCGACGAGGTATGTAGTTAAATATTTATAGCAATACTAGCAGATCCGGCAGACGTTGTTCTTCCCTAAATTTGATCTATCTGCATACATTTTAATAAGCTTTTTCCATCTAACTCTGCTCTCCCCCCCCCCCCCCCCCTCTTCACTTTTTCTTAATCCTTTTATTCACTCCTCCCTCCGTCTTTTTCGCTTCATCTATCTCTATCTTCGTCTCAGTCTATCTCTTTCTCAGTTTCCTTCTCCTTCCCTCTTTTCTCTTCTCTCAAGTTTTTCCCATTATTCTTCATCCCTTATTGCCAGTCCCAGAAGGGGGTATGTATTTTGTTCCAGTCCCATTATGAGTCCCAGTCCCACTCCGAGTCTCAGTCCCAGTCCTAGTCCTAATCCCATTCCCAGCCCGTCTCTGGCCTACTTCCCGGAAAAAAGGATCGCAAATACTAATATAGGCAAATTTATATACAAAATTTCCAGCAAATCTTATACGACGTATGTAAATAGGTATGTGGGTATTATTAGTTCATGTCTTTATTTCGGCTTCGCATGCATATTTATCAGTTTTGCCAGGTTGATGCGACTAAATCGAATATTACAATGACAATTACTTTAAAGCTCTCAGCAACAGCTTTCAATTGATGATTTTTGGCCTATATATCACACAACGGTATAAATTACTTTGTACTAAAGCACACATCAACAGCTTCAATTTGATACCCATAATATAAAAACACATCCTAGTGTTACCCTGATCCACGATTTGACCTATATCTCGAGACCCTAGTCATAAATAGGTATGAAAATTACCCTATACTAAAGCACTCATCAACAACTTTTATTTGCTATCCATATAGTATAAACACATTCCCAGGGGTACCCGCGTCCACGTTTTCGCCCGTATGTCGAGACCCTATTCCGCGACCCACGGGTACGAATAATACTCCGTATCAAAGTACTCATAAACAGCTTCCATTTGATAACCATATTGTACGAACATATCCCAGGATTACCCAGGTCCACGTTTTGATCTCAAGACCCTAGCCAGAATAGGATAAAAAGTATCCTATGTCTGTCTCCTAGTTCTAAGCTACCCCTCCACCAATTTCCAGCTAAATCTGTTCATCCGTTCTTGAGTTATAAATAGTGTAACGAACACCACTTTCTTTTATATATATACATCACATTAGAAACTTCAAAAATAACAGTATATCTCCACATTTAATGGACGTTATTATACATACAAACCTTCCTCTTCAATCACTCTATCTATCAAAAAAAAAAGCGTATCAGAATCCGTTGCGTAGTTTTAAAGGTTTAAGCATTCAAAATGATATATGGACAGAAAAGCGAATTTGTTTTATACTATATAGTGATAGTGATACATGCAAAAATACCAAAAAATAAAACTTTTGTTTAAGAACTTTAAGGAAACGTTCAATATTTTTAACGAAACAGTCTTTTCAAGAGATGTATGCATTCTTAACCTCTTATGTTGCATTAACTTGGCAATAACGCATAAATATGTCAAGCTGATATGATATGAAAATGCATACATACGCAGCGAATGCTATGTATGTATGTATGTGTCGCATCATGCCTCACTCAAAAGCAATTTGGGCGCACAGTTTTCCTACATTTTGGAAATTTGCCACGCCCCTATAATATATACCTTCAAATTATATTGGCAATATCCAACTCTCGTAGCTTATCTTTAAAATGCAAAAAACTGTTTTAAAATCGGAGCATTCTGTGTGAATTGATATGCGTAAATGACATTTAGCGAATTTATTTTATAACCTTTATAGATATGCATACATACAAACATAAAAACATTCATTAACATTCACGAACCTATATAAAACCGATTTAAAAACTACACAATTAAATAATGATAAATATTAAATCCATCATATTAAAAAACGTTGAGGTTGAATGAGTTGCAATTTGAGTTTAAATTTGTAGGCTTGGCATTCTACTTGATTTGATTTTAAATAAATTTCATACCTGTCACATAAAAACTGCCATTTGAAAACAAAGCACAAAACCTTTCGCTGAACCAGAATGTCATTTAACCCTTCATACCATAAATTGGTGGAAACTAAAATCTTTCCACTTCAAAAAAAATCATACCAACAAATGGACACTGCATTCTTCTTATTAGGAGAAACAAACGCAGTGTGCATTCTAACCGGTACTGAAAATATGTGTAGGGAGTACTTAAAAAATGCCATGATGCTGCAGCTGTGGCATACGAAGTGTTAACAAACATACATGCATACGACTTGCCACGTTGCTTGTTACTCAACGACTAAACAGTTACCACTACGATGATTTTACTCTTATCAAAACAGTCACGGTTTCAATTTTGGTGGCATTCGGTCTACACCGATCCGGTTCTAAGGTGTGAATATTTGACAACCCTGTTAACGTAGCCAAAATAACAAATTTTGATAAATGTATATTCAGTCTTAAGCTCAATTATGCAGCACAAATTACATAATCGTAGCGCACAAGTATTTCAAAATACCACATTGTCTTGCATGCCACAACGCCAACTAAGTAATTCGAGATTACTTGAAAATTATTACTTTTCATTGCCATTTTCCACTCGTTATATGAATCACTTCTTTTTTCAATTCATCCATTTGTGTAAAATTTAACTTCAATTGTAGCAAGTCTGCATATCAATGTGACTCGCATACATCAAAGTTGTCGTCTCTCAAGTGACATTTGACGTACTGCAGTGCAGAGGCGATACACACGTACTCATAAACAAATACTAATCCCAACAAACAGACGAGAGCTTCATGCCACAGTTGGTAAGGTAGCCTCAGTAAAGTTGGCCAACTGAAATATTTCAACATTCCACATAGCAAAAACGTGAGGAAGCCACTTATTCTCATCGAACTGACAAGATTGATACTACCGTGTGTACAAATATTCTTTGAAATTTAAATTTTTGTTTGTTATATTGTTGTTGTTAGTACAGTTGACATTTGTAGCTTTGTTCACTTGTCAGTTACTGATTGCATGTACCCAATAAAGAAAAGATAGTCTTATGTGATGCACAAACGGCCCCAGTTGAACTCGCGCTAGTTCAATTCATAATTCGCGAATTGCCGTATTCCCACTCTGAATTCAAATAAACTACCAGAAATTAAAGATTCCGCAATCGATGATAATGGAATTAAAACACTTTTGGGAGCCTTAATTTCGAAATATTAAAAGATTTCATTTATTTAGGAACCAGCATTAACAAAACAACAACATCAGCTCTGAAATCCAGCGAATCAGTCCTGCCAATAAATGCTACTTTAGACTAGCTAGGCAATTGAAAAGTAAAGTCCTCTTTCGGAAAACCAAAATTGTGCTCTACAAGTCACTTTTCGTACGCGCCCTGATATATGGTGCAGAAGCATGGACCATGACAGCATCAGATGAAGCGGCTCTGGGAGTGTACGAGAGAAAATATCTTAGAAAGATTAACAATCCTCTTGGCGACAGCGAGTAACGAAGAAGATTTAATGGTAGGAGCTTTACGCAGGCATCAACTTTGTCCAGTAAATTAAAACCCAGGAGTTTGATGCAAGTGTACGATGTTTGTTCACATACATACATTCATAAATAAATTAAATGAGAAAGAAACGTTTTGTTTCGGTTAAATATTGTTTGTTTATTTAAAATTCACTTTTTAACGTTTTTTTTAATAGATATTTTAATTGCATAAATTTTTGATTGTCACAAAACGATCCGCACAGGTTAAGAGTTAAACATTGATTGATTAGAGTGCTTGCTCTTAAAACTAAGGTAAGAGTTAAAAATATATATTCATATTTGGTAAGCTAATTGAGAGTGTAATATATATTAAAGCTAAGAAGAAAAGGAATTTATAAGCAAAATCTGACGAGAGGATAACGGTTATATAGTAAGTAATAACGGAGTAGTATATTAAGAAATTAGAAATTGTAGGGTAATGAATGCAGAGAAGGTAAATAGGTAAATTATGTATTAGTACTATAAGTATATGTAGGATTGGGGTGCGGATACATTTATGTAACTCAGGGGATACACTGGCTAGCTTATGTTATGCGAAGGAAAGATCATTCTCCGCCTCCGCTGGAAGAAAAAGGTGGAAAAAGAATTCAATTTCCGTGGTGTTACAAATTGGCGCCAGTCAACTCAACGAAAAAGTGGCTTGCCTTGTTGGACGGTCATAGCCGTTTAAACGATTAAGCGCCAATTAATTATTTTATTTTTATCTTTGGTTTTTTTATATGCTTACTTTTTTCGTTAGATTTAAACAAAGTTGCGATCATATATCGCTGCCCACTAACCAGAAGCATGAATGTGCAATTTTTCCGATTTTGTGTTATATTACCCTTTAGATTGATGTATATTGGAACGATTTTCCGTCATCCCTTGTCAAATTTGGTTTTGAGACAAACCGGTTTCGGCGTTGTGCCATCATCAGTGTCGATTTTCGTTCTGATCTGTTGTTGTCATTTGTCCTGTATTTATAGTTCGTAGGTATATGAGCAGGTATTGTCAAATTGATGCTTGTGTATATTTAGTTATGTGTATGTGCTGTGTGTTCGTTCAGAACCGAGGGTGGTTTACTAATCGATTTGTGTGGCTGACTGGGGTAGGTAGAAATCTGTGATTTTAGTCGTTTGACCTTCTTTGTCGGTTTTTTGTTTTGGAGTGTTAATTGTTTTGTGTTTATTTGTTGTTGTGGGTTTGTCTGTTGTACCTGTGTGATTAAGTTGTTTCCTGTAAACAAGTTTTAAAGGCTCGAATATTGTGTCAGAAATTGTGTTTATCTGTTTATTTATTATTCTACCGTCGAATGTTTTCTCTTTGTAGATTTACATGTTTTCGAGTACGTTGAGACATCGGCCTTTGCTTATATGTGAAGAACCCTATCTGTTTTATTGATGTTTGCTGGGGAACATTCATTCTCGACCATGTGATTCGCGAAGTTAGACTCGGGTATAATGTTTGGATTCCGTATTTTTTTGTTGTAATCTCTAATATGTTCTCTAAACCTCGTTCTTATTTGCCGTCCTGTTTGTCCTCTGTAACTATGCTGGCATCCGCAGGTAAGCTTGTATACGCCGTGGCTGCTAAACGGATCCTCTGAGTTAATGTTAGTTCTTAGTTTTCGCCCTATATTATTCGATGTTTTGAATGCTGTGTTAATGTTGTATTTTTTAAAGAAGTTTGCCAATTTATATGTTGCTTTTCCAGTATATGTCATAGTCGTCCAGCTATTATTTTCCTTTTCATTATTTCTTTTTGGTTCTCCATTTGTCCTTCTGAGCTTATCTACTAGTGCTTTTTTATATCCGTTGTTTGCAGCGATATTATATATGACCTCAAGTTCTCTCTTATATGCCTCTTGTGTAAGAGGTGTTCTTTCAAGTCTATGTACCAAGTGCCTTAATGCTGCATTTTTATGATGTTGAGGGTGATTTGAGGTATTGTGTATTATTGTGTCGGTGGCCGTTGACTTTCTATATATGTCATAGTTAAATCTTTTGGCTTCTTTATCAATATTTATCGTGAGGTCTAGATAGTTGATTCCTCCGTCTTTTTCGGTTTCCATTGTAAATTTTATATTGCCGTGCTGTTTGCTGAGGTACTCCAGTACGAGCTCTTCGTTATTAGTAGTTAAAACGCATATTATGTCATCCACGTATCTAGCATAAAATGACACGCCTAATTTGGACTTCAGCTCCTGTATGTACTTTTCTTCCAGATTTTGCATGAACACTTCCATAAGAATTGCTGATGTGGGGCTTCCCATTCCAAGACCGTTTGTTTGTCTATATATTTTATTGTTGAATTTAAAATAGTTTTGACGTAAAGTGGTTCTTAGCGTATTTGTGATTTGCATACTTTTCACTTTGTTTTTTGTGTTATGAACTATTGTTGAGCTAACTATGTCCAAAGTCTCCGATAGTGGTATAGATGGGTATAAATCTTTTATGTCAAAAGATACCAATTTGCTGTTTCTTGTTAGCTCTACGGTCTCGAGTCTCTCTATTAGTTCTGTTGTGTTAGCTATTGCATATTCGTTCCTTAGCTCCAGAGTATCTATCAATATCATTTTTAAATATTTGGACAGTTTGTAACATGGTGCCGATTTAAAATTAATGATGGGCCTCATTGGCGTGTCCGACTTGTGGATTTTTGGCAGCGCAACCAGTGGAGGAGCCGAAGGGTTCATTTGGACCAATCTATGTGCCATGTTAGAATCTACTATATTTGTTGCATTTTTTATAGCAACTTTGATTTGTTTTTGGTATTCATCTGTGGGATCCTCTCTCATTCTACGACATTTCATTTCCTCTATGAGATCCTCGGTTTTGGATATATATTGCTCTTTTTCGATTAGCACAGTGGTGTTTCCTTTGTCCGCTTTCTTTGTGACAATATTGTTTTTCCTTAGTTTACTTTATTGTTTTCTCCTCTGTATTCGGTTTTTGTCCTTCCTGTGCTTTCACCTCCTTTTTTATGATTTCCCTGCACATGTGTCTTGCGTGCTCCTGTTCTTCCTGTGGTATCAATGATATTGCGATCTCCGCATCTACAATCGCTTGCTCCGTTTTTCTTACTGTATTCTGGTCCATGATGTTGTGCTTCAGGCCCTTTTCGAAAAGTTGTGCCTCTTCCTTGGTAATGGCCACTGTTGTGAGGTTAACGAACTTGTCATGAAACTGGTGAGTGTTTTGGTTTTGGTTACCCTCTCGTCGTCCTGTCAGCTTGTCCAATTTTCGGTTAAGCGACCTGTATTTTTGTTGTAGTTCCTGATCGACCTCTGTCTTAATGCGGTCGAAACATTCCAACAAAAATACAGGTCGCTTAACCGAAAATTGGGCAAGCTGGCAGGACGACGAGAGGGTAACCAAAACCAAAACACTCACCAGTTTCATGACAAGTTCGTTAACCTCACAACAGTGGCCATTACCAAGGAAGAGGCACAACTTCTCGAAAAGGGCCTGAAGCACAACATCATGGACCAGAATACAGTAAGAAAAACGGAGCAAGCGATTGTAGATGCGGAGATCGCAATATCATTGATACCACAGGAAGAACAGGAGCACGCAAGACACATGTGCAGGGAAATCATAAAAAAGGAGGTGAAAGCACAGGAAGGACAAAAACCGAATACAGAGGAGAAAACAATAAAGAATCTACAGCATAAACTAAGGAAAAACAATATTGTCACAACGAAAGCGGACAAAGGAAACACCACAGTGCTAATCGAAAAAGAGCAATATATATCCAAAACCGAGGATCTCATAGAGGAAATGAAATGTCGTAGAATGAGAGAGGATCGCACAGATGAATACCAAAAACAAATCAAAGTTGCTATAAAAAATGCAACAAATATAGTAGATTCTAACATGGCACATAGATTGGTCCAAAAGAACCCTTCGGCTCCTCCATTGGTTGCGCTACAAAAAATCCACAAGTCGGACACGCCAATGAGGCCCATCATTAATTTTAAATCGGCACCATGTTACAAACTGTCCAAATATTTAAAAACGATATTGATAGATACTCTGGAGCTAAGGAACGAATATGCAATAGCTAACACAACAGAACTAATAGAGAGACTCGAGACCGTAGAGCTAACAAGAAACAGCAAATTGATATCTTTTGACATAAAAGATTTATACCCATCTATACCACTATCGGAGACTTTGGACATAGTTAGCTCAACAATAGTTCATAACACAAAAAACAAAGTGAAAAGTATGCAAATCACAAATACGCTAAGAACCACTTTACGTCAAAACTATTTTAAATTCAACAATAAAATATATAGACAAACAAACGGTCTTGGAATGGGAAGCCCCACATCAGCAATTCTTATGGAAGTGTTCATGCAAAATCTGGAAGAAAAGTACATACAGGAGCTGAAGTCCAAATTAGGCGTGTCATTTTACGCTAGATACCTGGATGACATAATATGCGTTTTAACTACTAATAACGAAGAGCTCGTACTGGAGTACCTCAGCAAACAGCACGGCAATATAAAATTTACAAAGGAAACCGAAAAAGACGGAGGAATCAACTATCTAGACCTCACGATAAATATTGATAAAGAAGCCAAAAGATTTAACTATGACATATATAGAAAGTCAACGGCCACCGACACAATAATACACAATACCTCAAATCACCCTCAACATCATAAAAATGCAGCATTAAGGCACTTGGTACATAGACTTGAAAGAACACCTCTTACACAAGAGGCATATAAGTGAGAACTTGAGGTCATATATAATATCGCTGCAAACAACGGATATAAAAAAACACTAGTAGATAAGCTCAGAAGGACAAATGGAGAACCAAAAAGAAATAATGAAAAGGAAAATAATAGCTGGACGACTATGACATATACTGGAAAAGCAACATATAAATTGGCAAACTTCTTTAAAAAATACAACATTAACACAGCATTCAAAACATCGAATAATATAGGGCGAAAACTAAGAACTAACATTAACTCAGAGGATCCGTTTAGCAGCCACGGCGTATACAAGCTTACCTGCGGATGCCAGCATAGTTACATAGGACAAACAGGACGGCAAATAAGAACGAGGTTTAGAGAACATATTAGAGATTGCAACAAAAAAATACGGAATCCAAACATTATACCCGAGTCTAACTTCGCGAATCACATGGTCGAGAATGAATGTTCCCCAGCAAACATCAATAAAACAGATAGGGTTCTTCACATATAAGCAAAGGCCGATGTCTCAACGTACTCGAAAACATGTAAATCTACAAAGAGAAAACATTCGACGGTAGAATAATAAATAAACAGATAAACACAATTTCTGACACAATATTCGAGCCTTTAAAACTTGTTTACAGGAAACAACTTAATCACACAGGTACAACAGACAAACACACAACAACAAATAAACACAAAACAATTAACACTCCAAAACAAAAAACCGACAAAGAAGGTCAAACGACTAAAATCACAGATTTCTACCTACCCCAGTCAGCCACACAAATCGATTAGTAAACCACCCTCGGTTCTGAACGAACACACAGCACATACACATAACTAAATATACACAAGCATCAATTTGACAATAGCTGCTCATATACCTACGAACTATAAATACAGGACAAATGACAACAACAGATCAGAACGAAAATCGACACTGATGATGGCACAACGCCGAAACCGGTTTGTCTCAAAACCAAATTTGACAAGGGATGACGGAAAATCGTTCCAATATACATCATTTATCCACCCTGTCGGAAAATCAACCCTTTAGATTCTCTAGGTTCTTCTTAAATCTAGAGCGTCCTACGCACATGGAAACCCCAATAATTTACAGTGCCGTTTTCATGAATATACAATTCAATCACACAAAGTTGAGCCAGAAAAATAAATGTAGCACATTCATGTTTCTGGCTAGCAACAAGGCAATGATTTTCCTGTTTGTATGACACATTCGTTGATATGGCTAAACAATTTTTGAAAAAAGTAAGAACAGCACACATTCGTATGTTCAAATGTTCCGGTATACGTACCTGAATGTTGGACACCAACTCGTAACTCGCCAAAACTTTTCGCGGTTCACACACAAATGTGTGTAAGGTATTCCTCATAAAAAATTATACCGATGAAGAATTTTTAATAGCTGAATATCCGAGAAAAAAGATAATTGTTTAATTGAAGACAAACCGATTTATTCGAAGCCGTTGCCTCTTCTCGAATCAAAGCTAAAATACTTGAAAAAATTGTGTGAAAAACTGATTATATCAAAAGAATATCGTTCTTTTTATAAAAATGTTGAGGGCAACACTTTACCCAAACCCAATATTTCAGAAGATTCTGATTCTGATGAGAATAAGTACTAGTTATAAATTTGCAATAATATCTTAAAAAAAAACACATTAGTGTATATGAAATTGAATTGAATGTGTAACTTTTTCATTTACACACATACTTTCGATAAGTCAAAGCCGTGGATGTTTTCCAAAGTAGTGTGATGCTCCAAATCCCAATCCGCCAATGTAGTTGGCCTAGCAGATCTTGGCTTGGCCTTAACCTTATTTAAAAATCAATCTGCAGTGCTTTTTTGACGTGTTTTGAGGTTAAAGCCATACCATGACCACTTGGGACAATTTTTATAGCGTATTTGGATTCAGCGCATCAAAATGTATAGAAAACATGAGTCGCATTACCTGATCCGACTACTTTTAATTTTTTTGTATAGCTGTGTTAACAAAAAATTAAATCAGTTTTTAAAATTTTTGTTATGCCGGAAATATGAATGTGTTAAATCTCGGAATATAGAAGGGATGCGAGCAGAGCAATTACTTCAGTTGATAGAGCATAGTGTGAATATAATATATGGATACACTTTTACATTAGAAACTAATTCTTCTAATTTTGAGGGAGCAATAAACTTTGAAACTCGATTTCCCAACATTTTCATTTTGGCACATTCATGCTACTGGCAAGCGGGCGACGACATGTAATACTCCTATATTGCTAATAGAACATTCTCGCAATGTGTTTTGAATTCGAAATCAAAACAAGACAGCCTATACAGCCAATTTTTGTGATTGTAGCAGCATAAGTGTGACAAGAAAAAATTTTAATTAGGTACATTCGACTATTGAATACAAAAACAAAAACGTTTACACAGCAATATATCGGCACTCTGATGTTTGGGAATGTACCCAGCCTTTTGTAGCAATATAGGAGTATTACATATATGGTTACGATAAAAAAGAAATAATATTTAAAGAGCTCGAACGTGGTTAGTAAAAATGTATGCGATTAATTTGCTATAACCAAAATTCTAATTTTTCGATTTAAATTAGAAATAGAAGAAAAATCGTATAATTTATATTATAACAAATATAAATGCATTATTAATATACCTGAATTTCATCTCACAAGTTATTTCCCTTTTTGATATAGGTAAGGCAAGCCGAGATATTATTGTTTGAACCGTCTAAAGTTTCCGATGCATTAAGAAAGTTTGTAATACTTGAATCCATGGCATTTGTGTCATCATCAGCGCTAAACTATAAAAATTAATTTCAAGTTAAAAAATTTTCCTTGAAGTTTAATGATTTTAATCGAAGTTTAATCCTATACACATAACCTTGTAAGCTGCCCTTTTAAACATAACCATTCGTCATTTCGACGAGCTATTATTCGCGATATATAAAATCGGGTGACAATATATATTTCTGAAAGTTTTAACACGCAGTTATATTAACCAAGTATATCTTAATTAGAACACACAATAAATAAAATTTTTTGTTAGTATATTTTTTTATAATCTACGTTTTTATAAAACGCTCTCTTTTGAGATCATTGTGAGATAACATACTTATAAAATCTAAAAAAAAAAACCCAACAAAAACAGCCTCTTCTTTGGCGATATTTAACTATATTATATTATTAATATGAAAAAAAATTCATTGCAAATTTTTTGAAGCACATTGTGTGCAAAAGTCGATTTTGTGTTCACCAAAAATTGCAACATTGCATTTCGAGCATGATGACTTTATCATACGTCTCTTTTTATATGAGCAGAGATTACAGATTCTTCCCTTATTGGAATTGGGTACTTCTACTGGCTGAAACTCATTGCTGGTTGATGGCAGACTTTCATCGTGACCTTTGAGCCCATTTCCTTTTAATACATGTAGAATATTGTCTTTTACATTCCGTGGCATTGTGCGACACTCTAATCGGGTTTTGAGCCAAGGTTCTACAAGTTTTGAATGTAGCTGCTTCATGAACTCACGCCGGGTAATTATTGATTGTCCCAGTACAGAAGCCTTATGGCAATAAAGTATGTAGCTGTTGATACAAGATATATTTATCATATCATAAAAGACAGACATTGGCCATCGATTGGTTTTTCTGTTGCATGACATTACTGAGCACATTTCGAACGTGTCTATTCCACCTTTAGTACTATTATAAAACTCGACCATAGACAGCTTTTTTGTTTCCGGATTCACCGATCCCTCTTCATCGCAATATGATAATAGGTAAACCATTTTAGAGGGTTTAGGTTTGTATGACTGTAGAGTAAGTGGGCCATCGTAACAAAACATCGATGTATTGATATTTCTCAACCGATTTTTTTCATTTCTTCTGGGATTTCTTTTTTGTTTGCTCGCAATGTTCCTACAATTGTCAACTTATAAGGCTGCTGAAGTAGCTGTTGCGCCAGTGGTATTGACGTAAACCAGTTATCAATGTTTGAGCCATGTATACTACGAGTAAGTTCTTTGACCAAATACTCTCCTAAAGGCAGCCCTCCAGTATCTGTTTCTTTTCCAAGATATGGCATAGTATCAATCATATATCTATTGCCACTATAACACATCAAAATCAATTTAACGCCATATTTTGCCGGCTTGTTCGAAATATACATCCGAAATTTACATCTACCACGAAACGCTAATAATTGCTCATCAATTCTGACATTTGTTCCAGGCATATAGTTTTGACGGCACTGAGCCATGAGTAATTCCTAAATGTTTCTTATGGGTATAAAAGGATCTTCTGTTTGCTTTTGTAATCGTAAGATTTTATCCTCAAAACGTAGACACCGAAGAAGAAAGTCGCATCTCTTTTTACTCATGAACGATATATATCTAGTCCCAGAATACTCTATATTGAACAATTCGTTGAGTGTCAAATAATTATCTTTCAACACTGCAGTTAATACTACAGTACCAATCAGAGCTCTTATCTTAAATTTGCTAGTTTCACTCTGTGAAAATTTAGCTTGCTCATAGTTTTATTTCCTGATTGTAATCTCCGAGTTTGTCCACTTCACAATTTCTTCTAACATTTGATCAGTCATAAAATGCTCAAATAATGCAAGTGGATCAGTTATATTTTTGATAGAACGGGCAGGTCCTCTAGCAACACGTACAATATTAATTGAAGATGTTCTTCTTGAGCTACTTCCTTTACTTGTAGCCCAAGTATGTCGTGAGCGACTACGAATGTTTCTTCTTGAAAAGCTTACAATACATGGATTGTTGTTTGAAAGTTGAACTGAAGGAGAACGCGACTCTAGTGAACGGTCCAGCGAAACAAGAGAAGATTGTTCTTGTGTATTTAGGGAGTTATCCACACTATCAGAATAATCGTCTACGTGATCGCTTTCTACATCATCAAGCTCCACATTATCTTCAAGTTCGCTGCCAGACGAGTCATCTAACACACTGGCATCTTCTTCCTCCAATAAGAATCAAAGAATAGATTCCTCAGATAACACTCCTCTTGACGGCATTAAAAAAACTACACCAAATAAAAATACTAAAGTGTCACAAAATCTACACAATTGTAAAAAAAAGTACACAAATACTAACCATTCGTCGAAATGACGTACAATTTCTCGGAATCTCAAAAAACTACCCAACTACGCGCTTCACACGTACGCTTCTCAAGAGAGCTCAATGAATACTGAGTTGACAAGTAAAGGTATGGCGATCATCCTGCATATTAAAAAGTTACAACGATATTTGTATCTCCTGGTCGACGATTCGACGAAGGTTAGGTGTATAGGGTTAATGAAAGTGTGCCTCGTATGCTGTATAATAGGTCATGCTGTTTGAGGTAAATTTTTAAAAGGCGGTGCAGCCCCTAATTTTTATGTAAAATTATCAGGGGGATATCAAAAGACGCGCTTTGACACCAATATTAAGAATCCAGAAGCGAAAACAAAAAAATTTATTTCTAGCAAAATATGTATATTCCCAAAAAACAGTGGTGGTTTTGTTGTACACACACACACTAATGCAAGCAGGTGTTCCGCGCAGAAATACTGTCGATCGTGTAGACGAGTAAAAATACTGTTACGGATATTAGCAACACTAAGTACCGGCCACCGTGGTGTGATGGTAGCGTGCTCCGCCTATCACACCGTATGCCCTGGGTTCAACTCCCGGGCAAAGCAACATCAAAATTTTAGAAATAAGATTTTTCAATTAGAAGAAAATTTTTCTAAGCGGGGTCGCCCCTCGGCAGTGTTTGGCAAGCACTCCGGGTGTATTTCTGCCATGAAAAGCTCTCAGTGAAAACTCATCTGCCTTGCAGATGCCGCTCGGAGTCGGCATAAAACATGTAGGTCCCGTCCGGCCGATTTGTAGAGAAAAATCAAGAGGAGCACGACGCAAATTGGAAGAGAAGCTCGGCCTTAGATCTCTTCGGAGGTTATCGCGCCTTACATTTATTTTATATTTTTTTTTTAAGCACCGGCAATGAGATCGAACTTCAAGCACGGCTACGAGAGGTATTAGAGTTGGAAGGAATTAATGTGGACGAGTATGTCTTTGGAAGAACAGAAGACATATATGACATCCCAACTGGAAGAACAGAAGACATATATGACATCTGAGTTGGCTGAGCAGTTTAAAGAACAAGAAGCGCGTATTTCAGAAATGTCGACACAGATTACATCCAAGATGGAAGCACAAGGGGAGCGCTTATCATTGGAGGTGGCACAAATGTCTTCTCAGTTAGAAGCACAGAATACTAAAATTGTGCAGCTCTAGGACAAAATGGATGCCGAGATAGAAGCTTTGAGAAGTCGTATACAGGAGTTGCAAATAAATCGCCCAACAGTTTCAGCGAGTAATCCAAAGGTAAAAACACCATCCTTTGACGGTTCTGTTCTTTTCCAGGTCTTTAAGCTACAATTTGAGAAGAACGCAACAGTGAACAACTGGAATGCTGAAGTTAAAGTCGCTGCACTCTTCATGGCATTGAAAGGACCAGCTGCTGAGATCTTACAGACCATCCCAGAGGTCGAACGGAACTGTTATGAAGCATTGATGGGCGCTGTAGAGAGACGATACGGAACCGAGAATAGGACACAGATATACCAAATGGAGTTACTGAATCGCTTCCAGAGGCCTGGTGAAACATTGCAATAGTTTGCGTCGGATGTTGGAAGGCTGCCACATTTAGCGAATGCGAACGAACCCGTGGAATACACTGAAAGGGTAAAGATTCAGAGCTTTATAAGTGGCATACGGGACGTCGAAACAAAGCGAACTACATACGCAAACCCAAAGCCAACATTCGCAGAAACGGTATCACATGCTCTGATTCAAAAAACAGCGTCGCTTCTGTGTAAGCCAGTTTTCAAAGCACGCCGTGTAGAAGTAGAAAGGCCAGAGTGGGTAGACGCAAATTTTAGAAGCTTTAAAAGGAACGCAACAGAGAATAATGGTGCATTCAAATGTTTCCAGTGCGGTAATCCAGATCAAGAGCGAGTCAGATGTAAAGATCGAAAACTTTCCCCAGCTATTGAATGTCCTGTGATATCTGTGTCGCAAATTGGTAGCAAATCGAGTGGTCTTACCGTCAGAGGGAATGTGGATCGCAAAGAACGTGTACTGACTGTAGATACGGGCGCATCTCATTCCTTAAACCGATCTGACTTGGTCAACAGGAGAGTAAAATCGTTACCTGGAGCAAGGTTGCGTACGGTCACTGGCGAGTATAACCAAGTCCAGGGAGAAGTGATATGTGAAGTCTTAATTGGAGAGGTCACAGATCTACACAAATTCGTTGTGCGGAGATCGGTGATGAAGTCATATTGGGAGTGCACTTCTTGGTTGACCATGACATCAGGATCGATATGCGGAGAAAGATTATGTGCTATGAGAACCAGGATTTGCCATTTAACTTCAGTTTAGAAAAAGGGTTCAGCAGTAATCGAGTACTGGTGGAGAAGAGTCGACAAAGACCACGAAAGTCAAAGGTAAAGGTTGATGGAACGAATGGGCCAAACAAGGCAAAAATTCAAAGATACCTGTGAGAAAAACACTGGCATTGACAAACCCTAATGAACGCACTAAAACGACTGAAAGAATTTTTCAAAAAGAACGCAAGGGTGGTTTCAAGCCAGTGCACTCTACTGTTGTGAAACATCAAGACGGTACTGATGATGCAAAGCCAATCCGTCAGGCACAAGCTCTGCGAAGTAATTCACTGGCAAAACAACAGAGTGCTAGGGAACGATCAAGGATAATGAGTAGGAAGATGAAACGCAGGTACGATGAGAACAATAATTCGGAAGGGTTCTTGTAGGGAGATTTGGTACTGTTAAACAACCCTCACCGGCGGAAAGGTGTTCCATCCAAATTTCGGTGCAGTTGGGAAGGCCCGTACAAAGTTGTGAAGAAGATCAGTGATACCATCTTCCGCATAAAAACCATTGGGAAACCAGGAAATAGAAGAGTGGCATATTTGGAGTTGCTAGCGGCGTTTAGATCAGGAAATTTGTCTGATCAGGACGATCAGACTTAGGTGGAGGGCAGTGTTACGAATATTAGCAACACTAAGGGGTACTGTCATCTCTAAGCCGATAATAAGCAGTGACTTGTATGCACATCAACAAATGAATCATTATGTCTACCCATATGTCCATACAAGCAGCGGAGAGAAAACGTACAAACACATGCATATATCTGAGATGATCCCAAAAGTAGGCAATGGTTTGTGCATGTATCACTCACAAATACGCGCGCATATGAGAAGCTATAAACGTAGTAATTTTATAGGAGATAACTAACTAGTAAGTTCTAGAATAGAAAAGCCTAGAAATATGCAATTAGGAAACCAGACAGTATAAAAGGCAGTAACAGCAGAGGCACGACAATCAGTCTGATTTAAGCAAGCTATCAGTTGCGAAGGATAAGTGTTAATTGTGAAGTAGTTTAATAAAGGTCATTTTACATTATTGAATAGTGGAGTTATTTATTCAACAGTTTAGTGATTCGAACGTTGTAGAAGGTTAAAAATAAGAGGATTTGCACAAAATTCGTTACAATACTATGTATCCGGCCCCAGATTTTGAATGGAACCGGGGTCACTTTTTGGTTTGTTGTGAATAAATTTTAATTAATTAAGGGGTTCTCCATACTCCAGAATGTTACCCTGCTTTAGCATGATAAAAACGTCGCTGAGGAATTAAATTTTGAGGAAACTTGCCGGCTGGTCCAAGCGGAAGCTTTGTGAAACTAAGACTGCATGGCCTATAAACGGCATTTGATAGGAATTTGTTAAATTTTAAATAATCTAAAATAACTCACCGCTCACTATGCATCAATAATGGCCTTACCGTTTGCTTTTTCCACATGAACAGCTTTTCTCGGAATTGCACTCTTAGCCCCAATGGTGGAATAGCTACCTTTAAATCTTCCGCTCGTAAATATTTTAAACTTTCGTAAGTCACTTGTGCAGCTGCAATATTAAGAACACAATTAAAATGATACAAGAAATAAGAAACAGCACATTTACCCGCATGTTAAGGGTCAAAAAGACCTTCCAATTCAAAGTCTTTTAGTAAAGCCTTCACCTTTTCATCACCCTTTTCTTCTTACATAAAGGTGGCACATCAGTAATGTTAATTACTTCGCCATCTATTGCATAAATAACTTCACTAAAAACGGTCACACTTTCCATTTAATTGAATTTTCAGGAAATAAAATTATCTAATTAACGCTGTAATGACGCCGAAAGTATAAATCGCAATGAAAGCAAAAAAATATTCACCGTTAGCCGTGAATGTATTTTGTTGTTGCTTTACAACCAGCTGTAAGCAATTCAGTGTCAGATCAACAACGAGGACTATGATTTGACAATGCAGCCATATCTAATTTAAAAAGCATATGTTGAAATGAAACAAGCTACGTTCTGGAGTTATTTTAACAACGAATTATTGTTAAATTGACCATTTTGTATTTAAATCAACTTAAAACATGTTTATTTTAAGCGGTAACAATTTGAATTGAGCTCGAAATTAGACAACAATGCAAAATGTATTGTCACCGTTCGGAGTTATTTTTACGAAATGTTTTTCCCTCAGTGTATTACTTGATAACATAAGGTGAATTATTTTCGAATGATAGATTTCGTTATCAAGTTGTTAATGGACGATTTGCAAATTGAAATTGACTTATGAGTAAGAGGCGCACCAAAATGAACATTTATTTGAAAATTTTTCTCGACCTTTTCTAAAATGTTTGTTTTTAACTTGAGTAGGACTTGAGAAGCATTTAACAAATACGTTCCGATTCTATTTCGTTGCCTTGCAATGACCACGTTAAGTGTGCCAACTCTTCTAAAATGATTGCTACGCCTTTGAGTAGGAGTTGAGAATTATTTAAGAAATATGGTTCAATTCCATTTCGTTCCGCCCATGAGCGATATCAACGTTTTGTTGATCGAACTCTTCCAAAATGATTGTTTTTTACATGAGTAGGAGTTCAGAGGTATTTAATAATGACTTTTTGGTTTCACTTCGTTTCATCTATGTGCAATATCTACCTTCAGTTCTTATGTATTTGAGAAATAATAGTTTGATATTTGAAAATGAAGTTAGTTTCCCAATTATTTTTAAATTAAGTTGCAACAAAAATGTTTATTGGGATCAAAAATAGCGCTAATTGAAGTGCGTTGCAAACAGGGCAGCTCTACTTATACTATATGTACATATGCGTGTTTATAGTTCTCTATTTCCTAGATGAATTTGCTGCTCTAAATGCTGTCTTAAATGTCGTTGTGGAATGTTGCCACAATGAGTACGCAAAGGCAAAGGCTACTCCTGAAGTGTAACTACTACTACTATTCTGTTCACTCAGCTACTGGTGCTACTGTCTATCAGCAGTTTTGCAAATGAGTGTTCGCCTTTTGAACATATTTTGTACACGATTCCCTTGTCTTTCTAACTTCATCGAATTCGCACAATGATTTGCCTTGTCGTTTATGTATGAACGTATGTATATGAAACTGGATTCGTCATATGTTTGCGAATTGGCTTATTTATCCAGTGAATGCTGTTTTTCATATTCACGCTAAAGGGCAAGTCTAAATCGAATATTAGCTTTATCAAGTGCTATTATCCGAAAAGGTTCCTTGCAGGAAAAGTAGCTAACTACAATTTAACTTTAAGTCAGTTTTAAATGAGCTAAATAAACAATTTTGCATTTTTATTTGATTATTTTATTGCAAAGACCTGAAGGTTTTTCTATAGCGATGGTCGAAAAAAATTCAGAGCTAGATACCATTGGATGGCATGACTGGCAAAACGTGGTTCCTTTAATGGCTACGCTGCCTGACTAAGCTAACTGCTTATTTTTAGGACAGTTTTTTCTGTAGAATTCTAGCTGTTTATGCCTACACGGGTTCCGTCAGACAGGTCCTCTTTCTACTTCTCTTTATACCTTAACTGATACTTTGTACCCCTAAGGGTACTGTGGTACAGGTATGCTATTTTCGCATACGGGTCCATTCAGGTGGAACAGGTACTTTTTTAAACAAAATCGGAAGGAAGCGAGGCGTCTTTCCAAAAAAATAAAAATAAACGGAAACACGTTAGTATGAACAGTTGGAGCTACTACGGCAAAAGTGTGATGGTTTGAACACTGGGGTGAGTTCCCATAGAAAACAGTGACCTGGTGACCCATGTCTAGGGAGTGCTTAGATTGCGCGGGGAACAATCTCTTCCTTCTTAGCCGATGACAGCAATGAAGCAGGTAAGCAGCGAACCAGGAAAGATGCTGACCGCAATCCCATAATCTGTTGAGACATTACCTGCTAAAATATTAAAATATTGCACCAATCTGGATTAGCTGTCGCCGCATCAGCCCTCCGACTGATTACACCTTTTAAGTGCGCCCTCAGGTCTGGTAAATCCATCAAAGATATAAAGAGACCATTAAATGAAATGGCACACATCAAAACGTCGTTGATTTTATGCCAAATTTTGTTTGCTGCCTAAATGCCGCTTTGCAACACATAGGGCAACACCACCAGCTCATTCAGAATCGGGAAGCATCCCTCTGTGGCAATAATGGTCGAGAACAAGTTTTTATTTATCACAGGAGAGCAACAAACTTTTCAGCCCTAGCGTTCGTGGTTGTCCTTCTGTAAACTTTTTTTGGGAGAATTCCGCCCCCCACCCGTGGCTTCGCCACTGTGAGGCACACTGCGTTAGAGAAAAGAAGTGAAGCATAGCCTATCGTCAGTTTCTCACTAGCAGCTGAATAACCGAGTGACGTACTTACTTCAATCTTTTAATTTGAACCAGTTCACTTTCCGTATCCTACACAGCGCTAATTTTTGTGTTGGCATTCACGTCATTGGAATTTCTAGAGGCCTCGTCTCCAGTTTCGGTTTCAATTGCCTACGATGTCAGCTCATCTATATGTCAGGCGATAGGCGTCTTGCTTTTCAGCATTTAATGCCTTCTTACGTCCATAAGTTTGTTTCTACACTTAACTTGCGACTTTGCTAATTAAGTCACTTCGATTCATTTCATAGAGTAAATTTGCTTCGTTGATGAGACACAGCCAAAGAAACTGAATGCGATACTTATTTAGTTATGGCTGTCCAGCCCAGCTCTATGCGTTTTTTTCGCGCTTGCTAAGTAATGTTTGTGATTGCTTTTATCTTGTTTCGTACTTAATTATTATTATTTTATCCTCCTTTTCACATTTTTTTTCTGATAATATACAAGTAGGTACATACAGTACAGTCCGAAAGTATTAGAACAAGATGAAAAAATTTGTTTTGTCAGTTTATCATTTATTAAAATATCTTATATATTATTTCTTATTGCTGTTTTTATGTACAGGTCCCTTTTTCGCTCTTATTTGGAATCCAAATCTATAAATTAAGTTGTGGTTGTAAAGATGGGGATTCGTGCTATTAAAATTATTAAATTAATTTGTTAAAAATAAACGATTGTGAGCACACAAAGAAATCTATTTGTACTATGGCACTACTGTGAATATTTGATTAGAACTAACACCGCATTACCGGCAGTTGCCAGCATTCTCCAGATGGCAGCGCAAGCGCATCTAAATTATAGATGTTTGATTAATAGAACAGCTGATTTCTGGTGATATTTGATATGAGACTTTTATATTTGTTGCGCAAGATGCACACGGGTCCGGCACGTTATTCACATAATCGCAGCAGTTTTGTACATTCAACGTAGTTCTATGATCCGAATACACCTTTAATGAATTTTTCTGAAAGTTCCATCAAAAAAATATTCTTGAAAATGGCCACCTTGTGCTTTGATGAATGCAGCGCACAATTTCGGCATTCTTCGATGAGTTTTTGAAGTGTTTGATGTGAAAAGTTTTTCCACGCTTTGTTCAAGCAATCCCAAAGCTCAGGATGGCTTTTTGGCTTTAGATCTCTCACACGTCGATCCAATTCTTCCCACAATTGCTCGTTGGGATTTAAATCAGGGGATTGTTGTGGCCACTTCATTGTATCAATTTCACCTGCGACTTTTTTTCGTTCTAAATAAGAAGTACAATATTGTGATGTATGTTTGGGGTCGTTATCTTGTTCGTAAATGAATCCACGACCAATCAAATTAATACCAGATGGCGTTGGAGTATACTGTGATACTGCTCTTTTTCATAATTCCTTAAATTTTTTTTAGTTGACCAACGCCAGCGTAACTGAAACAGCCCCAAACCATCAATGAGCCACCGTCCGTATGTACTGAATAGAGAGATATTTTCAAAAGTTTGGCTAATTCTTTATAGTTTATCTCCCTGTTTTTTGCAAAATAATGATTTGGGATCGTATTTCTACGGATATTTTCTTTCGTCTGACCATTTTCAATCTGGAAAAATACAATTCTGAGGCTATTTCAACGTCAACATCTTTTTTATCTTGTTCTAATACCTTCCGACTGTACTGTATGTATGTATGTATGCTCGCAGATGCATACTAATATGTAAAGTACAATTATTTGTGTAAATATATTTGTGGGTATATTACAAAAATGGCATTTGCGCCTGCAGCCGTCCGTTATAGGGGCAAAAGTCTGAAATGGTCATAAATGCTTTCAAATAAAGCTACCACATACCGATGCGTAACCAAAGCTATGTGCGATTTTTTTTGCCTTGATCCCATAAGTACATAGGTATGCACATGGATGTATTCACTGATTTTTTTATACTCAGCGTGGTTTGCACACAGAGTATATTAACTTTGATTGGTTAACGGTGATGTCCAGAGAGTGCTTAGATTATGGAGGGAACACTTCTCTGTTCTCCTAAATGGAGGCAGCAGTTCAGCGCGCAGAGATGAAGAACCCGATCCCGCAATCTATGATGATTGAATATATATCCCCCCCGCCCGATTATGACGAAGTTAGAATAGCAATAACCAGATTGAAAAACAACAAGGCCGTGGGCGCTGATGGATTGCCTGCGGAGCTATTCAAGTACGGCGGCGAGGAGTTGGTAAGGCGCATGCAGCAGCTTCTTAGAAAAATATGGGCGGACGAGTGCATGTCCGACGGTTGGAATCTAAGTGTTCTTTGCCCAGTCCACAAGAAGGGGGATACTGCAAAATGCACCAACTATCGTGTAATCAGCCTTCTCAATATCGCATATAAGGTCCTTTCAAGTGTATTGTGCGAAAGATTGAAGCCCACCGTGAACCGGCTGATTGGACCTTATCAGTGCGGCTTCAGACCTGGTAAATCTACCATCGACCAGATTTTCACAATGCGCCAAATCTTGGAAAAAACTCGTGAAAAAAGAATCGACACACATCACCTCTTCGTCGACTTTAAAGCCGCCTTCGACAGCACGAAAAGGAGCTGGCATATAGGCTTTGTCTGAATTTGGTTTCCCCGCAAAACTTATACGGCTGTGCAAAATGACGTTGAGCAACACCATCAGCTCAGTCAGAATTGGGAAGGACCTTTCCGAGCCGTTCTAAACTAAACGAGGTTTCAGACAGGGTGACACCCTATCGTGCGATTTCTTTAATTTGATGCTGGAGAAAATTATACTAGCTGCAGAACTTAACCGCACTGGAACAATATACTATAAAAGCGTGCAATTACTGGCATATGCTGATGACATTGACATCCTCGGCCTAAACACCCGCGCTGTTAGCTCTGCTTTCCCCAAACTGGAAAAAGAAGGGGTAAAGATGGGTTTGATGGTGAATTAGGACAAAACGAAGTACCTGCTGTCATCGAGCAAAGAGTCAGCGCATATGCACCTTGGCAACCACGCTACTGTTGGCAGCCATAATTTCGAAATAGTAAAAGACTTCGTTTATTTGGGAACCAGCATCAACACTAGCAACAACATCAGCACTGAAATCCAGCGAAGAATCAATCTTGCCAATAAATGCTACTTTGGACTGGGTAGGCAATTGAAAAGTAAAGTCCTCTCTCGGCGAACGAAAATCATACTCTACAAGTCACTTATCGTACCCGTCCTGCTATATGGGGCAGAAGCATAGACCATGACAACAGCAGATGAAGCGGCTTTGGGAGTGTTCGAGAGAAAAGTTCTTCGAAAGATTTATGGACCTCTACGCGTTGGCGATGGCGAATACCGAAGAAGATTTAATGATGAGCTCTACGAACTATACGCAGACATCAACATAGTCTAGCGAATTAAAATGCAGCGGCTGCGCTGGCTAGGCCATGTTATGCGAATGAAAGATGATGCTCCGGCCAAGAAAGTGTTTCTATCGGAACCCGCCTATGGAAGCATAGGTAGAGGGCGGCCCCCACTCCGTTGGAAGGACCAGGTGGAAAATGATTTAAACTCCCTTGGTGTAACCAATTGGCGCCAGTTAGCGGAGCGAAGGAGCGACTGGCGCGCCTTTTTGACGGCCATAACCGTTTAGACGGTTAAGCGCCAATTAAGTAAGTAAGTAAGGTTAACGGTTGGTTGTACAGGTATAAAGGAATCGAGATAGATATAGACTTCCATATATCAGAATCATCAGTATCGGAAAAAACATTGATTGAGCCATGTCCGTCCGTCCGTCTGTCTGTCCGTTAACACGATAAATTGAGTAAATATTGAGATACCTTCCAAATTTGGTACACGAGCTTTTCTGGACCCAGCCAGATTGGTATTGAAAATGAGCGAAATCGGATGATAACTACGCCCACTTTTTATGCATATACATAACATTTTGGAAAACGCAAAAAACCTGATTATTTAATAAATAATACACCCAGATTGTTGAAATTTGACCTGTGACCTGATATTGAGACTCTTGATAAAAATATTGAAAAAATTTTTTTAAATGGACGTGGCACCGCTCACTTGTGATAAAATCAATTTTACAAATATTATTAATCATAAATCGTTAAACCTATCCCAATAAAATTCGGCAGAGGCTGCCTTTACTATAAGTAATGCTTTGAAGAAAAATTAATGAAATCGGTTAAGGACTACGCCCACTTTTATATAAAAGATTTTTAAAACAAGCGATATCTTTGCAAAAAAAGCTTTATATTAATGGTATTTCATTTCCCAAGTGGATTTATAACAATAAATAGAAAAAACTTCAAATTTTAAAAAATGGGCCTGGCACCGCCCCTTTTATGACTACGCAATTTTCTATGTTTCGGGGGCCACAACTCGAAGAAAAATTTACATATCGTAATGAAATTGTGTACACATATTTTCCTTATAGCATAAAATATTTCTGGAAAAATGGGCGAGATCGGTTAAAGACCACGCCCAATTTTATATAAAAGATTTTTAAAAGGGTCGTAGACGAAAATAATAAGCTAGGCACCCAGGGGTTTGAAAATTACCCTCTACTAAAGCACTCATCAACAGCTTTCATTTGATATCCATATTGTATAAAAACATTCTAGGGGTGCACGGGTCCACGTTTTGGCCTATACCTCGAGACCCTAATCACCCAGGGGTATGAAAATTACCCTCTACTAAACCACTCATCAACAGCTTTCGTTTGATATCCATGTTCTATACACACATTCTAGAGGTACCCAGGTCCACGTTTTGTCCTATATCTCGAGACCCTAGTCACCCAGGGGTATGAAAATTGCCCTCTACTAAAGCACTCATCGACAGCTTTCATTTGATATCCATATTCCCTACACACACTCTAGGGGTACCCGGTCCACGTATTGGCCTATATCTCGAGACCCTAGAGACCCTAGAGACCTATCCTGTATTTCAAGTTATATCAAACTACACACGGGGTGCCAAACAAATTAAAAATCGGTTCAGTAGTTTAGGAATCCATTGGCCTCAATTGTGTGACACGTGTTTTTTATATATTAAGATGAAATGTACAATTGAAGCTCACGCTGAGTATATAATACTCGGTTACATCCAAACTTAGACACCTTTACTTGTTTTTTTTTTCATTTTAACTGCATAAAATCTTTACAGAAATTACACTTGGATTATAATATAAAAATAAAATATTTAATTCCTTTAATCAAACCGGTAAGCGACTGCATGAATTTAAATAATTATTTCTTTATTATTGTAAGTAGAGATCTACGAAAACAGCTCTTCATTTGGTGCTGGGTTCCTTTCTTCGCATAGAAGGAGCTTACAACAATGCCCTACCGCAACATTTGGATTAGCTGTCAATCCTAGCAAGGCGGGCTGCATGTTGTCTATGTGAAGGTACAATATTAAAGAATTTAAACCAATGGTTCGCATTCCATACCATTGCGCTCTAATCGCGCATGCTAAAGGACAATCACTTTCATTTTAAGATACACCCATAATTAGACCACTCTCTTTTATGGGAGTATTGCTTGCGGTGTCTGACAGGGTCAAGAAGAACCTGAATATTCTAACTTAACTTTTCATTGAAAAATTTAACTACCCTATCTATCACGGTAAGAGACGGTACCAGTTCTAGTTGTGTCCTCTCGCAGTGCTGACACTTTTGATATAATTCCTACGAAATTGCCAGTGCTCCCCTTTGCAGTCCTTTTGAACACGTTCTCAACTGGTTTACTCTTCGTTCTGTGTGTACAAGGGTGGCTACCAACTACGTGGGATTATCACCATTTCGGAGGCAGTCATAAAACGTGTAGTGTGAAACTGTTTCTTAATGCGTCTGTCTCCGATTTTCTTTGCAGAGCAGTTCAATTGGTTAAACAATCCGTGTCGAAAAAATTTGGGACAGTCATGGCGTGGCCTCCCACGACGACAGGCATCTAATACCTTAGCGGGTTTGGAGGCTTAGAATGTACCCGCGACAAATTATGTATAACGCAACGCGTCATATTTTGTCGTATGAAGAAAAATTCGTATGAGCATTCCCTCATTGAAGTGAGTGACAGTAAACCTAGAATGCCTTTGTGAAATTTTTGAGGGGGAATGAGACTGACTGCGTCGCAAATTGTAACGCCGTCATAAATAATATTCAAGTTTAGTAAATAATAATAATATGTTAATATTTTTGCCTTTGTTCATACTTTTATACGTACACAAAGGCTGTTCCGTTTAATTGGTAAATATTTAGTGACTTTTTCAAGTTTTGCTAACAATGACTCACATTTCACTTCTAATTGTAATTTGGTTATGTAAGTGTATATATATGTATGCATATCCTTTCTGTACTTCTTTTGTTGATAACTGACAAAAACATAATTGACATTAAATGTCAACAAACTGTCAACTGTCAAATACCAAATGAAGCTTAGGCAAAACTAATGATAACAATATCTAAGTGAATAAGCTTCTCAAAATATACATATTTACGTTCGTAATTATATTGAACAGGTATAGAATCTCTGCAAAGAAATTATTAGTTGCTAATAAAAACTAAATAATAGTTGACTATTTTACGGGATTCCGGAAAATTACTCACTTATTGTTAACTACAGATATTAACTGGTTGGGAAGTAATGCAACGTTGTCATGGCAACCACTGTAACTCTGAAATTCGTCTGTTTTATATTTTCAACTAGAAGACTCGGCATACGTTGTCCTGCTCTAAATTTGGCCTATCTGCATACATTTTAATAAACTTTTTCCGTCTGACTCTGCCCTCCCCCTCATTACTTTTTCATAATCCTTTTATTCACTCCTCCCTCCATCTTTTTCGCTTCGTCTATCTCCATCTTCGTCTCATTCTATCTCTTTCTCAATCTCCTTCTCTCTTTTCTCTTCCCTCAATTCCTTCTCATTCTTCTGCATCCCTTATTGCCTGTTCCAGAGGGTGGTATGTATTTTATTACAGTCCTGTCCCAGCCCCACTCCGAGTCTAAGTCCCAGTCCTAGTCCTAATCCCAGTCCGTCTCTGGATAATATATTACTCTGTACTAAAGCAGTCAACAACAGCTTTTATTTGATATCCATATTGTATAAACACTGTCTAGGCATTCACTGGCCCACGTTTTGGCCTATATCTCGAGACGTTGTACGTCGATCGCAACCACCGCGTGAGGCTTACGCAACCTGTGTGAAAGTTTGAACAAAATCGACCGACGCATCTCTTCAAACACAGGCGACCAACTAACACACATTTTAGCCTTTCTTTTTATATTTATAGATTTTTATTTTTCCGCCACTATAAAAATTGCACATGGAACAACTAAAGACTCTACTGAATTAAAAAAAATGTCATAGTACCTCTAAATCGAGGGCCAACTCAGACCCCCCCCCCCCCCCCCCCACCCTCTTGACGGGCCTGGTGATGTGCTATACTTGATATCATTCGCTATAATATTTTTTATTGATATGCAGGTTGTTTAATTAAACACCAAGCAATTACACGGAAGTATATCCGCACCAACTGAAAATATGAGTGTCACTGCATATACGTAACATTTTATTATTACGTATAAACAAATAAAAAAAATTGCAATAAAATAATATTGCGACTATAAACTGAGATATAACCTATCCTATCTTTCCAGTTAGATCAAACTACACACGGGGTGCAAAACAAATTCAAAATCAGTTCAATAATTTAGGAGTCCATCGCGGCCGAAAATGTTGTGACACACGTTTTTTTATATATTGATTCGATTCGAGCTCACGGCCAGAACAATAATTTTTATGATAATTATTTTTTTTTTTTTTTTGTATTTTTCTATAATTGAAAATTTATTTTTTATTTTTGGAATAGAAGGTAGACAATTTTTCAAACAACCTTCCATTGCTGCGCAGATATATCCATTTCGAAGGTTGCTAAGCCTTCATCATCAGTACGCCTTAGGCATACTGCGCTTTCCATTTGCTACACAGCGATGGCTTGTTTGACTGATAAATTGCTACTCCTATTCCTCTTTACCAACCATATTTAATCAGCGGTGCTCCATCTGTCATTGTCAATTACTTTTTGACATTTCCTTGTGCCTTTGTTTTATTAATTGGTTTTATATAAAAAATTCTTTATGAATTTCGTGAATAGACTCTATGAAAACTTTTCGAAAATTTCGAACTTTTTAGGAGTTCTCTGAATTTTTGTGAGTATATAATTTTGTAGCACTATCTATTTTCGTCTAATAAAGTACAATTTATAGGTTTATCAAAATGAGCATTGATTTTGATAAATTTTTTTCCGAAGGGTTTTTCAGATTTTCTTCTTTATAAAAAATGTCACTCTTTTTTATGAAGGAATATCTAAATTGCATACCAAAAGTTTAAGAGAGCTCGTTTTGTTTTGCTGATTTTCCGATTGCTTGGATAATTAATGTATATTGGAACGATTTCTGGTCATCCCTTATCAAATTTGGTTTGTAGAAAAACTGGTTTCGCCGTTGCGCCATCATCAGTGTAATTTTTCGTTCTGCGAATTTGAAAGGGATGACGGAAAATCGCTTCAATATACATCTTTTAAGAAAGTGTTAGGAATATACATAGATATACCGATTTGAATTCGCGATGAAAGCGGAACGATTTTTTTTACTCATCCAGCATTTGAGAGATTTGATTTGGCAAGTGAAACGAATCACTAACGCAGGTTACTAACTGGTTTTTCCCTAGTACTCTTTACAGTACCTGTAGGATATACCTTAACAAGCATTAATTGGCGCTTAACCGCCTAAGCGATTTTGGCAGTTTCGTAGCAAGTCATGCTACCACTGGTTCGGAATAACCGACGCCAATTGGGAGCATCAATTTTTCTTCCACCTGCCTATCCTCTTCCTTCATATTTCGATGCTCCGGATCACAGACAGCACCATAAAGCATCCGAAGAACTTTTCTCTCGAGTACTTTAAGACGCATCTCATTTTCCGTTAACAGCTTTCATAATTCCAAGCCATACATAAATGTGAGCGACCCATAAGGCATGATATTTGGTCGTCTTTGAAATCTGATTTTAAGTCGACAAAAATGGTATGTGCTTCGATTAAGTCTTCTCCTGGCGTATCGTGAATATCCGCTCGAAAGAAAATTTACCAGGTCTGAAACCGCACTGATAATGTCCGCAGAAGTCGTTGACTTTGGACCTCAGTCATTCGCACAGTACGATGGCTAAAACCTTATACGCGATATTAAGCTAGCTGATTCCATGAAACTTAGCGCTGTTTCTTATCGATTGGACAGAGCACACCCAAATTTCAATCTGGAGGCATGCGCTCGTCCGACCATATTTTTCGAAGCTCTTTATCAACTCTTCGCCTCCGTGTTTGAACAGCTCGGCAAGTAGTACACCGACAACAGGCGCCTTGTTATTCTTGAGAGGGATATTGCCATTATCACATTCGGGTGCCGGAACATGTTTCCGTCATCAGCGATCACGTTGTGGGGTTTGGCTTCTCCCTCGCTAACTAGCAGTGAGAATAAGTGCTCCCTCCTCAGATGTGACAATGGAGGCCAGTAATCATCAGCTGCTTGTTTCGTGAGCAACTTTTCGGCACCTGCACGCGTTTTTGATGCACAGAGGCGTATACGTATCTTGGCTACAACAAGGTGTTGTCGTTGTGCTTTAAACGCATAGTAAAAGAAATAAAAAAAAATTATAAAATAGTGGAAATATCGGTTATAAGTGGCAACGATATCCCCATATTCTATTCAAGATTGTTATCGAAAAGTTATCAATTTTTAATCGAAAAATTATCGATTTCCTTCCGAAGTATTACAAGTTTTTTACACGCGTGTGATCAATGTGTTTTCGAAAAGATATCGATTGGCTGTAAGAAAGTAATCGACTTGTTCTAGAAAATTTAGCGATTTGCTATCAATTGTTTATCGAAAATTTGTCGACAGTTTGTCAAAAAGGTGTCGATTTGTTATCGAAAAGTTTAAGATTTTTTATCGTTATACTATCTAAAAGTTAAGGGTTTCAAATCGAAGTGTGGGTTTTTAGTTCTCAGCGTGTTAGAGATTTGTTAGCGATAACCCAGTGGGTTTGTAATGAGACAGATAGCAAAAAAACTTCGATATAAAATCGATGACAAATCTGTAACCCATCGACAACAAGCCGATGAGAAATCAATAAGAAGTCGAAGACCAAACCAAAAATTTTTCGGTATCAGTCAAAAATACCAAACTGTTTGTTGCTGGTAAATTTACCTATGTTGTGGTTTAACTTCAACCCCTGAATGAGCTTAAGTCTATTTAAAAACGTTAGTTCTCTAGACGTACAACCACATTGTGCTTCACGAGTACTTAGTTCTCACAACACTTTTCCAGCAGTGTATGAAAAGAACTGCAATATTTTGGTTATTCAATTTTCAATACTTCTAACACTATTTTTTCCTTTTCCCAAGCTCTTTTATTTATTAAATTGCCTTTATTGTGGTGTTGTCATTGTGCTTTAAAAGCATAGTAAAAGAAATAAAAAAAATTATAAAATAGTGGAAATATCGGTTATAAGTGGCAACGATATCCCCACATTCTATTCGGTATTGTTATCGAAAAGTTATCAATTTTTATCGAAAAATTATCGATTTATTTCCGAAGTATTACCAGTTTTTTACACGCGTGTGATCGATGTGTTTTCAAAAAGATATCGAATGGCTGTAAGAAAGTAATCGACTTGTTCTAGAAAATTTAGCGGTTTGTTATCAATTGTTTATCGAACATTTGTCGATAGTTTGTCAAAAAGGTGTCGATTTGTTAACGAAAAGTTTAAGATTTTTTATCGTTATACTATCTAAAAGTTAAGGGTTTCAAATCGGAGTGTGGGTTTTTAGTTCTCAGCGTGTTAGAGATTTGTTAGTTTTAACCCAATGGGTTTGTAATGAGACAGATAGCAAAACAACTTCGATGACAAATCTGTAATCCATCGACAATAAGCCGATTAGAAATCAATAAGAAGCCGAAAGCTCGCGATAATAAACTTGATAAAAAGAACCAATAATTTTTCGGTATCGGTCAAAAATACCAAATTTGTTTGTTGGTGGTAAGGTTACCTATGTTGTGGTTTAATTTCAACCCCTGGATGAGCTTAAGTCTATTTAAAAACGTTAGTTTTCTAGACGTACAACCACATTGTGCTTCAAGAGTTCTTAGTTCTCACAACACTTTTCCAGTAGTGTATGAACAGAACTGCAAAATTTTGGTTATTCAATTTTCAAGACTTCTAACACTATTCTCAAGCTCTTTTATTTATTAAATTGCCTTTATTGAGTAAGTAAACAGAACAGTTCCCTTTTTATAAATTATATTAACATCTCATTAGAAGGTTTGTCTACGCCTTCTAAAGACAATTTCTGGCACTGATGGATACCAACAACAATACAATGGCTATTTTTAGTGACGTTATTCTAGTCTGGTAACAACTTTGTTAGTACAAGTTACAAAAGTATAAAGCAAATTTTACACCACCAAAGTGTTATACTTTTTTTACGCTGCGCTAGAATTGTACAGATATTTTGTTCTATTCTAAAAAGCTGGCAACGCTTCTAGGCAGTATTTCGTTCTTTTGTGAGAATTGTTTTTGTTTTTTTTTTTTTTTGCTGGCAACGTAACTGCGTTACACTTTTTATCCTGCATAAAATGACAGTGTGGCAGTGTAACACTGCTAATAGTTTCGTAACTCTTCAAATTTTTAGCGAAAAAAAATTGAATTAGAGACAATAACTGCTTATGAGTTTTAAAATTTTTATTTTCAGCTGATACACGTGGTTGCCATTTATGCTCTTTTCATGCCATATAAAAGTTACCACTTTTTAGCAGTAGGAGTAGCTCTATTAAGGTTTCCAGCCCCCATCGCGGTAACAAGCACTGGTAATGCTTTACGGTTATATAATTCTCCATTTACAAAGTTACCGGGAACGCTCTAAATAAAGCCATTAGCCATAAAACTATTTATAAAGTAATCAATAAATGACTCACTTTTCGCTTTCATTTGCTATCTACATTGATGTCATTAACGTGGTTTATTTTCCAATGTTGTTGCAAACAATATTACATCAAATGATGTTTGTTGTTGTCTTTTCCGGTTGTCATTGCTATTGTTAAGCCAGCAATAGAAAAGTCAACACCAAAGCTCTACAAGCGACATAATAAAATAAAACTTTTCTACCGGCAACAACCACAAATCAAGTGTAGTTGAAATGCGTCGTCAGAAGAGAACTGCCCTTTGGGGAAAATCACTAGTTCAAAACCGGTGCATTCGGAACCACAACTAGTTCGCAATCTTTCTCTTTTACATGCTTTCAACTGGCGAATTTAACATGGCGATGTCCTAGGCGGTGGAAATTGTACCCACTGCATTACCTCTTCTCCAGTTCCGAGCTATGTAAAAATTTCCAATTTAGAACTAGTTACTTTATTGGCACTTTTCGATAGTTTCGATAGTGTAAAGATTTACAGTTTATTATTATTTATTAAGACAGAGGTAAGACAGAGTCTTTTAACGTGCCGTACTTGTTCTTTTCTTGTTAATATTTCGTAGGCTCCGAATCGGACTGAAATTCTACATGTTGCTTTTAGTATGATATTACCCCTTTCTGCAGTATTTCCGAACCAGTAAGAAAGTGTGGGAAATATGACATACTCATAGTCGAAGCGCCTTAATCTGGTAGCAGTTTTTTTTTAGCATATTTTTAAAATTTATGTTAGATATGAAATACAAAAATTCAAATTCTCGAAATTAAAACTAAAGAAAATCTAGTTACCAACGGACTAGTACTTATTCGGCACCTTAGGTCTAGTTTCAAAACAGAAATTTGTATCACTAAGTACTGACTTTCCTTCAGGGTATACTTTCAAATGGCACACTCAAATATGTTGCGCTTCCGTCGTTGCAGCTCAATCAAATGTCATTTTGGTTATTTTTTTTACTTATTCGTAAACTGTTCTTAATGTTTTTTATATTAAATCTTTAGTGAAATTATTATATTGAAATAAATAACTAGTAGTGTGGGTGAAAATTTAATTTAATATATCATTAAAATTTTCTGGTACTAAGCATTCACCTTTGCTATTAAAACTACAAGGATAAGTATATTTGTTATTTTTTTTTTTGTTGCTACAGTCTGTAGCTGCGAGCCTCTCGCGGTGTAGGACTCCCTTTTTCTCTTGCTTTGCTAGCAACAAAAACATAACCTCCCATGGCATGCGCATTTTCTACACCTGGGACCGCGCTTAGCATAACTTTGAGAATGTTCCTTGCGTATCTGCTGACCATGTCCTCTCTGTAACTTCCGCAAGTCATATTATGAGTGACACCACCCGGGAATAGGTCGCCTAATGTTACTTCCACCCTCTCTGTTGCTGTGCGAAGTGATCGCATTCAAAAAGATGTGGCGTGCGTCGTCTATGAGCTCACAGTATACGCAAATCGGATTTTGAACCTTGCCCATTCTGTAGAGATATTCCAAGAAGTAGCCTTTGCCACTTAAAGAAAGTTTCCACTTCAGAGATAGTTGATATAGTAAGTAAGTTTAAAAATAAAATTGGAGGGAAGAAACTTGTGTCGGAAGGAGTCGTTAAAGATTCCATAACGTATACAGGTTTTTTCTATTCTCAGCTTGTTAATGAGAGCTTAGATAAAGGTCTCGTTCCTAGTTTATGGAAATCTTCTATAGTTGTGCCATTAGAAAAAGTGAAAAATACCATAAAAGCTGAGGAGATAAGACCTATTAACACGTTACAATGTGATGAAAAAATTTTGGAAACAGTGGTAAAAAATCAGCTGGTAAAATATTTAGAAGATAATGTAATTATTATACCTCAACAATCTGGTTTTCGAAAAAAACATTCATGTGAAAGTGCTTTGAATTTGGTTTTAGCTAACTGGAAAGAAGATATACAAGCTACAAAAGCAACAGAACCGCGCTATGAGATTCATTCTCAAAAAACGGTATGACACACCTATCAGAGACATGCTATGCTCTCTTAATTGGCTTAGCATTAGACAGCAACTTTTTTATTATACCATAAAATTTATTAAAAACATAATAGAAGGAACTTTGCCTGCGTATTTGAGGACTAATATAAAATATGTAAAAGATGTGCACTCTGTAAATACTCGTAATAAAAATGATTTTAATCTGCCGGCTTATAAAACTGAAGCAGACAAATGTAATCTGTATTATAAAGGTCTTAAATCATATAATGAACTACCGATTGATATTAAATCATGTCATTCTAATAAATTTAAACAAAAATTGTACAATTATTGCAGAACACTACCAATTTAGTGCTGGACAGGCGGACTTCCATAGCATCGATAGAAGTGCAGCGAAACTATACTGCTGTGTAGCGCCAAGACTTCCAAGCTCTTGTGCGCATACAAAAAAGGTTGCCGAAGCACATACTGAAACGCATCACTCGATTAACTCAGTGCATCGCCGTGCAGATGTTGCCTTCGCGCTTTACTAACATGCGTAAAATGCCTACATACTACATAATCACAACGCTTTGTTCGCATGATCTGGAAGTCTCCCATCCATAGTACTACAAGGTAGGACATAGATGTAACTATTCTAGATTGCATAGTCCAGAAGACAATTATAAACATGTAAAATAGATTTAAGTTAGGCTTAGGAAAGCCGTAATAAATAAATACATTATACATTAAAAACTGCGTCAGGTAGAAGTCGACCTTTCCATGTGTCCGCTCTAACCATGGCCCCACCGCGGCAACTAGTTCTCTGGTCCACTTGCCTGCAGCACAGCAGCTCCATTGCTGTTTCCAGCGTCTGATAGATTTTTTATACCTTTCATGAAAATGAAATGGTATATTAATTTCGTCACGAAACCCAAAATTGTAAGTCCTTAAAGGAAAATAGATAGACCCACCATTAAGTTTACCGAAATAATCAGGTTGAAGAGCTGAGTTGATTTAGCCATGTCCGTCTGTCTGTTCGTATGCAAACTAGTCCCTCAATTTTTGAGATATCTTGATAAAATTTGGTGAGCGGATGTATTTGGGTGTCCGATTAGACATTTGTCGGAAGCGGCCGGATCGGACCACTATAGCATATATCCTCCATACAACCGATTTTTCAGAAGAAGAGGATTTTTGTAATATCTTACCCAATTTAACAGATTGAAGCTCCAAACTTCACCATATAATTTCGTATATTGCACATATTGTTGCCTGAAAAAATTGATGTGATCGGTCGTATATATAGTATATATCCCCCTCAACCGATTGTTCAGATAAGAAACTTTTCGTAATTACTGCCCTATTTTAAGAGCTAGAGGCTTCAAATTTCAACGAATGCTTACGTATATAGCATATATTGTTGTCTGAAAAAATCATAGAGATCGGCGGTATATATATTATTTACTTCATATAAACTGTCATTTTTGCCCCTTTTTTAGGGCTAGAAGCTTCAAAATTCATAACATTTCATCAAATAACAATTTTTGTTGTTATATCGGCCTACTGATTTGTAAGATCGCGGGTTCGAATAGAGCTCAAGGCCTAACAATAATTTTTTATCATTATTATTGTTATGATAAATTTTTTCTTAATTGAAAAAAATTTTAAATTAGAATAGAAGAAAGAAAAAATTTAGACAACTGCCAAAGTTCGTTGTATAGATTCATTTCGGGAACTGCTAAATTCCTTCATCGGCAACGTTTAGGCGCCGCTGCTATAACCATTCAGCCATCACAGCGGTTTTTTAAAAAAAATATATTATAACAATAATAATGATAAAATAATTATTGTTAGGCCTTGAGCTCGATATTAACTCGCGATATTACAAATCAGTAGGCCGATATAACAACAAAAATTGTTAATACATCCCAGAGCACGGGGAAAAAGTGTCAATCAAATATGACACTATGGCATCATCGCCATAAACAAAGTCCAATTTTCACAACTATTCTGTAACAGATGTCGCAGTGCTGTGAATATCAATTGGCAAGAACCAGAATTGAAGTAGGAATAATGAAGACAAACAAAAAACCGCTGTGATGGCTGAATGGTTATAGAAGCGGCGCCTAAACGTTGCCGATGAAGGAACTTAGCAGTTCCCGAAATGGATATATACAACGAGCTTTGGCAGTTGTCTAAATTTTTTCTTTCTTCTATTCTAATTTAAAAATTTTTTCAATTAAGAAAAAATATATTATAACAATAATAATGATAAAATAATTATTGTTAGGCCTTGAGCTCGATATTAACTCGCGATATTTCATCAAATAGTTACGTCTACGTCATATATTGTTGAAATACGTGATTCGTAGTCATAGTTTTTACACGCAGACCACAAAAAACCTGAAACTTTGCATCCTCACACAAAGTACCTACCTATTTATTATTTTATATTTATCTTAAAAATCGTTTAGGTATGTAGACCTGTTCACTAGATATTTCTTATCTTATACATCCGATTATTCGGAGATTATGAACGGGATAAGATTATTGTTCAGCCCCATTCATGAAAGGTATGAAGTCTTCGGCATAGCCGAAGACAATCCCGTCCTTACTTGTTTTTTCCTGCAGAAACACCTCTGCGCACTTCGTCTAGGGGGACAAGAATAAGTACTACTTACTTTTAAAATACTTTCTTTTAAAAAATAGAAAAGAGGACTTACATTGAAATTGCACTTTTAAGAGGAGAATTGTGGTGTATTTTCGTGGTATCACATTGGGGCTAATATCACTGGCCTAACTGTACACTCGCGCAGCCATTTCAACCTAACCTAACCTTATGTGTTGAGTTGAGTACTCCCATAAATCATCAACATTAATAGTTTGAATCAAAATAGACTCAGATTTCAAGCAAAAATTAAATTTATATTGCTTAAGGGCGTGGCCCAACACCATTGACACATTCAGTATATGTGAGGTTTTTATTTACCAGCCAATTCAACCTTACCACAACTTCAGAAAATTATTATTGTACTGGGGCCGATAGGCTTCGTCTGTGCCTTAAACCTGGTGACATCCACCATCCTGATTGAAAACCACGCAAGCCTGATTCGTAGTTCTTACGCGCACACCTTCTGTCTGAATGCATTAGTCAACCAAACAGAATATGAGATACCAGCGATCACGGAAAAACGCTAAGTGCGATGAAAGGTCCTTTTAACTTGACCATAAAGAAGGCAAAACCATCCAAAGCAGTTAACCAGCACGGGATTTTAGCCGGTACTAAAACGCCTATACAATAAAGGATTCAGTAACTTAGCGCATGATTTCAATATGACGTAGTTGCCATTTCTGAAATAAATTGCGGACTTAAGTAAACCACAGAATAATACTGTTTGCGGTGACCTGTCGAAAGCCTTCGAAACAGTCAAACATGGTATGTTACTTTAAGGCATTAAAGGATCTAGAGCAGCTAAAATGAATATCAGTTTTTATCATTTTCTTTAGTTCATATTCCTAGTTTGTCCAGCTGGCTCACTTGACATTACTTGATATTATAAACGATCTCACCTACGACGTGAAAAAAGCAAATTTTAGAACTATTAGATATCCGTCGATGGCATTACGCTCCCTACTGTCATAACCCCAAACAATTTCACATAACGTTCGACAGTGACTCACACTTCGAGAGCATACAGCCGCAATTCCATATACTGTAGAGAGCGGCAACAAAATCCTAAAGTTTCCCGCTGGCTTCTCTTGGGGCAAAGACAAAAAATCGCTACTAACTAATAAACCAATTGGCCAGCATCTCATATAAAACGTGCTCCTGGTATAGTCGCTGAGCTAAAAGTTAAGGAAGCTGCAGACATTCACGACATCGCGCCCAGAACTATCACGGGACAATTGAACATCATTTATATAACGAGGTGAAAATACTACCCATAAAAAAGAGAAATTGTATGTCCAAAATCGGTTTAATTTCCGAGGAGTGTTCTGGTAAGAAAGAAAAAGTAAGTACCCTAAAAGTATAGTGACCCATGGCCAGTCGTACCTCGATTACACAGAGAACTTCTGTGCCCACTAAAATATAGGTGGCGCTCTAGGAAGAGTCTAATGTTGCCCTATCCGACTCTAATGACTGTCTGCAAAGCACTTCACACAGTTTCAATTAAGATAGTTTTGCTGCAAAAATTGAGTTAAAGTTATTTGGAGACCTCTGTATTTATACACAAATATGCACACTTCCCACTCGAATCAACAAATAGTTTGTAAATATATTAGTCAATAAACGATACCGGATAGATAAATGAATTTGCTACTTAAAAATTATTTTGCTGCATCAACTTTTACAACTTGCACCTTACAACATACAAAAGCATGTCATTTCCGTATCCGCTTATCTTTTTTTCACTTTGGGAACTATTCACCACTGCAATAGGGCTTGGTTCAAAGACTTCGTGTGTTAAGTTTTTCTTAACGGTTTTTATGCTTTAAGCATTTGTATGTATGTAAATGTGCATAATATAGCTGTTTAGCTTTCGTAACACCAACAATGACAATATGTACTCGTACCTACCTTTTGAACTTTTCTTGCTGCTTTGTCGCTATTTCACAACAGGGCAGTAATCTATTGTTGCAACTTGCAAATTATCACACAACAACAAAACTTTATAACTAATGTTGTCTAATGACATGCGCTGTGACTATAACTATATATGTGTGCGTACGCGTTAGGCTGGTTCTTTTGTCATGTAAACATATTTTCTTTTGAGGATTCTGATTTCGCTGTGATAACTTCCAAATATAACTAGAGTTACGAGAGCAGAACAAGAAGAAAAAAAACTCGATTATTTATTGAAAGCTAACCAATTAAAAAAAAAAATAAATGTAAGGCGCGATAACCTCCGAAGAGATCTAAGGCCGAGCTTCTCTTCCAATTTGCGTCGTGCTCCTCTTGATTTTCCCTACAAATTGGCCGGACGGGACCTACATGTTTTATGCCGACTCCGAACGGCATCTGCAAGGCAGATGAGTTTTCACTGAGAGCTTTTCATGGCAGAAATACACCCGGAGCGCTTGCCAAACACTGCCGAGGGGCGACCCCGCTTAGAAAAGTTTTCTTCTAATTGAAAAACCTTATTTCTAAAATTTTGATGTTGCTTTGCCCGGGAGTTGAACCCAGGGCATACGGTGTGATAGGCGGAGCACGCTACCATCACACTACGGTGGCCGCCAACCAATTACACACAGACAAAGTCGTCCACCTGAAAGGACGGGTACCGGTGTGTATACGTAACATTTTTTTCAATTTGATGTAGAAGAGCTACTTACACACAAACATACAATTGAAGCTAATATCTGCGTTTTAACAAGGGACTCGAAAAAAGAAATAATGTTAAGGACACTCCACGAAAACTTTGGGGAGTGTTATCGCTGTTGATAGTCCTATGTCAAATATAGATGCGGAACGTTCTGGTAACAAGCATCATTAAGGTATAAGTCCGACCATCTCGGGAACATCTTAATATGATCACATTGAACCTTCCAGACCGTATGAAACGACGTGAATAAGAACACCTTCATTTACGAAGTACATAGGCCCTTACAGGCTACAACATCCAAATATTGCGTTAATGTTCCAAAGTCAAAATATACAGAGATCAGTATTTCATTCTGCACTAAGAGAACGCATTCACAACTATCGAACATATCAAAATGAGAAGAGGTTGAATGGTTTTGCCTTGGTTAAAAATTGGCAGTCTGACTGTGTATGGATAAAAAAATTCAAATCGTTTATAACTTCGGCAAGCTACACCTCAATATTGTGTGCCTAGCATGCGCCATCAACATGCTGTTTACTTCGATCCGGAAATAAGTACATCCCACAGGCTGCAAGATTTCTGAAGCGTCTTCCAGCCAAAAATTTTAGTTGTGAAGAGAACACCAGAAATTCCGGAGGAAGCATGGTTAAGCTGCAGTCGCGTCAACATATTTTAATGCATTATCGGGATTTCCTGTTATTTCGCACATTCTGCTACTGTTCGTATTGCTGAACTGCCGAATAAATAACTCCAATATTCAGTATTGAAATATGGTCTTTATTTAGTCTACTTTGGTAGTACAATTGTACTTCGAAATCATGTATTTCACAAAAGCGTGTATAAATCAAACTGATTACGGATTCCTTAGCTTGCGCTGCTTTTATACTCTCCGTTTTCTCGTTCACCCATTTCTCATAAGGTCTAATCAATTCGCGAACAATTGTATCTCATGCTTGGTTACCAGCTATATACATGTATATTTTTAGATTATGCTTTTCTTATAGCCATATGCGTGTGTATGTGTGAGTAACAACTGCGGCTGATTAATAAATGTGTGTTTCAGATATCTCTTTGTTGCCTTGTACATAAGTGTTGCCATTTTTGTTGTTGTGATTATTTACTAAAAGCATAGCTATACTAATATTCGCCACAATATATATTGATAGTCAGGTGGCAATTAAGGCAATAATCTCACACAGTACTTCATCAAGAAGTCTCCTGAAGTGCAAAAGAGCGTTGGAAAAACTTCTCTCAGACCGAAACATACATAGAAAGAAATAGAAGAAAACGAAAAGGTAGATGAGTTGTAAAGTAGGGTGCAGCGTTCGGTGAATTGACGGTAGACGTTCCATCAAATATGCTGGCACACATTAAACATTATACACTTTATTATTTTGTTTTATTAAGCGCACTTTCACCAAATTTTATATTTTATAATTTATTTAGTTTATAGTTTTGAACTCCGCTTTGCAAATAGAAATGAAAATAGTAGTCACAAAATTGATTCTGAATTCTTTCAGTTGCAGCTTAGCTCATTTTCAATTTCTTCTCTCACATGTAGTTGCCACACTTGATTGTTTCGAACAAAACTTGTAGTATAAATGTTTGACATAACATTTTAAATAGATAACTTGTAGGTTATAGAAAAGTAAAGAATCAAATCGCAGGAAGGTAATTCACCACTGGAGTAACTTTACATGTAATTCGGCAAGTCTAATTTTCGTAACACTTTTAGTTGAAACGATTCCAAAACAAATCAAACTTTTATGTTGTCGGAAACATCAACATTAAAAAGGATGTTTTTTATTACCTTATTAGATTCGTTCGCGTGAGTGAAAATTCGTAAAAACTTGAACAAAATGTTACTAACTTTGGAAAAATCCTCTTCGTTCAAACAAAACTTTTCCAACAAGAGGGCGCAATTTTGTATTTCGCTTGGAGGAGAAGTTGCAAAATTGTACCCGATAAATAGGTGTCACGGTATCTCATAATTTTTTGCACAGTAAATTCAAAACAGGGTTTTTCGTTGTATATTGATAACTGAAAAACTAGTTTTTTGTTGTTTTCCCATTTTGTGTGTTTTTTCGATTTGTTGCTTTTCTTATTTTGGTGTTTTTTTTTTAACAAGTGGTACCATCGTCCTAAGTACAAATTAGAGAGCGCAGTGAGCGTAAAATTCTCTTTGAAATTTGCTCATGTATTGACTGTTTATCGCTGTTGAAATGACCAGTGAGATCAATTGTGTTAACAGAAAAATCAGTTAGATTGATTAGGGATCTGTCAATTTTACAGAATTTTGTTAACTTATTAGCGACAATTTCTCTTCTGTTGAAATGACTAAACCAATTTGTTCGCTTGATAAAGAACTTTGTCGAATTAACCATAATTCGATCAATTTCACCGAATCTTCGTTAAGTCAAGAACAACAGAACCTATTTGTTGATTTTACTAGCACCATTTCTTTCAGTGTATTGACCGACCAGTTCAACCTTATTTATGCCATCGTATTTTCTAAATTGTTGCAAAGCATGGAGATTTCATCAGTTAAAATTGCTTGATATACCTCTTTCTGAAAATATATTGTCTTGAGAAGTCGCAAAAATTTTAGAGATATATCCAAAAGCAATTTCAAGTTCAATAAAAAGCAGACTTATGGGGCGAATAGTTATTTTTTTTAATTACTTCCTATTACATTTGTACTTTTAGAAGGACACGGCGTACTTAGTACTAGTACTTGGGTGTGAACACTTGTGGCTCCGAGGAAAAGTTTTCCTCCTTTTGCTATGAAAACCGCCGTTTTGAGATAATAAACTTAACCGATGTCTATAAAATTTTTCACTAGCCAGTTGAGAATTACAAACGCACTCAATGGCTAATAGAGCAAACGATAGAATATGTTCACATATCATTCATTTTGTTTTGTTGATTTCCTGGCAGGGTGGGTAATTGATGTACCTACATATATTGAAATGATTTTATGTCATCCCTTGAAGACAAACCGGGTTCGGCGTTGCGTCATCATCGAATGAAAAATTACACTGATGATAGCGCAACGCCGGAGCTGGTTTATTTCCGAACCAAATTGACAGCGGATGACTAAAGATCATTCCATTATACATCAGTTCGCAGCTTAATTCATTTAAGCAACCCTAATGGACATATGTATGTATATACATAAGTACTTTGTATGCTGAAAGGGAAGTTGGCAATTCTGCCAGCAACATCCAAAAACTTGAACAGTGCATTGTTATTGTTATAAAGTGTTAAATTCAGACATGTTAGAGCATAGGTAGCAAACTTTTGTGTATAATGCATATATTGTGTGAATGTATTTTATTCTTCTAGGACAAATATTTGCCCAGACATATGCTGATATGAGAGCTCGTATATGTCGCAAAGGTAAACAGTAAGGATATAATGCACATTTCAACACATCCATAGCTACGTACTCGTACTTCGAAAATCTATCGCAGTCCGCAATTGTAAAATTCAGTACCCAACTTTAAAGAAAATGAGCTATGTATATAACAAAAGTACTTATAATCTGTAAAGGTGTAGCCATTTTCTTGTTGCGAACATAATTTAAAAACTTTTGAACTGATTTGAACACTATTTCTAAGTATCCCATTGATTGGCTCCATGTTAAGCTGCAGAATGATCACGTAGCAATGGGGTCTAAGCGAGGCCACAAAACCTGTAAACAAAGAAACGCTGCAGGATTGGGTAATATCACTAATGTTGTGGACGCTGGTCATCAACCAATTGCTTAGGCGGTTCTTCAAAGGACAAGTCAAACTCACGGCGTATGCGGATGTAATTTCATTCATCAAAAGCAGCAGATGTCTACCAACAATTAACTCTCTGATGGATCAGGCGCTTAAGGATGTGCATGCCTTTGCTTCTGTAGTCGGGCTAACCGCCGAGGCTTCAGGCCTCGAAGCACCTTGACTACTGGCCGTATTGCTATAACAGTAAAACGCCATCTAAAATAGGGCAAAAGCACTACATGGTCACGTGTCAGAGCTTCGAAAGATATATTGGGGCCATAATAGAGACGGAGGGTTGAATCAAGGGTACGGAAATGGCAGAACATACTATACACGTGTATACCGATGGTTCCAAATGGTTATGAATGATGTTTCCTGTGTCGATGCCAAAATCATTAGATCTTACAGGCTACCAGGCGAGAGTTGTAGCCGTGAAGAAAGCTGCAGAAATTGTAGAGGAGGCGTGCTTAAGCTGCAAGGCATTAACCTCACACATTACTTCATCAAGAAGTGTCCTTGAATGCAAAGTAACATTAGAGAGACTTCGCTTCGCTACCCAAGGCTGTCGGTTCTATGTACCGGAGCGACTCGGGATTTTAGCCGACCGTGACAGTCCTCATTTCAGTGTAACTCCATTTAATTTGTTGCGTCCCTCCCACAAATTGTCATCCTCCCAGCAGCTCCTTGCAGCGGGACTGCTCCTTATTCTCTTGCTCCGGGAAGGTATCGAATCCAATCCGGGTCCGTCTCCTGACCCCGGTCCAGAGAAATGGTTTTGCTGCATCTGCCGGAAAAGAATCTTTTTAGGACGGTCATACTCTGTTCAGTGTGTCTCGTGTAAGGGATGGTTGCATCGGACAGATTGTTCTGGGCTTGATCCCAAAACCCGGCGTCCACGTAACTTTTATAGATATTTTTGTGGTTCCTTGCTCTTCACGTCCAAGGGCATCCCGTAGTCTACACCTTAGCGCCCCACTACCTTCCAGCAGCCCAGCTGCTCAGCAAGCCACAACTAGTACCCACTGCTGCTCGCACCCCGCGGCGCCAACAACTCAAACAGCTGCTACCACTTATAACTACTAACTTCGTAGTAGAGTCGGTAGCAATGCTGAGCATCAGCCCTTGCCCCCGTCTTCTCCCCCCCCCCCCCCTCTTTTCCGGCAGCAATCGTGTAGGTCGGGGAAACAGACTCTTATTCCTTAACCCCGTTTGCACCGTTTGCCAGCACAGAATATATATGTTTGCGACATCCGCCCAATGCAGCTCCTGCCTTGGGCGGTGCCACTTTCCTAGATTTTCTGGTCTCCGCGACGGCAACCCGCCGACGCGTTTCATTGCGCCATGTTGCCAGGTCGCAAAACCCAATCTACCGGGTACCCCAATGCTTGCCCAAGGACGCCCAGTCCCACGGCCACAACAGCAGTTGCGTTCTGGCCTTCCTCAACCCAGGCGAAGTCACCCGTCACTTGCTCCCAGAGTGGCGACGTCTCCCCCTATGCACTTCAGAATTCTGCAGTTAAACTGTAATGGATTAACTGGGAAGATCACGGAGATAGTCGATTTCATGAAGCGGCACAACATCCGCATTGCTGCGATTCAAGAGACTAAACTCACAGAACGATCTGCACTGCAAAGATCGCATGAGCGGAAATGGAGGCGGCCTCGCGTTTATTATACACCACTCTGTGCAATATCATATATTTGATCCTGGCATCGACCGCAGGGACAATGTCTTAGGACGTCAAGGCCTACCTGTCCGGTCAGGCGATGCAAACCTAGAAATCATCAACATCTACATCCCTCCTGCCACCTGTTGCCCCAGTAAATACAGCCCTAATATTAGCGCCTTACTCACTGGCAACAATCGCATTATCTTAGGCGACTTTAATGCCCATCACGATCTATGGCATTCAAACTTGCGGGCGGACAGTAGGGGTGAGATGTTGGCGGATCAAATTGAAGAAACGACGTTCTGCGCAATAAACGGAGACGCCCCCACACGTATGGTTGGAAGCTGTCACAGTTCGCCGGATATCTCAATCGTGAGCGCAGAACTCGTAAACTGGGTCAACTGGCAGCCGATGGTAACATTGGCATCCGACCACCTGCCTATACTAATTTCGTTCGAGCGTACCGCCGACTTCATCGCTACAGAAAAACGCACTTTCATAAACTTTAAAAAAGGAAAGTAAGAGGAATACAAATCTTTTACAGACAACCTCTTTGCTGCCCTCCCTATCCCGACTGATGCCCGCCAAGGGGAGCGCGCTTTCCGCAAGGTCATTGAATCCGCTCGGCACTTTTCATTCCCGCCGGGAGAATTCCCGAAATTCGGTCCCACTTCCGGGCGGAGGCCGCAAATTTAGCGAGAGAACGTAACCTTATAAGACAGCTCGATCCAGGCGGCCCCCAAATAAGGGACATAAACCAATGCATCAGATTGCTTGTCGATGAACACAAGCGGGCGAAGTAGGAGGAGCACCTAAGAGGTTGTAACCTCTCTGCCGGTGTGGGTAAACTTTGGTCCACCGTAAAGTCCCTATCGAATCCGTCTAAGCACAATGACAAAGTTTCCATCGCCTTCGGCGATAAAGTGCTGTCGGATTCCCGTAATGCATTCTACGGTCGACAAAGATAGACGGAGGGCCAACAGACACGCACATAAACATAAATTCAGCGCGTCACCAATTACCATCACCGCCATAGAGTTTGAAGATGCCATTGGTCACGCTAAACCATCCAAAGCAGTGGGCCCAGACGGCATAGCCATGCCGATGCTTAAAAGCCTAGGGAAATAGGGTTTCAAATACTTAGCACATGTCTTCAACATGTCTCTTTCCACCTTTGTCATACCCGGAAAATGGAAAATGGCCAAGGTGGTCCCAGTACTAAAGTCTGGGAAACCAGCTAACATAGGAGAGTCGTATCGTCCGATATCTCTCCTATCGCTAGTAGCAAAGACGCTTGAAGCCATTTTGCTACCCTACTTCCAAGCAAATCTGCAGCTAGCCTCTCATCAGCATGGCTTCAGAAAACTGCATAGCACCACCACCGCGCTAAATGCCATCAACACCCAGATAAATTGCGGTTTAAATCAAAGCCCCCACATTATCACCGACTAAATCTTCCGCGACCTTATTTACAACATGGACGTCCCAAATGTCGACCATTTTGAACATCCAAGTCGATGGCACTACGCTACCGACTGTCCTACACCCCAAAATCTTGGGTGTGACGTTTGATCAGGATCTACATTTTGGTGAGCACGCAGCCGCAATTGTTCCGAGAATCCAGAGCCGTAATAAAATCCTCAAATTCCTTGCTGGCAGTACCTGTGGAAAAGATAAAGGAACGCTCATTACGCGATACAGAGCAATTGGCCAGCCGTTTACGTGCTACGCGTCACCCATATGGTCGCCAAGCCTAAAAACTACCCACTGGAAGAAGCTACAGGCCTGCCAAATACTGCTCTCAGAATCGCCACGGGCTGCCTTCTTATGTGTCCAGAACACCATCTACATAATGAGGCGAGAATACTCCCCATCAGGGAGAGAAATGAGATGCTAACCAAACAGTTCCTGTTGAATACCCAGAAACCTGGGCATCCAAACAGACATCTGATTGATGAGCCAACACCGCCTAGGGGCTTAAGGAGTCATCTCCGTAAGCATTTTGAGGAAATACGGCACCTGGGAACCCAGTCGTATGAAGCAAAAAAACACAAGCAGGTCCTTGGTGAACTCCATAAACAAGCGTCGGACCTTTATATCAGGAATTACCCGGTGAATCCAGTACTCAAAGAAAAGTGCCCAAAACTTGTGGACGAGGAACGTATACTCCCCAGGGAAACGCGTGTCACTCTTGCTCAACTTCGTTCTGGATACTGTAACAGGTTAAACTCTTACCTATACAGAATCACCCCCGACATACAAAATGTATGCCCCGCTTGCAATGTGTCCCCATATGACACCAACCATGTCTTTAATTGTAAGGTGTAACCAACGCCTCTAACACCCCTTTCATTATGGTCCACTCCTGTTGAAACAGCAAGTTTCCTTGGACTCCCGTTAGAGGATATTGATGACAATTTGTGATCGGTCGCGACTGTTAGGTGGGGCGAAGCACTGCTACAACAACAACAACAGAGACTTCGCTTAAGCCAAACAATACATTAGTACCGGGTTTTCTATCATAAAATAATATAAGGTAACGAAGAGGATGACGAGTTGCCATGGGAGGATGCAGTACTAATTCGATGGTTGATGTCGTTTGGCAGAACTCAAAAGGAGACAAAAGTTGCATATGAACCATCGAGCAGGAAGGGCATGGACAGAAGCCCAGGCTGCAAAATTTTTAAGATCATAAGCAAACCTTACGATAAAGAATTCACAAATTTGGTTATATCGCTAAAGAAAAAAGCATTTAAGCTCATGATAGGCATACTAACTGGACACTGCCTTCGTGTGTCACACCTCATCAGTAACAGCAGACATAAAGAGTGCGAGCTGCAGGAAGAGACGGTTGAGTACGTTATGTGTTCGTTTCATACGCTGGCGAGATCAAGGCTCCAGCTAGTAGTGGCGACAGTGTTGCCAGACTTCGAGGCAGCAATTAAGTTAGGTCCTAGAAAACTTCTAGTGTTCGCCAAGGGGACAAAGTCATTTTATAACATTAGTCCTGGTACGTTATTGGGTTTCTTACGTTTGGTCGTTAAACAAACTCTGGTGAAACCTTAGACATATTCACTCTATGTGAGGTCTTTATTGACCGGACAATTCCAGCTACGTTATCAAGCCTTTTTTAAAAAGGTTTGAAAATTTGTCGAAGCGAACGTTATGCCTAGCTGTTCAAATTTTAGTCTAACAAATTCCAACACTTGTGCAGATCGAAAGTCTACCTGACATTTAGAATATTTGTTTCTGAAAGAAAAATTGTTTTTTTCCCCTTACAAAAATATTGCTTAATGCTCAAGGTGTTGGCGGGAAGACAAGGAGTATTTTAAGTCAAAAAAGCTAATATTTGTAATACTTCTGCGAATGGGTCCATATAATGTATTCTTAGAGGCATTAATATAATTGGAGAAGGTTTCTAACCGACTTCTTAAAGCTTCATTCGAAACATTCTAGTTCATTTCTGTGGATATTTTTTTGTGTTTTTGTTATTTTTAACAAAACACAGCTCCTTCGTGTAAATTAAAACAATATAATAATTAAAAAGAGTTTTAAGTTTATTACGACAGTTACAAACTCAATTAACTGCCAATCACTGTGGTTCACTTGCTAAGCAACCTCCCTAATTTTGTGTTTGTTTTGTGTGGTAGATATACGAAAGAGGAAAAGTTTTATTAATTTTATTTTCAAACAGGAATTCATCATAGTGTTTTAATTAAAAAAGTAGGTTGCCTTGGTCTCCACTCTTCGTTTCTTTTATGTATAAAGTCCTATTTAAGTAACAGGCAGTGTGTTGTTGCCATAAATGGACATTCGTCTAGTCTGTTCGTAGCCACTTCTAGGGTTCCCCAAGGGAATATATTAGGTCCACTTTTATTTATCTTATTTATTAATGACGTAAGTAGCTGCTTTTCATTCGCAAAGTGTTTGCTTTACGCCGATGACTTAAAGCTATTTTCTGCCATTAAGACGCCAGATGATGTCTTAATGTTGCAGAATGATATTAGTAAGTTGCACCATTGATGCTTGAACTCTCGTATCTCTTTGAATCCCTCCAAATGCTTTCAAATGACCTACTCGAAGTCAATGAATCTTCTAACTACAAATTATAATATTTCTAATTGTGACCTTCAATGTGTTAATGAAATTAAGGACCTTGGTGTTGTCTTTGACAATAAGTTCTTTTAGTAAGAACATAAATTTCATAACCTCTAAATCATATTCCATGCTTGGCTTTGTGAGGTGCAATGCTGCCAAAATTCTCTGATCCCTACACGTTTAAGCTACTTCACACGCCTCTTTTTAGGTCCCATCTGGAATATGGCGTATTTATTTGGAGACCAAGTAGTCAAACTGTTATTACCAGAATTGAAAGAATACAAACAATTTTTCTCAAATATGCGCTTCGTCCTTTTTATCCATTTTATTGTGACAATTTTAAAACCCACTATTCCAGTAATGCTCCCATTGCTCGTGCTCTCTGTGAGTTTAACTCTATCAGTACTGTTCTAACTCTAAACTTTTCTGCTCCAAAAGCGAACTGTTAAATATTTTAAAATCTGCTTTCTAAGTACTATGCAGAGCTGTAAAAAGATTGAATCAATTGAGTGTGAATTCTCTCAGCATTCTTTTAAAAATTTGTGATTTTTTGGTTGCATATTATAAATCTCCATTCCTGAATGGCTTAAAATACTTTAATTCAAAGCTAAAGTGTGTGTGATGTTGAATGGTAATATATAATTCAATATAGAGTGTGAATGTAGGAACCATTCCCAATCTTTAATGAATGTAAACTTGAAATGAATGCACATTTTTTCCATTCAGTACTAAATACTTTTTCCCCAAGGTTATTTTTTTGTATACTTTCATTGCCATCAGATATGTTAAATCAATTTAGTAGTTGGGTGCAAAAAAGGCGTAAAATTGGTCAATAGGAAAATAGCCCCTTTTAATTATTCAAGTAGTTTAATATTTAAGAATTCATGAGCTTAACACCGGCTTATAATTATTGAATATCAAGATATAGTCGAATTTGGCTGAAACTTCGCAAAGACAATCCATTGCTTTGTTGCTATATGTCAAAATTTTACTACATATTTTGCTGTTGTTGTAAAGATTTTGTAAATGAACACATTGTGCACTGACCAAATAGAGTAAATTGTGGAAATTTTTTGTAGATAATATAACAAAAACAGATTCTTGAGTTTAAGTCATTTAAATACATCAAAGTGCATAGGTCCATCGGCAATTTCGTTGGAGCTTCCTAATTCCGAGAATTTCGATAAACATATGTTTATTTCCATGGCATCGTCCCACGGTGATTCGGGCTTTTTCTATTCACCTGATTCACCTGCTCCGTTTTCCTTCATCTGTGCCACAAAAAAAAATTCCATTGGGAGAAACTCTTCAGAGGTTATTGACTGGCTCCAACGGACTACAGTTTTTTTACAGCTGATATTTTAACAGTGTTTGACGGAATATAAATAAAGGACCCGAGTGGTTGAGAATAGTCTCTCTGGCTATTTGCACGGCATTGGTAAAATATTGAAATTGTTTTGGTTGAATTCTATCTTACTTGAGCAGACTTGTATTCAAAGTTAATTTCCTTGCTATCAAAAAAGCTACAACTACTTATAAAGCCCTCTTTAAATGACTAATTACAAACTATTGTGTTTAGAAGAATATTTTTCTTAGAAAATATGATATGGCTATTGCAATTTGCAAACTCACAAACCAGTATAGATACAGTATTTGACCATATACCGCTAGTAAGAATATATGGAGGAACAAGAGCTTTTATAATGTATTGCCTTTTCTTCAATTTTTTAATCACCAATTGAGGACGTGCAAATGTAGGCTAGTACTTTTTAATGCAAGCCTTTTATATGGCACATTGGCAACACTTATTTAGAACGATGAACATTTTCGGAACAGAGATGTTGAAATGTGGAAAAGTGGCTTTAATTAAAGGCAACCATGTGATATTTGAGCGGGTTTTGTGCATGTACGACATTTTTCATAATTGATTGGTATTAGAAAAGTGTGTGCACTCTCAGCCAAGGCTGTATTCATTTGAATGCTTATTCTGTGTTGAAAAATGTTTGTGTTTCATTCAATTACTGCATTCTTTCTTCGAATGAGTTAAGGATTGCATTCTTTTTTATCCACTACTGAATGAAGAATGGGTTGACTTTTAAGCCACATTCCTTAGCAAGGCATGAATGAATGAAGAGAAAGCATTCTTAAATCAATGATTTAAAATTTCAATTGACTGCACAGTTTTACAGCTCTGGTACTATGTATTATTTTTCAAATAATTATCTCTTAATTTTAGTTTGTATCATAGTCTGTCAGGATTGAAGTCCATTGACTTATTGAAATAAATAAATAAATTAATAAAATTCTATGAATGTCAAGTAAAGAAAATAAATATAAATAAATTTGATCAAAAAATTTCATCACAGAAAGAAAGTTTTTTTATACCTTACGAATTCAGGAATAAACTGCAAAATATTATTTTGCTAAAATCAAAAAATAACAAGAATGCCAATAGCTAGCGGCAAATAACAAACTACTTTGTGCAACAAAAACAAGCAGCAACGAACAAGTTATTGCATTCATACCAAAGAGAGCGTAAAATTGTCAAACGACAATGCATCAGCAGACATTTTTACGAATAGTAAAATTAAACAAAATATTGACAAATTGTTCAAACACGGAAAAATGTATCGCCACTAGGACTTCTTGCAGTTTTCACATAATCTTGTTAAATAAAAAAATTCCTGTAATTTTTTTGTACAAAAAAAAAAAAACGATGGCATATAAAGCAAAATCAATACATAAGAAAGTTCAAGATCTTACGCAAAATTTGCGAGCTCGAACCGAATCTTCAGTAAAATTTTGAAATATTCAATTTAAAAAATTTTCTGAATGCAAAGTTTTATCGATCATCGAATTTTGTATAATAGAGTGTTAATTTTTTTATTTTTTGTCAGCTGAGTTGCTCATTTTCTTTCTTATAGAACCCGGCAAAGATTATTCTACCCTAACTTTCGGCTATCTTCATAACTTTTAAGAAGTTTTTGCCTGCTTCTTGCCACTTTTTGCTACAGAAAATTTGGCCCTTAGTGTTTAAAATCGCGCTCTTAGGGTGTAAATATAAGCAACTGGTGCATACAATTTTAGGCATATAATTCTAAAGTATTACACATTTTTTGCGTAAACTTCAACAAGAGATTTATAAAAATAAAAATGTGTAAAATTACCATTTTGGTAGAAAATTTACGATTTTCGCTTAGAGTGTGTTTAAACAAAAATTTTAAAATTTGCCACGACCCTATAGTAGTCCATCTCACGAAGCTAAGCTTTCAAATGAAAAAAAAAACAGTTTTAAAATCTGAGCATTCTGTGTGAAGTGATGGCCGCACAACGATACTTAGCCACTTTTTGTACTCAGTTGAGCAGAGCTCACAGAGTATATTAACTTTGATTGGATAATGGTTGATTGTAAAAGTATAAAGGAATCGAGATAGATATAGACTTCCATATATCAAAATCATCAGGATCGAGAAAAAATTTGATTGAGCCATGTCGGTCCGTCCGCCCGTCCGTCCGTTAACACGATAACTTGATTAGATTTTGAGGCCTCTTGATGAAATTTGGTATGTAGGTCCCTGGGCACTCATCTCAGATCGTTATTTAAAATGAACGATATCGGACTATAACCACGCCCACTTTCTCGATATCGAAAATTTCGAAAAATCGAAAAAGTGCGATAATTCATTACCAAATACGGATAAAGCGAGCAAACTTGGTAGGTGAGTTGAACAAAGGCGTCCACGTATAGAACTAAGGCCCACTTCCTTTTAAAATACTCATTATCACCTTTCGTTTGATACCCATACAGTACAAACAAATTCTAGAGTCACCCCTGGTTCACCTTTAAGGCGATATCTCGAAAAGGCGTCCATCTATAGAACTAAGGCTCACTCCCTTTTAAAATACTTATTAACACCTTTCATTTGATACCCATATCGTACAAACAAATTCTAGAGTCACCCCCGGTCCACCTTTATGGCGATATCTCGAAAAGGTGTCCACACATAAAACTAAGGCCCACTCCGTTTTAAAATACTCATTAACACTTTTCGTTTGATACCCATATTGTACAAACGCATTCTAGAGTCTCCCCTGGTGCACGTTTATGGCGATATCTCAAAAAGGCGTCCACTTATAGAACTAAGGCCCACTCCTTTTTAAAATACTCATTAACACCTTTCATTTGATACCCATATTGTACAAACGCATTCTAGAGTCACCCCTGGTCCACGTTTATGGCGATATCCCGAAAAGGCCCACTCCCTTTTAAAATACTAGCAACTTCCGTTTGATTCCCATATTGTACAAACGCATTCTGCAGTCAACCCTGGTCCACCTTTATAACGATATTCCGAAAAGGCTTCCACCTATAGAACAAAGGTCCACTCCCTTTTAAAATACTCATTAACACCTTTCATTTGATACCCATATCGTACAAACAAATTCTAGAGTCAGCCCTGGTCCATCTCTATGGCGATACCTCGAAAAGGCGTCCACCTATAGAACTAAAGCCCACGTCCTTTTAAAATACTCATTAACACCTTTCATTCGATACACATGTCATACAAACAATCCAAGGTTACCCTAGGTTCTTTTTACTATATGGTGATTTTCCCTTATTTTGTCTCCACAGCTCTCAACTGAGTATGTAGTGTTCGGTTACACCCGAACTTAGCCTTCCTTACTTGTTTTTTTTTTTTTAATTTATAGAATCTAGAAAACTATTTTGCTTAAGCAAAACTAGGTGAAAACTGCAAAAAGCCCTTGTTTTAATACTTTTTTCCCTGCGTGTATGTTTATTTGTAATTAGATGCACTCGGTATACGAGGATTGATTTTGCTTTTTATACTGAGATGCACACAGGATATTCTATTTTTAACTCCATAAAGGTGGGAACACAGTTTTAGTTTAAGGTAGGACCTATATATACCATCTTTTCTTAGGCTGATGATAGAGTGGAAGCGAGAAGCGTTGCCATAATATAAAGTTAGACAGTTCTGCAAATGACATTTTATGGAAAATTCTAAATATTGTCAGAGTGCTAGAAACAAGCTTGTAAAATATGCGGAAATAAAAATCTTTTCTCGCCTAGCGACATTAAGCACTCTGATTACGCGGTAATTAGGTATCTTTGCGATATCGCTTTTCCTGCGAATTGGGCCAAGCATACTTAAATTCCAAATTGAAGCCATACTATATTTTGCATATGGTTTGATGCATATTCCTTACCAACTCTTCGCCTCTGTGTTTCAACATCTCCGCGGGTAGTTCGTCATTATCTGGCGCCTTGTTCTTCTTTAACCGCGATATTGCCATTACCACATCGTCGTAGTCGGGTTCCGGAACTTGTTAACAGTCTTTAGCGATTAGGGTATCAGGTACGTTGTTCTTGTGTCGGTTGTTGTGGCAGTGCTTCGCTCCATCCAACAGGCGCGACCGATCACAAATTGTCTTCAATATCCTCTAACGGGAGTCCAAGGAAACTTGCAGTTTCAACAGGGGTGAACAATAGTGAGAGGGGTGGTAGAGGCGTTGGTTCCACATTGCGGTTGAAGAGATGGTTGACGTCATGTGGGGACACATTTAATTTGTATCGACTTCGTTCTCTTGCTCGCTAGCTATGGGAACTATCATCCAAAGCAATTAAGCTGTTCTTCAGATAGTAGCGCATATACCAATTATTTATTTATTTATTTTTTATTTATTTATTTATTTATTTATATATTTATTATAATCAAAATTATAGGCTAACGAAAACAGCTATAGCAACGTAGGTCATCAGCTGACTGCTAGGTTTAAAAGTTTGTATGTGTATGTGCTTAATTTCTTATGTATAGTTATAAGGTTTCAAAATAAGTAATTACGTTGCATGTTAACCTAACTTTTTAGATTTCGAAGTACAGGTTTGATGAATTTAAGAATCTCAAGATTGTGGATATGCTTTGAGGGCTGGGATTTGATAGTGGATTTTGGGTTAGTATATTTGTGCGTTAGGTATGTTTCAGTCTAGGGTGGATCATGGAAGCATAGTGATTACGGTTATTTGTATTCGGAATAGCGTCGAGTGCTGAGTGTGAGTCGCTATAGATGGCGAGTGTCCTCGTTTTTGTTTTGCTATGTTAAGGGCTTCTGCTATAGCAATTATTTCTGCTGTGAAAACTGGGGTGCAGTCCGGAAGGAGAGATATTTTTAAGATTTCAGAAGAGGTTGTTATGCTGAAGAAGACGCCACTAGGTGTTTTAGATCCGTCGGTATACAAAAATGTGTTCTTACCGAGTTTGCATTGTATTTCGATGAAACTGCTTCGGTATACTTCGGGGACGGTGGTTGATTTATTGAATATACGAAGGCTGGTATTTGTGGATGTAGGGGCAGCCCTGCTTAAAAATATCTTTAATAAAATATTACTTAAAATAACCCATATTGGCATATGTCCTCTTAATTAAAGAAAAAAAACTAGTTAGGACGGGACAACCGGAGTGCAGCAGAACAATAATCTTGTGAAATTTCAAACATTCATATAATTGGAACAATCAGTTGTATGGGATATATATTAGACAGATCTTGACGATTTTTTCAAACACCAATGTATTCGCTTTACGTAAGCATCGTCAAGCTTCTAGCTTATAAATGAGGATGAAATGATGAAACCCCCCTTACTTGAATAATCAGTCGTATGGTAGATATAGATCCGGTCGGGGCCAACAAATAATCTAACTGATACACAAATAAACACGTCCATCGGATTTCATCAATGTATCTCAAAAATTGAGGGACTAGTTTGATTTCCAGCTCACGGACAGACAGGCGGACATGGCTAAGTCAACTCAGCTTGTCATCCTGATCATTTCGGTATACATCATTTTAATGATATGTATAAAAGACAACTGGGTGGCAGCCTTGTAACGTTATACATGCATCATGACGGAACCATACAGGTGAAGGAAATCAGCTGAACGGATTTTTTTTTAATATGATTTGACATTTCGAATACCGCAGTACAATTTCGACATTAGTATATATGTTGCATCTTGTAAAGTTCAGCCATGAAATGTGGGCAACACCTAGGTAAAATACTTTATATGTCAACCACTATGTTTCATAGGTCAAGATATTTCACCTAGAGTTTTTATTATTCCCCGCACAGACAAGAACGACGAAAAATTTGTCACTGTGTTATGTAATACCCCACGGACACCAGAAAAGTGAGATAATTTATACGAACCAACAACAGCAAATAATTATGACAGTCTCAATCAACAAACGATAACAATACCTAATCGCATTTGGATAAAAATATTTATTACTGTATGGACTTTAATTAACAAGAATGTACACACACACGTGCAGACATAAAGAAATAATGAACGGAACGTAAATGACAACATACAGCAAGAAACATATTATAAGGACATCAATTACAATCAAATAAATGACAACAATGAAAGGCAACAGCAACATTGACAATCACCGAAAATGTCCAATAAAGAGAAGTAAACATCATAATCACAACAGCAATAGGAACCATACAACAACGAAACAAAGGCACACGTGCTATTGATAAGCGAACAATGGATACATTGAACAATAACCACAGCAATTGCAAAATTCCCAGCTGTCAAAGTAATAATAGAGAAACAGTGAAAAGCCAAAACAGTCAGAGAAAATCCGGTTTAAAACCAACCTCTTTTTAACTGTAAATTATTGATTAAAAAAAAGGAGTGAGTACCAAGTACTCGTGATGTGCGGTGTATAAATTAAGCATACAGGAGAACGTCTGGAACACAAATTTTCAAGGTAATTAGAACTCGCTCAGTGGTTGAAGTTAAATCACAACAGAAAACTTTTACCGAAAACAAATAGTTTCGGGCTTTTTGAGAAGATCTTCCTCGGCTTCTTATCCCTCACGACCCATACCGACAAGTTATTGTTTTGCTATCGTTTTATTATTTGTCATCGATTTTATATTGAGGTTTTATAGGTACCTTTTTTCTAACAAACCGATGAGTGGTTGTTAACAAATCGATAACAAACAAGTCATACTTTGGTATGAAGTCGATAACAAGTCGTTATATTTTTGATAACGAAATCTATAACTTTTCTATGACACGCCGGTAACGATTTGGTAGCATCCGACAACAAATTTATAAGTTTCCGAAAACAAATTGATATCTTTTTTATCGATAACTTTTAGGTATATAATCGATAACTCTCTGAAAAGAAATCAATAATTTTTTGATGACACCCATAACGAATCGGTAACTCATTTATACCATATAGATAATTTTTCATCAAAACAAACAGATAACTCCTCGATAAAAAATCGATTTAATTTTATTTAATAACATTTTTTTTTTTCAATTATTTTAATTTGATTTCCTTTCATTTCATTTTATTTCACTTAATATGTTTTTATTTTTCTAAATTTAATTTAACCTTATTTTATTTTACTTTATTTTATTTTATTTTATGCTATTTTTATAAATTAATTTTATTTGGTTTTATTCAATCCTTTCATTTTACTTCATTTCATTTAACTTATGTTGTTATGCTGGTTCGAGGTCAGGTTTTCACAATAAAACGTCGGTAACCGTCATCAGGGCTGTACATTTTATTTCACGTCCTCTCTGTGTGCCGTGGAGTTTGATACTCAGACATAAAGTTAGAAATTTAAAGGTCGTCAAAAATCTCAATTAATTCATTTCATTTAATTTCATTTTATTATTTTTTTATTTTATTTCTTTTTCATTCATTTTGTTATATTATGTCGTATTTTCATTATTTATATAATCGTATTTTATTTTATCTAAATTTTTTTAATTTATTTTATTCTTTTTTATCTTAATTTATATTATTTAAATTTTTTACTATACTCAGCTGAGCAGAGGTAGGTTGAACTGGCCGGTCCATGAGGACCTCACATAGACTGATTGAGTCCGTAGTGTTACCAGAAGTTTGTTTTAACGACCAAACTGAAAAACCCTATCAAAAACCAGGACCTATGTCCTCTTGGCAAATACTAGAAGCTTCCTAGGACTTAAGCTACTTGCTGCTTCTAGATCTGACAGCTGTGTCACTCCTAATAGCTGGGGTCTTAGCCTGGCAACTGCAGGGCATGAGCACAGAACGTGCTCGATCGTTTCCTCCTCCAAACCGCACTTCATACATCTGCTATCACTGACCAAGCCTAATTTAAAGGCAGGTGACGCCAGAAGGCAGTGTCCAGTCAGAATACCCGTCATGAGTCTACAGTCCTCTCTTTTTAATGATAGAGGCAACTGTGTTAGTCTAAGGTTGTAAGACCTACACATAATCTTCGACACTTTACAGCCCTGCGCTTGAACCCACGCCTTTCCCGCTTGGTCGATCATGTGCACCTCTCGCCTTCGCTTAATCTCGCCCAATATAATTGGCACATCTACAGAGCAAGCTCCAGGGGATGCGATCTTTTTAGCTAGTTCGTCCGCTATTTCATTCCCATCTATTCCCATATGCCCTGGGACCCAATATAGATGCATACTTCTCCCTGTCCCGATTCTCTCCAGATACTGCTTACACTCTAACACGCATTTAGATGCTGTGCTATGCGAGATTATTGCCTTAATTGCTGCTTGACTTTCAATATAAAAGTTAACACGGTTACAGCTTAAGCTATTCTCTTCCAGGGTTTCTACTGCTTTGGTTACGGATAATATTTCCGCTTGGAAAACGCTACAGTAATCCGGCAGCCTGTAGGATCTGCTTATTTCTGGATCAGCGCAGTATACCGTAGACCGTACTCCTTCCACTACTTTGGAACCATCGGGGTATACATGTATCGCCTCGTCCGCCATTTGCGCACTCATTATACAAATACTTACGCTTACACATTATCCAGTGCTCCATGTTGTACATATTCCAATGTCACACAGCTTTGATTGCTGTTAAAAATTATCGAAATACCACACTGTTCAGTTTTACGAAAAAGGACTTTTGATGAAATCAACCCCAGTAGTTATCTGCTACATCCAGTTCTACGACTCATAATAAAATAAAATCATTTACTTAACTTACCATAATTAGACTAGTATTTTCGTCTACCTTGTCCAAGCATTTTGTAGGGCAAACTGACACATGTAACTAATATTCCATTGATGGATGTTGATAACATTTGGCCTAACAAGCTGATCGCAGCCAACGATATTTATAACAAAGGTTTAGCGATTGCTATGGTATAGAGATAGTGTGTTTACCCTACACTGGTACACTGGTCTAGATATAGTGTGCTTGCCTACCTTAAAGTGGTACCATGTTCAATTCCTGCTACAAGTAAAATCAAAATACTTTAGGAACATTTTTCTGACGAAGTCGCCTTGACAATGGTCTGACAAATACTCCTAATATATTTTTGCTCTTTTAATCTGTAGCTTCCCGACATAACCGAAAGAGTAACTTTTTTTATCGAATTAGATGAAATTAAAAACGAACACCAATTAAAAGAGAAGCTTGGCCTGAACGTCGCGAATTTATAACGCGCTAATTATTATTATATTGCCGTCATTAAAAGCGGTGGGGTAAAAATGTGATTAACTGTCGTTTATTATATAAATACATATGTATGTATAACTACAAAATTTCTTCATATTGATGTACGAATTTCGATATAATTTCAATTTGTTCACGTATTCATGTCCTATCCAAGAACTTTAAAGAACAACAGTCCAGAGCTAGGCATTAGTATTGTTCCTATCGTATAAAGCCGTGTTTGCAAACGCCGGTATCATACAACATAAGAACTGGAACAGTTTCAAATATACTCGCTTAAAACCGGAAATAACACAACAAGTTTATTAAAATATTCCGAGCTGCACTTAAAATGCGGTTAATATATAAAAAAATAAATGTAATGCGCGATAACCTCTGAAGAGATTTTAGGCCGAGCTTCTCTTCCAATTTGCGTCGTGCTTCTTTTAGGTTTTCCTACAAATTGTCGAGAGGGGACCTATTTGTTTTATGCCGACTGCGAATGGCACCTGCAAAGCGGATGAGTTTTCACTGACAGCTTTTCGTGGCAGACATACTCTCGGAGTGGATGCCATATCAATTACTAGGAGTGACCACGCTTAGAAAAACTTCTTCCAATTGAAAAACCTTGTTTCTAAAATTTTGATGTTGCTTTTCCAGAGGCGTAAGCCCAGGATCTTGCCTAACTTATTTTGGCCGTTTTGTAACAGGTCACACCAGCTGATCCTGTTTCGCGATAATTAATCTTAGTCTTAATCCACCTTCCTCCCACAACTCAGTAGAAGTATCCCCTTCCTATGCTCCCAAACTGTGGTGCCGATTGCAGGGATCGTCTTGTTTTTGTATTGAGCACAGCACAGTTAAGTTTCAATTTGGAGGCATGCGTTCATCCGACCATATTTTGCATAAGAGTTGATCTTAACTAATTTTGCCTCCGGGCTTAAACAGGTCTGTGGTTAAGTCCGTCTTTACTCGGGATATTGTCATTCTCATTTCTTCATCCTCTGGTGTAAACTTTCGGTTATAATAAAGCAAAAAAGTCAAAAATAGTTATGTATGTAATACAACATTAGTACTATCAAATATTCCTTGCGATCCAAATTAAAATAAAATTTATTTATTTTGAATTTTTTATTGTTTCATTACAGGTAATAATAACACAGTGGGACGAATGGCTATTTTGGGTGTATAAAATTTTTAAATTCTAAGTTCGAAAAACAGATAGGTAAGGCTAAGCCACAAAATAATAAATGAGAACGCCAATATAATTGGAAATCCTTTCCTTGTCTTATACTGCATTTTCAGCTATTATAAATGCCTTAGTGCACTTTCCCACAGAGAAAGAAAAAAAAGGACGTGTGGCACTAGGGGACTGCCGCGGTAAAGCTATTGCATATTATCAACTTATGCAATTATAATATTTAGGCAACATTTTGTTTTTTTTGATATTAATTCAAGTTTTGTCTTGAATATTAATTCCAGTTAACCTTTTTAAGCGTGGTGACCGATAAGAAAACAAATTTTTCACTTTTATTGAATAAATGAGAAGTTAATATTTGACTTTAACTTTAACTTTATTTTTAACTTTAACTTTAACTTTCAGTTTAACTTTAACATTCACTTTAACTTTAACTTTAACTTTATGATCCGGGGTGGGCGTGAGCTTAGCACCTGCTAACAAGCCAACCTAATATAAATGCACGCAAGTCATTTTCTGTCAAAAATTTCTCATGCACATGCAACTTGTATGAAAGCAACTCAAATTGAATTTGCTGCGTGAAAACCTAACTCGATTTCCAATTTTTGTTCTGCGTGACATATAGATTTGACGTTGCATGCTTATTTGGGTTAAGGCAAAAAACGCCGGTTGTTTGCGTGCGCTAAAAAACGCAGTGCGGTTTTATTAGGTTGGCTTGTAAGCGACCATATATGTATACGATAAGCGATAGCGCAATGGCTACTTCGTGAAAATCAACGACAGCTCTTTTAGTTTGATTTCGATGGTCGTACTGTGAGGAAGTGTCGCAAGCGCGCTTAAAACAGAGTACGAAAGGGTGCGTGTGACACGTGTTTACCGTTCAAGCATTGAAATCAAACTAAATAAATAATTGATTTTGCTTTCGTGCTCGCTACGCGTTCGTGTTTACTAACACATTCTCAATTTGGTAACCGTGTAAATGTAGTGGTGCCCACCGCTGTTTATGATATAGATACAATTTTATGTATTTGGCCTGTTGCTAACACTGAACCTTTACGAACCTTTTCGAACCTTTTAGAGCCTTTTCGAACTTTTTTTGACAAATATCCGTTACGGTTTTTTTTTTGATTTAGTCGCCAAGCCTGCGATAAAATCTATGCAATAGCTTAAAAATACTCAGAAAAAACTATTTCAAGGAATGCAGCCAAGTATTTTCGCTCGTAATTTATTTAATATTTCATTTCGAACTTAAAGAACACAAACTAAAAAGTTGCTTATAATAACTAAACCAGTGCCCTTGGCCTGATTTTTAAGAAATATTATATGCTTTTAATATATGCTTAACCAATTTTTGAATCAAATTTTTTCGGAATCATTTTTGACACTTCCGGGCTAAACCCATTTATAACTATTTGACACCTCGAAAAGGCTAAACAAGCGAAGTCACTACGGAAATGAGATCAAAAATGCTGTTGTTGTCCAGCATTTAATACTAGCGGCATAGTGACGTATCGAAACTGCTTATATTCGCCACAATATATTAAATTCACTTCACTTCCAATTCACTAAAATCCGAGAGCAATAGACGGCGATAGACAAATTAGCTATATTTTTCCAAGGAGCACATTTGAGTGCATGGTAAGAAGATGCATCTAGAGCCGGTATGAAGACTAAAGGAGGAAAGGAGTGTGCAAAAGAATTCCTCATAAACACCCCTTACTAAGCTCAAATTTGTGCTCTTCTGACCACGCAAAGTTTTACTGATTCAGGAGTAGACAAGGTGCCACCTCCTAGTCCAAGACAAGATGTTGATAATGTTCAAAAAACTGTCAAAGTATTTAATATTATTCTAGAAACTGTTCAGTGAGAGTGAAAAGCTCGACTATGTTGCGCATGAAAATCGACTGGTCTGTTCCGTAAAAGTTAAATTTTGCGCAGTTTTATGTGACCATAGACACATGGCAACTCATGAAATAGGTAATCACTGAAACATTTACCATACCCAAATTAATCAAGGGTTTGCAAAGCGCTACCCTTTCTTCTCCAATCCAATTGTCATCCTCACCTACCCGTGGCGAATCCTGTTTCTTTAGTAGCTGAGGCTCTGGGGACCCGAAGTTCCTTATGGAATTGTATGGGTTGCATAAATTCGTTCCCGAGATGGTCGGATTTATACTTTAATGGTGCTTTTTACTGGAACGTACCGGATCTATATTCAGCAAATGACCATCAACATCGTTAACACTACCCAAAACTTTGGGAGAATATCTTTATCGCTACAACAACATCGACAGCTCTCTGAAGCAGTTACCTTGGTGATTTCTACAACTGATTATTGAGGGTGTTATGTTCTACGATCATGATAGTCTAAGCTTGCACAGTTGACGAAATACTTTTGAGTATAATCAACTCCACACGTTCACATATATTTTGCTTAATCGGATAGCAGGATAGAAAGTTAACTCAAACTATGCATACAACGTGTAGTCGTTCGTTGAACCACGGTCTGAAAAATGCTTCAAAAGCTTAAAAGAATTTAAAAAAAATTTGAGTGGAATTGGGAGCTGCAGAGGGAGTGGATGTGGAAGGACGAGTGGTAGTGGGAGGGACAAGCAGTCTGGAAGTGGGAGGGACATAAATTGAATAAGCTATAGAGAAAAATAAGAAGAAAAATGGAAGATAAAGTAGAAAAGAAAGGGATAGAGAGTGAAAACTGGAAGCAAGAATCTTTTTTTAAATATATCGCGGTGAAATTAGCATCACTATGCTGTTAGCAAATAATCACAACGACAAAAACAGCAAGCAACCACTCTTATGAACATGTATACATTAAAGCAAGCAACACTTACGTAGATAGAAGGCGGCGAAGAATATCGCACATACACAGATATAGTCATCAGCTAAGAGAAAAAGTTGTTACTCACACATACATGTATACAGCTAAGTAACCATGTATGAAATACAACTGTTCTAGAAAGTGAAACGTCTAGACCTTAGGATAACAAGTCTAATTGAGAGTATAATAGCATGGAAAGCTGAGAAATAATCAATCAGTTTGATTTAAATACTCTTTTGTGAGGTACGTGATAGTGAAGTATAATTTTACTACTCCCAAAGTAGTCTAAATAAAGACCGTTTTTCAAAACTGAATATTGGATTTATTTATTCGACAGTTCAGCGATTCGAAAGTTAGCAGAAGGTGCATAATTATAAGGAATTTCCCAAAATTCGTTACAATATGTAGGTAAACCAGTTTTCTGGCAGAACAAAAATTCACAAATCTGGAACTCTTTGTTATTCTTAAAGTTGTTCCCATCATTTACAATATAAAATTTGTTTGAAACATAGCATATTCAGATTCATCACATCGAAATGTAAATAGTTACCTGGATCGCGTCAAATGTTTAGAGCACATTTTTTTGCTTTGTGTGCCAGTGTCATTTCAATACCTAAAAAATTTAAATAAATTAAGTGAAATTAAGTAATCTAATATGTATATTTAATCTGTATATTTGCAAATATCAATTACTGACAATCAATTAGTGGGCGCTTTACTTCAATTGAACAATCATAAATACTTATCATAAATACCTCAATTGTTGCTAGTTATTATTTGGCTTATATCGATGTCGACAATTTGTGGCATTGGTGAATTTCGAGTTTTGTTATGGCACGGACATTTAATTACATCAAATGTTTGTGCGTGGGTGTTCATATTATAAATTTGAATAGCGCTACATAAATAAATATCAAATATTAAAATGTTATATTGTCAAAAATGTTAGAGATATGATGTCGACAAAGGACTAAAGCTACAACTCAGATCCTTAAATGCAGTACTCCAGTTACCCGTGATGTGAAAACCGAGGCGGAATTCGGCAGAATCTGAAATGACGGTAGTGGACTTTTAGCATAGTAAACGCACATTTTCCTGCTCAAGAAATCAGAGATAACCAGCTCAGTTTACCTAAACAACCTCTGCCATTTACCACAACAGAGTTACAACTTGCAGTAAAAACAACATTAGATCCCTAGATGTGATTGATGGATAGGCATAACACATGCCTAAAGAACCGATTCTTCCTAAAGTCGATAGAACAAGTAGGTAGGCTTTTACCCAAGCAACATTATTTGAAGTTTTACCAGTTTGTGGAAGATACTTTTGTGTTGCTGTCGACCAAACAAGGACCCTTAATATACGATAGACTATGTGGAGTATCCCACAAACACGAACTGTTACTCTTATGTTCACACGAACTGTTACTCGTATGTTCTCTTTAATAGATGTAAGCGATTCACTCTGTGACTTATGTATAACAATGAATTGAATTAATAAACCAGTCTTGAATTAGAACTTGTGTACATAACATGGTGGCAGCGGTCGGTTTTAACTTACGCAAATACAAAAACGCGGTTTAACTAGCAAAATTCAAGTCCAGTGGAACACTAAATTACAAAGTATTTTATCATGACGGGTCCCGCTGAATCCCACACAGCACCAGCAATGGGAAACAGCAGCTTTACAGTGCGTTCTCCAGACCCTTTTACATTTAGTAATCCGGCGGAATGGCCCAGATGGCAGCGACGGTTTGAGAGATTTAGAATCGCCTCTAAACTCGAGAAAGCTTCAGAAAAGGAGCAAATAAACACGCTAATATATTTAATGGGGGACCAGGCGGATAATATTTTCTTATCCTTTCCCTTATCGCAAGCAAATAAGGAAAAATATGCGGAGGTAATGAAAGCCTTCACAAATCATTTTGTCGTCAAAACGAATGTCATATATGAGCGGGCAAAATTTAACCTTCGGAGCCAACTGGAAGGCGAACTTATCGAAGACTTCATCACGGATTTATACATACTTTCCGAAAACTGTAACTATGGTACATTGCGCGATGAAATGATTAGAGACAAAATTGTTGTTGGGGTACGCGACCGCCGATTGTCCGAAAAATTACAACTAGTGACCGATTTGACATTGGAAAAAGCAATCACCGAAGTAAGGCAGCATCAAGCAGTAAGAAAGCAGCAGGTAGATCTCACCAACTCTTCTATACATAAAATCAGCGCAGAGGCAAACACACAAAAAAACAGAAGCACAGGCAAGAACATGGGTGGTAAAAAGGGGCAAAGCAAATGCATTTGGTGCGGTTCTCAGTATGTACACGTGAATCAGAACAATTGTCCAGCGAAGGGTAAGAGGTGCAACAAATGTAAAAAAATGAATCACTTTGCAAGCGTATGCAAATCAAGCGAAGCAAAAAGTAAGCCGAGAGTCAACCAACTAAACACCTCACTTCACGAGTCACCTTCAGGAAAAACGGAATTTTTAGGAATGCTCTCAGTAAATAACATAAACGAATGCCACTCTTGGCAAGTAGAAATATACGTAAACCAAGGTAATATTAATTTTATGATAGACACCGGGTCGCCGATTGATGCGATTTCATACGAAACGTATGGAAATACTTTTTCAAATACAAAGCTATACAAATCTGACAAAGCTATTTCGGGACCGGACGGAAAATCATTAGTAGTAAAGGGAATGTTTCAGGCAGATATGAAATTTCAGCAAAATGAAATAAAAAGCAACATTTATGTAATCGAAGGTCTGCAGAAACATTTGCTTAGCTTGAGTACGAGTATGAGGTTAGGGTTGATTACAAAAAATACCATATCATACATAGGCGGCGAAGATCGTACGCAAATAAAAACACAAAAATCATCAGTTGACATCAATAAAGAATTTCCATCACTTTTCAATGCGCTTGGTTGCTTAAAAGACTTCCAATGTAACATCAAATTGAAAAATGATGCTAAGCCCTTTCAAATATTTACGGCACGGAGAGTACCGGTAGCCTTACGCAATGTTTTGAAGTCCAAGCTAGACGAAATGGTTAAGATGGGGGTAATAAAAGAAGTGGACGAGCCCACACCCTGGTGTTCCCCTATGGTAATTACTACAAAAAGTAATGGTGATATTCGCCTATGCGTTGATTTAACTAAGCTAAACGCATCCGTTGAAAGGGAAATACACCCGATGCCGGTGGCCGATCACACTCTGGCACAATTAGCAGGAGCAAAACTTTTCTCAAAATTAGACGCTAATTCGGGATTTTGGCAAGTAAAGTTAAACGAGGCATCCCAATTATTGACAACATTTTTAACACCGTTTGGTAGGTACTGTTTTTTGAGAATGCCTTTTGGTATTACCTCGGCACCCGAGATTTATCAAAAGCGGATGCAGTATATACTGCGCGACATTAAGGGGGCAGTCTGCCAAATGGACGACATATTGGTGTTTGGCTCGGATGCCAAATCACATGATGATATTCTACGTAAAGTTCTAAGAAAGTTACAAGAGAATGGCGCTACATTAAACAGGGACAAGTGCGAAATTGGTACTAGTTCCCTAAAGTTTCTAGGTCACGTTGTCGATGCCAGCGGAATCCGGCCAAACAGTTCACGAATAGCGGCCATCGAAAACTATCCAACCCCCACCACAGTAACAGAATTGAAAAGGTTTTTGGGAATGGTAAACTTCCTTGGTAAGTTCATTCCATTATTGTCAGACTGGACACAAGCGCTTAATGAGTTACTTCGAAGTACAACAGAATTCCGATGGGGTCACAGCCAAGAAACATCTTTTCGGCAGTTGAAAAAGATGCTCACCAAATCACCGGTGCTCAAGCTTTACGATCCAACACACAAAACCATTCTTTCAACAGATGCGTCGTCATACGGCCTAGGTGCGGTTTTGCTACAAATAGACGAAGGGGACGTTATGCGTCCGGTAGCGTACGCGTCAAGGTCGCTCTCGCCGGCAGAACGAGGCTATGCACAGATAGAGAAAGAGGCGTTGGCGATCACCTGGGCTGCAGTCGTAAAGTTTCCAGAACTACTCACTGGAATACAGTTCAGCATAGAGACCGACCACAAGCCGTTGATACCGATTTTTACTTCGAAAAATCTGGACGAACTTACACCAAGACTACAAAGATTCAGAATGCGTATGATGAAATACCAATATGAAATCTATTACACTGCAGGGAAATTCCTAGTTGCGGCGGATGCACTGTCACGTCATCCAGTCGAAGAAGAGATAGCAGCAGACGAGGGCTGTCTTGAAGAAGACGCAAGGACATATGTCAACAATGTTGTTGCCAGTTTGCCCATGACCCAAGGCAAATTAAATATTTATGAATACTCTCAAAAGGAAGATGCTGTTTTACAAAAAGTAGTGAAGTATTGTTTAGAGGGTTGGCCGGACCGATACCGAATTGAATCACAGGTCCGTCCATATTATAACGAGAAACAAAGTTTATCACTGAATAATAATCTGCTTATGCATGGCTGTCGCGTGGTAGTTCCGGCGGGGCTTCGTCAGGAAGTCTTAGAAAAGATACACGCGGGCCACTTGGGAATCGTAAAATGTAAGACAAGAGCCCAACAATCGGTGTGGTGGCCAGGCTGTGGAAAAGATATCGAAAACCACATAAAGAAATGCTCTATCTGCATACAAAATACCATACCGCGACATGAAAGCTTGATGGGCACCGCAACACCGGAGCGTCCTTGGCAAATGGTAGGGACTGATTTATTTTTTCACAATTCTAACAGCTATTTAATAGTCAGTGACTATTTCTCGCGATACCCAGAAATAGCCAAACTTGAGAATCAAACCACAAGCTGCGTCATAAATCATCTTAAATCAATTTTTTGTAGACATGGCATACCAGAGATAGTCCGATCCGATAACGGACCACAGTTCCAGCATATTAATCAATCAGCTTTTACGATGTTTGCCAAACAATGGGGATTTCAACATATAACTTCGTCACCACGATATCCGCAAAGCAACGGCTTCATAGAGTCTTCGGTGAAAACCGTAAAGTCACTGTTGAAGAAGAATAAGGACCCATATTTAGCGCTGATGGAATATCGAGCAACGCCATTAGCAAACGGCTTTTCACCGGCAGAGATGTTAATGGGTAGGAAAATTCGCACCACTTTACCCATTATTCAGCAACAATTGGTGCCAAACTATAACCTTGACAAGCAGATAAAAAATGAGAGGGAGCTAAAGAGCAAGCAAGCTAATAACTATGACAAAAGACACACTGTTACCCAGCGAGAACAATTTGAAGTGGGAGATGTAGTGTGGATTCGTGATTTATGCTCGTGGGGTCGCATTAAACAGTGTGCAGGAACACCTCGCTCATACATCGTTAGCACAAGCAACGGAGACTTTCGCAGAAACTCGTTCCATCTTGTGTCCGCTAGACGCAAAGACGTTCCATATGAACCTGGGGAGGTAAGAGAGATTCCAATGAAAAGTACCAAGAGTGCTGCTGAAGTTTCGGAAACCGAAAATCTCAGCTCCAATGAATCAGATGCACCTACGACGACATCTCCACGCACCATACCGAGATATGTAACTACTACGAAATCTGGTCGCATAATTAAGCATCCCGACAGATATCAGATCTAAGCAAATATATTATGATAATAACTTTAATTGAATTAATAACGTAATATGTAAGCAGAGATAGCCAAAGCTTTATCCATCCATAATCAAATATTTTAAACGATGTGCACTATTTTATATTGTAATATTTCAGGTGTTTTTCCTTAAAGGGGGAGATGTGGAGTATCCCACAAACACGAACTGTTACTCTTATGTTCACACGAACTGTTACTCGTATGTTCTCTTTAATAGATGTAAGCGATTCACTCTGTGACTTATGTATAACAATGAATTGAATTAATAAACCAGTCTTGAATTAGAACTTGTGTACATAACAGACTATACAATAGTTGCAGATATCAAATGCGAGTGAGAAGGAAGTAGAACCCACATATACACCAGCCTTCGGGGCCTTCCTCACGCCTCTCCCACTTCGAGCTTCCACGACAACTTAAAATAAAAAAATAAATGTAAGCCGCGATAACCTCCGAAGATGTTTTAAGCCGAGCTTCTCTTCCAACTTACGTCGTGCTTCTTTTAATTTTTCCCACGGGAGGGGACCTACTTGTTTTATGTCGACTCCTAACGACTCTTAAGGCGTTCTCCGTTATTTCAATGTTTATAACCACCCTTTGTAGTGCGTTTGAGCCTCTGTAGTCCTTGGGATACATTTGACTGGTATTCCCCGCCTTTGGTGGGAATACGACAGGAGTTGTTCTCCAAGAGAAAGAAAAAGTCTTCACTGCCGACTCGATCTTGGTCACCAATTTAAATACTTCCCGCTCCCTGACCGAAGTGCAAGTGTTATCTTCTGGGTTTCCTGCATCATCTCCTGACTTGAATGTGCCTCAAAAAGCGCTTTGAGGAACTCTGCACTACTGCGTGATATTTCCCTAGCAAGGACTTAAACATTTCTTTAAACTGTCTTCTAAGAAGACTCAGCTCCTTGCTCCCCCATGATGGTTTTGCTTTTCTTCTGAATCTTCTAAGTGTCCAAGTTCTGTTGTACGCAGTCAAAAGCGTCTTTGATAGAAAGTTGTAAATGTGAAATTAAGTAATTGATTTTTTCAGTTCTCTTATAGTTGCAACCTCTTTAGGTTGTCTCAGTTTTGATCATTGAATTTGGTCCAGTCCTTTGATATAGAGTTTCAAATGACTCTTCGCTTTAAGGCGATGGTGAACCTGATAACCGCATGGTCTGAAAATTATGGCGTATAATACCTTGATATATCACGTTCAGAGCTCAATGTTATTTCAAGTACATTGCTGGATGTTGGACCAACATATGTTTGGGCACTATCCTTATTGTCCATTTACAAACTTACTGGAATACAAGCCAAACTAGGGACTCGCCTATATCATTTGTAGCGCCCCTCCCCACACAATGTGGTTCGCATTTGCATCTGTGCCTATGACCAACCGCCCTACCTCTTTCAGGAGCTTATTGCACTCCCCGGTGGTGCCGCCGCATAATGGGCAAAGTAGCAGAATACCAGGATAAATACCTGCCTATTCTTCCACTTGACGATCACCACTGTGAGGTCCTCAGTAGTGTAATTAGGCAGCATTTATGAGTGTATCTGTTTGATTATCATGATTCATTATGCGGAGTAAACGCTAAATACGCGCTCTGAGCCCAGAAACCTTTCCACCCTATGTAAGCCATGGCTCCTGGATCAGCGCCACGGCAAACGGATCCTCTTCAAGGGTTAGGAGGAGTCTTTGTTGGCGGCCCAACACCTTTGTCATGACGTCTACGTCCCCCACTAACCCTTTTGGCTTAGGGGTTTCGACGTCCTCTTCAAGATCGCTCGCTTCTTGCATGTGGGGATTGTTATCTTCTGGACTTTTTCCAGAGGCGTAAATGCTGTATATGAGGTTACTTGTTTTATTTAAAACAAATAAACTACACGCAATCATATCCGGGTACTGCTGCGTATACGTAACATTTTTATACTCAGTTTAGCAGAGCTCACAGAGTATATTAAGTTTGATTGGATAACGGTTGGTTGTACATATATAAAGGAATCGAGATAGATATAGACTTCCATATATCAAAATAATCAGGATCGAAAATAAATTTGATTGAGCCATGTCCGTCCGTCCGTCCGTCCGTCCGTCCGTCCGTTAACACAATAACTTGAGTAAATTTTGAGGTATCTTGATGAAATTTGGTACGTAGATTCCTGAGCACTTATCTCAGATCGCTATTTAAAATGAACGATATCGGACTATAACCACGCCCACTTTTTCGATATCGAAAATTTCGAAAAACAGAAAAAGTGCGATAATTCATTACAAAAGACAGATAAAGCGACGAAACTTGGTAGATCAGTTGAACTTATGATGCAGAATAGAAAATTAGAAAATTTTTGACAATGGGCGTGGCACCGCCCACTTTTAAAAGAAGGTAACTTAAAAATTTTGCAAGCTGTAATTTGGCAGTCGTTGAAGATATCATAATGAAATTTGGCAGGAACGTTACTCCTATTACTATATGTACGCTTAATAAAAATTAGCAAAATCGGAGAAGGACCACGCCCACTTAAAAAAAAAAAATTTTTTTTAAGTAAAATTTTAACAAAAAATTTAATATCTTTACAGTATATAAGTGAATTATGTCAACATTCAACTCCAGTAATGATATGGTGCAACAAAATACAAAAATAAAAGAAAATTTAAAAATGGGCGTGGCTCCGCCCTTTTTCATTTAATTTGTCTAGGATACTTTTAACGCCATAAGTCGAACAAAAATTAACCAATCCTTTTGAAATTTGGTAGGGCATAGATTTTGTGACGTTAATTGTTTTCTGTGAAAATGGGCGAAATCGGTTGATGCCACGCCCAGTTTTTATACACAGTCGTCCGTCTGTCCTTCCGCATGGCCGTTAATACGATAACTTGAGCAAAAATCGACATATCTTTAATGAACTTAGTTCGCGTGCTTACCTGAACTCACTTTATCTTGGTATGAAAAATGAACGAAATGCGACTATGACCACGCCCACTTTTTCGATATCGAAAATTACGAAAAATGAAAAAAATGCCATAATTCTATACCAAATACGAAAAAAGGGATGAAACATGGTAAGGTAATTGGATTGTTTTATTGACGCGAAATATAACTTTAGAAAAAACTTTATAAAATGGTTGTGACACCTACCATATTAAGTAGAAGAAAATGAAAAAGTTCTGCAGGACGAAATAAAAAGCCCTTAAAATCTTGGCAGGTATTACATATATAAATAAATTAGCGGTATCTATCAGATGATGTTCTGGGTCACCCTGGTCCACATTTTGGTCGATATCTGGAAAACGCCTTCAACATAACAAAGAAAGCGCTTCTAACAATGATAATGCTGATGCAGGTACCACAAGTACTAGTTTATTGCCGGATAGTGCTGAAAGCAACAATAATGCTGGCATTACTAATGTTAACATTAGACCCAGTCCCAGTAATGATAATTCTGATGCAGGTACCACAGGCACTAGTTCAATTCCGAATAATGCTGTAAGCAACAATAATGCTGCCAATGCTAATGATAACATTAGACCCTCCCCCAATTATGGTAATAAAATTAATTCGCGCTTGTTAGCGCCACCTTTAGTTGTTGGGTCGGGCATTAATAGTGACTTAAGTACTGTTTCTAAAAGGAAGTGGTTGCATATTTCGCCTTTCTCAGCCTCGGTCACATCCGATAAAATAAAACTTCATATTTCTCAACATACTTGCATTGATGTTAACTCCATTGTTCGTTTTCCGTTGGTGAAGATTGGCGTGGATCCCAATTCTCTGCGTTATATTAATTTTAAATTGGGTGTTGAGGAAAGTGTACTACCTAAGCTGTTGGTGCCTGACTTATGGCCTTCAAACATTGCCGTGCGTCCTTTTAATTTTCGTTCAAAAAACAACGAGGTCCAACCGATGTCCAATGGCAATCGGTTGGGTCAGATGGTATAAGGAACCGTTTAAACATTTCTATACAAACCTCGACGCGGGATGTAGCTAATATTCATTCTTACAAGGATCTTTAAATTTATTTTCAAAACGTATCTGGCCTAAGAACCAAGTCTGACTCACTATATACGATGAGTTCAAACTTGGATTTTGACATCTTTGTTATTGTCGAGAACTGGCTAGATGACACTTTTATGGATGGTGAATTTTTCGATGAAAATTTATTCTGCGTTTTTCGAAAAGATCGCGATGCATTAAAAACTGGTCTGTCTAGAGGAGGAGGCGTTTTAATTGCGATTCGGCGAAAATATCGAGCGACTCTGGTGCCATTGCCGAATGCTGATCCTCTTTTAGATATGCTTTGCGTTTCTGTACATGGAGTTTCTAAACTTTTAATTTGTGTTTCTTATGTACCGCCTACTAGTAGCGATTTACTTTATGAAGAGCATGTTGATAATATTTTAGCCTTAGCATCTAGTCACGAAAATGTCTGCGTTTTCGGCGACTTCAACCTCAGTAATCTAGAATGGTCTACTTTTGATAATAGTCGGGGGCTTCTTCCTATGTCTTCAAATGCGTTTGCTGAAACCTATTTGATTGACGGCTTCTCAAGATGTGACCTTAGTCAGATTAACAGTTTTAATAACAGTCTTAATAGAATATTAGATCTCATATTTTTAAGTGATAATATGAATTTTTGCCTCCAGGAATGTTTAGACCCTTTGTCCACTCCTGGTCCCCATCATGTACCGCTTGTTCTTCATTTGGAATTTTATGAGTTTAATTCTTACGTAGAAGATTCACTTTCCAAGTTATGTTTTAAAAATTACGATGTTGATGCTGTTAATGCGGCAATTGAGTATATTGATTGGGATTCGCTATTTTCTGAGGTTGAAGTTACCAGTTGTTTTAATATTTTTAAGAATAATTTAAATTGCATTTGTTGTGAACATATTCCGAGTGTAAGAAAACAGGTTTACAAAATTCCTTGGTTCACAAAAAGTTGAAAAAACTGAAGAATTTGCGAAACAAGTTTTTCAAAAAATTTAAAAAATCTAGGTCTCCTACTTCCAAGGAATTGTGTTTAAAATATTTGAAAGAATTTAAGTCATTGAGCAAAGTTTTGAAGCGGAATTATATAAGTAAATTTGAAGACGATATTAAAGTGAATCCGAAGGCTTTTTGGCGTTATATGAAGTCATAGAGATCGTGTTCTAGTATTTCCTCTGCTGTATTTTACAAAGATACACAAGCGGATTCGGCTTTAGATGCTGCAAATCTTTTTGCAGATTTTTTCAGCATGAATTTCGAGGCTGACCCTGTCTTGATTAGTGGTGGTTTTTTTAGTGCCTTGGATGCTAGTGGTTTTTCACTAAACTTTGGGGCTCTTGAACTCTCGTTAGATGATATTGAACTTGGGATTCGTCAAATCAAGATGTCGTCACAGACTGATGTCGATGGGTTGTCGTCTCACCTTTTTAAAAACTGCGCAGCTCTCGCCTACCCGATCTGGCTGCTTTTCAATAAATCCCTTGAGCAAGGCGTCTTCATTGATGCATGGAAAATCTCCTTTATCACGCCAGTTTTTAAATCTGGCAATAAAAACGATATTTCCAATTATCGCCCTATTTCTAAAATTTCCACTGTCTCAAAACTTTTTGAATGCATAGTGAAAAATAAAATTCTTTCTCCATTCATCGTCTCATCTCTGTTGATCAGCATCGATTCATGTCTGGGAGATCAACCACTTCTAATTTAGCAGTTTTCTCCGAATACTGCATTGAAGCCTTTAGTAACCACGCCCAAGTTGACACAGTGTATACGGATTTTTCGAAAGCGTTTGATAAAGTTAACCATCGTATTTTATTATCAAAGATACAAAGTTTTGGTTTTCATTCAAATTTTTTAAATTGGATTAAATCGTATCTTTCTAATAGATCATGTGAAGTTGTAGTTGATGAGGTGTCCTCGTATTCTTTTATTGCCTCCTCTGGGGTTCCTCAGGGAAGTATATTGGGTCCGATTCTTTTTGTGATGTTCATCAATGATATTACTACTTGTTTTAAATATTCAAAATTTCTCTTGTATCCTGATGACATGAAGATTTTTAGCAAAATAACGTGTTCCTCTGACTCGACGAAACTTCAGAGTGATCTTGACAATGTTGTAGCTTGGTGTCAGAAAAATATGCTTCCCTTATATATTAAAAAATGCTCCCATGTCTCCTATTCCAAGTCCCGTACTCTTTGTTTCTAAAATCGCTGATCTTGGGGTGGTCTTTGATTCCAAGTTTACTTTTCATAGCCATGTTAACTATACCATAGCTAAGTCGTACTCTATGCGGGCTTTTGTCAGACGTTTCAGTTCAGATTTCTCCGATCCGTATACTTTAAAGGCACTCTTTACTTCACTGGTACGCTCGAAACTAGAATATGCTGATTTGGGGTCCGTATTATTCCTGTCATATTAGTCGATTGGAGAGAGTTCAGAAAATCTTTATTAAGTATGCTCTGCGACCCCTTCATTTTGAACTTCCGGTTCCCGCTTATGAGTCTAGATGTTTGCTTATCGGTCTTAAGACACTAAATTGTAGGAGAACTTTCTTATCTCTAACTTTCATTTTTAATTTGATATATGGGGTGGTGGACTGTCCCTTTTTACTTGAACGTATTTTCTTTGTTATTCCTAATATTTGTTTAAGGAATCATACCACATTTTATGTGTGGTTGGCGAGGACTAATTATGCTGCCAATGCTCCTGTTGTCAGAGCTCTTAAAGAGTTTAATTTGCTTCCGAAATCTTCAGTTTTGGATTTCCTTTTGTGAAAATAGGTTTAAAATGCTACTTAATGACCAGTTAAGTTAGTTGGTATTTGCCTACATTTGTAATTAGTCTGTAAGAAATGTAACAATTTCAAGATTAAATAAATAAATAGATTAAATATACAACTACCACCACTCGCTTTTAAAACTCTCATTAATACCTTTAATTTGATACCCATATCGTATAAATTCATTCTAGAGTCACCCCTGGCCCACCTTTATGGCGATATCTCGAAAAGGCGAACACCTATAGAACGAAGGCCCACTCTCTTTTAAAAATACTCATTAACACCTTTCATTTGATACCCATATCGTACAAACAAAGTCTAGAGTCACCCCTGGTCCACCTTTATTGCGATATCTCGAAAAGGCGTCCATCTATAGAACTAAGGCCCATTCCCTTTTAAAATACTCATTAACTCCTTTCGTATGATACCCATATTGCACAAACGAATTCTAGAGTCATCCCGGGCCCACCTTTATGGCGATATCTCGAAACGGCGTCCACCTATGGAACTAAGAATTACTCCCTTTTAAAATACTTATTAACACCTTTCTTTTGATACCCATATTGTACAAACAAATTCTAGGGTCACCCCTGGTCAACCTTTATGGCGATATCTCGAAAATGCAACCACCTATACAACAACCACCACTCCCTTTTAAAACCCTCATTAATACCTTTAATTTGATACCCATATCGTACAAACACATTCTAGAGTCACCCCTGGTCCACCTTTATGACGATATTTCGAAACGGCGTCCACCTATAGAACTAAGGCCCACTCCCTTTTAAAATACTCATTAACACCTTTCGTTTGATGCCCATATTGTACAAACAAATTCTTGGGTCACCCCTGGTCCACCTTTATGGCGATATTTCGAAACGGCGTCCACCTGTAGAACTAAGGCCCACTCCCTTTTAAAATACTCATTAACACCTTTCGTTTGATGCCCATATTGTACAAACAAATTCTAGGGTCACCCCTGATCCACCTTTATGGCGATATCTCTAAACGGCGTCCACCTATGGAACTAAGGATTACTCCCTTTTTAAATACTCATTAACAATTTTCTTTTGATACCCATATTGTACAAACAAATTCTAGGGTCACCCCTGGTCCACCTTTATGGCGATATCTCGAAAAGGCGACCACCTATACAACAACCACCACTCCCTTTTAAAACCCTCGTTAATACCTTTAATTTGATACCCATATCGTACAAACATATTCTAGAGTCACAACTGGTCCACCGTTATGGCGATATTTCGGAACGGCATCCACCTATAGAACTAAGGCCGACTCCCTTTTAAAATACTCATTAACACCATTCGGTTGATGCCCATATCGTACAAACGCATTCTAGAGTCAACCCTGATCCACCTTTATGGCTATATACCTAAATGGCGTCCACCTATAGAACTATTGCCCACTCCCTTATAAAATACTCTTTAATGCTTTTCATTTGATACACATGTCATACAAACACATTCCAGAGTTTCCCTCGGTTCATTTTCCTACATGGTTATTTTTCCTTATGTTGTCACCATAGCTCTCAACTGAGTATGTAATGTTCGGTTACACCCGAACTTAACCTTCCTTACTTGGTTTTTATTATTTGATACGAAAGAGTTACATACATACAAATTTAGTCATATAAGCGAGTAAAAACATAAAAACGGCACAAACACTCGATTAAATATACCATGCTGGACAAACAAATGAAAAGAGTCAGTTTCTTTTAGAAAAAATTATAATTGAAATTCAATTATTATAAGCCGGTGTTAAGCTCATGAATTAAATATAAGAAAAGAGGCCACTTTCAACTGATTTGACCAGTTGCGAACGAGCGGCCCAACAGTACGTGGAAATCAGTATACCTCCTACTCTCCGAGTATCAATCCGTCTGATGCATTAAATGTTTTCCGTTGTTACGACGTTATTTTGAAATAAATTGATGGAAGTGATTATCGAGGAGCCACGTTACGCGGACAATGTATACGGGGAGTCAGGCCAGATGTTGCTGTTGTTGTTGTTGTAACGATAATGGTGCTACCCAAACTTTTACCGATAGTCTTTGGCTGGCTATCAATCCGGTACGTTCCGGTAACGAGAACTATTAAGGAGCTAGCCCGACCAGTTTGGAAACAACTTGATATGACCACGTGAACCTTATAAGTCTAAAAACGTTTATCCAGTCAAGGCTCCGGGGTGAGTGACAATTTTTGAGTATTATCAAAAAATAGTATACATCTATGGTTTAGTCATATATCGTTTAACATAGTTCTGTATCTATTTAATTCTACTCTACTTACTGTTATATGGTATATTTCTAGACTATAAGGAAACGTTGTGCCAGAATTCTTATTCCTTTGCAACTGTATTGCTAAAGATTTCAGCTATTATAGAAAAACCCAACATCGAGTAATTATATTACACATGAGCTGGGCTGCTGACGCCAACAACTCAGTCAATTAGATTAAAGTCTCAAAAATATGAAATTTAAAACGTCGCTGCTTGAAACCACAAAAAAATTGCCAGAGCCGAGCAAAAAAAGGTATTTGCTTAAGATGACAACATAAAAGGATAAAGTTGCAATAATGCATTGCTTGAAGTTTTTATACAACACAGCACACTTTCTGTCAGTACCCGTAATACGTACTATTTTTTTACTGTCACAGAATATGCCATACACATGTAAATATGTATGTATGTTTCTTTGCTTGTTTGATATACGTAGTTTCGGGTGTCTGCTTTGTGGTCGGTTGAGAAGAACGCTCAACAGTGTCTGTCAGCCCTGAAGGCTAAAAACGAGCCCAACATGCAACTATTTGCGGCTTAAGTTTGTAAGGCTTATTTGCTTACCTGGCTGAGTGCCAACCAGCCAGCCAACTAAGTAAAGAGTTTACAAAGCCTTGCAGGTTGCATGGCTGGCCTTACATATCATATGCGTATGGATAACTGAACAGTGATATAAAATATATGTACTTGTACGAGTATGCATATAAAAAATGTGATTGTGTGTGTGCGTCTTGCACTTGTTGGAATTCCTTGCGGTTTACCCGCTACAATATCAACTGGCACTTTGTGCCTTAACTCAGTAGTTTTTTGTGCATATTCTGAATATGTGTGCAAGTGTGTGTGTGGTATATGCCTTACTCAAACACTTACACAGTTGCATATGTGCAATACATTTATATTTAAGCACCCTAATTACCACTTCACCTCACATTTTGCACTTTTATTGAAAATCATCACAAAATCCTTTAATTATGCCACAAGTAGAGATCACCCTTTTCATACTTTTTAAATACAGCGGTAAACGTACTCAATATTTTTTATACCCAGCTGTGCTAGTTCACTGTAAACATAAAACAGCGCTGATCTTCAAATGTTCATGAAAACAGTGACCGAATTCTAAGCTTAGCCCCTGACCATACAGCTTTTCATTTGCTTGGTTGCTTGTGTGCTTATTCGCTTCCTTGAATTCTCCCTCTCTTCTTCTTGACGCAGTGATGCAATTAATTATATGAGATCAAACTGAAATTTCAGCCATTGGTCTGGAAAAATCTAGAGTCGATGCGGTGCATAGAACCGCCTGCCGTGAGAAGCTGCCATTTCGTTGTTGAGTACAGTTCAACACTGGCCCAGGTAATCGGGCCAAAGAGGGCAGTTTCTTTTTTTAGAAATACTTTCTTCCGCATACTCATTCGCTTTTGACTACGTCTATTATATATAGATATATAGAAAGACTCTCCTTTGATGTTTCCAATTGGCATAAGTTAGCGTGAAACAGGGAAAAATGTTATGACTTGTTACGCAACGCCCAAGTTCGGATAGGCCATACTGATGAATAAATTATATAGCTAATAGAGGGTTTTTCTTCTGAATTGTCTACTCAGTTGAATATAAAGTATGGTGCGTTAGATTTTTAGGCTATCACTAGTATCTTTGGCAACGTTGGCTCCCAATAGACGTAGTACTCACATCTTCAAATGTAAGTCTTTCAACAATGATGCCAAGTCGAGACAAAAGTGCGCCGATCCTTTCTTCAGTGCATGCGTGTACGAAAGAAAAACTTCCAAGTACGAAAGTTTTTTATAATTTTCACGATCCCTCACCACCTAGCAAAGTGTTTTTTTCTCATGAAGCTCTCCCGGAAGCTACACAAAAAGGGATTTCAAAATTATTTCAGCTCAAAAAATGTGTAAATGTAAGCCGTAAGTTTAAGGTGGCTAATCACTGCTGCGTCTTCCAAGCAAAAGTTGCCGCGATTAAGGATGCGGTGAATGAAATACTATCTAGTGCTACTACGGTTCGGGAATTTAGCATCTACTCTTATAGCCAAGCGGCTATCTGACCTCGCTTGCCATTGCATCGAACTATTTTATGATTAATATTATCTGGTTCCTGGCCCATAGTGTCATCCTGAGTATTGTGTAGCGGATCTCTCAGCCCGCATGTACAATTAAACCGAACATTTGAACCGAATGAAGATGGCTGTAGGGATTTCGTGACTCCGGTGGCCACCTGAGGTCTGCTCCTACATAGATGTGCCTCGAGTCAGCTCAACAAGCGTTGGACGGACGCCACCTCTTGCTGGATAGCAAAATCCTTCTGGCCGGAAGTTGATGGCAGAGGTCTGCCGAAATAATTGGATGCACTTAGGCTCTTCTATCTATGATCATAAGAGTTTTGACAGGACACTGTCCAAGGAGAATCCATGCGATACGACTCAATATACTGGAAACCTTATTCTGTTGCAGCTGTTTGGAGGATGATGAGGTGGAATCATCGATTCACTTTACGCTTGATTGCCCGACCTAGGCGAAAGTATTTCGGTCACGACTCAGTTCGATCTGTGGAGGATTTATCCATGGTTGAGATCGATCTCATTTGACACTATCGTTGCTACGTAACGATTTTCAAAGTAGCTGTAGTTTACGTCACCGTTATTTTATGCGGTATCACAATGGACCTTATGCTGTCCAAGTGAGCTTCGCCTTCCAGGGCAGCTATCACCAATCCTAACATAACATAAAAAAATGTAAAAACTCTACAGTTCAGTATATGAAACATAGTTCAATCCGAAACTGCTTTTCACTTGTTTTTCTTAGCTGTCCTTGCGTGATTAAATCTCTACTTTTCTCTTGTTTTTATATCAACCTACGTTCTCGTTTTCTTTCATAGAGTAAATATTATTGGCTGCGCGTAGTAAATAAAAACTCGTAAAACTATGAAAAACGGTTACATCGAAGGACGACAACATGGTCATGTCAACGTGGTCCCTGCTCATTGTGTGTGCTAAGTGTCTTGAAAAACTATCGCCAAAGGGCTTCTCCACAACGTCCACATCAGCTACAAAGTAGTACAAGAGTAATATGACTACTCGAATATATTTTTTGAGCTGCAAACTTTTTGCTGTACGTTATCTTTTTGGAAAGGGCAACGTAATTTATCCTTGCTATCTTTATGAATGTTTCTTTTTTTACAAGCAAGTTTTTCAGCGAGCAGATATGCCTTTTACTTTGCAACAACAAGTGCGCACGTGCAATCAGTTTAAATTTGAATATGCATACAAGTAGAATGAAATTATATTTACATATATTTGCATGAGTATGTCATACGCATCAACAATTTTGCTTAATATTCATATGAGTCTTGCCACAAATCGCATACGAATGAGTAGGTACGTTTGTATGAAAACTTAATAAATAAAAAAATTGCATATTTTGCGTGGATAATTTAATTTTTGTGACGTGAGGTCTGAAATTCGTAAGATTGTTTGCCAACGGCGAGGAGTCGTACGTGCCTTAAGCAAGTATGCACATAGGTATGGAGGTTAACCTTGGTCGATTTGTATGGACGAAAGTTAACCGATATCGCGCCATCGAATTTTCGATGGGATTTGGGCTAAGGAATAAAAAGTTACACTACGCCTACCCAAATAAAAAGATGATAAAAAAATTTTAAGGACTACCTTTATATAAATGGACCAAAAAATAGAAGGCAATTTTTCCTTTAATACAGACATAATATTGTTGAATTTTGACTAAAAAACTTTAACAATAGCTCTTGTAAAAGAATTTTGGGATTTAAATCTATAAAGGTGGTAGTCCTTTAAAATTTTTTAACATCTTTTCACTTTTTTAGTGCTGCCTACAAAAAGGCATTTGGAATTTTAGGTTCTGACTCACGGCATCAAAACTAATTCTCTTAATATCTTGCTCCATGCGCCACCTAGCGAAATTTTTTGATCAAATATTCCATTGCCCCTGGGTTCTGACTCAGGCCCAAGTTTCAGGTCTCTAGCTCACCGGGAAGTTACTTAAAAATCGATAGCAAGATTCCCCCCGTCTTTAAAGGATTTGCAGTTATCTTGACTAGCGCGTCACCTACCGGAACTTTGTTTTCTATAAGTTGTATTGTCACCAGGTCTCTAATCATGTGCCAAGTTTCAAGTGTCTAGGTCACCAAGAAGTTAGTTAAAAATGGATTGAAAAATTCCCAAATCAAAATTAATTTTCTTAATATCTCGATCCATGCGCCACCTAGCGAAATTTTTTTGATAAAATATTGCATTGTCATCGGGTTCTGGCTCACGGCTCAAATTTCATATCTCCAGCTCACCGGAAAATTACTAAAAAATCGACTGCAAGATTCCCCTCGTTTTTCAAGGATTTGTAATTATCTCACTTACCGCGCCACCCAGCGGAATTTTGTTTTCTGTAAATTGTATTGCAACCAAGCCTCAAACTGTGTGCTAAGTTTCAAGTCTCTGGATCACCGAGAAGTTAGTTAAAAGTCGATCACAAAATTTCCATTTTTAAATTAATTTTCTGTATATATCGATCCGTGCGCCACCTAGCGGATTTTTTTTTCACTTGCATTGTAATGTCTCCGTCTCCCAGAGCTGAACTGTGCTCTAAGTATCAAGTGTCTAGCTCAACGGGAAGTTACCGAAAAAGACTTTTCCACGGGTCAAAAATTCGTATGGAAATGAGGGGACAAACAGGAAAGCGACTTAATATAAAGGTTTAAAAAAAAATAATTTTCGAGCCTGCGAATTTCTGTTTTTTTTTTTTGGTTTTTGATTTTTAAGGTTTTTTTCATGACCTACTAAAAACAATTTTCATATTTATACCCTGTCCGTCCCAAAAAAGAACGTTGTCGATAACTGTTTTTCGAAAAAAAAAAAAATATATTTTAGTAGGCCATGAAAAAAAAACTTAAAAATAAAAAAAAAAAAAACCAAAAAAAAAAATTCTCAAGTTCGAAAATTATTTTTTTGGGTATGCGTAGTGGAACTTTTCTTCCTGAGCGCAATTCCTGTCGAAAAATTGATGGCGCGATATCGGTTAATAAATCGACCCAGTCTAATGTAGGTAAGCGCCAAACGGCGTCGTTTGCTATGTCATACGATTAGAACGCACCCTATCTTAGAATTCAGTTGAAGAACGCTCTTTTTCAGAATTTCTTTCATAAGCACCTTGTCTCCTTGGGACAGATTGTGAGATAGGCCGCTGTTGAGCTGAATCCTTGGATAGGACGTTTTTTAAAATTGCGCTGAAAGTGGGCCTTTATCAATTTATCGTACGAGATTTTCCGTGCTCGGGAACTACTTCCCGAGTCACAAAAAATACGAAATTCAGATAGCTATGTCTGAATTTAAGTTTCTGCTAGGCTTATACAGCAACTGCAGTAACTCCGTTCAGATTGGAAAGAAGTTTACTGATCCATTCAAAGCTAAACAAGGCTTCAGACAATTTGTTTAATCTGCTGCAACTTTTGCAATCCAGGGATGCCATACAGAACTTCGTAGAATATCGGAAAAGCATTTAGTATTCACCTACATGACGAGTTAATGCAGCGATTGAGGATCAGCAAACCAAAGAGTGAATCATTTTTCGCTTTTACTTGTTCGCCATTCTTTATTCACAAACACATACTCCTCCAAGAATTGTCAAGTTTGTATACGAAGATCTGCTATCGTTGTGCGTCTTATGCTGGTGAAGACGAAGTACTTGCTGCTATCGATGAAAGAATAGGCGCATTCGACCAAGGCAGGCACGTCGCTGTTCGATGGATGTTAATGCCTTACTGTGAGCGACTTCGCCTACCTTACAACCTGAATTAACAGCGGAAGCAATTCAGCTTAGAAATCAAACAGCGCATAACTCTTATCAACAAGTGCTACTTTAAACTGAGTATGCCATTGATAAGTTAAATCCTCTCTCGTTAGGCTTGGAATCATAGACGGTCTGAAGAAAAGTTGAAATGGCGCTGGGAAAAAGTTTAACGGAAGACTTATGGTCCTATCAGTGACGCCAACGGAGAATAACTTGTATAATATGACCTGTTTAAGTTTAACTCAGATATGAAGATTGTGCAATAAATAAAAGTCCCTGGAATTGCTGGCTAGGTCATGTTATGTGAATAGACAACGACGCTCCGCCCAAGAAAGTATTTCAGTTGACACCGCAGCTTGGAAGCATAGGAAGGGACGAAAGCCTAATGTAGGCACACTTTACCTTCCTTAATGCTCTCAATCGGTGTCAGTTATTCCGACATAAAGACAGCTGGCGTGACTTCTTGCGAAACAGCCAAAATCGCTTATGCGGCTAAGAGCCAATAAATGATGAATCCGATTATCATGTCTACAGTACAAGCTTCTATAAATAAGTTTTTTTAGGCAGCTTTATTGATGCGTAGCTGTCAATAAAAACGTGTACGTGGCTGCTGTTAAAACTGCTTTCCTCCACAGCTCGTAATGCTTTGGTCACGGCTATTACTTCCGCCTGAAAAACATTGCACTGATCTGGATCACCATAGTACACCGCAGACCCAACCCTTAAATTCATTTGAATCCGTCAATATACACGTATATATTCTCGTCCGTCGTTTGGGAGCATTTGCGCCAATCTTCGTCCTCTATTGCGACTCTTACATCCCCATGGAAATGCAGGAACGGTATCAGGTTGTCCGTTTGTGCAGTATTTGATTACGCTAAACCACTACTGCCGTAAATTTTGCACTCAACTTGCACCGAGGCATTGAGTCTCATTTCAGTTGTTAACGCCAAGTTCTGGGCCACCAAATCTATAGGTGGGATTTACAGAATGACACAAGTCTCCCGTTATGCATTGTTAATACCCAGTAAGGAAGATTTGGCGTTGGGTAGCACCTACATACCAGCATTATTTTACGTACAAAAAGTGTGGTCAAGGCCTTCTTCACTCTTTCCTCCAAGCTCAGCTTCCACGGCAATGAAATATCTATACTGACTCCTCGATATTTTGAACACGACTTCTTCTGTAGGGTCAATCCTCGTAGTTTAGAACTAGTTCGGGGTTTTATGCCTCTTACTAAACAATACCATATCCGTCTTTTTTGCATGGGAATTCAACCAGACTAAGATGCCCAGGTTTGTAAATTTCTAAGCGACCGATCAACCCCCATTGTGAAGTAGCCGTCCTTAAATTTAACATGCAGCCGATCCATCTGGTAATGTCTGCATTTACTTCAATATAATAAGACCATCCATGATCGCCCGTTTAGATACATAGTTGGCGGCCCCATCAATGCCTAAGAATATCACTTAGGCGAAGTCCTTATATTCCAAAGGCTGTATCTTCCTTTGTAACTGCCCTATGTAGAGCCATGTTTACCGACTTGCCTCCACCAAAGTCAAGAATTCCCCGGTAATAACATTTAAAGGGTGAAGACTAAAAAAATCAGGCAACACTAAAAAGGACCACCCTTATGAACACATACAAATGCAATTATATAAATATCTACATATCCACCTGATGATTCAACGTCACTTCACTAATGACAGTTTTTTCACTGGCTTTTATTGATTTTATATTCATGACATGAGCACAAATCATTTTAGCAAACATCACGCTGGCTGGGACCGCCGATGCTTACCTATTAAAGACTTTAACACTGTTCCTCTGCCGGTCTCTGATTGCTTGATGATTCGTTAATTTTCAAGTTTCGCAACAAATCATAATTTTTGTTGTTTTAGCATTTGTGTCATTTCTTGTAGTTTCTGTCGTTTAGAAGAAATGTCAATTGCAACTTGTTGCATCAATATGCTCATGAGAATATGACAATATGCCGCATCATCTTAAAGAAATTGTTTTTTTTTTTTCAAAACTAACAATTACAGAAATGCTGCTACTTCATCATCGATTAAAGTGTCAGCTGTGCTGCCACCATCCAAGCAATATCACCTTAGTAGCGAAGAGTGGCTTAAGTGTTTGAGTGTTCTAATATCTTCCTTCAGTAGCGTTTGTTGGCATAATTATACTCAGCTGAGCAGAGCTCACAGAGTATATTAACTGTTCGCATAACGGTAATCCGTAACGGCATAAACTAATCGCGATAGATATAGACTTCTATATATCAAAATGATCTGGGTGAAAAAAGAAATTCAATTAGCCATGTCCGTCCGTCCGTCCGTCTGTAAACACGATAACTTGAGTAAATTTTGAGGTATCTTAATGAAATTTGGTACGTAAGTTCCTGGGCACTCATCTCAGATCGCTTTTTAAAATGAACGACATCGGACTACAACCACGCCCACCTTTCGATATCGAAAATTTCGAAAAATCGAAAAGTGCGAGAATTCATTACCAACGACGGATAAAGCGATAAAACTTGGTAGGTGCGTTGACCTTATGACGCAAAATAGAAAATTAGTAAACTTTTAAAAGAAGGTAATTTAAAAGTTTTGCAAGCTATAATTTGGCAGTCGTTGAAGATATCATGATGAAGTTTGGTAGGCACGTTACTCCTATTACTGTATGTATGCTAAATTAAAATTAGCAAAATCGGATTAGGAACACGCCCACTTAAAAAAAAAATTTCTTTAAAGCCAAATTTTAACAAAAAATTTAAAATCTTTACAGTATATAAGTAAATTATGTCAACATTCAACTCCAGTAATGATATGGTGCAACAAAATACAAAAAAAAAACAAAATTTCAAAATGGGCGTGGCTCCGCCCTTTTTCATTTAATTCGTCTAGAATACCTTTAAGGCCATGGTAGGTAGGTAGGTTGAACTGGCCGGTCCATGAGGACCTCACATAGACTGATTGAGTCCGCAGTGTTACCAGAAGTTTGTTTTAACGACCAAACTGAAAAACCCTATCAAAAACCAGGACCTATGTTATAAAATAACTCCGTCCTCTTGGCAAATACTACAAGCTTCCTAGGACTTAAGCCACTTGCTGCTTCTAGATCTGACAGCTGTATCACTCCTAATAGCTGGAGTCTTAGCCTGGCAAGTGCAGGGCACGAGCTCCGAACGTGCTCGATCGTTTCCTCCTCCAACCCGCACTTCCTACATCTGCTATCACTGACCAAGCCTAGTTTAAAGGCATGTGACGCCAGAAGGCAGTGTCCAGTCAGAATACCCGTCATGAGTCTACAGTCCTCTCTTTTTAATGATAGGAGCAACTGTGTTAGTCTAAGGTTGTAAAACCTACACATAATCTTCGACAATTTACAGCCCGCGCTTGAACCCACGCCTTTCCCGCTTGGTCGATAATGTGCACCTCTCGCCTTCGCTTAATCTCGCCCAATCTAATTGGGACATCTACGGAGCAAGCTTCAAGGGATGCGCCCTTTTTAGCTAGTTCGTCCGCTTTTTCATTCCCATCTACTCCCATATGCCCTGCGACCCAATATAGATGTATGCTTCTCCCTGTCCCGATTCTCTCCAGAGACTGCTTACACTCTAACACGCATTTAGATGCTGTGCTATGCGAGATTATTGCCTTAATTGCTGCTTGACTGTCAATATAAAAGTTAACACGGTTGCAGCTTAAGCTATTCTCTTCCAGGGTTTCTACTGCTTTGGTTACGGCTAATATTTCCGCTTGGAAAACGCTACAGTAATCCGGCAGCCTGTAGGATCTGCTTATTTCCGGATCAGCGCAGTATACCGCAGACCCTACTCCTTCCACTACTTTGGAACCATCGGTGTACACAGGTATCGCCTCGTCCGCCATTTGCGCACCCTTGCGCCAACCGTCCACCTCTATTGTGGCCTTAAGATCTCCCTCCAAGCGCAGATAGGGAATCATGTAGTCTGTTCGTCTTGTGATTGATGACGCTATACTACTATGGCCATATGGTCGGCGCTCAAGCTGCCCCGAAGCACCGAGCCTGGTTGCGGTCGTTAATGCTATGTTCTATGCTACCAGGTCTACAGGTGGAATATGCAGAATGGCATACAGTGCAGCCGTCGGGGTTGTTTTCAGGGCTACCGTAATGCCAAGCATCGATAGTCTGCATACCCCCTCTAATTTTTTGAGGTATGTTGTTTTTGTGTGGCTTTCCACCAAACAAGAACTCCATAGTCTAGAATAGGGCTTACGATCGCTGTAAAAACCCAATGACAAAGAGAGGGCGATAGGCCCCACGTATACCCCAGCATTCTTTGACATGCATAGAGTGCCGTTGAGGACTTCTTGACCCTCTCTTCCACGTTGAGCTTCCATGACAGCTTACTGTCTAGGATGATTCCTAAATATTTTGTGCAAGGTTTTTCCTGTAAGGTTACCCCTCCTAACTTAGGCCTGGTCCAATTTGGGACCTTGTTCCTCTTTGTAAACAAGACCATATCCGCCTTCTCCACATTGACTTTCAACCCGACATTAGATGCCCAGGTATGAATATCGCGAAGCGCCCGATCCATCAAAGAACTAATCGTTGGAAGGCACTTTCCACTTATGACAATTGCAACGTCATCTGCGTAAGCCGTAAGTTTTACGGGTCCCTCATCGAACTGCCTGAGCAGTTGGTTGATGACTACGTCCACAGCAGAGGTGATAGCACCCCTCCCTGCGGCGTGCCCCTGTCCACTGATTTCGTGGCCTCGTACAATCCCCATTGTGATGTAATCTTTCTGCAATTTAACATGCAGCCGATCCATCTGATTAAGGCAGGATGTACTTTAATGTAATTAAGACCATCCATAATCGCCCATTTTGCAACATTATTGAAAGCCCCGGCAATGTCCAAGAAGACTCCTAGAGCATACTCCTTATATTCCAGGGATTTCTCTATGCTTATTACCACCCTCTATAATGCGGTGTCTACCGACTTGCCTTTGGTGTACGCATGCTGTGTTGTGGAGAGCAGCTTTTCATCCACGTTGGACTTTATGTACACATCTATCAGCCTCTCAAAGGTTTTGAGCAGAAATGATGTTAAGCTAATGGGTCTATAGTCTTTGGAATACATGTGACCGATCTTCCCCGCCTTTGGTAGAAAAGCTACACGAGCAGTTCTCCAAGAGTGCGGTACATGATTCAGTCGTATGCACCCATCGAATATTATTTTAAGCCATTACACGACCGCCCTACTTGAGACTTGTAGCATGGCCGGGAATATACCATCTGGTCCCGGAGATTTAAACTTAGAAAACGTCTTCACTGCCCACTCGATCTTGGTATCGGTCACCAAGCCCGGCACTACTAGCTCCGTGATCGAAGTGTGAGTGATGTCTGCTGGCTCCTCTAAACCGTCTCCCGATGGGAAATGTGTATCGAGAAGCACCTCAAGGGATTCCTCACTATTACGTGACCATTCCCCGTTCTCTTTCTTTATTAGTCCCTGGACTATGTTTCCCTTTGCTAGGACTTTTTTCAACCGTGCTGTTTCGCTGGAGCACTCTATGTCCGTACAGAAACTTTTCCATGAGTTTCTCTTCGCCCTGGTAATTTCGCGCTTGTATATCCTCAGTAGATCCCTGTACTCGTCCCGACACGCTTCGCATTCCGCGGTCTTTGCGAGATTAAACATTTTTTTTACCTGTCTTCTTAGAAGACTCAGCTCATTGCTCCACCATGGCGGCTTTGCTTTTCCTCTGAATCATCTTAGAAGGCAAGCTTTGTTATACGCAGTCATAAGCGTCCTTGTTAGGAATTCATTCGACTCCTCCAGTTCCTCTACATTAGCAACCTCTTTGGGTTGTCCCAGTTTTGTTTCTACATGTTTCTGGAATTTAGTCCAGTTCGTCGACCTAGGGTTTCTAATGGTTCCTCCCTTCTCTACCCTCTTTAGGGGGATGTAGAAGCTGATATACGCATGGTCGGAGAAGGATGGTCTATCAAGAACCATCCAATCATACCTTGATATATCACGCTCGGAGCTCAATGTAATATCCAGAACATTGCTGGATGTTGGACCAATGTATGTAGGGACATTTCCCCTGTTGGCTATCTGCAAATTGGTTTGCTGGATATAACAAAACAGAAATTCGCCTCTCTCGTTCGTATCTGCTCTTCCCCACGCATTGAGAGCCACGGCTCCTGGATCAGCGCCACATCAAACGAACCCTCCTCAAGGGTTAGGAGGAGTTCGCTTGATGCCACTTTACTGTGTTGGAGGTTTATCTGTAGGACTCGCAGCACCATTGGGCTGTTTGTCCCCCTCCAGCACCTTCGTCTTGACGTCGTCGTCCTCCCGTTGCCCTTTTGGTTTAGAGTATTCGAGGCCCCCTTCTGCCCCTCGTGACTGTTGTGCAGGGTGTGCGAGTCACAGCACCATTTAGCGGTTGGTGCTCTTCTAGCACGTTCGTGGTGACTTCGTGGACCTCCACCTGTCTTTTTTCCCTTAGGCTTTTGAGGTCCTTTTCGACTTCGCCCACCTCTAGCGTGTTAGGGTTTTTATCCTCGGGACTTCTTTTCCTGAGTCGCATGTAAATTTTGCCAGTGCCAAAGGACATTCTACCAAGCTGCGTGTACAAAATATCCTCCGCCTGCTTGTTTATTTGGAAGATGTAGAACTGACCATCCTCGGTAGGCCGAGATACAGTAAGTACCTTCCAATCCTGTGTCGGTATGTTCGGATTCTGATTCTGCAGAAGTCGCAGTGTATCCTCCGACTTCATCACGCATGGTATCCATACCTTAACTTTTGGTACCGCGGGGATTTGCGCTTTATCCACCACCTCAAACCGCGCGTTCGTGCCTTGCCTTTGGAGGTTTGGAACCACTTCCTCCAGCCACCGCAAGCTCGCGATTTTGTCGCACGCTATCATCTTCACACCATTATACCATCCCCCCGAATCAAAGGTTGGAAGGGGCTTACTTGGTTGTTCCCGCATCATCTTAAGCATTAAGCTAATAAGCTCCCTTTCCACAGATCTCCACCTTTCAGTAGTCATTTGTCCGAAAGGACTGCTACGATCAACCAGCGCCACAGTCAGTGACTGCTTTGCCACATCACTCATCTTCTCGGGAAAAGCAGGAGTCTTAGCTTTCGAGGTAGTTGCTACCTCGCTATTGGAGCCCATCTGTCTTGCAGCTTTGGGCCTACTTGTCTTGTCTATGCGACTGCCCTGCCTCGCGGCTCTAGGACTGGGTCCTCTCTGCCTCTTGAAAGCAGGCTTGTCGCCTTCCGCCGAACGTTGCTCTTCATTCTGCCATTCGACGCTTCTTCCTCCTCGTACCGGTTGCAAAACCGAGGGTTTCTCGCAGCAAACCTTTTGAACTGCCTTCGACCTACTTCTACCGCTTCATGGACCCATTTCAAGCACTCGATCTCCACTTCTGTTGGGTCGACCACTGCTCCCAAGCGTTGTACAATTCTTAGTCCTGCACGGTACTGCGAGAGAGCTCTTTTACTTCCTCTGCTCCGTACCCTTCTCCACTCTTCTACTCCGTTTTCATTTGTGTGCTTCTCCAACACGGAGTTCATTGAATCAGCACTACCCTCGCTCCCCGAGTCCGACGCATCGCTTAATTCGTATTTGTCGCCCTTGGATTGCGACTCAGTCCTCCTCTTTACATCGTCCTTATTACAGTCAGGTAATGAGTCGTTCATCTTGGTCGTACGACCACCTGCCCGACAAGGCGGGCTCAGCGGTTCAGTATTATATACGGGGAAAGAACCGTACGCCACAGCAGCGCCCCTTACTGTGGTAAGGCCATTAATACTTCCCGAGGTGGTCCGGTATCGGGAAGGCTCCGTTCGAATACAGCCGAATTTATCTCCTGGCTGCAAATCGTCCAATAGGCACGGTCCGCATAACACCCTGGATTAGGGGGTTATCTTGGTCACCAACATCCCGCCGCCCTCGTATGAGCGAAACGGCGTAGATGTCAGTCCTAAAAAGCTCCGGCTTATAGTCGGGCGCTATGGAGTTCGGCTAAGCCCTCACACCAACGACAAGGTGCCTACCCTAGTGAGTTAAGGCCATAAGTCGAACAAAAATTTACCAATCCCTGTGAAATTTGGTAGGTGCATAGATTCTATAACTGTTTCCTGTGAAAATGGGGGAAATCGGTTGAAGCCACGCCCAGTTTTTATACACAGTCGACCGTCTGTCCTTCCGCTCGGCCGTTAACACGATAATTTGAGCAAAAAACGATATATCTTAACTAAACTTAGTTCACGTATTTACCTGAACTCACTTTATCTTGGTATAAAATATGGCCGAAATCCATCTATGAGCACGCCCACTTTTTCGATATCGAAAATTACGAAAAATGAAAAAAATGCCATAATTCTATACCAAATACGAAAAAAGGGATGAAACATGGTAATTGGATTGGTTTATTGACGCAAAATATAACTTTAGAAAAAACTTTGTAAAATGGGTGTGACACCTACAATATTAAGTAGAAGAAAATGAAAAAGCTCTGCAGGGCGAAATCAAAAGCCCTTGGAATCTTGGCAGGAATACTGTTCGTCGTATGACATATATAAATAAATTAGCGGTACCCGACAGGAGATGTTCTGGGTCACCCATTTAAGTTTTAGGCTGCAATAATAAGTAAATAAATAAATAAATAGTCCTTTCTCAACACTCTTCGGTCTGTGTTAATGATACCACATGTACAAATTTTTCGTCGGTTATCAGATTGTCCTCTAAAAGTTTACCCCTGTTTGGTATCATGCAAACAATTTTCCGATGACGCTTTCAGGTATTAGGCTTCATTTATGAAAAGCGAGGATTTACTCAGAAACTCAGGTTGTTTGTTTTTGCCACAGATACAAAATACCCAATTTTTACCCAGAAACTCGAGTTCGAGCAAATGCTTGCGTTATATGCATGGAACATACAAACTTGGGATATGCTGTCTCTCGCACATACTTAGCATCACAGCTGGTTTATGTTCACAGCAATGTAGGCGGCCGCCGTGGTGTGATGGTAGCGTGCTCCGCCTACCACACCGAAGATCCTGGGTTCACGCCCCTGGCAAAACAACAACAAAAGTTTTAGGAACCAGATTTTTCAATTAGAAGAAAATTTTTCTAAGCGGGGTTGCCCTTTGGCAGTGTTTGGCAAGTACTGCAAGTGTATTTCTGAAAGAGCTCTCAGTGAACACTCATCTGCCTTGCAAATGCCACTCGGAGTCGGCATAAAATAAGTAGGTCCCGTCCCGTCAATTTGTAGGAAAAATTAAAAAGGAGCACGACGCAAATTGGAAGAGAAGCTTGGCCTAAAATCTCTTCGGAGGTTATCGCGCCTTACATTTATTTATTTCTAATGTAGTTGACATTGTTTGATTCAGAAGAATTGTTGATTTTTCCCCCTCCAGAACATGAATTTCAGATAGCTATCCATGCAGTCTCAATGATCAACAAGTCTAACAGGGTAGCCTTCCCTGTTATGACTACGTACAAAGCAGGCATATGACCATGAACAGAGCTAATTTTAAAGCTGCAATGAGTGGCGCATTTTTTTGGAGTACAATATAAAAGTCCCGCTATACCCAATACGTCGGGGTGTTTGTGCGACTGAGGGACTGGTTACTCTTTTTCAGCTGCCTAGATTCAATTCCACTTTTATACTCCACACATATTTAAAAAGGTGAAAAAAAATTTTACTTTAATGGCCCGATTCTTAGCGTTACCGGTAAAATAGTACCCAGAACATTATGTAACCGAAAATCGTTACCAGTTGTTTTATTCGCGATTCTGGCCAAAGTGGTAACGCTGTCATCACCGAAAAACTCACCAGTGTCTGTGGTGAAATTTAAAAGTTGGTTTTCTTCGCTTTACCCATGGCGGAACGATACAAGGTGGCAGCATGGGACAGCTGAATATAAACTTTTTTTTTTTAATTTGATACATCAACTTCCGGCGCAGTACCATTTTGACATTTGTCCATCGAATTTACAAAAACGAAGTACATGGAATTTTTATTTATGTTAGTAGGTATGTCACCATGCTGCCACCGTATATGTTTCCGCCATGGCTTTACCGAAAATGTGTCACTCGTAGATAAGATGTTAACGAATAAACGGGACGATGTGTATATACATATGTACATATGTGCATAAGATTTTACATAGCTATATTGTAATTTATTCTGTGAAAGTATATAATGTAAACAAATATATAATATATAATAGGCAACACTTTTTTACTATTATGTTTACTTATTTGCGCTCACAATTCTTTATTTTTCAGTATTGCCTTTTTCTAAACAACAGCTTTTGTGTGGTTACATCGATGTTACCACCTATTTTAGTAGGTAAATAATTATCCGGCTACTTTCGTGGGCAGAATACCAAAAGGGTACAAAAGTTTCCACATGAAGAAAGTTGCCGTGGTGAAGAAAGTTGTTACCACATTAGAATCAGGCTGTAAGTGTAATTAAACATTTTTAGATACAACTGATTTGTGCCCATAGTGCAATGTATGAAACTTTCAACATGGCTGTCTCTTTCTCTTGATTGCAAAATTATTTACATACATACTATATATGGTTATTAAAATATCAGCGGCTAACTTTACATATCTACATAAATGTTTATGTGCGATAAAATTTGTGTTTGACTTAGCGGGCTTAAGCGAATAAGGATAACAGCAACAACAATGATAATTAAATATGATATGCTACAGCATCGAACTCTACAAAAATACCTTATTACACCCAACAAAAAATACAAAGGACCACTTGCTCTACTGAAAGATATTTAAATTTTTATCATAAAATTCAAATAAATAGTACATCAGACGTCTTATAATGAAACTTTATCTTAGATTTCCTTACTTAAGAAATAATAGATATACATAGGAGTATAATTCAGATAAACAAGTAAGGAAGGCTAAGTTCGGGTGTAACCGAACATTACATACTCAGCTGAGAGCTTTGGAGACAAAATAAGGAAAATCACAATGTAGGAAAATGAACCTAGGGTAAACCTGGAATGCGTTTGTGTGACATGCGTATCAAATGGAAGGTATTAAAGAGTATTTTAAAAAGGAGTGGGCCATAGTTCTATAGGTGGACGCCATTTCGGGATATCGCCATAAAGGTGGACCAGGGGTGACTCTAGAATGTGTTTTTACCATACGGGTATCAAATTAAAAGTATTAATGAGGGTTTTAAAAGGGAGTGGCCCTTAGTTGTATATGTGAAGGCATTTTCGAGATATTGACCAAAATGTGGACCAAGGTGACCCAGAACATCATCTGCCGGACCGCTAATTTATTTATATATGTCATAACATGAACAGTATTCCTGCCAAAATTCCAAGGGCTTTTGATTTCGCCCGCCAGAACTTTTTCATTTTCTTCTACTTAATATGGTAAGTGTCACACCCACTTTACAAAGTTTTTTTCTAAAGTTATATTTTGCGTCAATAAACTAATCCAATTATCACGTGTCATCTCTTTTTTCATATTTGGTACAGAATTATGGCAAAGGGGTTATGGTGAAAGTAGGATTTCGGCCATTTTTTATACCAAGATAAAATGAGTTCAGATAAGTACGTGGACTGAGTTTAGTAAAGATATACCAATTTTTGCTCAAGTTATCGTGTTAACGGCCGAGCGGAAGGACAGGCGGTTGACTGTGTATAAAAACTGGGCGTGGCTTCAACCGATTTCGCCCTTTTTCACAGAAATAAGTTTTTGTCCTAGAATCTAAGCCCCTACCAAATTTCACAAGGATTGGTAAATTTTTGTTCGACTTATGGCATTAAAAGTATTCTAGACAAATTTAAAGGAAAAGGGCGGAGCCACTCCCATTTTGAAATTTTCTTTTATTTTTGTATTTTGTTGCACCTTATCATTACTGGAGTTGAATGTTGACATAATTTACTTATATACTGTAAAGATATTAAATTTTGTGTTAAAATTTGACTTTAAAAAAATCTTTTTTTAAAGTGGGCGTGTTTGTCATCCAATTTTGCTAATTTTTATTTAGCACACATACAGTAATAGGAGGAACGTGCCTGCCAAATTTCATTATGATATCTTCCACGACTGCGAAATTACAGCTTGCAAAACTTGTAAATTACCTTCTTTTAAAAGTGGGCGATGCCGCGCCCATTGTCCAAAATTTTACTAATTTTCTATTCTGCGTCATACGGTCAACCCGCCTACCAAGTCTCATCGCTTTATACGTCTTTGGTAATGAATTATCGCACTTTTTCGGTTTTTCGAAATTTTCGATATCGAAAAAGTGGGCGTAGTTGTAGTCCGATTTCATTCATTTTAAATAGCGATCTGAGATGAGCTCCCAGGAAGCCACGTACCAAATTTCATCAAGATACCTCAAATTTTACTCAAGTTATCGTGTTTACGGGCGGACGGACGGACGGACCAACATGGCTAAATGAATTTCTTTTTTCACCCAGATCATTTTGATATATAGAAGTCTATATCTATCGCGATTAGTTTATGCCGTTACGGATTACCGTTATGCGAACAAAGTTAATATACTCTGTGAGCTGTGCTCAGCTGAGTATAAAAACGGAACGTCAATGCATACGACGTGATGTTGTGTTGTCTACGTTTCTATTAGTTTTGTTTGTATGTTTTTATATACTAAGTGGCAAATAATAATATTAACAAGTAAATGTGTTCGTGTATTACCACACATTATATACTCAGCGTGAGTTCCAGTTGTACAGGTCATTTCAGATAAATTACTTTTCTAATCCTACTGAGGCACATTTTTGACAAAAAGTATTATCAAAAGTGTGTGTGGCTTTTAACTAATATTTTTCATTATAAAGGAAATGTGTGTACCAACTTATGTAAACGTCGTACTCTTCTTCGAGCTACGGCCCAAAAACGGAAGATATTGCTTAGACAAAAAAGGGGCGGTGCCATGCCCATTACATTTAGTTAAAGTTTTCCGTTTCCTTGTTATAACGGCACTTTGAAAGTAAAATATCACTGATATAAAACAATGTTTAGAGTAAATTTTGCATATCACATTCATCTACGAAGTTTTCCAAACTCTCTTAAATAAAAGTGGGTGTGATCTTTAACCGATCCCATCCCTTTTTGCTAGAACTATTTCCTGATATAATGAAAGTATATATGTATTCCCAATTTTGTTACGATATGTTAATTTTTCTTCGAGTTATGTCTCCCGAAAAACAGAAAATTGCTCAGTCAAAAAAGGGACAGTCCCACGCCCATTTTCAAAAATTGTATATTTTCTAACTTTTTTTATAATTTCATTCAGAAATTACGTAAAATACCATCGGTATTAAGCTCTTTTTCGCAAAAGTATAGCTTATTATGGCCGCGATGGTAGCGTGCCCCACCTACGACGCCGGAGATCCTGTGTTCACGCCCTTGTCAAAGCAACATAAAAATTTTAGAAACAAGTTTTTTTTAATTAGAAGAAAATGTTTCTAAGCGTGGTCGCCTCTCGGCTGTGTTTGGCAGGCATTCCGAGTGTATTTCTGCCATGAAAAGCTTCTTAGTGAAAACTCGTCTGCCTTGCAGATGCCGTTCGGAGTCGGCGTTAAACAAGTAAGTCCCTTCCCGCCAATTTGTAGGAAAAACTGAAAGGAGCACGACGAAAATTGGAAGAGAAAAGAAGCTTCGCAGGTTATCGCGCCTTACATTTATTTTTAATTTATAGTTTATTATATTTGTCTACTTTTTTCCTTTTAAGAGTCTTTTATATAAATGCGGCGGGTCCTTAACCGTTCCTGTACCGATATCTACGCCCAATCTTATTATGATTCTTTGAGTTATGGCTCTCGGAACATAGAAAATAGCTTAATCATAAAATTTAAATTCTTTCCTACTTCTTGATATAATTCCACTTGAGAAAATAAATATTGATATAAAGCTATTTTTAGCAACGGTATAGCTTATTTTATCCTTCCACGACCCTTTTAAAAATATTTTATATAAAAGTGGGCCTGAACCTTAACCGATTTCGTTAATTTTTCTTCGAAGAACTTCTTATAGTAAAGGTAACCTCCCTGTCGAATTTTGTTATGAAAGGTTTAACGGTTTTTGATCTATGATTAATAGTATTTGTAAAATTTATTTTATCACAATAGGGCGGTGCCGGGGCCATTTTCAAAAATTGTTTCAAATTTTTATTAAGAATCTTAATATCAGTCCACAGATCAAATTTGTATTCTTTGCTAAATAATCAGGTTTTTGTGTTTTCTAAAATGTTATATACATAAAAAGTGGGCGTGGTTATCATCCGATTTTGCTCATTTTGAATAGCGATGGGAGATAAGTTCTAAGGAACCCATATGACAAGTTTCAATAAGATATCTCATTATTTACCCAAGTTATCGTATGCACATACAGACGGACGGACGGAAGGACATACACTCAGAGAAAAACGCCGTTCTAAAACCCAGCACCACCGGACTCAATTCAAACTTTTCATGTTCTTACTTTTTTGTTCTTGAAAAACGAACGACCTGTTCTTAAAACAACAACCTTGTTCTTAAACTGACACCATTTTCTTTAAAACAGAACGGCTGGTCTTAAAATATGAACAAATGTTCTATTAATGAGAACGATGTTCTTAGATTAAGCCCAAGAAAAAAAAACGGTACAATTCGTGTGCACTACAATGTTAAATACAACATTTGGCACCAGCTATTAAGCAGTTGTAATGGCCCAGCGGCTATGAAGTTCATCTTGCGATCGTGTGGCGCGAGTTCGCTCCCCGTCAAACCCTGAATTTTTTTAAAACAATTTTTTTATGTTCTTTTTTTTTTAACTCTTATTTTTCGTTCAGTTCCATTTACACATGCACAGGTAATTCTCAAACTTGTTATGAAATGTTTTAAGTATATATGCAGATTACGTCTTCAAATAAGAATAATTTCTCAATAAGAGAAATGTATGAGAAAATGCTTATTGTGCATTTTTTCTTAAACTTTTGAATTTAAATAACAATTTTTTTGTTATAAATATTTTTTATTTATGACAAAAAAATTATTATTAAAAAAAAATAAATAAATATATTTAAAAAAATACTTTCCCCTCCAACCAAAGATCAAGCACGAACCGTTCTTAAATTGAGACCGAAAAATGTTAAATCGAACCCAAATCGTTCTCGAAGCGTGAGAACGAAAAATCCTAAATCAAGCCCAAGTAGTGCTTGAAATGAGCACAGAAGTTTCACACATCAATACCAAACTGGTCATAAAATACGAACGGTGTGCTTGGAAAAACTGTTCTTAAAACAAGCCCATCGGTCACGAGTTAAGAAAAAACGTACTTAACAGACTTTTGTCAACGAATGTTCTTAATTTTGAACTTGTTTCGTTCGTTTTAGAACGATTTTTTCTCTGAGTGTAGCTAAGTCAATTTCTTTTTTCATCCTGAGCACTTTGACATATATTTATCTCGATTCATTTATGCCGTGATGATCAACCGTTATGTTACCAAAGTATGGATATGTTTCTGTGTAGTTTGTTGGTTTTTAATAAAATAACGTGATTATGTAACTTATTCTTACAATTCATACCAATTGAAACAAAATGCCGACATTTTTCGAAGTTCGAATTACTTCTAGAGTTAAAGCTGTTAGGTTGTTTTCGAATTTGTATACTAATTTTGTTTAGTGGAATTTTTTGGTGGGCATACGCATATACTTACGAATATAAAAATGAAAGCTTCACATAGCCACAAGCTCTGTCAGCTCATCATAATTGCGTCCAACCAGCTACTCAACCAACCAAGTAACCAACTGACAAGTTTGCTGCTTATAATTTGCCGCTTTGTTTTGCTTTCATATTTTGTAGCGAGTTTTTTTTTTACATTTTATTCGCTGTTGGTGTCATTCGATGGCCTCTGTGGCAAATGTTGTGCAGTAGCAATTATTACGTCGCCGTCTCATCAACACTCAAGTACACGATACACAAAATAATGGGTTGTGGTAATCTACGGTGGGACAAAGGTGTTATTCGAAAGCATAATTTCGAAATACGGCTATGGTGCAGATTTTGTGTGACGCCGTGACACTTTGATTCACGGCCACTCGCATTCACATTCGGAATTATATAATACCGAACATATCTCAAAGAAATTCTGATTAATTGTTTTTCACTGAAGTTGGTTTTTACTCCTTGGGTTGTATTGCCTTGTACACAATTTGCTCCTAAGGGCCAAGTTTAATACGTCACTCACATTATCGACCACATTAGTGAGTGAATAATCTTATCTTATACGAATTTTGGTTCACACGATAAAAATGAAACATTGAGTTGCGCTACGTATAATTGGTCCCTAAGGCTCGGTTTTTCAGTACAAGTTCAAATCAGTTCGTCAGTTAAACTACGCTTAAACTTATTCTGCAGTTTTTAAGTTCACTTCAACTGAAGTTTAAGCTGAGCTTAAGCGTCCAATCTGGCAGAGTTAAACTCTAGTTAACCTATCGGTGATTAGAGCTCATGTTGAGACTTATCCATACTTCTAAAATCTCAAAAGTTGTTTCGAAACAGTGGATCAACTCGAGAATAAAAGCGTACTCAGCAAAAGAGGGAATTTTTTGTAAAGCAAAAAATTCTATTACTTAAGTTGAAAAAATTTAATTCCCAACTTGTGGTTCCCTAACTGGACTTCAAATATAAGATTCCATATTAAAGTGTTTTCAAGAAAATAATATGAAATATATATAATTTAAAAACTAAATAAATGTGAGGCGCGATAACCTCCGAACAAATTATAGGCCGAGCTTCTCTTCCAATTTGCGCCGTGCTCCTTTTAATTTTTCCTACAAAATGGCGGGACGGGACCTACTTGTTTTATTTCGACTACGAACGGCAACTGCAAGGTAGATGAGTTTTCAGTGACAGCTTTTCGTGGCAGAAATACACTCGGAGTTTGTGCCAAACACTGCCGAGGGGCGACCCCGATTAGGCAAATTTTCTACTAATTAAAAAATCTTGTTTCTAAAACTTTGATGTGGCTTTGCCGGGGAGTGAATCCAGGATCTGCGGTGTGCTAGACGGAGCACGCTACCATCAGACCACGGCAGCGTACACTCAGAGAAAAACGCCGTTCTAAAACCCAGCACCACCGGACTCAATTCAAGCTTTTCATGTTCTTACTTTTTTGTTCTTGAAAAACGAACGACCTGTTCTTAAAACAACAACCTTGTTCTTAAACTGACACCATTTTCTTTAAAACAGAACGGCTGGTCTTAAAATATGAACAAATGTTCTATTAATGAGAACGATGTTCTTAAATTAAGCCTAAGAGAAAAAAAAACGGTACAATTCGTGTGCACTACAATGTTAAATACAACATTTGGCACCAGCTATCAAGCAGTTGTAATGGCCCAGCGGCTATGAAGTTCATCTTGCGATCGTGTGGCGCGAGTTCGCTCCCCGTCAAACCCTGAATTTTTTTAAAACAATTTTTTTATGTTCTTTTTTTTTTAACTCTTATTTTTCGTTCAGTTCCATTTACACATGCACAGGTAATTCTCAAACTTGTTATGAAATGTTTTAAGTATATATGCAGATTACGTCTTCAAATAAGAATAATTTCTCAATAAGAGAAATGTATGAGAAAATGCTTATTATGCATTTTTTCTTAAACTTTTGAATTTAAATAACAATTTTTTTGTTATAAATATTTTTTATTTATGACAAAAAAATTATTATTAAAAAAAAATAAATAAATATATTTAAAAAAATAATTTCCCCTCCAACCAAAGATCAAGCACGAACCGTTCTTAAATTGAGACCGAAAAATGTTAAATCGAACCCAAATCGTTCTCGAAGCTTGAGAACGAAAAATCCTAAATCAAGCCCAAGTAGTGCTTGAAATGAGCACAGAAGTTTCACACATCAATACCAAACTGGTCATAAAATACGAACGGTGTGCTTGGAAAAACTGTTCTTAAAACAAGCCCATCGGTCACGAGTTAAGAAAAAACGTACTTAACAGACTTTTGTCAACGAATGTTCTTAATTTTGAACTTGTTTCGTTCGTTTTAGAACGATTTTTTCTCTGAGTGTAGGATATCAACTTTGGAAATGTGTTAAATATTCATTTAAGAACTTACATTTCTCAAAATCTCTCAAAAATAGGATAATAATTGGAAATTATTAATGACGTTGCAGATCAACTCGAAAACTTAAAATTTTTATTGGAGAATGGAGTTGGATAACTACTCGAGGACGAACCGGTTTAAGAATAATTAAATAATGATGCTGGATATCACTTTCGGAACTAGATATATTTTTCGATGGAGAATTTTTTTTCCATATCTGTTGGGTAAACAAATTCCAGCTGTTACCGTATCTGCAAATTATCTAGATAATAAAAAAACCAATGTTGCCGCACAAAAAAGCATATCCTAAAGGCTGTCTTAAACTGTGACTAAAAAACTGCTCAGTCGTTTAACTGGAGTTTAAAATTGACTAGAGTTTAAGCAAACTTAGTTTAAGCTTAGCTTAACCAACTACTGAAAACCCGGGCCAAATTGCGTAAACCGAGAGTAGCACTTTCGGAATTATGTGAAATGTGTATGAAAAATTAGCCAGCAAATAAAATTGTTTTGAAGAACCTCCTACTGGTATAATTGGGGCCGATTCTGACAAATAATACAAAGACGATTTAAATAAAAATTAACCACGTATGCTATTGCGTGCATGCTGAGCATTTCCAACTATTAGAAACTTCCACTTTGGGCTGACAATCCCGTCTATACCGACGTCATCAACAATACAATTATATGTTTTCAAACCGCGAGAAGTTGATGATAGATCGAAAACTAATAACCTATTAACAAACCTTCGCTATGGTGTTCGAAATTCCGTCCACCCCGCCATCATCAATAATACAATTCGGAATAGTGAAACCCGTAGTGTCTTAAAACTTAATCTTCTAATTCTGTAAATTTGTTTTTCTTGTCTCGAAATATACACTAAAGTGCCCGGCAAACTTTATTCTGCTAAAAATTCGTTTGCCTACATTTAAGAAGTGAACCTCCCTTCCACTCTTCACTCTATATCCCATACTATTCTAATTTATCTTCTACTTATTCTTGTCTACCCCTTGTTCCATTTATCTCGCTACCACTCCCACTTTACATCTCGAGCTCACTCCCACTTCCACTGCTTGTTTCACCGCACTACTTGTCTCACTCCCAGTTCAACTCTCACTCTCCCTCCCTCTCCAAATCCATTTACTTTTCTCGTCTAAATTTTCTTATATATGTACTCTCTTCACCAGATACTTAAAACCTGTTTCACCTGACCGACCTACTTCAATTTATCTTAAGTCATAGAGTTACCAACCATTTCAGGACTACTGCGGAACAATTTCAGTATCAATTCTTGATTATTTTAGGTACTAAGGCATCATCCGGTACACATCGGTGCCCAAGTAGTTCAAATATGATCCAATAATATACGAATTATCCCCACCATTCCCTTCAAAAATTGATCGAAATCCGTTAATCCCTTACGCATGATGTGTCCACTCTGATCTGAATGATCTGGTATGTCTTTCTCAAGGAAAACAACCGATAAGTCTATGTTTTACTGTTTTAATCTTAGTCTTTATTTTAAGGGTTACAATGATAAGATCAGCTTTTACTGCTGTTTGCGGCACTTTTACTGATATATTAATTAAAATAAAAATAAAAAAAATAAAAAAAAATATATATGTAAGTCGTTATATGGTTAAAGAGGCCCAGTCTCTTCTTCGCTGTACTAACATTCGCTAAATGGTAACACCCAAGGAATTTAGATCGTTTTCCACCCGATCCTCACAGCGGAGTTGGGTCCGCTCTCTTTCTCTGCTTCAGTAAACTGAGTATCGCATTTCATTCGCATAATATGACCTAGCCAACGTTGCGGCTGTGTTTTAATTCGCTGGATTTTGTTGATGTCTGCGTAAAGCTCATTATTACATCTCCTTTGGAACTTGCAGTCGCCACCGCGTAGAGATCCGTAAATCTTTCGAAGAACATTTATCTCGAACACTCCCAGAGCCGCCTCAAAAAGATCCTTAACAAATTAAAATATCCCTCCCTGTTCTATAGAACAGCCATTAGCTTAAGATCTAACTATAATAGCTCCAATAGGTATAGAAGCCACCACTGTAACACCTTTAAAATTGTTAAACACTGTAAACATACACGAAGAATTAACGCTCATTTGCATTCTGCCCTTTCAAGTTGAGCGACAAGTTTGTGATTTTTATCTAAATTATTATTAGTTACACTAAACAGGTTTCATGAAATTCTTTTCGATTATTACAAAGAAAATAAAAGGCTGGAAGCATAATCTGAAATAGTTGAAATTCCACTGAAAGCAGAGCGAGGTATTACTTTATCTTAAATGCTGATTGCGACGTGGCATGCAAGATCTAGTTAACTATTTGTAGATTTAAGATTGTCAATTTGAGTAATTACTGCTTTAAAACAATTTGTGATCAGTTAAAATAGTAGCTTAGGGATTCTGTATATCAATGGAGGATATGTACTTAAGGCTTAACAAATTTTAGGCATCCACTAAGCATACTAACCTAGAAGTACTAAGTGCAAATATCACTTTCGACTATGAAGCAGTTTTCGATAGCCCAAAAAAGGTACCTTCACTTAGCAATTGACGGGCTAATAGGAAAGATATTGGCAAATTATTAAATCGACGGGGCAATAAATAACTTTTCGCCTTACAGCTGAGCTGTAGGGGCGACCATTTGGTCATTAATATAAACGACATTCTAGAAAAACTCGACACCAATGGTGTGAAAATTGTGGCTTGTGGTAACGATAAAAATCCTGATTTCGGGTCCATTCCCTGTAACGATGAGTGAAACCATGGAAAGAGCGTTAGTAATACTAAGTAGATGGACCACAACTCTGTGCCTTAGGCTAAATCTGAAGAAAACGGATCTACACTCCTCATGGGTAAGTACAAGCCACAGAAGGCCTGCAAAACGATATTTGATAAGGAAATAGGCTGTCAGCCAAAGATGGTTCAAGGGGTGCGGCCAGTGCTTACGTATGGCCCTATAATATACAGAAAATTGGTGCTACCGGAGCATGACGCACCTGCCATACGGCGACTTAGGACCTCATCTTAAACCTGCTTCCGATAGACATGTCCATACGTCGGCACAAACCGCACTGAGCCGCAGGGAATCTGGGTGCTGGAGGGAGTTTCAGAAGGGTGTACCAATATCCTTAATTTAGCTTTGAATCCCGAAATAGATTAATATCTCCGCAATTTCCAAGTAGGAATTATCACAAAACTGGGGGGCACTGCGGGGCATGGCTTCAAACTAGACTCTGCCCCCATGGAATCTGCTCGCATGCTCTAGAGGTTCCTACGTCGTTCAAACTATCGTCTTATTGTAGTGTGTTTCAAGCAGAAGTTCTCGCGACTTGGCAGACCTCAAAATCACTCGAGGTCCATAACATAACTGGCAAAGTATCTACCTTTTTTTCTGACAGCCAAGCAGCACCGTACACAAGCTCAAACATAGTAGGAGAGCGCAAGCAACTTATAGCTGCGTTAACAAATATTCTGGAAATATCCATTATCTTCGTGTCGGAAGTAGGTGAGGGAATAACCGTGGGGTAGCCAAAGGAGAAATTCGGAATATTTACTTGAACAAAGCTCAGCAAAAGTAAAAGAATACCACGGGCTATGAAATTTGAAGAACTCCATGGCCAGATTCCAACGAAAGTAGGACAAGGAGTCTACTGGTTAGATCTTCTGCTGACACACATAAACTCATAGCGGTTTGCACCGATCAGTTTGATCTAGGCACGCATGTGAAATCGATAGATATTCAGCATAATGACGCGTGCATAAGTTGTAAAGACGTAGCTGCAAAAGAGACTGCTGTGAATTTTCTGTGTAAATGCCCGGCTCTAGCTAGAACACGTTTAAAGTCCTTCGGAAGCCTCTTTTTTTAAGTATGGATAGAATATTGGAAATAAGGGTTCTAAATATTTTTATAATCAGTTGAGCAGAGCTCACAGAGTATACTAACTTTGATTGGATAACGGTTGGTTGTACAGGTATAAAGGAATCGAGATAGACATAGCAGACTTCCATATATCAAAATCATCAGTATCGAAAAAAAATTTAATTGAGCCATGTCCGCCCGTCCGTCTGTCCGTCTGTCCGTTAACATGATAACTTGAGTAAATTTTGATGTAATTTGGTATGTAGGTTCCTGGGCACTCATCTCAGATCGCTATTTAAAATAAACGATATCGGACTATAACCACGCCCACTTTTTCGATATCGAAAATTTCGAAAAATTGAAAAAGTGCAATAATTCATTACCAAAGAGGGATAAAGCGATGGAACTTGGTACGTGGGTTGAACTTATGACGCAGAATAGAAAATAAGTAAAACCTTGGACAATGGGCGTGGCACCGCCCACTTTTAAAAGAAGGTAATTTATAAGTTTTGCAAGCTGTAATTTGGCAGTCGTGGAAGATATCATAATGAAATTTAGCAGGAACGTTACTTGTATTACTGTATGTATGCTTAATAAAAATTAGCAAAATCGGAGAACGAACCCGCCCACTTTAAAAAAAAATTTTTTTAAAGTGAAATTTTTACAAAAAATTTAAAATCTATACAGTATATAAGTAAATTATGTCAACATTCAACTCCAGTAATGATATAGTGCAACAAAATACAAAAATAAAAGAAAATTTCAAAATGGGCGTAGCTCCGCCCTTTTTCATTTGATTTGCCTAAGATACATTTAATGCCATAAGTCGAACAAATATTTACCAATCTTGTGAAATTTGGTAGGGGCTTAAATTCTAGGAAGATATCTGTTTTCTGTGAAAAAGGGCGAAATCGGTTGAAGCCACGCCCAGTTTTTATACACAGTAGATCGTCTGTCCTTCCGCTCGGCCGTTAACACGATAACTTGAGCAAAAATCGATATATCTTTACTAAACTCAGTTCACATTATTATCTGAACACACTTTGTATTGGTATAAAAAATGGCCGAAATCCGACTATGACCACGCCCACTTTTTCGATTTCGAAAATTACGAAAAATGAAAAAAATGCCATAATTCTATACCAAATACGAAAAATGGGATGAAACATGGTAATTGCATTGGTTTATTGACACAAAATATAACTTTAGAAAAAAACTTTGTTAAATGGGTGTGACACTTACCATATTAAGTAGAAGAAAATGAAAAAGTTCTGCAGGGCGAAATCGAAAGCCCTTGGAATCACGGCAGGAATACTGTTCCTGGTATTACATATATAAATAAATTAGCGGTGCCCGACAGATGATGTTCTGGGTCACCCTGGTCTACATTTTGGTCGAAATCTCGAAAACGCCTTCACGTATACAACTACCACAACTCCCTTTTAAAATTCTTATTAATACCTTTAATTTGACAACCATATTGTACAAACACATTATAGAGTCACCACTGGTCCACCTTTATAACGATATCCCGAAAAGGCGGCCCCCTATAGAGCTAAGGCTTACTCCCTTTTAAAATATTCATTAACACCTTTCATTTGATACCCATATCGTACAAACTACACATTCCAGGGTTACCATAGGTTCATTTTCCTACATAGTGATTTTCCCTTATTTTGTTTCCATAGCTCTCAACTGAGTATGTAATGTTCGCTTACACCCGAACTTAACCTTCCTTACTGGTTGATTTTATAAACAAGTAGAAACGGTATCAAACGCCTTTCCATTAGCTACTTTGGCGACCTGGGTCGCAGCTATTATACCAGCTTCCTATTTAGCTATCCGAAAAACGATCATCAATTGAGATCAAGCAAACACAGTTTTTTTCAAACTTACGGTTTTATAGAGGCGGACAATAGTTATAAAGGTGCTAGCTAAGTTTGGTTATGTGGGGTAAATGAAAGTTATTTACTACTTTACTAACGTATGCAGGGATTCAGAATAAAAGTAAACACAAAAGTATGTACGCCTGCATTCAATTCGAATTATAAGCAAACATACATATATATAAGTATGTACTCATATAACAGTGGGTGTATGCCGGCATTGCATTGCATATGCAGACATACATACAAACAGGCAGGTACAGCAGTAACCGCCCACCAGCACGAATCAATCATACAATGCTCTGTGATTATCAAACACTTCGCTTAAATACCTTTTATACATGCCGACGCTTCGGGATAACGGAAACAAAATCGTGCGGTCGATGCACCTGAGCAGGTCGTCGCTAAAAAAGTACTTGAGTGAGGTAGTTTTACGGTAGAATTTAAAGTGAATAGTGCTAAAGTGAAAGTGTTATATAAAATATTAAATTAAAAAATAAAGTGTTATTTAGACGCGATTTCCAAGTATATTTGGATATCAAAAATTTTACTCGAAAATTGCTTTAGCCGCTCTTATATTCTACACATTTTAGTGGGGTATGTTGCAAAGGAACAAATGATTTGACATGCAATCGAGTCGAGTGCAAATATAAATGTAAGTACAGCTTAAGAAAAAATTACCTAAATAGAGGGGCACTTCCTAAAAAAATTTGTTTGAATTGGGAAAATTTCTGTGGGATCCGAATAAATTTCTCGTTTTGTATAAAACCTTTTTATAAATTTAAATGAACATTATCTTCAATTTTTACATAGTATTGCTTCAGTTGCCCCGCTGTACTCCTTTGCTATGTGTACTTTAATATAGCAAACAATAATGTACCTCGACACAATAAGTATGTTCTAGGCGGGAGAGTTTAAAAACATGCTTTGCTGAGATTTAATTTGTAACCATATTTATTAAATTGAGCTAAACTTTGGTCGAACCTTTGGCGGGTTGGTCCTCGGGAGGGACTCGCTATCTCTACTTCTTCAAATGAGCTAGGTTGAGCTGGCTGCTCCTTGAGGACATCATGAATGAGTCCATAGTCTTAGCCTTGCGAGCACATGGGACGCGCAGAAGGCATGCTCGATCGTTTCCTCCTTTAAACCACACTTCCTACATTTTCTATAGCTACCAAGGCCTATTGTGAAAGTACATGATGCCGAAGGTAGTACAACTTTGTTAATCTAAGGTTGGTTCCACGCCTTTCTTACTTGGTTGATCATTTGCAGCTCTTGCCTTCTTTTAATCTCACTTAGTCTGATTTGAGCATCCAGCGATGCGCTCTGTCTAGCTAACTTATTCGCTTTTTCGTTTCCATATGCCCAAGTACCAAATATTGATGTATCTATCCCCCTATATCCACTCTTGCTAGGGATGTCCTACACTCAAGCACACTTTTAGGTGCTGTGCTATGAGAGATTATAGCCTAAATTGCTACTTGGCTGTCTGTGAAAAATTTAAAATTTTAGCTATTTTCCTCCAGTGTTTCTACTGCTTTAATCACCGCTACTACTTCCGCCTAAAAACAAAACAGTGACTAGCTTGCAGGATTTGTTTATTTCAGAATCTGCGCAGTATAACGCATACTATAGTCCTTGTATTACTTTGGAAGCATCGGTATACACGTGAATCCCCCCGTCTGCCATTTTACTTGCCAGGGGGCAACCTTTCACATCTATCGTGGCTCTGAGAAACCCATCGAAGTGCAGGTAGGAAACTAGGTAGTCTGTCCATTTCGCTGCAGTTGTAAACGCAATGTTCATCGCCATCAAATCTGCAGATGGAATGTGCAGAATAGCATATAGAAGGAAGAGTACAATTTTCTTCTATCACTTTTAATTTTGTCTTTTCACAAACGCTTTTAATTTTGTCTTTCATAAACCCGTTTCTTTCCTTCGGAATTTCTCGAAAAACTTTTCTCTTCAACAGTCCAAGCAAGTTCCATGTCGTCTTTTTTCGATATCGTTTATGATTCCTAACAGGTAGCACCTCTGGGCAAAAAAAATTCACAGATACGCGAAGAACTTCACAGTCTCGAATTTATATCCGCCAGCAGTGACGTTTGTGCCAAGGTTCGAATGCGCCGATTCGTTTTTAGGTGACAGCAAGTTCTTTGTGTTGTTCTCATTTAGCGCCAAATTCACTTTTTCTGCCTATTTATCCAATCCAGAGAAGGCACAACGGAGGGCACGTGTTTTAGATCCTATTATATCAATACCGTCAGCATACGACAGCAATTTTACTCTGTTATAATAGATTGAACCATCGCGGTTTAGATATGCTGCTAGAGTTATAATTTCTTGTGAATTACACAGAAAGCACCCAAATTCCAATCTGTAGGCATGTGCTCGTCCTATCGTATTGTGGTAAATATTAGCATCACTATGCTGTTTGTTCACTGAAAGAAAAATACTGCTAAAATCAACCGAAATACGGGCCAATTCAACCGAAATTTCTGTAAATTTTTATCCATCTCAACAAGATATTGAATCAACTGTGCAGAAATCGTTGATCCCTAATTGACCGTTTTAGTAGTCAAATGAACAAAAAAAGTTGCCGCGACAGCTTTGTATGAAAGTACCTATAATGCCATACAAATAAATAAATGTAAGGCGCGATAACCTCCGATGAGATTTTAGGCCGAACCTCTCTTCCAAATTGCGTCGTCCTCCTTTTTAATTTTTCTTTCAAATTGGCGGGACGGGACCTACTTGTTTTATTCCGACTCCGAACGGCATCTGCAAGGCACATGAGTTTTCACTGAGAGCATTTCATGGCAGAAATACACTCGTAGTGCTTGCCGAACACTGCCGAGAGGCTTACAAAATGTTTCTTCTAATTGAAAAGCTTGTTTCTAAAATGTTGATGTTGCTTTGCCCGGGTTGCGAACGCAGGGTCTTCGGTGTGGTAGGCGGAGCACGCTACCATCACACCACGGCGGCCGCCATATAAATACGTAAATATGTGAATACATAAATACGCGTGCTTGCTACATATACATACATATGAATATAGAAATGAAAATAGTAGTCACAAAACTGATTTTCAATTCTTTCAGTTGCAGCTCAGCTCATTCTCAATTTCTGCTCTCGCATGTAGTTGCCAGACTTGATTGTTTCGAACAAAACTTGTAGTATAAATGTTTGACGTAACATTTTAAAAAAAAAACTTGTAAGTTATAGAAAAGTAAAGAATCAAATCGCAGGAAGGTAATTCACCACTGGAGTTACTTTATATGTAATTCCGCAAGTTTAATTTTCGTAACACTTTAAGTTGAAACGATTCCAAAACAACTCAAACTTTTATGTTATCGCAAACATTAAAAAATTATGTTTTTTTTATTATCTCATTAGATTCGTTCGCGTGAGTGAAAATTCATAAAACTTGAACAAAATGTTACTAACTTTGGAAAAATCCTGTTCGTTCAAGCAAAACTTTTGCAACAAGAGGGCGCAACTTTGCATTTCGCTTGGACGAGAAGTTGCAAAATTGTACCCGATAAATAGCTGTCCCGGTATCTCATAATTTTTTATACAGTAAATTCAAAAAAGGGTTTTTTCGTTTTATATTGATAACTGAAAAACTAGTTTTTTATTGTTTTCCCATTTTGTGTGCTTATGAGGTGGGTTTGGTCAAAGGCTGAGGTATGCTCAAGTCAATCCAGAGTCGGATGGAGGTCCCACTTCCCCCACCTAAATAAATACACAGTGAATTAGTGTTTTGATTTCGAACACACACACACACGCGGCTCTCGGGCTAAAATATCCACAACCTTGAATCCAGGGGAGAGAGAGAGAGAGATGTTCACTGGGTAGTGTCGCTGACAATATAGTGTAATCCAAGGACGACGGCTCTCCACAGAGAGATGGAGATAGAGTGCTAGCTTAGCGGTGGCTGAGATGGTGAAGACGACGGTGGCTCTCGCTAAGAGGTACTAACGGCGGTAGTAATGACGGCGGTAGTTAGGATCACGCCCGAAGAGAGAGTACTGAGTGACGGTTGCTCTCACCAAATAGCTTTGACGACGGTGGTGGCTAGACTTCGGGATGGGATGTCCGAGGATCGGGATCGTGGTGATGTACCTACGGCGAAGTGTCTATATTAGTATGAGGCTTACTAACTACAATATATTGGCTCGGGTATTCGGCTAGGGTAGTAGGGGAGTTTGTCCCGCCGCAGGCGTTGGGAAGTGTTCCCCTCTTACCTGAGCCGTATATCCGTGCATTACCCTTCCTCTGAGTAATAGGGGGGGTGAGTTCCGTCTTACTCAGAGGAGATGATAGCAAAATATTAGGGTTGCCCAATAGGCCAGGGGGAAGTACCATCGGCAGAACCGACCTTGTAACTTTACCCCCCTCGACCCGAAGGGAGTCCCTGGAATATGGGTAAGGCTGCCCAATAGGCCTGGGGGTAGTACCATCGGCAGAACCGACCTTGTAACTTTACCCCCCTCGACCCAAAGGGAGTCCCTACAATGTATTTATATTGGCTCGAGCAGTCTACTAGAGTAGTGGGGAAATCCTCCCCGCCAATGGCGTTGGGACGGGTTTCCTTCCTACCCGAGAAGGCTGCTCGTGCATTACCTTTGCGATGAGTAATAAGGGGTGTGAATCCCGTCTTACTCACCGGAAATGTGGGTAAACCTGCGGGGTGTCCGAAAGGCAGGGGGGGCGTACCATCGGTGGAACCGACCTTGTAACGCACCCTCCTAACCCAAAGGGCACCCCTTGTCGACCGCCAGTGACGGCCGAAACGCACTTCACTTACCTACGGCGAAGTGTGCCTGGTGTATTCCGGCCAATCATCTTATTCATAGGTAACTATGAACACGTTGGGAATTATGCTCGTATTGTCGCGCACAGCGCGCCACGAATGAAAATTCCCAAGCATTGTGCGTTCACCATCGCTGGCTTGCTTTGTGCTTGCGCGATGGTTGCTGGGCCGGTATGTATGTATATATGTATGTCGGTACATACACTACTAGGGGTGGGCAGTAAATGGAAAATATGATGTTAGGGGTGGGCGCTAAATAGAAAATAGATATTGTGGCGTAGCATTTGCTACGTTACAGTCCCCCTCCTACTTCGGCGGACGAAAGGTTGTGGTATTCCAGGGTTTTTGCGCGGAGGCCTGAACTACAATGGGCAGAGCCCAGGTATGTTTTATCATCGGTTGAATCCGATGGCTCGGCCGACATGTGTGTATATGTGTTCGTTGATGTTTTTATTATTATGATTGATTGATTTTTTTTTTTTTTTTCTTCTTTTTTCAACAATAATGTGTACATTTCATTTGTGTTTAAATTTACATTGCAAGTAGAAATTCATTTTAAATTTACATTTCAAGATTAAGGTATATACATATGTACGTTTTTATATTACAATTTCAATTTACATTTCAAAATTAAGGTATTTACATTTGATGTATAGAAAACTTATCAAACTAGGTCGGATATTGCTTCTCCTCAGCCAGCGAATCGTACCATCTTGTAGTGTTCTTTCAGCTTGATTATGGCGTGATCTTCGTCCACCCTACGCGCCGTGTTACACCCTTTTTGCGATTTAGCCATAGTCCGGGCAAAGAAGTCTGGGCGTGGTTTCCATCAATAGTATCGTGTGGCTCTCGGTTTGGTACATACGGTATAGTGTCACCAGCGGTTGGTTTGTCGCATACGATGGCGTTTAGATGGCCGGCTATTAATGGCGGGTTCCAGAATATTTTAGCGTCCAGTATTCGTGGCTTTTTTGCGGGCCACGGTACTGCGTCGAATGGAGGCGGTTCCTCGGGCATGGCATATTTTGTTCGTGCTTCTCTCGGCCCCACGAAGTTGCGGTTAAAATTTATTTCGGCGGTTGATTTGTGTTGGGTCGTATTTATGGCGAACGCTTTTTCTGGTAATTCCCGTTGCCAGTTCCGATGGTCTTGTTTCGTACGTTGTGCCACCCTTGTTTTGATAACGCGATTAACGCGTTCGGTAGGATTTTTGTGGGGGGCACACGGTTTGGTAAATCGGTGGGTGATGTTATGATACTCCAGGATCGTTGCCGGAGCGTTAGTGACGAGTTGCTCACAATTGTTGCTGAGGATGGCCGGGTAATAACTTTGTTTTAGTGTTGTGTTGTGTCTGTGTTCTGCGGCAGTGTTTGGCCCTTTTAGGTGTGTGGGTGCTTTTTGATGTGTTTCTATGAGCTCTAGGTGTTCTATCTTTTGCTCTTCGTTGAGGTGTTCCGCTTCTGTTATGTAATGCAGGGTTACGGGTGCATTTGCTTTGGTTGCACCGGCTGTGGTAAGGGGCTTTCCATCCAGTGAGACGGTAACGTTGCGCTTTGCCAAAAAGTCCATACCCAGGATAACACTCTCGGCCAAATTAGGGATAACAGACACCAACGTACTGGCTGTTTGATCATTGTATTTGACCTTGACCGGGTAGGAGTGGGTGTTCGCAATGCATGATTGGTCGGCGAGTTGCACGTTGCGACGATTGGATAACGGTGGAATCTTTCGTCGTTCCAGATGCCTTCTCACGGCTTCATTGATGTATGTCACGGTGGCCCCAGTATCGATCAGGGCGCGGCACATCAATCCTTCGATGGACACCTGTATGTAAAAACGTCCGTCGTTCCCCTTCCCTTTGGCTACGGATGATAATAGTGCGGGTGTTATCGGATTACTTTGATTCATTCCGTAGCATGCACAATCCCTGGAGAGCGTTCCGTATCGGCCGCATCTAGAACAAAAAAGTCGTCTTTTGTTGTTGCAATGGGAGCGGCGGTGGCCGCGTTTCTTGCATCGCCAGCAGGTGTTTCTTGCATCGTAACGGTCAGTGAGTGTGGACAGGGAGTTTGTTATTTGATCATTCTGCTCCTCCAGCTCCTCGATTATTACTGTGCTTAAGCTATGTGCTAACAGTCGGCTCTGTTTGGCTTCTTCGCTCCGCAGTAGTTCGTACTCGTCGGTGAGCTCCATAAGCTGCTCTATCGTTCGGAACTCGCCCCGCTTCACAAAAAGTCGATACTCCACCCGTAGTCCGTCGTATATGCGTTCTAGATGATCTTCTTTGCACAAAGTCGGGTGGCGGCGAATCATCGTCTGGAGGGCGAGGATATAGTCCTTGGCCTTTTCTCTGCTCGTCTGTTTTCTTTGGCGGATAGCGTCCTTTAGCTGGCTAATGTGTCGCTTCGGCAGAAAGAATTTTCCGGCTTCGGAGCGGAAGTCAGACCATGTGTGTAGTTGTTGTTTTCGCAGGCGGAACCATTGAAGGGCTTTGCCACGCAGTATCTCTGGAAGGGTTGGGAGGAGTTGATCTGGCTTAATCAGATAGCATTCTGCCAGTTCCTCAATCCTTTCCAGGAAGTCGTATAATGTGTCGCTTCCAGCGTAATGTACATCCCAGCGGCGGACTGTATTCACGACCTCCGTGTTACTTATGCCGCTCTGCTCGCGCTGGGGGGATATTGTTTTGATTGTGACGGCCGGCGTGGTGTTTTGCGTAGATGTGACTGGCCGGGCCTCTTCGGCGGCGATCTCCATCTCTACCTCTCTCAACAGATTTTCTGTTGACTTACGCTTTCGTTGGTCTCGGACGTATGTGCTGAGTGTGCTGCGCAATTCGGTGACGGTATGTCCTTCGGCGTAGATTCGGTAGCGTTTGCATTCTTCGATTAGCCTCTCCTTCTTCAGCAGGTAAATCCAGCCTAGAGAGTCGACGTTGAGCGTGGTGGTGGTGGTTTCGCTTATTTTTGTGCCAATTGTTGGTTGTGTGTTCGGTGAACCCGTTCCTACAGTGTTGGTGCTCTCGTTGGTTTTGGCACAGTCGCCTGAGGAGACGGGTCCCTGCTCGGGCGCCATTTATGAGGTGGGTTTGGTCAAAGGCTGAGGTATGCTCAAGTCAATCCAGAGTCGGATGGAGGTCCCACTTCCCCCACCTAAATAAATACACAGTGAATTAGTGTTTTGATTTCGAACACACACACACACGCGGCTCTCGGGCTAAAATATCCACAACCTTGAATCCAGGGGAGAGAGAGAGAGAGATGTTCACTGGGTAGTGTCGCTGACAATATAGTGTAATCCAAGGACGACGGCTCTCCACAGAGAGATGGAGATAGAGTGCTAGCTTAGCGGTGGCTGAGATGGTGAAGACGACGGTGGCTCTCGCTAAGGGGTACTAACGGCGGTAGTAATGACGGCGGTAGTTAGGATCACGCCCGAAGAGAGAGTACTGAGTGACGGTTGCTCTCACCAAATAGCTTTGACGACGGTGGTGGCTAGACTTCGGGATGGGATGTCCGAGGATCGGGATCGTGGTGATGTACCTACGGCGAAGTGTCTATATTAGTATGAGGCTAACTAACTACAATATATTGGCTCGGGTATTCGGCTAGGGTAGTAGGGGAGTTTGTCCCGCCGCAGGCGTTGGGAAGTGTTCCCCTCTTACCTGAGCCGTATATCCGTGCATTACCCTTCCTCTGAGTAATAGGGGGGGTGAGTCCCGTCTTACTCAGAGGAGATGATAGCAAAATATTAGGGTTGCCCAATAGGCCAGGGGGAAGTACCATCGGCAGAACCGACCTTGTAACTTTACCCCCCTCGACCCGAAGGGAGTCCCTGGAATATGGGTAAGGCTGCCCAATAGGCCTGGGGGGAAGTACCATCGGCAGAACCGACCTTGTAACTTTACCCCCCTCGACCCAAAGGGAGTCCCTACAATGTATTTATATTGGCTCGAGCAGTCTACTAGAGTAGTGGGGAAATCCGCCCCGCCAATGGCGTTGGGACGGGTTTCCATCCTACCCGAGAAGGCTGCTCGTGCATTACCTTTCCGATGAGTAATAAGGGGTGTGAATCCCGTCTTACTCACCGGAAATGTGGGTAAACCTGCGGGGTGTCCGAAAGGCAGGGGGGCGTACCATCGGTGGAACCGACCTTGTAACGCACCCTCCTAACCCAAAGGGCACCCCTTGTCGACCGCCAGTGGCGGCCGACACGCACTTCACTTACCTACGGCGAAGTGTTCCTGGTGTATTCCGGCCAATCATCTTATTCATAGGTAACTATGAACACGTTGGGCATTGTAAATTTTACCAAGTAGCGCAACTAACAGCTGATCGGTAAAAATTCGCACATTCACACGCACAGTTCTCGACCCAGTTTCAAAAAAAAACTTTAGATTATTTAATTCAAATTTTAAAGTGAGATAATCCTTACAAATTTATGTATACAGAATATATATGGCGTTTTTGTTGTTATTAAAACAAAAGTTTTATTTATATTAAAGCTTTTATCATTTTTTTTTTAACTTTGAAAAATCTCCGAACACCATTCCTTCATTATATGACATTCGACTGCCTAGTCCACTGCCTTCCACTCTATTCGCAACATAACCTCTACTTAAGCTGCCAAACTATATAGTAAACAATGACGTTGGGAATTATGCTCGTATTGTCGCGCACAGCGCGCCCGAATGAAAATTCCCAAGCATTGTGCGTTCACCATCGCTGGCTTGCTTTGTGCTTGCGCGATGGTTGCTGGGCCGGTATGTATGTATATATGTATGTCGGTACATACACTACTAGGGGTGGGCAGTAAATGGAAAATATGATGTTAGGGGTGGGCGCTAAATAGAAAATAGATATTGTGGCGTAGCATTTGCTACGTTACATGCTTTTTCGATTTGATGGTTTTCTTATTTTGGTGTTTTTTTTTTTACACAAGTGACACCATCGTCTAAGTACAAAGTAGGGAGCGCAGTGAGCGTGAAATTCTCTTTGATATTTGCTCATATATTGACAGTTGATCGCCGTTGACAAAGCTGTAAGATCCGTAAGAGCGACAATTTCTCTTCTGTTGAAATGACTAAACTAATTTGTTCGCTTGACAAAGAACTCGGTCGAATTAACCATATTTCGATCAATTTCATCGAATCTCCGTTAAGTCAAGAACAACAGAACCGATTTGTTGGTTTTACTAGCACCATTTCTTTCAGTGTAAATAATCACAACAACAAATACAGTAAGCAGCGAAAATTATGTACATGCACACACATAACCAGCAGCTCGAAGTCAAGAAATATCTCACATACAACTGTACGTGAAAAGTCTAGACCTTAGGAGATATATCCGAATGAGACAACAGAGAGTATAAAAGCAGCGCAAGTTTGATTCCCTTAAACACGCTTTTATGAAGTACGTGATGGTGAAGTATAATTCTACCACTCCCAAATTAGTCCAAATAAAGAACATTTTGCAATACTGAATATTGGCGTTATTTATTCGACAGTTCAGCGATTCGAACGTTAGCGGAAGGTGATAAAAACCAGGATTTCCCTAAAATGCGTTACAGTATTTTACACAGGAGTTGATGCAAGGTCTTTAAGAAATATTCGGCACCGTAGTTGAACAGCTCGGCTGATTATCCATTGTTAACCGGTACTTTGTAATTTTAAATCCATGATATTGCCATTCTCACTTCGTCATATTCCGATGTTCTCCGTCATTAGCGATTTGGGCATCGGCCTCGCCTTCTCCCTCGCTAGCTAGCAATGAGGAGTAGTGCTCTGTCCACAACTTAAGCACACTATGTACTTCAGTTGCCTGGTCCCCATTATCGTTCCTGCTCAAGTTTGCCCCGATTTTGAAACGTTCCGTCATCCGGTGAGTTTTTTGTTAGAATTTTCAGTCATTTTTCCTGTCAGTCATTGTATGAAGCTCTACGCACTCAGGTCGTTCTGCCCCAATATATATGGTATTAAAAAAGCCAATTATCAAAAAATGTATAAGCCTCTATTTGAGGAGTTCCCTCCGGGTCTTGATGTGATCATATTTTTTATTTCAATATCTATGGAAACAATAGTTCGTCGAAGATGTAAGGATAATTAGTTTTTGTTGCTGTAGCGATAAAGACACTCCCCGGAGGCCCTGGGAAGTGTTATCGATATTGATGGTTCTTTACCGGACGCAGATCCGGTACGTTCCGGTAACAAACATCATTAAGGTATTAGCCCGACCATTTCGGGAACAATTTGGTATAACCACATGAAACCTTCTAGGCCATTTCACCCTACCACCCCTTGGTGAACTTGGCGTTGCCAGAGCCTCGGCTGTTAGAGAAACAGGATTCGCCACGCGTAGGTGAGGTTGACAATCGGGTTGAGGAAGCTATATTGCGCTGGCAACCCCTTGAAACGGGTGCGCTACACAACCCCTTGAATAAATTTGGTATTTTAGTCGCCTCTTACGACAGGTTTACCTGGCGCGGGTATATTCTAAGCCCCATAACCCGCTGGCGGTAAGGATTATTGGTCTTACCTGGGAACCCGTTGAAGACTTGCAGTTATTTTGATAATAATAATTGTGTTTTGGAAGAAGATCCTTTATTTTAAGACTTTTCTAAGTCAAACAAAAAGTTGTCTTCTGATTTTGGGTTCATTTACATAAACATAGTATTATAAAACAAATCTTCGTGTTATGTAAGTACCACACATCTCCATACCTACAATCAAATCAAATGTGACAAACCAAAAGCACTGTCTCGTGCTAGCATAGAGTTGCCTGGCATTTGCATCTTCTTGCCACGAGTCATTGTAGTCAGGCACTTCCTAAAGTTGTCGCAGCTATTGCATCATATTCATATCACATCTAACCATCACTCGCTCATCTTTCGCCACAAATTACTTCAATTCGATGCCATCAACGCGCTAGTGACACCACATACATACATATAAACAACATATCTATTGCTGCGTCTACTATTAATTCTGCTTAAATTGATTCTTTAATCGCTGCTTTCAGTCACCTCTAATACATGTCGCATGCTTAACGGTGGGCAAGGTAACAAACTGCAGCAGCAGCAGGGAGCAACAAGAAAAATATTCCATTCAACTTTGCTTGAGATGCCACACAACGACGCACGCCGCATAAGTCTACAACAATTGGAATTCATTTCGACCACAAAAAGAATGCTGCAGTAACAGCAGCAACATTAAGGTCAGCAACAAAAACCATATCAATGTAACGATGGCATTAGCCGCTGCTGTCTTATCGGCGCGGCAGTTACCGCATAACGTGCAATAGATCGCAATTCAACTAAATACTTCATTTATTTTATGAATAAAGCTAACGTCAGCACAAATTTTCCATGCCGCAAACTCATTTTCATATACACATATGTACATACAAAGCTGTTGCACGTACTTTCATATGTGCTTGGATTTATGCTGCATAAGAATCTATGTTGCGGTATGATTGTAAAGGGTGTTTTTTTAGGTGTGACTTATATTGGTCTATACTTTATAGACTTCCTTAATTAGGTTAAACTGGCTGAACCGTCAAATAGACTGTAAGAGACCATAGTGTTACCATAAATTTTCTCAACTACCAAATGTTACAAAATAGCTACGGAGTCTTGGCAAACACTAGCAGCTTTCCAGGACCTATGCTGCTTGCTGGTTCTAGATCTTATAGATAGCTGTGTCGCTACTAATATCTGGAATCTTAGCGTTACGAGCGCTCTTCCTTCTTCTAAATCATCTAGCCAGTCTGATTGAAACTTCTAAGGTACAAGCTATGTGCTCTTTTTAGCTAGCTACTGCCATGGCCTCCGATATGTCCAGGCACCCAATACATATTTAAATTTCTCCATATACATTTTTATGTTTTTCCATACTAACAAGCTTGATGGACGTTGTTATCCGTGTTATACAAATGTACATACTTGATACAAATTAGCTGATTTTATTACCAACCGAAGTCTCAGCTTAAAGAGAGTAACTGTGCTGGGGTAACCAACCGGAGGTAAAAGATTCAAGTCAAGTAATATCAAACATTTTTTTGGCAAGTTTCCCCAAATATTCCCTTTGGTTGATTATTTATCGAAGAGCGCATTATCAACAAGTAAAGAAGGCTAAGTTCGGGTGTAACCGAACATTACATACACAGTTGAGAGCTTTGGAGACAAAATAAGGGAAAATCACCATGTAGGGAAACGAACCTAGGGTAACCCTGGAATGTGTTTGTATGACATGGGTATCAAATGGAAAATATTAAAGAGTATTTTAAAAGGGAGTGGGCCATAGTTCTAAAGGTGGACGCCATTTCGGGATATCGCCATAAAGGCGGACCAGGGGTGACTCTCGAATGTGTTTTTACCATACGGGTATCAAATTAAAAGTATTAATGAGGGTTTTAAAAGGGCGTGGCCCTTAGTTGTATATGTGAAGGCGTTTTCGAGATATCGACCAAAATGTGGACCAGGGTGACCCAGAACATCATCTTTCGGGTACCACTAATTTATTTATATATATACTACCACGAACAGTATTCCTGCCAAGATTCCAAGGGCTTTTGATTGCGCCCGGCAGAAATTTTTCATTTTTTCTACTTAATATGGTAGGTGTCACACCCATTTTACAAAGTTTTTTCTAAAGTTATTTTTTGCGCCAATAAACCAATCCAATTACCATGTTTCATCCCTTTTTTCATATTTGGTATAGAATTATGGCATTTTTTTTATTTTTCGTAATTTTCGATTTCGAAAAAGTGGGCGCGGTTATAGTCGGATTTCGGCCATTTTTTGTACCAAGATAAAGTGAGTTGAGGTAAGTACGCGAACTGAGTTTAGTAAAGATATATCGGTTTTTGCTCAAGTTATCGTTTTAACGGCCGAGCGGAAGGACAGCCGGTCGACTTTGTATAAAAACTGGGCGTGGCTTCAACCGATTTCGCCCATTTTCACAGAAAACAGTTACCGTCATAGAGTCTATGCCTCTACCAAATTTCGACTGTGTATAAAAACTGGGCGTGGCTTCAACTGATTTCGCCCATTTTCACAGAAAACAGTTACCGTCAAAGAGTCTATGCCTCTACCAAATTTCAGAAGGATTGGTCGATTTTTGTTCGACTTATGGCATGAATGTTGACATAATTTACTTATATACAGTAAAGATATAAAATTTTTTGTTGAAATTTGACTTTTAAAAAAAATTTTCTTTTAAAGTGGGTGTGTTCTTCATCCGATTTTTCTAATTTTTATTTAGCACATATGTAGTAATAGTAGTAACGTTCCTGCCAAATTTCATCATGATATCTGACTGCCAAATTACAGCTTGCAAAACTTTTAAATTACCTTCTTTTAAAAGTGGGCGGTACCACGCCCATTGTCCAAAAATTTTACTAATTTTCAATTCTGCGTCATAGGGTTAACCCACCTACCAAGTTTCATCGCTTTATCCGTCTTTGGCAAAGAATTATCGAATTTTTTCGGTTTATCGAAATTTTCGATATCGCAAAAGTGGGCGTAGTTATAGTCCGATATCGTTCATTTTAAATAGCGATCTGGGATGAGTGCCCAGGAACCTACATACCAAATTTCATCAAGATACCTCAAAATTTACTCAAGTTATCGTGTTAACGGACAGACGGACGGACGGACTGACGGACATGGCTCAACCAACTTTTTTCGATACTGATGATTTTGATATATGGAAGTCTATATCTATCTCGATTCCTTTATACCTGTACAACCAACCGTTATCAAATCAAAGTTAATATACTCTGTGAGCTCTGCTCAACTGAGTATAAAATTTAATTTGCATTAGCAACTGATATTTGGCATCGACATAAAATATGTAGGGTCCTCCATTTCGTAGGAAGAATTTAAAGTAATACATCAAAGAGTGGAAGAGAGGAAGAGTATTTATCTTAGTTTTTGTTTTTATTATTTGGACCAGAGGCACCTTGCTTGTTCAGCTGTGTAATCCCTCAAAAGATCTATTATTGGTTTATTATAAAACTGAACCACACTTTGACAAAATTCAGTATTTTTGAAGTCTTAAAAATTACCCCCTATTTATGTGTGTACATGTGCTTTAAGTTCTACATACATCCGGGAGTATTGCACATTTGCCACCAAGTTGTCGTGCTTAAGAGGTTGCCACAACCTTAACTGAAGCATCTCTTAAGCATATGAGATGTGGTAGAAGACAGTTGATGTATATCTTGAAAACAGTTTTAGTGGCATTGTTTGTTATATTGTTGTTGTCTTTGTTAAATATGTACATATGAACGTACATATGTGGTAGTATTTCTGTGATTTTCTAATATATTTAGATATGTTTGTAATGGTGACGATGATGATCCTCTGTTGTTTGCTTAGTGTTACTTATAAGAGGCGATTGTAGTGATGTTCTGACATCACTTGAGCACCCATAACTCTTTACTGCTCTAATTTATTCAAGTTTCAATGTACATATGTACGTCTGCTCGGATCTATTTTTTACCACATTTTTTGGCTTCCTCCCTACCAGAGCCTTTGCGTTATAACTCAAATTAAAACTCTGCATAGTAACAAATAGAAACGGCTTTTCATATAACTACATGTCGGACGAAAAGATGAATGTGGCACCTATTTTTACCTAAGCAACCGTAAAGCACATATTTGCAGTCTCATCGCCTCATTAAAGGAACTGTTTAGGACATACACGCAGCTATGTAGTTTAATGCTTTCGGGTTAATTTCGCCTTGACTGTAGTGCCGTCACTACCGATCAATGGAAAGGCAGAAGTTGGCTCATCTGCAGTGTCAACTGTACTCAAGGTGTTGCCTATATCTTTAACTACATTAAACTGACTTCATGATTGTATGTCAAACGCGACCAGAACAATTGTTTGACAAAAATTTATAATAACAATAATTACACCTTTATCTCCAGAATACGAGTGATTTACGTAGATTTTGTCAGAACACTTCTCGTGCATAGTCCTCGAAAGGGCTACGTCTTCTAGTCACATCTAGAAGTTAAGTAAATATGTCACCAAATAACAAATGTTGTTATTATCAGAAGTTCAGAAGTCGTGTTGTTAATCTCAGAACAGTGGCGCAGTGGGGGGCGACAAGGGGGGCATCTTGCAACGAGCGCTACTCACAGGGGGGCGCCAAATGGTCCGCAAAGCAGAACTTTTTGGATAATTTGTATTTTTATTATAACTGATTTCTGGAAAATCTATACTAAAAAATGCATGCATATATCCGGAAGAAGCAATAGAGAAAGTGAAGTCTGTGAAAAATGGGATACTGATATGGTAAAACCAGTAAGAAGGCGCCGCAAAATGGCCGGAGAATCGGCTAGAGATGTTGGTCTTTCCGCAGAATATGAAATTTCTCGCGCTATGAAACGTGTTCTCGATCGTCTCCAACAATAAATACGTACAAGATTTACACGACTAAATTACCTTAACTTTAAATTTGGATTTCTCTTAAACGTTGGACATTTGTTAAACAAGGATAATAACGACTTAGAGAGAAATTGTAAGAACTTGGGTGAATTTTATAATACAGATTTCGATGGAACAGAACTTTTTATCGAAATATGTGACTGCAAAATATTACTTCGCGATAAAAAAAAACTGAAGCTAAAACTTTATAATCTCGTATGGAGAAGATGGTTTTCCAAACTTTCGAGTGGCACTTCAAATACTCTTGACTATCTCAGTATCAATTGTTAGTTGCAAACGTTCATTCAGCAAATTAAAAAATATTTTGACATAAATATTTACAATCTACGATGGGGCAAGGTGACCTAACATTATTAAGTATGAAAAAATAAAAATTTGAAAAAAAAAGATACTAGCCCCGGGCGAAAGAAAACCTCATTACGCCACTGTCTCAGAAAGTCAGAAGTCAGAAGGATTGATGCAATATTTCTTACTTTCATAAACTGAATAATTATTTGCGTATTTCTTTTAAAAATATGATTCAAAGGCCGTAAATATAACAAAACTACCCAAGCCCAACAATTTTTCAAACAAGTAAACAAGGATGATGTTTCACTAAAACCAACCAATTACACGCAAACAAATCCGTACCATTAGGAAATACGTGTACCTGTGCGTATACTTATTTTTTATACTCAGTTGAGCAGAGCTCACAGAGTATATTAACTTTGATTGGATAACGGTTGGTTGTACAGGTATAAAGGAATCGAGATAGATATAGACTTCCATATATCAAAATCATCAGTATCGAAAAAAAATTCGATTGAGCCATGTCCGTCCGTCCGTCCGTCTGTCCGTTAACACGATAACTTGAGTAAATTTTGAGGTATCTTGATGAAATTTGGTATGTAGGTTCCTGGGCACTTATCTCAGATCGCTATTTAAAATGAACGATATCGGACTATAACCACGCCCACTTTTTCGATATCGAAAATTTCGAAAAATCGAAAAAATGCGATAATTCATTACCAAATACGGATTAAGCGATGAAACTTGGTAAGTTAGTTGAACTTATGACGCAGAATAGAAAAATGGTAAAATTTTGGGCAATGGGCGTGGCACCGCTCACTTTTAAAAGAAGGTAATTTAGAAGTTTTGCAAGCTGTTATTTGGCAGTCGTTGAAGATATCATGATGAAATTTTGCAGGAACGTTACTCTTATTACTATATGTCCGCTTGCCATAAATTAGCAAAATCGGAGAACGACTACGCCCACTTTTAAAAAAATTTTTTTTTTTTTAATTCAAATTTTAAAACAAAAGTTAATATCTTTACAGTATATAAGTAAATTATGTCAACATTCAACTCCAGTAATGATATGGTGCAAGAAAATACAAAAATAAAAGAAAATTTCAAAATGGGTGTGGTTCCGCCCTTTTTTCATTTAATTTGTCTAGGATACTTTTAATGCCATAAGTCGAACAAAAATTTACCAATCCTTGTGAAATTTGGTAGAGGCTTAGATTCTAGGACGATAACTGTTTTCTGTGAAAAAGGGAGAAATTGGTTGAAAGCGCGCCCAGTTTTTATACACAGTCGACCGTCTGTCCTTCCGCTCGGCCGTTAACACGATAACTTGAGCAAAAATCGATATATCTTTACTAAACTCAGTTCACGTGCTTATCTGAACTCACTTTGTATTGGTGCAAAAAATGGCCGAAATCCGACTATGACCACGCCCACTTTTTCGATATCGAAAATTACGAAAAATGAAAAAAATGCCATAATTATATACCAAATACGAAAAAAGGGATGAAACATGGTAGTTGTATTGGTCTATTGACGCAAAATATAACTTTAGAAAAAAACTTGGTAAAATGGGTGTGACACCTACCATATTAAGTAGAAGAAAATGAAAAAGTTTTGCAAGGCGAAATCAAAAGCTCTTGGAAACTTGGAAGGAATACTGTTCGTGGTATTACATATATAAATAAATTAGCGGTACCCGACAGATGAAGTTCTGGATCACCCTGATCCACATTTTGGTCGATATCTCGAGAACGCCTTCACATATACAACTAAGGGCCACTCCCTTTTAAAGCCCTCATTAATACCTTTAATTTGATACCCATATCGTACAAACACATTCTAGGGTCACCCCTGGTCCACGTTTATGGCGATATCTCGAAAAGGCGTCCACATATAGAACTAAGGCCCACTCCTTTTAAAATACTCATTAACACCTTTCATTTGGTACCCATATCGTATAAACAAATTCTAGAGTCACCCTTGGTCCACCTTTATGGCGACATCTCGAAAAGGCGTCCACCTATAGAACTAAGGCCCACGCTCTTTTAAAATACTCATTAACACATTTCATTTGATACCCATATTGTAGAAACGCATTCTAGAGTCACCCCTGGTCCACCTTTATGGCGATATCTCGAAAAGGCGTCCACCTATAGAACTAAGGCCCACGCTCTTTTAAAATACTCATTAACACCTTCCATTTGAAACCCATATCGTACAAACGAATTCTAGAGTCACACCTGGTCCACCTTTATGGCGATATCTCGAAAAGGCGTCCCCCTATAGAACTAAGGCCCACGCTCTTTTAAAATACTCATTAACACATTTCATTTGATACCCATATTGTACAAACGCATTCTAGAGTCACCCCTGGTCCACCTTTATGGCGATATCTCGAAAAGGCGTCCACCTATAGAACTAAGGTCCACTCCCTTTTTAAATACTCATTAACAACTTTCATTTTATACCCATATCGTACAAAAAATTCTAGAGTCACCCCTGGCCCACCTTTATGGCGATATCTCGAAAAGGCATCCACCTATGGAACTAAGGCCCACTCGCTTTTAAAATACTCATTAACACCTTTCATTTGATACCCATATCGTACAAACAAATTCTAGAGTCACCCCTGGTCCACCTTTATGGCGATATCTCGAAAAGGCGTCCACCTATAGATCTAAGGCCCACACCCTTTTAAAATACTCATTAACACCTTTCATTTGATACCCATAGTGTACAAACGCATTCTAGAGTCACCCCTGGTCCCCTTTATGGCGATATCACGAAACGGCATCCACCTATTGGACTAAGGCCCACTCCCTTTTAAATAATCATTAACACCTTTCATTTGATACCCGTATCGTACAAACGCATTCTAGAGTCACCCCTGCTCCACCTTTATGGCGATATCTCGAAAAGGCGTCCACCTATAGAACTAGGCCCACTCTCTTTTAAATAATCATTAACACCTTTCATTTGATAGCCGTATCGTACAAACGCATTCTAGAGTCACCCCTGGTCCACCTTTATGGCGATATCTCGAAAAGGCGTCCACCTATAGAACTAGGCCCACTCCCTTTTAAATAATTATTAACACCTTTCATTTGATACCTGTATCGTACAAACAAATTCTAGAGTCACCCCTGGTCCACCTTTATGGCGATATCTCGAAAAGGCATCCACCTATGGAACTAAGGCCCACTCACTTTTAAAATACTCATTAACACCTTTCATTTGATACCCATATCGTACAAACAAATTCTAGAGTCACCCCTGGTCCACCTTTATGGCGATATCTCGAAAAGGCGTCCACCTATAGAACTAAGGCCCACGCCCTTTTAAAATACTCATTAACACCTTTCATTTGATACCCATAGTGTACAAACGCATTCTAGAGTCACCCCTGGTCCCCTTTATGGCCATATCACGAAACGGCATCCACCTATGGAACTAAGGCCCACTCCCTTTTAAATAATCATTAACACCTTTCATTTGATACCCGTATCGTACAAACGCATTCTAGAGTCACCCCTGCTCCACCTTTATGGCGATATCTCGAAAAGGCGTCCACCTATAGAACTAGGCCCACTCTCTTTTAAATAATCATTAACACCTTTCATTTGATAGCCGTATCGTACAAACGCATTCTAGAGTCACCCCTGGTCCACCTTTATGGCGATATCTCGAAAAGGCGTCCACCTATAGAACTAGGCCCACTCCCTTTTAAATAATTATTAACACCTTTCATTTGATACCTGTATCGTACAAACAAATTCTAGAGTCACCCCTGGTCCACCTTTATGGCGATATCTCGAAAAGGCTCCCACATATATAAGTAAGGCCCACTCCCTTTTAAAATACTCATTAACACCTTTCATTTGATGCACATGTCATACAAACACATTCCAGGGTTACCCTAGGTTCATTTTCCTACATGGTGATTTTCACTTATTTTGTCTCCAAAGCTCTCAGCTGAGTATGTAATGTTCGGTTACACCCGAACTTAGCCTTCCTTACTTGTTGCATACGCATATAGCGGATACCAACGCATACACTTGCATATTAGAGTGCACCTTATTTTGCACCATGCAGATATTGCAAAGCATTGTTCATAAGGTAAAAAAAATAAACCCAAAGAACATTTTTTGAAATGGATATTTATGAAATCGGTAAGACACGGATTAACAAAATATTTCAAAAAATACCCATAGCTGGCAAAAAAAATTTGGTTTGTGGTCTCATGTAAAATATTAATTCCTTAATTTTGCACTTCACCGTCTAGGCTTTTCTGGTTACCTCGTAGAAAGGCTATAACTAGGTACCCCATACTTTTATGGCGATTAAATAGATCAAGGCTTTTCATTCGATATTTTGTCTTAGGCTGCAGCTATTGCTAAAAAAATCAAGTTGAATTCGGTTAAAGCATATTATATTTCCACCACATGAACAATTGGCTGGCTCCAAAGTAGCGGAAGGAGTAGGGTCTGCGGTACACCGCGCTGATCCGGAAATAAATATATCATACAAGCTGCCAGCTGTAGTATTCTTCAGGCGTAAGTAATAGCTTAAACTGCATCCGCTTGAACTTTAATGTTGACAACCAAGTAGCAATTAAGGCAATAATCTAGCATCTAAAAATGTGTTAGGGTGCAAGCAATCCCTAGAAAGAATCAGGACCTGGAAAAGCATACATCTATATTGGCTCCCAGGGCATATGGGAATAGATGGGAATGAAAAAGCGGATAAACTAGCTAAAAAGGACGCATCCCTCTGGGGAGAGATTAAGAAAAGGTAAGAGTTGCACATAATGGAGTCGTTTTAGAACATATGTAGGTCCTGGTTTTTGGGGTTTTTAAGTTTGGTCGTTAAACAACTTCTGGTAACACTATGGACTCATTCACGAGGTTCTCATGGACCGGCCAGCTCAACTTAATCGTACCTTCTACCAACTGATCAGAGAGTTTTACAACAACAAAACAACAAAAGGACATTAAAGATAACAAGTTTTACCCGTTTAAAAGTGGAACGTGAAAAGCACATTTTTATGAACTAATAAACATTCCTAGGTGCAGTCTTGCTTTATAGCTTACTTACTAGGCGCACTCTAATTTTCACACAAATACATATCTCTTCGTACTGATATGAATAGTAAATATGTTGCTCATACAAACATATGCATTTATGTACATACCCAGAAGAAAATTTGTAAGGTGTTCCCTGTATAAGGACAGCAACTAGCAGAGATGTTGAAAGAATTTAGCCTTGCCCGTTCGTTTTTTTTTTTTTTGTTTTTAATTTTATCTAAACATTGGTGATTCGGAGGGCGAATATTTTTTTTTTATAATTATATTATTTGTTATTTTAGTGTATTGCACGCTATTTTATTTGTTTATATTATTTACTTGTTCTTGTAGAACAATTGATGATGCAAAGCTCCTGCCCACTCAGCATTTAGGTCATTAAATTTTGAATTTCCCTACATATCAATACAATTTGATTACTCTTTCTGACTAAATAATGAGTTACCATACAGTTGAACAAAAGAAATAATCAAATATGAATACTTTTGATGATCAAAAACTAAAAAGCATTTTTCGATTAATTTTTGGAATCATTTTTGAAGTCCTTTAATGACTAAATTTTAATATTTCATTAAAACCAACAAAAATAATAATCAAATATACTTACTTTGATGATCAAAAATTGAATATAGTTTTTCGATCACATTTTGGAATCATATTTGAATCAAATGTGTTTACTTTAGGTGAAAAAAAATTTATACTCATTTTTCATTCAGCTTTCTGAATCTTTTATGAATATATTTGTTGACTGATTAATGAACTTTATACTTGTTGAAATTTTGCTTTTCATTAAGAAAAAATATATAAAAATTTTATTATTTGAAAGGCTCAGAACCAAAAGGATATAAGTGACATTTTTTTTTAAATTGAGTTATACCCTTATTTATATATTTAATATAGTGTCTATTTGTTGACAATGCGATCCAAGCCATTTTGAACATTTTAGTGCCCATATATTTGCCAGGCCAAAAACGTACTTAATTTTATTGCATTAATGATTGGAGCCAAAAGGATCTAAATGCGCTCCTCCAAGCAATAAAATTTAATTACTCGGCCAAAAGAACATGCAGAATTTTTTCAAGTATGCAGTTTTGTAGCCCGTTTTTTTTTAGTATAATAAAGTGCTAAACTTAAGTTCGTAGGAAGTCTCGCAGACTTAGGTTCAATACTTGACTAATGTAAAAGCAGGCTTACATGTATGTTGTATTTTATGTTGTATATTTTCTGTAAATACTTAATATAATATCACTATGCCTAATGTGTGCCAAATTCGCGAAAATTTATTATTTTGGCCGAGCAATCAACGTTCGAAATTTTATTGCAACAATTTTTGGAACCAAAAGGGTCTAAGTGCGCTTGGATCCAGAAAAAAAATGCCAAAAATCAGCGAGACATCCTACGAACTTAAGTTAAGCACTTTATTAAACTAAAAATAAACGGGCTACAAAACTGCTTACTTGAAAAAATTCTGCATGTTCTTTTTGCCGAGCACTCAACGTTCGAAATTTTATTGCAACAATTTTTGGAGCCAAAAGGGTCTAAGTGCGCTTGGATCCAGAAAAAAATTGCCAAAAATCAGCGAGACATCCTACGAACTTAAGTTTAGCACTTTATTATACTAAAATTAAACGGGCTACAAGACTGCATACTCGAAAAAATTGTACATGTTCTTTTGGCCGAGCAATCAACGTTCGAAATTTTATTGCAATAATTTTTGGAAATTTACAGTTATTTTCCATCTGCAGTAAACATCCTTTGAATTAGTTGATTGACCTGAATTCACTTAGACAGGAATCATTTCAAACCCATTTACCCAGAATTTACAATAAGTAATTTACATTAACCTTAATTATCTCAATTCAAAGTCGATGTTACTTAGATCCTTTTGGTTCTAAGCCCTTCATTTATGAAAAAGATATTCGTAAAGACAAAAATAATGTAATGCTGCTCGTGAACGAAGATTTCCCCAACTATTTCTCCCCTTCAGCTTCCCAGAAAATACATAACGATTGGTCAATACATAGGTTGTGAGCTATTTGAACCCCAGGTAAGTGAAACTATCTTGACATACCTGGATACGGCTTCAGCATCCCGTATCGTATCCATATTTTAAGATGCAGACGATAATGCTGATGTTGGATGTTGTAGTCGCAGGCGTATAACGGTCAAGTTTGTTTGCGAGTGACCTGCAGTTCAAATAGCTCACCTTCCATGCTTTCTTCCTCTGATGAAATAAGATTATTATGTAGTATCCTATTTTGAATGAGATATGAAGATAATGGCATTCAAAAATCTCAACCAAAACGATTGAAATATATTCACGAATATGATCAGAAAATGACTGTAAAAAGCAGTTAAATATTACTCTAAAACTATTAAAGCTCAATTTTACAATGATATCAAATATGAATAAATAGGAACCATAAATGTTTCGAAATAGGAATCATAAATGATTATTCAAGAAAAATCACATTTATGGTACATTTTTCTCCCGACGATACGTTAATTTTCGAACAGAAAATGCTTTTAAATTTGAACGTTTTTAATCATCTTGGGGTATGATATTTAAATATCTTTTGATCAAAATTTTCAAAATATGCTGGGTGGGTGTAACATATTTGTATGTTTTTACTTGGGTCGAGCACTTCGTTATTGACTACGTTTTGAGGCACCTTATTTTGCTATGAACAACCCCGTCCTAGGATAACAATTTTAAACTATGTCTCTAGAATATTTCACTAACTAGTTGAGAATTACAAACACACTCAATGAGTAAAGAGACAAACGAAAGGAAAACGTTCATAGTTTAAGCCACTTAAAAACGATTGTTGTTTTATTCGGTTTGTTGTCAGCGGGTTATGGGTGTGTTATCCATTTCTTATCGATGAGTTAGTAGTTGGTTATAGGTGTGTTATCGACGAGGTGTAGACAAGTTGTCGATATCAAAGTCTAACAATGAGTAACCGGTTTTTATCGTTTAATTATCGATAATTTATCAAAATGTATATATTTGCTATCGAACACTTATCGAGAATTTTTCTTTTTGCTATTTAAAAGTTATCGATTCACTTTCAAATACTTATCGATGTGTTATACTATGTTCAGACAGAAAAATAAATTGAAGCAATTTCAATTTAAATTGAGTGGTGTTCACACAACTGAGTTTAGCTTACACAATAGTAATTTGACAGCTGGTGGTGTTTTAAATTTAAAATTTATTTGAAAAAAAAATAATAATTTTAAAAATATGAAAATTTCTAAACGTGTGTTGTTATTTAAAGCCACAGAATGAAGTTCGGATTCACGGTTGGCTTTTAAGATTTTGCATTTGCAGTTTGAAGCAATTTAATTGGCAATATATTATATGTGACCCGGTCTATGAAAAGGTGGCTTATGACTCAAAAAAAAATTGCGAGAAACAGCTGTGTTTTTTTTTTTGTGAGAATCAGCTGTTTTTTTCTTTTATTCATAATCTACCTTTTCATAGACCGGGTGACATACGATAAGTTGCGTAATAAATTGCGAGAAACAGCTGTTTTTTTTTTTTTTTTTTGTGAGAAACAGCTGTTTTTTCTTTTAGTCATATTCCACCTTTTCATAGACCGGGTGACATATGATTAATTGCGTAATAAATTGCGCAAATGGTATAAGTTGTCAATTTGGTGTGTGGGTACATAGTGTAATCGAAAATATATCAATTTATCATTGAAAAGTTATCGATTATCTCTCGAAAAGTTAAGCAAATTTTATCAAAAGACTATAGATTTGATATTCAAAAAACTATCGATAGCTACTAGTTTTATCGAAGTGTTGTCAAGTATTTATCGGCGTATTATTAATTTGTTATCAAAAAGTCATCGATTTGATATGAAAAGGTTGACGATTTCTTATTGGGGTGTTTCCAATTTGTTCTCGGCAGATAATGATAAAACTTTACTGTAAAATTTATGAAACACCTGTAACCCGGCTTTAACACACCTATAAAAAACTAACAAGAAACAGCTCACTTGGCGACTACAAACTTATAACTTGACGACAATCATTCGCTGTCGGTAATAAACTGACGGTGAAACGATTACTTGTCAGTATTGGTTGTTACCGATTAGAAGAAGGTAAAACTTAAAAAAAAAACCGCAGTAATATCCTTCTGGTAAAGTTGACCTTGTTGTGGTTTTACTTCAAGTCCTGGACGAGCGCTGGAAGCTTCACGAGTAATTGATACTCACGGCTTTTTAAATATTTTCTCTTGATAAAACGCGGCATTAAGATCATAAGAAACCGTTCAAGAATTAGGTATTTTCCTTTCCCTGCAAATATTTCTTGAGCTTTTCTTGGATCCTTGAATAAATGCTCATTAAATGGACAAGAAATCCTTGCATGTTTAAATTCATGCACACATAACGCATCTCGAACAAACCCCCAGCGGGTTAGGGGGATTAGAATATACCCCAGGCAGGTATGCTTGTCGTAAGAGAGCACTAAAATATTCAAATTATGCATATGTAGGGCAATCCTCTCAAGGCGTTTCCAGCGCAATTTATAGTTTCTCCTACACAACCTTCTTCTTTCAACCTCACCTATCGTGGCGAATTCTGTTTCTTTGGCAGATGAGGCTCTGGCGACCTCAAGTTATTATGGTACTAGGAGGTGGGGCGGGTTAGCCGAGAAGATTCGATTTGGTCATATTAAATCTTTCCTGAGATGTTGGGGCTTGTCCCTTAATGGTGCTTGTTACCTGAACTTACCGGATCCTTATCCAGCAAAGGATCATCAACATGGATAACACTCCCCAAATCCTTCGGAGAGTGCCTTTATAGCTGCAACAACAACACGATTTTGTAAAGAAAATGAATAATCAAAAAAGAAAATACATATTTTCAAATAAATAAAACTCAAATTCGACTTACAAGGAGATAATAATAAGAAAATGGTGGGGCGATTTCTTATAAACATTTTCATTTCGTGCAAAAATATTTTACCAAAATATCGAGTCCGTAAAGCCCTTAGTACGATAAAGAACTGCTCCTTTGAACAATTCTTACTCCATAAGTTTTCTACTAGGTAGCTAGTCATGTACCTACCAGTCTTCTGGTCGACTGGCGGCTTATCAAATCGTGGTTCGTTGGTTGCTAACAGAGCGGGTCGTATGTCAATCATAATTCCTCCTATCTGTTGTCTTCGTATTCATTGCATGGTTTTGATTCCTGGTTATGGGTACTGCAAGTTTTCATTGCTGTAGAGTAGAAGCGCAACAGCCACCGAAAAACCAACAACAACAGCGACAAATGCAAATAATGTAGTCATGCCGCCAGGAATTCTTCAGCATAAAGTTTGCGGTTTTTGTGGTTTGGCAGATTGAAATAATAGAATATTAATGCAGTATGGAATATTAGAAGAAATGAAGTTTCTAGATGACTTCGCTAAAATGCATACTTACATTCGCTGGTAAGCGTACAAGTATAAAGTTTAGTTAACAATTACTCTGGAGTTTAGAGAGAGCTCTTTTAAAAGCTTTTGCGAATTTTACTTTTTGATGCCCGTTACGAAGTAAATTTGTATATTTATTTAGCGGTACGAAGCTCTTACTAAACAACACTTATAGAGCGAATAGATTTATTACCTGCTACGTTAAACAGAACTTGATGAAACGCGTTTAAATGAGTATACTGTTAGGGTAGTTAGGTGATAGCTTCCCTTGAAAACGGAAATTTCTTTAGTTTACTATGGTACAGGCCCCTAGTTCTTTAGCTAGTCACTTTACTACATTCATATTGTTCCAGATGAGACAGAAGTAAACCCTCGCCTGATCATTCGGTGATACGATGACATCCAACCTGAGGTATTCTCACTGTGTACTTGCTATGTCACATACCTACTTGTTTCCTTTTATGATTATTATAATTTTACTAGAAGACCCGGCAGACGTTGTCCTGCCCTAAATTTGGCCAATCTGCATACATTTTAATAAGCTTTTTCCGTCTGACTGCCCTCCCCCCCTCTTCACTTTTTCCTAATCATTTTATTCACTCCTCCCTCCGTCTTTTTCGCTTCATCTATCTCCATCTTCGTCTCATTCTATCTCTTTCTCAATCTCCTTCTCTCTTTTCTCTTCTCTCTATTTCTTCTCATTCTTCTGCATCCTTTATTGCCTGTCCCAGAAGGTGGTATGTATTTTATTTCAGTCCCATTCCCAGTCCCATTCCGAGTCTCAGTCCCAATCCTAGTCCTAACCCAGTCCCAGTCCGTCTCTGGATAATATATTACTCTGTACTAAAGCACTCATCAACAGCTTTCATTTGATATCTATATTCTATAAACACACTCTAGAGGTACCCGGGTCCACATTTTGGCCTATATCTCGAGACCCTAGTCACCAAGGGGTATGAAAATTACCCTCTACTAAAGCACTCATCAACAGCTTTCATTTGATATATATATTCTATAAACACACTCTAGAGGTACCCGGGTCCACATTTTGGCCTATATCTCGAGACCCTAGTCACCCAGGGGTATGAAAATTACCCTCTACTAAAGCACTCATCAACAGCTTTCATTTGATATCCATATTCTATACACACATTCTAGGGGTACCCAGGTCCACGTTTTGGCCTATATCTCGAGACCCGAGTCACCCAGGGTTATAAAAATTACCCTCTATTAAAGCACTCATCAACAGCTTTTATTTGATATCCATATTCTATATGAAAATAACCCTCTACTAAAGCACTCATCAACAGCTTTCATTTGATATCTATATTCTATAAACACACTCTAGGGGTACCCGGGTCCACGTTTTGGCCTATATCTCGAGACCCTAGTCACCCAGTCACCTATCCTATATTTCAAGTTAGATGAAATTACAGACGGGGTGCAAAACAAATTCCAAATCGGTTCAATAGTTTAGGAGTCCATTGGCCCAATTGTGTGACACGTATTTTTTATATATTAAGATTTAACCCTGGGAAGAAATTTGTTCAATTTTAAAGTAGTTGAAAGGTTAATTCACGTTGGCGCCTCGTCTCGAGTAGACTCCTCTAAAAAAAACCCCGCATAAAGTTAATGTTAATGCAGTAATATCTAACAATTTCATTTCATCATTTTGTTCGCGCGACCGCCGCGGTGGCATTCTCGTCTAGCATATCAAAGGCCCTTGGTTCTAAGCCCGGCAAAAGCTACAACAAATTTTTAGAAATGTTTTTTCACATAGAACAAAAATATTCTAAGCGTGGTCGCACCACATTCCGAGCATATTTCTGTCATGAAAATAAATGCATATGCCGGCCGAAGCCAATATAAAACATGCAGGTTTCATCCCGCGAACTCGTAGGAAAAATTAAAAGTAGCATCTTTCGAATTGAAAGAGAGGCTCGTTTAAAATCTACTCGGCATTATAGCTCGCGTTGTATTTTTTATCGGTACGAATAATTATGGTTGAGTTATCGGTTTGTTATCGGCTTGTAATCTCCGAGTGATAGACTTGTTATTAGTTTGTTATCGGCTTGTTATCAACGCATCACAGATGTCTCATTGACTTTATACTGAAATTTTGTTGACGAATCGTCGATAGCAAATCGAGAAAACGCCGATAACAAAAAGGTAAGAAGTCGATATTTTTTCGATAAGAAATTAGTTGCTTATCGGCTCCTTACCGACAGTTCACTGACGTGTCATCGACTTTATACTGAAATTTTGTCCACTAATCGTCTTTAGAAAGCCTAGAAAATGCCGATAACAGAAAAGTAACAAGTCGATATTTTTTCGATAAGAAATGTATGCCTTTTTGTTAACATATTGAGAATTTTTTGGTAATATAAGATAGATAACTTTTCTATAACACGCCGATAAAAAAATTCCAACTCTCCGATAACAAATTGATACTTTTGCGATAGTATAAATTTGTCATAAATAAAATAAAAATAAAACCAATAACTCTTGGAAAAAACATCCCAAGCCCATTGATAGGCTTTGTTATCAGTAGCACGATAGCAAAATTATAACATTTCGATAAAAAATCGACAACCCGTCCATATCTCATCGACACCAATTATTTTTTCCTTTCCTTTCCTTTCCTTTCCTTTCCTTTTCTTTCCTTTTCTTTCCTTCCTTTCCTTTCCTTTCCTTTAATTTCCTTTCCTTGCTTTTACTTCCTTTTTCATTACTTCTGTTCCTTTTCTCTTTCCTGTTCTTTCGATTCTTTTTTTCCTTTTCATTCATTTCCTTCCCTTAATATATTTTCCTTCCATTCAATATACATAAATATGGAATCTATAGAAAGAGATCACCTCCTTCATCGACTCTCTAAGCCAAATTCGCATCTCCCTACTGAGGAAACTCATTTTATGCTTGACTGCACTCAAAAAGCAGTTGTGCGTTGGGTCTCCATTAAAATGCGGCTACCGACTAACCCTTTCTCGGCTTCGGTGGCTTCAATCGTGCCAGAAAGCTCCAACTCATCTGTATTTTTAGCAAATGAGTATCACAATTGCTTGCTCTCCAAATCAGTTATTCCTCAGCTTCCGCTGTGGATATCGCAAGCTTTGATGGGTTGCCTTATGTATTCAAGATTAGCTTCTCAGAAGAAGTATTTTATTGTGGGATATCCATTTCGAACTGTAAGGAGATATAGGCCCACTAATTTCCAATTTCCAATGTCCTTTTGTTTTTATTGAGCGGCTGGCTCAGTCGAAAAAAACTGATTTTATAAAATATAAGTTACATTACAAAAACCAATTCCCAACGGTAACGCCCATTTACAAGCAATCATTGTTTGGCGGCAATGCGTACCGTTTTAATAGGAAATATTAACCTTAATGGTGATGAATTGATGGCTATCAAAAATGTTTCATTTATTCATTTTACCCAAAACAAAAAAAAAAAACCTCAGAAAAGTGAAATGTAAAATTATGATAAACAAGAATAAAACTGGGGCATAACATTGCGCATACACAACACCTCCTGGCGTGTTAATAAAGCATCTGTAAACTTACCGAACTCACGTCGTTCAACGGTACCCATCAACAAGTCAAGTCACAAAAAAAAATCAAATATGTACCGAATTTATAAATGCATCGCTGACTCCCAAATAAACAACAACAGCAAAATTAATTTATGTACGAAATGGGGCAAAAACAAATTAGGAAGGCTAAGTTCGGGTGTAACCGAACATTACATACTCAACTGAGAGGTTTGGAGACAAAATAAAGGAAAATCACGTTATAGGAAAATAAACTTGGGTAACCCTGGAATGTGTTTGTATGACATGGATATCAAATGGAAGGTATTAAAGAGGATTTTAAAATGGAGTATGCCATAGTTCTATAGGTGGACGCCATTTCGGGATATCGCCATAAAGGTGGACCAGGGGTGACTCTAGGATGTGTTTATACGATATGGGTATCAAACGAAAGGTGTTAGTGAGCATTTTAAAAGGGAGTGGGCCACAGGTCTATGAGTCTAGAATGTGTTTGTACGACAAGGGTATCAAATGAAAGGCGTTAATGGGTATTTTAAAACGGAGTGGGCCTTAGTTCTATAGGTGGACGCCTTTTCGAGATATCGCCATAAAGGTGGGACAGGTGTGAGTCTAGAATGTGTTTATACGATAAGGGTATCAAATGAAAGGCGTTAATGAGTATTTTAAAACGGAGTGGGCCTTAGTTCTATAGGTGGACGCCTTTTCGAGATATCGACCAAAATGTGGACCAGGGTGACCCAGAGCATCATCTGTCGGGTACCGCTAATTTATTTATATATGTCATACCACGAACAGTATTCCTGCCAAGATTCCAAGGGCTTTTGATTTCGCCCTGCAGAACTTTTTCATTTTCTTCTACTTAACATGGTAGGTTCCACACCCATTTTACAAAGTTTTTTCTAAAGTTATATTTTGCGTCAATAAACCAATCAAATTACAATGTTTCATTCCTTTTTTCGTATTTGGTATAGAATTATGGCATTTTTTTCATTTTTCGTAATTTTCGATATCGAAAAAGTGGGCGTGGTTATAGTCGGATTTCGGCCATTTTTTATACCAAAATAAAGTGAGTTCATATAATTACGTGAACTAGGTTTAGTAAAGATATATCGGTTCTTGCTCAAGTTATCGTTTTAACGGCCGAGCGGAAGGACAGACGGTCGACTCTTTATAAAAACTGGGCGTGGCTTCAACCGATTTCGCCCATTTTCACAGGAAACAGTTACCGTCATAGCATCTACGACCCTACCAAAGGAAGGATTGGTAAATTTTTGTTCGCTTATGGCATTAAAAGTATTCTAGGCAAACTAAATGAAAAAGGGCGGAGTTACGCCCATTTTGAAATTTTATTTTATTTTTGTATTTTGTTGCACTTTATCATTACTGGAGTTGAATGGTGACATAATTTACTTATATGCAGTAAAGATATTAAATTTTTTGTTAAAATTTGACTTAAAAAAATTTTTTTTTAAAATGTGTGCGTGTTCTTCATTCGATTTTGCTAATTTTTATTTAGTATATATATAGTAATAGTAGTAACGCTCCTGCAAAATTTCATCATGATATCTTCAACGACAGCCAAATTACAGATTGCAAAACTTTTAAATTACCTTCTTTTCAAAGTGGGCGGTGCCACGCCCATTGTCCAAAATTTTACTAATTTTCTATTTGCGTCATAAGGTCAAACCCCCTACTAAGTTTCATCGCTTTATCCGTATTTAGCAATGAACTATCGCATTTTTTCGGTTTTTCGAAATTTTCGATATCGAAAAAGTGGGCGTGGTTATAGTCCGATATTGTTCATTTTAAATAGCGATCTGAGATGAGCGCTCAGAAACCTACATACCAAATGTCATCCAGATACCTTGAAATTTACTCAAGTTATCGTGTTAAAAGACAGACGGACGGACGGACTGACGGACATGGCTCAACCAAATTTTTTTTCGATACTGATGATTTTGATATATAGAAGTCTATATCTATCTCGATTCCTTTATACCTGTACAACCAACCATTATCCAATCAAAGTTAATATACTCTGTGAGCTCTGCTCAACTGAGTATAAAAATTGACCACAAGCAATCGCAACTCATGCAAACATATAATGGATACTGAATTTTGTTATACGTGTTGCCAAAACTTTTCTCCTGCTCATGCGACTGTGCAGCTGCCTCCAATGCGTACGCATTTAATTAATGAAGCGTAAATGTTGTTGGCATGAGGTGGTAGCAACGGTGCCTTAAATGGAAAAAATATAAACTTTAATAAAAGGACCTTTGAAACGTAAACACAGTGATTCGCAATTTCTGACTTGTTAATTCGCAAGTTGTTGAATTAAAGACAGCTCACAAATAAGTAAGGAAGGCTAAGTTCGGGTGTAACCGAACATTACATACTCAGTTGAGAGCTGTGGAGACAAAGTAAGGGAAATCACCATGTTGTAAAAGGAACCTAGGGTAACCCTGGAATGTGTTTGTATGACATGTGTATCAAATGGAAGATAAAAAAATAAAATAAATGTAAGGCGCGATAACCTCCGAAGAGATCTAAGGCCGAGCTTCTCTTCAATTTGCGTCGTGCTCCTCTTGATTTTCCCTACAAATTGGCCGGACGGGACCTACATGTTTTATGCCGACTCCGAACGGCATCTGCAAGGCAGATGAGTTTTCACTGAGAGCTTTTCATGGCAGAAATACACCCGAAGCGCTTGCCAAACACTGCCGAGGGGCGAACCCGCTTAGAAAAATTTTCTTCTAATTGAAAAACCTTATTTCTAAAATTTTGACGTTGCTTTGCCCGGGAGTTGAACCCGAGGCATACGGTGTGATAGGCGGAGCACGCTACCATCACACCACGGTGGCCACCAAATCGAAGATATTAAAGAGTATTTTAAGAGGAAGTGGGCCATATATCTATAGATGGACGCCATTTAGGGATATCGCCATAAAGGTGGACCAGGCCTGACTCGAGAATTTGTTTGTACGATATGGGTATCAAATAAAAGGTATTAATGAGTATTTTAAAAGAGCGTGGGCCTAAGTTCTATAGATGTACGACTTTTCGAGATATCGGCATAAAGATGGACCAGGGGTGACTCTAGAATTTGTTTGTACGATATGAGTATCAAATAAAAGGTGTTAATGAGTATTTTAAGAGGGCGTGGGACTTAGTTCTATATGTGGACGCCATAACGTGGACCAGGGGAGACTCTAGAATTTGTTTGTACTATATGGGTATCAAATGAAAGGTGTTAATGAGTATTTTAAAAGGGAGTGGGCCTTAGTTCTATAGGTGAATGCCTTTTCGAGATATCGCCATAAAGGTGGACCAGGGGTGACTCTAGAATGAGTTTGTAAGATATGGGTATCAAATTAAAGGTATTAATGAGAGTTTTAAAAGGGAGTGGTGGTAGTTGTATATGTGAAGACATTTTCCAGATATCGACCAAAATGTGGACCAGGGTGACCCAGAACATCATCTGTTGGATACCGCTAATTTATTTATATATGTAGTACCTGCCAAGATTTTAAGGGTTTTTTATTTCGCCCTGCAGAACTTTTTTAATTTTCTTCTACTTAATATGGCAGGTGTCACAACCATTTTATAAAGTTTTTTCTAAAGTTATATTTCGCGTCAATAAAACAATCCAATTACCTTACCATGTTTCATCCCTTTTTTCGTATTTGGTATAGAATTATGGCATTTTTTTCATTTTTCATAATTTTCGATATCGAAAAAGTGGGCGTGGTCATAGTCGGATTTCGTTCATTTTTCATACCAAGATAAAGTGAGTTCAAGTAAGCACGTGAACTAAGTTCATTAAAGATATGTAGATTTTTGCTCAAGTTATCGTGTTAACGGCCATGCGGAAGGACAGACGGACGACTGTGTATAAAAACTGGGCGTGGCATCAACGGATTTCGCCCATTTTCACAGAAAACAGTTAACGTCATATAATCTATGCCCCTACAAAATTTCAAAAGGATTGGTTAATTTTTGTTCGAATTATGGCGTTAAAAGTATCCTAGACAAATTAAATGAAAAAGGGAGGAGCCACGCCCATTTTGAAATTTTCTTTTATTTTTGTATTTTGTTGCACCATATCATTACTTGAGTTGAATGTTGACATAATTTACTTATATACTGTAAAGATATTAAATTTTTTGTTAAAATTTTACTTTAAAAAATTTTTTTTTTAAAAGTAGGCGTGGTCCTTCTCCGATTTTGCTAATTTTTATTAAGCGTACATATAGTAATAGAAGTAACGTTCCTGCCAAAGTTCATCATGATATCTTCAACGACTGCCAAATTACAGCTTGCAAAACTTCTAAATTACCTTCTTTTAAAAGTGGGCGGTGCCACGCCCATTGTCCAAAATTTTACTAATTTTCTATTCTGCGTCATAAGTTCAACTCATCTACCAAGTTTCGTCGCTTTATCTGTCTTTTGTAATGAATTATCGCACTTTTTCGGTTTTTCGAAATTTTCGATATCGAAAAAGTGGGCGTGGTTATAGTCCGATATCGTTCATTTTAAATAGCGATCTGAGATCAGTGCTCAGGAATCTGCATACCAAATTTCATCAAGATACCTCAAAATTTACTCAAGTTATCGTGTTAACGGACGGACGGACGGACGGACATGGCTCAATCAAATTTTTTTTCGATACTGATGATTTTGATATATAGAAGTCTATATCTATCTCGATTCCTTTATACCTGTACAACTAACCGTTATCCAATCAAAGTTAATATACTCTGTGAGCTCTGCTCAACTGAGTATAAACAAGTAAGGAAGGCTAAGTTCGGGTGTAACCGAACATTACATACTAAGTTGAGAGCTATGGAGACAAAATAAGGAAAATCACCATGTAGGAAAATGAACCTAGGGTAACCCTGGAATGTGGTTGTATGACATGTGTATCAAATGGAAGGTATTAAAGAGTATTTTAAGAGAGAGTAGGCCATAGTTCTATGGATGGACGCCATTTAGGGATATCGCCATAAAGGTTGACCAGGGCTGATTCTAGAATGTGTTTGTACGATATGGGTATCAAATGAAAGGTGATAATGAGTATTTTAAAAGGGAATGGGCTCTAGTTCCATAGGTGGACGCCGTTTCGAGATATCGCCATAAAGGTGGACCAGGGGTGTCTCTAGTTGTACGATATGGGAATCAAATGAAAGGTGTTACTGAGCATTTTAAGAGGGAGTGGGCATTATGTCTATAGGTGCACGCCTTTTCGAAATGTCGCCATTAGGGTGGGTCAGGGGTGACTCTAGAATGTGTTTGTATGATATGGGTATCAAATGAAAGATGGTAATGAGTATTTTAAAGGGAGTAATCCTTAGTTCTATAGGTGGACGCCTTTTCGAGATATCGCCATAAAGGTGGACCAATGGTGACTCTAGAATGTTTGTACGATATGGGTATCAAACGAAAGGTGCTACTGAGCATTTTAAGAGGGAGTGGGCATTAGGTCTATATGTGGACGCCTCTTCGAGATATCGCCATTAGGGTGGGCCAGGGGTGACTCTAGAATGTTTGTACGATATGGGTATCAAACGAAAGGTTTTACTGAGCATTTTAAGAGGGAGTGGGCATTAGGTCTATAGGTGGACGCCTTTTCGAGATATCGCCATTAGGGTGGGCCAGGGGTGACTCTAGAATGTTTGTACGATATGGGTATCAAACGAAAGGTGTTACTGAGCATTTTAAGAGGGAGTGGACATTAGGTATATAGGTGGTCGCCTTTTCGAGATATCGCCATTAGGGTGGGCCAGGGGTGACTCTAGAATGTTTGTACGATATGGGTATCAAACGAAAGGTGTTACTGAGCATTTTAAGAGGGAGTGGGCATTAGGTCTATAGGTGGACGCCTTTTCGAGATATCGCCATTACGGTGGGCCAGGGTGATTCGGGAATGTGTTTGTACGATATGGATATCAAATTAAAAGTATTAATGAGGGTTTTAAAAGCGAGTGGCCCTTAGATGTATATGTGAAGGCGTTCTCGCGATATCGACCAAAATGTGGACCAGGTGATCCAGAAAATCATCTGTCGGGTACTGCTAATTTATTTATATATGCAATACCACTAACAGTATTCCTGCCAAGATTCCAAGGGCTGTTGATTTCGCCTTGTAGAACTTTTTCATTTTCTTCTACTTAATATGGTAGGTGTCACACCCATTTTACAAAGTTTTTTCCAAAGTTATATTTTGCGTCAATAAACCAATCCAGTTACCATGTTTCATCCCTTTTTTCGTAGTTGGTATAGAATTATGGCATTTTTTACATTTTTCGTAATTTTCGATATCGATAAAGTGGGCGTGGTTATGGTCGGATTTCGGCCATTTTTTATACCAAGATAAAGTGAGTTCAGATAAGTACGTGGGCTAAGTTTAGTAAAGATATATCGGGTTTTGCTCAAGTTATTGTGTTAACGGCAAGCGGAAGGACAGACGGTGGACTGTGTATAAAAACTGGGCGTGGCTTCCACCGATTTCGCCCATTTTCACAGAGAACAGTTACCGTCACAGAATCTATGCTCCTACCAAATTTGAGAAGGATTGGTAAATTTTTGTTCGACTTATGACATTAAAAGTATTCTAGACAAACTAAATGAAAATGGGCGGAGCCACGCCCATTTTGAAATTTTCTTTTATTTTTGGATTTTGTTGCATCATATCATTACTGGAGTTGAATTTTGACTTAATTTACTTATATACAGTAAAGATATTAACTTTTTTGTTAAAATTTGAATTTAAAAAAAAATTTTTTTAAAAGTGGGCGTGTTCTTCATCCAATTTTGCTAATTTTTATTTGGCACATATATAGTAATAGTAGTAACGTTCCTGCCAAATTTCATCATGATATCTTCAACGACTGCCAAATTACAGCTTGCAAAACTTTTAAATTACCTTCTTGTAAAAGTGGGCGGTGCCACGCCCATTGTCCAAAATCTTACTAGTTTTCTATTCTGCGTCATAACGTCAACCCATCTACCAAGTTTCATCGCTTTAACCGTCTTTGGCAATGAATTATCGCATTTTTTCGGTTTTTCGAAATTTTCGATATCGAAAAAGTGGGCGTGGTTATAGTCCGATATCGTTCATTTTAAATAGCGATCTGAGATGAGTGCTCAGGAACCTACATACCAAATTTCATCAAGATACCTCAAAATTTACTCAAGTTATCGTGTTAACGGACGGACGGACGGACGGACGGACGGACATGGCTCAATCAAATTTTTTTTCGATCCTGATTATTTTGATATATGGAAGTCTATATCTATCTCGATTCCTTTATATATGTACAACCAACCGTTATCCAATCAAACTTAATATACTCTGTGAGCTCTGTTCAACTGAGTATAAAAAGTGCGGTCGCTTGGAATGAAATCAAAAGTGTCCGATTTGAAATATTCAAGGTGGTCAGCTCGACAGCCGAATTTATTCTTGCCAAATAAAAAAAGGAAATACTTAGCGCGATTTACCTCCGAGAAGGTTAAGGCCGAGCTTCACTTCCACATTGCGTCGTGCTCCTTTAAAATATTTGTACAAATTGGGAAACGTGCAGTTTGCAATCCCAAATTCCGCATTTGCGAGTTTCGTACGACTGTTCAAACATGCTCAAAAATATCGGGAAAGGTACCGAGAAAAGCGCTTTAGTCTCGATATCAATATGCGACAACCAAAATCATAAAAGTTGTATTTCTGTTAAAAAAATTGCCCATATAAAAGTTGGCAAACACGGACTTTGGGTTTGGTGGAAGGTTAGGTTGTGTTGAACTGGCAAGTACGTGAGGGTGAATGAGTCCATAGTGCTGCAGAAGTTTGCTCAATTTGAACATTGATCTTAACAGAAACTATGCTATAAAATAACTCCGTCCTTTTGGCAAATGCTATACATTTTCTAAAACCTATGCTACTTGGTGCTTTTAGACCTGATAACTGTGCCACTAATTGCTGAAGTCTTACCCTTGCGAGCAGTCAGCACGATTCAAAATGTGCTCCATGGTTTCCTCCTACGACCTGCAATTTCTACATCTGCTACCACTGACAACGACTTATTTAAATCCATGTGACACCAGAAGGCAGAGGCCAGTCAGAATACCCATCATGAGCTTTTACAGCTCCCTCTTTTCAATGATTATATTAACTTTGTTAATCTAAGGTTGTAAACCCTGCACATGATCTTTGATATTTTGAAGACCCGCGCCTGGTTCCACGTCTTTCCTGCTTGGTCGATTACTTCCAACTTTCGCCTTCTTTTAATCCTACCCAATCCGATTGCCACGCCTGCGGTCCAAGCTTCGAGCGTTGCACCCAGTTTAGCTAGTTCATCCACTTTTTCATTTCCATCTATTCTCAAATGCACAAGGGACCCAATATAGATGTATATTTCCCCCTATCCCGATTCTTTCTAGGGATTGCTAACACTCTAACCCATTTTTAGATATTGTGATATGAGAGGTTCAAGCCTTAACTGTTGCCTGGCTGTCAATACTAAAGCTGACGCTACTGCATTTTAGCTATTTTCCTCCAGTGGTTCTACTGCTTTATTTACGGTGATATGGCAGCTTGAAGTATTTGTTTATTTCTGAATCTACGCAATATACCGCAGACCGTGCTCCTTTACTTTTGAACCATAACGCCAACCTTCTAGCCCTGTTGTGGCTCTTAGAGACCCATCTAAGTACAGGTAAAAGGTAGTCTGTACATCGAATGCTATACTTCTATAGCCGTATGGTCTGCACTCAAGTTTCCCGAGGCATTGAGTATCGTTGCAGTTGTTAACGCTATTTACTTGCAGAATGCAGAATTACATACTGCACCCATAGGGGTTATTTTCAGGACTCCCATTATGCTAAGAATTGACAGCCCACATACCCCTTCTACTTTTTTTGTGGTACGGTCTTTTTTGAAAGGATTTGATGTAAACGTACAATTAACTACCGCCGAGGAGCGACCTTGCTTCGTAAAACGTTTGACAAATAAAAAAAATTGTTTGTTAAGTTTTCAATATTGCTTTGCTTGGACCCAAGACCTTTGGTATGGTAGGCGAGGAACGCTACCACCACACAACGAACATTATAGAATTATAGAATAAACTTTAAACTTATTTGAACTGATTCACCTACACTAGAAGGGCCAGGTGGAAAGCTATTTGAGTACCCTAAGTGTATTCAATTGGCGCCTGCAAGCTCAGTCAAAAGATTGGATAGGATACCACTTTGAGACACTCTTAGAATTTAAAGTTTTTTCCTAAATTGCACAGATGCCTGCCGACCGTTAAAGTCAGTGATTGATAATACTAATACTCCAGCTATAAACAGAGCAAAGATTAGAGCCTCAGCATAGAAACTGATCGCCCTTTTTTGGCTCTGCTATGAGCTACATCATGTTTAAGAGCGGAGCAATTAGCAGAATAAAAACTACCACTGTTACGTTCGTGGTCAGTTTGGTATAATTTCACGGACAAGGTTGGTTCGATTCGCGATCGCTTGCGGTCCTCTCGAGGTCATTTGGCTGATTTTCGGAATCACTTTTAGAAGTATTTGGGGTAATTTCGGGATGATTCTGTGGTTTATTTTTGGCTCCTTTCGCGATAATATTGAGTTCGTTTCATAATGAATTTGATTACTTTTTCGCGGTCTTTACGTGGACAGTTTTTTTTATGGTAATTTGATGATAATTTAGGGAACGTTTTGAGGAATGTTTCAGCCTTCACCCGGAGGAACTGTGCGTGAACACATGGAGAACTTCATTCCAATATATTTTAGGTATACACAAAAAAAACCAGCGGCTACTGCCAAAAGCAAACTCTAAGCCTCCAAAGCGATTTAAATTCAAATCTGTTGCAAAATTCTGGTAACAATGCTGATTCCAGGGCAAATATCAACGCTAGCCCAACAAAAAATGCAAACGCTCGGAAATTAATTAAACCCTTAGTTATTAGGTCGAGCTCCAGTAATGAGTTACGCGCTGTTGTCAGAAGAAAATGGCTCCAAATATCTCCCTTTTCTACTTCAGCAACAGCTGACCAGGTAAAAAAATATATTGCTAGACATACTGGTATGGAAGAAAACTCCATTATTTGCAGTAGTCTTAGTAAGATAGGTGTGGATCCGAGCTCTTTGAGACACCCTAATTTCAAGTTAGGCGTTAATGCCAACTCATATGCGATACTGTTGCGGCCTCAACTATGGCCTGCAAATATTGTTGTGCGCCCGTTTAAATGCAAGCCAAAGAACGACGAAATCCAACCGATGTCCGACGGCAATCGGTTGGGTTAGCTGGAGGAAATAATCACCTAAGATTATATATGCAGAATATGGCTGGTGTTAGAACAAAATCACAGCTGGTGCGGCTATTTACCTCCCATTAAGAATATGATGTTTTCGTCTTCATTGAGACGTGGCTAAATGAAAACTTTTTCAGCAAGGAATATTTTGATGCTATTTTATACAATGTTTTTCGCAAAGATAGAAATTCAAACCTTATTGGTTGTGCACGAGGTGGTGGAATTCTCATTGCGGTCATTCCAAACATCATGCGTCTGAAATCATACTGGAAAATAATAGTGTGCTACTTGACCAACTATGTGTATGCATTCGTGGCTCATCAGACCCTGTTTTTGTTTGTGCTTCATATATACCGCCCAATAGTAGCCACGATTTATACACTGCGCATGTCGATAATATTACGTCACAGGCATTGAACAAAGTTGGTGGTGATCATCTCTGCGTGCTGGGTGATTTTAATCTGGGTAATGTTAAATGGTCACAGACTCTATCAAACTCGGCTTTAATAGCATGTGAGGTCATTGGCTCCAGTGAAATATATTTAATAGATAGTTTTTTAAGTATTGATATTAAACAAATTAATCGTCTTTCAAATAGAGTAGGCCGTACTTTGGATTTGATATTTTTATCTAATAATCTAAATTTTTCACTTTTTGAATGTATTTCTCCTATTTAAAAATCCGATTTGCATCATGTTCCATTAGTTCTTGATCTGAAATTTTATAAATTTGCCGAGGCTAGTACTACCAGCTCTAATTTTTCTTTTAATTTTAAGAGATGCGATTTTTCGAACTTGAACAATCTTTTACTGGAAATAAATTGGGATAATTTGTTTTGCAGTCTTGATACCACTAAAAGGTTTGAGATATTTAAGTCTACTGTTCTGCAAATTTGTAGAAATGTCATACCCTTGGCTTCCAAAAAAAAAATACAAGGTGCCCTGGCATAATAGAGCCTTGATGAAACTCCGGAATTTGAAAAATACATTTTTCCGTAAATTTAAAAGAACTCAAAATCCAAGGTTTTTCGACTTGTATAAAGAGTATGATAAGAAATTCGTGTGTCTGGATAAATTCTTACACAGAAATTATATTTTAACTTTTGAAGAAAACTTTAAATCTAACCCAAAATCATTTTGGAACTTTGTCAACCCGAAGAAATCAGTTTCGAATAATCCGTCCTCTCTTTTTCTTGCTGAAAAAGCTGTCGATACTCCGGAGGACGCTGCAAATCTTTTTGCTGAATACATTTTGTATAATTTAACTTCTGATTCTGACAATCACGATAATATTACTTTTAATATTCAAGCTTCTATTGACTTCGGTAATGTAGTACTGTCCAAGGAAGATGTTCTTAATGGGCTTATTCGGCTTAAGACGTCGACGAGTACCGATATCGATGGTTTGTCTGCAATTTTGTTTAAGCAATGTGATTCCATAGTCTATCCACTGTTGTTAATTTTTAATAATTCGTTATCTACAGGTACTTTTATTGATGCGTGGAAATTATCGTTCATTACAACTATTTTCAAGAGCGGCAATAAAAATGATATTACTAATTATAGGCCTATTTCAAAGCTTTCCACCATTGCAAAGCTCTTTGAATGCATCATCCAGGATAAATTACGTTTCTGTGTAAAGAATTTTGTGTGTCCAGAGCAGCATGGATTTTTTCCAGGACGTTCTAATTTGGCTATTTTCTCAGATGACTGCCTCGCAGCTTTTCAGGCAGGATATCAGGTTGACGCTGTGTATACTGACTTTTCCAAGGCATTCGATCGGGTCTCCCATGTTATTTTGATAAAAAAGTTAGCCTGTTTAGGCTTCCACTCAGTATTTTTGAGTTGGATTGAATCCTACTTATTTAATCTTCGTTGCATGTTTGTAGTTGATGGTGTTAGGTCTCATCCATTCGTTGCTTCCTCCGGTGTTCCACAAGGTAGTATCCTGGGTCCACTGTTTTTTGTCATGTTTATTAATGATATTCCCTCTTGCTTCTCTAAAGTAAGATTATTGCTGTATGCAGATGACCTTAAGATTTACTTGCCTATTCATAGCCTTCATGATGCGGTATTGTTGCAAGAAGCTTTGGATAAACTTAGTAACTGGTGTAATAATAATCGGTTATCACTTATCCTAAAAAAGTGCTTTCAAATAACTTTTTCGAAGCGTGTCAACTTGATTGATACCGTGTATCAAATATCAAGACGAAGTCGATGTAGAGGTGAAGATATTCGCATAAAAAATGTTAAAGGTGGGCGTGGCGTAGCTTTTTATTCAAGCAGCTGTTCATCAGATTTAAGTTGCTATACGTGCTTAAGCTTGGCATTTGCACCTATAGAGCTTATTTGAAATTCTCTCCGCTCAAACTTCTGAAAAAGCTGTGTGCAGACCAAGCGGCCAGTATTACGGGGCTGTGGCACTAATTCTGAAGCTTTCTCTCATTACTGCTGGTCTTCTACCACTAGGAAAGCGCTATCCACTGGAAACTGCTATGTATGCATCTTTTGATCGCCTCTGCAGCATCTAGCAAAACTCCACGCATAACGATTTCGTCTGGCTTCTCGCGTTGCGTTCAATGGTCCTTTGATCAGGTACTCATAAGAGAGTGTTGTTTAAAAAGTTAGCTGAGGCATGATGCGACCTCTAGCGTTCAGTAGTAAGAAATCGACTTATCGACCTTTGTGAGATTAAAGAGCAAGATTGCAAAGCGTCTCGGTAACTGTAGCAGTTCTCAAATTATTCCAGCGCTGATTTACATCGCGACGATATAATCGATTATAATAACGTAAAACTGCTGGCATATTCTTATGGTAAGTTCTGCTTTCTCTGGATTGGATAAAGAGGCGCAAATAGCGGATATTGTGCTAAATGAGGACAAGGCGAAGTGCTTGCTGTCATTCAAGAAATAATTGCCATGACGACGTGTATAAATCCAATTGTGTGAAGGACTTCGTCTATCTGGAAACCAGCAATAACAGCTTAAGCACTGTCAGCATTGAAATCAGACGGATCATTACTCTTGTCAAGAAGTGCTACTTTGTACTGAGCAGGCAGTTCAAAACTAAAATCCCCTCAAAAATCGCGCTCTTCAAGTCGCTTACAATACCAATCTTGAATTATGGCTCTTGGAGTTTTCGAGAGAAAAGCTCACCGGCAGGAAGGTATTTCTATCGACACCCGAACCCTTTAACGCCTAATCGGACTCACTTAAGCTGCCTCTCTTTTCCGTAATCCAGGACTCTTAACAGATTGCCTGCAGCATTACAGAAAGAGGTCGTTGATGTTATGAACTAAGGCGCAAGAGCCGGTTTTACCACCGGTATACATAAGTATGACCACACCTCATTTACACACCGTTAAAGATTACCTAGTTTCCAAATTACAATTCAATTGGTTGTGAATATATTCTCACATCGTTTGCGTGTTTCTCACAGCAATTTGCTATTTGTACAGTAAAATATTGATGCAATTTTTTCACAGCTGAGATTTGCTATGATTCCCAGCCAACACCTGTTCATGCAACACTACGCTGAAACGCCTGGCATGGTCAAAGCACTCATATGTCACAGCACCAAATACGGTTTATAAGCTAACGGCAATAAAGGTAGATATTTGCACATATTCAATTGGCAAACGAACAAGCGAGCCGACAGAAAATGCGGTAAATAAGCAATGTGACTGTTACTTATGTAGCATGAATAGTGTGGCATTCGAAAATCAAAGGCGTTTACCAAATATAGGTAATGATCGATCGAACTGTTGTTAGTGTACTTACATATGTATTGTGTTGGCAGTTACAAATTGCAATGCTACCATTGGCACATAAACACATCTCCTATACGAACAGCTTATCACAATTGCATTTGACGCTCAAGATGACAAGCGGTGGCACGATTATGGCTGACAAGTATGGAGGGGGATGCTGTGTAGTTGAGACGCTGGCGGTTATGTAGCTCTATTACAGTTAACGGTGGGAACCAGGTGCGCCAATCAACCTGTTTACTCAACAAATAAGAAATTAAGCGTGGCTACATAATGAGCGTCGCCAGAGAAAAAAATTAAATAAAAAGAAAAAAATATGTGAAAATTATATAGAAAACCCCAAACGAATATCAGCCTTTTATGGTCAAGCAGTAAAACTGATGTTGATCGAAATGAGCGCGTTGTAATAATTGTATTGCTGACAGCACATAAGAAATCAGAACGGAAAACATTTACGAGTCCATGCTTACAACGTATTCACACATAAGTGGCAGTCGTGATTTCTGGTTTTATACTATAAAGCCACTGAGGCGTCAAGTAAGCGCTCGTTGCTTAGAGGTGATCAGCTGTTTAACTATTTAAAATTGTTCTCTTTAACTTATATATGGGGTATTCCATCCCATTTCGACCAATTTTGAACCCGACCCCTTTAGAATTGGCTGAAAGTGTTTCTTCTTTTTCTAGCTTACGAAAGACGTTTTTCAGAATTTTTTGAAATTTTTTCATCCAACTCAAAAAAGTTATGATTTAAAAAAAAAACGGTGTTTTTTTTTTCAAAATGCTATAACTTTTTCAAAAATTGACCGTTTGCGATCTTTTTTTTTTTTAAATTGTTTTTAAATGTACTTTTCGGAAAAAATACAAAAAAATTTTTAAAGTTTTTTTTTCCATTAAATAAAAAAAAAAATTATCGGCCCTCTCCGGGATTAGTGGGGATGATTGCAGAATTGATTGAAGTTTTTTATGAGAAAAAAAAAATGGCGAAATTCGAAAAATCTCGAAAAACTGAAAAATTACAAAAAAAAAACTTTAAAAATTTTTTGGTATTTTTTCCGAAAAGTACATTTAAAAACAAATTTTTTTAAAAAAAAAAGATCCCAAACGGTAAATTTTTTAAAATTTATAGCATTTTGAAAACAAAAACGGTGTTTTTTTTTAAATTCATAACTTTTTTTGAGTTGGATGAAAAAATTTGAAAAAATTCTGAAAAACGTCTTTCGTAAGCTAGAAAAAGAAGAAAAACTTTCAGCCAAATCTAAAGGGGTCGGGTTCAAAATTGGTCGAAATGGGATGGAATACCCCATATACTCCCAAGTGTTGTTGTACATATACCGTTACTGGTGTTTTAAGTCTGCAGTCTATTCTATTTCCAGTCACCTTCCCAAAATATCGATCAGCAGCAAGATCGTCATTAAACTAGTAACATAACAAAAGAAACAATGAAAATAAAATTTTTAGCAGCAATTGACAGCAAATTATGACTGGGTTGATTATAACTTTTTTATTGTACACAAAAGACGGCGCCGTTTGATAACCTAACTTGGTAAGCACAGTTAATGGGTAGTGGCCACTTCAGTGGTGGCATGATCGCTTGTAGTTTCGTTTTCTGTTTGTTATTGTCGCACAAAGTGGCGCGAAAGGTAACGTGATTTCGAAAATCATAGCACAATTTCATAATTGAATGATTTTTTTGAGTCTAGTGAAAAGTGGATTAGTTTTTATAGAAAAGTTTTGCTTGGAATTGCCCTAATTGAGTGCGATTTGGGGCATTTTTGTTCAGCCAGCTACTTTTTATTTAGCAATATCGCGAATATTCAACTTCAATTACTTCAGTGAGTGTACGATTAATTGCGAGACCATGCAAGTTACACCTGAGGGTCATAAGCGGACTACCCAAAGAATAGGTGTAAGGACTAATTCAGCGCAACTTGACGCATAGCAAGCACATATCCGAGTGGATTGGTGGTATGGATAACTTCTCGATAACTTTTTGTTTAAAAATTTTTCACTTTTCGATAGCAAATCGATAATTTTTCGATAGAGAATTGAAATTTTTTCCTTAAAAAAAGCGATATTTTTCGATAATTTGTATGTAAAAAATCGATATTTTTTCGATAACACAGCAATAAAATTCCAAAATTAAACCCACAAATAGGCGATAATTCGTTATTCTTTAATAACTGTCGTTACCGATAAAATGTCGATAACAAGCCGTGAACACGTCGATAATAAACCACTAACATGCCGATTACAAGGCAATAATAATAACACCCCGAAAATTTTGTTAACCATAATCCAATTTTTCGGAGCAATGCCCAAATGATCGCGCAATAATCGCTAATATAATTCAGAAATCATCTCAAAATGACCCCGTGATGATCACAAGATGATTTCGTAATAATCTCAAAATAATCCCGAAATACATTCGAAAGAATAATAAATAAATAAAATAAATAAAAATAATAAATAATTTTTCAAATAATCTCCATATGCCTCCAACACATTCTAAAAGTTCTGAAATAGTACCTGAAACAATTTCAGTACGGCGTCAATTGGAATAGTGTCGGAGCGCGTTCATTCATTCGCACAACATTACCTATCCAGCGTAGCTTTTGGCTATTTTTTCACTGTACTGTCTTCATATTAGCGTAAAGCTCATCCAGCCTCCTTTGCTGCTCGCCACTAGCATCACGGACAGGACCATATATCCTCCGGAGAACTTTTTTATCAAATATTCCAAAGGCTATCCCATCGTCTTTCGACACCGTCCATAATTCTATTCCATACATTCAGTACGAGAATGATATGAGTCTTAATGAGCGTGATTTTTGTTCGTGGAGAGAGGACTTTACTTGTAGATTGCTTACTCAAAACGGCATTTAACAGCTCAAGACGAACTCCTAACGTTAATGGCTGGTAGAACCAATACGTGACTAACCGGAAAACTTGTAACTGCTAAAGAGGAAGCTGAGCCAAAGAGGCATTTTTTGTTTCATGCATATTGAGCCACCCTGTGCTTACATGCCTGTTATGCTTTATTTTCGTCTCGAGAAGTTTGTTTCTGTGCTAGTTTTTTACAACTCATAATTGCTAGATTTGATCGTACGATTAGCAAATACAAAGAGCTACGACATCAAACCAAAAGCACTAAGCAACCAAAGTAAATCGACGGATATGAGTGCTGTGAGTTTGTGGCTTGAACAAGCGTCTTAGAAATCTTGTCTGAGGTGATAAGAAAAGTTGACAGTTTCTGCCAAATGCTCAAATTGTCATTTGTGCTTAGTTCATATAAAACGCCATTTTGAAAGCGCCAGCTTGTTTTAATTTCAATCTATCTCCGAAAAGACAGATGTATGTAAAGTAAGCGGCCTGCAAAGTGTCGAAGATACTGTGCAGGTTTTACGACCTTGTACGTATAAAGCTGCTCATGATGACTAGGCGGGCGTCACACTCTTTTAAATTAGGCCCCTTAAGTGATAGCAAATGTAGAAAGTACGGGTTGGAGGAGGAAACTGTCTAGCATGTGTTGGACTCGTGCGCTGCGCTCGCTAGCCTAAGACTCCATCTAGTAGGAGTAGTACATCTATCAGATCTGTTTTTTTTTTTTTTTTTAATTGCTGCCGTCACAGCAACCATGTGGTCCGTAAACTAACAAACAGCGCCGTTTTGGAACCGTCGCCCAACCCGATACAACTTTCGTATTACTTCAGGGTGGCGTTCCATATTTCTCATTTTTTAAGAGCCTACTGTTGTCCCTTCATCCAGGTTCGCGCTATTTGCTCTGAGTGTCGATTTAATCGCCACTGCTTCGCCTGCGCTCCCTCTCAGCATCCGTCAGGCGTGTCATGACTATAAATGCCATTTTGTTCACTGCAGTGCAGCACTCTTTCCTGTTTGTGATACTGATTTTCCCGTGGTAGGTTCCTCCCCAAAAACTCTATGCAAGGCGAGTCTTACCTCGTGGAAACGGTGGCACTGGAACATGACATGTTCTGCGTTTCTAACTCCGTGGTATACCTTGGACAAAGGGGATCCTCCTCTATCCTACGTTTCCATAAATACCATTGAAACCGCCATGTCAACTCATTATCTGCGTGAGATGGTAGTTTAGTTAGAGTGAACGTACACTAATAGCTATCAGATCTATAAGCTGCAAATAACATGGTTCCTAGAAAGCTTACGGTATTACCCAAGAGGACAAAGTATAATATATGTCCTAGATTTGGATAGGATTTATCATTTTGGTTGTTGAGTGAACTGCTGTTAACACTATGGACAATGTGAGGTCCCACGGACTGGCCCGGTATGAAGAAGATACTCTTACTGCCTCTCTTTTAGTGCTAAAGCTAGCACAACAAGACACTTTATTTTGGCAGCGGTGTAGTGAATCAGCCTTAACCCACAAGCACAATTTGCGCTATTGAAGCTAACTTTTTGGGCAGCTAGAGCAAAGATATCTTCATGGTAATAGTTGCTTTCAAAAATGTATTCTCCAGCTATCCGAAGATATGTTACATTAGTTTTCATTCTAGAATATTTTTGCATAGCGTCTTCTTAACAATGGTATAATACATTATTTAGGGGCTCAGCTTAAAACAAAAGTTTACGCGCTGATTCCAATCCACCCCTCAGTGCAGTTTGTTCATATGAAAGTGAAACCGAGAGCGGCACCAGTCGCCGCCTTTTCCTGTTCCTATCCACCTTCATCATCGTACTCATCTGCTCTCATTCGCTTTCTTTTAGTACCGACCCCAGCAATACCTTCGCAAGATTTGGGTCGAACTCCTATTCTAATTCGCGCCATGCTATTTTGTAATTTGTTTTACAAATTGGAGGGTGACATCTAAGAGCATTTTTCGCTGAGAAGTTTTTCATGGCAGAAATGTACTCGGAACGTTTGCTTTACCGCATCCGAGGAAGAAACACTTTTTCTTAAGTATATTTTTCTTAACTTTCCTGAACTGAAACCCAGGACCTTCGCCACCTGCACACGTCAGCGCCGATAGTATGCACTTTTGTTTTTTGAAATTATTTCCAACAAAATCCAAATAAAAACAAAAGTGTGAGATTTTTAGCTTGCCCACGATTTGTGTGACCTAGAATCCAAATAATAAATGTACTATGTCAAAGAAAAAAGTGCTAAATTGAAAAATTTTTAAGTAAATTAAATCTTACATTTATGGTCTGGCGTTACAGCGTTCTAATGGTTTTCGACACGCTCTGAGGGACTCCCACGCGCAAGCGCATAACCAAATTAAGCAAATGTTGAACAAAATTTGTCGCCATTGACTTAAGCTACAATTGCAATTGGTAAAACAAAATAAAGCGCCAGAAAATGTGTTCACTTATATAGACAAATACATAAGTGAATTATAATATTATTGCTTTATTAAGTATTTCAAAATAACTTTCAAAATAATGGGAAAGTTTAATGCCAAGCCCTTTTCATAATTTATGATCTTAAAAGATTAATGTTAAACCTGTTCCTCTCATTCGTTTGTGTATTATTTTAACGCGTTTAATCCGTCATGCTCAATTAATTTATTGTTTTGTAATAATTTTTATTTTAAAATTAAAACTATGTATAAAAGGCAAATAAGCTAAATTTGCCGAAAACACCATAAATAAATTAACTCAAATGTCATAGGCAAGTCATATGAATAGCATACATACATACCAAATAAAATTTACATAACTGATATCAGCGGCACCTTGCCAATGGCATTAGTGTCGTTTTATATACTGTCTTTGACCATAATCTTTGCTAAAACAGATATCCAAATATCATCAACGAATATTTTAAGGTTACGGACTTTTGGTTATTTTCGCACTAATTAATTCTTGGCGCCTGGTTGTCGCTTAAAAATGTCATCGCTTAGCTTTTATATTGTATTTGTATTTTGTTTACTTAGCTGTGCTTAGTATACAAGATAGCAAACTATATTATTATTATAAAACGGCCCAATAACATTGTACAACAGCAGTTTTGCGACAAAGTGCCTATAGTAGTTATTTTTCTGAAAGGTTGCATCGCAAAGAAACATTTTTCTAAACAAACTTATAATCCAGCTCGTCTTGTTTACTTGAAATTAACATTTCAAGACTGAGCTGATCACAAGGTATCCTTCCTCGGTCATATGCGCAGAATCCTGAAGTTTTTAAGCTTTATTACCTAAGGAATAGTAGTCCTTTTAAACTAAGTAACATTTCATATCAACACTTCAGAACTCCATCATTTCTCCTTCCACTTTCACTACTGGGGTAAAAAAAAACCTATAAAAAACTTATAGGTGACATGTGAGTTATTATTAGGAAATATTAAGCTTTGCACAGGAAGCAATATTTCCTAGGACACCAAGGTTGAAACTATTCCAAATTTGTTGCCCTTTAATCTTTAAGTGCAGAAGAAAAACAAGAGATATAAAATAAATAAATAAATGTAAGACGCGATAACCTCCGAAGAGATCTAAGGCCGAGCTTCTCTTCCAATTTGCGTCGTGCTCCTCTTGATTTTCACTACAAATTGGTCGGACGGGACCTACATGTTTTATGCCGACTCCGAACGGCATCTGCAAGGCAGATGAGGTTTCACTGAGAGCTTTTCATGGCAGAAATACACCCGGAGCGCTTGCCAAATACTGCCGAGGGGCGACCCCGCTTAGACAAATTTTCTTCTAATTGAAAAACCATATTTCTAAAATTTTGATGTTGCTTTGCCCGGGGTGTGAACCCAGGGCATACGGTGTGGTAGGCGGAGCACGCTACCATCACACCCCGGTGGCCGCCGAAGTCTTCATACCTTTCACGAATGGATAAGACGATAAAAAAAAAAAGAAAAGATAAGACGATTTTGGCCATTCCTGCCGTAATTTAGAAAGTATGAACGTGAAACTCGGTGATATACATTTTAATGTATCATAGAAGATTTTCTGAAAAAATCACTTTGATATCCCATACAACCGATCGTTCAGATAGAAAGATTTTTGGCAATTTCTTCCTTAATTTCCAATATAAAAACGTTAAACTTGGTGATATGTATTCTAATATATCATAGAAGATTTCGTGAAAAAGTCATTTCGATCGGAGCTATATATATTATATATCCCATACAACCGATCGTTCAGATAGAAAGATTTTTGGCAATTTCCAATATAAAAACGTTAAACTTGGTGATATGTATTCTAATATATCATAGAAGATTTCATGAAAAAGTCATTTCGATCGGAGCTATATATATTATATATCCCATACAACCGAGCCTTCAGATAGAAAGATTTTTAGCCACTTCTCCCTTAATTCCAATATAAAAACGTTAAACTTGTTGATATTTATTCTAATATATCATAGAAGATTTCCTTAAAAAATCACTTTGATCGGAGCTATATGTATATAGTATATACCTATCCCATAAAACCGATCGTTCAGATAGAAAGATTTTTGGCCATTTCTCTAAAAGTTAGTTTCCAATATAAAAACGTGAAACTTGGTGATATATATTCTAATATATCATAGAAGATTGCTTGTAAAAATCATTTCGATCGGAGCCATATATAATATATATCCCATACAACCGATTGTTCAGATAAGGGGGTTTTTTGCCATTTTTTATTTTATATTTATCTTAAAAATCGTTTAGGTATATACATCTGTTCACTATATATTTCTTATCTTATACATCCGATTATGTGGAGATTACGAACGGGATAAGATTATTGTTCAGCCCTATTCATGAAAGGTATGAAGTCTTCGGCTGTCCCGTCCTTACTTGTTTTCTTCTTGTACCATCGGCAGCCTCTCGACTAATAGTTAAGCCGTTTAACGTCCACATTTGCATCGACTTACATACATACATATAATTCCACATATCGAAAAAAACAATTTTATCTGTTTGCTAAAGAAAACCAGAAATCCGCTTCGAGCTTTACGCCACTTTTTCTCACGTGAGTTAAGAAAACATGAAATTTGTTATTAGTTTTGATTTGCCATAACTTTTGTGGTTACTAATAAATCGCATATTTCAATTTGTATGGCAAATTCAATTAAACATACATTGTGGTTAGAACTTTGATATTTATTATACATGGTTGAAAATTTTTTCACTTTTCTTGAGTTAGATGTTAAAGCATTAGGAAAGCAAATGACTGTGGTCAAGAAACTAATCACCACATTGTCATACAATTCATTTGTACATCAGTATCCATCTTGATTAACTAAAGATTAATTATCAACGTGTAGTTATGTTTGTGTAAAAAAAGTTAAGGAAACATCGTTTTTGTAAAAGTAGAAACACCTTTGAAGATTTTTGAAATGATTCCACTCCTGACTCATTTGCTGATTTCATTGGAAATGTATAATGAGGCAATGATAGCGATTGAAGATATGTGCCTTACGATTGCAAATAAAGGATTAGGGCAATTAGGTTTGTCACCACCCAATCGTCCAATACATAATTTATTTGATCGAGAATTGCAACGTGAACAACAGTATGATCCCAATGAATTGCAAACATTTGTGAATTTGAATGTTCCTAAATTAAATGACCATCAAAAACATGTCTATGATACCATCATCCAAGCGGTACAAAATGAAGTCGGTGGATTATATTTTTTGGATGCTCCTGGTGGTACGGGAAAGACATTTGTGATATCACTGATTTTGGCAGCCATTCGATCCCAACGAAAAATTGCATTGGCACTTGCTTCGTCGGGAATCGCTGCTACTCTATTGGATGGTGGACGAACAGTGCACTCTGCATTAAAATTGCCGTTGAATGTGCAGGTATGCTTATATTTATTGACTGTACCCTATAAAAGTTAATCGATATTAATTAAAATGTAATTATTTTCAAATTAACAGGTGCTTGAATATCCCACGTGCAATATTTCAAGAAATTCTGCGATGGCAAAAGTTTTGCAACAAGCAGCAATTATTCTATTGGATGAATGTGCAATGCATAAAAAAGCGCTGGAAGCATTACACCGTACAATGCAAGATCAACGTCAGAATCAAGAAATTTTTGGTGGTGCATTGTTGTCAGGGGATTTTCGACAAATATTGCCTGTGGTTCCACGATCAACACCGGCGGATGAGAACAACGCATGTTTAAAGTCTTCTCTTCTGTGGCGACATGTGCAAAAAATGACATTGAACATAAATATGCGCGTTCAATTCCACAGCGACCAATCTGCAGATTGAGTCGATAATACAAATGGATTGACTACACTGCCGAAAAATTTCTGTACCGTTCTCCAATCAACAGAAGAGCTGATTGAAAGTGTGTTTCAAATATTGTTCAAAATTACAGGAATCACAGTTGGTTGAGAGAACGCGCAATACTGGCACCAAAAAATTTACACGTCAATGTAATCAATTATCAGATTCAAGAAAAATTGCCAGGTGCAGTGACATCATATAAATCTGTTAATAGCGCAAGGAATGCAGATGATGCAGTGAATTATCCAATTGAATTTTTGCATTCATTAGAACCACCTGGTATGCCACCGCATTAATTGAATTTAAAGGTTGGCTCATCAATTATTTTACTGCGGAATTTAAATGAACTAAAACTGTGCAATGGCACAAGATTAGTGGTACAAAATTTGATGCCGAATTTAATTAAAGCGACAATATTGACCGGAACAGCGAAAAATGAAATTGTCCTCATACCACTGATTCCAACAGATATGCCATTTGAATTTAAGCGTTTGCAATTCCCAGTGCGTCTATCATTTGTCATGTCCATCAATAAGGCACAAGAACAAACGCTTCAAATATGCGGATTAAATTTGGAGGAGCCGTGCTTTTCACATGTACAGCTATACGTGGCCTGCTCAAGAGTTGGAACTCCAAATTGTTTGTTTGTGCTCGCCTCCAATGGGCAAACTAAAAATATTTTATATCCAAATGTTTTGGATTGACATTAACAATTTTGAAATACAATGCATTCATTTCATAAAAAAAATTTATAATCTTTCATTTCTTTTTTTGGTTGGTTGCTACGAAGTGCAACGGGGTCCGCTAAGTTATTTATATATATAATACCACGAAGAGTATTCTTGCCAAAATACCAAGGGCTTTTGGTTTCGCCCTGCAGAACTTTTTGATTTTATTCTATTTAATATGGAAGGTGTCACACCCATTTTACAAAGTTTTCTCTAATGTTATATTTTGTGTCAATAAACCAATCCAATTACAATGTTTCATCCCTTTTTCATATTTGCTATAGTATTATGGCATTTTTTTCATTTTTCGTAATTTTCGATATCGTAAAAGTAGGCGTGGTCATAGTCGGATTTCGCCCATTTTTATTACCAAGATAAAGTGAGTTCAGATAAGTACGTGGACTAAGTTTAGTAAAGATATATCGATTTTTGCTCAAGTTATCTTGTTAACGGCCGAACGGAAGGACAGACGGTCGACCGTGTATAAAAACTGGGCGTGGCTTCAATCGATTTCGCCCATTTAGACAGAAAACAATTATCGTCATAGAATCTATGCCCCTACCAAATTTCATAAGGATTGATGAATTTTTGTTCGACTTATGGCATTAAAAGTATTCTAGATAAATTAAATTAAAAAGGGCTGAGCCACGTCCATTTCGAAATTTTCTTTTAGTTTTGTATTTTCTTGCACCATATTATTACTGGAGTTGAATGTTGAAATAATTTACTTATATATTGTAAAGATATTCAATTTTTTTGTTAAAATTTGACTTAAAAAAAAAAAAATTTCGTGTTCGTCATCCGATTTTGCTAATTTTTATTTAGCCCACATACAGGAATAGGAGTAACGCTCTTGCCAAATTTCATCATGATATCTTCAACGACTGCCAAATTACAACTTTCAAATTACCTTCTTTCAACGCACCTACCAAGTTTCATCGCTTCATCCGTCTTTGGTAATGAATTATCGCACTTTTTCGGTTTTTAGAAATATTCTATATCGAAAAAGTGGGCGTGGTTATAGTCCGATTTCGTTCATTCTAAATAGCGATCTGAGGCGAGTGCACAGGAACCTACATACCAAATTTCATCAAGATACCTCAAAATTTACTCAAGTTTTCGTGTTTACCGACGGACGGATATAGCTAAATAAATTTCTGTTTTCGCCCAGATCATTTTGATATATAGAAGTATATATCTCTCTCGATTAGTTTATGCCGTTACGGAATACCGTTATGCGAACAAAGTTAATATACTCTGTGAGCTCTGCTCAGCTGAGTATAAAAAGAATAGAGTACTATCAATATCAATAATAATAATAACGACGTCTATGGATATCGTGACGTGTAAGAAGCCATGGCGAAGAAAGGAAAGTCAGGCAGAAAAGAAAAGGAAATACTAGATGTCGAAACCGAAGCCGTGACCGAAATTTTAACGGTTTGTTATCAATAAGTTATCGGCTTGTTACACGTGTGTTATCGACAATGTCGAGACGAGCTATCGAAGTGTTATATGTCTGCTATCGATAACAAAGGTTATCAAGGAGATACTGATTTTTTGTGGACAAGTGATTGGTTTGTTATGGAAAAGTTATCGATTTATTCTTGAAAATCTGTCGACCATTTATTGAAAAATAATCGATATGTTATAAACAAGTTTTCGATGAATTAAGCAATCGACATGTCTTCAAAAAGTTATCAATTTATGTTGAAAACTTATCGATTATTTATAGAACAGCTATCGATAAGTTACCAAACATTTATCGATTTGATATCGTAAATGTATCGATTTTTTGTATAGAATTTTTGGATTTGATATCAAAAAGTTAACGATTTTAATCGGAGTGCTGCAATTTGTAATCGGCGTGCTAGACTTTTGTTATCGACGGCTGATCGGTTTGTTACGAAACAGATACTGATAAAACTTCACTATGAGATCGATGACACAACTTTAACCAGCCTATAAAAATCCGATAAAAAAAAACATGTTAGAAGACGATGAATCAGCGACAACAAGTCGACAGCACAGCGATAATAATTCGCTGTCAATAATAACCGAACATAAAACAACAACTTGTCGATATCACATGTTACAGATAAAAAGCGGGCGAAGCTTTTTTTTAAAGTGCGAAGTTTTTTTTTCTGGTAAAGTTTGCTATGTTATGGTTCAACTTCAGCTCCTGGGCGAGCTTAAGTCAACTAAAAACATTAGGTTTCTAGACGTACATCTGTATTCACGAGTACTTGGTACCCACGCCTTTTTTATATGTCATATCCAGACGCCTTCATATATACCGGCCTTAAAATTGTTTCTATGAACTTAAAATAACAATACAGTTATACTTTTTACACAGTTAGGTAGGAAGATAATTATATACATATATTTAAGATATTCTAAAATTCGGACACCAATTCTAAGCTTAATCAAATTTGCATTGCTTTACTTGCCATTGCGTATGTTTCCCATGTTTGGCACTCCTTGCCCTACCTCAATATTTCAGTAGTTAATATGGGCCAACGTTTCTTTACATAGTAAATTGTCACACATATGTAGATAACATTCGATATGTCTGATATATCCTAAGAAAATAAGTAAACGTGATAAAAAATTAATGTTGCCACTTACAGATACTGTACAATAAAAGCAGACATTGCACAATAAATGCGCTAGCTTAAATTGCAAATTGAATTACACAGTAAAGTAGCCGACGTCTTATGTAACAGAAATGAGTAGTTGAGGCAAACATTGGGGTGTTCGTTATTTCTAAATTTTACCCAGCTTCGACGACGTCAAATCAAATGAAATGAAGGTAGCCATGTAAATCGATAGAATTTTGTGCGAATATCAAAATAATATCAGTCTTTATTGTTGGTTAGTTGTTTTATTGGTATATCCAGTAGCCTTTGACTGCAATTAGCTCTAATGCGCAGTTTGGATACTGCAGTTACGAAAATCACTTCGATATGTATTGTAAGCAGGCAGGGTTTTGTTTATTTTAGAAATTCTTGCGGACCTACATTTATGAGTTGTGGGGCGCTTTTGAAGAAGGATGTTTGAAAAATGTCCGTTCTTCCCCTAGTACCAGCATAGATCAGTTCTCGTGGGGACTGATGCTAATCTGAATCTAACCCTTTGATTCGTCTAAATAGTTGCTGAGCATCATACCGCTATAATCGTATGCTAGCTTTGTTATGACAGGGCGGATAAAAAGTAGAAAACCTTGTTAAGTCTCAGGAATGCAAGAATCTCTTTCGTTCCTTCGACATCAACAGAAGATCATCGATGAAGGACCTCTCTCGCTCCTGCGACATCAAGAGCTGATCCGTTTGGACCTAGTCATATTTTAAATGCCTCGTCGGTATCGGATTCAATACGGCTTAGTGCAAACTGAGATGCAGAGAGTGAGCTCCCCATCTTTCCAATGCTTAATTTTAGGAGGTAATATCAAATATTTTTCCATTTTTGTTGCCATTACGTGTAATTTACATAAAACAGAATTCGGCCTTGTCCGTATGTACACTTTTTCAGGATTTCTCCTTTCGAGTTGACAGAGTATGCTTTATTCGATTCAAATCCATAGCAGCGGTAAAAGAAAACCGCACTACGTAGTACCCTTACTCCCTCTCAGCTGAATGCTTATACTTTTGCACCTTAAAGCTAGTCCCATATAGTTCATAATAGGATCTTGAACATGAAGGGCACATAGGGCTTATTTTATTACTACCAGTAAAAATTATTGAAGACTCCCTATTTGTGCGAGAATGCAGCCTGTGTAAACTGTTTGCTCTCAACTCATGACATGATTTTGTGGAGTATCTGTTTGCTATTTAAAGCAGTATCTGTTGGGCTATGTATGACGTAGCTGTTTTTTAAGTTATTGTGGACGTCCAGTGATCTCTAAAATCCTAAAAACTAAAGTGGAGTTTGTAGTATTGTGGCACCAGCGGTCAGGATTTTCGTAGGAGAGCAGAGAAGTTTGCATCCAGATAGGTTCTTAAAATTTCTTAAAAATATATATATCTCTTTGCGTAAGTCCTGCTGTATTGTGGGTTACATAGCCGATAATTTCTAGACTTGAGAAACAAAGAACAGGGCTTCTCGCGACGTTTTCGCTGCATTTCCAGTATTATATATATTGCTTACGATTTCTTCTCGAAAGCCACGCTCGTGTTTGAGATGGAATGCAAAGCTTTATATAACAGTGCGAGTACAGCTATTAAAGTGAATTTCGAGAAGCTCGCGGGCCTTACGAGTATTTTGAGATTCGATATGCTCGCGAGAACTCGATACTCGCGAGAAATTTATTCAAAAACAAGTTAGAGAAAGGGTAAGCTCTACTTTTCATTCATTTTCAACATATGCAAATGTTTATGGGGTAGGTGGTACAAAATCGTGAATTATGTCTTTCTTGTGCCTCTTTTTCTTAAATATTTATAACGAAAAAAATAGCAAAAATTAGCCGTAAGTGTGAAATAAATTGCGGGAGCCACGCATTTGACAAGCCACACCAAAGCAGCCATATAGCTTTAACAAAAGCGACAATGCGCCAACATAAACAAGGAAAAGAAACAACAACAAAATTTTGAAAAATCCAAACCAGCACTGAAAAAGGCGCTAAGGGCAAAAATAAAATCAAAATCAACGTCGACAACAAATGCGACTACAACTTGCAACAAGGTGGGGCGAAATTAGTGGCAACTTTAACGGCAAACGCTTTGTTGAGTGTTGTGGTAACAAAATTAAGGTTGGTCGCGACATACCCAAAATAAAAACGAAATTAAAGTAAAACGTGTAGCAGCAACTATTAAATTTAGTTGGAAAATTTTAATTCGAGTCGCACTCACCAATAATTGTATACCAGTATAATAGAAAGTTTTAAAACCCTTTCTGCGGATAAAATGGTTCGCGCCTGGCATGGTTGGATATTAAGGGATCCACACAGTCATCTCCTTAAATCCAGGGTCCTATGCAGACCGTGGATGATATTCGCAGCGTGTGTATTCCATTGTACTTGACTAGATACTTTCCGATACCGAGCGCATGAAGTAACGGTGTCCTTACTAAAGCAATGCAAGATGCTGAGATGAATGTTTATTTTTCCCATATTTTATACTGGACCAGTGAGCCTACCTCCTCGAGAAAGTGGTCGTACACCACCCCCAGCGCATTGAGAGGCTTTGCATAATCTCGCGGTAGGCATGTCTGTCATAGGAGGTGCCTCAAATCCATCACGTGCCCAACGCTTTTATTTAATTTTCTGATCAACGCCCTAGATTGATGAGAAGTGCGATGACTAGTACCTAGGACCTACCTAATTGTTCTCTAGCTTTTAGTATTATTATATATATAGTATTATTATATCTATAACTAGAAGACCCTGCAGACGTTGTCCTGCCCTAAATTTGGCTTACCTGCATACATTTTAATAAGCTTTTTCCGTCTGACTCTACCCTCCCCTCTCTTCACTTCCTCCTAATCCTTTTATTCCCTCCTCCCTCCGTATTTTTCGCTTCATCTGTCTCCATCTTCGTCTCATTCTATCCTTTTCTTAATCTCCTTCTCTTTCTCTCCTTTCTCTTCTCTCAATTCCTTCTCATTCTTCTGCATCCCTTATTGCCTGTCCCAGAGGGTGGTATGTATTTTATTCCAGTCCCAGTCCCACTCCGAGTCCCAGTCCCAGTCCTAGTCCTAATCCCAGTCCCAGTCCGTCTCTGAATAATATATTACTCTGTAACAAAGCACTCATCAACAGCTTTCATTTGATATCCATATTGTATAAACACTGTCTAGGCATTCACTGGCCCACGTTTTGGCCTATATCTCGAGACCCTGTACATGTAGTAACCACCGCGTGAGGTTTACGCAACTTGAGTGAAAGTTTGAACAAAATCGACCGACACATCTCTTCAAACACCGGCGACCAACTAAAACACATTTTAGCCTTTCTTTATATATATATAGATTTTTATTTTTCACACTTCACTATAATAATAAAACGAAATGCAGATATTCGTTGCTTTTGAAATTCGGCTTAAAAATTGCACATGGAACAACAAAAGACTCCTGTATTAAAAAAAATGTCGTAGTACCTCTCAATCGCTGCCCCCCTCAGAAACCCTCTCACCCCCCTCTCGCGGGCCAGGTGATGTGCTATACTTGGTATCATTCGCTATAATATTTTTATACTCAGTTGAGCAGAGCTCACAGAGTATATTAAATTTTATTGGATAACGGTTGGTTGTACAGGTATAAAGGAATCGAGATAGATATAGACTTCCATATATCAAAATCATCAGTATCGAAAAAAAAAATGATTGAGCCTTGTCCGTCTGTCCGTCCGTTAACCCGATAACTTGAGTAAATTTTGAGGTATATTGATGAAATTTGGTATGTTGGTTTCTGGGCACTCATCTCAGACCGTTATTTAAAATGAGCAATAGTGGACTATAACCACGCCCACTTTTTCGATATCGAATATTTCGAAAATTCGAAAAAGTGCGATAATTCTTTACCAAAGCCGGATAAAACGATGAAATTTGGAAGGTGAGTTGAGCTTATGACACAGAATAGAAAATTAGTAAAATTTTGGGCAATGGGAGTGGCACCGCCCACTTTTAAAAGAAGGTAATTTAGAAGTAGAAGGCGAAATTTGTTTGAAGCCACGCCCAGTTTTTATACACAGTCGACCGTCTGTCCTTCCGCTCGGCCGTTAACACGATAACTTGAGCAAAAATCGATATATCTTTACTAAACTCAGTCCACGTACTTATCTGAACTCACTTTGTATTGTATAAAAAATGGCCGAAATCGGACTATGACCACGCCCACTTTTTCGATATCGAAAGTTACGAAAAATTAAAAAAATGCCATAATTCTATACCAAATACGAAAAAAGGGATGAAACATGGTAATTGGATTGGTTTGTTGACGCAAAATATAACTTTGTAAAAAAACTTTGTAAAATGGGCGTGACACTTACCATATTAAGTAGAAGAAAATCACAAAGTTCTGCAGGGCGAAATCAAAAGGCCTTGGAATCTTGGCAGTTCGTGGTATTACATATATAAATAAATTAGCGGTACCCGATAGATGATGGTCTGGGTCACCCTGGTCCACATTTTGGTCGATATCTCGAAAAGTCTCCACATATACAACTAAAACCTCTCCCTTTTAAACCCTCATTAATACCTTTAATTTGATACCCATATCGCACAAACACATTTTAGAGTCATCCCTGCCCCCCTTTATGGCGATATCTCGAAAAGGCGTCCACCTATAGAACTAAGGCCCACTCCCTTTTAAAATAGTCATTAACACCTTTCGTTTGATACCCTTATTGTACAAACGCATTCTAGAGTCAACACTGGTCCACCTTTATAACGACATCCAGAAAAGGCGTCCACCTATAAAACTAAGGCCCTCTCCCTTTTAAAATACTCACTAACATTTTTCATTTGACACCCATATCGTACAAACAAATTCTAGAGTCACCCCTGGTCCAGCTTTATGGCGATATCTCGAAAAGGCGTCCACCTATAGAACTAAGGCCCACTTACTTTTAAAATACTCATTAACACCTTTCATTTGATACCCATATCGTACAAACAAGTTCTAGAGTAACCCCTGGTCCACCTTTATGGCGAAATTTCGAAAAGCGTCCACCTATAGAACTAAGGCGCACTCCCTTTTAAAATACGCATTAACACCTTTCGTTTGGTACCCATATTGTACAAACGCATTCTAGAGTCACCCCTGGTTCACCTTTATGGCGATATCCCTAAATGGCGTCTATCTATAGAACTATGTCCCACTCCTCTTAAAATACTCTTTAGTACCTTTCATTTGATACCCATATCGTACAAACAAATTCTAGAGTCACCCCTGGTCCACCTTTATGGCGATATCTCGAAAAGGCGTCCACCTATAGAACTAAGGCCCACGCCCTTTTAAAATACTCACTAACACCTTTCATTTGATACCCATATCGTACAAACAAATTCTAGAGTAACCCCTGGTCCCCCTTTATGGCGATATCACGAAAAGGCGTCCACCTATAGAACTAAGGCCCACTCCTCTTAAAATACTCTTTAGTACCTTTCATTTGATACCCATATCGTACAAACAAATTCTAGAGTCACCCCTGGTCCACCTTTATGGCGATATCTCGAAAAGGCGTCCACCTATAGAACTAAGGCCCACGCCCTTTTAAAATACTCACTAACACCTTTCATTTGATACCCATATCGTACAAACAAGTTCTAGAGTAACCCCTGGTCCACCTTTATGGCGAAATCTCGAAAAGCGTCCACCTATAGAACTAAGGCGGACTCCCTTTTAAAATACGCATTAACACCTTTCGTTTGGTACCCATATTGTACAAACGCATTCTAGAGTCACCCCTGGTCCACCTTTATGGCGATATCCCTAAATGGCGTCTATCTATAGAACTATGTCCCACTCCTCTTAAAATACTCTTTAGTACCTTTCATTTGATACCCATATCGTACAAACAAATTCTAGAGTCACCCCTGGTCCACCTTTATGGCGATATCTCGAAAAGGCGTCCACCTATAGAACTAAGGCCCACTCCCTTTTAAAATACTCATTAACACCTTTCGTTTGATACCCATATCGTACAAACAAATTCTAGAGTCACCCCTGGTCCACCTTTATGGCGATATCTCGAAAAGGCGTCCACCTATAGAACTAAGGCCCACTCCCTTTTAAAATAGTCATTATCACCTTTCGTTTGATACCCTTATTGTACAAACGCATTCTAGAGTCAACACTGGTCCACCTTTATAACGATATCTCGAAAAGGCGTCCACCTATAGAACTAAGGCCCACTCCCTTTTAAAATACTCACTAACACCTTTCATTTGATACCCATATCGTACAAACAAATTCTCGAGTCACCCCTTGTCCACCCTTATGGCGATATCTCGAAAAGGCGTCCACCTATAGAACTAAGGCGCACTCCCTTTTAAAATACGCATTAACACCTTTCGTTTGGTACCCATATTGTACAAACGCTTTCTAGAGTCACCCCTGGTCCACCTTTATGGCGATATCCCTAAATGGCGTCTATCTATAGAACTATGTCCCACTCCTCTTAAAATACTCTTTAGTACCTTTCATATGATACCCATATCGTACAAACAAGTTCTAGAGTAACCCCTGGTCCACCTTTATGGCGAAATCTCGAAAAGCGTCCACCTATAGAACTAAGGCGCACTCCCTTTTAAAATACGCATTAACACCTTTCGTTTGGTACCCATATTGTACAAACGCATTCTAGAGTCACCCCTGGTCCACCTTTATGGCGATATCCCTAAATGGCGTCTATCTATAGAACTATGTCCCACTCCTCTTAAAATACTCTTTAGTACCTTTCATATGATACCCATATCGTACAAACAAATTCTAGAGTCACCCCTGGTCCACCTTTATGGCGATATCTCGAAAAGGCGTCCACCTATAGAACTAAGGCCCACTCCCTTTTAAAATAGTCATTATCACCTTTCGTTTGATACCCTTATTGTACAAACGCATTCTAGAGTCAACACTGGTCCACCTTTATAACGATATCTCGAAAAGGCGTCCACCTATAGAACTAAGGCCCACTCCCTTTTAAAATACTCACTAACACCTTTCATTTGATACCCATATCGTACAAACAAATTCTAGAGTTACCCCTGGTCCACCTTTATGGCGATATCTCGAAAAGGCGCCCACCTATAGAACTAAGGCCCATGCCCTTTCAAAATATTCATTAACACCTTCCATTTTATACCCATATTGTACAAACAAATTCTAGAGTCACCCCTGGTCCACCTTTATGGCGATATCTCGAAAAGGCCTCCACCTATAGAACTAAGGCCCACGCCCTTTTAAAATACTCACTAGCACCTTTCGTTTGATACCCATATCGTATAAACAAATTCTAGAGTAATCCCTGGTCCCCCTTTATGGCGATATCTCGAAAAGGCGTCCACCTATAGAACTAAGGCCCAATCCCTTTTAAAATACCCATTAACACCTTTCATTTGATACTCATATCGTACAAACAAATTCTAGAGTTACCCCTGGTCCACCTTTATGGCGATATCTCGAAAAGGGGTCTACCTATAGAACTAAGGCCCACTTCCTTTTAAAATACTCATTAACACCTTTCGTTTGGTGCCCGTATTGTACAAACGCATTCTAGAGTCACCCCTGGTCCAGCTTTATGGTGATATCTCGAAAAGGCGTCCACCTATAGAACTAAGGCGCACTCCCTTTTAAAATACTCATTAACACCTTTCGTTTGGTGCCCGTATTGTACAAACGCATTCTAGAGTCACCCCTGGTCCAGCTTTATGGTGATATCTCGAAAAGGCGTCCACCTATAGAACTAAAGCCCACTCCCTTTTAAAATACTCATTAACACCTCTTATTTGATACCCATATCGTACAAACAAATTCTAGAGTCACCCCTGGTCCACCTTTATGCCGATATCTCGAAAAGGCGCCCACCTATAGAACTAAGGCCCATGCCCTTTCAAAATATTCATTAACACCTTCCATTTTATACCCATATTGTACAAACAAATTCTAGAGTCACCCCTGGTCCACCTTTATGGCGATATCTCGAAAAGGCCTCCACCTATAGAACTAAGGCCCACGCCCTTTTAAAATACTCACTAGCACCTTTCGTTTGATACCCATATCGTATAAACAAATTCTAGAGTAATCCCTGGTCCCCCTTTATGGCGATATCTCGAAAAGGCCTCCACCTATAGAACTAAGGCCCACGCCCTTTTAAAATACTCACTAGCACCTTTCGTTTGATACCCATATCGTATAAACAAATTCTAGAGTAATCCCTGGTCCCCCTTTATGGCGATATCTCGAAAAGGCGTCCACCTATAGAACTAAGGCCCAATCCCTTTTAAAATACCCATTAACACCTTTCATTTGATACTCATATCGTACAAACAAATTCTAGAGTTACCCCTGGTCCACCTTTATGGCGATATCTCGAAAAGGGGTCTACCTATAGAACTAAGGCCCACTTCCTTTTAAAATACTCATTAACGCCTTTCATTTGATACCCGTATCGTACAAACAAATTCTAGAGTAACCTCTGGTCCACCTTTATGGCGATATCTCGAAAAGGCGTCCACCTATAGAACTAAGGCGCACTCCCTTTTAAAATACTCATTAACACCTTTCGTTTGGTGCCCGTATTGTACAAACGCATTCTAGAGTCACCCCTGGTCCAGCTTTATGGTGATATCTCGAAAAGGCGTCCACCTATAGAACTAAAGCCCACTCCCTTTTAAAATACTCATTAACACCTCTTATTTGATACCCATATCGTACAAACAAATTCTAGAGTCACCCCTGGTCCACCTTTATGCCGATATCTCGAAAAGGCGTCCACCTATAGAACTAATTCCCACGCCCTTTTAAAATACTCATTAACACTTTCATTTGATACCCATATCGTACAAACAAATTCTAGAGTCAGCCCTGGTCCACCTTTATGGCGATATCCCTAAATGGCGTCTATCTATAGAACTATGGCCCACTCCCTCTTAAAATACTCTTTAATACCTTCCATTTGATACACATATCATACTAACACATTCTAGGGTTACCCACTTCATTTTTCTACCTGGTGATTTTCCCTTATTTTGTCTCCAAAGCTCTCAACTGAGTATGTAATGTTCGGTTACACACGAACTTAGCCTTCCTTACTTGTTTATTGATAAGCAGGTTGTTTAATTAAACACCAAGCAATTACACGGAAGTATATCCGCACAACCTGAAAATATGAGTGCCAATGCGTATACGTAACATTTTAATATTACAAATAAGCAAATAAAAAAAAATTGCAATAAAATAATATTGCGACTATAAACTGAGATATGACCCATCCTATATTTCAAGTTAGATAAAACCACACACGGAGTGCAAAACAAATTCAATATCGGTTCAGTAGTTTAGGAGTCCATTGGCTTCAAACCTGTGACACGTGTGTTTTATATATTAAGCATATAAAAATAAGTCGGGTTTTCCTTCTTGACGCTATAACTCCAGAACGCACGAACCGATTTCCACGGTTTTGCATTCGTTGGAAAGGTCTCAGTCTCCGTGAGTTTTGTCGGATCGACTCACAGGGTCTCAAATTATAGGCCAAAACGTGGATCCGGGTACCCCTAGAAAGTGTTTATAGAATTTAGTCCCATCAACCTGGCAAAACTGATAAATATGCATGCGAAGCCGAAATAAAAACATGAATTAATAATACCCACATACCTATTTACATACGTCCTATTCGATTTGCCCGAAATTTGGTATATAAATTTGCCTATATTAGTATTTACGATGCTTTTTTCCGGGAAGTAGACCAGAGACGCACTGGGACTGGGATTAGGACTAGGACTGGTACTGAGACTGAGACCGAGACCGAGACTCGGAATGGGACTGGAACAAAATACATACCACCCTCTGGAACTGGCAATAAGATATGAAGAAGACTGAGTAAAACTTGAGAGAACAAAAAAGAGAGAAGGAGACTGAGAAAGAGATAGAATGAGACGAAGATGGAGATAGATGAAGCGAAAAATGTGGAGGGAGGAATGAATACAAAGATTAGGAAAAAGTGTAGAGGGGCGAGGGCAGAGTTAGACGGAAAAAGCTTATTAAAATATATGCAGATAGACCAAATTTAGGGCAGAACAACGTTTGCCGGGTCTCCTAGTTATATTATATATTTTAGTATTATTTTATTATATTTTATTATATGTAAGTATAGTTTTCAATAAAAGCGTTTAACTTAAAGAATTTTTTTAATTTATTTTATTAATATCTCGATCCTTGCCACACCTCGCGAGATTTTTTTTCATATCGCGGTTTCTATTTCTGTATGTAATATGTGTTCCAAATATGAGCCAAATCGGATCACAAATAGGAATTTTTTTAATATATCGATCCTTGCTACACCTTGCGGCGATTTTTTCATAGGTCGCTTTCAATTCATGTATTTATTATGTTTTCCAAATATGAGCTAAATCGGACCACAAATACGAATTTTCTTAATATCTCGATCCTTGCGCCACCTAGGGGCGATTTTTTTCATAGGTCGCTTTCTATTCACGTATGTATTATAAGCTCCAAATATAAGCCAAATCGGACCACGAATGCAATTTTTTTAATATCTCGATCCTTGCGCCACCTAGTGGTTTTTTTTCATAACGCGGTTTCTATTTCTGTATGTATTATGTGTTCCAAATATAAGACAAATCGGACAAATACCATTTTTTTAATATATCGATCCTTGCGCCACCTAGCGGCGAGTTTTTTATAGGTCGCTTTCTATTCATGTATGTATTATGTCTTCTAAATATGAACCAAATCGAACCACAAATACGATTTTTTGAAATATTTCGATCCATGCGCCACCTATCGGAATTTCTTTCTTATGATTGCATTTTCATCGGGTTCTGAACTATATTCCAAGATTCAAGCTTGTATCTTATCAGGAAGTTACTTAAATTGTAATTACAAAATTCGTAAACAACGCCGACCGGCCGCTCGCTACACAGAGTCAAGCTAAATAAAACCATTTATAAAATAGAAGGGATTTAAAGTAGGCAAGTTTGTATGGAAAGTTAGCACAGGGATGTGTAAATGGGTGAAGATACAATAAAAGTGAAGGTGAATTCAAGCTAACCTGCTAAGCGAGTTCAAGCTAACCTGATATCACCACTGGGTATATTACAAAAGCATATTTGGTAAATTAATAATAAATGGCAACGTAACAACGCACAAAAGTGTCCACTAAAATTAAACAATAAAAACAATATGCATACAGCTGCAGCAGCCACAACCACAAAGGCAACATTACTAAACAACAACACCAATAAACAAAAACACCGACGGTGTCAATGTGGCTTATTTGCCTCCCTTTGTGGCGACACGTACGTATGTATATCCGTGAGGAGTGTTGCAAGCATACCTGAAATTTACCAATTTTTGGCCAATAAACCAGTTGCTGCAACACAGCTTCTGGTGCATAATGTTGATGCAACACAAAGTTAACAAGTAAGGAAGGCTAAGTTCGGGTGTAACCGAACATTACATACTCAATTGAGAGCTATGGACACAAAATAAGGGAAAATCACCATGTAGGAAAATGAACCTAGGGTAACCCTAGAATGTGTTTGTATGATATGTGTATCAAATGGAAGGTAATAAAGAGTATTTTAAGAGGGAGTGGGACATAGTTCTATAGATAGATGCCATTTACGGATATCGCCATAAAGGTGGACCAGGGCTGACTCTAGAATTTGTTGTACGATATGGGTATCAAATGAAAGGTGTTAATGAGTATTTTAAAAGGGAGTGGGCCTTAGTTCCTTAGGTGGACGCCTTTTCGAAATATCGCCATAAAGATGGACCAGGGGCGACTCTAGAATTTGTTTGTACGATATGGGTTACAAATGAAAGGTGTTAATGAGTATTTTAAAAGGGAGTGGGCCTTAGTTCTATAGCTGGGCGCCTTTTCGGGATATCGTTATAAAGGTGGACCAGGGTTGACTCTAGAATGCGTTTGTACAATATGGGTATCAAACGAAAGGTGATAATGACTATTTTAAAAGGAGTGGGCCTTAGTTCTACAGGTGGATGCCTTTATCGAGATATCGCCATAAAGGGGGACCAGGGATGACTCTATAATGTGTTTGTACGATATGGGTATCAAATTAAAGGTATTAATGAAGGTTTTAAAAGGGAGGGGTTTTAGTTGTATATGTGAAGACGTTTTCGAGATATCGACCAAAATGTGGACCAGGGTGACCCAGACCATCATCTGTCCAGTACCGCTAATTTATTTATATATATAATACAACGAGCAATATTCCTGCCAAGATTCCAAGTGCTTTTGATTTCGCCCTGCAGAACTATTTCATTTTCTTCTACTTAATATGGTAGGTGTCACACCGGTTTTACAAAGTTTTTTTCCAAAGTTATATTTTGCGTCAATAAATCAATCCAGTTACCATGTTTCATCCCTTTTTTCGTATTTGGTATAGAATTATGGCATTTTTTTCATTTTTCGTAACTTGCGATATCGAAAAAGTGGGCGTGGTCATAGTCGGATTTCGATCATTTTTTATACCAATACAAAGTGAGTTTAGATAAGTACGTGACCTGAGTTTAGTAAAGATATATCGATCTTTGCTCAAGTTATCGTGTTAAAGGCCGAGCGGAAGGACAGACGGCCGACTGTGTATAAAAACTAGGCGTGGCTTCAAACCAATTTCGCCTTTTTCACAGAAAACAGTTATTGTCCTAAAATCTAAGCCCCTACCGAATTTCATGAGGATTGGTAAATTTTTGTTCGACTTATGGCAATGCAAATGGGCGGAGCCACGCCCATTTTGAAATTTTATTTTAAATTTGTATTTTGTTGCACCATATCATTACTGGAGTTGAATGTTGACATAATTTACTTATATACTCTAAAGATATTAACTTTTTTTTTAATTTGACTTAAAAAAAATTTTTTTTTTTTAAGTGGGCCTGGTCGTTCTCGGATTTTGCAACTTTTTATTAAGCATACATATAGTAATAGGAGTAACGTTCCTGCCAAATTTCATCACGATATCTTCAACGACTGCCAAATTGCAGCTTGCAAAACTTCTAAATTACCTTCTTTTAAAAGTGAGCGGTGCCACGCCCATTGTCCAAAATTTTACTAATTTTCTATTCTGCGTCATAAGCTCAACTCATCTACCAAGCTTCATCGCTTTATCCGTCCTTGGTAATGAACTATCGCACTTTTTCGAATTTTCTAAAAAGGTTGGCGTGGTTATAGTCCGATAACGTTCATTTTAAACAGATATCTGAGATGAGTTCCCAGGAACATACATACCAAATTTCATCAAGATACCTCCAAATTTACTCAAGTTGTCGTGTTAACGGACGGATAGACGGACGGACATGGCTGAATCAAATTTTTTTTCGATCCTGATGATTTTGATATATGGAAATCTATATCTACCTCGATCCCTTTATACCTGTACAACCAACCGTTATCCAATCAAATTTAATGTACTCTGTGAGCTCTGCTCAACTGAGTATAAAAAGATCTCTTGACATGTAGGTGGGGGTATAACATTAAAACAGTAACAACAGACGAAAATGAATAAAAACAATAACAAAACACACGTGGTGGCAATGCACCAGTTTGCCCCAAAGGCAAAGTCCGCAACGCTTGCCAAAGCCACCTTGTTTACCGTTGAAAAGGTTAAATGTGAGGCAAGTAAAAGCGGTGCGGCAGTAGCAACGGGTTGAGAAGTCACAGATAGTGCACAACAAACTGGGACAACATCGTAGCAGCATAAATATTTTTTGATGGCAAACGTGAAGCCACTTTACAAAACATGCACACAGAGAGAAGCAAATACTGGCACACATGTATGTGTGGATAACTAACTACCCTGAAATAAATTCTTTTACTTTTTCTGTTCGTATCAGCTAGGACAACTTAAAAAGATAATTAGGACCCATTTCTACATTTTTGGATATGACTGCAGAAGTAATAGCTGTAGCCTTAGTTAAACCCCACAATTCACTCCTCTAAAGCGGGCATTTTGAACTCCTTAAGCCAAGCGTGTCAATTGTCTAAATAACGTGTATTACTAACCAAGAGTAAAAGCGGTGTGCTAACCTAAATAAAGCTGATCTGTATTGGCTTTTGTTTTCATTTTCAATTTCCTTTTCATTTTCATTTGTGTAAAGTTTTGGTTTCTGTTGTTGTTTCTGTTGAGGCTCTTGCAAAACAAAGCCAAATAGTAGCCGAAAGGTTGACCAGTATTTATTATCGTACATGTATATAACAACAAAATGCGGCGATATTTTAGCCAATTCAGATATATATTGACTGACAAAGCCCTATAGGAAAATTTCAACATAAATTCAGTATTGTAGACTCGGTAGGACAGCGGAGGTTCAACGAAAGGAATACAACTAGTAAAATTAACACGAATTTATTTATTTATTTATCTCATATTAATCTAGAAAATGTAAAAATTTTCACACAGATTACAAGAAAAAAATAGATGTAAAAAATTAAAATTTAACTAAAAGTTTACGTATAAAAATCATTTAGTAACGATTTAAATATGTATTTTGTGGAGGAAAAGTTCAGACCCACAGGATTTGAAAGCGTATTAAGCTCTTCTAAAGCTCTAAAAATCGGAGCATTAGACGCATAATTTGTTCTAACCGTGTCCACCCAGAAAGTATCGTCATTCCATAGACTCCTCTTTGGGATGGCGAAACAAATTCTGGCTAGCAGAAATGTGCAGCCAATCGCTCCAATCGAAAAGAAAGGTGAGAGACAGAATAGATCATTTGCTATCTAACGACTTTAGGCTTATAAGCAAGCAGCGACTACTGTAAGAAGGAATCGGGTCATTCTAGTGCAACGACCACAGGGCAAGCGAAAAACTTTTTACACACGTTCAAGCCGGGTAATGTGACAATTATAGTATGGTCTCCAGATAAAAACAGCGTATTCTAGTACAAGAGAGGTGTATAGCAATTTTAAAATGTAAGGATCAGTAAAATCAGAGCTAAAACGTTTAATGAAGGCAAGTGTTGAATATGTCTTCGCAATTATGTAATTCGAAAGGGGTTTTGAAACAAAAATTTACAATCGAATACAATACCAAGATCAATAATTTCACTTAAAGTGGATAATCGAAGACCATCGGTTTTATACGATGTGGGTAGCGGCCAGCGAGACTTTGAGTAGCAGACATGTGAGCACTTTTCTATATCAAGATTTAACTAATTACGTTTACACTAGTCGGCAACATTATCTATATCAGATTTTAGGCTTACCATATCTTCATTGCTTTTAATTGTCAAAAAAATCTTTAGATCATCAGTATACAACAGAAAATTTGCGTAATTGAAGCAGCTGGTTACATCATTGATGAAAATTACGAAGAGAAGCGGACCCAATATGCTACCCTGTGGAACCACGGAAGTCCCAATGAAAGGATATGATGACGCCCCATCAACAGTAGCCACACATTTACGAGAGAAGAGATACAATAAAACAACTTTTGAAAGCGTGTAACAATTGAAATAAACATAAATGAGTGGAGATATCGCAGTTATGAATAAACAAATCTATATATTGCCATATTACAAATATGTATTTAAAACTTAGAACTTAAAAAACCTCTGAAGAAAATTTATAACCATCGTCTTATGCTGTTTTATCGATAAAATATTTAGATATGATGTTCTTAAAATTCTTTAAAGACAGTGGAATGGAGTTCTATAGTCTAACACCGTTTACAAAAAAAAAAAGCCTTGAACTGCTCAAGTAATTGAACTTTGGCAATAACGAAGGTTATTAGGCCACACCCAAGAATGGAGTTTCTCAACGAGGATAAGTTATCGAATTTCTTTAAGCCGTGAACATACCTAGTCGCAAAATTGAATGCAACGTTGAGTTTGTGGAGAGAACGTTAATCCAGTTTACTGCATACTAACTCAAATTGAGTAATAAAAGGAAAAATCAATTTGAGAACAAGCTTCTTTTTCGTGTCAGAGGGTACAAAAAGCGAGAATGTTCTTAAGCACCGCAAAGTAAAGTAAATTTTTCTCACAACTTCATTGACGTGGTCCTCACAGGACAGTTTAGAATTGATAATGAAGTCCAGATTTCTCACTTTCTCGACCACATGAAACTTTTCAGAACCAATATAAAGGTGAGGGATGTCAGAAAGCTGGATCTTGTTTATGTAAATTGGAAGCACACAAGATCTTTTTTGGATTTATGGACTGGAGGTTTACATCGGAAGACTCAAGAATCAGTCGCAAGTCCTCATTAAACCTGAAAGCTAAATCCACTACCATAGCAATATGATTCGATAAGTATAATTGCATATGCGTTAACAAAAATTTTCTGACATTATTATTGGTAAAGTATATATATTTTTTTGTTTTATTTAATAATTTAGGAAAAATTTAAACAACGTGCAATCAGCATGGACAAGATGACAGCTTTTACGATTATACTTTGTAAATCTCTTCAAAGCCATCTTTCCCGGGAGTAGGAATCCAATCCAGACTCCTACGATGGTTGGAGTATTACAAACGCATTCAATCACATCATGCTTTGTTTTAAACTTATCCCAATTGCCTTCTTTGCATATTTTATTCTTAGCACAGTACATACTTCATGTATTTTCATTTATATTTTTTTTAATTGAACAATTTTTTTGAATTAGAATAAAAGAAAGAAAAAATTTAAGACATTGAAATAGCTCGTTGTATAGATTCATTTGTTTGTTTGTTTTCATAGTTTATATTTCTATTCTCGCAAATTGATTTTCGTAGTGCTGCCACATCTATCGAACAAACGATGTAAATATTGGGTTTATTTTTATGGCAATGATGCCATAGTGACATATTTATTAGTCTGGGATTTATTAACGAATTTCTATCGTTATTTCAACAAAAGAGCTACTGTTGGTCTCATGCAAAAAATATTCTGTAAAAACAACAGATTATCCACAATCCAACGGTTTTTTCTGCTAAAAGTACTAAATTAATTTTTCATCTCAACAGCGAACAATCTTCAATATTATGCAAATACAGCACCGTTTACTTCTATGTCCAATGGCCTTCACTTTTGTTCTTATGTTGAAGAAAATCTGTTATTTTAACAGTTTTCATTGGTATATTAATGTTGACAATAATAATTGTTAAGTTGACAGAGCAATGGCTTAATACTAATTTCACACAGACGGCTTATTGAATAATAAAGGCAATTTTCCACATTAATACGCTTATTGAGCTCAATCTTCCCTACAAAATTCGAATCTATTATTATTTCATTAGTAGCTAATCGAATGCCTAATGAAGTCAAAAGCACAATGCAACTCTGTTGGTAGCGTTCCGCTTCCGTTTCCGCTTCTTAATTTTCAAAGCAAATGTCGTTGTCTGCATGGCGGAACGATACAAGGTGGCCGCATCGAACAGCTGATTATAACCTTTTTTATTTGATTTGATACATCAACTACCGGCGCAGTACGATTTTGACATTTGTCCATCGAATTTACAAGTACATGGAATTTTTTTTGTTTGTAGGTATGTCACCATGCTCCCACCTTGTATCGTTCCGCCATGATTGTCTGTCTCATCCTTCATACTAATCGAGCAGTTACTTCTGTGTGAAAGCAAAAAATTTACGATTTCATTAGCAGGTGAAATGAGATCATTAAGTTTCTGTGTGAAAACAGTATAACATTGTTGACATAAGGGCAGATTGTAACGGCATAAACTAATCGAGATAAATATAGACTTCCATATATCAAAATGATCAGGATGAAAGCAGACATAAGTTTAGCCATGTCCGTCCTTCCTTCCTGACGATAACTTGAATAAATAGATGAGATATGTTGATGAAGTTTGCTGTTTAATATGATCCCACTTTTTATGTATATTGAATTTCTGGAAAGAGGCATGGTGCCGCCCACTTCTGACTAAGCATTTTGTCACGTTTCGGGAGCCATAACTCGAAAACTTGCTTACTTACTTAATTGGCGCTTAACCGTCTAAACGGTTATGGCCGTCCAACAACACGCGCCAGTCGCTCCTTCGCTCCGCCAACCGGTGCCAATTGGTCACACCAAGGGAGTTTAAATCGTTTTCCACCTGGTCCTTCCAACGGAGTGGGGGCCGCCCTCTACCTCTGCTTCCACAGGCGGGTTCCGATAGAAACACTTTCTTGGCCGGAGCATCATCTTTCCTTCGCATAACATGGCCTAGCCAGCGCAGCCGCTGCGTTTTAATTCGCTGAACTATGTTGATGTCTGCGTATAGCTCGTACAGCTTATCATTAAATCTTCTTTGGTACTCGCCATCGCCAACGCGTAGAGGTCCATAAATCTTTCGAAGAACTTTTCTCTCGAAAACTCCCAAAGCCGAAAACTCGAGAACTAGTATGTATATTAACAAATGCGGTGCACATATTATAAACCTTAACAACTTGGCAAATAATTGACAAATTTTTTATAAGGTCTACGCCCACTTTTATATATTGAGTTTTCCAAGGACAGTAGAAGACTATAGGTTATATCAATGGGTAAAATAACTTTATATCAATGCCATTTTACTTTTACGTTTGTTATAAAACAATGCAATTAATAGAAAACAATTTTTCGAAATGGAAGAAGATTTTAGCTGTGCTGAAAAAACTTGGTGCACTTATGTTTCTTATAAAGAGGAATATGTCTTAAAAAAAAAGTGTGGGCCGATTCATAAACACGCCTATCTTGGTAATACCTTGTGTCAAAAAACTGAAGTTAAGTGAACTATGCGATAGAACTTTCAGCTAAGTTTTTAATGTTCTGTTACACACGGTGGTTTTGGTTGATTCCAACGTTTGATACTGTCAGTTCAGAATCAGAGCATAAGTTGATTCAACAGATTTTGCGACGGATATAAATTGGCCAATTATTCTGTTGATTTTACCAGACTTTTGCTTTCAATGTATGAAGACGATGGATGAGTGTGCGATACACATGAAGAAACTATATACTTTTATTATATATTCTCTTTTATATATTCACTTGCACCTCCATTTCCCCTTAGCTTTTTTACCTACAATTGTCCTATTTTTCCACTCCTCTCCTCCTTTTTGTGTCTGAAATTTACCCTCTCCCTTTCGCTTTACCTTGATATCGGTCTGGCGCTTCCCCATCTCTTGATCTATCCCTTTCTCTCTCCCCTACTCCTTTCTTTTTGATTTTCCCTCCACCTCTATTACATGCTCAAAATCTCTCTTGACTTTTCCCCTATATGTCCCAGCCGCACTCACTCTCCCTTCCTTTTACCTCATCGCCCTCTTGCCTTCTTATATCCCTATTTCATTATACCTTTTGCAGTCAATAACCCCGCTCTTTCCACTCACCCTCCATTGCTCACTCAACTCCTATCGTTCCCTCTATTTTTTTCATCTTTCTCCTTCGATGCAATTTAATCTACTTTTGTCGCTTAAGTCTCGAAATAAGATTTTTGCAAATACATAGGTCGGTGCAGCTTCCTTGAAATGAAGTGTGCAAATTTTGACTTAAGTAAAAAAGCCTAAATAGGTCAAGCAAACGGCATAATAAGTTAAAAACAATTTTTAAAAGCCGTCCCTTGTGCACACACAGGAAAAACATGTATCCCGTCCTATCCTACTTATTTACAAAATGTCAAGCAAATTGCGGCATTAAATAAGTTTGTTGAATAGGTCAGTCCCAGAGTGGCTCCCTTGGAAAAATGTGTCACAAATATTTACCAAGGCAAAAGCTAACAGTACACCATATTTCAAGAAAATCGCACTAGCCATAATATTATTTCGAAAATATTTGCCCATGATGCATATCCCCCCAGTGTTTGCTCGACTCTTTTTACAATAAAGTACTTGCAACTTCATGGTCGGAAAACGAATATACGGTCCATGCCTACCTTGTCCGACGGTTGGTTGAGAATCACGCCCGTTAAGTTCCATGTGGCTGGAATATGGTTCATATTTTCTCATAATTGAACGGAAGAATGCCGATTTCGCAGAATATTTATAAATACCTTATACAGAGAGGTAGTTCGCATTTGTTCTTTTATTTTAGATTTTACCTAGGAGGGCCTTACGGCCGAGCTTCTCTTTCAATTTTACTATAACAAAATTTGCTATAAATGTATTTATGCTAGGCTACTAAATTGCCAGTAGTGATATGGTGGGGCAAAGTACGCAAATTAAAAAAAAATAATAATATTTTAATAAAAAGACTTATTTTTTTAAATTAGTCAATCCCTCCGCACCAGCTTAAATGCCATAAGTCAAACAAAAATGTACCAAATATATAAATATATCATTTAATACTCGTGAAATTTCTCTTTGATGTAAGCTTAAATTTGGGTAAGCACATAATACTGGGTTTCGCTTGAAGTGCGGCTTCCTCATTTGTTTTATATATTTCGGAAATCTTAAAAATGGGCTTATCTTCTGCTCCTTTATCTAACTCGTCATCTTCAAAATAACTCGCTTTTAATTCTCGAAACTGCATAATTAATGATTTTTCTTAGGCGTTATTGAAAATACTGAATTTGCGGTTTTGCACTTTAAGCACCCACATGTACATACCTACATACAAAAATTTTCATCAATAGCAATTAAAAAACAGCTTAATACAAAAACTTAATTAATTTCGTGTCATAAAACACAATTTGGGAAATAATAACAAGTAAACAATCTGTTGAACATGTACTTATGTATTTATTTATTTAAGTGCTATATAATCACATATGCTTACATTTATATAATGTATGTACATGCCCTAGCGGGTAAATAAAAGTAAACGTAGGGAGAGATTTTAGGCTGAGCTTCTCTTCCAATTTGCGTAGGGTTTTTTTAATTTTCCTACAAATTGGCGGGACGGGATCTACCTGTTTTAAGTAGACCCCGAACGGCATCTGCAAGGCAGATGAATTTTCACTGAGAAGCTTTTCATGTCAGAAGTACACTTCGAGAGGCGACAATTTGTTTCGAAGATAAAGGAGGCGAAAAAGTTAGAGACATAACTGCAGCTTTGAATTAAGACGACAGAGTTTCTGTAGTCAATGTCACCAATTGAAATAACAAATTTTGGTAAAACACTGCTTTTATGGTAAACATTTTGTACTAGATGCTTAAGGACAGCCTATAAGGGTCGCATAAGGGATCTTTAAACAGAAACTAAAAAACGAGTACGGTTCCAAGTAATTTCTGACAACTTTTTATTGCAGCACATTGTGTCAGCTTTGCTTTGACTCAATTTGGTACCTGCATCCATTCCAACAGATCTGCAGCAGGATTGTATAACAAAAACGTTGAATAAAAAAGGCCGATTTTATTAAACTTCCCAGAATTGTGCACCAGTGAAGGGTAGTAGGTTAAAGACATGCACAACAGGTCCAAGTAAGCTTGGGTTTTAAATACCGTCACAAAACTTGGAAAATATATACGAAACGCAAAGGTTACTTTTCACGAAAAAAGTGGGCAAACCTCTGTAAAAATTAAATGATTTTTTTTTTTTTTTTGGTTTTGCTTCCTTCCGTTGATTATATACTTGTTAAGGGTCAATTTCACCATATCCAGTTAAGTTTAAATTTTACGCGCAGCATAGAAATCTATCAGAAAGCTTCATTTTACATTTTCGTTTTCACCAAAACAGGGTGACCAACCCCCGGTTAAATCGATAATTGTGAATATTTTGTAGAGCAAATCGCAAAAATATATTGTTAATACACAAAACCTGGCCAAACAGCTGACCCTTGTTTGAACTTTTTCCTGGGACTTGGACTGCGACGCAAAACGGCCCAAAATTGAGGGAAAATAAGTGAAAAGTTGTCAAGTCATAAGCAAAATAAATTGGGTATCATGATGTAATAAACCAGACATGTGAAGTTAATATTACAAAATGGAGTCGCATTTGGCAATACTCGCCTTCATAAATTTAAGCGTTGCTTTTTGACTTGTATGTGCAGCATTGATTTTTGAAGTAGCATAAAAAATACCACATTAATGCCTTTCTGAAATAAGAAGTAGCATGCAGGAAAATAACGGCTGCGGTCAGTATTTCCTTTTGTGGGAGGGCTTATTTGTTTTCCTGAGAGGAAATGGAAAAGTTTAAGTCAATGGATCTTCAGAGTATCACATTGTCCACAACTAAGGAATACGGAAACTTACTGCTGACGTCAATGATGGCGGTCTGGAACAATATCATGAATTTGCCGATGAGTATCTAGGCTTTTTGTAATACGAAAACTGGACCTTGACAGTATACGGTCCCAAGACCTAACACATATCAATGTAAACCAAGCGTTGAGGTAGGCTAATTGAGGAGAAAGAGGTGTCTGGTGTAAACATTTGTAAGGGAACAGGTTTTACCAGGAGCGATGCTTCAACAAATCAGAGCTTATAGATTTACCTGATGGCAAAAAATATTTTGACTTATCTGAAATTTAAACAGCTTTGGCCAACCCCGAAAATGTTTAGACAAACATGAAATACTCCCAGTCGTCCGATTTTCCCTTTTCCTTCACGAGCTCGTTTCCAAAAAAAATGTTCCTCCCTACTATTTTGAAATTTATGACCGGATTATGAGGGCCGTCAAATTCTTGTTGTTATACTACTGACTGGTTTTATTGCATCATGGTGTACACTTTCTTATGGGAACAGTCCTTATGTTTAGAAAGTAAGCACTTGTAGAATATAGAAGATACTTGAAATTTGCATATTTAGGACCGTTTTCTCATGTGTACTTAAAATTAATCTGCCATATAATCAAATATTTTCTACACAAATATTTTTATCTGAATGATAAACCTTAAAGTTTACATGAGAAAACGGCTCTTAGAGACTCGATATTAGAGGAATTTTAGCATTTACCCCTACTAGTATTGGTTCAGGCTTATGTCTTTAATTTAACGATTCTGCGCTTAGTACGTGTAAATAGTGCACGCTAACGAAAGCCCGTAAGGCCCATTCTCGCATAGTTAGACTCAAATTATAGTAGTCACCAAGTAAAGAAACAATTTTTGGCATTTTGAGATGAGCTTCGCCGGCTTATTTTCGATAACAACCGATAACGACATGTTGAAGTTTTATTATCGACTTATTATCGAAAGTTATCGATTTGATATCGACGGGGTATATATGTGTGATCGATTTTATGTTAAAGTTTTAGCGTTACCTGTTTCATAACAAACCGATGAATCGTCGATAATACTCCAATAACAAATTTATAACCCTGATGGTAAGTCGATAACCTTCGATTCGTTAGCACGCTAATAATGAGTCGTCGATAACACACCAGTACCCAATTGATAACTCCGATAGTAAATCGATAACTTTTCGATAACAAATCAATAATTTTTCGTTACCACGCCAAAAATAAATCAATAAATTATTTTATAACATATCAATAAATAGTCGACAACTTTTCGATAGTAAATCGACAATAACTAACGTAATATGTTGCAGCGTAGGTGGTTTATTAGCCATCCTCTAATAACTCACTGTATTAACACAAAATAAACAGGATATTGTGAAACAGACACATATGTGAATAAGTTTTGTTTAAGAAATAAAATAAAATAATTAAACAAAATTTTAAGTTAAACGGTTTTATTGAAAATAAAACAATTAAAAAATTATTTAAGTTAAACGATTTTATTGAAAACAATATGAAGTAATAATAATATTAAAAGCTAGAAAATAATTAGGTAGGTCCTAGGTACTAGTCATCACACTCCTCATCAATCTAGGGCGTTGATCAGACAATTAAATAAAAGCGTTGGACGCGTCAAAATTTATTGTATTATTATTAATTCATGTAAATATTGCTTTCAATAAAACCGTTTAACTTAAACATTTTTTTTAATTATTTTATTTTCAATAAAACCGTTTAACTTAAACAATTTTTTTTAATTACTTTATTTTCAAGAAGTTCTTAGTCGTTATTTAATTGCCTATTATTTCTCATTCTATTTAGTTAATTTAGTGACTCAGTACTACAAGGAATATTTCCTGACAATTTGCTAAAATCTAAGTCCTCAATACATAATCCTTCCAAAGACTTTAATCGACTCTGCACCAGGTATGCTTGCCCGTCCTCGAACTCCAAAATATTTTGATGTCACTTCTTCCGGACTATATGTAATATTTGTTCCAAATATGAGCCAAATTGGACATCATAGGTCGCTTTCTATTCATGTATGTATTATGTGTTCCAAATATGGACAAAATCGGACCACAAATACGATTTTTTTGAATATCTCGATCTTTGCGCCACCTAGCGGCGATTTTTTTCATAGGTCGCTTTCTATTATTGTATGTATTATGTGTTCCAAATATGAGCCAAATCGGACCACAAATACGATTTTTGTGAATATCTCGATGCTGGCGCCACCTAGCGGCGATTTTTTTCATAGGTCGCTTTCTATTATTGTATGTATTATGTGTTCCAAATATGAGCCAAATCGGACCACAAATACGATTTTTGTGAATATCTCAATCCTGGCGCCACCTAGCGGCGATTTTTTTCATAGGTCGCTTTCTAATCTTGTATTTAATATTTCGATCCATGTGCCACCTATCGGAGTTTTTCTTTCTTATTATTGCATTGTCATCGGGTTCTGAACTATATCCCAAGTTTCAAGCTTGTAGCTTATCGGGAAGCTAATTAAATTTCAATTACAAAAAAAGTGCTGTCACCAGCCCGTTAAGTCAACCTAAATATAAAATAATAAAAAAATTTTTTTTAAGTTAAACGGTTTTATTGAAAACAATACTTACATGAAGTAATAATAATACGAAAAGCTAGAAAATAATTAGGTGGGTCCTAGGTACTAGTCATCACACTCCTTATCAATCTATGGCGTTGATCAGACAATTAAATAAAAGCGTTGGACGCGTCATATTTCTACTGATAGTCACAAGTAAAACTAACTGAACCTTAATCAGTCACATTTTTAGAAATTGCAACCACCCAACGCTTTTATTTAATTGTCTGATCAACACCATAGATTGATTAGGAGTGTGATGACTAGTTCCTAGGACCTACCTAATTATTTTCTAGCTTTTCGTATTATTATTGCTTCATGTAAGTATTGTTTTCAATAAAACCGTTTAACTTAAAAAATTTTTTTTAATTATTTTATTTTCAAGTTTTTAGTCTTTATTTAATTGCCTATTATTTCTTATTCTATTTAGTTCATTTAGTGACTCATTATTACAAGGATTCTTTCCTCAAAATTTGTTACAATCTAAGTCCTCAATACATAATCCTTCCAAAGACTTTACTCGACTCTGCGCCACGTATGCTTGTCCCTCCTCCAACTCCAAAATATTTTGATGTCACTTCTGCCGGACTGTATGCAATATTTGTTCCAAATATGAGCCAAATCGGGCATCATAGGCCGCTTTCTATTCATGTATCTATGTATTATGTGTTCCAAATATGGGCAAAATCGCACCACAAATATGATTTTTGTGAATATCTTGATCCTTCCACCACCTAGCGGCGATTTTTTTTTTTTTTTGAAAGGTCGCTTTCAATTCTTGTATGTATTAAGTGTTCCAAATATGAGCCAAATCGGGCCACAAATACGATTTTTGTGAATATCTCGATCCTTGCGTCACCTAGCGGCGAATTTTTCATAGGTCGCTTTCTATTCTTGTATTTAATATTTCGATCCATGCGCCACCTATCGGAGTTTTTCTTCCTTATTATTGCATTGTCATCGGGTTCTGAACTATATCACAAGTTTCAAGCTTGTAGCTTATCGGGAAGTTACTTAAATTTCAATTACAAAAAAGTGCTGTCACCAGCCTGTCAAGTCAACCTAAATAAAACCGTTTAATTAGTAAAAAGGTATTCATTCAGCATTAATGTAATCGAAATGTTGCACAAAAATGCAGTAAATTCACATTAATATAGCGGTTTTGGCAGCTTTTTGTACTCCGCATTTTAATACATCAATGTGTTCATTTGCTTTTATGCGCCAAGCAAGTTCAATTATGTTTTACATTTAAGTTGTTGTTTGAATAAAAATTTAACTTTGATGTCCCTCTTGCAAAATGTATTGGTTGTCAGATAACTATAATAGATACATGTATTGATGTACATATTTTCGTGATGATTGAGCATTTTGTCTTAACACCATTTAAACACCCAGTTGCGCCGAAATCTAGAGAAATACACAGTTTCACATCCTCCACGAATCGGGGAATCATAGTGGGTGTACAAGCGTATACACCACGCATTGGATTATTGAAATATCACCCTATCGCGACTACCAGTTTGAAAACTGCCTATTTCAGAATATTTCCCAAAACCGCCCCATTTCAGGATTTGTTTTCAAAACGTCCTATCCACGAATTCGGTAAAAGAACGCCTCATTTTTTTTATACCCGGTGCACTTGTACACAGGGTATTATAACTTTGATTGGATAACGGTTGGTTGTACAGGTATAAAGGAATCGAGATAGATATAGACTTCGATATATCAAAATCATCAGTATCGAAAAAAATTGATTCAGCCATGTCCGTCCGTCCGTCCGTCGGCCCGTCTGTCCGTTAACACGACAACTTGAGTAAATATTGAGATATCTTCACCAAATTTGGTGCACGAGCTTACCTGGACCCGGAATAGATTGGTATTGAAAATGAGCGAAATCGGATGATAACCACGCCCACTTTTTATATATATAACATTTTGGAAAACACAAAAAACGTGATTATTTGGTAAATAATATACGTAGAATGTTGAAATTTGACGTGTGGACTGATATTGAGATTCCTTATAAAAATTTAAAAAAAATGTTTCAAATGGGCATGGCACCGCCCACGTGCGATAAAATCAATTTTACAAAGATCGTTAAACCTATCGTAACAAAATTCGGCAGAGAGGTTGCTTTTTCTATAAGGAATGCTTTGAGGAAAAATTAACGAAATCGGTTAAGGACCACGCCCACTTTTATATAAAAGATTTTTAAAAGAGCTTTATATCAATGGTATTTCATTTTCTAAGTGCATTTATAACAATAAATATGAAAATATAAAAAAATGGGCGTGGCACCACCCCTTTTATGACAAAGCAATTTTCTATGTTTCGGGAACGATAACTCGAGAAAAAATAACGTATCGTAATAAATTTGGGTACAAAAATTTTCCCTATAGCAGGAAATATTTCTAGAAAAATGGACGAGATCGGTTAAAGACCACTCCCACTTTTATATAAAAGATTTTTAAAAGGCTCGTAGACGAAAATAATAAGCTATATCTTAGCGAAAAAGAGCTTTGTATCAATAGAATTTTAATTTTTAAATTTAATTATAACATTAAATTTGAAACACTAAAATTTTTGAAAATGGGTATGGCACCGCCCCTTTTTTGTCTAAGCAATTTTCAATGTTTCGGGAGCCATAACTCGAAGAAAAATTTACATATCGTAACAAAATTGGGTACACATATTTTCTTTATAGCAGGAAATATTTCTAGTCAAAATGGATAAGATTCGTTAAGGACCACGCCCACTTTTATATAAATGACTTTCCAAAGGGTCGTAGGCAAAAATAATAAGTTAAATCTTAGCGAAAAATAATTTTGCACCAACCGTATTTTTATTGTTCTGGTATATTTTTATTTTAAAATAAATAGTAGCGAAATACCCATATCTGAAGAAAAACTGCATTATTACCTGCTCAAGGTCATTGGTGTTACCCTCTGTATCCTTTTTGCTTCTTTTAAACGAAAATTAGTTTAGAATAGAACCATATGTATGTGTATTATTGCGCAGCCTTGTAACACTATTAAGCAAACAAAACAAACAACAACAGCATTTCAAATGTACAGCGGGTATGTAATGTTCGGTTTCACCCGAACTTAGACTTCCTTACTTGTTTAATAAACACTTCAACTAATGTCAGAATGTACACACGAAAAATTTTGCTGTCAAATCCGCACAATGTGGTGTTGTTCTATATAAAAACCAAAATAGTGTGAATTTTATCCCAAAGAAGTGAAGAGAAACTATTCTAAAAATAGAACTTTAATTACAACTGTGGATGTTACTTCAGCCGGGACTTGAATCTAGGACACTCAGTGTGAAAGGTAGATCACGCTACCACCTTATCGCAGCGGCTTGTTGTTCACAAGTGGCATTAATCAATACAGCAGCAGCCTTGAAAAGTGTTACACTGTACAATTACACCAAACTTTTTCACATTGCGCTCTTTTGATACTAAATTTTAAACTACACTAAAATTAGTTTTGATATTCCTCCTAAAAGTGATAACACTGCACTTTATTATTTTGTGTGTATTGAATTAATGCAGACATAGGGAGTTTTTCAAACAAATTATGAATTTAAGCGTATTTCAAAAGATTACTGAGAGAGGGCATTTGTGAAACGGAAGCCGAGATGATTCATTCGTATATTGATAATATTTCTTATAACAACCGAAGTTACAATTGCATACAACATATTTGTTTTTCTTTCTTATTTAATTCTTGCTTAACCGCTTAAACGGTTATGGCCATCCAACAAGGCGCGTCAGTCGCTTCTTCGTTGGGTTAATAGTCGCCAATTGGTCACACCTAAGGAATTTCAATCGTTTTCCACCTGGTCCTTCCAGCGGAGTTGGGGCTGACCTCTTCCTCTGCTTCCGTAGGCGGGTTCCGATAAAAATACTTTCTTAGCCGGAGTATCATTGCTCATTCGCCTAACATAGCCTAACCAGCGTATGGCTGGAGTTTTAATCCGCTGGATGTTCGTAAATCTGTCGAAATCTCAAAGCACTGCCAGAGCCATCTCATCAGATGTTGTCATGGTCCATGCTTTTCCGCTATATACCAGGACGGGTATGATAAGTGACTTGTAATGCTGTTGTGTTAATGCTGGTTCCCAAATAAACGAAGTCTTTTTAATACTTCGAAATTATAGCTAATAACAGTGGCAACCACCAAGGCGCAAATGCGCTGACTCTTGCTAAATGACAGCAGGTACTTCGTTTTGTCCTCACCATCAAACGCATTTTTTTCGCTTCTTACACCAGTTTGGACTAAGTAGAGCTTATGTCGTCAGCGTACGCCAGTAGTTGCACGCTCTTATGCTTAGAATATTCTAGAGCGGTTAAGTTCTTCACCTTGCATTATTTTTATTTATTTAATGAAAATAAAAGCTTCGGCATCAGAAAAGATAATCAAAATCAAACGCTTTATTACAAGCGGATATATCTAATCTTTTAACGTTGGTAGTGATACTTTTCTTTTGAACTAAAATTCATAGTCCCGATATGTGAGGAAATAGCTTGTACCTAACACACCTTTTAGGCACTCTTCTTATAGGTTGATGCATCCTAGGTTTAGTGGCTGAAGAGGAGGTTTCATCGTATGCCGTTCATAAAGTCGCCACTGACACGCTTGTTTTATTGTAATCGATTACTGGCTAATTTTCCTTCAAAAAATGTTACGACTAGTCATTAAAGAAAGTGGGCTACAATTGAGCTTATCAGCCTACAGTGGGGTATAATTGATCCACTTTAGTCCTTTTCAGTGACGGATCCAGGCTGCTTTTTGAGGGGGGTTTCAGTCAGTAATTATTTCTCCCAATAGCTGATGTGTTTTGATCAAAGTTCACATCAAGATACGTTATACGTGAACATGCAAGACAAAACAACAAGGGAAACGTAGTTTGCTCCAAATCATGAGATATGAGGATAGAAGTAAAAGTTTTGAAACGATAAGCAGTAACACGGCAAATTAAATAAGGTAGAATTGACAACTGAAAAATTTTAGTTTTGCATGAATTGGTACTTAAAAAAAATTGCAAACAAGCGCATTAACCCTTTGTGGCCTAAGCATATATTTTGGATCCTACACATGATTCAACTACTGCAGGTTTGCTCACTCGAAGCATTCGAAATCAAAAATCAGTACGGGTTGCTTTTATTTAGCATGGAAAAAGGGGAGATATTGTAATAGAAAAGACATAAAGTAGTATGTAGTAGTGTAGTGCTAGCAAATTCGTAAATGCGAGTAGGTTTTCAGAAAATTTTAGATTTCAAACTAAATATTTCGTCCCTTTAGCAACCAGGTTTCGCAAAAAAATATAACCAGCTCGGTCGGAAATATGCGAAAACTTCCTTAACGTGAGCCCCTTGGTGTCGCTTTTCATGCAAACTAGATGCCTTAAAGAATTGAACAACTGATATTCTGAGTAACTCCGTAAACAGCAAAACTAATGATCTTCCCACACTGATTTATTCCAGGATATCACTTATTACGGATGCGCGTTGTTGTTTTTTTTTCAACAAAAGTATTCAAATTGAAAATTCTGTGTGTTTACGAAGAAAATTAAATTTTTCGGAAGTCAACGGGTTAAATATTTTTTTCATTTGAAACAACAATCCATACAGAGAAGGGAGAACTGTCCAGTTCACTATTACTTTGTTTAATGTACTTTGAGTAATAATATTCAGATTTGTCTTATTTACAACACTTCTATTCTATCACAACTGAAAATGAAAAGTGATATTTGGCTGAAGTGATAAAGTTACACAATTCTATATAATTCTATGAGTATTGATCTCCATAATACAAATGCATTGCAAAGTGCGCATTACTGAACAGGATAATCAAAATGCGCTTAACCCATTTACCCCGGCACGGTGCGTCTGCGCAACGTTTGCGGCTTCGCATATATTACAAAGATTTTAAGAAAATTTAACGAAAAAACAACTAAAATTTAATAAAAGTGAATTTATTTAAAATGTGTTATACTTATATTTGAATCTAGTAAAGATTTATACACATTTATATTCGTTTGAACTCCCGCAATTTTTTTGGTGTTTTTTGCTAAATTATTAAGAAATACTTTCGATTTAAAAGTAAAAAAAATCTCCTTGCTAACAGTATTTTGTCTCAGTAAATTACCTGAAAATTAATTTTGCAAAATTTTATATTGCAACATATAGCAAATATATTAAATTAAAAGTTTACGTTGCGCAAATGGAACGTTAGGACTTAACGCTATGCATTTTTTCAACCGGCAGCACTCAGCCGTGTGAGCAGCTGATGCTCTCTATTTACATTTTCTGTTAAGAAAGAGTGTGACGTTCTTTCTTTGCAAAATGTTTTCTAAAAAATATTTATCTAAAAGAGAAATAGAAAATATAGTTAATGAATCGGACGAGGAGGATGAAGTCGTAAATAATATAAAAAACGCGGATTCAGTTGATATGATATTGCTGCCGCCTGAGACTGTAGATGCAGTTAGTGACACAGAAGATGTGGACGAGGATTTTTTCCTAAAAATTGGCAGGACGGGACCTACCTGTTTTATGCCGACTCCGAACGGCATCTGCAAGGCAGATGAGTTTTCGGTGCGAGATTTTCATGGCAGAAATTCACTCGGAGTGCTTGCCAAACACTGCCGAGGGTCGACCTGGCTTAGAAAACTTTTCTTCTAATTGAAATTACTTGTTCGTAAAATTTTGATATTGCTTTTCCAGGGGTTCGAACCCAGGATCTTATGCGAAGCACGCTTCCATCACACCACGACGGTGGTGGGGCAATATGTAACCATCTGAATTTTAGAAACACTAAACCCTTACGAGCTTAGATGAACAAATGATAGCATAATTCGGCAGGCATTCATGTAAAATATTTTAGAAATCCAAACCAATTCGATTTGGATACGAATACTTTTGTCTATGTTCCGCAGAGGGATACCTGCTTGCTTCTATACCCTATGCCGGGGCTTCATTTATCAGAGGTACAAACTTAGGTCTTGGCCAGTCTATTGTGTTACAAGTTCTTGAAAATATTGTCACGTGTAAGAGAAACCTACACCGAATTTTGTTTGACAACTTTTTCATATCTTTTAAGTTTATGTCTCAACTAACTACAATGGGTTATTGTGCGTGAAAATCGAGCTGGTGGTGCAGAACTTACAGATATTAAAAAGTTCAAGAAAACTCCTCGCGGATACAGTGTCCATGCATTCGATAAAAATAATAAAATTAATGCGGTATGATGGAACGATAATTCTGTGGTGACTATTATTTCCAATAATTTGGAGAAAAGCGCTACTAATAAAGTAAATCGATATGATAGAAAGGTGAAAAAACACGGAATATCGATCCCATTTCCCATGCACGAGTGTAATAGAAACACGGGTGATGTGGACCTTTTTGACAATGCAATGAGCAATTACAGAATTCGCATTCGTGGAAAAAACGGTATTGGCCACTTATAACAAATGCACTAGATTCAGCCATGGTGAATGCCAGGAAAATACACTGTGTGTTGAAAAAAAACTGGAAAACGCTCCTATTATGGGACAGCTAGAGTTTCGAGTTTTTGTTGCGGAAAACTTGTGTCAAGCTCCTGTAAGGAAGCTTAAACGCAAACAAGCTGACAGAACTGCTCCAAAAAATCCTCGCTTGGTTCACCTACCTGTTTTTACAGAAAAGGGTTTACGCTGTCGATCTTGCACAAATCAAACCAAATATGTATGCAATACATGTGAAATCGGGCTACATCCAAAATGTTTTGAGAAATATCACAATAAAAACATATTTTTATGAATTTAGCGGGGACTGACCTCATTGCTTTTAAATGTATGAAAACATTTATTTGAAGCAATTTTTAATCTATAATTTTTATTTAATAATTTGATAAAAATTTAAACAACGCGTCATCAGGACGGACAAGGCGACAGCTGTTTCGATTATACTTTGTAAATCTCTTCAAAGCTTTTTCCTCCTGATGTCACGTTCGTTAAATTTTTACCTTAAAACATGTTTTATTTACTTTCAACATAAACATATTTTATTCACTGCTTTTGAGTTTTCACACAAACGAAATAAATTTTTTTTTAAATAAAATGAACTTAAAATTAAAAATTTGTATATCATTAAGGCCTAACGTTGCGTGTACGCAACGTGCCCTACCACCCCAATGGGTTAGGACCGCAATTTTTTTTCGGTTTTTTATTATTAATTGGACCAATTTATATGACCACAGAAAATTTCGTTGAAATAGCTCCAGCCCTTCTATGCTCAGGACTTAATGGGTTAATTTAGAACAACCAAGTCTCAAATGATACTTGTATTTTTATTTGTTTGCGAGAAGCGTGCTTATGTATATTGTCACAATCAAAATTTTAGATACGATTTAAAAACTAGTGCTAGTTTAAAAATAAATAATTCTACCATATATATAAAATTCAAAATATGAAGGTAATATCATCATTTTTCTTTCCTCTCACTGGTAGATCATGGCCGCCACAGAATATAACAGTTTCTATAATAGACGATATGAATTTTCTATTCTCCTCCACTATTTTTTCGTGCCCAATTTTGAAATGACAGGTTGATTGGTGTTATTTCCAAAAAGTTCTTTGCTTCTCTGACTGCTCCCAGGTGCCATTGATTTGTAGAGTGCTTTTTGCAATATTCATGCATTGGTTGGGTTTTTTATCAATGATCCTAGAACACCTTGAACATTTTTCGGCGGAAAAAGAACACAATATAAACACAATGCTCCCTTCAGTTTTTTCGAACACAAAGATAATACATTTTCGGCCATTCAAATTTAAATTTTCGGCCTAAGTCTCCGACGTCGTCATTAAAATTATAATTTTCTGACGGTACCCAACATCTCTTTAAAAATTCCATCTTGTCAGTAGTTGATATCTGTGATGATCGTCCAACACAAAAGCCTAAATCATGTGAGTGATATTCTTCCAAACTTGTTTCATTTAAACAAGATGATGCTGAAGTGAAAGAAGTTTTCTTAGCACGATCGGAGGAATTTGTAGGTTGATGACTAGAGGTCGAAGTTTGGCCTTGATCACACTTCGAAGTGCATTCTTTAGGATCGTTCGATGGAATATCTGTTAAATTTTCTACAAATACGAGCAATTATTTGTTATTGAGAAACTCACAATGAATGTTATCAGCATAAAGCTATAATTTCTACCAATCACAATATTCATTAGCATATATACACAGTAAATGTTCTAGGACAGAGGCCGAGTGCTAAAAAAATAGCTACAAATCCGAAAGTGGTACCCAAAAACGCGTTTTGCACAGCATTTCTGCGCAGAACACTTTTACCCACACATTTTTTTGTGTATACAACAAAAACAAAAGAATCACGTGAAAAATTCAAATTGGTTTTGCAAAAATTTCGAGAATTATCAGAGACATCGGGATTATGGTTTCGGATTCCATATCCTGGGGTCAAAACGCGTTTTTGGGTACCACTTTCTGACTTTTAGCTATTTTTTTACCTGCGTATACATGCTAATAAATATTGTGATTGGTAAAAACACAAAAAATTTATATCATTCATTCAAACCTTTTGAACATGTAGGCTTCTCTTGCAGATTCAAACAAGAAGCAGCAACTTCTTCAACCCGAGTTGTCGCGGGTTCCACAATCTTTCGTTTTGGTTCTGTGAAGACACATGTATACAATTTGGGTTGAAGCAAGAACAAAACTTTTTGAGGAAGATAAGCTTCAAATGCGAATCCCTTCAATTTGAATAGTTTTGTGATTATGTGTGGAAATGCATTATATACTTTCACTCTTTCAGCCTGGCTTTTACTTGAAAATTTTTAATTGATAAAACTTATTTTGGTAATATTATAGAACAGGGATTAACTTCAAAAACATTTCCAAAAATATCTGGAAAGTTGTCGAAAGACGCGTTTTGACTTCAGTATTTTTAATCCCAAGGCGGTAGTCCAAAATTTTGCTTTGTCAACATATACTCACCAAAAAAAAACACAAAATGACCCCGGATATATATATTTGTATGCACTAGTGCATATATGTATTATGGTGGATGTCAAACCCGGCTAAGTGCCAGGTCCCTGACAAAGTTCAGGAAGATTTTGTAGTATCACCGTAATATATATTTGTAGGCGCTAGTGCATATATATATTACGGTGGATGTCAAACCCGTCTAAGTGCCGGGTCCCTGACAAAGTTCAGGAAGATTTTGTAGTATCACCGTAATATATATTTGTACGCGCCAGTGCATATATGTATTATGGTGGATGTATTTTCTGGCGCCCGCTGGTAATTTGCATTTTTCTGGAGTTTTCGCCTTGCGCCATTGCAATTTTATGAAATATAGAATAGATTTATTAATTAATAAAATATCTCGAAACAAACAATAATATATCACAAAAGTGTGTAAAATATATTTCAAAAGCGGGCGGCAGAAAATTCACCATGCAAAATTTCAGCAAACTCTGCCCGAATAACGTGTTGGCGCCTCTTTTTGGAATTACCAAGGTTAATTACAGACTGCAATTTTATAGAAATGTGACTAAATTTAACCAAATGGTAGCCACTGTGGTTAAAAGTGCTACGGTTATCAGTAGTAAATATCTTACCTTTAAAAAATTTGCGTATGTCCATCTTTGTAATTTATTATTAAACAACTCAACTTTTTTTTTTTGAACTTTAAACCAATGGCAGAGAAATTAAGTCTCCATAAACCAAATGTATTCCAAGAATGTTGTATTCAAATCCAAGTAATTGTAATAATTACACACTTTCCACTTCAAAATAGAATTTAATTGTAATAACGGCGTGATAAAAACTATTACTCAAGTAGCCATATTTGGACATGAAATGCTACAGGGTGATCTATTGCATTCAAATTCACCGAAATTTGGTACTCCAACTAAAAAGTTGAACCGATAAAAACATCTGTAAACTTTTGCCATTTTTTTATACTTTTTTTCCGGTAAATTGTTATCGGATTTAGATGGGAGAGAGAGGAGGGGGGGGCGAGGGTTTGTCAAGCGCAAAAAATAAAAAAATTCATCCCACTAAAATGGCAAAAAAAAAATTTAAGTAATTGTATAAATAAAAAAAATTATAAGACTTCATGAATTTAGCGGTGTGCACTTGCCCCTGCCCCCCTGCCTACGCCCTTGTCGAAGTTCATTGTATTTCTGATTGTATGCCGCAAAACATTGCATAGAAGTTATTGAATATTTTTCTTAAATTAAATTAAATTAAAAGGTAAAGCTTTAAATTAAATAGTTAATTATAAGTTTATCTAATATATAAAATTCTTCTATCACGGTTTTAGAGGCTGAACTCCTCCTAAACGGCTGAACCGATTCTCATGAAATTTTGTGAGCATATTGGGTAGGTCTGAGAATCGGCCAACGTCTACCTTTTTTTCGCTACGTGCCTAGGGTCTTGAGATCAAAACGTGGACCTGGGTACCCCTAGAATGTGTTTATACAGTATGGATATAAAATGAAAGCTGTTGATGAGTGCTATAGTGCAGGATAACTTTCATACCCTGGGTGACTAGGGTCTCGAGATATAGGCCAAAACGTGGACCCGGATACCCCTAGAATGTGTTTATACAATATGGATGTCAAATGAAAGCTGTTGATGAGTGCTATAGTACAGGATAATTTTCATACAACTGGGAGGCTAGGGTCTCGAGATATAGCCCAAAACGTGGACCCGGGTACCCCTAGAATGTGTTTATACAATATGGATATCAAATGAAAGCTGCTGATGAGTTATATAGTACAGGATAATTTTCATACCCCTGGGTGACTAGGGTCTCGAGATATAGGCCAAAACGTTGACCCGGATACCCCTAGAATGTGTTTATACAATATGGATGTCAAATGAAAGCTGTTGATGAGTGCTATAGTACAGGATAATTTTCATACAACTGGGAGGCTAGGATCTCGAGATATAGCCCAAAACGTGGACCCGGGTACCCCTAGAATGTGTTTATACAATATGGATATCAAATGAAAGCTGTTGATGAGTGCTATAGTACAGGCTAATTTTCATACCCCTTGGTGACTAGGGTCTCGAGATATAGGCCAAAACGTAGACCCGGATACCCCTAGAATGTGTTTATACAAATGGATGTCAAATGAAAGCTGTTGATGAGTGCCATAGTACAGGATAATTTTCATACAACTGGGAGGCTGGGATCTCGAGATATAGCCCAAAACGTGGACCCGGGTACCCCTAGAATGTGTTTATACAATATGGATATCAAATGAAAGCTGTTGATGAGTGATATAGTACAGGATAATTCATACAACTGGGTGACTAGGGTCTCGAAATATAGGCCAAAACGTGGACCCGGGTACCCCAAGAATGTGTTTATACAATATGGATATCAAATGATGATGAGTGCTATAGTACAGGATAATTTTCATACAACTAGGTCACTAGGGTCTTGAGATATAGGCTAAACGTGGGCCCGTGAATGCCTACACAATGTTTTTACATTATGGGTATCAAATTGAAGCTGTTGATGTGTGCTTTAGTACAGAGTAAGTTTTACACCGCTGAGTGACTAGGGTCTCGAGATATAGGCCAAAACATGGACCCGGATAGCCTTAGAATGTGTATTTATTATGAATATGAAATGAAAGCTGTTGCCGAGAGCTCTAAAGTTCATTGTGATATTCGATTTAGTCGCATCAACCTGTCTAAAATGATAGATATGCATGCGAAGCCGAATTAAAGACAATAATTAATAATACCCACATACCTATTTACATACGTCCTATTCGATTTGCCTGAAATTTCGTATATAAATTTGCCTATATTAGTATTTACGATGTTTTTTTTCTGGTAAGTATACCAGAGATGGTCTGGGACTGGGATTAGGACTAGGACTGGGACTGAGACTGAGACGCGGAGTGGGACTGGAACAAAATACATACCACCCTCTGGGAGTGGCAATAAGAGATGAAGAAGAAGGAGAAAAACCTGAGAGAAGAGAAAAGAGAGAAGGAGACTGAGAAAGAGATAGAATGAGACGAAGATGGAGATGAAGCGAAAAAGACGGAGGGAGGAGTGAATAAAAAGATTAGGAAAAAGTGTAGAGGGGTTTGCAGATAGGCCAAATTTAGGGCAGAACAACATCTGCCGGGTCTGCTAATCATTTTGTAAAATAATCCTTTATCCTAAATCCCATCTAAAAATGTCCTCTGTAAATATTGCCGCCTATTAGGTTTCGCAGAAATGAAACAGCCGATGAGCGTGCAAGGCGTGTTGAAAATGAACAACAGGCAAGGGGCGAATGGTCTGAAGTCAGCATTTAACTACAGACCACATCTGAATTATATGAAAAATTCTCTATTTTTCATTGGCCGCATGAGTGAAAGTTGCGTTTTTTGTAAGGCTAGGAAGTGGCCAAATGAAACACCAGGTATGTGCTGTAGTGGTCATGTCAAATTAAGTGATATCGGTGAGCCTCCGCCAGCCATCAAAGCGCTGGTTACAGGACAGCATGCGTCGTCCAGTCATTTTAAACAAAATATAAGAAAATACAAAGGTTGTTTCGCTATGACTTCGTTTGGCGGTAATGAAATTATAGAAGGTATGATTTTTAATAATCGGGGATTGCCCATATTGCTTTTTTTTAATGTATGAAAACATTTATTTGAAGCAATTTTTTTAATTTTTATAATTTATTTAATAATTTGGGAAAAATTTAAACAACGTGACATCAGGACGGACAAGGCGACAGCTGTTTCGATTATACCTTGTAAATCTCTTCAAAGCCTTTTCTCCCGGGAGTGGGAGTCGAACTCGCACCCCTACGATAGTTGAAATGGTTGTAAACGCATTCAGCTACGTCATGCCTGTTGTGAAGTCTTTCCCAATTGCCTTCTTTTTGCATATTTTAATCTTTTTACACATTGCATACTTCGTATGCAATTATGTGTTAAAGCTATGCTTGGTACGGCGGTTTTCAAAGAAACTTTGGTTTTGTTGCTGTTTTCGTTCTATTTATAGAACTACAACGAATTAACCAATTTTGTCTGTTTGTATGATTTTTAATAATCGGGGATTGCCCATATTGCTTTTTTTAAATGTATGAAAACATTTATTTGAAGCAATTTTTTTAATTTTTATAATTTATTTAATAATTTGGGAAAAATTTAAACAACGTGACATCAGGACGGACAAGGCGACAGCTGTTTCGATTATACCTTGTAAATCTCTTCAAAGCCTTTTCTCCCGGGAGTGGGAGTCGAACTCGCACCCCTACGATAGTTGAAATGGTTGTAAACGCATTCAGCTACGTCATGCCTGTTGTGAAGTCTTTCCCAATTGCCTTCTTTTTGCATATTTTAATCTTTTTACACATTGCATACTTCGTATGCAATTATGTGTTAAAGCTATGCTTGGTACGGCGGTTTTCAAAGAAACTTTGGTTTTGTTGCTGTTTTCGTTCTATTTATAGAACTACAACGAATTAACCAATTTTGTCTGTTTGTATGATTTTTAATAATCGGGGATTGCCCATATTGCTTTTTTTAAATGTATGAAAACATTTATTTGAAGCAATTTTTTTAATTTTTATAATTTATTTAATAATTTGGGAAAAATTTAAACAACGTGACATCAGGACGGACAAGGCGACAGCTGTTTCGATTATACCTTGTAAATCTCTTCAAAGCCTTTTCTCCCGGGAGTGGGAGTCGAACTCGCACCCCTACGATAGTTGAAATGGTTGTAAACGCATTCAGCTACGTCATGCCTGTTGTGAAGTCTTTCCCAATTGCCTTCTTTTTGCATATTTTAATCTTTTTACACATTGCATACTTCGTATGCAATTATGTGTTAAAGCTATGCTTGGTACGGCGGTTTTCAAAGAAACTTTGGTTTTGTTGCTGTTTTCGTTCTATTTATAGAACTACAACGAATTAACCAATTTTGTCTGTTTGTATGATTTTTAATAATCGGGGATTGCCCATATTGCTTTTTTTAAATGTATGAAAACATTTATTTGAAGCAATTTTTTTAATTTTTATAATTTATTTAATAATTTGGGAAAAATTTAAACAACGTGACATCAGGACGGACAAGGCGACAGCTGTTTCGATTATACCTTGTAAATCTCTTCAAAGCCTTTTCTCCCGGGAGTGGGAGTCGAACTCGCACCCCTACGATAGTTGAAATGGTTGTAAACGCATTCAGCTACGTCATGCCTGTTGTGAAGTCTTTCCCAATTGCCTTCTTTTTGCATATTTTAATCTTTTTACACATTGCATACTTCGTATGCAATTATGTGTTAAAGCTATGCTTGGTACGGCGGTTTTCAAAGAAACTTTGGTTTTGTTGCTGTTTTCGTTCTATTTATAGAACTACAACGAATTAACCAATTTTGTCTGTTTGTATGATTTTTAATAATCGGGGATTGCCCATATTGCTTTTTTTAAATGTATGAAAACATTTATTTGAAGCAATTTTTTTAATTTTTATAATTTATTTAATAATTTGGGAAAAATTTAAACAACGTGACATCAGGACGGACAAGGCGACAGCTGTTTCGATTATACCTTGTAAATCTCTTCAAAGCCTTTTCTCCCGGGAGTGGGAGTCGAACTCGCACCCCTACGATAGTTGAAATGGTTGTAAACGCATTCAGCTACGTCATGCCTGTTGTGAAGTCTTTCCCAATTGCCTTCTTTTTGCATATTTTAATCTTTTTACACATTGCATACTTCGTATGCAATTATGTGTTAAAGCTATGCTTGGTACGGCGGTTTTCAAAGAAACTTTGGTTTTGTTGCTGTTTTCGTTCTATTTATAGAACTACAACGAATTAACCAATTTTGTCTGTTTGTATGATTTTTAATAATCGGGGATTGCCCATATTGCTTTTTTTAAATGTATGAAAACATTTATTTGAAGCAATTTTTTTAATTTTTATAATTTATTTAATAATTTGGGAAAAATTTAAACAACGTGACATCAGGACGGACAAGGCGACAGCTGTTTCGATTATACCTTGTAAATCTCTTCAAAGCCTTTTCTCCCGGGAGTGGGAGTCGAACTCGCACCCCTACGATAGTTGAAATGGTTGTAAACGCATTCAGCTACGTCATGCCTGTTGTGAAGTCTTTCCCAATTGCCTTCTTTTTGCATATTTTAATCTTTTTACACATTGCATACTTCGTATGCAATTATGTGTTAAAGCTATGCTTGGTACGGCGGTTTTCAAAGAAACTTTGGTTTTGTTGCTGTTTTCGTTCTATTTATAGAACTACAACGAATTAACCAATTATGTCTGTTTGTATGATTTTTAATAATCGGGGATTGCCCATATTGCTTTTTTTAAATGTATGAAAACATTTATTTGAAGCAATTTTTTTAATTTTTATAATTTATTTAATAATTTGGGAAAAATTTAATTTCATGCAAACTTTCAAAAAACATGTACAAGTATACCATATTATTGGAAGTTTATTACCACCGCCGCGGCCACCGTGGTGTGATGGTAGCGTGCTCCACCTATCACACCGTATGCCCTGGGTTCGCACCCCGGGCAAAGCAACATCAGAATTTTATAAATAAGGTTTTTCAATTAGAAGACAATTTTTCTAAGCGGGGTCGCCCCTCGGCAGTGTTTGACAAGCGCTCCGGGTGTATTTCTGCCATGAAAAGCTCTCAGTGAAAACTCATCTGCTTTGCAGATGCCGTTCGGAGTCGGCATAAAACATGTAGGTCCCGTCCGACCAATTTGTAGTGGAAATCAAGAGGAGCACGACGCAAATTGGAAGAGAAGCTCGGCCTTAGATCTCTTCGGAGGTTATAGCGCCTTACATTTATTTATTATTATTTATATTTTTTACAAAGATATTTTTTTTCTCAAGAGGAGCAACTTTCGTTGCACCAACTCTTCAAAAAGACATTTTGAAATCAATTCAAGAAATTCTGCTTGAAAATAATGTGTATGTTCGAAGTTGTATGACTCCTATGGAGCGTATGCCATCTAATTTGAATAACTATAGGGTTGTAATACATGCCGACAAACGCCCTGTTAATGAACACCGTGGTCGCTATAATGCCCCGACTACAGGCGAGGTCGCAGTATTAATAGTTGACGAAAATGCTGGTCTCGCGATAACACTCTCCATCGTTAATATGACCCCTTGCAATACGCTATCATATTTTTAAATGGTGAGGACGGTTACAGCATAAAAATTCCGCAAACTTCTACAAGCTTTGGGGCACCTAACCCACAAATGTATGCAATTTCAAACATTTTAACTACTATACCATATGTTGCCCATATAAAGGCATATTTTCATTTTTATAGCACGTGGTAAATTTTTAACTGATCACAAAGATTTTTTATACAACATAGATCATAGATCATTGGGTACGTTTATATGTTATTAACTTAAAAGTCACGTTTTTGAGTTATGGCACTATTGAAGTAAATGAGCGATATGAATTTCCGTCATTATGGAAGGCCTGACTTATTTATAAGATTCGCATTTAATACAGAGTGGAGTGAAATCAAAAAACGAATTGTTTCCTAATCAACGAGCAAGTGAGCGCCGTGACATTGTGTCAAGAGTATTCCATATAAACTACACCAACTCATGAGTTTAATTACAAAACAAGATATTTTTGGAAAAGTGAGATACCATATCTTTACTGTTGAATGGAAAAAGCGAGTTTTACCTCACGCGCATATTTTAATTTGGCTAATAGAAACAGAGTGATATTAGACTCAGCAGTCGATTTACTTAAGTACCTAATGTTATTTGAATTGTTATCTTTTTGCATTTTGTTTTCTTTCAAAGTTGTTCATTAATAAATCGTTTATAACGTTAACGAATTTAAAGGTGTTTGCATTTCAAACAACAGAGCGTAGTACACTATTACCTTCGTAGCAGAAAAAACACATGACATATGTATGTGTATCTCTTTTTTTAAACTATACCCAAATAGCAACAACTGAATAGACTTACTTTTTGCGACGTAACGAAGTAAGCCGGGTACTTTCTAGTACAAGTATATTGGTGAATGTAACGATATATCGTGAGCGCTTATCTAAATATATGGGTACATACATACCCATCTACAATTTATCGTGTCTATAGATGTATCCGACGAATACCTTGCGGGGGAGTGCGTATTGTTTTACGACAAAATAATATGCTCAAACAATACGTATAAGTAATACTACTTAGGTTGATAGCTTCACTTCCAACTGGAGCGTTCCTCAGTGAGCCATATTTTTATTCTCAGCGCCTTTCGCACACAGATTATATTAACTTTGATTGGATAACGGTTGGTTGTACAAGTATAAAGGAATCGAGATAGATATAGACTTCCATATATCAAAACCATCACTATCGAATTGTTGAGCCATGCCGTCCATCAGTCTGCCCGTTAAAACGTTACCTTGAGTAAATTTTGAGGTATCTTGATGAAATTTGGTATGTAGGTTCCAGGGTAGTCATCCCAGATCGCTATTTAAAATGAACGATATCGGACTATAACCCCGCCCACTTTTTCGATATCGAAAATTTCGAAAAACCGATAAATTGCGATTATTCATTACCATAGACGGATAAAGCGATGAAACTTGGTAGATGGGTTGACCTTATGACGCAGAATAGAAAATTAGTAAAATTTTGGACAATGGGAGTGGCACAACCCACTTTTAAAAGAAGGTAATTTAAAAGTTTTGCAAGCTATAATTTGGCAGTCGTTGAATATATCATGATGAAATATGGCAGGAACGTTACTTGTATTACTATATGTATGCTTAATAAAGATTAGCAAAATCGGAGAACGAACACGCCCACTTTAAAAAAAATTTTTTTTAAAGTGAAATTTTTACAAAAAATTTAATATCTATACAATATATAAGTAAATTATGTCAACATTCAACTCCAGTAATGATATGGTGCAACAAAATACAAAAACAAAAGAAAATTTCAAAATGGGCGTGGCTCCGCCCTTTTTCATTTAATTTGTCTAGGATACTTTTAATGCCATAAGTCGAACAAAAATTTACCAATCCTTGTGAAATTTGGTCGGCGCTTAGATTCTAGGACGATAACTGTTTTCTGTGAAAAAGGGCGCAATCTGTTGAAGCGACGCCCAGTTTTTATACACGGCCGACCGTCGTCCTTCCGCTCGGTCGTTAACACGATAACTTTTTCGATATCGAAAATTACGAAAAATTAAAAAAAAAAAACCATAATTCTATACCAAATATGAAAAAAGGGATGAAACATGGTAATTGGATTGGTTTATTGACGGAGAATGTAATTTTTTCTAAAATGGGTGTGACACTTACCATATTAAGTAGAAAAAAATGAAAAAGTTCTGCAGGGCGAAATAAAAAACCCTTGTAATCTTGGCAGGAATACTGTTCCTGGTATTACATATATAAGTAAATTAGCGGTACCCGACAGATGATATTTTGGGTCACCCTGGTCCACATTTTGGTCGATATCTCGAAAACGCCTTCACATATACAACTAAGGACCACTCCCTTTTAAAATCTTCATTAGTACCTTTAATTTGATTCCCATATCGTACAAACACATTATAGAGTCACCCCTGGTCCACCTTTATGGCGATATCTCGAAAAGGTGTCCACCCATATAACTAAGGCCCACTCCCTTTTAAATACTCATTAACACCTTTCGTTTGATACCCATATTGTACAAACGCCTTCTATAGTCACCCCTGTCCACCTTTATGGCGATATCTCGAAAAGGCGTCCACCTATAGAACTAAGGCCCCTCCCTTTTAAAATACTCACTAACACCTTTCGTTTGATACCCATATCGTACAAACAAATTCTAGAGTGACCCCTTGTCCACCTTTATGGCGATATCTCGAAAAGTTGTCCACCCAAAGAACTAAGGCCCACTCCCTTTTAAAATACTCATTAATACCTTTCGTTTGATACCCATATTGTACATGCGTATTCTAGAGTCACCCCTGGTCCACCTTTATGGCGATATCTCGAAAAGGTGTCCACCTATAGAACTAAGGCCCAATCCCTTTTAAAATACTCATTAACACCTTTCATTTGATACCCATATCCTACAAACAAATTCTAGAGTCACCCCTGGTCCACCTTTATGGCGATATCTCGAAAAGGCGTCCACCTATAGAACTAAGGCCCACGCCCTTTTAAAATATATACTAACACCTTTCATTTGATACCCATATCGTACAAGCACATTCTAGAGTCACCCCTGGTCCATCTTTATGGCGATATCTCGAAAAGGCGCCCACCAATAGATCTAAGGCCCACTCCCTTTTAAAATACGTATTAACTCCTTTCATTTGATACCCATACCGTAGAAACAAATTCTAGAGTCAGCCCTGGTCCACCTTTATCGCGATATCCCTAAATGGCGTCCACTTATAGAACTATGGCCCACTCCCTTTTAAAATACTCTTTAATACCTTCCATTTGAAACTCATGTCATACAAACACATTCCAGGGTTACCTTAGGTTCATTTTCCTAAATGGTGATTTTCCCTTATTTTGTCTCCATAGTTCTCAGCTGAGTATGTAATGTTCGGTTACACCCGAACTTAGCCTTCCTTACTTGTTTTTGATTATTTTTGATTTTTTTCAATAATCGTAAAAAATCATGATTTTTTTTAATCAATTGAGAGGTAGGTAGGTAGGTTGAACTGGCCGGTCCATGAGGACCTCACATAGACGGATTGAGTTCGTAGTGTTACCAGAAGTTTGTTTTAACGACCAAACTGAAAAACCCTATCAAAAACCAGGACCTATGTTATAAAATAACTCCGTCCTCTTGGCAAATACTAAAAGCTTCCTAGGACTTAAGCCACTTGCTGCTTCTAGATCTGACAGCTGTATCACTCCTAATAGCTGGAGTCTTAGCCTGGCAAGTGCAGGGCACGAGCACAGAACGTGCTCGATCGTTTCCTCCTCCAACTCGCACTTCCTACACCTGCTATCAATGACCAAGCCTAATTTAAAGGCATGTGACGCCAGAAGGCAGTGTCCAGTCAGAATAACCGTCATGAGTCTACAGTTTTCTCTTTTTAATGATAGAAGCAACTGCGTTAGTCTAAGGTTGTAAGACCAACACATAATCTTCGACACTTTACAGCCCCGCGCTTGAACCCACGCCTTTCCTGCTTGGTCGATCATGTGCACCTCTCGCCTTCGCTTAATCTCGCCCAATCTAATTGGGACGTCTACGGAGCAAGCTTCAAGAGATGCGCCCTTTTTAGCTAATTCGTCCGCTTTTTCATTCCCATCTATTCTCATATGCCCTGGGACCCAATATAGATATATGCTTCTCCCTGTCCCGATTCTCTCCAGAGACTGCTTACACTCTAACACGCATTTGGATGCTGTGCTCTGTGAGATTAATGCCTTAATTGCTGCTTGACTGTCAATATAAAAGTTAACACGGTTGCAGCTTAAGCTATTCTCTTCCAGGTTTTCTACTGCTTTGGTTACGGCTAATATTTCCGCTTGGAAAACGCTACAGTAATCCGGAAGCCTGTAGAATCTGCTTATTTCCGGATCAGCGCAGTATACCGCAGACCCTACTCCTACCACTATTTTGGAACCATCGGTGTACACCTGTATCGCCTCGTCCGCCATTTGCGCACCCTTGCGCCAACCGTCCACCTCTATTGTGGCCTTAAGATCTCCCTCAAAGTGCAGGCAGGGAATCATGTAGTCTGTTCGTCTTGTGACTGATCAATTGAGAAGTACACATTAAAAATAGAAAATAATGGCAAGTAATCATTAAATGGCGTCTAAAGAAAATAATCAATGGAACGGCTAATCATTACCGCTAGTAATAATTATTTAACAAGTCTGACTAGAATGTTGTATGAGAGCCTGGAGGCGTCGTAGCGACTGGAGGATGTCTACTTTTCGCACTTTGGGAATTATAACTCTAAAAAACAGCCGAAAAAACGAGATGCCCCCTTTGGCGCGATTAGCAATAGGCCAGCGTTGGTGCGCATTGTTAAAACTGTGCCACGAGAGCCATGAGTATTAAAAGACCATTTATAGCAACCATAAGTCGCCTTTGTGCGTGGCTAGCAAGGGGTCACAAATAATTTAAAGAAATCATGTCGACAACGAGTATTAGAAGTTAGACCAGAACATCTCCTTAGAAAAACTATGCTTTGTACAAGACATACAGACAAAAGTGTGACCATTTTAAATAATTAATTTTTTTCGGAAGACGCAGCAGAAGTATAGAAGTTGGCGTGGTCCTTAACCGATTTCGCTAATTTTTCTTCAAAACATTCCTTATAGTAGAGGTAACCTCTCTGCCGAATTTTGTTACGATAGAGTTAACAATTTTTGATTTATGATTAATAATATTTGTAAAATTGATTCTATCACTAGTGGGCGGTGCCACGCCCATTTTAAAAACATTTTCAAATTTTTATCAAGAGTGTCAATATCAGTCCACACATCAAATTTCAACATTCTAGGTGTATTATTTACTAAATTATCAGGTTTTTTGTGTTTTCCAAAATGTTTTATATATAAAAAGTGGGCGTGGTTATCATCCGATGTCGCGCATTTTCAATACCAATCCATTCTGGGTTCAGATAAGCTCGTGTAACAAATCTGGAGAAGATATTTCAATATTTACTCAAGCTATCGTGTCAACGGACGGACGGACGGACATGGCTCAATCAATTTTTTTTTCGATACTAATGATTTTGATATATGGAAGTCTATATCTATCTCGATTCCTTTATGCCTGTACAACCAACCGTTATCCCATCAAAGTTAATATACTTTGTGTGCAAAGCACGCTGAGTATAAAAACGCTCATAGCCACTTACAAAGCAATTGGCCGACCGCTTGTGGACTATGCGTCCCCAATATGGTCGCCGAGCCTAAAAGAAACACACCGAAAGAAACTGCATATATCATCTTATGAGCATCTACACAGTGAGGCGAGAATACTTTCCATAAAGGAGAGAACTGAAATGTTGAACAAACAACCAGAGACCTAGACATCTCAGCAGATATCTGATTGAAGAGGTCCGGTCTCCCAGAAACTTTAGAAGTGATCTCGGTAAGAACTGTGTGTGTGAACGTATGAAGAAGAAGTCGTCGGACTACTGTGCCAGATAAAGCCCGGCGCATGCCGTTCCTAAAGGCAAACTCGCGGTTGAGGAAGGCAGCCTCCCATGCTCACCACATGACACCAACCATCTTTTTTTTTAATTGCAATGTGGAACCAACGCCTTTAAAACTTGTATCTCTCTGGTCCAACCCTGTTGAAACAGCAACTAGGGACAACGAAAGCTCGTTCCAATATTAATAAAAAAATAAATGTAAAGCGCGATAAACTCCAAAGAGATTTTAGGCCGAGCTTCTCTTCCAATTTTCGTCGTGCTCCTCTTGATTTTCCCTACAGTTCGTACGGACGGGACCTACTTGTTTTATGCCGACTCCGAGCGGCATCTGTGAGGCAGATGAGTTTTCACTGAGAGCTTTTCATGGCAGAAATACACTTGGCGTGCTTGCCAAACACTACCGAGGGGCGACCCCGCTTAGAAAAATGTTCTTCTAATTGAAAAACCTTATTTCTAAAATTTTGATGTTGCTTTGCCCGGGGTGTGAACCCAGGGCATACGGTGTGGTAGGCGGAGCATGCTACCATCACACCACGGTGGCCGCAACGTTCCAATATACAGCAATTTTTTATGGGTTTCTCAATTTTCGATATCAAAGAAGTGGGCTTTGTTGTTTGCCGAAGTATCCCATTTTCAAGGATAATTTTTCTTGGTCCCAATTTCGTCAAGATTTATAAATCAAGTTATCGTATTAACGAGCGGATGGATGGGCGGACTTTTCCCAATCAAAATCTTTTTCGATGCTGACAATTTTGATATTAGAAATTTTATATCTATCTCGATTCTTTATGCAACAAAAAAACGCCGCGATTCTATTAACCGCTTTGTTCAAGTACATGCTGTGTTAAAAATATTGTTCGCCTTTTTAAAGTACACCAAAGTATTTTCAACATTTCTGTTACTACAAATTGAAGGAGAAAGTTTTAACTAAATATTCCTACATATTTGCAATGGACCACGGAAGCAGGAAGTGGGCAATAACTCAAATGAATTTCAAATCAAATCATTGCAAAAATGTCTAAAAAATTTTGTTGGGTGGGTGCAAGCGAGCAGGACTGAACAACAATAACAACAAAATAATGTTAAAAAAAAGTAAAGGTGTCTGAGTTCGGGTGTAACCCAACATTATATACTCAGCGGGAGCTTCAGTTGTACATTTCAGTTCAGATAAAAAACTTTTCTACATAACACGTGGCACCGCCCGTTTAAAAAAAAATGTGTCGCCATTTCCTCTTACAATAAAACTTGATAAGTGAAATATAATTGATTCAAAACTATTTCTTGCTAAATTATAGCTTATTATTCTAATCTACGACCCTTTTAAACTTGTTTTATATCTAATTTGCCGTAGTCTTTAACAGATCCCGTCCATTTTTACTAGAAATATTTTCTGATATAAGGAAAATGTGTATACACAAATTCATTACGACCCTTTTAAAAAACCTTTATGTAAAAGTGGGCGTGGTCTTTAACCGATCTCGTCCTTTTTTCCTGGAAATATTTCCTGCTATATGGAAAATGTGTGTTTTATTACGATCCGTAAATTTTTCTTCGAGCTATGGCTCCCGAAACATAGAAAATTGATTAGTCATAAAAGGGGTGGTGCCACGTCCATTTTTTTAAATTTGAAGTTTTTCCTATTTATTGTTTTAAATCCACTTGGGAAATGAAATACCATTGTTATAAAGCTCTTTTTGCAAAGATATAGCTTATTTTATTCGTCCACGACCCTTTTAAAAATCTTTTATATAAAAGTGGGCGTGGTCCTTAACCGATTCGTAAATTTTTCTTCAAAGCATTTCTTATAGTAAAGGCAACCGTTCTGCCGAATTTTGTTACGATAGGTTTAAAGATTTTTGATTTATGATTAATAATATTTGTAAAATTGATTTTATCACAAATAGGCCATTTTAAAAAGTTTTCCAAATTTTTTATCAAGAGTCTCAATATCAGTCCACATGTCAAATTTCAACATTCTAGGAGTATTATTTACTAAATTATCAGGTTTTTGTGTTTTCCAAAATTTTATATATATAAAAAGTGGGCGTGGTTATCATCCGATTTCACTCATTTTCAATACCAATCTATTCTGGGTCCAATATTTACTCAAGTTATCGTGCTAACGGACAGACGGACGGACGGACATGGCTCAATCAATTTTTTTTCGATACTATCTAATGATTTTGATATATGGAAGTATATATCTATCTCGATTCCTTTATACCTGTACAACCAACCGTTATCCAATCAAAGTTAATACACTCTGTGTGCAAAGCACGCTGAGTATAACAAACCCACTGATTTTTTCAGGCAAGTAAGGGAGTGACATCAAGCGGACTATGGCCTGTGAGACAACCGGAAGCGCAAGTAGATGGCTAGACAAAGAAAGTGCTTTGGAATTTGTAAAACATAGGAATAGTTATACGTATGATGTTTTTAAGTCAAAATTCCGCAAATCGGCAACCAAAGTCATTTCCATCTTCTATTTCTGTGCAACTTTGTCTGGACGTATGTGTGTGACTGTTTAGCAAGTAAACAGTCGTAAATCAAAGTTAGCTCTATGATTTGAGTTGGTGAGAGAAAAAACTTGATTACTTGACTGCCAGTTGTGCGGTTGTTGATTTTGATTTGCGTCACAGGCCAACCTAATAAAACCGCACTGCGTTTTTTTAGCGCACGCAAACAACCGGCGTTTTTTGCCTTAACCCAAATAAGCATGCGTGCGTGCGTAACTGAGCTGTCATATCTGTCAAATTTGTTTGTAAAAATATTGACAAGTTCAAATTTAATACGTTTGATTAACAATTTAACAAAGAAAATAAAAGGAGATACTGGAAATTTTAAGTGACACGGAAGACCTTATTTTATTACGGGAAATGTATCAAAGGCAGCATGGACGCAGATGTAGACGCCAATTATTTAAAACTCGGGATGAATTTGGATTCCAAGCGACTGGCTATGATATTCTGAAGCGCAAAGATCCAGACCTCTTTTATAAGTCCGTGAGGATGTCTTGCGACCTATTCGAAACATTTTTAAGACTGTTGGAACCATATTTACTAAAGGAATCTCGTAGGCCTGCAATAGATCCAGAGCAGCGTCTTTTTGCTACGCTTTTGTAAGCATATACAAAAATATATTTGCGAATTCGGTAACGTTTTACAAGACGGTGCACCACCTAATTTTTATCGAAAATTATCAAAGGTGGTATCAAAAGGTGCGTCTCGACATCCGTTTTCAGCATCCGGAAGCGGAAATTAAAATTTTTATTTCTGTCAAAAGATATAAGCAAAAAATCGGTTCTAATTTTCATGTGGTTGTTGTTTTTTCGTCAGATTTGTTGAACACACTTACACACTAATGCAGAAAGGTGTTCTGCGTGCATTTAGTTTTGATCCCCAAAAGGGTGTCGGACCCACCCAGGGTAATTTTTATAAGCGCGGCCGAAGGCCGCCAACGCAGAAAGGTGTTCTATGCAAAAAAAACTATGGATCAGGTCCCATATTTCGGACCCGCTCTGGGTAATTTTACGGTTTTTTTGTGAATAACTTTCGACAGAAAGATTTCCGTTTTCGGATTCTTAAAACGGAGGTCGAGACGTGTCTTTTGATACCACCTTTAGTAACTAACAACCGTTATTTTAAATACTAATGAAATAAAAATTTGAGAATAAATAAATAATATTTTTATTTACTAAAATTCAAAATTTGTACTTATTGTATCTATGTTTATATTTTTTAAGGTTTTACAAACAAATGGCACATCTTTGTTATGTATTTTGTACTTTACGGATATACAGACCCGGTAAAATAATAGCAGTGGTACTTTTTATCATATTTCGTCAATTTATTTCTCTTTTTTATTTTTGATAATTTATGAAAAAACTTTTGTAAATTTTGTCGCAGAAACTATGCAAACCAATCTCAAAAACAGTTCCAAAAAAATTCTAAAGCTCGAGAAAATTCTACGAATATTTCGAAGTTTTCGATTTAGAGCTTTCAGATGTTTGTTGAGTATGCAGCTCTTTAGCCAATTCAATTTTATTTTAATGAAAAATAGGTTTTAAGACGATCGTTTTCTTTCATATAATGAATGATGATATAGAAGAAAATGAGCAATACCATCGACAACAAAATTCTCAAAACTAAACATTGGCCAATATCGTTTTGAAACTTGCACTTCTTTAAAGTAAAATTGAATTGGCTACAAAGCTGCATACTCAACAAACATCTGAAAGCTCTAAATCGAAAACTTCGAAATATTCGTAGAATTTTTTCGAGCTTTAGAATTTTTTTGGAACTGTTTTTGAGATTGGTTTGCATAGTTTCTGCGACAAAATTTACAAAAGTTTTTTCATAAATTATCAAAAATAAAAAAGAGAAATAAATTGACGAAATATGATAAAAAGTACCACTGCTATTATTTTACCGGCGAACAGAAAATAGAATATCAGTCGAAATTTGTATCACTGAATTGTTTTGAGTATGTGATTTTGTAGCCCAATAAATTTTAAGCAACCAACAAAAAATTGTTCACATTTTATGGGCGAAAATCTGAAATACCCTCGAAAAAACTGTCAAAAATCAAGGCGAATTATGAGAGATCTATAATTTGTACTTTGTTGTACTAAAATTTATTGGGCTACAAAACCACATACTCAAATCAATTCAGTGATAAAAATTGCCACTGCTATTTTTCTTTTCTCAGGTGTATGAATCAGTCGAGAATGATAACTTTTATATTAATTTATAAATTATAATGTTTCAGTTTGTTTGAAACAAGTGCTAAGATGTCTGCTTGCAACTCGTCCTTTTGCGATTGAGACAGCCTTGCAAGTTTAGATTTAAGCAAGGAGAAAAATATTTCGTCTTCTTGCGTATTAGCCGCAGAGTACCTTTCTCGCATCTTTATCAAAACGTCTTCAAAAAGGTCATCCACCTTTTTCTTCTTCGGCGGCTCACGAGATGAAGGGCGTTTGTCTGGTGGCTTAGGAGAATCTACATTGGTAACTGGACTGGAAGTAGAAAAAAAGATTTAATAAACGTTTATTATAGGCGTTCAAAGTATATAGCAATTTAAATTTTTGTAAATGATCCCAAATAAGCCTCAAAATTGGAAATTTTTTTTTGAATGAAAGATTTTCGTGATTGTTACGATATCCGACGGATGCTTTGCGGAGGGATTGCGGATCGATCCGCGACAAAACAAAAAACTCGATGATATTTAAAACTGCCCTGGGTTTCGTTATGAAATATTTCATTGAATCACAAAGACAAACGTCTGGACATCGAAACATTCACTTAAATGCTAGAGTACTTTACGTCTGCGATAGACAGCTAAAATACATCCATTTGATTTTACGCTACCGACATTTTTGAAGGTGTTTTAGCAGTCGATATACTAGTGGAAACATTAGCGACACTCAGGCACAAATATTTACTTTAATATAAAAAATTTTGGTAATTCCTTACAAAAGCATGACTCTGCTAATACGCGTCCAAAAATAGTGATGTCAAACGACGCGTCTTGACATCAGTATTAATAATCCGAAGGCGGAAATAAAAATTTTAACTCGTTCAAAAGATATTAACGAAAAACCGAAAAAATAACTGTGGGTACCTCCGAAAATGGGGGTGGCATCCATAGTATTTTTGCGCAGAACACCTTTCTGCAGTGGCGGCCTTCGGCCGCACTTATAAAAAATTACCCTGGATGGGTCCAACACCGGTTTGGATACCAAAACTATAACCGCGCAAAACAATTTTTTTTGTGGGTACGAAATTACAACAATCACATGAAAATCTCTAACTTCAACTGCAAATATCTCCGGACACAGATACAATTTTTATTTTCCGCATTCGGATTATTGTTGTCGAGGTCAATACGCGCCTTTTGACACATATTTCGATATTTTTGGACGCGTATTAACAGTGTCATGCTGTCGTAAAGAATTACCAAAATTTCCTTACCTTCCCTCCTCTGCAGATTCTTCAATAAACTGCATCGTGCTGAACAGCTTCCACTGCTTTCTAAAGCTGGTACCAGCACCCGACCGCCCTGCATCCTCGGATTTCTCCTTCCTATATCGATCGCACAAAGAACGCCAGCGTGTTTTGCAGTTATAGGCTGAAAAACAATAAAATAATTATTAAAATACAAAAATAAACCACCGCCAGCATTTACTTACCATTGCTGTTGATTGCTTCTGCAACTGCTTCCCATGCTGCATCCTTTGCAGCTTTATTTTTATAAAGCGCCGAGGATTTGTTGTACAAACAAACGTGCGCTTGCACGGCAGTAATAAGCTGCTCATTACAAATCTGAAATAAATCCAAAAAGGTTATAATTTAATAAAAATATATAATTTTTTACGAAAATGAATTCTTACCTCCATTTTAGCACGAAACAAAATTACAATTTGTAAATAAAAACTAAACGTCAGCTGGCAGTAAACGTCAAATCTAAATGTCACGCAAAACAAAAATTGGAAATCGAGTTAGGTTTTCACGCAGAAAATTCAATTTGGGTTGCTCTCATACAAGTTGTATGTGCATGAGACATTTTTGACAGGAAATGACTTGCGTGCGTTTATATTATGTTAGCCTGTCAGCCAACTCAGAAATGCCGTTGAAGTGTGGCCAACACTTTACTCGAAATATGTACATACGGCAGCTATGTCTGTAGGTAGAGCGGCATACTTTTGAAGCCCTGTTGAAAAAACATTTATGAAGACAACAATTCCAATTTAAGCTAATCATTCCAAAAGAACCAAATCGGCTTTAAACAATTTTTTAATCGAGTTGATGACTTTCCATTCTTAATCATTGGTTTACTTCTCAGAATTACTAGTTTCACTAAGCTGGCGCTTATGTGTTACTTTGCCTGCGAGACGGGTTCGGATGTGCAAGCTTACACTTGTGGGATTGTGGTACCCATATGCTTTTGACGTAAGTATAGCAATGTCACGACCGTTCTTGTGAGTATTGCCGGCATGTCGAACGGACTAGGAGACGATAGAGAAATTTTCCAGATTCTAGGACACAGAACAATTACAGTTCGCACTTACCATCCAAATCAGCAAGTAATTTGAAAGTGTAAGTAATAGGAATATAGAAGGCCTATTTTTCTTGTTTCCAAAGTCAAAATTAGGAGGGGAGGTAAACATATTATCAGGCATTTTAGCAGAGGTCACGGCGCCGAATTCATCAGTTACATTCTCTAGGTTTGTCTGTAGCTGAAATAATGCGAATTCACACTTTTCTGGCTTTCAAGTCCCATCAGGAAAATAATAATGCAAGGATTGTGTAACATAACCTTTTCAAGGGATTCCAGTAGTCAACCTCAACTACCCGTTCAATTAGCTGGCGAGACTCTGATACCACAAGTTCCTCCAACGTGGTCATATCAACAAATCGCTAACAATATGGTCGGGCTAGTATCTGAATGGTGCTATTTTCTGGAACGTCCCGGATCTCTTGCCGGCGAAGGACAATAAAACTCACCAAAATCTTCAAGGAGTTTCTACAGCACTATAAGAAGAATAAGAAGAAAAGGAGGAAGATAATAAATTAGCAAATCACACATTCTCTATAACTGAAATGAAAGCAACCTAGTGCTAATATCCTTGAGTTCTGAGAAATTCCCTTAAAGAGGGTCATCAAAAAAAAAAAATGCATTACAGTCAAGGCGTTGTTATCTCAACAGCTGATTGCTTCTTCTTCATTATTTTCCATACAGCGCCTTGTACTTTAATATGTCAGTTAATCGAAGTCAATTAAAATTTTCTTTTGACTTGGCATTCATCTGCACGGCGAATTGGTTGATTTCGCTTTGCCACCACCTGATATGAATTCGCTTGATTACAATATACTGCCGTCAAGAGCAAAAATACAGTAAAGTGCAAAAAGTAAAATCAGAGAAAATTTTATTTTTGTTTGGTAAATTTAAGTTTTTTTTATGTAAACATCGAAACCAAAACCTTGTTTTATCTTTCTCTGTAGATTTTTAATAAGTATCTTTTTGATCAATGAATAAACTGTAATCTCAGAATTTTATTGGCATCAAAGTTCTTAAATTTAAGTGCACTTTACTGCCTTTTTGCCATGGACGGCAGTACAACAATGCGCTAAATGATCACACAGCCTGTACATTGGCATTTTTCGGCACCACAAAAAAATGCAGCTCACATAAGAGTTTGGGTATTAAACTATCGTCCATGCAGCATTGGTACTGATTAAGCCAGGATTGGGTGAATGCTGCAAATAAGGTATATATTTCCTTCTTTCCACAAAATCTAAACGATTAGAATCGATTACACCTGTTGTAGGCCTGGTATACCTAGTGCTAATAGCTTTCCCCCTCATAAGATTCCGGGTAGGATGCCCTTAATGACTAATAATACTCGATATTCTTATTGCTGAACCGATAGCCTAAAGGGCAGCCTGACAATCTAATAAGATGAATAAACTATTACCGGTATACCCATCATCGGGTATGGGTTTCCCCAAAGTTTCGCAAACATTCCCGCTCGCATTCTGCAAGTCATTTTAGATCTTTCTATGCAAACCGAAATGTCTAATCTTGTAGAATGTCAGACACAGACTTTGTCTGCTCTGTACTAGGGTCATTAGAATTTAGAAGAATTTGAAGTGCTCTAGTAGTTAAGACCCTTTACTGGTTATCAATTCTCTCAACACACAGTACTTCGTCATTGTCTAGAGGATTTCTCGCTTTAATTGCGGCTTCCTTAAGGCTGCTTGTATAATCAAGCTGTTCTTATTGGACTATAAACAAGCTAGTATTAACACGTCTTATTCGTTAGTCTACTTTCCAACCAGCCAGCAGCGAGTCGCTCTAGTTCTAAGCTAGTACAGAACTATCGCATTAAAAGACGGTACTAGTTCCAATTCCGTGCCCTGACAATGCTTTCAACTGACACTTTTAACATTATGAGCCATACGAAATGGCAATCGGCCCTCTTTGCAGACTTTTTGAACACGTTCTTAGATGGTTCAGTTATAGATGGTTCTGAAATAGTCGAAGAATTTGATTTATTATTTGAAATACATGTAGCTCAGATATCACTTTGTCCCACTCTGCATCCGAATAGCGCCAGCTCGGAGGTGGTCATTAAACCACTAGTGCTAAACTGCCGCTTTGCATGACTGCCTCTCATATTCGCTGCAGCGTATTTTCTAGTTCAGTCGGCGAAAGCCAAATCAATGACAAATTTTGGACTAGACACCACCCTGTGGACAGCAATGAGCTGAGTATTGGGAAGGCCTAAAGGCAATCTTCCCTTGGAATATCCAAATGGCGCGTCAGCGCATATTAGGAAGGGTTAAAAGTCATTATTCACTTGGTAGCTATGCATGGGTTTCTGCAGGGTTTGAAAGCAAGAAGGTCTACTTGGCATAAATAATCCAGTGTGTAGAAATCAGAAATACTAGCTAAAATGGGAGTACCGCGGTTAAACGCCGACTTAATATCTGACATGATGTCCATTATGGCAGTTGTGGACTTCCAGATACCTGACATAAGGTATGCTTCGAGAGAGGAATAAGAGTGGGATTTAGAAAGTGGTAGTGGTAGATTTAGAAACGACTCGATAATGGAGTAGAGTACTAATGCGTGGCTGTACTCGAATCCGGTTAGTCAGTCTATTACAAGACTGATGTGCTGTAATCAGACTACCTCCACAGACCCAACCCTAACTCCTAGAGAAATTTAATACAAACAGAAGAGAGGATCCTACCTCTCTGGTCGCATGGCAAATAGTTTTTGCGGCCGCCATGGTATGATGGAAGATCCTGGGTTCACGCCCTGGCAAAGCAACATCAAGAAACAAGTTCTTCTATCAGAAGAAAAACTTGGCACAACTTTTTGATTCTGAATTGATCGTTTCATCGGTCAAATCAACAAAAATAAAATAGCTCATACGTAAGACAATTACTGTCACCCAACGAAGCCCGATAAGATAACATATTTGCGTCAGAGTTATAATAAAAGTGAAGGTTATTGACATTGTGGATAAGACAAGTGTGATAACTTCTGCATAGACGTCAGAATTTAAAATAGAATGGATCACTTGCATTTTAATTGACTATCGTTGTCCCATTCTGTATCTCTTTCTATCACTCGCTGAAGAAAGCCGGCCCTATGCTCCGCCATATTGAACACCCTGTCAAAACGCTGCCAAAATGCTAAAAATGAACATCCTGTCAGGCAGTTGACGGATAAGATATCACACTTGTTTTATCCACAATGGTTATTGATATGACAGAGATTTCGGTGGTACCTTGGTCATAAGAACAAAGTAGTGAGCGCCGTGGGTATACGCTCCTCTTTTAAATTAGCTGATGTATTTGCATAACACTGTTGGCTGTTGAACAATGACCAATGAAAATAAGTTCTTTTTTATTGACTGATCAGTTAAATTGACAAAAAGATCTCTTCTATTGAAATGACTAACAAATTTATTCTTTTTCGATAAATTTCGCCGAAAGTCTGTTAGTTCTTGAACTACAAACATGATTTGTGCAAATGCCACAAAGAAATTGTGTAAGAGCATTGTATTTATTTTTCAACTGGATTGAAAAGACTATACCAAATATACAGTAAGAATGTGAAAATGAATTGCCTTCAAGTTTTTTATTGCATTATGTTGTAATCGTTACTCCAGCCAACCACCGTAAGTGCAAGCAAAAAGTTAGTGGCTAAGCAGACGGCGCCAATGACTAGCCACGCATTTTCGGGCTTCACAACGAACGAGGCGGGGTCATTTAATCACAGCTGCTTGGACATAATATACAAGCGCTGATCTGTTGGTTTTTGAGGCGCGTTTTATAAGCTAATGTAAGAGCCGTTTAGTTCTTTTAATACGTCTGTTTTAATACCAAAACTACCGGAAAAATAATACCGACTATTTAGGAAGTTGCTGGCGGCCACCGTGGTGTGATGGTAGCGTGCTCCGCCTACCACACCGTATGCCCTGGGTTCACACCCCGGGCAAAGCAACATCAAAATTTTAGAAATAAGGTTTTTCAATTAGAAGAAAATTTTTCTAAGCGGGGTCGCCCCTCGGCAGTGTTTGGCAAGCGCTCCGGGTGTATTTCTGCCATGAAAAGCTCTCAATGGAAACTCCTCTGCCTTTCAGATGCCGTTCGGAGTCGGCATAAAACATGTTGGTCCCGTCCGTCCAATCTGTAGGGAAAATCAAGAGGAGCACGACGCAAATTGGAAGAGAAGCTCGGCCTTAGATCTCTTCGGAGGTTATCGCGCCTTACATTTATTTTTTTTTTTAGGAAGTTGAGTGGAAATCTTATAAAATTATATATAAGCCTTTGAGTTGGAATACTTAAAGGGCTTCGTGTTTTGAAAAAATAACCAAAAAAGATTTGTTTGATACCAATACTTTTGGGAATCCCAAGTGCAGCTATTTTTTTTTGTTAATTTGGTATGAGGTAATAACACTCAAGACTCTACACGACTTCATCGATTTAATGATTATATGTCTCGCTATGCAGCATTTTAAGATTTAGCTCTAATATAAACCTCCATTGCTCCTGCAACAACCAATGCTACGCCACCTTATCAGCTCATCAATGATAGTGAGATCTCGATGGTAGCTTTCCTGCAGAGAAAGTTGGAGACGGTCACGCAAAGCGAAAGTTTCGCACTGGTTCTAATCGGACGCAGGGCGGGACAGCTGGATAGCCAAACATCTACCACCAGCGCTTAAATTATGAAAATGTTGAGCATTATTACCTCTGCGAATTATTACCTTTGCGGTGGTGGTATTTTAACCTTGCGGCTAATACCTAAGCGGGTTGTTCAAACGACAGGAAATGATTCTGCTACTATGACGCGGTGTTTTCCAAATAAATGAGTACGCGGTAGAATACTTTTATTCTTAATAATAAACGACTTCATTATACTCAGAAATATAGGAAAACTATGCGTTAACAATTAGTTAATAGCGAGCGGTATAAAAAATGGACTGTAAGCAAAATGCAAGAAAGAATTATTTAAATTATATTCTATATATATATATTCTATATTTGTTATAAAGATTTCATATATGAGGAAGATGTGGTGAGAGAGGTAGAGGGAATGCAAGTGGTAGTGGGAGTGGGACTAGGAGTTGAAGTGGGAGTGAGAATGGAAGTGGGTGTGGTAGTGGGAGTGTTTGTGCAAGTGGGATTGGGAGCAGTAATTGGGCTGGGAACGAGTTCGGGAGTGGAATATTTACTATTGCACTATTACCAATTTCGTACTTTAGATCCAGTTCTGAACCAGAAATTGGTTTGTTACTGGCTTCCACTCAGGTCCGCTAAATGGCTGTATCAGTTGAAGGGCAATCTTTCTAACTGTGATGCTTGGGAAAGAAGCTAAAGGCGTTACTGTTGAACTCTGATTATAAATATAGTTAGCTTGATTCACAAAGGCCCTATCCACCAAATTAAAAATTTTACAGAAGAAGCAAACAACATTTTATCTTTACATTGACTACACGCAGAAACGGCTTTTTAACAAGTAAGGAAGGATAAGTTCGGGTGTAACCGAACATTACATACTCAGCTGAGAGCTTTGGAGACGAAATAAGGGGAAATCACCATTTAGCAAAATGAACGTAGGGTAACCCTGGAATGTGAATGTATGACATGGGTTTCAAATGAAAGGTGTTAATGAGTATTTTAAAAGGGAGTGGTCCCTAGTTCTATATGCGGACAGCTTTTTCGAGATATCGCAATAAAGGTGGACCAGGTGTGACTCTAGAATGTATTTGTACGATATGGGTATCAAATTAAAGGTATTAATGAGGGTTTTAAAAATGAGTGCTCTTAGTTGTATATGTGAAGGCGTTTTCGAGATATCGACCAAAATGTGGAGCAGGGTGACCCAGAACATCATCTGTCGGGTACCGCTAATTTATTTATATATGTAATACCACGAACAGTATTCCTACCAAGATTCCAAGGGCTTTTGATTTTGCCCTGCAGAGGTTTTTTATTTTCTTCTACTTAATATGGTAGGTGGTCACACCCATTTTACAAAGTTTTTTCTAAAGTTATATTTAGCGTCAATAAACCAATCCAATTACCATGTTTCATATTTTTTCCACATTTGGTACAGAATTATGGCATTTTTTTCATTTTTTGTAATTTTCGATATCGAAAAAGTGGGCGTGGTCATAGTCGGATTTCGGCCATATTTTATACCAAAATAAAGTGGGTTCAGAGAAGTACGTGGACTGAGTTTAGTAAATATATATCGATTTTTGCTCAAGTGATCGTGTTAACGGCCGAGCGGAAGGACAGACGGCCGACTCTGTATAAAAACTGGGCGTGGCTTCAACCGATTTCGCCCATTTTCACAGAAAACAGTTATCGTCATAGAATCTATGTGGCTACCAAATTTCACAAGGATTGGTAAATTTTTGTTCGACATATGGCCTTGAAAGTATTCTAGACGAATTAAATGAAAAAGGGCGGAGCGACGCCCATTTTGAAATTTTCTTTTATTTTTGTATTTTGTTGCACCATATCATTACTGGAGTTGAATGTTGGCATAATTTATTTATATACTATAAAGATTTTAAATTTTTTGTTAAAATTTTACTTTAAAATAAAATTTTTTTTAAGTGGACGTACGAACACGATTTTCTAATTTTTATTTGGCACACATAATAATAGGAGTGACTTGCCTGCCAAATTTCATCATGATATCTTCAACGACTACCAAATAACAGCTTGCAAAACTTTGAAATTACCTTCTTTTAAAAGTGGGCGGTGCCACGCCCATTGTCCAAAAATTTACTAAATTTCTAATTTGGGTCATAAGGTCAACGCACCTACCAACTTTCATCGCTTTATCCATCTTTGGTAATGAATTATCGCACTTTTTCGGTTTTTCGAAATCGTCGATATCGAAAAAGTGGGCGTGGTTGTAGTCCGATTTCGTTCATTTTAAATAGCGATCTGAGATGAGCGCCCAGGAACCTACATACCAAATTTCATCAAGATACTTCAAAATTTACTCAAGCTATCGTGTTTACAGACGGACGGACGGACATGGCTAAATGAATTCCTTTTTTCACCCAGATCATTTTGATATATAGAAGTCTATATCTATCTCGATTAGTTTATGCCGTTACGGATTACCGTTATGCGAACAAAGTTAATATACCCTGTGAGCTCTGCTCAGCTGAGTATAAAAAATATAACTTGATTAATGCATTTTGGTATGGCGCCGCGAATATATTTCGAAATACGATATTATTGTTTTTGCTAACAAAAATCTGTCTCTCTCTTAAAGTCAACGTCCATTATCTAATTCAGACAAAAGTAGTGAAATGCTAAGTATCTTAACACATGCATTTTGTACAGTTTGTCTATATAAACACTTTATTGAGGTCTATTAAGCCAGCCCAACCTTTTCAGCCCAATCAAAAAACGAGACCGCACTAAATTGCACAATATTTAATGCTAATTTCATACGGGTTAATTAAATTTATTACACTTGTATTTTTAAAAAAATCTACGGTTGGCCTAGCTTAATTGTAAGCTAGCGAACTTGCTATATTTAAACTGTTCTAAATACAAGCTTATGACATTTCATCATGTGAAGCCAATTTTGACATTTTAAAAGTTAAATAGCACGCTGTTGGAGCGTATATCTGTTGTAAGTGATCTGGGCGTTCTCTTTGATCTGAAACTGTGTTTCAATATGCATATTTCATCAATTGTGAACAAAGCAACGGAGGTGCTTAAATTTGGGTATGGTGGGCTAAAGATTTTGATGATCCGTATCTCATCTTTTTACATCTTTAATACGTCCAATACTTCAGTACTGCTCGTGTGTCTGGTGATCTTGTATAATTGTACCAGCCTGGAATATTCCTTTGCTGCTTTGCATAATTCAATACTCTCATATCTGACCTAAGGAAGGTCCTACAAATAATTGTTAACTCTGAGAGCATCGCATTTCAAATATTTCCCAAATTGTTCTGTAATCGAATTCTAACCTATTTCTCTAATCTAGTTTTCGAATAGAGTTACACTAGAGCAATAACGTTAGATACTGTGTATGCTGAGGTGGTAGTAGCGTGCTCCGCCAAACACACTGAAGGTCTTGGGTGAAAGTCCCTTACAAAACAACATGAACAACTTAGCAAAAAGTTGTTTCAATTGGAAAACAAGTTCTTCTAAGCGGGATTGCAGTGGTTTTACAAATACCACGAGTGTATTTCTGTCGGCATTATATATATGTAGGTTCCGTCCCCGCAGTTTGTAGAAGAGCAACGAAAGAAGCACAACGAAAATTGGGAGCGAAGTTTAGGCTTAAATTTTCTTGTAGTTAGAACGCGCCAAGTATTATTTTTAAATAGTGGCACCGCTTTCAGAGAGTTTTCTAAAAAGCTCGTCCAGTGCGACATCCAGCGACACCTATTGTCAAAGTAAAATCCTATTTTGGTAAAATATCATCTCTTTAAAGCCCTGAAAAACTTGTCATATTCATAACCCCCAATTCGTAACCATATTTTCACTTAATCATAGATAAATGTATATTGGCATCGCTTGTTGATGTCTTAACTTAAAAAATGTCATAACTTCATAAAATAGAAAAAAAACGATAAATTTCAAATCGAAAAATACAATCCCCAAAATGTGAAAAATTCGCCAACGCAAAAATTTATAGATTATGAATATGGTGGAAAACCAAAAACTAATTGGTTGGCTTTGGTGTCGTTATGACTATTCAATTGCTTCAATAACCGATTAGATTGACTTCCACAGAATTCTTTTGATAAGCTGTTTTACACAGGGTTTGCGAGGGCCTTAAATTAGCCATTCCGCAATTTTGTTTTCATCTCATGATCTATTCATACACGAGGGAACTTTATTAAAGTTCTGATTAAAGTTTGGTCTCAAAGCTTGATTCATTTACATGCGTCACACTTTCATTGCATACAATAAAATATATTTATTTAGTCACAATTATAAATATTTATTGGTACATGATATAAGGAACAAATGTCACCATTTCGACTGCTGAGCTGAATATCACCATATTTCAACTGCTGTTTCGAAAATGCCTTATCTCAAAATGTTTCGAAATACGGCGCTCAGTCGAGTTAGGGTGATATTCAAATCAACAGTCAATTTATATATAATGTAACGAATATTAGCAACACTAAGGCATTCTATCATCTCTAAGCCGATGCCAAGCAGTGGTTCAAGTCACATCAATAATTCAATCATTATGACTACGCATATGTACAGGCAGCAGAGAAGGAACAAACACATGCAGATATCTTATCTGAGATATGCAATTATAATTGTGGAAGTGTCGCTCACAAACACTCGCGCATATGAGAGCTATACGCGTACATCTGTAGTTATAATTCTAGCAGATAACCAACTAGTAGATTCCAGAACAGAAGCGCCTAGAAGATGCAACGAGGAAATCAAAGAGTATAAAAGGCATGAACAATAGATGCGCTGGAATCAGTTTTGATTAAGGACGCAATCTGTCGGGCAATAGTAGAGTTATTTATTGTGAAGTGCTTTAATAAAGGCCATTTTGCATTACCAAATATTGGAGTTATTTATTCAACAGTTCATTGATTCGAACTTAGCAGAGGGTTGCAAATAAGAGGATTTGCAGTAAAATCGTTACATTGGTGCCAGAAGAGGAATTGTTGAATAAATTCCAGAGGACAACAAGGACATGGCAAAGTTCAGTGAATTGAAGATCCAGCAACTGAGGAAGGAGTTGGAGAGCCGTGGATTGAATACAACCGCCATTAAACTCAAACCTCAGGCACGACTACGAGAGGCAATGGAAGCAGAAGGAATTAACGTGGAAGAGTATGTCCTTCATCTTGATGTCGACGAGACAACAACAAAAATTGAAGAGAAAAACGAAACATCGCAGACAGTTACGAGCACAGACTTGAACATGATATTGGCTGAAAAAACTGCTCAAACATCGACAGTGGCATCTCAGCTGGAATCGCGGGAGAACCGTATAACATCCAAGATGGAATCACACGAGAAACGAATAACATCAAAGATCGAAGCACAAGAAACGCGTATTTCAGAAATGTCGACACAGATTACATCAAAGATGGAAACACAACTGAAAGAACAAGAGGAACGCATAACAGTACAACTCGAAACGCAGGAGGCGCGTATATCATCAAAACTCGTAGCGCGTATGGACGAGAAAATAACGCAGTTTGAGGAAAAAATCGAAGCCGAGGTGGATGCTTTGAGAGGTCGTATACAGGAGTTGCAATTAAATCGCCAATCTGTTTCAACACCATCTTTTGACGGCTCTGTTCCTTTCCAGGTGTTTAAGATTCAGTTTGAGAAGACCGCAGCAGTGAACAACTGGAGTGCTGAAGATAAAGTTGCTGCACTGTTCATGGCATTGAAAGGGCCTGCAGCTGAGATTTTAAAAACCATTCCAGAGGGCGAACGGGGCATTGATGGGCGCTCTAGAGAGACGATACGGAACTGAGCATAGGAGACAGATATACCAAATGGAGTTACTGAACCGCTTCCAGAGGCCTGGTGAAACATTGCAAGGGTTTGCGTCGGATGTTGAAAGGCTTGCACATTTAGAGAATGCGGACGGACCCGTGGAATACGCTGAAAGGGTAAAGATTCAGAGCTTTATAAATGGCACACGGGACGTCAAAACAAAACGAGCTACATACGCAAACCCAAAGCCAACATTCGCAGAAACGGTGTCACAAGCTCTGATTCAGGAAACAGCGTCGCTTCTGTGTAAGCCAGTTTTCAAAGCACGCCGTGTGGAAGTAGAAAGGCCAGAGTGGGTAGACGCAATATTGGAGGTGCTGAAAGGATGGAAGAGTTATCAAATGATTTAAATGCGGTAAGCCCGGTCACATTGCACTTCATTGCGATCTTGGTCCTAATAGTTCCAACAATGTTGGTGGCCGTAAACGCAAAGCTGGAGGAGATGAGTAAGAGCGTGTCAGATGTAAAGAACGAAAACTTGCCCCAGCTATTGAATGTGGAATTCAAATTGGAAGAAAATCGAGCAGTCTTGCCGTCGAAGGAAAGCTGGATGGCAAGGAGCGTGTACTGACTGTAGATACGGGTGCATCTCATTCCTTAATCCGATCTGACTTGGTCAACAGGAGAGTAAAACCGTTACCTGGAGCAAGGTTGCGTACGGTCACTGGCGAGTATAACCAAGTCCAGGGAGAAGTGATATGTGAAGTCTTAATTGGAAAGGTCACAGTTCTACACAAATTTGTTGTGGCGGAGATTGTTGATGAAGTCATATTGAGAATGGATTTCTTGGTTGACCATGACATCAAGATCGATATGCAGGGAAAGGTGATGCGTCATGAAAACCAATATGTGCCACTTAACTTCAGTTTGGAGAAAGGGTTTAGCAGTAATCGAGTACTGGTGGAGAAGAGTCGACAAAGACCACGAAAGTCAAAGGTAAAGGTTGATGGATCGAATGAGCCAAATAAAGCGAAATCAAAAGTACCTGCGAGAAAAACATCAGCATTAACAAACCCTAATGGACGCACTGAAACGACTGAAAGAATTTTCCAGAAAGAATACAAGGGTGGTTTCAAGTCAGCGCGCACTAATGTTGTGAAACGTCAACACGATACTGATTATGCAAAGCCAATTCGTCAAGATCAAACCCTACGAAGTAGTTCATTGGCCAATCAACATAGTGTGAGGGAACGGCCCAGGGTAATGAGTAGAAAGAATTTTCGAGAAAGAATGCAATAGTGGTTTCAAGTCAGCGCGCACTAATGTTGTGAAACATCAACACGATACTGATTATGCAAAGCCAATTCGTCAAGATCAAGCCATACGAATTAGTTCATTGGCCAAAAAAAAGAGTGTGAGGGAACGGCCCAGGGTAATGAGTAGTAAGTTGAAACACTGGCATGACAAGAACTTTAATTCAGAAGGTTTCTTGGAGGGAGATTTGGTACTGCTATACAACCCTCACCGGCGGAAAGGTGTTCCATCCATATTTCGGTGCAGTTGGGAAGGCCCGTACAAAATTGTGAAGAAGATCAGTGATACCATCTACCGCATACAAACAATTGGGAAACCACGAAGTAGAAGAGTGGTACAATTGGAGATGCTAGCAGCGTTTAGATCAGAGATTTGTCTGATCGGGACGATCAGACTTAGGTGGAGGGCAGTGTAACGGATATTAGCAACACTAAAGCATTCTATCATCTCTAAGCCGATGCTAAGCAGTGATTCAAGTCACATCAATAATTCAATCATTATGACTACGCATATGTACACGCAGCAGAGAAGCAACAAACACATGCAGATATCTTATCTGAGATATGCAATTATAATTGTGGAAGTGTCGCTCACAAACACTCGTGCATATGAGAGCTATACGCGTACATCTGTAGTTATAATTCTAGCAGATAACCAACTATTAGATTCCAGAACAGAATCGCCTAGAAGATGCAACGAGGAAATCAAAGAGTATAAAAGGCATGAACAATAGAGGCGCTGCAATCAGTTGTGATTAAGCACGCAATCTGTCGGGAAATAGTAGACTTATTTATTGTGAAGTACTTTAATAAAGGCCATTTTGCATTACTAAATATTGGAGTTATTTATTCAACAGTTCAGTGATTCGAACTTAGCATAGGGTTGCAAATAAGCGAATTCGCAGTAAACTCGTTACAATAATAACACCATTCAGTTACATACAGGCTGTTGAGCCACCAAGCTTTTTTGGTAGCCAATTGTGTTAATAAAAAACAAACCTCAACTTTAACAATTTATTTGTAACAATTTTAATTTTAAGTAGATTCCAAGTATATCACCGTTTTTTGCAAATAGGTACATATTCTTATGAGAGGCCAATGCCCATCCATACATACTTTATACATTAGACAAATAGATACATATTCTTACGTACATATGTTTATATTTAAGTGTATATTGTGTGCATACTTATGTTCAAGAGCGGAATGATGAATGTGGTAACAGTTTGTTAAAGTTTTGTAAAAAATATGAGTTCAGCTGTTATACTAAGGTGACCAGATTACATAATTATGTTAAGGTGACCAGGTTACAATAAATATAAATATATTTATTAAAGTGTTACTCAAAGGTGTTTCTCTTATCTTGCTGTGGTGTCACAGCTGTGGCTCCGAATACAGGTTGTTATAAAGTTTTGAACTCTTGCATTTGTTACATTTATATATATATTCGGAGAATGGCTCATGATACATTGTGCCACCGCACAAAGTCGATTACCAATAACGCCTGCTGCTCCAGTATCTCCAAGCCATATATCTCCCATAACCGTTTCAGCAGACATGGTTTCTTCTGCATCCTCATGTTCTTGTATTCTCACGAGTGCACCTTGGAGAAGAGGAGAAAGAGTTCCACGATCTCTAAATAAATAACCCCATCCACTAATTCGCATAATTGTTCCCGGTACTAAATCCGCTTCGCAAAGTGCTATTCTTCGTACTTTCTCATTGTAGTCAAAGTCTCGAGCCACTTTAACCACAGCAATATCTATAGGCTCTGTTGCTGGATCATTATAAACATCTATTGCCTCCACATCGTATCGTTGTCCTATTTCTTTTTTTATATCTGTTACTCCAGCTACTACGCGGAGATCAGCCTCAAGTTTATCTTCTACGCAATGCGCAACTGTAAGGACTGATTTAATACCGACTATGGAACCAGGGCATTCATAGCTGTCTCCATCGAATATTGCCACTGTATGTGGGCTTTGCGCTATATTGATTTTTGTTCCTCCTATAATGCGATATTCCGCATTCGTACAGCTTGAAACGAAGGCGAGCAGGACAAAAAGCTGAGCGAAATTATTTCGTTGATTCATTATATTTTAAAACCTTTTTTACCACATTTAAGTATAAAGTACATCGATATTAATTTTGCGGGCGCTATTTATACCTAATTGAGTCGCGTAAATAAAAAAAAATTCCAGGAATATGAAATAACAAAAATACATCTGAATTTAAGTTAAAGCTTCTCAAGTCCAATCTTGTTATACTCAGCGTGCCTTTCACACAGAGTGTATTAACTTTGGTAACATAACGGGTATAAACGAAACGAGATAAATATAGCCTTTCAGATATCAAAATGCTGAGGATGAAAAAAGGAATTTATTTAGCCATACCCGTCCATCTACCTGTCGGTGCACGCGACAACTTGAGTAAATATTGAGAATAAAATATTGATATTAAAAATCGGATAGTAACCATGCCCACTTTTTACATATATAACACTGGACTGATATTAAGACTTGATTTTTTTTGAAAATGGGCGTGGCACCGTGATAAAATCAATTTTGCATATATTATTAATCATAGATCAAAAACCGTTACGCCTATCATAACAAAACTCGACAAAGTGATTGCCTTTTCTATAAAGAATACTTCGAAGAAAAATTAACGAAATCGGGTACCACGGCCATTTTTATAGAAAAGATTATTGAAAGGGTCGTGGACTAGAATAACAAGCTATATCCTAGCCAAAAATAGTTTTGTATAATGCATTACAAAACATTTCTAGAGCCACGCTGAGTATATAATATTCCGTTAAATCCAAATTTAGATACCCTTGGGTTAGGTTAGCTTAAGAGGGCGTGCGTGGGTGTTACCCACACTTCCACTCGCAGATATTTTTGTCCATTGTGAGTCCCCGCAGTAAGTATAGGGTGGCGGCTAATTGGTTTAGACCCAATACCTCTTAGTGGTCCTCAACGAACTCTTTGCTTTCCCTTATGAACCCAAGAAGAAGCCAGATGTCCACCCTCCCAACCTCTGCCAGGCTGTCGAAGATGCGTGACCCCAGACATCTGAGCCGTCTTCTTTGGAGCGTCGGGCATCGGCAGAGAAAGTGGTAGATCGACTCCTCTTCCTCCTCATCCTCAGCAGAGGAAACCTGTTGGTATTCGCCACCGTCGGAGCATTGGTGCGATAGCATAATGACCTGTGATGACACCCGTAAATACCCTCACTGCAGATTTTTTCAGTTTGAGAAGGAAGCAGGTGCTTTTCTTATCCAAGCATGGCCATAAGGACCTTGAGACTTCGCAGTCAACCCTATTGGTCCATAGAAAGTCCGTTGCTCTGTTTTCATATTCGTCGATTCTCCCTAGAAGATAACTCAGCCGCGGTCGGACGGAGCTGTTCACCTCACTTATGTCTAAGTCGGAACCTTTCCTAGCCATCTCATCCGCGAGTTCATTCCCTTCAATGCGGCTGTGCCGAGGAACCCAGCAAGGGGAGACATTGGGATGACTTATAGAAGCCAGAGAGGCTCTACACCTCCGCACGATGTCCGATTTTGTCATGTTTTATTCTAATGCCCTTAAGGCGGCTTGGCTCTCAACAAAGATTGTTACTTCGGTGACCGCACTATTTTGGAGCAGCTTTGTCGCTCTGTCTATGGCATAGACCTGGGCTTGGAATACAATGCACGCGTCAGGAAGTCGGAATGATTGGCTTAGATGTAGATGTGTAGAGTACATCCCAGCTCTATTTCCCTTTTCCATTTTCGAGCCGTCGGCGTATATTGTGATGCCCCTGCCGTTGTCTAGGCCTACTTCCCATTCCTCCCTTGAAGGACATCATATGTTCTTAATCTGGAAGTCCGAAACCCCTGTGATGTGGTCTGTTTTGGATATTAGGTCTGTTATTATTCCGTTTAATTGCCCTTCGTCATATCGTCCAGAATCGTCGCGTGTCCGTGCTTAGCTGTTTTCCACATGTTGGATTCTCTTAGTCGTAGAGCTACTCTAACGCCTAATCCCTGCATGAAGACTTGTAGTGGTGTCAAGTGAAAGATTACATTTAGCGCTTCCTGAGGTAATCTGCTCATGGCGCTTGACATTCCCAGGCATGCCAGCTTTTGTACCTTCCCGATCTTCTGTTGATTACTCTTTTTCTCCAGCGCCTTGCACCAGACTAGAGCTCCGTATGTTAGTATCGGTCGAATGACTGTGCTGTACATGCCAGGAATTACATGTGGTGTCACTCCCCAGTTCCGCCTAAAAGCCCTTTTGAAGGCGTAGTATGCTGCTACAGCTTTCTTTGATCTCACCTCGAAGTTCCTTATCCAGCTTAACTTGGAATTGAATATAATTCCAAGATATTTCGCTTGCGAAGATAGGATTAACGTTGTGCCGACACCCTTACTTGTTGTTTGATTGTTTTAATTAGCTGAACAAACATATTTTGCTCTATCAAAATAACAACTCAAACGTATTTATTTATATTCTAGCGAAATGAAATGACGTATTTTGCTATACCTTTTCAAAACAAAATTTCTTTGCAGTTGCTTGTTTATTTATGGGCGAATCCAAAATAAAGTCCATCACGAACGGAAAATCAAAAGTGGTCAGACTTTATTTCTATCACTTCGGATTAAAGATCAAATACGTGTATGATGTGAAAATCAAATAATTTATCCTTTCCCCTCAGCCTGGAAAGATAAACATAATTTCAAAGAAAGGCTTCATCGGCTTTGAAAATTTGGATGTTTTACTAACAATAACGTCTTTCTTTATATTGTTGCACTGTTAAACCCATCTATATTTTTGCTTTTAATAAAATTTTGTGTAGACTTTTGTTTAGCATTAAAAAATTTTAGAAAACGGATGTTTTATAAATCTATCCTGCTCTTATCCTTACTATTTTCCTAGTAAGCCAATGTTGACTTTCAGATGTTAAATAGGTCTAAAATTTTTCCGGAAATTCGGGTAACATTTTCTATTGGTGTCTAAAATTTGTCCAGTCCATTACCTCTTTTCCATTAGTTGATCCATATATTGGCCTATAACTTTATTTCTGCTTAGTCAACGAATAAAAATTATATGTGACCAGGCCTATGAAATGGTGGCTTATAACTTAAAAAAAAAAAGAAAACTTCTAAGAAACTGAAGAAGCCGTTTCTCGATATTTCGATTTTGAGTCATAAGCCACCTTTTCATAGGCCGGGTCACAAATGTTGTTATATACAACGGGTTCTGGGCTCTTAGCCCGGATTTTGAGGACGTATTCGACATTCCAGGTATGCTGATTTTGTTTACTATATTAGACCTAAAACTTGATGTCTCGCAAAGAATATATTTTCGATGTCATACAGTGTAATTCATTGAGAAAAAATAGTCGCGTCCGTAACGTATTTAACCAGCGTTTAAAAAAGATATTCAGATTTGGAAAAATTACGGCCATTGGGTCTTTATTTCACCTTCTGTCTCTCATTTAAGGAATCTAAAATCTCCCATTGGCTTTTTTAAGTTTCTCATACTTTCACAAGCATTAAAAATTACTTATATTTCTTGTTGCATCCGAACCTCATCATATATGGTCATATATATGTACTTACATTTTTGAGATATCCGCATTCGTTGCTTCAAATATTGTAATATCCGATCAGTCCGCTGCTCATATTCTCTTTTAAGAAGGTTGTAATGCCTGCGAATTTCGCGTCCATTGCCAAGGAATTGCCCATATTTATTTGCAACGTGTGTCATTAAGTTGGCACGTGTACAATGAATGTATTTTGAATAATATGTTTTCAAGTTGGTAATATTCCATCGTACACTACCACAAAACCAGAGCAGTGCACTAAATACAACTTAAGTGGGCTAACATAATCAAGATCTTGCCCTAAGTATTAATGAGACGTTAATTTGTTATGGGTTTAAACATCTGTTCATCTGTCACATATTCGTAAAACTAGCCAATACCCGCGGGCCAGTCCGCACGAAGAAAATACAACATAAAACTATTGCGATATACCAATTTATGGTCTTGAAAAAGCACCGAGACCGTCCAGAAAATAATCTTTGAATAGTCCCAACAAATCGCAAAATGGTCCCAGTTGCGGAAATAAGCACACAGTGATAATTAGAAGGAATGCTATGCTGAATATCTTAAAGAGGTAGGCTCCAATACTCCCCTGAAATACTTTTTCTTTAAAATGATTTTGAAAATGTTCCATTTATATTCATATCAGCATACCCGGCAGACATTGTTCTGCCCTATATTTGGTTTATCTGCATAAATTTTAATAAGCTTTTTCCGTCTAACTCTGCCCTCCCCCCTCTTCACTTTTTCTTTATCCTTTTGTTCACTCCCCCTCCGTATTTTTCGCTTCATCTATCTCTATCTTCGTCTCACTCTATCTCTTTCTCAGTCTCCTTCCTTCTTTTCTCTTGTCTCTAGTTCTTCTCATTCTTCTTCATCCCTTATTGCCAATCTCAGAGGGTGGTATGTACTTTGTTCCACGCCCATTCCGAGTCCCAGTCCCACTCCAAGTCTCAGTCCCAGTCCTAGTCCTAATCCCAGTTCCAGTCCGTCTCTGGTCTACTTCCCGGAAAAAAGGATCGTAAATACCAATATAGGCAAATTTATATACCAGATTTCCGGCAAATCGAATAGCATGTATGTAAGTAGGTATGTGGGTATTATTAGTTTATGTCTTTATTTCGGCTTCGTATTCATATTTATCAGTTTTTCGAGGTTGATGCGACTAAATCGAATATCACAGTTAAAATTACCTTAAAGCTCTCAACAACAGCTTTCTTTTGATATCCATATTATACACACATTATAGGGGTATCTGTGTCCACGTTTTGGCCTATATCTCGGGACCCTAGTCACCCAGGGGCACGAAAAATGTTCCGTATCAAAGTTTTCATAAACAGCTTCCATTTGATACCAACATCCCAGGATTACCCAGTCCACGTTTTGATCTCAAGACTCTAGTCAGAACGAGATAAAAAGTATCCTATGTCCGTCTCCTGGTTCTAAGCTACTTCTCCACCAATTTTGAGCCAAATCGGTTCATCCGTTCTTGAGTTATAAATAGTGCAACTAAACCCACTTTCTTTTATATATATAGATTACTTATTCGTTAATGTAAAATTCAGAGCGTTAAGTTTAAATTGTGCAAAAGACAAAACATTACATTGACATGAATGGTTAGGTTAGGTTGGGATGCGCCCTTTTAGATAAAGCATCCACTTTTTTATTCTCATATATTACCTTATGCCCTGGGACCCAATATAGATGTACTCCACCTTTTGTTAAAAAGTTATAAAAAATATTTTTTTTTGTTTTTCGAAAAAAAAAAAACCCCAAATTTCTTTTTTTTCACTTTATTGTGCTAAATCGTATGTCCAGCGATTGCTCATCGTTTGTCCATGTTTTTCCAGGAAAATTTTCCGTTTGTCCACCTCTTGTTAAAAAGCTATATCAAAAAGAAGTAAGGAAGGCTATGTTCGGGTGTAACCGAACATTATATACTCAGCTGAGAGCTTTGGAGACAAAATAAGGGAAAATCACCATGTAAGAAAATGAACCTAGGGTAAACCTAGAATGTGTTTGTACGATATGGATATCAAATGAAAGGCGGTAATGAGTATTTTAAAAGGTAGTGGGCTTTAGTTTTATAGGTGGACGCCTTTTCGAGATATCGCCATAAAGGTGGACCAGGGGTGACTCTAGAATGCGTTTGTACGATATGGGTACCAAATGAAAGGTGTTAATGATTTTTTTAAAGGGGAGTGGGCCTTAGTTCTATATGTGGAGGCGTTTTCGAGATATCGCCATTAAGGTGGACCAGGGGTGACTCTAGAATGTGTTTGTACGATATGGGTACCAAAGGAAAGGCGTTAATGATTATTTTAAAAGGGAGTGTGCCTTAGTTCTATAGGTGGAATCCTTTTCGAGATATCGCCATAAAGGTGGACCAGGGGTGACTCTAGAATGTATTTGTACGATATGAGAATGAAAGGTGTTAATGAAGATTTTAAAAGGGAGTGGCCCTCAGTTGTATATGTGGAGGCGTTTTCGCGATATCGATCAAAATGTGGGCCAGGGTAACCCATAACATCATCTGTCGGGTACCGCTAATTTATTTATATATGTAATACCACGAACAATATTCCTGCCAAGATCCCAAGTCCTTTTGATTTCGCCCTGCAGAACTTTTTTATTTTCTTCTACTTAATATGGTACGTGTAACACCTATTTTACAAAGTGTTTTCTAAAGCTATATTGTGCGCCAATAACCCAATCTAATTTCCATGTTTCATCCCTTTTTTCGTATTTGGTATAGAATTATGGCATTTTTTTAATTTTTAGTAATTTTCAATATCGAAAAAGTGGGCGTGGTCATAGCCGGACTTCGACCATTTTTTATACCAAGATAAAGTGAGTTCAGATAAGTGCCAAGTTTAGTAAAGATATATCGATTTTTGCTCAAGTTCTCAAGTTAACGGCCGAGCGGAAGGACAGGCGGTCGACTGTGTATAAAAACTGGGCGTGGCTTCAACCGATTTCACCCACTTTCACAGAAAACAGTTATCGTGCTAGAATCTATGCCCATACCACAAGGATTGATCAATTTTTGTTCGACTTATGGCATTAAAAGTTCTAGACACATTAAATGAAAAAGGGCGGAGCCACGCCCATTTTGAAATTTTGGTTTATTTTTGTATTTTGTTGCACCATATCATTACTGGAGTTGAATGTTGACATAATTTACTTGTATACTGTAAAGATATTCAATTTTTTTTTTTAATTTGACTTAAAATATTTTTTTTAAGTGGGCGTCTTCTTCATCCGATATTGCTAATTTTTATTTAGCAAACACATAGTAATAGGAGTAACGCTCTTGCCAAATTTCATCATGATATCTTCAACGAATACCAAATTACAACTCTTAAATTACCTTCTTTTAAAAGTGGGCGGTGTCACGCCCATTGCCCAAAATTTTACAAATTTTCTATTCTGCGTCATAAGATCAACCCACGCACCAAGTTTTATCGCTTTATTCGTCTATGGTAATGAATTATCGCACTTTTTCGGGTTTTCGAAATTTTCGATATCGAAATTAAATAGCGATCTGAGATGAGTGCCCAGGAACCTACATACCAAATTTCATCAAGATAACTCAAAAATTATCGTGTTAACTGACGGACGGTCGGACGGACATGACTCAATCAAATTTTTTTTCGATACTGATGATTTTGATATATGGAAGTCTATATCTATCTCGATTCCTTTATACCTGTACAACCAACCGTTATAAACTCTGTGTGCAAAGCACGCTGAGTAAAACAAAAAATTCTATGTGAAGTTAGGATCTTCATATGCGAGTAATTAAAAAATCCAAATGTCATTCCATTGTCCATGTTTGTCCAGGAAAAATTTCCGTTTGTCCACCGTTTAGTAAAAAGTTATAAAAAAATATATTGTTTTTTTTTCAAAAAAACCCCAACATCAGGCCTACCAACGCTTGGGTTTTCGTCGGGAGACTCAACGGGGTTTAAATACTCCGGACTCTCACTTCTAACTTATGTTGAAGATATATGTATGTACCTATGATAACGGTTTGAAAAATATTTGTGAAACTATAAAATAGCGTTTGAAATGTTAATTTTGGTTTGCACGCTTCATCATTACCAACACCCAAGTCTCCCGAATTGGCGTTTCTGAAAGTTTGCGGCCCTATCCCCAACTAGTCTCTTGGGGTGAATCACATTGATTATAGCCTATCAACCAAGTTTAAACATCACCTGCACGTTACGGCTTCTGTTACAAATATGAGTGTGTAGGCACATATTTGTGGTCATAAATAATAATCGCCTAAGTCCCATGTAAAAGGATAGGACTATATATTTACCAGGTTAGGCTTTGTCCTTCCCAAGACCACTCAAAGTGGTAAAGCAAAAGCTTTTCCAAGACAGTCGAACAAATGGCCGGGTGGCCAGTCGTACTAGTCGGAAAACTGAAGCTACGCGGTCAACTCTTAATTCATAAGGCCGGGAAAATACAGTTTGGACTGGGCATCTAACCGTTAACATCTTCCAACTTAAAATCCGTCGACTTTCTTTCTAAGATTTGGTTTAACGAAGACTATTGAAATCAATGTTTCGAACACAAGCGTGTGCAAATTTTGGCCTACATTTTGAAAATTGTATCCAATTATGCAGATGCGACGAGGATTATACGATTTTCACCCACGAGTTACGCAATGACATCCACTTAACAGCTTATGAATTCGAGGGCGGCATCCTCCACCGAATAGTTAATCCTTAACTTTTTGTTACGAAAAGCCCGCGCGAAAGCGCAAATGCCAAATTTTACAAAACGGAAACAAATGTAATCCTGTGCCAATAGATGGTCAAAGGGTATACATTAGACTGGGTCGATTTATTAACCGATATCGCGCCATCGATCTTTTGATAGGATTTGGGCTCAGGAAAAAAAGTTCCATTCCGCATACCCAAAAAAATAATTTTCGAGCCTGCTTTGTATAATTTGATGGTATAGCCCATAAAATCCAACAACAACAAATGAGTTTTCACTACTAAAATACTACCTTGCACATATGTTACAGTTATGTACTGACTTTTTTTTTTGCATAAATCCGTTATTTTTCATATTTTTTCACCGAGATCGGATATTTTTTGTTTTTAAGTCAACATTCAAGTCCAATGGCAACAAACGCCAACATGGAAATCGCAAAAAAAGAGAAAATTTTACGGTTATTGAATGAAAATCAACCTGTGCGTGAAGTAGCGAAAAAGTGCGGCGTAAGTCACATGACAGTGCAAAGAATAAAAAAAGTGTTGCGACACCACGTTTAAGCTGAAAGGTGGTCGTCCAAAAAAAATTTGTGTTCGCCAGTGCCGCCATCTTGCTTAGTTGGTAACCTCTGATAATGCGGTGACTCCAGCAGCAGGCTTAAAAATGCTAAATATAGAAGCAATCGAGTGGACAGCGCGTCGCTCCTTAAAGAAACTTGGTCTTAAAGCAGCTGGGAAAAAAAAGAAACCCATGCTGACAAGAAAACACGTGCAGCTCAGAGGAGATTTTCTGGCAACTCATTTGCACTAGACTGAAGAAGACTGGGACATGGTGAGTTGAAAATTGGAGCATTTTTATTACTATCAAATAGATAGCTTATATATTTGTTTCTTTGCATTTAAAGGTTATTTGATCTGACGCTACCAGTCGGACGGCCGTTCATGGTACTACACAAGGGACCCCCAATGTTTTAACAGCGCAACATGTACGCCAAACCATAAAACACGGTGGCCGTTCCATAATGGTTTGGGGCTGCATAACCAAAATGGCGTGGGCCCCTTGTTGCGTATTGATGGCATTATGCGGAAGGAACCATACCTTAACATTTTGCAACAAAATTTGCCCAAGGCCATTGAAGATATTGGACTTGCTGCTGAAAAAGTGATTTTTAGCAAGACAATGACCCCAAGCACACGGATCGTGTTGTAAAAAATTGTTTGGAACAACAAAAATTTTCGGTTTTAAAGTGGCCTCCTCAATCGCCAGATATGAATCCAATCGAAAATTTATTGAGTCATGTCAAGACACAGCTTGCAAAGTATTCAAACCCACCAAAAGGAATGAGCGAATTGTGGAAGCGGACGCAGGAAGTTTGGCAAGCGATAACGCAAGATTTTGTTCCGAAATACACAAAGAGCATGCCTGCCCGTTTTGCGGCTTTGCAAAATGCGAAAGGACTCTGGGCAAGGTATTGGTTTATGAGTTTTTCTTTGACATTTCGTAGAGAGAGCAAAACTGTAACATCCCAGTTTCGACGCTTTGTTTTTTTCCACAGAAAGTGTGAATTATTTTTGTTATAATTTAGTATTTTTATAAAGTACACAAGGAGAAGTAATAAAAGGCAAAAGCATAATTATTAAACTGTTGTTTGTTATTTTTGTATAAAATTCTTTCACTTAAGTTCGAGAGGTTTCTTACAGTATTGCTCGTCACTGTACATGCGATTTAGTAGAATAAAGCGAAAAAAATTGGGGGTTTTCAGCAGTATCTTACCTGCATAAGTTAAAGCCGTGTGTAGAAGTTCACGAAAGCGGGGAAAGCTTCTGGCCACCATTCGCCAGGGAATGACCAAAGCAATTATTTTACATGCGGTTCAAACAGCTCACTACTTCTGGCCACTTGGTGCCAAGTATCCTCTGAAAAGTCACTAAACACATGTTTAATAGTGAGTTAATATGAGGAAGCGACAACCTGGCTAGGCCACTCCGATATAATGGATTTAAGGGCTAGTAATATTATCATCCCCACTGAGAGGGTTGTGTGCTGGGCTTGGCACCCGTCACGTAAAACCACTATCAAAAAGACAAAACAAGCCGACAAGGAAACAAAATTAGCATACCTGGAATTTGGAATACGCCTCAAAGTCCGTGCTAAGGGCCCAGAACGCCCTTTTCCTAAGCGGAGACGTATACTGGTATATAACTTTCCCTCTGTGTACGCTGCGGAAAGCGCAAATTGCCCTCTTTCTGACAACATATAATTTTTATTCGTTGGCTAAGCAGAAATAAAGTTATAGGCCAATATATGGATCAACTAATGGAAAAGAGGTAATGGACTTGACACATTTTAGACACCAGTAGAAAATGTTACCCGAACTTTCCGGAAAGGAATTGATTGGTAGACATGTCCATCCATCCGTCCATCTACCTGTCGGTGCACGCGATAACTTGAGCAAATATTGAGAATAAAATATTGAAATTTGGTATATGGGCTCCTTGGCGCTAATCTCCGATCGCTATTAAAAATGAGAGAAATCGGATAGTAACCATTCCCACTTTTTACATATATAACATTGGACTGATATTAAGACTTGATTTTTTTTGAAAATGGGCGTGGCACCGTCCACTTGTGATAAAATCAATTTTGCATATATTATTAATCATAGATCAAAAACCGTTTCGCCTATCATAACAAAATTCGACAGAGAGATTGCCTTTTCTATAAAGAATGCTTGGAAGAAAAATTAACGAAATCGGTAACCACGCCCATTTTTACATAAAAGATTATTGAAAGGGTCGTAGGCTAGAATAATAAACTATAACTTAGCGGAAAATTGTTTTGCATCAATGCATTACAAAACATTTCTAGAGCCACGCTGAGTATATAATATTCGGTTAAACCCAAATTTAGACACCCTTAGGTTAGGTTAGGTTAAGAGGGCGTGCGTGGGTGTTACCCACACTTCCACTCGCAGACATTTTTGTCCATTTTGAGTGCCCTCAGTAAGTACAGGTTGGCGGCAAATTCGTTTAGCCCTATTACCTATTAGCGTTCCTCAACGAATCACTTGCTTTCCCTGATGAACCCAAGAAGAAGCGAGACGTCCACCTTCCCAACCTCTGCCAGGCTGTCGAAGAAGCGTGAGCCCAGACATCTGAGCCTTCTGCTTTGAAGCGCCGGGCATCGGCAGAGAAAGTGGTAGATCGACTCCTCTTCCTCCTCATCCTGACAGCTTTTGCAGAGGGCGCTTGTTGGTATTCGCCACCGTCTGAGCATTGGTGCGATAGCACAATGACCTGTGATGACACCCGTAAATACCCTCACCGCAGATTTGTTCAGTTTGGGAAGGAAGGAGGTGCCTTTCCTGTCCAAGCATGGCCATAAGGACCTTGAGATTTCGCAGTCAACCCTATTGGTCCATAGCAATTCCGTTACATTATTCTAATATGAGTGGATTCTCCCTAGGAGATAACTAAGCGGGGGTCGGACGGAGCCTTCCATCTCACTTATGTCTAACTCGGAATCTTTCCTAGCCATCTCATCAGCGAGATCATTCCCTTCAAAGCCGCTGTGCCCAGGGACCCAGCAAAGGGAGACATTGCGATGACTTTTAGAAGCCAGAGAGGCTCTACACCTCCGCACGATGTCCGATTTTGTCATGTAGGACTCTAATGCCCTCAAGGCGGCTTCGCTGTCAACAAATATTGTTACGTCGGTGTTGGAGACCGCACTATCTTGGAGCAGCTTTGCCCCTCTGTCTATGGCATAGACCTCGGCTTGGAATACACTGCGTGCGCCAGGAGGTCGGAATGATTGGCTTAGCTGTAGATATGTTGTCGTCGCGTGTCCGTGCTTAGCTGTTTTCCACATGCTGGATTCTCTTAGTCGTAGAGCTCCTCTAGCGGCTAATCCCTGCACGAAAATTTATAGAGGCGTAAAGTGAAAGATTACATTTAGCGCTTCCTGAGGTGAGCTGCTCACGGCGCTTGACATTCCCAGGCATGCCAGCCTTTGTACCTTTCCGGTCCTCTGTTGATTACTATTTTTGTCTAGTGCCTTGCACCAGACTAGAGCTCCATATGTTAGTATCGCTCGAATGACTGTGCGGTACATGCCATGAATGACATGTGGTGCCAGTCCCCAGTTCCGCCCAAAAGCCCTTTTGCAGGCGTAGTATGCTGCTTGAGCTTTCTTTGATCTCATCTCAACGTTCCTTCTCCAGCTTAACTTGGAATCGATTATAATTCCAAGATATTTCGCTTGCGAAGATAGGATTAACGTTTTGCCGAACCCATACTTGTTGTTTGTTTGTTTCAGTTAGCTGAACAAACATATTTTTCTCTATCAGAATAACAACGCAAACGTATTTATTGACACTCTATCGAAATGAAATGACGCATTTTGCTATACTTTGTCAAAACAAAATTTCTTTGCAATTGCTTGTTTATTTATACGTGGGCGAATCCAAAATAAGGTCCATCACGAACGGAAAACCAAAGGTGGTCAGACTTCATTTCTATCACTTCGGATTAAAGCTCAAATCTGTGTATGATGTAGAAATCAAATAATTTATTCTTTCCCCTCAGCCTGGAAAGAGAAACATAATTTCAAAGAAAGGCTTCATCGGTTTTGCAAGGATGGATGTTTTACTAACAAAATATAACGTTTTTCTTTATATTATTGCGCTGTTAAAATTAGATCTATATATTTGCTTTTAATATAATTTTGTCTGGACTTTTATTTAGCATTAAAAAACTTTAGAAAACGGAGGTTTTATAAATCTATCCTGCTCTTATCCTTATTAATTTCCTAGTAAGCAAACGTCGCCATGAAATTAAAAAAGCTTTTAGATGTTAAATAGACCTATTTACTAAATTTTTCCAGAAAGTTCACCGATCCCGCTTAGAAAAATTTTCTTCTAATTGAAAGACCTTATTTCTAAAATTTTGATGTTGCTTTGCCCTGGGTGTGAACCCAGGGCTTTCGGTGTGGTAGACGGAGCATGCTACCATCACACCACGGTGGCCGCCATTCTCTTCCATTAGTTCATCCATATATTGGCCTATAACTTTATTTCTGTTTAGCCAACGAACCAAACTTATATGTTGTCAGAAAGAGATAATTTTGCGCTTCCAGCATTGTATAAATTGCTAATTGATTCTCGGAGATGTTAGAGAAATGTTACAAAATATGAAGAAATTTTGAATTGATGTATCTCTTTTTTTATTTATACATACAAAGGATAATCTGAGGAAAATCTAAAATCAGTTCTGATTTCAACAAAATATGAATTTTAAAGATTAATGTAGTTTTCTTGGTGTATTCAACAATTTCATATGAAGACACAAAAGAAAGCAGTGCAAACTAGCTCAGATTTTTCTAGTGAATCTTACCTGATTGATGAATATATATATATATATATAGCTTTGATTTATTTTTTACTTATGTTCTATTTCTTCTATAAAACTAACATTTGTACATCGTTAGAAGCACAAGATCGTACTCTATTGAATGACTTAAAAATGTATCGAAGAATAAACAGAGGGAAAGTTACATACCAGTATACGTCTCCGCTTATGAAAATGGGGTTTTGAGCCTTTAGCCCGGACTTTTGAGGGCGTATTCGAAATTCCAGGTATGCTGATTTTGTTTAATCTATTAGAACTAAAACTTGATGTCTCGCAAAAAGCATATTTTTAGTGTAATTCATTGAGAAAAAATGGTCGCGTCTGTAACCGTACTTAAGCTTACATCCAGCGTTTTGAAAATATATTTTAGATTTCGAAAAATAACGGGAATTGGGTGTTTATTTCACCTTCTGTCTCTCATTTGAGGAATGCAAAATTTCCCCCGTTAGCTTGTTTAAGTTGTGAATACTTTCACACGCATTCAAAAAATATTCCTATTTCTTGCCGCGTCCGAGCCTCATCATATATGGTGATATATGTACTTACATTTTTGATTTACCCACAATTGCTGCTTCAAATATTGTAATATCCGCTCAGACCGCTGCTCATATTCTCTTTTATGCAGTTTGAAATGCGTGCGAATGTCGCGCCCATTACCAAGGACTTGCCCATATCTATTTGCAAAGTGTGCTATTAAGTTGACAAATGTACAATGAATGTATTTTTAACGAAAAGTACAATGGGTACACTTAATTAGTTTTACCTGTTTTGAGACGAGTAAATAAAAAATAAAATTTCCGGTATTTGAAATATACTCAGCGTGCTTTGCACACAGAGTGTATCAAACTTTGGTTACGTAACGGTCTTAAACGGATCGAGATAAATATAGACTTCCATACATCAAAATGCTGTAGATGAAAAAAGGAATTGATATAGCCATGTCCATCCATCCGTCGGTCCTTCTGTCGGTGCACACGATAACGTGAGTAAATATTGATAATACATTATTGAAATTTGGTATATGGATTCCTTGGCGCTCATCTCCCATCGCTATTAAAAATGAGGTATATCGGATGGTAACCACGCCCACTTTACATATACAACATTTTGAAAAACATATAAAACCTGATTATTTAATAAATAATTCAGCTTTGAGTTAAGCTGCCTCGAGGTCAGGTGTAATAAAAACAAAATAAGTTCTTGTTTAACCGATATATTTCGATTACATTCGTAACTTAGTAAATAATTCAGCTATAACGTTAAATTTGATGTGTGGACTGATATTAAGACTCTTGCTTTTTTTGTTTTTTTTGAAAATGGCCGTGGAACCGGCCACTTGTGTTTAAATCAATTTTACAAATATTATTAACCATAAATCAAAAACCGTTAAACCAATCATAACAAAATTCGATGGAGAGATTTCCTTTACTATAAAGAATGTTCGAAAAAAAATTAACAAAATCGGTGATGGACCAACCCCATTTTTATATAAAAGATGTTTAAAAAGGCACAAGACTAGAATAATAAGCTATATCTTAGCGAAAAATAGTTTTTTATCAATGTTATTTCACTTCAAGTTTTATTGTAAGAAGAAATTAAGAGACATTTTTTTAATGAGCGGTACCACGCCCCTATTCCGATCAAGCATTACAAAACATTTCTCCAGCCACGCTGATTATGTAATATTCGGTTAGAACAAAATTTAGACACCCTTTCTTGTTTTTTGTTTGTTTTAATTAGCTGAACAAACATATTTTGCTCTATCAAAAGTATTTATTATATACTAGCGAAATAAAACGCATTTTGCTATACTTTTTCAAAACAAAATTTCTTTGCAGTTGCTTGTTTATTTATACGTGGCCGAATCCAAAATAAGGTCCATCACGAACGGAAAATCAAAAGTGGTCAGACTTTATTTCTATCACTTCGGATTAAAACTCAAATGCGTGTATGATGTGGAAATCAAATAATTTATTATTTCCCCTCATCCTGGAAAGAGAAACATAATTTCAAAGAAAGGCTTTACCGGTTTTGCAAATTTGGATGTTTTACTAACAAAATATAACGTCCTTTTTTATACTGTTGTGCTGTTAAACCCAGATCTATATTTTTGCTTTTTATAAAATTTTGTCTACACTTTATTCAGCATTAAAAAAACTTTAGAAAACGGGGGTTTTATAAATTCTCCCTGCCTCTATCCTTATTACTTTCCTAGTAAGCAAGCTTCGACTTGAAAGTAAAAAAGCTTTCAGATGTTAAATAGGTCTGTATACTAAAATTTTTCCGGAAAGTTCGGGTAACATTTTGTATTGATGTCTAAAGTTTGTCAAGTCCATTACCTCTTTTCTATTAGTTAATCCATATATTGGCCTATAACTTTATTTCTGTTTAGCCAAGGAACAAAACTTATACGACGTGTATTCAAAAAGTAGCGCGAATTTTAAATTTTCGCGGGTTACGTATATTCGAATTTCGATTTTTTTGTGGCGTTATGTTGGTACTCATGTCTCTCACTTATGTCGACAAGGTCGGTCATTTTTAATGTTCACTTAGTTTTTGACAGCTGCTTTACTTGCACTTGTTTTAGCTCGTCTTAAATTTTTAACTACTCAAAAAAAAAAAAAAAAAAAAAAATGGATCAAAGAACCTTTATCAAATTTTGTGCGAAAAAGGAAATTAAGCGCGCAGATACCTTCCGAGTGTTGACTGTGGCATACGAAGAAGCTAACTTGGACCGAAGAAACGTTTATCGGTGGTACAAAATGTTCTCAGAAGGCCGAGAAGATGAGAACGAGCACTTCAACAACAGACGAAAAGATTGATGAAGTAAAAAAAATGGTATTGGCCAATCGTCGTGTCACCGTTAGAGAAGTTTCTGAGGACCTAGACCTATCGATTGGCTCGTGCCATTCAATTTTTATAAATGATTTCGACGCGACTTTTTGGCCAAAAACAACACACTAATGATGCCGCAGCTACCGTATTCCCCAGGTCTGGCTCCTGTGACTTTTTCTTGTTCCCTAAACTGAAGAGGCCCATGAAAGGACGACGCCAAGCTACTATTGATGAGATAAAGACGGCATCGAAGGAGGAACTGAACAAGATTAAAAACAAAATGATCTTTTGAAGTGCTTCGAAGATTGGAAAAACCGTTGGCACAAGCGACACCGCCCGTTTTATGACCACACAATTTTCTATGTTGCGGGAGCCACAACTCCAACAAAAATTAAGGGATCATATTAAGATTAAGTTCACATATTTTCCTTATACATAACAGGAAATATTTCTGGGAAAATTGAGCGAGATCTTTTAAAAACCACGCCAGACTAGAATAATAAGCTATAACTATATATAGTTTTGTTTCAATGATATTTCACTTATCAAGTTTTATTGTAAGAGATAATTAGGCGATTTTTTTTTAATAGGCGGTGCCACGGCCCTATTCCGATCAAGCATTACAAAACATTTCTAGAGTCACGCTGAGTATATACTATTCGGCTACACCCAAACTTAGACACTTGTTGTTTGTTTGTTTTAATTAGCTAAACATATTTTGCTCAATCAAAATAACAACTCAAACGTATTCATTGATATTCTAGCGAAATGAAATGACGCATTTTGCTATACTTTTTCAAAACAACATTTCTTTGCAATTGTTTATTTATTTATACGTGGACGAATCCCAAAGTAGTCAGGCTTTATTTCTATCACATCGGATTAAAGCTCAAATACGTGTATGATGTGGAAGTCAAATAATTTATTCTTTCCCCTCAGCCTGGAAAGATAAACATAATTGCAAATTTGGATGTTTTATTAACAAAATATAACGTCTTTCTTTATCTTGTTGCGCTTTTAAACCCAGATCTATATATTTGCTTTTAAAAAAATTTTGTCTAGACTTTTATTTAGCATTAAAAAAACTTTAGAAAACGGAGGTTTTATTAATCTATCCTGCTCTTATCCTTATTATTTTCCTAGTAAGCAAACATCGACATGAAATTAAAAAAGCTTTCAGATGTTTGATTGCACTGATTACGTTCATATGATAATTTTTGTTTTTTTTTTTATGTCCGAGCTTGACGATTTTTTCAGATAACCATCTATGCCCAATACGTAAGCTTGTGGTACAATTTGATGTTGCTAACTGTTAAAATGAGGCAGAAATGAGGCAGAAATGGCGAAAACCCTCTTATTGAACAATCGATTGTATGGGAGGTATATGCTGTAGTGGTCCGATCCGGTCGATTCCGACAAATGTCAAATCCCCCATCAAAATATGCCTGCTTACCAAATTTCATCAAGATATCTCAAAAATTTAGGGACTAGTTTGCGTTCAAAAAACGGACAGACGGACGGACGGACGGACAGACGGACATGTCTAAATCAACTCAGCTCGTCCCCTGATCATTTTGGTATACTTATTGGTGGGTCTAACGGAAACATATACATAAAAAATTATTTGGAGCCTTGAAAATGAAAAAAATTGATTTCGACCAAAACAAGTCCCAAAAACCAAAAAAAGGAGCTTTTTTTTTTAAACTGTTAATGCCAACGTTTTTATCATATAATTTTAAGTGGGATAGGAACTATGAGACAAATTCGTTTTCATCGGCACACTTTTGCACGTTTCTGAAGAAAACGTAAAAAAAACAAGTAAGGAAGGCTAAGTTCGGGTGTAACCGAACATTACATACTCAGTTGAGAGCTATGGAGACAAAGTAAGGGTAAATCACCATGTAGGAAAATGAACCGAAGGAAACCCTGGAAGTCTTTGTATGACACGTGTATCAAATGAAAGGCATTAAAGAGTATTTTAAGAGGGCCATATTTCTATAGGTGACAGCCATTTAGGTATATTGCCATAAAAGTGGACCAGGGCTGACTCTAGAATTTGTTTGTATGACATGGGTATTACATGAAAGGTGTTAATGGGTATTTTAAAAGGGAGTGGGCCTTAGTTCTACAGGTGGACGCCTTTTCGGGATATCGCCATAAGGGTGGACCAGGGGTGACTCTAGAATTTGTTTGTACAATATGGGTATCAGACGAAAGGTGTTAATGAGTATTTTAAAAGGGAGTGGGCCTTAGTTCTATAGGTGGACGCCTTTTCGAGATATCGCCATAAAGGTGGACCAGTGGTGACTCTAGAATTTGTTTGTACGATATGGGTATCAAATGAAAGGTGTTAATGAGTATTTTAAAAGGAAGTAGGCCTTAGTTCTATAGGTGGACGCCTTTTCGGGATATCGTTATAAAGGTGGACCAGAGTTGACTCTAGAATGCGTTTGTACAATATGGGTATCAAACGAAAGGTGATAATAAGTATTTTAAAAGGGTGTGGGCCTCAGTTCTATAGGTGGACGCCTTTTCGGGATATCGCCATAAAGGTGGACCAGGGGTGACTCTAGAATTTGTTTGTACAATATGGGTATCAAACGAAAGGTGTTAATGAGTATTTTAAAAGGGAGTGGGCCTTAGTTCTATGGGTGGAAGCCTTTTCGCGATATCTCCATAAAGGTGGACCAGTGGTGACTCTAGAATTTGTTTGTACGATATGGGTATCAAATGAAAGGTGTTAATGAGTATTTTAAAAGGAAGTAGGCCTTAGTTCTATAGGTGGACGCCTTTTCGGGATATCGTTATAAAGGTGGACCAGAGTTGACTCTAGAATGCGTTTGTACAATATGGGTATCAAACGAAAGGTGATAATAAGTATTTTAAAAGGGTGTGGGCCTCAGTTCTATAGGTGGACGCCTTTTCGGGATATCGCCATAAAGGTGGACCAGGGGTGACTCTAGAATTTGTTTGTACAATATGGGTATCAAACGAAAGGTGTTAATGAGTATTTTAAAAGGGAGTGGGCCTTAGTTCTATGGGTGGAAGCCTTTTCGCGATATCTCCATAAAGGTGGACCAGTGGTGACTCTAGAATTTGTTTGTACGATATGGGTATCAAATGAAAAGTGTTAATGAGTATTTTAAAAGGAAGTAGGCCTTAGTTCTACAGGTGTTCGCCTTTTCAAGATATCGCCATAAAGGTGGACCAGGGGTGACTCTGTAATGTGTTTGTACGATATGGGTATCAAATTAAAGGTATTAATGAGGGTTTTAAAAGGGAGTGGTGGTAGTTGTATATGTGAAGGCGTTTTCGAGATGTCGAACAAAATGTGGACCAGGGTGACCCAGACCATCATCTGTCGGGTATCGCTAATTTATTTATATATGTAATACCACGAGCAGTATTCCTGCCAAGATTCCAAGGGCTTTTGATTTCGCCATGCAGAACTTTTTCATTTTCTTTTACTTAATATGATAGGTGTCACACCCATTTTACAAAGTTTTTTCCTAAAGTTATATTTTGCGTCAGTAAACCAATCCAATTATCATGTTTTATCCCTTTTTTCGTATTTGGTATAGAATTATGGAATTTTTTTCACTTCTCATAGTCATGTCATAGTCGGATTTCGGCCATTTTTTATACCAATACAAATTGAGCTCAGATAATTACGTGAACTGAGTTTAGTAAAGATATCTCGATTTTTGTTTAAGTTATCGTGTTAGTGGCCGAGCGGAAGGACAGACGGTCGACTGTGTATAATAACTGGGCGTGGCTTCAACCGATTTTGCCCTCTTTCACAGAAAACAGTTATTGTCCTAGAATCTAAGTCCCTACCAAATTTCACAAGGATTTGTAAATTTTTGTCCGACTTATGGCATTAAAAGTATCATAGACAAATTAAATGAAAAAGGGCGGAGCCACGCCCATTTTGAAATTTTGTTTTATTTTTGTATTTTGTTGCACCATATCATTACTGTAGTTGAATTTTGGCATAATTTACTTATATACTGTAAAGATATTAAATTTTTTGTTAAAATTTGACTTAAACATTTTTTTTTTAAGTCGGCGTGTTCTTAACCCGATTTTGCTAATTTTTATTAAGCATACATATAACAATAGGAGTAAAGTGCCTACAAAATTACATCATGATATCTTCAACGACTGACAAATTACAGCTTGCAAAATTTTAAATTACCTTCTTTTAAAAGTGGGCGGTGCCACGCCCATTGTCCAAAATTTTACTAATTTTCTATTCTGCGTCATAATTTCAACTCCCCTACCGAGTTTCATCGCTTTATCCGTCTTTGGTAATGAATTATCGCACTTTTTCAATTTTTCGAAATTTTCGATATCGAAATTAAATAGCGATCTGAGATGAGTGCCCAGGAACCTACATACCAAATTTCATCAAGATAACTCAAAATTTATCGTGTTAACGGACGGACGGTCGGACGAACACGGCTCAATAAAATTTTTTTCGATACTGATGATTTTGATATATGGAAGTCTATATCTATCTCGATTCCTTTATACCTGTACAACCAACCGTTATCCAATCAAAGTTAATATACTCTGTGCGCAAAGCATGCTGAGTATAAAAGTATGGGAATTATTAACGAACTAAAAGTTTAAAAACTTAGAATTAACCTCAAGAGTCCATTCAAATAGTAATTGACCCGATTACACGTAATACTCCTGTTTTTCGTGTTAGGATCATTTAAGTATTTTGTTCTGCTATTATCTCGAAGCGAGTTAATTCAAATTTCGCATCTCAAAGCCTTTTAAACTTCCTATATTATGCAGTATTACATGTTGGAAATCAAAATTTTTAAACAGTTTTATTTTGGCATTCAAAGTGATATTTCCTATTTTTATACTCAGCTCAGCAGAGCTCACGGCGTAAACTAATCGAGATAGATACAGATTTCTATCTGGGCAAAAAAGAGATTTGTTTAGCCATGTCCGTCCGTCTGTCCGTCCGTCCGTTCGCCCGTAACCACGATACCTTGAGTAAATTTTGAGGTATCTTGCTGAAATTTGGTGTGTGGGTTCCTGGGTGCCCATCTCAGATCGCTCTTTATAATGAACGAAATCGGACTACAACCACGCCCACTTTTTCGAATTCGAAAATTTCGAAAAACCCAAAAAGTGCGATAATTCATTACCAAAGACGGATAAAGCGATGAAACTTGGTGGGTGCGTTGACCTTATGACGCAGAATAGAAAATTAGTAAAGGTTTGGACAATGGGCCTGGCACCTCCCTCTTTTAAAAGAAGGTAATTTAAAACGTTTGCAAGCTGTAATTTAGCAGTCGTTGTAGATATCATGATGAAATTCGGCTGAGAAAATTTCAAAATGGGCAAGGCTCCGCCCTTTTTCATTTAATTTGTCTAGAATACTTTTAATGTTAAAAATCGAACAAAAATTTACCAATCCTTGTGAAATTTGGTCGGAGCATAGATTCTATGACGATAGCTGTTTTATGTGAAAATGGACGAAATCGGTTGAAGCCACGCTCAGTTTTTATACACAGTCTACGGTCTGTTCTTCCGCTTGGACCTCAACATGATAACTTGAGCAAAAATAGATATATCTTTACTAAACTTAGTTCACGTACTTATCTAAACTCACTTTATCTTGGTATAAAAATTGCCGAAATCCGACTATAACCACGCCCACTTTTTCGATATCGATAATTAAGAAAAATGAAAAAAATGCCATAAATCTATATCAAATATGAAAAAACTTTAGAAAAAACTTTGTGAAATGGGTGCAACGCCTTCCATATTAATTAGAATAAAATTAAAAGTTTTGCAGGGCGAAATCAAAATTTTTGAAATCTTGGCAGGAATACTGTTCATTGTATTACATATATAAATAAATTAGCGATACCCGACAGATAATGTTCTGGGTCACCCTGGTCCACATTTGGTCGATATCTCGAAAACGCCTCCACACATACAACTAAGGGCCACTCCCTTTTAAAACCCTCATTAATATCTCTAATTTGATGCCCATTTTATGGCAATATCCCGAAATGGCGCCCACCTGAAAAACCCTGGCCCACTCCCTTTTAAAATACTCTTTAATATCTTCCATTTAAAACCTATGTCATGCAAACACTTTCCAGGGTTACCCTAGGTTCATTTTGCTTAATGGTGATTTTCCCTTATTTTGTCTCCAAAGCTCTCAGCTGAATATGTAATGTTCGGTTACACCCGAACTTAGCCTTCCTAATTTGTTTGCACATTTTTTGTCAATTTTTCGGTGTTTTTGCGGGATATATTAGTCGCAGAGAAAAACTAATACCGGTATCGTGTTCAGCGACCTCAAAAATATATAGTTATTTATTATCGGATTAATTTTTTATCATCAATTATCCCCGCCTTCTCTGCAAGGAAGCTCTAAAATGGAGTGAAAAACGGACACTAGCATCGGGTAAATTTTTGAGATTCGCCTTCAAACTCTGAGAAAAGAAGGTTTTTAGCATTCAGCATCAAAAATATAAAGATACCAGCAGACCAGGTAGACGTTGTTCTGCCCTAAATTTGACCTATCTGCATACATTTTAATAAGCTTTTCTATCAAACTCTGCCCTACCCCTCTACACTTTTTCCTAATCTTTTTATTCACTCCTCCCTCCGTCTTTTCTCTTCTCTCAAGTTTATCTCTTATTGTCAGTCCCAGAGGGTGGCATGTATTTTGGTCCAGTCCCATTCCGAGTCTCAGTCCCAGTCCCATTCCGAGTCTCAGTCTCAGTCCCAGTCCTAGCCCTAGTCCCAGTCCCAGTCCGTCTCTGGTATACTTCGCGGAAAAAAGCATCGTAAATACTATTATAGGCAAATTTTTATACGAAATTTCAGGCAAATCGAATAGGACGTATGTAAATAGGTATGTGGGTATTATTAATTCATATCTTTATTTCGGCTTCGCATGCATATTTATCAGTTTTGCCAGGTTGATGCGACTAAATCGAATATCACAATGAACTTTAGAGCTCCCAGCAACAGCTTTCATTTGATATCCATAACACACATTCTAGGGGTATCCGGGTCCATGTTTTGTCCTATATCTCGAGAGCCTAGTCACTCAGCGGTGTACAATTTACTCTGTATTATAGCACAAATAAATAGCTTCAATTTGATACCCATAATATAAAAACACATTCTAGGTGTATCCGGGTCCATGCTTTGGCCTATATCTCGAGACCGTAGTCACCCAGTGGTGTAAAACTTACGCTGTACTAAAGCATACATCAGCAGCTTCAATTTGATACCCATAATGTAACAACACATTCTATGTTTATCCGGGTCCACCTTTTGGGCTATATCTCGAGACCCTAGCCTCCCAGTTGTATGAAAATTATCCTGTATTATAGCACTCATCAACAGCTCTCATTTGATATCCATATTGTATAAACACATTCTAGGGGTACCCGGGTCCACCTTTTGGGCTATATCTCGAGACCCTAGCCTCCCAGTTGTATGAAAATTATCCTGTATTATAGCACTCATCAACAGCTCTCATTTGATATCCATATTGTATAAACACATTCTAGGGGTACCCGGGTCCACGTTTTGGCCTATATCTCGAGACCCTAGTCACCCAGGGGCATGAAAATTATCCTGTACTATAGTACTCATCAACAGCTTTCATTTGATATCCATATTGTATAAACACATTCTAGGGGTACCCCCTAGGGGTATCCACATTTTGATCTCAAGACCCTAGGCACGTAGCGGAAAAAAAGGTAGACGTTGGCCGATTCTCAGATCTGCCCAATATGCTCACAAAATTTCAGCCGTGGTTCAGCCGTTTCGGAGGAGTTCCGCCTCTAAAACCGTGACAGAAGAATTTTATATATTAGATGATGCAAAATCGGGTCAGTGTAATACATATGTACATACGTACACTGGCATATGTAACATGCATGCATATAGAAATCTCTTTAAAAACAAACATATATGCAAATCCACTATTTACAAGTCTATGAACAATGAAATGTTATCGTCTTTGTGCATTTTAAAACTCAAAATTGGTTTAAGTCTACCAGACGCAAATATCGACGTGCCTTTACAGATACATATATACACACTCGCATACCCTAAAAAAATTGGCTCATAACAACTATATTTTCACTTTTTCTTTGGATCTCTAAAAGTAATTCGAGTTTTCTTACTGTAAGGATCGGGCCACTATATATCTACAACACACAACCGATTTTTCAAAGAAAAGGTTTTTTGTCATATGTTTCTTAATTTATCAGATAAAAGCTCCAAATTTAGCCTGATATGTGCTTTCCCGTGTCTCTTCAAAAATAGGGAAAATCAACTTTACACCACCGCGGGCTTTTGAATGATCTTCGTCCTTTTGATAAATTTTATTGTTTTTTTTGGTACAAGCTATTTATTCTTATTGCAACAAATCTCTGTGAATAATGTTTATGAATTTGGTATCTTCCGTATATATAAAAAGGTGTCTGGATTTCGATACTAGCGAGCACCCAACACGAAGTTGTCCGTTGGAAGAGCACTGTTAGTGCGATTGACTCGAAATTGTTTCGAAATGGTCACATAATTCCAATAAAACTCAAGAAATATTCCTGACATGGGCGCAAAAAAGTACGATCTGGACCCAAAATATAATTGTAAGTTTTCCAAAAGGGCCCTAATATGTGCGTCAGAAACGCCATCTTCAGTGCTATTTTTCGTTTTGATCTGTTGTTGCCCTTTGCCATGCATTTATAGCTCGTAGGTACATGAGCAGGTATTGTTAAAATGAATGTTTGTGTATGTGTTGTGTGTTCATTCAGAAACATGGGTGGTTATACTGATGAATTTTCGTGGATAGCTGAGCTAGGTAGTACCTCAGCTATGATCAGACGTTGACCTTGATGAATTTTCGTCGATAACTAAAACAGGTAGTACCTCAGACGTTGGCATTTTTCTTGTACGTAAAGAACCTTGACTGTTTTCTTGGCGTTTATCTGGGTAACAATTATTTTCGACCTTGTGATTAGCTAAGTTAGACTCCGGTATGATGGTTCCAAGTTTTTTGTTGTAACCTTTAATGTGTGCTCTAAACCTCATTCTTACTTGTCGTCCTGTTTGTCCTATGTAACTGTGTTGGTATTCCCAGGTAAGATTGTATAAGCCATGGCTGCTAACCGGATGCCTTTGTTCTTATTTATAATGTTGTAATTCTAAAGAAAAAGTCTGCCAATTTATATGTTGCAATTCCAGTACTTTCTACAACTTGAATGGTAAAATCTCGGTAGTTTATACTAGATTATCTATTTTGGATCATTGTCATATCAAAGATAATAAATTAGCTAAACAAGTTTACGGTGGGCTTTGATTTGATCTACTTCATTTCCTGCAGGGCGTTAGTGTATAAATCTGCATTTGGATAAATAATTGCGAAGCAGGTCACCCGTTTGAAATCTAAACGCTTGTGTGTCGCGCTAAGAGCACTAGCTTGAAAATCGTAGACATGCTTAGGCTACTGCCTTTAGGCACCTTTATTTACCTCAGCTATTTGTTTTTGTTTCTTACTACCAAATTTTGAAAAGGCCTTCATGTCAAATGCTCTTTAAATTCATTTTTATTTGCGTAGGTGTTCGTACAAGTCAAACCACATTAAAAGTTTACATTTACTTTATATTGTAATATTATGCATTCGACTTTGAGCAAAGCAAACAAGATCTTACAAAATACGTTTATTTGAACTATTTATATTGGAGTGAAGTTGACAAAAAAATAAACAAGTTTAAATGTTATAATAATAAAAAAGTGAATTTTTAGTCACAGCAGCTGAAGACACTAAGACTCGATAAATTACATTTATCATAATAATTTGACATGAATGTTACTCCGAAGAGCTTTGTAACTACGCTCTGCTCCGTAATTTAAAGACCATATTTTTTGTATGTGTGTATTTTTTGCTCGGGTAAAAGTTAAGCCTAAATTTGAAACTACTACATACAGCAGCAAACAAAACAAGTAAGGAAGTCTAAGTTCGGGTGATACCGAACATTACATACCCAGCTGTATCTACACTTGAAATGCTGTTGTTGTTTGTTTTGTGTGCTTAATAGTCTTACAAGGCTGCGCAATAACATATATACATATGGTTCTATTCTGATCTAATTTTCTTTTAAAAGAAGCAAAAAGATACCGAGGCTAACACCAATGACCTTGATCGGGTAATAATGCAGTTTTCCTTCAGATATGGGGATTTCCCTACTGTTTATTTTAAAATAAAAATATAACAGAACAATAAAAATTCGATTAGTACAAAACTATTTTTCGCTAAGATTTAACTTATTATTTTTGCCTACGACCCTTTTTAAAGTCATTTACATAAAAGTTGGCGTGGTCCTTAATCAATCTTATCCATTTTTACTAGAATTATTTCCTGCTATAAGGAAAATATTTGTACCCAATTTTGTTACGATATGTAAATTTTTCTTCGAGTTATGGCTCCCGAAACATTGAAAATTGCTTAGACAAAAAGGGGCGGTGCCACAACCATTTTCAAAAATTTTAGTGTTTTCCAATTTAATGTTATAATTCAAATAAGAAAGTAAAATTCTGTTGATACAAAGCTCTTTTTCGCTAAGATATAGCTTATTATTTTCGCCTACGACCCTTTTAAAAATCTGCGTGGCCTTTAACCGATCTCGTCCATTTTTTCTCGAAATATTTCCTGTTATCGGGAAAATTTGTGTAACCAACGATCCGTTAATTTTTCTTCGAGTTATGGCTCCCGAAACATAGAAAATTGCATAGTCATAAAAACTTCGGTGCCACGCCCATTTTTTAAATTTGAAATTTTTCCTATTGTCATAAATCCATTTGGGAAATGAAATACTATTGAAATAAAGCTCTTTTTTGCAAATATATAGCTTATTTTATTCGTCCACGACCCCTTTAAACATCTTTTATATAAAAGTGGGCGTGGTTCTTAACCCATTTCGTTAATTTTTCTTCAAAGCATTTCTTATAGTAAAGGCAACCTCTCTGCCAAATTTTGTTACGATATGTTTAACAATTTTTGATTTATGATTAATAATATTTGCGAAATTGATTTTATCACAAGTGGGCGGTGCCACGCCCATTTCAAATTTTTTTTAATTATCAGTCCACACGTCAAATTTCAACATTCTAGGTGTATCATTTACAAAATAATCAGGTTTTTTGTTTTTTCAAAATGTTATATACATAAAAAGTGGGCGTGGTTATCATTCGATTTCGCCAGTGTTCAATACCAATCTATCCTGGGTCCAGGTAAGCTCGTGTACCAATTTTGGTGAAGATATCTCAATATTTACTCAAGATATCGTGTTAGCGGACAGACGGACGGACATGGCTCAATCAATTTTTTTTCGATACTGATGATTTTGATATATGGAAGTCTATATCTATCTCGATTACTCTATACCTGTACAACCAACCGTTATCCAATCAAAGTTATAATAATCTGTGTACAAGTACAGCGGGTATAAAAAAAGCTGTGACAGTTTAATCAAATTCTGTCAAATAAATTTTTCTATAATCTCTAAGACTCTTGCCTTGCCTCTCCTGATATATGGCTCGGAATCATACACTATGTCGACAAAAAAATTTACGCCCTAGAGTATTCAAAATTAAAAGTTTGACAAAAAAACAACTAAACTTCTATATTATAATCTACTAGCACACCCGGCAGACGTTGTTCTGCCCTGAATTTGGTCTATCTGCATATATTTTAATAAACTTTTTCCGTCTAACTCTGCCTCCCCCCTCTTCATTTTTTCTTAATCCCGTTGTTCACTCCGTCTTTTTGACTTCATCTATCTCCTTCGTCTCACTCTATCTCTTTCTCAGTCTCCTTCTCCTTCTCTCCTCTCTCTAGTTCTTCTCATTCTTCTTCATCCCTTATTGCCAATCTCAGAGGGTGGTATGTATTTTGTTCCGGGCCTATTCCGAGTCCCAGTCCCACTCCAAGTCTCAGTCCCAGTCTTAGTCCTAATCCCAGTCCCAGTCCGTCTTTGGTCTACTTCCCGGAAAAAAGGATCGTAAATACTAATATAGGCAAATTTATATACCCAATTTCTGGCAAATCGAATAGGACGTATGTAAATAGGTTTGTGGGTATTATTAATTCATGTCTTTATTTCGGCTTCGCATGCATAATTATTAGTTTTGCCAGGTTGATGCGACTAAACCGAATATCACAATGAAAATTACTTAAAAGCTCTCAGCAACAGCTTTCAGTTGATATCCAAAATACACACACATTCTAGGGGTATCCGCGTCCATGCTTTCGCCCATATCTCGAGACCCCAGCCACCAATAGGTATGGAAATTACCCTGTACTACAGCATTCATCAGTAGCTTCAATTTGATACCCATAATGTAAACACACTAGCTAGGCGTTCACGGGCCCACGTTTTGGCCTATATCTCGAGACCCTAGTCACCCAGGGGTACGAAAATTACCCTCTACTAAAGCACTCATCAACAGCTTTCATTTGATATCCATATTCTATAAACACATTCTAGGGGTACCCGGGTCCACGTTTTGACCTATATCTCGAGACCCTGTGCGTCGATCGCAACCAAATGTGCAGACCACCGCGTGAGGTATACGCAACTTGTGTGAAAGTTTGAACAAAATGGACCGGATAGTTTTTGATTCTATACGCCTCACACAAACGGACATTAATTTATATATATATATACTAGCAGACCAGGCGGACGTTGTTCTGCCCTAATTTAGCCTATCTGCATACATTTTAGTAAGCTTTTTCCGCCTAACTCTTCCCTCCCCCCATACCTCTTTACTTTTTCCGATCCTTTTATTCACTCATCCCTCCGTATTTTTCGCTTCATCTATCTCCATATTCGTCTCATTCTATTTCTTTCTCAGTCTCCTGCTCTCTTTTCTCTTCTCTCACGTTCTTCTCACTCTTCTTCATCCCTTATTGCCTGTTCCAGAGGGTGGTGGTCCCAGTCCTAGTCCGTCTCTGGTCTACTTTCCAGAAAAAAGGATCGTAAATACTAATATAGGCAAATTTATGTACCAAATTTCAGGCAAATCGAATAGGACGTATGTAAATATGTATGTGGGTATTATTAATTCATGTCCCTATTTCGGCTTCGCATGCATATTTATCAGATTTGCCAGGTTGAATGAATGAATGTAAGGCGCGATAACCTCCGAAGAGATCTTAGGCCGAGCTTCTCTTCCAATTTGCGTCGTGCTCCTTTTAATTTTTCCTACAAAATGGCCGGATGGGACCTACTTGTTTTATGCCTAATCCGAACGGCATCTGCAAGGCAGACGAGTTTTCACTGATAGCTTTTTATGGCGGAAATATACTCGGAGTACTAGCCAAACACTGCGGGGCGACCCCGCTTAAAAAAATGTTCTTCTAATTGAAAAACCTTGTTTCTAAAATTTTGGTGTTGCTTTGCCCGGGGCTTGAACCCAGGATCTTCGGTGTGACAGGCGGTGCACGCTACCATCACATCACGCGGACTAATTCGAATATCACAATGAAAATTACTTTAGAGCTCTCAGCAACAGTTTTCATTTCATATCCATATTACCCACACATTCTAGGGGTATCCGGGTCCATGTTTTGGCCTATATCTTGACATCTTAGTCACCAAGCGGTATAATATTATAACGAATTTACTGCAAATACTCTTATTTGCAACCTTCTGCTAAGTTCGAATCACTAAACTGTTGAATAAATAACTCCAATATTTAATAATGCAAAATGGCCTTTATTACAGTACTTCACAATAACACTACTATTTCACAACCAGTAGCTTGCATAAACGAAACTGATCATCGCGCCACTACTGTTGCTGCTTTTATACTGTGTGATTTCCTCGTTGCATCTTCTAGGTGCTTCCAGAATTTACTTAGTTACTGGTATATAATTATAACTACAGGTGCACGTGTGTAGCCTCTCCAAATGAACCACTTTTCTATTTCGTGGTTTCCCAGTTGTTTGTATGCGGTAGATGACATCACTGATCCTCTTCACAACTCTGTACGGGTCTTCCCAACTGCACCGATATTTGAACACCTTTCCGCCGGTGAAGTTTGTATAGCAGTACCAAATCTCCCTCCAAGAAACCTTCCGAATTAAAGTTCTTGTCCTGCCAGTGTTTCATCTTACTACTCATTACCCTGGGCGGCTCCCTCACACTCTGTTGTTTGGCCAATGAAGAACTACTTCGCAGAGCTTGATCTTGACGGATTGACTTTGTATCATAAGTATCGTCTTGACGTTTCACAACAGTAGTGAGCCCCGGCTTCAAACTACCTCGCATTATTTCTAGAAAATCCTTTCCTTCATTTTGGTGCGTCCGTTCGGGTTTGTCAATGCCAGTGTTTCTCTTGCAGGTATCTTTGATTTTGTTTTGTTTGGCCCATTCGTTCCATCAACTTTTACCTTTGACTTTTGTGGTTTTTGTCTAATCGCTTTCACCAGCACTCACTTACTGCTGAACCCTTGCTCAAAACTGAAATTAAGTGGCACATCCTTGTTCTTATACTGCATAAGCCTTCTATGCATATCGATCCTGATGTCATATTCAATTAAGAAATCCACTCCCAATATAACTTCATCAACAATCTCTGCCATAACGAATTTGTGTAGAACCATGACCTCCCCAATTAAGACTTCACATACCACTTCTCCTTGGACTTTGTTATACTCACCAGCAATCGTACGCAATCTTGCTCCAGGTAATGGCTTTACTCTCCTTTTGACCAAATCGGATCGGATTAAAGAATGAGATGCGCCCGCATCTACAGTCAGTACACGCTCCTTGCCATCCACATTTGCCATATGCTGGTGTATTTGTGAGCGACACTTCCCCAATTACAATTGCATACTTTTGGGATCATTTCAGATAAGATATCTGCATGTGTTTGTGCGTTGCTTCTCCGCTGCGTGTACGTACATATGTGTAGACATAATGATTGAGTCCTTTATGTAGATACATAATGATTGATTTATGGATGTGCATACAAGTCACTCTTAGCATCGCTTAGAGATAACAGTACCCCTTAGTTTTACTAATATTCGTAACACTGCCCTCCACCTAAATCTGATCCTTCCGATCAGACAAATCTATCGATCTAACAGCTGCTAGCCTCTCCAAATGAACCACCCTTCTATTTCGTGGTTTCCCAATTGTTTGTATGCGGTAGATGACATCACTGATCCTCTTCACAACTCTGTACGGGTCTTCCCAACTGCACCGATATTTGAACACCTTTCCGCCGGTGAACGTTGTATAGTAGTACCAAATCTCCCTCCAAGAAACCTTCCGAATTAAAGTTCTTGTACTGCCAGTGTTTCATCTTACTACTCATTACTCTGGGCGGCTCCCTCACCGTTGTTTGGCCAATGAAGAACTACTTCGCAGAGCTTGATCTTGACGGATTGACTTTGTATCTTCAGTATCGTCTTGACGTTTCACAACAGTAGTGAGCCCCGGCTTGAAACTACCTCGCATTATTTCTGGAAAATCCTTTCCTTCATTTTGGTGCGTCCGTTCGGGTTTGTCAATGCCAGTGTTTCTCTTGCAGGTATCTTTGATTTTGTTTTGTTTGGCCCATTCGTTCCATCAACTTTTACCTTTGACTTTTGTGGTTTTTGTCTAATCGCTTTCACCAGCACTCACTTACTGCTGAACCCTTGCTCAAAACTGAAATTTAGTGGCACATCCTTGTTCTTATACTGCATAATCCTTCTATGCATATCGATCCTGATGTCATAGTCAATTAAGAAATCCACTCCCAATATAACTTCATCAACAATCTCTGCCATAACGAATTTGTGTAGAACCATGACCTCCCCAATTAAGACTTCACATACCACTTCTCTTTGGACTTTGTTATACTCACCAGCAATCGTACGCAATCTTGCTCCAGGTAATGGCTTTACTCTCCTTTTGACCAAATCGGATCGGATTAAAGAATGGGATGCGCCCGTATCTACAGTCAGTACACGCTCCTTGCCATCCACATTTCCTTTGACGGTGAGACTGCTCGATTTCCTTCAGTTTGCGAGATAGGTATCACACGACATTGCATAGCTGGGCAAGTTCTCGATATTTACATTTGACTCGCTCTTTCTTATCTCCTCCAGCTTTGCGTTTACGACCAGCCAAGTTGGAACTACCATGACCGGTGCTGCAATGACCTGCAATGTGACTTGGGTTACCGCACTTGAAACACTTCATAACTCCGGCATTTTTTTGTTGTGCTTTTCAGTGCTTTCAAAATTGTGTCTACCCAATCTAGCCTTTTCACTTCCACGCGATGAACTTTGTACGTCAACATCCGACGCAAACTCCTGCAAAGTGTCATTCGCCTTTTGGTAACGGTTTTGCAACTCAATTTGATATATCTGTTTCCTATGCTCGCTTCCGTAACGTCTCTCTAGAGCACTCATCAATGTTTAATAGTTGTTTCGTTCGTACTCTGGAATTGTCTGTAAGATTTCAGTTGCAGTCCCTATCAATGCTACGAACAGTGCAGCAAATTTATCTTCAGCATTCCAGTTGTTCACTGACCTCGAAAGGAACAGAGCCGTCAAAAGATGGAGTTTTTACCTTCGGATTGCTCGCTGGAACAGCTGGGCGATTTTGTTGTAACTGTTGCATAAGACTTCAACGCTTCTATCTCGGCATCAATTTTGTCCTCGAGTTGTAAAATTTTTGCATTCTGCTCTTTCAGTTTCGCAAAGAGCTGCGATGATACCTGTTTCGAAATTTTTGTCGACATCCCAGATATACATGACTCTTGCGCTTCCAGTTGAGATGACATATATGTATTCTGTTCTTCCAATTGAGATGACATTTGCGACGCAATTTCTGAAATGCGTGCCTCCTGTGACTCCAGCTGAGATGCCATTGTCGATGTTTGTGCAGATATTGTGCTCGTCACTGTCTGCGGTGTTTCGTTTTTTTCTTCCATTTTTGTTGTTGTTTTGTCGCTATCATAATGAAAGACAAACTCCTCAGCATTGATTCCTTCAAATACCATAACTACACTTAGTCGTCTTTGTAGCAGGCATTTATTGCCAAAAGTGGCCAATCCACGGACTTCCAACTCCTCCTTCAGTTGCTGGATCATCAATTCACTCAACTTTGCCATGTCCAAGTTGTATTCGAAGTCTTCGGAATTTATTCAACAATTCCTCTTCTGACACCAATTGTAACGAATTTACTGCAAATCCTCTTATTTGCAACCTTCTGCTAAGTTTGAATCACTAAACTGTTGAATAAATAACTCCAATATTTAATAATGCAAAATGGCCTTTATTACAGTACTTCACAATAACACTACTATTTCACACACAACAGCTTGCTTAAACGAAACTGATCATCGCGCCTCTACTGTTGCTGCTTTTTTTACTGTGTGATTTCCTCGTTGGATCTTCTAGGCGCTTCCAGAATTTACTTAGTTACTGGTATATAATTATAACTAGAGATGTACGTGTGTTGCTCTCATATGCGCGTGTATTTGTGAGCGACACTTCCGCAATTACAATTGCATACTTTTGGTAGCATCTCAGGTAAGATATCTGCATGTGTTTGTGCGTTGCTTCTCCGCTACGTGTGCGTACATATGTGTAGACATAATGATTGATTCGTTTATATAGATACATAATTATTGATTTATGGATGTGCATACAAGTCACTCTTAGCATCGCTTAGAGATGACAGTACCCCTTAGTGTTGCTAATATTCATAACAATATATTACTCTGTACTAAAGCACTCATCAACAGCTTTCATTTTATATCCATATTATATAAACACATTCTAGGGGTACCCGGGTCCACGTTTGAACAAAATCGACCGACGCATCTCTTTAAACACCGACGACCAACTAACACATTTCTGCCTTTCCTTTTATATATGTATATAGATTTTTATTTTTCACACTTCACTATAATATTACAACGAAATGCGGATATTCGTTGCTTTTGAAATTCGGCTTAAAAATTGCACATGGAACAACTAAAGCCCTCTCAGAAACCCCGGGTCAGGGGGTGGGGGGTTTATTTTTTTTTCCTGAAATGAATTGGAATAGCTTTGCTCAACGGAACGGAATGACTGGATCATCAGAATATCACATTATCCACAACTAAGGAATATTGAAACATACTGCTGACGTCAGTGAGATGATTGAGGAAAACAAACAATATCATGAAGTTGCAGATGAGTTTCTGGGAGGCTTGTAACACCAATAGTCGGGAATATTTGTATACGGTCCCAAGACCCAACATTTATCTATGTAAACCAAGCGCTGAGGTAGGCTCATTAAGTTGGCGTAAAAGAGGTTGTACATCAACTATGCTTCAACAAATCGGAGCTTATAGATTTACCTGATGGCAAAAAAAACAACTTTGTTTTATCAGTACTTTATTTTAAACCAGTACTGATTTAAATTGATGTAATTAAATACACAGATTTTTTTCTTTCGCATTGCCTTCATCTTGCTCAAACTTAATGAATAAGGAATGCTTGAAGGAAATGTTTCCCTCCAAACTTACACCAAAAATTCTCTTTCGTTGTTGATTTTTCCGACAGGGTAAGAGTAAAAAGTATTTCGAAACAATTTTCCGTCATACTTTTTCAAATTTGGGAACAAACCGGTTTCGGCATTGTGCCATCTTCAATGTTCGCTGCCAGGGTTACCGTTTCTAAATGGTTAGTGCAACAAATCATACTTGAAATGCTCAATCACTTAGTACTTACGATTATTACGTAACAAGAAGGTTAAGGTAGGTGAACCGTCAATTGTTTATCATAAAGGTGTGTTATGACGGCAGCTTTAATAACTTCAACGGTCGTTAGTACGATATTGTTGTGCTACAAATCGGCAGATAAGCATGAAGTGACCTGTAGCAAGCATTATTTTTCAATATGTAGGGTCTCGTTGCATGAAATGTCTTTGAACAGTACCCTGGCAATGCATAAATTACCACCGCACCTGTTGCGGGGAAAAAGGCGACGAGCCCGCTTATAAGAGGTAGAATGAATCCATTCGCAAGGTCACGAGGCAGTCCAGCTGCAAAGACAACACAAGTGGGTCTAAATCTATAGGACAGGTGAACAGAAATAGCGAAGTATTGGCTTCTTCAAAAAGAACAGCCCCGGAAGCTGAAAGTCAGAGAGAGCATTAGCCTTCTGCAAAGTCAAAACACGGGTATAACGCCACAGGTACTTGAAGTATCTTAGAGGAAGATCAGCACTAGATCTTCCAAATAAACAAGCAGGCGGAATGTACATATGTTGAACATATAGCTGCAGGAAATATCCTGGGACGCACAGACAGAATTTATCTTTGGCTCGGGGAAAAAGTCACAAGAATAATATACTTAACATGCATGAAGTGGCCGAGATTGAAGGGGAACTCGAAAGCCTTAAACCGAAACGGCAATATGAAGACGTAGACGGCACGAGGAGGATTTCTGAGAGGCACAATCCGCCCTTTTGAACTTAGTGTGATCGATTGAAGCGTGTGATAGTAAACCTCATAAAAGCACAGTTGCTTCGTATGCAGAGTAGCTCTTTGAGACTCACGCGTGCACCCCTTCTTTATCTACAACATACAATCAACAATAGCAAAAGCAACATTAAAAAACAGCATCAATTCCATTCAAAACAAGCAATCGAATTTTATTCCAATTGCTTGCTGCAAATGACAAATATACAATTTGTAACTGTTAACTGATCTAGGCAGGTGAATAGGTGGGGGTGGTTAGTTCGCCAGCTGGGTGGAAGTTGCAACACGTCGCCTTTAGCAACTGGCGATATATCATTGGAGTGGGTTACGTGCATGCAAATCCAGTTATTTAGCATTCATAAAAACCAAATCGACACAGAGTAATAGAGCGAGCGATACATACAAAAGTAGCAACAATAACAATGGTAGTAGATTAGCGTAAATGCTGCATTTCACTTAACTGCTTGCAACAATGCAGCGACAAAGAGGTCCAATGCTGCTGGCACAACTGCATATGTTGCTTAACAATTACATTGCACAAACGGCAACAATTTGTTATTCGTTAAATGAAATCGACCACAATTTCGAGTGGCTTAATCGACTTCAAGCGGTGTGTGTCGCAAATTTGCAAAATGTTGTATGTATATAATATATTTATATCTTAATGCTAAATTTGCATGTATGTATTTCTAATAAAGAAAAAATAATGCATGTACATACATATATTCTATAGGTACTTATTTTATTGTGTTGTGAAATGGAAATTTAGTATTTTCAGCATGTGCCACACACACTCCATTTGTGTGCCAACAATCTAAAACTTTTTTGAATTTTAGAAAAAAAAAATTCAGGAATTGAAAGCATGGAATGAGAGAGGGGGAAATGCGGAGGAAAAAGTGTTGAACAAAAAAGAATTTTACCAGCAAGCAAACACACATTTGATTGACGTCTTTTACGATATCGCGAAGTGGCAACCTTGTAGGAATACAAAGACGTCAGGAGCGAGTCCTCAGTACCAAGTACTCGTGAAATTCGATATGTAAACATACAGGTATACGTCTATAAAAATTTATGTTTTAAAATTAACTGAACTCGCCCAGGGGTTGAATATAAACCACAACAATGATAACTTCATCAGAAAGAAATAAATTTGGGCTATTTGAGAAGAATTTCGTTTGGCTTTTATCGGTAACAACCGATACCGAGAGGTCATTATTTTAGATACACACTGTTGACATCATGAACAGGACCATAAATCCTCCGCAAAACATTTCTCTCAAATCATCTTATCGTTTCGCTACGCTATCTATTATTCCGAGCCATACAGCAGGACATATATGATGAGAGGCCTATTTTAGCGTGAATTCCGCTTGTTTCTGTTTCCATTTCACCATAGCCGGATGACGGAACTTATATTCCAACGTCGGGGAAGGTGGTGTCAGTTCAATCGTGTTCTCGTTATCTTGTTGCCAGGTTGACATTATCGCTTTTAAAGGTATTTGGCCTGTTCGTGAAACCTTCCGTCATCCGCTAAATACTATGGTAGAATTTCGGGCATTATTCCTTACAGTCAGCATCTGAAGCTCCGCGTAGGCATACCTTTCTACGGGTAGATTCCAAGCCGCTATGATCACGGAAATAAAACAAAAATGCGCAAAGCAGTCTTAGCAGGTTCAAAATATACATGCCTTAGACAAGGTGGTTTACGCCAACTGCTAGTCCTACATTAAGATCAAGTTAACTCTTCCCTCGTATTCTTCTTTCTTTAGCAGTGGAAGGACAAGCTGGTAAACGTTTTAGTTTCCCTTGGTGTTTCCAATTAACGCCAGTTAGTCCAACGGAGAAGCGACTGGAGCAAGTTGTTGGTAGGTCAAAAACCTTTAAACGATTAAGCTCCAATTGATTAAGTATGTAACAAATTGTGTGCAAGACGGAGTCTGGCACAGCAGGTCAGCACGGGCTTGCCTGCAACCGGAATATCTGCTTGATAAATGGATCATCACAGCCTCACCAACCTAGGCTATTTTTCTGCTATCAGACGCAATGAATTCAAGTAGAAATTTAGCTAGAGGCATACAAACAGAAAAATTTCTTTGTATGTATTAGATGTTACGGACATAAGTTTAGTGGAATCAGAACCGAGTTTTATATCAAAGAAGGACACAAGCGGCACATACTTAGTTTAGTATACGAAGGATGTATACTAAAAATAAACCAATATAACTTGTCACATAAAGCTTTCAGTCTAATTTACTTTTATATCTATCGACCCAGACCATTTCTACTGATAGAATTCCGCTAAAACTCTGCTTTTCCACAAACGGAGAAATCGGGATAAGATATACATATAAGCCAATCGAAAACTTCGACGTTTCAGTATCACAATAATATATCCGTATCATCCCTAGCCTGGGTAAATATGCGAGTTTAAGTATTTCAATGTGACTTGAAATGCTTTTTAAATTTATTGAGTGCAACCGTAATTGATGTAATCGCTGCAACTCTAAAGAATGACGGGAGGAAAAGAGTAAAATATTTCCTTGTTTTCTGTAAAGGACAAAACAAAACACAGCTAAGTAAATAAATGCAATCAAGGCATTGTACTTGCAACACACAATCCGGCCTAAAAGTGCAACAATGCCACATAATCAATGCATCAGCGAAAGTTGCTCAACGGAAGAGCGGTGTGGTTGTTTCCGTTGCAGTTGCAACAACGTCAAAAGAAAGGCATGATAAACAAAAATAAAAAACAAACAATGAAAATATCTAAATCCATATAACATATTTAAATGCTACAAAATAAAGGTTACCTACATTCAGCAAACGCTTATCAGGTGTGTGAATAGAAAATAAATTAACAAAATATAAGGAAAAATTAAATGTTGCCGGCAAGGCAGAAAATCACATGAACGAGTCACATACATAGTTGGTACATAGATATTCAAGCAACTTTTGTAATTAATTAAACAATCTTTATACGATTTGTAGTTCCCGGTAACCTAGAGCCCTCAAACTTCAAACATAGTCTAGCCCATATTAAGTTTTAAAATTTAGGAAAAACGATTTTTCTAGATGCCCTGTCCCATCGACATATTTAGGACTCATATTCACAGTATATGGAATCTCTCGATTTTTAAGTCACTTTTCTTTGAGCTAAACGCTGAAGATCAGAACATCGTAATAATACAACAAGCGCGGACCAAGATAATTAAATACTTCATAGGAGATTTGAAAGTTCGCGATCGGTTTTTAAATGAATACCCAGTGATCTAGGGACTTGACCGTTAAAACGCAGTTCAGAGTTCAATGGCAGTAATACATTTCGCAAGGTGTCGCGCGGATCGTAGATATTTTTCCAAATCGTACGGATCGAGGGAAATGTTGCAAATCAATTTAACTCCCAATGAGCTTTGTTTTGCTTTTATTTAATCGCATCGCTGCACATGGTTAATCTTTATTGTGATTGTTCGCCCCGGGAAAGGTCCGGGAGTGTGTTCCCTTTAATGAAGTTACCGGTTGTCAAAGCCTTGTAGTCGCTGAAGATGAAGGTGATACGTATGTGCTGTGAATCAAAATCGGTATATATTTCCAGCAAGATTGTAGTGCGCCCCTCATTCATATATCAGCCTGGCATTCATGACGCTATGATTCAAGTGACCTCTGGCTTATTTGACTGCAGCCTCGCAAATGAATAAATCATTATACAATGCAAACCGCCACCATTGATCATTTTGTGCTGGTACAGGTTTTATTTATGGGTCATTGCTGACTCATAAAGTTAGTTTTTTTTAATATCATTTCCGGTACAAATCCAGCAACGTTTATCTTAGAGGGTCTAAGCCCTTGTTGTAATTTTTTCGAATTATTACTTCCGACATACTGAGATGGGCTCAATTAAAATATATTTATGACCTGGTCCACTACCAGTAACTGACGTTTATTTGTGCTGAAATCAACATTTAATACTGAGCTCCGATACATATACCTAAAAAACATCAATTGTGAAAACATTTATCAATTTATCCTAAAATTTTTCTAAATTACGGTGGAAATTTTCATAGTCTTAAAACTTTTTTCTTTTAAATTTTTCATACCAAATCACGCAGTTCTGGTTGTACCACCTATTAATTCATGTCTCGAAATTTTGGCTGTCGAAAAAGGAGGCTACCACGCGAACTCGCACATTTCTTAAGGCGGCTTTATTTGACTGTGCAAAACTTTTATTCAAATATTCTTATCTTTCGCAAATGGACGCGGCACAACCGAATTTTCTCTCCATTTTTAAAACTTTTATATATATTACTAAATATATCTCTCGATTAGATTATGCCCGGCAATTTTTATTCGTTCTCTGCAAGTAACTATATATACATACATAGTTGGGTATAAACCAGACCTGTAAGGTACTGAGTACATACTTTTACTAGTACCAAATAAGTACAAGTATCAAATAAGTACAAGTACAAAAGTACTTCAAATCTAAGTACAAAGTATAAGTACTATAGTACTTTTACTTCGAATCCGAATGTAAAACTAGATCTACTTACGAAATACTTGCAAGTACACGAAAATACTCTTTCTGATAAAATGTGTCAGTTTAATTCATAAATGGAAAATCAAAATATGATTAAAATTCATATTAGAAAGCAACAAGAAGTAAAACAATATATTAAATAAGTATAAATTGTACAACAGCTAACAATATTAAAATAGTTTTCTATTTGCCTTCATTAGTACTAGCTTTTCAAACAAAAACTCCGTCATTGATTGCCTTCTAGGACTATAAGCAATGCCTGCTAGGCAAATAAACGCTCTACTGGGGCGGAGGAAGCTAAGGGCGTATTGAGTGATAGGTCCTTCATAAGAGGATAACTCTGAAGCATATTAAAATCTGTTGATGTACCATTAAAATACCTGTAAAACTCTCCTTCAACCATTTTGTCAAAGTTAGGCGATCTAAGGGTGCTGGTTCATCCGCTTTAAAACCGCTCAATACTTATCAAAGTATTTACAAGTACTCTACTTGTACTTCAACAATTCAAGTACAAGTACTTCGATACTTATACTTGTACTTATTTTTCGAAATACTGAGGTACTGATACTTGTACTTGTACTGGCACTTTTTCTTTACAGGTCTGGTATAAACATACATTATTTTTTATAAATTTTCTTAAATGGCATGCAATAGACAGATATTTGAGTCAAAACAAATAGTTACTCCAGTCAAAATGTGGCAGCTAAATATTTGACTCAAACAATCATTCGTTAGATGCTTGACTGGCTGCCAGATTGATAGACGTACGTATAACCTGCTGAACGAAAAAGGAAGAAAACGAGCAAACAAACTTTATGGATTTTGCCACCACTGACTCACATTTGCAGCAAATGGCGTGTGCCGAATTGATGTTGTGGCATGCCACAATCAGCATGACATGGCAACAATGTACTTGTGCAATTGCAAAGATTAACAATTTTCACACATAGATATAAACAAGAGCAAATATGTAAGTACGTAATATAAGAAATAGTAAACTCATAAATTTTCTTTGCACTTGTGTTAAAAAGATAAATAACGTAATCAACCTCAAATAATTCAAATTTGACACTAGTCGTATCATAGTGCTATTCGCCGGAACGCATACTAAAAAAAATTTAACTAAAATGGGAAGGTTATTACGTCGTACTCCTTTTGATTTTTATTAAAAATTGGCGAGCGGGAGCTACATGTTTTGTGCCGACTCCAAACGGTATCTGCAAGGCCGTTGAATTTTCACTGATAATCTTTTCATGGCAGAAATACACTCGGAGTGCTTGCCAAATCACTGCCGAGGGCGATCCCACTAAGTAAAACTCTTTTCTAATTGCTTTTCAATAACGTTATCCTAAATTTGCGATGTTTCTTTGACCAGGAGTTGAACCTACGACCTTCGGTGTGGTAAGCGGAGCACGCTACCAGCACACCACGGTGTGCGCCAACATATGTAGCCGTCGAAATAGCTGAATTTACACAAAACAAATTTGCTACATTTTGTAGCATTGTAAGCATGTATCTGTAAAAAAATAGCAATAGCCAGATTAAAAAACAACAAGGCCGCGGGCGCTGATGGATTGCCTATAGAGCAGGGATCGCCACCCCATAAGCGCTTTCACGCAATTGTTTTTGTAAAACGGTCAGGCATGCGCACCGCATAGGCAAGCGCACCACACATCCCCGCTCGCACGCATTCTAACCACTCGCCCACAACCGAATGTGTTCTGCTGTACCCATTAGAAACTAAACTGCTATAATTTCGTGTAAAATGGCTTTTGAAGTAATATTTTCGGGTATGTTTTTGGTTCACCTGTACGAAAACATTGAAGCTTTGTTTGATTTATTTAATAATTAAATTTTAAATTAAATTAAATTTTAATTCAACGCATTTTTGAATGCATTCAAGAAAACAATGCGATACGTTAATTTTGAAAGCTACCAAGTCCGACAGGGTTTGTGTACGTGCCAGCACCATTTCTGCTCGCTGACTGGTTGTCGCTAATTTTTTTAGAAAACAAAATGAAGAATAGCCATGCACTGACAAAAATTTATTTCGTTTCACTTGAACTAAAAAAATATTATGGAATATACATATTAGTGAGAAGTTTGAATACATGCATGCCTTGTTTCACCGTTATTAACCGGAAAAGTTAATTTAAGATTATCACTCATTTATCTAATACAATATAATAAATATTAGCCATGTTTTTAAACGGTTTTATTTAACTTGACTCTGTGTAGCGAACAGAACTTTGTAATCGAAATTTAAGTTACTTTCCGATAAGCTGCGTTATGTTATGTTATTTCAAAATGAAATTTTGATTGGCAGTTATTTTAAAAATTGTTTAAAATGTTAATATATTTAGTTTAAATTATAAATAAAATTTTATTAAATAGTATAGTTATTACTATATTTAGGGGGAGTAAATGTAGGAGTATCTACTTCAGTTAAATATCTTTATTTTTGTAAATTATTTTTAAATGAGTTTTTGACAGATTTGACAAAATAATTAAACCATTTAAATATTTCAGTGCAAGAAAATAAAACGATTTTTGAAATGGTGACCTCAATTGAAGGGTTTTTTAATAAAATAGTGAAGTGCTTATAGCTGATCTGAATATATGAAAACTTTATCACTTTCCTTCACATTCCTTCCCCGTTTTTTTTTTTTTACTTTATTAGTTTTTTTATTATTTTTCATCCTAACTTTAATCCTTCTTTCTTAAATACTATTAAATAAAAAAGATTTAAAAACAAAACAAAAAAAATTTTAAAAAATATACAAAAAATAAAAACAAGAAAATATAAAAGATTTAATAAAATGAATGAATCAGATTTTCTTTTATCAGAATTACCAATTTTTTATTTTGTTTCTAAAAAACAAAAAAAAAAAATAAAAAGCCTACAAGCATAAAAAAAAAATGTTTAAATATAAAAAAGAAATATAAAAAATTAAATATAAAAATAATAGGATGAAACTACCTTCTATCAGGATTACAAAATATATAATTTTCTTTCTAAATAAAATAATATAATTTTATAAAGTTTTTACAGTGTGCTTTTTACTACCTCCGTCCGTGGGTGTGGTCACGCTTCCATAAGAAACTTGTGGCGATCCCTGCTATAGAGCTATTCAAATACGGCGGCGATGAGTTGGTAAGGCACATGCATCAGCTTCTTTGTAAAATATGGTCGGACGAGTGCACGCCGACGATTGGAATCTAAGTGTTCTTTGCTGCGTCCACAAGAAAGGGTATCCTGCAAACTGCACCAACTTTCGCGGAATAAAGCTTCTTAATATCGCAGATAAGGGACTGTCAAGTGTATTGTGCGAAATATTTAAGCCCACCATGAATCGGCAGATTTCACAATGCGATTAATCTTGGAAAAAACCGCAAAAAAGAATTGACACACATCAATTCTTCGTCGATTTTAAAGCCGCCTTCGACAGAACGAAAAGGGCTGCCTATATGCTGCTATGTTTGAATTTGGCCTCCCCGCAAGACTTATACGGCTGTGCAAAATAATGTTGAGCAACACCATTAGCTCAGTCAGAATAGAGAAGGGCCTCTCCGAGCCTTTCGAAACTAAACGAGGATGACCCCTATCGTGAGATTTCTTTAATTTGATGCTGGCGAAAATTATGCTAGCTGCAGAACTTAAGCGATCTGGGACAATATTCTATAAAACTGGCGTATGTTGATGACATTGATATCATCGACCTGATTACCCGCGCCGTAAGTTTGCCTACTCCAAAATAGAAAAGGAAGAGGAAAATATGGATTTGATGGTGAATGAGGAAAAAACGAAGTTCCTGCTGTCATCGAACAACTCCCCCTGTGGGTTAGGGGTTAGAATATGCCCACGGTAGGTATACCGGTCGTAAAAGGCGACCATAATACCATGGGTACCCAATCCATGAGTAAGGTGTTTTACTCGAAAGGCAGCAGGGTGGACGCGGGTATCACCCTGTGGGACCCTAGGCAAGGTCTTTATAAAAACTGCTACCGCGGGAGCAGGAGAAGCCAGTGTGAGCTGATGCACGGCATCGAACGATGCTGTGTATTCAGGTCTCACCTCCTGTCCTGGGATGGCCCCCTTGTGGGAGCATCGCGGTGGCTGTGGTTTCAAATAGAGTTCACTTATAACACACGCTCTGAGTAGACTTGTTTTCCCTTGGGGCGTGCAAACCCAAGGGAATTCGGTCTCATGCTTGCCACGGCAATCCCAATTTCATTGAGAAACTGACCCTGAGGGGCAGATGATAGGTTGGTCACATCCCTTAATTTGTGGCAACCGGAGATGCCGGTTAAATAAGCTGCAAAACGATGACGAAAGATGGTGAAGGAACGCATGTCTATCGTCAGCCGAAAAACAATCTATAATTGTACGAGTGGGCCGGTGCTCATCTCGTCTTTTGAGATGTTTGAGGCTGCTTTAGACTGCGTAAGCGAATAGGAGGCGTTCGCTGTGTGGATGGCCACACCCAAATATGTGGCAAGATTTGACGTTGTCAAATCACTGCAGTGTGGCGGACTGCAATGCAAGGATGTTGCTGGGGCAGGTACTCGGTCACTTACAGGTCTGTGAGCGGAAAAGGTTGGACACATCCCTTAATTGTGGTAAGAGTTTATTTGGAGGCATAATGGAGCATAATTGTTGCGTAATTTAGTGAAAATTGGAGCGAAATTAGTAGCAAAAATGGAAGCCAATAGTAGCACAATATGGCACACAATGTCTGTCAACGTAGTGTGGCCTCAAGCGATGTCGAGGGGCATTGTTGAGGCGGGCACTCGGCACTCACAGGTCTGTGTGCGGAAAAGGTTGGTCACATCCCTTGATTTTAATTGTGATGGAGTTTTAAGACGGAGCATAATTTGATGCCAAGCTCACTCTGTTTGTCAACGTAGTGCGGCGCTTTAAGCAATATCTAAGCAAAACCAAGCTCCGTCGTAAACAATGTATTTATACATTGTTGTAACACTGCAGGACAGAAAAGGTTGGTCACATTCCTAAATTGCGACAAAAACACAATATCTCAATCTGGTTAACTTGTTAATCAGATATCGAGATATCAAAATCAATGAAAGAGGGATTCTGAGGCAAGCACGGAACTCGCGGTGGAGTTGCCGTGCAACCGGGTGCCATTACCCGAAAATGGAAGAGGAGGATGGATAGTCCTCCTCGGCCAAACCAAGGCTGGTTGACTTGAACACCCCAGCTCACCGATTGGTACCAACATGTTGGGCCGAAGATCAACGGACATTGATCTGTGTTTTACACCGGAGGTAGGTCTACGAAGACAGGGACTCCTGTAAGCACGCATTGTCTGTCTGTCATCGAACAACAACATTAGCTCTGAAATCTAGCGAAAAATCACTCTTGCCAATGCTACTTTGTACTAGGTAGGTAATTGAAAAGTAAAGTCCTCTCTCGGCAAATGAAACTCATGCTCAGCAAGTCACTTATCGTACCCGTCCTGCCATATTGTGCAGAAGCATTGACCATGACAACATCAGATGAATCGGCTCTGGGAGTGCTCAAGAGAAAAGCTCTTCAAAAGATTTACGGACCTCTTCGCGTTGGTGATGGCGAGTACCGAAGAAGATTTATTGATGAGCTGTACGAGCTTTACGCAGACATCAACCTAACGAATTAAAACGCAGCGGCTACGCTGGCTAGGCCATGTGAGGCGAATGAAAGATGACTTTCCGGCTAAGAAAATATTTTTATCTGTAAATGGAAATTGAAAGGCAGAAAAAATATTGATGATATAGATGTAGAAAAAAAACGACAAAGGAAGAGAAGTAAATGTGAAGAAGATGGACAAAAGGAGAGGAGAAATACAAAAAGCATAATGATTTGTTATCGACGAAATTTGGTCGAGTTATCCATTTCTTTCTGACGAGTTATCAGTTTATTATCGTTGTGCTTTCGACGAGCACCGATAACAAAGGCTATCGATGAGTTAAAGATATATTTCATCGTCAACCTATCGGTTTGATATCAATTTATAATTGAAAATCTGTGGATTAGTTATCGAATAGTTTTCGAAATTTATCTAAAAACTAGAGTAGTTATCACAAGGTTATTTTTTTTATAGGGGAGCTACAAATATACGCGTTATCGATTTTTTATGAAAAATTATCTATTTGTTTCCAAAAGTTAAGAAATATCGAAGAGCTTTCATATAATCAAGTAGTTGTGGAAAAGCCTTCGACTTGCTATCACCTTCTTATAGATTTGTTATCAATAAGATATCGATTTGCTTTTTTTTTGTTCTATTCATCTTCTTCCTATCACTCAAACTCTTACTCCAACATTCCCTCCCTGCCATTTATCCTTCTCCACCTGTAGTAATTGAAACTACGTTTTTATTTTATAATAAAAATTTAAATTATATTCTTTAAAACGCCTAAATGTATGCGTCAATATATTTTTTTTATTTTTTTACAATCATGAATATTTTTGAAAATTGAAAATCAATATTGAAACTTAAAATATTGATAATAAATTTAAAAATTAAAAAGTTCAAAGTAACTAAAATACAAAGTTAAATAAAGATAATAAGAACCCTACACTTTACAATCATGAATATTTTTGAAAATTGAAAATCAATATTGAAACTTAAAATACTGATAATAAATTTAAAAATTAAAAAGTTCAAAGTAACTAAAATACAAAGTTAAATAAAGATAATAAGAACCCTACACCACCCACCACCCTTTATTTCTTCTACATCATATATGGAGAATACTTTCTCCTTTGATTGAAGGGACATGTCTAGGTGGCATGCCTTCCTTCCTTTATACATAACGCACCCAGTGCCTCATTATTTCATCTAAAATTTTAAAAAATAATTCTATAAAAAATGTTTAAACACAAACTGCAAAAATTACCTTAATGGAATTAGAAATAAATCGAATAATGATACTAACATGTTTAAGTAACTTAAAAACAAATATACTAAAAAACAAAACAAAAACAAGTAAAGGTGTCTAAGTTCGGGTGAAACCGAACTTTATATACTCAGCGTGAGCTTCAGTTGTTCATTTCATTTCAGATAAAATACTTTTCTACATAACACGAGCACCGCCCATTTAAAAAAAAATTTCTCCCCATTTCCTCTTACAATAAAACTTGATAAGTGAAATATCCTTGATTCAAAACTACTTTTTGCTAAGTTATAACTTATTATTCTAGTCTACGACCGCTTTAAACTTGTTTTATATCTAAGTTTCCCTGATCTTCAACCGATCCCGTCCATTTTTCCTGCTATAGGGAAAATTTGTGTACACAATTTTATTACGATCCGTTAATTTTTCTTCGAGTTATGGCTCCCGAAACATAGAAAATTGCTTAGTCATACAAGCGGCGGTGCCACGCCTATTTTTTAAAATTTGAAGTTTTTCCTATTTATTGTTATAAATTCAATTGGGAAATGAAATACCATTGATATAAAGCTCTTTGTTGCAAAGATATAGCTTTATGTATATTGGAACGATTTTCCGTCATCCCTTGTCAAATTTGGTTTTGAGACAAACCGGTTTCGGCGTTGTGCCATCATCAGTGTCGTTTTTCGTTCTGAACTGTTGTTTTCACTTGTCCTGTATTTATAGTGGCTGACTGGGTTAGGTAAAAATCCGTAATTTTAGTCGTTTGACCTTTTTGTGGGTTTCTTGTTTTGGTGTGTTAATTGTTTTGTGTTTATTTGTTGTTGTGTGTTTGTCTGTTTTACCTTTGTGTTTACTTCGTTTCTTGTAAACAAGTTTTAAAGGCTCGAATATTGTGTCAGAAATTGTGTTTATCTGTTCGTTTATTATTATACCGTCGAATATTTTCTGTTTGTAGATTTCCATGTTTTGGAGTACGTTGAGACGTCGGCCTTTTGCTTGTATATGAAGAACCCTAACTGTTTTATTGATGTTTGCTGGTGAACATTCATTCTCGACCATGTGATTCGCGAAGTTAGACTCTGGTATAATGTTTGGATTCCGTATTTTTTTGTTGTAATCTCTAATATGATGATGGCACAACGCCGAAACCGAAATTTGACAAGGGATGACGGAAAATCGTTCCAATATACATAATTTATCCACCCTGTTGGAAAATCAACAAAACAAGATAAGTCTTTTTTTATTCGTCCACGACCCTTTTAAAAATCTTTTATATAAAAGTGGGCGTGGTCCTTAACCGATTTCGTTAATTTTTCTTCAAAGCATTCCTTATAGTAAAGGCAACCACAGTGCCGAATTTTGTTACGATATGTTTAAAGATTTTTGATTTATGATTAATAATATTTTGTAAAGTTGATTTTATCAGAAGTGGGCGGTGCCACGACCATTTTAAAAAATGTTTCCAAATTTTTATCAAGAATCTCAATATCAGTCCACGTGTCGAATTTCAACATTCTAGGTGTATTATTTACTAAATTATCAGGTTATTTTGTTTTCCAAAATTTTATATATATAAAAAGTGGGAGTGGTTTTCATCCGTTTTCGTTCATTTTCAATACCAATCTATCCTGGGTCCAGATAAGCTAGTGTACGAAATTTAGTGAAATATCTCAATATTTACTCAAGTTATCGTGCTGACGGACGGACGGAAATGGCTCAATCAAATTTTTTTTCGATACTGATGATTTTGATATATGGAAGTTTATATCTATCTCGATTCCTTTATACCTGTACAACCAACCGCTATCCAATCAAAGTTAATATACTCTGTGTGCAAAGCACGCTGAGTATAAAAATAGACCTCGCCTACGGCCATTCTGTCAATTCGATTTGTTTTGTTCACGTCATTTACACCTTTTTCGATGCACAGAGCTGGTTTTGCTTTTATTTTCAATTTACTCTTTCGATTGTTTTGTTTCAAGTTATAATTTTCACATAATTTATATTAAACATCACATTTAAATCGGATTATTTTAAATATTCAGCTGCCCAATCTATTTCGTACACCCTTGAAATATGTATAAAGATTAAAATTTATCTTAGTTTGCCACAAGTTTTTTTTTTATAATTGGATATAATAAAAGCGGTTGAGTTATGTAGTTTAAATTTCTGTTATAGTTGATGAGAGATTCCATAGCGCTTTATTTAAGAAGGTCATACTTATCACAGGTCATCACTTAATTGTCAAGCTGATGACGAATTCCTTCACGCCTAATACATCTAAGATAATGCCCCTGCAGTGTAATTGCGAGAAACTGCTTTTATCGAAGGGTAGATATACTGCAAGGAGGTGTCATCCACGTATCGGTTGTTTTGAAATTTATAGCCTTAAAAGTGTTTCATGAGATGTTTGCTCTGGGTTTCACTAGATTGCTCTATTTCCTTTTAACAACCCAGCGAGTTAGGGGCCTAGAATATATGCGCGGCAGGTATGCCTGTCGTAAAAGGCGACTACAACACCAAATTGTTTCGAGGTGGTGCCAGCACAATATATAGCTTGTCCAAACCAATTGTCAACCTCACCTACCCGTGGCAAATACTTTTTCTTTAATCGCCGAGGCTCTGGCGACCCCAAGTTCCTCATGGATATAGAGGGTAGGAGAGCGGGATCGCCTTTCATGTGGTCATGCTAAATCCTTCCCGAGATGGTCGGGCTAGTGCTTTGATGATGCTTGTTACCGGAAAGTACCGGATCTGCATCCGGCAAAGGACCCTCAACATCGATAACACTCCCCAAGGCCAAGGGGAGTGTCCATATCGCTACAACAACAACAAAATTTCCTTTTTTACAGCTGATAAACGGACCTATTATCTACTTTATAATGTAAAACGATAACTTTTCTGTAATCTAGAACTTATTCATCTGTATATTTTTAGCCGTTCTGCTTATTAATTAAAAGTACTCACTTACTTTAAAACTATGAAGTGATGGTAGCGTTCTCCGCCTACCACACCGAAGATCTTGGGTTCACGCCATGGGCAAAGCAACGGTAAAATTTTAGAAACACGTCTTTTCAATTAGAAAGACATTTTTCTAAGCGGGGTCGCCACTCAACAGTGTTTGGCAAGCACTCCGAATGTATTTCTGCCATGAAAAACTTCTGAGTGAAGACTAATCTGCCTCTAGATGCCATTCAAAGTCGACATTAAAATTTGTTGGTCCCGTCGCACCAATTTGCAGGAAAATCTAAAAGGTCCACTCAAATTGAAAGAGAAGCTCGACCTAAAATCTCTTCAGAGATTTCCACTACTTCTTCATTCAATAATCAACTAGATGCCCACTGCAGGAAAACCACCGTATCTGGTCTATATGGTAGCTCTAATAAATGCACAAGCGCATAAATAAAATAAAATGAAAAAAAATTTTGATTTTTGAAATTTGACATTCAAATTTAGGTTGAAAAGTATGCTCATTAAAATTCTAAATTTTCTATTTTGCAATGCCTTGCCGACAGTTTCCATTGCTTTAGGTTTTTTCTCTATTTAGGTAAAAATTTAGGTCAACTCACACCCAACCTAAACTTTTTACAAAATTATTTTATTGTAGTCAAAAATGAATAATTATTTTGTTCCGTTGTCATTTTTGTGTGTACAAAAATACCTAAATACCACTATAATGAGGCATATAAAATGGGCTTGGCATATGGGATGTTCCATCGTCACGGGTGTGATAATTGTATGCAATATTTCATCTTTCTTCAAGCATTTTGATAAAACAAGCTGGATATTTCAAGTTCTAATAGATAGGTTGAGACCTTTGATATTGGGTCAGAACTATTATTTAAAAAAAACTCACAATATCTTAGTATATAAGCAAATTATAACAAGTTTTATAATTGTCACGTGTGGAACAAACAAAAAAAACAAGTAAGGAAGGCTAAGTTCGGGTGTGACCGAACATTACATACTCAGTTGAGAGCTATGGAGACAAAATAAGGAAAATCACCATGTAGGAAAATGAACCTAGGGTAACCCTGGAATGTGGTTGTATGACATGTGTATCAAATGGAAGGTATTAAAGAGTATTTTAAGAGAGAGTAGGCCATAGATCTATGGATGGACGCCATTTAGGGATGTCGCCATAAAGGTGGACCAGGGCTGACTCTAGAATTTGTTTGTACGATATGGGTATCAAATGAAAGGTGGTAATGAGTATTTTAAAAGGGAATGGGCTTTAGTTCTATAGGTGAACGCCTTTTCGCGAAATGCCATAAAGGTGGACCAGGGGGACTCTAGAATATGTTTGTACGATATGGGTATCAAATGAAATGTGTTAATGAGTATTTTCAAAGGGAGTGATCATTAGTTCCATAGGTGGACGCCGTCTCGAGATATCGCCATAAAGGTGAACCAGGGGCGACTCCAGAATGTGTTTGTACGATATGGGAATCAAATGAAAGGTGTTACTGGGCATTTTAAGAGGGAGTGGGCATTAGGTCTATAGGTGGACGCCTTTTCGAGATGTCGCCATTAGGGTGGGACAGGGGTGACTCTAGAATGTGTTTGTACGATATGGGTATCAAACGAAAGGTGTTACTGAGCACTTTAAGAGGGTGTGGGCATTAGGTCTATAGGTGGACGCCTTTTCGAGATATCGCCATTAGGGTGGGCCAGGGGTGACTGTAGAATGTTTGTACGATATGGGTATCAAACGAAGGGTGTTACAGAGCATTTTAAGAGGGAGTGCGCATTAGGTCTATAAGTGGACGCCTTTTCGAGATATCGCCATTAGGGTGGGCCAGGGTGACTCTAGAATGTGTTTGTACGATATGGGTATCAAATGAAAGGTGGTAATGAGTGTTTTAAAAGGGGGTAATCCTTAGTTCTATAGGTGGACGCCTTTTCGAGATATCGCCATAAAGGTGGACCAAGGGTGACTCTAGAATGTTTGTACGATATGGGTATCAAACGAAAGGTGTTACTGAGCATTTTAAGAGGGAGAGGGCATTAGGTCTATAGGTGGACACCTTTTCGAGATATCGCCATTAGGGTGGACCAGGGGTGACTCTAGAATGTTTGTACGATATGGGTATCAAACCAAAGGTGTCTTTGAGCATTTTAGGAGGGAGTGGGCATTAGGTCTATAGGTGGACGCCTTTTCGAGATATCGCCATTAGGGTGGGCCAGGGGTGACTCTAGAATGTTTGTACGATATGGGTATCAAACGAAAGGTGTTACTGAGCATTTTAAGAGGGAGTGGGCATTAGGTCTATAGGTGGACGCCTTTTTGAGATATCGCCATTAGGGTGGGCCAGGGGTGACTCTAGAATGTTTGTACGATATGGGTAAATAACGAAAGGTGTTACTGAGCATTTTAAGAGGGAGTGGGCATTAGGTCTATAGGTGGACGCCTTTTCGAGATATCGCCATTAGGGTGGGCCAGGGGTGACTCTAGAATGTGTTTGTACGCTATGGATATCAAATTAAAGGTATTAATGAAGGTTTTAAAAGCGAGTGGCCCTTAGATGTATATGTGAAGGCGTTTTCGCGATATCGACCAAAATGTGGACCAGGTGATCCAGAAAATCATCTGTCGGGTACTGCTAATTTATTCATATATGCAATACCACTAACAGTATTCCTGCCAAGATTCCAAATGCTGTTGATTTCGCCTTGTAGAACTTTTTCATTTTCTTCTACTTAATATGGTAGGAGTCACACCCATTTTACAAAGTTTTTTCCAAAGTTATATTTTGCGTCAATAAACCAATCCAATTACCATGTTTCATCCCTTTTTTCGCATTTGGTATAGAATTATGGCATTTTTTTCATTTTTCGTAATTTTCGATATCGATAAAGTGGGATGGGTATGGTCGGATTTCGGCCATTTTTTATACCAATATAAAGTGAGTTCAGATAAGTGCGTGGACTAAGTTTAGTAAAGATATATTGGTTTTTGCTCAATTTATTGCGTTAACGGCCGAGAGGAAGGCCAGACGGTGGACTGTGTATAAAAACTGGACGTGTCTTCCACCGATTTCGCCCATTTTCACAGAAAACAGTTACCGTCATAGAGTCTATGCCTCTACCAAATTTAAGAAGGATTGGTAAATTTTTGTTCGACTTATGGCATTAAAAGTATTCAAGACAAACTAAATAAAAATGGGCGGAGCCACGCCCATTTTGAAATTTTATTTTTGTATTTTGTTGCATCATATCATTACTGGAGTTGAATTCTGACTTAATATACTTATATACAGTAAAGATATTAAATTTTTTGTTAAAATTTGAATTAAAAAAAATTTTTTTAAAAAGTGGGCGTGTTCTTCATCCAATTTTGCTAATTTTTATTTAGCACATATATAGTAATAGTGGTGACGTTCCAGTCAAATTTCATTATGATATCTTCAACGACTGCCAAATTACAGCTTGCAAAACTTTTAAATTACCTTCTTGTAAAAGTGGGCGGTGCCACGCCCACTGTCCAAAATCTTACTAATTTTCTATTCTGCGTCATAACGTCAACCCATCTACCAAGTTTCACCGCTTTAGCCGCCTTTGGCAATGAATTATCGCATTTGTTCGGTTTTTCGAAATTTTCGATATCGAAAAAGTGGGCGTGGTTATAGTCCGATATCGTTCATTTTAAATAGCGATCTGAGATGAATGCCCAGGAATCTACATATCAAATTTCATCAAGATACCTCAAAATTTACTCAAGTTATCGTGTTAACGGACAGACGGACGGACGGACGGACGGACATGGCTCAATCAAATTTTTTTTCGATACTGATGATTTTGATATATGGAAGTCTATATCTATCTCGATTCCTTTATACCTGTACAACCAACCGTTATCCAATCAAAGTTAATATACTCTGTGAGCTCTGCTCAACTGAGTATAAAAAAAACTATGCAAATGGTTCAATTCATAGGCTAAATAAATTTAAGCTACTAAGAATTTTATGAATTTTAACTCTCTAAGGGATATGAAAAAACCTACTTCGTAGATGTCATATTTTTATTAAAACTTCTACTGGACGTAATTATTTGATATCTTTATTAGAATTATGAGGCATATTAGCAGTGCCTACTCATTTCTAACAATTGTTTCTGCGTACTTGTCACTGGTGGGACACACCTTTTACTTACTTAATTACTTAATTGGCGCTTAACCGTTTAAACGGTTATGGCCGTCGAAGAAGGCGCGCCAGTCGTTTCTTCTCTCTGCCAACTGGCGCCAATTGGTCACACTCATATATGTGATACTTCTATATTGCAATGTGTTTTGAATTCGAAATCAAAACAAGACAGCCTATAAAATGTTTGTGATTGCAGCAGCAGGCATATGAGAAGTTATTGGAAACGCAAATAACTGATCATATAACGACACATAATTTGCTATCGGACGTTCAGTCGGGATTCAGAAGAGGGCACAGCTGTGCGTCGTCCGTATTAAAGATTCTTGAAGATATACGTCCAGCCTATGACAACAATGAACTCACTGTGTTAGTACTACTGGATTTCTCCAAAGCTTTTGATACGGTTGATGTCAAAATACTTCTTTTCAAGCGCGAAGCCAGCTATAATGTCAGCCCTTTTGCAATCAAGTTATTGCGAAGTTATCTCTGCGAGCGATTTCAACAAGTTCAATGTGATAGCCAAGTCTCTAGTCTAAAACCAATCAAATCTGGTGTTCCACAGGGATCGATCCTAGGCCCAATATTGTTTACACTCTTCATCAATGACGTAGTTACTTGTTGCCACAATGCCTCCATACATTTATATGCAGACGATACCCAATTATACATGTCTCGACCTATCGGTCTTTCCGAAGACTTATTTGCTAGACTGAATGAAGATTTAAGACGTATAGCAAACTGGGCTAACCTAAATAAACTATCTCTCAATGCAGCTAAATCTAAGGCGATTGCGTTAGCAAATACATCAAATGACGTAAACAACCTTCCTGTTATTATTCTCAATGGAGATAAAATAATTTTTCATGATGTGGTAACTAATTTAGTTAATTTATTAAGGAGTATTACATATATGGTCACACCAAGAGAGAGTCAATTGTTTTACACCTGGTCCTTCCAGCCGGGTGGGGCCGTCCTCTACCTCTGCTTCCATAGGCGGGTTCCAATAGAAACGCTATCTTGGCCGGAGCGTCATCTTTCATTCGCATAACATCAACAATTCGCTGGACTATGTTAATGTCTGCGTATACCTCTTACAGCTCATCGTTAAATCTTCTTCGGTACTCGCCATCGCCAACGCGTAAAGGTCCATACATCTTTCGAAGAACTTTTTTCTCGAATACTCGCAGAAGCGCTTCATCTGATGTTGTCATTGTCAATGCTTCTTCACCACATAGCATTGATGAATAATTCTTTAACAGCTTCGAAGAGGTCAAAACTGTATTTTTGGATATACATATTTGATATGAGTTCCTAATATTGCATAACAAATATGAAATAAGAGAACAACTTACAAAATTTAGAATTACAACCTTCGACTTTTCGAACAGTGACAAACGGTGGGATAAAGCTAGTACTGTTAGATAAATCTAATAACAAGAATATAGGGCTTATATAAAATGGTATTTAAGTCAATGGTTTGTTAAACATAGATGAGTTACGGTATTTATTTTTCTTATTAATCGCTCAAATAGTAAATCATAAATTGTTTGACAGCTTTTTCAAAGCAAGCCTTTTCAACTTAATTGAAATAGCTAAATCAGCCCTTTACTTTAAGAGAAAAAAGGTGTAAAAAACTCGATTAAAGATTAAATTTAATATCTTTCTATTGATTAAACGTTTTTACAACACGGTCTCCAGTTTTATAAAAAAAATGATCTCCGCACCTAGGTTCACTTTCTCATGGAACCTCCCATATGTTGCATTTGCAGTATTCTTTGAATTGTTTTAATGTTATTTTTATAAAATTAGCTGTAATGTTTTTTATAACATTGACATTTAATTGATTTGAAGAGCAAATCATTTTTTATATATCAGCATCGTATCGTTAATGAAGGTGTTTCAGATAACAATAAAGAATTATCTTTAAGCATATGTTTGTAGGTATGTACTTTAGCGTGTTTAAAATTTTGATATTATTGCAAGGCTTGGTGACATCGGTGACCAATTATCTCAATATATCGATTCGTGTTGAAGATGAGACATATGTGACCAAGTATGTGTTTTTTACAATATCTAAGTCACGCCTGCATTCAGAGTAGAGAAAAGAAAAATCACCAGTCTTGATACATCAAAAGAGTTTCAAGATATCCGTCAATATAACAAGTAATTTAGTGTTCTTCTTTCTAAATAATAAAGCCCAAAATTGCCTTTAATACCATGGTTTAGTATACTTTTAAAATTCTATGTAGAGTCCGAATCTGCTAAGAACGATATTGAAAATAATTACTAAGCACAAATTGGCACACCCTATAGCAGATATATATATTTAATTTTATGCCTTTTGTCATCAACAAATCCATTTCGTTCAGTAAGGTTCAGTTGGCTTCGATGCATGAATAGCATTTATTCAAGTCAACTCATTATTTCTTAACGACTGACCTTACATTGCTTACAGGTGTTATTTAACGCATCTTTTGTTATGTATTTATTTATCTTTATAATCTTTTAATTAATTTACGCTGTTATGTATGCAACTAAAATCCGTTTCTCATTTATTTTTTTTTTGTTTTCTTCAAATTTTTCTTCATTTAGCTGCACCCGTATTTATTACAGAATTATTTATTGATTTGCTCATTATGTAGAACGTAGACAAAATTTACAAGTTTTCGGGTAAATTAAATCAATTTTTACTGTCTTTGAATTGAGGCGCATTATTTTTTGTCCGAAAGTTTCTATACAAAATTGGGTAATCTTGCAATCCATTTTTGAGTAGCTTCCCATAGAGCAACTTGAACTTTGAAACATACTGCAGAACCCCGGGGGCAATGCAACATCCGGTAAAACTTTCCGCTAAGCGGCACTGTGAATGTAGTACTCGTCCAAATGTGAAAGTTTTGTGTTGGGGTTTCAAATAACTTCCCGATAACCCAAAAAACTTAAACTTTGAATAGAGAAAATACAATATATAGGAAAAAAACTACTCAATATAGCTGGGATCGAGATATTTAGCAAATACATTTTAGCTAGGGAGTCTTGAAACCTTACACATAGTTCAGGATACCGTAAAATTGTAAAAAAAATGAGAACATTATTCAACAAGATGACGCACGGGTCGACAAATTTACAAAATTATTACTAGGCCCAGAATTTTAAGAAGAATTTTAGGAATTCAGGGTAAAAGTTTAGAACAGCGTTCAACTGCCGATTGTTAATACGTGTCCAATAATATCGTGAGAGGTGTGAAAATAAGCGTTTTTATCTCAGTATTAACAATGCAAAGGCGGAAAATTTTCAGTGGTTCAAAAGATATTAACAAAATCCGGGAAATGACCCAAGGCCCCTCCGAAACCGCAGGTGGGATCCATATTATTTTTTCTGCATTGGCGGCTTAATTGCCTAATTCAACTGATGTTACACAGAGATACAATTTTCTTTTTCCGTTTTCGGGTTATTTTTGTTACGCGTCGTTTGACACCTCTCCCGACATTTGGACACGTATTAACAATCGGCTGCTGTAATAGACTTTTACAAAGTTCAGTAACAGTTTAATACATATGACACTTAATTTCGCTAGGTGTCGCACGAATCTAGATATCTTGGAAGATTTTACAGATCGGATAAGATCTTGCGATAAATATTTAAGAGACTCCCCATTAAGCTACAAATTACGAACCCACTGACAAGGAATTCAGTGAAGGGAAAATTTAGAAATTTCGTACCAAACGGTGATAATAAATGGAGAAAAAATTCCAGTAGGTGGCGCACCGGTCGGAACAATACAAAAAAACTATATGATGTTTGGAATCATTTCATAGAATTTTATGTAATTTCACGGAAAGCTGAAGGCCTGAAGTTTGAAAGAGAACTGCAATATCTACTGCAAAAAGAGCTATATCTTGAAATTTTAACAATAGCTATTGAAACTAGCTTATCAAAAACAGAAATATAAAGGAAGAGTGCTATTTATCGACGTTCAGTATTATCATTACGAAGTTTCCAATCAGATAGACCTTAAGTAACTGCTCACCTAACTTTGTATAGTAGAACTTTACATACATAGTAAATACACACACTCAAAAGTTGTTTTCAGAATGACTTAACGTCTTTCTGGAATCAGAGTGAGAGCGGAGTTAGATGATTTTAAAGTGGTGTTTGAAGATTTAGCGCCGATATAGCGAACATCCTTCCTCTATCACACAAGAGGCCGTAAAATAGCCAAATACATACGCCAGTTACCACTTCTTTAATTTCATTTTGACGGGTAAACTTATTTGCCTACAGTTTCACAAAATCCACACATTCAAATTATAACTTTAAGATAATTGTGTGCACTTTGTACTAGGTTGAATTCGGGATAACTTAAAGACGGTTTTGGGATAATATCGGAAACATTTGGGGACTATTTCCAGGATATTTTCAGAACAAATCAAAGAATTTTTCTGCATGATTTCTTGATTACTTAGGGCTCTTATTAAGATAATTACATGACTATTTCGGAAAAAATTTAAGGCTATTTCGAGATGATGCTCGTGATAATTTCTCTAAAAATTCAGAAAATTGTAAAAAAATTAGATCCAACGATTGAAATCGAAGCATTCAGAAAAATAAAGACAACATCCCCAAGAGAAATGAAATTCGTGGTGATTTACACCTTATGTATTGCAAGAGGACGTGCTTGCAGTGGTCCATTTCTCCAAGGTCAACGCCCTGTTGCCACATACAGTTATTTTTTTATACCAAAATACGGTTCAATAAGGGACCAAAAGATATTTTGAGCAACTGCCCCTCAAAAAAAAACAAAAACAAAGAGGACAATCACGCAAAGCTACAGTTACCATCTCTACCTCACAATGTTAAAAAAATCAGTTGAAAATACTGCGAGAAACCAGAATTAGAAATATTACCGTCCCTTTACGAAATAGTTTTGCGCTAGTTCGGATCTAGTGCGGATAGATGCAGGGTCGTTATTTAGCCAATCTTGCAAATCATTAATTCACATCAACTATAGAAAGTGATATTATTGAAGTACTGAAAACGTCTTCTATTATTTTCTCTTAACTGTCATTGCGGCATTTTATGACACACAAATGTGATGAAATCTGATCATCTAGGAATTAAAGGAAATTTAATTACCACCTGATGAGTGGAACTCATATTTTCACTACTCTACATTTTTCATATCTCCTTCAACACTACCGTAGCCGACACGTTGGCGTGGATTTTTAATGATAAATACTTAGAGAAGATGCTAATCCAAATTCTTTATTATTAAACCTGCCAAGAATTATAGTTGTCCCTTCGGAATTCAGATACATGTTTCTTCATTTATGCCAAAATAGTTGTCTTTGAGGTCTACACTAACAGAAACACAAAATTGCCATTAAAATCTCTCTCTCAGAAGGAAGTTTTTTCTCACAATCGCATTCAAAGTTGCTAACAACAGGTTACAGCTAAGGATGCAATGACTCGAGGAAATCTAGGCAAATATTCTGTTCCAACTTGAGTAGTGCTGCTTTTAATGTTTTTAATTTTTAATGACACAATTTGTCAAGCCTTATTGAACAAAATCTTCCTTAAAAAATAAAAATTCCTTATTATCTCATTTTTGCTTTGTTGAATGCCTAACAAAGAAATGTGACCAGCAAACCAAATCTAAACACAAAGTGCCATTTTTTTTTTTTTGTACAAGTGAACCGTAGTGGCAAATGTGATTGGAAGTTTGTATGCAAATAGTTTCCAAGAAAAGGATTCTTCTTGTGGTTACTTGAATTAATACAACTGAGAAACGTTGAATTTTAATTTCGCTTCCGCATTTTTATAATCATAAAATGCGACTGCGGATTGCTAGTTTTAATTTCTAGCAAATAGCTCGGTTAAGTGCGTATTGCAATTTTCAAGATATTGCTTTTCTTAAAGTGCCGAACGTTCGTTTTAAGCTAAAATTGGAAAATTAAAGCACTCAGCAGTTAAAACATATGAAATTTAAAACATAAACTCTCAGAGGATAGAAGGAAACATGAAAAGTATTTCGCTTAATTAGTGGATATCTCGCAATACAATGGAATAAAAGTAAAGTTGTATAAAGCTTGAAGAACATGGTGCAATAGTTAAGTAGTGATATAAGGAGCTGCATATTTTCCGATATGTCCGAATTAAATTTTATAACAAACCCTCCGGAAACACTACTAAAAAATAAAAACCTGGCGCAATTTTTCTCCGAAGAGATTTCAGGCTGAGCTTCTCTTCCAATTTGCGTCGTACTTTTTTTAATTTTCCCTACAAATTAGCGGAATGGGACCTATATGTTTTACTCCGAATCCGAAGCTTCTCATGGCAGAAATACACTCGGAATGTTTGGTAATGCACTGCCGAGGGCGACGCCGCTTAGAAAAACGTTTTTCTAATTGAAAAGACCTGATTCTAAATTTTTGGATTTCCTTTGCCCAGGACTTGAACCTGCTGTGTGGCAGGCGGAGCACGCTGCCACCGTACCACAGTGGCAGCCTTTACTACTACTTTTCCATAATTGGGAAGATAATATCCACACTATTAGAGACCAAGCTAAAGTTATGACAAGACGACAAACTCTTAAGCAAATCCAAGAGCTAAGGTTAAGGTCAACACAATACAATTGAACCAGGGTTCTTCAAAACTGAAACTGTGACTGTGTTAGTTAGAGTATTATGATCGTAAATGTAGTGGTTGAGTCGTTCATCAACGAGCAATTGAGCAAGGTGAACGCACACATTGTTTGCTGAAACTCGATGAATTGTTCGTATATATGCTATGAAAATGTTATTTTATATTATGTGTGTGTGTATGTTTTATAGACATCCAAAGTTTACAACCGATCATCATAAAATTTCGTGGTAGGTTCACTTGGTCGCCCGGTCCTTTTCTGACTATACAAAGTAGCCAAAGTGCAAAGAGAAATTTCAATTTGTTGGAAGTCCGAGTCTATTTTGCTCAAACCATTGATAATTGAGTTTATGTACCCTATATATTAATCTGCATAGAATTTTGGAAAAGTGGGCGGTGCCACGCCTACAGGTATGGGTATGTGTATGAGTCATTTATATCCGTTTTGAGCCTCGTAGATGATCGCACGATAACACGGTGATACAAAATACATATGTTGTGCAAAAAAATGAAAGAGCAAGTATTTTTCTTATTATAAATAAAAATAAATGTGTGAATGTGTGAAAGTACTCAACCGATCTTTACAAAAAATTTCACAATTTACGTTCACGTGGTCACCCGGTACTTTTCTGCCTATATACCTGTCAGCCACGTAATTAAATTCGCTTTACTCCCGTACTATTTGAAGCACGTATCCAATATTTGCTTAGAAGTTCCAAATATCAAAAAAATTAAATGGTATAGGTAGAGGGAGTAGAAATTCAAATTAGGATCAAGGGTAAAAGTGGAGGTAGGAATGAGTGGGAGTAGAACAAACACTTTAAACTCGCTATATTTGTTTGGTATATATTTTACGTTTATGAGGTTATTTAGGTGGGAGAGGTAGAATAAGAGAAAGTGGGATTAAGGAGTGAGAGTATGAATGAAACACAAAATTTAATTATAAATGCCTCCGTAATTTTTTGAAGCGGGTATTCAAAATTTGGTATATATGTACATTGCGTTGGGTCGATTTGTATGGACGAAAGTTAACCTATATCGCGCCATCGATTTTTCGATACGATTTGGGCTCAGGAAAAAAAGTTCCACTACGCATACCCAAAAAAATAATTTTTGCGCCTGCGAAATTTTTTTTTTTTTTTTACTTTTTGCGACTTTGATTTTTAAGGTTTTTTTATTGGAAAAAATTTCATTTCATTGTAAAAATTTCATGTATAACATGTGCGACCCAAAAACGTTGGCGATAAAAGTATACATATGAAAATACATATTGTGACGAATATTATCAACACTAAGGGATACTATCATATCTAAGGCAATACTAAGCTGTGACTCGTATGCACATCAACAAATCAATCATTATGTCTGCCCATATGTCCATGCGAGCAGCGGAGAAGAGACGCAGAAAAACATGCATATATCTTATCTGAGATGCTCCCAAAAATGGGCAATTATCTGTGGAAGTGTCACTCACATATACACGCGCATATGAGAAGCTATACACGTGCATCTGTAGTTATAATTTTATAGCAGTAACTAAGTAAATTCTGGAAGGGCCTAGAAGAATGCGAACGAGAAATCAAAGAGTTTAAAAGGCAGCAACCATAGAGGAACGACAATCATTTTGATTTAAGCAAGCTATCAGTTGCGAAGTATAAGTGTCATTGGAAGTACTTTAATAAAGACCATTTTTGCATTATTCAATATTGGATTTATTCAACAGTTTAGTGATTCGAACATGGTTGCAGATAAGCGGAATTGCACTAAATTCGTTACAATATGAAAATTTTTTAGTAGGTCATGAAAAAAACCTTAAAAATCAAAGTCGAAAAAAAGTCAAAAAAATTAAATTTCGCAGGCTCGAAAATTAATTTTTTGGGTATGCGTAGTTTGGGTATGCGTCCATACAATTCGACCCGCCCTAATATACATACTTTCATATATGAAGTAATTTAGATGGGGGAGATAGAGAGTGAAAGAGGAAGTAAGAGTGGTAATGGGAATGAGAGTGGAAGTCGAAGCGGGAATGGGCTTGGGAGTAAGAGGGAGAAAGGAGTGGAGATAAAGGCAATAAGGTAAGAATAGGAATAAGAAGAAGAAATGGAAGAGAAAGTAGTTTAGTTGTAGTCTATTCGATTATATAAAGAGGGAATGGAAGTTGGCTTTTCAAATATAGGACAGGACAACGTCTGCCGGGTACGTTGGTATAAAATATAATGCTAACATTGATAAGTTTATGTTATCCGCTTGAGTTTTTGTTTGCAAAATATGTAATTTCGAAATGCTTAAATAAACAATAGTCCCCTTTGATTGTTGTTGTTGTTGTAACGAAGGTTTTGGGGAGTGTTATGGATGTCGATGGTCTATTTCCGGTTATAAATCGGGTACATTCCGGTTATAAACACCATTAAGGCACTGGCTCGACTATCTCGGCAACGATTTAGTATGACCACATTCAACCTTCTAGGCTATAACCCCACCCATCAGCATCGAAAAAGATTTCGGTTGAGATATATTTACTAAGTTTTGTATGTTGGTATTGGAAATGGCCGGAATCGAAAAATAACCAAGGCATCTTGGATTGGAACTTGGTCGGCGGCTATCTTTCAAATATCAGTAATTGTCTGATATAACAGGATTGCGGGCTTAAAATTCCTATACAACACAACACATCTGTTGCCCTCTGTATATTCTGAGTAATATAAGCTAACAAATGAACTCACAGATGATTCATGACGACTTTATTTGTTTAGCTTATAAATCTTAATTACTTAATTAGTCGTTGAGTAACCTGGGAAAGAGAGAAAGACAATGCTCTTTACTTACTTCCGATGTACCACAAATGGTATGTTAAGCCACCGCACTTTAAGCTGATGCCGCTTCAATTAAGTTAATCTTATTCCCATTTCAATGGGATTTCGTATTAAAACTTTAAAACAACAAACTAGCAAAATACAGTAAGAAACAGTTTTCTTAATGAACTAGAATATAATCGAAAGAGATGATAGATTTAGATTCGGTTAAAAAGAACTATCGAAAAAAGATTATTTTAAAGTACATATAGTCAGTTTTAAAGCTGTTAGCTTAATATCTTGTTGGTGATTTGCACTGGCGTCGAAACGCGTAGAAGGATAGGCAAACAATTAGAATTTCTTTCCTATATATATCGGCCTTAAACTCCAAATCGAAAAAAAATCAAAACATCGGCCCGAGTGAAGAATATTCGCAATAAGTTCGGGGATCTGTCAAACGAAGTTCTGGCAATCGTAGTGAAAAATGCCATATAAGGGGGCTAACAAGACGGCGACCAACTGGCTGCTGCAGTCTTACTAGATTGAAAAAATTATAGCAGATTAAATCTCTTCAAAAATAAAGTAATTCAAAATAAACCAAAAGAAGTGAGATAGAGACAAAAAGCAAATATTTAGGAATACATATAGGAGCATAAAAATGAATAGAAATTGGAATAATGATTGAACTAATCGTAAGAGTAGAAGAGCAAAATCAAAGCGTGTGGGAATAGCAATTGGATAAGAAGTAAATATACCCCCAGCGGGTTAGGGGTTAGAATATACCCGCGGTAGGTATGCCTGTCGTAAGAGGCGACTAAAATACCAAATAGATTCAAAGGGTTGCGTAGCGCAGCCATTTCAGGTTGCCAGCGCAATATACAGCTTCTCCAAGCCCAATTGTCAACCTCACCTATCCGTGGCGATTCCTGTTTCAATAGCAGCCGAAGCTCTGGCGACCCCGCACACCTCATGAATCTAGGGGGTAGGATGGCGTTATGGCCTAGAAGGTCGCATGTGGTCATAGCAAATCGTTCCCGAGATGGTGGGGCTTGGTACCGGAACGTACCAGATCTGCATCCGGCCAAGGACCATCAACATCGATAACACTCCACAAGGCCTTCGGGAAGTGTCCTTATTGCTACAACAACAACAACAACAACAACACCAAGTAAATATAACGTACAATAAGAAATAAAAACGAAGACGAGAATCGAGAAGATCAAGAAAAGTGGAAGTCGACGAACGGGAAGAGATCTAGGAGGAAAAGAAAAAAAGTATAGAGACAAATTATAATACTAAAAAGAAACAAAAACAAGTAAAAATGTCTAAGTTCGGGTATAACCGAACATCATATACTCAACTTGAGCTTCAATTGTACATTTCATTTCAGTTAAATGACATTTCTACATAACACGTGGCACCGCCCTAGAGCTGGATTCGAATCGATTTTTTCAAGAATCGATTTTTTCGATTCGATTCTAGAAAAAAATCGATTTAATCGATTAAATCGAACCAAACAAAGTTTATTTAAATTTTGCTTATTCTTTGTAACAATGTACTTGCTTACGTACTTAACCATTTTACATGATTTTTCCCGACAAATAAAGCTGGACAGTTTCTCTCTCGTTTCGTCGCCAGCCGACTAAATGAGAAGCATGAAGGAATGCCACATGGGTCTTTACTTGATCCTTTCATCGGAGTTAGATAATTAGTATAGTTTTTACCGAAATGTTATACTTTTTGTGCTTTTTTAAATCTTTTCTTTCAAAATGTAGGGAAACCAACCTTGGGAACATTAACCAATACACTTTCTTCTTTAATACTTATTGTTACAATATGTATAATGTTCTCGCTTCGCTTACGGCATTAGAATCGATCTATGTTCAGCGTCATATAAAAAGGAAGTATTTATTGCATACATAAGGTAACATGTTCTCAGTATTCGTTTACAGCTTTTTAACCAATGAGGTATACGGAACTTTCAGCTGACAACATACGGCAATTTGTGTCATGGTTTGCTCAGTTTCAGTTAAAAACTTTTGGAAGTATTTTCTTAGCTTATTGAAAATAAAATAGAATAAGGAATTTAATTGACGAAATTTCATAAAAATTGCCACTTCTGTTTTCGTGTTTGCTGCTGTCTATATCATAAAAAGTATTGATTTTATATATTTATTAAAAGTGTGTTTCTTGTTACTCGTTAAGGCAAAACGTACGGAGGATCCAAGCATTGTGCAAAAGATCTGAAGCCGTTATATTCGACAAACCTAAAGGGTTGCATATCTGTGGCAATCATTCTAACCAAAACACAATCCAGTTGTTTTTTCGCTCATCTACAGACTGAGACTTCCTTATGTTGTTGTTATTAGGTTCAAAAAAGGATTCTATAAGAGCTCTTGATGAAGACATTTCCATCAACGTTGGATGTGAACACTACAAGTGATTTAACAAATTGGTTGTATTTCCACCTGTTTTGCATTTTTTTCCGTACGGTTTGCATTTCGCAGAATGGCGCTGCACTTCACTAAAATACTTCCAAACAACAGATCTGAGAATCTTTGGATTACTTATAATAAGATTGAATTCCCCTTCAGTCACTTTCAATTGGCTTACTAGAATCTAAAACTGTGGTATTAGTTTCGTACTGAATACAAAATCATACCACAAAATAGATAAACACATGTTCAATATATTGCTTACCTCTCCCTCGAAGACACCAACACAATAAAGCTAAATTTATAAAAACAAAAATTACAGAATATGTATTTCCACAAGCATCCGTAAAGTAGATAGTCATGAAAACTTTGATGCCTAAAGAATCGAACGATTTAATAAAAAAAACTCGATTCTACATTTCTAAAAAAAATATCGATTAAATCGATTAAGAATCAAATAGAAATCCAGCTCTATACCGCCCGTTTAAAAAAAAAATGGCTCCCCATTTCCTCTTACAATAAAACATGATAAGTTAAATATCATTGATTCAAAACTATTTTTTGCTAAGTTATAGCTTATTATTCTAGTCTACCATTTTAGTCCATTTTTACCAGAAATATTTTCTACTATAGGGAAAATTTGTGTACCCAATTTTATTACGATACGTTAATTTTTCTTTGATTTATGGCTACAGAAACATAGAAAATTGCTTAGTCATAAAAGGGGCGGTGCCACGCCCATTTTTTCAAATTTGAAATGTTTCCTATTTATTGTTATAATTACACTTGGGAAATGAAATACCATTGATATAAAGCCCTTTTTTGCAAGGATATAGCTTATTTTATTCGTCCACAACCCTTTTAAAAATATTTTATATAAAAGTGGGCGTGGTCCTTAACTGATTTCGTTAATTTTTCTTCAAAGCATTCCTTATAGTAAAGGCAACTACTCTGCGGAATTTTTTTACGACATGTTTAACGATTTTTGATTTATGATCAATAATATTTGTAAAATTGATTTTATCACAAGTGGGCGGTGCCACGCCCATTTTAAAAATTGTTTGCAAATTTTTATCAAAAGTCCCAATATCAGTCTACACGTCAAATTTCAATATTCTAGGTGTATTATTTAGTAAATAATCAGGTTTTTTGTGTTTTCTAAAATGTTATATATACAAAAAGTGGGCGTGGTTATCATCCCATTTCGCTCATTCTCAACACCAATCTATTCTGGGTCCAGATAAGCTCGTGTACCACATTTTGTGAAAATATCTCAATATTTACTCAAGTTATCGCGTTAACGGACAGACGGACGGACTTACGGACGGACGGATGTACATGGCTCAATCAAATTTTCTTTCGACACTGATGATTTTGATATATGGAAGTCTATATCTATCTCGATTCCTTTATACCTGTAAAACCAACCGTTATCCAATCAAAGTTAATATACTCTATGTGCAAAGCACGCTGAGTATAAAAAAAAAACAAAAAAAAGGAAAAAAATAAAAATTAAAAGAAATAAAAGAAAAAGGGAACAGTGAAATAGAAAAAAATGGAGAGGGAGAAAAATTTTCAGAAACAGGTATATTGAGAGCAAAATAACAGCGAGTACAATTTTCTGGTATGTTTAAGCAAGTAAATTTTCTGGTTGTACAACGTCTGCCGCTCCTGTCCGTCCGTCAAAATTACGCTTTCCATATAAAGATATTTTTGAATCTCCTCGGAGCTATATCGCGTTTTGATTTTTTTTCTTCACTAACTATGAAACGAATATAGTTTCTAATTCTTTTAAATTAGCAAGACAGGCTCAAATTTCTTTATAAAATTTTTTTGTTATTGATATTAGGGAAACAATTCAAAATTAAAACAGACATCAAACAAACTGATCAAGCGATTGAAAATTTAATCCAACAGCGTTTTTGGTCACCGATTATGTTGCAACATTACCGCGGCATATTCATAAGCCTTCGTTGCCATTTTTCTTTCAACCAAAGTGTGATATTTTACTTCGAGTTAGAGTTACGACTTTTGTTATTTTTATACCTACAGCATCGCTTTCAGAAAAGTCGAGGATACCAAAGACGCTTCAAATGCAGTGGAAGATACACCTTTTTATAGAAAAGTTTGGGAGCTACTCAAAAGTTATTCGAGTCTTGTAGCCGAAATTTGTATGCTAGTCTTTAATATATAAAGAGCTATATCTACTATCTGTAAAAATTTTTTAAATCTTTTTTTTTCGAAGCACCCATTATTTTCAGTTTGGCTTACGCTCATCTTGCGAATTGTCTGCTACAAATCCCTATTAAAAATAAATATAAATAAATATGAGGCGCGATAACCTCCGAAGAGATTTTAGGCCGAATTTCTCTTCCAATTTGCGTCGTGCTCCTTTTAATTTTTTTCTACAAATTGGTGGGACAGGACCTACTTGTTTTATGCTGAATCCGAACGGCATCTGTAAGGCAGACGAGTTTTCACTGAGAGCTTTTCATGGCAGAAATACACTCGGAGTGCTTGCCAAACACTACCAAGGGACGACCACGTTTCTTCTAATTGAAAAAACTTCTATCTAAAATTTTGATGTTGCTTTTCCCGGGGCCTGTACTCAGGATCCTGGGTATGGATGGCGGAGCACGCCACCATCACACCACGGCGGCCGCCACCTATTGCCGTCGATATATTCCGCCAATAAAATATTTACGTTCAATTTTAATCTTTTTTTTTTTCTTTATTGTGCCTCAATTCTTATTTGGAGTTTTTTTTCGTATTTGCTAAAAGTTGTAGATTGTTGTTCAACTAATTCGGATGTCTGTTGGAAGCTGCAAGTGGGTCTTCAATTTTAATTCTACAATTGTAGTTGGCTCTTGTTTTTATTTGCGCCAACTATTTTCTGCCTGGCAATTAATTGTCCTTCGAGGTCAGTGTTGCTACTGTCTATTGTGTTTACTTCTCTCATGAACGAGGGTAAGATGATAAGAAGAAATCTTTTGCTGAGAATTTTGAATATATCAACCAGGCGGTTTAATTTCATTAAATCATTTTATATCAACCAAGCATTGATTATTAAACATCCTATATTTCAACATCAATTTTAATAGTGTACTCTTGCCATTATACGATATGCCGTCTCCGATTGCGGATTTTAATTCTCGAAATATTTATCGAATTTCCATCTTCATCCCTTCACAATATTAACGGAAATTGTATAGAGCCAAAAGGCAGGCATATTTCAAACATTCTAAGAAAACTATCATTACGACTATGAATCAAAATAAATCGCTTGTCAAGTTGCTGGCCGTATATGAGAACAAACTTCAGTAGTGCTAGCCACGATGTTCACCAGCTGACACCCTATCGGTATTTAGATTTATTTAGATTTAGATTTATTTATTTATTAAGTCTACGGTTTAGAAACCTTACAGACTAAAACGCACAGAGGTTATTAATTATATTGAAACTAGTACATACAAAGTTTTTCTTTAAATTCATTGCGATTTACAAATATATCTAAATTTATTTCTCTACATAACAAATTAAATTCCGATAGCAGTCTAATAATTGGTTCATTTTGAGCATACCTGGTTTTGCAGAGGTCAATAGCAAATAAATCATGATGTCGTAAGTTTCTGGCTGGAACATTGATAGCAACATCAAAATCCGGAACTATGAGGAACACTATCAACAGTCGCTTTTTCCACCTGTTTCTACCAGCAGAATGGGGGGGGGGGGGGGGGGGGGGGGCGCCCTCTTCCTCTGCTTTCATAGGTGGGTTCAGAAAAAATACTTTCTTAGTCGGAGCATCATCTTTATTTCGCATAACATGACCCAGCCAGCACAACCGTTGTGTTTCAATTCGATGTACGATATAGATGTATGTGTAAAGCTCGTACAGCTTATCATTAAATCTTCTTTGGTACTCGCCGTCCAAAACTATTCTCTCGAGCACTCTCGAACTCACTTTATCTGATGTTGTTATGGTCCACGCTTCTGTATCATATAGCAAAACGGGCACGATAAGGGACTTCGTTTGCCGAGAGAAGCCTTTAGTTGCCTACTCAGTCCAAAGTAGCATTTATTGGCAAGTAGTATTCGTCGCTGAATTCCAAAGCTTTTTGCTTGTATTAATGCTGGTTTCTAAATAAATGAAGTCTTTTGCTATTGCGGAATTATGACTACCAACAGTGGCGTGGTTTCCAAGGCGCAAATGCGCTGATTCTTTGCTAAATAACAGCAGGTACTTCGTTTTGAAAATGATAAAAAACACGAAAATAAAACAAAAATATTAATTAGTATGTGAAAAACAGTGTGGGTCAATGGCATTTTCATTATACAAAAGAAAGTTCATTTCAGCTCGACAATGAGCTCACCTCATTGCTTTCGCCATAGATTACGTTTAACAAAAAAATTCTTTATACATCTGTAATACTTTGCTCCAATTTGTCCTTCCAATCGGTTTCCGTTTTTCTGTTTGTACCAACTTGCATCGATGTTAGACGGTCAACGTATGACAATATCAACAACACACGAAGGGAAGTTGATTTACGACTCACACAATAACACTTAATTCCGCTGCAGCACTGAATTTGTGTTCGTTTGAAGCAACGGTGTGCTTTATTCTTAAATATTTCAGAACTGAATGAGCTAATTTTTGATGTGATGTTATGCCCTTATGAAAACTAGGCTTTTTTTTGGTATCGCCCATTCAATCATACATTGTTGTGTGGGTGTAAGATTGGGGGTCTAACATATCTTCTTATTTGCATAGAAACTGATTTCGAATTGATTGGTGTTGTGTGGAGTTCAAAAATATTTCGATAATTTATGGAGAAAACTAGCCCATTTCGAGCTGTTGCCTGACATACCAATACAGAATATGTTTTTATATGAAGAATGGAAAGTACATATGGAAGTCTTTCGTGGAGCGATAATGGGATGTTTCTCTACTGACTTATACTATACATTTTGCACACGCTGGAGTAAGTAAACGTCCCTCTTTGTTTGGAATTTGTCTGTCTTATCACAATTACTTGACTTAATACATGTGATAACTTCCTATTCGTTTTTGTATTTAAGCAGGAAAGTCTTAATATAAATTAACCTCTAGAAATTGGGTCAAACTCGCCAATTGATGTGAGTGCAACATATTTGTAATGCCTATTTCGCTTGTTGATACTGCCAAAGTAAAGAACCGTTCATGGTTAGCATACCTACGTCCGCACCAGGGTCGTGCGCATAGCGGGGCGGGGGGGGGGGTGCTTACTATGAGCTTCCAAATGTTCAAAGCCTCCAAAGACAATTTCTGCGAACGCTCCTGGTCCGTACGTACAATGAACATATCTGATAGATACTAAATATGGATTAAAGAGAACATAATCAACTAAATATTTCGAGGCAAATTAAAACAAAATATTTTCAATTTCCAAATGAATACATAGCTTTTTGTTTTTATGCTTCCAGATGTGTGTGCATATCGATTGCTTTGTATTTCATTCATTCATTCTTTTTCTTCATTAGAACAACGCTCTCTGTACCCTGAGCAGTTTTTATTTCTATACACAAACCTTACTCCAGGCGTGCCCAAATAAATTCAAATTTAGTTATTAACTTTAACAAATTTATCTTAAGCGACCCCCGGACATGAAATGCTTGTATAATGTATTGTATGATTATGCACATTCAACAGTAAAATAGAAAAACTCTTAGAATTTGAGAATTCCCCCAAAAACTTTTCCGTAGTGAACGTCGCACAGCAGGTGATTTGGTAATATGAACGTTTCGTCCATTCATTATTCTTCAAAACCACATTCATTCACATCACTTCTTTGCTTCGTAATGAACTTATAAGAACAAAAGCAGCATTCATTTCAAACGCTAACTTGCCCTTTCTTTAACGCCCTTGTACCTCATGGTCTGTAGGTCAATGCTGTAGGCGTTCAAGTCATCTTCACCATCACGTGCCACATGCCACATTTCACATTGTATTTGAATGCAACCTAATTCCAATTGATGGCAAATCTTACATCTTTTTTACCTAGCAGTGAATTAATTTTCGGACATATCTTGTTGGGAATCGTGTGGTTTTAACGTTTTTTTTCTCACATATTGAAATGTTCAACTTCTGTCATTTATATTTTGCTTTGTCCTCTTTTACATTGTTGAAGCGCTTGTTGTACGGTATGTGTTATGGCCTGTTGGAACTTTTTGTTGTTAAAAAGATAATGATTTTGAATAAGTCATTTGAAGAATGGCTCAATAAGCCATTCTATCTGTTTTATACTAAATGACGACAAGTGAATTTGAATGTTCTTGCACTTGCCCTCATTGACGCCTACAAGTCTTTCTCATTCTTTATGAAGCGAATACTAACGGAAGTATTTTTCTTACAGCCTTGCATAGTTACCAGCACATGCAAGAGTTCATAAAGACTGAAGGAAAATAATGACATAAATTATTCTGAGAGAATTCTTTAAAGCCGCGGTATACGACACTGCGAAAACGAATCGTTTCTTACCTTTCACAGTCTTTATAAGTGCTGTGGATTCCTCAGTAGGGATGTAATCGTGATTCGATTCCAATGTCAGTACTTTGGAACTTCCAATTGGCTTATACCTCCCATTTCGATATCTGTTCCGATTGTTTGGAGTTGGATATATGATAGAAAAGTAAAAAAGGGTAATTGATAAGAGAAGGCGAGAGGTGCACACGATGGACCAGCAGGGCTGGAAAGTGTCGAAGATGATGTGTAGGTCATCCAATATTAGGCTAACAAAGTTACTACAATCATAAACAAAAGAGGACTGTAGACTCATGACTGGTATTCCGACTGGACACTGCCTGCTGGAGTCACTTGCCTTTTAATTATGCTTGGTCAGTGATAGCAGATATAGGAAATGCGGTTTGGGGGAGAGCATGTTTTGTGGTCGTGCCCTGCGCTTGCCGGACTAAGACTCCAGCTATTAGGAGTGACACGGCTGTCAGATCTGGAAGCAGCAAGTGGCATCATAGGTCCTAGAAAGCTTCTAGTATTTTCCAATAGGACGGAGTTATTTTATAACATAGGCTTTGGTCTTTTACAGAGCTTTTCAATTTGGTCGTTAAGCAAACTTCTGGTAACACTTCGAACTCATTCAGTCTACTTGAGGCCCTCATGAACCGGCCAGTTCAACCTAATCTACACTACATACCCACTGAGTGAAAATTTATTTATTTATTTGCACACAGATTTCAGTGTAAAGTTAATCATTTCTTTTATATATTTAGATGTACTTTTTTACCCGTCATCCCCTTCAAGCTAGAAAAAATGTATCTTGTGCCCGATTTTGTATCTAATTCTGGTTCTTAACGGAGTATATAAAGTATGCTGTTCACTGTGTCGATCCAAAAATAAGTAGGCCCTACGGCCAAATCAGCAGAAATTCTGGAAGAAGCGTGCTTAAGCTGCAGTCGCGTCAATGGTGTCATGCCACCAATTTTAATATAACTAACATAAAAAAATGTTACATTAGAAGGCGTTCAAAGTGGCATTGGAAGTGCCCTGGAATGCAAACAAGTTTTGGAGAGACTTTGTTCAGGCCGGACCATACATCTATATTAGGTTCCCGTTCATAGGAGGATAGAAGGTATCCAAGGCCGTTCACCGGGCAACAGAGGGTACTGCACTCGAAGAAACGATCGTAGACGCCTAAAACCACTTAGAAGAAACCAAAAGAGACAGGAGTTCTAAGATCATGTGTAAATCCTGCGATATAAGACTTACAAAATTGCTCATTTTTCTTTAAGGAGAGAAAACTTGAGGACCATGATAGGCATACTTACTGGATACTGCTTTCTAACGGCACTTGATTATAAATAACGCCTCGTCAGTAATAGCAAATGTAGAAATTGGGGCTGCATTAAGAAACAGTTGAGCACGTTTTGTGTTCGTGTTCGACGCTCGCGGGGTCAAGGCTTCAGCTACTAGAGAAGGCAGCGTTGCCAGACCTCGAGACATCAATTGAGCGAGGTTCAAGAAATTTTCTATTATTTGCCAAGAGGAAGGAGATATAGAATAACATAAGTCTTAATACCTGACTGACGATTTTCCATTTGTTCGTTAACCAAATTCTGGTAACACTTTACACATATTTAGTTTATGTTATTGACCTGTCAGATCAACCTAACCTAACTCAGTTCCGATGAGCATATTTATGAATTCTGATTTTGATTGCGGTCCAAACAAACTTACTTCCATCACAGATAAACTTTCTACTATAACATCGTATGTATATGGAAATAAAGATTACCCAAATTATTTGTGCATTTGACCAGACCCACCTAGCGACAGATTTTTGTATTTTGATGTGCAGAGTCCGAAACTAGGTTTCGCTTTATGCGGTTCGCATCTAAGCGCGCCTTCGTCCCTTCCACCGTTTTTCAGTAAAGCGAATTGTCTGCGTTTGATCTCTTTTGCATACATTGGGGTATAATTGTAGTCCATTTTGGGTAAAGTTAGGATATTTCAGATAGAAATTTATGTAGCCAATGTTAAGAAACAATAAAAATCGGCATTGAAATGGTTAAAATAAAAAAAAGAAATTAGAATTGAAACGAGTTATAAAAGAAAAATTGGGAGCCCCATATCGAACCTAAACTATTATTACGCAATTCTCCATTATCGTTGATTTTGTTTTTGTTTAATTTATCTACAGTATAAATACGAAAAAAAAAATTTTTAATATTGCATTACAGGATCGGACATATCCGTAGCCAAAAAAATATAACCTGTCCGACAGTACCCGAAGGGATACAAAAGGGATCCCTCCAACAAATATAAAGATATCAAGTCTGGACATAGTCGCATACGCTTTTGCGATCCATCCCAGATTCATCGTACACTAATCGCATATTTTGGAGGGTAGCTATGACTTCTGTGGCACAGACTTAATGGCCATAAGCGAAGCTGCCAAATAGCCACACAAAACTCCATCGGTTTCAATCTGCAGGCTTCTCCTTTTTTGCAATTATAGTGAGAGACAAGACTATAAAATCGTAATACTATGACAATGGCCCGATGCAGTTTTATCCATAGAAAAGATCTCTGGAGGGGATGGGGTGGTCTTACCCATAAAAAAAAAATATTTGACCATAATATTAGCTTAAGGGAAAATTTATTAGAACATTAAGATATAACCATTCGGTCAGGTTGTGTCGCCCTTGAAATCATTACAGTCTACATACCCTATTTCACCTATTGTGCAAGTCAATACCGTTACAATATCAATGCGTCGTTCATGAGAGGAAGTAGAATAATCTCCGGTGAGTTTAGCACACGCCATGACCTCTCGTATACCAATTTTCCGGCAGTAGGAGACTAAAGCTTCCAGAATAAGCTTCAGCCCAGTTTCAGTGAGGTGATCAGGTTATTTCACACCTGATTATGTATTTACTTACAAACCGCTAATTGGAACAGCAATAGCCAAAACTGCAGGCCTAACGAGAAAACGTATCTTCAAAAATAGGAAAGTGGTTTTAAATCTTAAAGCCCCTATTAAATACGACAAAACATAGTCGCAAAATAGCAATCGCATAAATTTCTGTGGGACCAAGGCAATATATGATGCATCCCACAGTTTCCAGGGTCAGACATAAAGTCAACAGGTGGGACTATAAACACAAAAGCAATATATCACCCATCAGCATAACAATAGTTGAGATTAAGGAAACCATCCAAACCTCTAACATTTCAATGCAGACGCAACACCCATACCGACGTTTAAGCACCTTCCTCATCAGGGACTTAACTACCTTACACATGTTATCGATAAGTAAATTCTGAAAAATAGAAATTGACAAGAGTTGTCCCCCTACTAAAATCTGGGAGCCAAGCTAATCAAAGATAGTCGTGTCGCTCGACAGCGCCAGTAGTGAAAGTATTGGACGAAAATGTTTGGTATACCAATATACTGTAACGATTTTTGGGAAATTCTGCTTATTTGCAACCTTCTACTAACGTTCGAATCACTAAACTGTTGAATAAATAATTCCACTATTCAATAATGCAAAATGGCACTTCACAATAATACTTCCACTGCTCAACAGATAGCGTGCTTAAATCAAACTGAATTGTCGTGCCTCAGCTGCTGCTGCTTTTATACTTTTTGGTTTCCTCGTTGATATATTTCCAAGCGTTTCTATTTCTAGAATTTGCTACCAGCTATAAAATTACCAGCCATAACATATCTACAGATGCACGTTATAGCTTCTCACATGCGCGTGATTATTGCTGACTTTTGGGAGCATCTCAGATAAGATATATGCATGTGTTTGTGCGTCTTTCTCCGCTGCGTGTACGTACATATGTGTAGACATAATGATTGATTCGTTTATGTACTGTCTGCTTTATTGTTGTTGTGGCTTCATTTACTTAGCATCAGACTAGTGATGTGAGTATCACTTATAGCGTTTTCTTTTCTGAAATAAATTGTTGCCTAAGTAAATGGTAAAGCTTTAATAGAGTTACTCCTACCCCAGAAAATTTTCAACATTTATAGTGCATAAAAAGAACATTTCAACTCACCATATTCACTCATATTAACAGATTATATGTGGAACTTAAGAGCGAATTGAGAGTTCGCACTACCATTTTATACAGGGTAAAAGTGTAACGCTTTTGCGTTGCGAGCAGGCAACAATTTTCACAAGAGAACGAAATACCCCGTCGTACTCCTCTTGATTTTCCCTACAAATTGGCCGCACGGGACCTACATGTTTTATGCCGTCTCCGAACGGCATCTGCAAGGCAGATGAGTTTTCACTGAAAGCTTTTCATGGCAGAAATACACCCGGAGCGCTTGCCAAACACTGCCGAGAGGCGACCCCGCTTAGAAAAGTTTTCTTCTAATTTAAAAACCTTATTTCTAAAATGTTGATGTTGCTTTGCCCGGGGTGCGAACCCAGGGCATACGGTGTGGTAGGCGGAGCACGCTACCATCACACCACGGTGGCCGCCATTAGTGTCACTAAAAGCAAACATTAGTGGAAAACGCCATTAGTGTCACTAATATTCGTCACACTGCCCTCCACCTAAGTCTAATCGTTCCGATCAGACAAATCTCTCGATCTAACCGCTGCTAGCCTCTCCAAATGAACCTCCCTTCTATTTCGTGGTTTCCCAATTGTTTGTATGCGGTAGATGACATTACTGATCCTCTTCACAATTCTGCACGGGCCTTCCCAACTGCACCAACATTTGGATGGAACATGTTTCCGTCGGTGAGGGCTGTATAGTAGTATCAGATCTCCCTCCAAGAAACCTTGCGAATTATAGTACATGTCGTACCTGTGTTTCATCCCACTACTCATTACCCTGGACCGTTGCCTCTAACTCTGTTCTTTGGCCAATGAACTACTTCGCAGACCTTGCGCTTGACGGATTGGCTTCGCATAATAAGTATTGTTCCCACGTTTCACAACAGTAGTGCGCCCTGGCTTGAAACTACCCTCGTATTCCTTCTGGGAAATTCTTTCCTTCGTTTTTGTGCATCCATTTGGTTTTGTCTATGCCAGTGTTTCTCTTGTAGGTACCTTTGATTTCGCTTTATTTGGCCTATTCGATCCATCAACCTTTACCTTTGACTTTCGTGGTCTTTGTCGAGTGTTCTCCACCAGTACTCGATTACTGCTGAACCCTTTCTCCAAACTAAAGTTAAGTGGTATATCCTGGTTCTTATAGCGCATACTCCTTCTTTGCATGTCGATCCTGATGTCATGGTCAACTAAGAAGTCCACTCTCAATATGACTTCACCAACAACCTCCGCCACAATGAATTTCTGTAGAACTATGACCTTCGCAATTAAGACTTCACAGATCACTTCTCCCTGGACTTGGTTATAATAAAAGCTTTGGGCGCGTGAAATTTCTAAAAATGTGAGGCGTAGCATAACCTGATTAAGGTTCAGTTGGTCTTATATATGACTATCAATAGAAATTTTACACGTCCAACGATTTTATTTAATTGCCTGATCAACACCCTAGATTGAGGAGGAATGTGATGACTAGTACCTAAGACCTACTTAATTATTTTCTACCTTTTAGTATTATTATTACTTCATGTAAGTATTGTTTTCAATAAAACCGTTTAACTTAAAAATTGTTTTTAAGCTACTGCATAGATTTTATCGCGGGCTTGGCGACTAAATCAAAAAAACCGTAACGGATATTTGTCAAAAAAGATCCTAAAAGGCTCGAAAAGGTTCGAAAAGATTAGAAAAGGTTCGAAAAGGTTCGTAAAGGTTCGGTGTTAGCAACAGGCCAAATACATAATATTGGATCTCTATCATAATGAGCGGTGGGCAGGTTACCAAATTGAGAATGTATTAGTAAACACGAACGCGTAGCGAGCACGAAAGCAAAATCAATTATTTATTTAGTTTGACATAGTGTACAAGTACAAGTGTGTTGACTTCTTTCTGACAGGCACTCGCTTAGGTGAGCATAACGGGAAAATCTGGGTTGCCATTGTTGTTTCGGTTGAAAACGGTCAATTAGGGTTCTGTGCAGGGACGTAAAAGATTGAAGCAGGATTTATGTAGTCACAAAAGTATTGCTCCTGTTCCAAAGCATTTTAATTTTTTTCATGGCGAAAAGTGTTCAGTTCAGAGTTATTGATTTTCATTAAAAGTTTAATTTATTACGGAGGGTTACTCCTTTAAGTGCAAAAAGCAGAGAAAATGTAGAGTTTTTCAAATTATTGTGAAAAACTTTTTAATTGTAATTTCTGTACAAAAGTTCACTATATTTGTGTAACACAAGAATCTGGAGGTCAATTCCTTAGCTATGAAAAACTGAAAAATGTACACTTATTGAAAACTCATTTGCACACACAATTTACACTATGAATTTAGTTGTGTTTTTATGCACAAAATTTTGAAACTAAAAACAAAATTTTCATTTGTCAGAAAAAATAAAGAAAAAACGGCCTAATGTCAAAAACCCTATCGAAATACAACCTGGCTTGTTTGTTTTTAATGAACTACGTTGTATTTTTCTTGTATTTCGTTAGTTTTTTTTTAAATATAGTTCACACACTTACACCAGTACTGAAACCTTATTGGCTCCCTCGACAAAAAATATAAGAGAAAATACTAGAAAAATACATAGCAAATAAAGTAGTGTCATATAGGAGTTTGATTTGTTTGCACTTACAGCACCATTTTATTTGCCGGAGATTTTCACAGCTACAAAAATTAAGGCGGATTTACACAGACGCTTTGGTTGTGTTGCATTCATTAATTCATCTGTCGGGCGAAGTATCGAATAATTTACATAAATGCTTTGGTTGCGTGGCTACGCTTTGACAACGACATACGAAAAACAATGAAACGCTGTACGTTATCTTTGCTTTGAAGCGACCAAAGCGTTTATATAATTTTGCCCTTATGCATTTGTGTAAACAGCCTTAGAAGTGAAATTTTTCCATGTTATACGTGTGGCGCTATATATTTTGACTCTAATTTAATTTATATATTATAAATTTTGTTTTCCGTATGTTTCCGCATTGTTGCAGGCTACAAATCTTCCAGTATTCTTATTTCCGCGGAAATATATGCAACTATTTCATCTGTATGAATAATAAAGGCAGTTTTCTACATTAAGACGCTTATTGAGCTCAATCTTCCCTAAAAAATTCGAATCTATAATTATTTCATTAGTAGCTAATCGAATGCCTAATGAAGTCAAAAGCACAATGCAACTCTGTTGGCAGCGTTCCGCTTCCGTTTCCGCTTCTTAGTTTTTGGTGTGTTCAGTGCTTAAAAATGTCATTTGTCAAAGTAAATGTCATTGTCTACATGGCGGAACGATACAAGGTGGCCGCATCGAACATCTGATTATAACCTTTTTTATTTGATTTGATACATCAACTACCGGCGCAGTACGATTTTGACATTTGTCCATCGAATTTACAAGTACATGGAATTTTTTTTGTTTGTAGGTATGTCACCATGCTCCCACCTTGTAACGTTCCGCCATGATTGTTTGTCGTATAGCTTTGTCATTGACTTGACATTTCATCCTTCATACTAATCGAGCAGTTACTTCTGTGTGTAAGCAAAAAATGTACGATTTCATTAGAAGGTGAAATGAGATCACTAATTATCTGTGTGAAAACAGTATTAAACTATCAAATGCAACTTAGCTTGAAGTACTCTTATGTACAAAAAATGCCACTCTAGACCTGAGATTTGCATCAGCTGAGCGAGACTGTTTGTAGTTTTGACGTTTATCGCTTAGTGAACACACTTGTATAGGTACACTACGACTAAAAGAGCTGTCGTTGATTTTCACGAAGTAGCCATTGTGCTATCGCTTATCGTATACATATATGGTCGCTTACAAGCCAACCTAATAAAACCGCACTGCGTTTTTTTAACGCACGCAAACAACCGGCGTTTTTTGCCCTAACCCAAATAAGCATGCGTTGCGACAATGTAAAGCATGTGTGCAAACGTCAAATCTAAATATCACACAGAACAAAAATTGGAAATCGAGTTAGGTTTTCACGCAGCAAATTCATTTGAGTTGCTCTCATACAAGTTGTATGTGCATGAGACATTTTTGACAGAAAATGACTTGCGTGCGTTTATATTAGGTTGGCTTGTTAGCAGGTGGTAAGCTCACGCCCACCCCGGATCATAAAGTTAAAGTTAAAGTTAAAGTGAATGTTAAAGTTAAAGCGAAAGTTAAAATTAAAAATAAAGTTACAGTTAAAGTTAAAGTTGAAGTTAAAGTTAAAGTTAATGCCAAAGTTAAAGTTAAAGTTAAAGCCAAAGTTAAAGTTAAAGTTAAGGTTAAAGTTAAAGTTAAAGTTAAATTTATAGTTAAAGTTAAATTTAAAGTTAAAGTTAAAGTGAATGTTAAAGTTAAAGTGAAAGTGAAAGTTAAAGTTAAAAATAAAGTGAAAGTTAAAGTTAAAGTTAAAAATAAAGTTAATGTTAACAAGTAAGGAAGGCTAAGTTCGGGTGTAACCGAACATTACATTCTCAGTTGAGAGCTGTGGAGACAAAGTAAGGGAAAATCACCATGTTGTAAAAAGAACCTAGGGTAACCCTGGAATGTGTTTGTATGACATGTATATCAAATGGAAGGTATTAAAGAGTATTTTAAGAGGAAGTGGGCCATCGTTCTATAGATGGACGCCATTTAGGGATATCACCATAAAGGTCTGACTCTAGAATTTGTCTGTACGATATGGGTATCAAATGAAATGTGTTAATGATTATTTTAAAAGGGAGTGGGCCTAAGTTCTATAGGTGGACGCCTTTTCGAGATATCGCCATAAAGGTGGATCAGGGGTGACTCTAGAATTTATTTTGTACGATATGGGTATCAAATGAAAGGTACTAATGAGTATTTTAAAAGGGCGTGGGCCTAAGTTCTATAGATGGACGCCGTTTCGAAATATCGCCATAAAGATGGACCAGGGGTGACTCTAGAATTTGTTTGTACGATATGAGTATCAAATGAAAGGTGTTAATGAGTATTTTAAGAGAGCGTGGGCCTTAGTTCTATATGTGGACGTCTTTTCGAGATATCGCCATAAAGGTGGACCAGGGCTGACTCTAGAATTTGTTTGTACTATATGGGTATCAAATGAAAGGTGTTAATGAGTATTTTGAAAGGGAGTGGGCCTTAGTTCTATAGGTGGACGCCTTTTCGGAGTATCGTTATAAAAGTGGACCAGGGTTGACTCTAGAATGCGTTTGTACAATATGGGTATCAAACGAAAGGTGTTAATAAGTGTTTTAAAAGGGAGCGGGCCTTAGTTCTATAGGTGGACGCCTTTATGGAATATCGTTATAAAAGTGGACCAGAGGTGACTCTAGAATGAGTTTGTACAGTATGGGTATCAAATGAAAGGTGTTAATGAGTATTTTAAAAGGGCGTGGGCCTTAGTTCTATAGGTGGACGCCTTTTCGAGATATCGCCATAAAGGTGGACCAGGGGTGACTCTAGAATTTGTTTGTACGATATGGGTATCAAATGAAAGGTGTTAATGAGTATTTTAAAAAGGAGTCGGCCTTAGTTCTATATGTGGACGCCTTTTCGAGATATCGTCATAAACGTGGACCAGGGGTGACTCTAGAATTTATTTTGTACGATATGGGTATCAAATGAAATGTGTTAATGAGTATTTTATAGGGCGTGGGCCTTAGTTCTATAGGTGGACGCCTTTTCGAGATATCACCATAAACGTGGATCAGGGGTGACTCTAGAATTTGTTTGTACGATATGGGTATCAAATGAAAGGTGTTAATGAGTATTTTAAAAAGGAGTCGGCCTTAGTTCTATATGTGGACGCCTTTTCGAGATATCGCCATAAACGTGGACCTGTGGTGACTCTAGAATATGTTTGTACTATATGGGTATCAAATGAAATGTGTTAATGAGTATTTTATAGGGCGTGGGCCTTAGTTCTATAGGTGGACGCCTTTCCGAGACATCACCATAAACGTGGACCAGGGGTGACTCTAGAATTTGTTTGTACTATATGGGTATCAAATGAAAGGTGTTAATGAGTATTTTAAAAGGGCGTGGGCCTTAGTTCTATATGTGGCCGCCTTTTCGAGATATCGTCATAAACGTGGACCAGGGGTGACTCAACAATTTGTTTGTACTATATGGGTATCAAATGAAAGGTGTTAATGAGTATTTTAAAAGGGTGTGGGCCTTACTTCTATAGGTGGACGCCTTTTCGAAATATCGCCATAAAGGTGGACCAGGGGTGACTCTAGAACTTGTTTGTACTATATGGGTATCAAATGAAAGGTGTTAATGAGTATTTTAAAAGGGCGTGGGCCTTAGTTCTATAGGTGGACGCCTTTTCGAGATATCACCATAAACGTGGACCAGGGGTGACTCTAGAATTTGTTTGTACGATATGGGTATCAAATGAAAGGTGTTAATGAGTATTTTAAAAAGGAGTGGGCCTTAATTTTATATGTGGACGCCTTTTCGAGATATCGTCATAAACGTGGACTAGGGGTGACTCTAGAATTTGTTTGTACTATATGGGTATCTAATGAAAGGTGTTAATGAGTATTTTAAAAGGGCGTGGGCCTTAGTTCTATAGGTGGACGCCTTTTCGAGATATCACCATAAACGTGGACCAGGGGTGACTCTAGAATTTGTTTGTACGATATGGGTATCAAATGAAAGGTGTTAATGAGTATTTTAAAATGTAGTGGGCCTTAGTTCTATATGTGAACGCCTTTTCGAGATATCGCCATAAACGTGGACCAGGGGTGACACTAGAATGTGTTTGTACGATATGGGTAACAAATTAAAGGTATTAATGAGGGTTTTAAAAGGGAGTGGCCCTTGGTTGTATATGTGAAGGCGTTTTCGAGATATCGACCAAAATGTGGACCAGGGTGATCCAGAACATCATCTGTCGGGTACCGCTAATTTATTTATATATGTAATACGACGAACAGTATTCCTTCCAAGATTCCAAGTGCTTTTGATTTCGTCCTGCAAAACTTTTTCATTTTCTTCTACTTAATATGGCAGGTGTCGCACCCATTTTACAAAGTTTTTTTCTAAATTTATATTTTGCGTCAATAGACCAATACAATTACCATGTTTCATCCCTTTTTTCGTATTTGGTATATAATTATGGCATATTTTTAATTTTTCGTAATTTTCGATATCGAAAAAGTGGGCGTGGTCATAGGCGGATTTCGGCCATTTTTTACACCAATACAAAGTGAGTTCAGATAAATACGTGAACTGAGTTTAGTAAAGATATATCGATTTTTGCTCAAGTTATCGTGTTAACGGCCGAGCGGAAGGACAGACGGTCGACTGTGTATAAAAACTGGGCGTGGCTTCAAACGATTTCGCCCTTTTTCATATAGAATAGTTATCGTCCTAGAATCTAAGCCTCTACCAAATTTCACAAGGATTGGTAAATTTTTGTTCGACTTATGGCATTAAAAGTATCCTAGACAAATTAAATGAAAAAGGGCGGAGCCACGCCCATTTTGAAATTTTCTTTTATTTTTGTATTTTGTTGCACCATACCATTACTGGAGTTGAATGTTGACATAATTTACTTATATACTGTAAAGATATTAACTTTTCTTTTAAAATCTGAATTTAAAAAAATTTTTTTTTAAAAAGTGGGCGTGTTCGTTCTCCGATTTTGCTAATTTTTATTAAGCAGACATACAGTAATAAGAGTAACGTTCCTGCCAAATTTCATCATGCTATCTTCAACGACTGCCAAATTACAGCTTGCAAAACTTCTAAATTACCTTCTATTAAAAGTGGGCGGTGCCACGCCCATTGTCCAAAATTTTACTAGTTTTCTATTCTGCGTTATAGGCTCAACTCACCTACCAAGTTTCATTACTTAATCCACATTTGGTAATGAATTATCGCACTTTTTCGATTTTTCGAAATTTTCGATATCGAAAAAGTGGGCGTGGTTATTGTCCGATATCGTTCATTTTAAATATCGATCTGAGATGAGTGCCCAGGAACCTACATACCAAATTTCATCAAGTTACCTCAAAATTTACTCAAGTTATCGTGTTAACGGGCAGACGGACGGACGGACATGGCTCAATCGAATTTTTTTTTCGATACTGATGATTTTGATATATGGAAGTCTATATCTATCTCGATTCCTTTATACCTGTACAACCAACCGTTATCCAATCAAAGTTAATATACTCAGTGAGGTCTGCTCAACTGAGTATAAAAATAAAGTGAAAGTTAAAGTTAAAAATAAAGTTAAAGTTAAATATTAACTTCTCATTTATTCAATAAAAGTAAAAAATGTGTTTTCTTATCGGTCATCACGCTTAAAAAGGTTAACTTGAATTAATATCAAAGACAAAACTTGAATTAATATCAAAGAAAGCAAAATGTTGCATAAATATTATAATTGCATAAGTTGATAATATGCAATAGCTTTACCGCGGCAGTCCCCGAGTGACACACGTCCTTTTTTTTAATTATTTTATTTTCAAGTTTTTAGTCTTTACTTAATTGCCTATTATTTCTCATTCTATTTAGTTCATTTAGTGACTCATTATTACAAGGAATCTTTCCTGGCAATTTGTTACAATCTAAGTCCTTAATACACATTCCTTCCAAAGACTTTACCCGACTCTGCGCAACGTATGCTTGTCCTTCCTCCAACTCCAAAATATTTTGATGTCACTTCTACCGGACTGTATGTAATATTTGTTCCAAATATGAGCCAAATCGGACATCATTGGTCGCTTTCTATTTATTTATGTATTATGTGTTCCAAATATGGACCAAATCGGACCACAAATACGATTTTATTGTATATCTCGATTTTTGTGCCACGTAGCGGCGAATTTTTTCATAGGTCCCTTTCCATTCTTGTATTTATTATATGTACAAATATGAGTCAAATCGGACCACAAATACGATTTTTGTGAATATCTTGATCCTTGCGCCGCCTAGCGGCGATTTTTTCCATAATTCGCTTTCTATTCTTGTATGTATTATGTGTTCCAAATATGAGCCAAATCGGACAACAAATACGATTTTTTTGAATATCTCGATCCTTGCGCCACCTAGGGGCGATTTTTTGTCATAAGTCCCTTCTATTTTTGTATGTATTATGTGTTTCAAATAGGACCGCAAATACGATTTTTGTGAATAACTCGATCCTTGCGCCACCTAGCGGCGATTTTTTTCATAGGCCGCTTTCTATTCTTGTATGTATTATGTGTTCCAAATATGAGCCAAATCGGACCACAAATACGATTTTTGTGAATATCTCGATCATTGCGCCACCTAGCGGCGATTTTTTTCTTATTATTGCATTGCCATCGGGTTCTAAACTATATTCCAAGTTTCGAGCTTGTAGCTTATCGGGAAGTTACTTAAATTTCAATTACAAAATTCGGGCCAGCCAGCCAACCAACCAGCCTGTCAAGTCAAGCTTAATAAAACCGTTTAAAACGCATTCTACTTCGTGTTCTCTATTCATCGCAATACTCTCTATTGTTAACATATGTACGTATATATGTACATACATAGATCATTGTGTTAGCTAAATGTGTTAGGGAAACTTTGTTTATGGAAGAGCTAATTAGATCTATAATATGTTTCTTAACCCGTGGTCCGACAAGAAAAACATTGTCACAATAACTCATTTATAATTCAATTAAAGCACAAAAACGCAGCATTGAGCGCTGAAATAAATAATATTTTTTAATTTGACAAAAAGTAAAAAGTTTCTCAAATAAATCTCGCACCTGCAGCAGCTGGTTTTGAAAACCTCATGTTCCCATGTACTGCGAGTTATTTTCTCAAAATCAAGATTTGCTTAAGTTCTAAATCATTTTGCCACAACTGCTGTTACCAAATTTATGCGAACCCTTAGCCCATTGGCTAAACGCTTGTGTGCCCAAAGGTATGAGCCCATATATTGCTTTAAGTAAAAGCTGTTAACACTTATTTAGAATTTAATTTAATTATTTTTGCAATTCAACTTTTACGAGCTACTCTTACAAAACTTACACACATAAAGATATGCTTCCTTGGAATATTATTTAGCCAACCATGATGCCGTTAGGCGAAAGTGTTCATTTAACTGTTTGGTCGGCTCTACACCTACAGAATTGTGCATTTTCGTGGGAAGAAATTAAGAGGGCATGAGCCCCTCTAATTTTTAGAGCAAACACTATACACGCAGGTTTTGGGGAATGTTTTTAATTAGCAGTACATTGGCATATATTAAACCGGAATGCTGAGTGTACTTGATGCTTTAAGCATAACCCGACTCAGTCAACCTCTTCAGAGTAGTATTTATCCGTCAAGTTCCATGTGAGAGCTGTGGCTGTGTTATTCAATGTTGGTAGGCAGGCATGCTTAACGAACGAAACGATATCATTTCGTTACGATAATCAACGCTAATAAACGGAACGAAGTCACTTCGTTTCGTTTATTAACGTTAAGATCGTCAAATTAACGTTAATTTGACTTTCTTAACGTTAATAAACGAAACGAAGTGACTTCGTTTCGTTTATTAGCGTTGATTATCGTAACGAAATGATATCGTTTCGTTCTTTAAGCATGCCTGTTGGTAGGCTTGCTGTTACCACCTAATCTATATTGTACTGGTCACTCACCTAAATGGTGCAAGCTCATAAGATGTGAAGCTATTTGTGGTAGTTTTCTATGTGTAATCGTATACAAAGTTAGTTTGTTCATAGCATTTCGTCTGTTGAAACAGCTAGAATGATCCATATCGGCTTTATGTTAAGATTATTTAGTCACTCTTATTTCACTGAGTCGTAGAATGTTGAAATTTGTAAAGATCCCAGTGTTGACAAACTGGTTCGGACTTATCAGTGCATAGACCTGATGAGAGAATCGGAACGCATCAGCTTATGCATAAATATTTTTAAACTGCCGTTAATAGGGCAGGTTATCGATCAATAACTTGGTTAGTAAGTTGAGGCAGGAAAAAGTCATAAATTTAAATAGGTATTTTGTCAGCTTCTTGGATTTGTTCGTTCATTATTTGTGTTTTTCTGTCGCCCCGTATTTGTTTGTTGAACCAGAGTTTTTGTTTTGCTTTTCGTAAACCAGTCAGTGCTAATTAGCGTTGCCAAATGTCGCGTGTTGGCCGAGACATCCCGTATTTTTCACAAATTTAGAAGTGTCCCGCTGGGAAATGCTATGTCCCGGAATTTTCACAATATTAACATTAATAAATTATAATCTGATACGAAATATGGTGATATTTGCGGCTTCGGTTGTATTCAGCTCATTAGCATATTGCTTGCAACTCTGTAAAGAAAAAAATGCATCCCTACTGTTGTTCTGAATATTGCCAATGTTTAACATTTCGCACACCCAAATACACATTTGGCATTGGGAAGTGTTATGTTTTAAAATAACGTTTGAAAAATGAATCCATAAAATATTGAATTGCATTAAACACAGTAATCGTGTTAATTGTTAGCCTGTTTCATAAAAATATTTGTTATAAATGAGTGACTTTAAAAAATTTGCTAACGTTTTACAAGACGGTTCACCACCTAATTTTTATCAAAAATTATCAAAGGTGGTATCAAAAAACGCGCCTCGATCTCCGTTTTTAGAAAATTTAAATTTTTTATTTCTATCAAAAGTTATAAGCAAAAAATCGGCTAAACTTTTCGTGTGGTTGTTTTTTTTTTTTGTATATTTCGGACCTTCGGGGTCATTTTACCCTCGGGACGCATCTTTTGATACTACCTTTGATAATTTTTTATTAAAATTAGGTGGTGCACCGTCTTGTAAAACGTTACCAGAAGTTTAATTCCATCTAAAAATTATTTCGCCGAATGAGCAACCAATACCTTATATAGGTGTTTTTTATTTTTCAAATGTCCCAGGAAATTTGTAAAAATCCCGGGAATTTGGATCAAATTTGAGGTTTGTCTCGGGAACTCGAAATAAAAATTTGGCAACCCTAGTGCTAATATTTGTTTGTTCGTTTTTTATTCAATTGTCGAATATTTCTTATTTGTATATTTCTCTTGTTTTCAAGCACGCTCAGCCAGTGTTTGTAGTAGCATACGTTTAGTTCGCTGAACTTTGTTCTTATTTCTCCTCCAATTTTTTCAATTGTCTACCTTAAATTTTTGTAGTTAAATTAATAGGCGACACTATCGATAGCTACCCAAAGTCCATCTTATCGGATTTCCATTTTGAATTTCAGGTTCCCGTGTTACTAGTTATCTAGTTTATGGGAACTTGCCTATGGAAGCAGAGGAAGAGGTCGGCCCCACACCGCTGGAAGGTCCAAGTGGAAAACGATTTAAATTCCTTTGGTTTGACCAATTAGCTCCAGTTAGCAGAGCGAAGAAGCGACTGGCGCACATTATTGGACGGACATATCCGTTTAAACGGTTAAGCTTCAATTAAGTAAGTGTTACTAGTTAAGGTACTGCCGTATTCGATATCAATGGATATAGGTTCTTTATGTTAAAAGGTACCAGTTTTCTTCTTCATGTAGCTGAGGCTCGTCGAAAGTTTTAGAGAATTTTAGCGATGTTGGTGGTCCAGAAAATAGCATTTTCCAACCCCTACCTCCGTGTGGAACTTGGAATCGTAAGATCGATGAAATATTTGAACAGCTTGTTACGCTCTTTGGCGAGTTCGGCTTGTGGATTGAAAATTATGAAAGAACTAAGCAGAAATTGCCTTTTTTGACTCCTTTTAATCGAATAAATCGATTTTTTTTAAGATTCGAATCGAAAAAATCCATTCTCCGAAAAAGCGAATCGAACCCAGCTCTAATGAGTTGTACGACCTTTACCCAAGAACTAGGCCATCTTATTTCAATGAAAAATGATGCTCCGACTATGAAAGTATTCTCATCGGAACCCGCCTATGGAAGCAGAGGTAATTTCTGGAGAAGTTTAAGTATCCTTAAGTACAAAATGCTGAAACCAGTATGATAAACTACTTACTTGAAGGCTCGCATAAAGCGGGATTTACAGAAGTTTACGAGTTGCTCGGATCCAATGCTTCATTTTGGAACTAAGATAAGAATGAAGTAAGAAGAACTAGTTAATTCTTGGACAGCAGGGCTTTCAAACATCTCAGCAAACACCAACTCGGTATATCTTCTTAAAGCTTAGCTTTACTTTAACGGTGGACAATACTTCAAATCTGTCATGCAAAACTTAAAACAGAAGGGAAGCGGGAAGCATTGCTACAATATAAAGGTTAATGAAAACAATGACGCAATAACATCCAGATAATTGAATTGAACTCATTTTGTCTCTAACGCTATTACTTTCATTGGGATATATTTATAGGAGGACTAAAACTTACATCATAGATACAGGCTAGAGTTTCTTAGAATTGTTATTTTCCCAATCTGGCCGAAATCCAACTACGCCACTGCCTAGACACATAAGCACATAAATACCTACATACATAAATATAAATCAAAGCGACCGTTGTCATCAGCGTCGTTTCGCACTGGGTTAATGCCATTTATTTCGCACAGTACGAGTACATAAATATATTTTGTGAAAGCTTGCAAGAAAAAATCATAAATTCTCAGCGAATTTCTATTAAAGCATTTAGTGCCCTTTTTTATGTGATTTATTTTGTTTTGCGCCAAAAATATTTAGGTACATATACATACATACTATACTATGTTGTACAAAAAAATTATGGTGTAAAAATTTTTGTTGCTCGCCAACTGTGTTTACATTTCTTAGAAGCTCGCTTCTAGTGAATATCAGATAGCACAAACCAAGTGGGACAATGGGCGGGGAGCTGTGGACAGTCGGTGTAGAGATGTGAATTGATACTACTATTTTACGCATTTTTAAGCACAATTAAGTATAGCATAAAAATACCGTTACTGACTTTCAAGCTTAAATATACATACATGAAAGCTATTAAAAATTTTTTTTTAAAGGTTAATGAAAATTTCATACAATTTTTTATATGTTTGTATTTTGCTTAGTGTTTATTTATTTAATTAATGTATGTCTACTACTAAAAAAACATATATATTTAAGGCAGCAATAAACATATATGTACATACATATCATAATAACAGTCTACCGTTTGTTAGTCCAGAGTAGAAGTAGCAACGAAAAATATGCTTTGCTGCTGCTGTCACACTCAACACGAAAAGAGCATAGAGCAGAGCTATAGTATGAAAAAGTGATACTGTTTCTTAAGCTCTGCTACGAGCTAGGTCGCGTTCTAGAGCGAAACCAATTGCAGAATTAAAACTCTGAACGAAATGCTATTTGTGATGGAGGAGAGCAAAAAAAACTCCAGCGTAATAAAGCATTTTCATTACCTGCTTAATAAAAAAATATGTAAACAGCTCGGCGTGATAAGCGTCAATAAAGATATGGACCGAGTTTCTGTTCGAATATATTTTTAAATTATAAGCCTAAATCAGAAACTTTTTTATACTTAACACGAATATGACAAAACCAAACTAGGTTTAAAATTTAGATTACAATTTAAGTTTAGGTTTCGTTACGTTGCACTAAGGCCAGTTTCTGATTAAAAATCAATAACTTTTATATTTCTGAATATTATGTTCTAAAATTTTGCACATATATAGAATAAGGTATATGGCTTCAAATGGAATGTAATTTATTATGCCTTAATTTAAAACCATACCTTAAAAGATAAAAGAAATTAGAAATTATTAAAAATACACAATATTTATTTTTTAACAGTGAATACTATTATTTTATGCCTACAAAAACCAAATATCAAATAAATAAATAAATAAATGTAAGGCGCGATAACCTCCGACGAGATCTAAGGCCGAGCTTCTCTTCCAATTTGCGTCGCGCTCCTCTTGATTTTCCCTACAAATTGGCCGGATGGGACCTACATGATTTTATGCCGACTCCGAACGACATGTGCAAGGCAGATGAGTTTTCACTGAGAGCTTTTCATGACAGAAGTACACCCGGCGCGCTTGCCAAACACTGCCGAGGGGCGACCCCGCTTAGAAAAATGTTCTTCTATTTGAAAAACCTTATTTATAAAAATTTTGGTGTTGCTTTGCCCGGGGTTTGAACCCAGGGCATCCGGTTTGGTAGGAGGAGCACGCTACCATCACACCACGGTGGCCGCCATCATATGGCCAAATATCAAATAGTGAATCAAAATACAAGTCAATTTAAATAATAAAAACATAAAAAAATGGTGATTGAAATTGAACACAGATTAATTAATAAATTGTAATGTTTACCATTGTTATTGTACATATATATATATATTGACAACTGATGAACTTCGGGATCTGAAATTAATTCGTTCACTTTCAAAAGATCTAAGGTGTCTTTATGAAGTTCCTTCACGTTTTTAGTATGCAGTTTTCTAATGTTGGTTATATAAGGATCTGAAGTATAAAGAGAGTATGAAATACGTCTTCGTTTGTAGCGGATTTTGATCGTTTTCTAGAATGATGTAAACGAAATTTTGTATAATCCTTATAACGGGATTCTTCTGCATCTTCCGAAAGTTGACCAATAGGAAGTACTGCAAAATACTTTATGACACTTTCTCCATGAATCAAAATTTTGTGATCTTTGTTATTCACAATTGCTCACATAGATCCTGGCAGTCTCCACAGCATAACTGCCAAATTTTTCAGCATTTATCATTGAAAGAGCTTGCAGAATTTTGTAAAGTCGTTTAATCAAATTTATACACTCCTCTAATTTTAGCAGAGCAGCATGCATTGTGAAAAACTCTTCTGGAAGTATTACCGTCATTAGTATTACCACTTACTTTCCTTGGTTTGTCGATGATCAATCCTAGCTCTTCACGGAAACGCCTTTGTACCAGGGTTTTCTTCTCTTGCTTTAGTCGTTTCTTTTCTTCGCTCGTGGCTCACTATATTTGGAAAGACAGATTATAGGAAATATGTAAAATCATTTCCATACAACGAATCCAGGCGTGTAAAGTAGACAGTCCATATTAATAAGAATCTTCATTTTCAGGCGTAGCAGTCTCTTTAGTCAAATCGCTCATTTATCCCGTAATACAAATATTGTGTTTTCGTTAAATCCAAGCACTAAATAGGCTCAATGCTTCTTCATCCGTAAACAGTTTTGTCTGCCTTGCATCTTCTATGAGACTCGAGAATAAGGTCTTATTTTCACTGTCAGCAGACCTTAATGTTTCCACAAGTTTAGCTTCTCTTCCTTCTCCTATGGAACGTAACCCTTGAAGATATGCGTTATAGACGTGCTCAAATCGATATTAATTAAGTAGTATTGTATTTTTTCTTCTTTCACAGGATTCTGACAAATCTGGATAAGATACGCACGGTCTCCCACGTTTTCCAGAAGAAGTAGATGGTGTGGAGTCGGTTGTAACGTCTTCAGATTTCGGCAAAGTTACTGAATATTCTGATTCTAACCAATTACTGTTTTTCATTAAAAATGTATCCTTTTTCCGTGAAGCTTCTGCCCATCGTTTATTAAAAGTATGAATAATACGTCTTTGAAAATCACTGAGGATGAAACATAAGTTGTCTTCAGATACATAATAATTTTCTTTTAAAACTGTTTATAATGCCTCCAATATTTTTCCTCTTTCGATATACGTAAGTATTATTTCACGTTTAAACACTTGAAGGTAGACATTTTGAAGGGACAACAAAACACGTAGTTATTTGTATTCGTAACAATTACACTTCTGTTAATTTACGAATATTTTGTTCTGTTTCTATGCTAATATGAAATATGAGGGTAGTGCGTAGAAACAAAGGATGTTTTGGAAATTCCGTTATAATCGTCCTACCTAAAATGTACATTCACTAGTACTCCGTCAACAAAGTTTCTAATTGTAGATATATTATGCAAAACTGCACTTAATGCTTTACCTTTTTATTGTTTAAAATAGGATTCAACGCTCAATATCACACGGGAGAAGTGGAATTTTTGTTGATAAAAAATAGGTGTTTTACAAAGTAATAATATATTTCCGCCCACTGAAATTGAAAAATTTAGGTAAACCTGCATTTAGTGTTTTAGTTATGATGTTTAAAAAGATAATGCTTTACTTTTTTTGATTGTATAAAGCTGTATTCAACCCTCTCGGTCACTCGATAAAACTGGGATTTTTATTGAGAAGAAAGAAGAATCATTCAGCGCTATTCTCTTGTGTGCAACTTGTTTATTAGTATTTTCACACGCAGTGTGAGTGCAAAAGAGATAAACTTCCTAATATCAATCAAAAATTACAAAACTTACCGCAAACTATTGATGTACACAGCAACATTTAAAACCCCAATAGATAGCGAGCGGTTTTCTGTTTTCTGACTTTTATCACATTTTTAATAGTTACTCCGAAAATCGGAAATTTCCGCAGCTTTTTTTTATTTGATTATGTTCACGGAGAGCTAGGCTATAAATCAACATAAAATGTAAAGCGTGGGTAAACGTGGGCAACTGTCAAAAGTCTCGATGAATTAAAAAAAAAACTTATTTTCACCATATTTCATTTTGCAATTATTTTAAGGTAAACATATACCCAATATTAAAAACATATTAGCTGTTTAATATTCCTCAAAAAAACGAGGTTTCCAGAAATATATAATACATCATACATTTTCCTGTAACGTATAACATTAAAATCAATTTTAAAGTGATGAAGGGAATGGGCTTAACATAACTAAAGCTTAAAGTTTGTGATATTGTAAAAAAATCGTTTCATATAATATGTATAATTTTTCGATATTATAGTCTAGTCTGGTCCTTAAACTATTGATGGAAATAAAAAAGCATACCAGTAGCGACATCGAAAAAACCATTTTTAATCAGAAGTTGTTCTACGATTTCCATAGTGCGTTGTGAGCAGACGTTGTGCGAATCAGAGTGATATGTTCTACATAAAATGTTTATAACAAAACGTGACATAATACTTCATATGTACAACAAACTTTTTAAATTATCTATGACTTTCATTCCTTTACGAAGAATTTTTAATTGGGCTAAATCCAACAAAAACGGAACTTATCCTGTTCACAAGAAAAAAAAAACGGCACAACGATAAATCTCTCATCTGAACCCAAATATCTTGGCATGATTCTGGGCTCTAAATGGTGAAGATCAAAGAAAGCTCCGGAAGGCATCGTTCTATGTACAGCGCAGTCACTTGGCCGATCTAAATAAGTACAACTAGTTAGTTAATTCCCTTCAGGGCTTGAACTCTCACTTTAAAAGTTATGTTTATTAGATTGAAATTTTTCATGGTAACCTTGTATTTTATATATGTAAATGCTATTGTGTGTAATCACAACGTATTGACAACGTGTAAATGTGCGTTAAATTTACTCTCAAATTAGTTTAGTGCTTAACTAGTTTTTATATGCAAATAAGCATGTGAAGCAAAATTTTATTAACATATCTATTGCTTATTTTGTGCTAAATTGAACATTAAAGCATAATTCCAAAGCGCATTATGGCAATTGAATTATTTATGCAAAAACTTTATGCTTTATAGTTAGATTGCCATTTTTTTAATTATGACATTCAAATTTAATTCAATTGCAAAAAACTTTCAACTTACATATCGCACAGGTTGATGCAATTTTTATTTTTTAAAAAGTCTTTGTTATTAGTAAATCGAGTTAACAGTTCGGTATGCACTGAAGTGGGAAACCCGGTGGAACTCATAGCTTCGAAGTTTCAAATATTTTAGTTAGTTCTCTATTAATTTAGTTTTTCAAAATGTTCATATGATTCTGACTTTAAGTTGTGGGAATATCAGTATGTAGCGTTCCTAGTTGGCTGCATAATCAAAACCATTTTTTGTGTGCTAAGTTTATTAGTAATTACACATTCTAACAAAATTATAACTTTTCTTTGGGACACAGTAACCATGCTATTTTTCAAAAAACGCGCTTTGTACAGAACCTTTTTGATGAACATACTTTATGCTTTTTGGGGGAAATAATTCACTTTCTGCTAAATATTTCTTGAATTGGTTTGCTCATTCTTCCAGAATTTTTTTGAAAGATGCCGTACGTCAGAATTTTTTTCAAAAATACCTATCCTAGCATAAGTTCGATGCATTTTGACATAAGAGGGAGTTAAGGAAAATCATTATGAGATAAGGTGTTCTTCAACCTAATTCTGATATAGGGCTTTTTGTGACAAATCCTGAAATGGGAATTTTTTTAAAAATATTTTGAGAGAGGACGATTTCGAACTAGCAGCCGACACGGGGTGATACTCTACTCAGCGGCCGAAATGAACTGACAAAAACAAAAAAATTTAAGGAAATGGCTTATTGACTTAGAACTTTATATTCCGTCCTTGACTTCGGCAGAAGAGTTAAGCTTTTGTGCGGTCCTGCTACACAGGGAGTATTTACCTTTTTATTCTGAAATTTCGGAAAGGTTTTTCCCTTTGAAGTATTCATGGAAGTGTTCCGTATAAACCGTTAATTTGGGATATTCGGAACACGTTCTTTTAATACTACCTCATGAGGTCCGAATATTCCAAATAAGTATATATATTGTTACGAATGTTAGCAACACTAAGGGGTACTGTCATCTCTAAGCGGTGCTAAGCAGTGACTTGCATGCAAATCCATAAATCAATCATTATGTATCTACATAAACGAATAAATTATTATGTCTACACATATGTACGTACAAGCAGGGAGAAGAAACGCACAAACACATGCATATATCTTATCTGAGGTGCTCACAATAAAGGGCAATAATTTGTGCAAGTATTACTCACGCGCATGCGCTAAACATAGTTGTGGCTGGTGATTTTGTAGGTGATAACTAACCGATATATAAATAAGTTCTGGAATGGAAAAGCCTAGAAGTATGCCACGAGGAAATCAGACAGTATAAAAGGCGACAGTAGAGGCGCGAGAGTTTAGTTTCATTTCAGCTATCATTCAGTTTTTATTTAAGACGCTATCTGGCGAGCAATAGTAGTGTTATTTATTGTGAAGTACTTTAATAAAGGTCATTTTTCCATTATTCAATATTGGAGTTATTTATTCAACATTTTAGTGATTCGAACCTTAGTAGAAGATTTGAAATAAGCGGAATTGCAATAAATTCGTTACAATATAATATTCCAAATATAAAACGAATCCAAAAATTCTTAAATTAAGACGAATGTTTCGAACATACGGAATGAATAAGTTAACACGCTCAATAAGTACATTTCGTTATGGCATCTCAATTATTTACTAATTAAATTTTTACGTGAATCGATTTACCAGTCGAGCTTCTGACGTTGAACGATGAATTTTAAATTGGTATAGGATTCGTATGTTCATAGGTTGACGAAAGTGCACGATTTCTTGGTGTCCTCACTTTTAATAAAATTAAATATGTTCAGCCATATTAATAGATCATGGCATGGTTAATAAATTCATCACAAAATTAAAAAAAATTGTTCTAAGGAATTATGCAGTTCAGTACTTCTCGGATATTTGTAAACTGATTGCTTCCTATTTCAAAATCGCAAAGAAACAACACAGTTAATGGATGTCTATTCGACTTGGGAGCAAAATGGCTGCAATAGTCAAACAATTTGTCAGCTGAGCAAACTTCTTGTGATTGAATAATGGGTTTGCATAGTTTCAGTTACAAAATTAATTAAATTCTTTCTTAAATTATGAAGAACAAAATAATCAATTTAGTTGAATAAATTTAATAAAAATTTCCACTTCTAGTTTTGTTTTCGCTGCTGTATATGGACACAATTAATAAATTATTTGTATGTGCTTATTTATGCTTTCTAAAAACATTTATTAATATGCATGTACATAGATATTTGTAAATTGGAGTGTATTTTCGAAAATTTTTTGCTCTCATTGGATCGCACAACTGACTTTATGCAGCATAAATTATTCAAGGAACTTTTATTTATTAGTCGAAACGGATTAGCAGCTAATGTACTAGAGTATAAAAATGTATGCAAATATGTGTTAAATACATGCGAACAAATTTAGAATGTGTGTTAAAAAGTAACCAAACTAATGCAGTAATCTCTAATATTATGAGTCTGAATAAATGCGATAGCTTTGTGCTGTGGATTAAATAAAATAGTCAAAAATTTTTCTTGTTTACTTTTTGAACTTATCCATAGTGACCCCCTATCGAATGCATTTTAGTAATGCTCATAAATCAAGTGCTAATATAAAACAGCAAATATATGTTTCAGAATGTATGTTTTAAATACGTACTATGTATATTGTATTGGTGAAAACCAATGTTTCGCAGACAAAAAAGAAAGTTGACGAAATCATTCGGGAAACGTTGAACAACAAATGTGAATGAAAATATTACATATTATCATATGCAAATGCACAATCAGTTATACAGGGCTCTATTATCGATAAGATTACAAGACAGTCAATGACCTAGAAATCCCGCAACTCATATACATATGTAGTTATTGTGATATATTTGATGTCCAGTTAGTATGCCCACCGTGCGCCTTAAATCTTCCTTATTTAGAGATTTGAGCGAGTCTTACGTCGTAGGATTTGCATATAAACTTAGAAATTTTGCAGCCCCGCACTTCTGTTCACGCCTTTTCTACTGAATGGATCATATGCAACTCCTGTCTCCGTTTGATTTCTCTCAAACGAATTGGGACGTCTACCGTCGTTTCATCGAACGCATGGCCAACTCATCGGCTCTTTATGACCGGCAACCCGGGATAGATATGTATATGGACCGGTCCAGCTATTGCTTGTTTGCATACCAAAACACTTCTTATGAAGAGCTGTGTGGGATTATTGCCTATATTGACGCGATTGCAACTTAAGCATGCTTTCTCCAGAACTTCTGTTGCTTTCTTCTGTGCTACAGTTTTTGCCTGAAAGGCACTGCATTGATCTGGCAGCCTGTAGGATTTACTTATTTCTGGAACGACACAGTAAACAGTAGACCCGACCACTTCCGTGTTAATTTGAAACCACCTTTATACACATGTATAGTATTCTAACGAATTTTGGGAAATTCCGCTTATTTGAAACCTTCTGCTAACGTTCGAATCGCTAAACTGTTGATTAAATCACTCCAATATTCTGTATTGCAAAATGGTCTTTATTAGAATACTTTGGGAGTAGTACAATTAAATACAATGACTTGATACGAAACTCTCTCATTTTTTGCGCTCTCACGATGGATTTATCTCAAATTTGTGCTGACAACAATCACAGATAAACCCCCCGCGGCAGCTGTATCGGGTGCCAGAACAAAAAATGTGCCAGCTAAAACGAAAAACGGGCCAAAAATTTCGGTAAACCTTAGTTTTACCTACAACTGTAGAATAGCGTTCAAAAATTATGGGAAAAAGGATAAAAATACTTGTTTTAGTGTAAATATTATTCGTTCGAAGGCGGAGGGTAAATATTATTTCCCATTCAAAAGTTATCGCTAACAAGTAAGGAAGGCTAAGTTCGGGTGTAACCGAACATTACATACTCAGTTGAGAGCTATGGAGACAAAATAAGGGAAAATCACAAGGTAGGAAAATGAACATAGGGTAACCCTGGAATGTGTTTGTATGACATGCGTATCAAATGGCAGGTATTAAAGAGTATTTTAAGAGGAAGTGGGCCATAGTTCTATAGGTGGACACCTTTTCGAGATATCGACCAAAATGTGGACCAGGGTGACCCAGAACGTCATCTTTCGGGTACCCCTAATTTATTTATATATGTAATACCGCGAACAGTATTCCTGCCATGATTCCAAGGGCTTTTGATTTCGCCCTGCAGAACTTTTTCATTTTCTTCTACTTAATATGGTAGGTGTCACACCTATTTTACAAAGTTTTTTTCTAAAGTTATATTTTGCGTCAATAAACCAATCCAATTACTATGTTTCAACCCTTTTTTCGTATTTGGTATAGAATTATGGCCCTTTTTTCATTTTTCGTAATTTTCGATATCGAAAAAGTGGGCGTGGTCATAGTCAGATTTCGGCCATTTTTTATACCAATACAAAGTGAGTTCATATACGTACGTGAACTGAGTTTAGTAAAGATATATCGATTTTTGCCCAAGTTATCGTGTTAACGGCCGAGCGGAAGGACACACGGTGGACTGTGTATAAAAACGGGGCGTGGCTTCAACCGATTTCACCCTTTTTCACATAAATAAGTTGCTGTCCAAGAATCTAAGCCCCTACCAAATTTCACAAGGATTGGTAAATTTTTGTTCGACTTATGGCATTAAAAGTATACTAGACAAAGTAAATGAAAAAGGGCGGAGCCACGCCCATTTTGAAATTTTCTTTTATTTTTGTATTTTGTTGCACCATATCATTACTGGAATTGAATGTTGACATAATTTACTCTTATACTGTAAAGATATTAAATTTTTTGTAAAAATTTCACTTAAAAAAAAAAAAATTTTTTAAAAGTGGGCGTGGTCGTTTTCCTATTTTGCTAATTTTTATTAAGCATACATATAGTAATAGGAGTAACGTTCCTGCCAAATTTCATCATGATATCTTCAACGACTTCCAAATTACAGCTTGCAAAACTTCTAATTTACCTTCATTTAAAAGTAGGCGTTGCCACGCCCGTTGTCCAAAATTTTACTTATTTTCTATTCCGCGTCATAAGTTCAACCCACCTACCAAGTTTCATCGCTTTATCCCTCTTTGGTAATGAATTATCGCAATTTTTCGATTTTTCAAAATTTTCGATATCGGAAAAGTGGGCGTGGTTATAGTCCGATATCGTTCATTTTAAATAGCGATCTGAGATGAGCGCCCAGGAACCAACATACCAAATTTCGACAAGATATCTGAAAATTTACTCAAGTTATCGTGTTAACGGACAGACGGACGGACGGACATGGCTTAATCAAATTTTTTTTCGATACTGATGATTTTGATATATGGAAGTCTATATCTATCTCGATTTCTTTATACCTGTACAACCAACCGTTATCCAATCAAAGTTAATATACTCTGTGAGCTCTGCTCAACTGAGTATAAAAACAGGTTTTGTAAATATGAAGTCCCGATGCAACCATTCCATTTTGATCACGGAACCTGGAACGCCAGACATGTAGGATAAGCCCTATCCATTAAATGGTGCTAACCATTATATCATAGGTCCGATTTATTGAAATTTCAAAAGAATATATGGTTTTCATTGTGAGTTAAATGCGTTACAATATTTGACTAATTAAATCATTCAAAATGTAAATTTTACTTAGATTTTTATATTTAAATCTAACTAGTCGTATTACTGTAAAATAATTTTAAAGAAATGAATATTTTACGACTATCATTTTATTCAATGATTGAAACTATAATCGCCGAAATGTATGTCAAAAATCCCCATATTCAGATCTATTCATTTTTGTTTGGAGTAGCATCATTGACAAAAATGTGCACTTTGATAACGCTCTTTCCAAACAAAAAGTTGCAAATCCATTCATCTGTGATTATACTTCACAATTATACTTCACTTCGCAACTGATAGCGTGTTTAAATCAAACTGATTACTGACTACTCAGCTTACGCTGCTTTTATACCAAGGATAACCAAATTCAAAATGTGGCTGTGTGAGTAAAACTAAAATCATCTTATTGGTGGTGATTAGGTTGTTGATGAAAAATCAATGAGGTAGGACGTATGCACGCATGTTTGTTAACACACAAAAGGTAATTCGTAAATACGCCATATAAATATTACTTTATTGCTTGAGTCTAAGGAAAAATTTAAACAAAATAAATTGCTAACCTTAAACCATGAAAACATTTTGCGCATGATCGTTTGTTTGCAAAATATCTTCGCACATGCGCAAATAAACAATAACCTCACCCGACGTTGCTACTCTGCTTGTTCAGCGACAACTAAAGCCGAATAAAGATAATTATTCAAATAAATGGTGGCCATTGTTTCATACTCTCCGTCGTTTCATTCGCATATTTCTAATAAAGTCTAGAGTCTATACGTTTCGCCTTCTAGAACTGCTGTATCTCCTGTTTGGTAATTGAGCTACATATATGCGTGTGTATGTGTGAGTAAGAACTTCGGCTGATGATTACGTGTGTTTGTGTGTACCTCTTCGTTGCCTTGTATGTATGTGTGTAAATGATGATTGATTTCTTCATGTACACATGCGCGTCAGCTCGGTTTATTGTTGTTGTGCCTTTATTTTCTAGCCTAGTGATGTCAACATTCACCACAGTATGTTCTGCTATTTAAGAAACCTTGCGTCTACGCTCCGTCGCAATTGTTCTAATCATTGTTAATCTGCAAACCTACTGTGCTTTGCACACAGAGTATATTAACTTTGATTGGATAAAGGTTGGTTGTACAGGTATAAAGGAATCGAGATAGATATAGACTTCCATATATCAAAATCATCAGTATCGAAAAAAAATTTTGATTGGGCCATGTCCGTCCGCCCGTCCGTCCGCCGGTCTGTCCGTTAACACGATAACTTGAGTGAATATTGAGATATTTTCACCAAATTTGGTACACGAGCTTATCTGGACCCAGAATAGATTGGTATTGAAAATGAGCGAAAGCGGATGATAACACGCCTAGTTTTTATATACATAACATTTTGGAAAACACAAAGAACCTGATTATTTAGTAAATAATACACCTAGAATGCTGAAAATTTACATGTGGACTAATATTGAGACTCTTGATAAAAATTTGAAAAACATTTTTAAAACGGTCGTGGCGCCGCCCACTTGTGATAAAATAAATTTTACAAATATGTGTTAATCATACATCAATAACCGTTAAATCTATCGTAACAAAATTCGGCAGAGAGGTTGCCTTTACTATAAGAAATGCTTTGAAGAAAAATTTACGAAATCGGTTAAGGACCACGCCCACTTTTATATAAACGAATTTTAAAAGGGTCGTGGACGAACAAATTAAGCTATATTTTTGCAAAAAGAGCTTTATAACAATGGTATTTCATTTCCCAAGTGGATTTATAACAATAAATAGGAAAAACTTCAAATTTAAAAAAATGGGCGTGGCACCGCCCCTTTTATGACTAAGCAATTTTCTATGTTTCGGGAGCCATAACTCGAAGAAAAATTAACGGATCTTAATAAAATTGGGTACAAAAATGTTGCCTATAGCAAGAAATATTTCTAGAAAAACTGGACGAGATCGGTTAAAGACCACGTCCACTTTTATATAAAATATTTTTAAAAGGGTCGTAGATGAAAATAATAAGCTATATCTTAGCGAAAAAGAGCTTTGTGTCAATATAATTTTACTTTCTAAATTGAATTATAACATTAAATTGGAAAACGCTTTAATTTGAAAAAATGGGTGTGGCACCGCTCCTTTTTTGTCTAAGCAATTTTCAATGTTTCGGAAGCCATAAATCGAAGAAAGATTTTCATATCGTAACAAAATTGTGTATACATATTTTCCTTATAGCAAAAAATATTTCTAGTAAAAATGGACGGAATCGGTTAAAGACTACGGAAAATTAGATATAAAACAAGTTTAAAGGTGTCGTAGATTAGAATAATAAGCTATAATTTAGCAAGAAATAGTTTTGAATCAATTATATTTCACTTATCAAGTTTTACTGTAAGAGGAAATGGGGACACATTTTTTTTTTTAAACGGGCGGTGCCACGTGTTATGTAGAAAAGTAATTTATATGAAATGAAATGTGCAATTGCAGCTCACGCTGAGTATATATTGTTCGGTTACACCCGAACTTAGACACCTTTTCTTGTTATAAGGTGTTTTTGAAAATCTTTTAACAAATACGGTCGGGCTCTGGTGTCCCCAAGTATCTTACTGTGGGTCATAGTTCGTCATATAAAATCATTCCCTGCATAGTCGGGTGGTACCTTTAAATGCTAGTTCCACAGCACACCGGATCTTTCCAAGATCTAGTTATAACATTCTCCGAAATCTTCGAGGATTATTTTTCTTTCCGCTATATACATACAACAACACGGGGAGTTACCTAATCGGATTTACACCCATAATGATCGAAAAAAGACTGAAACTCAATAAAACGCCCCCTTAACTTAATTTACTTAACGTATGTAGCTCGTTCAGCACTGAATAGATATATGGATAGAGAAAGACATACATATATTAAATATAATTGTGAATAAAAGTAAATAAATTCTGATCCACTGTTACCTCAGCAGGTGGCCATCGAAAGTAAGTTTAACAATTTGTTAGCATTATTTATTACAGATTAATTAAAGCAAACAAAAACGTTACCAAAAGTAACAAAATAGTTATTTTGGACATTTAGTTTGACATATGTAAGAACCATATGCATATGAAAATATGTAAAGGAACATGATTTTTTTCTGTTGCATATGTAGAACTCAGTAAATGTCACGTAAAAATTGGCTTAACATACGGTGCAAATGTCACCAGCACAGCTGCAAATCAAGTGAGCTTTTGTTTATTTTTTATAAATTTAATGCTGTCAAAAAATTAATAAGATATTTTTGTGATTTAGCCCTGCCTGTCTGTTTGGCTTGTTAATTGTTTATTTTTTCAGTCATTTCCCTGTAAGGAGGTCAGTATCTATCAGTGATAAAAATTTCTGGTTCAGAACTGGAACTGCTACCAGCTTTATGGAGCTTCGACTATGAGTATGCCTTTCTTCCCCACACTTTCCACTTTTTCGGAACTATCAAAAAACTGTATAACATAGTACTTGAAGCAACATGTAGAATTTCCGTCCGGTTCGGAGCCAACGAAATAGGACCAGAAAAGAACTAGATGTAAGCTTAACATTTTTGCAATAGTCCGAAACTTTCGAAAAAGTGCCAATAAACAACCAGTTGTAATGTGGAAATTTGTATCTAGTTCGGAACTAGTGAATGAGTAATGTAGCGGAGACATCTTCCATGTTAAATTAGCCTGTTGGAAGCATATAAAAGAGATAAATGGTGAACTAGTATTGGCTGCGAATGCACTAGAAGCGCACCAGTTTTGAACTAGAGATTTTCCTTACAGGTAAATGATTCAAATTTCTGGTCTAGAACTAGACCTAAAATACCAAATAAGTACTGGTTCGATAGTAACTAGATTTTCTCTAGTTCAAAAATCGACAATATGGTTTTTATATTTCATATATAACATATATACATACATTTAATAAATATGCTATTTACATAAAAAAAAACGACGGCTACTAGGTTTAAGAAGCTTCAATTATGAGTATGCCTTCTTTACCTTCACTTAAAGGGCTTACGTAAGCTCCATAGCATGTAGGTAAATTAGCAGCAAAGGTGTTCCATAGAATCAACAGAGTACGTTTGGACAATTACAAACAACTTATATTTGAGTTAATGCGCCTCGTTGGTCGGCCATAACCGTTTAAGCGCCAATTAAATAAGTAAGTCCTTCAGAGAACAATTTGGGGGATCCGAAATACTTAATGCATGTAAAAGGGTTTATTCGCGGAAATACTTTGCATCGCGTAGACGGTGTTTTACCGATCCAGGGATATTTTGGAGATCGGTCTAATGCCGGAAAATCAGATAGGTACTAGCTAAAACATTTCGAATTGTTGCCTGGATCAGAACATTATTAAAAAGGGAGTTGATATTACCATTGCAGATATTTGTGGAAATAAAGAAGCAAAAAGGGTGGGTCTTGCGGTAAATTGGGACAAGTCGAACTACTTGCTGTCATCCCAGAAAGATTCGGCAAAGTCGCGCCTTGGCAGCCACGTCAGTGTTTACGGATACAACTTCATTTATTTGGGAACCAGCAAAAAATAATGTCAACTTAGAAATCAAACGCAGAATAACTCTTGCCAATAAATGCTACTTTGTGCTGGGTAGGCAAATGAAATGTAAAGTCCTCTCTTGGCGAACAAAAATCACGCTCTGTCCTATCCGGACTATGGGTCCGAATAATCGACGGTGTCGCGGGAAAATGAGATGACACTGGGATGGAGCGTTCGATAGAAAAGTTCTCTTTAAGATTTATGGTCCTGTCCGTAATGCCTACGGCCAGTATCGAAGGAGGTATGATGATGAGCTGTATGGGCTTTACCAAGATATGACGGTACTGCAGCGAATAAAAATCCAAAGGTTTTGCTGACAAGGTAATGTGATGCGAATGGACGAACACGCTCCGGCTAACAAAGTATTTCAATCGACTCCGAAGTTTGGAGTCAGAGGAAGGGGAAGGCCTTCGCTGAGTTGGGATTGGCAGATGAAGAAAGACTTGACCTCCATTGGTGTTCCCAATAGGCGTCAGTTATCGCGAAACAGAGATAGCTGTCGTCACTTCTTACGAAACGGCAAAAATCGGTAAGTCAGTTAAGTGCCAATTAATAATGATGCATTTTCAACCCTAGGCGATACTTATATTATAGTAGTATAAAGGTAACTCAAGAAAACTCTCAAAGTAATTTGAGATATCGCGTTAGCTTAACGTGAAAATGTGCTAAGTCAACTTTTACGAATTTTACAGGAGACGAAAAAAACTGAATAATTTTTGAAATACCCTTCTTTTTTTAAAACTAGGAATGAGGATACCTTAATTTTAATGCTTTTGAGTGTAGAAGCTTTGAAAAAGATAAATAAAAATCATGTCTGCCAACCCAGCAGCTATTTTATGACTTAGCACAATTTCCGCACTCATAAAAATTTTTTTTCCTGACTTAGCACTTTTTACTCAATGTTTTCCGATCACTCTTCAACTTAATGAATGAAATAAAGCACTAAAACTATACATTTCGAAAAAAATATTATTTATTTCTCAAACTATTTCTAACGGTTCTGATCTGGACTCTTTTGCCGGATGGCGCGCAAACAATAATTTATATTTAATTCAAACAAATGCTGTGTTGTGTCTTATTCCAAAAAGGCAACAGCCACATACTTTATCTACAAACTAAATACTAAATCTCTTAGTCGTTGTCAAGAGAGTAAAGACTTGAGTGTAATTTTTAACTCCAAACTCTCTCTAGTACCATTGACTTTGTTGTTTCAAAATTTGTTGGAATGCTTGGGTTCAGTAGACTTAACACCACTGACTTTAAGGACCCTATGACGTTGAGGGGACTTTAAATATCCTTGGTCAGAAGTGATTTTGAATATTGCTCAATAATATGGAATTCTTTCCTATAAAATGGAGAGAGTTCAACAATTTTTTACAAAAATTGCTTTACGTATGCTTCACTGGCCACACGGCCATACATCATATACCAGCAGGCACAAATTGCTTGGTCTTCAGGCTCAACTAGTCTGTAACAAAGTAAGTAATTATCGACATGTAAGAATTTAAGTAGATTATGGTCAGTGCAAAGCATTTATCAAACACCAAAGGTATGTCTCAATTGGGTGAATCCAATTTAAAGGGTTGTGTAGGAAAATCTCTCAAGGGGTTCCCAGCGCAATATATAGCTTCTCTAACCCAATTGTCAACCTCACCTACACGTGGCGAATTCTGTTTCATTGACCGCCGAGACTCTGGCGACCCCAAGTTCTTCATGGAACTAGGGGGTAGGGAGGACGGGATGGCACAGAAGGTTTAATGTGGTCATATAAATTGTTCCCGAGATAGTCGGACTAGTTAGTACCTTAATAATGCTTTGTTACCGGAACGTACTGGATCTATATGTATGCGGCAAAGGACCATCAACATCGGCCCAAAGCCTTCGGGGAGTGTCTTTATCGTTAATACAACAACAACAACAACAACAACAAAGCATGTACTTTTAGACTGAATGAATTAAAAAGTAAATAAAATGCGCGGACAAATAAATGACTAGTAATTCAGATTGATATTATTGACTGGTTGACTTAGCACATTTTTTTTTTTGAGCAGTTTTTTTTTGAACAGTTGATGAGTTAGTACATTTACACATCGTATCAAGCAGCACGTAAAAATTAAAAATTAAAATATTTTTTTCATGTGATCGATGTATTTTGAATTCAGTTTTAAAACTGCATTAAAATACAATTTTTCAAAAAAATTGACTTAGCACATTTTCACATTAAGCTAACGATGGTTTCATTTGTGAGGTTTCGATAGTTAAAAATCTTTTGCAAGTGTGAATGCGTTGTTTTATTATTTTGCTTTAATACAAGACGTTATTATACCTTTCATGAACATGAAATGCTATATTAACTTTTGGTCCGATGTTTGTTACGTTTAGAAATATAGAAGATAGACTCACCATTAAGTATACCAAATTGATCAGGGCGACGAACTGAGTTGATATAGCCATGTCCGTCTGTCCGTTCGTCCGTCCATCTGTCTGTTTGAACGCAAACTAGTCCCTCAAATTTTGAGATATCTCAATAAAATTTGGCACAAGGATGTATTTTTGTATTATATTAGATATTTGTCGGATCCGGTAGGATCGGACCACTATAGCATATATCTCCCATACAACCGATCGTTCAGATAAGACGATTTTGGTCATTCCTGCCGCAATTTAGAAAGTATAAACGTGAAACTCGGTGATATATATTCTAATATATCATAGCAGATATCCCATACAACCGATCGTTCAGATAGAAAGATTTTTGGCCATTTCTCCCTTAATTTAGAAAGTATAAACGTGAAACTCGGTCATATATATTTTAATATTTTTCTGAAGAAATCATTTTGATCGGAGCTATATATAGTATATATCCCTTACAACCGATCGTTCAGATAGACATATTTTTGGCAATTTCTCCCTTAATTTCCAATATAAAAACGTTATACTTGGTGATATTTATTCTAATATATCATAGATTTCATAAAAAAATCATTTCGATCGGAGCTATATATAATATATATCCCATACAACCGATCGTTCAGATAGAAGGATTTTTGCCCGTTTCTCCCTTAATTTCCAATATAAAAACGTGAAACTTGGTGTTATATATTCTAATATATCATATATAATATATATCCCATACAACCGATCATTCATTGCCATTTTTTATTTTATATTTATCTTAAAAATCGTTTAGGTATGTACATCTGTTCACTATATATTCCTTATCTTATACATCCGATTATTTGGAGATTACGAACGGGATAAGATTATTGTTCAGCCCCATTCATGAAAGGTATGAAGACTTCGGCACAGCCGAAGACAGTCCCGTCCTTACTTTTTTTATGATATTCTTAACACTCATTTCAAGTATGTATTACTACTAGTATGTAACCCCCGATAATCGGGTAAAAACGAAACGCCCTGCCTTTCTTCGCTTTGCAGCTACCAAAGCGTTTATGTGAATCGGCCATGATAAAATGAAAATGTAAATATGTATGTATGTAAGTACATATGATATTGTGCTAATTAGAATTTCACTCTACAAAAACAATGCAGGAGCAAATAAGCAAACTTTAAACCAGAGCCGGCCACACAAATACTAAAACAATTGCATAAGTGTGTGTAAAACCTGAGTGACAACTCCCCACAGTGTGCTAAAAGAAAATGTGGACTGTGAAGTTCGAAATTAAAAAGGACTCTGGTTATTTGATTTCAAGCTAATCCTAACAATATTTACTTATAATCATATAACTAACAACGCGGAGGTCGAGCTAGCCAGATAAAACTTTTTATAAAAGAAGGTATGGTGTTTCTTCAATCCAAAATTTACTTTAAAAAATCACTTTTTCATTAAGAAAGAACTATAAAACAAAGTAAGTGTAAAGATAGAAATATATATTTTTAAAACATAAAGTTATTCAGTAAAAAAATGTATAAAAATTAATATAACTAAGTAGAACGTATAAAAAGGTACTCATATTAAATTGTCAATATTTATTAATAATTAATTAATTATTAATAATTATTAATATCTAAATTGTCAATATTAATATGTATGTTCAAAGGAACTTAATAATACTAACTAAAACGTATTAAAAGTCACTTTAACCTTGCAGCATATTGTTTTTATTATGTGCCCAAAAAGTAGCATGGACAAGCGAAAGCAAACGATCGTGATCGCACATCGTTAGTGTCTGTGTGAAAATGCGAACTCAAATTGCACAATGTGCAACTTTTGGCCGTCTCTGCTTTAAACCAAGCGTCGGCAAATTGGAAATGCAGATGTGTTAGTGAGAGCGCGATAATCGCGAACATCACGTGATGCCTCGGTTTGCTTAGTTCATTCGCTTCATTGCGAATGATAACAAAGTGTGATATCTTATCTGTCAAATTCCTGACAGGATGTTCAATATGGCTACTTTTTAGCGTTTTGACAGGGTGTTCAATATGGCGGCGCCTATCTTCAGCGGGTGATAGAAAGAGATACAGAATGAGACAGCGATAGTCAAATACAAATCAGGTGATTCAATCAGTTTGGAATTTAGACGTCTATGCAGAAGATATCACACTTAGTTATCATTCACAATGATTCGCTTATTAGCAAGCAACAAGACAAGATCGTTTGTTATTATATTTTTAATGCGCACAATGGGAAGCAAACGGTTTATACAATTAAATAGATTGTATTTGCGCAAAAGGGTTGGTCAGCATTAAATATTTTTCGCTTGTGCGCACTGAAAAAATTAACAAACGATCTTTGCTTGTTGCTTGCTAATAACTTTCGTCAACATTGCGAGCGACGCTTACAATCGATGTTGCTGCGCCAAATGCTCACTGACTACTAAACTAAAGAGAATAAAGGCTCCATTACTGATACTTAGCATAGACTTGACTTGACTTGAGAACTGTCACTTACAGTTCTGTTAAATGAGCATTGCATGTTACTGATTACTCAAAACTTGGCAACACTTAACTTGACTTAGAAGTCTGTTGATTTTTGATTTTCTCTGTAAGTTCTAAGTGACGTTTACATTTTGAAATGCCATTTGTTTGTTTCCATTTCCTTTTGACATTTTGTCATACAAATTGACATTTATTTAAAAATAAATTTCAACGCTGATTATGATGCCAGATTGTATGCGCCAAGTGGAGTATAATCGTGGCTAAGTTTCCAAGTTTACGCCAAGTCAAGTCAAGTCTATGCTAAGTATCAGTAATGGGGGCTTAAGGATACATGTGAATTGAGTGTGCGCAATTGTGCCACTAAATGCCGATGCCTGCTTTAAACGCTAATATCTCATGAACAACTTAACCAACTTGAATTTTTATAATTTTGTGCAAACATGCTCATGAAAAGCTTTCATTTGATATATATTTCGCTTATGTACGTATTGTATTTAGCCTAGCTAAGCCCCGTGTTTTAGAATAATACTATAGATAAATTATCCTTTTTTCAGGTAAGCAATGCATATAAATGATTTCTCCAATACTAAAAATGTTTTCCAATTCATCGCAGGATGGTGGTATGTAAATTATATTTTTGTATGTTAAAGATAATTAGCATTAAAATAGTAGAGATATTTCTCTTTTAGCTTGTTGTTGTAGTAACAGCAAGAAATATTATGAAGCTTTAGGAGATAAATGCACTTCTGGGCCCGTATTATATTTGGCGATCCATGATCAAAACTCATTTTTTAAATCATAATAGGTCTGAAATGGTGTATCGGATTATTGACGTATAGCACTTGTTAGATCCATAACCTTTTATGATTTTAAGATGTAGTTTGACAGTTGCATAGTTATCTTTTGAGTGGAAAAAGTTTTCAGTCACTGATTGCAAAACGAAATACGGACCCTTGTCCTGAAAATATTTTAAATCTTAGCTCAGGGCTGCCAACCGTTTCGAACCGAATCGGTTCATGAACCGAACCACCCGCTCTTTTGGGGCTTTGAACGGAACCACGAACCGAACCGTATATTTTCTTAACTCTAAAAACCGAACCGAAAACCACCCACAAAAATGGTTCGGTTCGGTTCGGTTCAAAATAAAGCTTCAACAAAAATCACTTAACTTATTTAATTCACCACTTTGCTTAAAAACACAACTCCAAGATAAAATTGCATATATTTTTTCTCGATGGCAACACCGTGAGTTGTCACTTTTGATAGTAATAGCGTCTACTGTTTGCTCCTGTGGTCAAAAGCTTGTGAAAAAATAAACAAATTTACCAAATGAGTTCAAACCCCATGCATAACAACTTTGTATATGAAAGAGCTTTTTCATTTTTCATTTATTACATAGTCCGAACTATAACACAAACCACATGCATATGTATAATTATAAAAATTTTAAAGTTAAATTAATAACATTTTTATCAATTTTCAAAACTTTTTATTATCAGTTTTTAGAAAATTTCTGAATGTGCAGCCTTGAAGCTCATGCAATTGTAGTGTAATAGTGTGCAAGTTTCAAGTAGATGAGAATTACCGTTAATTTTTAAAAAAATTTCCCCGAGGGTGTTGCCCGTATCTTCCATATAAAAACAAGTTTAGTTCATGCAGTGAATGGAATAAAATGCGAAAACCCTCTTGAACCTTGCACATTATTACACTACAGTTAGATGAGCTACAAAACTGCACACTCAGAAATTTTATGAAAGTTTTTCATAAGTCTGGAAAACTGATGAAAATTTGATTAATTGTTGGGAGTTTTGTGTAAGCTTTGAAATGTATGTATATATGTATATAGTTTGTGTTATAGTTGAAACAATATCTTAAATTGGAATTATTAAAAACTAATAAATAAACATAATTTGGGAACAATACCGTTTTAAAGGGAGACCATATTATTATATCTACTCAGCGTGCTTTGCACACAGAGTATATTAAATTTGATTGTATATCGGTTGGTTGTACAGGTATAGAGGAATCGAGATAGATATAGACTTCCATATATCAAAATCATCAGTATCGAAAAAAAATTTGATTGAGCCATGTCAGTCCGTCCGTCCGTTAACACGATAACTTGAATAAATATCGAGATATCTTCATCAAATTTGGCATATGAGCTTATCTGGAATCAGAATAGATCGGTATTGAAAATGAGCGAAACCGGATGATAACCACGCCCACTTTTTATATATATAACATTTTGTAAAACACAAAAAACCAGATTTTTAGTTAATTATACACCTAGAATGTTGAAATTTGACATGTGGACTGATATTGAGACTCTTTATATAAATTTGAAAAATGTTTAAAATGAGCGTGGCATCGCCCCGACAGAGAGTGCGCTTTACTATAAGGAATGCTTTGAAGAAAAATTAACGAAATCGGTTAAGGACTACGGCCACTTTTATATAAAAGATTTTTAAAAGGGTCGTGGACGAATAAAATAATCTATACCTTTGCAAAAAAGAGCTTTATATCAATGTTATTTCATGGATTTATAACAGTAAATAGGAAAAACTTCAAATTTTAAAAATGGGTGTGGCACCGCCTCTTTTCTGACTAAGCAATTTTTTATGTTTCGGGAGCCGTAACTCGAACAAAAATTAACATATCTATAAATTATTTATTATATATATATATATTATTATATAAATAAATTGTGTACACATATTTTCCATATAGCAGATATATTTCTAGTAAAAAAGGACGGGATCGGTTAAAGACCACGGCAACTTTAAAAGGATCGTAAACTAGAATAATAAGCTATAGGTAGGTAGGTTGAACTGGCCGGTCCATGAGGACCTCACATAGACTGATTGAGTACGTAGTGTTGCCAGAAGTTTGTTTTAACGACCAAACTGAAAAACCCTATCAAAAACCAGGACCTATGTTATAAAATAACTCCGTCCTCTTGGCAAATACTAGAAGCTTCCTAGGACTTAAGCCACTTGCTGCTTCTAGATCTGACAGCTGTATCACTCCTAATAGCTTGAGTCTTAGCCTGGCAAGTGCAGGGCACGATCACAGAACGTGCTCGATCGTTTCCTCCTCCAACCCGCACTTCCTACACCTGCTATCACTGACCAAGCCTAATTTAAAGGCATGTGACGCCAGAAGGCAGTGTCCAGTCAGAATACCCGTCATGAGTCTACAGTCCTCTCTTTTTAATGATAGAAGCAACTGTGTTAGTCTAAGGTTGTAAGACCTACACATAATCTTCGACACTTTACAGCCCCGCGCTTGAACCCACGCCTTTTCTGCTTGGTTGATCATGTGCACCTCTCGCCTTCGCTTAATCTCGCCCAATCTAATTGGGACGTCTACGGAGCAAGCTTCAAGGGATGCGCCCTTTTTAGCTAATTCGTCCGCTTTTTCATTCCCATCTATTCCCATATGCCCTGGGACCCAATATAGATGTATGCTTCTCCCTGTCCCGATTCTCTCCAGAGACTGCTTACACTCTAACACGCATTTAGATGCTGTGCTATGCGAGATTATTGCCTTAATTGCTGCTTGACTGTCAATATAAAAGTTAACACGGTTGCAGCTTAAGCTATTCTCTTCCAGGGTTTCTACTGCTTTGGTTACGGCTAATATTTCCGCTTGGAAAACGCTACAGTAATCCGGCAGCCTGTAGGATCTGCTTAATTCCGGATCAGCGCAGTATACCGCAGACCCTACTCCTTCCACTATTTTGGAACCATCGGTGTACACATGTATCGCCTCGTCCGCCATTTGCGCACCCTTGCGCCAACCGTCCACCTATATTGTGGCCTTAATATCTCCCTCAAAGTGCAGGTAGGGAATCATGTAGTCTGTTCGTCTTGTGACTGAGGACGCTATACTACTATGGCCATATGGTCGGCGCTCAAGCTGCCCCGAAGCATCGAGCCTGGTTGCGGTCGTTAACGCTTTGTTCTTTGCTACCAGGTCTACAGGTGGAATGTGCAGAATGGCATACAGTGCAGCCGTCGGGGTTGTTTTCAGGGCTCCCGTAATGCAAAGCATCGATAGTCTGCATACCCCCTCTAATTTTTTGAGGTATGTTGTTTTTTGTGTGGCTTTCCACCAAACAAGAACTCCATAGTATAGAATAGGGCTTACAATCGCTGTAAAAACCCAATGAGAAAGAGAGGGCGATAGGCCCCACGTACACCCCAGCATTCTTTTACATGCATAGAGCGCCGTTGAGGCCTTCTTGACCCTCTCCTCCACGTTGAGCTTCCATGACAGCTTACTGTCTAGGATGATTCCTAGATATTTTGTGCAAGGTTTCTCCTGTAAGGTCACCACTCCTAACTTAGGCCTGGTCCAATTTGGGACCTTGTACCTCTTTGTAAACAAGACCATATCCGTCTTCTCCGCATTGACTTTCAGCCCGACATTAGATGCCCAGGTATGAATATCCCGAAGCGCCCGATCCATCAAAGAACTAATCGTTGGAAGGCATTTTCCACTTATGACAATTGCAACGTCATCTGCGTAAGCCGTAAGTTTTACGGGTCCCTCATCGAATTGCCTGAGCAGTTGGTTGATGACCAGTGTCCACAGCAGAGGTGATAGCACCCCTCCCTGCGGCGTGCCCCTGTCCACTGATTTCGTGGCCTCGTACAATCCCCATTGTGATGTAATCTTCCTGCAATTTAACATGCAGCCGATCCATCTGATTAAGGCAGGATGTACTTTAATGTAATTAAGACCATCCATAATCGCCCATTTTGCAACACTATTGAAAGCCCCGGCAATGTCCAAGAAGACTCCTAGAGCATACTCCTTATATTCCAGGGATTTCTCTATGCTTATTACCACCCTGTGCAATGCGGTGTCTACCGACTTGCCTTTGGTGTACGCATGCTGTGTTGTGGAGAGCAGCTTTTCATCCACGTTGGACTTTATGTACACATCTATCAGCCTCTCAAAGGTTTTGAGCAGAAATGATGTTAAGCTAATGGGTCTATAGTCTTTGGGATACACGTGACCGATCTTCCCCGCCTTTGGTAGAAAAGCTACACGAGCAGTTCTCCAAGAGTGCGGTACATGATTCAGTCTTATGCACCCATCGAATATTATTTGAAGCCATTCCACGACCGCCCTACTTGAGACTTGTAGCATGGCCGGGAATATACCATCTGGGCCCGGCGATTTAAACTTAGAAAACGTCTTCACTGCCCACTCGATCTTGGTATCGGTCACCAAGCCCGGCACCACTAGCTCCGTGATCGAAGTGTGAGTGATGTCTGCTGGTTCTTCTAAACCGTCTCCCGATGCGAAATGTGTATCGAGAAGCACCTCAAGGGATTCCTCACTATCACGTGACCATTCCCCGTTCTCTTTCTTTATTAGTCCCTGGACTATGTTTCCCTTTGCTAGGACTTTTTTCAACCGTGCTGTTTCACTGGAGCACTCTATGTCCGTACAGAAACTTTTCCATGAGTTTCTCTTCGCCCTGGTAATTTCACGCTTGTAGATCCTCAGTAGATCCCTGTACTCGTCCCGACACGCTTCGCTTTCCGCGGTCTTTGCGAGTTTAAACATTTCTTTTACCTGTCTTCTTAGAAGACTCAGCTCATTGCTCCACCATGGCGGCTTTGCTTTTCCTCTGAATCTTCTTAGAGGGCAAGCTTTGTTATACGCAGTCATAAGCGTCCTTGTTAGGAATTCATTCGACTCCTCCAGTTCCTCTACATTAGCAACCTCTTTGGGTTGTCCCAGTTTCGTTTCTACATGTTTCTGGAATTTAGTCCAATTCGTTGCCCTTGGGTTTCTAAAGGTTCCTCCCTTCTCTACCCTCTTTAGTGGGATGCTGAAGCTTATATACGCATGGTCGGAGAAGGATGGTCTATCGAGAACCATCCAATCATACCTTGATATATCACGCTCGGAGCTCAATGTAATATCCAGAACATTGCTGGATGTTGGACCAATGTATGTAGGAACATTTCCCCTGTTGGCTATCTGCAAATTGGTTTGCAGGATGTAACAAAATAGAGATTCGCCTCTCTCGTTCGTATCTGCTCCTCCCCACGCATTGTGGTGCGCATTTGCATCTGCGCCTATGACCAACCGCCCTTTGCGCCCTTCCTCCTGTACTAGCCTTTTGCACTCCATCGGTGGAACCTCCGCAGCATGGGCCATGTAGCAGGACGCCAGGATAAATGCCTGCTTATTCTTTTGCTCAACGGCCACCGCTACGAGATCCTCGGTGGTGTAATTAGGCAGCATATATGAATGCAGCTGTTTCCTTACCATTACTACAGCTCGCACCCGTCCTTCCGTTTGTGCGTAGTAAACGCCAAACCCGCGCGCGCTAAGTCCAGAAACCTTTCCTCCCGATGAGAGCCACGGCTCCTGGATCAGCGCCACGTCAAACGAACCCTCCTCAAGGGTTAGGAGGAGTTCGCTCGACGCCACTTTACTGTGTTGGAGGTTATCTACATATATATATATACATACTTTAATAAGCTATAACTTATCAAAAAATAGTTTTGAATCAATGACATTTCACTTTTCAAGTTTTACTGTAAGAGGAAATGGTGAGACATTTTTCTTTTAAACGGGCGGTGCCACGTGTTATGTAGAAAAGTAGTTTATCTGAAATGAAATGTAAAACTGAAGGTCACGCTGAGTATACAATGTTCGGTTACACCCGAACTTAGACACCTTTACTTGTATTTCACATAACATTTATAAGCTTAATGCCTAAGAAAGGCAAAGAAGACATTTACATTTTCATGAATATCTTTTAGTTTGTGTAGTAATCTCGCATCTAAAATTTAGTAGGTATGTTTTATATTGTTACGAATATTAGCTACACTAAGGAGTTATTTATTCAACAGTTCAGTGATTCGAACGTTAGCAGAAGATTGCAAATAAGGGGAATTGCAGTAAATTCGTTACAATATGTATATTGAAAGCAGTTAATTGAATAGTTTTTCTTCTCTTAATAAAATAATTTAAAAAAAAATAGCTTGATGTCACTTCTACCGGACTGTATATAATATTTGTTCCAAATATGAGCCAAATAGGACATCATAAGTCGCTTTCTATTCATGTATGTACCTAGTATAAATCGGACCACAAAGACGATTTTTTTGAATATCTCGATCCTTGCGCCACCTAGAGGCGATTTTTTTCATAGGTCGCTTTCTATTCTTGTATGTATTATGTGTTCCAAATATGAGCCAAGTCGGACCACAAATACAATGTTTTTGAATATCTCGATCCTTGCGCCACATAGCGGCGTTTTTTCATGGGTCGCTTTCTATTCATGTATGTATTAGGTGTTCCAACTATGAACCAAATCGGACCACAAATAAGATTTTTTGAAATATTTTGTTCCATGCGCCACCTATCGGAGTTTTTTTCTTATTATTGCATTGTCATCGGGTTCTAAACTATATTCCAAATTTCAAGCTTGTAGATTATCGAGAAGTTCCTTAAATTTCAATTACAAAATCCGTGCCGCCCAACCAGCCTGTCAAGTTAACCTAAATAAAACCGTTTAAAAATACGACTACTTTCTTATGTGCAGAATATATGCGTTGTAAATACTCCCTATAGGTATAGTCATGCATTCTACCATTTTCGTTTCTTAAAAAAAAAAAAAATGTAAGGCGCGATAACCTCCGAAGAGATCTAAGGCCGAGCTTCTCTTCCAATATGCGTCGTGCTCCTCTTGATTTTTCCCTACAAATTGGCCGGACGGGACCTACATGTTTTATGCCGACTCCGAACGGCATCTGCAAGGCAGATGAGTTTTCACTGAGAGCTTTTCATGGCAGAAATACAATCGGAGCGCTTGCCAGACACTGCCGAGGGGCGACCCCGCTTAGAAAAATTTTCTTCTAATTGAAAAATCTTATTTCTAAAATTTTGATGTTGCTTTGCCCGGGAGTTGAACCCAGGGCATATGGTGTGATAGGCGGAGCACGCTACCATCGTTCCTTACATTTTATAATAATCAACAAGTAAGGAAGGCTAAGTTGGGGTGTAACCGAACATTATATACTCAGCGTGAGCTTTAATTGTACATTTCATTTCAGATAAATTACTTTTCTACATAACACGTGGCACCGCCCGTTTAAAAAAAAAATGTCTTCGCATTTACTCTTACAATAAAACTTAATAAGTGAAATATCGTTGATTCAAAACTATTTTTTTCTAAGTTATAGCTTATTATTCTAGTCTACGACCCTTTTAAAATGGTTTTATATAAAAGTGGGCGTGGTTTTTAACCGATCCCGTCCATTTTTACTAGAAATATTTTCTGCTATAAGGAAAATATGTGTACACAATTTCATTACGATACTTTAATTTTTCTTCGAAATTATGGCTCGCGAAATATAGAATATTGCTTAGTCGTAAAAGGGTCGGTGCCACACTCATTTTGAAAAATGTTTGCCCAAAACTCATTCACATTTTCTATTAATTCATACGTCATATCAGAATGCCGCTTTGTGAGTCGAATGAAAAAAGAAATGTACCTTACTTGGTTTATCAGACGTATCTTTTGCCTCCTTTTTAAATCTTCCAATCTAATTATGTTATCTATTGGATTAGCTTCATGAGTTGCGCCCACTTTTGCCAGATTGTCCGCCTTTTTGCTGCTATCTATGCCCGTCTGTGTGGATGCCAAAATATAGTTATGTAGCTCTCTTTGCCCTGATAATTCTCGCTGCTTTCATCTCTTCTTTGCTCACCTAGCTTTCCACGTCCGAAGTGTGATATTATTCTACCCTTGTGTCGGATTATATCTTATTTATAAACTGTTCAGTAGTCCATCTTGATTCTTCCTTTTCATTGGGAGATTGTTGGCTTTGGATTTGCGAAGGTGTTCGGTCTCGAAAATGAGTTCACCGGGCTTTCCTAACCTTATGCACTAAAATGATTCAAGTAAGCTAACTTTGCCAAACTATCAGCAACGAACTAATATCATGATTTGCAAATACTAAGAAGTTGTTTTTTATAAAATGTTATTTCTTCTTTTTTGGTTTCAACGCCCTAAAAAAGTTTATTCCCATATGGCTTGCAAACCTAGCATAGTAAGACAGCATGATAAGCGAAGAAGATAATTAATAAAGCGTTGCTATGGTGATTTCTTTGTTCGAAGGAACTGACAGATATTAGGGTGGTTCTATTACGGCATTATCGTTGTGTAACAGCCTTAATCACAAAGCTAAGTGCTGGTGAATGCATATTTCCCACTCTCAACGATAATTTTCGAATAGCTCAAATGTTGTTATGTTTTTTCAAGGTGCTAAACTGATTTCGTTTTTTTATTTCAGTCACAATTTTTATCAGCCATCGTCTTCAAATTCACTGCAATCACGCCCTCCGCCTCAATATATCGTCGGTGGTAATAGCTGTCCGATAAATCTCATCGCACTGAGAGATATAACATAAAAAATGTTTAGTTAACCATATTCTGTTAAAGTCGCCAAGTACGGCCCGTAGAATCTTAGAAGTGTTTAGCTCCCCGCTGAGTTGAAGGGTCTGGTGGGGATTGGCTGTTTTCAACTCAAAAATCAACCAAATAAAACAGCAGGTTAAGCGCTAACTAATGATAAGAAGTTATACCTCTGGATCTTTGATCTTGTGATCGTGTATCAGCTAAATCAGTATCTCTAGATCATTCTAGAAATGTGCAACCCTAATTCTGGTTCATACAAATTCTGATGCTGCTAAAAATTAAAAGCGACTCATCTCCACAAAAAGATATTATGGTGCTAAAATTTAATGTTTATGCACACAGTAGCCGCACAGTATTAGCTTAAGCGGAAAAAAGACAACAATTAATGAAGCAGTAGACAAGAGTGAATGAGTTTAGTCTGCTCCCAGTCGGCGGAAGCGATTACGCTTTTTCCCCCTTTTGATTAGTGGCTAATACCACACACGAAGGAAAAAGGTAAAAAAGAACTTCAGATTATTCATTAAGATGTAAATGTTGATGGTAAACAAAAGTAAGTGACAGCGAGTGTTCAATGATTTTTTACTATGTATAAACCTAAATTGAAAACCCTTTTACCTTTTAATGTACTTAATATTTCAATTAAATTTTTTTCTGAAAATAAATAATTCACACTGTTTAGGAAAAGTAAGGACAATACTGGCTTCGTTTGACCTTTCATCAATGTTACGGAACTTTTTTAGAATTGATTTGTATAGAAGTCAGTAGTTACAGAACTAATCAATATACTTTTTTGAAGGGAACTTAATAACGCCCATTATCAAATTTTAGTTGAAAATTAATCAAGACTCCTTTGTTTAAGGTCAAATTTTTATCTGCTTTGGTGTATAAAATATATGTTTGTCGTATGGGGCCTGTTAATTTTTTTCTAGCTGCTGAAAGGGGTATGCCTACATCTTTTTTAATTTTAGTTAATAAAATTGTAGTTGAAGTTCTAAAAGTATAAAAGTTCTGAACGAAAACTGTAATTTCCTGAACATCATTTGCAATTTTCTTACCTACAATTGTAGTTTTTTGAGCTTGATTTGGATATTCTAAACATCAATTTTAATTTTCTTAATTCCAATTTAAAGTTCTGAACTATAATTTTATTTAACTGAAAGTCAATTTAAAATTCTGAGATTAACTGTTATGTTCAATTGAAAAGCCTGAACTTTAATTGTAATTACAAACTTCTAAGTTTTAATTTTAAATTTCTGAACTTCAGTTGAAAACACTGAGCTTCAGTTGTAATTACCTGAAATTCGATTGAAAATTCTGAGCTTCAGTTGTAATTTTCTGAACTATAATTTCTGAAAATCAATTTTAAACTTCTGAAATTCAATTTGAAATTCTAAACTACAATTTTAATTTTCTGTACTTTAATGAAAATTCAGACATTCAATTATAATTTTCTGAACCAAAACTTCAAATTCTGAGCTTTAGTAGTAATTTTCTGAACTTTTATATAAATTCTAAATTCTATTTAAAATTCTGAACTACATTTGTATTTTCCTGAACTTTAATTAAAACTTCAAACTTTCAATTCTTGTTTGCTAAAATAAAGCTTGAAATTCTGACCTTCGGTTGCAATTTTTTTAAATTCTACATAGTTTCTTAGCTTCAGTTCTAACATTGTGAACTTAAGTTTAAAATTTTTAGCTTCAGGTAGGTGTAGTTTTCTGAACCTCAATTTTAAATTCTGAGCTTCAGTTTAATTTTCTGAACTTCAATTGAAAATTTAGATCGTCACTTCAAATTTTCTGCCTTAAAAAATTAAAATTCTGAACTTCAATTTCAACACTCTGAACTTCAATTGAAAATTTCGACCTTCGATTGTAATTTTCTTAACTATAATTTAAAATTCTGAATTTCAGTTGTAAATCTCTGAACTTCTATATAAATGCTGAACTTCAATTAAAATTTTCTGAACTTAAATCAAAAGTTCGGAACCTCATTTGTAATTTTCTGAACGTCAATTGGAAGCTTAGAGTACTTTAATTGTAATTTTTTGAAATTAAATTCAAAACTCTAAGATTCAATATTTGCTTTCTGAACTTGAATTGAAATTTCGGAACTTCGATTGTAATTTTCTGAGGTTCAATTGAAATTTCGGTGTTTCAAGTGTAACTTTCTGAATATAAATTGCAACTTTCTGAACTACAACTGAAAAGTTCTAGTTTTTTTTATATAATACTGTGTGCTCTTCTTCTAGATTATTATAGAAACTCGGCTTATGCGCTATACGGGTTCTTCTAACATTATTCTAGACATTGGCTAAATAACAATAAACGCTGATTGGATATATAAATTTTCAATGGCGACCTATCTTTCTTTTTGTCCAAATTTTTAAATCTGTATAACGTGCTCTCAGAATTGTAAAAAATTTGTATCCTGTATTGCCAAAATAAGACTTTAATTGCGTTTAGTGAATTTTCAAAGCACATGAGTAATTTGAAAAAGTGAAAGAGTAACTGAAACTGCAATTTTATTCTTAGTATCTATTGTCGAAATTTTACAATCGAACTTCACGAAGACTTTCTTCGTTTTAGTAACTTTTTTGCTCCGCCTACCACACCGAAGATCATGGGTTCACGCAACATCAAAATATTAGAAATACGGTTTTTCAATTACAAGAAAAATTTTCAAAGCAGGGTCACCCCTCGGCAGTGTTTGCCAAGCACTCCGAGTGTATTTCTGCCATGAAAAGCTATCAGGGAAAACTCATCTGGATTGCAGATGCCGTTCGGAGTCGGCATAAAACAAGTAGGTCCCGTCGCGCCAATTTGTAGAAAAAATTAAAAAGGAGCACGACGCAAATTGGAAGAGGAGCTCGGCCTAAAATCTCTTCGGAGGTTATCACGCCTTACATTTATTTTTATTTATTTATATGAAATTAGTCTTTAAATTTATTTTAAATATTTTTATGACTATCCCTCTTGTTCCCCTAATCCATCTCCTTCTATCACTCCCCGTCCAACTATTTCTCATCAACACTGTAGGAATAGAAGCTAACTATAAGGAGGTGTCAAACAAGTCAAATAAACCATTGCGCATTTAAATTTAACTATTTTCTTTATCAATATTTTCTGAATTTATTATCAAAGTATTATCAATTTGTTAATGGCCGGCCATCTATTTTATATCGAGTTCTATTAAAAAAATGTTAGATATGTTATTGAACATTTATCGATTTAATATCAATATATTATCGATTATATAGAAGTTAAAGTGTATGTACCGTGAAGTTATCAAAATTGTATCTATTTGTTATCGGTGCATTTTCAATTCTTTTTTTTTTTTTTCAAAGAGTTATCTAAAAGCTATCGATTTGTTAAAAATAGTTATCTGTTTGATATCGAAAAGTTTTCGATGTTTTTTGAAGTTTTGCCAATTTTTTATCGGCGTTTCATCGTGTGTTATGAAATAGGTACCGATAAAACTTCAATATAAAATTTATGACACATACGTAACCCGTCGTCTTTAACAAGTCAATCAAAATCCAATAAAAGGGCGATGATTCGGCGATAGTAAGCCGATAACAAACCAATAAATCGAAGGTAGTAATTCGGTATCGACAATACGACGATTGTAAAACAAAAAAAAATTTCGACATCGGTTATTTCCTTCGTCACGAGTACTTGGTGCACACGCTTTTCTGTTTTTTGGTATTCCCTTAAATAAGTCAACTTCTAGCTAGCTAGGTTTTAGCAATTGTTAGCTTTTTCTGTAGGGTATTTAAACATTGTGAGTGATAAAAATTTTTCCATTTAAACTCGGTTTAAAAAAAAACAAGTAAGGAAGGCTAAGTTCGGGTGTAACCGAACATTACATACTCAGTTGAGAGCTGTGGAGACAAAGTAAGGGAAAATCACCATGTTGTAAAAAGAACCTAAGGTAATCCTGGAATGTGTTTGTATGACATGTGTATCAAATGGAAGGTATTAAAGAGTATTTTAAAGGAAGTGCGCCATAGTTCTCTAGATGGACGCCATTTAGGGATATCGCCATAAAGTGGACCAGGCCTGACTCTAGAATTTGTTTGTACGATATGGGTATCAAATGAAATGTGTTAATGATAATTTTAAAAGGGAATGGGCCATAGTTCTATAGGTGGACGCCCTTTCGAGATATCGCCATAAAGGTGGACCATGGGTGACTATAGAATTTGTTTGTACTATATGGGTATCAAATGAAAGGTGTTAATGAGTATTTTAAAAGGGAGTGGGCCTTAGTTCTATAGGTGGACGCCTTTTCGGAATATCGTTATAAAAGTGGACCAGGGTTGACTCTAAAATGCGTTTGTACAATATGGGTATCAAACGAAAGGTGTTAATAACTGTTTTAAAAGGGAGTGGGCCTTAGTTGTATGGGTGGACACCTTTTCGGCATATCGCCATAAACGTGGACCAGGGGTGACTAGAATGCGTTTGTACAATATGCGTATCAAATGAAAGGTGTTAATGAATATTTTAAAAGGGCATGGGCCTTAGTTCTATAGGTGGACGCCTTTTCGAGATATCGCCATAAAGGTGGCCCAGGGGTGACTCTGGAATTTGTTTGTACGATATGGGTATCAAATGAAAGGTGTTAATGAGTATTTTAAAAGGGAGTGGGCCTTAGTTCTATAGGTGGATGCCTTTTCAAGTGTTAATGAGTATTTTAAAAAGGAGTTGGCCTTAGTTCTATATGTGGACGCCTTTTTGAGATATCGTCATAAACGTGGACCAGGGGTGACTATAGAATGTGTTTGTACGATATGGGTATCAAATTAAAGGTATTAATGAGGGTTTTAAAAGGGAGTGGCCCTTAGTTGTATATGTGAAGGGGTTTTCGAGATATCGACCAAAATGTGGACCAGGGTGATCCAGAACATCATCTGTCGGGTACCGCTAATTTATTTATATATGTAATACCACGAACAGAATTCCTTCCAAGATTCCAAGGGCTTTTGATTTCGCCCTGCAACACTTTTTCATTTTCTTCTACTTAATATGGTAGGTGTCACACCCATTTTACCAAGTTTTTTTCTAAAGTAATATTTTGCGTCAATATACCAATCCAATTACCATGTTTCATCCCTTTTTTCGTATTTTGTATATAATTATGGCATTTTTTTTATTTTTCGTAATTTTCGATATCGAAAAAGTGGGCGTGTTCATAGTCGGATTTCGGCCATTTTTTACACCAATACAAAGTGAGTTCAGATAAGTACGTGAACTGAGTTTAGTAAAGATATATCGATTTTTGCTCAAGTTATCGTGTTAACGGCCGAGCGGAAGGACAGACGGTCGACTGTGTATAAAAACTGGGCGTGGCTTCAACCGATTTCGCCCTTTTTCACAGATGTATGCTAATTTCTACTGAGCTTAAGAGCTTATTGCTAATCTTGGCCAAAACCCTTAACCGCAATACCATTTTAGTCTTGTAGCAATATTTTGTGTTCATATGTAGGTACATATATGAAATTAACTGATATTCGAATAGAATTACATTTTTGTACTTAAAATCTCAATTCTTAAAATTTAAACTCATTTGTCAATTCCATTCGGCAATGCTTAATATTACAAACACAAACGTATATACACACACCCACACTATGAAAAAAAGCGCACACAGCAAAAAAAAAAGCAAACATTGCATTTTTCATTTCCGTTTTCGTTGGTTTCATTTGGGTGTCTTCTTTTTACTTTCCGCTTTTATTTTTGCCATTGGCTATAGCATACTTTTCCAGTTTTCCAAATCATCGAACAATGACCGTAATCTTTGGTGCTTTCATTGTACCACCTTATTGCTAGCTGATCGTTAAGGAAAGTACTACATGGAAAACTACTCATACGGATATGCTTCATGCATTTTATAATATTTCGTTCACACATACATTAGTACATGATGGTAGCCACATTTTCATAAGCGCTGCAATGAAAATTTCTAGAGTAACAAGAGGTGTGAGTATTGGCGGATTTATATATTTTTACTATAGACATTTTATTGGTTAGTTGGTTGCTATGCTGCCTGACCGGCGCGACCGGGCTCAAGTAGTGCTCTAAACGCCATTTTGATGCAATTTCTCCTGGAATCAATAAGTTATCATGTATATAAACCTACTAGTTGTACAGTGAGCTTATTTGTGCTCCAACAATTTTGTTAGTTCAATAAACCGTTTAATGTTATTTATGGAGCATTTTGATACCTCTCTTTAAACGGACAGCACGAAACCGCCCAGAGTGGGGTACTTGATATTTGCCAGGGCTGGACACTAACAGAAGAAATGGGTGACCGTTTCTTTTTCTTGGCTGCATCTCCTTAACAATTCGTTGAAGGTTATTCCTACTCTTTCTGCGTGTGTGCCAAATGGCCAGTGTTCTGTAATTGTGGCTGTCATCAGAATTTTGTTAAGGGATGTTTTATTTGATAGAGGTTAAAAGTTGTAGGACCACATATTTTAAGGGGCAAATTATGTATTAAATATCCTTCAGTATTCGCCGCTTAAAACAAATAGGGGATTGAAGAGTTTGGTATTACTTTTATTCAAATGCTACCAGAGCGGTATCATCTGAAATTGTCAGCGTCCATTATTTTGCACCATAAAAAGCGATGGGTACCAAAAGTCAGAAGACGTTGCTTCTCAATTGCCTACCCCTTCCAAAGTTACATTTGTTGAAAACTCTCTGCTGGATATCATGCCTGATAATATTTAACTCAATACCAAATAGTAGTAACCGGTGTACAAAAAATTTTAAAGCCTTCATGCATTTCTTGAGTGGTCTAATGTAGCGTATCATCATATACGAATGCGTCGGTATGTCGTTATTTGCTTAAAGAGGAACCTTGGTGTTAGGTAAAAGGACAATAAACAATTTTAAAATTACTTTAAGTAAAAAATATCATGTAAAAAATAGAAAGCAATTATTAAGTTAGTAAACATGGATCCGCATAGATGTAAAAGCTCATATAAATGTAACACATTCAACCCCAACGATCATTTTCCTTCGGATATATGTAACTCTCAATGCTACACAAACGCTTTCAACGTCCACACTCAAAAAAAAGTTTCCATCAAGGCGATGCCATCTAGGCATTTTTCGTCATCAATGATCTTATGTTATTGACATTTTCGAAATATTAGTTTGATACTTGTATTTGTCAAGTTAATAGACTACATACAAATGTAATGCGTTTTATAATCAATCTAGTATTAAATGTTATCATAATGAAACTAGGAAATTTATACAGTTATCATTTTGATACATTTTAAGGGCGAAACAAATATTTTCCATGGGCAAATCAATAGTCAAGATACAAAATTGATATTTTCAATTATACTTTTTATAATATTTATCGTTGCATTGATACCACGAAAATGATACCGTTTATAGTTTCATTTTTGCACATCGTGTATTAAAATAGTAAAGTAAGTATAACAAGTAAGAACCTTTCATGAATGGGGCTGAACAATAATCTTATCCCGTTCGTAATATCCGAATAATCGGATGTATAAGATAAGAAATATATAGTGAACAGATCTACATACCTTAACGATTTTTAAGATAAATATAAAATAAAAAATAGGTAGGTAATCTGTTTGAGGATGCAAAGCTTCACGTTTTTTGTGGTCTGCATGTAAAAACTATGACTACGAATCACGTATTTCAAAAATATATGACGTAAACGTAACTATTTGATGAAATTTGATGAATTTTGAAGCTTCTAGCCGTAAAAAAGGGGCAAAAATGACAGTTTATATGAAGTATATAATATATATACCACCGATCTCTATGATTTTTTCAGACAACAATATATGCTATATATGTAAGCATATGGTGAAATTTGAAGCATCTAGCTGTTAAAAAGGGGCAGAAATTGCGCAAAGTTTCTTATCTGAACAATCGGTTGTATGGGATATATACTATATATACCACCGGTATCTATGATTTTCTCAGACAACAATATATGCTATACACGTAAGCATTTAGTGAAATTTGAACATATCTAAACGATTTTTAAGATAAATATAAAATAAAAAATAGGTAGGTAATCTGTGTGAGGATGCAAAGCTTCACGTTTTTTGTGGTCTGCATGTAAAAACTATGACTACGAATCACGTATTTCAAAAATATATGACGTAAACGTAACTATTTGATGAAACTTGATGAATTTTGAAGCTTCTAGCCGTAAAAAAGGGGCAAAAATGACAGTTTGTATGTAGTGTATAATATATATACAACCGATCTCTATGATTTTTTCAGACAACAATATATGCTATATCCGTAAGCATTTTGTGAAATTTGAAGCTTCTAGCTGTTAAAACGGGGCAGAAATTGAGCAAAGTTTCTTATCTGAACAATCGGTTGTATGAGATATATACTATATATACCACCGATCTCTATGATTTTTTCAGACAACAATATATGCTATATACGTAAGCAATCGGTGAAATTTGAAGATTATAGCTGTTAAAATGGGGTAGAAATTGCGAAAAGTTTCTTATCTGAACAATCGGTTGTATGAGATATATACTATATATACAACCGATCTCTATGATTTTTTCAGACACCAATATATGCTATATACATAAGTATTCGGTGAAATTTGAAGCTTATAGCTGTTAAAATGGGGCTAAAATTTGCCAAAAATATATATATATACTATATATATATACTATATATACCACCATATATATACTAAATATACCACCATATATATACTATATATACCACCGATCTTTATGATTTTTTCAGACAATAATATATGCTATATACCTAAGCATTCGTTGAAATTTGAAGCCTCTAGCTCTAAAATGGGGCAGTAATTACGAAAAGTTCCTTATCTGAACAATCGGTTGTGGGGGATATATACTATATATACGACCGATCTCATCAATTTTTTCGGGCAACAATATGTGCAATATACGAAAGTATATGGTGAAGTTTGAAGCTTCAATCTGTTAAATTGGGTAAGATATTACAAAAATCCTCTTTTTCTGAAAAATCGGTTGTATGGAGGATATATGCTATAGTGGTCCGATCCGGTCGGTTCCTACAAATATCTAATCGGACACCCAAATACACCCGCTCACCAAATTTTATCAAGATATCTCAAAAATTGAGGGACTAGTTTGCATACAAACAGACAGACGGACAGACGGACAGACGGACATGGCTAAATCAACTCAGCTCTTCAACCTGATTATTTCGGTATAATTAATGGTGGGTCTATCTATTTTCCTTTAAGGACTTACAATTTTCGGTTTCGTGACGAAATTAATATACCATTTCATTTTCATGAAAGGTATAAAAATGATAGTCATACTTTTTTTTAGTGCACTTGAGTCAATCTACGCGTTACCAATAGGTCCTGGCTTTTAGAATGAGGTTCAATTTACAATTTTTATGGGTTGGTTGTAGAGAATAGGAAACAAATTTTATTCATGAATCCATATGGGATCTATTATCCATATATAAAACAATATCTCGAACAACAAAAACATCTCGAACCTCGGTATTCATATAATGCTATAAAAAATAAGGGTAAGGCACGATAACCTCCGAAGAGAGCTTGCCAAACACCGCCGAGGGGCGACCCCGTTTAGAAAAATGTCTTCTAATTGAAAAAAATTTATTTTTAAATTTTTGATGGTGTGTTTCCCATGGCGTGAATCCAGGATCTTCGGTGTGGTAGGCGGAGTACGCTACCAATGACCACATAAATGTCGTAATCAAGATTTTTAAATTTTGAAGTCATGCATACTGAATTTATACTACTACTTTGACAATTCAATACCATCGATCCGTATGCTCTATTTAATATTAAATCCAGAACTACGTGCGTAAAGCTGGCAGACCCAAGTGCACAAAAATAAGTTGAAGTTGTTTGAGAATTAAGTGCATTTTAGGTGCTATTTAGGGCCACAAAAGATAATTTAGGTGCTCATTTGGTTTTCGAGATATTCGCAAAAAAGTGTGGGTTTGCTAGGTTAACGTTAAGCTAGCAGACCCACAACTTAAATTTCATTTTATTTTAAATAAAAAATATATCAAAATTAGGAGCTATTTAGGTGCTTTTTAGGGCCACAAAAGATAATTTAGGTTTTGATTTCGTTTTCGAGATATTCGCAAAAAGGTGTGGGTCTGTTAGGTTAACGTCAAGCTAGCAGACCCAAAATTTAAATTTCATTTTTTTTAAATAAAAAGTATATCAAAATTAGGAGCTATTTAGGTGCTTTTTAGGGCCACAAAAGATAATTTAGGTTTTCATTTCGTTTTCGAGATATTCGCAAAAAGGTGTGGGTCTGCTAGGTTAACGTCAAGCTAGCAAACCCACAACTTAAATTTCATTTTATTTTAAATAAAAAATATATCAAAATTAGGAGCTATTTAGGTGCTTTTTAGGGCCACAAAAGATAATTTAGGTTTTCATTTCGTTTTCGAGATATTCGCAAAAAGGTGTGGGTCTGCTGGGTTAACGTCAAGCTAGCAGACCCAAAATTTAAATTTCATTTTTTTTAAATAAAAAGTATATCAAAATTAGGAGCTATTTAGGTGCTTTTTAGGGCCACAAAAGATAATTTAGGGCCACAACTTAAATTTCATTTTATTTTAAATAAAAAATATATCAAAATTAGGAGCTATTTAGGTGCTTTTTAGGCCAACAAAAGATAATTTAGGTTTTCATTTCGTTTTCGAGATATTCGCAAAAAGGTGTTGGTCTGCTAGGTTAACGTCAAGCTAGTAGACCCAAAATTTAAATTTAATTTTTTTTAAATAAAAAGTATATCAAAATTAGGAGCTATTTAGGTGCTTTTTAGGGCCACAAAAGATAATTTAGGTTTTCATTTCGTTTTCGAGATATTCGCAAAAAGTTGTGGGTTTGCTAGGTTAACGTCAAGCTAGCAGAGCCACAACTTAAATTTCATTTTATTTTAAATAAAAAATATATCAAAATTAGGAGCTATCTAGGTGCTTTTTAGGGCCACAAAAGATAATTTAGGTTTTCATTTCGTTTTCGAGATATTCGCAAAAAGGTGTGGGTCTGCTAGGTTAACGCCAAGCTAGCAGACCCACAATTTAAATTTCATTTTTTTAAATAAAAAGTATATCAAAATTAGGAGCTATTTAGGTGCTTTTTAGGGCCACAAAAGATAATTTAGGGCCACAACTTAAATTTCATTTTATTTTAAATAAATAATATATCAAAATTAGGAGCTATTTAGGTGCTTTTTAGGGCCACAAAAGATAATTTAGGTTTTCATTTCGTTTTCGAGATATTCGCAAAAAGGTGTGGGTCTGCTAGGTTAACGTCAAGCTAGCAGACCCATAACCTAAATTTCATTTTATTTTAAATAAAAAGCATATCAAAATTAGGAGCTATTTAGGGCCACAAAAGATAATTTAGGTTTTCATTTCGTTTTCGAGATATTCGCAAAAAGGTGTGGGTCTGCTAGGTTAACGTCAAGCTAGCAGACCCACGATTTAAATTTAATTTTTTTTAAATAAAAAGTATATCAAAATTAGGAGCTATTTAGGTGCTTTTTAGGGCCACAAAAGATAATTTAAGTTTTCATTTCGTTTTTGAGATATTCGCAAAAAGGTGTGGGTCCGCTAGGTTAACGTCAAGCTAGCAAACCCACAACTTAAATTTCATTTTATTTTAAATAAAAAATATATCAAAATTAGGAGCTATTTAGGTGCTTTTTAGGGCCACAAAAGATAATTTAGGTTTTCATTTCGTTTTCGAGATATTCGCAAAAAGGTGTGGGTCTGCTATGTTAACGTCAAGCTAGCAGACCCAAAATTTAAATTTCATTTTTTTTAAATAAAAGGTATATCAAAATTAGGAGCTATTTAGGGCCACAGAAGATAATTTATGTTTTCATTTAGTTTTCGAGATATTCGCAAAAAGGTGCGGGTCCGCTAGGTTAACGTCAAGCTAGCAGACCCACAATTTAAATTAAATTTTTTTTAAATAAAAAGTATATCAAAATTAGGAGCTATTTAGGTGCTTTTTAGGGCCACAAAAGATAATTTAGGTTTTCATTTCGTTTTCGAGATATTCGCAAAAACGTGTGGGTCTGCTAGGTTAACGTCAAGCTAACAGACCCACAACCTAAATTTCATTTTATTTTAAATAAAAAATATATCAAAATTAGGAGCTATTTAGAGCCACAAAAGATAATTTAGGTTTTCATTTAGTTTTCGAGATATTCGCAAAAAGTGTGGGTCTGCTAGGTTAACGTCAAGCTATCAGACCCAAAATTTAAATTTCATTTTTTTTTTTAAATAAAAAGTATATCAAAATTAGGAGCTATTTAGGTGCTTTTTAGGGCCACAAAAGATAATTTAGGTTTTGATTTCGTTTTCGAGATATTCGCAAAAAGGTGTGGGTCTGCTAGGTTAACGTCAAGCTAGCAGACCCACAATTTAAATTTCATTTTTTTTAAATAAAAAGTATATCAAAATTAGGAGCTATTTAGGTGCTTTTTAGGGCCACAAAAGATAATTTAGGTTTTCATTTGGTTTTCGAGATATTCGCAAAAAGGTGTGGGTCTGCTAAGTTAACGTCAAGCTAGCAGACCCACAATTTAAATTTCATTTTTTTTTTTAAATAAAAAGTATATCAAAATTAGGAGCTATTTAGGTGATTTTTAGGGCCACAAAAGATAATTTAGGTTTTCATTTCGTTTTCGAGATATTCGCAAAAAGGTGTGGGTAAATAGCTCCTAATTTTGATATACTTTTTATTTAAAAAAAATTAAATTTAAATTTTGGGTCTGCTAGCTTGACGTTAACCTAGCAGACCCACGCCTTTTTGCGAATATCTCGAAAACGAAATAAAACCTAAATTATCTTTTGTGGCCCTAAAAAGCACCTAAATAGCTCCTAATTTTGATATTCTTTTTATTTAAAAAAAATGAAATTTATATTTTGGGTCTGCTAGCTTGACGTTAACCTAGCAGACCCACACCTTTTTGCGAATATCTCGAAAACGAAATGAAAACCTAAATTATCTTTTGTGGCCCTAAAAAGCACCTAAATAGCTCCTAATTTTGATATACTTTTTATTTAAAAAAAATGAAATTTAAATTGTGGGTCTGCTAGCTTGACGTTAACCTAGCAGACCCACACCTTTTTGCGAATATCTCGAAAACGAAATGAAAACCTAAATTATCTTTTGTGGTCCTAAAAAGCACCTAAATAGCTCCTGATTTTGATATACTTTTTATTTAAAAAAAATGAAATTTATATTTTGGGTCTGCTAGCTTGACGTTAACCTAGCAGACCCACACTTTTTTGCGAATATCTCGAAAACTAAATGAAAAGCTAAATTATCTTTTGTGGCCCTAAAAAGCACCAAAATAGCTCCTAATTTTGATATATTTTTTATTTAAAATAAAATGAAATTTAAGTTGTGGGTCTGCTAGCTTGACGTTAACCTAGCAGACCCACACTTTTTTGCGAATATCTCGAAAACTAAATGAAAACCTAAATTATCTTTTGTGGCCCTAAAAAGCACCTAAATATCTCCTAATTTCGATATATCTTTTATTTAAAATAAAATGAAATTTAAGTTGTGGGTCTGCTAGCTTGACGTTAACCTAGCAGACCCACACCTTTTTGCGAATATCTCGAAAACGAAATGAAAACCTAAATTATCTTTTGTGGCCCTAAAAATCACCTAAATAGCTTCTAATTTTGATATATTTTTTATTTAAAATAAAATGAAATTTAAGTTGTGGGTCTGCTAGCTTGACGTTAACCTAGCAGACCCACACTTTTTTGCGAATATCTCGAACACTAAATGAAAACCTAAATTATCTTTTGTGGCCCTAAAAATCACCTAAATAGCTCCTAATTTTGATATACTTTTTATTTAAAAAAAATGAAATTTAAATTGTGGGTCTGCTAGCTTGGCGTTAACTTAGCAGACCCACACCTTTTTGCGAATATCTCGAAAACGAAATGAAAACCTAAATTATCTTTTGTGGCCCTAAAAAGCACCTAAATAGCTCCTAATTTTGATATACTTTTTATTTAAAAAAAATGAAATTTAAATTGTGGGTCTGCTAGCTTGACGTTAACCTAGCAGACCCACACCTTTTTGCGAATATCTCGAAAACGAAATGAAAGCCTAAATTATATTTTGTGGCCCTAAAAAGCACCTAAATAGCTCCTAATTTTGATATACTTTTTATTTAAAAAAAATGAAATTTAAATTTTGGGTCTGCTAGCTTGACGTTAACCTAGCAGACCCACACCTTTTTGCGAATATCTCGAAAACGAAATGAAAACCTAAATTATCTTTTGTGGCCCTAAAAAGCACCTAAATACCTCCTAATTTTGATATACTTTTTATTTAAAAAAAAATGAAATTTAAATTTTGGGTCTGCTAGCTTGACGTTAACCTAGCAGACCCACACCTTTTTGCGAATATCTCGAAAACGAAATGAAAACCTAAATTATCTTTTGTGGCCCTAAAAAGCACCTAAATAGCTCCTAATTTTGATATACTTTTTATTTAAAAAAAATTAAATTTAAATTGAGGGTATGCTAGCTTGACGTTAACCTAGCAGACCCACACCTTTTTGCGAGTATCTCGAAAACGAAATGAAAACCTAAATTATCTTTTGTGGCCCTAAAAAGCACCTAAATAGCTCCTAATTTTGATAGACTTTTTATTAAAAAAAAAATGTAATTTAAATTTTGGGTCTGCTAGCTTGACGTTAACCTAGCAGACCCACACCTTTTTGCGAATATCTCGAAAACGAAATGAAAACCTAAATTATCTTTTGTGGCCATAAAAAGCACCTAAATAGCTCCTAATTTTGATATATTTTTTATTTAAAATAAAATGAAATTTAAGTTGTGGGTCTGCTCGCTTGACGTTAACCTAGCAGACCCACACCTTTTTGCGAATATCTCGAAAACGAAATGAAAACCTAAATTATCTTTTGTGGCCCTAAAAAGCACATAAATAGCTCCCAATTTTGATATACTTTTTATTTAAAAAAATGAAATTTAAATTTTGGGTCTGCTAGCTTGACGTTAACCTAGCAGACCCACACCTTTTTGCCAATATCTCGAAAACGAAATGAAAACCTAAATTATCTTTTGTGGCCCTAAAAAGCACCTAAATAGCTCCTAATTTTGATATATTTTTTATTTAAAATAAAATGAAATTTAAGTTGTGGGTCTGCTAGCTTGACGTTAACCTAGCAGACCCACGCCTTTTTGCGAATATCTCGAAAACGAAATGAAAACCTAAATTATCTTTTGTGGCCCTAAAAAGCACCTAAATAGCTCCTAATTTTGATATACTTTTTATTTAAAAAAAAAAATGAAATTTATATTTTGGGTCTGCTAGCTTGACGTTAACCTAGCAGATCCACACCTTTTTGCGAATATCTCGAAAATGAAATGAAAACCTAAATTATATTTTACGGCCCTAAAAAGCACCTAAGTAGCTCCTAATTTTGATATACTTTTTATTAAAAAAAAATGAAATTTAAATTGTGGGTTTGCTAGCTTGACGTTAACCTAGCAGACCTACACCTTTTTGCGAATATCTCGAAAACGAAATGAAAACCTAAATTATCTTTTGTGGCCCTAAAAAGCACCTAAATAGCTCCTAATTTTGATATACTTTTTATTAAAAAAAAATGTAATTTAAATTTTGGGTCTGCTAGCTTGACGTTAACCTAGCAGACCCACACCTTTTTGCGAATATCTCGAAAACGAAATGAAAACCTAAATTATCTTTTGTGGCCCTAAAAAGCACCTAAATAGCTCCTAATTTTGATATACTTTTTATTTAAAAAAAAATGAAATTTAAATTGTGGGTCTGCTAGCTTGACGTTAACTTAGCAGACCCACACCTTTTTGCGAATATCTCGAAAACGAAATGAAAACCTAAATTATCTTTTGTGGCCCTAAAAAGCACCTAAATAGCTCCTAATTTTGATATACTTTTTATTTAAAAAAAATTAAATTTAAATTGAGGGTATGCTAGCTTGACGTTAACCTAGCAGACCCACACCTTTTTGCGAGTATCTCGAAAACGAAATGAAAACCTAAATTATCTTTTGTGGCCCTAAAAAGCACCTAAATAGCTCCTAATTTTGATAGACTTTTTATTAAAAAAAAAATGTAATTTAAATTTTGGGTCTGCTAGCTTGACGTTAACCTAGCAGACCCACACCTTTTTGCGAATATCTCGAAAACGAAATGAAAACCTAAATTATCTTTTGTGGCCATAAAAAGCACCTAAATAGCTCCTAATTTTGATATATTTTTTATTTAAAATAAAATGAAATTTAAGTTGTGGGTCTGCTAGCTTGACGTTAACCTAGCAAGCCCACACCTTTTTGCGAATATCTCGAAAACGAAATGAAAACCTAAATTATCTTTTGTGGCCCTAAAAAGCACCTAAATAGCTCCTAATTTGGATATACTTTTTATTTAAAAAAAATGAAATTTATATTTTGGGTCTGCTAGCTTGACGTTAACCTAGCAGACCCACACCTTTTTGCGAATATCTCGAAAACGAAATGAAAACCTAAATTATCTTTTGTGGCCCTAAAAAGCACCTAAATAGCTCCTAATTTTGATATACTTTTTATTTAAAAAAAATAAAATTTATATTTTGGGTCTGCTAGCTTGACGTTAACCTAGCAGACCCACACTTTTTTGCGAATATCTCGAAAACTAAATGAAAAGCTAAATTATCTTTTGTGGCCCTAAAAAGCACCAAAATAGCTCCTAATTTTGATATATTTTTTATTTAAAATAAAATGAAATTTAAGTTGTGGGTCTGCTAGCTTGACGTTAACCTAGCAGACGCACACTTTTTTGCGAATATCTCGAAAACTAAATGAAAACCTAAATTATCTTTTGTGGCCCTAAAAAGCACCTAAATAGCTCCTAATTTTGATATACTTTTTATTTAAAAAAAATTAAATTTAAATTGTGGGTCTGCTAGCTTGACGTTAACTTAGCAGACCCACACCTTTTTGCGAATATCTCGAAAACGAAATGAAAACCTAAATTATCTTTTGTGGCCCTAAAAAGCACCTAAATAGCTCCTAATTTTGATATACTTTTTATTTAAAAAAAATGAAATTTAAATTGTGGGTCTGCTAGCTTGACGTTAACCTAGCAGACCCACACCTTTTTGCGAATATCTCGAAAACGAAATGAAAACCTAAATTATCTTTTGTGGCCCTAAAAAGCACCTAAATAGCTCCTAATTTTGATATACTTTTTATTTAAAAAAAAATGAAGTTTAAATTTTGGGTCTGCTAGCTTGACGTTAACCTAGCAGACCCACACCTTTTTGCGAATATCTCGAAAACGAAATGAAAACCTAAATTATCTTTTGTGGCCCTAAAAAGCACCTAAATACCTCCTAATTTTGATATACTTTTTATTAAAAAAAAATGAAATTTAAATTTTGGGTCTGCTAGCTTGACGTTAACCTAGCAGACCCACACCTTTTTGCGAATATCTCGAAAACGAAATGAAAACCTAAATTATCTTTTGTGGCCCTAAAAAGCACATAAATAGCTCCTAATTTTGATATACTTTTTATTTAAAAAAAATTAAATTTAAATTTTGGGTCTGCTAGCTTGACGTTAACCTAGCAGACCCACACCTTTTTGCGAATATCTCGAAAACGAAATGAAAACCTAAATTATCTTTTGTGGCCCTAAAAATCACATAAATAGCTCCTAATTTTGATATACTTTTTATTTAAAAAAAATTAAATTTAAATTTTGGGTCTGCTAGCTTGACGTTAACCTAGCAGACCCACACCTTTTTGCGAATATCTCGAAAACGAAATGAAAACCTAAATTATCTTTTGTGGCCCTAAAAAGCACCTAAATAGCTCCTAATTTTGATATATTTTTTATTTAAAATAAAATGAAATTAAGTTGTGGGTCTGCTAGCTTGACGTTAACCTAGCAGACCCACGCCTTTTTGCGAATATCCCGAAAACGAAATGAAAACCTAAATTATCTTTTGTGGCCCTAAAAAGCACCTAAATAGCTCCTAATTTTGATGTACTTTTTATTTAAAAAAAAAATGAAATTTATATTTTGGGTCTGCTAGCTTGACGTTAACCTAGCAGACCCACACCTTTTTGCGAATATCTCGAAAACGAAATGAAAACCTAAATTATCTTTTGTGGCCCTAAAAAGCACCTAAATAGCTCCTAATTTTGATATACTTTTTATTTAAAAAAAATGAAATTTAAATTTTGGGTCTGCTAGCTTGACGTTAACCTAGCAGACCCACACCTTTTTGCGAATATCTCGAAAACGAAATGAAAACCTAAATTATCTTTTGTGGCCCTAAAAAGCACCTAAATAGCTCCTAATTTTGATATACTTTTTATGAAAAAAAAAAAAATGAAATTTAAATTTTGGGTCTGCTAGCTTGACGTTATTAACCTAGCAGACCCACACCTTTTTGCGAATATCTCGAAAACGAAATGAAAACCTAAATTATCTTTTGTGGCCCTAAAAAGCACCTAAATAGCTCCTGATTTTGATATACTTTTTATTTAAAAAAATTAAATTTAAATTTTGGGTCTGCTAGCTTGACGTTAACCTAGCAGACCCACACCTTTTTGCGAATATCTCGAAAACGAAAAGAAAACCTAAATTATTTTTGTGGCCCTAAAAAGCACCTAAATAGCTCCTAATTTTGATATATTTTTTATTTAAAATAAAATGAAATTTAAGTTGTGGGTCTGCTAGCTTGACGTTAACCTAGCAGACCCACACCTTTTTGCGAATATCTCGAAAACGAAATGAAAACCTAAATTATCTTTTGTGGCCCTAAAAAGCACCTAAATAGCTCCTGATTTTGATATACTTTTTATTTAAAATAAAATTAAATTTAAGTTGTGGGTCTGCTAGCTTGACGTTAACCTAGCAGACCCACACCTTTTTGCGAATATCTCGAAAACGAAATGAAAACCTAAATTATCTTTTGTGGCCCTAAAAAGCACCTAAATAGCTCCTGATTTTGATATACTTTTTATTTAAAAAAAATGAAATTTAAATTTTGGGTCTGCTAGCTTGACGTTAACCTAGCAGACCCACACTTTTTTGCGAATATCTCGAAAACCAAATGAAAACCTAAATTATCTTTTGTGGCCCTAAATAGCACCTAAAATGTACTTGATTCTCAAACAACTTAAACTTATTTTTGAGCACTTGGGTCTGCCAGCTTTACGCACGTTCCAGAACTGGCCCAGAAAGAGCTTGGTAAAAAAAGAAATATGCATTGGCGCATATGAGGCGTCAATCAGCTTTTCGCCATTCCTGTACTTGTACTGAAAGCTGTTTTGATCTAGGTGTGCGATATATTCTTGAACAATTTTGGGAGTACTTCGGGAATGTTTTATGATGACCTCATAAACACTTCGGGATTATTTTAAGGATCGTTTCGGATCTATTTTGATGCGAAATCGGGGTGGTTTCAGGATACTTCTGGATTATTTATTTCTACCCTTTTTCGGGATCAATTTGGAACAATTTTACGATCGCTTGATGACTATTTTAGGTATCATTTCTGAACAATTTCTCGATCATTTCAAGACTATTTCTAAATCATTCTGGGACAATTACACATCTTATCTAAATACAGGTTTTACTTCCGACCCTTTATTTAAACGCAAGAGACTGGTAAAAAGAGAACAAAACGTGTCATATTCGTGGATCAGCTATTGTGTTTTCTTGGACGTGCACAAATTCTTTTAGAAGTTTAAGCTAAAGAAACTATTTTGAGCAGTAAAGTACGAAAAATATACTAGAGAATTAAAGTTTTCGTTACAGATGTTATTTGTGTTATATATATATATAAGCGGGTATGTATGGACATTATATATACAGCGTAAGCTTCAATTGTATAGTTCATTTCAGATAAATTACTTTTCTACATAACACGTAGCACAGCACATTTAAAAAAATATGCCTCCCAATTTCCTCTTACAATAAAACTTGGTAAGTGAAATATCATTGAAACAAAGCTATTTATTATTCTAGTCTACGACCCTTTTTAACTTCTTTTATATAAAAGTGGCCGATGTCTTTAACCGATCCCATCCATTTTTACTAGAAATATTTCCTGCTGTAAGGAAAATATGTTAATCTGATTTTATTACGATATGTTAATGTTTCTTTCAGTTATCGCTCCCGAAACAGAGAAAATAGAAATACTTATTTATAAAAGGGGTGGTGCCACACCTATTTTCAAAAATTTGAATTTTTTTCTTTTTCTGGTTATAATTCCACTTGGGAAAAGAAATATCATTGATATAAAGCTTCTTTTTGCTTATTTTATTCGTCCACGACCCATTTAAAAACCTTTATTATAAAAGTGGGCGTGGTCCCTAACCGTTTCGTTAATTTTTCTTCGAAGCATTCCTTATAGTAAAGGCAAGCTCTCTGCCGAATTAAGTTATGATAGGTTTAACGGTTTTTGATTTATAATTAATAATATTTGTTAAATTAATTTTCTCACAAATGGGTGGTGTCACACACATATTGCAAACTTTTTTGGAATTTATGTTTTGCGTCATAAGACCAACCCACCTGCCAAATTTCATTAGCTTAACGGTATTCGTTTTTGAATTAACTCATTTTTCCACTTTTCTAAATTTTCGTTAATAAAAATCGTCTGATTTCGCTCATTTTCAATACCAATCTATTCTGGGTCCAGATAAGCCCGTATGCCGAATTTGTTGAAGATATCTCAATATTTGCTGAAGGTAATGCGTTAACGGATGGACAGACAGACTGACGGATGGACGGACGGACATGGCTTAGTCAAATTTTTTTTCGATACTTCTGATTTTCATATATGGATTCCTTTATACCTGTTCAACCAACCCCTATGTTACCAAAGTTACTATACTGTGTGAGCAAAGCATGTTGAGTATAAAAAAAAACAATATATAGCTATCAACTTGCAAAGCAAATATGTTTTTTGGGAAAGCAAACAATTCCACACACCTAGATATGTATCATGCAAAAGAAAGTGTCAGCCGAGCACATCCACGATTATTTCATTGTCTACCACTTGAATGTCTGCACGTCCTCGTTGGTTACAGGCATCCTGCCATCTAGGTGTGCCTAACGGACATTGCTTGTCTTCGATGTGTGCCACCTTGCAACATATTGTCAGATCAGTTGTATTGAGTGCGAGTCTGTGAGGAAATATAAATAAAAATAGAATGTACGTAAAAAATCTGCAAATAATAAACAATTTAGAAGAGCAATTAACTTTTGTGTATTTATCCATAGTATATATTTATATACGTATATTTCTTTATCCTCACGGTTATTTGCACGTTTTTAAATTATACACAACATACATATAAAGTCCAACAACTTCAACATATAAATTCCCTCAATTTCAGAACTTAGTAGGAAAGGTTATGTGTGCGTAGCAAAGAGACTTGCTGGAGTTTTAAAATTCTTTAAATATTTGTCGTTATGCCAACAGAGCAATTTAAATCCAAGTGTAAGGTCACTCGGTTAGACATTCAAAATAAAGCTATGCTATAAGTTTCCGGTCTACACCAATTCATCTTCCGTTTTATTCTCACACCTACAAACATGTATGTATGTATTGCTGTAGGCTTTTCTAGCGCTTCATCTTTTATATAACTTTTGTTTCGTTATAAAGTGGAAAATATGTGCAAGCGCTAGAAAAAGAAAGAAACAAAAAAATGTTTAGCAGGAAAACTTTTGAAAAGTCGCAGCTGACCGACAAAGCGGTTGAAAGTGCTGGTCAAGTGTCAAACAGAGTGCAGTGGTGTGCACCGAACTTTTTCCTAATCTAGACAAATGAAAGCTTTGGTCATTGAGCGTCTGAGCTGAATGAACTTTGTCAAATCCCTAGATTATATGTTCGTCCTTACACCTCTGCTATCTTGAGTATCTCAACGAAATGCCTGTGGCGAATATTTAATATGCATAGAAACAATATGGACAGTAACAAAAATAAAACAAGAATAAGAAACACAAATAGAATAGATGCCGAAAAAGTGTGAGATGCTAGCAGATGAAATAAAAAGCTTTTAAAGAAAATGGCAAATGTATGAATGAAAAGGTGAGAGTTGAGAAGACTAATGGTACCTACAATAAGGCGAATGACCGGTCGTTTGTTTGGATTGAGTCACAACGTAAACAATATTTAATTGACCGGGGGAGTTCAAGGCTTGACAACAAATCGCAGACAGCTGAAACCTTTCCTGGTTGGTCATTGTTAAGGCACTGTTTAGCCGGCTTTGTAGTGTATGCACAGCAGCGAACACGAAAATAACAATATTAATTTTTATCAAATTTCACCCACTACATTTTTATAATTATTTTTTTTTTTTTTGATAATTTAAGAAACAGATTTTCATATATTTTGCAACTCAAACTATACAAACCAATATCGAAAATGTTTTCAAAAAAAATTTCAAAACTCAGAAAATTTTACGAAATTTTTGAACTTTTTATTTAAAGTTTTTTTTTCACATTTTTGAGTATGCAGTTTTGTAGCCCAGTCAATTTTATTAAAAATGCAAATTTCGAGAAACTTACAATTTCTGCTTTGACTTATATTGATTGAGCTATAAATCTGCATTCTCGAAAAAATTCAGAAAACCCTAGAAAAAAAGTTCAAAAATCTCGTGAACCTTTCAAGATTTTTCGAAAACATTTTTGGGATTTGTTTGTATAGTTTGAGTTAAAATTTTTTCTTCAACTAGCGAGTATTTAAAAAAAATATTTAGTTGACGAAATTGATCAAAACTATGCCTTAAAGTAGCATGTATTAACATCCATTAGAGGCTCAAGCCGCCGACCGCGATATTTTAGTTTTTTTTTAATCAGAAGCAGAATTATTGAGGAGAAGGAAAGGGTCTGCTATTCCGACATCAAGTAGCGAAACTATAATAGAGGTAATTTTATCTGGAATTAATAGATTCAGTGTACTTGAGAAGAGTTACGCCGCCCTCTTTTCGGTAACAATCGCTACCGACAATTTTAGTATTTTATTATCTACTCAATCACTGTCGTGTAAATCATTGTCACCTTACTGGTTCGTTATCACTGAGTCTTTGGTTTCTTATTTTTTTAATTTCTTTAATTTTCTTATCGGCTTTAAAACGATGGGTTACAAATATATATATTTTATCGTTATCTGTTTCATAAAAACTGATGATTTGTCTATTACAAATAGGTAACACGCCTTTAATAATTTTGTAGTGTTACCAGCACTTGTTTGACGACCAAGCTGAAAAAAAACCCCAATTGAGTACGAGGATAACTATATTATCTTGGCAAATACTAGAAGTTTTCTGGACCTAACTTAAATGCTGTCTCAAGATCTCAAGCTAGGACACGAGCCCAAAAATGCTCAACCGTCTCTTCCTGCAGCTCACAGTTGCTACATCTGATGTTACTGACAAGGCCTAATTAACATGCATGTGACGCCAGAGTGCAGTGCCCAGATACGTTGTACATCATGAGCCTTAAGTATTTTCTCTTTAGAGACTTGAATAACTTTGTGATTTGAGCGTCGTAGGACTTACACACCATCTTACAAGTTTGGCAGCCTCTTTGACACCGTCCACGCCATGGATTGGCATGTCTACCGTCGATAAAACAAGAATTTTGCAAAACTCCGTTAGCTTTTCGATAACAAATTTGTAACTTTAATATTACAAAAAAATAACGCGCCGGTAACAAATTGGTAAAACTTGGATTACTTTTAAACACCTTTCGGTATTACGCTGATAACAAATTGGTACCACTCCGATAACAAATCGGGAACTTTCCGATAGCAAATTGATAAATTTTTCGATGAAATTTCGATAAGAAAAAAATTGATAGCTATTCCATAATAAATCGATAACAAATCGATGACTTTTTGATAACACTAACTTATCGATAAATAATCGAAAACCTTTCGATAACAGATCGATAAATTGTCGTAAAAAAACTACAACTCATCAATAACTTTTGTCATCGATAACAAACTGATAACTCGTTGATATGAAATGGATAACACCAAAGAATTTAAAATCATAAATCACCGGCAACTGAATTCATAGCGGGGAACAGTAAACCAGCATATTTCGGTTATTCACGCGGGATCACGGCATTGTCCCGAAAGTTTGCTTGTACATCGTACTTTATAGGTTTCAATAAAACTTGCAACACATATGTACTGAGAAATGCAGAAGTATTTAATATAATGAAATAAATTTGGCAAAGAAACATCTTCAGAATAAAATTTTTTTGTCCTACAGGTACAACATCTATATGATTTATTAGAAGCAAATAAATAGCCCTCTTAAAAAAAAAAGATATCTAGAAGTGGCATCGCTTGACAACATGGTCTTTGCGCTATTAGCTTCGTAGAGCCCATAAACTTGAAGAGTCGGGACTGTTTTGACTCCAGATTTTGGTTCACCTTATCGAAACCCTCGAAACCTGCTTTTGGTTATAAAATATTTTAAAATTTTTTTCGGCCTGTGGTATAGCAGAAAAAAATTTTAGAGTGTTTCTCGAAAATAATATCTAACTTCTGCCACAGGTTTTTGAATTTTTTTCTGCTTTTTTGTGAAAACAAGTTTTAAATTACTTAAACGAATTTTAAGTTTAATTTTCACAGTATACATACATTTCCCTAAGATTCATACATTCACGTCTATGGATAACACGCTATCTTCTTCCTCCTCTTCTTCTGTTTCATATTTTTTATATTTACTTCTTCTGCTTTGTCGCTGCACTTTCTCCTATGTAAATATTGTAACGAATTTACTGCAATTCCTCTTATTTGCAACCGTCTACTAACGTTCGAATCACTAAACTGTTGAATAAATAACTCCACTATTCAATAATGCAAAATGGCCTTTATTCAAGTATTTCACAATAACACTGCTACTTCTCGACAGATAGAGTGCTTAAATCAAACTGAATCGTCTTGCCTCAACTGTTGCTGCTTTTATACTGTTTGATTTCCTCGTTAGGATATTTCTAGGCGTTTCTATTTCTAGAATTTACTAGTTAGTTACCAGCTATAAAATTACCAGCTATAACTACGTTTATAGCTTCTCATATGCGCGTGTATATGTGAGGGATACTTGGCAAAAATTATTGCCTACTTTTGGGAGTATCTCGGTAGAAGTAGATCGAAGGCAGTTCAATAGGTTTGCTGCGAGAAACCCTCGGTTCTGCAACCGCTACGAGGAGGAAGAAGCGTCGAATGGCAGAATGAAGAGGCAACATTCGGCGGAAGGCGACAAGCCTGCTTTCAAGAGGCAGAAAGGACCCAGTCCTAGAGCCGCGAGGCATGACAGTCGCATAGACAAGACAAGTAGGCCCAAAGCTGTAAGACAGATGGGCTCCAATAGCGAGGTAGCAACTACCTCGAAAGCTGCGAGACAGAGGGAAGTTCCAATTAAGGAAGTAGGAGATAATCCAAAGGGAGATAACGCTAAGACCCCGGCTTTCTCGGAGGCGCTAAAGGGAGTTAACGCTAAGACTCTGGCTTTCTCGGAGGTGCAAAAGGGAGATAACACTAAGACTCCTGCTTTTCCCGAGAAGATGAGTGATGTGGCAAAGCAGACACTGACTGTGGCGCTGGTTGATCGTAGCAGTCCTTTCGGACAAATGACTACTGAAAGGTGGAGATCTGTGGAAAGGAAGCTTATTAGCTTAATGCTTAAGATGATGCGGGAACAACCAAGTAAGCCGCTTCCAACCTTTGATTCGGGGGGATGGTATAATGGTGTGAAGATGATAGCGTGCGACAACATCGCGAGCTTGCGGTGGCTGGAGGAAGTGGTTCCAAACCTCCAAAGGCAAGGCACGAACGCGCGGTTTGAGGTGGTGGATAAAGTGCAAATCCCCACGGTACCAAAAGTTAAGGTATGGATACCATGCGTGATGAAGTCGGAGGATACACTGCGACTTCTGCAGAATCAGAATCCGAACATACCGACACAGGATTGGAAGGTACTTACTGTATCTCGGCCTACCGAGGATGGTCAGTTCTACATCTTCCAAATAAACAAGCAGGCGGAGGATATTTTGTACACGCAGCTTGGTAAAATGTCCTTTGGCACTGGCAAAATTTACATGCGACTCAGCAAAAGAAGTCCCGAGGATAAAAATCCTAACACGCTAGAAGTGGGCGAAGTCGAAAAGGACCTCAAAACCCTAAGGGCAAAAAGACAGGTGGAGGTCCCCGACGTCACCACGAACGTGCTAGAAGAGGACCAACCGCTAAATGGTGCTGTGACTCGCACAGAGGAACACCCTGCACAACAGTCACTAGAGGCTGAAGGGGGCCTCGAATACTCTAAACCAAAAGGGCTAGGGGAGGACGACGACGTCAAGACGAAGGTGCTGGAGGGGGACAAACAGCCCAATAATGCTGCGAGTCCTACAGATAAACCTCCAACACAGTAAAGTGGCGTCGAGCGAACTCCTCCTGACCCTTGAGGAGGGGTCGTTTGACGTCGCGCTGATCCAGGAGCTGTGGCTCTCATCGGGAGGAAAGGTTTCTGGACTTAGCGCGCGCGGGTTTGGCGTTTACTACGCGCAAACGGAAGGACGGTTGCGAGCTGTGGTAATGGTAAGGGAACAGCTGCATTCATATATGCTGCCTAATTACACCACTGAGGATCTCGTAGCGGTGGCCGTTTAGCAAAAGAATAAGCAGGCATTTATCCTGGCGTCCTGCTACATGGCCCATGCTGCGGAGGTCCCACCGATGGAGTGCAAAAGGCTAGTACAGGAGGAAGGGCGCAAAGGGCGGTTGGTCATAGGCGCAGATGCAAATGCGCACCACAATGCGTGGGGAAGAGCAGATACGAACGAGAGAGGCGAATCTCTGTTTTGTTACATCCTGCAAACCAATTTGCAGATAGCCAACAGGGGAAACGTCCCTACATACATTGGTCCAACATCCAGCAATGTTCTGGATATTACATTGAGCTCCGAGCGTGATATATCAAGGTATGATTGGATGGTTTTTGATAGACCATCCTTCTCCGACCATGTGTATATCAGCTTCAACATCCCCCTAAAGAGGGTAGAGAAGGGAGGAACCTTTAGAAACCCTAGGTCAACGAACTGGACTAAATTCCAGAAACATGTAGAAAAAAAACTGGGACAACCCAAAGAAGTTGCTAATGTAGAGGAACTGGAGGAGCCGAATGAATTCCTAACAAGGATGCTTATGACTGCGTATAACAAAGCTTGCCCTCTAAGAAGATTCAGAGGAAAAGCAAAGCCGCCATGGTGGAGCAATAGCTGAGTCTTCTAAGAAGACAGGTAAAAGAAATGTTTAAGCTTGCAAAGACCGCGGAAAGCGAAGCGTGTCGGGACGAGTACAGGGATCTACTGAGGATCTACAAGCAAGAAATTACCAGGGCGAAGAGAAACTCATGGAAAAGTTTCTGTACGGACATAGAGTGCTCCAGCGAAACAGCACGGTTGAAAAAAGTCCTAGCAAAGGGAAACATAGTCCAGGGACTAATAAAGAAAGAGAACGGGGAATGGTCAAGTAATAGTGAGGAATCCCGTGAGGTGCTTCTCGGTACACATTTCCCATCGGGAGACGGCTTAGAGGAGCCAGCAGACATCACTCACACTTCGATCACGGAGCTAGTAGTGCCGGGCTTGGTGACCGATAGCAAGATCGAGTGGGCAGTGAAGACGTTTTCTAAGTTTAAATCGCCGGGCCCAGATGGTATATTCCCGGCCATGCTACAAGTCTCAAGTAGGGCGGTCGTGGAATGGCTTAAAATAATATTCGATGGGTGCATACGACTGAATCTTGTACCGCACTCTTGGAGAACTGCTCGTGTAGCTTTTCTACCAAAGGCGGGGAAGATCGGTCACATGTATTCCAAAGACTATAGACCCATTAGCTTAACATCATTTCTACTCAAAACCTTTGAGAAGCTGATAGATGTGTACATAAAGTCCAACGTGGATGAAAAGCTGCTCTCCACAACACAGCATGCGTACACCAAAGGCAAGTCGGTAGACACCGCATTACATAGGGTGGTAATAAGCATAGAGAAATCCCTGGAATATAAGGAGTATGCTCTAGGAGTCTTCTTGGACATTGCCGGGGCTTTCAATAATGTTGCAAAATGGGCGATTATGGATGGTCTTAATTACATTAAAGTACATCCTGCCTTAATCAGATGGATCGGCTGCATGTTAAATTGCAGAAAGATTACATCACAATGGGGATTTTGGGGCCATGAAATCAGTGGACAGGGGCAAGCCGCAGGGAGGGGTGCTATCACCTCTGCTGTGGACGCTGGTCATCAACCAACTGCTCACGCAATTCGATGAGGGACCCGTAAAACTTACGGCTTACGCAGATGGCGTTGCAATTGTCATAAGTGGAAAGTGCCTTCCAACGATTAGTTCTTTGATGGATCGGGCGCTTCGCGATATTCATACCTGGGCATCTCATGTCGGGTTGAAAGTCTATGCGGAGAAGACGGATATGGTCTTGTTTACAAAGAGGTACAAGGTCCCAAATAGGACCAGGACTAAGTTAGGAGGGGTGACCTTACAGGAAAAACCTTGCACAAAATATTTAGGAATCATCCTAGACAGTAAGCTGTCATGGAAGCTCAACGTGGAGGAGAAGGTCAAGAAGGCCTCAACGGCACTCTATGCATATAAAAGAATGCTGGGGTGTATGTGGGGTCTATCGCCCTCCCTTTCTCATTGGGCTTTTACAGCGATTTTAAGCCCTATTCTATACTATGGAGTTCTTGTTTGGTGGAAAGCCACACAAAAAACAACATACCTCAAAAAATTAGAGGGGGTATGCAGACTATCGATGCTTAGCATTACGGGAGCCCTGAAAACAACCCCGACGGCTGCACTGTATGCCATTTTGCACATCCCACCTGTAGACCTGGTAGCAAAGAACAAAGCGTTAACGACCGCAACCAGGCTCGGTGCTTCGGGGCAGCTTGAGCGCCGACCATATGGCCATAGTAGTATAGCGTCATCAATCACAAGACGAACAGACTACATGATTCCCTATCTGCGCTTCGAGGGAGATCTTAAGGCCACAATAGAGGTGGACGGTTGGCGCAAGGGTGCGCAAATGGCGGACGTGGCGATACATGTGTACACCGATGGTTCCAAAGTAGTGGAAGGAGTAGGGTCTGCGGTATACTGCGCTGATCCGGAAATAAGCAGATCCTACAGGCTGCCGGATTACTGTAGCGTTTTCCAAGCGGAAATATTAGCCGTAACCAAAGCAGTAGAAACCCTGGAAGAGAATAGCTTAAGCTGCAACCGTGTTAACTTTTATATTGACAGTCAAGCAGCAATTAAGGCAATAATCTCGCATAGCACAGCATCTAAATGCGTGTTAGAGTGTAAGCAGTCTCTGGAGAGAATCGGGACAGGGAGAAGCATACATCTATATTGGGTCCCAGGGCATATGGGAATAGATGGGAATGAAAAAGCGGACGAACTAGCTAAAAAGGGCGCATCCCTTGAAGCTTGCTCCGTAGATGTCCCAATTAGATTGGGCGAGATTAAGCGAAGGCGAGAGGTGCACATGATCGACCAAGCGGGAAAGGCGTGGGTTCAAGCGCGGGGCTGTAAAGTGTCGATGATTATATGTAGGTCTTACACCCTTAGGCTAACACAGTTGCTCCTATCATTAAAAAGAGAGGACTGTAGACTCATGACGGGTATTCTGACTGGACAATGCCTTCTGGCGTCACATGCCTTTAAACTAGGCTTGGTCAGTGATAGCAGATGTAGGAAGTGCGGGTTGGAGGAGGAAACGATCGAGCACGTTCTGTGCTCATGCCCTGCACTTTCCAGACTAAGACTCCAGCTATTAGGAGTGATACAGCTGTCAGATCTAGAAGCAGCAAGTGGCTTAAGTCCTAGGAAGCTTCTAGTATTTGCCAAGAGGGTGGAGTTATTTTATAACACAGGTCCTGGTTTTTGATAGGGTTTTACAGTTTGGTCGTTAAAACAAACTTTTGGTAATACTACGGACTCAATCAGTCTATGTGAGGTCCTCATGGACCGGCCAGTTCAACCTACCTACCTTGGGAGTATCTCAGATATATGCATATGTTTGCGCGTTGCTCTCCGCTGCTTGTATGGACATATGTATAGAAATAATGATTGATTTATTGATGTGCATACAAGTCACTGCTTAGTATAGGCTTAGAGATGATAGTATCCCTTAGTTTGGCTAATATTCGTCACACTGTCCTCCACCTAAGTCTGATCGTCCCGATCAGACAAATCTCTCGATCTAAACGCTGCCAGCATCTCCAAATGAACCACTCTTCTATAACGTGGTTTCCCAATTGTTTGTATGCGGTAGTTGACATCACTGATCCTCTTCACAACTCTGCATGGGCCTTCCCAACTGCACCAAAATTTGGATAGAACACCTTTCCGCCAGTGAGGGTTGTATAAAAGTACCAAATCTCCCTCCAAGAAACCTTCCTAATTATAGTTCTCATCGTACCTGCGTTTCATCTTACTACTCATTATCCTGGATCGTTCCCTCGCACTCTGTTGTTTGGCCAATTAACTACTTTGTAGAGCTTGCTCTTGACGGATTGGCTTCACATAATCAGTATCGTTCCGGCGTTTCCCAACAGTAGTGCGCCCAGGCTTGAAACCACCCTTGCATTCTTTCTGGGAAATTCCTTCGTTCGTTTTAGTGCGTCCATTAGGGGTTTTCAATGCCAGTGTTTCTCTGGCAGGTACCTTCGGTTTTGATTTGTTTGGCCATTCGTTCCATGAATCTTTGCCCGATCTACTTTCCTTGACTTTTGTGGTCTCTGTGGAGTCTCCTCCACCAACACTCGCTTACTGCTGAACACTTTCTCAAAACTGTAGTTAAGTGGCACATCCTGGTTCTCATAGCGCATAATCCTTCTCTGCATATCGATGCTGATGTCATGGTCAACTGAGAAGTCCAATCCCAATATGATTTCATCAACAACCTCCGCCACAACGAATTTGTGTAGAACCATGACCTTCCCAATTAAGGCTTCACAGATCACTTCTCCGTTCTTGCTTATCTCCCCCAGCTTTACGTTTGCGACCAGCCAAGTTTGAACTACCAGGACCGGTGCTGCAAAGACGTGCAATGTGCCCTGGCTTTCCACACTTAAAACATTTGATTACACCATTATTCTTCTGTTGCGTTCCTTTTAAAGCTTCCAAAATTGCGTCTATCCACTCTGGCGTTTCTACTTCCACCCAGCGTGCTTTGAAAACTGGCTTATACAGAAGCGACGATGTTTCCTGAATCAATGCATGTGATACCGTTTCTACAAATGTTGGCTTTGGGTTTGCGTATGTAGCTCGCTTTGTTTCGACGTCCCGTATGCCATATATAAAGCTCTGAATCTTTACCCTTTCAGTGTATTCCACGGGTGCGTCCGCATTTGCCAAATGAGCCAACCTTTGAACATCCGAAACAAACTCTTGCAATGTCTCATTTGCTTTTTGGTAACGGTTTTGCAACTCAATTTGGTATATCTGTTTGCTATGCTCGCTTCCATAACGTCTCTCGACAGCGGCCATCAATGTTTCATAACTGTTCCGTTCGTACTGTGGAATCGTCTGTAAGATTTCCGCTGCAGGCCCTTTCAATATCACGAAAAGTGCAGCAACTTTATCATCCGCATTTCAGTTGTTCTCTGCTGCAGTCTTCTCAAACTGTAGCTTAAAAACCTGGAAAGGAACAGAACCGTCAAAAGATGGAGTTTTTACCTTCGTATTACTCGCTGAAGCAGCTGAGCGATTCAGTTGCAATTCCTTTATACGACCTCTCAAAGCATCCACCTCTGCCTCAAGTTTTTCTTCAAACTGCATTATTTTTTCGTACATGCGCGCTTCGATTTTTGATGATATACGCGCCTCTGGTGCTTCTAGTTGTACTGTTATGCGTGTTTCTGTTTTTTCAGTTGAGTTGCCATATATATCTTTTGTTCTTCCAGCTGTGATGAAGTTTGTGTGTCCTGTGCTTCAATCTTGGCTATTATCTGTGTCAACATTTCTGAAATATGCGTTTCTTGTGCTTCAATCTTGGACGTTATGCGTGTCTCCTGCGATTCCAGTTAGGATGACATTTGTCTTTCCTGGGCTTCAATCTTGGATGTTCTATGGTTCTCCTGGGATTCCAATTGTGATGGAATTTGTGACGACATTTCGTTCAACACTACTAGTATCGCGTTAGTGTCAACACTTGCCAATGGATTCGGAGTCTCTATCTTCTCCTCCATTTTAGTCGCTGGCTCTTCCACCTCAGGATAAAAAACATACTCGTCTACATTAATTCCTTCCAGCTCTAATATCTCTCGTAGCCGTGCTTGAAGTTTGATCTTATTGCCGGTTGTATTCAATCCACGGTTCTCCAACTCCTTTTTCAGTTGCTGGATCCTTAATTCACTTAACTTCGCAACGCCATTGTTGTGCTCTGCAGCTCTGGAATTTATTCAACAATTCCTCTTCTGACTCCAATCGTAACGAATTTACTGCAATTCCTCTTATTTGCAACCTTCTACTAACGTCGAATCACAAAATTGTTGAATAAATAACTCCACTATTCAATAAATCAAAATGGCCTTTATTTAAGTACTTCACAATAACACTACTACTTCTCGACAGATAGCGTGCTTAAATCAAACGGAATCGTCGTGTCTCAACTGTTGCTGCTTTTATACTGTTTGGTTTCCTCGTTGGCATATCTCTAGGCGTTTCTATTTCTAGAATTCACTATCTAATTACCAGCTATAAAATTACCAGCTATAACTACGTTTATAGCTTCTCATATGCGCGTGTATATGTGAGTGATACTTGCAAAAATTATTGGTTACTTTTGGGAGTATCTCAGATATATTCATATGTTTGTGCGTTGCCCTCCGCTGCTTGTGTGGACATATGTAGAGACGTAATGATTGATTTATTGATGTGAGCACAAGTCACTGCTTAGTATTGGCTTAGAGATGATAGTATCCCTTAGTTTGGCTAATATTCGTCACACTGCCCTCCACCTAAGTCTGATCGTCCCGATCGGACAAATCTCTTGATCTAAACGCTGCCAGCATCTCCAAATGAACCACTCTTATATTACGTGGTTTCCCAATTGTTTGTATGCGGTAGTTGACATCACTTATCCTCTTCACAACTCTGCATGGGCCTTCCCAACTGCACCAAAATTTGGATGGAACACCTTTCCGCCAGTGAGGGTTGTATAACAGTACCAAATCTCCCTCCAAGAAACTTTCCGAATTATAGTTCTCATCGTACCTGCGTTTCATCTTACTACCCATTATCCTGGATCGTTCCCTCGCACTCAGTTGTTTGGCCAATGAACTATTTTGTAGAGCTTGCTCTTGACGGATTGGCTTCACATAATAAGTATCGTTCCGACGTTTCCCAACAGTAGTGCGCCCTGGCTTGAAATCACCCTTGCATTCTTTCTGGGAAATTCTTTCGTTCGTTTTAGTGCATCCATTAGGGGTTTTCAATGCCAGTGTTTCTCTCGCAGGTACCTTCGGTTGTGATTTGTTTGGCCATTCGCTCCACCAACCTTTGCCCGATCTACTTTCCTTGACTTTTGTGGTCTCTGTGGAGTCTCCTCCACCAACACTCGCTTACGGCTGAACACTTTCTCCAAACTGTAGTTAAGTGGCACATCCTGGTTCTCATAGTGCATAATCCTTCTCTGCATATCGATCCTGAAGTCATGGTCAACTGAGAAGTCCACTCCCAATATGATTTCATCAACAACCTCCGCCAAAACGAATTTGTGTAAAACCATGACCTTCCCAATTAATACTTCACAGATCACTTCTCCCCGGACTTGGTTATACTCGTCAGTGGCCGTACGCAACCTTGCTCTAGCCAATGGCTTTACTCTCCTGTTGACCAAATCAGATCGGATCAAGGAATGAGATGCGCCCGTATCTACAGTCAGTACACGTTCTTTGCCATCCACATTCCCTCTGACGGTAAGACTGTTTGATTTTGTTCCAAATTGCGACACAGATATCACAGGGCATTCAATAGCTGTGGCAAGTTTACGATCTTTAAATCTGAATCGCTCTTTCTTATCTCCCCCAGCTTTACGTTTACGACCAGCCAAGTTGGAACTACCAGGTCCGGTGCTGCAAAGACGTGCAATGTGCCCTGGCTTGCCAGACTTAAAACATTTGATTACACCATTATTCTTCTGTTGCGTTCCTTTTAAAGCTTCCAAAATTGCGTCTACCCACTCTGGCGTTTCTACTTCCACCCAGCGTGCTCTGAAAACTGGCTTATACAGAAGCGACGCTGTTTCCTGAATCAATGCATGTAATACCGTTTCTACAAATGTTGCCTTTAGGTTTGCGTATGTAGCTCGCTTTGTTTCGACGTCCCGTATGCCATTTATAAAGCTCTGAATCTTTACCCGTTCAGTGTAATCCACGGGTGCGTCCGCATTTGCCAAATGAGCCAACCTTTCTACATCCGAAGCAAACTCCTGCAATGTCTCATTTGCTTTTTGGTAACGGTTTTGCAACTCAATTTGGTATATCTGTTTGCTATGCTCGCTTCCATAACGTCTCTCGACAGCGGCCATCAATGCTTCATAACTGTTCCGTTCGAACTCTGGAATCGTCTGTAAGATTTCCGCTGCAGGCCCTTTCAATATCACGAACAGTGCAGCAACTGTATCTTCCGCATTCCAGTTGTTCTCTGCTGCGGTCTTCTCAAACTGTAGGTTAAAGACCTGGAAAGGAACAGAACCATCAAAAGATGGAGTTTTTACCTTCGTATTACTCGCTGAAGCAGCCGAGCGATTAAGCTGCAATTCCTGCATTATTTTTTCGTCCATGCGCGCTTCGATTTTTGATGATATACGCGCCTCTGGTGCTTCTAGTTGTACTGTTATGTGTGTCTCTTGTTTTTTCAGTTGAGTTGCCATATATATCTTTTGTTCTTCCAGCTGTGATGAAATTTTTGTTTCCTGTGCTTCAATCTTGGCTGTTATCTGTGTCAACATTTCTGAAATATGCGTTTCTTGTGCTTCAATCTTGGACGTTATGCGTGTGTCCTGCGATTCCAGTTGGGATGACATTTGTCTTTCCTGAGCTTCAATCTTGGATGTTATACGGTTCTCCTGCGATTCCAATTATAATGAAATTTGTGACTTGCCAATGGATTCGGAGTCTCTATCTCCTCCTCCATTTTAGTCGCTGGCTCTTCCACATCAGGATAAAATACATACTCATCTACATTAATTCCTTCCAACTCTAATACCTCTCGTAGCCGTGCTTGAAGTTTGGGCTTATTGCCGGTTGTATACAATCCACGTTTCTCCAACTCCTTTTTCAGTTGACGGATCCTTAATTCACTTAATTTCGCCATGTCCTTGTTGTGCTCTGCAACTCTGGAATTTATTCAACAATTCCTCTTCTGACACCTACTGTAACGAATTTACTGCAATTCCTCTTATTTGCAACCTTCTACTAACATTCGAATCACCAAATTGTTGAATAAATAACTCCACTATTCAATAATGCAAAATGGCCTTTATTTAAGTACTTCACAATAACACTACTACTTCTCGACAGACAGCGTGCTTAAATCAAACTGAATCGTCGTGCCTCAACTGTTGCTGCTTTATACTGTTTGGTGTCCTCGTTGGCATATTTCTAGGTGTTTCTATTTCTAGAATTTACTAGTTAATTACAAGCTATAAAATTACCAGCTATAACTACGTTTATAACTTCTCATATGCGCGTGTATATGTGAGTGATACTTGCACAAATTATTGCCTACTTTGGGGAGTATCTCAGATAAATGCATGTGTTTGTGCGTTGCTCTCCGCTGCTTGTATAGACATATGTATAGACATAATGATTGATTACTTGTTATGAGTACAAGTCACTGCTTAGTATTGGCTTAGAGATGATAGTATCCCTTAGTGTGGCTAATATTCGCACATTATGTATGTCATATCATCGGTTTGCTTATCTGCCTTTGTTAATTTCCATTAGGCGATTTGTTGTCTGGTTTCGCTTATATCAACACTACCACGCACACTGTTTCTACATTACGCTGGTATATTGATTACACTTGTGCTTACATTCTGTATTTCACCATACAGTATACCAATACCACTTCCAACGTCTACACTTACATGCTATATATGTAGCCCTATATTATGTGTGTTTTTTTTATTATTTTTTATATTATGTACCCTTTCTAAACTGTTTCTCATTGATTCTACGGAGACAGGACAATTCAATAATGCCACGAAGTGTTTCCATTTACAGTATCGGAATCATTTGTAAGAAAAATATCTTTTCGGTCCAGTCCTTATAGCCTTGCCTAAGTTGTTATAAAGTATTACGTTAAGACAATCTTAGAATTACTCGAAACTTTTTTAATCTTCTTTTGGGGTTGTGTATTTGCGAATTTAGGTATTGCTGAAAGAAATAGGAATTTTTCCATTACCGATTTCAAGAAGTCCATTGACATGATATCTTCAGCAAGTTAGAGGAAAGCACCACAAAGGTTCACTCCTAAGCTTCCAGCAACTGTTTATGAGCTATGGTGGGCTCATCCCAACGACAAGCTTTAATGTCTTTAAAACCTCATTTTGGTATGACTCTTTTCTTATGTTGCACATCGGTGTAGCAGATACATATTTGCAGAGACAGTCGTAATTTAAATGCAAAGTGACCTGTACGTCCACCAAACAAAAGGGTAAGAATAACAGCCAAAAACTAATTCCACATTTTACTGGTGCTGTTAGGACTTAACGTCATATAGCTCCTTACCAATTTTCATTATTCTACCATTACTACATCCAGTGATATGTAGTGTAAAATATTCCTCACCTTACATTTTCTTGGTGGTGTTAGGGATTGACCTCATATAACTTTTTGACGAATTTCAATGTTCTAGCATGAATACTTTCAGAGCTATGCAGGTTGCAAGTGGGTGTTTAAAATTTGGTTTTTGTTGTTGTTGTAGCGACAAGGACACTCCCCGAAGGCCTTGGGAGTGTTATCGATATTGATGGTCCTTTGCCGGAGGCAGATCCGGTTCGTTCCGGTAACAAGCACCATAAAGATACTAGACCGACGATTTCGGCAACGATTTGGTATGAACACATGCAACCTGCTAGGCCATACCGCCCTCCCACCCCCTAGACCAATCAGGAGTTCGGGGTCGCCAGAGACTCGGCTGTTAAGGAAACAGGATTCGCTATGGGAAGGTGAGATTGACATTTTTGTTGGAGAAGCTTGAGAGGGTTGCGTTACACAACCCCTTTAATCAATTTGGTATTTTAGTCACCTCTTGACAGGCATACCTATCCCGGGTATATTCTAAGCCCCCTAATCCGCTGGGGTGGAAATTACTAAAATGTGTCAATGCTGAGTGGGCTTCACTATATATATGTACTTATATATTTACTAGCAATAAGGGAGCTCGATGTCGTATAAATAAAATAAACACAAAATCCATAGAGGCGTGATGACAAGGCGTATGAGTGAGTGGTGTCCGGTGTCTTATTCTTTACGAGGACATGCACTATAGTCAGTTGACAACAATGACAAACGCCACAGCGCAAAACGAAAGGCCAAAGAAAAACACGCAAAAATAATAAAACAAAATATAACGAAATAAAAAAATGCAGCAAATGAGCATAAGGGAGGCACGAAATCGCATGGTAGTCGCAGAGAAAGCGGAAGCATTTTATGCTTAGTATATAGCGAAGACATCATTCATGCAAGCAAACAGCGGTGGTCATTCTAGATAAATGAAGGAAAATGTGGGATTAGTTTGTTCCCCGTAGCTAAGGCAATAACACACAAAAGAATGAAAGAAAGCAACAATAATTGACAGAAGTAAGGCTTACAAAGCAACACGGAAAAAAGTGAAGAATAATAATAAGTATTTAGTACTCAACTTTCGAAACGTGACACACTCACCTGTGTGGCACTCATGCACGTACCAAATTACACTTGAGTTAGGCAGACGAGATGAATTGTGTGCATACTAGTATATACATATACATAAGTATAAATAGCACGCTGAAGGTGATATAATATGCGCATTAAGAATGTATATATTTACTTAGAGATTATTTCCTTATATAAATAATATATAACTAGGTTTATATGATTGTTGTTATACATCCAAGTATGTTTCTTTTTCTTTTCTATATTTGCCATTTCGTTAATTTCTAGTCGTGTCTGACTTCTTTTCGTGCTTAATTTATCACCCACTTTTACGCTCATTACAACTGTATTACTCAACAAACCCACTTTTCTGTCTGCAGATAACTTTTTCACGAAACTCACTCCAGGGGGACTATACACATGTACAAAGTACTACTTAGAGGAATATGAACTGAACAAGCATTGTAGAAGTGTAGAGTTCATTCATAAAGAAATGACGTAAATGAATTCTGGAGATATAAATGTATGTATATACGTGTGTACATATATACATACATATATCGCCATGTCCTTGTTGTGCTCTGCAACTCTGGAATTTATTCAACAATTCCTCTTCTGACACCTACTGTAACGAATTTACTGCAATTCCTCTTATTTGCAACCTTCTACTAACATTCGAATCACCAAATTGTTGAATAAATAACTCCACTATTCAATAATGCAAAATGGCCTTTATTTAAGTACTTCACAATAACACTACTACTTCTCGACAGACAGCGTGCTTAAATCAAACTGAATCGTCGTGCCTCAACTGTTGCTGCTTTATACTGTTTGGTGTCCTCGTTGGCATATTTCTAGGTGTTTCTATTTCTAGAATTTACTAGTTAATTACAAGCTATAAAATTACCAGCTATAACTACGTTTATAACTTCTCATATGCGCGTGTATATGTGAGTGATACTTGCACAAATTATTGCCTACTTTGGGGAGTATCTCAGATAAATGCATGTGTTTGTGCGTTGCTCTCCGCTGCTTGTATAGACATATGTATAGACATAATGATTGATTACTTGTTATGAGTACAAGTCACTGCTTAGTATTGGCTTAGAGATGATAGTATCCCTTAGTGTGGCTAATATTCGCACATTATGTATGTCATATCATCGGTTTGCTTATCTGCCTTTGTTAATTTCCATTAGGCGATTTGTTGTCTGGTTTCGCTTATATCAACACTACCACGCACACTGTTTCTACATTACGCTAGTATATTGATTACACTTGTGCTTACATTCTGTATTTCACCATACAGTATACCAATACCACTTCCAACGTCTACACTTACATGCTATATATGTAGCCCTATATTATGTGTGTTTTTTTTATTATTTTTTATATTATGTACCCTTTCTAAACTGTTTCTCATTGATTCTACGGAGACAGGACAATTCAATAATGCCACGAAGTGTTTCCATTTACAGTATCGGAATCATTTGTAAGAAAAATATCTTTTCGGTCCAGTCCTTATAGCCTTGCCTAAGTTGTTATAAAGTATTACGTTAAGACAATCTTAGAATTACTCGAAACTTTTTTAATCTTCTTTTGGGGTTGTGTATTTGCGAATTTAGGTATTGCTGAAAGAAATAGGAATTTTTCCATTACCGATTTCAAGAAGTCCATTGACATGATATCTTCAGCAAGTTAGAGGAAAGCACCACAAAGGTTCACTCCTAAGCTTCCAGCAACTGTTTATGAGCTATGGTGGGCTCATCCCAACGACAAGCTTTAATGTCTTTAAAACCTCATTTTGGTATGACTCTTTTCTTATGTTGCACATCGGTGTAGCAGATACATATTTGCAGAGACAGTCGTAATTTAAATGCAAAGTGACCTGTACGTCCACCAAACAAAAGGGTAAGAATAACAGCCAAAAACTAATTCCACATTTTACTGGTGCTGTTAGGACTTAACGTCATATAGCTCCTTACCAATTTTCATTATTCTACCATTACTACATCCAGTGATATGTAGTGTAAAATATTCCTCACCTTACATTTTCTTGGTGGTGTTAGGGATTGACCTCATATAACTTTTTGACGAATTTCAATGTTCTAGCATGAATACTTTCAGAGCTATGCAGGTTGCAAGTGGGTGTTTAAAATTTGGTTTTTGTTGTTGTTGTAGCGACAAGGACACTCCCCGAAGGCCTTGGGAGTGTTATCGATATTGATGGTCCTTTGCCGGAGGCAGATCCGGTTCGTTCCGGTAACAAGCACCATAAAGATACTAGACCGACGATTTCGGCAACGATTTGGTATGAACACATGCAACCTGCTAGGCCATACCGCCCTCCCACCCCCTAGACCAATCAGGAGTTCGGGGTCGCCAGAGACTCGGCTGTTAAGGAAACAGGATTCGCTATGGGAAGGTGAGATTGACATTTTTGTTGGAGAAGCTTGAGAGGGTTGCGTTACACAACCCCTTTAATCAATTTGGTATTTTAGTCACCTCTTGACAGGCATACCTATCCCGGGTATATTCTAAGCCCCCTAATCCGCTGGGGTGGAAATTACTAAAATGTGTCAATGCTGAGTGGGCTTCACTATATATATGTACTTATATATTTACTAGCAATAAGGGAGCTCGATGTCGTATAAATAAAATAAACACAAAATCCATAGAGGCGTGATGACAAGGCGTATGAGTGAGTGGTGTCCGGTGTCTTATTCTTTACGAGGACATGCACTATAGTCAGTTGACAACAATGACAAACGCCACAGCGCAAAACGAAAGGCCAAAGAAAAACACGCAAAAATAATAAAACAAAATATAACGAAATAAAAAAATGCAGCAAATGAGCATAAGGGAGGCACGAAATCGCATGGTAGTCGCAGAGAAAGCGGAAGCATTTTATGCTTAGTATATAGCGAAGACATCATTCATGCAAGCAAACAGCGGTGGTCATTCTAGATAAATGAAGGAAAATGTGGGATTAGTTTGTTCCCCGTAGCTAAGGCAATAACACACAAAAGAATGAAAGAAAGCAACAATAATTGACAGAAGTAAGGCTTACAAAGCAACACGGAAAAAAGTGAAGAATAATAATAAGTATTTAGTACTCAACTTTCGAAACGTGACACACTCACCTGTGTGGCACTCATGCACGTACCAAATTACACTTGAGTTAGGCAGACGAGATGAATTGTGTGCATACTAGTATATACATATACATAAGTATAAATAGCACGCTGAAGGTGATATAATATGCGCATTAAGAATGTATATATTTACTTAGAGATTATTTCCTTATATAAATAATATATAACTAGGTTTATATGATTGTTGTTATACATCCAAGTATGTTTCTTTTTCTTTTCTATATTTGCCATTTCGTTAATTTCTAGTCGTGTCTGACTTCTTTTCGTGCTTAATTTATCACCCACTTTTACGCTCATTACAACTGTATTACTCAACAAACCCACTTTTCTGTCTGCAGATAACTTTTTCACGAAACTCACTCCAGGGGGACTATACACATGTACAAAGTACTACTTAGAGGAATATGAACTGAACAAGCATTGTAGAAGTGTAGAGTTCATTCATAAAGAAATGACGTAAATGAATTCTGGAGATATAAATGTATGTATATACGTGTGTACATATATACATACATATATCCATATATGATTAATTATAAAAAACGAAATGTAAGAAATTATATGTAAAATGCCAGAAGAGCAGTATACAAGTGATTTAAATTAAAATACTTCCAAACACTTTTCGATGAATTCAGCAAAATTCAGCTGAGCTAAGCTGAGATATAAACTTTGTTGACATAACGGTAGGTTCTAACGGCATAAAATTATCGAGATAAATATAGACTTGGATATACAAAACGATCAGGGTGAAAAAAAAATTGTATTAAGCCATATCTGTCCGTCTGTGAACACGATAACTTAAGCACATTTTCAAAATTGTACTGAAACTTTGTCTGTGGGTTCCTTGGAACACATCTATCATCGCTATTTAATAAGAGCAAAATCAGACGATAACTCCCCCACTTTTTATACATACACTAGTTCACCCGGCAGACTTTGTCCCGCCCGAAAATTGGTTTGTTTCAATCAAAAAGTGCCCCTCGCTGCCACTCTTCACTCTCTATACAGATATCTTCAACTTAATCTTCCACTGCCACAACCGCTCTCACTACTACTCCCGCTCCCACTCCTCCTACTCATGTATGGAATCGCGATACCAGATATTGAATAGCTGCTAGTTGCCGAGATAAAGCGAATTTAAAATTTTTCTAATAGGAGGCTTGACACCGCCTTAAGCCGTTTTTGCGTTTTAGCGAGACTAACGCACAGCAAATGCATTTTATAATTATGGAGGCACTTGGGGTTACCACATCCTCGTCCGATGAATATGAGCACTATAAAGCTTATCACAAGTGGTGTGAAGACTATGGCCGGGTATTTGTTGCCAATTGAGCCCGACCTAGAGAACCAAGACTTCGGCTTATGAGATCTTTCTTCATCTTATCTACCTTGGTTACCGGCCCTGATTCTAAGCGATATGTCAGGATACCAGTCCTGTGATATATTATGGACTATAATTTCAATTAACTGGAATTCAAAACTTTTCGTATTCAACCTCTGGCCTTCTTCTTCTAATTGGATTTCTACATATTCATGTCAGGATTACGCTTATTCAAACTTTCGTAGCATGTAAATTTATGCAATTTATGAATCTTCTTTCTAAGGGAGGCATCGAGACATTCCTGATTGTGCAAGTTGTTTTTTGACGTTAACCGCATTCCTATTATTGACGCAGGGACCGCACGTTGTGTATGAGAATTATGGCCCAGTTTTATGGGGCTAGAAAAGAGATTGCTCTCAGAGAGCAAGTGTTAGAAACGAATTGAGAATGCTTCAGCTGCATTTTTCTTCTTTGAGCATCTTCATGCCAAAAACCTTTCTATGTGATTCTGAACTCAACTCTTTCGTAGCAAAAGGACGTGTGCTTGTTTTAGCTACAATGAAATGATGGTCTGGGGCACATCAAGAAAGTCTAAGTTGATCAGAACATGATTGGCTTGGTTTCGTTTTTTTTTTATCCGAAGGCAGCCAGCTAGAATCACACTATATTTTCATTCTATTTTCGGGTGGAGTGGTTAGGGAAACACTTATAATTTTGTAAAAAAAACGTACTGGATATCTACTACAAGTCACGCCCCGACTATCATCTATGTACGTGTAACAGTTTGATGGTGGCGAAAGCGCAATAAACCAATTTTCAAAAGCATCTAGCTGCCATAAATTCGCAACTTTTTAAAGAAAATTAAATTTTTCCTCGTGTTTCACTGTACATATGTATGTACGAGTACATAAGGGCGTTCCTTAACAAAATCAATTTGACAATCTTTTTCAGTCTCACACCATCAAATTATTATAAATATATAATTATAATTCATAATTACTCTATAATTATAAATTAGTCTAAAAATGTTTATAAGCAAATAACTTACCAGCAGCTTTACGCATAAACCACTATCTTTAAATTTTGTACCTAAACTAGGTTTAAAAAAATTTTTTGCGAGTTGACAGATGTCTGCAAGAAATTTTTTTTTATAAATCGTAACAACGAAAACACACACAAAGTACAATTAGAAAACCCTAAACAAAAACCCAACAAATTTTCCGATATTGATATGGGAACTCAAAAACTAGGTAATGTAACGTGGCTAGGTACAGATGTAACATCGCACATCATGATGTGACGTTGTGATATCACCTGAACATTCATTTTAACGTAGGGTGAATGCAATCTAGTGTCAAAGACTAGCTCAGCCTGACACTCTCAATTACAAATGGTTGCAGGGATTTCGGTGGATGGAGCGCTTTCAGGGTGTAATGGGTTTTTGACGACCTTCAACCGCAATTACACAAACTTCAATTTATAGAACTCCTAAACGAAGTGAAAAAAGGAGAAAATCTTCACGAACTAAACAAAAAAATATCATATCTAAAGGCAATTATCATATGCAACAAATCTACTTAAGAAAATTTGAAACAGGTGTGTGTATTAGGGCGCAAAGTCTATGGTGACATTCGACGCTCGCATTCTTCACTCTACCCTACCATGATCTTTGATCTAAAATTCTACTGGAAGGTTCCCACATTAATCCTATACTCAGAATTAATAAGGTTTGGCTTGCATATATTACACAAAATTTTTAAGCTTGATTGAAGACTGTTAACACTTGTTGCACCCTAAAATATAATCCAATCAGAACCGAAATTTACGTGTGATAACTTTGACTCGCCTTGACCATATTTATCAGGACCTATAAGTTTGTTATACTTTTACTTTGAAATTGTCATTCGAATGGGTGAGACTTAAAAAAATCATCAAATTTGATGGTTAAGGACGACCTTAATGTACATATTTTAAAACCAATACATTATAGCTTCATTCATTTTCAAACATTTTAATTTTATGACTTCATTTTTATGACGCTGCAGGCTAACTGAAGTTTCATCATATGTACTAAGAAGCAAAAACAACTCATATGTATCTATTGCATGTATTGTAAATACACGGTTAGACGTTTTTGTTTGAATTTGAAATCATCCGCATGCTTAAGCAATTTCTTTTATTTTTTGCCATAAACTTCAAACTACTCAATCGAGGTTGAAATTAATATTCCAGTTTTGGTTTCGTCCTTTGAAATTAAGTTTCTATTTCGGTTTTGTTTTAATAAAAAATATGAATATATTAGAATAAAAGTTACTTTTAGTCAATGACTGGAGAGCTCATGGAAGTTTTTGCCACGGCCCTGATCGTAAGCGAAATTTGTGAAAGATTTTCAAATAATCTAAAAAAATTACAATAAAACCTTCATTACATTATTACTTGTCGATAGATTACTGATCATACCTAATTTGTAGAATAATATAATCTCTCATGCCTACTACTTTTATCGCTGATCCATACTACCAACCCAGATTATTCTCGTTTCGCCGACCCTGGTTGCGATACATTTCAATTTAGGACTAAATAAGATTTCTAAAACTCGCCTACGGTTTTTGGGTTCCTTATTTTCAAAACAAACATAGTGTATTGGGAGCACTACAGTATTGCGCATAGAAACTACACAAAAGAAAACACCGCGGTTTGACAAACTTTCTATTCCGCAATCAGTTCTCGAAACACTGCAGGTATTCACACTAGACGAGAAACCATTCCAGAAACCACAAGGAACGCTTTCATTAATCTGTTACATTGTTAGTCAGCAACGAGTTCCTCAGTCGTCACATTTGCCTAAGTTTTCTCTTTACAGCATTTATGGTGGCAACTAGAGGCATGGGCATCGTAAGACTACACTGAAAAAGTCACGATGCATTCTCTACTGACATCGATAAATAATGATATACTTAGAAAACAAGAGATAGGTAATCCTATACAATTTTTAGTGATTGAACAACAATAGATATAATGATTTCTGAGTAAAGCTACAATTCCATTAGCATCTTTTCAGACTTTGCGAACTTTGATCTGCACCTCCTTTATAAGCTGTGGAAATAATTATAGGGCGAATTTCACAACATTTAAAACAATCGAAAAACTATTTTAGAGTTATGCCTTAAGTGCATTAAAATGGCGCCTCGCATGTATTGTGGGTCCGGTTCTCTTGACTGGGCAGCACATCAATCATTAAGTAATATCTTATCTATCTGGTGTGGTGCCATAAGGTCAAAGAGCATAAGGTCAAGTGACTTTGTGGCCATTTTAAATGGTCTTTATGACCTTTTTAAGCTTGTCATAGTGGCCATTTAGGAAATTTCTGTTTTACCTTTTGACCATTTCGGAAAAAAACCATAGCCAAGTTTTTGCTGATATGAGGCCCGCACAAAAACAAAAAAACTCCGCTGGATGAAATGGGTGCTTAGCTCAAATAGTTCTTATTTCACAGAAATCTTTGGTGCACCTGTTCTTAAACTAATTATTCGACGAAATGAGATCAGAGTTGGTATATAAAAGTACGTGATAATTGATTTTGCTTTCTCTTGAGAAAATATGAGTTGACTTAACGATCATTTAAGAAAATCAGAATGGATAAATGTCAATCTGAATGACATTAAAACCATTTTAAATTTGATCTTGTGACCATTTCGTTTATCATAATTGACCTTGTGGCCATTTGTAGTGGTCATACGGTGAATTATTGTTATTGCCGTTGACCTTATGTCACTCTACAAATACATTCTGAGATCAAGCGTTTGTGAAATGTGGCGTTCTTAAACAAATTTTTGAGTAGATGATTTAGGAAAAATAATCTGACTTGGGGCGAGCTCAATCGTTTTTCTATGATAGGGCACCATCATAACAAGTAACACGAGAACCTCTCAAATTTATACGCAAATTATTAACTGTGTACTTAACATCACTTCTGTGGCGCTTAGAAAATAACGAAAAATATGTTGCTGTGTCTATGCATACTTAAAATTATTTCAGGCAACATTTAAAGTTTTTTACGATTTTATATTACTTACTCAACTGACTGGAAAATTTATTGTCGCCCTTAAGATTTATTGATACGCGTTTAAGTACCCGTGGTTCGAATCGAAAATGTTACATGTTTAGATCGAATACTATGTATGTTTAAAGTAGAAGTGGATGGGCGAATGAACATTGACTCGAATATTGATAGAACATAAAAGTGAGTTTTTGGTGTGAAGAACCCAATAAATGCAACATAAAATGTTAAATTTCAGCTTTAAAGTTCGCAAGTGACCGCAGTGTAGCTATAAATTGACGATTGATAATTACATATAGTTGAATTTTTGTGTGATCAAATCAATTTTGATGCTTTAAATTTTATGTAGATAAAAATTTAATTATATTAACAGGTGATACTACGTTCTCGGCTATTGGGTTGATGTAGTAACTTTAAAAATTAATTAAATTTTAAAACATGCATGCTAGTACTTAAAGCACCTTTGAGTAATGTTTCAAGCCCAGTCATTTAGGTAAGAATGCTAGATTTGTATTTTCATTCCGAGGCCTATGCGTCTGCACTCTAATCCCAATACTCAGGGTTTGCTTACATTAACGAAGCAATTCAACTCATTATCTATCCTTAAATATTTATATTATATTCTGTTTTCAAAAGCTTTTCACGATATCTTATGGAACCCATCTGTCACCATCCTATCAGAAAAGTTCTTGAAATAATCTTCTGCTTAGTTGGTGTCAGAAAAAATAATGCTGGCGTATTTACCTCCACATTCGGTATTGGCCATCACTACAATTGCCATTAACTTGGATTTGCTGCACGAAGAGAGAACATTTTTTGGAAATATCTTAGTACGTCATGGATGAAAAAAATTTATTATGCACGTCCACCTCACACATGTTTTGTTATTTTTTCTTGACATGGAACTCTAACGTTCTTGTAATTCTGTAAATGAATTGCAAAACAGCAAAAATTTCGTTCATCTACAAATGTGTGTTTTTATTTATGTACATTAGACTGAATCTAAAAATAAAAAGAAGATACACGTTTTTTAAGTACTTCCACTATATAAATGAACCTTAAGAAACGCAAAAATATCTCTTTAAAAAAAGACATAATCTCGTTGAACTTACATATGTAAATTTTTACAACATCACTATAAAATTATTTTTAAGCGGACCAAACTATAAAATTGGCTGTCTCCTGTGCTAAATAAATGCAATCAGACCGATCACGTTATGATAGACGGACGGAATGCCTCCAGTGTTTTAGATGTACTCACGATTCGATGACTCGACTCGGATCACTGTCTCGTTGCAGCCAAAATACGCGACCGCACAAGAAAAGTTAGACGTCGAAAGATTGTAATCGCAACAGACTCCCAATGATTACACAGCTCGACTCTCAAGTCAACCCAACGGAATTCAGGAGCAGTGGGAACATGTCTCTAAAGCAATTTGTACCGCCGCTGAGGAAACAATTGGTTAGCGGCGACCATGGAGGAAAAACTCGTACTATGAAGAATGCCGCGTTGTAACCGAAAAAAGGCGCTCTCTGCGAAGCTTAGTTAAAATCGAGTGCAAGAAGAAGACTGAGAAAATGCAACCGCGAGTGAAAACGAAAGTGCCATGCTTTAATAGGAAAAAAAGAGAAGCGAGAAGCTTGAGGTGCTAGCCACAATGAAAAACGCCCCGCAAATTTTATCCAAAATTCGGTGAAAGACGGAGGGTTTCAAATCCGAGGAAAACGGCAAACGGCAACACTTCTCTACTCTTCTAAATGGAGACAGCGATGTACCGCGTAGGGGTTATGAGCCCGATCCAGCAATCGATGGAATCGATGTTATTAATGCCCCCCCCCCATTATGGTGAGTGAAGTCAGAATAGCAAAAAACCAAATTGAAAAACAGCAACGCCGCGGGCGCTCATGGATTGCCTGCATATCTATCTTAATGCCGCTTTCGACATCACGAAAGGGCTCTGCATATATGCTGCTTTGTCTGAATTTGGATTGCCTGCAAAACCTATACGGGTGTGTGGTAAAGTTGAGCAACTCCATCAGCCCAGTCGGAATTTGGAAGGGCCTCTTCGAGCCGTTCGAAAGTAAGCGGGGGTTCAGACAGTGTAACCTCCTAACCGTGCGATTTCTCTAACTTGATGCTAGCGAAAATAATACAAGCAAAACTAAACCGCTCTGGAACAATATTCCATAAAAGTGTGAAATTTCTTTCGTATGCTGACGACATTGATAGCATTGGACGGCTTACTGCAAACTGGAAAAGGAAGTGGAAAAGATGGCTTTGATGGTGAACGTGGACGAAAAACCTCCATTCACCAAGCAAAGAGTCAGCACTTTGCGCCTTGGCAACCATGCCACCGTTGGCATCAATAATTACGAAATAATAAAAGCCTCCGCTATCCCATCAGCTTTGAAATCCATGCAAGAATCACTCTTGCCAATAAATACTACTTTGGACTAAGTGGGCAATTGAAAAGTTAAGTCCTCTCTCGACAAACGAAGATCATGCTCTACAAGTCACTTATCGTACCCGTCCTGATGTATGGTAGAAGCGTGGACATTAGATGAAGCGGCTCTGGGAGTATTTGAGAGAAAAGTTTTTTGAAATATTTACGGACCTCTACGCCTTGGCGGTGGCGAGTACCCAAGAAGATTTAATGATGAACTCTACGATCTTTACGCAGACATCAACATTGTATTGGAACCCGCCTATCGAAGCAGAGGAGAGGGCGACCACCACTCCGCTGGAAGGACCAGATGGAAAACCGTTTAAACTCCCTTGGAGTTAACCATTTAAACGGTTAAGTGCCAATCAAGTAAGTAAGTAATAAGAGAGCTTTCTGACTGGTGAGGTAAAGAAAACACGTTTTTTTTTTTTTTTGTTCCACTACGTTATTCGGTTCTGCTTTGCATCTTCAAGGGGCGTTTCTGTATTTTCAGTTCATCGTCTTGTATAAAATATATTCCTCATGCGTTATATAAAAGAAGATATGGCCAAAAAATGCATTAAAAACTGCAAGTCCTTGTTAAACTACATTAAAGTTGTCTTAAATTGCATATATTTCATTTTCGGAGTTTTTAATTAAAATTTTTTAAAGATGTCGAGAAATTAGAACATAAGTTAATATCGACTGCTGAGTGTAACATCGCCTTATCTCTGCAGTTCGAAAACAACCGACCTTGAATAATTTTCAACAACGCTCCACATCAGGATTTTTTTTTTTCAATAACGATCTATCTTAGAATTCGGTTGAAGAAGGGCCTATATCAGCATTTTTTCATAAACGTGCTATCTAAGGTCAACATTTATTGAATTTATGGTCAGATAGAGCATTTTTGAAACAATTTCTGTGATGTGGCGTTTTTGAATAAAATTTCGATGTAGGTCGTTTTTTTTTCATACCAATCGGTTCAGTCTATTGCACATCTCAACATAAATTGTTTACTTACTACAATTTGACCAGTGGGATTTGCCGATGACATTTTGTAATGAATAAGAAAAGTAAAGAAAGTTAATGAAGTGCACTTATGGTGAATGTGACAGGACCAAGTATCTTTAGGATTACGCTCAATCAATTCCAAACGTGTAATTGTAGTTCAAACGACCGAAGAGATATAAAAGCTAGGTATTAGTATGTGGCCGAAAATAAATAGGTAAATTAGCACGCATACAAACAGAAGACCGAAAATTGATGTTTGTGATATTAATTCTCTACTTTGTATATGTACAATAGCAGAAAGAAAAACAACAATGGCAATTTTTTTCAAATTTCGTGTATTAATTTCTCTTTACACCATATGAATAAAAAAAACGTATGTATATGAATTTTGTAACTGAAGCTATGCAAACCAATCTCAAAAACATTTTCGAAGAGATTTTACGAAAATGTCGATATTTTTATTTTGAGATTTCTGAATTTTTTCAAGTATTTAATTTTGTGTCCCAATCAATTTTAGTCTAACAAAGTAAAAGTCATTGGTTTCTCAAAACTCGCATTGTTTCTTGACAACTATTTTCCGAAGGGTGCTTTTGAGTTTCCTCCATACAAAATGTGACTATTTTATATGGAAGACTATCTGAAGCACCTTAGAAAAAAAGATGTCAAAAGTCAATGCGAATTTTGGAAGACCTTTAATTTGAACTTTATTAGACTGAAATTAAAAGAAAACTGCAAACTCAAAAACAGTTCACAAAACCCCAAATGAAAAGTTCGAAATTTAAGTAAATTTTTCTCGAATTTTCGAGTTTCTTCAATAATGTTTTCGAGAATTTAACTGACGAAATTTTAATAAATTGGAGGTATTACGCAAGGAATATATCAGAACCGGAATTTGAACTGGATTTTTCAAATTTGGTTAATCGGAGTAGCAGTCGGAATCGGGAAAGAATTCGGAGCACCTACCGCGGTATAGGCCACTCTCGCACACAAATAATAAGATGTAATCAATTTGTTAATTCAGTGTCCAATATTCAGCTTATATGTAGAATATTCCCGCGGCCTATCATAAGATGCGACTAAAATACGCAAATGTTTCAAAGGGTTTTGTCGCAACTTATAGCTTCATCAACTCAATTGTCAACCTCGCCTGTGTCGAATCCTGTTTCTTTAGCAGCAGAGGCTCTGGCGACTCCACTTTCCTCATGGATATAGAGGCATAGAAGGTATATTGTGGTCAAATCGTTCCCGAGATGGTCGGTCTCATTACCGGAATGTACCGGATTTGTATCCGACAAAACTTCGGGAAGTGTCTTAAGCTAGAATAAAATACGAATTGTCACGAACGCAAAGGAATTTGAAACAAAATAAGAATTATTTGGTGTTAAACTCCTTCTTTCCGTTTAACTAAAATTTAAAAAATCAGAACTTAAGTTGGAATTATAGCTCAAAATTATGCGGGTGTTTTTTTTCTACTGCTGGAATACGAGCTTAAAATTATTCAGATGTTCTTCCTCTGTTAAATATCTCATACGTACGTATTTATATTTAAGTGGTTTCATTTTCATTATCAGTTTCGTTTTCTATATGAAAAATTCTTTAAGAATAAAGCCCTCAACGGGGTTAGCTTCAATTGATACAAGACCTACGGCGCGATTACCTCCGAAGAGATTTAAGGCCGAGCTTCCCTTCTAATTGCGTCGTGCTTCCCTTATTTTTTCCTACAAATTCGCGGGACGGGACTTAGTTGTTTTATGCCGACTCCGAACGGCATCTGCAAGGCAGATGTGTTTTCATTGAGAGCTTTTCAGAAATACACTTGGAGTGCTTGCCAACCACTGCCGAGGGACGACCCCGCTTAGAAAAATGTTAGTTGAAAAAAATTGTTTCTAAAAGTTTTTGATATTGCTTTGGCAGGGGCGTGAACCCAGGATCTTCGGTGTGGTAGGCGGTAGAGGTTTACGCCGATCACTTTATCGGCGGCGTACGCCGATTTTCTTACTTTAAAAAGCTTAATTTTTCTATTTAAAAAAAATAGTATTTAGGAAAGGTTTTGTTTGTATGTATTTAAGGAAATCAACGTGTTGGCCATTTCGGAAAGATCTGAGGTTTTTGCCTCAAGAACTCGCAGACCGTTCAAAAATATTCAGGAGTAGCTACTTACGGAGGGATTGTCCCTCGTTCACTTACTCCAGAGAGGCTTCGGCGACTTAAAGTTGCTATTTATGGTCTATTAATACTCATGACTATCGTCGCACAGGGCGCCTCCAGTTTTTTCGGCTGTTTTTAAGAGCTACAATTCCCTATGTGCGAACAGTAGCAATCCCGACCACCAGTCGCTACCACGCCTCCTGACCCTCACACGATATGCCAGCACAGAATCTATAGGACTGCGACTTCGAACTCATACCTTCGTCGACGTCATTTTCCTAGAAGCTCTAGGTGTAGCTCCGAAGACTTTCCAACGGATGCTTTTGTCGCGCTATGCTGCCAAGCTACAACAGAGAAACACCTTGAAACGTTAGAGAGTGGCCATTATGGATGACCGCGTAGCTTCAGTTTTCAGACTGGTCCACTACATTAGGGTAGCAGCACGCACGGTCATTATTTCGACTGTCTTGGGAAAGCTTTTGCTTCACCACTTTGAGTGTTCTTGCGAAGGACAAAGCCTCACCTGGTAAATACATATATGTGCCTACGTATTCACATTTGTAAAAGGAGCCGTAACGTGTAGGTGATATTTAAACTTGGTTGATAGGCTATAATCAATGTGATTCACTCCAAGGGACTAGTTTTGGATAGGGCCGCCATCTTTATGTCAAACCGGGAGACTTGGGTGTTGAAGGATGAAGTGTGAAAATTAAAATTAACATTTCAGACGCTATTATATAGTTTCGCAAATAAACAACAGATTTTTGAATGTAAGCCCAAATGATTTTTCAATACCTTCTCATACGTATGTATATATATCCTCAACTTAAGTATGAGGTAAGAATCATTTCAAAGGAGTGTTTATGCCCCTAGAACCTACTAGAGGAATTTGCATCACTGATTTGGCTTATTCTTTCAGCCAATCGCAATATAAAAAATTTTTAAATTGGCAACTTTTTTGCTTTTTTTAACAACTTGAGGACAATTTGAAACGCCTTGGGTAATTTTATTTGAATTCATTGTTCATTATTTTTTGGAAAAAATATGCAAAGTGAGCATATAAATTTATTATAAAACTTTCCTTTTAGTGTTTTGTTTTAATAACTTGGTGAATTGGATGATGCAAAGTCCGTGACATCGAAAACGTCTGTTTTTTTTTTAAATATCTTTTGAACAGTTAGAAAGAGTTAAATTTCGCAATTAGTTTCTTATAACTGGCAGTGATGCGCATACGTTGATACCACTTTCGGTCATATCCGACCAATTTTCGACATGAACAGTAAATGGTCTAAACAGTCTTAAACGAGTAGAAAATATATTAACGCGCCGGACGCCGCCGCCGCGCCGATATTTTTGACATTCGGCGGAGACGTACGATAAACGACCCTAATCGGCGGCGTATATCTCTAGTAGGCGGAGACGGCAACCATCACACCATGGCTGGCGGTAACCGAAAAAATTCACCACAATGCCGAACGTCTGTAATTGATTATGGTTTTTGTATTTAATTCATGTGAATAAAATCATCTTTTAATTGAAATATACTGTACACATTTAACTATTATTCGTCCGTTAATTAAATGTTTTGCTTACCAATAAAATTGGCGTTAATTAAGAACAGAAGAGCTAGCGCGCATAAAAACGAAAAGCTGTGAATGTGTGTAATGTTTGCTATCAAAAAGCCGCTGATCTAAGGTCGACCTGTCCAGGAGCAACCTGCGAGTAGCGATCGGAATTCAAGAGTATCTGCTGAAGCTATTCCTCAGTTCACGCGTACTAGATACCTGTTGGAAAAATATTTTTGTTTTTTGTGTTTTGGAGAGTGTTCTTGATGTTGATAGTCCTATGCTGTATATACATCCAGTATGTTCCGGTAACAAGCACCGTTAATATATTAGCCCGACCATCTCGGGAACGATTTAATATAACCACATTAAACATTCTGGCCACCCCCTCCCTACCCCAACCCTAAATGAGGAACACCACAGCCTCACCTACTAAATATGTGTTTCGATACGTCAGTATTCCGCTAGTAAATAAATACTACACAACAACAGCACAGCAAAAAGATGTACACAGCGCGTAATAGCGCAAAGAATATCTCACACACATGTACAAAGCAATAAAGAGCGCCTGTGAACTTACATAAACTACAGATATATAAATAAGCAACTATTCGAGACGGCTAAGACCTTGAGAGAAATAGGTGAACGAAGAAAACTGAGTGTATAAAAGCAGCATAGTCAAAGTGATGGTCAATCACTTCTGTCATCTGCAAAGAAAAAGATTTCCAAAGAAGTAGTCAGAAGAAGAAAGAGAATTGTGGATGGTTGGAATCTGTGCCAGACGATCCATTCAAAAGAGTTTATCTGGCATCACTCGTACCAAAAAATATACATAAATATCCGTAAAACTTTAAAAATTATCTTCAAAAAAAATAAAAAATAATAATAATAATAAGAAAACGAAAACTGAATTTACTGGCGTTTGAATTAAAGCCAACGAAATATTAATCCTACTTTTCTCTGTTAATTTTTTTATTTCACGCCTTTGAATTAACGCCAATCAAATGTGCACGTGCTCAACATGCCACAGAGTAGGTAAATGTGTTTGAGTTAACATGCAAGATAATAGATATGAATACATATTAATTAACAACCCCACTTTACCCACAACACGCTTCTTTTGCGTTTGTTAACTGTCAAATATTTCAATTGTCTATTCTCAAAATTAACATTTCATTTCGCTCTTTGTTGTTGCTGTTTGGTCCAACCCTAAAATGTTTTAACATTTTAGAATGGAGTTTTGCGTTATTTGTTTAATTGCTATTAAATTGTTTATGAATTTTTAATTATCACATTTACATATGTATGTATGCCACAACATGCGAGAAAACAAAGCGCCGCAGTAAAATCAAATGAAGCACCAACAATAACAATAACAAGAACTACAGCAAAAAAGAGCGCAATGCGGCAACCGCATCAAAATTGAAATATCAACAAAACCCAGTGAGCAAATTCAAAAAATGTTTTTAACTTTTTAAATACAAGGCGCGATAACCTCCAGAGGAGATTTAAGGCCGAGCCTCTCTTCACATTTGCGTCGTGCCCCTTTTAAATTTTCCTACAAATTGACGGGACGGGATCTACATATTTTATGCCGACTCCGAACGGGATCTGCGGGTCAGATGAATTTTCTGAGAAGCTTTTCGTGGCAGAAATACACTCGGAAGTGTTTATCTGCCGAGGGACGACCCCGCTTAAAAATATATCTTTCTAATTGAAAAAAAAAAACTTGTTTTAAAAATCTTTGATGTTGCTTTTCCCGGGACTTGAACATATTACCTTCGGTGTGGAAAGCGGAGCACGCTACCACCACACCACGGCGGTCGCCATATGGTATGTATTATTTAGATTGGGTCGGTCCTGATACTTAATAAAACTTTTCAACAGGCAGTTTTATCGGGGCTTTTCGTCCTTTGCCGGTTTTTGATCCCTCACGTTCCAGAAAATAGCGCCATTAAATTAATAGCATGACCATCTCGGGAACGATTTGATATGACCACGTTGAACCTGCTTAGTCATCCACCATGAGGAACATAGGGTCGCCAGAGCCTCGGCTGATAAACAAACAGTATACGCCACGAGGTTGACAATTGGACTCAAGAAGCTGTAAATTGCGCTGGCAACACCTTCGACCACCCCAATTCCTCTGTAGTTCCTTCTATTGTTCTTTTGAGCTCGGGTCACGTACTAATTTCTTCATAGTTTGAAATAAGACCTTCTCAAGGCCAAAATAATGACATATTAATTTTGAAAATCAGATGTCAAATAACTGTTAAAACTATTTCGGCTATATTTGCAAGATTAGGTTAGGAAAAAAATAAAAACACAATATCCGGAGAATCTCTTAACATAAGCATTGAAGTTAAGCGTCGTCATTTTCAACTTATTTTCGATCTCGTCTAAAACGCAAACTTAGATTGACTTGCTACATTGATGATGACCTGAATTAAAAAGATATTATACTCTTCGCAAACGAGTTTGAATATATGTTTACTCGGAAAAAGAGCCCTCGGTAAGGGAAGGACGCACCACAGGACATATACTAAACAGCGGAAAGCTAATCCAAGCTATAGAGAGGTTATCCCTTCAACACTTCTTAACATTTGGAACGCAAATTATCTCACAGATCGGTAGACATTTTGTGCATTAAGGAAGGCCACATATGAGGAGACCCAAACGGAGGTATTAATTTCTTCATATCTAAATATATTTTCCTCCAAAAGGAAATACAAAAGTTTTCTTTGCAAACAACTGTACTTTAATAACAAAAGGCACAGCTCCTTCAACAGATGTTATATGCTCCAAACCACTGATGACCTGATACGAAACATTCATTCTCTCTCAATTCGCTTCCAGGAATGGGGCTTGAAATCAGCTGTCTGTTCATTCAATTGTAAACAAAAGTTCAATCGTTTCCAAGAATGGGTCTTGAAATCAGATGGCTATATAGAGTTGCCCAAAATACGCAAAACAAAAACTCCAAGAAATCCGTTCGGTTTCATTATTTTCAAATAAATCAGCAAGTAAGCTGATAAAAACTCATTAAAATTTATAAAAAAGGCAAAGTTTTGTAGGAATATTTTGTGGTAGCTAAGTGAAAAAATATGAAATAATATATTTCGATTGCGTTGCTTTGCTTTGTTGCTCTGGCACCGCCATAAGATAACAATGAACGGCTAGCCCCTTTTTTCACTTTGATGCGACCAAAACGTTTATGTACATACATATCTATATCCACATACAATAAAAAACGCAAAGAATGTATAAGAAATTACACCACTTGGAAAAGTGTCTGCGTTGTCGTCCGCAAAGGCTGTTAATTAAACATGCTGCGTTAACCTATACGTACAATTTATCTCAGCTGTCAAAAATGGAATGTCGCAACGCTCCACAAAAACATGGCCTTTATGCATGCATTTACATCAATGCGAAGACTACGAAGCTGGGTTTTTCACCAATCGAAAGTTGCTACCAAAACCCGCTTCGTGTGCAGCCCTTCGGTGAAAGGTGTTGTTACTGATAAATTTTCCACTGGTGAAAAAGAGTAATTTTTTTCCTCGGATTTGTAATCCTGACAAAAATTCGAGTTTTTTAATATCGAATTTGACAATATTGAGTAAATTTTCGGCGAAAATCATAAATTAAACCTCTACCATGTAAAATAACCCAAAGTTTTTCTGAAATGCCCAAATTTGATTTTGAGTATGATGGCATCTATGGCCAATATCATAAAAAATGCACATTTTCACGCGCTCTCAGAGAGCGAGAAGTTTCATATCAGGTCATCAGTGCTCCAAACTGATGGCTTACTTTTATTTCTTGCCTCTCTCTTTAGTTTTTAACATCGGATTACTTGGAACTCTCATCGTCATAAGTCTACCGCAACATTTTTCACGACATGGAATTGTTAGATAAAGACAGCAATTGTGTGTCAACATGGACGTTGTTTTAATACTTGTCCGACACACTATTAATGTAAGTTGTGATGTTCGACGATAGTCTCAGATTTCAATTCACATGCCGCCGAAATTGCTTTTAAAGTTTATACAACGCAATCGGATCGCTGATCGTGTATTACTCACCCGGATGTCTGATCTTTGTTACTTCAAAACTGTCACGTGATGCTTTTTTAAGATGCCTGAGCACAATTAACATCAAAGGTGTCCCGAAAGAGCTTTTCAGAGCATCAGAAATCTATTCGACTTCATCTGCGTCGTGTGAGTGCAATTGACTGAAATTTAGCAGAGCATGCAGCAAATCAGTTTTCGCTTGTATTTCTCCTCTGACTTCTTTGTCAATTCACACCCTATAAACTCCTTTAAAATTTCCCAGCATTGCAAAAGGCTTCCCAGGGATAATGGAAAACTGCTGCTATGGTGAGTGAAGATTGGGAATACTTTTTTCTGAAATTAGAACAAAAATGTTTATTGTGATACGTGTATGTAAACGCATTCAAATATATGCACACATTTAAACATGTATCTGCAAAGTACATAATTCTGTTAATTAATTTATGACTGCATAAACGAGCGAGTAACAACGCAACCAATATGCTCATCAAAAGTATTAATGATGATCCATCTGCTGAGCGTATAAAAGGTAAATTTTTTTATATATAACAAAAACTATGCATATTGTTTTATTAATTTTTGTATACCCATATGACTCATGGCTTTGTTTTCGAGAGCCCTCAATAGCATTATATAAGAGGGAAAACGGGTTGCCATGAGGGTTTCACACCGTCAATGCTCCGATCTGTTAACCGTAGCTGGTTGAGTTCCTATAGGTTGGATCAAAATTTTGCAAACGCTTTAAATCAATATTCTAATACTTTTACTTATGGACCGACCCGTCCAGGTCAGCGACTTTTTATACTCAGCTGAGCAGAGCTCACAGAGAATATTAACTTTGTTCGCATAACGGCGATCCGTAACGGCATGAACTAATCGAGATAGATGTACACTTCTATATACATATCAAAATGTCTGGGCGAAAAAAGAAGGTAATTTAGCCATGTCCGTCCGTCCGTAAACACGATACCTTGATTAAATTTTGACATATCTTGATGAAATTTGGTATGTAGGATCTCAGATCGCTATTTAAAATGAACGAAATGGGACTATAACCACGCCCACTTTTTCGATATCGAAAATTTCGAAAAATCCAAAAAGTGCGATAATTCATTATCAAAGACGGAAAAAGCGATGAAACTTGGTAGGTGGGTTGACCTTATGACGTAGAATAGAAAATTAGTAAAGTTTTGGACAATGGGCGTGGCACCGCCCACTTTCGAAAGAAGGTAATTTGAAAGTTTTGCAAGCCGTAATTTGACAGTCAATGAAGATAACGTGATGAAATTTGGCAGGAACGTTACTACTATTACTATATGTGTGCTAAATTCAAATTAGCTAAATCAGATGAAGAACACGCCCACTTTTAAAAAAAAATTTTTTATAAGTCAAATTTTAACAAAAAATTTATTATCTTTACAGTATATAAGTAAATTATGTCAACATTCAATTCCAGTAATGATATGGTGCAACAAAATACAAAAATAAAACAAACTTTCAAAATGGGCGTGGCTCCGCCCTTTTTCATTTAATTTGTCTAGAATACGTTTAGTACCATGAGTCGAACAAAAATTAACCAATCCTTGTGAAATTTGGTAGGAGCATAGATTCTATGACGATAATTGTTTCCTGTGAAAATGGGCGAATTCGGTTTAAAGTCGACCGTCTGTCCTTCCGCTCGGCCCTTAACACGATAACTTGAGCAAAAATCGATATATCTTTAGTAAAGATCAAGTACTTAATGAACTCAAGTACTTATCTGAACTCACTTCATTTTGGCACAAAAAATGGCCGAAATCCGAGAATGACCACGCTCAGTTTTTCGATCTCGAAAATTACGAAAAATGAAAAAAATTCCATAATTCTATACCAAATATGAAAAAAGGAATGAAACATTGTAATTCGATTGGTTTATTGACGCAGAATATAACTTTAGAAAAAACTTTGTAAAATGAGTGTGACACTTCCCATATTAAGTAGAATAAAATGAAAAAGTTCTGCAGGGCGAAATCAAAAGCCCTTGGAATCTTGGCAGGAATACTGTTCGTGGTATTACATATATAAATAAATTAGCGGTACCCGAAAGCTGATGTTCTGGGTCACTCTGGTCCACATTTTGGTCGATATCTCGAAAACGCCTTCACATGTACAACTAAGGATCACTCCCTTTTAAAACCCTCATTAATACCTTTAATTTGATAGCCATATCGTACAAGCATATTCTATAGTCACCCCTGGTCCACCTTTATGGCGATATCTCGAAAAGGCGTCTACCTATAGAACTAAGGCGCACTCCCTGTAAAAATACTCATTAACACATTTCATTTGATACCCATATCGTACAAACAAATTCTAGAGTCACCCCTGGCCCACCTTTATGACTATATCTCGAAACGGCGTCGAACTATAGAACTAAGGCCCACTACCTTTTAAAATGTTCTTTAATACCTTCCATTTGATACTAATGTCATACAAACACATTCCAAGTTTACCCTAGGTTAATTTTCCTACATGGTGATTTTCCCTTATTTTATCTCCAAAGCTCTCAGCTGAGTATGTAATGTCCGGTTACACCCGAACCTAGCCTTCCTTACTTGTTTTAGTTAGATAAGTTTTTTGACAATAATTAGGAACTCTGTAACTTTTTTAAAAACATTTGACATACGAGTAAATAGCTGTATAAAGAATCTTCAAATATAAAGATTTCAGTTACCAGTAACAATTTTGTCATCAATATACTTTATTTTATTATTATTAGGCCTCGATGCACTGCGACCGTTATATAGATCCATGACCTTTCAGCCTATTACTGTATGAAAACCTTCTAATGTATTTGGGTACCTCTTCAAACTTTTAACTCCACATCAAGAAGGAATGGGAGAGTATGTGCCTTGCCATAGCAACACATTCGCAGATATGATGAATCAGCGCTTCATCTTCCAGCTCAGCGACAGACTTGTGTATCGGATAGCTTGAACTTCCTTAGGTGATATAGTTGACTACAATGTCCCGGATAGTACCCAGTGAGAGGTCGTAGGTTCTCTCTGCTTAGATGAATGAGTTCGACTGATACTCTCGTTGCTGGGAGTATAAACACTTAGGCAATTGCTTGAGCTACTTTGTTTCCCAGTTACTTATGGTTTCCCTAGTGTGTGCCTTTAGATTCTACAGAAGAGCTCAGGACCACATAATGCTACTTTAGTACTGCTTGCCGATGTAGTCTGCCTGTCCATTTCATTCATGTCCCTGATGCCCGGGAACCCATCCTTAAAAAACCCTTTTTTAGCTCCCACATCATTTAGTATTCTAATTCATTAATACACATCTAGATGACCGTTCCACGTGAGGGTATGGGTCTAACGCCAAGGTATTGTGACTCCATTGAAAACCGGATTTTGGAGTCACCCAGGGACGGGTCTTTTTATCCGAGGCTTTTTTGAGTTTTTCATTAGAGTGTGGTTTGCCGGGGCGGGTCCCAAGCCCAGCGAACAACCCGCTGAGCGGGGACGAAAATATTATTTGCACGTTTATATAGCGAACCGCTTGATCCAAGACAGACGCCCGCCTGCATCCGCACCTCGAGGTGGACAGACGCTGCCTTATACCGATAATGTCAGAGTGGCCTATCCATTTTGTGGCTTTTCGCATTAGCTCAACACTAAACGGATGTTTAGTGGCTACCCAGAGGATACTTGGCCGCAAGCGATCAGAAGAAGTAAGCTGCTTGAACCGCATGTAAAAGAATCACTCTGGGCATTCCCCCACTCTCCCCACTTTTTTCTACACACGACCCGTTTAAACGGTTACGCAGGGGTTCTGGCATGAATGGCTTTCATATTTGGGTAGAAGTCACTAAGACAATACTTTTTAGGACTTGTAGACAGTCCTTTGGTATCACACCACCTTTTTATGATGCGCAGGGCTTGTTGAATCAGATTGGATATTGTTTCCTTTTGAATTCCTGTGATGCAGTTTAGATGACTTAGTAATTGCATACCCTTGTGAGTAAAATCAGTTTTCAATTTTTTTCGTGTGGCTACGAATAGGCGTTTCCGTAGATGTTCCTTACTGATAGGCAAATTGATAATTGATAATACAGAGGGAGTTTGTTTAGGTTGACCTCCCTATTGTTTTCTACATATCCTTTAGGAGAAACGAACTGAGTCTAATTGATCGATAAGCCGAGGGAAAGTGCGTTTCAAGTAAGAGCTTGCGTGTATTTTCCAGCTCGCTTAATATTACAAGAACATTTTAATTTCTTTAACGGCATGGGCTGTGAAACCTTGTTAATGATGTCAAAACTGAGTTAGTGAATAGCACAGTCGTTATAGCAAGTAAAGAAACGATAGTTAAAATTTCTGCAGGTCGTTAGTGAACTCGTCTACTGAACATATCAAATACAATGCAATGTTAACTAGAGTCATTTAATAAAAAAAAAAAAAAAAACAATATAAAAAGGTGCGGTCTTGTTACACAAAGCTTGCATAACGTAAAACGAAACAAAAATATGAGACATATTTATAATATCACGCGGTTATATCTCAAAATCGAAGTCTGAGTCATAGGACATATTAAAAATGGGCTCTAAGATTTGCAGTAGCGCTTTAAAATGAAAAATTTTTCACGTCATGCGACTCACAAAACTATATAGACGCAACAGATAGACAAATATACCACCTCCACCTGACAGCTAAGAGTAGCCACAACAAAGAAGCGAAGCAAAAAAATCTCGAAAAACCAAAACAGGCAAAATTTCGTTACTGCCAGCACAGCAGCCCACACGAAACAACCTTCAGAAACAGCGCTCCTCATGACGATAACGACCTGCCTGCCTACTATGGAAAATTGTTTGCAGCAAGAAGCAATAGCAATGGTTACATTTGGTGTGTGGAAAACTGACTGCAAACGACCGGGAGCGTGGAAAATTGCAATATCTAACAGCGGGGCGTAACAGCAAAGGCAGCAGTAGCAGCAACAACAGAAATGCGTCGTTGTTCGTACGTGCGGACACAGCATGTTGCAAGGCCGAAAAAAAATTATAATTCAACCCCTCTCACACCGTTTTTGTACGCCATATACAACAAATGCGCGTAAACAACATAAAAGCAATCAAGCTGGTTTGACGAGTCCAAAAGCAAGAAAATAAAACACATCGAGATAGAGTAAATTCAATAATATGTTTCTAGATATTTGTATGGTGTGGTGAATTTCGTATTTTGAAGAGAGCAATTTTTCTAAGAGTGTAATTATCGATTGAGAGAATTAGAAAGAGAAAATCTTTTAACGGGTTTGAAAGAATTCCTCTTTAGAGTAAAAATAAAAAATTAAGAAGCGCTACAACCAACGTTAAAACTAAATGCAAGCACAAAATTTGGAAGCTTGATAAAATAGTAGTAACCTCCTCAAATTATTCTAATTTAATTTTTAATAATTTGGGAAAATTTAAACAACGTGACATCAGGATGGACAAAAAATGAAATTAAAAATTTCTACAAGTAAATGTTTTCATATATTTAAAAAAGCAATGAGGGCACTCCGCGCTTAATTCATACAAACATTTTAATTTAATCTCTATTTTTAAACTTCTTGCACAACTTTCTCAACAGTGCTAAAATACAGTGGAATCTGGATATATTGAACTAATTTCTGCAAGGCCTGTGCACAGTATCCAGGTTGTTCACTATATTAAGTTTGACATTATTTTTCAACTTGCTTTATTAGCTTTAAAGTCATGTTTGCTTATGTAAAGAAACCAGATTATTTGTATAAAATCATATTTTGAAAAATACATACATATTATTGAAAGAATTTATGAATAGATGTTTGCTTTTTGTTTTCAGAAATTGACTTTTGAACCAATTTTTCGTGTAGACTTTTCAGTACTAGCATGCCAGCATAGTCAGTGGTGTCAGCTTCAGCCCATGCGATAGATATATCGAAGCTTTTAATGGCTTCAGTAGCTTTTATTGAATTTCCCATCTGTCCTTCGCCTTGGCTGTCATCACCAGATTCTTCAGTATCCATAAGAGTCGTCCGCTTAGATGCTCCGACTACTACGAGCATTTTTTTATTCCCGAAACTGTTGATTTGGCCACACCATAAATCTTTGCTAAGGATGAAACTCTAGCACCTTTCTCGATTTTTTGAGCAATTTCAAGTTTTTGCTTTAATGGAAGGAATTTCCTCACAGGCATGATAACAATTTATTAGCACATAAACACTTTTAAAAACACATAAAACAGTGCACATTCACTCAGAAGCGTTTTGCACCCAACAAGAGACAAAGACTGGCATCATATACCTACATAGCAGCAGCTTTTCCAGTAAAAAACATAAAATGAGCAATTTTGTGGAATACCCGACTTTATTTCTGTTTAAGTTTTGTTTTTTTTTTAACAGTTTATGCTTGCTGTTGCGCTTAGAATTTTGTTCACTATTTCGAGTTTTCGATAGTTCACTCTTTAGAGTACTCAATGTAAATTTTTAGGCGTTCACTATATCGAGGTGTTCATTATACCGGGGGTTCACTATACCCAGACTCCACGGTAGTTGAAACACTTTTTTTACGTTACGTTTACAATTAAAAATTTGATTTACTAGCTTTAAATGATTTCGTAAGCTTTAAACGTAGTATTAAAATGTTTCCTTCCGGTATGATGTTGCATAGTCAAGAGGTTCTGAAGTATGTTCTACGGGAAGTTACTCAAATAGCGGTGGCAAGATTCCACATGCTGTAAATGGACTTCCTAAATATCTCGATCCCTGTCCAATTTAGAAATCTCTTTTATTATCTTATTATTATAACCTAAAGAGCACAAAGTTTCTTTCAAAGTTTCTAAGTTCGGACTATTTTTTTTCACGGTCTCCGGACGGCCTAGTGAAAATTTGTTTCTTTTATGTTGCATTGTCATTAGGTTCTAAAGTAAAATCTTATGCCCCTATTACCGTTTACAACTCAACTCTGATTGGGTTGAAATTTCGCAATTTGGTATTACGGATTACAACTCAACCTGTCAAAAAAATGTCGGTTGAGTTGTCTAGTCTAACAACTTTTTGTGGCATTACCGTTTACAACCTTGTGTTGGTGTAGTTGTCAACGACGTCAAAATCTTACAACTGATTACTAGCAGTTTTCTCATACAATTTTGCAGTTGTTTTGAAAAAATGTTAAGTTTTAGAAGACGGTTCACCACCTAATTTTTAACAAAAATTTTCAAAGTTGGTATCAAAAGACACGTTTCGACCTCCGATTTAAGAATCCGAAAAGAAAAATTAAAAATTTTATTTCTGTCATATCATTTCGGTTCAAATTTTCATGTGGTTGTTGTATTATGCCAGATTTTTTGTACTCACTAATGCAGAAAGGTGTTGGATCTACCCAGGGTTATTTTTACAAATCGCGGGCAAAGGCCGCCAACGCAGAAAGATGGTCTGTGCAAAAAAACTGTGCATCGGACCTCATATTTCGGAACCTCTCGGGCCATTTTTTAGAGTAAAATACAATTGTTGCTGTTTGGGTTTTATAAATCCACTTCGCACAAATATGCTCCTCAATAATATCTAAAACCAGTCCAACACCAAAATCATTTCCACAGCATATTTGATAGCTGCCGTCAGCAAGGAATCGGAGTGTGGCGCATAATTTTAAAATACGAAGGCGTATGCAGAAATGGTCCTTAATTTTGTTTAGCAATGAGCAAAATGCTTCCTTTCAAATCTGCAAAATAACTTCATGAGAAAGCTGATCATTTGTCACTTAAACATTTTCTTACTTGGTGCTCGGTAGTTCCAAGGGATTGGAATGATCATGCGAATGTTTTCCGCATTCGCGACATGTCAATCACCAACATTTTTGCCGTTATAAAATAGATTTTCATATAATCTCCGTTTTGCTTTTATTTCGTAAATGCTTAAATTTCCTCCACAAATTGATCAGCTGTTCATTTATCTGTCAAATCATCACTTTCTGAAGTTGGCAACTCAATTCAACTTCAACTGAAATAAGTTGTAATTCGTAATACCAAACAGGAGTTGAGTTGTCTAAAAGTTGAGTTGTTTTAATTACAACCCAACTAAGTTGAGTTGTTCACCGTAATAGGGGCATTAGTTTCGAAAATCTAGCTCAACTTGGAGTTACTCAAATAAAAGTGGCAAGATTCCACATACTGTAAACGAGCTTTCTAAATAGCTCTAGATATCTCGTTTTCTGTACAATGTAGAAAACCCTTTTATCCTGATTATTATAAACTAATAAAGCCCAAAGATTTTGCAAAGTTTCAGGTCTCTAGGTTATCGGGAAGTTCCTTAAAACTTGAGAGTTTAACTTGCGAAATATGACTATTTTTTCGTACCTTCACGGCCCCTGGACCTCCTGGCGAAAATGTGTTTTGAAGTAAGTTCTTAGTCTCAAGTAGGTACTTGAAAGCTCAAAAGAAAAATTTCCGATTTCGGATGATTTTTTGAATTTTCACGATCCCTAGACCATCTAGCGAAGATTTTTTTTCTGAAGTAAGTTCTTAGTTTCAAGTTCCTGAAAGCTGGAAAGAAAAATTTCCGAGTTCGGATAATTTTTTGAATTTTCACGATCCCTGGACCACCCGCGAAAATTTTTTCCGCCATGCTGCATTGTCATAAAGTTCTGAATAACGTTTTTGTTTCAAGAACCTAGTTCTACGGGAAGTTACTCAGATAGCGGCCGCAAGATTCCACATGTTCTAAAAACCTCTAAATATCTCGATTTCTGTCCAATATAGAAAGTTCTTTCATTCTTAACATTATAACCTAATAGGGCCCAAAGCTGTGCTTAAAATTCCAGGTCACTGGGTTATCGGGAAGTTCCCATTTTTTAAGTGGGCTTTTTAAATATCCCGAACGCTGTGCCACCTAGAAAACTCTTAAATACTAAATATTACAACTTATTAAATCCCAAATCTTCGTTCAATGTTTCAGGTCTCTGAGTTATCGGGAAGTTGCTCCAAATTCGAAAGCAAAATTTCTAAGTTCGGACGTTTTTTAGAATTTTTACTATCCCTGGACCACCTAGAAATGTGTTTTTCCTTCACGTTAAATCGTCACTGTGTACCGATGTGTGTTCCTAGTTTCAAGACTCTAGCTCTCCAGAAAGTTATTCAAAAATGGATTGCAAGAGTCTCTAATTTTGTATGGAAATTAGCGTAAAAACATCAAACAAAACTAATATAAAGAAGGTAAAAAGCTTACGATAGTTAAATATGTACTACCAGCACAATTTTTAGATATACTATGTAACGTAAAAGTTTTACATACTTTTTACTTTCCTTCACTTTTAAGAAGCAGAACTCTTCAGAGAGGAGTTTTACAAATGTCTGCCAGGCTGTCTTCAGTCTTAACAATTTACATGATAATTTAATGTTTCCCAACTGATTTTTTTATATTGATTCCTTGTAGCTATAAATGGAGACAGGTAAAGCGAAAGTTTCGAGCTATAAGCTTAATGATTACCTCCGAACTGGTGCTAATCAGATGCAGAACGAGATTATTGGTAGCCACACTAGTACCGATTGCGCTTAAGTGTGAAGTATATGCATGTTGGTTATCAAAGGCAGCAACTATTTTAGACCAATCTACGATTGAACCAATTAAGAACGCATTCAAACGCTCTGCAAGCGGGGGCAATGGACAATTCGTAGTACATCAAAATGTTAAAATCGTCAATTTAAAGTACTGCAAAGAGAAAGAATAAGAACTAGTAACGTCTGTTAATGTGGTAGTTCTGATGCAGGGACGACCCAATCAGCTAAGTTTTTGACCTTTTATATGCTTACTTTATTCATATTTCGGTAAAGTTCATACAGCTGTTTAATAAATTTCGTTCGAAACCTGCTTTTTATACTCTTCGTAATTCTGAGCCATAGTTTGAACTGGACTGGTATAGCGAGAAACTTAAGAAACTTATAGAGCTCCATTATTGTTCGTCGGTGCCATTCGTCGGAAAGTCAAATTTATTGTCGAATTTCTAGACTGACATTGTTTTGTTAAATCATCGCATTAAGATTTCTTATAATTTATTGCTTTTCTTTCTAGTAGAGTGCGCCGAAGGAAAGCAGTGTAGCTAATAAATCGATGAAGCCTTCCACAGTCTTTCTCTTGCAGATATGAGCAGACTTCTCCAAGGTTTTGTAGAGTTGCATCGATTTTGATGGTTCTTTGCTTAATATTGATTAGATAATAGCCCAACCTTTTCGAGAACAACGGCTAGGTAAGGTTCAAATTTGGAATGAAGAAGCTGTAAACTGCGATGGCAGCCCCTTGTAGTTGGGCTACGCAACCTCGTCTATCCCTTCCACCCTGGTTTTTTTCAGGCTAATAAGCTACCATATCAAGTATCCTAGGTTTAAGTCTCAAATAAGATACATCAACAATAAAACCAATTCTTCCCGACGTACATCTGCTATCAAATCAATATTTTTATTGATTCGATTTTAGACAGATGTGGATGCTTTTTATTGCATTTTATCTTTACAAACACATACGTCAGCTCTAGACATTTAGGCTGCATGTTTATGTAATTGTATCGGCAGACTATGAAAACATTGTTCATGGAAATAGTGTTTAGCATGCAGTTTTGATGTTTATGAATAAAATTTGCATATTATTTGAACATGGGCGGGATTTATGATGGCAACAACGACAACAAAGATGAAAATAATAGCAATAGCCCTTTTAGGAAAATATAGACGATGATGTTGACTCAACAAAAGAGAAGGAAAAAGTATGGAAGATGCGAGGCAGTGGTAGAAGCCTTAACATCGAAATATTTGAACTATTATACCCTCGGCTGCAACTAATAGTACATCACATTTTCAGTTGTGAATTTCCTTACAGGCATGCTACACGTGCCGTACACCGGGTAAACCAACAACAGCAGCAAAATACACAAACCGAAGTTCTCGGTCATTATGGCTGGTACCTGCTGAGAGTACATGAAAGTTTACTAAATGAAGGTGTTGCAGGGAAATTGAGTAGAATGCGGTGGAGCCGACAAGAAGCGGTTGTGCAGTCGAATCAAATTGCGCCCAAGACGCAATAGCACAAACAAACAAAAAATACAACCACAACAACAAATACATATTATAATCCAATACAAAGTCATACAATAGCTTTTATGTCTTATAATTGCTAAGCTTGTTTTAGCAATTTGGAGCGTTGTGCCAAGCAAAATGCTTGAATACCTTCCAACTTGTGGCATATCCAGTTTATTTTTACATATTTTAAGGCGCGAATGCGTAAGTATGCGTGTGTGTGTTTGTGTTATGCATGTCCCTTGCAAATTGTGAAAATAAAGTCGTAGCTGTACTTAAATTCAACCATCATAACAACTTTTTTGTGTGCGGTTTTTAGATTTTGTTCTCAAACGTACTATGCACCTGTTGCGGCAAGTTTTTGTTGCACTAATTAGAAGAACATAATCAAATAAATAAAGTAACTTTATGTACATATTGTTGTTAGTTTAGATGTCTCAAACTTTATATTAAGACTATTTCACTTGCAGTAACTAAGCAGGCGTGTTTCTGTGTGTGTTTATTCATGCAACTCGTGCAACAAATAAATGTGTTGCAAGTGAAAAACGTTTAGGCGATGACAGCTGCATTGCAATTAGGCCACTACTCGGTTTGATATGAATTATCTTATATGTTTCTTAGTTAAGTTGCTTAATGAAAAATGTGCTGCATATTTTGTAATTCCTAAAATTTCGTACAAAAAATTTTTAACTCGATTTTATAATTTACCATTTTGTCGTCGCCCCTCAAAAGCTGATAACTCTGTAAAATTTTTGTGAATGGAGTTAACAGATTTTACCGCCGGGCCGACGGTTTATAATCTTTTTATTTTTATTTTTTTATTTATTTTGTTTTTTTTTGTTTTTTAGATTTTCCTTTTTTATATTCGATATGTAAAAAAAAAACGTCTGTGAATTTTATAAGTGAAATAATGCAAACTAAAATCAAAAACTTTAAAAAACAACTCGAAAATACGATTAACAGGCAGGTTCTGAAATTCGAGTGAAAGTGAATATGAAAATGAATTTTAAAACGAGTGAATTTAAATTTGGTGTTCTGAAAAACGAATGTTTCGTTCATTTTAGAGCTCGTTTTAAATTCACCCTTAAAATGAACTTAGCATTTAACAGTTGTCAATTGATAAAGAAAAAATAATACATTTTAGGGAAAAATAAAACTTAAAATAAAAAATGAGTGCTATAACAACGCTTTCGTTTATTATTTTGGAAAATGAGAGAAATGGAGAAAAAGCTCTTCATAGAAAGATACTCCGTGACCACTCAAATCCATTAGATGTGACGGAATCTGCGTAAGTTTGTAGGGCATGCGGTGTATTCTGCTTTTTACATAGTGATTCTCATTATAGTTTCGTGTCCAGCTATCGTGTTAGCAAAGAAGCATTCATTGTGCTCTTAAATATTGCTGCGCCACATATAAAGCACGCTTCGCTTCCAACGACACTGCAAATGGCTGCAACATTGCGATTTTTAGCCGAAGGTGGCTTCCAAAAAGCTGTGGGTAAGGATAGCTACATCGCTATGGGGTGAAGCACGGTATCAAAGGTGTTAAAAGAAGTGCTGCGTATTTTGGAAAAATGCTTGTGTCCCCGGTGGATTAAGTTACGAATGACAGAAAGCGAACTGACTCAATTGAGGCAACATTTTCAGCAACACTTTGGGATTCCTGGAGTAATTGGCTGCATAGACGGGACGCACATACAAATAACTAAACCTAATAAAGATCACAGCATATTTTATAACCGTAAGGGTTATTTTAGTATGAATGCAATGATTGTGAGTATACAAATATAAAATCTAAAAATATAAAATAATTTAAATAAGTAAATTATTACAGATATGTGATTACAATATGGTTATTAGAAGTGTTGATGGTCGTCACCCTGGGTCAAGTCACGATGCTTTGATATGGAGTGTAAGTAAAGCAAATGCCTCCTTCCAACGCCGTTATGAGAATGGAGAACGTGGTTCTTGGCTTTTGGGTGATGCCGGATATCCACTTCAGCCATTTCTGCTAACACCGTTCAGAAATCCACAAGCTAACACAGCAGAGCATACGTTTAACCAAAAACATTGTTCAGGACGCAATATAGTTGAAAGAACTATAGGGGTGTTAAAAAGCCGATTTAGATGTTTAGCTCGTACTCTTCAATACCAACCGGAAAAGGTTGTACAAATAATTAATGTTTGTTGTGCTTTACACAACATTTGTATACACTACAAAGTCCAGGAAATCGTAGATGTCGACATAGAAAATCAGGAAGATGCTCCTGCCGAAGAAATATTTAACGATTCTATACTTTATGACGAAGCTGCATTAATTAGAGAAAACATAGCCAGTCACCTTCATAGAAATTCGTGAAAGTAGAAAACACAAAGCAAATACTTTAATTATTATATTAAAATCACATTTCAGGTACACAAAATTAATCACATTTCAGGTGTCAGTTAATAAATTAAAATTTGATACTTCATTACATAAATTACAAAACTAAGAATCTAATTATTGTTTCCGCTTTTGTTATATTTTAAATGTATTTTAAGTTCAGTCAGTTCATTTTCCTTTTGTTTTAGCTCATTTTCCGTTTGCCGCTGTCTTTCCATTTCAAGATGGTGTCTCTTTCTTTCGGCATTGCCTTCACGTATAACAGTCGTCGTTGCCTTTACTGCTTCACAGAGAGCTTCAACTGCTCCGCTCACATACACAGTTGCCTCAATACATCCTTTTAAACCATTTACAATGTTTTTCATTTGTTTTGTTTGCTCGTCAATGTTGGCCTTAAGGCAATCAGCTGCAGAAGGCTCAGACCTTCGCGAGCGAGATAATGCAGCAGCTCTACTTGTAGATGGCTGGTCATCATCACTTGATGAATCTGAAGGTGTCTCGCTTTCTGCAGCCCCGTAGTCTTTTGTGTTTGGAACACCTTTCACAGAAGTAATCAAGTTACATAAACGGGCAATTGCATCTTCTGTTGGGGTTAGTACATATTTGTTGTATGGTCCACCTCCAGTTGCCCTAGCTTTTTTGCTGTTATGAACGAGTTTCCTTTTTATAAAGGCTTTCCAATCTGTCCAAACCTGCCAATTGTACAAATTTAAATAAGTATAAGAAAATACACAAATTATACAGAAAAAATTTAATTTTGCACCTTTTTCCAGCCAGAAATATCCTTATGAGGTGGGCCATGCTCGTTCAATTCCACTACCACCTCCGCCCATAGTGCATCCACTTTCAACTTGTCACCTTTAATGAAACCCTTTGCAATATGTGGGTGCTTCTCCATAAATTGCAGTAAAACTGTTTCTTGGCGTACATTTGTATGCTTACCCCTAAAGTATTCAACGTTAATTTATTAAATTGGCGTGTGTTTATTGCGATTTAGTTAACTTACATGTTTTCTCTTGCCAAATTCACCAATTCAAATTGAAGCGAATGCTAACCGAATGTTATCTTGTGAATTCGTTTTCTAGAACATGCCAAATCACAGGGCGTTCATTTTGAAAAAAATGTGAAAATAAAACAGTGGAAGTGAAACACAGAACACCTTTAGTCGAATTCAAAATGATTTTGCTTGATATTCACTCGAAAGTGAATTACAGAACCTGCCTGTAAATGTATACATATTCTTAGCCCAATAAATATTAGTCTAACAAAGTACAAATTATAGATCTCTCAATATTCACACCTGTTCGTTGCTTTAAATTGTAACCGATATCCAGCTGATGAAACTTTTCTCAAATAGTTCCGAAATCATCAAGAAATGACATGGCTCCGAAAATGGCGCAAATAGTTCTGAAATAATAATGGTCCTGAAAAAATCTCGAGAGAAGTCCTAAAAATTACCGAACTAGACTTGAGATCAAACCGCAGATATCCCAATTGATCCTGAAGTAATGCCTACGACATTACAAAAGGTCCCGTATTCGTAACAGAATTTTTCCAAATACATTCCAAAAAGATCCAAAAGAAATTCCAGTCCATCAAACTACAGGTAAAACTATGGACTCGTTCACTCAATAATTCGAAAACATACCCAACTGACACCTTAAGGATACAGACATAACTCTGAAATATATCTGCTTGTAGACGCTCTTTTTCTCATCCAAGTATTTCAGGAGAAAAAGTATGTTTTTCGGGAATATCTATATGTGGAACCACTGAACGAAACAGACCTCAAAAAATTCATGCACAGAAAGAAGCTCGTAAAGTCACAGGAAGTGATGGCATAAGCGCAGAAGGAATTGCCTTGAAACAAGAATATTCCGCGCCAGATGGAAGACAGCACATCTAGTTCTACTTTCAATGGTTAACGAACAAAACTCTGCAACATGTTACCACCCTTTTAGCACGCTAGGCGTTTAATGAAAAACTGGCCAAAAACCGTCCCGAGAAATACCTCACGGTATCTATAGAAGGCACTGAAGACGCGATAAAGACACTACCTGACTCTTTTGGTGACTGTTATCGATGTTGATTTGTATTTTGCCGAATATTGATCCGTTATAATTCTCCATAAAGGGACTCGTTTGACCATTTCAAGAACGATTTAATGTAACCAAATTGACCCTGCTAGGCTACCCTCCCCTACTCGCTAACTCCACGAGAAACTTGGGGTCGCCAGAACCACACGTTCCAAATACGTGTATGATATATTCATATTTGTAACAGACACCGCCTCGGGTAGGTGACGCTGATAGTTGAGTTGAAGAAGCTGTGAAGTTGTAAAGCTAGTATCCCAAACTCGCTCATCGACTGCATTACTTCAGAAAAAGGCATACCACAATAGATATCAGAGCAGAAGTGATAAAAAATGTATAATAATTACCTGGCGCAATAACTTTACAAATTGCGTCGTGCTACATTTAAATTTTTAAATTATCGCTAGATAAATCATATTTTATATCGGCTCCGAATGGCATCTGCAAGGTGCCCGTACAACTTCTGCTCACTCCAGCTCTGAAAATGTGTAACGCACTCTGGTGGGACTATATGTACTATATGTATAGTAATGCTTTTCAAAGGTACTGAAATATGTATATACTACATTGATCTCTCGAGGGATAACCTCAGATCATAGTATTTTAACGAATTTTGGGAAATTTCGATAGTTGTACACCTTCTGATAACGTTGGAATCTCTGTATTGTAGAATAATTAACTCCAATATTCAGTATTGAAAATGGTCTTTATTTAGACTACTTTGGGAGTAGTGCAATTATACTTCACTATCACATACTTCACAAAAGCGTGTTTAATTCAAATTGATAGACTATCGCTTGCATCGTGCTGCTTTTATACTCTCAGTTAGACTCGTTCACCTATATCTCCTAAGGTTTAGACTTTTCAAGAACATTAGGAACGGTTGTATCTCATACTTGGCTATTTAGCTATATACATGTATGTTTGAGTAACAATTTCTGCTCTTAGCTGATGACTACATATGAGTATGTGAGATATTCTTCGTCGCCCTCTATGCACGTGTGTAAATGGCTTAATTTGATGTGCTCATGTACACAAGTGTGGCTGTTTGCTTTATTGTGTTGTGCATTTATTTAGTAGCAGCATAGTTATGTATAGAAGTGCTAATATTCGCCACAGTATCTACTGAAACCAGTATGTAACATCTCACAGCAACAAAAATATGAAGATAACAGGAAGAACAGCCCACGGTGAAATGTCTTCTTCGCTTGCGCATTATTGAAAATAGCTCTTGAAAGTTGCCCTCATCCCTATCGTACTCTGTACACCTACGATAATAGACTTATATGAAATAACCGGAAGGCTATTACCTTGGCCTGTCCTACTGGGGTTGCCATGAACTGATTTAGAGTATCACACAGTATCAGCAAAAGCTGTTCGAGTAGTTGCACAAACAATACCGAGAAGGTATCGCTTGGAAATGCAATATTAATTACGACTCAGAAATGTACGCTGTCATTCACTCAAGGGAATGCGCGGTATCGGGCAATGAGGTCTAAATACTGCTGAAAAGTTGAGCAAAGTATTCGAGCTGTACCCAAGGCTGAAACAACCACATAGCGAGGTAGATTTCTACCTGACTCAATCCGGATACGGTCTAGTTCTTAAATACTTCCACAGAATGGGAAAATTTGAAATCTTGAACTGCCCTTAATGTGAAAGTATATGTAGATGCCAGATATCACACAACCATCGAGCGCTATCGCTTTGTTCAACAACGAAGGTTGTTATAAGGACACTTGACGTCCTACTGACAGATAGAATATGCTCAACATATGTATATGTGAGGTACAAACTCGCCTGAGGGCCTGATAGTAGACTTTAGCGTGTAGCCCATTGAAAGCAGAGGGAAATCCTATACTCCGAGAATCTTGTGACTAAAGCATTTAATGCATAAATCGAAATAAGTTCAGTAGCTAAGCCCTATATTATGGATTCAAATCTAATTTTCATGAATTCATTAAATTTAATAATTTATTCATACACGGGTTCACAGCAAATTCTTATTACCTTACCAAGTCATTTTATTGGTGTTAAAATAAAATTAATTTGAAATAAAAAAAAAACCTGCTTTGATGCTGTCCAAATCTCAATCCATTAACAATTTTGTGGTTCGTTATTAATGCAAATGGCTTATGTGACATCGTTTCCTGAATTTTTTAATGAATTTCAACCGTTGGCATACGAACCTTGCTAGGCTTAGCTAACACAGTTTAAGAGCATTGATTAAATTAACTAAATTAAGCCAATTTTATTGTGTAGCATCTATAAGTGAATAAAATAAATGCAGGGCGCAGTATCAGAAGGAACCGATTATCGTCTATTGATTACCTTGGGAGACGTGGCACATAGGTAGATTTTAGACATTTAGGCGGCCATAATTGAGTTTCTGGAAGTTGCCACAATTACAAAAAAAAGCACTCCCACAGCTTAAGAATAGACAGGGGAACAATATTTCTACCCCTTCCCATCCATCGTATACCTGGCGTTAGCTGTCAACTAACCGGAATTTAGCTATTTCTGAAACGCGTGTTATGGTTTTTTTTTTGAACCTATGTGAAATCGCCTGTTTTAACGTTAATATTTTAAGTCTTAAGACAATTGAATTGAGTAATTGTGATGGATTCTGATATTTCAGGTAAATACTAACATTATTTTGGTGTTTGTGATTTTTAAAAGTTACAAATTAATAAAGAACCTATTTTATTTAGGATGTTAAAAAAATTTTTATTTTTTTTTTTATTTTTGGTGTTCAAAACCAGTTTTGTTATGTTTATTAAATTTAGCTGCAGAGACTAGCAGATAGGGGGTTTGATAAAGGGTTCGGTACACCCTTGTTGCTGTACAACAAGAAAAATAGCCTCACTGGGCAGGTATTTTTAGTGCTACCTTGGTGTAATATCTATTCTAATATAACCGATTAATTACACAAATTATTAAAATTTTTCATTTATTAAACAGTTTTAAGAAGATATAGGCAATAAAATATTTTTGGCCGACTAAAACTTGAAAATCTACCTATGTGCGTGGTTAAAGTTTGATATCCGATTCGTATTGTTTTTTGCTTCTCCAACAGGGTGGAGAGTTGAAGTAAATTTCCACCTGATGATTTTCATTCCTTGAAAATTTTTGGTTTCTGCCTTGTGCCATCTTCAGTTTTCTTTCTCGTTCTCGGGCTACTAGTGTGCAACCAGAAAGAAGAGGACGAAAAATGGCGCTTAAGATGACAGGATGTAGCAAGGCACTTTGTCTGCAAAACAAATTTGACAATGGATAACGAAAAGCTATTCCAAAGTAAAGTATTACTATGTCTATCGCTATTAAGGGTGACGAAGCATCTCGCTAGTGGGCGGCACCCATCTCCCATTCATCCAATTTTTTTCAGAGAAATATTCTCTCGCACTACTACAAGGTTATAATATCCAAATCTATACTTAGCATGTGTTTCATAAACACCAATCAGACATATCTATTCAACATGTTGGCTTTAAGTAGGACCAGTTAAAATTACAGACTCTATAAATCTGTCAGTGAGTTGCGAAATATTATTATATATAATAAAAAATAGCTAATTTAAAAGAACTTATGGTCAATACTTGTTTTTATATACTTGTTTTTATAATTACGATTTCCACAAAATTTTGCTTTTACTAGAAAGTGGTACCTAACTGTATGGTAAACTTGACTTTATTAAAAGGATATGCGTGGAGTAATGGGCTCTCTCACATGGATACAGTTATATTCATTTTAAAAGTCCTCAAATGGATACACGTAAGAAGGGTTTACTTTTAGAGCCTCTGAAATCTCGTCTCTATTGATCCCCAGCATATTGGTAATAATCTGGCGCCTTAAAAACTCTATGCAGCGTTGTCTTTATTTGTACCGATAACTTACAAGTCAACTGATTTTGCAACCCTTTCGAGAATATTGCAACCCATTTAAAAGTTCACGTATGAGCAATTAATCCCGAATATCACCTGCTCCACTGACTTGCATAAAAGAATGGAATTTTAAAATTTACAAACAGTTCTTCTTAATGCCACATAAATATAAGTATGTAGTTCGTTAAAAAAAAACTGTATCCAAATGTCAGAAACTGCATTGATTTAGTTACATAATGCAACATTAATCGAAAGGGGAATGTTAATTTTTACACAAAAATGCCAATTTGCTGCACAGATATGAGTTGATGCTAAAAAGAACTACAGACAATTATATGGATGTTCGTGCCCCTAGATATTGGGGTGGGTCGAATTATAAATGCAAAAAGGGTTTAAAAGTATAATACTCCTGTATAATACTCTGGTGAATTAATGTATATTGGAAAGATTTCCATTCCCCCTTGTAAGGAGACAACCGCTTCCGGCGTTGTGCCATTCGCAGTGTCATTTTCCGCATATCAACTAACATGAAGCTAAGCAATCCTATAATCCTTTGTGAATGAGTAACGTATTGACGACTTCGATGAAAGTTTAGAGGAAATGGAATTGTATCGTATACCTATTCTTGAATAATTTTAGAACATTTCGGGTAGGCTTCAGGATTGTTTTTGGATTATTTCGAAGCCATTTTAGGAATGTTATAGGATTACTTCACGGTTATATTTCTAATAATTTTGAGACTATTTAAGGACCAAATTAGAAATATTTAAGGATGAATTCGGAATTGTTTTAAATTTAATTAAGGACAACATCTGAATACTACAAGACTATTTTGAAACCGTTTCTCTATAACCACAGAATCATTTCAAAATCATATTGGAAATCTTTTCGGAAATATTTCTGTACCAATTTGGAACGATTTCAAGATCACTTCGGGACTATTTTAGGTAAAATTTCCATCTGGATCTTTCCGAGACTATTTCGAAACCATTTCGGAAGAGTAAGAGGATCATTTCAGAATTACTTCGAAAATATTTACGGACTTATTTCGGCACTAATTTGTAATGATTTCAGAATCACTTCGGGATTACTTCATGTAACATTTCAGGACAACTTCTGGATCGTTTTGAGACTACTTCGAAGACATTTCGAGAAAATTACAGGTTATATTCAGGATTATTGCCAGATTATTTTTGGAATCATTTCGGCACCAATTTGGAATAATTTTAGGATCTTTTCAGAATTATTTTAGGTAAAATATCGGGACAACCATTTCGGGAGAGTTACGAGATTATTTTATGATCACGCCGAGATTATTACACAAATTATTTCGAGGCTATTTCCAGAATAATTCTATGTATGTAGATATACCAAACTTTTTGTGAAATATTTTGGAGATAGCTTTAGAATACAAAAACCAGATGTAATTCAATGCTACAAAACAAACCAATCCATAAAAAGGGTGAGAAAGATGTTTTTTTCGCTTTCCAGATTTTTCCGGTTTCGGGGTTTTAATACAGTAAAGTACATTTCGAACTATTTGGAGATGTGGTATGCGGTTCTCTGGAATTTAAGACCAACTGTCTGCGATTAGTACTCGTTAGAAAGCTATTCCTTAAACTTAATATGGCAATAAGAGTTGAGAATCACATGAAGCAATTGTGGTCGTAATAGGGTATAGGCAAAAGCTGATGAAAAGCGTACAATGGACAGCCTGATTGCAACTTTCGAGACTCGCGCAACAGTTATTTTAGTGAAACACTTTTTGATTAACTTTTATGATATAAAAAGAATTATTCAACATCATTGCAGCAGTATTTTCTGTAAAGAGTTCAGTGATTGTTATAAGTCCACCTTGCAAGATCAGTGCATAATCCTTGCAGTAGCAGTTGGTATTTTTAGTAATTCAAGTATTAGGTTTAAGGTGCCGTAAACTGAAAATTAAGTTACAATGTAAGAAATTGCAGATCATTACAAAACTTTATGGTAGATTCAGTAAACTGATATGCAATTTTTATTTTTTGAAATGCTATATTCAAATGGTAGCCTCTTAATTCTATACATAACTTGCTGTGTTTCGCTCCACCTTAATATACAATTATACGTTTTCATACAACAAGCAACAGTTACAGACGCGCAAATCAGCAACCATGCAACAAAGGCGATATTTCAAAATGTCAGTTGTAGCACAGGTGTGATCATTGCTGTCCCCTCTTTTTAGGCGCAGCATCAAAACCAATAACTAGAACAACAACAGGCATACATAGCAACAAAAGTTTCGTATATATGTATGTACAGACAAATAAAATGTAACCATAGTATAAAGGAATTAAATCTGCAAAGCAGCTGCTCTCTAAAGCCCATTAAATACAATCATCGTCAAAATCGCTGAACAACAACAATAAAAGCTACTCGAATGGGGGGAGAAAACCAGATTTAAAAAACAACGAAATAAATTAAATAAAAAAACACAAAATAAAAAAGATTTTTTACGCAGAAGAACATAAAGTATAGTATCCCAATGGAGCGGCATCGTGTCAAGAAACAATGAACCAAGTTACCAGGTAGGACCTGCATGCAATATTTGTATGCACATATGTGGATATGAAGTAAATACAGAGTAGAGGTGAACCTAGCTGGGGTTGGAAGGGTCATTGTACTTACAATATCAGAGCTTTGGTGACCGCTGTTGTGTGATGGTAGCATGCTCCCCGACCCCCCAAGAAGGTTCTGGGTTCAAGTCCCGAAAAAGCTACATACAAATTTTGGAAAAAAGTTTTCTGAATTAAAAAAAAGTTTGTCTAGACGGGTAACTCCTCGGCAGTAGTTTGGCAAGCACTCCGACCGTATTTATGCCATTAAAAGATGTTTGCTGATGCAGTTCAGAATCGGCATAAAACATCCAAACCCGCCAAATCGTAGTATATCGGTAACATTGCAGCATTTTTCAAGATGCATTATCTCAGTGCTCAGAACCATGTGAGATATTTAAGGTTTGGACCTCAATGAAAAGAGTCCATGAAATTGATCGCAAGATTTCCACGTTTTTTGTTTCTCCACCCGCGCGCTATCTTGTAGAAATTTTTGAAATATGTATTGCACTTCCTTTGGCTTTTGAAACACGTCTAAAAAGTAGTTGACGTTTTAAGTATAGATCAATTGGTAGTTTCTCAAAAATGTATCCCTCGATTTCCCTTTTGGCATGAAGCTTGTTAATATCTTACCTCGGGCGCCATCTGTCGGGATGTTTTCCTTCATTTAATGCACTGTCATTGGGTTCTCAGCTATGTATGAGGTACTATGTCTGTATGCAAATGGGTATTTTTTGAATATCTTCAACCCTCCTGCTTCCTAGCGAAGCAGTCTGTTACACGTTTTTGATTGATATTGGCCTCTGAACCATATTTTAAATTTCATGTCTCTAGCTCACTGGGAAGTTACTTAGAAACTGATCCCAAGATTGCAACTCATGTATGAATTTCTACTTTCTCGACCCACAATTTGGAGTAACTTTTTTCTATCTTTATTGAATTGCCTCAGTGCTTTGAAATATGTGTAAGGTTTCAAGTAGCTCAATGAGAAGTTACTTAGACATTGATCGCAATATTCCTTCTATTCCATATGAATTCTTTAAGGATCTCTAAATATCCCCAACTCTGCCCATCTATGCAGAGGAATTTTTTGTGCTAAATATTGCATGTTTGTAGGGCTCTATGTCCATAGTCTTTAAATTATCGGGAAAATACTTTAAATTAAAACTCAAAGCTCCCGATTTCCGACGAAATTTTAAAGTACTACGATCCATGCGCCACCTAGTGACACAGTATTTTTTTCATTTCATAGCGTTTTGAAATATTTTCCAGTCTGTAAAGTAAGTTCAAATAAAGAAATCATAGAATTTATTTATTATAATCAATTTATTTTAAAACTCAATCTTCAACCCCCATTCAAACCTTTTTCTGCTTCTGTTCCTGAAGATTTCGAGCCTAAACCGAACCAAACCAGATTTGCGGCAATGAAATCACTTATCATCAAAAAGGAGCAACCGAAGACAGTTAGCGGAACGTTAAGTGCAGCTGGAGTTTGTTGTTGTTTTTCGCAATCTCTAGCAGCCACATGATCACAGCATGCCATAATAATACGATAAACAGCGCTTGCGGTACGTATGTGTATTTTTTTCACGTTAGGGCTCTCGACCAGTTACGTCTTCTTTTTGTACTTTTTTGTGCAGCGCGCCCGCCTTACAAAACTGTTGGTGGTAGTTGTTTCGTTGCTGATGTCGAAACTGACGCTATTTACTATTGCAGAGTATTTGGCAACAAACTGAGGGGAGTACGAGTATTCCCATTTGCCTTTTTGATCATCGTGATGTTGCTTCTGGACCTCTTGGCGATTGTCAGCTTTGAGTTTTCGAAGTACTTTTAATGAGTTCTCGGTATTTTTATTGTGTTTGTTATTTTGCTTTGGTTCTAGTGTTTGCCGAGGTCACAGCGACGGTGCTAGGAGACAATCCTTTTGCTGACCTGCGTGTTTTGTATCTTTTGGAGGTTGATTTAATTTTCACGCTTCTTACATTTTGGTGTTGCTTGCGCCAATGCTGCCATTTCACTTTTACACTACTTCACAAATCATTTTCTACATATGGCTCCCTGAAAAATTTTAGGAGAGTATAACGTATAATAGCCGTTCTTTTTAAAAAATTCTCCTGTATGAAGATGATAAAGTCCAAGGCCCGCAGCTAACCCGAACTTTCCCCGAAGGCACCCCGATACCGTCCTAGTTTTTGACAGGGGTTTTCAGTTTGCTCACAAACAAACTTCTTTTAATGTTATGAACTCTTTCAGTCAATGTGAGGTCCTCTCCGACCGGCCAGTTAAACTTAACCTAACCTAACTTCGATACCGAAAGTAAAATCTAAGTGACCGAAATGTTTCGAAAAACCAAAAACCCGAATTTATCAAGAAATAAGCCCCAAGTGATCTCCAAAGATTCTCGCAATGATCTAAAAACATTTAACATGGCATTCTAAAATTGTTCGGGAAATCCGTGTGTGGTAGAAAGCAAGTGTGAAACATTTTTTTATGTGAAAGAAAATCTGAAACATCATCGGAGGAAAAATGTCAAAAGCAAAGAATTTTGAGAGACCTATAACTTGTACTTTGTTTGACTCAAATATACTGGGGCACAAAACAGCATATTCTTAATAAAATTAAAGAAAAAAAAAACTTTTTTAAAAATAAGCTTTTATTATTGGTTAATAAAATTAACTAAAAAGCAAAAAATAAATTGACTGTTAAGAAATATAACACTTTATAAGTTCATTGTAACCTTTAACGATAATTAGGCTTTTTCGTCTGAGACAAATATTCCCTATTGTACCTAATTATATATTTTTAACATTAAAACTTTACACCTAACGCTTACAGTTTATATCACAGTCCTAATTATTCTAATAAAAAGCGTTTTATATTTTGATGGTATAATTAAGAACATTTAGGACCTCCTTTTCTTGCTATCACAATGTAACACGCTTTTATAAGAACAATTAGGACTGTGATATAAACTGTAAGATTTAATAATTTAGGCGTAAAGTTTTAATGTTAAAATTATATAATTATGTAAAATATGGAATTTTTTTGTCGCAGACAAAAAAGCCTAATTATAGTTAAAGGTTACAATGAACTTATAAAGTGTTATATTTCTTTACAGTCAATTTATTTTTTTCTTTTTAGTTAATTTTATTAACCAATAATAAAAGCTTATTTTTAAAAAAGTTGTTTTTCTGGTAATTTATTTTTTACTTTTTAGTTCGTTTTATTAACAAGTAATAGAAGATTGTTCTTAGAAAAGATTTTTTGCTTAATTTAATTTAAATAAGATTTTTTTTTATTTTTAATAGGGTAAAATATTGTTTAAATTAGTTGCGTAATCTTTACTTAGTTGTTTGTAACGTTTCTTCTTTTTAATGCATCAACATTACAAGGTTTCTTTAAAGTCAACTTTGAACAGTCAAGTTCTTCTATTCGAGTGTTAACTAACTTAAAATAATATTTTATTGTGACTCTGCCTTTGTCGCGTTCAGTTTACAACTACTGATTGCAGATCTCTGCTCTGTTCCATCGCCAACACGGTTGCCACACCATGTTTTCATTTGGGATCAAAATTCACGGAAAAAAGGACCAAATCTCAAAAAAAGGACCAAATTTTTGTTTTATTTTACTGGTATATAAGGAGGTCGTATTCGTTGTAAAATACAAAACTTTAGGATGTTTCCATGGTTTCCTATATAAAATTTTACTGGACATAATAAATACTTTGCTTAAATTCAAGGACAAACAAAAATAAAATTTAGTTCATGGTATTATATTTTCACATTTCTAGAATAGGTGTATGTCGTTCACCAACCTAACGTTGTGAACCTAGATTTTCTCACAAAGCTTTTAGTTGCAGCATTATGTTGTTGGTTGCAATGAAATAAAATGTATAGCGCAGTTAAGTTTTAGTAAGGAAGGGTTCAAAAATTTGCCTTCTGGTCGAACTATGTGGAAAACTGAGTGGAGCATAAATGAAACTAAGCAATTTTGTTAGTTCTATTTCTATAGTTGCTTAATTTTTCTCTTGACGTTTAAACTTTATATCATAGCCTAGATGCAGTAAGTGTGAGTTTTGATACCTGGCATCAGGGGTTAATGCTAGCACCTACGGGGATAATTTTACACAAAATATTTCTTCCAAAATCAAATCTCTTTTGCATTTGCTTCAAAAGCTGATTATAAAAATACAATTTTATAATCGAATTCATTGTACATCTATGCAGTTATCGCCTTCAAGAAGTATTTCTGCCTTCCAGTTAAAATATTTCTTGTGAGAAAGATTTAAATATCGACGTGCCTTCACGAACTCTCAATATCTCTCGGTAGACCTGAATTAAGTAAGTGGCAAGTACGCTTATTATTAAATTAGTTTCATTCTTTTACTTAGTTTTCAATTCATTTAACTCCATGCTTCATCAGTTGCAAGCCTTGTCAAACTTCTTAGAAGCGCAAGTGCATTTGAAATACATACTTTTAGCTCTACTGGTTACAAAAATCTTTCACTAACGCCCCGATTCTGAGCGTTACCGGTAAAATAGTACGCAGAACATTATGTAACCGAATATCGTTACCAGTTCTTTTATCCGCGATTCTGGCCCAAGTGGTAACGCTGTCTTCACCGAAAAACTCACCAGTGTTTGTGGAGAAATTGGAAAGGTAGTTTTCTTCGCTTTCACGGTTGCCACTTTGGTCCATTTGGACAAAAAATGCTCCCTTCCAACCCCATTTGGTCCGCTGGTCCCTTTTCTTCAATTTTTGTCCTTTTTATGCAGTATACACGATTGGTACTTTTCTTTCTTTTTCACTCAGGTAAAAATTCGCAATATTGCCCAAAAATTCGCCTCACTTTCGTTAGCCCCCATATAAAAAATTGCTCAGTCAATAAAACGTACCAGAAAAATAACATTTCACCTAGGATATAATTTATGCCAGGCTATAAAAAGAAACATGTTGGAAAACACATTGTCGTTAATTGTTGATGAAATAACCGACTAATCAAAAAAAAACTCTTGTTTTATAATATTAATAACGGATAGATATTTCGATCGGTTATACAACACTATGTAAAATATATGCAAATAAAAATTGCTTCTCGCCTAGCATAGCTTATAGCGAGCACTCTGCCGTGAGCCTAACAATTTCAAAACTTATACAAGGAAATTCTATGCATTACGTCTCGTTTGGCACGTTGATATTTAAATCTTTCTCACCCAGCTCAATTAGTTCAAGGAATTTCAGGACTATTGTGGTGTTAAGCCACGCAAAGTAATTGAAAATTAAGTATCTTGGCACAAGAAATATTTTAACTCGAAGACAGAAAGAAGCAAATGCAAAAGAGATTTGATTTCGGAACATATGTTTTGTACAAAATTATTCCTATACGTGCTAGCAGAACCCCTGAGGCCTGGGATCAAAACTCACACTTACTGAATCTAGGCTCTGATATGAAGTTTAAACGTTAAGGGAAAAAGTAAGCATCTGTAAAAATAGCGCTAACAAAATTGCTTAGTTTCATTTCTGATTTACTGAGTTTTCCACTTACGAGGTTAACGAATAAATGGGACGATGTGTATGTACATACATGCATATTATGCATGATAAGTTTCTACATAGGTATATTGTAATTTATTCTGTGAAAGTACATAATGTAAACAAATATGTATAGCAAAAGGCAACACTTTTTTACTATTATCTTTACTTATTTGCGCTTACAATTCTTTATTTTTCAGTTTTGCCTTTTTCTAAACAACAGCTTTCGATGTAACCACCTACTTTTGTGGGTAAAAAATTATCCGGCTATTTTCGCAGGTAGAATACCAAAAGGGTGTAGAAGTTGCCGCATGATTTCGTTACCGTGGTGAAGAATGTTGTTACCACACTAGAATCGGGGCGTAAGTGTTTAATAACCGATGGAAATATCTAGTCATTATTATTATAAATATTTAACAAGAGTTTTTTTCATAAGTCGGCTGTTTCATCAACAATTAACGACAGTGTGTTTGCCAACACTTTTCTTTTTAATGCCTCGCCTAAATTATTTCTTAGGTGAAATGTCACTGTTCTCAAACATTTTTATTGACAGCAATTTTTTGTGGTGAGAAATCCATTCAAGTAAATTCAAAATTATATGTGGGTTAACGAATGTGCTGCAAATTTTTTGGACAATATTGTGAATTTTTACCTGAGTGAAAAAGAAAGAAAAGTACCAAAATCGTGGCAACTGCCTAAAAAGAACCAAAATTGAAGAAAATGGACCAGTGGACCAAATGGGGTTGGAAAGGACCATTTTTGGTCCAAAAAACTGTAAAACAAAATGAAGTGCGCAGAAAAGTATGCAACAAAAAGTATGCAACATTGAGGAATAACAGCTTTACTTCTACCTTTGTTGTATACACAAACAACGCGAAGTTACCTGCGTTCTGAGGACTTAGGCTGTTATACCCTTGTGAATACAAATCTTTACCGATAACTCTGTTATCGATTAATTTATCGAGGTCTCGCAAAGTAATATTGCATTGTCATCGCAGTTATACATATATTCAAAATTTCAGCTCAATCGGACACCGAAATTTAACTTGCAAGATTTCATTACATACAACAGCCAAGTGAAACTAAATAAAAGCTTATAAAATAATATAAAAATACTTAAATTAAATTAAAAAGTTCGAAATTACCATACAACTTTTTTGAATCTACGAATTTTTTCGAAAAACGGTTTGAGAATGGTTTGCATTGTTTCAGTTAAAAATGCATAGATTTTTTTCTTAAAATGTCGAAAATAAAAAAAGGGAAATAGGCAAATAAATTTGACATTTTCTCGAGTTTTTGATTTTTTTTTTCGAAAACGTTTTTAATAATGCTTTGTGCAGTTTTAATTAGAAAATTCATTGAAGTTTATTCTTAAAATATTGCAAAAAGCAAGTATTAAATTGACGATGTATGAACAAAATTGTCATTACTATTTTTTGTTCATTGCTGTAAATGTGGAAGTAACATTGAATTGATATCAAATCCACAGAAAAATATTGTATATTCTGCATACTCTTTATAAAAATTCAATTAGTAAAATGCTCAATTTTTTCTTTGTGAATACTAAAAATATTTAGAGAGATTTTGGAAAAAGCTGATAAAAGAATACTGACGTCATACACCGTCCATTAAGTCTAAATAAAATTTGTTTGTGAGCAGTACACCAGTGTTAATAGCCGCATAAATGTTGGGCAATTTCTGTAGCGATCACAGTCAGAACAAGGGTTTTGCCTAAAACTTAGATGTGGACGGTGATCGGTGGCAACAGCTGCCTTTTGAACTACAAAGCAAGTCAGTGAATTATCTTTGGTAGTAAATCAATGCAAGATCAAAATGGAATTAAGATAAACAAACACCTAATAGTACGAGAGTAACGTGCTTGCAACAAGGCAATCAGTAGGGGATGCTAATGACAAAAGTATATCGATATATTTCTCGGAATATCGAAAATTACATCAACATTTTTGGGTGTTCATCGGTTCAGCGATTTGTTTATAATTTTCTTTGATATTTTTTCTAATTGACTTCTATATTATAACAATAATGTTTCCGCCCTATGCACAACAGATCTGCGTAAAGGTGTCAGTGCTTCCAGGCCGAGTAATAATGTTTCCGCCCTCATTTTGTGTAGTTAGTGGTCTTAAAAACAATCAACATCGGGTGCGGCAGTTCCACCGAATAGACGGAATTTTAAGTGAGATGAGTGTTGTAGTGTTTTAAAGCTACATTCTACTATTACTACTACTGTGTTCGCTGCATTCATCACATTGAATTGCTTTGTTAAATGTTCTTTGATTATGAAAAATAATTTAAGAAGTCCTTTATCTTCAAATTGTGTTTCTGAAGAGTGCTCTAACATGTGATAAAAATATAATAGAAAGTACTAATATTAATTTAAGATTCATATATCTTCTGTGGAGAGTTGTAAAATAGAAATATCTCACGAATGTAATAAACAAGTTTTCCTTTTTTAAGTCGATGTATGAATACATTTAAAATGAAAATTTTTCGGTGTATCGAATATTAATTTCGATATTTTCTTGACATCCCTACAACCAATGTAGCAAATATACCTCAACGTGCACCCTACAAAAGCACAATAAAAGACACATGAAGCGCAGGCTTAAACAGCATCAACAACTAAAAGGACAACATCAACAACTAAAAATACTTGCACCGATGAAAATTATCATGAGTCACTCCATATCCAAGCTACAATAACATAGCGTTACAAAAAAGGAAAAAGCTAAAATGCCTGGAAAGTAATATCATTTTTAGGTAGATTTTGAAAACCTAAGAATAATTGCATACAAGATTTTCCTCGGACACCTCAAAACTCGTGAGTTACGGGCTAAAAGCCAGTTTTTCGTACCCTTGAACTCTTACAAGGCTATAACTTTCTGATTTTCAGTTTATCTCGGGATCATGTGAGAAGATATTTAGACCCTTTCAACGACATACTCGTATATATCAAGGAAAACATAACAAGTCTGTGAAAATTTTACTTAAGAAACATTTTTTTTTTTTACATTTTTCGGATTTTGTCACAACTGAAGTGTTCGAGAGAAAAGTTCTCCGGAAGATTTTTGGTTTATGGTCCTGCCAATGATACCGACGGCGAATATCGAAGAAGGTATGATGATGAGCTGTATGAGCTCCGCGCAGGCATGACGATAGTGCAGGCTTTGCTGGCTAGGTCATGTTATGCGAATGAGCGAGAAAGTATTTCAGTCCACAGCACCGTAGTTTGGAAGCAGAGAGAGGTGGATACCTCCACTGAGTTGGGAAGGGCAGGTCGAGTCAGTTAAACTACGCTTAAACTTATTCTGCAGTTTTTTAGTCTGCTTTAACTGAAGTTTAAACTGAGCTTAAGCGGCCCATTTGCTAGGGTTAAACCTATCATTTATTTGCGTTCGTTCGAAATGGCGTCGAATATACCCAACAAGCATTTGGGCTTGAATACCATTAGAGCTCATGTTGATAGCTAGGCATACTTCTAAAATCTCAAGAGTTGTTTCGTAACAGTAGCTCAACTCGAAAATCATATCGTACTCAGGAAAAGAGGGAATTTTTTATAAAACAAAATATGCTATTACTTAAGTTGAGAAAATTTAATTCCCAACTTGTGGTTCTCTAACTGGACGCGAATGTAAGATTCCGTACTACAGTATTTTCACGAAAATAAAATAGAATATTTATAATTTATTTTTGGTTAATTACGCTTCATTACTGCTATCAACCAGGTGTTTCTTTCTCACAATAAACAGTTGTTGGGTTTGGTGGTACCACCTTGGAGATTTTGTTTTCAACTCCACCTCAACTCCTGTTGAACATTCGTTTGAGAACTGCACATTTCTCAAAATCTCGCAAAGGTTAGATAATAGTTTGATAATGATAATAGCGTTGGAGATCAACTCGAGAACTCTAAATTTTACAAAATGTCTCGAAGGTTGGATAGTGATTGGAAAATGAAGTTCGACATCAACTCGAGAACTATCTGGTTTAAGAATAATTAAATAATGATGTTGGATATCACCTCCGGAGCTAGTTATATTTAGCTGAAGAATTTTTTTCCATATTTTTGGGTAAACAAAATCCAGCTGTCGTCGTATCAACAAATTATCTAGATAATAAGAAACCAATGTTGCCGCACAAAAAAGCCTAACCCAAAGGCGGCCATAAACTCTCACTGAAAAACTGCTCAGTAGTTTAACTGGAGTTTAAATTTGACTGGAGTTTAAGCAAACTTAGTTTAAGCTTAGCTTAATGAACTACTGAAAAAATGGGCTTTAGGGAGACTAACGCACACAAATTCACTTACATATAACTATATAGATTCTGATGCGGTACGAAATTTGCCAGGTCCGCTAGTTCCTAATACTTTTTATCATATTTACTCGCCTTTTAAAACTACCCTGGACTTTCACTAATAATTCAAAACCAAAGTCAGCCAAATCGGTCCATCCGTTCCCGAATTTTAGTGAGACTAACGAACAGCAATTGATTTTTATATATAAGACTTTCTTTTATGTGTCTCTATATATTTTCTTTTATAGTCAGCAGACAAAAAAATGGAGTGTAATGTTAACACTTTTCGGAGTGATATAAAACCAAATTTTGGAGTCAACGCTATTGCTCGTTGTATTGATTAATGGCAGCTACTCTGGTGGTAGCTTGATCCGCCTTTCTCACCGAACGTCCTGTGTTCAAGTCCCAGTAGAAAATATTCAAAATTTTGTTTATTATTATTTTTTTTTGTCATTATTATAATTTAAATTCTGTTTCTGGAATAGTTTTTTTCAGCACTTCTTGGGAATCAAATTCAAACAATTTTGGTTTGTTATATAGAACAACAACTCAGAGTGCGGTTTGGACAACAAAAAATTTATTTTTGTATACCTTTCTTTGTACTAATAGAGTAAACTTTCTGGATTTTACGGCTTACGTATATTTATTAATTATTAATGCATTCATCAAAAGGGATAAAAAATGTTGTTCTTTAAATCTTTGCAGTCATGTGATTTAGGTGGAGTTACCCATATACGTACGAATTGCGTTCCCGTTCAAAATTCAAAAATTATATACGCGCTCACTTGACACAAAGTATCTCTCAATACCGTGCTGGAGTCTATAGTTTCGATTTTATCCTTCTTTGTTATGTCTGATTTTTATTGAACTTTTTTTCCTTTTTTTCATTTTGTTATTTTCATTATGTTATTGTTCTTGTGGCTATTTATGTTAGCACTGTTTAGTAATAAAACACGATTGTCATTTTTTTTTTGTAACAACAAAATTGCATTTGATATGATGTTTTTGCTGAGTATTGAAATACGGTTACGCTCCTTTTTGTTTTTTATACCCAGTTGAGAAGAGCTCACAGAGTATATTAACTTTGATTGGATAACGGTTGGTTGTACAGGTATAAAGGAATCGAGATAGATATAGACTTCCATATATCAAAATAATCAGGATCGAAAAAAAATTTGATTGAGCCATGTCCGTCCGTCCGTCCGTCCGTCCGTCCGTCCGTCCGTTAACACGATAACTTGAGTAAATTTTGAGGTATCTTGATGAAATTTGGTATGTAGGTTCCTGGGCACTCATCTCAGATCGTTGTTTAAAATGATCGATATCGGACTATAACCACGCCCACTTTTTCGATATCGAAAATTTCGAAAAATCGAAAAAGTGCGATAATTCATTACCAAAGACGGATAAAGCGATGAAGCTTGGTAGGTGGGTTGAACTTATGTATGACGCAGAATAGAAAATTAGTAAAATTTTGGACAATGGACGTGGCACCGCCCACTTTTAAAAGAAAGTAATTTAGAAGTTTTGCAAGCTGTAATTTGGCAGTCGTTGAAGATATCATGATGAAATTTGGCAGGAACGTTACTCCTATTACTTTATGTATGCCTAATAAAAATTAGCAAAATCAAAGAATGACCACTCCCACTTTTAAAACAAAAATATTTTTAAAGTCAAATTAAAAAAAAAAAGTTAATATCTTTACAGTATATAAGTAAATTATGTCAACATTCAACTCCAGTAATGATATGGTGCAACAAAATACAAAAATAAAAGAAAATTTCAAAATGGGCGTGGCTCTGCCCTTTTTCATTTTATTTGTCTAGAATACTTTTAATGCCATAAGTCGAACAAAAATTTACCAATCCTTGTGAAATTTGGTAGAGGCTTAGATTCTAGGACGATACCTGTTTCCTGTGAAAAAGGGCAAAATCGGTTGAAGCCACGCCCAGTTTTTATACACAGTCGACCGTCTGTCCTTCGGCTCGGCCCTTAACAGGATAACTCGAGCAAAAATCGATATATCTTTAGTAAACTCAATTCACGTACTTATCTGAACTCACTTTGTATTGGTGTAAAAAATGGCCGAAATCCGACTATGACCACGCCCCCTTTTTCGATATCGATAATTACGAAAAATGAAAAAATGCCAATTTTCTATACCAAATACGAAAAAAGGGATGAAACATGGTAATTGGATTGGTTTATTGACACAAAATATAACTTTAGAAAAAAACTTTGTAAAATGGGTATGACACCTACCATATTAAGTAGAAGAAAATGAAAAAGTTCTGCAGGGCGAAATTAAAGGCCCTTGGAATCTTGGCAGGAATACTGTTCGTGGTATTACATATATAAATAAATTAGCGGTACCCGACAGATGATTTTCTGGGTCACCTTGGTCCTCATTTTGGTCGATATTTCGAAAACGCCTTCACATATACAACTACCACCACTCCCTTTTAAAACCCTCATTAACTTTTAATTTGATACCCATATCGTACAAACAAATTCTAGTGTCAGCCCTGGGCCACCTTTATGGCGATATCCCTAAATGGCGTGCATCTATAGAACTATGACCCACTCCCCCTTAAAATACTCTTTAATACCTTCCATTTGATACACATGTCATACAAACACATTCCAGGGTTACTCTAGGTTCATTTTCCTTCATGGTGATTTTCCCTTATTTTGTCTCCATATCTCTCAACTGAGTATGTAATGTTCGGTTACACCCGAACTTAGCCTTCCTTACTTGTTTTTTTTTTTTTAACAATGTTTTGCTGCTATTTTTCTGTCTGATCATGCTGGATGCTAGATGATATTAACATTTCGTATTGTTTTTTGAAAGGAGTTGCCAGTTGGAATAAAAAAAATTCAAGTTTATTGGAGTCTTATAAATAAAAATTGTTGTGAGTGCGTGTGTGTTTTATAGGCGTCCAAAGTACTAAGCCGATCTTGGCATATATGTAGATTCTATAAGTAGATTCTATATATGAGATAGTTAAGGTGGTATCATGCCATTTAGGTAGTGGGAGTAGTAGTGAGAGTAGTAGTGGAGAAAAATGTAAATTAGCGATAATTCCGTAATTATTTGAAGGAGGTATCCAATATTTAGACAATAGATTTTATTTAGGAGGTAGTTTAAGTGGGAGAGGTAAAGAGAGTTTGAGTGAGAGAGGAAGTGGGAGTGGGAACGAGAGTAGGAGTGGAAGTGAGAACAGGTTTGTGAGTGATAAGAAGGAGAAATGGAATAAAACCTAGTAAAGTTGTAGAGTATTTTATGATATAGGGAGTGAGAGAGGAAAGGGAAGTCTCTCATGCGATATGCAATAGAAGAAAGCTTTAACTTTAATGTATCAACCAATTTCGAAATTAAAAATAACTTCCATTCTAGTAGGCTCAAAATCTGCCTTGACAGTATGGAATCAAATAAAAGGCACATCATAGGACCGTTTCCATTTTAAAACAGAACCAGGGACCCGACACCTTTGATTAAAATTACCTCCAACAGTTGGCAGACGGGGATGGAAATATAGTAACCCAAAGAGGGAACTAACCCTGCTGCTTGATTTCGCTAAGGTCGACAGCAACGAAAAAGGCATGTGTCCCAAACAAATCTTGATGGTATATTTCTATATGAGTGCAAGGTTGCTTCCAGTTGAATTTAAAAGACAAAAAACTAACAATTTCAACTGCTCCGGAATATAAGCACAGCTTTGTTGCAATGATAAGGAATGCAACAGTTGTGCAGCACATCAAATGCCAATCACGAAGCAATTTTAAACTGTTGAATTAGTTTTAATTCCTCTCGCTGAGGCAAAGCAACAAAAAACCCGTCATCTTAAGGAATTTAACAAAGTGTTCTTGTACGCGGCACTACTTGCATCAGCAAGGCTACATCTAAGCTCACGGCGAATAGCCAATTTATAAGCACAACAAATAAGAACATTTGTAACAAATATGTACCAATAACAACCACAACTTGCAACATAGTTTGAAAATTATAGCAAAACCACAACAGCAGCTGTTAACTAACTTAATATCGAATAAACAACCAGAAACCCTACAAAGAAAAAATGCGACAAAACGAAGGTCGATCGCAGCAAAAGCCATGTAGCAATGGCAACAACAGTAGCAACAGTATCATCTGCAACGTGTTGAAAGAACAAGAAATCTGGCATACGATCGTAGCAGTATAGCATCCCTGCCAACAGAATGCATATCACATCTTCATTACAACAACAACAAAAGAGCCAGATGTTGTAGTGAAGCCAAAAATAAAGACCGCTATCACAATTGAGCAAAAGTTGCTCACTGCTTGTTGTGTTGTTAGGCATACTTGCTGACTGTAGATATATACAAGGTCTGCCGATTCGACCTCCAACACGGGAATTGTCTCAGCTCAGGAATCGTATAAATCATTTGTAAATGAACTATTCTACTCTGAGATATAGTCGGTTGTATTTTCAGTTCCACAAAAAATTAGCTCGCTTTTAGCCACTAATGAAGAAATCATCACGTTAAGGCGGCGCCTGCAAATAGCTTGCTCTGTTTTGAACAAGGGGGAGCGGTCGCTAAGTTGTTACTGCAACAAAATTTGTGGACTAAATAAGGCAAAATGCAATATATTGGTGCTTGAGGAGGCATATAGGTCAAGATAATGTGTACTTGTCACTGCAGTGTCTTCCAGGTCGCACGTCGTCACTATAAAGTATGCGATTGATAGGATGCTATCCGCCACGGGAACTGTTGGGCAAATAATCATCTACTCAGATAATTAGGCGAATATCAAAGAGTTAAGCTCTGCTTCCGTGAGTTAAAGAGCTGTGAGCGATTGGTTGGTCTCACTTGCGGTGGCATCTAACTACTTTTTGTTTAAAATTTCCTGGCTGCCGGGGTATAAGGATATTCCTGGTATCTGTCAGACTGAGTTATTGGGCCGCAATTGTTCGGGCGACATGATGGTGTCTGTTGTGTTCTCTCCGCTTCTGGACAAGTGGGCTTCGAGTTTATTATTGTAGTGCTAAAATATACTTAATATATTAGACATCCCCAGCTGTGTTAGCTGTACCGAGGACGACAAGAAATTAGCCAATCACTCAATGGTCTAATTATCAATTCACTTAATGCTCTACTATACAGATGGATTTTCCATGATCGGTCCGCGCCTTATTCTCAGATTTAGTAAGCGGATGCGTGTTTCACCGTTAGAGTATGTGATAGCACAACGGGCTTTACACACAGAGTATATTAACTTTGGTAACATAACGGTGGGTTGTACAGGTATACAGGAATCGAGATAGATATAGACTTCCATAAATCAAAATCATGAGTGTCGAAAAAAATTTTGATTAATCCATGTTCGTTCGCCCGTTGACACAATAACTTGAGTAACTGTTCGGATATCTTCACCAAACTCGGTATACGGTCATATCTGAATATGTCGGAATTTTTCGAAATCGCCCACTTTTTTGAAATCGAAAGTTTAGAAAAATGAAAAAAATGAGATAATTTAAAAACGAATACCGTTAAGCTAATGAAATTTGATAGGTGGATTGGATTTATGACGCAAAACATAAATTCCACCGCCCACTTGTGAAAAAATAAATTTTACAAATATTTTTAAACATGGGCGTGGCACCGCCCCTTTTATGTCTAAGCAATTCTCTATGTTTCGGGAGCCATAACTGGAAGAAAAATTAACATATCGTAAGAAAATTGGATAAGCATATTTTTCTTATGGCAGGAAAGACTTCTGAAAAAATGGACGGGATCGGTTAAAGACCACGGCCACTTTTATATAAAAGAAGTTAAAAAGGGTCGTAGACTAGAATAATAAGCTATATCTTAGCTAAAAATAGTCAATGATATCAATGATATTTCACTTACCAAGTTTTATTGTAAGAAGAAATTGGGATATATTTTTTTTTTAAATTTGCGGTGCCACGTGTTATGTGGAAAAGTAATTTATCTGAAATGAACTGTACAATTGAAACCCACGCTGAATATATAATGTTTGGTTACCCCCGAACTTAGACACCCTTACTTGCTGATAAATAATCTGAGACATTTTCAAAACTGTTCTGTTGACAGACCTTGTATAACCAATACAACACATCAAATGCATTGCAGTCGAGGAATAAAATTGCGCTTTATAGATATTTCGCGTGTCTGCGAAGCGATTGGTGTTCATATCTTCAACTGATTTTTCTTCCTCCTTCGCAATTTTTTTCCTGATACTCACGTAGCTGTTAATGGCAGCATGTTGCACGCGTGCTGCATTGAGCTGACGCGCGCCATAGTCACGTTCACACGATGATGCACCAGCGTTCCGTTGAATGTCTCTTTACGCACGCGAATCACTGAGGTAGTTAAAGATTTTACTTATGTATAAATATAGTAGTATATGTACAATCTTATATATGTGCATAGGTATTTTTGCAGTAAAATTAAAATGTGTACATGATCATCAGATGATCCTACACCATGCTACCTGCTGATCAACACTATAATACTTTACTACTGCATAATATCTCAGTTGGTGGCGTTGTAAATTTGCTGTAATAATTTGGCATTTCTGTAGATCAATAAAATGTGATTTCTGTAGTTTATTTTGGCGTGAATGGGAATAGATGAGGACAACTTGAACAATCTTAATCAAGGGCCTCCTAATTTCTCTATTAAGTTTTTTCACTAATTCAACTAAACAAACATACAAACCTCTTCCAATAACGAACTCCAAGCGGTTTCATATTGCTAAGACACTTTTGAGGCCTCTGTCGTTTTGTTCTCATAAAAAAGAAAAACCGCTGTCTATGACTGCCTATAAAAAGAGGGCCGCAGTTGTCTTGTTTTAAAATCTTAATATTTAAGAATTCATGAGCTTAACACCAGCTTATATTAATTGAATATTCAATTATTAGTTTGTTTAAGAGAAACTGAAGAGAAAGGAATATTTACTGGCATATTGCGATGGTACCATTTCGAAGATCGCTATGTAATCATCACCAGGCAATTTCGTAATGTTATCCAAGGTTTCACCGAAATTCGAACTGCGAATCACATAGTGAAACTGCATTAGCCTTAACCACTAGGCTATCCTGCTTGGATTTGTTTTCTTGCTTATTTCAGTTTACCTCATTTTTAAACTAACAACATAATTGGGATATTCTGTCTCTAAAATCTTGAACTTAAAAGTAACTAATTTGGAAAGGACCATAATTGGCTAGAGGGTAATAAAACGGTCATCATGTGGAGATTGCTATAAATCAAGTAGCAGTGAAGTTGCCAAGAGCTATTCACGAAGTGGAAGGAAGGATAAGTTTGTTAAATGTGTTTTATCGACGTGGTATAGACGATATATTAAATTGCTATTGAATCTTCATAAATTTTCTATCCGTAACAAAGGATGTGCGTTTTTTATCGACGATATATTGTTTTGTTATCGTAAATTTATCAATTTATTATAAAACTTATTGATTAGTTGTCGAAAAGTATCGATATGTTATCAAAAAATTATTGATTTTTTATCGAAAAGTTATCGATTTACTGTCGGAGTGTTACCAGTTTGTTATCGGCTCAACGGTTTGTTATGAAACAGATAATCAATGTAAAATCGATGTAACCCGTCGATTACAAGCCGATAAGAAGCTTTGCAGCTGCCGTTCGAAGTCGGCATAAAACAGGTAGGTCCCCTCCCGTCATTTTGTAGGGGAAATTTAAAAAGGAGCACTACGCAAATTGAAGGAGGACATCAGTCCGAATCTTCTCGGAGGTAAATCGCGCCAAGTAGTTTTTTAACGGTAATATGCACATAACTTGTCGGTATTAGTGATGAAACTTAAAAAAAAGTATCGATACTGGTACTCATATAAAATACACATACTCAGTAAAAAGTATCGAAATATACTCGATCCAAGTGAGTACTTCGGAAGTTTTATCAAAAGTGAAAACACTTTTTATAAATTGATATCTTATGTTTTGAATTTAGTAAAGCACAAGTAAAGGAACTTAAAGTTTGGTCGAAACCGAACACTATATCCCTAATTGTGTGCCCTTGCATATATTTTAAGGAAACATCACAAACATTAAATGATTTAAAAGATTTTTGGTTGCCTTATGGCATTTCTCCCATGAAAGCTTCCCAGTGAAAATTCATCTGCCTTGCAGATGCCGTCAGGAACCGGCGTGAACTATGCAGGTCTTGTCCCCTCAATTTGTAAGGAAAATAAAAAAAACACTGTCTTTTCTTAGTGAACGTTCAAACGTTTATTGTTACCTTCATGAGAAAATAGGTGTATTTTCTGAAGCTTTCATTGCTTTGTTTTTATTGGTACTGGCTTTAAAGTGGAAACTCCTAGCGCCAAATGAAGAATTGATTAATGAAGGCTGACCTAACAGATAGAAAGCGATCTACCCCCAGACAATCGTTCGCTTCCAGATGCTGCAAATCTCTGTGATCCTGAGCCCGAATATGTGTAAATACACTCACTGAAGCGGTCCTCTTTCCGCAACTTTAGTTATTACTCTAATTAGTTACTAAATCTTATAACAGTGGTGTTTGAGAATGATCGCTCCACGTCCTGGAATATGGAGTAGAAACGTGAACAGGCAATAATCTGGCTGGACCAAATATAGGAAAGGCCAGGTGCTCATTACATAACAGTACTAAATGTAAAATGAATTTGTCTCCCTTTCTGCTTCCAGCCCCGTCAATTTGGGCGAAAAATTTATAGGTTGGTTATGATGGCCAAGGTGGCCAATCGAGGTATCAAACAACTGTAGAAGAAGCCCATATCCAACAAAGCACTACAAACAAGATAGATTGACGAGCTTGTATATAAACTACAGAAAGATGTCTCTCTTCGTGTTTAATTATACAGTAGCCAGTTGATTGGCATATAAACCAAAATTAAACCCTTTGAGGGCCTCAGGAGTGTCAAATTACAGTATTTTTTATGACATGTTAAAGTTGAAAATATGCTACAATGAACTAACTGACGCTTGTGTAGATCAAATTTGTGTAGATATGTATATATGTACTTATGTTGTTGCTAATAATGTTAAGCAATATGCTGATTCAGACGTTTCGATTACAACTGATGGTATTGCTGAGGTGGCGTTGTCGTCGAAGCGCCAGGCGATTCATAAACACTTATATTATTATTTTTTTTTTGTAAATAACTAATATTATTGGTGGTGCGCCAAGCTGACACTCCAATCATGTATTTGGTTTGGCTGAATAAATGCTTCATTCAAGCAGGCAAAACAACATAATTTTACTTGGAGGCGTTTAAGTGATGAGCCATGACGCACGAGCTACACTGTAGGCTACTTCTGTGTTCACATGCAAAAGAAAAAGTAAGGAAGCAATAATAATGTTCAGAAGCCTGCTGAAATCGAAACTTAAAGTGAGGAGGAAATAACAATAAAGTAATAAATTTGCTCAAGATTTATTATAGGGTCATATATCACATAGCATAAACAACACATGTACGCCCTCGAGTTATATATGTACATGCAACTAAGAGTATGTATATATGTATTAAGGTATTTAAAAAAAAATTACCGTTGCTTCTGTTATTCGATCGATGAGCTGGCATATCGCTTGTCATTAATCGTGAACATTTTTGACTATTAGATTAATCAGCGATTAAGTGTCACATGATGAAAAAGCGGACGAACTAGCTAAAAAGGGCGCATCCCTTGAAGCTTGCTCCGTAGACGTCCCAATTAGACTGGGCAAGATTAAGCGAAGGCGAGAGGTGCACATGATCGACCAAGCGGGAAAGGCGTGGGTTCAAGCGCGGGGCTGTAAAGTGTTGAAGATTATGTGTAGGTCTTATAACCGTAGACTAACAAAGTTGCTTCTATCATTAAAAAGAGAGGACTGTAGACTCATGACGGGTATTCTGACTGGACACTGCCTTCCGGCGTCACATGCCTTTAAATTAGGCTTGGTCAGTGATGGCAGATGTAGGAAGTGCGGGTTGGAGGAGGAAACGATCGAGCACGTTCTGTGCTCGTGCCCTGGACTTGCCAGGCTAAGACTCCAGCTATTAGGAGTGATACAGCTGTCAGATATAGAAGCAGCAAGCCGCTTAGGTCCTAGGAATCTTCTAGTATTTGCCAAGAGGACGGAGTTATTTTATGACATATGTCCTGGTTTTTGATAGGGGTTTTCAGCTTGGTGATTAAAACAAACTTCTGGTAACACTACGGACTCAATCAGCCTTTTTGACATCCTCACGGACCGGCCAGTTCAACCTAACCTAAGTGTCACAGTGGATCAATAGATTTTCCACTATTTTTAATTGGCAATTGCCGATTTACCTAGCAGGTAATTGAAAAAAAATATCATAAATATTTGTATGTAAACAAAAAGACTTTCCGAAAGGAAAAGGACGATTCTGTTTTACTTGAGTTATTTCCTGGTAAATAATCTTTCATTCTTTATTAGCGCTTAGCCATCTAGGCGACCAAAGAATCTTTGAGATTGTGGAAAATTCTCGCGCGTTCATTTTTTAAGGAAAGACGATCGAATCGTTGAAACAGTAGAGCTGCTTATATTTAAAAACGCACATGGTATACTCTTCCTAGCTTTAGGTAAATGAACCCAAGAGAATATACAGGAGTATTACCTTCTCCTCTCTGGATGGACTAGCAAAACCATTATGATTAAAAAGCTATCAAGATTTTTTCCATACAAATCCCAAGGTCCGGATGGAATCTTTCCAGAGATGCAAGAAACGTATCTCCTTTAGCTATTCATTGTTTGTTTTAAAAGCCATTGAGGGACTACTGCACGTCAACATTCGCCAACGTGCTTATTTCAAGGGGTGCTCACAAAGACTGCGCCACCTGAAGTGGTTCAAAATGTGGAGTCGTCCATCGAGAGCAAAAGTTTAACCTACCTGCATTCTTTAACACAGAGGGAGCTATCAAAAAGGTTAGTCGGAAAGCAATAGAGGAGACACCATATATGCCGTTGGTATTAAAGTTCGTATAGTGAATTGGGTAGGGTCAGATTCGCCACCGAGAGTGATGAGCGCTAAACGGTAAGCTAGTGAGGTCACAGAACATCCGAGGATAGTTTCTTCGCAGAGCGGTGCCCTCATCGCCACTCCTCGGACTTTGCATTATAGATACATAGCATACTTCGCCAACTCAACAGCAATAGTGTTATTTTATATATGACATAGTAATACTGGTATCTGTATTTGTCCTGTGCCCAGACTTGATCAGCGAAATCATGCAGAGATCAACAGGAAATATGAGTAGCTGGGTTGAGACCATAAGACGTGGTGTAGCACATCGAAGGTATAACTAATGCTCTTTACCACCAGGGAGAAAATCTCAAGATTAATCCCACTTTTTGTTTGTAAAACGAGCGATATATTAAAATCTGTCTGAGCTATGTATTTGTAAAGAAGTTGTTGATGAGGCCGAAAAAAAATATAATATATTTAAATGCAAATATAAACAAAAAGATATGATGATTAAAGCAAAGATGGCTTTGATTTAATATTTATGACATTGTATTCATAAAATTGTTTTAACATGCTTTTATTTAGTAGTTTTTTATTTCATACAAAAAATCAAAAATTCGATCAAAAAACTTTATCTGCATAAATGTTAGATACATGAAAGGCATAAGACGTGAATAAAAAACCATAAATGGAGCGATTGAAAATGATAATTTTATTGTATGTAGCTACAGTTACTTTACATATGTGTATATGTTAATTTATAATTTGTACATATGCCTGTATGTGCTATATGCCAGTTAATGGAAGTTATGTACAAAGAAACATAATAATAAGAGCTAAATAGTCAGTAAATAATGTTGGAGATGCTTGGCAACAATGAAATGATAATTTGAATAAAAATTTAATCTTTGACATTTGTATGAATGTCCCTGTTATTATTTGATTCATTCAGTACAAAGCATTGGCGCCAGATATCAAGCTGCTCAAGAAAATCGATATAACAAATTAGAGTGTTCATTAATTTCAAAGTTTTATTTGTTGCGGGCGAGTTTGTTTTAAGATTTTATTCTAAGCGTTAATTAAGCTCTATAATGAACAGTCTAGCTTTGCTCCAGCTGCTGACAAATTTTGACAGTAAATTTTTTTGGCTGTGAATTCTCATGCTTTTTGGCTTATGACTTTTTATTTGATAAATAATTTAAAAACTGAGTAATAAATGTACTAAAAAAGGAAAAATATGTAAATAAATTCAAATTGCCAACAACTAAAGGTTTATATATGGAGCAATACTAACAGCTACGATTTGTTATTTTAGCAAACTTAAAATCATTTAGTATTAAATAGGGACAGTGAATATTCTTTGCATAAAATAAACAAGTACATTTAACCAAAAAAATCCTCGAAAGACGGAAGGTTTTAAGTCCGGAAAAAAACTCCTGTAAAAACAAAAACGGCCGCCTTGCAACAGATGTCCAAAAACTGCTCATATTATCACTTATCTGCCCTCTGAAATGGACTCAGCCATGTTCGGTCCAAGGAGGATGATACACCCGAGCCCGCAATCGATGATCATACATTGTTTGCAGAACTATTCACATTCGGCGGCGAGGAATTGTTAAGGCGCATGCATAAACTTCTATGCAAAATTTGGTTGGACGAGTGCATGCTCGACTCTAGGAATTTAAGTGTTCTTAACCCAGTTCACAAGAATGGGGATCAGCAAACTGCGCCGACTATCACAGAATCAGCCTTTTTAAGATCGGATATAAGATGCTTCCAAGCATATTTTAAAATATATTGAAGCCCATGGTAAACTGGCCTATCGGACCTCATTTGCAGCTTCTGAGCTGGTAAATCTACCATCGACCGGATTTTCACAATGAGCCAAATCACAAAAAGAGCATTGGGTACCAAGTAATCTTGTAGTTCGGTGTGTTAACATACAGGTGTAAATCTAGAAAACTAATGCTTTTGAGTTATCTTAAACAGGCACAGGAGTTAAATTTAAACCACAGCAGAGGCAAATTAATTTCAGGCTTCTCAAGAAGACCTTTGCCGGCTTCGTATCTGATACCGAAAGGTTATTGCATTATTATCGGCTTATCATCGTCTGGAAATTATTATCGTCGAGTTGTTGGCTCGTTATCGCAGAGTCATCAGCTTGTGATTGATCTCTTATCCATTTTTATAGCTTTGTTACAGATGTGCAATCAATTCAATAGTGAAGTTTTATCAGTATCTGTTTCATAACAAACCGATGAGTTGTCGATTTCACGCCGAAAACAAATTGAAAAATTCGGAAAAAATTGATATATTTTCGATTTCAAATCGTTAACTTTTGATAACAAATCGATTACTTTTCGATACATTTAAAAAAATATCGATAATGTTTCAATTACCTGTTGAGAACTTTTTTATTACACGTCGACAATTTCAATAAAAATTCGATACCATCTTTGCAGAAAACCGTTCTAGTTCAAATCGATAACTTTTTGATAACCAAGCGACAATTTTTCGATTAATATCCCCAAAACTTTCAATAACAAATCGATAACAAATCGCAAGTTTTTTGATAACTTATTGATAATTTTATGCCAAATCATCGATGGCCTTTGTTACCTACACCAAGTTGAGTACATAGATTAGATAACAAAGCTGTAACGCTCATATAACAACACATATACGAGTACATATAACAAACTGATAAGTCGACGGTAAGATATGGATATCGCGTCCATAACCTTCTACATGGAATCGATAAATAATCGATAAGCAGCCATTAGCACGTCGGTAACATATCCAAAACTCTTCATTCGGTTTCAATTCGGTTTTGGCTTGGGTTCGAACTTCTTATCTTTCCTTTCTTTTCCCTCTATTGATTTTCTTTCATTTTCTTTCTTTCCGTCACTTCTTTTTACTTTCTTAGACTTGCCTTACTTTGATTCGCTGTTCGATTTCGTTTATATCAACACTACAACGCCTATATTCAGTATGCCCCCATATAGAAAGTTATATATTCCAAGATTTCCCATACCGTGAGCGAAGGCGTTTACATATCAAAAATGCAGTGGATATCCTAATGCATCTACTCACCCTTATCCATACAAACTTCATAGTTACAATCTCTCACTTTAAAAGAAAATCACTATTTTATTATCTTAGCATGTGGAATATTTACTTCAACTAAGTAAAGCTAATAAAAATTCATAAACCACGAAGTCATCAAAATTTATGTGCGGATACAAGATACAAGATAATTTGTTTATATGTAGATAATTTGTTTATATGTACAAATTTCATTGGTAACAGGTGTGTTATGCTTAAGCTAGAGGCACGTGCGATTTTAGGAAAAGTGTGTGCTTGGGTTGGGCAGTACGCGGTAATATTTTCACTGCTGTAAATGTGACAGGCCAACCCGTTTCTCTAAAAGCTGACAAAGACTTTTGAGAAATCGACAGAAAGGTACTTACATATTTTATTTACACAAATACTCGCTATGGGGGCATCTGACAAAGGTATTTATATATGCACGTATGAAGGTATGTCTATATATGCAAGAGATTTACGTGCCATTATAGACCTCGATTACCTTTAAGTTTTAAATTGTTTGACAGTTCGAGCTGTAATTAGGAATTTTAGTATTTTTTACCTTTACAAATTATGTATAAGATTATGTTCATAGAATTAGTTACCAATCTGTTTTATTTATGCTCATAACATTAAGGCACGTGGTTTCCTCTTGGAGAACCAATAATAAAATCATACGTATTTGATTCGATTTTTCTTTAAAATAACTGTAAATCAAGAATGGCATGTTCGAATATCCATTCCTGGAAGAAGGGCTTTGAAGCAAATTTATTTCTGTCAGTAAAAGTGAGGAATACTATTACAAAAAATAACGCGAATACAATATATAAATCTGAAGATCAATATAAATAAGAAGTTGACGAAAGTAAAAGAGAAATATGAATACGATGGAGGAAATAAAGCCAAGAATCAGCATCAGGAGCAGGGACATTCCCGTAGTAGTGATATCACATATAAGTTTTGGTCCTGATTGAAATCGGTTAAGAGGTATTGCAGGGTGATTAAATTATGTATTTTAACATATTACATCTTTATGGTCTATCCAATTGGCGCCAGCTAACCCAAGAAAGAAGAGACCGGAGACGCCTTTTTGGACGTCCAATACCGTTTAAACGGTTCAGTGCCCATTAAGTAATTAAGTAAAAATCTTCATATCGTAATCTGAATTGAAAAAATTGTGCCACACGTCTGAACAATTTCTTGCTCGAAACCAAATATATTTGTTAAATCTGTTGTGTGCATTAGAAAACAAATTTTGTTTAACTTATTTGAGTTTCCATAGAGATTTCTCTACCCTGATCCCTGTATTTTCAATCGTGACCAAAATTTATGTGTGATATTTTTAATCTTAGTATTATAGTTTGAAGGGCCAAAGCTGGGAAAAATCTGAAATTTTTTTCATAAGGACCGCCCCAATAAGCACATTCTCATTTTCGATCTCTTGAAAGTCTGAATAAATTTCTTTTTTCTTGCTCGAATATGAAAACGATTGTGGAATCCTTCCCATACACATAGTATTTTACGATGCAAATCGGAATAACGCGACGTCAAGGCTTAGCGGTTGGATTCGATTTGATTTTTACTGCGTGGTAGGATGTGAGTGCAGAACTCCATAACTAGCATCTTGGTCATTTCAGGCATTTTAGTGTTTTATCTTGTTTGTCTGCTGTGAATAAGCACCCTCTCAGGCTTCTCGGAATACGCGATTTTCACCTTGCATACTCGTAGAATAAAATAGCAATCTGTTCTACCTTCATATCGCCAGTTATTTAACAACAACAAAATGTCACCAAACGTATGGATTCATAAAAAAACAGCAATATGTGAGTAGCAATATCTATAGACTTTAATTCATAAAACCCGCCCCTGCCTTAACGTATAAGTTGGGCGGAAACAGCAAATTGTTAATTTTCCTCTTGACCTATTATACAATACCTACATTGAAACATACAAGCCAATTTTCATATAAACGTCCAAGCCAATGGACAAACTGGCTAACAGACAGCTGACAAATATAATAGATGAACGAATTTGCCAGTCGAATGAGCGAATAGATGAACAAGCGAATGACAATTGGGGATATTGTCGCATTTCAATTGACCTACAAAATGAGTTCAAACATAGTCATTTGTGACTGGTGCTCCATTTAGAGGTTTCTTCAAATTAATAATGCAGACAAGTAAGAGAAATATCACTAAAGTTAAATGATTTGAAAGCTGAAATTAGCTTCTCATACACATGCAAACATCGTCTTCCGTAAGGGGATACAAAACAGTTACAATCCTAAAAACAACGTTGTTACCAAGTTTCGCTATACTTTTGTTCAACAACGCGTGGAAATATTCCCTAAAAGAGCAGGGCCACGCACACCTCATATTTTTTTTTCGTATTTTGCTCTTCCATATCACTGCTAGTAATGTAGTTACGTATCGCAAATATATTGGAAATTTTGTTAGGATTACCTAAAACTGTAAACAATTTTTTTAAAAGGACTTTGTTCCGATCTAGTTATAATACCAAGAACCATACTTCGGTCAAGTTGCAAAATGATATTAACGGCTTTTGATGTACGTATTTCAAAACTTTTGAATTTTCTTCTACTAAATGTTGGCGGTGTCAATCCCATTTTCGAAAAGTGTACTTAATTTAAATTTTGTATAATAAAATTAATACACTCCAAGTTTTACAATTTTACTACTATATGTTAATTTAGTGTTCAGTTTAGACATATTTCGAAATTTGCAATATCGAAAAAGTGGCTGTGCTTATAATCTGATTTCGACCATTTTTAATACCAGTATATTTTATGTTTGGAAGAGCTTGCGTTAAGTTCGGTGAAGATATCTCAACTTTCGCTCAATTAAAGGAAGGGAAAGGAAAAAATAGATGGAGGGGATAGGAAAGCAAAATTATAAGACAAAACCAAAGCCAAAACCGAAGCCGGAAACGGAGCCGAAATCGGGCGACGTATTGTCGAAGTGTTAACGGTTTGTAATCGATGAGTTTGTTTGTTCTCATTGAATTGGAAGCGTGTTATAGATTTCTTGTCGAAAATTCATCAGTTTGTTATAGATTTGTTATTGACGAGGCATTGACGAGTTATCGATCTGTTTCCGAAGCGTTATATATTTGCAATCGATAACAAAGTTATCAATGAGCTGCCGGTATTGTATGGAGAAGTTATCGGATTATGTCAAAAATGATCGATTGCATATCAAGAAGTTCTGATGTTTTACGAAAAAGTTATCGAAAGGTTTTCGATTTTATACCGCAAAGCTATCAATTTATTTTAAAAAGGTTATCGATTTGAAGAGAAGATAATTGATAATTTAATTCATAAAATACAGCTTTTTTATTCGGTCAAAAGCAAGAATAAAAGTTTATCTATTTTCTACAACGCGTTTGCCTACGTTATTTTTTCTTCTTCAATATGTTAATACAAGAAGACATAATATGATTTCTCATCAAAGGGTTGTCAATAGATTATCTAAAAGCTATCGACCTATTATCAAAATAATATGGATTACTTGTTAAAAATTTATCGATTTTCTATTGAAAAATATCAATCGATTTCTTATTGAAAAATGCTCGATTTCTTAACGGAGAGCCACCAATTTGTTAACGGTGTGTTGTCGTTTTGTTATCGACGCCTCATCGGTTGGTTATGTAACAGAATCCGATAAAAGCGCAAAATAAAATCGATGGCGCACCTATAACCCATCGATAAAGAGCCGATAAGAACCAATAAGAAGCTGATGACTTTTTGATAACTCGACCATAATAATTCGCTATTCGTTAATAAGACGATGGTAAAACATCGGTTGTTACTTCTGTTGTGGTTTAACTTCAACCCCTGTGCCAGATCTAGTTAAATTAAAAGCTTTAGTTTCTAGAGATACACCTGTATGTTTACAGATTGAATGTATCGAATATTGACTACTTACGACATTTTTAATCATAAATATTCCCATCGAGAAACCTATATATCAATTGGGTGCCTAAGTGTTGTGTCTCTGCGTTGTATTTTAGTTTTTTTTTTGTATACTATGTTGAAAATATAAACATATAAGCAGATAAGCTGATAATTAGGGTCACCTTTCTATCTCCCACTCCTATTTGGGTGGGGTTTTTTTTTTGGGTGGTTGAAATTTGCGGCCAAGACACCAGCTGTAGCATGCCCAAATTATGGGCGTCACGCCGAAAATCCGGATACATGTAAATCACCAGAAATGCATTATATATATGTTTTGAGACATTTTATGGTAATTTCCTTAACAATCGGTTCTATATGGCGAACTGACCCGGTTTGGGTTTCACCCGACCAGGGCTTGCGGTATTCAGAAACGAAAAATAAATATTGAAAATTATTAAACAAAACAGGTTAGTGTTCAATCGATTTTTGCCGAATCAACCAATGGACAATTTTTGAGCAGTTTTTCCGATTCTTGTTTCGGAGCAAGCATAGAATGGTCGTCCTGCTAGTATTTTCGGTGGTTTTTGGTGATATTTAAAGCTTTGGTGTATTAGAGAAAAGTTCGTTATTGCTGAGGTTATCACTTTCTATTTCTATTTTTAGTGATATATGAAATTATTAAATATCAGTAAACACGGAAAAACACTGTTGCGGGAGTGAGATCTTTTGCGTGGTATGCAAACAGTTTTGGACTTTACCATGGTTTTCAATGCCAACCCTTTTGGTATGAAAGTTTGACACCAACAACACATGTTTAATGCTCTTCATTATCTCTACTGTTTTTGAATTTATTTATTTTTGTTTTGTCCAATAGTTATTGACAGTAGTCACTCAACTGTTTGTTTACTTTTTCGAACATAAATTTTAAATAATTTATAGTTTGTTTATTTTATTTGGTGCTTTGTTAAAATTGCCAAAGGCGTAATCAAAAGAGTTGAAACAACAAAAAAAGCTTAAACAACTGAAATAAATATTGCAACGAAAAAATTCGATTATGTACATATTGAAAAAGCAATTTAAACAAAACCTAAAAATAATAGTAATTTATAACAATTTCGAGTGTGGCAATCGGAAATACATGGTAATGCAAACAGTGTTATGGGTAGTCATGTCATGTTAACGCGGTACTCAGGGTTCCGTTTAATAATATAATCTATGATATAAGTGCCTGTATCAACATAAAAACATAAAGAGATATAAAGCAACAATTAATCTTTTTTTAAATCACATACAACTTCTTAAATGTCTAAAAAAATTATTTTATTTGAAAAAAGTTCCGTTAGATTTGAATTCAGGTTTCGTTTAATTTGAAAAAAGTTTAATTTGACCTGAAAAACTTTTATTTTGACCTAAAAAAAATTAATTTGATTTTTAAAATGTTCCATATCAATGTTTCATTTGAAAAAAGTTTCATTTGAAATGAAAAAAGTTTCATTTGAAAAAACACTTAATTTTACTAAACAAATTTCACTTGAATTGTAAGAATATTAATTCGACCTGAAAATGCTACATTACGATAGACGGTATGTCCTACCAAACTTTGACTTATTTTCTGCTTGGCCGTCATCCCCCCAGGAATTTATTACAAACATTTATTCCAACAGGCTTACTGATATTAGATTCACTCTAAAGCGCTCCCATCAGCCATTCGTTCGAAAATGTATCGTAGGAAACTTTGATTGCATACAACATAGAAAGTAATTTAATAGAGCCCCATAACATCCATGCATTTTCACAGAAATATATTAGCCGTAGAGTCTACATATCCCATGAAAATTCAAAGATTTTGAGTAATGTCTTTCTTGATATCAGTGATATTACGTGACTTCCGAAGCTCACATGGCCATTTAAAGCATTAATCGCGGCATTCTTATAGTAAGAAAGAGCTGGTAAAATCAGTCGAATTCCAGGTCAATTCAATCAAAATTTCTGTAAATTGTTATCCATCGTCAACAGCTGTTGAATCAACTCCGCCCAGATTGTTGATTCTTTTTTAACAGTCAAATCAATAAAAGAGATTCCTCATGCGTACGACATAGCTCTGTTAATTGTTGGTGTAACCCTAAGAATACCAAATGAGAACTGTCAAAATAACAGGTATCCGATAATATTAGAATAACTGCGAAGGCTGTTGATATGACAGAGATTTCTGTGTCACCATCATCTCAAGAACAAAGTGATAAGTGCCGTGAACTCAAGTTACTCTCTTTTACTAGTTGATGTATTTCCATTAAATCGTTAGTTGTTCTATGTTGAAATTACCAATGAAGTCAGTTATTTCAACAGAAAAATCAGAAAGATTACAACACATGTCGTTTCTACATACTTTTGTCAACTTGATGCCAACAATTGACAAAAAACTTGTTTGAAATAACCATAACGCGATCAATTTCATCGAATGTCTCTTCATTTGTAGATTTGTACTAGCGTCATTTCATTCGTTGTATACCCACGATATCTACCCTTTGCTTTATCTTCCTTTTGTGGACTGGTGAGTCAGCCATACAGTTAAGCTAATGACACACTGAGCTGCACTGCACTACGCGGCGAAATATTCTTTGCATGTATTTTAATGGAACAATTCACACTAAGCGGTAGCAGCACTGCGCGGCGTGGCCATGAGCGGCAATGTTGATCAAATAGGCAAAAAGCTAAGTGCCGCTCATTGTGTCCTTAGCTTTAAAGCTTCATTCAAACGACTTCTGCCTTGCGTTATAAATTTACTAGTCACAGATTTCCCACGGCAAATATTATGTCTAATAATTTGAGAAGACCTTTCGAAAAACAAGCTCCGAACCATTTTTTACGGTTTCGTGGTTTAGTAACAATAAAGTTACTATGGGGATAATGAATCTACGAGTTTAAGGTTTTTATGTGTTTACTTTAATTCACTTTGTAAATGCTTACTACACTAATAGCGTTTTCTTTTCTGAAATAAATTGTTGCCTAAGTAAATGGTAAAGCATTAATAGAAGTTACTGCTACCCCAGAAAATGTTCAACATTTCTAGTGCATACAAAGAACATTTCAACTCACCATATTCACTCATATTAACAGAGTATATCCCTGCAAAAATTGTTGGATTACGTGTTCCATTTTCTTCATGTTGGAGTACTCTAACAATACTCCTTTGAATTTTCGGACCACCATCAGCCGATCATTGCTCGTTTTTTAACGACCGTGATCATCACACGATGACGATCGAACAGAGTTGCCAAAAGTGAAATATTGCATACAAATAACTGATAATAAAATTTTACTATGGCAACTCTGATAAAATGCAACCGCGCACTGATTTTATGTATACTTACTATAGTATAGAGAAATATTAGTTTCTTTATTCACGCAAATGCTAAATAACATAAGAATATTCGTAGTAAAAAATATAAAAGTTGTATTGCCCCTCTTCATTTACTTTAATTTTATATTAAATTCACTCCGATAATTCTTTCCGACACAATTCCTCTTTAGTACTTTGGCATGTGATCCTCTGTGGGTGCTCCATGGAGTACTACAGTGAAAGTACTTTGGAAAGTACTCTCACGTATGTACTCTATGGAATACTCACAAACAAAGCGAGAGTGGGATCACCTACTCTTCTCCTAGGACATCGCAATGTTAATTGGAGCACATTTTTTGTATGAATACAGATTAGTTTTGGAATACTCCTATACTCCCAAAGGAGTATTCCTTACATTATTTATGGAGTACTCGCGTTTTTTGGAGGGATGTGGAACTTAAGAGCGAATTGAGAGTTTCACAGAGTTGCACTGCCACACCGACATTTTGTACAGGGTAAAAGTGTAACGCTTTTGCGTTGCGAGCAGGCAACAATTTTCATAAAAGAACGAAATACCCCGTAAAGGCGTTGCCTGTTTTTTAGAATAGAACAACAACCCTTGCGCGGCGTACAAAAAGCGTAATACTTTAGCCAGAAAAGAAAACGCTATAAGACAATTTTAATTCAATTGCAAGTTATTTACAACAAGTAAGGAACTCTCATTATTTAATAAGGGTGGAAATTTAATCTGAATATTTGGTATCGAATTTAAATGCGCGTGCCGGCGTTTCGATGACGAGATGACGAGTGAAAACTTTTTCTTCTTTTTGCTAAGTGCACTTGTATTCTGTTTCGTTTCGTTCTTTCGCTTTTGCTGGGTTACCAGCGCAGTTCAATTGTTTAGGTTGCCACAGTTACCAATGTAATGTGCCTATAAATTTCCAACATCGCTCCTTTATTTTTTCCGCCGCATCGGAGTGTGAGTTTAAAGTTTAAACACGAACTGATTGGACAAAAAAAAAAACACACGCAAATGTCAAATTTTGTAACACACATCACACATCTTCGGGTTGAGTGCCTTTTGGGACATTAAAAGTTAATAACGAAAGATGCTTGTTAGGGTGGGTATTTCGATAATAGAAGAATGCACAAAGGTTGAGGAGCTTCTATTTTAGAAACACAATGCTATAATTGGGTGAAAAATTTATTATCAAACATGAATTAAATTATTTATGATAGGAATATAATTTTAAAAATAAAGAACGTATCGTACACCTCGAGACCAAAACAGCGATTAACCCAAACAACCGCAATGTTCAGAAAACGTGATAACTGGCTGCCTCTCCCTTATGCGCCAATGCTATTTTTATTTTATTTTACAAGACTTTTTCTTACTGATTAGTAGAGGTATTAGTAAATCGAAACTTCGAAATTTCAGATTTTTTAGTTTGACGTTTGTGTGCGATATGTACACCGACTTACTGCAAAATTATCCTATTTTGATTGCTCGTCCAAAAACCAATTGTTAAATGGTTGATTTTTTGTGTATTGTTATGAACGAGTCGCCTTTTTTAACTAGACGCCCTGAAGAATATGCAAAAGCATCAAAACTTGTAACAGCTAAAAGGAAAATTGAAATGTTGTCTAACAATAAATGAGCGGTTAGCTCCACCTCAGTACATTAAAAACTGGCATTTCGGTCCAAAAACAAGTTAAAATACTCTATCTTACTTAACATTGTAAGGTGGTGGAATTAAATGATCGGAGTCTAGCATTATGTTTGATTAATCAATATATTGAAAATGGTACAACCAATCTTCTCACTTTAATTAAAGCAAAATGTTTTCGGACACCTTGTAAAATCTATGCAAACAAATGAAAGCGACAACCTTTACAAAAATGTGGATTATATTGACCAACCAACGACCTTTACATACATACTTTAGCTATAGCAAGAAAATTTAGATAACATTTAAAAAAATTACAAAATTTAATGATTGCAAAGGCCGAACCGCGACGGCAGCTCACCGATATAAATATTATTATGAATTACTTTGCTGCGTGTGCTTATTCGATTACGTACTAAATATTATTATAAATTGCATGTTTACTTTTAGATACATATGTACATATATGGGGTATTCCATCCCATTTCGACCAATTTTGAACCCGACCGCTTTAGAATTGGCTGAAAGTTTTTCTTCTTTTTCTAGCGTACGAAAGACGTTTTTCAGAATTTTTCAAATTTTTCATCCAACTCAAAAAAAGTTATGAATTTTTAATAAAACACCGTTTTTGTTTTCAAAATGCTATAATTTTTTCAAAAATTTACCGTTTGGGATCTTTTTTTTTTTAATTTGTTTTTAAATGTACGTTTTGGAAAAAATTCAAAAAAAATGTTTAAAGTTTTTTTTTTTTAATTTTTCAGTTTTTCGAGATTTTTCGAATTTCGCCATTTTTTTTCTCATAAAAAAATTCAATCAATTCTGCAATCATCTCCACTAATCCCGGAGTGGGCCGATTTTTTTTATATTTTTTTATTTAATTGAAAAAAAAATTTTCAAAAATAAAAATTTTTTTCTCAATTTTATTTAAGAAGTAAGAAAATGATTTTTAAGTATAGAAGTACAGAATTGATTGAAGTTCTTTATGAAAAAAAAAATGGCTTAATTCGAAAAATCTCAAAAAACTGAAAAATTAAAAAAAAAACTTTAAAAATTTTTTTGTATTTTTTCCGAAAAGTACATTTAAAAACAAATTTAAAAAAAAGATCCCAAACGGTAAATTTTTGAAAAAGTTATAGCATTTTGAAAACAAAAACGGTGTTTTTTTAAAAATTCATAACTTTTTTTGAGTTGGATGAAAAAATTTGAAAAACTTCTGAAAAACGTCTTTCGTAAGCTAGAAAAAGAAGAAAAACTTTCAGCCAATTCTAAAGGGGTCGGGTTCAAAATTGGTCGAAATGGGATGGAATACCCCATATGTATACTCATAAATAATAAGTGTTAAAAAGTATGTAGATAATTATTTAAAACAAAACAGGCCAGTCTGGTTTTAATTCAACCGAATGTGGGCGTTGTTTTACGATTTAGTAGTCGCCACTTAAATGTCTGCAATAACGCTTTGTTTATAAACATAATAAAGTTATAATGAGCGTTTTATTAGTTTAAAAATGTTGCATTTATTTCTTTTTTTGGTTTTGTTTTTTAACTTTTAAGCTTTAAGCTCTTGCAGTGACATTGAAAACAGCAATCAAAGAGCTGATGGAATGCAAACTATTTTGCGTTGGTTGATTGCTTCATTTGCATTAAAGTATTTTTTAAAATTTGTTTAAAAAAAAAATGCTTTTATTATCTTTAATTTAGTCATATTTTGAAAATATGTATGTATTGTTTAAATAAAATCTTGATTAATTGTACCTTCATTAACAGCTTAATTTTGTAATTACCTCGCAAAAAATGAGATTGGTCTAAAATGAAATCGGGATGAGTCGCAAGGGATTACGCGACTATAGCCAGTTTTGTTTTCTCTTTATATGTGTTTGAGTGATCCTTTTTGTTTGAGCATGTCCTAGGGAGAGACCCATTGTACCTGCTTCTGACTTTTTACACCTTAAAAGGTATTGTCGGACATACTCTTTTCTACTCTCCTGTATGCCTTTAGGGGTACTGTTGGAGAGATCTTCTTTGTGTCCATATGGACACTGTCGGGGGTGTCTTCTTTGTCCGCCTAGAGGTACTGTCAGACAATTCCGCTATCGACCCGTATAGGAACTCTTACCTATTTTATCATTTTTTGAAACTCTAAGGCCCGCTTGCAGAACGAAAAGTTAACTTTTTAACTCAAAAATAACCTGACATATGGGGTTAAACTCGTAAATTTTTGAAAAAATTTTTCCAATAACTCTGAGATGAAAGAATAACTTAGGTCCACTTGCTTAACGCAGAGTTAATTTAAAAAATTATCAAACATTTATGAATTCAACCCTTTATTTCAGGTCAACTCTGAATTAAAATTATAGCTCGCCATTCAGCATGTATTGTAAAAATAAAATAGTTAAAAAAAAATGTTTAAGTTAACGGTTTTATTAAAAACAATACTAACACTAAGTAATAATAATAGTAAAAGCTAGAAAATAATTAGGTTGGTCGTAAGTTCAAGTCATCATACTCCTCATGAATCTAGGGCGTTGATCAGACAAATAAATAAAAGGGTGGGCCGCTTTGATGCCAATCTTATCACAGTGAGTAACTATCAAACAGTGACCAGTAAGAATCCTTAGCAAGGGAGATAACTCTGACTTATATAGGGTCTAAATAGTGTTAGTGCATCCTTCGTCATAGCAAGGTCAAACCAACTTTGATGACTCGCATGAGAAAGCGCTGTCCAGAGCACATTTGCCCAGCTTATAGTGCTCGTGGTGGCGCTGAATTTTAAAAAGGCCTAAGGCATGCCTACCGCACGAAACGAAGTATAACTCCGGGCCAGCACATTAGCTTTACACTTGCCTTAAATATTCCTTGTCTAGGTAACCGTAAAAGGCTGATATTGGCGTACTGAGCCAGTGCGGCACTCAGTAATCGAATGCCATGCTTACACATAAATTCCATGCTACACCTTATAGCATTTCAGGTAGCTTTCGATGATGCTCGCTGCAATGTCATCGTATTTTAATTAAGGTAGAAAGAAAGCATTAAAATAAACTTTAGCTAATACTGCGTTGTAATGCCTATAATTTGAAGTATCTCAATCACATATCCCATTATTAGTGTACCATGGCTCCTAAACCAGGGTGATGTTCACCTCACAAGAAGACAGGTGAAGCGGAAGCGCAGCTGATGCTGCTAGGCTGGCTCTCATGGCCCGTTCGTGCTTGACGCAGCGCATTCACTTTTTTCGTCCGTCTTACTATCGTCAACCTTCATCTCATTCGTTTCCTCCCAAGAGGCAACAGGTTGGCCAAGGCTTACGCATCAGCCTAAAAAAGCGTTTGGTTCACTGTTTTAAAGCCACAACATATCCTGTAATTACATTTAGCCAGGGCCTACAGGCTATCGTCATCTAACAGCAGTAGCACCTGCATCACCCCTTACCCCTTACCCTCTTATCGACGTTGGCAATCCTTCATTTCTTAGTCGGGGAACTAGGGTTGAATCCCTTCAACATACCTGGGATTTCCGAGAAATCTGGTGGCATGACTGGAGCTCATACACTCGCTCTTGAGGTATGAGGAATACGAAGAAAAAAAGGCAGGCAACCTGCCAAAAAGTGCTATTTCAGCAGTTCATGGTCCTCTACTTCTTGTAGAAATAAAAACGTTCGGGGAGTGTGTTAGCGATGTTGAAGGTTTCTTAGCCGAGAACACTCAGAGAAAAACGCCGTTCTAAAATCCAGCACCACCGTACTCAATTCACGCTTTTCATGTTGTTATTATTGTTGTAGCGATAAGATTGCTCCTCGAAGGCTTTGGGGAGTGTTATCGATGTGATTGTCCTATGCGGGTATAGATCCGGTACCGCATCACCATCAAGGTGCTAGCCCGACCATCTCGGGAATGATTTATGTGGCCACATTAAACCTCCAGGCCATTCCCTCCCTCCCCACCCCCAAGTTCCATGAGGAGCTTGGGGTCGCCAGAGCCTCGTCTGTTAGTGAAACAGGATTCGCCGCGAATAGATGAGGTTGACAATTGGGTTTGGATAAGATAGATATTGCGCTAGCAACCTGAAGGATTGCGCTGCACAGCCCCTTGAATCTGGTATTTTAGTCGCCTCTTACGACAGGCGTACCTACCGCGGGTATATTCTGATCCCCTAACCCGCTGGGGGACGCTTTTCATGTTCTTACTTTTTTGTTCTTGAAAAAACGAACGACCTGTTCTTAAAAAAACAACCTTGTTCTTGAACTGACACCATTTTCTTCAAAGGAGAACGGTTGGTCGCAAAATATCAACAAATGTTCTATTAATGAGAACGATGTTCTTAAATTAATTACAAGAAAAAAGACACGGTACAATTGGTGTGGCCTACAATGTTAAATACAACATTTAGCACGAGCTATCAAGCAGTTGTTGTGGCCCAACGGATATGATGTTGCAGTTGCGATCGTGTGGCGCGAGCTCCATCACCCTCAAACTCTGAAGTTTTTTAAAACAATTTTTTTATGTTCTATTTTTTACCTCTTCTTTTTCGTTCAGTTCCATTCACATATGCACAGGTAATTCTCAAACTTGTTATGAAATGTTTTAAGTACATATTCAGATTGCATCATCAAATAAGAAGAATTTCTCAACAAGAGATACATGAAAAAATGAATATTATGCGTTTTTCCATCTTTTGGATTAATAGTTTTTTGTTATTAATATTTTTTATTAATGACAAAAAAATTATTATTAATAAAAAAAAGTAATAAATGAGTACTAATAGAAAAAATTAACTTCCCACTCCCCCCAAAGATCAGGCACAAACCGTTCTTGAATTGAGACCTTAAAATGTTAAATAGAGCACAAATCGTTCTCGAAGCATGATAACGTAAAATCTTAAATCAAGCCCAAGTAGTGCTTGAAATGAGCACAGAAGGTTCACAAATCAATACCAAACTGGTCATAAAATATGAACGATGTGCTTGGAAAACTGTTCTTAAAACAAGCCCATTGGTCACGAGTTAAAAAAAAAACGTACTTAACAGACTTTTGTCAACGCATGTTCTAAATTTTGAACTTGCTTCGTTCGTTTTAGAACGATGTTTTCTCTGAGTGTATTGATCCGGTACATTCTGGTAACAAGCGCAATTAAGGTCCATCGCTTCATGGTGTACTATGCAGTGTCAGTCAACGAAATTGGCTCGATAGGATCGCTTTTTTTTTGTCAAAAGGGCAGAATTTACAAACAAGTTAGTTGTATTTCAAGAGAACGTTTGGCCGAAATCAATATTAAGTTTATATAGAGTAAAACTAGCTCGAAAAGTAAACTACCCCAAAATCCAATATGTTGTGTAGATCTGAAACACTCAATGGTGTGTTTCTAATGTAATCACTAAGCACTTGAACATTAGCAGCGTGCACGAAACGTTTTCAGTATATTTGTTGGCTCAGTATATATTGGTCTAGGCAAAACTAATTTTTTCTTTTAATAGAAGATGCGCTTATGAGGCAGCGGATCACTAATAATAAGCTTTGGTCAGTTAAGGTGAGTTGACCAGTAAATTTTTTTTTTTATTTTTTTTTTTTTTTTGTTATTCCATAATGAGTTGTAGGCAATATTAATTTCTACTCGTTTCACCTAATTAAATTTAATAGTTTATATTATTCTTAGCACAATACCATAAAAGTACGTCTAACCGATTGGAAAAAGAAGCATGCAAGCTCCGCAAAGACAAATAATCACTATGCCGCAAAAACAGGGCTATCATTAGCTGACTTAACCAAACTTATTTTTATTGCCTAAACGTTGCAAGTTGTTATAGTTGGTGCGTTTATTGATTCAAGATATGACACCGAAACTGAAACCAAACCAGCTAAGAAATCTGGTTCCAAACTGTGTGTGTTGTTTAAAATAAAATAAAAAAAAATAAAATAAATAAAAAAATAAATAAATATGAAGGGCAAGAATTATTGGTGATACCATATTGTATAATACAGGTTGCTCGAAAGTTATCGCCTAAAACGTTGTTTGCATACTAATATAGTTCAATGTTCTATTAAAATAGCTACAGACATAGTATTGTCAGGAGAAACTTAGCTCTGAATTCAAGTCTTTCGCATCTCCTCGGGAAAAGAACAAGTTTCACTTTTTACGATTTGACAGTTTTTTCATTTTTTTTGCAATTCGGAAGCCGGAGCTGAAACTGGAAGGAAATTTGTAAAAGAAAACCATATCCTAAACCAAAACACCCTACGTAACCGGAACCAGAATAAATTTTGTAAAACAAAATCATGATGGAAACCAACAAACATTACAAGTCTGAAACTGGAACCGGTAAAAAACGAGAACTGATTTTCTTGAACGAAACCGAAAATTTTAACAAACGGAAGCTAAATTCGGAATAAAATCATACTGAATTTTGTGGAACGACACTACAGTCAAAACCGAAATATCTTACAAACTGAAACCGAAACCGGAATGTAATTAGTTATGAAGATCGAAACCATAACCGAAATCAAAACACTTTACAAAATGATCTGTAATCGGACCGAAAAAAATTCTGCAGAAGGAAATCGAAACCGAAACTGGAACTAAGTCAAAAACGAAACCTAAACCGAAGGCCTTGGCTCTGCAAACTGAAACGGGAATCAGACCAAACCAAAAACCAATTTTTAAAAACCACATCTAAAGCGAAGACGAAGGCGTTGTAAAACTGAAGCTTTTACCAGAACAGAACCGAAATTATGTTTGCAAAACGAAACCTAAGCCAGAGGTCTGGGCTGGTAACGGCTGAAAACGGGAACCGCAACAATATCGAAACTAATTTTACAAAACTGAAACTAGAACGAAACGGAAACTATTTTCAAAAATGGAACCTTATTCGCAGACTTGGGCAGGACTGAAACGACTATCAGAGTGAAACCGAAACTAGTTGTAAAAAACGAAGCCTAAACCGAAGGTATGGCATTGCAAAACTGAAATGAGGACGAGTACGAAGCCGAAACCAGTTTTTAAAAACAAAACCTAAGGTAAAGGCCTGGCTTCAGGCATTGCAAAACTGAAACGCTAATTTCTATAATCGAAACCGAAACTAATTTTGAAGCACGAAACTGCAATTGAAATTTAAGGCCGAAAGCAGCTGAAAATAATTTAAACAAGTAAAGGTGTCTAAGTTCGGATGTAACCGAACATTATATACTCAGCGTGAGCTTCAATTGTACATTTCAGTTCAGATAAACTACTTTTCTACATAACACGTGGCACCGCCCGTTTAAAAAAATGTCTTCCCATTTCCTCTTACAATAAAACTTGAAAAATTAAATATTATTGATTCAAAACTATTTTTTGCTAAGTTATAGCTTATTATTCTAGTTTACGACCGTTTTAAACTTGTTTTATATCTAAGTGGTCTTTAACCGATCCCGTTCATCTTTACTAGAAATATTTTCTGCTATAATGAAAATATGTGTACACAATTTCATTTCGATATGTTAATTTTTCTTCCAGTTATGGCCCCCGAAACATAGGAAATTGCTTAGTCATAAAAGGGGCGGTGCCACGCCCGTTTTTTAAAATTTGAAGTTTTTCTATTTATTTTTATAAATCCACTTGGGAAATGAAATACCCTTGATATAAAGCTCTTTTTTGCAAAAATATAGCTTGTTTTATTCGTCCACGACCCTTTTAAAAATCTTTTATATAAAAGTGGGCGTGGTCTTTGACCGATTTCGTCCATTTTTTCTAGAAATATTTCCTGCTATATGGAAAATTTTCGTACCCAATTTTATTACGATCCGTTAATTTTTCTTCGAGTTATGGCTCCCGAAACATAGAAAATTGCTTAGTCATAAAAGGGGCGGTGCCATGCCCATTTTTTAAAATTTGAAGTTTTTCTTATTTATTTTTATAAGTCCACTTGGGAAATGAAATACCCTTGATATAAAGCTCTTTTTGCAAAGATATAGCTTGTTTTATTCGTCCACGACCCTTTTAAAAATCTTTTATATAAAAGTGGTCGTGGTCCCTAACCGATTTGGTAAATTTTTCTTCAAAGCATTTCTTATAGTAAAGGAATTTTGTTACGATATGTTTGACGAGTTTTGATTTATGATTAATAATATTTGTAATATTGATTTATAAAATGTTTTCAAATTTTTATCAAGAGTCTCAATATCAGTCCACATGTCAAATTTCAACATTCTAGGTTTATTATTTACTAAATAAACAGGGTTTTTGTGTTTTCCAAAATGTTATATATATAAAAAGTGGGCGTGGTTATCATCCGATTTCGCTCATTTTCAATACCAATATATTCTGGGTCCAGGTAAGCTCGTGTACCAAATTTGGTGAAGATATCTCAAAATTTACTCACGTTATCGTGTTAACGGACGAACGGACGGACGGGCGGACGGACATGGTTCAATCAAATTTTTTTTCGATACTGATGATTTTAATATATAGAAGTCTCTATCTATCTCGATTCCTTTATACCTGTACAACCAACCGTTATCCAATCAAAGATAATATACTCTGTGTGCAAAGCGCGCTGAGTATAAAAATGGGAAACAAGATCAGAACGCAACAGAAACTAAGTTATAAAAAGAAACGATGGCAAACTTTTTTCAAAACTGAGACCAAGGCCAGAACAAGTTGGAAACCAGTTATCAAGAAACAAACAGGAATCAAAACCGGGACTTTTTTTCGGTTTCGTACCCTGCTCTGTTTTTAAATAATTTACATACATTTATTATAATTTTTTTTTTTTTGTGTGTGTAAAACCTGTCTTCATAAGAAGTTTTCCTTGCCGTAGTTTTTTGTGTGTTTCAATCACTTATTGAGTCCAGCTTTAATGAAATCGTATTGTTGTTTGTTTGCGTCTGATTTGCTGTATCAAATCGCACGCACAGATTGAACCTAGTTGAGCGTTTACTTCTATGGCTGGCAAGCAAACGTTGTTATGTGACTAGCAACTCCAATCTGGTTGATTTTTACTCCACCGATTTCGATACGATGGTTCGTGATGAATGTGTATAGAATATCAATTACTTATGCTAAACACCTGCTCCATTGGAATGCTATGAAGCTAGCCAAGAAGTACTTGTAGCTACAATACTCGCAATCTCTGCTTGAAAGAAGTTAATAAGCAGGAGTAGATAAATAGTTGGTGTTCCACCTATACCCCTACATAAGCAGCCGATTCATAGAGGACTTGTTTAGTATAATATCTCGTTCCACCCAAGCCAAGGCTGCCGCCAAGCAGCCGAAGGAAATTAAGAAAAATATTGTTTTGGTTGTTTATTTTGTCGGTCAGTCAAAAGGCAATTGTAGGGTTGATGAGCTGGTGGTCAAGAAGAAATCAAGTATTTGCTGGCAGCTATTTGGTTAACGTGATTGTGCTTAGTCTCTACTGCCCTTTAGGAAAAAAAGATGAATAACCCATTACCAGAAAAAGTTCTGTCCAAATCTAATTCGAAAGTATTTATTACTCTTCTCTAGTAGGGTCACTCGACTTAAAAGTAACACACCGGAGAAGGCCGCACGTCTTCCAAAAAAGTGCACTGAGAATTGCCATTAGACTTGCAGCATCATTTTCAGTGAAAGCCACAATGTAAGAAAAGAGCAAAATTAAATGCTGAACAGAAAGCTCCACGCCTCAGAAAAATAATGGGACATCTTAGCAAAATAATGAGATCCATAATCATTCAACTCAGCCATTTGAGCTAAAGGAAAATGAGGAGGCCTTCAACCTAATACTCACAGAGGCAATAAATTTGTTTTCAACTGTAATGTGGGGGCGAATAATCCTAACATAAACTTTTCTATGGTCTAACACCGTTAAAATTGCTATTTTTCTTGGAGTTACGTTAGTAGATTTTGATAAGAAATCTTAAGGGATCACGCATTTTGTATGGAGCCAACCGCTGCTATTATATAACCGAAACCAATAATGTTGAACTAAGAACCGCTTATTGTACGTGATGCCCACTGCTGAATAAATTTTTTTAATTGTGGATAAAACCCGATTTTGAAGCAGCCTTTGCCAGCTCAAAAAAATCAGCTGAAGTTCTGAAACTTCTAAATCTGGTTTCCCCGAAAAACCTTTAACCGCCTTTGGCCTCAGAAGGAAGATGAGGGAAACTGACTTGCACTTTATTGGTGTTTACAGTTGAGGTCAGTAAACATTAAGATTAATGTACATATATTTGAGTTATGATCGAAAAGAAAGAAAAAAGCGTGAATTCAAGAGCTCGACGCGTAAACATACAGGTAGCTAGAGATCACTTCAGGAACAAAAAATGTGGGGCTTTTTAAACATCGTCGGCTTCAGATATGTAACAACACACCGACAAGTTTTTGTTTTATAACGGATAGCGAATTATCATCATCGAGTTTACGGCATATTATTGCTTTCTAATCGATTCATATAGAAATTTAATTGGTATCTGTTTCATAACAAATCGATATTTTTTTACTTTATCGACATATTTCTTATAACATATCGATAAATTTATGCTAAAAAATCGATAATTTTTACAAACATCCATAACTTTTCAATAAATAATCGATAACTTTTCGATAATAAATCGACAAAACTTTTGATAAAATATTGATAACTAGATACTAGCAAATCGATAACTTTTTAATAGTGAATTGATAACTTTTCGATAGCTTATCGATAATTTTTTGATAACATATCGGCAACTTTTCCACAAATAATCGGTAAATTTTCAAAAATAAATGTGATATTTCACATTTTCGATAACTTTGCGATAGCAAACCGAAAAAAACAACTAGCTCGTCGATAAAAAAGTAGGTAACTCGTTGCTAACCTTTGTTATCGATAGCAAATTCATTACACTTCGCGAACAAATAGATAGCTCGTTTATATCTCGTATATAAAACACCTATAATAAAACGATAACTCGTCGATAATAAATGGATAACGCGCCGGTAACACGTCGGTAACAAAACCGTTAACTCATCAATAACAAATTGAAAAAACGCCTTGCCTTAACTTCCTGTCTGATATCACTCATAAGTATCAACTCTACTCCCTACTTAAACTAGAGTGGCGCTAACATTATGGTTTCCTTCGTACCATGAGCAAAGATATTTACACATCAAAAATTTTAATTATTTCACATTTTCGATAACTTTGCGATAGCAAACCGAAAAAAACAACTAGCTCGTCGATAAAAAAGTAGGTAACTCGTTGCTAACCTTTGTTATCGATAGCAAATTCATTACACTTCGCGAACAAATAGATAGCTCGTTTATATCTCGTATATAAAACACCTATAATAAAACGATAACTCGTCGATAATAAATGGATAACGCGCCGGTAACACGTCGGTAACAAAACCGTTAACTCATCAATAACAAATTGAAGAAACGCCTTGCCTTAACTTCCTGTCTGATATCACTCATAAGTATCAACTCTACTCCCTACTTAAACTAGAGTGGCGCTAACATTATGGTTTCCTTCGTACCATGAGCAAAGATATTTACACATCAAAAATTTTAATTATTTCTAAGTAATGGCACATTTTTAGCGCATCTCATTTTGCGCTACAGGGAATTTTCTCTATCATGGTTACCACGGATTAAAAAATCGCCCAATCATTAAAGTTTAGCAGAACCATGGAATTTTACCCCATCAGATAATTTAGACAAGCCATAAAAAGAAAAATGCTGGCGTCGATGGTGCCCAACGTAAACTAACACATTCAAAATTGTTTACAAACAAATCCGAAAATAAATTTTGAAAGTCTTACTTATCGTTTGGCACGGCGATAAATAAATTTTACGCACACAGCCCAAAGCAAATCAATGAACTCAAAGAACTCCAGGACCGTTGTGGTATATGGTCACCCAGGACTCTTGGAACTTCTTCCACTTGTTGCGTCGATCTGCAAAGTGTTTTCGGGGTACGCCTCCCACTGCAATGCCACTATATTTGCTATCTGCGTGCTCGGAAGGTAATGCCATTCCTGCTATACAATTGTCAAATTAAATATCACATACAGAATTGAGAGTTTATATTTGTTTCCGGCATACATTTTATTTACTTACTTAATTGGCACTTAACCGTTTAAATGGTTATGGGCGTCCAAAAAGCCGCTTCTTCGCTCTGCCAAATGGCGCCAATTTGCACCACGGAAGGAGTTTAAATCATTTTCCACCTGGTCCTTCCAGCGGAATGAGGGTAGCCCCCTTCCTCTGCTTCCATAGTCGGGTTCCGGTAAAAATAGCTGGAGCGTCACCTTTCGTTCGCATAACATGGCCTAGCCATCGTAGCCGCTGCGTTTTAATTCGCTGGACTATGTTGGATGTCTGCATAAAGCTAGTACCGCGCACTATTAAATCTGCTTCGGTGCTCGTCATCGCCAACGCGTAGAGGCCCGTAAATCTTTCGAAGAACGTTTCTCCCGAACACTCCCAGAGCCGCTTCGTCTGATGTTGTCATATTACATGCTTCTGCATCACATATCAGGTCCCGTATGATAAGTGATTTGTAGAGCATGATTTTCGTTTGCTGAGAGAGGAATTTACTTTTCAATTCATAATCAGAGGCCTGGTATGGATATTTACAGAAGAAGTAAGCAGCTAAAAATAGAGTATTAACAAAAATGCCTCAAATTGGTTTAGTTCCTTTATAATTTATTGAGTTTGCCACATAGTTTAGTAATACCAGAACGTAAATTTTTGTAACCGTGCCTTATTAAAACATTTTTTGTTTACCAATAAAACCGAACAAATATTTGGCCCTTATATTTAGGATTTGGCCCTTTTTACAAGAATTTTGGTCGCAAATAAAAACATAGTTGTACATACACATGTTTTTATAGGTATAGAATAAGCCTTTGGGCTGTTTGATTTGCGTTTACGTTTGAAATGATTGGATTTGATTGGAATTGTGCTCGACTTCACTTGACTCAACAACATTACAACTAGAGTACCTGAGCCAATGTATGCATAGTGGTTAGCTGAAGTTTTTAACATCAAACCAATTGCTATAGTCGTGCCGTGCCATGAACTTTGCATCTTCTCCGTGAACTGAATATCAGCTGGGTTTTTAAACTTAACAGCTGTTGCTATTATTATTACTGCACCATTTCTTTGCAAGTTACCTCTAACATTTTTCTTTTGCGCTCATTTATATTATAAATATTATCATTAATATTTTTCTCCCCATTTCAAAGTGCATTCTTGTTAGTTTCATATTATTAGTATCTACGTTCATATAAACTTTTTGCAGTTTGCTTGTTGCACGTTCTACGTTTAGTGTTCAATTTAACATTCATCTAGTCGCATTTATGCAGATTGCGTATGTGTGGTAATGCCACACCTATAACTAGACATATGTTTGTGCATATGTAATGTGCCATGTGGGTAATTTCGCTAGCAGTCATCAGTCATTTTACATATTTAGTACCCATTGCTTAAACATATGTATATCTGTCACGCTGTGGCATGCAACAATCTTGACATAAATTTTGCTTATCAGCATTTAATGCTCATTTGCTTTTCATTAGCAACACTGAATAATTTAAAATGAATTATGTGTGTGAACTGAAAGCTTATAGCTGTAGATTTCGTGAGTTTCTTTTTCGCTTTTTCTTTCGAACTAAACTGTAGGGTCAATGATAAATTGGATAAGAGGCCTGATGTGGAACGTTAAAGTGTGTTGGCGTATTTGAAAACGCTGAAAGTAAATAGTGATTATGTTTAGTCTTCTTCTGCTAGTTAAAAAAGATGTGTTTCACTTTTGTTCATTGCAACTATGCATATCTATGTGTCAGTATATTATCATTTTATAGCCGTATTCTTGTGTAACCAACCCACTTGAAAATGAACACATGGTATAACGGTACTGTGAAACAATTACGACAACAGAATTTACACGATTAAACGAGCCCTTTTCAACCTTAAACAAAGGAGTTGCTAAAATCAACCCAAATAAACAAAGGTTAGGTTAGGTTGAACTGGCCGGTCAATAAAGACCTCACATAGACTGAATGTGTCCATAGTGTTACCAGAATTTGTTTGACGACCAAAGGGAAGAACTCCTATCAGTTGCCAGGACATATGTTATAGAATAACTCCGTCCTCTTGGCAAATACAAGCAATTTTCTAGTACCCAGCTTAATTGCTGCCTCAAGATCTGGCAGCGTATGACATGAAGACAGGACGTGCTCAATCGTTTCTTCCTGCAGCTCACACTTCCTACACTTGCTGACGAGGCCTAAGTTATAAGCATGTGACGCCAGAAGGCAGTGTCCCATCAGTATGCCCACCGTGACGTCTATCGTCGACTCAGCGAGTGTTGCACCATCCTTTGCCAACTCATCGGCATATTCGTTACCTTCTATCCCTTTATGACCGGGAACCTAGTAAAGATGTAAGGTCCAGCCTGAACAAAGTTTTTCCAATGCTTCTTTGCATGCGTGCGTCATGCGTAAGCACCCCTCGCGCCGGTCGGCGGGCTTTGGATGGTGTTAATCCGTTGGGTATTGCAGAACACTTCTTGATGAAGTACTGTGTGAGATTATTGCCTTAATCGCAGCCTGACTATCAATATATAAATTGACGCGACTGCAGCTTAAGCACGCTTCGTCCAGAATTTCTGCTGCTTTCTTCACTGCTATAATTTCCGCTTGAAAAATGTTGCAGTAATCTGGCAGACTGTAGAATCTACTTATTTCTGGGTCGACACAGTAAACAGCAGACCCAACCCCTTTCATTAATTTCGAACCATATGTATACACGTGTATGGCATATTCTGCCGTTTCTGAACCCCCGCACCAACCCTCCGTTTGCCCGATATTAGATGGCGCTATACTGCTGTGGCCCTAAGGACTGCACTCAAGCTGACCCGACGCCTTAAGCCTTGTTGCCGTTGCTAAATAAACAAAGGAGTTACTAAAATTAATAAGCTCCAGCGTGTTAGAAAGTGCAAGCATTTTGAGCATAGGTGTAAAGATCTAAATCTGCTCTCTGAGAGCAACAAGGTACACAACTGATCTCAGCAAACAGTTTGAGAGTATTTCACTCACCTGTTCAACCATAAGGGACACTATATCGACTGCTCAGTGGAATATATCCCCAGCTCGGCTGCCGGCCACATCTCAGAAAACTTGTACACTCAGAGAAAAACGCCGTTCTAAAATCCAGCACCACCGGGCTCATTTCAAGCTTTTCATGTTCTTACTTTTTTGTTCTTGAAAAACGAACGACCTGTTCTCAAAACAACAACCTTGTTCTTGAACTGACAACCATTTTCTTGAAAAGAGAACGGCTGGTCTTAAAATATGAACAAATGTTCTAGTAATGAGAACAATGTTCTTAAATTAAGAACAATGTTCTTAAATTAAGTTCAAAAAAAAGAAACGGTATAATTCGTGTGCACTAAAATGTTAAATACAACATTTGGCACAATCTATCAAGCAGTTGTAGTGGATCAGCGGCTACGATGTTGCGGTTGTAATCGTGTGGCTCCAGTTCGATCACCGCCAAACTCTGAAGTTTTTTAAAACAATTTTTTTATATTCCTTTTTTTTTAACTCTTATTTTTCGTTCAGTTCCACTCATATATGTACAGCTAATTCTCAAACTTGTTATGAAATGTTTTAAGTATATATTCAGATTGCATCAATAAAATGAACAATTTCTCAATAAGAGAAAGACATGAAAAAATACATATTATGCGTTTTTTCATCTTTTGGTCTTTAATAATAGCTTTTTTGTTATTAATATTTTTTATTAATTACAAAAAAATTATTATTAATAAAAATAAATAAATGAGTACTAATTGGAAAAATCACCTTCCCTCTCCATCCCCCCACCCCCTCCAACAAAGATCAAGAACAAACCGTTCTTGAATTGAGACCGAGAAATTTTAAATCGACCACAAATCGTTCTCGAAGCGTGAGAACGAAAATTCTTAAATCAAGCCCAAGTATTGCTTGAAATGAGCACTGAAGGTTCACACATCAATACCAAAGTGGTCATAAAATACGAACGGTGTGCTTGGAAAAACTGTTCTTAAAACAAGCCCATCGGTCACAAGTTAAGAAAAAACGTACTTAGCAGACTTTTGTCAACGAATGTTCTTAATTTTGAACTTGTTTCGTTCGTTTTAGAACGATTTTTTCTCTGAGTGTAAATAATACCCAATTTCAAAATTTGTTTCAAAGACTCGCTACTCAAGAATAAATTCAAAATGTTTTGACATTAGATGAAGCATTTATGAAAAATATTCTGAGATATAGTGCTTACGAACTGGGAGCTACGATAGAATGATATTCCACTCAGCAATCAGAACACCTTTGCGCTGGCTCGAAAAATATGGTGGTGCTGCCTTTCGTGCCTTTCGTGCCTTTCGAATTGCTTCAGATGTGTTCTTATATAAACGAGAATTTTAAAAGAAAAGAAAAAGACTAATAGAAGGTTCACCGATAACGGAAGAAGATAAGCGCTGCTCAAAGCGTACTTTGCTTTATTCGTGACTGAAAAGTGGACCGAAAATTACCCGAATAGACGTAAGATATCTGTTGAATTTCCAAGCCAAACATTTAAATAAAAAAAAAACAAAAAACTGTACCCCAGCATAGTTTCCTATTTTAAGCATTAGTTATCTTCTAAATTTCAAATCTCCCTTCTCATATCTCCCATTCATATGACCATTCGACAATGACTTAACTATATATTCAAAGAGATGTAAGATCCCAGGTTTAAGCGTACTTTCCTAGGCATTATTGTAGACACGAGACTGTCCTGGAAGGCCAATGTGAAGGATTGGCCTAAGAAAGCCCCGGATGTACTAGGTAGCTGCACTAGCCCTTTAGTAGAAGCTGAATACTCTCGCAAGATGTAGTACACTTGTTAAGAGATTGTAGTCAAGCCTATGCTGCTCTATATGGTGTTAGTCGTGTGAAACACACTGAACACGGAACGCGTTACCAATATGTTAGTGTCAGTGAAACAGACAACACTAGTTGCTACCAGCAGCGCCCTTACCACAACACCTACTCATGGATCGAATGTCATGCAGAACATACAAACTTTCGGTGGATATTGCTGGCAAGGAGGATGCGGTCTGACAACTTGTCCTTGTATCCGCTTTACCACAATCATTTGCTTGAGAGAAAACTGAGTAATGAGATTTATCTGGGTCAATGGACATGAAGGTTGGTGGTGTTTTCTCTAGGAAGCTCGATGTAAGCGCGCAAGATTAAGATGGCCAATCACAGTACAGCCTTCCAACCAAAATTTACAGCAAATAAGGTTACGGTATATGCAATGCTATCTAGTGCTACTATCAATGTCTACTCGGTTAACTAAGCCCAGAATTCAACAGTGGTATGCGCGAAAGTTGTCTGAACTCGCGTGCGATTGCCTCGAACTATTTTGAGATTAATATCATGCGCCTCTCAAGCCATATTCGTATTCAGGGTAAGTGTCGCGTGAGTCTTTAAGCTCTCTGACTGTGTGAACACTACCTCTTGTAGGGTAGCGATAACCTTCTGGCCGGCAGTGGATAGCATTAGGTGATTGGCTCATCTAAAAATGTTGTTAGAGGGGTCACTGCACAGTCCGTGCGGTCTACGGAGCCCTTCCTGCTGCAGCTGCATGTTTGATATAGCTTACGTGACCGTTATCTTATCTAGCAATCTTATATAGTATTAGAATGGACATTCATTCTGGCCAAGTGAGCTGCCGCAGCCGGCGTGGATAGCGTTGTGCTTAACCTAGCCTAATATAATGACTTAACTACGATTCTGGCCGCTTGTATCACAAGAAGGATCATTAATCTTCTGGGGAAATTAGGTTTCGAGTACTCCAAGGAACATAACATCTCCCTTTGACACTGGGACACTGCGATTATCCCTAGACCTACATAGGGACACACTACCCGTATATGTGTAATATGTGGGCATCGCTGCACCAACACCACCCTAAGCCAAGGTGCAAAGGTACCGATGATAGTATCAGAAATCCTTCGAGCAATACGTTGCTAAGGTTAGCAACACATGTGATGACCTTTGGTTGGAGATTATCACGGCTTCGAAGATTTCCAGAAGAACCATGGGCCCCGAAAGGCGAATGGGCAGTCCGCAAAAGTGAGGAGCAGTAGCGAAACATCCAACCAGTGCTGTTGACACCAGTCCTTGGAGGTACATAAGCAAAAATGGAATAGGTTGAAGTTTGGCAGCACGAAAGCCAAGCAAAAAACTTTCCCAGCAGCGCTCAGAACAGCTCAACTTGGCAGAGGCAGCGTCAAAGTAGGCATACCCCTAGATGCAGCCAGTAGCGGAAATTAAAATTTTTTACATGTACAAAGGTAAACAAAATTGTAAAAGCACAATGTACTGTACAACTTCATGAGATCCGGGCCAGACCAACAATGAAAGAAGCACAAGGAATCTGCTAAGTTCCTAGGCACACAAGCGGAGAAGATGTGTATTCCACTTAATGACCAACAGCATAAGTTGTAAAGACGTAACTTCCAAAGGGCCTGTTGAGCACTCTCTGGGTAGATGCCCAACTCTATGTAACTTGGTTCTGAGACAAATAAAAGCTGATGGTTAGTTAAGTTAAGGGGTCTCGCAAGGGACGTGTGTATAAGTAATCTATAATATGTATCTACCAAAAGTACATTCTGAATTTTGATATAAAAACGCTAAAGATCCCTATCTTTTTCCTTTTAATTGCTGCAGATTTTTTTACAGCTGAATTTTTCTACGTCTCATACGCAGTTATCAGGATCGTGAAAAGAAGAAATTAGCGCACTAAAATTTCTTAGCTAATATTGAATTTATAATAACGATATGCAATTTTTCATGTCTGATACTATTGATACCATAAACATGAAGAAGTATTTTTCCTTTAGCAAGTCGCCGATGCCTACGAGACAATAATTCTAGCATAGTAGCTGATCTTTCCTGTATCGGCGCGATCCATCTGCCGCAAAGAAGAAGCATCATTAAAAATATGACCACTTTTCATGTTGCAACTACTCAATATCGTTATCGTATGTAAAAAAATATTTACGACAGCTACTCAGTTACTGCGAGCGATAAACATACCGATTAATAGCTGCATGATTTTGAGCGTGAAAATGAAATTACTGACATTCAACAAAATATTAAGGTAAATTAGTTAAGGTTCGGGTATGACCAGACGTTATATACCTAGCTGTAGACTCATGCAAAAAATATATAACATAGGTGTACTAATATATACCGAACTTACTTATATGTGAACAAGTCTCTTCTAGACAAATTACCAAATTAAATTGCAGACCAGAAAGCAATGTTGTTGTTGTGTTAACAGTGCTTCGACAAAAGAGCAAGCTTATAACATAAAGTCTTTAATTGTCGTTGTAATGTAATAACTCAGCACAGAAAGTTCCGATTTGAAAATGTGTTTTTTAATTTTAAACCTTAGCTGAGGTGAGATGGTTAATTTCGATATAATAGTCGTGTTTTTAAGCGGTTTTATTTACTTTGACTCTTTAGCCGTTGTGAACGAATTTTGTAATTAAAATTTAAGTAACTCCCCGATAAGCTACAAGCTTGAAACTTGGAATATAGTTCCGAACCCGATGACAATGCAATATGAAGGAAAAAAAATATACTTATGACCATCAATAGAAATTCGACGCGTCCTACGCTTTTATTTAATTGTATGATCAATGCCCTAGATTGATGAGGAGCGCGATGACTAGTACTTAGAACCTACCTAATTATTTTCAGCTTTTAGTATTATTATTACTTAATGTAAATATTGTTTTCAATAAAACCGTTTAATTTAAGTTTTTTTTTAAATTATTTTATATATATACGAGAAGACCCGGCAGACGTCGTGCTGCCCTAAATTTGGTCTCTCTGCATAAATTTTAATAAGCTTTTTCCTTCTAACTCTGCCCTCCCCCTCTTCACTTTTTCTTAATCCTTATATTCACTCCTCCCTCCGTCTTCTTCGCTTCATTTATCTCTATCTTCATCTCACTCTATATCTTTCTCAGTCTCCTTCCCTCTTTTCTCTTCTCTCAAGTTCTCATTCTTCTTGATCCCTTATTGCCAGTCCCAGGGGGTGGTATGTATTTTGTTCCAGTCCCAGTCCCACTCCGAGTCTCAGTCCTACTCCTAATCCCAGTCCGAGTCAGTCTCTGGTCTACTTCCCGGAAAAAGGATCGTAAATACCAATATAGGCATATTTATATACCAAATTTCAGGCAAATCGAATAGGATGTTTGTAAATAGGTATGTGGGTATTATTAATTTATGTCTTTATTTCGGCTTCGCATGCATATTTATCAGTTTTGCCAGGTCGATGCGACTACATCGAATATCACAATGAAAATTACTTTAAAGCTTTCAGCAACAGCTTTCATTTGATATCCATATTACACACACGTTCTAGGGGTTTCCGGGTCTACGTTTTGGCATATATCTCTAGACCCTAGTCACCCAGCGGTATAAAAATTGCTCTATACTAAAGCACTCATCAACAGTTTCAATTTGATACGCATAATGTAAAAACACATCCTAGTGTTACCCTGATCCGCGTTTTGGCCTCTATCTCGAGACTCTAGTCACAAATAGGTATCAAAATTACCCTGTACTAAAGCACTCATCAACAGCTTTCGATTGATATCCATATTGTATAAACACTGTCTAGGGGTACACGGGCCCATGTTTTAGCCTATATCTCGAGATCCTAGTCACACAGGTGTATGAAAATGACCCTCTACTAAAGCACTCATCAACAGCTTTCATTTGTTATCCATATTCTATAAACACATTCTAGGTGTACCCGGGTCCACGTTTTCGCCTATATATCGAGACCCAAATCACCCAGGTGTATGAAAATGACCCTCTACTAAAGCACTCATCAACAGCTTTCATTTGTTATCCATATTCATAAGCAGTTTCCATTTGATACACATATTGTACAAGCACATCCCAGGATTACCCAGGTCCACGTTTTGACCTCAATACCCTAGCCAGAACGGGATAAAAAGTATTCTATGTCCGTCTCCTGGTTCTAAGCTACCTCTCCACCAATTTTCACCCAAATCGGTTCATCCGTTCTTGAGTTATAAGTAGTGTAATTAACACCACTTTCTTTTATATATATATACATCACATTATAAACTTCAAAACTAACAGTTTTTCTCCATTATTTAATGGATGTTATTATACATATAAACCTTCCTCTTCAATCACTGAAAAAAAAATAAATAAATGTAAGGCGCGATAACCTCCGAAGAGTATTTAGGCCGAGCTTCTCTTCCAATTTGCGTCGTGCTCCTCTTGATACAAAATGGCCGGACGGGACCTACATGTTTTATGCCGACTCCGAACGGCATCTGCAAGGCAGGTGAACTTTCACTGAGAGCTTTTCATGGCAGAAATACACTCGGAGCGCTTGCCAAACACTGCCGAGGGGCGACACCGCTTAGAAAAATTTTCTTCTAATTGAAAAACATTATTTCTAAAATTTTGATGTTGCTTTGCCCGGGGTGTGAACCCAGGTCATACGGTGTGTTAGGCAGAGCACGCTACCATCACACCACGGTGGCCGCCCTTCAATCACTCTGTCTATTAAAAAAAACGCATCAAAATCCGCTGCGTAGTATTAAAGGTTTAATCATTCAAAAGGACATAAGGGCAGAAAAAGCGACCTTGTTTTATACTATGTAGTGATGTACATATTATAGAGTTATCCTGGCCCACATTTTGTTCGATACCTCGCAAACTAAGTTGGATATTGAAATGAATTCAACTCTACATTAAAACTCTCGTCGATACCTATCGTTTGATACCCATATCGCATGACCACATTTTAGGGTTACCCTGGTCCACATTTTGGTCGATATCTCAAAAACGATTCTAAATATTTGTTTTTTTAGCCTATAACTATGTCGAGCCACCACCAAATCTATGCTCAAAATTTCATCTCAATCGGTTCAGCCGTTCTCTAGCTTCGCGGTCCAGAAAAAAACGGCTTTCAAAATATAATTAGTATAGATATAGATGTATATATACAACTGCGCTTGCGAGTAATGCGCGGTTTTTCAGTGTGAGTTTAAACTACAGTTAAAGTTAACTAAAGTTTAACCCTGCCGCTTCGCTGAGATGAGCAGCAAATATGTATGTTATCGTTAGTCAACTTTAAGGTTAGGCAACTTTAACTGTAGTGTAAACTCGAACTATAAAACCGGGCATAAAAAACGCTTATCATCAGGTAGATAATGTGAAAAAAGGCAGCTAATATGAGGGAAACTATAATAGAAGAGGAGCAATTTGCCAAGGTCCTCATAGAAGGACGACGTAGGATGACCTTGAAGGTTCAATGTGGTAATATCAAATCATTATTAAGATGGTGGGAGTAGTTCTTTAGGGTGCTCCCGAGAACCTTTCGGGGAGTAACGCAACAATGAGAAGAAGAGGGAGGGTAATAAAAGATAAAAATGTCTTAAAAGTCATGCAGATAAACCAAAGTGATGTGAGAACAACGTCTGCCGGGTCTTCTAAATTGAATAATATTATATTATATTAATCATAAATAGAAGTTGTTTAAATCTATAAATATTATGCTTAGACAGAATGCGTCAATATTGTTAGTCACTTGCCCTGTCATTACACTCAGAGAAAAAATCGTTCTAAAACGAACGAAACAAGTTCAAAATTAAGAACATTCGTTGACAAAAGTCTGTTAAGTACGTTTTTTCTTAAGTCGTGACCGATGGGCTTGTTTTAAGAACAGTTTTTCCAAGCACACCGTTCGTATTTTATGACCAGTTTGGCATTGATGTGTGAACCTTCTGTGCTCATTTCAAGCACTATTTGTGCTTAAAATAAGATTTTTGGTTCTCACGCTTCGAGAACGATTTGGGTTCGATTTAACATTTTTCGTTCTCAATTCAAGAACGGTTTGGGCTTGATAATTGTTGGGAGGGGAAAGTATTTTTTTCAATAGTTACACATTTATTTTTTATTAATAATAATTTTTTTGTCATAAATAAAAAATATTTATAAAAAAAATTTTATTATAGTCCAAAAATTTAAGAAAAAATGCACAATATGCATTTTTTCTTATGTTTCTCTTATTAAGAAATTATTCTAATTTGAAAATGTAATCTGCATATATACTTAAAACATTTCATAACAATTTTGAGAATTATCTGTGCATAAGTGAATGGAAAAATAATTGAACGAAAAATAAAAGTTAAAAAATTGATTTAAAAAATTTTATAGTTTGACGGTGATCGAACTCGCACCACGCGATCGCAACCACAACATTATAACCGCTGGGCCACTACGACTGCTTAATATCTTGCGCCAAATGTTGTATTTAACATTGTAGTACACACGAATTTTACCGTTTCTTTTTACTTGAACTTAATTTAAGAACATTGTTCTTAATTTAAGAACATTGTTCTCATTAATAGAAAATTTGTTCACATTTTAAGGCCAGCCGTTCTCTTTTCAAGAAAATGGTTGTCAGTTCAAGAACAAGGTAGTTGTTTTGAGAACAGGTCGGTCGTGTTTCAAGAACAAAAAAGTAAGAACATGAAAATCTTGAATTGAGTTCGGTGGTGCTGGATTTTAGAACGGTGTTTTTCTCTGAGTGTACTCGTTCTTTCGTCGGAGCATAAGTGCATACAGCACGGATTAAAGTGTGCATTCTCTAGCGCCTTAAGCGATACTTAACTACTATGTGAATATTTTCCATTCTTTCCTGGAATATCTCACCCCTAGATTACTTTTATATCTGGATAGAGCATTCGATTTTCACACAAAAAATATTCCATAAGAATGTCTTTGCCCTGCCAGTAAACCGTTTTTGTGTTATCAAGAGATTCCTGTGGTGAGCCGTGAATCAGTATTTTAGGAAAATGGTCTACTCCTTTTTCGGCTCGATGGCTACTATCGCGCCATATCGAACGAACCCTCCTTCATAGTCAGGCGGAGTGCGTTCCAAGCCAGCTTATTGTCTTGTAGGTTCATATGTAAAACTAAAAGCATCACTGAACTATTTTCCTTTACCTTTGCAGTGATCTCCCATCATCTTCTTGTTCAGATAATTTCAAGTTCTTACTTACTACGTCCAGAGTACATACCCCAGGGCTACCCTTTTTTCCAGGGGTTTAATGGCGATCTAAAATCGTGCGTTTGTGCCTTGGTTTTCTAGGTACAGAAAAAGTTGCTGCAATTAATTTAGCCATAACACATGCTACTATATCAATTTAAAACACATACATTTGCATATTTGAATGGAAATTGGTTTAGTTACCTAGGCTTTGTGAGTGAACTTCTCCGATCATCACAAATTGACGACCCAAACAAAAAAAAATGTTGACACATTCTGGGACTGCTTACCCACGTCACGTTCTTGGCGTATAAACCACTTTTTTGGAACCTCTCTCTACTCTTGGCATTCCATCATAATTTCCATCTACCTCGTGCGTTGCAGCTTACAAGATACATGGATTTTCGCCATTGCAAGTTGTGGCCGGTCCCTTTAGTATGATTTCTTCTACTCTGTCTCACGGCTCTAAGACTGAAGCGCAACTACTCCTCCTTTAGTGCAGAATTGTCGTTTTCATCCAATCGCTGACCGAAATATTTCTGTCATAGGAAGCACCATTGTTGTTGTTTTAACGACAAAGCAAATGCCGGAGGGTTTATTTATGTTGTTGTTTTTGTAGCGATAAGGACAATCCCCGAGGGTTTTGGGGAATGTTATCGGTATTGAAGGTCCTTTGTCGGATATAAACCCAGCACACTCTGGTAACTAATGCCATTAAAGTACTGCTCGACCATCTAAGGAACGATTATTACCACGTTGGGTTAGCCTTTATCGTCTGCATCGCTTGTAGTGCTTTCATCTTTCCTTTCCCATAACCCTGTTCTTCCAAAGTAGTAGGAACACTGGAAGAGAATAGCTTAAACTGCAACCGTGTTAACTTTTATATTGACAGTCAAGCAGCAATTAAGGCAATGATTTCTCATAGCATAGTATCTAAATGCATGTTAGAGGGTAAGCAGTCTCTGGAGAGAATCGTGACAAGGAGAAGCATACGTCTATATTGGTTCCAGGGCATATGGGAATAGATGGGAATGCTCCGTAGACGTCCTAATTAGACTGGGCGAGATTAAGAGAAGGCCAGAGGTACACATGATCGACCAAGCGGGAATGGCGTGGGTTCAAGCGCGGGCTGTAAAGTGTCGAAGCTTATGGGTAGGTCTTGCAACCTTAGACTAACAAAGTTGCTTCTATCATTAAAAGGAGAGGACTGTAGACTCATGACAGGTATTCTGACTGGACACTGCCTTCTGGCGTCACGTGCCTTTAAATTAGGCTTGGTCACTGATAGCAGATGTTGGAAGTGCGGGTTGGAGGAGGAAACGATCGAGCACGTTTTGTGCTCATGCCCTGTGCTTGCAAGGCTAAGACTCCAGCTATTAGGAGTGATACAGCTGCAAGATCTAGAAGCAGAAAGTGGCTTAAGTCCTAGAAAGCTTCTAGTATTTGCCAAGAGGATGGTGATATTTTATAACATAGGTCCTGGTTCTTGATAGGGTTTTTCAGTTTGGTCGTTAAATAAACTTCTGGTAACACTACTGACTCATTCAGTCTATGTGAGGTCCTCATGGACCGGCAGGTTCAACCTAACCTAACCTAAGTTATGCTATAGGCACGACACACATATGTAGTTCCGTGGGCCTTCATATGAAGCGAAACAGCCGAGGCGCAAAGCCCTACATTACATTTAGCGCAGCTAGGTATAAAAATTTAAGAAAATCTTTTATGGTTACACTTAAGATGTTAACAATTAGCGGCATGCCAGCGCGTGCAACACTGCTGCATATAATTGCATATTTGTAATTTTATATCCACCAAAACAGGAGTGCATTGCGCATGCTGTTGTTATTGTTCCGCATATATTGCACAACAACATGCCACACAGCAGTAAATCGCAGACAACACTTGTACGAGTACCTTTCCTTTTTAGGGTTGCATTTTTTTATTAGCGCTACACTTGTTTACTGTCTTGCTTGCTGTATGAGTACTTTTTTGTTGTGCTAGGCAGTATCCAACAACAGTAATTGCCATGCCACCAACGCGCTGCCTGTGCTACAAAGCCAATGCGAATTCTGTGGCTACAAAGAAAAGATCTGATGGTAGATGCCATGAAATAAAAACTCAATTAAATTGTGATATCGTTGGCTGCTCAAACAGGCAATGTAACAGTTGACCATATGACCGTGAGATGCGATGCTGCCATTGCAAAAACAAAGCTGCTTGAGCATATCGGGAGTGCGACAATTGTAGCGGCTGCTGAATGAAATCACTGCAATAAAAGCTCTTTACCACTTCGCACAATCTAACACATACATACACACACATTTATTTAATGCACACAGTCGCTCCAAAAAGAAAGTTAACAAAATTTAAAAAATATATTTTCCAATTTAAATTTACTTTTAGTATGTTATCATATAAACTCTTGCAATAAGCTTTTCTAAACCACTGAGTTTATCTTTGCGGACAAGTGACTATACAACAAAGATGATGAGTTTAAATATGTTTAACGATGATAAGATTAAAGGGAGTTCCGTCGCAAGCAGGGAAAAAAGGAAGAGCTCCAAGCGATGATTTGGGCCTGTTTAGGGAGGTTAATATATAGTCAGTTAGCTCAGTTGAGAGCAAAAAATTAGGTGTAAGGAAGAAAGGAAGCTCACGCTCCCAGGCAGCACCAAGATTTGTTCAGCGCTGTGGGCCTTGGTAGACTTAACAGACGGCGAGAACAGACGTTTTGCATGAAACCTGGCGGCAGTGGAAGTAGGTTGAAGGCAGTTCGACACCAAATACGTTGCTGGGAGCGCTCCACGAACCTGAAACCCGATGGAAGTAATATCGATCTGCTGAAGGCTACAAGGCAGAGTGATAAAGTTGTTGTTGTTATAGTCGGTAAAGTAGGGTAAGAGCGATAATGTGACTCGCAATAGAGCGAACCATCCTCCTCGAAGCTGGTTGGAAAGCTAAAGGGAGGTTACGGGAAGACTCCAGCAAAATCCGAAATTATAAAACATACCAACAACTGGTGGGCCTACAGCGTGAATATTCTAAGCCTCTTAACCCGCTAAATAAGAGCAAAGTAGCTAGCGAACAACCTCTAAGGCTCAATTGGTTAATAAACTAATAAAGAGAGGTAACGAAGAGACTCCAGCTTACTCCGAGATTCTAAACGATGCTATCCCCAGAAATCCACTTGTCTCCGAAAAGGGTGACGACGCAGCACACTAGGGGAAGACATCTAACAAAAGGTAGTTTCTTGATCACAATGATGCGAAACGATCCAAATACACCTCTATCACTCTTCGATTTAGCGATAGAATGGTAGAAGTTGGTAAAGTGTAACAAAAACTCAACCTTAAATCAGCTAAAGGAAGTGGTCCCATCCCTTCAAAGGCAAGTTACAACCATGTTATTTGAGAAGATGGACAAGCGCTGATCCCCACGGTAGGGTTCTCATGTGCGGTGAAGTCGGAGGCTGCGCTGAACCGTTTGTGGCGACCCGAACATACCGACATGATATTGAAAGGCTTTTAAATATGTCCACCTCTAAAGAGGCTCAAGACTCAGCATTACATCCTTCAAACTAACAAGAAGTCGGAGCAAATAATTTCCTGGAGTCTTGGAAGATATCTTGGAGAATGGACATTGAGTATACCTCAAAGCGAGAAGTTCTTAGAACAATGATATTACGCCACATGTATGGGAGAACGAAAGAGGCTTCGAGAACTTGAAACAAATTGCACAAAGTGTAGACGTAGGCGCAGTGGAAGGGATTAGTTCAGGTTGTGTGAAAGTGGCCGATCAATAAAGACCTCACATAGACTTAATGTGGATATAGCCACATAGCTGCCACAACGTCCAATTATTATGACGTTACTAGAACTTGTTTCACGACCAAATGGAAAACCAACAATACAAGGTTTTTATATTATAGAATAACTCGTTCTCTTGGCCAATGCTAGATGTTTTCTAGAACCTAGCTTGATTTCTGCCTCGCTATCGGCCTTTTCGTTAGCTTCTACCTCTTTATATCCGCGAAACCAGTATAGATGTATGACCCGACTTGAGCGAAGTCTTTTCAATGCTTGTTTACATTCCAGGATACTTTTTGATGAAGAAAGGTGTGTGCTTATTGCCTTAATGACTATCAAAGTATATATAATAACGCGACTGCAGCTTTTTTGATGCTTTCTTAAAGGCTACAATCTCCGTCTGAGAGACAATACATTGATCTTATTTACATTTTTCTTGATCGACACAGTAAACAGCAATGCGATCGCTCCGGTAAATTTGGAATCTTCTGTATACAAGTGAATAGTATGTTCTGCCACTTCCATACCCTTGCATCAATCCTCCGACTCTATTGTGGTTCAATGGTCAATGGTAATCTGCTGGATTTCTACCAATATGAATTATGTACTTCACAATTTTCGTAAATACCCACCCAGCAAACACAGTTTCTAACGTTATAGAAATATTGTAATTTTACATTAGAATTCTAATGTAGTTCTCTAATTCATTTCGAATCGAAAACTAGGTTAGAGAACTAGGTTAGAATTCGACTGTGAAACGATTCGAATAACACTAGAAATGCGATGTTATGATTATTGTCACAGTTATCGATTATTTGCACGACATGATCACTCATTCTTAGTATCATACAAACAAAATGAAAATAGTGGAAATATTAAAAGTTACGAAATAAGTTTTTTTATTTATAATAATAAATACTAGTAAGTGAAAATGAATCAAAAAAGGTTAAAAAAGGAAAGAGAGCAGATTATTGAAGGGCTACTTGAATTGCATGAAGAAAACGCTTCCTCATCCGTACCTCAAACCACCGCTGAGCTCAATCTTTAAGTACGTTTTTAATTTATTATAATAGAAAAAGCCTTTGAAATATGTTCAATCTTAATACATAAGATTATAACCAAATAAACGTATTTGATATAACGAAACAATGAAAATTTCGCTGATTTTAAATAATTGAATTTAATTGCGCATCACTTGAAAATTCTCATTAGAAACTCATTAGAATTTGACGTTAGAATTCGATTAGAATTCTAACCCTTTTCTCGATATCGAGAACGAAGTCCCCTTTTTGTCGAGAATGCTATAATTCGCGACAGTTTCGCAAATCGTCCTCTAACCTTCTACCTTAGAGAAATACATTAGAATTCGATTCGTCTTCTAATCGTTTTCTAACTTAAATGTTTGTTGGGCAATAAGAGGGCGATAGACCCCAAAAGCATTCTGGTATATTCTTATATGCATACGATGCCAAGGAGGCTTTCTTCGCCCTTGCTTTCGCTTTCCCATACAATTTAACACGTATATTCTTTGTGCTGTCCTTTTCTTGTAGGGCACCCTTCCCAGTTTCGGCTTAGTCCAATTCTGGACTGGAAATCGCGTACCCGCTTTTGTTGGCCACAGTGGTGCCCTTACACAGCAGTCATGGGGTGTATGCGGACCGACGATCTAATAAACTTCATTGAATACATACATACATACATACATACATACATATATACATACATACATACATACATACTTGTTGGGCTACACAATTCCATATCTAGACAGACCAATCAACCAGCTATTAGTTGAGCAATGGAGGCGCTTTGCTGCCGCTGGTATTTTTAACCAATTGAGCATAGGCGCAGAAATAACCCAAGGAGTATTTCGTATAAAGCTTACGGCAAAGCTTGCCATGAACACACATCACTGTAAAAACATAATGAGCTGGATGTTGTTTTAATTTGGAAAATCGAAATTTTCACACATGCGTGTGCCACCTTCTTGTATCCGTCCAGTCTTCTGTTGCTTTGGCTACAGGTGGCAATTTTGTAGTTGCACCGCACAACTGATATAAGAACAAATGTCTTGCTTTAAAGATGATGCATGTTCAGCTTATTATTTTCCAACTTAGTTGCTAATGTTGCACGGTTATTGTTATTATTTGAATTTGTGCACTTTAACATTGCTTTCAACATGGCTGCAAGTAAATTTACTTATAGTAGCCTCAGCTTATTTATCGAAGTAAATTATGGGGCGTAGTCAGCAGCTGCCACAAGATGTATGAAACAAAAAGAAAACTAACAAACAAAAGGTTTGTTAAATATTGTGAGTGGCACAGGCGAGGATGTGCAACTTGCCACCTTGTGTTTTATACAAACAAATGGCAGCGGTTGTTAGAGGAAAATGTACATTCATTATTATCAAGTCAATGTATGAGGTCAACGTTCTGTTCGAGTGTTTAGATGCGACCGGTTTGACACAAGCAATAAGCTTAACGAGCACTAAACCACTGATTAAATCATTCAGTGGGGTATTGAGCCATTTTCCACATATTAGAGCACTTATGTCTGCGGCTGTTAGTTAATTCAATCGCGAAAACATCGAGACTAGTTTTGAGATGTAGCAAGATCTAAGGACTATTTTAATTTTAGGAAGGAAAATTAGTGCATTAATGTATTTGCGTCAATAACGGGCTCTCGTAGTCCCCACGATCCGAATTGTGGTTGCTCCGAGGGAATACATCCCAAAGATAGGGAGGCAACTAAAGAAAAAAGATTAAACTCTTGAAATAACATATTAATATTGAGCTCAGTGGGCATTAATTAAGGTATACGAAAATAACAATTTGGATATACATATTTGGTAATGGCTGGCGAGTCAGATATTTCGAAAATCTTAGTACATCATTCATGTGATGATGCAGGTTTGGTTGACATCCTCCCATTTTAACGGTATTCTGGCTCTGAATGCAGCCTTCATGAAGGAATTCGTCGACCTTAACGTCTGCAAGATTCTATCTTAAAGAGCCTTTTAAGAAGGAAATTAATTAAAGAAATAACTCGGCGGCCGGTTTCTGTTTTTGTCACCAGAGTCCCGCAATCCCGTTATTGGCACATATATATACACATCACAAATGTCTCCAGCCTGCATACTTCTTGTTGCACATTCCGCTTTCATACGTTGCAAGCAATCAATGTAATTTTCTGCTATTCCACAGCGCTAATCATATTTAATCATTATGACGCCACGCTTACTGTCAAAGTTGGCGAAATGAAGGCAGCCACTTTCATCGGCGATGTTTGTGGATATGTCTGCTCACTAATAATGTTGTTGCAAACCTTGGGCTATGGTCTTCATGATATTGGTTGTCTTAAGTGGCCCAACTGTCGGTATCCCTAAGGCCTTGAAAACTATTTACTCACTTTTAGCAATTATCCAAATACCTTGAGAGGTATTACATCATTTTGCAATCATTCTGAAGCTGCCAATTGTTTATAATGTACAAATTTAATAGAAACAAGTAAGGAAGGCTAAGTTCGGGTGTAACCGAACATTATATCCTCAGTTGAGAGCTGTGGAGACAAAGTAAGGGAAATCACCATGTTGTAAAAGGAACCTAGGGCAACCCTGGAATATGTTTGTATGACATGTGTATCAAATGGAAGGTATTAAAGAGTATTTTAAGAGGAAGTGGGCCATAGATCTATAGATGGACGCCATTTAGGGATATCGCCATAAAGGTGGATCAGGGTTGACTCTAGAATGCGTTTGTACGATATGGGTATCAAATTAAAGGTATTAATGAGGGTTTTAAAAGGGAGTGGTGGTTGTTGTGCAGTGGGCCTAAGTTCTATAGGTGGACGTCTTTTCGAGATATCGCCATAAAGGTGGACCAGGGGTGACTCTAGAATTTATTTTGTACGATATGGGTATCAAATAAAAGGTATTAATGAGTATTTTAAAAGAGCGTGGGCCTAAGTTCTATAGATGGACGCCTTTTCGAGATATCGCCATAAAGATGGTCCAGGAGTGACTCTAGAATTTGTTTGTACGATATGAGTATCAAATGAAAGGTGTTAATGAGTATTTTAAGAGGGCGTGGGCCTTAGTTCTATATGTGGACGCCTTTTCGAGATATCGCCATAAACGTGGACCAGGGGTGACTCTAGAATTTGTTTGTACTATATGGGTATCAAATGATAGGTGTTAATGAGTATTTTAAAAGGGAGTGGGCCTTAGTTCTATAGGTGGACGCCTTTTCGGAATATGGTTATAAAAGTGGACCTGGGTTGACTCTAGAATGCGTTTGTACAATATGGGTGTCAAACGAAAAGTGTAATAAGTGTTTTAAAAGCGAGTGGGCCTTTGTTCTATGGGTGGACGCCTTTTCGGGATATCGCCATAAACGTGGACCAGGGGTGACTCTAGAATGCGTTTGTACAATATGGGTATCAAATGAAAGGTGTTAATGAGTATTTTAAAAGGGTGTGGGCCTTAGTTCTCTAGGTTGACGCCTTTTCGAGATATCGTCATAAAGGTGGACCAGGGGTGACTCTAGAATTTGTTTGTACGATATGGGTATCAAATGAAAGGTGTTAATGAGTATTTTAAAAGGCAGTGGGTACGATATGGATATCAAATGAAAGGTGTTAATGAGTATTTTAAAAGGGTGTGGGCCTTAGTTCTATAGGTGGACGCCTTTTCGAGATATCACCATAAAGGTGGACCAGGGGTGACTCTACAATTTGTTTGTACGATATGGGTATCAAATGAAAGGTGTTAATGAGTATTTTAAAAGGGCGTGGGCCTTAGTTCTATAGGTGGATGCCTTTTCGAGATATCGACATAAAGGTGGACCACGGGTGACTCTAGAATTTGTTTATACGATATGGGTATCAAATGAAAGGTGTTAATGAATATTTTAAAAGGGAGTGGGCCTTAGTTCTATAGGTGGATGCCTTTTCGAGATATCGCCATAAAGGTGGGCCAGGGGTGACTCTACAATTTGTTTGTACGATATGGGTATCAAATGAAAGGTGTTAATGAGTATTTTAAAAAGGCGTGGGCCATAGTTCTATAGGTGGATCCCATTTAGGGATATCGCCATAAAGGTGGACCAGGGCTGACACTAGAATTTTTTGTACGATATGGGTATCAAATTAAAAGTTAATGAGGGGTTTAAAAGGGAGTGGTGGTAGTTGTATATGTGCAGGCGTTTTCGAGATATCTACCAAAATGTGGACCAGGGTGATCCAGAACATCATCTGTCGGGTACCGCTAATTTATTTATATATGTAATACCACGCACAGTATTCCTTCCAAGATTCCAAGGGCTTTTGATTTCGCCCTGCAAAACTTTTTCGTTTTCTTCTACTTAATATGGTAGGTGTCACACCCATTTTTCCAAGTTTTTTTCTAAAGTTATATTTTGCGTCAATAGACCAATACAATTACCATGTTTCATCCATTTTTTCGTATTTGGTATATAATTATGGCATTTTTTTCATTTTTCGTAATTTTCGATATCGAAAAAGTGGGCGTGGTCATAGTCGGATTTCGTCAATTTTTTATACCAATACAAAGTGAGTTCAGATAAGTACGTGAACTGAGTTTAGTAAAGATATATCGATCTTTGCTCCAGTTATCGTGTTAAAGGCCGAGCGGAAGGACAGACGGTCGACTGTGTATAAAAACTGGGCGTGGCTTCAACCGATTTGGCCCTTTTTCACAGAAAACAGTTACCGTCCTAGAAGCTAAACCTCTACCAAATTTCACAAGGATTGGCTAATTTTTGTTCGACTTATGGCATTACAAGCATCCTAGACAAATTAAATGAAAAAGGGCGGAGCCACGCCCATTTTGAAATTTTCTTTTATTTTTGTATTTTGTTGCACCATATCATTACTGGAGTTGAATGTTGGCATAATTTACTTATATGCTGTAAAGATATTAACTTTTCTTTTAAAATTTGAATTAAAAAAATTTTTTTTTAAAAAGTGGGCGTGGTCGTTCTCCAATTTTGCTAATTTTTATTGAGCAGACATAAAGTAATAAGAGTAACGTTCCTGCCAGATTTCATCATGATATCTTCAACGACTGCCAAATTACAGCTTGCAAAACTCCTAAATTACCTTCATTTAAAAGTGGGCGGTGCCACGCCCATTGTCCAATATTTTACTAGTTTTCTATCCTGCGTCGTAAGCTCAACTCACCTACCAAGTTTCATTGCTTAATGCGTATTTGGTAATGAATTATCGCACTTTTTAGATCTTTCGAAATTTTCGATATCGAAAAAGTGGACGTAGTTATTGTCCGATATCGTTCATTTTAAATAGCGAGATGAGTGAGATGAGTGCCCAGGAACCTACATACCAAATTTCATCAAAATACCTCAAAATTTACTCAAGTTATTGTGTTAATGGACGGACGGAACGACGGACATGGCTTAATCAAATTTGTTTTCGATACTGATGATTTTGCTATATGGAAGTCTATATCTATCTCGATTCCTTTATACTTGTACAACCAACCGTTATGCAATCAAGGTTAATATACTCTGTGAGCTCTGCTCAACTGAGTATAAATATCATGCATTTATATGTATATGCACTTTAGTGTGTGCCTGATTTGGAGGTAAAGTAGGTTTTACTTTGACAAGCTCTCCTATAAAAAGGTCCAAACCCTTAATCAGCTTGCTTCTATTATCATGAAGCTTCTACACTTATTTCCGTCCAATTATACGAACCTGTGCCCTAGTAACCTGAGGTACTATTAAATTGAAGCAGGTATGTGGGTCAGAAAAAATGTCCTTTTTAATTACCTAGCCGAACATCGCTATTGCTCCTTAGCAACGTAACATCCAACACCTAAAACCATCCGTTGAAAATTTAGGGATGAGGGTGCTTCCCTATGTGTGTCCCTTTGGAGTTCAAAGTACTCAACCGATTTTGATAAAATTCTTCCAGTGGCTCCACGTGGTCACCAGTTATTTCTCTCGTTACATAAGGTGCCACGCCCCCTATAAGGATGAGTTCCTATTTGCTATATGATAGTAATTATTTGAAGCATTTGAATGTGAAAAATTATGTGGTAGTGTAGGTATGCGTAGGTGCAAGTGTGGGAATCGGGAATAGAATGGAATTGGGAGTGCTAAATTGGGCAAGTGGGATTGAGAGTTTGCGCGTACGAGAGAGATGTAGAATGAGAAGGAAACGAATGTAAAGCGCATAAGGTAAGAGCAGGACTAAGAAAATGGAATAGAATAAATGTAGCCGAGGATGGTGCCAATAGTGAAAGGGGAAGAGAGACCACTCACAGGTAGGCAAAGCAATAGTGAATAGTACAATCGAATCGATAGTTAATAATAATATCTAAGTGACTATGCTTTAATTAATCAATGTGCTCCTCGCGGCTGTGAACTTGGATATAATTTGACTGCGACCTGCTATCGTACTCAGCTCGAAGGGTTTGTTAAATGTCTCGGCAGCTAGTACAATAAGAATACCTTAGCCCTCTTAGCCGATGTCTAGGGCCAGCACGTATTTCACCAAAAGATTCTTAGCTTCTAGTTTTCGCATTTGGCTTCCCTGCAACCACATCGTCCTACGCTAAGTGGGAGGAGGGGAGATTTCTTCCATAACAAAGCCGATGACCACCTGAAACAGCCTAGCCTGTATATCACCGGCTTTTTGAAGATTGAGTTGCCGCTGTTTGGAAATGATGGTTTTAAGAAAGATTGAAAAAAAAAAAACAAGTAAGGAAGCTTAAGTTCGGGTGTAACCGAACATTACATACTCAGTTGAGAGCTATCGTGACAACATAAGGGAAAATAACCATGTAGGAAAATGAACCGAGGGAAACCCTGGAATGTGTTTGTATGACATGTGTATCAAATGAAAGGCATTAATGAGTATTTTATGAGGGAGTGGCCCATAGTTCTATAGGTGGACGCCATTTAGGGATATAGCCATAAAGGTGGATCAGGGTTGACTCTAGAATGCGTTTGTACGATATGGGTATCAAACGAAAGGAGTTAATGAGTATTTTAAAAGGGAGTGGGCCTTAGTTCTACAGGTGGACGCCTTTTCGAGATATCGCCATAAAGGTGGACCAGGGGTGACTCTAGAATAAGTTTGTACGATATGGGTATCAAATCAAAGGTATTAATGAGGGTTTTAAAAGGGAGTGGTGGTTATTGTGGAGTGGGCCTTAGTTCTATAGGTGGACGCCGTTTCGAAATATCGCCATAAAGGTGGACCAGGGGTGATTCTAGAATGTGTTTATACGATATGGGTATCAAAAGAAAGGTGTTAATGAGTATTTTAAAAGGGAGTAATCCTTAGTTCCATAGGTGGACGCCGTTTCGAGATATCGCCATAAAGGTGGGCCAGGGGTGACTCTAGAATTCGTTTGTACAATATGGGTATCAAACGAAAGGAGTTAATGACTATTTTAAAAGGGAGTGGGCCTTAGTTCTATAGGTGGACGCCTTTTCGAGATATCGCCATAAAGGTGGACCAGGGGTGACTCTAGAATGCGTTTGTACGATATGGGTATCAAAAGAAAGGTGTTAATGAGTATTTTAAAAGGGAGTAATCCTTAGTTCCATAGGTGGACGCCGTTTCGAGATATCGCCATAAAGGTGGGCCAGGGGTGACTCTAGAATTCGTTTGTACAATATGGGTATCAAACGAAAGGAGTTAATGACTATTTTAAAAGGGAGTGGGCCTTAGTTCTATTGGTGGACGCCTTTTCGAGATATCGCCATAAAAGTGGACCAGGGGTGACTCTAGAATGAGTTTGTACGATATGGGTATCAAATTAAAGGTATTAATGAGGGTTTTAAAAGGGAGTGGTGGTTATTGTGGAGTGGGCCTTAGTTCTATAGGTGGACGCCGTTTCGAAATATCGCCATAAAGGTGGACCAGGGGTGACTCTAGAATGTGTTTGTACGATATGGGTATCAAAAGAAAGGTGTTAATGAGTATTTTAAAAGGGAGTAATCCTTAGTTCCATAGGTGGACGCCGTTTGGAGATATCGCCATAAAGGTGGGCCAGGGGTGACTCTAGAATTCGTTTGTGCAATATGGGTATCAAACGAAAGGAGTTAATGAGTATTTTAAAAGGGAGTGGGCCTTAGTTCTATAGGTGGACGCCTTTTCGAGATATCTAGAATGAGTTTGTACGATATGGGTATCAAATCAAAGGTATTAATGAGGGTTTTAAAAGGGAGTGGTGGTTATTGTGGAGTGGGCCTTAGTTCTATAGGTGGACGCCTTTTCGAGATATCGCCATAAAGGTGGACCAGGGGTGACTCTAGAATGCGTTTGTACGGTATGGGTATCAAAAGAAAGGTGTTAATGAGTATTTTAAAAGGGAGTAATCCTTAGTTCCATAGGTGGACGCCGTTTCGAGATATCGCCATAAAGGTGGGCCAGGGGTGACTCTAGAATTCGTTTGTACAATATGGGTATCAAACGAAAGGAGTTAATGAGTATTTTAAAAGGGAGTGGGCCTTAGTTCTATAGGTGGACGCCTTTTCGAGATATCGCCATAAAGGTGGACCAGGGGTGACTCTAGAATGTGTTTGTACGATATGGGTATCAAAAGAAAGGTGTTAATTAGTATTTTAAAAGGGAGTAATCCTTAGTTCTATAGGTGGACACCTTTTCGAGATATCGCCATAAAGGCGGACCAGGGGTGACTCTAGAATGAGTTTGTACGATATGGGTATCAAATTAAAGGTATTAATGAGAGTTTTAAAAGGGAGTTTTCCAGATATCGACCAAAATGTGGACCAGGGTGACCCAGAACATCTTCTGTTTTATATATGTAATACCTGCCAAGATTTTAAGGGTTTTTTATTTCGCTCTGCAGAACTTTTTCATTTTCTTCTACTTAATATGGTAGGTGTCTCAACCATTTTATAAAGTTGTTTCTAAAGTTATATTTCGCTTCAATAAAACAGTCCAATTACCTTACCATGTTTCATCCCTTTTTTCGTATTTGGTATAGAATTATGGCATTTTTTTCATTTTTCGTAATTTTCGATATCGAAAAAGTGGGCGTGATCATAGTCGGATTTCGTTCATTTTTCATACCAAGATAAAGTGAGTTCAAGTAAGCACGTGAACTAAGTTCATTAAAGATATGTCGATTTTTGCTCAAGTTATCGTGTTAACGGCCATGCGGAAGGACAGACGGACGACTGTGTATAAAAACTGGGCGTGGCATCAACCGATTTCGCCCATTTTCACAGAAAAGAGTTATCGTCATAAAGTCTATGCCCCTACCAAATTTCAAAAGGATTGGTTAATTTTTGTTCGACTTATGGCGTTAAAAGTATCCTAAACAAATTAAATGAAAAAGGGCGGAGCCACGCCCATTTTGAAATTTTCTTTTATTTTTATATTTTGTTGCACTATATCATTACTGGAGTTGAATGTTGACATAATTTACTTATATACCGTAAAGATATTAAATTTTTTGTTAAAATTTTACTTAAAAAAAAAATTTTTTTAAAAAGTGGGCGTGGTCCTTCTCCGATTTTGCTAATTTTTATTAAGCGTACATATAGTAATAGGAGTAACGTTCCTGCAAAATTTCATCATGATATCTTCAACGACTGCCAAATTACAGCTTGCAAAATTTCATATTACCTTCTTTTAAAAGTGGGCGGTGCCACGCCCATTGTCCGAAATTTTACTAATTTTCTATTCTGCGTCATAAGTTCAACCCATCTACCAAGTTTCGTCCCTTTATCTCTCTTTTGTAATGAATTATCGCAATTTTTCAGTTTTTCGAAATTTTCGATATCGAAAAAGTGGGCGTGGTTATAGTCCGATATCGTTCATTTTAAATAGCGATCTGAGATGAGTGCTCAGGAACCGACGTACCAAATTTCATCAAGATACCTCAAAATTTACTCAAGTTATCGTGTTAACGGACGGACGGACGGACATGGCTCAATCAAATTTTTTTTCGATCCTGATTATTTTGATATATGGAAGTCTATATCTATCTCGATTCCTTTATATATGTACAACCAATCGTTATCCAATCAAAGTTAATATACTCTGTGAGCTCTGCTCAACTGAGTATAGTGTAGATCTTTATCGATATCAACGGTACCACCACTACCAAATATTATAACTCTATGTCCAATGACTTTCACAGTGTACCGTTATGTGATAACAAACAAGTAAGGAAGGCTAAGTTCGGGTATAACCGAACTTTACATACTCAGCTGAGAGCTTTGGAGGCAAAATAAAGGAAAATCACCATGTAGGAAAATAAACCTATCAAATGTATCAAATGGAAGGTATTAAAGAGTATTTTAAAAGGGAGTAGGCCATAGTTCTATAGGTGGACGCCTTTTCGAGATATCGCCATAAACGTCAGGGGTGACTCTAGAATGTGTTTGTACGATATGGGTATCAAATGAAAGGTTTTAATGAGGGAGAAATTCTTAGATCCATAGGTGGAAGACGTTTCGAGATATCGGCATAAAGGTGGACCAGGGGTGACTATAGAATGCGTTTGTACGATATAGGTATCAAATGAAAGGTGTTAAAAGGGAGAGGGCCTTAGTTCTATAGGTGGACGCCTATGTTTGTATGATATGGGTATCAAATTAAAGGCACTAATGAGAGTTTTAAAACGGAGTGGCCCTTAGTTGTATATGTGAAGGCGTTTTAGAGATATCGACCAAAATGTGGACCAGGATGACCAAGAACATCATCTGTCAGGTACCGCTAATTTATTTATATATGTGATACCACGAACAGTATTCCTTCCAAGATTCCAAGGTCTTTTCGCCCTGCAGAACTTTCTCAAATTCTTCTACTTAATATGGTAGGTGTCGCACCCATTTTACAAAGTTTTTTCTAATGTTACATTTTGCGTCAACAAACCAATCCAATTACCATGTTTCATCCCTTTTTTCATATTTGGTATAGAATTATGGCATTTTTTTTTATTTTTCGTAATTTTCGATATCGAAAAAGTGGGCGTGGTTATTGTAGGATTTCGGCCATTTTTTACACCAAGATAAAGTGAGTTCAGATAAGTACGTGGACTAAGTTTAGTAAAGATATACCAATTTTTGCTCAAGTTATCGTGTTAACGGCCGAGAAGGCCCTTATACAGGTCGACAGACGGTCGACTGTGTATAAAAACTGGACGGCTTCAACCGATTTCGCCCTTTTCCACACAAATAAGTTATTGTCCCAGAATCTAAGCCCCTACCAAATTTCACAGGGATTGGTAAATTTTTGTTCGACTTTTGGCATTAAAAGTATCCTAGACAAACTAAATGAAAAAGGCGGAGCCACTCCCATTTTGAAATTTTCTTTTATTTTTGTATTTTTTTCACCATATCATTACTGGGGTTGAATGTTGACATAATTTACTTATATACAGTAAAGATATTAAATTTTTTGTTAAAATTTGACTTTAAAAAAATTTTTTTTTTTTAAAGTGGGCGTGTTCTTCATCCGATTTTGCTAATTTTTATTTAGTACATATTTATTAATAGTAGTAACGTTCCTGCCCGGCTGGTTCATGTCCTCGTCAAAGCAAAATCTGACATCACCGCCATCCAAGAAATGCGTTGGACGAAGCAAGGAAGAAATAAGATCAAAAATTGTGACATCTATTGGAGTGGCCATACGAATAAGCGCAGTTTCGGCGTCGGATTCGTGGTGGGAGAGAGACTTTGTCGTCAAGTTCTGGCGTTCGCACCTGTGGACGATCGTCTCGCCGCTATCCGAATAAAAGCAAGAATTGTTTAATATATCATATATCTGCGCCCATGCGCCGACAGAGGAGAAAGACAATGAGGTGAAAGACACTTTTTATGAACAATTAGAACGCACATACGAGCGCTGCCCCCGTCCCGATATGAAAGTCGTGCTTGGTGACTTTAACGTCAGGGTGGGCAAAGAAGGTGTTTTCGGCCCTACAGTCGGAAAGTTCAGCCTACACAATGAAACTTCTCCTAGCGGACTGAGGCTGATTGACTTTGTCGGTGCTCGAAACATGGTCACATCCAGCACGAGGTTCATGCACAAAAAATACATCAAGCTACATGGCTGTCTCCTGATCGAAATAATCGCAATCAGATCGATCACGTTGTGGTAGACGGACAGCATGCCTCTCGTGTTTTAGATGTGCGCACGATCCGAGGACCTAACTTCGACTCGGACCATTATCTCGTTGCAGCCAAAATCGCACTCGCCTCAACGCGGCTAAAACCAAGGAACAAAAAACACAAGGAAAGTTAGACGTCGAAAAGCTTCAATCACAACATACTGCCAATGATTTCGCAACTCGACTCTCACACCTGCTCTCTGAGAGCACAACTCATACTGAAGGAATACAGGAGCAGTGGGAGCATATTTCCAAAGCACTTCGTACCGCCGCCGAGCAAAAAATTGGTTACCGGCGACCACGAAAAACCAACAACCAACTGGTACGATGAAGAATGCCGCATTGCAACTGAGAGAAAAGACGCTGCCTACAGTGCTACGTTAAAAGCGAGCGCGACAAGAGGAGTGTGTGAACGCTATCGTGAGTTGAAAAAGTAAGCGAGGCGCCTTTTCAGGAAGAAAAAAGCAGAAGCAGAAAGGCGTGAGTGCGAGGAGCTTGAGCTGCAAGCCACCAGAAATAACACCCGAAAATGTTACCAAAAAATACGGCGACAGACGGAAGGTTTTAAGACCTGTAGGAACGAAAACGGCGACCTTGTAACTGATGTCCAGAGAGTGCTTAGATTATGGAGGGAACACTTCTCTGTTCTCGTAAGTGGAGGCAGCAATTCACCGCGCAGAGATGAAGAACCCGATCCCGCAATTGATGATGATGGAATATATGCCCCCCGCCCGATTATGACGAAGCTAGAACAGCAATAATCAGATTGAACAAGTAAGGAAGGTTAAGTTCGGGTGTAACCGAACATTATATACTCAGTTGAGAGCTATGGTAACAACATAAGGAAAAATAACCATGTAGGAAAATGAACCGAGGGAGACCCTGGAATGGGTTTGTATGACATGTGTATCAAATGAAAGGCATTAAAGAGTATTTTATGAGGGAGTGGGCCATAGTTCTATAGGTGGTCGCCATTTAGGGATATAGCCATAAAGGTGGATCAGGGTTGACTCTAGAATGCGTTTGTACGATATGGGTATCAACTGAAAGGTGTTAATGAGTATTTTAAAAGGGAGTAATCCTTAGTTCCATAGGTGGAAGCCGTTTCGAGATATCGCCACAAAGGTGGACCAGGGGTGACCCTAGAATTTGTTTGTACAATATGGGCATCAAACGAATGGTGTTAATGAGTATTTTAAAAGGGAGTGGGCCTTAGTTCTATAGGTGGATGCCGTTTCGAAATATCGCCATAACGGTGGACCAGGGGTGACTCTAGAATATGTTTGTACGATATGGGTATCAAATTAAAGGTATTAATGAGGGTTTTAAAAGGGAGTGGTGGTTGTTGTATAGGTGGTCGCCTTTTCGAGATATCGCCATAAAGTTGAACCAGGGGTGACTCTAGAATGCATTTGTACGATATGGGTATCAAATGAATGGTGTTAATGAGTATTTTTAAAGGGGGTAATCCTTAGTTCCATAGGTGGACGCCGTTTCGAGATATCGCCACAAAGGTGGACCAGGGGTGACCCTAGAATTTGTGTGTACAATATGGGCATCAAACGAATGGTGTTAATGAGTATTTTAAAAGGGAGTGGGCCTTAGTTCTATAGGTGGATGCCGTTTCGAAATATCGCCATAAAGGTGGACCAGGGGTGACTCTAGAATGTGTTTGTACGATATGGGTATCAAATTAAGGTATTAATGAGGGTTTTAAAAGGGAGTGGTAGTTGTTGTATAGGTGGTCGCCTTTTCGAGATATCGCCATAAAGGTGGACCAGGGGTGACTCTAGAATGCTTTTGTACGATATGGGTATCAAATGAATGGTGTTAATGAATATTTTAAAAGGGGTAATCCTTAGTTCCATACGTGGACGCCGTTTCGAGATATCGCCATAAAGGTGGACCAGGGGTGACTCTAGAATGTGTTTGTACGATATGGGTATCAAATTAAAGGTATTAATGAGGGTTTTAAAAGGGAGTGGTGGTTGTTGTATAGGTGGTCGCCTTTCGAGATATCGCCATAAAGGTGGACCAGGGGTGACTCTAGAATGCTTTTGTACAATATGGTATCAAAAGAAAGGTGTTAATGAGTATTTTAAAAGGGAGTAATCCTTAGTTACATACGTGGACGCCGTTTCGAGATATCGCCATAAAGGTGGACCAGGGGTGACCCTAGAGTTTGTTTGTACAATATGGGCATCAAATGAATGGTGTTAATGAGTATTTTAAAAAGGAGTAATCCTTAATTCCATACGTGGACGCCGTTTCGAGATATCGCCATAAAGGTGGACCAGGGGTGATCCTAGAATTTGTTTGTACAAAATGGGTATCAAAAGAAATGTGTTAATGAGTATTTTAAAAGGGAGTAATCCTTAGTTCCATAGGTGGACGCCGTTTCGAGATATCGCCATAAAGGTGGACCAGGGGTGACCCTAGAATTTGTTTGTACAATATGGATATCAAACGAAAGGAGTTAATGAGTATTTTAAAAGGGAGTGGGCCTTAGTTCTATAGGTGGACGCCTTTTCGAGGTATCGCAATAAAGGTGGACCAGGGGTGACTCTAGAATGAGTTTGTAGGATATGGGTGTCAAATTAAAGGTATTAATGAGAGTTTTAAAAGGGAGTGGTGGTAGTTGTATATGTGAAGGCGTTTTCCAGATATCGACCAAAATGTGGACCAGGGTGACCCAGAACATCATCTGTTGGATACCGCTAATTTATTTATATATGTAATACCTGCCAAAATTTTAAGGGTTTTTTATTTCGCCCTGCAGAACTTTTTCATTTTCTTCTACTTAATATTGTAGGTGTCACAACCATTTTATAAAGTTTTTTCTAAAGTTATATTTCGCGTCAATAAAACAATCCAATTACCTTACCATGTTTCAACCCTTTTTTCGTATTTGGTATAGAATTATGGCATTTTTTTCATTTTTCGTAATTTTCGATATCGAAAAAGTGGGCGTGGTCGTAGTCGGATTTCGTTCATTTTTCATACCAAGATAAAGTGAGTTCAAGTAAGCACGTGAACTAAGTTCATTAAAGATATGTCGATTTTTGCTCAAGTTATCGTGTTAACGGCCATGCGGAAGGACAGACGGACGACTGTGTATAAAAAACTGGGCGTGGCATCAACCGATTTCGCCCATTTTCACAGAAAAGAGTTATCGTCATAAAGTCTATGCCCCTACCAAATTTCAAAAGGATTGGTTAATTTTTGTTCGACTTATGGCGTTAAAAGTATCCTAGACAAATTAAATTAAAAAGGGCGGAGCCACGCCCATTTTGAAATTTTCTTTTATTTTTGTATTTTGTTGCACCATATCATTACTGGAGTTGAATGTTAACATAATTTACTTATATACTGTAAAGATATTAAATTTTTTGTTAAAATTTTACTTTAAAAAAATTTTTTTTTAAAAGTGGGCGTGGTCCTTCTCCGATTTTTCTAATTTTTATCAGGCGTACATATAGTAATAGGGGTAACGTTCCTGCCAAATTTCATTATGATATCTTCAACGACTGCCAAATTACAGCTTGCAAAATTTTAAATTACCTTCTTTTAAAAGTGGGCGGTGCCACGCCCATTGTCCAAAATTTTACTAATTTTCTATTCTGCGTCATAAGTTCAACTCATCTACCAAGTTTCGTCGCTTTATCTGTCTTTTGTAATGAATTATCGCACTTTTTCGATTTTTAGAAATTTTCGATATCGAAAAAGTGGGCGTGGTTATAGTCCGATATCGTTCATTTTAAATTGCGATCTGAGATGAGTGCTCAGGAACCTACATACCAAATTTCATTAAGATACCTCAAAATTTACTCAAGTTATCGTGTTAACGGACGGACGGACATGGCTAAATCAAATTTTTTTTCGATCCTGATTATTTTGATATATGGAAGTCTATATCTATCTCGATTCCTTTATATATGTACAACTAACCGTTATCCAATCAAACTTAATATACTCTGTGAGCTCTGCTCAACTGAGTATAAAAACAAGTAAGGAAGGCTTAGTTCGGGTGTAACCGAACTATACATACTCAGTTGAGAGCTGTGGAGACAAAGTAAGGGAAATCACCATCTGAACCCTGAAATGGACCAGGGGTAACTCTAGAATGTGTTTGTATGATATGGGTATCAAATTAAAGGTATTAATGAGGGTTTTAAAAGGTAGTGGCCCTTAGTTGTATATGTGAAGGCGTTTTCGAGATATCTACCAAAATGTGGAACAGGGTGATCCAGAACATCATTTGTCGGGTACCGCTAATTTATTTATATATGTAATATCACGTACAGTATTCCTTCCAAGATTCCAAGGGCTTTTGATTTCGCCCTGCAAAACTTTTTCATTTTCTTCTACTTAATATGATAGGTGTCACACCCATTTTACCAAGTTTTTTCTAAAGTTATATTTTGCGTCAATAGACCAATACAATTACCATGTTTCATTCCTTTTTTCGTATTTGGTATTTAATTATAGCATTTTTTTCATTTTTCGTAATTTTCGATATCGAAAAAGTGGGCGTGGTCATAGTCGGATTTCGGCCATTTTTTACACCAATACAAAGTGAGCTCAGATAAGTACGTGAACTGAGTTTAGTAAAGATATATCGATGTTGGCTCAAGTTATCGTGTTATCGGCCGAGCGGCAGGACAGACGGTCGACTGTGTATAAAACTGGGCGTGGCTTCAACCGATTTCGCCCTTTTTCACAGAAAACAGTTACCGTCCTAGGAGCTAAGCCGCTACCAAATTTCACAAGGATTGGTTAATTTTTGTTCGACTTATGGCATTAAAAGCATCCTAGACAAATTAAATGAAAAAGGGCGGAGCCACGCCCATTTTGAAATTTTCTTTTATTTTTGTATTTTTTTCACCATATCATTACTGGAGTTGAATGTTGGCATAATTTACTTATATGCTGTAAAGATATTAACTTTTCTTTTAAAATTTGAATTTAAAAAATTTTTTTTTTAAAAAGTGGGCGTGGTTATTGTCCGATATCGTTCATTTTAAATAGCGATCTGAGATGAGTGCCCAGGAACCTACACACCAAATTTCACTCAAGTTATCGTGTTAACGGACAGACGGACGGACGGACGGACATGGCTCAATCGAATTTTTTTTCGATACTGATGATTTTGATATATGGAAGTCTATATCTATCTCGATTCCTTTATACCTGTACAACCAACCGTTATGCAATCAAAGTTAATATACTCTGTGAGCTCTGCTCAACTGAGTATAACAACAAGGCCTTGGGCGCTGATGGATTGCCTGCGAAGGTGTTCAAGTACGGCGGCGAGGAATTGGCAAGGCGCATGCAGCAGCTTCTTAGCAAAGTATGGACGGAAGGGTGAATGCCCGACGTTTGGAATCTGAGTGTTCTTTGCCCAGTCCACAAGAAGAGGGATACTGCAAAATGCACCAACTATCGTGGAGTCAGCCTTCTTAATATCGCATATAGGGTCCTTTCAAGTGTATTGTGCGAAAGATTGAAGCCCACCGGCAGTGCGGCTTCAGACCTGGTAAATATATCATCGACCAGATTTTCACAATGCGCCAAATCTTGGAAAAAACCGTGAAAAGAGAATCGGCACACATCACCTCTTCGTCGACTTTAAAGCCGCCTTCGACAGCAATATGACAGTGTATGGAATGCTTCGTACACTATGGTTAACACAGTATTTCACGCCTTTGCACATAAGACTAATTCTCGCTAAAGCGTACTTAATACCTACGCTACTCCATGGTTGTGTGATTTACTCAAACTGTGACTATCTGTGCAAGAACAAACTAAATGTTGTTTACAACAACATTGCTAGATATGTTTATGGGTTGAAAAGACTTGACCACGTATCACAACATGCTGAAAGGTTGCCAAACATTTCTTTCGAAAATCTTTTAAAAGTTAAAACTCTGTCCTTCCTCCATAGGTTGATACACACGAAGGAACCTGACTATCTATATCGTAAGCTTATTTTTCTGCAATCATCAAGATCGGTGCTTCTTCTAAAGCACATTAGATACCGCACGCTAACCTCTGAGCGCCAATTCTTTGTTACTGCAATACGTCTTTGGAGCTCCCTACCTACAAGTCTTCGACTCTTAAGTAATGCTCTGCAATTCAAAAAAGAGCTAACATCATTTTTTAACGACTCTTAAACTGGATCTCAAATTGATGTTGTTAAAATGTTCATTTCTAAGTCCTTTTCCTTTCTCTGTGTCTTCTTTCTTCATTTGTTGAATACTATTCGATCTATAAGCAGCCAAAGGTTATCATCACTACTGCTGTCTTTTAATATTAATTAATTACTTTTATTTAGTTTTAAGATTTACATTTACATACATAAATAATTCATTATTATCCGTTATATTTAATTTAATTTGATTAATCTAATTTTTTTTTTTTAATCTAATTTATTATTATTATAAATGTTCAATTTTTTATAGCTCATGCTATTCATGACTAACACTGTTAAAAAATTTGTCAAAATTGTTGTGCTCGGAACAAATTTTCAAATAAATACATACATACATACATACAGCACGAAAAGGAGCTGCCTATATGCCGCTATGTCTGAATTTGGTTTCGCCGCAAAACTTATACGGCTGTGCAAAATGACGTTGAGCAACACCATCAGCTCAGTCAGAATTGGGAAGGACCTCTCCGAGCCGTTCGAAACTAAACGAGGTTTCAGACAGGGTGACCCCCTATCATGCAATGTCTTTAATTTGATGCTGGAGAAAATTATACTAGCTGCAGAACTTAACCGCACTGGAACAATATACTATAAAAGCGTGCAATTACTGGCATATACTGATGACATTGACATCATCGGCCTAAACACCCGCGCTGTTAGCTCTGCTTACTCCAAACTGGAAAAAGAAGCGGTAAAGATGGGTTTGATGGTGAATGAGGACAAAAGAAGTACCTGCTGTCATCGAGCAAAGAGTCAGCGTATATGCGCCTTGGCAACCACGCTACTGTTGGCAGCCATAATTTCGAAATAGTAAAAGACTTCGTTTATTTGGGAACCAGCATCAACACTAGCAACAACATCAGCACTGAAATCCAGCGAAGAATCAATCTTGCCAATAAATGCTACTTTGGAATAGGTAGGCAATTGAAAAGTAAAGTCCTCTCTCGGCGAACGAAAATCATACTCTACAAGTCACTTATCGTACCAGTCCTGCTATATGGGGCAGAAGCATGGACCATGACAACAGCAGATGAAGCGGCTTTGGTAGTGTTCGAGAGAAAAGTTCTTCGAACGATTTATGGACCTCTACGCGTTGGCGATGGCAAGTACCGAAGAAGATTTAATGATGAGCTGTACGAGCTATACGCAGACATCAACATAGTCTAGCGAATTAAAACGCAGCGGCTGCGCTGGCTAGGCCATGTTATGCGAATGAAAGATGATGCTCCGGCCAAGAAAGTGTTTCTATCGGAACCCGCCTATGGAAGCAAAGGTAGAGGGGGCCCCCACTCCGTTGGAAGGACCAGGTGGAAAACGATTTAAACTCCCTTGGTGTGACCAATTGGCGCCGGTTGGCGGAGCGAAGGAGCGACTGGCGCACCTTGTTGGACGGCCATAACCGTTAAGACGGTTAAGCGCCAATTAAGTATGTAAGTAGGTAACGTTCCTGCCAAATTTCATCATGATATCTTCAACGACTGCCGAATTACAGATTACAAAACTTTTAAATTACCTTCTTTTAAAAGTGGGCGGTGCCACGCCCATTGTCCAAAATTTTACTAATTTTCTATTCTGTGTCATAAGATCAACTACCCTACCAAGTTTCATCGCCTTATCCGTATTTGGCAACGAATTATCGCATTTTTTCGGTTTTTCGAAATTTTCGATATCGAAAAAGTGGGCGCGGTTATAGTCCGATATCGTTCATTTTAAATAGCGATCTCAGATTAGTGCCCAGGAATCTACATACCAAGTTTCATCAAGACTTGGCTCAAACAAATTTTTTTTCGATACTGATGATTTTGATATAAGGAAGTTTATATCTATCTCGTTTCCTTTATACCTGTATAACCAACCGTTATCCAATCAAAGCTAATACACTCTGTGAGCTCTGCTCAACTGAGTATAAAAGTAGTACCGTGTATACAAGTACAGCTGGGTATAAAAACTGCGAAAGCTCAAAATTTAATTTTCCTTATGTGCTTCATGTCAAGGAAGTTCAACACGCAACCAGCAACACTTTAATTGTCGTTAGTTCAATTTTCCACTTTCGGACAAGGTTCAATTTCAAAATTAGTTAATAAGCAGTCATTGTCACCAAAGATATATGATGATAAAAAAAGCAGCAACAATTGACAAATTATAAAATTTTGTCATGATTAAACATAGTTTAAAAAAGATTATTTTGCTGCCGTTAGATGCAATTTAAAAGAGGCTAACTTCCGACCAAAGCCGTAATACTTTTTGGGCGGAAGTCTTCTTTTTATTATTCTGAGACACAAGAAGTGATTTTTGAAGTAAACAAAATTATTCGTCACACCCACAACCTGCTTAACATAGCTCAACACGAAATCCGCTGCAACACATTTAGAATTTTCATAAGCTCATTATAGGTGTCGGTGAACTGATAATTTTCCGAGCTAACAACTGAAAATATTCTCACAATTAATATGAAATCAAGTAAACAATTTCGACAAATATACACCATTTATAAATAGATATCATTAACACTAAATATATGAACGACAAATTGGTTCTCGCGAGCACTCTGCCGTCAGCCTAACTACTTAGGCTTAAATGTTGACTAGTAGTTGATCTACATACAAATTGTACATAAGCCGATGCATGTTGAGTGCGAATATGCAGCATGTTCTAAATAGTATGACAGCTGAGTGGAAGATCACCCAGTTTAGGAAGATGATAAGAATGCGATCTATTTTAGCAAAATGAATCCAGCATTATCTCTTAACTGTTTTGTAGAATCCCGATCTGTGCCCGGTGTCGTTCCATTGTAAAACAACGCAAGGATTATTTGTGGGGGTCATTCATAGACCGCGACCGCTAGTAACTTGACACTAGTCTTCGATGACTTTATTCACAACGTTGGAAAAGCAAACTCCGCCAATATTGCACATCCATGTTGATGGCATAACTTATTATATTAACGGTCTGGCGCTCAAAAAAACTGGGTGTAACGTTCGATAATGACATGCATTTCAGCAAGTCTGTAGCCGAAATCGTACCTTCATTTCAGAACTGTAAAAAAAACCCCAAAGTCCCTCGCTGGCAGCACTCTCCGATACGGTCGCAAAATTTAAAATAAACATAATGGAAGAAGCTGCAAGTCTGTCAAAAGACCATGCTTATTTCTACCTTGGTCAGCAGAGCATTGTATCGGTAAATGCCCGGCACACCCCGTAGAAAATAATCCTAAAGTGTGAAAAAAAGTAAACTTCCCAAGGAGACGCGCGCCATTCCGGCTCTACTTCGATACTTATTCAGAATCAACTCCGAAACGCGCAATGTATGTATGTCCTGCATGTAATGTGTCCCCACATGTCACCAACCACCCGTTTAATGCAATGTGGAAGCATCGCCTTTAACAATTATGTCTCGTTGGTTCAACCTTATTGCTTCAACGATGAAAACTTCTGAAATTACAGCCTTCGACCGAATTAAATTAACGGCTTTCCTGGGAGCACGTATTAATTTATCTAAAGCGTGTTGTCCGGTGAAATGAATTTTTAGATTTTTGTTTGTGTCTGCCTCTAGAGGGTCCTACAAACAGTATAAAATTGTATGGACTTCCTGTGTCCAATTATTATAACGTTTTTTTTTTTCTTTAAAAGATTTTTGGCTGCTGAACCATTTTTTTCTTGTTTCATAAAATTTTATTATTTTAAGTTCAGAATGTCTATAATGTCTCAGCTAAGAAAGTTATTTTGAAATTTTTACAATTTAGTTTTGTTGCTGGAGAACATTGCCTTCCCCTTTCTTTAATCAGGTTGGACATGACCTTCTCGGTTCACCATAACTTCCGCACCCCAACGGGCAGCACACTTTGATAAAAAGGAGACCTTTTTTCCATCTTGACGTTCAGTCGAAAAACCTGATCTCCCTTTAGCTTAAACACAGCAGTATTAAAGAAGGTGTAGCAGCAGAATTCGGACCTTTATCAGTCCAAACACAAATTGTAAACCTTCTTTCTGAAATCGTCAAAGATATTAATAGTTTGTGGGCTAGATAAATGCTTCCTTAAGAGGTACAGATATAAAGTTGATCCTGAGTGTTAAAAATATTTTGCTTAATCCAAAACTATTGTGGCGTTTGTTTTCTTTCTGGCAGCGACAAGGGCCTGGCAGATCAAAATTTTACGAAGTTTAAAAAAAGTCGGAAATTGAAAATCTTATACATCCTAATAAAAAAATAAATGTAAGGCGCGATAACCTCCGCAGAGATCTAAGGCTGAGCTTCTCTTCCAATTTGCGTCGTGCTCCTCTTGATTTTCCCCACAAATTGGCGGGACCTACATGATTTTTTATGCCGACTCCGAACGGCATCTGCAAAGCAGATGAGTTTTCACTGAGAGCTTTCATGGCAGAAATACACCCGGAGCGCTTGCCAAACACTGCCGAGGGGCGAACCCGCTTAGAAAAATTTTCTTCTAATTGAAAAACCTTATTTCTAAAATTTTGATGTTGCTTTGCCCGGGGTGTGAACCCAGGGCATCCGGTGTGGTAGGCGGAGCGCGCTACCATCACACCACGGTGGCCGCCTAATAGGAGCTCAGAAATTAAATACAAGCGGCAGCTGCAGCAATTCCATCATAGCATGCTCCTAAATGTATGCTACATGTTAACAATGTACAGTGGAAGCTATTCCGTTGCATGTATTGTATATCCTACTGCCAGCGTTGCCACTGGCTAAATTTTTTTTATCCAAAACTGTACCCTCGATCTTACAAAACTGCGTCGTTTCTGAAAAAAATGTAGGAATTTAACTTCTTCCACCGATTTTTTTGTGGATCGGTCTCGTTCTATAACTGGCCTTGCACAACATTACTTATATTTCCAACAATGCAAGGCGGAAATATCTACACAAAAAAGCAAAAGGTTCGTGAAACTATTTCATGTAATAAAATTAAAGAAATACAAAATTTTGTTAATATTTATTTATTTCTTTTTTCATGAACACAAAATTAAAACAACAAAAAAGAAATTGTGAACAGTAAGGGATTCAAATTTTTTTTTTTAAATATCGACACTCACCGGTTTTACCTTGTAATATTTTATCATGCTTCAAACGATACTTTAAAAACCACAGAGAGATAAGTACCAAATCTTTTTGTAATTAGTATTTTTATTCTTACTCAAATCTTTTACCACATGTGTGATAACCATCCATTTTGTCCCTGATTATTTTACAGAAATGTTCTATATAGTTCCGACACCTCTGAAGAAATTGGTTTCAAATTTTTAAATTTACTTACTTGCCCACATTACTACTACAACGCGAGACCAAAATTACAATTGTACCTTAAAATAGTATATTTCAAGGGACTTTTGCTCATAGGCTAATAGTTTATCCGTCTTATTTGAATCGAGACATGAACACGTATATTTTGTATAAGAAAAATTTTCTGAAGGTTCTTATGCTACGTTTCCACCAAACCAAAACTCCGTGTTTGCCAACTCTTTTATGTAAAATATCTCTTGGCAGAAATGCAACTTTTGATTTTTGCTTTCGCATTATTGATACCGAAGTTAAAACGCGTTATTCGATAGCTTTCGCGATATTTTTAGACATGTTTTAACAGTCTTACGAAACTGGCAAACACGGAGTTTGGGTTTGGTGGAAACGTAGTATTAGTTTAAGGCTATAAAACATGTGTGTGTCTAATATACATTTAGCTTAAACCCAGCAGTATTAAAGAAGGTGTAGCAGCAGTTTTCGAACCTTTCTCCGTCCAGAAAAAGCTGTAGAACTGGTGTCTGACATCGTCATTGAGATTTATAGTTTAAGCGCTGAATAAACTCACAACTGTTTCGATGCACAAATTCGAAGGAGATAGTGATTTAAAAATTATCCTGAATGCTAAAAAATATCTAACTCGTGTGGGTTGTTTCTCTCTGGCATCGCCAATGAGTCTGAGATCTTCAAATTTTACCTAGTAGAAGTTTTAAAGGTCGGAAATTTCGCTAACAATGACGGGAGCTCAGAATTTAAACACAAGCGGCAGCGGAAGCAACTCCAATATAATATGCTTCAAGATATATGCTACAAATTTACATATCTGCGTAACACATGATATACCCTATTGCAGGGGCTGAATAAAACTTGATTTTGCTGTAAAAGATGGTGAATTTTTTTTTGTCTAATTAGATATTTTGCCACGCTCATGATATTACATGACAACATCGAACCTTCTAAGTTTTCTTGCGCCCTCGTAAGGATCTAGGTTTCACTTTTCGCCTCGTGTAGACAGCAAATTGTTTCCCCCAATCCCTTGAATACTTCTTTTTGAATATTGTTTTAAAATCTTTCAAATTCTCAGTTTCCTAAAACCTGGGAATAAGAAAGCGTTACGTGTTGTTTAAAAGATTAATGCTTGTTTAAAGAATTTAGGTAAAAATAAAAGCAATATTTGAAAAAGAAGTAAATGACTTCCAACTGAATTCCAATTTAAACTGTAATTGCTTTAGCGATCACTTTTCAGCCACAAACTTTTGGCTTCACACTTTTTCCGCTTTTTCGGTCAAATACAGTTCTCCCTTCTTTAAACCATGTCCAATCTGATTGGGACGTCTACAAAACAAGCTTCGAGGGGTAAGCCCTTGTTTTTTTTTTCATTTCCATCTATTCCCATATGCTCGATTATTTCCCGGGATTTCTTACTTTTGAAAACACTTTTATGTTGTGCTTATCGAGATTATTGAATTATCTGCTTGGATGTCAATATAAAAGCTGGCAGATGATGTGAAACACGTCTTATCATACTCCTTCAAAAAGATGTTTTAAAACTTTGAAATGACATTCTCCTTAAGGCTACCCTGAGCCGATTTCGAAAACGAAGGCTATAAAAAAACTGTGTGTGTGTTGTTTTTTTTACTCAAAATTCATCGCCTAAATGTTAAAAATATTTTGTTTAATCCCAATAATATTATGGTCACTGCAGCGTTTTTCAAGCAGATGTTGCTGCGATTAGAGATACAGTGGATGAAATGCTTTCCAGTGCTACTACGGTTAGGGAACTTAATATCTACTCTGATAGCCAAGCGATCGAGGGTGGTGATGGAGGGCCTGACCTCGCTTAGGATTGCATCGAACTATTTTATAATTAAGATTATGTGGGCCCCGGGCCAAAATGATATTCCGAGCAACTGTCAGCCTCGAGTCAGCACAGCAAGTGTTGGACGGACACCACATCTTGCAGGGTAACAAAATCCTTCTGGCCGGAAATGGATGGCATGAGGTCTACAAAATGATTGGGTTCACTAAGCCTCATCTAACATTCGTAATTGGGGTTTTGACAGGGCACTGTCCAAGGAAATCCATGCTGCTCGTCTCAATATACTGTAAACCTGATCCTGTTGCAACGGTATGGATGATGATAAGGTGGAATCATCGAGTCAGTTTATGCTTTATTGCCCAGCTTTTGCCAGATCTAGGCGAAAGTGTTTCCTTGGCGACTCGCTTTGTTCTCCGCAGGATTTGTCCAGGGTTGAGATCGCTCTCATTAGAAACTATATCGTTGTTAAGCAACGATTCTCTAAGTAGCTATAGCTACCTCACAGTTATATTATGTGGTATCACAGCGGACTTCCATGCTGTTCAAGTGTTCTTCCCCCACCAGGACAGCTACCGCATAACCTAACCTAAACTATTGCAGTGTATGTTTTCTTTCTGGCAAGGAGTCCGATAGATCAAAATTTTACTTAGAAGTCTAAAAAAAAGTCCGAAATTTTTCAAATCTTATATACTCTAACAGGAGCTCAGAAATTAAACGCAAGCGGCAGCGAAGGCAATTCCATTATAATATGCTCCTAAATGTATGCTACATATTGTTGTTGTTGTTGTTGTTGTTGTTGTAGCGATTAGGTTACTCCCCGAAGGCTTTGGGGAGTGTTATCGATGTGATGGTCCTTTGTCGGATACAGATCCGATACGCTCCGGTAACACAGCACCATTAAGGTGCTGGCCCGACCATCTCGGGAACGATTTATATGGCCACATTGAACCTTCAGGCCATCCCTCCCTCCCCCCTCCAAGTTCCATGAGGAGCTTGGGGTCGCCAGAGCCTCGTCTGTTAGTGAAACGGGATTCGCCGCTCGAAGGTGAGGTTGACAATTGGGTTGGAGAAGCTATATATTGCGCTACACAACCCCTTGAATCCCTATGCTACATATTAACAGCGTACAGTGGAAGCTATTCCGTTGATATTCTGCTGCCAGCGTTGCCATTGCATTTATTTTTGTTTTGTTTTTTGTATCCAAATCTGTATCGTTTCTCAAAAACATACAGAAATTTTGCACAACATTGCACGGCGGAAATAGTTACAAGAAAAGCCAGTGTCGTTTCATACAATAAAATTAAAGATATACAAAATTATCTTAATGTTCATTTTTTATCACGAACACAAATAAAAAAAAAAAAAAACAATACAATTCCAAGTTAACTTTTTGCAACAAATCGATAACTTTATTATAAAAAATAAAATAAATGTAAGACGCGATAACCTCAGAAGAGATTTTAGGCCGAGCTTCTCTTCCAATTTGCTTCGTGCTCTTTTTTAATTTTTCCTACAAATTGGCGGGACGGGACCTACTTGTTTTATGCCGACTCCGAATGGCATTGAGAGCTTTTCATGGCAGAAATACAGTCGGAATGCTTGGCGAACGCTGCCGAGGGCCGACCCCGCTTATAAAAATTTTCTTCTAATTGAAGAACTTTATTTCTAAAAGTTTGGTGATGCTTTTCCCAGGGCGTGAACCCAGATTCTACGGTGTGGTAGGCGGAGCACGCTACCATCACATCACGGTGGCCAGATATTGTGGACATATTCAGTCTATGTGAGGTCTTTATTGACCGGCCAGTTCAACCTAGTCCTGTTTTAATTTTTTGATTTGAATGCTTTCATCTACATGTTTTATGTAGACTCCGAACGGCATCTGCAAGGCATTTCATGGCAGAAGTGCACTCGGAGTGTTTGCCAAATCACTTCCGAGGGGCGACCCCGAGTAGAAAAACTTTTTTCTAATTGAAAAAATATGTTTCTAAATTTTTGATGCTACTTTGCCCAGAGTTGTTTCCATTATGGCGGCCACCATGGTGTGATTGTAGCGTGCTCCGCCTACCACACCGTATGCCCTGGGTTCACACCCCTTGCAAAGCAACATCAAAATTTTAGAAATAAAGTTTTTCAATTAGAAGACAATTTTTCTAAGCGGGGTCGCCCCTCGGCAGTGTTTGGAAAGCGCTCCGAGTGTATTTCTGCCATGAAAAGCTCTCAGTGAAAACTCATCTGCTTGCAGATGCCGTTCGGAGTCGTCATAAAACATGTAGTTCCGGCCAATTTGTAGGGAAAATCAAGAGGAGCACGACGCAAATTGGAAGAGAACCTCGGCCTTAGATCTCTTCGGAGGTTATCGCGTCTTACATTTATTTATTTATTATGATTCCATTATCAAAAATAATAACATTTTAACGGCAATATATCGGCACTGGTGATGTTTGCGAGTGTAGGAGCAATGTAGAAGTATTACATTTATGATGTGATATAATGTCGAACACACCTTATTGACAATTTTTTATAGCGTCATATCATCAAACCTTCAACATTCTTAAATACTTTTATGTTTTTTGTTTTTTTTAGTTGATTGGGATTTCAATATGCCTAGAAACAGCGCTAGCCACAGCCGACAAGGAATTAAAAATACGACAGAAGAAAATAGCAACACTTAAACCAACAACAACTGTAGCAAGGACACAGAAAAAACCCCCACCAGTAGTGAGAAAGCTGCACATAAAAATTCAAGTGCGAGTACAACAACAACGTCTAATCCAAAACATAGCGCTGAACCTGCAAAGTCGGAAACCGCTAAAGCTGCAACTGACGATGGCAAACGAGGAAAGCGAAAGCTTTATGATTTCGGTATTGCTGGCTATCTGTATCCGCGAATAGCGAGTAGGAGCGAGGGTAACGGCAGTAAAGGGCAATCGTGTTACCAACAGCAAGTGTATAACAATGGGCAAAATGCAGTGGGTGAGTGAAGCAAAGTTTTAGGTCTTTTCAGTAGACGACTTAAGTTCTGATAATTTTTTCTAAAAAATTGTTTCTTTATTATTGATTTTAGCACAATTCGTTAACAACTTTACTAGTCCACAATATTTTGAGGTACCGGAGCCTATTATGGAAATCATTATTAAGGAATCGAATGAAACGCTACCCGAACCCGAGCCGGAACCTTCAATTACAAAGAAAAAGAAGGAAAGTGTTTATGTTTTCTATGTTAATTTTAAGAAATATCAGAATAACAAGCTACACCGGCCGCCGTGGTGTGGTGGTAGCGTGCTCCGCCTACCACACCGAAGATCAAAGCAGCATCGAAAATTTAAAAAAAAAAATTCCAATTAGAAAAAAAGTTTTTCTAAGCCGGGACGCCCCTCGGCAGTGATTTGATAAATACTCCGAATATATTTCTGCCATGAACAGCTTCCCAGAGAAAACTCATCTGCTTTTCAGGTACCGTTCGGAGTTGGCATAAAACATGTAGGCCCCCACCCGCCAATTTGTTGGAAAATTAAAAAGGAGCACTACACAAATTGTAAGAGAAGTTCAGTTTAAAATCTCTTCATAGGTTATCGCGCCTTGCATTTATTTTTTTTACTTGGAAACCCACATTGCCTCGTTAAACATTGATTATAACGATGAATATGAGGAAGAATAAATCGTACGTTATCCAGTTACCAACGCCTTCTATCAAGACCACCACATTGCGTATGATTATACATATGCATGTACATCCGAACCTTTGTTCATCAAACTGACGAAAGCGATGCAGAGAGCATACAAAATCAAGTGGTGGTCATGCCAGTAAGTGCCCAAGGCGTAGCTAGGTTCAGAGCGAATGAGTCTGGACATGGTCAAAGTTCTTATCAGCAAACGTAATATCAACAGCAACAGCAATTTAAAACCTTTTTAATAATAATTAAACTTATTTTATTTTAAGCTCGAACAATTGAATCATTTTTTTGTCTATTTCCAATGAAATTTAATGATGGCTGACATGACAATTTTCCATTAAAACCATGATTCAATTACTAGACGTTTGTTCTTCAATGATGACAAACCTTTGATACTCCCAAATTGAAAACACTGCACGGGTTGCTTTTACGAAGTAAGGAAAACGGGGAATAATTCAATACTCTTCAGTGAAATTGTAGTAGACAAGTATCTTTGGTAGTCTATTAGTAGTGATAATACATTTGCAAATGTCAAAAGTTTTTTGGGGAAATAATTCATTTTCTACTAAATATTTTGTGAATTGATAAAGTTATGTTGGTTTGGTCATTCTTTCAGAAATTGTTTGAAGAATGCCGTACGTTAGAATGTTATGCAAAAATGCACTATCTCAAATTTTTTTCCAAAACTCCCTGCATGAGCATAAGTTCAATCCATTTTGTCATAAGAGGGAGTTAATGAAAAGCATTCTGAGATGAAGCGTTCTTCAATCTAACTCTCAATATAGGGCGGTTTTGTGACAAATCTTGAATTGTGAAATTTTTGAAAAATATTTTGAGATAGCATGATTTTGAACAGGTAGCCGACATGGGGTGAGAGGCTACTCAGCAGGCGCAATGAACTGACAAAAAGAAAAATAAAAGCAAATGGCTTATTGTCTTAGAACTTTATATTCCTACCTTGACTTTGACAGAAGAGTTAAGCTTTTGTGCGGTCGTGCTACACAGGGAGTATTCACCTTTTTATTCTGAAATTTCGGAAAGCTCTTTTTGGCTAAGTATTCATGGAAGCGTTCCGGATAAACCGTTAATTTAGAATATTCGGAATACGTTCATTTGATACTACCTCACGAGGTCCGAATATGCATAATATTCCAATTATATACCAATTATCCAAATTCTTAAATGGAGGCGAATGTTCCGAACATACGGAATTAATAGAACAGAAGGTCGACTTTTAATACGCGCCCACAAATATCGAGAGAAGTATCAAAAGACGCGTATTGACCTCGATAACAATAATTCGAAGGCGGAAATACAAATTTTAGCTCGTTCAAAGGATATTGACGAAAACCCGAAAAATTACACAGGGCGTTGGCGGCCTTTGGCCGAGCTTATAAAAAAATACCCTGGCAGGTCCACCAATGAGGTGGGATCAAAATTAAATGCATGCAAAATCTCTTTGTACACAAAATCTTTTTCAGTGAACAAAAACATTACAACAACCACATGAAAATTGCCAACTTCAACTGCAAATATCTCCGGACAGAGATACAATTTTTCTTTTCCCTTAGGATTATTGTTGTTGAGGTCACCTCTCTCGATATTTTTGGACGCGTATTAGCAGTAGACTCCTGTTCTAGACTTTTACCTGAATAAGTTAACATGCCCAATGAATACATTTCGTTATGGCATCTCCATTATTTACTAATGACATTTTTACGTGAGTCGATTTAATAGTCGAGGTTTTGACCTTGAACGATGAATTTTGAATTGGTTTAGGTTTCGTATGTTCATAGGTTTACGAAATTGCACGATTCCTTGATGTCCGTACTTTTCATAAAACCTATGTTCAGCCACACTAATAGATCATGGCATAGTTAATATGTAAATTCATCATAAAATTAAAATAAATGTTGTAAGGAATTATGCGGTTAAGAACTTATCGGGTATTTGTAAACTGATTGCTTCCTATTTCTACTACTAATATTTTTCGAAAATTCGCAAAGAAACAACACAGTTAACGGATGTCAATTCGATTTGGGAGCAAAACGGCTGCAATTGTCAAAAAGTGTGTCTGTTGAGCAAACCTCTTGTAATTGAATCATGAGTTTAAACAACCAATATTTTGTTTAAAGTTCAATCAAAAAATAAAAAACTAAAATATTTTCAACAAGTAACGCCAAGTTCATATTTTTAATATTTTTAAATTCTTCGTATTTTCTTCATTTTTTTTATTTATCTACATAGTAAGTTTAACCAACTTTAAATGTGTTCTTTTAATTTAATATTTTCTTCACTATATCCGAAAAATATATAATTTATTGGTTTTTAATGTAATATTGTATTGAGTAATTCTCCGTATTCTTATGAACGAATTTTTATTACTTTATATATGGGGTATTCCATCCCGTTTCGACCAATTTTGAACCCGACCCCTTTAGAATTGGCTGAAAGTTTTTTTTCTTTTTCTAGCTTACGAAAGACGTTTTTCAGAAGTTTTTCAAATTTTTTCATCCAACTCAAAAAAAGTTATGAATTTAAAAAAAAAACACCGTTTTTGTTTTCAAAATGCTATAACTTTTTCAAAAATTTACCGTTTGAAATCTTTTTTTGTTTTTTTAAATTTGTTTTTAAATGTACTTTTCGGAAAAAATTCAAAAAAATTTTTAATGTTTTTTTTAAGGCCCATTGTACGCGCCGTAAAACGAAATGCAACATTTGGAATAACATACTATACTTTTAGGTGCCAAGTATAACAAATACTTTCCGATGTCGCTTATTGCTCCTTTCTGAGTAACTGGTAAAATATTTAGTATTTCGCTAAAAGGGCCGTCCGCAATTCTTTGATGACGACGACGACAACAACAGTAAAAAAACGGAATACTACAAAGTATTAATGGACAGTGGGTGAACTTTTTCAGTAGACGATTTAAGTTCTGATGATTCTATCTCTAAAATTCATTCTTTATTTTTGTTTTAGCACAAATAGGTGTCATCACATCATATACGATTATATATCCGGATTCAGAGAAATATCGTAGTAGTGGTATACATGTCAACTTTGGTTCAGAGGACAAAGCGCAAGACGGTTATCAAACCGATTACAGCGATGCAGTGAACATACAAAATCATGTGGTGATCATACCTGTGAGGGGGAATGCTCAAGGCACAGCTAGCTTCAAAGCGAATGAGTATAATACACACATAGATTCGATTTCGTTTAACATTAGTTAAAGTAACGAATATTTAAATAAAACAAATACTTTTAGTAAGAAACGTCAGCTTTATATTTTTAATGTTTTTATTCCGCATATTTTTCCATTTTTTATTTGTACACTTAGTATGTTTAATGCACTTTACATTTTTTTTAACAATATGTTGTTTTACCTTATCCGTTTATCAACTTGTTTTATGTACGTAATAAAATATAAATATAATATAAATTTAATGTAATCATATGTACTTTGTAAAATTCCTTTATTTTGGTTTGAGTAATTCTTTTAAATCTTTGATGTATCTAAATTTATATGTCAAATGTAAGTTCATATCGACGCGCCATACGAAAACTAGGATTTCAATTTTTTTATATTGAACACCTTTGTCAAAATTTTAAAGTGCTAGTTTTCGTATGGCGTCGATATATAAAGCTGGAGTCATTGGTGCCGTATGTCGTATCGCTGTATCCGTATCCCTAACGTAATCAGCTGTTTATCGTTACGACGGTAAACCAAAACCCAATTGGTTGGCTACGATACGGTTACGACTTTAGCGGCACCAATAATCGATTGCATTGATTCTCATAAGGTTGGTCGAATCAGCTGTTAAAAGGTTACCGATACGGTTACCGATAAAGCACCAATGTCTCCAGCTTAAGCGTGCTACGATTTATTCTTTAACATATTTGTATATTTCTTTGTATTGTACTTTTAAACTAATTATTATTTTTTCGTATATGGATACATAATTCATTCGTAAGTACTCTTTCAATGCTTGATTTTTATGCGTAAGGTCCATTGTACGCACGGTAAAATGAAATGCAACATTTGGAATAACTTAGCATACTTTTAGGTGCAAAGTATAACAAATTCTTTCCGATGTTGCTTGTTGCTCGTTTCTGAGTACCTGGTAAAAATTTCAATATTTCACTTAAAGGGGCGTCCGCAATTCAATTAACAATGAAACGTTTTGCTGATTCTATAGGAATTGTGGAGTAAAAAAACGCAGAATACAAAGTACAAGCCGTGATCAAGTTGCTATTCAAGAAGATGGATAATATTGCATTATGATTATTTGCACTGACGTTGATATCACGAGATTTACCAGGTCCCGACTTCTTTTTATGGAGGTTTTGAGGCCGCAGTCCTCTATATATGGTAGCTCACGAATTATCATCCACGTAAGTCCAACAGAGTTGCAGCATAGAGACATTGTTGTTGGAGGCGATGGTGCTATAGGACCATTGATAGAATGGTTGGGGTGGAGCCACAAAACATAAATGAAATACGTTACGTATGTCGGCAATGATTCTGGATATGTAAGAATGTAACCTATATAAACACTCAGATCGAAGTAGGGCCAGAGTGGAGTACGAGTTCTTGGGGCGTTTACTTTCTAATTAGGTAAGAATTGTGGATTGCACTCTGAGAATAACTCGCCATTAGAATTTACCTACTGTGCACTGAGGGTACTTTCATAGTGTTTACGGACATGTGTCCTTGTTTACCTGAGAGGCGAAGCTGCATCAATCAGTTGCCTGTTTTAAGGTCCAGGTTTTTGGGAACTTACCTGATCTGATTGAAGAATTGTCGAAATATAGTAGAATGTTGGAGACAAACACAAAAATAAATGCAAGGAAATAAAGAGGAATGAAAAAAGATAGCAAAAAAACGATAGCATATTTACAGAAACAAAAAATAAATATAAATATCCAATTCTATCAAAGCACAAAGCAGATCAAATTATACTCAACTGCTGCAATATGCATGCAACGAATTTGCTTCGGCTTTACATTGACAATATGTATTAAAGAATGCAATGTTTGCAAAATTTCTTGCACAATTTGGGACTAAAAAATAAAATTAATTTGAATCCTAAAAAACTAAGATTTTAGAGAAAATTTTATTTATCAAATTTAGTTTTTTAACTCTTTTTTTAATAGGGATCCTCTCGATTTGGACTGGAAAAGAAATATCGTAATGACAGTTTTAAATATATATTTTTTGAGAACCTGCTATAGGGTATAGCAATTATAATTAACTTACGTGCGCACTGTGTAATCATAGAGGGGAAATGTTTGCACGCACACATTGCCAAAGCGTTCAGCGTAAATACCAAATTTGAAGTAGCTCCACATAATTCCAAATTTGAAGTAGCGTAAATACCTAATTTGAAGTAGCTCCACATAATTTAAAAGCATACATTTGGGACCAGTGCATAAATCTTGTATTTCCTCTGTCACTGGTTTTTACATTCTGAACGCCTAATCAAATGGACAATATCTAAATATTGTAAACTGGGTCACGAAAAACGACGTGGTGCTAGAGACCACGTGAACTACTTCCAGGCTCACTTAGGTTCCGTGTGGACACGATTTTAGAAAGATTGTGCTAATTTCTTTATAGCTTTAAAGCAGTAAAGATATAAACTTAAAATCAGTTGATAATTACGTTATTTTGGAATCACTGTAAAAACACCCCAACCAGGTTCCGATTACGCAAACAATGAAAAAACCCAGCGAAGGGAGGGATCTTCGAACATCACAAACTTTAGAAGAACCTCGGCCCATACCTTTTGCCAACCATGATCTCTCGATATATAAAATAACACACAAACATGCGTACTTATTTCCAGGTTTGAAGGATTGGCTACTACAGCCAGGGATTGTGAGAATTTATAGGTTACGCTAAAGATATCGGCCTCGTTTCTTGCACATGGAAGGAAGGGAAGACTTAGAAGGTTCAAAAAATGAACGACAGCATATTTACACCAACAAATAAAAAAGACAGCATGCCCTCTCCTATAGCAAGATCATATAAATCTGTTTCAGGCCCTGCAATAGGGTGTATCATGCGGTACATAAATCTGTAAATTTGTAGCATACATTTAGGGGCATCTTGCATTGCAATGCTTCCGCTGCCGCTTGTGTTTAAATTCTGAGCTCCTGTTACAGTAGACCAATTTTTGCTACATTTCCTTTTTTAATTTCCCCTCAACGCAAGAAACCCATCCAAATTGTAGAATGCATTTAAAAGATCATTCATTCTACAGTGCAATTCCTTCTGCTGCCGCTTGTGTTTAAATTCTGAGCTCCTGTTATTGTAGACACATTTTTGCTACATTTCCTACTTTTTGAATTCCCCCTTAACTCAAGGAACCCATCCAGCTTGTAGAATTCATTTAAAAGGTCATTCTATAGTGCAATTCCTTCCGCTGCCGCGTGTGTTAAAATTCTGAGCTCCTGTTATTGTAGACACATTTTTGCTACATTTACTACTTTTTGAATTTCCCCTTAACGCAAGGAACCCATCCAAATTGTAGAATGCATTTAAAAGATCATTCTACAGTTGAATACCTTCCGCTGCGTCTTGTGTTTAAATTCTGAGCTCTGGTTATCCGCTGCCGCTTGTGTTTAAATTCTGAGCTCCTGTTATTGTAGACACATTTTTGCTACATTTCCTACTTCTTGAATTTCCCCTTAACGCAAGAAACACATCCAAATTGTAGAATGCATTTAAGAGATCATTCTACAGTGCAATACCTTCCGCTGCCGCTTGTGTTTAAATTCTGAGCTCCTGTTATTGTAGACACATTTTGCTACATTTCCTACTTTTTGAATTTCCCCTTAACGCAAGGAACCCATCCAAAATGTAGAATGCATTTAAAAGATCATTCATTCATTGTACAGTGCAATTCCTTCCGCTACCGCTTGTGCTTAAATTCTGAGCTCCTGTTATTGTAGACAAATTTTTGCTACATTTCGTACTTTTTGAATTTCCCCTTAACGCAAGGAACCCACCCAAATTGTAGAATGCATTTAAAAGATCATTCATTGTACAGTGCAATTCCTTCCGCTACCGCTTGTGCTTAAGTTCTGAGCTCCTGTTGTTGTAGACAAATTTTTGCTACATTTCGTACTTTTTGAATTTCCCCTTAACGCAAGGAACCCACCCAAATTGTAAAATGAATTTAAAAGATCATTCATTGTACAGTGCAATTCCTTCCGCTGCCGCTTGTGCTTAAATTCTGAGCTCCTGTTATTGTAGACAAATTTTTGCTACATTTCGTACTTTTTGAATTTCCCCTTAACGCAAGGAACCCATCCAAATTGTAGAATGCATTTAAAAGATCATTCTACAGTTGAATACCTTCCGCTGCGTCTTGTGTTTAAATTCTGAGCTCCGGTTATCCGCTGCCGCTTGTGTTTAAATTCTGAGCTCCTGTTATTGTAGACACATTTTTGCTACATTTCCTACTTCTTGAATTTCCCCTTAACGCAAGAAACCCATCCAGCTTGTAGAATTCATTTAAAAGGTCATTCTATAGTGCAATTCCTTCCGCTGCCGCGTGTGTTAAAATTCTGAGCTCCTGTTATTGTAGACACATTTTTGCTACATTTACTACTTTTTGAATTTCCCCTTAACGCAAGGAACCCATCCAAATTGTAGAATGCATATAAAAGATCATTCTACAGTTGAATACCTTCCGCTGCGTCTTGTGTTTAAATTCTGAGCTCCGGTTATCCGCTGCCGCTTGTGTTTAAATTCTGAGCTCCTGTTATTGTAGACACATTTTTGCTACATTTCCTACTTCTTGAATTTCCCCTTAACGCAAGAAACACATCCAAATTGTAGAATGCATTTAAAAGATCATTCTACAGTGCAATTCCTTCCGCTGCCGCTTGTATTTAAATTCTGAGCTCCTGTTATTGTAGACAAATTTTTGCTACATTTCGTACTTTTTGAATTTCCCCTTAACGCAAGGAACCCATCCAAATTGTAGAATGCATTTAAAAGATCATTCATTCATTGTACAGTGCAATTCCTTCCGCTACCGCTTGTGCTTAAGTTCTGAGCTCCTGTTGTTGTAGACAAATTTTTGCTACATTTCGTACTTTTTGAATTTCCCCTTAACGCAAGGAACCCACCCAAATTGTAAAATGAATTTAAAAGATCATTCATTGTACAGTGCAATTCCTTACGCTGCCGCTTGTGCTTAAATTCTGAGCTCCTGTTATTGTAGACAAATTTTTGCTACATTTCGTACTTTTTGAATTTCCCCTTAACGCAAGGAACCCACCCAAATTGTAAAATGAATTTAAAAGATCATTCATTGTACAGTGCAATTCCTTCCGCTACCGCTTGTGCTTAAGTTCTGAGCTCCTGTAGTTGTAGAAAAATTTTTGCTACATTTCGTACTTTTTGAATTTCCCCTTAACGCAAGGAACCCATCCAAATTGTAGAATGCATTTAAGAGATCATTCTACAGTGCAATGCCTTCCGCTGCCGCTTGTGTTTAAATTCTGAGCTCCTGTTATTGTAGACACATTTTTGCTACATTTCCTACTTTTTGAATTTCCCTTAACGCAAGAAACACATCCAAATTGTAGAATGCATTTAAGAGATCATTCTACAGTGCAATACCTTCCGCTGCCGCTTGTGTTTAAATTCTGAGCTCCTGTTATTGTAGACACATTTTTGCTACATTTCCTACTTTTTGAATTTCCCCTTAACGCAAGGAACCCATCCAAATTGTAGAATGCATTTAAAAGATCATTCTAGAGTGCAATTCCTTCCGCTGCCGGTTGTGTTTGAATTCTGAGGTCCTGTTATTGTAGACACATTTTTGCTACATTTCCTACTTTTTGAATTTCCGCTTAACGCAAGAAACACATCCAAATTGTAGAATGCATTTAAAAGATCATTCTACAGTTGAATACCTTCCGCTGCGTCTTGTGTTTAAATTCTGAGCTCCGGATATCCGCTGCCGCTTGTGTTTAAATTCTGAGCTCCTGTTATTGTAGACACATTTTTGCTACATTTCCTACTTTTTGAATTTCCCCTTAACGCAAGGAATCCATCCAAATTGTAAAATGAATTTAAAAGATCATTCATTGTACAGTGCAATTCCTTCCGCTGCCGCTTGTGCTTAAATTCTGAGCTCCTGTTATTGTAGATACATTTTTGCTACATTTCCTACTTTTTGAATTTCCCCTTAACGCAAGGAACCTATCCAAATTGTAGAATGCATTTAAAAGATCATTCTGCAGTGCAATTCCTTCCGCTGCCGCTTGCATTTGCTACATTTCGTACTTTTTGAATTTCCCCTTAACGCAAGGAACCCACCCAAATTGTAGAATGCATTTAAAAGATCATTCATTGTACAGTGCAATTCCTTCCGCTGCCGCTTGTGCTTAAATTTTGAGCTCCTGTTATTGTAGACAAATTTTTGCTACATTTCGTACTTTTTGAATTTCCCCTTAACGCAAGGAACCCACCCAAATTGTAAAATGCATTTAAAAGATCATTCATTGTACAGTGCAATTCCTTCCGCTGCCGCTTGTGCTTAAATTCTGAGCTCCTGTTATTGTAGACAAATTTTTGCTACATTTCGTACTTTTTGAATTTCCCCTTAACGCAAGGAACCCACCCAAATTGTAAAATGAATTTAAAAGATCATTCATTGTACAGTGCAATTCCTTCCGCTGCCGCTTGTGCTTAAATTTTGAGCTCCTGTTATTGTAGACAAATTTTTGCTACATTTCGTACTTTTTGAATTTCCCCTTAACGCAAGGAACCCACCCAAATTGTAAAATGCATTTAAAAGATCATTCATTGTACAGTGCAATTCCTTCCGCTGCCGCTTGTGCTTAAATTCTGAGCTCCTGTTATTGTAGATACATTTTTGCTACATTTCCTACTTTTTGAATTTCCCCTTAACGCAAGGAACCTATCCAAATTGTAGAATGCATTTAAAAGATCATTCTGCAGTGCAATTCCTTCCGCTGCCGCTTGCATTTGCTACATTTCGTACTTTTTGAATTTCCCCTTAACGCAAGGAACCCACCCAAATTGTAGAATGCATTTAAAAGATCATTCATTGTACAGTGCAATTCCTTCCGCTGCCGCTTGTGCTTAAATTTTGAGCTCCTGTTATTGTAGACAAATTTTTGCTACATTTCGTACTTTTTGAATTTCCCCTTAACGCAAGGAACCCACCCAAATTGTAGAATGCATTTAAAAGATCATTCATTGTACAGTGCAATTCCTTCCGCTGCCGCTTGTGCTTAAATTTTGAGCTCCTGTTGTTGTAGACAAATTTTTGCTACATTTCGTACTTTTTGAATTTCCCCTTAACGCAAGGAACCCACCCAAATTGTAAAATGAATTTAAAAGATCATTCATTGTACAGTGCAATTCCTTACGCTGCCGCTTGTGCTTAAATTCTGAGCTCCTGTTATTGTAGACAAATTTTTGCTACATTTCGTACTTTTTGAATTTCCCCTTAACGCAAGGAACCCACCCAAATTGTAAAATGAATTTAAAAGATCATTCATTGTACAGTGCAATTCCTTCCGCTACCGCTTGTGCTTAAGTTCTGAGCTCCTGTAGTTGTAGAAAAATTTTTGCTACATTTCGTACTTTTTGAATTTCCCCTTAACGCAAGGAACCCATCCAAATTGTAGAATGCATTTAAGAGATCATTCTACAGTGCAATGCCTTCCGCTGCCGCTTGTGTTTAAATTCTGAGCTCCTGTTATTGTAGACACATTTTTGCTACATTTCCTACTTTTTGAATTTCCCTTAACGCAAGAAACACATCCAAATTGTAGAATGCATTTAAGAGATCATTCTACAGTGCAATACCTTCCGCTGCCGCTTGTGTTTAAATTCTGAGCTCCTGTTATTGTAGATACATTTTTGCTACATTTCCTACTTTTTGAATTTCCCCTTAACGCAAGGAACCCATCCAAATTGTAGAATGCATTTAAAAGATCATTCTAGAGTGCAATTCCTTCCGCTGCCGGTTGTGTTTGAATTCTGAGGTCCTGTTATTGTAGACACATTTTTGCTACATTTCCTACTTTTTGAATTTCCGCTTAACGCAAGAAACACATCCAAATTGTAGAATGCATTTAAAAGATCATTCTACAGTTGAATACCTTCCGCTGCGTCTTGTGTTTAAATTCTGAGCTCCGGTTATCCGCTGCCGCTTGTGTTTAAATTCTGAGCTCCTGTTATTGTAGACACATTTTTGCTACATTTCCTACTTTTTGAATTTCCCCTTAACGCAAGGAATCCATCCAAATTGTAGAATGCATTTAAAAGATCATTCTACAGTGCAATTCCTTCCGCTGCCGCTTGTGTTCGAATTCTGAACTCCTGTTATTGTAGACACATTTTTGCTACATTTCCTACTTTTTGAATTTCCCCTTAACGCAAGGAACCCACCCAACCAAATTGTAGAATGCATTTACAAGATCATTCTACAGTGCAATACCTTCCGCTGCCGCTTGGGTTTAAATTCTGAGCTTCTGTTATTGTAGACACATTTTTGCTACATTTCCTACTTTTTGAATTTCCCCTTAACGCAAGGAACCCAACCAAATTGTAGAATGCATTTACAAGATCATCATTCTACAGTGCAATACCTTCCGCTGCCGCTTGGGTTTAAATTCTGAGCTCCTGTTATTGTAGACACATTTTTGCTACATTTCCAACTTTTTGAATTTCCCCTTAACGCAAGGAACCCATCCAAATTGAAGAATGCATTTAAAAGATCATCCTACAGTGCACTTCCTTCCGCTGCCGCTTGTGTTTAAATTCTGAACTCCTGTTATTTTAGATACATTTTTGCTACATTTCCTACTTTTTGAATTTCCCCTTAACGCAAGAAACCCATCCAAAATGTAGAATGCATTTAAAAGATCATTCTACAGTGAAATTCCTTCCGCTGCCGCTTGTGTTTAAATTCTGAGCTCCTGTTATTATAGACACATTTTTGCTATATTTCCTACTTTTTGAATTTCCCCTTAACGCAAGGAACAACCCGACCAAATTGTAGAATGCATATAAAAGATCCATTCAAAGTGCAATTCCTTCCGCTGCCGCTTGCGTTTAAATTCTGAGCTCCTGTTATTGTAGACACATTTTTGCTACATTTCCTACTTTTTGAATTTCCCCTTAACGCAAGAAACCATCCAAAATGCAGAATGCATTTAAAAGATCATTCTACAGTGCAATTCCTTCCGCTGCCGCTTGTGTTTGAATTCTGAACTCCTGTTATTGTAGACACATTTTTGCTACATTTCCTACTTTTTGAATTTCCCCTTAACGCAAGGAACCCAACCAAATTGTAGAATGCATTTAAGAGATCATCCTACAGTGCAATTCGTTCCGCTGCCGCTTGCGTTTAAATTCTGAGCTCCTGTTATTGTAGACACATTTTGCTACATTTCCTACTTTTTGAATTTCCCCTTAACGCAAGGAACCCATCCAAATTGTAGAATGCATTTAAAAGATCATTCATTCATTGTACAGTGCAATTCCTTCCGCTGCCGCTTGTGCTTAAATTCTGAGCTCCTGTTATTGTAGACAAATTTTTGCTACATTTCGTACTTTTTGAATTTCTCCTTAACGCAAGGAACCCACCCAAATTGTAGAATGCATTTAAAAGATCTTTCATTGTACAGTGCAATTCCTTCCGCTACCGCTTGTGCTTAAGTTCTGAGCTCCTGTTGTTGTAGAAAAATTTTTGCTACATTTCGTACTTTTTGAATTTCCCCTTAACGCAAGGAACCCATCCAAATTGTAGAATGCATTTAAAAGATCATTCATTGTACAGTGCAATTCCTTCCGTTGCCGCTTGTGCTTAAATTCTGAGCTCCTGTTATTGTAGACAAATTTTTGCTACATTTCGTACTTTTTGAATTTCCCCTTAACGCAAGGAACCCACCCAAATTGTAAAATGCATTTAAAAGATCATTCATTGTACAGTGCAATTCCTTCCGCTGCCGCTTGTGCTTAAATTCTGAGCTCCTGTTATTGTAGATACATTTTTGCTACATTTCCTACTTTTTGAATTTCCCCTTAACGCAAGGAACCTATCCAAATTGTAGAATGCATTTAAAAGATCATTCTGCAGTGCAATTCCTTCCGCTGCCGCTTGCATTTGCTACATTTCGTACTTTTTGAATTTCCCCTTAACGCAAGGAACCCACCCAAATTGTAGAATGCATTTAAAAGATCATTCATTGTACAGTGCAATTCCTTCCGCTGCCGCTTGTGCTTAAATTTTGAGCTCCTGTTATTGTAGACAAATTTTTGCTACATTTCGTACTTTTTGAATTTCCCCTTAACGCAAGGAACCCACCCAAATTGTAAAATGCATTTAAAAGATCATTCATTGTACAGTGCAATTCCTTCCGCTGCCGCTTGTGCTTAAATTCTGAGCTCCTGTTATTGTAGATACATTTTTGCTACATTTCCTACTTTTTGAATTTCCCCTTAACGCAAGGAACCTATCCAAATTGTAGAATGCATTTAAAAGATCATTCTGCAGTGCAATTCCTTCCGCTGCCGCTTGCATTTGCTACATTTCCTACTTTTTGAATTTCCCCTTAACGCAAGGAACCCATCCAAATTGTAGAATGCATTTAAAAGATCATTCTGCAGTGCAATTCCTTCCGCTGCCGCTTGCGTTTAAATTCTGAGCTCCTGTTATTGTAGACAAATTTTGCTACATTTCCAACTTTTTGAATTTCCCCTTAACGCAAGGAACCCATCCAAATTGTAGAATGCATTTAAAAGATCATTCTGCAGTGCAATTCCTTCCGCTGCCGCTTGCGTTTAAATTCTGAGCTCCTGTTATTATAGACACATTTTTGCTACATTTCCTACTTTTTGAATTTCCCCTTAACGCAAGGAACCTATCCAAATTGTAGAATGCATTTAAAATAAATATCATTCTACAGTGCAATACCTTCCGCTGCCGCTTGTGTTTAAATTCTGAGCTCCTGTTATTGTAGACACATTTTTGCTACATTTCCAACTTTTCGTATTTCCCCTTAACGCAAGGAACCCATCCAAATTGTAGAATGCATTTAAAAGATCATTCTGCAGTGCAATTCCTTCCGCTGCCGCTTGCATTTGCTACATTTCCTACTTTTTGAATTTCCCCTTAACGCAAGGAACCTATCCAAATTGTAGAATGCATTTAAAATATCATTCTACAGTGCAATTCCTTCCGCTGCCGCTTGCGTTTAAATTCTGAGCTCCTGTTATTGTAGACACATTTTTGCTACATTTCCAACTTTTTGAATTTCCCCTTAACGCAAGGAACCCATCCAAATTGTAGAATGCATTTAAAAGATCATTCTGCAGTGCAATTCCTTCCGCTGCCGCTTGCGTTTAAATTCTGAGCTCCTGTTATTGTAGACACATTTTTGCTACATTTCCTACTTTTTGAATTTCCCCTTAACGCAAGGAACCTATCCAAATTGTAGAATGCATTTAAAATAAATATCATTCTACAGTGCAATACCTTCCGCTGCCGCTTGTGTTTAAATTCTGAGCTCCTGTTATTGTCGACACATTTTTGCTACATTTCCTACTTTTTGAATTTCCCCTTACCGCAAGGAACCCATCCAAATTGTAGAATGCATTTAAAAGATCATTCTACAGTGCAATTCCTTCCGCTGCCGCTTGTGTTTAAATTCTGAGCTCCTGTTATTGTAGACACATTTTTGCTACATTTCCTACTTTTTGAATTTCCCCTTAACGCAAGGAACCCATCCAAATTGTAGAATGCATTTAAGGGATCCATTCTAAGTAGAATTCCTTCCTTTGTCGCTTGTGTTTAAATCCTGAGCTCCTGTTATTGTAGAAAAATTTTTGCTACATTTCGTACTTTTTGAACTTCCCCTTAACGCAAACCCATCCAGCTTGTAGAATGCATTTAAAAGATCCATTCTAAGTGCAATTCCTTCCGCTGCCGCTTGTATTTAAACTCTGAGCTCCTAACGGAAGGAACCCACCCAAATTGTAGAATGCATTTAAAAGATCATTCATTGTACAGTGCAATTCCTTCCGCTGCCGCTTGTGCTTAAATTTTGAGCTCCTGTTATTGTAGACACATTTTTGCTACATTTCGTACTTTTTGAATTTCCCCTTAACTCAAGGAACCCACCCAAATTGTAGAATGCATTTAAAAGATCATTCATTGTACAGTGCAATTCCTTCCGCTGCCGCTTGTGCTTAAATTCTGAGCTCCTGTTATTGTAGACAAATTTTTGCTACATTTCGTACTTTTTGAATTTCCCCTTAACGCAAGGAACCCATCCAAATTGTAGAATGCATTTAAAAAGATCATTCATTCATTGTACAGTGCAATTCCTTCCGCTGCCGCTTGTGCTTAAATTCTGAGCTCCTGTTATTGTAGACAAATTTTTGCTACATTTCGTACTTTTTGAATTTCCCCTTAACGCAAGGAACCCATCCTAATTGTAGAATGTATTTAAAAGATCATTCATTGTACAGTGCAATTCCTTCCACTGCCGCTTGTGCTTAAATTCTGAGCTCCTGTTATTGTAGACAAATTTTTGCTACATTTCGTACTTTTTGAATTTCCCCTTAACGCAAGGAACCCACCCAAATTGTAAAATGCATTTAAAAGATCATTCATTGTACAGTGCAATTCCTTCCGCTGCCGCTTGTGCTTAAATTCTGAGCTCCTGTTATTGTAGACACATTTTTGCTACATTTCGTACTTTTTGAATTTCCCCTTAACGCAAGGAACCCACCCAAATTGTAAAATGCATTTAAAAGATCATTCATTGTACAGTGCAATTCCTTCCGCTGCCGCTTGTGCTTAAATTCTGAGCTCCTGTTATTGTAGACAAATTTTTGCTACATTTCGTACTTTTTGAATTTCCCCTTAACGCAAGGAACCCACCCAAATTGTAAAATGCATTTAAAAGATCATTCATTGTACAGTGCAATTCCTTCCGCTGCCGCTTGTGCTTAAATTCTGAGCTCCTGTTATTGTAGACAAATTTTTGCTACATTTCGTACTTTTTGAATTTCCCCTTAACGCAAGGAACCCACCCAAATTGTAAAATGCATTTAAAAGATCATTCATTGTACAGTGCAATTCCTTCCGCTGCCGCTTGTGCTTAAATTCTGAGCTCCTGTTATTGTAGAAAAATTTTTGCTACATTTCGTACTTTTTGAATTTCCCCTTAACGCAAGGAACCCACCCAAATTGTAAAATGCATTTAAAAGATCATTCATTGTACAGTGCAATTCCTTCCGCTGCCGCTTGTGCTTAAATTCTGAGCTCCTGTTATTGTAGACAAATTTTTGCTACATTTCGTACTTTTTGAATTTCCCCTTAACGCAAGGAACCCATCCAAATTGTAGAATGCATTTAAAAGATCATTCATTGTACAGTGCAATTCCTTCCGCTGCCGCTTGTGCTTAAATTCTGAGCTCCTGTTATTGTAGACAAATTTTTGCTACATTTCGTACTTTTTGAATTTCCCCTTAACGCAAGGAACCCACCCAAATTGTAAAATGCATTTAAAAGATCATTCATTGTACAGTGCAATTCCTTCCGCTGCCGCTTGTGCTTAAATTCTGAGCTCCTGTTATTGTAGACACATTTTTGCTACATTTCGTACTTTTTGAATTTCCCCTTAACGCAAGGAACCCATCCAAATTGTAGAATGCATTTAAAAGATCATTCATTCATTGTACAGTGCAATTCCTTCCGCTGCCGCTTGTGCTTAAATTCTGAGCTCCTGTTATTGTAGACAAATTTTTGCTACATTTCGTACTTTTTGAATTTCCCCTTAACGCAAGGAACCCATCCAAATTGTAGAATGCATTTAAAAGATCATTCATTGTACAGTGCAAATCCTTCCGCTGCCGCTTGTGCTTAAATTCTGAGCTCCTGTTATTGTAGACAAATTTTTGCTACATTTCGTACTTTTTGAATTTCCCCTTAACGCAAGGAACCCACCCAAATTGTAAAATGCATTTAAAAGATCATTAATTGTACAGTGCAATTCCTTCCGCTGCCGCTTGTGCTTAAATTCTGAGCTCCTGTTATTGTAGACACATTTTTGCTACATTTCGTACTTTTTGAATTTCCCTTAACGCAAGGAACCCACCCAAATTGTAAAATGCATTTAAAAGATCATTCATTGTACAGTGCAATTCCTTACGCTGCCGCTTGTGCTTAAATTCTGAGCTCCTGTTATTGTAGACAAATTTTTGCTACATTTCGTACTTTTTGAATTTCCCCTTAACGCAAGGAACCCATCCAAATTGTAGAATGCATTTAAAAGATCATTCATTGTACAGTGCAATTCCTTACGCTGCCGCTTGTGCTTAAATTCTGAGCTCCTGTTATTGTAGACAAATTTTTGCTACATTTCGTACTTTTTGAATTTCCCCTTAACGCAAGGAACCCATCCAAATTGTAGAATGCATTTAAAAGATCATTCATTGTACAGTGCAATTCCTTCCGCTGCAGCTTGTGTTTAAATTCTGAGCTCCTGTTATTGTAGACACATTTTTGCTACATTTCGTACTTTTTGAATTTCCCCTTAACGCAAGGAACCCACCCAAATTGTAAATCGCATTTAAAAGATCATTCATTGTACAGTGCAATTCCTTCCGCTGCAGGTTGTGCTTAAATTCTGAGCTCCTGTTATTGTAGACAAATTTTTGCTACATTTCGTACTTTTTGAATTTCCCCTTAACGCAAGGAACCCATCCAAATTGTAGAATGCATTTAAAAGATCATTCATTGTACAGTGCAATTCCTTCCGCTGCCGCTTGTGCTTAAATTCTGAGCTCCTGTTATTGTTGACAAATTTTTGCTACATTTCGTACTTTTTGAATTTCCCCTTAACGCAAGGAACCCATCCAAATTGTAGAATGCATTTAAAAGATCATTCTACAGTGCAATTCCTTCCGCTGCCGCTTGTGTTAAAATTCTGAGCTCCTGTTATAGTAGGAAATGTTTGCTATATTTTCGACTTTTTTAAATTTCCCCTCAACACAAGAAACCTATCGACGGTCCTAGCGAGCCTGCTTCAATATCTGGGCGGAAACCATTATTTTGGTTCGAAAAACGACACACTGAAACCTTTTGAAATTGGCTCACATCCGATTTTGTGAGAATTAAAAAAAAACAGCAGCGTAATTTCTCTTGTCTTACCTCATTTGATAACTATAGAACCCGCTTTATCGATCCTTCTGAAAACACAAAAATTAACATTACTTCGGTATAAAAAAATAAGTTTTAAAATATTTTGTTTGTTTATTCAATTCAAATTAAATAAATGAACTTAATTAATGCTGCGTCACAAGATAAATTTAAAATTCATGCTTTTGAAAACTATGTATGTATATCGTATAATGGATACCGGCGATGGCGTGGTTGCCAAAACGCAGATGCTACGTTTTGTCCTTATTCACTATGAAGCACATCTTTCCCACTTCTTTTTCTTCATAATTTTATCTAGCATCGAACGAGAGAAATCGAACGATAAGGGGTCACCCTGTTTGAAACCCCGTTTAGATTTGAACGGCACTGTATGAGCTGATGGTGTTTATCGACGTTTTTTTGCACGGCCGTTTAAGTTTTGCGCGGAAAACAATTTCACACATAGCTGCATATAGGTAGCTCCTTTTCGTGCTGTCAAAGGTGGCTTTAAAATCGACGAAGAGGTGTTGTCTGTCAATTCTTTTTTCGCGGGTTTTCCCAAGATTTGGCTCATAGTGAATATCCGAGATTTACCATGTTTGAAGCCGCACTGATGAGGTAAAATCAGCTGATTAACGGTGACCTTCAATGTTTTGCCCAACATGCTTGACAAGACCTTATATACGATACTAAGGTGCCGCTTCTGCGATAGTTGGCGTTCTTGGAGGCTTGGTAATGAACACTTAGATTGCGATCACCGGGCACGCACTCGTTCGACCATATTTTGCGTAGAAGTTGATGTAATTGCCTTACCAACTCCTCGACGCCGTATTTGAATAGCTTAGCAGGCACAGTCCATTTGCACCCGTGGCCTTCTTATTTTTCAATCTGGTTTAATCATCTTCCCTGGACGTTTCATCGCTCTCTCCATTTAGGAGCACAGAGAAGTGTTCCCTCCAAAATCTAAGCACTTTCTGTACATCGGTAGCCGTTTCGTTTTAACAGGAGTTTACCCCGGGCCTAAAGCCTTCTGTCTGTCGCCGAATTTTTTTGGTAAAATTTTCGGGCGTTTTCCTGGCGGCTATAAGCTCAAGCTCCTCGCACTTACGCTTTTCTGCCTCTGTGTTTTTTCCTGTAAAGGCGTTAAGTTTGCGATCCCTGTCAACAAAAATTAAAATTTATATTAATAAAATTGAAATAATTGAAGGAACTTTAAGTTATTACAACATTAACAACATATGTCAGTATGTTTGCATATATATACATATAAGTTTTTATCTATGTATAATATACATTGAATATGTAATTAGTTTTTAAAAACTATTTATGGATTTTCCATTTGAAATCGGACAATGGTTAATACTTTTCTCTTCGTATGAATACAGAGCAATTGATAACGTTCTATATGACGCGTCCTCGTAAAATGGAACCTTTTAAGACGGTAATTTAGGTATTTAAGGATTGGTGTCTGCTGTATCTAGCTATATCTAGTACCAATTAATGCATTTTGCTGAAACTTGGCATAGTTGTCAATATTGTTCTTGTCATATGTATACCAGAGTACCCCGCAGACTTTGTTTTGCTCGAAAGCTGGTTTGTTACATTTAAAAATTAAGCCTAGCTTCCCCTTTTCTATTCTATCTTCCATTTTTTCTTATAGTTCTTGTCCATCCCTCGGACTCTCAATCCCATCTCCACTTCCAATTCCATTCCTACTCCCACATCCACTCCTATTTCCGCTAAACTTCACACTCCCATTCCCACTTCTAGTCCTAGCCCCATACCCACTACAACTCCCACTTCCCTCTCTCATCTTAATTTCATCATATATAGAATCTCCTAGCGGCCACCGTGGTGTGATGGTAGCGTGCTCCATCTACCGCACCGTATGCCCTGGGTTCACAACCCGGGCAAAGCAACTTCAAAATTAAAAAAAAAAAGCTTTCAATTAGAAGAATATTTTTCTAAGTGGGGTCGCCCCTTGGCAGTGTTTGGCAAGCGTTCCGAGTGTATTTCTGCCATGAAAAGCTCTCAGTGAAAACTCATCTGCCTTGCAGATGCCGTTCGGAGTCGGCATAAAACATGTAGGTCCCGTCCGGCCAATTTGTAGGGAAAATCAAGAGGAGCACGACGCAAATTGGAAGAGAAGCTCGGCCTTAAATCTCTTCGGATATCTCGCGCCTTACATATATATATATATATATATATATATATATATATATATATATATATATATATATAGAATCTCTATACCAAATATTGAATACCTGCTTCACCCGGACGACCGATTTCAGTATCTTTGCTTGTACAAACCTTTACGAAACTATATGAAACAAATACAATTTTCAAAATCGCTTTCATTTTTATTAATGAGATGTAGATAGATAATTGACCCGTTTTTCTGACCGAAAATATTGCTCCTTGCGATGTTATTACTCTTCCAGTACACAGAGGCATTTGTCATATTGTAGCTTCTGCGCAAAAAAGCTTTAGGTTCGTGCCTCTGCTTTCTCTCAATATTTGAGCCCTGCCTCTCTTCTTTATCTTCTCCCTTTTACATTCTCGATTTTTATCTCTTCTACTTCCACTTTCTTTTCTCTCCCTCAACCTTCCTCTAATCTTCTTTATCTCCTTCCTTGCATATGCTTCCTCTCGTTCCCATCTTCCTCTCGCGCTTTTTTATTTTCTTTTTCTACTCACACTTTCTTTCATCTCCCTAACCCTCCCTTCTCTTCCACTCCTCTTCAATTCACACTCCGATCTTTTATTTTCCCTTCAAAAGGCTGTAATGTAATGTTAAGACAATTCAAACAAATTACACCAACACACGCCTAAAATAAAGTTTTCCCAGTACATAGCTTGTCAAAGAGGAAATCCTGTTATAAATTTGAAGCAAATCCTATCATAAATAAGATTTTTTCAATTAGGTCACTGATCTACTTCCCGAAGAGAAAATTTTCTCAGATATTAAGCTAGACTAAGACGTACCCCAAAACCAAATCGTATGGAAATAAAAACATGAATACGAATTATTAAAATAGGTCTAGCCTATGTCCACTTGCCGGAAAGAATAGTTTGAACTTCATTTACAACAAGTCGCACAATAAACACGTTTTATTATAATAGGTCAGGCTCTGGTCCACTTTCCGGAAAGAATAGTTTTTAAAATAATAAGCTAGTCACGGAAGTACCCCCACCCCAAATTTCAAGCGAATCGCAATATTAATTTTTTTATTTAGAATAGGTCAGTCCATGGTCCACTTCGCGTGATTAAAAGTTTCCAAATATTATCTTTGTCAAAAAAGTGCCAGTGTACCGAACTTCAAGCGAATCGCACCATAAATAAGATTATTTGGAATAGGTCGGATCCTAATTGTGAATCTAAAGCATTCCCAAACCCTCGTGAACACACACAAAATTTTATCAAAATCGGTCCAGTAACAAACGAACTTACAGAAGAAATATACATATATTTGTATAAGATATCCGTACCTACGGAATCTGTATCACGGGTATTCGCTGGAAATTGCTAAAATGCGAAGCCTTGCAAAACGAAGTGTGCACTCATACAATTCTATTATCTTGCAACGATTTTCCGTCATCCATTTTCAAATTTGGTTCCGAGACAAACCGGTTTCGGCGTTGTGTCATCGTCAGTGTCGATTTTCGTTCTGATCTGTTGTCGTTTGTCTTGTTTTTATAGATCGTAGGTACATGAGCATGTATTGTCAAAATGACCTCTGCAAAAAATCGATATATCCCTAAAGAGAGCGGTCTGCGATTGATCTCTTTTATCCACATTGGGGTACATACAGCAATGAAATGCATAAAATAAAAAGATTACATGTGATTACCCCCAGCGGGTTAGGGGGTTAGAATATACCCGCGGTAGGTATGCCTGTCGTAAGAGGTGACTAAAATACCAGATTCAAGGGTTTGTGTAGCGCAACCCCGAACTACTCATGGATCTAGGTGGTGGGAGGGCGGTATGGCCTAGAAGGTTGCATGTGGTCATAACAAATCTTTCCCGAGATGGTCGGGCTTGGTACCGGAATGTACCAGATCTGTATCCGAAGAAGGACCATCAACATAGATAACACTCGGGGAGTGTCCTTGTCGCTGCAACAACAACAACAACATTAAATGTGATTCAATAGCATTATTTAAGAAAAATGCCGAGCTCTATACCGAACCCAAAATACTAGGACCATATGTTAAATTATAGTAATATTTGTTTTGTTTTTATTATTCTACAACAATACGAAAAAAAAATTAAGGATTTTGTATTCTGGCTGTAGAGGCACGAAGAGAATATGTGCGACACTACCCGTATGGATACAAAAAGGGCTTGCCGGACACTTCCCATAGGGGTACAAAGAGGAAGAGTCGAACAGTACAGAAAAGAGCTGTCCGACAGTATCCGTAGGGGTAAAAATAGGGCGTGTCGAACAGTACCCAAAGGGGTACAAAGAGGAAGTGTCGAACATCAGAAAAAGGATCTGTCCGACAGTATCCGTTGGGTATAAAGAGGACCACTCCGGCACTACCCGTTCAGGCATAAACAGGTACAATTGGTCTCTCCATAGGACATGCTCAAGCAAAAGGGACCACTCCAACCGATATAAAGAGATCAGAATTGGCTATAGTCGCATACTCCTTTGCGATTCATCCTGGATTCATCCTAGTCGAATCGCATTTTTTGCAGGGAAAATTTGTGTATATTTAAGTGTATGTGCTGTGTGTTTATTCTGAACTGAGGGTGGTTTTTACTGATCGATTTGTGTGGCTGACTGAGGCAGCTAAAAGTCAGTAACATTGTGAATGATGACTAAGTGTGTTATCTTATCTGTCAACTGCCAGACAGGCTGTTCAATATGGCTACTTTTTAGCGTTTTGACAGGGTGTTCAATATGGCGGCGCCTATCTTCAGCGAGTGATGAAAGAGATACAGAATGGGACAGCGATAGTCAACTACAAATCGGGTGATCCAATCACTTTGGAATTTTGACGTCTATGCAGAAGATATCACACTTTGTTATCATTCACAATGGTCAGTAATTCTAGTCGTTTGACCTTCTTTGTGGGTTTGCTGCTTTGGTGCGTTTATTGCTTTGTGTTTATTTGTTGTTGTGTGCTTGTCAGTTGTTTCCGCAAGGTTGCCACCTATCCACCTAAAAAAAAATTACATAAGATATGCCAATATGGATATCAAACGAAAGGTATTTCACTCCGCATTTCAATAGAGAAATTTTTAAGTAGGGTTGCTACCTGACTTTATTTATATCTCTTTGTATATCCACTACTATCGCGGAAACGACCTATTTTAATGAAATGTTGTAGATAGATAGTGTATCACATTCTAAGACTTTCTATTTAGATATGAGGATGTTTGCATAAGGTTGCCAACTATTTGGAATTTAAAAAAAATTGCATGAAATACGCCAATATGGGTATAAAACGAAAGGTGTTTTACTCCGAATTTGGACAGAGAAATTTAAATAGGTTTGACACTTAGGTTTGCCACCTCACCTTATTATTTAAATCTTTTTGTATATTCACTACTATCGCGGAACCGACAGAAATTTTAAATGAAACTTGGTACATCGATAGTGTATCGCATTCTTAGACTTTCTACCTAGGTGTTGCCACTGAGGATACTTTCACAAAGTTGCGACGTATTTGGAATTAAAAAAATTCCACGAGGTATGCCAATATGTGCATTAAATAAAAGGTATTTCACTCCGCAGTCCAGTAGATATATTTTTAAGTACGGTTGCCACATAGGGTTGCCCCCTCACCTAATTATATATGTATATTACTCTGTATAGCCACTACTATCTCGGAAACGGATCAACCGATTTGGGTGAAATTTAGTACATCGAAAGTGTGCTAGATTCTAAGACTCTTCACCTAAGTGTTGTCACTGAGTAAAATTTCCTAGATATTTTTGAAATTTAGATACAAAAAGTAATTGACAAAGGTTTGTATTGATTTTGAACTATTCAAAAATGAATAATGCATACACATCTTCTATTTAATTGTTTAAGAAGTACATTAAAGTTAAACTCCCCAAGACTACATTGTAATTACCCGTTTAAAATTTTGTTTCTTTTAAGTTCTTTTTGCGGTTAGTGATCGATATGTTTTTGAAATCTATTTTAAAATAACTCAACACTAAGTAAAAATATATGTATAAAAGAAGCTGAAGATTTATAATGATGACATACAGAAAAAAGATATTATGCGGATACTCGAAGAATACCGAGCAAACCTCGGTCGCCCAGGTACTAAGGTAAAAACTCTATATGACGACTTTTGCTACTATGGTTTCAATGAGAAATTTTAATAGGTTTTTGTCAGCCATGCAAAATTGTTGTATGTCGGTTAGCAGGTTGATGTTCTAAGGCGACGATATATTTTAATACGTAATCGCGAACATATTTCAACTTCATTTTGGCTTAAGCTATTGCATGGTTTAATACGTTATTCGTTGATTTCAACATATGTACACCACATCATTAAGGTGTATTTTGAAAATTTTGTACAAAGAGTACAAGGGTTTGAAGCTTCTCCACTTAAACATCGTGTTGTACAGGGGAATAGAAATTATGCAAAAGGGACTGTGGCACCACTCAAACAAAGAGAAATTAGTGTGTCCCGTATATAGAAATCTCCATAAACGCTTTAATTTTGATATCCCTTATCTAAGCAATTGGATTAGTCAAATTTTCGGGCGATACTAATTATATTAAATAGTCGCAAAATTAAGGGTTCCGTTGGTTCTACTTCTTTTCTTTCGGTTCTGTTTTAGGATTTACTTTGAAGACGTCCTATCTTAGCGAAAATTCAGTATACTTAAAGCAAGAGGGATAAATAAAGTACTTACATAAGTTTTCTCACTTGGGCATCGGTAATTCACTTCTTTTTTCTGTCCGTAATGTGTGGCGAAATTGAAATAAGTTGAATAACAATTGAGTGAGCCGGCAAACTGCACGAAGAATAAAAAAATAAGAATAATGTCAAAATTGTGATAAATTTGTGAATAAAAGTTTGCAGACAAGTAGAAATATTGTGAAAATAGCAAAGAAAATTAACGAAGGCTAAGTTCGGGTGTAACCGAACATTGCATACTCAGCTGCCAAATTACAGCTTGCAAAATCTTTAAATTACCTTCTTTTAAAAGTGGGCGGTGCCCAGCCCATTGTCCTAATTTTCTATTCTGCGTCATAAGGTCAACCTACCTACCAAGTTTCATAGCGATTTGAGATGAGTGCCCAGGAACTTACATACCAAATTTCATTAAGATACCTAAGAGAAAGTGATCGTGTTTACGGACAGACGGCCGGACGGACATGGCTAAATAAATATCTTTTTTCGCCCATATCATTTTGATATATAGAAGTCTATATCTATCTCGATTAGTTTATGCCGTTACGGGGTACCATTATGCGAACAATATTAATATACTCTGTGAGCTCTGGTCAGCTGAGTATAAAACTGTAATGAATATTAGTGTAAAGCAGGGTTCAGAAAAATTCTTCTACAAAGAATTAAAATTCATTCATTTCATTTTTTATACCGTCTGCGAAACAATTTTAAAACAAACATTTGTTTTCATTTATTACTGACGAATAATTAAATATTCTATAAATTCGGAAAAACAATTTTTTTTACATTCATTTATGCCTTTATACAATTTTGACAAATATTCTGCTTCCATTCCATTTATACAACTGAATGACTTTTTTTTATACAATCCTAAGCAAACATTCTCCCTATTTATGTTAAGCATTTCAGCAGATATATGTGTTGCGGTGGCCTATTGAGTTCTCGATCCCGCGCCCTAAGGAACGTAAGCAACCTATTTGTGAGACACAATAACCTAAAGGTGTGGAGGTTGAGATGTTAGCTGAGCTTCAATAAGTCCACTCCGAAATATTCGCCTACTGTTCACCACGATGGGCGCCTGTAAGGGCATAAGTTGTTTGCTTTGTAAAGTGACGCGTGTATTACAGAGTTCTCCTTTATATTTTGGACTTGCAATATTGAAAACAGTTGCAATGAATTGCGAAACGAAAAAACCTAGTATGATCCTTGACAAACGTAAAGATGTTGTGACAAGCATATGAAGCGGCCGGGCCCTTAGTAGGAAAGGCTGCGATGGCGATGCCATGGCACCGTTGATTTTCTAATGTAAACAAAGTCTCATATCACTCTCTTATCACAGTGCCCATGTAAATGAGAGCATTTCTGGTGCTGGATTTTTATTGGGATAGGGGCTTCCCGACAAGTATTTCGGCTATGTAAGAAACACTTTTCTTCATTTTTTAAACGGTTTTATTTAGGTTGACTTGACAGGCTGCACGGCCGCTGTGAACGAATCTTGTAATTAAAATTTAAGTAACTTCCCGATAAGCTACACGCTTGAAACTTGGAATATAGTTACGTGCAAGAATAGAAATCGATCTGTGAAAATAAATCGCCGCTAGGTGGCGCATGGATAGAGATATTCACAAAAATCGTATTTGTGGCCCGATTTGGCTCGTATTTGGAACACATAATACATGCAAGAATAGAAATCGACCTGTGAAAAAAGTCGCCGCTAGGTGGCGCATGGGTCGAGATATTCACAAAAATCGTATTTGTGGTCCGATTTGGATCATATTTGGAACACATAATACATGCAAGAATAAAAAGCGACTTATGAAAAAACTCGCCGCTAGGTGGCGCATTGATCGAGATATTCACAAAAATCGTATTTGTGGTCCGATTTGGCTCATATTTGGAACACATAATACATGCAAGAATAAAAAGCGGCCTATCAAAAAAAATCGCCGATGGGTGGCGCAAGGATCGAGATATTCACAAAAATCGCATTTGTCGTCCGATTTGATTTGGTCCATATTTGGAACACATAATACATACATGAATAGAAAGCGATCTATGATGCCCGATTTGGCTCATATTTGGTACAAATATTGCATACAGTCCGGTAGGAGTGACATCAAAATATTTTGGAGTTGGAGGAGGGACAAGCATACGTGGCGCAGAGTCGAGTAAAGTCTTTGGAAGGATTATGTATTGAGGATTTAGGTTGTAACAAATTGTCAATTTGTTATTTGGGAATGATAATAATAAAAAAATTCGAAGAAAGTGCTTGCTATAAAGAATAATTTATGAAATAAAAATTATATTTCAAACATTCTCTGAACCCTGGTGTAAACTGGGCAAAATATGAACAAAAGAGTAGTGTTAACGAAAGTGGTGATAAACGAAAGTGTAAAAGCCATAAAGAAAACCAAAATATTGTGTTGTGCAGTATGAATCTGCTCCAATCGGAAAAGTATCAAAGGAGTTTTGCTCAGCGATAAGAAATATTGGTGTTTGATTTAAATTATAACAAAACCGATATATTTTGTATATATATATTGGATTTGTATTTATAAAATCAATCCAATTATATATAAATGTATATGTGCTTTGTTGACATCATTAAGAAAAAATTACAACAAAAATCATCAAATTGCAACAATAACATGCAAATTTTCAACTTCAATTGCCCTCGGATTATTGTTGCTGAGGTCAAGACGCGTCTATTGACATACATTCCGATATTTTTGGAAGCGTATTAGCAGTCGACCGCTGTACAAGACTTTTAACAAAGTATGTTATATGGGAGTTTCCATTGTTACTGTCGCGACAGTTTTGTGTAAAACTTTTAATCTAAATATATAACAAAATTCTAACAGGTGAATGTCTGTACATTGAAGATACAGTTTCAGAAAAATTTATTGGAGGGCTCATTATTGGAACCCCTCAACCCAAATCAGAGGTTTATATGTTTGTACTCGCATCACTCAGAAGCTACTGCATAGAATTGAGTGCAACATTCGCTGTTGCATCAGATGAGGTCTAATTTAAATTTAAGGATACAAGTTTGCGACCGCTTTTTGAGTGACTTCCAGTTGAGTTAGATTCTTCAAACTAAAAACATACTTCAGAGCCCGATGACAATGCATCATGAGGGAAAACAATTTCGCTAGGTGGTCCAGGGATCGTGCAAATTCCAAAAATCTTCATAGCTTCGAAATTTTGATTTCGAGTTTTAAGGAACTTCCCGATAACCCAGAGATCTAAACGTTTGAAAGAAGCTTTGGGCTTTATGAGGTTGTAAAATTTAGGGTAAAAGAGTATTCTATTTAGAAAGTCCATTTACAACATGTAGAATTTTGCGACTGCTATTTGAGTGACTTCCCGTATAGCTAGATTCTTGAAACTAAGAAAATAATTCAGAATCGCATGGCAACGCAACATGACGGAATTTTTTTGTTTTTCCCAGGTGGTCCAACGAACGTGATAATTCAAAAAATCGTCCGAACTTGCAAATTTTGTTTCGAGTATTAAGAAACTTCCCGATAACCCAGAGACCTGACACTTTGAAAGAAATTTTGGACTCTATTAGGTTATAATATTAAGGATAAAAGAGCTTTCTAGATGAGAGAGGGATCGAGATATTTATAGGTATTAAAAAGTTCATATAGAATTCTGGAATATTGCGATTGATTTTTCAGTACCTTCTCATTAAGCTACAAACGTGAAGCTTCACATATATACATAAGTCAAACCACCGAGAAAATGCAAAAAACTTCTAATTGAGCTACAAACGTGAATCGAGACAATGCAAAAAATGGGAAAAAATCCGTTAGGTGCCGCGGGGATCGAAATAATTGGATAAGAGTTTGCAAATTGGCAAATTTGAGATCGATTTTTAAGTAACTTCTAATTGAGCTACAAACGTGAAACTTCACATATAGGTTAAGACACCGCGACAAAGTGACGAAAGGGGAAACAATTCCGTTAGGTGGCACACGGATCGAAATAATTAGATGAGAATTTGAAACCGGATTTTAAGTAACTTTTCGATGAGCTAGAGACTTGATATTTCAAACTTAATTCAGAGGCCGATGACAGTATAAAACATAATACGAATTGGGATATTAAGAAAAATCGTACGGAACGAGGGGAATCTTGCGATCAATTTTCAAGAGACTTCGCATTGAGCTACAATCTTGGAACTTCATCCACATACTCACTTGTAGCAATTCAAGCTTGGCATATATGAACTATTAATGATACTTTTATGGATGGTGAATTTTTCGATGAAAATTTATACTGCGTTTTTCGTAAAGATCGTAATGCATTAAAAACTGGTTTATCAAGAGGAGGAGGCGTTTTAACTGCGGTTCGACGAAAATTTCGTGCGACTTTGGTGCCTTTGCCGAATGCTGATTCCCTATCGGATATTCTCTGCATTCTGTTCATAGAGTTTCTAAACTTTTAACTTGTGCTTCGTATAATACCTCCTTCTAGTAGCGATTTACTTTATGAAGAGCATGTTGATAATACTTATTTCAACCTTAGTATCTAGCCATGAAAATTTTTGCGTAATTGGCGACTTCAACCTCAGTAATTTAGAATGGTCTACTTTTGACAATAGTAGGGGGCTTCTTCCAAAGTCTTCAAATGCGTTTGCTGAAACATATGTGATTGATGGTTTTTCAAGATGCGACCTTAGTCAGATTAACAGTTTTAATAACAGTTTTCATAGAATATTGGATCTCATATTTTTAAGTGATAACATGAACTTTTACCTCCACGAATGTCTGGACCCTTTGTCCAATCCTGGTCGACATCATGTTCCTCTGGTTCTTCATTTGGAATTTTATGAGTTTAATACTTACGTAGAGGATACAAATACAAGTTTTGTTTTAAAAATTATGATGTTGATGTTGTTAATGCGGCAATTGGCTTTATTGATTGGGATACTACGCTATTTACTGAGGTTGATGCGACTGGTTGTTTCAATATCTTTAAGAATAATCTAAATTGTATTTGTAGTGAGCACATTCCTAAAGTAAAAAAAGAAGGTTAACAAAATCCACGAAGGAGTTGAAAAAACTTAAGAATTTGAGAAACAAGTTTTTCAAAAAATTTAAAAATTCAAGGTCTCTTTTTTACAAAGAAATGTATATAAAATATTTGAACGAGTTTAAATCATTGAATAAAGTCTTGAAGCAGAATTATATAAGAAAATTCGAAGAGGATATTAAACTGAATCCGAAAGCTTTTTGGCGTTTTGTGAAATCTAATCGTGTTCCAGTATTCCCTCTGTTGTATTTTACAAGGATACACAAGCTGATTCAGCATCAGTTGCTGCAAATCTTTTTGCGGCTTTTTTCAGCTCGAATTTTGAGGCTGACTCTAATTGGAGTAGTAGTGATTTTTACAGTGGCCTTGATGCTAGTGGTTCCGCGCTAAACTTTGGGGCTCTTGAAATCTCTTTAGATGATGTTGAACTGGGGATTCGTCAAATCAATTTGTCGTCGCAGACTGATGTTGATAGTTTGTCGTCTCACCTTTTTAAGAATTGTTCAGCTCTCGCCTACTCAATATGGCTGCTTTTTAATAAATCTCTTGGGCAAGGTGTTTTCATTGATGCATGGAAAATCTCCCTTATTACGCCAATTTTTAAATCTGGCAATAAAAATGATGTCACCAATTATCGTCCCATTTCTAAAATTTCGACTATCTCAAAACTTTTTGAATGTATAATAAAAAATAAAAATTTCTTTGCCATTAGTCGGCTCATCTCGGTAGATCAGCATGGTTTCATGTCGGGAGAGCAACTACCTCTAATTTAGCAGTTTTCTCAGAATACTGCATTGAAGCTTTTAGTAACCGGGCCCAAGTTGACACCGTGTATACTGATTTTTCGAAAGCGTTTGATAAAGTTAATAATCGTATCTTATTATCGAAGTTACAGTGTTTTGGCTTCCACTCAAGTTTTTTTAAGCTGGATGACATCGTATCTCTCAAATCGATACTGTTCAGTTGTAGTTGACGGGGTGTCGTCGTACTCTTTCATTGCTTCTTCAGGCGTTCCTCAGGGAAGCATTTTACTTCCAATTCTTTTTGTGATTTTCATCAACGTATTACTAGTTGTTTTAAATTTTCAAAATTTCTCTTGTATGCTGATGAAATGAAGATATTTAGTAATATTACGTGTTCCGCTGAGTCGTTGAAACTTCAGAGTGATCTAGAAAATGTTGTAGCTTGGTGCCACAAAAATATGCTTCCCTTAAATATTAAAAAATGATCCCATGTCTCCTATTCCAAATCCCGCTCTCCTATCCCTGCTTCATATTATATTGCAGGCTCACAACTAACATTGTTTCCAAAATCATTAATCTTGGGGTGGTCTTTGACTCGAAGTTCTCGTTTCAAAGCCATTTTAATTATATTATAGCTAAGTCTTACTCTATGCTGGCTTTTGTCAGACATTTTGACTGCCCCTTTTTACTTGAACGTATATTCTTTCGTATTCCTAAAATTTGTTTAAGGAATCATGCCACATTTTACATTGGGCTGGTGAGGACCAATTATGCGGCCAATGCTCCTGTTGTTAGAGCTCTTAAAGAGTTTAACTTGCTCCCTAATTCTTCAGTTTTGGACTTCTCCGACTGTGAAAAAAGATTTAAAATGCTACTAAATGACATGTTAAATTAGTTGGTAGTCTATCTTTACCTGTAACTAGTCTGTAAGAAATGTAATAATTTCAATACTAAATAAATATTATTATTATTACTATTATTATTATTATTTTCAAGTAGCTTAAAAACTAATATAGCTTGACGTATTTTTCTGATATGTACAATTATTGTATGCATTCTGAATTAATAAAAGTAAGTTTTTCACGTTGTAATAAATAAGGCACTACTCTTTTCCACCTAGAACTAAAAAGTAGAAAAGAAACAAATTTTAATCATTTCCTTTCTATAAATGGACAAAGTCAGCAAAAAATGCATCCTTATATGAAGACATATTCTTGCTGAACTTTGATTTTAAAATTTTGACAGAGAAATTGTAAAAATATTTATAAGAAATAAAAATATAAAGGTGGAGCGCAATTAAATGAATATATATTGTAACGAATTTACTGCAAAACGTCTTATTTGCAACTTTCTGCTAAGTTCGAATCACTAAAGTGTTGAATAAATAACTCAACTCTTCAATAATGCAAAATGACCTTTATTAAAGTACTTCACAATAACAGTTATATTTCGCTTACTGATGACAACTTGCTTAACTCAAACTGATTGATAGCTTAAACGAAAGTGATCTATTTCCCGACAGATAGCGTGCTTAACTGAAAACTGCTTCTAGCGCCTCTACCGCTGGTGCTTTTATACTCTGTGATTTCCTCGTGGCATCTTCTAGGCGCTTCCAGAATTTACTTAGTTACTGCCATATAATTATAACTACAGATGCACGTATATAGCTTCTTATATGCGTGTATTTGTGAGCGACACTTCCCCAATTACAATTGCATACTTTTGGGAGCATCTCAGAAAAGATATCTGCATGTGTTTGTGCATCTCTTCACTGCTGCGTGTACATACATATGTGTAGACATAATAATTTATTCGTTTACGTACATACAAGTGTAGCAGCTTGCTTCATTGTTGTTGTGGCTTTATTTACTTAGTATCAGATTAGTGATGGGAGTATCACTTAGTGTCACTAATATTCGTCACAATATTGATAATTTGACTCCTTTTCTGCCAACTTTGCAATCCAAGTAATGTGCGATACTTCTTAAATATAAACGGTAATTCTGTACATACGTATTGAAAAAATTATAAGCAACAAAGTGGTCAGTAGTAGCTACTTAGAATAAAAATGATTTACTACCGAGGAATTTTAAAAATATTTTTCGCTTAACAGAAAACTCTTTGTTGTAATCACCACTTAATCGAAAGCCACAATCAACAACATGAATACGAATTACAGCTACCAAAACTTACATTTAATGTTGCACATTTGTATAGGTATTTGCTGCATTGTTGAGTCGCGTCCACTCACTTCTGAATTAATGGAAAGGCTAAATAAATGACTTATAATTGATATTCCACAAACGATTTACAGCGTAGAGGTGCTTTAGCATACCAAGTAAGATGAGTGGTAAACAAATGCTAGTGGAATGAATTTTTTTGTCGGTGGCAGTCATTGCGGCAACATTCAAATTGTTAATCGTAAATAGTACTACAACAATGCAGCAACAATGTCTAATGCATGTGATTGCAGCCATAACACAAACAACATGGAATAAGGCGAGTAGCTGATTGCAGTTGATTAAGAAAAGTATTGTCAAATAATTTTCGAAATTTTTTGAGCTCCACAGATTTTTAATCGTTTGCTTCAGATTGGTTGCTATGTATGTATGTAGTTTTCAAGTGCTACCAGAGATTGCTACTATATGTTTCTGCCGGGATCTTTTTTATTGCTTATTTTGTTCAGAGTCGTTAATCAAATCACACTAATTTACATTCGCCCACTTTTATCCTATCGTATCTATCTATTTTCTCTAACATAGCCGACATTGCTAAAATAGTTGGATTTTGAGAGGCATAAGTTTAATACGTATATAGAAATATATTTTCTTTTTGACTTCTTTCTTTTACTTTTGATAAACTTATTTGCAATTTTCAATTTTAAGTTAGATTTTACAATCAAAACTCATCCCAATTATGTCTATATTCATGAACGCGTTTTCCGCAGCGTTTTGCTCTATTTATATAACAGAAGTGTTAACCATGTTTTTATCTTCTTCTTATTTTTTCCTTTTGTTGCATTGTCTCGGTGCCCTGAATTGTGTGTGAAATGTAAAGTTTGTAGCTCAATGGCAAATCTTATGAAAATTGATCGCAAGATTCCATTTCCCCTTCCATACAATTGTTTGAAATACTTCGGTCCGCACCTCCTTAGCGGAACTTTTTGTAATAGATATTGCACTTCTTTGGGCCTCTGGAATATGTTTAAATTTTCAAGTATTTAGCTTGCCAAGAAATCTTATTTAATTCATTGCTACCGAGTTCTGAACTCCGTAGGACTTATTAAGTTTTTTGCTCAATGAGAAGCCACCAAAAATGCATAGCTCATGTCCATTCGTGCTTTATGGTTTTTCTAAACGTCAAGATCGGTGCTACACTTGGCGAATTATTTTTATATAAGTGTTAAGCTGCATCGACCCAACTCTCTAGCTCATCCCACAAAAACCGATCCCAATATTCCTTGTATTAATTTTCTAAATACCTCGATTCATACTCCACCTAGGAGAAGTTTTGTCTCCTTTGTTGCACTGCGACTGTGCCCTAAGTGTAAGGTTTCAAATTTGTAGCTCAAGGAGCAATTACAACCAATTTCATCGCAAAATTCCCCCTATTCTGTAACCACTATCCAAATGTTTCCAAATATCTTGATGCCACTTCTAGAAGAATTTTTTGTCCTAAATATTGGATTCTTATAGAGCTCTAAGCTATTTTCAAGATTTAAGGCCTTTTGGTTATCGGAAAACTTTTTAATACTCGATAAATGTCGCACTACCTAGCCTTTCCCTCATATTGCAATATCATCGGGTTCTGAATCATGTTCCAAGTTTTAAACATCCAGCTCCAGACGATGTTAATCAAAAGTATTTTGCGATATTTTCCAAAAGGGCCAGCGGACCAAACGGGATTAGAAAGGATAATCTCTTGCTAATTCGTTTAACTTCTTTCGGGAGTTCATATTCAGTCTATGTGAGGCCTTTATTTACTCACCAGTTCAACCTAGATTTGGTAGATGAAATTTTCGAACATCACTCACGGTACAATATGAAATGTACAATGATAATGTGAAACGTCAGAATGTCCTATAAGTGTAGGAGTACATCAGTGATTTGATAAACGTCACAATGTATTTTACAAATTTTGAGCTTCGGCGTAGGCGAAATTGCTTTAAACCCAAAATTTAGGCAGCTTTCTCCTTCTATAAGTTTTGCAGTTAGAAATAGCAAATATCTAAACGTAAGTAAGCAACTTAAACTATTGCGGCCTGTTGTAGACAAACTGAAACAAGTAAAGAAGGCTAAGTTAGGGTGTAACCGAACATTACATACTCAGTTGAGAGCTATGGAGGCAAAATAAGGAAAATCACCATGTAGGAGAATGAATCTAAGGTAACCCTGGAATGTGGTTGTATGACATGTGTATCAAATGGAAGGTATTAAAGAGTATTTTAAGAGAGAGTAGGCCATAGTTCTATGGATGAACGCCATTTAGGGATATCGCCATAAAGGTGGACCAGGGCTGATTCTAGAATTTGTTTGTACGATATGGGTATCAAATGAAAGGTGTTACTGAGCATTTTAAGAGGGAGCGGGCCTTAGGTCTATCGGTGGACGCCTTTTCGAGATATCGCCATTAAGGTGGGCCAGGGGTGACTCTAGAATGTGTTTGTGCGATATGGGTATCAAATGAAAGGTGGTAATGAGTATTTTAAAAGGGAATGGGCTTTAGTTCTAAAGGGAGCGCCTTTTCGAGAAATCGCCATAAAGGTGGACCAGGGGTGACTCTAGAATATGTTTGTACGATATGGGTGTCAAATGAAAGGTGTTAATGACTATTTTCAAAGGGAGTTATCCTTAGTTCCATAGGTGGACGCCATTTCGAGATATCGCCATAAAGGTGGACCAGGGGTGACTCTAGAATGTGTTTGTACGATATGGGTATCAAACGAAAGGTGTTACTGAGCATTTTAAGAGGGAGTGGGCATTAGGTCTATAGGTGGACGCCTTTTCGAGATATCGCCATTAGGGTGGGCCAGGGGTGACTCTAGAATGTTTGTACGATATGGGTATCAAACGAAAGGTGTTACTGAGCATTTTGAGAGGGAGTGGGCATTAGGTCTATAGGTGGACGCCTTTTCGAGATATCGCCAATAGGGTGGGCCAGGGGTGACTCTAGAATGTTTGTACGATATGGGTATCAAACGAAAGGTGTTACTGAGCATTTTAAGAGGGAGTGGGCATTAGGTCTATAGGTGGACGCCTTCTCGAGATATCGCCATTAGGGTGGGCCAGGGGTGACTCTAGAATGTTTGTACGATATGGGTATCAAACGAAAGGTGTTACTGAGCATTTTAAGAGGGAGTGGGCATTAGGTCTATAGGTGGACGCCTTTTCGAGATATCGCCTTTAGGGTGGGCCAGGGGTGACTCTAGAATGTTTGTACGATATGGGTATCAAGCGAAAGGTGTTACTGAGCATTTTAAGAGGGAGTGGGCACTAGGTCTATAGGTGGACGCCTTTTCGAGATATCGCCATTAGGGTGGGCCAGGGGTGACTCTAGAATGTTTGTACGATATGGGTATCAAACAAAAGTTGTTACTGAGCATTTTAAGAGGGAGTGGGCCTTAGTTCTATGGGTGGACGCCTTTTCGAGATATCGCCATTAGGGTGGGCCAGGGGTGACTCTAGAATGTGTTTGTACGATATGGATATCAAATTAAAGGTATTAATGAGGGTTTTAAAAGCGAGTGGCCCTTAGATGTATATGTGAAGGCGTTTTCGCGATATCGACCAAAATGTGGACCATGTGATCCAGAAAATCATCTATCGGGTACTGCTAATTTATTTATATATGCAAAACCACTAACAGTGTTCCTGCCAAAATTCCAAGGGCTGTTGATTTCGCCTTGTAGAACTTTTTCATTTTCTTCTACTTAATATGGTAGGTGTCACACCCATTTTACAAAGTTTTTTCCAAAGTTATATTTTGCGTGAACAAACCAATCCAATTACAATGTTTTATCCCTTTTTTCGTATTTGGTATAGAATTATGGAATTTTTTATTTTTCGTAATTTTCGATATCGATAAAGTGGGCGTGGTTATGGTCGGATTTCGGCCATTTTTTATACCAAGATAAAGTGAGTTCAGATAAGTACGTGGACTAAGTTTATTTTTCGGTTTTTGCTCAAGTTATTGTGTTAACGGCCGAGCGGAAGGACAGACGGTGGAGTGTGTATAAAAACTGGGCGTGGCTTCAACCGATTTCGTCCATTTTCACAGAAAACAGTTACCGTCATAGAGTCTATGCCCCTACTAAATTTAAGAAGGATTGGTAAATTTTTGTTCGACTTATGGCATTAAAAGTATTCTAGACAAACTAAATGAAAATGGGCGGAGCCACGCCCATTTTGAAATTTTCTTTTATTTTTGTATTTTGTTGTATCATATCATTACTGGAGTTGAATTTTGACTTAATTTACTTATATACTGTAAAGATATTAAATTTTTTGTTAAAATTTGAATTTTGCAAATTTTTAATTAGCAAATGTATAGTAATAGTACTAATGTTCCTGCCAAATTTCATCATGATATCTTCAACAACTGCCAAATTACAGCTTGCAATACTTTTAAATTACCTTCTTGTAAAAGTGGGCGGTGCCACGCCCATTGTCCAAAATCTTACTAATTTTCTATTCTGCGTCATGACGTCAACCCATCCACCAAGTTTCATCGCTTTATCCGCCTTTGGCCTTGAATTATCGCATTTTTTCGGTTTTTCGAAATTTTCGATATCGAAAAAGTGGGCGTGGTCATAGTCCGATATTGTTCATTTTAAATAGCGATCTGAGATGAGTGCCCAGGAATCTACATACCAAATTTCATCAAGGTACCTCAAAATTTACTCAAGTTATCGTGTTAACGGGCAGACGGACGGACCGACATGGCTCAATCAAATTTTTTTTCGATACTGATGATTTTGATATATGGAAGTCTATATCTATCTCGATTCCTTTATACCTGTAAAACCCACCATTATCCAATCAAAGTTAATATACTCTGTGAGCTCTGCTCAACTGAGTATAAAAATTGACGGGAATATACCCATATTCCATAAGAAAATTAAAAGTAGCATGACGCAAATAGGAGGAGAATATCGACCCAAATTTCGTGAAGGTAAATCCGCCCAGTAGTTTTTTTATATACTCATAAAGTTATGAAAATTGATTCTTCTAAATATTCCAAATAATGTTTTAATGCTGCAAATAAATCTAAACAGATAACAACTTTGGCCATATGTCCAAAGACTCCGGCACATCGGAAAACTCTGCTTAAGTATTCGCAGCAAACACAGTAAGACAGAGTCCTTAAGCTTATTAAAAACCAAAGACTGAACTCGAGTTGGAATAAACCTAGATTATCTTTCTAAAAACTACAGTCCTCGTATGAGATAAAGACCATATAAGTACTTTGCATAAATTGAACTGAAATATAATGAAATTGAACGACAAGATAAGAAGTAATTTTTAAAGAAATGTTAAACCCGGACGACTGACATGGGTATATAATATAAGTATGTGCATCGTGTGTGGGAGTAGATTGACATATAAAACTATATCATACAGTTTTTAGAGGCCTCTGGTCAGGTATGGGAACCCTCGCCGGTAGGTAATTATGGTCAAGATTGTGATTGCCGTTTCGGTTTCATTCCGTGTATTTGATATAGCTTTTCAGCAATTAACAGCAATGAGGTTATTGCTTCATGCTCACAAAGTCGACTAACATTTGTGCTAGATAATTTGCGTATTTTCACTGCACAAAGGAAATTATAAACGAATAATAAAATTAACTTGTCGCATTGTAGTACCAATATATATTATTGCCATTCAAATAATTGTTAATGAAGAAGAAGCAAATTAAATTCAGGGCTCTAGAAAATTTCTCAAATTTATGATAATCTGCAAATAGTTGTTAACTTTTGAATAAAATAATAAAAAAAAATTTTTTTAGTTAAACCGTTTTATTGAAAACAATACTTACGTTAAGTAATAATAATATTAAGAACTAGAAAATAATTAGGTAGGTCCGAGGTACTAGTCATCACATCATCAATCTAGGGCGTTGATCAGACAATTAAATAAAAGCGTTGGACGCATCAAATTTCTATTGATAGTCATATATAAGACCAACTGAACCTAAATCAGGTTATGCTACGCCTCACATTTTTAGAAATTTGACGGACGATCCATGTGCCACCTATCAAAGTTTTTTTTTCTTATTATTGCATTGTCATCGGGTTGTCAAATATGTTCCAAGTTTGAAGCGACCGGTCGGCCGCTACACAGAGTCAAGGTAAATAAAACCGTTTAAAAAACTGGGATAAATAGGGAAGAAAAATCAAAATCCCATTTTTTAACTTCCTGAAGCGAAACGGCACAACGATAAATCCCTCATCTGAAGTCAAATATATTGGCATGGTACTCGACTCCAAATTAAGCTGAAAAAGGAGCCTTGAAGTGAGATAAAATAAAGCTCTGGCAGCATACTAAACCTGCAAAAAAGCTTTCAGGAGGAACTGGGGACTGTCACCGCATCATCACCCCAGCGGGTTAGGGGGTCAGAATATACCCGCGGTAGGTATGCCTGTCGTAAGAGGTGACTAAAATACCAGATTCAAGGGGCTGTGTAGCGCAACCCTTCAGGCTGCCAGCGTAATATATAGCTTCTCCAAACCCAATTGTCAACCTCACCTATCCGTGGCGAATCCTGTTTCACTAACAGACGAGGCTCTGGCGACCCTAAGCTTCTCATGGAACTTGGGGTTGGGGAGGGAGGGGATGGCCTGAAGGTTTAATGTGACCACATAAATCGTTTCCGAGATGGTCGGAGTAGCACCTTAATGGTTCTGTGGTACCGGAGCGTACCGGATCTGTATCCGGCAAAGGACCATCACATCGATAATACTCCCGAAAGCCTTCGGGGAGCAACCTTATCGCTACAACAACAACAACAACAACAACTGCATATCATCCATGGCATTTTCAATATATTCAACCGACCGATACGAACGAGCACTTGTCTGGTAGAAAGCGCTGGACAAAAAAAGCATTTAACTAAGGGTTGGGAAGGATCAAAGGCTAACATGCCTGGGTATGTCTGTGGCAATGAGCAGCTCACCTCAGGAAGAGTTAAACGTAATTTTTCACTTTATGTTTCTACAAGTGTTCGTGTAGCGATTGGCTACGAAAGGTGCTCTGCGACTACGAAAATCCAACGTATAAAAATACACCAAGCACGGACACGGACGATCCCAGCGGTTTCTGAGTTCCAGGTGCAGAACATTAGATATCCTTCAAGAGATGAATGGAGGGAAGGCCCAGACAGTGGTAGGGGTACTAAGATATACACAGATGGCTTTAAAATGGAAAATGGAGTTGCAGCTGAAATTTACTCAAAGCATAGTCAGGTAAATGAATCGTATCGACTCACTGACTCATGAGGAGAGCAGCCAAACTGCTCAATTATAGTATGAACCCACCTAAATGTCTCTCTTTGCTGGATCCCAAGGTAAAGCGATATAAAAAGGAATAACGACTGAGAATTCTGGGCGCACGGTTCGTCGACAGCAAAGGGTTCGTGAGAAGCACTAGGAAGTAATCTGGTTGGACAAAAATGGCGCCAGCCGGCACTCACTCAGGGCAATCAAAATGGGCCCAAATATCCCCGAGTGGAAGTGCAGGACCTTTAAACCTTACCTAACCTTACCTAAGTAAATTTGCCTGGGATATTAGTACATATATGATGACTTAGGGAAAAGCTTTTTTTACATCAACTCTTATTTTGGAGCACTGTAAGAAACACAAAGTGCGGAATGTAAGCATGCGCAACAAACCAAATACGCTTGCATTGGCCGTTGTGTAAATCTGTTTGTGTGAGCTTAAGTGTAACATAAATGCGGCTAAAGAAATTTAAGTGGCATTGCGCGCTTTGACTTTGAATTGTATGCAAAGCAGGAACTGAGCTATGGTGAGGTGTGGCTGGGCTGTTTGAATAAGATTGTGAGTTGGGCCAGCTTGATCTGGGCTGGGCTGGGCGGTCCCGCATTGTGTTGGCATCGAATTCTATGAATTAGAGGGAAGTAGTTGAATAGAAATTCGTTTCGAAGTATGCCGGAATATGTATCTAAAGTCAACAAGTTTTTCCCGCCAGCTGTTTTTGAGTGAATACATATGCATTATCATCGTTGTTTTTGCTTTAACCTGAGTATCTATGTAAGTACGTAGCCTTTCGCAACATTGGCATTGTGATTAATGTAATCAGCTTATGGCAGGTGTAAGTGCGCACAACCCTAGCCACAACCCACAGCAGCTACTGTGTGACAGATAAGCAAAGCAAAAAAAAAAAAGAAACAACAACAGCCAACTAACGCAAATAAGAGTTAATTTTACTAAAGAAAAAATAAGAGAGGAAAATTTGAATTTTGCTTGGCATTTCCAAGTGAACTGGGTTGCACTGATTTTCACTGATTGTTTGTTTGCAATATTTTCACTTACTCGCTCAGCTTAAGCGGCTCAACTTGGCTTTGTCTATTTTTTCCCCTCCCCGTTCAATTGAATTGGATTATCACCTTTTCCCAACGCTCTATAACCTGTTGCCAGTTCACGCGTATGAACTCATTTATCTTCGATGCTGTTTGTTGTTTGCTGTTTGTTTTTTTTTTTTTTTTTTTTTTTGTTTGTTGGAATGATGTCACATAATAACATCTGCGCATATGTATGTATGTATTAACGTGAGAATATTAAAGCTCAACAGGTATGTATCTTATAGTTATTTAACAAGAACAACACCAAAGAATTTGCATTTGCGAAATCAGCAGTGGCAACTCAATTCATTGTTAACGAGCAACACAGTGGCATAAAGTGGTTGCTGTTGTATTAAAAAATGAATAAACCAAAAACATATAAGGAAAGCTAGAACACAGTGGAAATGAGTGTTGTATACCCAGCTGTGGAATTCATGAAGAATAACTTCCCACCTTATTTGATTCAGTTTACGAGATATATTAGGCTGCCCACGTACTGATGGGTTAGCAGCAATAGTTCAGCGACGACCGTTCAAGGACTCTCCTTATATTCGGCTTAAGAGGCGACTTAAATAATCAGTTTCCCTCCTCCACTATACCTTTTCCAACTGTATTTGGAAATAGGTAAATATCAGGTGTATGCATATGAAACAAAACTTACCATCTTACCGTCTTATGATCTGTCAACAATATCCAATACCAAACTGTTCAAGTTTCATACAACATCGTGTTTTTTTCGCTCATGAAAATGTCGATATACGTGCCTTCAAACAATGATTTACGGGGAGCATTAATTTTCTGCTTCCATTGGGTAAATCGGCGATATAATCTCATCGAATGCTTGCCGAAGCTTACGGAGAGCACGCTCTTGGTCGTACGCAGTACAATGAGTGGCTCAACAAGTCTAAAAGTGGTAATTTTGATGGGAGAAACGCTAACCGTGGCAAACCACCGAAATTGTTCAAGGACGTCGAATTGCAGGCTTTGCTGGATGAAGACGATAGTCAGACGCAAAAACAGCTCGCAGAACAACTAAATGTGTCCCAGACAACCATTTTCAGACGTTTGAAATACATGGGAAAGATCATGCAAACCGTAAGATGGGTGCCACATGAGCTAAACGACAGACTGCAGGAAAACCGGAAAGCAACATGTGAAATGCTGCTCGCCAGACAAAAAAGAAAGTCGTTTTTGCATCGGATCGTTACTGGCGACGAAAAGTGGATTTATTTCGTAAATCCCAAATGCAAGACATCGTATGTAGACCCTGGCCAACCAGCACAATCGTCCCCAAGACCAAATCGCTTCGGAAAAAACGACAATTCTCTGTGTTTTCTGGGACCAGCGTGGCGTAATCTGGTATGAGCGTTTAAAACCAGGCGAAACTGCTAATGGTCAATGCTACCAACAAAAATTGGCCAATATGAACCGTGATCTGCGACAAAAACGCCCAGAATATGAAATTAGGCATGACAAAGTGATTTTTCTTGATGACAATGTACCATCAATCCGAACAAAACAGACTCGGGAATTGGTTGAGTCGTACAGCTTTCAACTGCTACCACACCCCGCTTACTCTCCATCCGACTTTCACTTGTTTGCATCGAGGGGGCACGCACTTAGCGAACAGCGCTTCACTTCTTACGAAAATGTTGGAAAATAATGGCTCGATGAATGGTTTGCTTCAAAAAACGAAGACTTTTTTCGGCGAGGTATCCATAAATTGCCTGAGAGGTGGTCAAAATGTGTAGCTAGCGAGGGCGCTCACTTTGAATAAAATATTCGTTACTCTTCTCTTGAAATAAATGTGTTTTTTTTTTTTTTTTTTAATAAAAAATACCGGTTTCATATGCATCACCCGATATAATTCGAGATTTGATTCGATTGGTGATTTTTCTTTCAATTGAGGAAAATTTAAATTTTATGAGTAAGAATTTTTTATTTTTGTATAAAATTTTTCATTAATTTGAGAAACAATTTTCTTCTTTTTTTTCAGTAAGAATTCTTAATTGAATATTTCTCACGCTATTTACATACATACATCTACGAGTTACATACTAGCTCAGTGAAAGAGAGTACTTGACTGTAGAGTTGCGGACCTCGACTAGAAATCCACGGCCGTGACAGTTATACGTTACCGTTTTTTAAAAAAATATTCCTAGAAACAAGGGAAAAAGCGTTACAGTTTTCGAGACAATTACTTTTCTGGAGTAAGGGAAGCATTTCAATGCGCAAAATCAATCCCCCTTTTTTCGTTTTCGGAAATTTTAAAGATTTTTTTTTGAGTGTATGAAAAGTGAGCGGAGTTGCAGCAGGAAGAACTTCGCAGGCCGATACGTGGACTGAGGGAAAGTGCACCCTATAAGTACGGCTGTAAGTTCTATGGCGCACACATCGATCTACGGCCGGAGCCAGAGCTTAGGGGAAGGGTAGCCATAACGTAGTAAGACACCAAAACTTAGCATGCGATATACATAGCTTAAACGGTTACCGGCCGTCGTCCTTGCAAGCGAAGAGTGAAACGTGATATGACAGCACTCCTTCCATTCGTCTAATCCTGGCTTACCAGCTGGCCATCACCCATCCCGTGTTCGCACACTAATGTAAGGGGCCAAAAGAGTGATGTAATAGCTCTATACTGGCCGCTTTGTTTCTGTAGAACCTACTGAATGGATCGTACGTTCACATAGCAGCGAGCCCCCTTATTTATCTTGACCGACGGGCGGAATAATCTTAACGGTTGCGGCTCGGGTTCAGTGATGCAAAAGGCGGCAGCATAGAAAGTATATCAGAGCATGTCTTTAATGGAAACAGGTTCAAAGCAAAACCCTGCCCGATGCACTGTGACCTTAATCTTTCCATGTTTTACTTTATGTGGGGGGCTTTTGATTTAATGAGTGATGATTTTTCCCCCATATCTCGAAAGGATTAAGAGTCATGCCACGTAGATGGGAGAAGCGCTGCGTTGCCAGAGCGATGCATTCGCAGAGTATTTGAACCGGCGTTTCATCCTCCAGCTCACAAATGAAACAGATTTTTGTATCTGGTAGATTTAACTTAGTTAGGTAATATTGTAGATAACATCTAATTATGAATTAGTTTGGCTGATACTCTAGTTGCTGGGAGTACGAGTATAAACAACTTGTCCTGTCTTTTAGCGTTTTATTTTCTGGCTATAGTGTTACGCTTCTTGTACGCCGCGCAAGGGTTGTTGTTCTATTTTAAAAAACAGGCAACGCTTTTACGGGATATTTCGTTCTTTTGTGAAAATTGTTGCCTGCTCGCAACGCAAAGCCGTTACACTTTTACCCTGTATAAAATGGCGGTGTGGCAGTGCAACTCTGTGAAACTCTCAATTTGCTCTTGAGTTCCACATATACTCTGTTAATATGAGTGCAGATCACCAACCAGATGGCGCATTGACGAGTTCAAAATTGCTTCGTTCTGCACAGCTACGTCACAGTTGACTGTTTGAGTGAATGAAAGAAAGAGAGAAAAAAACAAGAGCTAAAGGAAGATGACGTAAGAATTGCCCATAAAAAAGAGATGATTACGTACGCAATGCGCAATCTTCTTGAGTGATTTGTGATATGAGTGAATATGGTGAGATGAAATGTTCTTTGTATGCACTATTAAGGCTTTACCATTTACTTAGGCAACAATTTATTTCAGAAAAGAAAACGCTATTTGTTTCACAGTTATTTATGGTTACCCTAGTGTCAACAAAAGGCTCATAGAATGCTGTTATAGCAAACTGCTTGGCCATGTAGTCTGCATGTTCATTACCTTCATTTCTGATTCCTGATGGCTCTCAGAGTATTTAGGACTCCATTGTATTCATCAACTAGAATGAAAATAGTTGTGTAAGATTTCAAGGCCGGGAAAGTTGCCTGGCTTTCTGATAAAATAAGGATATACCTCGTGGATAAGCTACTCCATAGAATTAGCATGGATTTCAGCCTGAAAAATAGTGGAGAAGCATCCCATTGTTATAGGTTTCTTGAAGTTCGGCCCATAGATACCAGCTGCCGTTTTCCCGCCATTAAGTTCTGATTCATCCGTGAACCAGAACGCTGGAGCAGGGCCAATATACATACTCCCTATTTCCCAAAGGATTCTGGCCACAACAGATACCTCGAAATTTCGTGAGTTTCAATTGATTAAGCGCCTATAAGTTCCATTCATGCGGTTCCTTTCCCTGCTTCAGGGAACATAGGCCAAAATATCCCTTATTTGGGGCGATTGAAATCAAAGACTACACTTACCAAAATCCTTAGACAAATATCTTGCTCTGATCGGACTTCGGGTTTCTGACTCAACTGTGCATACGAAGGCAGGAAATCGAAATGGCGGATTCAAAACTAAGTTATTTCAAACTTGGAATACTGACACAGCTCCCCGGGGATCATTATTTGAAAAAAAAATGTTTCAATGAAAGTTTAAACGCAGGTAAAATGCGCCTAAAAGCCAACTGGGTATAAAAAGTGAAAAGGGAAATTTTTCGACAAAATACACGCGCGCGGCATGCCACAAACCACATTCAAGTTTAATTTATGTAAATTGCTGCAACAAATCATAAAAGTAAGTTTTATACTTCTCATCTATCGCCCGCATCGCTACCGCAACAACGCATTTACCTGATTAAGGCGCCGACGCTGCACAAAAATGCATATGCGTGCATAATACTTAAGTGTGGCATGTACATATCTGGCATGCCACAACATGCTTACATTTCATACATTTATGCAGATATCTGTTTACATTGCAGCAGGTGTAAATTGTGTCGCGTACGACTGACACACATATTACACAATTTTCTTAAGCATACCAGCCAGTGTCATTATTGTTGTTATTGTAAATATGTAAAATGCTACATTATTACAGACAACCACCCACCGCCCCATATCCCGCATGCTTCATACCAGGTCACCTGCTTACACAGTGAAAATAAATTATTTGCTTAGTAGCATATTGCAATTGTAGTTGTTATTATTGTTTGGCATGTTGCATGTGCAACGTGTGTACATCAATACAAAACGATATGTTGTAGGCGTGGCAGCCACATTTGTGCGCTAACTAAGTTTAATTCAGGCATGCTTAACGAACGAAACGATATCATTTCGTTACGATAATCAACGTTAATAAACGAAACGAAGTCACTTCGTTTCGTTTATTAACGTTAAGATCGTCAAATTAACGTTAATTTGGCGTTCTTAACGTTAATAAACGAAACGAAATGACTTCGTTTCGTTTATTAACGTTGATTACCGTAACGAAATGATATCGTTTCGTTCGTTAAGCATGCCTGGTTTAATTAGATTCTATGCATGTATGTATGTATGTGCAATTGTTTATTACCTTTGCCACAAGCGTTGCATGATTCAAGAGAGAGTATTTAGTGAATTCGTGTTAAAATTTTGTTGCAACATTGCGAATGATATAAAATTTTTGTGTAATTCATGTAACTTTAATTACATATTAAATGAGTGAATCGAAAATTAATTATGTTTTTTCACGAAAGTAGGGGGTTTCCAAGGAGCTGTTAATATAGCGAACACATCAACTAAGGGAGAGCTCATACTCTAGGCGCCCCCGCTGCAGAGAAACTCCGAACTGTAGTGAAAATCAGCAAACCTTAAAAATGGGAAATGAGACTTGAAGAAACGCCACAATTTAGAAAAATTTAAATTCTTCAGCAAACACTGCGTACCTAAGCCAATGACGTTTCCCAACAAACTATGTATGGAAGAATATATCTACGACGTTATTTTTTCAAACAGAAAAACGAATTCTTTCGGAGTAAATGCATTTCAAAACTGGGTTAGGGATAAGGTAAGATTGAACTGGCTTCAAAGGTCTCACATGGACTGACTGGGTCTGTAGTGTTACCAAACGTTTGTGATGACCAAACTGAAAAAAAAAATTAATGCAAGGTATGTTATATGCCAAGTTCGAACAGCATCTACGGGAAAGCTGCGACCCAGGTCGCATTTATACTATAACTAGCCCGATTTGTTTATAATATGAAGTATATTTGGAGTCATTTTTTACGATAACTTACCCAGGTTTTAAAAAAAAGGGGCCTATGACAGATTAAAAACGTGTTTTAGCTAAATTCGGGCATTTCACAGAGTGTGCTCAACAGTCTATTTGGCAGGTACATTTTTGGAACTTCTGCAGTGGTCATAATACGGAATGCAAACCTTATCCACATGCGCGTTTAAAGCCCAATGAGCGGTACACAGTTTATGTGTGTCAGCTATGGCTCTACTCAGTAGACTTCTTGTCCTTCTCTCACTTTAATCTGGCCGTGAAACTCTAGATATTACACAGCCCGTGGTACACTTCCACTTTTAATGAGATTTGTTCTCTTAAAAATTTCAAAGTACACCCTTGGCTACCACTAGAGTTATGCCTATTTCGCTGGTTATTCCCTCACCTCCTTCTGCAGCTAAATATTTGCTGGCATGCACCTGCTAGTTTAGAACTAGCATATCGTGCAGCTAATGTCGTTACTGCTGCTCGACTGTTAAAAAAAAAAAAATAGATACACACTACAATATAACGGCAGTTTGAATGTCCTAGAAATTACTAGAGAATGCGAATAGATTCTACCGTCGGTGTAGATTTATATGCTGTCATCAGCTTGTACCGTACCCGTCTTCTAATCTTTTCTAGTTGGAAAGAAAGTTTTAGCGTTGCCCTCAGGCTGAAGTTTTCGGGAAATGTAATTCATGCAGGAAACAAATGTTCCCACCGGGAGTAAATAAAGGATACTACTATGCCCTTTGTGAGTGTACTGGAACATATTCCCTCAGTCAGTGTGGTTTATGGTCTGAGACCCCATTTCTTAGCGCACATCGACTTACAGCCCCCAAATTAATGCAGGCCCTATGCACGCTTTCTTGTTGAGTTTACAATCGATTGCTTGTTGACACTTGACATTATTTCATATAGTAAATTTCTGGCCGATTAGCTGTGGTAATTCAAAGGCATGTGGTTTATACTGCCGCGCGAAAGTAGCAGATCCAATTTTCGGGGCTGCAGATTGGGGTTAGTAATCTGGGAAGCCAAACTTAAAATTTTTCCAGCAGCGACAGCACCAGACAACAACCTTGAGGAAACTAACGATATCAACGAAGGTGCGGCATCGCCAACTCCTGTCAGAGAGCACAAGCGTACCCGTGCCACTTACTAGAGTGGCGCAGATCAACGTTCAACATGCCAAAATTGCCTCGTGTAAACTCATGGTCCTTCTTAGGGAGGATGATACTGATATCTGACAAGTGTAAGAACCGTGGGTCTAGCCCTTAAAGATCATTGGTCTACAGACAAGAATCTACAACCTGTTTTAAACACATGTAGAAGGTAAAGCAAGGGCATGTAATCTCGTTAGTAATACATTCAATACTTTCTTTTTAACTAAGTTCAGTACCTACGACGTTGCAACAGTCAATAGGTGAGTTTCGTATGTCTTGGATAAAACTGGGAAGTATAAAAAAGAGGAACTTATGCGCAGCCCTCTCCTACACATTTAACTGTCTATTATGAGTCCTAGATATTTTGCTCTGTGTTTCTCCTGGGGGATGATACCCTAGCCACTTAGGACTAGTCCAATCCTTGTTATACAAGACCAATTTTCTCCCCGTTGGAGGTCAACACGAAGCAATGCTTATTTCCAGACGTGTGCTATGAGTTTGACGGGTCTTTCTCCATAAGCCTTTCTAAAATTGTTTTACCTAACAATTTTCGCATAGCAAGGAATACCTTATTTGGACTTAAGTACTTAAATCTGGGATTCTCGGTATTACGAATTAACCCTGCTAAAAGATCACAGTTTTGTTAAATTATAAATACCGTCGGCTCCTCCACATCATCTGGTTATGGAAAATATGCGTCTACAGACGCCTTCGTGAACTCTTTACTACTGCATGACGATTCTTTATCTTAGTTTGTTAGCGGGCTATTTCAAATTCGCTGTTAAGAACATTTCTGATACATAATTAAGGGATATAACAACCATACTTCCAGAACTATCATTGATATAAGTTTTGATCGTGCCTTGGGAAGAGTATTTTTCCGTAAGTATGCAAAATCTTAAACTTAACGTCAGGCTGAAAGATTCTTGTTCAAAAATTGTAGTTATAAGAGAGTTACCAATTAAAGAAAAATAAAGAAATTTATATTTTGATTGGAAAAAAGTATCATTAACTTTATTTCCCACTATTTCCGTTGGTTTGTTTTAAGTGCAACATAAATTGATTTCATAACTAAAACAGCAAAGACCGAAAATAAAATACTTGGCGCCATTTACCTCCGAAGAGATTTAGTCCGAGCTTCTCTTCCAATTTGAGTCGTGCTTGTTTTAATTCCTACAAATTGGCGGGATGTAAGTCCCATGTTTTATGCTTATTCCGAACGGCTCTGCAAAGCAGATGGGTTTTCACTGAGAAGCTTTTAATTACAGAAATACACTAGTAGTGTTAACTAAATCCTTGCCGAGAGGCGATCCCTCTTAAAAGACTTTCTTCTAATTGAAAAAAACTTTTTTCTAAATTTTCGATATTGCTTTGCCGGGGAGTTGAACCCAGGACCTTTTGTGTGGTAGGTGGAGCACGCTACCACCATACCACAGCGCCCGTTGAAACAGCAAAGCCAATCCGAACTAAAGAAGCTGTGGCTTTGCTTTGTTTCAGGTGGTGTCCTCTCATGATTTTAAGGAAACGACCTCGCGAGTAAAAAAAGCGTGAGCACCAATACAACAGAAGCAAATAATTTCGGCCTTTTTGATATAAAATATATGTGTGTTTCTTTTTGTTAACATGCGATGTCGACAATTAACTAATTTATTATCGGCTTTTTATTGATAGCAAAATATTATCGTTGAGCAATTCTTTTTGTTAAGAGCTTGTTATTACCGAGTCGTCGGCTTCTTATTGATTTCGCATTATTTTTTTATCGGCGTTTTATCGATGGGTTGCAGTTGTGTCATGTCAAATGAAAATAAAATAACAAACTGACAACAAATCGATAACTCTTTGATAACAAATCGATAACATGCCGTCAGCAAATTGGTAGCACGCCATATACTAATTGATAACTTAGCGATAACAAATCGACAACCTTTTGATAACATATCCGTAACTTCTCGATAAATAATTGTAAACTTTCGAGAACTTTTCCATAAATAGTCGACAACTTTTCGGTAGCAAATCGATAACTCGTCGATAACAAACCTATAACAAACTGATAACTCTTCGATAAGAACTGGATAACACGCCCGATCGATTATAAAACGATTACTCATCGATACCAAACCGAGAACACATCTATAACAGATTTATTACACGCCATCCGGTTTAGGTTGTGTTTTCGGTTTTGACTTCCTTATATTTCCTTTCCTTTTCCCTCCCTTACGTTATGGATTCCTTTATATCGTGAGCAAAGTTATTTGGACATCGAAAATATTTTTATCAGGGACAAAATAAAAAACAAAAATAGACCGAGCTTCTCTTCCAATTTATGTCGTTCTCCTTTTACATGTTGTATGCCTACTCCGAAAGGCATCTGCAAGGCAGATGAGTTCTCACTGAGAAGTTTTTCATGACAGAAATACACTCGGAGTGCTTATTAAATCACAGGTGCATAATATTTACAAGTTTTTTCGCATAAACGTTGCTTCATAATAATTTTTGAATGAAAATTTAAAAAAAAAATTTTATAATTTTTTCCTACAATAATTATTTGTCAGCGTTTATTTATACATACATATATACATACATTGCTTGATAATTGTTAAGATCAATGAATTTTTTTTTTTTCATTTGCAATTTAAGTTGTAATTTTAACAGAATTTAGAAATTATAGCTTTTAGTCTACAATTCTGGTAAAGACAACTGTGTGCGTCAGCAAAGCACGTCTCTAATCCTTTCCTAGCAATATATGATGCTTATTGAACCAAGTTTTTACTAACCTGTTTATCTCAATGCATTGGAGAGTCCACCGGAGTCTACCAACAGCTAAGCAATGACAACATGATCGATATCAGGCTGCGGACTCTGCAAGGTCCAAAAATATACTGGGACCGTAATCTTAAAGAACTCACAAACCATTTTTCCCATTGGCCCAGGATATTATGAATTACTTGCCAATGTGTTCAAATGTGGAGATTAATAGTGGGTTAAAAGCAAACCACAGATCATTATGCTCAGATCTTGCGAAATATTGAAATCTTGAACAAAATAAAATTTCTAACTATTTTCCGAAAAAAATATTTATCATTCATAATAATTATCAAGCTACGTAAAACGTTGACTTAAAATTATTATTCAAAAAAAATATTTGTATTTTCTTTTTAAAATTATTACAATGCAACTTTTTTGGTAAATTTTTGAATTCGGGCAACATTCAATTTGTAAACTTGAAATAATAATTATATTTGGTTTCTGATTTTTATAAATTTATCACCCTTTCACTTATAGTACATAGCCACATTGTCCTTCAACACATGTCTTTGCCAAATAATTCTAGTTTATTTTTCAGTCTACGCACGGTAATTTGATTATTTACATATATGTATGTACCTAACTACATAAATAAAGAAAATAATAGCATTAATATTTCTCATTTAGTACGTTTTTGGTTGTTGTAACGCATTTTATACAACAGTAGCCTAAATGTTTGTGCAATTAAGGTAAGTTATGTTGACACTTTATAAATTATGTCAATTTGATTTCTAACAATCTTAGTCAATAATTCACTGATTTGTTGTTAAGTCCATTCGATTTATTGTATGCTACATTATCGCTTGTTGCCACTTATCACTTTGATTTATGTTCACTCGTTATAACAAAGTATAAAAAGAATTTGAATTTAAAAGATTTTTATGGCAATTAACTTTACGAAAAATACCAGTTTTTGATTAAAAATGTGTATGAATAGCTTAGATATGCAACCAAAAACGTCACTATGTGTATGTGACAATATTCATGTGGTCCCCATGAGAACAATATGTAAATTCCAGTGAGCGTAACAATTTACCATTTTTATTAAGCGTAAACGTCTTTGTTCTCGGCATGAGGGATACTGAATGTAAGCGTAAGATGTAAGTGTAAGTTAAGAGTAGTCTTTGAATGAGGTATCCTATATGGGGGATACATGTAAAATGTAAATGCAGGCGTAGTGTAAAATTTGTATCTATAAAGTCGCTAAATGTCACTGTACGCCCATCACTTCACACATAATGCTCCGATTTTAAAATGGTTTTCTGCATTCGAAAGCTTAGCAACGTGAGATGGACATTTTCAGTGTAATGTATATATTATAGGGGCGTGGCAAATTGCCACAATGTAGTATAAAAATAAAATCATAAAATTTTTACACAGCTATAAATTTAAAATTGTTTAAGTAAAAGTAACATTTTTAACAAAACTGCGTGTGTATGTTCGCTGAGAACTGTGCGACCGAACTTGCATTGAGTGGGACATTATGCATCACATACGTACATAAATAGCATTCGCTAGCGTTATTTAGAGCCTCCTGCGATTTACAACCAGATTGACTGAATTTTGTGTGTGTTAGTGCAGTCGGGTGGCTTCGTGACACACGTATTTGTTGTCGGCTACACGTTGATGAAAATTAAAAATTTTAAATTTTTTCATTTGACGCTACCTTATTTGATAGTCGCGGGGTGTGATTGACAAAACAGCAGTGTTGTATTTATTTTGTGTCGACATTCAAAATAAACAAGTGCGCGGAAGAACAGCAATTCATATTAAAATTTATTGAAAATTATCAGTGTTTACCAGCTTTATGGAATGTAAAGTTTTTATTATTATTTAATAAAATTTTTATTAATTTTTTTATTATTTAATAAAACTGCTGTAGTTGCAAGTAAAAAAAAGTCATCATCCGATGACGACGTATTCACGACCGAACGCTACGGTTTCTCAATGTAAATGTTGATTGATGGCTTTTTATTTGATAGTCGCGGGGAAAGCGCCAAATACCCGGCACGCACACATACAAAAATTCAGTCAATCTGGTTGTAAATCGCAGGAGGCTTTTCACTTCGGGAGTACATTTATATACATATATGTATGTATGTGTGTATTTTCATTTCATAGAAGCATGGCGGAACGATACAAGGGACAGCTGATTATAAACTTATTTTATTTGATTTGATACATCAACTTCCGGCGAAGTACGATTTTGACATTTGTCCATCGAATTTACAAAAACAAAGTACATAGATTTTTATTTATGTTTGTAGGTATGTCACGATGCTGCCACCATGTATCGTTTAATCTATTTATCTCTATGGATATATGTATGTATGTTTCTATGCAGCTTATGGACTCCGAAACTTCTCCCCGATTTTATTCAAATTTGTTGGGTCCCTTCACGGCAAACGTCACTTCATGACAAAACGAAGAGTGTTCCTATGAAATTGCTTCCCGGAAAGGGACCAGGGACCGATCTATTCGAACAAATTCTATCCTTGGTTCGATTTGACTGAAATTTGGTGTATAGGCAGCCCTATGCCTAGATTAGTATTTACGACGAGTAAGAGATAAAAACATCTTAAAATTTATACAGATAGACCAAAATTAGGGCAGAACAACTTCTGTCGGGTCAGCTAATATTGGTATATGTACTATTTGGAGTACTGGAGAATGTATACTAATTTTTTTCTCCATTATCTTTTTGCGGACACCGAACACTCAGAAGAACTACAAACATTTTCAGACGAACGAGCGTAATTAGCTTAGACAGAGTTCAAAGTGATTAAGCAGCTTTAAATATGACGAGCTATATTTGTATTAATTTATTTTTAATAACCAAATTCTGTTGTCATTCAGACAATTGATTTAAACAGGTTTCCATTAAACATAAAATGGTCCCAGGCTAGATCAAGTCCAAACAAACACCTGTGCCGAAATTGCTAAACACTGAGCGCCTTAAGCCACAGCTTCCGAATTTATCATAAAACAATTATAAATAAGTAATTTACATAAGTAATTTAAATATAATTGGTGCTGTTACTTTTTCATATGGTTGCTATTTTGAATTGGAATCCTGAGTGAAAATTGCGTCGCTGGCTTATGACTTGACCACTTTTATTATAACTAAAATATAAACGAAATCAACATGAACTCATATGTGGCTCGAGATCGAAGTTATAACTGAAAAAAATAAGGAACCCTTTCGTGAATTACCGCGGCTGCATGAGATCACAAAAAATAAAAACCAATCATTGTATATTTACTACTATTTCAGTGGCTAACATCAGCAGTTCAATAGTTACTTTAACCGACACGCATGCGCACAAACTCATTCACACGTTCGATTGGAAAGGTAAGATGTCGGCGCCTATTCTTTCATTCACCATTTAACTCAAACATCTATAAGAGCTCTTATCTCTTACCTGTGGTAAGTTGAATTTTCGTCGGCTTCTTTGTTACTGATTTTTATCAAAAAGATCAACGAACATGTAATTAGAGCATCCGGAAGAGAATAATTTTTGGTGCATGAATCGTAAAAATCCTGTAATGAGATAAACAAAAATAAAACCATACAAGTTGGCAAAATACAAATGTTAATATAAAAGAAATTTTAAGAGAACTATCATGGGATTTTTTCTTGATGTAAGAACTGCACAGTTGTACGATTAAGTTTTAAGTTTTGATTAGGTTTTTTGATCTCCTTTGCTCAATACAAGTATTTAGCAGCTAATAAAAATTATAGATTTTTGTATACAGATAGGTAAAACCAAGTAAGGAAGGTTAAGTTCGGGTGTAACCGAACATTACATACTCAGCTGCCAAATTACAGCTTGCAAATTTTTTTAATTACCTTCTTTTAAACGTGAGCGGTGCCACGCCCGTTGTCCAAAATGTTACTAATTTTCTATTCTGCGTCATAAGGTCCACCCACCTTTCAAGTTTCATCGCTTTATCCCTCGTTGGTAATTAATTATCGCACTTTTTCGGTTTTTCGAAATTTTCGATATCGAAAAAGTGGGCGTGGTTATAGTCCAATTTCGTTCATTTTAAATAGCAAACTGAGATGAATACCCAGGAACTTACATACCAAATGTCATTAAGATACCTTAAAATTTACATAAGTTATCGTGTTTACGGACAGGCGGACGGACAGACGGACATGGCTAAATGAATTTATTTTTTCGCCCAGTTAATTTTAATATATTGAAGTTTATATCTATCTCGATTAGTTTATGCCGTTACATACATACTCTGTGAGCTCTGCTCAGCTCAGTATGAAAATGAACGAATGAAAACTATCGATAAATGTAAACATTCAAAGTGACAGAGATGGATTGGCGAGACAAAAATCAAGCTATTCATTCATCTACCACTGTGGTCTTAATGACCAAACGTGATCGGCATTAATTTTGCAAACCCTCTGAGTATATTTTTGCTGTGCCACAGTTTATAGCATTCTTCGAACAAACCTGGAATAATCCGTAAGCAGATTCAGCAGACTTCCGCCCCATTTATATCTCACCACTATCCCTCCATTCAAGGACGATGAGTGTTGAATGCCGCTACAAAAACGGTAGCCGACTACAGTAGTATGTCCTGTCAGCAATGAAATCAAAGTCGGTCAGAATTTTGGAGTAATTGCAGTGCACAAGCTTTTAACCCGCGCTGGTTACATTTAGTGCTTTGCAACGGACCACCTTATCGTACAGCCTATGTACCACCCTTGGAAAAAGCCCGCTGCGAATGCCAGTTGTCCTTCGACCGCACAGTACAACCCCATCGAATTCTATGCAGTTATATGCTCTATATATATCTTACATAACAGCTTGCTGCTAAGAATAATCCGAAGTTACTTAACCATGTTAGACAGCAGAAGCGGGTCTCCTCCAATCTGCATGATACGCACCGTCACAACCCCCAAGTAGCGCCGTAAAACATCCCTCAGCTTATTCCGAAATTTCACCCTGACAAAAAAATTGTCTGCTTTTGAACTCTACTATAGTCGATTCGACCCGTTGTGTAAGTGCGGCACTTTCAGCTTCTACTGGTAGGACATTGTTGAAGGCTTCTTCGGTGTCATGAAAGGTATCCCGCACAAATTCATTACTCCCGAGAGACCCTTTTTTTAGTTTCACAGCCATATGAAGAGCTGTTTTCGTAGACTTGCCCTTATATTAGGGGCTTTGGGATGCCTAAGATCACTCTCGGAAACCCTGCAACTTACGTAAAGATCAATCGAGCATTACAATATTTTGATTAGGAAGGTCGGTTCGTTTAAAGACTTTAGGGGTGAATGTAACTTTGTCCATATTGCAAGACCTGGAGATCTCCTTTGCCCTCTATACACTTGGTCTTCCTTTCACGCCCATTTTTTGCATTTTTGCCTTTTCAAGGTATCAGATTTAAGTTTGCTTTTTACTTCTTGTCTTTCATTTAGAGATTGAGACGGACAAGCATAAAGCAGACAATTGTTAACAAATCCATCTTCCATTATCTATATATGTATCCTACGGCAATGTTAAGTGAAGTTCCCAGTTGTACTCAAGAAAAAATACACAAATTATGGTGAACGAACTCTCAATGGCTTAATAAATATGCTTAGGTATTAATGAAATATTTGCTTATCATATTTTTGCTTAGGTAAAAGCAAAACATTGTAATATATTTTTTTGGCCCCTTTTTATTCCCTAATGAAATTCATATTTAAATGAGCCCAGACCATGACTTAATTAACATTGTTAGTTGTTGTTTAATTATAACTTAAACGCTCAACGCCGGCGGTCATAAACCTATTCATACCGACAACATCGATCGATAGAAAGTCTGCCGTCTTCTTTTAAAAGCGATTAATTTCTCCAGTTGCTCCACTGCTAACAGAGATTGTGGCTTAATATTCGGTGGTCTTTGCACTCTACACTCTAGGCGCTGTTATGTAAATCAAATTCGTTTTATATGAAGTTAAATATATAATTTTGACGAAGAGATGTGTACTGCTCTACCCATGTGGAGGTAAATGCGTTTATTGATACTCGTATGTAAATACATTGGTTTAGCCATCCTCGCCTCAGGTGTAAATGCGTCATGCCGTATTTGGTACGCTCAGCCTATTTGAGCTATTGAAAAATTTGTGCTGCCCAATGTCGTAATAAGTTGCTTACATATAAATATACTACATATACACATACCTGCATATATGTATTTAAGTAAGGAAACTTTCGGGTAATTTCACGTCAAATAAATATCAAAATCTTCATTGACAGATGCTGAATCAGAATCATAATGCCTAGTCAAAGAAACTGCTATTTATGCAGAAATAAACCCTAGGGGTTGCCAAACCCGCGCCAAGCGGTGAGCTAGTATAAAAAAAATTCTGTTTCATCACTTAGAACTGGGATCTTTTGTTTGGTTGGTCAGCAAAAGATAAAATAGATGTTCTAATGTGAATCTGAACAAAAGTATTTAAAGCATATATGTGACCCGGTTTATGAAAAGGTGGCTTATGACTCAGTAAAGAAATTAGGAGAAACAGCTGTTTTTTTTTTTTTTTTTTTGAGTTATAAACCACCTTTTCATATACCGGGTCACATATATTTGAGTAGAGTTGCTTTCTAAGAATTGTTAGATGAATTCTGTATTACCTTATATTTAGCTGTATTACTGGACGATAATCTGTATTTTGTGTACTGTGATGTTAAATTCTTATTTCTTATGAGTGCAATAGGGCTTCAAGAGAAAAACTTGGACAAAGAACGTCCTTGATGAAGAGAGATATTTATGGCGTGGAACGATGAGGTTACAGGTTCTGTCAGATCTAGCAAAACATAAATTTCTTAATAGGTATTCTGGTTGTTTTTTATAAATTAATTAATTCAAGAAAACTAGATTGCGATAGTTTAGGAAGGTAGTAAGACCGCAATCTAGTATTTTAAACGAAAACTTTGATATGTGCTCAAATTTACGCTTCGAGTAGATATAGGTATCTTGCACAATTGTTCAGTGCAAGTTGTAACTTATTTCTAGACTTGCAGTCAATATCACCAAACACTAGCCCTCCAAACGAAATGAAAGGAACTATGTACTAGTGATATGACTAACATTAACTTGACATTTAGAGGAATGAAAGCAGCTGTGTACCACAATTTCCTTAACACAAAATAAATTTTTGATAAAACGTAGTTAATATGATCAACACAGTTAAAATGGAATTTAGTTTGAACCCTAATCTACTAACGACCGACTCATACTTGATGGCAATATCCTGTAGTATAACCGGTGGCAAATTCTCTACTAGTTGCGGAGAGTGCGAGATGCAAATGGCTTTTGTTTTAGACGCATTTCGATTTAAATTATTATCACTCGACGACGAAGAGATGCTTTCGAGATCCTCGTCACCAGCATACAGATGTATTGAAACACTTTTACAACAATGAATAATATCGTTAATGAAAATACTGAACAAAATTGGTCCAAGTATAGATACCTGAGGCACCCCCGAGCACAGGCACTTCGTCTCCACTTTTCTCTCCACATCGTCTCTCCACTTTTAACTACTACCTTCTGCCAACGATTTTTATACTCAGTTGAGCAGAGCTCACAGAGTATATTAAGTTTGATTGGATAACGGTTGGTTGTACATATATAAAGGAATCGAGATAGATATAGACTTCCATATATCAAAATAATCAGGATCGAAAAAAAATTTGATTGAGCCATGTCCGTCCGTCCGTCCGTCCGTCCCTTAACACGATAACTTGAGTAAATTTTGAGATATCGTGATGAAATTTGGTATGTAGGTTCCTGAGCACTTATCTCAGATCGCTATTTAAAATGAACGATATCGGACTATAACCACGCCCACTTTTTCGATATCGAAAATTTCGAAAAACCGAAAAAGTGCGATAATTCATTACAAAAGACCGATAAAGCGACGAAACTTGGTAGATGAGTTTAACTTATGACGCAGAATATAAAATTAGTAAAATTTTGGACAATGGGCGTGGCACCGCCCACTTTTAAAAGAAGGTAATTTAAAACTTTTGCAAGATGTAATTTGGCAGTCGTTGAAGATATCATGATGAAATTTGTCAGGAACGTTACTACTATTACTATATGTACGCTTAATAAAAATTAGCAAAATCGGGGAAGGACCACGCCCACTTTTAAAAAAAAAATTTTTTTAAAGTAAAATTTTTACAAAAAATTTAATATCTTTACAGTATATAAGTAAATTATGTCAACATTCAACTCCAGTAATGATATGGTGCAACAAAATACAAAAACAAAAGAAAATTTCAAAATGGGCGTGGCTCCTCCCTTTTTCATTTAATTTGTCTAGGATAATTTTAACGCCATAAGTCGAACAAAAATTAACCAATCCTTTTGAAATTTGGTAGGGGAGTAGATTTTATGACGTTAACTGTTTTCTGTGAAAATGGGCGAAATCGGTTGATTCCACGCCCAGTTTTTATACACAGTCGTCCGTCCGTCCGTCCGTCTGTCCGTTAACACGATAACTTGAGTAAATCTTGAGGTATCTTCATGAAATTTGGTACATATGTTCCTGGGCACTCATCTCAGATCGCTATTTAAAGTGAACAATATCGGACAATAACCACGCCCAATTTTTCGATATCGAAAATTTCGAAAAATCAAAAAAGTGCGATAATTCATTACCAAATACGCATTAAGCGATGAAACTCGGTTGGTGCGTTGAGCTTATGACGCAGAATAGAAAACTAGTAAAATTTTGGCCATTGGGCGTGGCACCGCCCACTTTTAAATGAAGGTAATTTAGAAGTTTTGCAAGCTGTAATTTGGCAGTCGTTAAATATATCATGATGAAATTTGGCAGGAACATTACCCTTATTACTTTATGTCTGCTTAATAAAAATTAGCAAAATCGGAGAACGACCACGCCCACTTTTTAAAAAAAATTTTTTTTTAATTCAAATTTTAAAAGAAGAGTTAATATCTTTACAGCATATAAGTAAATTATGCCAACATTCAACTCCAGTAATGATGTGCTGCAACAAATTACAAAAATAAAAGAAAATTTCAAAATGGGCGTGGCTCCGCCCTTTTTCATTTAATTTGTCTAGGATGCTTTTAATTCCATAAGTCGAACAAAAATTAACCAATCCTTGTGAAATTTGGTAGAGGCTTGGCTCCTAGGACGATAACTGTTTTCTGTGAAAAAGGGCGAAATCGGTTGAAGCCAAGCCCAGTTTTTATACACAGTCTACCGTCTGTCCTTCCGCTCGGCCGTTAACACAATAACTTGAGCAAAAATCGATATATCTTTACTAAACTTAGCACACGTACTTATCTGAACTCACTTTATCTCGATATAAAAAATGGCCGAAATCCGACCATAACCACGCCCACTTTATCGATATCGAAAATTACGAAAAATAAAAAAATGCCATAATTCTATACCAAATACGAAAAAAGGGATGAAACATTGTAACTGGATTGGTTTATTGACGCAAAATATAACTTTGGAAAAAACTTTGTAAAATGGGTGTGACACCTACCATATTAAGTAGAAGAAAATGAAAAAGTTCTACAAGGCGAAATCAACAGCCCTTGGAATCTTGGCAGGAATACTGTTAGTGGTATTCCATATATAAATAAATTAGCAGTACCCGACAGATGATTTTCTGGATCACCTGGTCCACATTTTGGTCGATATCCCGAGAACGCCTTCACATATACATCTAAGGGCCACTCGCTTTTAAAACCCTCATTAATACCTTTAATTTGATATCCATATCGTACAAACACATTCTAGAGTCACCCCTGGCCCACCCTAATGGCGGTATCTCGAAAAGGCGTCCACCTATAGACCTAATGTCCACTCCCTCTTAAAATGCTCAGTAACACCTTTCGTTTGATACCCATATCGTACAAACATATTCTAGAGTCACCCTTGGTCCACCTTTATGGCGATTTCTCGAAAAGGCGTTCACCTATAGAACTAAAGCCCATTCCCTTTTAAAATACTCATTACCACCTTTCATTTGATATCCATATCATACAAACACATTCTAGAGTCACCCCTAGTCCACCTTAATGGCGATATCTCGAAAAGGCGTCCACCGATAGACCTAAGGCCCACTCCCTCTTAAAATGCTCAGTAACACCTTTCATTTGATACCCATATCGTACAAACAAATTCTAGAATCAGCCCTGGTCCACCTTTATGGCGATATCCCTAAATGGCGTCCATCAATAGAACTATGACCTACTCTCTCTTAAAATACTCTTTAATACCTTCCATTTGATACACATGTCATACAACCACATTCCAGGGTTACCCTAGGTCCATTTTCCTACGTGGTGATTTCCCTTATTTTGTCTCCATAGCTCTCAACTGAGTATGTAATGTTCGGTTACACCCGAACTTAGCCTTCCTTACTTGTTAAAATAGTTTTCAACCAAAAAGAAAAGAAAAGAAAAGAAAGGAAAAGAAAAGAAAAGAAAAGAAAAGAAAAGAAAAGAAAAGAAAAGAAACGAAAAGAAACGAATAGAAAAGAAAAGAAAAGAAGAGAAAAGAAAAGAAAAGAAAAGAAAGAAAAGAAAAGAAAAAAACGAAAGAAAGGAAAGGAAAGGAAAGGAGGGAAAACGAATGGAAAGGAAAAGAAAGGGCAGGAAAGCACAGGAGAGGAAAGGAAAAGTAAGAAATGGAAATGGGAGGAATATTTTGGTATGGGTGTGTTATCAAGGCAGTATAAAAGAGTTATTGATTTGTTATCGAAGTGTTATAAATGTGTTATCGATAACGAACAATCGCATAATTTACAGATAACAAAGGCTATTGCTGAGACCTCGATGTCGAAATTATCGGTTGCTTCTCTCAAAGTTGTCGATTTATAATGGAAAAGCTACCACATTGTCATCGAAGTCCTATTAATTTACTATCGGCATGTTATCGATATATTATCAAAAAGGTATCAATTCCATATAGAAAAGCAATCAATTTGTTATCAAAAATGTATTGATTTGTTATTAGTCTATTAACAAAATTTAATCGATAATGTTATAGAAAAGCTATCTTTTCGTTATCGTAGTGATACCGATTTTTTCAAAAAAATATATCGATTTGGTATCAAAAAGTTGTTATCTATCGCTTTATTACAAAACAGATATCGATAAAACTTTAATATAAAATAGAAATAGATAAGAAGCTTATGACTCTGCGATAACAAACCGAGAAAACAAATCGACGCTTGGACTTGGAATTCCTCTTACACAATCATCAATATTTGTATGGTGCTTAGTTTTCGAAGTATATCTGCCAATAACATTACCGGTTATTGCTACTGCACTGAGAATACAATCGTATACAACAACACAAAACATATTAATATCGACTTGTTTACTTAACTCTGAGCACATTTAATGAAGCCATCATCATTTGTTAACCGAAACGAATGAGACTTATCTACACACGTGTACTATAAGTCATGTTAATTTTCTACACATGTATGTATGTACCCGCATATATGTGCGTCTGATCGGCACCTCTGACTACTACCCACAAAGCCCTGGGGCCAAGCTTTATTTCTCTAATTGATTTATTCATAGATTATGCACAGCTGCACACTGGAGACAGTCGCCAGAATATCAATTCACGTTCTTGTTGTATATATATATGTATGTATGAATGTATATAGAAATATATGGATAGTACATAACAGACAATCGTAAGAATTTGACTTTTACAAGAATTTATTAATGAATCGCCATTGGCGCTAAATGTCTGTCGTTAAGATCGATCACATATGCTCTTGGGTGTTTTCTTTTTGTTGTTATTTAGTGTTGAACATGTTGCAGTGCAGACCATGTCTATATATGTATGTATGTATATGTATGTTCCTTGTGGTTTCTTTTTACTTAGTGACAAGCGTTGTTAAGCTATTAAAGCCCTTTTCATGTTTACACTCTTAATTAGTTTATAAAAAAGTTGCTTTCGAATTATATTGGAATGATGACAGTTGAACAGTGCTAACATTATTGTAAAACAGAATGAAACTCTGGTCCTCAAAAGAACGGTGTAAACTTAAATGAGGAGCACATTTCGCACTGCTACTAGGTTCCATAGACTATGCTCTCAAATCTAACTAATCTTATTTCACTAATCGATGTTATTGCTGAGAAAAGGGGGCCTTGGATGTGTTTTCCAGTATACTGGGCCATAGAACATGAACGCTCATTGAATAACGAACCAACAGAGCTCCAAATATGGCCAAGTGAGACTCAATGGAACCAATTATTTCAGCAAACCTACTCCCACCCACTTCTGGCCAGAAAGCCACCGCTACCCATAAGAGGAAGCGTAAGATCAACATTTTCTAAGTTTATCCAAGGCCTATTGGTACAATCATTACCAAAAGCTCGACACATCTCATTGTACCCATTCGGGATAAGAGATAAGTATAACAGGTGCATCTCATACAGTGTGTCCTTAACGCGGCGACTTCAGTAGAAAAAAATATGCAGTGATTTAAACCCTTAAATTTGATGCTAACATAGACCTTCTGACAGAAAACCTCGCGACCAACTTTCACTTTCAACTTCGACACATTTGTGAACCAATCAACTGGTCTAATGCCCCTCTCCGTACTCCTCTCTTTAGAAAATTGCTGCTTGTGATAAAGCCGAAGAAGGTAAGAATATGCTTTATATATAGCCCATAAGGAAGCCTGACTAACTCGCGGGATGCAGCCCCTTTCGCGCGATAACTACTGGATGTATGTTCAGCATTATATTCAGTACTAAAGCCAATATTGTTCTCCATTTACCGCTGTCCGCTATAAAGACGCCCTAGTTTTAATACTATCAGTTTTACATACTTATCCAATCGAGACATAACTCTAAGCAGGATCTTGTATCTCTTGTCAAAAGCAAGCTCCGTTTTAATAAGGTGACCTTCCAATTCAAAAAATTCTGTATTCATATATCACTGTTCGTCGCTCAGGATTTTCAGAAATGTACCTATTACCAGCATAGCCAGGCCATCTACGTACCCGTTCCCTGACGTCTGTGTCCAACAGAAGCTTGTTTCTAAGCCAACCAGGGTGGATTCGGAAGTCCCAGGCATTACACTGCTTTACGTCCCTTTGATGTCCAGAAAAGCACGCACCCAAAATTCATTGGAATCTAGGAAAACTTCGGCTTGTTTTGCGACAGAATAAACGGCTTTGTTTGGCTATAGGAAGTAGTAGTACCAAATTTCCAAAGGCAAGGCACGAACGAGCGGATTGAGCACACCTATACCAAAATTCAAAGAACGAACAGCGAAAGTTGAAGAGGACCTCAAAAGCATTAAACCAAAAGGGCAAGAGTAGGACGTACACGTCATGACGAAGGTGGGGAGAAAACCAGCCTTATGATGCTGCGCGTCTTATAGATAAATCTTCAAAGCAGTGAAGTGCCCTCGGGCAAGCTCCTCATAACCCTTGAGGAAGGTCTGTTTGACATAGTGGAGCCGTGGCTATCATCCGTAGGAAAGGTTTTTGGACTCAGTGCGGGATTTGGCGTTTACTTGCGCAATCGGAAGGAAGAGTGTGAGATGCAATGTTGGCAAGAAAACAGCTACTCTTAAATATGCTGTCTAATTTTAAAAGAAGCCGAGAGATGCACATGATCGACCAAGCAGGAAAGCCGTGGAACGAAGCGCGGGTGGCAAAGTATCAAAGATCATGTCCTGGTCTTACAACCTTAGACAAATAAAATTAGGCTTATCATTGAAAATAGGGGAGTGTAGGGTCATGCTGCGTATTCTAACTGGACACTGCCTTCTGGCGTCACATGCTTTTAAATAAGGCCTTGTAAGTGATAGCAAATGTAGGGAGTGCGGGTTAGAGAAGGAAACGATCGAGTACGTTTTGTGCTTGTACCCTGCGATCGCAAGACTAAGACTCTAGCTATGAGGAGAGACACAGCTATCAGATGTAGAAGCAGCAAGTGGCATAGGTGCTTGAAAGCTTCTTGTATGTTCCAAGAGGGCGGAGTTATTTTATAGCAAAGGTCCTGGTTTGGTCGTTGAGGAAACTTTTGGTAACTCTATGGACTCATTCAGTTTATGTCAGGCCCTCACAGACCAGTCAGTCAGTTCAACCTAAACTTCTCCAATTTCAGTTTCTTTTATTTTATTTCAAACACTTTTCATTTAACCTCACACATTTACACACCAGTTCTATAATTTTGTAAATATCATCATTATCCAAAAATTTTGCAAGTCATTACAAATAGTTTAATTTTTTTTTCTAAACAAAGTTCAATGGTGGCTGCTAGTTGACTGGTGGTATCATCAATATACAAATCTCTTATTTACAAATCTCAGCGTTAGACTTAAGAACATGGAGAAATTTCCTTAGGTCAAACGCATAGGTGTCATGTTGTTTATTTATATTGGGATTGTATGCACGATTTTACCGTTAGCACATTATACTATGCATATATAAATAACCCTCTTAGAGTTGATATAAAAGATCATCGCACTTTTGCATAACTTTCAATGGATTATAGGGTGTAGTGTTTGTAAGGAGCTATACGGAAAGAACTCAAGGACCTTACTAAAGGAGATCAGCTAGAATGCATATCTGTAATTCTAAATATATCTTCCTCTTTTGCCTAATTTTCGTATTCTAACAGATTTCTGATGGTCGTCATATATTTCGCAGACATCACCATCCATTCAGGCAGTGGCGAAAGGAGACTAAAAGAGATCCCACGTAGCAGTTTTCCACTGTCACGCAGAGGAAGATGCTTTAGTTTAGTCTACTGTCAATATCAGTATTTGTTACCGAAACTTTGTGTTTAAATTATAAGATTAAATTGTATAACACGTATGATAAGTTATAAAACTTGTACGTAAATTAAGAAAAAAGTATTCGCTTCACCAACTCATTCGATTCGCTGCTCATCATATTGCCATAAGGTTGGGTTAAACCAAATATTACTGATTTAGCATGGAGCCTTTACGGCATCCTTATCTTGTGATGGTGACCAGCCTGAAAGAGTCATGCGGTTAGAATGTTAACTCTAGTAAGACAGAACTAATTTATTTTACAAGAATAGCGTGCTCCCCTTACCACACCCAAGATCCTAGGTTCACGTCCTGGGCAAAGCAACATCAAAATTTTAGACACAAGGTTTTTCAATTAGAAGAAAATGTTTCAAGGCGGGGTCGCCCCTCGGCAGTGTTTGGCAATCACTCCCAGTGTATTACTGCCATGAAAGGATCTCAGTGAAAACTCATCTTCCTTGCAGATGTCGTTCGAAGTCAGCATAAAACAAGTAGGTCCCGTCCCGCTAATTTGTAGGAAAAATTAAAAGGAGCACGACGCAAATTGAAAGGGAAGCTCGGCCTAAAATCTCTTCGGAGGTTATCGCCCCTTACATTTTTTTATTATTTATTTATATAAGATTAACCGAAAAATACCCTCACTTCACTAGCGAGGTCATGTTATGCAAATGGACGAAAACACTCTGGCTCAGAAAGTAATTGAATCGACTCCGCCATTTAGAAGCAGTTGGTTGAGTCAGTAGCCCCTCACAATTGGCGTAAGTTATTAAGAAACAGGGATAGCTGGTTTAACTTGTTATAAAACGGCCAAAGTGTGCTTTGGCGGTTAAGCACCAACTGTTGATGATTATAGAGGATTCTTGCTTTCTTGCTGTCTTTGATTAGGTGGGCGCCGCTGATAATATACGCTGTCCGAAAACTAAATTACCTCGAGTTCGAAACTGCGGCTAAGGAACTAATCTGCGGCAGTTGAAATGTTTCGCCGATAAAAGTTGGACGGCAATGTTTGGAGGGGTAGAGATGTTTTTATCAGGAGATCGAGGTAAGGCACAAGCTGCCCACCGCCATAATATCTTCTAAAAGTAGGCCAACGTAATGTCTTCTCAAAGGAGGCTGCGGCAAAAAGGAATTGGCTCCAGTTCCAGTGCCATTTGAGTCAGACAATTTAGCATCTACTCGTATATTAAAGTGGTGGAGAGTGCTCTGGGATTGCCCTCCCGCGGTCTCGATCACCTGTTATTAATAACATAAGATGTTTGACCTCAAGTTTTCATGCTCACTATAAACTCTTTTGGAGGCCGACAAGAAATTTGACCATAAACCAGACCATACTTTCCTAAAGGTTTTCGATGCGCTGAATTCAAATCTGGACGCAGAATTGCTCTATCACGTCAGGATTTTGAGATGTCCTAACCTAAATGTGCAAAAAACACCGTTCTTGCCTATTTTTGAGGTTATATATAAACGACAGATTTTTTTTTTTAAAAGCACACATAGCAACTTAAAGAAGAAGTATTTCTCTTACGAATGGCGTCGAGATTGCTCAAATATCTTTTTTTTTCGCTAAGATAGAGCAATTTAAAGTTTATTTAGGTTAGGACATCTCAAAATCCTGACGTGATAGAGCAATTCCGCGTCCAGATTTGAATTCAGCGCATCGAAAACCTTTAGGAAAGTATGGTCAGGTTTATGGTCAAAAAAATCGGTCTCATTTTGTCGGCCTGTGTTATTTGAGGTATAACAACATCCCGAACGACTGTAAGGCTGATCTATTCACACGAGAGTGTACTTGTTAACCGGTCTTGGCGAACTGTGATACTCATTGGGTGCCAGACGTGCATGGCATGTCAAGCTCACGTTGTACCATGTACGGTGTTTCAATGTTCAAAGTCTCGGTTTTATCCGACACCCAGAGAATTAACACATCCGGAAAATGTAACGTTATAAGACTTCGATTTTCTAAGTAACTCTAGTTATAGCCATCGTTATTTGATATTTGATGTGCTACAACTGACTTTTACGCTATCCTAGTGGGGCTATCCAGACCAATCTCCAGACCGATTTATTTAAATTTCTTGTAAGGAAACATCTTTATAATGTGAGGATTATACCATAATGCTACTCGAAAAATTTTACAAATACATAGGAAGTAGTACTCCGTATACGAGTATAGAATTTCCTAACTCATTTGGGGGTAGCCTTCTATCTCGGTTGATACCTTGTAGCACGGGATATTTATCCAGAGGAGCCATTGGATATTATTTAATATCAACAGCACATGACATAGCCGACGGAGATTGCAATAGAAGGATCTTCTGGATAATTTTCTGACATATTCGATATGCCAACAGCGACGACGGATATAAGAGTAACAGGTTAAATCTTACCTATTCAGAATCAACCCCGACATACAAAATGTACATATGTCCTGCCTGCAATGTGTCCCCACATGACACCAATCATCTCTTCAATTGTATTGTTGAACCAACGCCTCAAACACCCCTCTCATTATGGTCCACCTCTGTTGAAACAGCAAGCTTCTTTGTACTCCCGTTAGAGGACATTAATGACAATTTGTGATTGGTCACACCTATTGGTTGGGGCGAAGCACTAGTACAACAACAACAACAACAACAGATGTAAGAATATTAGTGTCGGCCGACAAACGCCATTGGAAGCAGAGGAAGGAGATTCCCACTTTATGGGAATAATAACCAAAGTAAATTTGTTTCAAAACGAGCTGAGAGAAATGGAATAACAAAAACAAAGCTGGGTAATATTTCCTAATGGGTAACTAGCTTTAAAAACACTTTTCTTTATATCGGTTATGTATGCACTTAACTTGTCAAACAACTCCATAATGCTTCATTAATTTTACAGTAAATCAATTAGGACAATATTGATGAACATTTATGCTATTCGAACACGAGTAGAAAAGAAAAATTACGCACATATTTGTAGTTATTTTATCACAATATTTGCTATCAAATGGTTGTAATGAGTATGTGTACAAAGGAATATGGACTTGTAAATAAATACACACCTCTTACTTAATTAAGTAGTCGTTTATGGCCAAGAGCAATTTAACAAAATCAACAAGTATATATAGAACTTGACCGACCATTGAAGGTTAAAATGAGATATCCCAAAGTAAACATATTTAAGAGAGTAAATAGTAGACAAGCAGCGTAGAATGAATGAACATAATAAGGAGGGAAAGGGGGAGTTTATATATGTTTTTTGGAAAAGGGCACTTTTTTAAAGGCAAAATTATCACAGGTTGGGATTTTTAAAATTTGCACCCCAACTAGGGATGCAAAAGTGTAAGAAAGCGAAATCTGACGCCATGCAGAATAAAGGAAGAGAGAATTGAGGAAAAAGGTATTTGTATTTTAACGATGAATTACTATGCCAGTTTGGCAAATTGGACGGTGACACACCCTTTCTAAAACAATTCATTAAATCCGGGGTACAATTTCAAGGAACAGTAATTTTTAAGATGTGCATGGGAGGTGAAAAGTACAGATGAAACGGAGGGTATAAGAGAAGGGGAAATAAGAATGAAAGAAGTTGGGTAGTGCATCGCACTCTGGAAGTACAGTGTACTCAATCGCCGCCAGGTGGCGCAGGGATCGAGATATTGAATAAAATCGAATTTGTGGTCCGATTTGACTCATATTTGCAACACATAATACATACATGAATAGAAAGTGAGATATGAAAAAAAAAATCACCGCTAGGTGGCGCAAGGATCGAGATATTCACAAAAATCGTATTTGTGGTCCGATTTGGCTCATATTTCGAACACGTAATACATACATGAATAGAAAGTGAGATATGAAAAAATCGCCGCCAGGTGGCGCAAGGATCGATATAGTCAAAAAATCTTATTTGGGGTCCGATTTGGCCCATATCTGGAAGAAATATTTGACATACAGAAATAGAAACCGGTTTAGTAAAAAAATATTACTCTAGGTGCCACAAGAATTGAGATATTCAAAAAAGTCGTACTTGTCTGTCAGATTTAGCTCATTGAACAAATATTATATACAGTCCGGTAGAAGTGACATCAAAATACTTTGGAGCATATATGATCAAATTTCGTTAGTGCAATTTTAGTAAAAAAAATTCATTTCCCGGTAGAAGTGACGTCAACATACTTTGGAGCACATAAGTTCAAATTTTGTTCGTGACATTTCATTAAAAGATTCAAGTCCTATTAGAGGAGACATCGACATACTTTCTAGCATATAACTTCAAATTTTGCTAGTGAAATTTCAGTATAAAAAAATTCACGTCCCGTTAGAAGAGAAGTCAAAATACTTTGGAGCACATAAGTTCAAATTTTGCTAGTGAAATTTCTGAAAAAAATTCACTTCGCGGTAGAAGTGACGTCAAAATACTTCGGAGCACATAAGTTCAAATTTTGTTAGTGAAATTTCAGTAAACAATTCATTTCCCGGTAGAATTGACGTCAAAATACTTTGGAGCACATAAGTTCAAATTTTGTTAGTGAAATTTCATTATCAAAATTCATTTCCCGTTAGAAGTGACGTCAAAATACTTAGGACCACATAAGTTCAAATTTTGTTAGTGAAATTTCATTAAAAAAATTCATTACCCAGTAGAAGTGACGTCAGAATACTATGGAGCGCATAAGTTAAAATTTTGTTAGTGAAATTTCAGTAAAAAAATTCAATTTCCGATAGAAGTGACACATTTTTGTAAGTTAAATTCAAGGAGACAACATGGTCCCGAATAATAAGAAAACGAAAACATTCAAAAATAAAAAAGAAACTGCAACCCAAAGAAAAAGAAGGGTTGAAAAGGTGAAACAAAAATTTAAAGCAAATTGTGCATCAGAAACATCTGAGCAGCGTGATGCCAGGTTAGCAAGGCAACGCTAAAGCCAACGTGGCGCTGAGTCGAGTAAAGTCTTTGGAAGGGCTATGTATTGAGGAGTTAGATTGTAACAAATTGTTAGGAAACAGTCCTTGTAATAATGAGGCACTAAATGAACTAAATATACTGAGAAATATTGGGCAATTAAATAAAAACTAAAAAGTTGAAAATGAAAAAAATAAAAAAAAAATTTTAAGTTAAACGGTTTTATTGAAAGCAATACTTACATTAAGTAATAATAATACTAAAAGATAGAAAATAAAATAATTAAAAATAATTTTTTTAAGTTAAACGGTTTTATTGAAAACAATACTTACATTAAGTAGTTATAATACTTAAAGATAGAAAATAATTAGGTATGTCCTAGGTACTAGTCATCACACTCCTCATCAATCTAGGGCGTTGATGAGACAATTAAATACAAGCGTTGGGCGCGTGAAATGTCTAAAAATGTGAGGCGTAGCATAACCTGATTAAGGTTCAGTTGGTCTTACTTATGACCATCAATAGAAATTTGACGCGTCCAACGCTTTTATTAAATTAATAATTTGGGAAAAATTTAAACAACGTGATAAATTAAAAATTGCTTCAAATTAATGTTTTCATACATTTAGGTAAAGTAATAAGGCCAATCCCCGCTTAACTCGTAAAATAAAATTATTTTATGTCGTAATACCTTTTATAGAGCAGTTATTATTTTTTATTGATCAATCGCTTAAATCTGCTGCGCGAACTGTGGCGAACAATCGACTGAAGATAACTGGCGCAAAACGGCAGCAGGTCACTTTATAACATAAATGACGCCGACATCGGTGTCATTAACACATGTTGAATGGTGTGAAAATGTTGTTTCGTGCAGCTATACTATACATGTATACATGTATGTACATACATATGTATGTATTAATGCATACAATTAGGTAGATTTTAAAACTCCATAGGTATGGAATTTCCCCTAAAATATCATTAATCCATTTGAAGAAACAGCGACAGAGAAAACCGATATATTTATATTGCTTAATATTTATTATTAATAACTTTTAGAGTGGTTGTCAATAGAGATATCAGAGCTACTAAGCTTAAAAAAATATTAAAAAAATCTGCAAACTACTTCCCCATAGAGGACCCAGTTTTATAAAGATTTCGAATGGCGTACGGATATCAGTTTTTCTGAGAAGCTTGTCATGAAACAAAAACACACTTAGGTCATGCCAAACCTCTGCTACGGAAGACCCTATTTAAAAAAAAATTTTAGTATTTTTAATGTTACATGTCCAGTGACTTGAGTATAATGTCTTCAATATAGTACGACAGCACACTACATCTACATGGTCTTTAAGACATCTAAGGTGATAACGTGTGAAATGTTACTAGATTTTTGAGCTCCACTGACAGTCCGCGGCTGAATACTTGGCCGCATAAATGAGGCAAGCAAATCTAACGAGCACCGTTTGCAAACTTTAGGGAAAAATTTGATAATACACTAGCAAAAAATTTTCAATGGCCTACGAAAGAAAAAGAACGAACTATATATATTCTTTAACTAAATAAATTTACAGGCAGAGTTTTAACGGACGTCATCAGAGATCATTGTGCTAACGTACCGATACTTATGTATAAGATTGTGTATACCAACAAGCTTACACTGCTCAAACATTCAATATGAGGAACCAAAGTTGTCGGTCCATAACTTTTTCCTAGGGCAAGTTTTGAATTCCCACAAATTCATGAAGTGGTTGGATCAGAGATAAAATGCCATAGAAGAAAAAATCGCACAACTACTTAGACGGGTGCAAAACACGTTTCGGTCTCAGAGTTGTGGTGTCCCTCAACAATCAAATACGCATTTTCATAATCTTTTAAACTAGAACCCGTATATTTGAAGTAAACTTGCTTTTCAAAAAGTGAGCTTGCTGTCTTTAAGGCTTTAAATTATTTCCAGAGAAAAATATTTAAGCAAGCCCGCTTTTAGTTCTTGTTTTGAAAGTTTATGGTGAAACCCAGTGAACCTCTTCACGTTTTGAACTAGTCGGATGGTTAAAAGGCATAAATCTTGTAACGCGTTTCAGGGAGAATCAGTGAACATCAGTAAAGCAACCAGTATTATGCTTAAAGCCTGATAGCCATTAGCAATGCAACAAGTAGATTTTCCTTACCGCTAAAATGGGATGATATATGTGATGTAGTCGACTATCCTACATTATTACAACGTAGGTCGCATCATTCTAGTACATACATATCTTACTGAGTGCACGCGACTTTAATATACATGTATACATTTTGGAAACCCCTTTCTTTCGCCTGCGACAAATACATCTTTGTATGTACAAATTCAAAGAATACCCCACTCAACCAGATAGAGTTGTTCCACGTACTGAGTGAATTCGAATCAATTGGCAATGTTTAGAATTTGCATAATTTCAACCAAGTTTCCATAGAAAAAATAAGCAAGGGCTGGATCTAAAACCAGCTTACGGCAAATTCATTTTACAATGCAATACACATAAACAAAGATTTATATACGTACATGTGTATGACAAAATACGAACAAATAATCGAAACGCTTTCCAAGGGCGTGCACAGAGGTGTTCAAATGGGCTCTCTGCTCCATGTCGACGTGTCAGGAGCGTAATAGATATATAACGGGCAATGGACTGACTATCAATATCTGTTTGAGCGACTTGAGCTAACACCTTGTTTTCTTTTGTTTGTTTCATTAGCCATTGCTGCACTTGTAATTCCCAATTGGTAAGCGAAATATTATATTACCATTGGAAGATTATCGGGGATAGCAAAATGAGGATGCTTTTCCCTCAGAGCCACAAGTGCTTGTATCCAAACGAACACATTCTAAGATGTATCAAATGTTTGTCCTCCACATGGAAGGAAGATTAGCATAACATCAAAAAAGTTGTTGTAGTTCTTTCTTTAGTTAGTTTTGGAAAGTGTTATCGGTATTTATTGTCTTTTGTTACGTATATTTTTGGTAAGTTCCGGTAACTAGTATTATTAATATATGAGCTCGACCTTCTTGGGAACGATTTGATATGACCACGTTGAACCTACATACTGCACCATCCACCCCCACACTACCGAACCGTAAGGAATTTTGGCTCGCCGTTGTCTTGCCTCTTATATATGTATGTCAATGATACATTTACATTTGTAACAGGATTCGAATCGAGTAAATGAGGTTCATAATTGGCTTTTAGAAGCTATAAAGCTTTAAATTTTGCTTAACAACCCTTCGAACTCCTTAGTCGACCGGTGTCCTGGCTCGAACTTTGGTATACCTGTACATTTTTAGAAAACGTATGCCTATGAGATGCAGCAGATGAGAGAGGTAAATAAGCAACTAATCAAGAAGGCTGCTCGTGAAAAGTCTAGACCCTGAGAGAAATGGGCGAACGAGGCAACTGAGAGTATAGGAACGGTGCAATTCCAGCAATGGTGATTCAGTTTTATTTAAACACGTTGCGCGCCATATCCACATCATAAGAAAACGCGCAAGAAAAATGTTGCATTCATTTTTTGTGTGAAAAATAGTAGTAGACAAGTTATTTTAATGTTTCTTTTCAAAAACCACAGGGGTTGCAAACCTTTATAAAAATTTTCTCTAAGATGTGAGCAGTACTAGCCCATTCCAAAATTTGACTAAAGTTATATGTTGCGTCCCATTGAAAACTTACAGGGGGAAGGGCAAGCCGCCCTGGTGGTCGGATTCTCTTGACGACCTAAGAGCGTCCAGTCGGCGGCTCTTCAACAGGGCCAGGAGGAGTAAATTACCCTCGGACAGGGAGCTCTATAAGGTGAGTCTGGGGATTTATAAATATGAAATAAGGATAGCCAAGCGAGATGCATGGCGAAGCTTCTGCGAAAACGTAGAAGGCTGCAATGAATCCACGAGATTTAGAAAAATACTCTCTAGGAACCCCGCTCCTCTGGGGTATCTGAGAGATGATGGTGGGGACTGGTCGATGAGTAGCGAGGAGTCCCTAAGGCTTTTACTGGACAATCATTTTCCCGATGTCCCAGTTGCGCAGGGATCTTCGCCTGCATGGTCGGCGGTCGTTGGCCATGCAGAAGTGCCTGCCATTCCAATAAGGGAAAGTCAAATAACCTGGGCTATAGGGTCGTTCAAGCCCTATAAGTCTCCGGGCCCGGATGGAATCATTCCTGCGCAGCTTCAAAAGTCTTTGGGGATTTCCTGCCGCTGGTTGGCCATCATATATACTAACTGCCTCAGGCTTGACTATATCCCGAAGTCTTGGCACACGGTTAGGGTTATTTTCATTCCGAATGCCGGCAGAAGCTCTCATGTATCACCTAAGGATTTCAGGCCAATCAGTATCTCGTCGTTTCTTCTTAAGACGTTTGAGCGGTTGATTGACCTGTACCTACGGGAAGGGATACCTCGGGGGTTACTGTCGGCTTCACAGCATGCCTACTGCAAGGGCAGATCGACGGAAACGGCTCTCCATTCGATTGTAAAGCAAATAGAGGGGTCCCTAGAACACAAAGAGTATGCTCTGGGTGCCTTTCTAGACATCGAGGGAGCTTTTAACAATGTCTTACTGGGGGCAATCGAAAGAGCTCTGGTGGGTTTAGGAGTCGAGGCGGCTCTGGTTGAATTTATTAGCAAACTTCTATGCGGCAGAATTGTCGCAGCGGAGTGGGGAGGAGCCATAATTAAAAGGAAGGTGTGCAGGGGCACGCCACAGGGGGGTGTCCTATCTCCTCTCCTCTGGGTTGTGGTAGTAAACGAGCTTCTTGTGGAGCTGGAAGCCAATGGTTGTCGGGTGGTTGCCTATGCAGATGACCTCGCTATCCTAGTCAGAGGCAAATTTCTGGGCACCCTGCGCGATGTTCTGCAGGGCTACCTGGATACTGTGGCCAGGTGGGCTGAATCATGTGGATTGGCGGTCAACCCGGGAAAAACGGAATTGGTCCTTTTCACAAGGAGATATAAGATGCCCGATTTCAGAACTCCCTCGATTGGAGGGGTACCGTTGGTGCTTTCTGATAGGGTTAAGTATTTGGGGATTGTTTAGGACAATAAACTGTCCTGGAGACCCAATGTGGAAGATCGGGCCAGGAAGGCCGCCATTGCCTTGTACTGCTGCAGAGGAGCTATCGGGAAGAGATGGGGACTCTCGCCAAGAATAGTACACTGGCTTTATGAGATGGTGGTCAAACGAATCTGCTATATGGGGTGCTGGTCTGGTGGAAAGCACTGGACACGGCGAGCACCTCCAAAATATTAGTGTCAGTGCAACGGACGGCGCTGATCGGTATCAGTGGCGCTCTCAGAACAACACCTACCTTGGCACTGAACGTCATGCTGAACATATACCCAGTAGATATTGCGGGAAAGGCGGCCGCGGCAAGGTCGTTGGTCAGGCTTCGTGATATGGGATATAGACTTTCTGACCGCGGACACTCCAGCCTTCTTACCAGTTTCGACTTCATCCCGGACAGAACGGACTACTGTATGCCGATAACTGCTCCCTATACCACCTTCACCCCAGTTATTCCAGAGAGAGAGGATTGGGGAAGAGGAATTATCTGGGGCACGGGGCCGGTTAACTTGTTCACGGATGGGTCAAAGCTGGATGGAAAGGTTGGTGGGGGGTCTTTTGTCAAGAGCTAAATTTAAGCCGCAAGTTTAAGTTGGCTGATCACGGCAGTGTATTCCAAGCGGAAATTGCTGCGATTAAGGATGCGGTGGATGGAATGCTATCCAGTGCTACCACGGTTAGGGAATTTAACGTCTACTCTGATAGCCAAGCGGCTATCAAGGCCTTGAGCTACAGAGCTTCAACTACAGTGTGATCGAGGGTGGTCTGGGAGTGCCTGACCTCGCTTGCGATTGCATCGAATTATTTTACAATTAAGATTATCTGGCTCCCGGGCCATAGTGATATCCCGGGTAACTGTCAAGCGGATCTCTTAGCCCGCATCGGTACAACTTAACCGGATGAAGATGGCTGTAGGGATTTCGGGATCCCGCTGGCCACCTGAGGATTGCTCCTCCATAGCTGTGCCTCGAATCAGCTCAGCAAGCGTTGGGCGGATACCACGTCTTGCAGGGTAGCAAGATCTTTCTGGCCAAAAGTGGATGGCAGGAGGTCTGCTGAAATAATTGGGTTCACTAAGGCTCACCTATCAATGGTCATTGGGGTTTTGACAGGGCACTGTCCCATGGCTATCCATGCGGTACGTCTCAATATACTGGAAACTCCATCCTGCTGCAGCTGTATGGAGGATGATGAGGTGGAATCACCAAATCACTTTATGCTTGATTTTCCAGCTTTTGCCAGAACTAGGCGAAAGTACTTCGGTCGCGACTCACTTGGATCTCCCGAGGATATATCCAAAGTTGAGATCGGTATCATTCGGAGCTTTATCGTTGCTACCCAACGATTCTCTAAGTAGCTAGATCTAAGTCACCGTTATTTTTGGTGTATGTGGTATCACAACGGACCTTCGTGTTGTCCAAGTGAGCTATCCTTATCAGGGAAACTACCACCTAACCTATCCTATCCTATATGTTGCGTCACAAAGTCAAGTCAATCACCGGCTTTCATAACACTTTATCAGTCTTTGTTAAGGATTTATCACATTTTTTATCACAACTTTTCGAAATCGAAAAAGCGGGTGTGGTTATTTACCGATTTCGCCTATCAGTTGTGATTAATTTTAATATCACTTCGCTTGTATTATTTTATTCGTTATAGAGGATAACAATTAACTAGACCTTTTAGACCTTGCTTCGACTTCTGAGTTCAGTTCCCATACCGATTCCTATAAAGCATGATTTTGGCTCCCTTAACATCCGTAGTACATATCGATTCTTTAGTGGAATATCACCCTATCTCGCCTGTCGTTTCGAAAAAGCCATTTTGAAAACTTTTTGCTCTGTCTGAGCATAAATTCAATACATTCTTAAGTCGAATTCTCAGAACTGGCATTTCTGAATAAAATCCTGCAAAAGGGCGTTTTTTCGAAAAATTATGAGTTGGAATGTTTGCGAAACCACAGCCGAGATAATGTGTTATTTCACGCAGCAGTCGATATAGGCATACATCTGTTTTAGGTTCTAATGGAATTTCTCCTAAGCACATAAATATAAACCCCACTCTTGACGAAACCATCACTAAACCTCTGCAACTACTCTATTATTAGTTGTACAATTCGTGGCGCCAGCCTGGCTGTCCACTGAACGCACGTAGGCGTCATTTAATGAACGTTCGTTGCATTTTACAATTACAAAACTGAAAATTAAAATTACTGATTTATTTTATGTTGATTTTAATTAATAGCAAGTACTTAGTAGCTTAGGCGATTTGGCATAACCTTGATTGTGCTGAAGTGGTTGTTGCATGGTGCAAATTCAACATTCCATTCCACCCAAACCACGACCGACTTATGTACCTACAACTAGAACAGGAACATACAGCCGTACTAACAATGGTTAGAGCAATAAAACAAAAGGCGTTTATCACGATACCAAACAAAACAAACCTATATAAAAATAAAAAAATTACTTGGATTTCAACGTCGATTATTTATTGAAAAATCATTAAGTTTCAGAATATGCCCAAGATAAAAGTTTACCAAACAGCTCACGAGCCTGCCAGCTGTTACAAAGTGGATTGTCAGAATGAGCAAAACTAAAGAAAGCACAATTAGAGGAAACAACTTTTAGGCTTTTTTCAGGAAAATGATTTATATAGCATTATTCGAGTTAGATATTTTACTGCAAATGTTATTTTGTGGCTTTGGTGAATGCTTCAAAGTTGTGCCCCTTATTTGTTTGGTACAGTAAAAAAAAAAAGTTAAGTACGTCTTATTTTGCTACTACCTACTTTGTCTACAACTTTCACTTTCTTATTTAGCTGAAAACGTTAATAAATTTCAAAAGAAGTAATTTGAGGAGCTCCATATCAAAACGCTATAATTACAATCGAACAGTTCCGTGATAATCAGAAAATGTAATCAAAAAATGTTATATTTAGTACAAGTCCAAATCTTTAATATGAACTTTAATTAGGTCGAACCAACTACCCCTACACTTTTCATGAACTACCGTAAAGATAGTGAAAAATAGAACGAAGAGAACTCCTCATTTGGGGTCTAATAGGCCTGAAGATTTTTATGACGTTACTTCTTCGTTCGATTGATACACAGCACAACTTAATCCTGATTAAAAAGGCACATCCTCCAATCCAATTCCAACCTTTACACAAATAAGGTGCATGTGTTAGCCTTCTATACTTACTGACATAGAAAAATAAGAAAGTGTGAAAGAGTGAATCTAATAAACCATAGTCCTTCCTAGTAGCTTCAGTAAACCATCAAGCTAAGTAAGTGGGAGTATCCCAACTGAAATGAATTTCTGCTTTAAATTCAGTTTATACAAGCTGTGGGCAATCAGAGTTTGGGGCTTAATCGTTTTGGCATCATCAAATCATAAGCTTACATAAATATTCAATTTAAATTTTGAAAATTTTCTAAGATTACTATTGTCTCATAATTGATTTGTTTGTAATATCATGTAACTGCATCTTACTCTGTTACTTAATCGGGACGGTTTTTTAAGCTGTTTTATATCTATAATTAAATAAAATGAAAAAATATAAATACTTCCAATGTGAGGCAAACTACGTAAGTATGCGTTCCCACTGGCGGCCGCCGTGGTGTAGTGTTAGCGTGCTCTGCCTACCATACCGAGGGACCTGGGTTCAATTCCCGGGCAAAGTAACATCAAAAATTTTGAGAAAGGTTTTTTTCAATTTATCCGCCTCCCAGATGCCCTTCGGTGTCGGCATAAACCATGTAGGTCCCGTTCCGCGAATTTGTAGGGAAACTTAAAAGGAGTACGACGCAAATTTAATCCTAGTTACATAGGACAAACAGGACGGCAAATAAGAACGAGGTTCAGAGAACATATTAGAGATTACAACAAAAAAATACGGAATCCAAACATTATACCCGAGTCTAACTTCGCGACTCACATGGTCGAGAATGAATGTTCCCCAGCAAACATCAATAAAACAGTTAGGGTTCTTCACATACAAGAAAAGGGCCGACGTCTCAACGTACTCGAAAATATGGAAATCTACAAACAGAAAACATTCGACGGTAGAATAATAAACGAACAGATAAACACCATTTCTGACACAATATTCGAGCCTTTAAAACTTGTTTACAGGAAACAACTTAATCACACAGGTACAACAGACAAACGCACAACAACAAATAAACACAAAACAATTAACACACCAAAACAAAAAACCGACAAAGAAGGTCAAACGACTAAAATCACAGATTTCTACCTACCCCAGTCAGCCACACAAATCGATTAGTAAACCACCCTCGGTTCTGAACGAACACACAGCACATACACATAACTAAATATACACAAGCATCAATTTGACAATACCTGCTCATATACCTACGAACTATAAATACAGGACAAATGACAACAACAGATCAGAACGAAAATCGACACTGATGATGGCACAACGCCGAAACCGGTTTGTCTCAAAACCAAATTTGACAAGGGATGACGGAAAATCGTTCCAATATACATCATTTCTTTTAGGTCATACGCATTGTTAATGTTGTATTTCTCAGATATTAAAGTTTGGAGAATTTTTCCAATATGTTTGGACAAAAAATAACACGGAACATTAGTGGACGATACAATAGGACGTAGCGGACGTTCAGGCTTATGTGATTTGGGTAATCCATAAAGTCGGGGGGCTATGGCTGTCGAGCTTGTCATTTGTTGCTTTTCTTTTGCACATATGAGTTTTGCCTTATGAAGATCGTATACAATGTTGTTGTTTTTTCTCTGTAGAGTGTTCGTTGGATCATTACGAATTACCTTGTAAGTTTTCTTGTCTCCTAGTAGCTGGTCAATCTTTTCGTTGTATTCCGTTTTGTATAGAGCAATTGTTTTATTCCCCTTGTCTGTGTCTGTGATAATTATGTCATCTTTGTGAAGTTTAAGTGGTAAGTTGGTGTCGTTTGATGTTGTGTCTCTCTTCTCTAATATACCGACCATTTTAACCTCGAAAATAATAATGAAAAAAAATGGGACAGAATTAAAGAAACAACAAATATACCAAATAATAAATTTCAAAGCATATTCGACTTTTGCCTAAAGGACAACAACTATAAAAAAAAAGGAACGAAAATCGACACTGATGATGGCACAACGCCGAAACCGGTTTGTCTCAAAACCAAATTTGACAAGGGATGACGGAAAATCGTTCCAATATACATCATTTATCCACCCTGTCGGAAAATCAACCAAACAAGATAAAAGTTAATATCTTTACAGTATATGAGTAAATTATATCAACATTCAACTCCAGTAATGATATGTTGCAACAAAATACAAAAATAAAAGAAAATTTCGAAATGGGCGTGGCTCGCCCTTTTTCATTTAATTTGTCTAGGGTACTTTTAATGCCACAAGTCGAACAAAAATTTACCAATCCTTGTGAAATTTGGTAGAGGCTTAGACTCCAAGACGATAACTGTTTGCTGTGAAAAAGGGCGAAATCGGTTGAAGCCACGCCCAGTTTCCGCTCGGCCGTTAACACGATAACTTGAGCAAAAATCGATATATCTTTACTAAACTCAGTTCACGTACTTATCTGAACTCACTTCGTAATGGCCGAAATCCGACTATGAACACGCCCACTTCTTCGATATCGAAAATTACGAAAAATGAAAAAAATGCTATAATTATATACCAAATACGAAAAAAGGGATGAAACATGGTAATTGTATTGGTCTATTGACGCAAAATATAACTTTAGAAAAAAACTTGGTAAAATGGGTGTGACACCTACCATATTAAGTAGAAGAAAATGAAAAAGTTTTGCAGGGCGAAATCAAAAGCCCTTGGAATCTTGGAAGGAATACTGTTCGTGGTATTACATATATAAATAAATTAGCGGTATCCGACAGGTGATGTTCTGGATCACCCTGGTCCACATTTTGGTCGATATCTCGGAAACGCCTTCACATATACAACTAAAGGCCACTCCCTTTTAAGACCCTCATTAATACCTTTAATTTGATACCCATATCGTACAAAGACATTCCAGAGTCACCCCTGGTCCACGTTTATGGCGATATCTCGAAAAGGCGTCCACATATAGTACTAAGGCCCACTCCTTTTTAAAATACTCATTAACACCTTTCATTTGATACCCATATCGTACAAAAAAGTTCTATAGTCACCCACCTTTATGGCGATATTTCGAAAAGGCGTCCACATATAGATCTAATGCCCACGCCCTTTTAAAATACTCATTAACACCTTTCATTTGATACCCATATCGTACAAACAAATTCTAGAGTGACCCCTGCTCCACCTTTATGGCGATATTTCGAAAAGGCGTCCACCTATTGAACTAAGGCCCACGCACTTTTAAAATACTCATTGACACCTTTCATTTGATACCCATATAGTACAAACAAATACTAGAGTCACCCCTGGTCCACGCTTATGGCGATATCTCGAAAAGGCGTCCACATATAGAACTAAGGCCCACTCCTTTTTAAAATATTCATTTACACCTTTCATTTGATACCCATATCGTACAAACAAATTCTAGAGTCACCCCTGGTCCACCTTTATGGCGATATTTCGAAAAGGCGTCTACCTATAGAACTAAGGCCCACGCCCTTTTAAAATACTCATTAACACCTTTCATTTGATACCCATATCGTACAAACAAATTCTAGAGTCACCTCTGGTCCACCTTTATGGCGATATCTCGAAAAGGCGTCCACCTATAGAACTAAGGCCCACACCCTTTTAAAATACTCATTAACACCTTTCATTTGATGCCCATATCGTACAAACAAATTCTAGAGTCACCCCTGGTCCACCTTTATGGCGATATCTCTAAAAGGCGTCCACAAATAGAACTAAGGCCCACGCCCTTTTAAAATACTCATTAACACCTTTCATTTGATACCCATATCGTACAAACAAATTCTAGAGTCACCCCTGGTCCACCTTTATGGCGATATCTCGAAAAGGCGTCCACCTATGGAACTAAGGCCCACGCCCTTTTATAATACTCATTAACACCTTTCATTTGATACCCATATCGTACAAACAAATTCTAGAGTCACCCCTGGTCCACCTTTATGGCGATATCTCGAAAAGGCGTCCACCTATAGAACTAAGGACCGCGCCCTTTTAAAATACTCATTAACACCTTTCATTTGATACTCATATCGTACAAACAAATTCTAGAGTCACCCCTGGTCCATCTTTATGGCGATATCTCGAAACGGCGTCTATCTATAGAACTTAGGCCCACGCCCTTTTAAAATACTCATTAATACCTTTCATTTGATACCCATATCGTACAAAATAAATTCTAGAGTCACCCCTGGTCCATCATTATGGCGATATCTCGAAACGGCCCACGGCCTTTTAAAATACTCATTAATACCTTTCATTTGATACACATGTCATACAAACACATTCCAGGGTTACCCTAGGTTCTTTTTACAACATGGTGATTTTCCCTTACTTTGTCTTCACAGCTATCAACTGAGTATGTAATGTTCGGCTACACCCGAACTTAGCCTTCCTTACTTGTTTTTAGATAGGAAATCGACAAACTTTCGATAGCAAATCTATAACTCCGATAACAAATTGATAACTTTCCGACAGCAAGTCGATCACAATTTGATTACTTTGTGATGCCTTTTCAATATTTTTTATAAATAATGAATAGTTTTTCGATAAATAATTGATAATTTTTAGAAAGTGAATCGATAACTTTCAATAACGTATCGATAACTTTTCTGTAGATAGTAAATCAGTTACTTTTCGACAGCAGACTTAAAACTTCTCGATAAAAAATTAGTAACTCATTATTGATAAACTTTTTTAAACATGCAAAATTTATAACACTTCGATAACAAATCGATAACTCATATATACCTCGTATATACCTCTCCATAAAGGAGAGAAATGAAATGCTTAACAAACATCCAGAAACCTAGACATCCCAGCAGGCATCTGATTGAAGAGGCCTGACCACCCAGGAACTTAAGAAGTCATCTCCGTAAGAACTATGAAGACATTTGGCACTTAAGAATTCATCAATATGAAGAAAAAGTCTGGTGCACGCCGTTCCTAAAGGCAAACACCCGTAACTCGCGGTTGAGGAATACAACCGCCCAGGCTGAGGCGCTCTAGCTGTTACAGTTTAAACTCTTACTTATCCAGAATCAATGTATGTCCTACTTGTAACGTGTCCACACATAACACCAACCATCTTTTCAATTGCAATGTGGAACCAACGCCTTTAACACTCTTATCTCTCTGATCCAACCCTGTTGAAAAAGGACATTGATGACAATTTCTGGCACAACGCCGAAACCTGTTTGTCTGCAAACCAAATTTGACAAGGGACAACGAAAAATTGTTCCAATATACAGCAATTTTTTATGTTTTTCTCAATTTTCGATATCGAAGAAGTGGGCTTTGTTGTTTACCGAAGTATCCCATTTTCAAGGAACATTTTTCTTGGTTCTAATTTTGTCAAGATTTATTATACATTTTTGATCAAGCTATCGTATTAATAAACGGATACACGGACGGACTTTTCCCAATCAAAATCTTTTTCGATGCTGACAATTTTCAATTAACCGCTTTGTACAAGTACATGCTGGGTTAAAAATATTTTTAGCCTTTCTAAAGTACACCAAAGTATTTTCAACATTTCTATTACTACAAATCGAAGGAGAAAGTTTTAACTAATATTTCTACATATTTGCAAGGGACCTCGAAAACAGGAAGTAGGCAATAATTCAAATGAATTTCAAATCAAATCATTGCAAAAATGTCTAAAAATTGTGTTGGGTGGTTGCAAGCGAGCAGGACTCAACAACAATAACAACCAAATAAGGTTAAAAACAAACGAACTTATTATTTCAGGCAGATAAGGGAGTGACATCAAGTGGACTATGGCCTGTGAGAACACAGCAAGCGCAAGTTGATGGCTACCCTGCAAAAATCGCGAGTACTCCATGCACGCATGTATGGAGTACTCGCTATGGACCAACCGAGTGCTCCAAAATTAACCACAATTCATACAAAAAATATGGTCCAATTAACATTGCGATGTCCTAGGACTGGACCATATACTCCAGCCCCGCATTACATCAGAGTAATCTATGGAGTACCCACAGTCCAATAAACATCGTGTAGTGATTACAATCGTTAAAAACGAGCAATGATCGGCTTACAATATGTTCGTGTAGAAACATGAGTTGTTCCATTGCTGCATTACAGTGGAGTAGAATGGTAAGTACTCCAGTGGACCACATGATCCAACGATTTTTGCAGGGTAGACAAGGAAAGTGCTTTGGAATTTGTAAGACATAGGAATAGTTTACGTAGGATATTTTTAAGTGAAAATTCCGCAAATCGGCAACCAAATTCATTTCCATCTTCTATTTCTGTGCAACTTTGTGCGGACGTACATATGTGTGACTGTTTGCCAGTAAACAGTCGTAAATCAAAGTTAAGGGCGAATTAATGGTGACTTATAACCATGAAGCCATAACCAGATAAAACAGCTGATCGAACCTGCCTTATGGAAATCAATGTAATCGATTAATGGTGCCATACCATAACGCTAACTCGATTACATTGATTTCCATAAGGTAGGTGTGATCAGCTGTTTTATCTGGTTATGGCTTTATGGTTATAAGTCACCATTAATTCGCCCTTTAGCTCTATGATTTGAGTTGGTGAGAGAAAAAAACTTGATTATTTGACTGCCAGTTGTGCGGTTGTTGATTTGGATTAGCGTCAACCAACTCATAAATGCCTGGCATGCTTAACCAACGAACCGATATCATTTCGTTACGATAATTAACGTTAATAAACGAAACAAAGTCATTTCGTTTCGTTTATTAACGTTAAGAACGTCAAATTAACGAAATGATTTTGTTTCGTTTTCTGCCCTATCAAAACGAAATCAAATCGTTTATGTTGATTATTAATTTCAAACTATGCTGGCAAAGCTGTTGATGGCGGAGTCATTAAAGGTGAAAGCATTAGCCAAGCTGATTGCAACTTTTCTCATAAATTTTGACAGTACGAATATTTCTCAGAGTATTTTGACATTACCACCAACGAATTACACAAACAAATTACATGGAGTTTGTGTGTGTATGTCCGCTCACTGTTACCACCTTACGGCTTCACCATGGCTATAGCATTGCCAGCACAATTCAAACATAAAGTATCACGTTTTTGTTAACGTTTTTAACGTTAACGAAAGCTATTCGTTTCGGTTAAAAACGAGATACAATTTATCTTGATAATTTCTTTATCGATAATATTTCGAAGTGTTTCAACAGAAACGGTGGAAATTTTTTGATAAACGATTAGCTTAACGTTAAGGTGCATCCCTGATAAATGCCGTCGAAATGTGGCCAACACTTTACTCGAAATATATACATTGTACATACGGCGACTATGTCTGTAGGTAGAGCGTCATACTTTTGCAGCCCTGTTGAAAAAACATTTATGAAGACAACAATTCCAATTTAAGTTAATAATTCCAAAAGAACCAAATCAGCTTTAAACAATTTTTATACTCAGCTGAGCAGAGCTCACAGAGCATAATAATTTTGTTCGCATAACGGTACCCCGTAACGGCATAAACTAATCGAGATAGGTATAGAAATTTATTTAGCCATGTCCGTCTGTCTGTCCCTAAACACGATAACTTGAGTAAATTTTGAGGTATCTTAATGAAATTTGGTATGTAGGTTGCTGGGCACTCATCTCAGATCGCTATTTAAAATGAACGAAATCGGACTATAACTTTTAAATTACATTCTGGGGCCTCGCCCATTGTCCATAAGGTCAACTCACTTACCGAGTTTCATCGATTTATCCGTCTTTGTTAATGAATTGTCGCACTTTTTCGGTTTTTCGAAATTTTCGATATCGAAAAAGTGCGATAATTCATTACCAAAGACGGATAAAGCGATGAAACTTGGTAGATGGGTTGACCTTATGACGCAGAATAGAAAATAGTAAAATTTTGGACAAGGGCGTGGCACCGCACACTTTTAAAAGAAGGTAATTTAAAAGTTTTGCAAGCTGTAATTTGGCAGCTGAGTATGTAATGTTCGGTTACATCCGAACTTAGCCTTCCTTACTTGTTTTTTATCGATTTGATGACTTTTGTGGCATACTTCTCAAATTTACTAGTTTCACTAAGCTGGCCCTTATGTGTTACTTTGCATGCGAGACGGGTTCGGAGGTACAAGCCTACACTTCTCATTGCTCTGGATTGTGGTACCCATATGAATTTGACGTAAGTATAGCAATGTCACGAGCGTTCATGTGAGTATTTCCGTTATGGGAATGGGCTGGGAGATGATAGAGAAATTTTCCATATTCTAGGACACAGAACAATTACAGTTAGCATTTACCATCCAAATCAGCAAGTAATAGGAATATAGAAGGCTTATAGTTTCTTGCTTCCAAAGTCAAAATGAGGAGGGGAGGTATACATATTATTAGGCATTTTAGCAGAGCTCACGGCGCCGAGTTCATCAGTTAGATTATCTAGGTTTGTCTGTAGCTGGAATAATGTGAATTTACACTTTCTGGTTTTCAAGTCCCATCAGGAAAATAATAATGCAAGGATTGTGTAGCATAACCTTGTCAAGGGGTTCCAGTTATCAACCTGACCTACCCGTGGCGAAGCCTGTTCGATTAGCTGGCGAGACTCTGTTGATACAACAAGCTCCTCCAACATGGTCCTATAAACAAATCGCTAATGATATGGTCGGGCTAGTATCTGAATGGTGCTATTTTCTGGAACGTACTGGATCTCTTTCAAGCAAGGGACTATAAAGTTTCCCAAAACCTTCGAGGAGTCTTCTTTCACTATAGATGTTTAATAAGTACCTTTTTAGTTAATGAATAAACTGTAATCGCAGAAATTTATTGGCACTAAAGTTCTTAAATGTAAGTGCACTTTAGTGCCTTTTTGCCATGGACGGCAGTCAGCAATGCGCTGGATGATCACACAGCAGGTGCTTTAGCATTTTTCCGCACCCCGAAAAAATGCAGCTCCCATATGAGTTTGTGTATCAAACTATCGTCCACGCAGCAATGATCCTCATTAAGCCAGGATTGGGTGAATGCTGCAAATAAGGGATATAATTCCTTCTTTCCACAAGCTCTACACGATTACAGCCGATTACACCTGTTATACCTAGTGCTAATAGCACTACCCCTCTTAAGATTCTGGGTAGCGTGCCTCTAATGCCTTATAATACTCGATATTATTATTGCTGAGCCCGAATAGCCCGAAGGGAAGCCTGACGATCTAAGAAGATTAACAATATATTACCGGTATACCCATCATCGGGTATGGGTTTCCTCAAAGTTTCGCAAATATTGCCGCTCAGATTCTGCAAATAATTTTAGATATTTCTAAGCAAACCAAATTGTGTAGTCTTGTAGTATGTCAGACACAAACTTTGTCTGCTCTGTACTGAGGTCTTTAGAATTGAAAAGAATTAGAAATTTGGTAGTGCTCTAGTAGTTCAGACCCTTTACTGGTTAACAATCTCAACACACAGTACTTCGTCCATATAAGCGGTTTCTTTAAGGCTGTTGTATAATCGAGCTGCTCTTATTGGACTATAAACAAGAGACCAGTCTTACCACGTCTTATTCGTTAGTCTAATTTTCAACCAGCCAGCAGCGAGTCGCACTAGTTCTAAGCTAGTCCAGAACTTTCGCATTAAAAGACGGTTCAAGTTCCAATTCTGTCCCCTGACAATGCTTTCAACTCACACTTTTAACATTATGATGCCATACGAAATGGCAATCGGCCCTTTTGCAAACTTTTTGAACTCGTTCTTAGATGGTTCAGTTATAGATGGTTCTGAAATAGTCGAAGCATCTGATTTATTATTTGAAATACATGTAGCTCAGATATCACTCTGTCCAACTCTGGATTTGAGTAGCACCAGCTCGGAGGTGGTCATTAAACCACTAGTGCTAAACTGTCGCTTTGCATGACTGCCTCTCATATTCGCTGCAGCGTATTTTCTAGTTCAGTCGACGAAAGCCAGATCAATGACAAATTTTGGACTAGACACCACCCTGTGGACAGCAATGAGCTGAGTATTGGGAAGGCCTAAAGGCAATCATGCCTTGGAATATCCAAATGGGGTGTCAGCGCATATTAGTAAGGGTTAAAAGTCATTATTCACTTGGTAGCTCTGCAAGGGTTTCTGCAGGGTTTGAAATCAAGAAGGTCTACTTGGCAGAAAGAACCCAGTGTGTAGAAATCAGAAATATTAGCTAAAATAGGAGTACCGCGGTTAAACGCCGACTTAATATCTGACATAATGTCCATTATGGCAGTTGTGGACTTCCAGATACCGGACATAAGTTATGCTTCGAGAGAGGAATAAGAGTGGGATTTAGACAGTGGAAGTGGTAGATTTAAAAACGACTCGATAATGGAGAAGAGTACTAATGCTAGGCTGTACTCGAATCCGGTTAGTCAGTCTTGTAATATCCTTTGATGTGCTGTAAGCAGACAACCTCCACAGACCCAACCCTAACTCCTTTATAATAGATAAATTTAATACAAATAGAAGAGAGGATCCTACCTCTCTGGTCGCATGGCAAATAGTTTTTGCGGGCACCGTGGTATGATGGTAGCGTGCTCCGCCTACCACACCGAAGATCCTGGGTTCACGCCTGGGCAAAGCAACATCAAGAAACAAGTTTTTCAATTAGAAGAAAAACTTGGCACAACTTGTTGATTCTGAATTGATCGTTTCATCAGTCAAATCAACAAAAAACAAAATAGCTCATACGTAAGACAATTACTGTCGCCCAAAGAAACCTGATAAAAAAACATATTTGCGTCAACGTTATAATACAAGTGAAGGTTATTGACATTGTGGATAAGACAACTGTGATAACTTCTGCATAGACGTAAAAATTTCAAATAGAATGGATCACCTGATTTTTAATGGACTATCGCTGTCCCATTCTGTATCTCTTTCTATCACCCGCAGAAGAAAGCAGGCCCTATGCTCCGCCATATTGAACATCCTGTCAGGCAGTTGACGGATAAGATATCACACTTGTTTTATCCACAATGCTTATTGATATGACAGAGATTTCGGTGGTACCTTGCATTGTACAGGTCTACAAGTAGGATATGTAGCAGCACGCACATACACAGCCACGCTCACCTGATAAAATGCTTGTTCTTGTTCGTTTTTTTTTTGTGGATGCTATTAGGCACTGTTGTACTTCTTAGGACCAAAAAAAGTTTAGTAGCTGCTATCGAAAACTGCTTAAAATTTTTTTTTCTTATATTACAAAGAAATATATTTATTTAGTTTCAAACGAGCTCTTAATTACATCTCTCTTTAATAACCATATATTTTGGACAATTTTAATTAACAAATTGTGATACTTTATTACCGGGGACGATTGCTAAGACACGACCAAAACCGTCGGGGGAGGTATTAATAGACGCGTTTTGGCCTCGCTTCCAATAATTCGGATACTTTTTCTCTTCGGACTATTGACAACAGGACAAAATGCGTCTATTCATTTTTCTTTCCGCTTTTTTGGACGGGTTATTGCAGTCGACCTCGGTTTCAAACTGTTTTTCGCGGAGAACTTTTGAACGGGTAGAAAAACTTAACTCACGTGTTTGTATTCTGAATACTGAAATAACTACGCGTCCTCAGATACCCCAATTGAAGACTTTTTTATAAATTTCTGAAGGACCCATATGGGTGCACTTAAAATTTCCTACTAAATTCGTTCAAAAAAATTTACCATCACAGCAACCCATATCTGATATTCCGATCCCTTTTTTGCTTCCCTGTGTCGCTTTCGACGAAGCAACCCCGGTAATTTTGACACTTCGTTCAGTGTCAAAACTCATGTTCCACGCAGGTTCCACTGGGTTCCACGCTAGTTTGACACTGACCGAAGTGTCAAACTGCCGTGTGTTAGAAAGGGAAAGAAATTGTTTCCCTCTCATACATATCATACTTGTAAACCTGTACAATGGTACCTTGGTCATAAGAACAAAGTAGTGAGCGCCGTGGGTATACGCACCTCTTTTAAATTAGCTGATGTATTTGCATAACACTGTTGGCTGTTGCATTGACCAATGAAATCAGTTCTTTGTTATTGATTGATCAGTTAAATTGACAAAAGGCTCTCTTCTGTTGAAATGACTAAACAAATTTATTCTTTTTCGATAAATTTCGCTAAAGTCTGTTAGTTCTTGAACTACAAACATCATTTGTGCAAATGCCACAAGGAAATTTTGTAAGATCATTGTATTTATTTTTCAACTGGATTGAAAAGACTATACAAAATATACAGTAAGAATGTGAAAATGAGTTGCCTTCATGTTTTTTATTGCATTATGTTGTAATCGATACTCCAGCCAACTACCGTAAGTGCAAGCAAAAAGTAAGTGGCTAAGCAGACGGCGCCAATGACTAGCCACGCATTTTCGGGCTTCACAACGAACGAGGTGGGGTCATTTAATCACAGCTGCTTGGACATAAAATACAAGCGCTGGTCTGTTGGTTTTTGAGGCGCGTTTTCTTAAGCTAATGTTAGAGCCGTTTCGTTCATTTAATACGTGTGCTCTGATACAAAAACTACCGGAAAAATACTGGCGATTATTTAGAAATTTGAGTGGAAATCTCATAAAATTGAGTTGGAATACTTGAAGGGCTTCATGTTTTGAAAAAATAACCAAAAAATATTTGTTTGATACCAATACTTTTGGGAATCCCAAGTGTAGCTCGTTTTTTGCTAATTTGGGATGAGATACAAACGCTTAAGGCTCTACACGACTTCATCGCTTTAATAGATATAAGTCTCGCTATGCAGCATTTTAAGATTCAGCTCTTATATAAACCTCCAATGCTCCTGTAATAACCAATGCTGCGCCACCTTATCAGCTCATCAATGATAGTGAGATCTCGATGGTAGCTTTTCTGCAGAGAAAGTTGGTGACGGTCACGCAAAGCCACAGTTTCGCACTGGTTCCAATCGGACGCAGGGCAGGACAGCTGGATAGCCAAACTTCTGCCACCATCGCTTAAATTATGAAAATGTTGAGGATTATTACCTCTGCGAACTATTACCTTTGCGGTGGTGGTATTTTATCCTTGCGGCTAATACCTAAGCGGGTTGTTCAAATGACAGGAAATGATTATGATACTTTGACGCGTTTTTTCCAAATAAATGAGTACGCGGTAGAATACTTTTATTCTTAATAATAAACGACTTCTTTATACTCAAAAATATAGGAAAACTATGCGTTAACAATTAATTAATAGCGAGCGGTATAAAAATGGACTGTAAGCAAAATGCATGAAAGAATTATTTAAATTAATTAATCAAAGGAAGCGACTACCTCATAACCACTTAAGGACCAGCTAAGAACTTATTCATATGACATCACAATGTTAAAAATGGCAGTGCTAGTCACATATAGTTTCGTAGTGATTTATAGAAACAAAAGTATTGAAGTCGCCCGTCAGGTGAAGCAGGTATTCCATATTTGTTATAAAGATTCCATATATGAGGAAGATGTGGTGAGAGAGGTAGAGGGAATGGAATTGGTAGTGGGAGTGGGACTAGGAGTTGAAGTGGGAGTGAGAATGGAAGTGGGTGTGGTAGTGGGAGTGTTTGTGCAAGTGGGATTGGGAGCAGTAATTGGACTGGGAACGAGTTCGGGAGTGGAATATTTACTATTGCACTATTACCAATTTAGTACTTTAGATCCAGTTCTGAACCAGAAATTGGTATCACTAGTTACTGGCTTTCATTCAGGTCCGCTACATGGCTGCATCAGTTAAAGGGCAATCTTTCTAACTGTGATGCGTGGGAAAGAAGCTAAACGCGTTACTGTTGAATTATGATTATAAATATCGTTAGCTTGACTCACAAAATATTTGTAGCTAAAACCAGTAATTTAATGCAAAATTCCATATTGATACAAATATTCCAACCTACATGCAAAAATCAACATCAATTGCCAACGACATTCCTGTCTTATCGCTCTGCCTTGACTGTCAACCAAGGAAATATGTGGGAAAACTGCATTTATTTTATGGAATTTCAAAACTGAAATAATTGTTTAGAGTGTTTGGTCGTTTATTACTTTGATGTGCATTCCATTACTGTTGATAATAATTAAGTAATTAATGTCTGCTGATTAATTGTGTAGTAAATACATGCAATAGAATGTATCTACAAATGTAATGGAAATGATAAACTACTTAATTACCAGTTGATCACATGATTATTTTAGAAGACGATTGAGTTTTAATGAGTGAATTCGCCGCATAATTCTCTTTAATTTATAAACGAGTTGAAGTGAAATAAAGAGATAATAAGAAGGCATATATGCACATATGTATATATAAAACGAAGAAACGCCCATACAGTTATTAATTTTATCTAGCCGAAAAGTTATTTGTATGCCTTCAGAGTAGCATCCGCTAAGGCAAATGTGTTTTTATTCGTAGGTTTTTTTGGCAGAAATAAACCCTGATGGCTTGTGCCGACCGACATAAATTCTACACTGTGTATGATTTCGTCTATTTGGAAACCAGCATTAACAGCAAAAACAATATCAGATAAGAAATCAAGCGGATAATAACTCTTGCCAATAAGTGCTACTTTGAGCTGAGTAGGCAATTGAAAAGTAAAATCACGCTCTACAAGTCGATCATCATACCTGTCCTGATGTATGGCTCGGAATCATAGTCGGTGCCGAGTTAAGATAAGATGGCTCTTGGAGTGTTCGAGAGAAAAGTTCTCCGAGAGATTTATGGTCATGTCCGTGATGCCGAAGGCGACTATCGCAGGAGGTATAGTGACGAGCTATATGAGCTTTACGCAGATATGTGGATAGTGCAGCGAATAAAAACCCAAAGGCCTCGCTGGCTAGGCCATGTTATTCATATGAACGAAGACGCTCCGGCGAAGAAAGTATTTTAACTGAAACCGCAGTTTGGAAGCAGTGGAAGGGGGAGACCTCCACTGAGTTGGGAGAGGCAGATGGAGGTCAAGTCAACCTCTCTTGGTGCTCCCAATCGGCGACAGTTATCGCGAAACAGGGATTGCTGGCGTGACTTGTATTGAATTGAATTTTAAGTATAATTTTGACATAACTTTTATATAATTGTGGTTGTATTTTATTTTTTTCTTTTACACTGCCTTCTTGAAATCAACTCACAAATTTTCAAAAGGGTTTATGTCTGGGGACTGTTGTGGCCATTCCATGGCGTTGATTTGACTTTCCTCAAACCATCGTTTTTCTACTTTTCTGTAACGTCCACACAAGTGGCATATCACCGTTCCTTTAAAAATTTTCACAAATATAGTCGGGATAATATCAATTTTGTATACACTTTTTCACGCACTACGATTTTGACCGACTAAAAAGCTATTGCAACTAAAACTTTATACGATTTAACATGACCAACAGGTAAATTCTAGTAATTAATTGCATGTTTTGAAGCCAACATTTTAGTTAAATTTATTTTACAGTGGATACCGAAAAACTATTGTGATAGAAAAAACTTGGCCACTTAACTTCTTTATACATATATATAGATAGATTGGCAGCTGTACTCAGTATTAGAGACTATTCGGGGTGAAAATCAGTTTTGAGACAATTTGCTATTCTGTAAGCTGTCTCACAAAAGCGGTCTATAATTTGTGAGCTGGACCGGGGCAGATCACAAACATGAAAATTTCTGCAAACTATGAAAACTATTTTTCAAATATGCTTTGAAGATTGTTTCATTTCTAAAATTTAAAATTAGCAAAGCAAAAATAAAAAAAAAAAAAAATAGTATAAAAAATCTAGATCTTAATATAAAACAAATTAATTCCTTCTTTAATCTAGTTTTCAATTTTTTAGTTTACCGGCCTTCGTAATGGTGCCAAGCTCTGTCTTAAGAGCCATCCATACGTGCATTTGAAACAAATTCTTTAAGCCCTACTATTGACAAGAATCTATCATGAAAAGTGTTTGATAACCGATCGAAATATCTAGCCACCAAAACAAAACCTGTTTCTGATAAGTCCGTTGTTTCATCAACAACTAACAAACATTTGTTTGCCCTAAGATACAACACTTTTCATTTTAATTCATCGCCTAATTTATCTCCTAGATGAACTGCCATTGCTCTTCTACATTTTATTGATTGAGGAATTTTTGTGGTAAGAATTCCATTGAAGTAAATTGAAAATTATTTGTGGTTTAATTAAAGTGTGGTAAATTTGTTTGGCAGTGTTTTATATTTTTACCTCAGGGAAGAAGTAAGAAGAGTACCAAAATCGTGGATACTGTCTAAAAAGAACACAAATTGAAACAAAGGGACCAGCAGACCAAATGGGGTTGGATGGGCGATTTTTGGTCCAAATGGATCAAAGTGGCAATCGCGCTGCCGAAGTTAAATAGCTCTAGTGAATGCTGGCTTTTTATCGAATACATCCATATTAGGCTGGGTCGATTTGTGGGGAGGCAAAAAAATCGCCCATTGCTCTGTGAAAATAATATTCTAGGGATCAAAATAAGAAACTTTGCCGAAGGAACCATACCTCTAAAACGAATTCTGATGTCCCCCCTTTGGGTCGTAGGGGCAAATTTTAAAAAATCCCACTTTGAAATGCCTATGTTTTTTCATTTTGGAGTTTATTTTTCTCTTTATAGAACATATGTAAATGAAAAAATTAATTTAACTAAGTAATAGAAAAGAAATTAAAAAAAATTATTAGAAATTAGCGTTTTACAACCCCCTTTTAAAACCAAGGCATCACTGTGATGCATTTGCATGTCGTAAACATAGTTGTGTGGGTTTTTTATTCAACCGTTTTAAAAAATGAAGGTATCACTCTGACACAATTGCAGATCGTAAAATTGCTTGTGTTGTTTTTTTAAGCCACCACAAGACACAGCAGGTAGAATTGAAATTGCGCCTACCCAAAAGTTCGACCGAAAGGGGGGGACATCAGAATTCGTTTTAGAGGTATGGTTCCTTCGGCAAAATTTCTTATTTTGATCTCTAGAATACGATTTTCACATAGCAATGAGCGATTTTTAAATCGACCCGCCCTAATCCATATACATCCCACTCAAAGCAAATGTGCTCGTACAATTCACACAAACTCCATTTTCAAACTGTGACTTGTGTGTCACATTTTTTAAATTTCACTCCCATCATTTTTTATAACGCGCTTAAAGAAATATATCTTCAAAAGTATTCCAATGATTTACCTAGGGAAAAGTTTACATAAGTACAAAATTGCAAGCTGATCGCACCAAAAGTAAGATTTTTTTAGAATTTTCCGTCCCAGGCCCACTTACCGGAAAAGTCATAGCATAATAAGATCAAGGAAATTATAGCTACCTTATTTCCTTGTCAACTTGCAAGAAAATCCGTGAATTCGTTTCGGAGTAATCACGAATTGTTCTGAAAAATAGTGATACTAAGCATATAGGCGCTGCCGCTGTGGTGTAATGGTAGCGTTCTCCACTCTACCACACCGAAGATACTGGGCTCACGCCCCGGGCAAAGCAACATAAAGAAACAAGTTTTTCAATTAGAAGAAAATTTTTTGTAAGCGGGGTCGCCCGCCGGCAGTGTTTGGCAAGTACTCCGAGTGTATTTCTGCCATGAAAAGCTCTCAGAGAAAACTCATCACCTCCCGCCAATTTTTATGCAAAATTAAAAGAAGCACGGCGCAAATTGGAACAGAAGCTCGGCTTAAAATCTCTTCCGAGGTTATTGCGACTTACATTTATTTATTTATAAGCATATAGCTTAGAGAAAGATGACATATCCACTCATTTTTAAATAAATTGATTATGCCTATGATTTTCAAGCAATAGGCGTACGTAGTAGCAATCAGGTAAGTAGTATGCTAAATTTTAAAAACGTACAAGTGAATAAACAAACAAAAATTCATTTTCACAATTAACATTTTAAATGATTTGGAGGTGTCGGGCCCACTTTTTTAAAATAAGTTATCTATAGCCCTAACCTTTCCAAAAGTAGACGTATCAAGCTGGCAAAACTTAATTGCAGTCCAATAAATACGTACGAATATATCAATCACTTTTTATGCCTGAACGAAGTAGAATTAAAAACTTATAAACATATTCGTAAAATTTCGGTAAAAAAATGGCGAAAAACGGGACCTAATATCTATCTTAGTGCCACATTTTCCCATGTCTAAAGGATTGGCGGACTTCGATCAAGGGGATGGAATTGTACCGTATATTTTTGACCATTTTGGGATTGTCTAGTGAATATTGCGGAATGACTTCAGGAACACTTCAGGATTCCATTAAGCATCATTTCGAAACTATTTCGGTAAAATTTTGGGGCAGTTTCGGGACCATTTCTGGATTATTTTCAGGCTGCTTCAGGATCAATTTGGAATAGTTCCAGGAGTACCTCGGGATTATTTAACATAACATTACGGGACAACTTCTAGATTATTTCGAAACCATTTTAGGACTGTTACAGGATCATTTTGGGGCTAATTTAGGTACTATTTTGGCAAAGCTTCAAAATCATTGAAAATGAAAGCATAAAGAAAATATTGTTACGAATATGAGCAACACTAAGGGGTACTGTCATCTCTAAGCCGATGCTAAACAGTGATTTGTATGCACATCAATAATTCAATCATTATGTCTACACACATGTTCATACGAGAAGCGGAGAAGCACGCACAAACACATGCATATATCTTATCTGAGGTGCTCACAAGACAGGGCAATAATTTGTGCAAGTATTACTCACGCGCATATGAGAAGCTATAAACATAGTTGTGGCTGGTGATTTTGTAGCTAATAACTAACTAGTAAGTTTTGGAATGGAAAAGCCTAGAAGTATGCAACGAGAAATCAAAAAGTATAAAAGGCTGCGACAGTAGAGGCGCAGAAAAGCAGTTTCGTTTAAGCTATCAATCAGTTTGAGTTAAGCAAGCTATCAGTAAGCGAAATATAAGTGTTATTGTGAAGTACTTTAATAAATGCCATTTTTCATTATTGAAGAGTGGAGTTATTTATTCAACAGTTTAGTGATTCGAACTTAGCAGAAGGCTGCAAATAAAGAGGATTTGCAGTAAATTCGTTACAATATTATCGATAGTTTTCTTGTTCTATTGCGATAACGATATTGACTCCATAGATATGACTGACACATTTTTCTTCATTGATTTTTATTTACTAATAGTTTTCAAACATTTTTATGAAGTCTCATGCATTTACTATTTAACCTTACTGAGGACGAACAATAACATATGGCCTTTTTTGCGTTGCAGGTCGACGCCGGCGACGACGTTGACGTTTAGATGGTTGTCCGTTGACACGACGACGGTTATTTGGTTGTCGGTTTACCCGGCGACGTTTATTACTCACGCGTATGATGCGACGACGTTTACTGGATCGTCTGCCTCCGGGTGCAGCAGCAGCACCACCACCATCAGGGTTAGTTGGATTAGAAGGATTAGCTGGGTTAGTGGGATTTGCAGGGCTAGAGGGACTGGTTGGACTAGAGGGAGTAGTTGGACTAGCACCATTAGTTGGGCTAACTGCGCTAGTTGGGCTAGATGGCGTGGTAGGGAGAGGGGAAATAGGAGGAAGAGGTGCAAGGTTGCCATTATTACCCAAGCTTACAATAATCGGATAAACATTGTCATTCGGACGAAGTGGACGTAGCTGTTCGAGTATATTCTGACCACGCGTGATTGCCTGATTAAGCGTACCAGGACCCGTTAGAAAGCGTTGCTGTTCATAACCACCATCATCATAGTCAACGTCAGCACACGAATCACTGCCCCGCTGTGATGCTGCCGCTGTGAATTGATATGAAAAACATAAATTTCTTAAAGCGCCGTTATGTAAAAAAAACTTACCAGCTGAAAGGAGCATCTGTCCCAAAATAATTGCGTTCAACAACTTCATCAACATATTTACAAGAATATGATTTTCTGCGTTAATTAAATTATCCCTTTGTGGCTATATGAGGATGCCGTTAGCTGTTTTTCGTTTAGACAGCGCCAATGCCGTTAGACTAATGCTGTTAACCTTAATTTCTGCCAAAGGTTTTATACTTAATCTCCAGCTGATTCAATTAACCGCAAGTGCCAGTAAAGTTCATTGTCAAAAGTGATTCGCAAAAAACATTGAAAGAATTTGCCTAACGGTTTAATTTTTAAGTAAGAAATTGTTGTTAACCTAAATTTTGGGGGGCTTAATTGAAAGTCATCTTTTAGTTTATAATGGGTTTACATATCTTAGTGGTTGCGCATCACTTAACACCCACTTAAGACGTCGAATAAAGAATCGCCCTAAGCAATTGAATAAACAATTATTTACACTAGTTGCTGATGCGAAGAGCATAAGAACTTCTGATAATGACCATCAAAGAAAGAAGTACGTACCCATTTAAAATGCAAATCAAATGTGTATCTACTCAATCAACATTTGGAGTAACATAGGTAAGAACCATTAATTTCACTGCAACACAATGGCTCTGCTCTTCCACACAAAATAAATTTAAGTGGTTTGGAATTTGTGGTCGTACTTTCACATAGCAACCGTACCTCTTCGATCCAATACCAACAAAAGCAGATACATTTTTAGCATTTGGCAAACTTATCCTTTCTTTCATGTGTAAACATCTTATCCCCGGTATGGGGGAGTATAGAATGTAAGCGTAAGCGTAGTATTTGGAAATGGTATAATGTACGGAAGAATGTAGAATGAATTGTAGGCGTAGTGGAACAATGTATATAGTAGGTATGAGGGAAATCAGACAGCAAATCAAGGCAAGACAAGGAAAGTGGGGTAAAGAAAAGGAAACGAAAGTAAAGGAAAGAAAAAACAAAGAAAAGAAAGATAAGGAAATGAAAGGGAAGCAAATGAGAAACGAAAAGGATGGGAGAAAAAGAAAGATTAGCCAAAGTGGCAACGGAACCCGGACGGACTAAAGTTATCGAAGCGGTCACGGTTTATTATGGATTAGTTAACAGTTAACAACGGGTAATGGGCATGTATGTAAGCCATTCTTTAGGAAGGAGTTATCGATTTGTTGGTGTGGTGGTAACCTACTACACCGAAGATCTTGGGTTCAAAGAGCAAAGCAATATAAAAAATGTAGAAACAAGTTTTTTCAATTAGAAAAAAGTTTTTCTAAGCGCGGTCGCCCATCGGGAGTGATTTGGCAAGTATTCAAAGTGTACTTCTACCATGAAAAGCTTCTCATTGAAAACTTGTTTGTCTTGAAGATGCCGTTCGGAATCGGCTTTAAATATGTAGCTCCCGTCCCGCAGAAGAAATTAAGAGGTACTCGACGAAAATCGAAAGAGAAGTCGGCTTAAGATCTCTTCGGAGGTTATCGCGTCTTGCATTTGTTTATCAATTTTATATAGGAGTATTACTGAAGAGGTAGCGATATCAATTTATCGATGTTTATGGAAGTGTTATTTCTAGATATCGGTCACAAAGATAGTCAGTTAATAACAGGTTTTTTTTTAACACCGAGTTGGCGGTTTGCTATAGAGAAGAAATCTATTTATTATCGAAAATGTATCGCCTATTTATCGAAAACGTTGGTAAAGTTTTTAAATAAATCCCTTTCAATTTTTTATTAAAATAATAATATATTTAACAAATTATTGTGCAATACGTCTAAAACTCATTAAAGTTTACGAATGTAAAAGATGGACTATTAAGTCCAAGATCTCATTTATCGAAAAATGATAAAAAAGTTGTCGATTTGTAATCAAAATGTTATCGAAAAGGTACCGATTATTTACCGACGATTTATCGAATAGTTATCGGCTTGGTATCGAAAAGTTATCGAAAGGTTTTGTAACAAAAAATGCTCGATTTCTTTTCTAAAACGTATCGCAAAATTATCGGGTTACTAAAGTTGTGTTACCAGTTTGTTATAGAATTGTTAACAAGTTATCGATTTGATATGGAAAAGATATCGATATTTTATCATAGTGTTCTTTTTTGAGCTGATATCGAAAAGGTGAAGGGTTTTTTATCGAAAGTTATGGATATGCTATCAAAAAGTTATAGATTTGCTATCGAAAAATTAGCGATTTTTTATAAAAAGTGAACCGCTTAGTTATCGAAAAGTTAGCGATTTACACTCAAAAATTCATAAATTATTTGTCGGAAAGTTATCGAAAGTAATTGCTGTCTTATAGAAAGGTTATCATAATCTAAAGCAATCTTTCCGTGTTTCCAATTCGTTATCAGCATGCCATCGATTTGTAATCGATAACTTATCGGTTTGTTTTAAAGAAAATACCGCTAAAACTTCAATAAAAAGGCGATAACAGATTTGTAAACTGTCGATAACATAATCATTTGATATCAATACGAGGCGGGTCACTTGACGATAATTATTCGCTATCGATAGTAAGCCGATAATAAAAAATAGTTTATCGTGCTCCGTCTCCCACACCAAAGCTCCTAGGTTTAAGTCCCGTGCAGAGCAACATCAAAGATTAAAAAAAAGTTGTTTCACTTAGAAAATGACTGGTCTATGCGGGATCGTCCATCGGCAGTGGTTTGGCGAATACTCCGAGTGTTTTTCTGCTATGAAAGCTTCTCCGCATTAAACATGTAGGTCGCCCCAACAATTCTTGGGGAAAATTAAAAGCAGCACGACTCGAATTGGAAGAGTAAGAAGCTCAGCCTAAATGTCCTCGTAGGTAAAATGCGCTAAGTATTTTTTTTGTTATCGATATCGTTTATGTTCGAGAGGAAGCCGGCGAAGCCCAAAATTATTTGTTCCTGGTCGAATTACCTCTCTTGTGGTTTAACTTTAACCCCTGGGCGACCTCTAAGTAATTTAAAAAGACTAGTTTTATTGACGTACACATATATGTTTACACACTGAACTTCACGAGTTATTGGTACTAACGCCCGTGTTTTTTTTGGGGAATTACGAGTTATTCCAAATAAAGTGGATTTAATAATTAAATATTTATTTTTGAAACTAGGTTTTCCGCGGCTGATTTTTTGTTATTTAGGTAATTCCAAAGGCACACTTCAGAAATCGGTGTATTTAGAAATAGGTCTACCTCAAGCTGAGAATTGAACTTGAGGACTTCCGATCGCAAACATCACAGTGCCTACCAGAAGGCTATAGCTGTTTCTCTTTGTATGCTGATCAACAAAGTAACTTGTACCGTTTTTGTAGGGAAACAAGGCAAAAAATACTTAAGCCGTACCGTACTGCAAAATTTTGCATTATTTTAAGAAGTTTAAAAAAAATTTACATAAAAATTTATCTTATTTGCTATATATTTTTTCTTTTGAAAACTGAAGAACTAGAACAACAAAACTTTTGTACGTAGAATATTGCCAAATTGAGCAGCATGAGAAATGAGAACACAAAACTGGCAGATGATGTGGGACAACTCGACAAATGGGCGGTGAACACATCGATGAATCCCCTTCCTGAAACGCTGGCTATCACGACAACAATTGAAGATGTCTACTACGTCTTTGTTCAACGCCCAAGTTTTCAAAGCTTCACATGTAGACTGTGCAGCATATTTGGAGAAGTTTACACTCCCGAAAGGATCGTGGATAATATGCTCAAAAGTATCAAAAAATGGACGGAAGCGTGCGATGTCATCGCAGGCACAATGAGATGGTTAAGAAGTCTAGAAGTGCTGCGCCGCAGAAGTGCGATTAGGCAACAACAAGAACCAACTGTGTTATCGCAACTCATTCATATTTCGATCCCTCTTTTTGCATAGTGAACGTAGCATACAATAAACGATTAAACCAACTTTCGTGTACATGTTGCAGATAGCAATGTTTTCAAATTGCAATACTTGACTCGAAATGTCCCATATGCAGGCTTTAAAAGTATTCAGGTCTGTAACCGTTGAGGGATACAGCAGTAGTATTTGTATAGAAAGAGGATATTTCAGCATAGAATTTACACATTAATTGTTTAATGCTTGAAAAACAAGCGAAAACTGATGGACTACTTAGGTAAACTCCGAATAGTTTTCCGAAGCTCTACGAAGCTCTCGAAGGTATCATTGGCTTCAAAGCTGAAACTCTGACTGTGTTAGTATGGATCATAGGGCTAGTAGTTTAAGCTGCAGACATTGGTGCTTTACTGGTAACCGTATCGGTAACCTTATAACAGCTGATTCGACCAAGCGTATGGGAATAAATGGAATCGATTTTTGGTGCCTCTAGGGTGGTAACCGTATCATAGCCAACCAATTGGTTTTTGGTTTACCGTCGTAACGATAAACAGCTGATTACGTTATGGATACGACTACAGCGATACGACAAACGGCACCAATGACTCCGCTTTTAGTCGTTGATCAACTAGCAATGCAGCAACACGATGGCACGCATTATTTGCTAATATATTCAGCCCAATCCTAAATAAAAATTCCGTGCGAGTTTTTTCCCTTCTCCAATTCCTCGTACTCTAAATAAAAATTCCTTCTGAGTTTTTTCACTTCTCCCTTTCCTCCTATTCTGAACAATGTTCGCAAAAGCGGAAACCGGTTATGGGAGAAAAGTAGGCATTATAAATGTGAGTGAGAGGGAGGTTTCTCTGCCATTTCTTAGGAGTTTTTTCACGTGTTAAATTAAAGGGAATGCACTTATTTGTACAAATTTGTGCTAAAATATGTACATTCTACCACAATATTCTTTATTTCAAGTCAAAAAGTATATAATAAGCAACGGAATAACTCTTGGTATATTTAATGCAGCCATCCAGAAATTGTGCAAGGATTTTTTAAGAAGGCTTAAATAGATTTTGGCATATGACGAAAGACGAATTGAACTCGACTTAGCCGTCAGAAAATTGCTTTGCTGAATGGAAGCCGGCAACTCCGGCGGATTTTTGTTATCCCATCGTCTTCTTCTCCTTATGCTCCTCTGTTGATATTGCTCTGGCACCAATTCATTACCCATTTCAGTGAATACCGCATGAGATGCAATACTGTGCATTGTTTATATTTTATTTCTTAATTTCAAACAAATTTGCAACAATAATTAAACATTTCAATTTTTTAAACAAAATAAGAAATGCGGAACGAAATTTCAATTGACAAACCAGCTGACTTTGAAAATTCGAAATTCCTATTCCCCAATTATTATTCTCCCTAGGAGAATAGAATTGGAGGAATTTTTCCGCGGGAATAAAAAAATCCGCGAGAACAAAATTCCAAGGGATATTTAGAATTGGGCTGATTATATTATTACATGACAGTACCAAATAATTTGAAAAAATTTAGTGCTAACATTTGAAAGCTAACAATTACAAGTTTGAGCTTTTGTTTGCAAAATATGTTATTTTTAAATGCGTCAATAAACAATATTCTCCTTCGATGTTGCAACTCCGATTGTTTAGCGACGACTAACATATTCAATAATAGAAATCGTGAAGCGATCCGTGTTAATCTAATCTGCACACTTGTGCTATGAAATGAAGACCCCTCCTCTGAATGGGTAAGCGTTTTTGAAGGAAAGGTTTACATATCACGTTGTGGTCATGAAGACATTTTCAAGTCCAAAAAAAAGCCAATGCGACTGAACCTTGCCTTCTTCTAAAAGGAATTCTCTCTGTTTTTTTTTTTGCTTTAAACCTTTTTAAAGTTCTGAAGTTTTTTTTTACTGTCAATAAATAACTCATCTGTATTTTTGTAGTATTTTGTATGTTAGTTTGGCAATGCAATACAAATTTTCGCAATTTCTCATTAATTGATTTTGTACTATGATCCTCTTACTTGCGTAAAATGCATTTTCAAAAATTCACTTAGTTTTGGCGTTCAACAATTTTCCTCCTCTTCTCAGCGCTCAGGTACAAACAGTGGCGGACAAAAGTTTACATACACCCCCTACCTTCGTTAGAAAAGACAAAAACATTGTGGAAAAGTGTGTACATGCAATTTCGTTTTAACCCTTTTTTTAATCCTAAAACAAATCCGTTCTTGAACATAAAACAACTAAGTTATAGTACGCAATATTAGCGTTGACAAAAGTGTACATACAGCACCACTTACCTAGCATGCATTCAAATATACTGTGTTGTACTAACCCTAAAATACTGTTTACCCTTTTTAATCCTTTTTATTCTCAGCGTGCTTTGCACACATGGTATATTAACTTTGATTGGATAACGGTTGGTTGTACAGGTATAAAGGAATCGAGATAGATATAGACTTCCATATATCAAAATCATCAGTATCGAAAAAAAAATTTGATTGTCCGTCCGTCCGTCCGTCTGTCAGTTAACACGATAACTTGAGTAAATATTGAGATGTCTTCACCAATTTTGGTACACGAGCTTATCTGGACCCAGAATAGATTGGTATTGAAAATGAGCGAAATCGGACGATAGCCACGCCCACTTTTTATATATACAACATTTTGGAAAACACAAAAAACCTGATTATTTAGTAAATAATACACCTAGAATGTTGAAATTTGACATGTAGACTGATATTGAGACTCTTGATAAAAATTTGAAAACATTTTTTAAAATGGGCGCGGCACCGCCCCCTTGTGATAAAATCAATTGTACAAATATTATTAATCATAAATCAAAAATTGTTAAACCTATCGTAACAAAATTCGGCAGAGAGGTTGCCTTTACTATAAAGAATGGTTTGAAGAAATATTAACGAAATCGGTTAAGGACCACGCCCACTGTTATATAAAAGATTTTAGAAGGGTCGTGGATGAATAAAATAAGCTATATCTTAGCGAAAAAGAGCTTTGTATCAATAGAATTTTACTTTTTGAATTGATTTATAACATTAAAATGGAAAACACTAATATTTTTTAAAATGGGTGTAGCACCGCCCCTTTTATGATTAAGCAATTTTCTATGTTTCGGGAGCCATAACTCGAAGAAAAATTAATGGATCGTAATAAAATTGGGTATACAGATTTTCCCTATAACAAGAAATATTTCTAGAAAAAATGGACGAGATCGGTTAAAGACGCCCACTTTTATATAAAAAATTTTTAAAAGGATCGGAGACGAAAATAATAAGCTATATCTTAGCGAAAAAGAGCTATGTGTCAATAGAATTTTACTTTTTAAATTGAATTATAACATTAAAATGGAAAACACTAATATTTTTGAAAATGGGTTTGGGACCGCGCCTTTTATGACCAAGCAATTTTCTATGTTTCGGGAGCCCCAACTCGAAGAAAAATTAACGGATCGTAATAAAATTGGCTACACAAATTTTCCCTATAGTAGAAAATTATTCTAGAAAAAATGGACGGGATCGGTTAAAGACCACGGCAACTTAGATATAAAACAAGTTTAAAAGCCTACGACCCGGCTAGAATAATAAGCTACAACTTAGCAAAAAATAGTTTTGAATCAATGATATTTCACTTATCAAGTTTTATTGTAAGAGGAAATGGGGAAACATTTTTTTAAACAGGCGGTGCCACGTGCCTGGTAGAGAGGTAATTTATCTGAAATGAAATGTGCAATTGAAGCTCACGCTGAGTATATAATGTTCGCTTACACCCGAACTTAGACACATTTACTTGTTTTATGTATTTTGCTTTGCTAATATTGAGCTTAGTGGCTGTTTGATCACTTAAACATCAGCAATACCTTCCAGTAAAGAAATATTGATTGACTAGAGAAATTTGGTTGTAGAAAAAAATCATAAGGTGAAATTGCAAAAAGTGTTAACTTTTGTTGAGTAACAGCACAAAGCATTGTTAAAAATTTAAAAAACAGTCGTTATACCGAAAAAATGTATACCCGTGACAAGAAGTGAACAAAAATACAAAATTTTCTGCTCCAAAATTAGCCGAAGATATGGCAAGCTCATCAAGCAATTGTGCCCAACCAAAACAGGGGCCGCATCGTAACATACGATCCGTGATCGAATGCCGTTTTTTAAATCGCAATAGCCCCGAAATGGTTTATCGGATTAATGAAATATGTGAACTCACTAGATCCATAATATACTATTATTTTTTTTTTAAATAGTTCAATAGCAAAATTTTTTTCGTTTGAGTGAAAATAGTTTGTGATCCGTGATCGTATGTTACGATTCCATAACAGTTCACAGAGCTCTGCACAGGATCGGCTTTAACAGCAGAGGACCACGCAAAAAAGTTCTTATTTCGAAAAAAAAACCGTAAACTTCGCTTGGCGTTCGCGAAAGCACACAGGAGAAAGGGGATGGATTTTTGGCAAATATTTTTGTTTACCGATGAGTCATAGTTCAATATTTTCGATAGCAAAATGGAAGAACAAAAGTATGGAGGAAGAGAAATCCTGCATTTTATTCAAAGAATTTGGTATCAAATGTGAGCCGCCAGCCACCATGGTAATGTTATGGTTTGAGAAGCTGTGGCGACATCTGGATTTGATAGAATTACATTTATTGAGGGTAATGTGGATCATTTTATATACAAATCTGTATTGGAACATATTCTGAAAAAAGCGCTGGATACATTGAAGCTCGGTGCAGATTGGTTTCTTCAGTAGGATGACGACACAAAGCACAAGGCACATATTGTTAAGGATTGGCTGCTTTACTATGCTCTAAAGCAATTAAATGCAAATTAAAATATCTTTGAGCATATCAGGAAAATTTTAGAACGGATAATTAGAAAAAACAGGTTTCTAGCGCTGTTGTCCTCAAAGAACGCATCATAGAAGCTTGACACAGTATAACACCTGCAGAGTTAACAAATTTAGTAGCCTCAATGCCACGACGCCTTCGAGCTGACCTTCATCCTAAGGGTGAAGCGACTAAATAATAAGAAACAATATTATTTAGTGTTGCGTGAAGTGGTTCGTACTAAAACAGGCCAGTTGTGTACTGTATGTAGACTTTTGTCAACTTTGTTTTACCGTTTATTTCCCATATTTTGGCTATTTTATATTAATGTAAGGCTTTTTTTTTTAGTTTATTATGCTAAGAAAAAGGCTTAAAATAAATCTTTATAGGCACATTTTCAGATAAGTTATTAGACTTTCAATACAGAGGAAACAGGGGGTGTATGTAGACTATTGTCCGTAACTGTATGTGCAGTTCATGTGAAATCTTTGGAGTGAAATTTTTCCATAAGTATGTACATATGTACATATGTGTGTGCTTCCGTATATGTTCTGCAACTAATTGCTTTTCGAAATAGTTCACAAAATTCGCTGAATGCCTAGGAAGAACCGCATACCTAGCCGCTTCAATTGCAGAAGAGTTTGCTCTTATGCATTTTGCATTTGTTGCCACTACCGATTTGGCGGCCTCTTCACTTACCATCTTAGTTAATGGAAGTCTATAACAAGATTTTCCTTTTGCTGGCATATCACAACAAGCACCGATACCCAAACGTTCGAATATTAAATTTCTACTCGGTTAGTGCAACAACAACCAAAATAACTTGGTTGAAGTATGCAAACTTAAGTTTGAGATCTTGTTTTGTGTTGAAACGGAAATTTTTTAATTAAACCAAGTGAGAAACCAAGTGAAGGTAGAAAGAATCACAGTTGATGACAACGATCTTTTGGTGGTTTCTGTAGAGAAGTGATGGTACGCTGAGTACTTAATGTATTTTTCAAATATGCGTTTGTTGAGGCGACTGCGATAGAAGTGACAGGCAGGCATACTTTTTTCCTTGGAGTTTTGAACTGCATAAGAGGAGGTATTGTAGTCCTTCACAACAACTCATCCATGCCCAGTCAGTCAGAATGTCGCATAGTTTTTCCGATTAGGAGATTTTAGGTAATTTTGCTCTAAGGTGAGTCGATATGATGTATTTGCTCTTTGCTGTTGACTAGGAGAGTTTAGGTAATTTTGATTTTTCTAAGGTGAGGCTATATCGTGGATCTGCTCTATGAAATTGACACTTTCAACAGTCGCAGTGTCACAAGATTGATAGTAGCTGCCTCAAATGTATAATATGGAGAAAGTTTAAAATCTGCAGTGTCCAGTGTACCAGTTAACATTCGGAGGTAGACTTTTCAATATGAAATGATCGGCTTTTAGCGCTACACATTATAATCTCTCACACAATTCCCCAACTGTCATTAGTGTTAATAATATTACTATCAGGGGTTCATGCGTGGTAAAATGTTTATCTGTTAACAGTGGCATGGCTGCTGAGATGCAAATGCGCTGACTCTTTCTTTGATTACCGGAAGTAATTTGGCCTATTGGCCCAGCCCCGAGAATAATATTAGCCTAAGCCTAAGAAATTAACTAACGAAGTAGACTCGTACTAGCCAATATCTCTCCTATCGCCAGAAGCCACTACCTTTCAAGTCTTTCTGCTCCCTTATTTCACTGCCAGCATGCGACAAAAAAATACGGATTGACTTAGAACCCTGCAACAGAAAAGTTTTCGTAGCTCAAGACTTAGCAAAACCTTTTGACAGAGTCAATCACAGCACGTTACTTCAAGACTTGGAAAGGTCTACTATTCCACCTAGTCTCAAAAGAATCTTCCCCACACTCTGGCAGAACTTCGATCTGGATAAAGTAATAGGCTGAACCCTTATTCTCGATTCTCGAATCTCGAAACATTCGCTAGCCTCGCAAGCTTCTCGACAATCAAGTCAATCGCTGTGTTAGTTTTATTTCATGAATTCCGGTGCTTCTATCTGTGGTTTTGTGAAATTTTCACTTATACTGCAAAAGAAATCGTCAGCTCTATATAAAAGTACCAATGCAGCGATAAAATTTAATGTAGAAAAGCTCGCGAGGTTTACGGGTATTTCGAGATTCGAGAATCTCGCAAGTAGCCTAGGCTCTCCAGAAATTGTTCCTCTAACAAACTCGAGAGTTCGTAAGCCCTAATACAAAAATTAAAACCTCTTGCTTATATTCATTAAATTGAAATTTTCTGACATAAAAGACATTCCGTTGCATTTTTTAGCTCGGAATTTTGGCAGTCCTGCAGCTTCTTCCAGTGTGTTGTTTTTTTTTTTTTAATTCGGCGTCCAATTGCTTTATAGGTAGCTATAAGTGTTTCTTTGCCTTTGCTCGTTGTTGACTCCAAGTGCTCGGTGGAGCTGTGTGGTGCACGAAAGTTCATCTATCCGTCGCTACTGAAGTGTTAACAGGGCACTGTAGAATGGGAGTTCATGCTGTGCGTCGTAGCATAATGGACAGCCCCTACTGTATTTGCTGTATGGAGGACGACAAGGTGGAATCAGCCATTAACTTTATTCTCAGCTGCCCAGCCTTTGCGAGTTCGACCTTCCGGAAGAAATTTCAAAGGTTAATGTAAGTCTTATTCGTAACTTTACCGTTGCCACGTAGCAATGCTACAAATTACTGGAAGCCAGTTTCAAAGTTATAGTATATGATAAAACATATAAAAATAAAAGTGTCCAAGTGAGCTAGCTTTTTACTGGACTACTCCGACCCAACCTAACTTAACCCAAGCTCCATGAAGTTAAAGATTTCTCGAGCTCACGTGAACAAATCCCCCTCGCGTCATTGTGAAACCGCAAACCAAAATAACTTAACAGCTTCGCGCAAAGTGTGAAAATTTCAATAATAGAAGATTTCACGTGAAAGAGTGCAATCACCTCGCGACACCAAAGCAGGAAAAATTGTATTTATTACACCCTAATCGCATCCGTCTTGTTGTCGTGCGCTCGACCAGCTTTAAATTGTCACATACAATCAACTGCATTGATAAGACTAGGCATTAACAGCTCATGCGGGTAAAATTTTATATGTGTTAGAGATGAATTTAATATTTCGGGAGTTTCGGGACCAATAGTGCTAATGTCGAAAAAATCACATACGGGACAAAGTTTTTTCATTACTTTGATTACTCAAATAATATAACCTGGCTTCTGATATTAAATTCAATTGAACTTAGCCGTATTCAGTATTGAGTGACAGGACGAATAAATTCGGGACAAAAAGATAAGCAGTCGGCTTCGGTAGTATCGGTGTTATGTATATAGTCTTGCATACATGTATTCCCGAATGTCTGTGATCTAATGCGTTAGGTGATGAAGAAATATTTAGCTTAACATGTCTTTCGGATTCAAGTGAAACTCCACGTCTAAAAAAACAGTCGACAACTGATTGAATGTGAGTGAAAGGGCGCATGTGCGTTAAGATGGGGGAACCCCTACCCCATGCTCCTCATATTTCACAAGTTTACTTAAGTGGATTTCGCAGCATTACATAAAATGCGACATATCTATCAGAGTTTGTGAAGGGGGGCATTATTTGAGGCAATCATTCGTACATCAAAATAGAAAACTGAAAAAAATGATGATGAGAGCAACGGTACAAAATTTCATATACACAGGTATTATGATGCGTATTACATCTCCCTCTTGTGACTACTTAAAATAGGAAAGTTGGTAATGCGCGAAAGCCGTAAGATAAGTAATGGAGGAACACCGGCCAACGAAACCTTAAAATGAATGAGGTTAACATGTGCACAAGATGCGGACTCTAGGAGATGTTCCTCACCCGAAGAAACAGAGGTCGACCACGTCGCTGGGGTCCAGCACTTGGCAGTACTTGGGGTAAAGATAAAGAAACGCTCATTACCACTTACAAAGCAATTGGCCAGCCGATTGCATGCTACGCGTCCCCGATATGGTAGCCAAGCCTAAAGCCTTCTCACTGAAAGAAGCTACAGGCCTTCCAAAATACCGCCCTCAAAACCGTCACGGGCTGTCTTCTTATGTCCCCAGAACACCATCTACATAATGAGGCGAGAATACTCCACATTAGGAAGATAAATGAAATGCTAACCAGAAACCTAGGCATCCCAACAGACATCTGATTGATGAGCCTACAGCGCCCAGGGAATTAAGGAGTAATCTCCGTAAGCATAATGGGGAAATACCGTACCTGAGAACACAGCCGTATGAAGCTAAAAAGCACAGGCGGGCCCTTGGTGAAATTCACAAACAGGCGTCTGACTTCTATGCCAGGAATTACCCGGTGAATCCAGTACTTAAAGACCAATACTCAAAACTAGCAGGGGAGGAACGCACTCTCCCTACGGAAACGCGCGTCAATCTAGCTCAACTTCGATCTGGATACTGTAACAGGTTAAACTCTTACCTATCCAGAATCAACCCCGACATACATACAAAATGTATGTCCTGCTTGCAATGTGCCCCCACATGACACCAACCATCTTTCCAACTATATTGTGGAACCAACGCCTCTAACACTACTCTCATTATGGTCCACCCCTGTTGAAACAGCAAGTTTTCTTAGACTCCCGTTAGAGAAGATTGATGACAATTTGTGATTGGGTGCACCTATTGGATGGGGAGAAGCACTGCTACAACAACAACAGCAGTGCGGATAATCTTATTACTAAGGCAAAACCTAAAAAATCCTCCAAATCCGTCAGTTGGGACGATTTCCTAGCATGAGATCAAAACAGTCTATCATGCACAGCCATATATATTTAATATATGTATATTAGGCACTAACTAAAATACTTGCTTCGCTTGCATATGCCAGAAACCATTTTTCATGTACCGCGAAACCTGAAATAGGACTCTCGCAAAAAGACGTAATCCTACCATCATTTCGAAACCTAATTACCAGGGGTGTTGCTGCATATCAAGCTCACCTTCTTCGAGGGGGAGGGGGGGGGGGGGGGGGGGGGGGGGGAGGGGGGCAGTCTGAGCACACCATCTGAGTAGATTACAGCCAAACTTGAGCCGGCTGAAGTTATGCATAAGAAAACTGCCTTCATCCTCATCAGATTTTATACTCTTGCAAAAAAAAAGTACTTGGCGCTATTTACCTCCGAGAGGATCTAGGCCGAGGTTCTCTTCCTATTTCTTCCCTGCTTCTTTTTATTAAAATTAAGCGATATCGCGCCATCGATCTTAAGATAGGATTTGAGCTCAGGAAAAAAGTTCCATTACGCATACCCAAAAATAATAATTTTCGAGCCTGCGAAATTAAATTTTTTTTACTTTGATTTTTTAAGGTTTCTTTCAAGACCTACTCAAAAACTTTTAATATTTATACCCTGTATAAAAATGGCGGCTAAAAATGTTATCGATAACAGTTTTTGAAAAATAAATTAAAAATTTTTAGTACGTCATCAAAAAAACCTTAAAACCGAAAAAAGCCAAAAAAATTAAATTTCGCAGGCTCGAAAAATATTTTTTGGGTATGCGTATTGGAACTTTTTTCCTGAGCCCAAATCCTATCGAAAAATCGATGGCGCGATATCGGTTAATAAATCCACCCAGTCTAACCTACATATTTTATGACGTCTCCGAACTGCAGCTGCAAGGCAGATGAACTTCCACTCAGAAAGTTTTCATGGCAAAAATACACTCGGGGTGTTCGCCAAACCACTGACGGCAGGCGACTCCGTTTAGAAGAACTGTTTTCTAAATTTTTGTTGTTGCTTGGCCCGGGTCTTAACTCAAAGCGGAGCACGCTACTACCACACCAAAATACGAAAGCGCGGATGGCGATCATTGAATTAAGCCCTGTATGACTCTACGCTATCACAAGTTTCCTTAAACTCGTTGTTCTCAGCATAATTTTTCTTCTTTCTAACGAGACTTCCTTCTTTCTTCTTCGGGCTGTTGTAAAATTAATGCAATACAACATCGTTCTATGGAAAATTTTCAGTCTTGTAATTGCATTTTACCATTTGCTTCATTCCAATAATAAAACTTAGCTACTCAGGCGTCTCGTATCTCTCACCTTAATTTGACTGCCATCACTCCCTCATTTTGTAGCGCCGCTAAAGCGATAGCGACACACCCTCCACTACAGCTGTGTTAGTCATTTATGTAGCTAGACAACCCGCCCGCCTACAGCCAGCCCAACATCCAGTCAAAACCTATTACATTGACTATGCAAACAGACGTGCTGCTGCGTGTTTTTTGCCATTATATATCAGTCTGTGTGTCTAATTTATTTCTTTCGTCTGTTTGTCATTTTGATTAAATCTATTTGCGTGATCGCTATCACATCTCAGGAAAATGTCTTCGGAGCATTCCACGGTTAGCACCAATTTTGACAGATTTCGAGCTAAACTAAAGACAAACGATAATTTTTTCAGAAAAGGTATTGAGTGCATATTGTCTAAATAATGAAATAATGGTATATTTGTGTAAAAATCCTAAATGGACATGAGTTTGTACGGGACAGCAAAACTTTACCGGATTTTGTGGTTACAACGAGTAAAGGTAGAGAAAAACCAAAACTAACCTCTGAGAGTACTTAGATCTAGATTTGCTTAACTAAAATGTGTTTGTTCAAAAAAAATGTAGTGAAAGAATTAAGGGACACATGCGAAATTTAATTTTCATATTTCTGAGAGATATAAAGAAAAACTTGTTTGCTGAGGGAAACTTGGCTTGGTGCTTATTTGAGTTAACTTTTTTTCTATACCAATATAGGTGTTATGTATATTTAAAATACATTAGTATTGAAGATTAATAAGAAAGCAATTCGAAAATCGGTGAAAATTAACGATTTTTCATGGAATGCTCCTTTTTCATTCGAGTTGTTTAAGTTTTCGTCCCCAAAATATAGCCAAGACTTTTAGGCTATTTTTAGTAATTTTATGACTCAAATACATGGCAACAATTATGCGTAAGTTATAATATTATTTTTTCCCCCGGTGGTTTATGCATTTTAAATTATCTCGGCACGTTACATCCTCGCAGACAAGGGGGTCTATGCGCCTCTATTCGCGCTGACACGTCATATGGAGGTAATTTAAGTGCGATCATTGATCTCGCCAGCACATTTTGATGGTAAATTTTCATTCACTTAGTGTTAGCGAAGTGTGAGTGATGAGTTCATGGTACTTCCCATGTGTTGTGTCTTGGTAGTGGTGGTTGAATAAATATTACGGGAACCACGTGTGCACGCCTTTTAATATTTTACATACGAACGTAAAAGGGGAGCGAAAGTTTTTACGCAAAATTTATGAATATTTTCACGCACTTAAAATTCTTCAGTTGAGGTGTCGATGAGATTTTTTGGGAAAACATGATTCGCATATATTTTAATTTTCTTCCTGCAAATAGGCGCTTAACCGTCTAGGGGAATTTTGGGCATGCCCAATAAGGCTCGACTGTCATCGCTTCTTTGATATATTTATTGCATGGGCCTATCTTCCCTTTACATTAAAAAGGAGTCATTTCTAAATCCAAGGTCGGTACAAGTCCCTTACGGTAGATTTGAAACTAGTCAGCAAAAAATAGTTTCAATGAAAACCGATACAAATACCGCTTTCGCTATGAGCTTTAAAAACAAAGATGTAAGGGTATGAACTGGTAGGAGCTACTTAGACAAAATATTTATTAGACTCTGTACCCTGTCTTTGCTAGGCAGCGGAAAACTTCCGAAAATGAGTTACCGAATATTCCCAAGGGCTTGACACTCGCGGAGTAAACATGCAGAAACCAAACCGTTTTGGATTTCTGCTGGCGGGTACTGTTCTCCGCTGACCTTAACAATGAAGAGCTCAAATAAAGTGACTGGATGTATAAACACTGTCCTCCTCCTACAGCTTACACAGTTGGGGCTGCACAGTATACTAAGGCGCACCATTTGGACTCCCATTGCCCTAATAATGATAAACACATGAATTTTTGTAAATCCTGATAGACCCGTCGAGCGCAGGCAGTCAACAACAAAAAAAATCGCGACACACGGTAAAAGGTGGTATCAGGCCTGTTCTTACGTAGCTGGCTCGAGAACAACCTCCTCGAAGAAGAGAGAAAGTGGCCAGTGCCTACTCAGGCAAAGAGATCAACTTGACAGTTTCCAGGAATATCCTTATGCCTTGCCAGTCAGACGGATTTTATTAAAAAGTACTGAGATGCCACCGCAAGTGAGATCAAGCAATCTCTCACAACCCTTTGAAAGCCGCCTGAGCAAACGTTAAATTACCTAACAGTTACAGTGGTGGATAGCATCCCACATACCGTATCCTTTATAGTGGCGACACCCACCTGGAAGGGACTGCAGTGATAGGGCAGTATAAATTTCCAACTTACACCAAGGTTAAAGGCGAATAGTCCACCCCCCCCTCCCCCTCTCTGGTCCAGCTTTGATACATCACTGAACAGGTTATTCAGACTCCCGTCCCATTTTCAACCCCCTTCCTCCATTGAGGAAATCTGAATGTTGAATATGACATGGTTTGTATTGCCAGGAATAAAGTCGAAGTCGGTCGGAATGCTGTAGTGCCCGTAACTCACAAGCTTATAATCATCGTCAGTGAGCCGTATTGCCGTTATGAAGGACGTTATGATAACGGAGTTTTTGGATAAAACTTCTTTAACGACGACTGTATGGTTTTTCCTTTAACGCCAATGGAAGTGATCCTTTGTTTGGAATATCAATAAAACAGCCAGGCTCTAGAATCCTTAAGTCGAATAGTTTTTATTATTAGTAGCCAAGCTTTGATTAGGCTATGCTGAGTGGTAGCTTCCCCGAGAGGTGAGCTTCACTTCCACATAAAATAATTGTGGCCTCTGCTGTAACTGATTGTAAAACCGTCGTTTAACGACGATGTTACTTCAATATAGACCAATCTCGACTCTGGACAAACCCTCGCGAGATCTGAGTAAGCTGAGACCGAACACTTTCCCTAGCAATGGGAGGACAGTTAAACATGAGTTGCCCGATATTCATCCACCAGCAGGAAGGGTTTGTCAGTCTGTAAAGAATTTTGGCATAGACACCCATTTTACAGTGATCCGTCGCCCTTGATAGCTGGGCCCAGGTGAAACAAATGATTTCGGCAGATTACATACAATTTACTTTCGGCCAGAAGGATCTCGCTATCCTGCAAAATTTAATGTCTGCCTAAGGTTAGCTTAAGTGAACTGATACTCATCTGTACAGAATACGGAGCCCCGAATTCCCCACTGGAGCTCCGAATTCCTGTTTAATTAGGTTCAAAAGTACTAAAACATCCCCGCCACAGTTGCGCGGGATAAAGTTTGGGTACGGGAAGCGAAGACGAACCCCGTACCCCAATCGCCGATGATGGTAAACACGTTCCGGTGCCCGACTTTGACGAACTGAGAATGGCAGCATTCCAGCTAAAAAGTCACAAGACGCCAAGTAATTCCGAAATACCCGCTGATCTCTTAAAACACGGATGAGAAGAATTGGTAAAAACATGAATCAACTCCTATGCAAAACGCGATCGGATGAGTGCATGCCTCCACATTAGATTTTAAGTGTGCTCTGCCCAATTCACAAGAACGACAATCCCGAAAACCACACCAATTACTGCGGAATCAGCCTGCTTAATATCGCGTAAAAAGGCCTATATAGCGTATTGTGCGAAATACTGCATCCCACAGTCAAAAAACTGATTGGACCTTTTCAGGGCGGCTTCAGACCCGATAAATCTACTATCGACCAGATCTTTACGATGCGCCAGATCTTGGAGAAGACTCACGATAACAGAACCGACACTCACCACCTTCTGTCGCCTCAAGGAAGCCTTTGACAGCGCGAAAAGAGGTTGCTTGTACGCTGCTATGTCTTAATTTAAGCTCCCTGCAACACCACCAGCTCCACATTGAGTGGGAAGGACCTTTTCGAGCCATTCGAAACCAAGCGCGGTTTCAGACAAGGCGACTCCCTTTCCGGCAATTTTTTTAACATAATGATAAGAAGATAATTCCGGCAGCAGAACTAAACCGTGAAACCACAATCTATTATAAGATCGTACAATTACTGGTGTGTGCTGACGAGATTGATATTATTGGCCTTAACAAACGCGCTGTTAGTTCTGCCTTCTCTGCATTAGATAGAGTAGCAAAACTGTGGGTCTTCCGATAAAGAATTACAAGAAAAGTACTTGCTGTTGTCCAAGAAAGAATCGGCGCATTCGCGCCTTGGCAGTCACGTCACTGTTGACTGCTATAAATTCGAAGCTGTGAATTATTTCGTCTATTACGGAACTAGCATTAACAGCAAAAACATTGTCAGCTTAGCAATTGAAAAGTAAAGTCCTCTCTCGATGTACAAAAATCACGCTGTACAAGTCGCTCATCATATCTGTCCTGATGTATGGCTCAGAATCATAAACCGTGTGGAGAAAAAATGAGATAGCTTTTGGAGTGTTCGAGAGAAAAGTTCTCCGGAATATTTATGGTGAGTATCGAAGGAGGTATGAGATTCACGCATATATGACGATAGTGCAGCGAATAAAACCCCAAAGGCTTCGCCGGCTAGGTCATGTTAAGCGAGTGGGCGAAGACGCTTCAGCCAAGAAAGTAATTTAGTTGACACCGCAGTTTGGATGCAGAGGAAGAGGCTGGTGAAGCAAGACTTGACATTCCTTGGTGCTTCATATTGGCGCCAGTTATCGCGAAACTTGACTTGTTACGAAACGGTCAAATTCGCTTAAATGGTTAAACACTAATAAATTATGATGATATTGAGGAAGGGTGGATAGATATCCATCACCAGTACCCTACTAAACAGTTTTAGGTGCGTCTTTCCTAATTGCTTCAACAAAAGTATAGTCATCCCCCAATGTAAAGACAGAGCCTCACGTCTTGTGTTCGTATGCGAGCTGTGATGTGCATTCGCGTCGGCGTCAGCTATCACGGCGACTTCTCTCCACCATCCTAGCTCAACGGGAATTAAGAAAGCCGGATTGAAAAATTACAACCAAAATAAATGTAAGGAGTAATTTCCATACATGGCCGCATTTCTTTCACATACGAAATAAATTAAAACAAGTAAGGAAAGCTAAGTTCGGGTATAACCGAACATTACATACTCAGCTGAGAGCTTTCCATGGAGACAAAATAAGGGAAAATCACCAATTAGCAAAATGAACCTAGGGTAACCCTGGAATGTGTTTGTATGACATATGTATCAAATGAAAGGTGTTAATGATTGTTTAATACGTAGTGGACCATAATTCTATAGGTGGACGCCTTTTCGAGATATCGCAAAAAGGGTGGACCAGGGGTGACTCTAGAATGTGTTTGTACGATATGGGTATCAAATTAAAAGCACTAATGAGGGGTTTAAAAGGGAGTATCCTTTAGTTATATATGTGAAGACGTTTTCGAGATATCGACCAAAATGTGGACCAGGGTGACCCAGAACATCTTCTGTCGGGTACCGCTAATTTATTTATATATGTAATACCGCGAATAGTATTCCTGCCAAGATTCCAATGGCTTTTGATTTCGCCCTGCAGAACTTTTTCATTTTCTTCTACTTAATATGGTAGGTGTCACATTTTATAAAGTTTTTTCTAAAGTTATATTTTGCGTCAATAAACCAATCCAATTACCATGTTTCATCTCTTTTTTCATATTTGGTACAGAATTATAGCATTTTTTTTATTTTTCGTAATTTTCGATATCGGAAAAGTGACCACGCCATAGTCGGATTTCGGCCATATTTTATACCAAGATAAAATGACGATAAGTACGTGAACTAAGTTTAGTTAAGATATATCGTTTTTTGCGCAAGTTATCGTGTTAACGGCCGAGCGGAAGGACAAACGGGTGACTGTGTATAAAAACTGGGCGTGGCTTCAACCGATTTCGCCCATTTTCACGGAAAACAGTTATCGTCATAGAATATATGCACCTACCAAATTTCACAAGGATTGGTAAATTTTTGTTCGATTTATGGCATTAAAAGTATTCTAGACGAATTAAATGAAAAAGGGCGGAGCCTCGCCCATTTTGAAATTTTCTTTTTTTTTTATTTAGTTGCACCATATCATTACTGGAGTCGAATGTTGACATAATTTACTTTTATACTGTAAAGATATTAAATTTCTTGTTAAAATTTGACTTAAAAAAAAATGTTTTAAAGTGGGCGTGTTCGTCATCCGATTTCGCTAATTTTTATTTAGCACACATACAGTAATAGGTGTAACGTGCCTACCAAATTTCATCATGATATCTTCAACGACTGCCAAATTACAGATTGCAAAACTTTTAAATTACCTTCTTTTAAAAGTGGGCGGTGCCACGCCCATTGTCCAAAATTTTTCTAATTTTCTATTTTGCGTCATAAGGTCAACGCACCTGCCAAGTTTCATCGCTTTATCCGTCTTTGGTAATGAATTATCGCACTTTTTCGGTTTTTCGAAATTTGCGATATCGAAAAAGGAGGCGTGGTTGTAGTCCGATCAGTTTAAATACCGATCTGAGATGAGCGCCCAGGAACCCACATACCAAATTTCATCAAGATACCTCAAAATTTACTCAAGTTACCGTGTTAACGGACGGACAGACGGACGGACGGACGGACGGACATGGCTACATGAATTTCTTTTTTCACCCAGATCATTTTTATATATAGAGGTCTATATCTATCTCGATTAGTTTATGCCGTTACAGATTACCGTTATGCGAACAAAGTTATTATAATAGTCTGTGAGCTCTGCTCAGCTGAGTATAAAAAAAATTTCAAACTCGGCTCGTACTACTAAGATGTTCACATTAGTTTATCTTTATTTATGTACGCCTTTAGTTTATTAATAATCTACACATACACTAATTTTAGTTAGTCATAAATCCAAATTGTCAAGTATTTTTTCCGAAGGACACAATTTTGTATGAGTCCTTCACTTAACAAATGTCAAATTTATGTAAATTGAGTGGAATATGTGTGTGTGTGTGTGTGTGTGTGTGTAAGCAACTACAGAGTTCGTTTTTGTCAAGATAAAAAAAAATTCCAGTTTAATTTTTGAAATGGCTATTTAGAATCTACGAATGGCAAATGATAAGTACTTGTGTAAACAAATGTTTGTATGTATGTACTTGGAAATATTGCAGTGTTATTGAACAAGTGCCCTCAGTTTTCAAAAATAGTGTGAAGATGTACTCGAGTACTTGAAGTGCTGTATATTCGAGTTCTTATCAGAAATGTCAGAAACGTTTAATTGAGAATTTTGTTACAACTTAAAAGTGTATGGTGATGATATATGATGATGACATTATGCGACGAGGCACAAACATTTGTTATTGGCCACAAATTCAGACTTTAAAGTTAGTCGTTTGTGTGGGCATTAGGGTGTCTTTATTTTTGAAAGCTATTGCGATATGGCCCTGATATGAGCCTCAACATAGTTCCATGACAGTTGAGAATATTAAAACTGTCCCGATATCATCCCGAAACAATAGCGAAACAATTTCGAAATTATCCTCAGATAACGCCGAAATAATTCGAGATTAATAAAAAACGCCTCCAAAAAGAACCGCCCTGAAATAATCCTGCAACTGTGACAAATTGACTCCGTAAATAGTCTGGAAACGGAACCGAAAATTTAGAAAAAAAAAAACAAAAAAAAAACGTTATTGCGAAAATATTTCGAGATAGTGTCGCAAAGATACGGTACAAATAATCCAAAAAAAAGTTATGAAATGATCCGGAAATAGCCTCGAAATGATCCTGCCCTATACCACTGTCTTCTACTTTATTTTCCATTTTTCTTCTTAGCTCCCAGTCCCACTTCCACTCCTACTCCCAATCTCACTGATAGTCCCAACTCCCTCTACCACTCCCACTGGACTTCGAACTACCACTCGCAATCTTACTTCCACTATTACTTGCACTCCCACTTACGCTCCCTCACCTTTCATCATATATGGAATCTCCATTACAAATATTGCATATCTGCTTGACCTGAAAGACAGATTTCAATAAAACAACTGCGAAACTATATGAAACTAAAGCAGTTTCGATTTCAAAATCGCATTAATTTCACTTTCTTCGCCCTCCCTCTTTTTTCTTCATCTATTTTCCTTTTCTATATTCGTCTTCTTCATATTGTCCCCTCTCTGTTTTATTCATTCTTATCTCCATTTCCAACTCCCTCTTTATTTCCTCTCCCTCACCCTCTCTTAATTTTGCATCCTCTCCCCTTCTCCAATTCCCACTCCTATTTCCATTTTCCTTTTGCTACCTGCGGCTTTCCTTTTAACTCTCCATTTCCCTCTCGCTCATCTTCTTATCCACTGCTCTCACTAACACATCCAATTTGATATCCATATGGTGAAAACTTATTCACGGCCACATTGGTCCCCATTTTCGTCTATATCTCCGAAATAGTTTCACATATGGAACTGAAATCTACTTACAAACCATCTACGATTTTGAGTTAAAATGCTACCGACAGATTTTTCATTCGTTTTTTAGACTAGGTCGGTCCCTGTCTATTTTCCGTAGATAAAAGTTTCTCAAATAAGAAGCTAGTCAAGGAAGTATCCATTTGCCAAATTTCAATAAAATCGCACCATAAATTCTGTTTTTTTAGAACAGGTCGGCCCCTGCTTCACTTCCCGGAAAGGTACGAAAAAAAATGGACCAATTTGTGATTCTACACATCCTCCCCTAATACACATCAAATTTCATCGCTTTAGAGAAGTTCAATCACACACACACGTACAGAATAAATATATATACAAATCTGAAATTTTGGATGATTGCTTTTGTGATTCAAGTACAATTTGCCATTGTCCCTAGGAACATTACTTTAAAAACCGAAAATTGTTCCAAAAACAATCCCTAAACTATCCTGGCGATAGTTCAAAAGTACCACGAAGAACATTTTTAGATATGATTCTCAAAACTGTCTGCGAAAACATTCGCGAAACGGTCGGAAACTGCGTCGAAATAATATCGGAAATAATTCCGAAAGTAAAGGAACGGAGGTAGTCCCGAAATGATCCAGGAATAGCCAAGGAGTGTTTATTATAAAAAAAAACCAAAAAGGTTATTTGAAAAACTTCCAAGAATATCCCGATCACAACCCCTCGACGGGCATAAAATAAATATTTAACAAGCATGAAAAGGTCTTCAAAGAATTTATATATATACCGAAAATGTTCCCGTATTACACCCTCTACGATTCTAAAACAGTCCGAAAGTCATCCCGAAATTGCCCCAAAACAAACCGGAGAAAGCCGTGAAATAATTCGCAGATAGCCTGAAATAATTATACTGTAACTATCCCAAAAACCTAATGCTGTTCCAAAATTGTTTAGACCTAAATTCGTACTATATTATAAATCGGAAAGTTGGGATGTTTATATATCGGTAGGTTACGACGTCCGTCGAGTTGATTAGATGTTGCTTCTGTGACTCTATCACACGTGAAACGTTGAACTAATTTCGATGAAACGTTGCTTACAGAAAGCTAATACCCAAGAAGAATCTAATGGACATGCTTCTGTTTTGAACGGGGGAGTGTTCTTAAATTATATCAAAGTAGCCCCAAAGCTACTCCGAAAAAATGCCGTAAGGATACGCAGGAGGTATTTGAAAACTTTTTCAAAGTTGTTGTAAAAAAAAAATAATCGAAACGATAGCCTCCGAAGATATTTAAGGTCGAGTTGGTTATCAAATTTGCGTCGTGCATTTTTTAATCGTACAGATTGGCGGGACGGGGCCTAAATGTTTTATGCCGACTCCGAACGGCATCTGTAAGGCAGATGAGTTTTCACTTAGAAACTTTTCATGGCAGAAATACACTCAGACTATTCGTTATCTCTGTTCAAATTTAATCTAGATCCTTTTAGACGGGATTGAGTCACTAAGACAAAGTGCCGCAAGACAGGCGAACATCCAATTTAAAGAAAAATGCAAAAAATATATAATCGTATAAGACGACTCACTAAAACTCGTAAAATACTCGCTACGATAAAAAGGTCGTAAACAAAAAAATCCTTATGAGTTTGTAAGGCTTGCACGATTTATGTGTATCACGCATTCGCCAGTTTATGACTGTTTGATGTTGTTGAAAGGTTAGAAAACCCGGAGACTAAATGACAAAGAGAAAGTTGGCAGTAAAGCGTTGGGAAATGAAAGCTATATATAACACGAAGTTCTTTTCTCTTATTACTATAAGAAGTAAATCGTGACACTTGGTAATAATAAGCATAATTTATATTTTGTACTCAAATAATATTTTTTTCGAAATTTCATATCTGTTCTCCTTACTCTATCTGCCATATATTCCTTTGTAAGTATACCGTAATAATACTTAAAAAAAATAAATGTAAGGCGCGATAACCTCCGAAGAGATATAAGGCCGAGCTTCTCTTCCAATTTGCGTCGTGCTCCTCTTGGTTTTCCCTACAAATTGGCTGGACGGTACCTACATGGTTTATGCCGACTCCGAAGGGCATCTGCAAGGCAGATGAGTTTTCATTGAGAGCTTTTCATGGCAGAAATACAACCGGAGCGCTTGCCGAACACTGCCGAGGGGCGACCCCGCTTAGGAAAATTTTATTCTAATTGAAAAACCTTATTTCTAAAATTTTGATGTTGCTTTTCCCTGGGTGTGAACACAGGGCATACGGTGTAGTAGGCGGAGCATGCCACCATCACACCACCGTGGCCCCCATAATAATATTTATATTACCGCCGTAATAATACTTACTAAAGTATAAATAGTTGCCTGAAAAAAGTTTCGTCATTTTTGTTAAAATCTTCAAAATTGTCTAAGATTACAAATGCGCTTCCAGCGAACCATTTTGTGTAGCAACTAAAAATAGGAAGAGGAAATATTAGATATCTTGAATGATGAACTTGACAAAAGTGTTGAATGTTTTGCTTTGAAATGTAAAAAAAAAGATGTTGTAAGTGTAGAAAAAAAGCAAACAGTAATAGGAGGGTTAGAAAGAAAAACGCGGTAAAAGCAAACACAAAAATTTTCAATTAAAATCATTCCGCTGGCAACTTGTGTGGTTGCGTGATTTTTTGCCCTCAAAACCCTTCTTGGTATTTCTTTTTTTTTTTGTTGTTTGTATGTATGCATTTCTAATTTTGTGGTGCAATTCCTGTTTTTTTTTTTTTTTTTTTTGTTAAATGTTTATTTTTTCTTACACGGTTGAAAATGGTTAAATGGTTTAAGTCTTGACCTTTTTGGGCTTCATATGTGACCAAACTATTTTTGGTTTTCAAAACCGACCTTACAAAGTTTAAAACGAAACGAGCTCATATGAATTGAAACATTTTGGCCTAAGTCCAGAAAATTTCCACTTTTCAAACTTTTTGACTAAAATTTAAACCCAAATATATTAAAAATTGGGTTTATCCTCATGGTTTATAATATAGGACTAAAATTTTTAAAATGCGGTACAGGTAAATCTTTTTATACTCCGTTGAGCAGAGTTCACATAGTATATTAACTTTGATTGGATAACGGTTGGTTGTACAGGTATAAAGGAATCGAGATAGATATAGACTTTCATATGTCAAAATCATCAGTATCGAAGAAAAATTCGATTGAGCCATGTCCGTCCGTTCGTCCGTCCGTCCATCCGTCTGCCCGTTAACACGATAACTTGAGTAAATTTTGAGGTATCTTGACGAAATTTAGCATGCAGGTTCCTGGGCACTCATCTCAGATCGCTATTTAAAATGAACGATATCGGACAATAACCACGCCCACTTTTTCGATATCGAAAATTTCGAAAAATCGAAAAAGTGCGATAATTCATTACCAAATTCGGATTAAGTGATGAAACTTGGTAGGTGAGTTGAACTTATGACGCAGAATAGAAAACTAGTAAAATTTTGGACAATGGGCGTGGAACCGCCCACTTTTAAAAGAAGGTAATTTAGAAGATTTGCAAGCTGTAATTTGGCAGTCGTTTAAGATATCATGATGAAATTTCGCAGGAACGTTACTCTTATTACTATATGTCTGCTTAATAAAAATTAGCAAAATCGGAGAACGACCACGCCCACTTTTAAAAATTTGTTTTTTTTTTAATTAAAATTTTAAAAGAAGGGTTAATATCTTTACAGTATATAAGTAAATTATGTCAACATTCAACTCCAGTAATGATATGGTGCAACAAAACCAAAAATAAATGAAAATTTCAAAATGGGCGTGGCTCCGCCCTTTTTCATTTAATTTGTCTATGATACTTTTAATGCCATAAGTCGAACAAAAATTTACCAATCCTTGTGAAATTTGGTAGAGGCTTAGATTCTAGGACGATAACTGTTTTCTGTGAAAAAGGGCGAAATCGGTTGAAGCCACGCCCAGTTTTTATACACAGTCGACCGTCTGTCCTTCCGCTCGGCCGTTAACACGATAACTTTAGCAAAAATCGATATATCTTTACTAAACTCAGTTCACGTATTTATCTGAACTCACTTTGTATTGGTGTAAAAATTGCCGAAATCCGACTATGACCACGCCCACTTTTTCGATATCGAAAATTACGAAAAATGAAAAAAATGCCATAATTATATACCAAATACGAAAAAAGGATGAAACATGGTAATTGTATTGGTCTATTGACGCAAAATATAACTTTAGAAAAAAACTTGGTAAAATGGGTGTGACACCTACCATATTAAGTAGAAGAAAATGAAAAAGTTTTGCACGGCGAAATCAAAAGCCCTTGGAATCTTGGAAGGAATACTGTTCGTGGTATTACATATATAAATAAATTAGCGGTACCGGACAGATGATGTTCTGGATCACCCTGGTCCACATTTTGTTCGATATCTCGAAAACGCCTTCACATATACAACTAAGGACCACTCCCTTTTAAAACCCTCATTAATACCTTTAATTTGATACCCATATCGTACAAACACATTTTAGAGTCATTTAGAGACATTTAGAGACATTTATGGCGATATCTCGAAAGGCATCCACCTATAGAACTAAGGCCCACTCCCTTTTAAAATACTCATTAACACCTTTCATTTGATACCCATATTGTACAAACGCATTCTAGAGTCACCCCTGGTCCACCTTTATGGCGATATCCCGAACTAAGGCCCACTCCTTTTTAAAACACTTATTAACACCTTTCGTTTGATACCCATATTGTAAAAACGCATTCTAGAGTCAACCCTGGTCCACTTTTATAACGATATTCCGAAAAGGCGTCCACCTATAGAACTAAGGCCCACTCCCTTTTAAAATACCCATTAACACCTTTCATTTGATACCCATATCGTACAAACACATTCTAGAGTCACCCCTGGTCCACCTTTATGGCGATATCTCGAAAAGGCGTCCACATATAGAACTAAGGCCCACGCCCTCTAAAAACACTCATTAACACCTTTCATTTGATACTCATATCGTACAAACAAATTCTAGAGTTACCCCTGGTCCACCTTTATGGCGATATCTCGAAAAGGCGTCCACCTATAGAGCTTAGGCCCACTCCCTTTTAAAATAATCTTTAATTCCTTCCATTTGATACACATGTCATACAAACACATGCCAGGGTTACCCTAGGTTCATTTTCCTACTTGGTGATTTTCTCTTACTTTGTCTCCACAGCTCTCAACTGAGTATGTAATGATCGGTTACACCCGAACTTAGCCTTCCTTACTTGTTTGATTTTAATTTTAAACTTTTCATCGAAAATTATATTTTTCAATTATCTGGACTAAAAGTATAGCCAAGATATCCTAAAAATTGCTTACAGCTATTTAGTGGTTTTAACAAAAAGTATAAAAGAACTTCAAATCAGCCATAACATTTGCCAGGTTTAAAAAATAAACTAAAAGTTTTGACCGTGTACTTTATTTTTAATACCACCAACAGTGTTAACGCACGCCGGGCGCCATTCATTTGTTGCGCTTCTCATAACTTTAGAGGTATTGTGTAACTGTGGTAACAGACACCCATTTACTGGAACCAATTCAATTGTGAAATAGAAATATCAAAGAGAAGAAGTAAATATAAACAAATATAAATAATGAAATTTCCCGCATAGAAATAGAATTAGTTACAGCTTCAGCTACGCTTTGCGTTGATTAGATGCTCGTAATTAATCAGCATTTTGAATTAGTGGTGAAGTAGTTTGGAAGAAACATTGATCTGGGAAAATTTTTACAAAAATTTAAATTATATTTTAGTAATAATACATTATATATATATATATTTATTATAATACGCAACACATTTCCAGTTTTGTTTTCTTTCAAAAATTTATCTGATATGCAATCTTAACGTTTAAAGAGCAACCATCATTAATTTTTCTAATTTTTGGTCAAACATCAAAACAAACAGCATTTCATTCCTAGTATTAACTTCGCAATTTTTTTCTTGTTTTGTTTATCTATCGTATTTACATATCTTGAAACGCGTTGAATTTCTCAATTTCGCGGTTTTCTTGGAAATCTGTTTAATGGGTAGAAGAATCCATCACGCATTTAAAAATCAAAGTAGTTAAACAAACTAAGTAAAATTTTCTGATCGAACATTAATAACTAGTACGCGAAAGATAAGACTAGAATAAACTAAAATTTAAGGTGCATTTCAAATATCTACCACGTGTCCTCAACCTGTCTTTGTTCACCTTCGTCATCCCCGAAAAGTGGAAAATAGTAAAGGTGGTACCGCTACTGAAGCCTGGGAAACCGGCTTACGTAGAAGAATCTTATCGTCCGATAACTCTCCTATCGCCAGTAGCCAAGACACTCGAAGCCATTCTGGCCATTCACGACAAACCTTCGTCTTGCCAATCATCAGCATGGCTTTCGAAAACTACATAGCACTAACACCGTGCTAAACGCCATCAACACATAGATAAATTGCGAATTGAATCAAAAACCCCATCACGGAACAGTACTCGTAGCGCTAGACTTATCAATAGCATTTGATACACTTAGCCACGGCACGTTACTGCAAGACTTGAAAGGGTCCCCCTTCATTCTAGTCTCAAAACGTGGATTGCAAGTTATCTGGCCGTAAGGCATCCGCACAATTCAGGAACGTAACATCCAGAAGAATTAAACAAGTGGTGACACAGGATGGTGTTCTATCCCCGCTTTTGTTTAACTTCTATATATCGAAGATCCCTTCGCCACCAGAAGGAGTTACCATTGTATCCTACGTTGATGACTGCACAATAATGACTACATGACCCGGACCACACATTTACAACATACACAAAATAAATGTCGACCATATATGGTATCCACGTCGATGGTATTACTCTATCGACTGTCTTTCATTCAAAAGTACTGCGTGTGATCTTCGATCAGGATCTTCATTTTGACGAGCAAGTATTCACAATTGTTCCTTAAATCCAGAGCTGTAATAAAAACCTCACATCTCTTTTCGGCAGAACTTGCGGTAAAGATAAAGGAATGCTCATCACCACTTACAAAGCAATTGGCAGGCCCCTTGCATGCTACGTGTCCCCGATATGGTCGCCGAGGTGAGGGTTACTCACTGGAAGAGACTAAGGCCTGTCGAAACACCTCTCCCAGACTGCTATGCGCTGTCTTCTTATGTCTTCAGAACACCATTTACATAGTGAGGCGAGAGTACTCCCCATAAGGGAGAGACATGAAAACGCGTCTGACCTCTATGCCAGGAATTGCTCGGGGACTCTCGTTCTTAAAGTCAAATACCCTTAACTCGCAGTAAAGCAAATCAGCCTCTCCAGGAATGCAAGTTTCCTTGGACTCCCGTTAGAGGATATTGATGACAATTTGTGAGTAGTCGCACCTTTTGGATGGAGCGAAGCACTGCCACAACAAAAATAACAACAACCACTAAAGTGGCACAAAAGTTAAAGTGTTGAACCACCAAGTTCGCTAGAATACAGAAAAAAACTATTTTATTTTATTTATTATAGGTCCATTTCATGTTTGTCCGCAAGTTGCAGTACAAAATTGGGGAACCGTGCAAATGATTTTTGAATAACTTTCCGAGGAGCTAGGGTCGTGAAACATGGAACATAGATACTTCGAAACCCGATTACAATGCAACATGAGGTAAAAAACTTTCCACAGGTGGCGCAGGTATAAATAAAACAGTCGTCCAAGTTCGGAAATTCGGTTTTCGAGTTTTAAAATATTTCCCCAATTCACCTTAATGGGGTAGGCATCGAGATATTCAAATTTCCATTGTGCTAGCTTAATACTGTGGCGAATTCTCACATCACTAAATAAATGCACAAAAAGAAAAGCATTAAAGCAAACTACATAAACACATTAATCGTCATGTACACATATACATACAAGGCAACAGCGAGATACTCACAAACGCATGGCATCATCAGCCGAAGTTGTGCTCACATATATACACGCATATGGATACAAACTACAAATATACATGTATATAACTGGTAAACAAGCATGAAGTTCACGAAATTACTAGACCTTAGGAGAAATGGGTGAGCGAGGAAACCGAGAGTATAAAAGCAGCACAAGCTGAGGCATGACTAAGCAGTTTGCTTTAAACACGCAATTAGTTGTGAAGTAAGAGTTATTGTGAAGTACTCTCAAAGTAGCCTAATAAAGACCATTTTTCATTATTGAATATCGGAGTTATTTATTCAAAAGTTTAGCGATTCGAACGTTATCAGAAGGTTTGGAATAAGCGGTAATTCACTAAATTCGTTACAATACGTATGACAAAAAGTTCCTCCATGTGTGGTACGGATGTAGCTATTTCGAAAGATCTTACGGATCGGATTGAACTTTGCGATTACTTTTTGAAAGAATTTCCATTGAGCTACAAACTTAATACTAAACGCATGGTGGAAGAATTTTGATAGATGTCATCCGGCGCAAGATGTTTAGAAACTTCGTACTAAATGGATAATCGTGTGATAAAGTTTCAAGAAACTTCCCATTACACGCATGAAACCTCACACGTGGTTTAGAGGGTCGCGACAGTACAACAGTAGTAAAAAATAAATATCCTAGGTGACGCATGGGTAGAAATAATTTCATATGAAATTTGGAATATTTCTATAGATTTTTATTGAACTTCGTGGAAAGCTAGAGGCTTGAAATTGTAAACATATTTCAGAAGCCAAAGTGAGTGAAATAGCTATTACAAAACGTTCCGCTTGAAGGCGCAGAGATCAAGGTTTTTAGAAAAATGGAACTGAAGTAAGAAGGAACTTTACACATAGCTAAGAGCAACGGGACAGTGGCAAAAGAAGGTAAAAATGTTCACTAGGTGGCGCACGGATCCAAATACTTAGAAAGTTCTTACCAGACGAATCATACGATCGATTTTTAATTAGCTTCCCGGTAGTCCAGAGACATTGATATTTTAAACATATTCCAGACGCCAAAGATTGTAGAATAAAAAGTAATTATTATGATATCGAAAACTTATGCATTTGTTATCAAAAATGTATCGATTATTTACCAAAAAGGTACAGATACGTTATCAAACACTCATAGACTTGCTATCGGAGTGTTACTAATTTGTTATATCCGTATTATCGTAAATTTATCTATATGTTATCGACTTGTTATAAGTTTGTTAAGAAACATATACCTATGTATATAACTTAACTATAACATCCATGGCGGCCACCGTGGTGTGATGGTACCGTGCTCCGACTGCCACACCGTATGCCTTCGGTTCACACCCCGGCAAAGCAACATCAAAATTTTAGAAATAAGGTTTTTCAATTAGAAGAAAATTTTTCTATGCGGGGTCGCCCCTCGGCAGTGTTTGGCAAGCGCTCCGGTTGTATTTCTGTCATGAAAAGCTCTCAGTGAAAATTCCTCTGCCTTGCAGATGCCGTTCGGAGTCGGCATAAACCATGTAGGTACCGTCCAGCCAATTTGTAGGGAAAACCAAGAGGAGCACGACGCAAATTGGAAGAGAAGCTAGCCCTTAGAGCTCTTCGGTGGTTATCGCGCCTTACATTTATTTTCATTATACATATGTAACCCGGCTGTAAAAGACGATAAGATACCAATAACAACAAAAAACCGATAACTCGAGGATAATAATTCGCTGTCTATAATAAGCCGATAAGTTAAAAACTACTTGTTGGTATCGGCTGTTAAAGATAGGAAACAGACGAAGCTTTTCTTTAAAAACCTGACCTTATTAGTTTCTGGAAAAGCACCCACGTACACCAGTTTTATTTTATACGTGGTCCATGTTTTATTCAAAATATAATCTGAAGAAGATTGAAGGGAAATATTCTATTCATATTCAGCAGAGTTTTTATTCACCGCCGCTATATTTGCCATTATTTTACCGCATATACATACATACATATGCACATCAAGATATGAAGATAAATTTATTAAATGTAAAGCGTGCATTGTTTTTAAAAACCTGTCAACTGCAGGTCCTTGATAAATTAATCAAATTAAATGCACTACGGCTTTTGCTTCTGGCCACGAATTATCCATAAGTTGGATATACACTTTTACAAGCATACATACACTTATAAGTATGTTTATAACAGGCATTCATTTCAGAAAATTTTTCTCCAATTCATTACTAGAGTCTAATTCTTGGGCCACATATTTACAAGCATTTCAATAACGGAACAAGCTCGGCACATTTTTTATTGCTTCATACGACAGTCGGTTCAACATACCAGATTGACTCCGATTTTAGATGAGACAATTTTTCATATGCCTGTTACTCAAAACCAGCAATATCTTCAGAAACACATAGCCAAAGTCATTATCGAAGGCACTGATCCTCAAATTTACTTCAGCGTACGTATAACGCTTTTGACAGGATTAATTTTGAGGAATCTGGTCGAAAAACTGTGATCGCTATAGACCACTATGACGGTCGGTCTTCTTGAAATGTTAAACGAAGTCTTCTTGAAATGAAAACTAAGTAATTTGGGAGACCTGCATAAAACCAAATTTTTAAACCTTCTTAGTATGACGAATCTAAGCATGTGGAAAAGGTGTGTATTTCCTAGCGTTTTCATCAATAACTAAACTCAATTTTAGTGATGTTAGATACGGCAAGGAGCTTGAGCTGCAAGCCACAAGAAATAAGGCTCGAAAATTAAACCAAACTCCTGTAAAACGTAAACGACGACCTGGTCACCGATATCCAGAAAGTAGTTAGATTATGGAGGGAACACTTCTCTGCTCTCCTAACAGCGACAACGACGAACCGCCCACGGCTGATGAACGCGATGCCGCAATCGGTTCGGACGAAGTCAGAATAACACTTACCAGATTAAAAAAAATCAGGGTCGCGGACGCTGACGGATTGCCTATGGACCTATTGAAATACGGCGGCGAGACGTTAGTAAGGCACATGCATCAATTTTTATGCGAAATATGGTCACACGATTAGAATCTAAGTGTTATTTGCCCAGTCCACAAGAACTATCGCGGAATCAGCCTTCTTAATATCGCATATAGGGTCCTGACAAACATATCGTGCGAAATATTGAAACCCACCGGAAATCTGCTGATTGGACCTAATCAGCAAGGCTTCAAACTTGGTAAATCTGCCATCGAGCAGATTCCCGCTATGCGCGAAGAAATAACCCCTTCACCCCTTCGTCGATTTTAAAGACGCTGCAAAACTTATACCACTTTGCAAACTGACGTTGAGCCACACTATCGTTAATACAACAACATCACCTCAGTCAGAATTGAAAAGAACCTCTCCAGGCCGTTCGAAACTAAACCAGGTTTCAGACAGGGTGACCACCTATCGTGCGACTTCTTTAATTTAATTAGGGGAAAATTTAGACTAGGTGCAGAACTTAACCTCTGAAACAATATTCCATAACAGCCTGCAATTACTGGCGTATGTGACGTTGATATCATTTTCCTTAACGCCCACGTCGTAAATTCAGTTTGCTCCAAACTAGGAAAAGAAGCGGAAAAGATAGTGAGTTAGTACAAAACGAAGCACCTGCTGCCTCACCAAGCAAAGAGGCAGCACATTTGCAATTTGTCACTACTGGCAGCCGTAAGTTCGAAATAGTAAAAGACTTCGTTTTTTAAGAACCCGAATTGCCATAAACAACAAATCAGCTATGAAATCCGGGGAAGAATCACTCTTGTCAATAAATGCTTCTTTGGACTATGTAGGCAACTGAAAAGTAAAGTCATCTCTCCGCAAACGAAAGTCGTGCTCTACAACTTACTTATCGTACCAGTTTTGTTATATGCTCCACAAGAATGGATCATGACAACATCAGATGAGGCGGCTCTGGGAGTTTTCGAGAGAAAAGTTCATTGAAAAATTGATCAGCCTATACGTGTCCGCGACAGCGAGTAGCGAAGAAGATTTAATGCTGAGCTGTTAGTCCAGCGAATTGAAACACAGCGGCTACGGTCATGTAGGTTAGGTCAAAGGAAAAATGGTGCTCCGCCCAATAAAGTTTTAAATTTGGAATCCACCCTTGGATGCAGAGGAAGAGGGTGGACCCCACTCCGCAGAAAAGACCAGATGGAAAACGATTTAAATTCTCTGTAAACCCAACGAAGAAGCGACGGGTGCGCCCTGTTGGACCGCCATTGCCGTTTAAACGGTTGAGCTCCAATTCAGTAAGTAAGTAAGACACGGTTAGTTTAACGCATCACTTGTGAATAGATCTAAGGAAGTAGCCACATGTGAAGTAAAGGATCGACTATTATTAAGTTTTCAGGCTTATTCTAAAAGTTCGTGGAGCACAACTACAGTCACACAATAGTGAGTTTCACCCTTATATCGCACATTTGTGACTGCACATCCTAAGACAAGCGCGATAATTCCTAAAACGTATTTTCTTTTTATTTAAGATGTGGTTTAAAAAAATATTTTTCTGAAATGGTCTAACATTGTGTGGGAGTTGTTAATGAACACAAACATCTTGCTGATTCTACTACACTTTTTAATCATGAAAGACCTTAATTCAATGTGTACTTTGCACTGTGGGTGTGCAAAATTCGCATAATTCGGCGATTAAATGGACAACCAACTGTGCCCAGATTGAAGATATTAAAAGCAAAGTACGAATTGTGAGGCGGTACGCTTTGTGTCAAAATCATTTTTTAACGAGCTTTTGAAGTTTGTAATTTTTTATCAGCACTTAAGATAATTTGATTAAATAAATTTCGACAGAAATGAGTATTTTTATTGTCAAGTTTTCTTTTTTTTTTTATTGAAGTGAAGTACCTTTGAGTAGGGTCATTAATGATGGCAGTAAAGTTTTCAATTTAAAATTTCGGTTGCCCAATTGAAGTTGAAGTGTTGAATGGCGCCTGCAATTGACTGAGTGGAGTAGCGCTGCTGTCAACGGTCATAAATAAAATTAGAAACACGCACACACCAAGTTGCAAATGAATATGTATGAATACATATATACTACGCATACAAGCAATTCAATGTTATTAATATCCATTTAAATTTAAATTCATTCAATAAGCACTTTATATTTATTAGTTTTTGTTGTTTGTGTGTTTTTCCTGTGAAAAATTTCAGCTGGTAAACGTTGCTCTTGATTGTGATTGAATGGTGAAATTTATTTGAAATTTTGATAAAAATCAAAAGTTAGCCGAGATGATTTCAAAGTGAACAATCGTACATTGTGCTTTTATTTTCTCATTCATATAAATAAACACTTTTTTTTATTATTTTCTATTTATTATTTTCTCATATATGTATGTACGTATATACATAATTCTCGTATCATGTTGTTGACCTCAATGAAATCCCACTTTGGTTAATAGAGGGATATAGAAAGGGAAAAAGGAAGGAAGGGAGATAAAATAGAATAGGGGAAAGTGGCAAAAAGGAGAGAGGAAGCAGGAGAAGAAAATAAGAAGGCCCGGAGAGGAAGTAAAAGAAAAATGGCAAAGTAGAAACTTCGTGAATTCATTAAAATATGCAGGCTGATTTCTCTCTTTGAATAGGACGAAATTTGTCGAGGACATCGTTCTGATAGACTAATCTATGGATATATAAAAGAAGATTTGGGCAAGTGGGCTTGCGCATAGTTGTAAATATTTTAAGTAATCATAAGTCGTATCATATTTGTAAAAGATATTACTATAGCTTGCGGAAATTATATGAACCGGAAAACCCTAACAAAGGTGGGCGTGGCACAACCTAAAAACTTCAAATAGTCAAATCTTTGATATCGTAATCCGTGGTAGGTAGGAAAATATTCCTTAGAATTAAGCCACATATTCCGAGAATTGGGAATGTGTTTATAAAGTGGGCAAAGTCATATCTTTGTACACTAAAGTGCAATGTATTTTCACTACACTAAGTAAGCAAGCCAAACTCAAACAAGTAAGAACATCAATAATTCAATCATTATGTCTACACATATGTACGTACACGTAGCGGAGAAGCAACGCACAAACACATGCAGATATATTATCTGAGATGCTCCCAAAAAAAGAATGCAATTATAATTGTGGAAGTGTCGCTCACAAATACACGCGCATATAAGAAGCTATACACGTGCATCTGTAGTTATAATTGTAACAGATAACCAACTAGTAGATTCTAGAAGAGAAGCGCCTAGAAGATGCAACGAGGAAATCAAATAGTATAAAAGGCAGCAACAGCAGGGGCGCTACAGTCAGTTTTGAATTAAGTACGCTATCTGTCGGGCAATAGTTGTGTTATTGTACTTTAATAAAGGCCATTTTGCATTATTGAAAAGTGGAGTTATTTATTCAACACTTTAGTGATTCGACCCTTAGTAGAAGAGTTGAAATAAGCGGAATTGCAGTAAATTCGTTACAATTGGTGTCAGAAGAGGAATTGTTGAATAAATTCCGAAGACTTCGAATACAACTTTGACATGGCAAAGTTGAGTGAATTGACGATCCAGCAACTGAAGGAGGAATTGGAAGTCCGTGGATTGGCTACTTTTGGCGATAAATCCCAGCTACAAAGACGAATAAGTGTAGCTATGATATTTGAAGGAATCAATGCTGAGAAGTATGTCTTTCATTATGATAGCAACAAAACAACAACAAAAATGGAAGAAAAAAACGAAACACCGCAGACAGTGACGAGCACAATATCTGCAATATCGACAATGGCATCTCAGCTGGAGTCACAGGAGGCACGCATTTCAGAAATGGCGTCGCAAATGTCATCTGAATTGAAAGAACAGAAGACATATATGTCATCTCAACTGGAAGCGCAAGAGGCACGTATATCTGGAATGTCGACAAAAATTCCGGAACAGGTATCATTGCAGCTCTTTGCGATACTAGAAGAGCAGGATGCAAAAATTTTACAACTCGAGGACAAAATTGATGCCAAGATAGAAGCGTTGAAAGGTCTTATGCAACAGTTACTACGAAATCGCCCAGCTGTTCCAGCGAGCAATCCGAAGGTAAAAACTCCATCTTTTGACGACTCTGTTCCTTTCGAGGTATTCAAGCTTCAATTTGAGAAGACGTCAGCAGTGAACCACTGGAATGCTGAAGATAAAGTTGCTGCACTGTTCGTAGCATTAAAAGGGCCTGCAGCTGAAATCTTACAGAGAATTCCAGAGTACGAGCGGAACAACTGTGAAACATTGATGAGCGCTCTAGAGAGACGTTAAGGAAGCGAGCATAGGAAACAGCTATACCAAATTGAGTTGCAATATCGTTACCAAAAGGCGAATGAGACTTTGCAGGAGTTTGCGTCGGATGCTGAAAGATTGGTTCATCTCGTAAATGCAGACGCACCCGTGAAATACACCGAGAGGGTTAAAATTTAGAGCTTGATAAATGGAATACGGGATGCCGAAACGAAACGAGCTACATATGCGAACCCAAAGTCGACATTTGCTGAAACGGTATCCCATGCACTGACTCAGGAAACAGCGTCACTTTTGAGTATGCCCGCATACAAAGCTCATCGCGTCGAAGTGGAAAGGCCAAATTGGGTAGACACAATTTTGGAAGCACTGAAGGGATAACAACAAAAAATGCCGGAGTGATGAAGTGTTTCAAGTGCGGTAACCCAAGTCACATTGCACGTCATTGATTACAGTACCGGTCATGGTAGTTCCAACTTGGCTGGTCGTAACCGCAAAGCTGGAGGAGATAAGTAAGAGCGAGTCAAATGTAAAGATCGAGAACTTGCCCCAGATATTGAATGTCGTGTGATACCTATCTCGCAAACTGGAAGGGAATCGAGCAGTCTTACCGTCAAAGGAAATCTGGATGGCAAGGAGGGTGTACTGACTGTAGATACGGGCGCATCTCATTCTTTAATCCGATCCGATTTGGTCAACAGGAGAGTAAAGTCATTACCTGGAGCAACATTGCGTACGATTACTGGCGAGTATAACCAAGTCCAGGGAGAAGTGGTATGTGAAGTCTTAATTGGGGAGGTCATGGTTCTACACAAATTCGTTGTGGCAGAGGTCATTGATGAAGTCATATTGGGAGTGGATTTCTTAGTTGACTATGACATCAAGATCGATATGCAGAGAAAGATTATGCAGTATAAGAACAAGGATGTGCCACTTAACTTCAGTTTTGAGCAAGGGTTCAGCAGTAAGCGAGTGCTGGTGGAAGAGATTCGACAAAAACCACAAAAGTCAAAGGCAGCAGATCGGGCAAGGGTTGATGGAACGAATGGGCCAAACAAATCAAAACCGAAGGTACCTGCGAGAAAAACACTGGCATTGACAAACCCTAATGGACGCACTGAAACGACTGAATGAATTTTCCAGGGTGGTTTCAAGTCAGCGCGCACTAATGTTGTGAAACGTCAACACGATACTGATTATGCAAGGCCAATTCGTCAAGATCAAGCCCTACGAAGTAGTTCATTGGCCAAACAACAGAGTGCGAGGGAACGGTCCATGATAATGAGTAGTAGGATGGAACACAGGTACGACAAGAACAATAATTCGGAAGGTTTCTTTGAGGGGGATTTGGTACTGATATACAACCCTTATCGGCGGAAAGGTGTTCCATCCAAATTTCGGTGCAGTTGGGAAGGCCCGTACAAAGTTGTGAAGAAGATCAGTGATACCATCTTCCGCATACAAACCATTGGGAAACCACGAAGTAGAAGAGTGGTACAGTTGGAGATGCTAGCGGCGGTTAGATCGAGAGATTTTTCTGTGGTCTTTGTTGGAGGGCAGTGTTACGAATATTAGCAACACTAAGGAATACTATCCTCTCTAAGCCGATGCTAAGCAGTGACTTGATGCACATCAATAATTCAATCATTATGTCTACACATATGTACGTACACGTAGCGGAGAAGCAACGCATAAACACATGCAGATATCTTATCTTAAATGCTCCCAAAAAAAGAATGCAATTATAATTGTGGAAGTGTCGCTCACAAATACACGCGCATATGAGAAGCTATACACGTGCATATGTAGTTATAATTATAACAGATAACCAACTAGTAGATTCTAGAACAGAAGCGCCTTGGAGATGCAACGAGGAAATCAAAGAGTATAAAAGGCAGCAACAGTAGAGGCGCTACAGTCAGTTTTGAATTAAGTATGCTATCTGTCGGGCAATAGTTGTGTTATTGTACTTTAATAAAGGCCATTTTGCATTATTGAAAAGTGGAGTTATTTATTCAACAGTTTAGTGATTCGAACCTTAGTAGAAGATTTGAAATAAGTGGAATTGCAGTAAATTCGTTACAGTATTATAAGGCTGCGTTATAAGACCTCTAGGAAATGTGAGCGGGGTGCTTAACCGATGTTGTTTATCTCCACTTAGTCTATATAATTTGGCAAGGATAGCGTATCTGCAAATTTCAATGTAATATCTTTAACGATTTTTTATTAAAGGCTTCTTAAAATTGCAAATTTTGATCTTCTAACTGTGGGTGGTGCCACGCCTATATTTCACAATTTTTTAGAATAAATGTTTTGCGTCATAAAAACAATCCACCCACCAAATTTATAAGGTTAGCGGTATTCGTTTTTGAATTATCTAATTTTTTTCTGTTTTCTAAATTTTCGATATCGAAAAAGTGGGCGTTCAATTTCGATTATTTTCAATACCAATCTATCCTGGGTCCAGATAAACCCGTTTACCGAATTTTGTGAAGATATCTCAATATTTTCTCAAGTTATCATGCTAACGGACGGACGGATGGACCAACATGGTTAAATCAAATTTTTTCTCGATACTGACGATTTTATATTTGGAAGTCTATATGTATCTCGACTCCTTTATACCTGTGCAACCAACCAAATTCAATAAAAGTTATAATACCCTGTGTACAAGTACAGCTGGGTATAAAAATAACAACATTTAGGAAAGGAAAAAACTGAGTGACTTTCCCATATGTGCCAATGGAAGTTTCAGTTGTTACCACATCCTATTTGGGTTAGTAGTGAAATCGTACATATCCTCGAAGCTTTTACCGTAGACATCAAAATCAGAGCAGGTGAGCTAAAAGGAGGCAAGAGTTACATATAATCGGCTAAGCATGAAGGCCTGAACCAATCACGGGGCAGCAAAGTGTCGAAAATCATGTGCAGGTCTTACGATCTCAAACTTATAAAGCTTCTCATGCCACTAAAAAGAGGGGACTGTATGCTCATGGTGGCTGTTCTCACATACTCTTGTATTAGGTCATGCCGGTGATAGAAGGTTTAGGAAGTTTAGGTTGCAGGGGAAAAAGATCGACCATGTTCTGTGCTCGTTTACGACGCCTGCCAGGCTACAACTACAGTTATTGGGACTGGAGCAGCTATCAGATCTAGAAGCAGCCAGTAAGATAGGTTCTAGAAAGATTTTCCAACAGAACGGATTAATTTATTAAGAAACGTTTTTGACTGAGTTTTTCAGTTTTTTCATTGAGCAAACTTCTGGTAAGACCATATACACATTCTGTCTGTGTGAGGTTCTCAAGGATCGTCAGTTCAACCTAATCTATGATCACCGCCTTCGCCTTCTTAATGCAAATCTCGTTTTAAATTTGTATCTAGGTTAGGTTTGGTTATGGTGGCTGCACCCTAGCAAGACTGTGGGGCACATATAGGCCAGCTGTCCTGTTGGGATACCTCTGAACTAGCTTATACCCTTTCTCCTTTAGATATATTAAAAATTGAACCAATTTGTACGTTGAGTATATTGCAGATGCCTTCAACTTCAGCGGGGCTTAGCTCCACTAAACAACCGAAAAAGTGTTTGTTTGGAGATTTCATGGGTGCTCTGGCTAGAGCCGGGCATCTGTAGAAAACGTGTTCAAGAATTTCTAAGTAATCTTCGTCCCTACAGCTTCGACAGAAGTCATTCGTTGGGATTCTAATGCGTTTGACGATACTTCCATCAGACAGTATCCTGTTAGTACCTTGATTAATAAACCCAAGGAGAAACGATTGATGTCGATAAGAAACCTAGTTTGGTTCTTATTTACAGGTTCACAGGTGGATTCTAGTGCGCATATGACATTGGCTTTTTGGGCAATTGTAGACAAGCTATTTATTTGTTGGGTCTATATCTTCTCCTTTAAGGACTTACAACTTTGAAAATCGTGCCAAACATAATATATCATTTCATTCTCATGAAAGGTATAACTAAGGCAGTTAATGTGGCATTTTTGGGAGTATTGAAGAATGCAAAAAATGCAGTATTTTACGCATAGTCAAGGTCATTGCTCATGATCTATAACATGGGTCTCCAAAAATTAAAACTGATTCCCCTTTGCATACGGAATGAGAGTCTAATTCGGCTTTGGTCTATAGTGACAGATTTATCATAACTATAAATCTTTCCAAATACATATAGATATTTATTTTTAAATTCAGGAGTACTAAATAAAGTTACACTGACTTTAAGTATTGATCTGAAATAAGTGTTGGTGTTTTTCTGCTGTCATTTTTGTTCAAGATATTTTCTAAACTGAATGTTCATACTTTCCGCGATCTATGTAATAGATTAAATTGATTTACACGACATTAAACAATTAGTAATTAATCTCACTATGCTTTTCTACTTAACCAAAACTTATTTGAAGTCACTTCAAAGTTTCAATCAGATAAATTACTTCAAACCTTGCAGAGTTTGGCAATGCGTGGACTGAGAGAAGAGCAGCAACATCTTCGGAATTAACCAAATTAGAGAGATAAGGTAAGATTAATTGACGTTGACAAGGGAAAAACATTGTTATTTACTTAAAATTTATTCATTTTGTTAAGAGATTGCAAACAATAAACGAACAACCGAATGCCAAAGTTAAACCTTCATGGCCGACTTATTAGAGATTTAAATAGCTTGATAACATTTGTCCACTTGATTTTTTGTCATAATGTCACTATTTTTCGAATGGATGCTCGAATTAGGATGATTGTGAGCTAAAACTTTAATTTTAAGTACACTGAAAGAAAAAAGGTTAGATCAACCTATTTTTCTTTCAAGTTTTATCCATTATGAATGATAAGTAAGTGTGATATCTTATCTGTCAACTGCCTGACAGGATGTTCAATATGGCTACTTTTTAGCGTTTTGACAGGGTGTTCAAAATATGGCGCCTATCTTCAGCGGTTGATAGAAAGAGATACATAATGAGACAGCGATAGTCAATTACAAATCAGGTGATCCAATCACTTTGGAATTTTAACGACTATGCAGAAGATATCACACTTTGTTATCATTCACAATCGTTTTATCCATCGCAATTAGCTGTGGCTAACACTATGTCTTCCACTTCCCAAAATTTGTTGATCCTAAATTAACGTATTTAGACCCGGTTTTTCGGTACAAGTTCAACTCAGTTTGCCAGTTAAATTGACCTTATACATATTCTGCAGTCTCTCAGTCTACTTTAACTGAAGTTTAAGCTGAGCTCAAGCGGCCGATCTGGCAGGGCTTCGAATATACACAACAAGCATTTGGGCTTGTGTACTATTAGAGCTCATTATTATAACTAGCACACTTCTAATATCTTAAGAGTTGTTTCAAAACAGCGGCACAAATTGAGAGTGTAAGGTTCTTAGCAAAAAGGCAATTTTTTATAAAGCAAAAAATGCTGGTACTTAAGATAGATTTCCCAAATAGTACTCAAGTGTGGTCCTCTAATTGGACTCAAATGTGAAAGGAGGGATTTTTATGTCCGTACTTACGTTAGGCGTGGATGGATGACCGTTTTAATAATTCAATACATGTTTAGATTTAATACATTTAACAATTTAATCTCCATTGTTTGTTGTTGTGTATTAATGTTTTTTAATAATAGCCGTGTTTTTTTTACATCTATAGACGTTTACGCTTAAGCTTTATATGGACTGCTAAGCGTCAAACTTTAAATATACCTCTGAAATTGCTGCGCCTAAAATTTATGCTACGAATTTTCAATACGCATTATACTCAGATGTAACTGAAATATGTGTCTATGTTTCACCTTCTACAATAATTCTATGTATTCTATACGCGTCCACTATTCATCGCAATTGATTTAGCTATATGTTACACATTATGGCCAACAGAGGTTTGTGTCCCCGATTTAAGTACACCCTGTTCTGTAGCTAGTTATTTAACCACCGCCGCTAGATGGGTCTCCTAAGCATTATCTAAGCGAGGATAGCCGTTTTTTACGCGCAAACGCAAACGTATGCGCGTGTAAAAAAAACACGGCTAATTATAATTTATAAAAGTATTTAATAAGAATTGAATGTTAATTAGTAGTAAAAATATAAAATATTTAGAACTTGGCGGATGATTTAGACTGTTCGCGCTACGATGGTTGCAAGAAGACTCTTATTGAATAACTTCGTGTTTGTTCGCCTCTCTGACACTCATGCCGGGTGACGTATGCACTTATGCTTATGTAATATTAATATTTATGCGACCTTTGCTTGAAATTATATTTATTGACTTTTGGCTGGCTCTAGGTCATTAGGAATAAAAACACACGTTTGTTAAGTTGTTCCCCAATATATTTCGGTTGCACCTCGGTAACCGTTCTCAAGGGTAACTGCAATAATATTATAAACAAATTTAACTTAAAAATTACACACAAAATTTGTGTAAACATAAACAATTATAAACATTTACATACATTCGTTTACACGTCTGGCTGCTTTGACGTGGAGCTTAATACTGTCCGTTTGTTTGTCAACAAGTGTCTGTAGATTTATCAAGCCCCCATTACTGATACTTAGCATAGACTTGATTGGACTTGGCGTAAACCTGGCAACTTAGCCACGATTATACTCCACTTGGCGCATACAATCTGGCGTCACAATCAGCGTTGAAATTTATTTTTAAATAAATGTCAATTTGTATGACAAAATGTCAAAAGGTAATGGAAACAAACAAATGGCATCTCAAAATGTAAACATCACTTAGAACTTACAGAGAATTTATACACCAGCTGAAACTGTTGACAGAGAATTTTCTGTTGTTAACTGGTTAACATTGAAATTGGATTGTGTGTGGTGAAGTGCAAGACGTGTTCACATGCAAAAAAGTTGGAATCTAGCAAAAACGCCTTCTCATTGTGTTTAAATTCTCTGGAACTTACATAGAAAATCAAAATTCAACAGACTTCTAAGTCAAGTTAAGTGTTGCCAAGTTTTGAGTAATCAGTAACATGCAATGTTCATTTAACAGAACTGTAATTGACAGTTCTCAAGTCAAGTCAAGTCTATGCTAAGTATCAGTAATGGAGCCTTAAGTGTCCGTTTTGTAATTCATTCTTATGTTCGGCGGAGTGTTTATTATATGTAAAATTTCCAATGTTAGGCGTTTGGTGTAGCATTTTTCTTGTGCTAAAATTGATGCTCTTTCGAAGTTTGGAGAATGGCCGGTAGATGCACAGTGGGCCATTAGTGCTGTTTTTGTGATGCTTGAATCCTGACATTGTTTGAAATCCGATTTGTGTTGTGATACTCTAGTTTTTAATTTCGACTTTGTTGTTCCTACGTATACATTGTTACAAGTTTCGTGTTTGCTTCCGTTACAGGGGATTTTGTAAATTAGATTGCTTCTTTCCATTGGATGTATTTTGTATTTTGTATTATTAAATATCTTGTTTAAAGTGCTTGTGGGTTTGTGTGCTATTTTTATAGTTTCTTTGCTGTAAATATTTTTGTATGTAATTTTAAAGTTAAATTTGTTTATAATATTATTGCAGTTACCCTTGAGAACGGTTACCGATGTGCAACCGAAATATATTGGGGAAGAACTTAACAAACGTGTGTTTTTATTCCTAATGATCTAGAGCCAGCCAAAAGTCAATAAATATAATTTCAAGCAAAGGCCGCATAAATATTAATATTACAATCAACGGAAGGCACGCCGTATGCATAACGCAACAAAAATGGGATATGCAAAATTAAAGAAAAACAAGTAAGGAAGGTTAAGTTTGGGTGTAACCGAACATTACATACTCAGTTGAGAGCTATGGTGACAACATAAGGGAAAATGTAGGAAAATGAACCGAGGGAAGCCGTGGAATGTGTTTGTATGACATGTGTATCAAATGAAAAACATTAAAGAGTATTTTATGAGGGAGTGGGCCATATTTCTATAGGTGGACACCATTTAGGGATATCGCCATAAAGGTAGATCAGGGTTGACTCTAGAATTTGTTTGTACAATATGGGTATCAAACGAATGGTGTTAATGAGTATTTTAAAAGGGAGTGGGCCTTAGTTCTATAGGTGGACGCCGTTTCGAAATATCGCCATAAAGGTGGACCAGGGGTGACTCTAGAATGTGTTTGTACGATATGGGTATCAAATTAAAGGTATTAATGAGGGTTTTAAAAGGGAGTGGTGGTTGTTGTATAGGTGGTCGCCTTTTCGAGATATCGCCGTAAAGGTGGACCAGGGGTGACCCCAGAATTTGTTTGTACAATATGGGTATTAAAAGAAAGGTGTTAATGAGTATTTTAAAAGGGAGTAATCCTTAGTTCCATAGGTGGACGCCGTTTCGAGATATCGCCATAAAGGTGGACCAGGGGTGACCCTAGAATTTGTTTGTACAATATGGGTATCAAAAGAAAGGTGTTAATGAGTATTTTAAAAGGGAGTAATCCTTAGTTCCATAGATGGACGCCGTTTCGAGATATCGCCATAAAGGTGGACCAGGGGTGACCCTAGAATTTGTTTGTACAATATGGGTATCAAAAGAAAAGTGTTAATGAGTATTTTAAAAGGGAGTAATCCTTAGTTCCATAGGTGGACGCCGTTTCGAGATATCGCCATAAAGGTGGACCAGGGGTGACCCTAGAATTTGTTTGTACAATATGGGCATCAAACGAAAGGTGTTAATGAGCATTTTAAAAGGGAGTGGCCTTAGTTCCATAGATGGACGCCGTTTCGAGATATCGCCATAAAGGTGGACCAGGGGTGACCCTAGAATTTGTTTGTACAATATGGGTATCAAAAGAAAGGTGTTAATGAGTATTTTAAAAGGGAGTAATCCTTAGTTCCATAGATGGACGCCGTTTCGAGATATCGCCATAAAGGTGGACCAGGGGTGACCCTAGAATTTGTTTGTACAATATGGGTATCAAAAGAAAGGTGTTAATGAGTATTTTAAAAGGGAGTAATCCTTAGTTCCATAGGTGGACGCCGTTTCGAAATATCGCCATAAAGGTGGACCAGGGGTGACTCTAGAATGTGTTTGTATGATATGGGTATCAAATTAAAGGTATTAATTAGGGTTTTAAAAGGGAGTGGTGGTTGTTGTATAGGTGGTCGCATTTTCGAGATATCGCCATAAAGGTGGACCAGGGGTGACCCTAGAATTTGTTTGTACAATATGGGTACCAAAATAAAGGTGTTAATGAGTATTTTAAAAGGGAGTAATCCTTAGTTCCATAGGTGGACGCCGTTTCGAGATATCGCCATAAAGGTGGAGCAGGGGTGACCCTAGAATTTGTTTGAACAATATGGGTATCAAAAGAAATGTGTTAATGAGTATTTTAAAAGGGAGTAATCCTTAGTTCCATAGGTGGACGCCGTTTCGAGATATCGCCATAAAGGTGGACAAGGGGTGACCCTAGAATTTGTTTGTACAATATGGGCATCAAACGAAAGGTGTTAATGAGTATTTTAAAAGGAAATGGGCTTTAGTTCTATAGGTGGACGCCGTTTCGAAATATCACCATAAAGGTGGACCAGGGGTGACTCTAGAATGTGTTTGTATGATATGGGTATCAAATTAAAGGTATTAATTAGGGTTTTAAAAGGGAGTGGTGGTTGTTGTATAGGTGATCGCATTTTCGAGATATCGCCATAAAGGTGGACCAGGGGTGACCCTAGAATTTGTTTGTACAATATGGGTACCAAAAGAAAGGTGTTAATGAGTATTTTAAAAGGGAGTAATCCTTAGTTCCATAGGTGGACGCCGTTTCGAGATATCGCCATAAAGGTGGAGCAGGGGTGACCCTAGAATTTGTTTGTACAATATGGGTATCAAAAGAAAGGTGTTAATGAGTATTTTAAAAGGGAGTAATCCTTAGTTCCATAGGTGGACGCCGTTTCGAGATACCGCCATAAAGGTGGACCAGGGGTGACTCTAGAATTCTTTTGTGCAATATGGGTATCAAACGAAAGGTGTTAATGAGTATTTTAAAAGGGAGGGGGCCTTAGTTCTATAGGTGTTCGCCTTTTCGAGATATCGCAATAAAGGTGGACCAGGGGTGACTCTAGACTTTGTTTGTACGATATGGGTATCAAATGAAAAGTGTTAATGAGTATTTTTAAAAGGGAGTGGGCCTTCGTTCTATAGGTGTTCGCCTTTTCGAAATATCGCCATAAAGGTGGACCAGGGGTGACTCTATAATGTGTTTGTACGATATGGGTATCAATTTAAAGGTATTAATGAGAGTTTTAAAGGGGGGTGGTGGTAGTTGTATATGTGAAGGCGTTTTCCAGATATCGACCAAAATGTGGACCAGGGTGACACAGAATATCATCTGTTGGATACCGCTAATTTATTTATATATGTAATACCTGCCAAGATTTTAAGGGTTTTTTTATTTCGCCCTGCAGAACTTTTTCATTTTCTTCTACTTAATATGGTGGGTGTCACAACCATTTTATAAAGTTTTTTCTAAAGTTATATTTCGCGTCAATAAACCAATCCAATTACCTCACCATGTTTCATCCCTTTTTTCTTATTTGGTATAGAATTATGGCATTTTTTTAATTTTTCGTAATTTTCGATATCGAAAAAGTGGGCGTGGTCATTGTCGGATTTCGTTCATTTTTCATACCAAGATAAAGTGAGTTCAAGTAAGTACGTGAACTAAGTTTATTACAGATATGTCGATTTTTGCTCAAGTTATCGTGTTATCGGCCATGCGGAAGAACAGACGAACGACTGTGTATAAAAAACTGGGCGTGGCATCAACCGATTTCGCCCGTTTTCCCAGAAAACAGTTAACATCATAAAAGCTTTGCCCCTACCAAATTTCAAAAGGATTGGTTAATTTTTGTTCGACTTATGGCGTTAAAAGTATCCTAGACAAATTAAATGAAAAAGGGCGGAGCCACACCCATTTTGAAATTTTCTTTTATTTTTGTATTTTGTTGCACCATATCATTACTGGAGTTGAATGTTGACATAATTTTCTTATATACTGTGAAGATATTAAATTTTTTGTTAAAATTTTACTTTAAAAAAAAATTTTTTTTAAAAGTGGGCGTGGTCCTTCTTCGATTTTGCTAATTTTTATTAGGCGTACATATAGTAATAGGAGTAACGTCCCAGCCAAATTTCATCATGATATCTTCAACGACTGACAAATTACAGCTTGCAAAACTTCTAAATTACCTTCTTTTAAAAGTGGGTGGTGCCACGCCCATTGTCCAAAATTTTACTAGTTTTCTATTCTGCGTCATAAATTGAACTCATTTACCAAGTTTCGTCGCTTTATCTGTCTTTGGTAATGAATTATCGGCCTTTTCGGTTTTTCGAAATTTTCGATATCGAAAAAGGGGGCGTGGTTATAGTCCGATATCGTTCATTTTAAAAAGCGATCTGAGATGAGTGCTCAGAAACCTACATACCAAATTTCATCAAGATACCTCAAAATTTAACCAAGTTATCGTGTTAACGGACAGACGGACGGACGGACATGGCTCAATCAAATTTTTTTTCGATCCTGATTATTTTGATATATGGAAGTCTATATCTATCTCGATTCCTTTATATATGTACAACCAACCGTTATCCAATCAAACTTAATATACTCTGTGAGCTCTGCTCAACTGAGTATAATAATGGAAACTACAAAGGGTTAATAAACAAATTTCAAGCCACAGCAAAGAAATTGGTAAAAAGTAAATCTGGCATAAAATTTTTAATGAAATGTAGACAATGTAAACTTATACCTAATTTTATTAAGAATTCAACAAAATGTGATCAATTATTTGCATTTGACAAAAACTTACAACAAAACATAGACAGACTTTTATATAAATATACATCCAATATCATAGAAAGATACTAAATCTACTTATCAAACACAAACACAATATTCTCAAGAAACAAAATAAATGAATATAATATGCAAAAACAAAACTTAAAGAAAAGCTCAGCACAGATGAGTCAAATGAATTTATGGAGAAGGAGGAAAACACCACGAACAAATCAACAACAACATTGAGGAAACGGCAAGATTTTAAATACAAGAAACTTAGAAATAAACGCAATAATATTTTCACCCACAACTATCAAGAAGATCGGTTTGTCAACAACACAAACATAGATATCCCGCGAGATGTAAAAGTGCTGCTAGCAAAGGGACCAAATTTGGCCTACCAGTTACAAATGACAGTTTTCCGCTCTTCAAATACATTGCTGATGGAGAGAATCTGTTACAGTCTGTGAAGGAAAAAGAGAAACAAGAGGCGCGAACCAAATTCACATTGCTGATAAATGATCACATAAAAACCAACAAAGAAAGTGCAATAGACCGTGCAATATTAGATACAGTGGTCCGCTCCACGGATATTTCTAAGGAAAAATGACAACATAAAAATTTTAAGGTCTGACAAAGGAAACAAAACCGTAGCAATGGAGATAGAGGACTATAGCAGCAAAATGGGTGATATTTTAAACGACTTGACTACATATAGAATTCATAGACAGGATCCCACATCAAGATTACAGACCAAAAACAACAATTTAGTCGAAAAACTTTTTAAAATTGGATGTATTTCGAAAGCCGAGAAACTCAAACTGACCACAAATACGGCGCTACCACCAAGAATTTATGGCCTCCCAAAAACGCACAAGGCAGGAACTCCACCTCCATACCTATATGCTCAGCGATTGGTTCTCCATCATACGGACTGTGTAAATATATCATCAATATATTAAAAAACTTAACTGCAAACTCAAATTACAATATAAGAAACACGTTGGAATTCAAAGAGAAGATAAATAACACATTTATATTTGAAGACGAAAAACTCATTTCTTTTGACGTAGTCTCACTGTTTCCCAGTATACCGACAAATTTAGCACTTGACATCATACAAAGAAAATGGACGACTATAAAAGAATTTACCAACATGCCGAAACAAATATTTATGGACATATTACGATTTTGCATAGAAGAAAGTAGATATTTTAAATTCAAGGACACGGTATACGTCCAATTGAAGGGAATGCCGATGGGATCCCCTGCTTCACCAGTTATTGCAGATATTATAATGGAGGAAATACTTATCAAGACGATGGAGAAACTAGGTGTTTTACGGGGCAGTGTGACCCGGGGAAGTCGGGCGTGTGCGTTGCAAATAAAAGAAGGTAAACACCGAATTAGTAAATCGTAACCACAAGTTTGTTTACAAAATATGAGTTTATTGAAAATGTATAAAGGACTTAGCGACGAGCTACAATATGGTTATGAAAGTGAAACACTCACAAACTTCCTGGACGTCAGGAAGGCTAATTAATCTCACAATATAAATAGCAATTCCGAGTGAATATGCCGTAGTGCAGTTAGAAAGAAGTTAATCGAATTACCAAATGCACTTAACACGTTCAAATGTATGCCAGTGATTAATTGCAAATAAACACAATTTAGAACACAGTTTAAATTTTAAGATGTACACTCGAAAAAAAGTTATGAAACTCACCTGGGGCTAGCTGCTGGCTCTACGTTCCAAAATAGAAAAGAAAGATTTAAAACGAAAAAGGTCCGCACCACCTGCCGATAGCTAACTTTCGTCGAGTTTTTCCCCTTTGAAGTTAGCGCTCGGCAGGGGTTAGCCGTTACCGGTAAATAATAATATTGCCAAAAATGTGCATTAGGGTGGTAGCGAATATTTAGGCTGGTGGTTAGAAGCCCAGATTAATAAGTAAATACGTCGATGACATTTTTGCAATTATGCACGAAGATGAGATACGTAATACACTAAATGCGCTGAATTCGTTTAACAAACACATAAAATTTACAATAGAATTAGAAGAAGAGGGAAAACTACCTTGCTTTGATTCTATTGTAATCAGACGAGGAAATAAATTAAAAGTGCGATGGTATAAGAAAGCAACAGCGTCCGGACGAGTCACCAATTTTCACTCGAAACACCCTAAAACGATAATAATGAATACAGCATTGGGCTGTATACGACGCATGTTGAACATATCAGACCAAATTTACCACAGGGAATAGAGAATGAGATATTGTGCTTATTGAAACAAAATGTCTTTCCAGAAAATATTATAAAAACCTTAATAAAGAGAGCAAAAACTATGAGAAATCTGCAAAAAGACGAAACCCCGAAAATTAATAAATCGGTCACACATGAGGTACATATCATCAGAAGGCTAACAAGATCAAATATTTACAACAAAGAAACTATAAAAATAGCACACAAACACTTTAAACAAGATATTTAATAATGCAAAATCCAAAATACCTCCAATGGAAAGAAGCAATCTAATTTACAAAATCCCCTGTAACGGAAGCAAACACGAAACTTGTAACAATTATTAGTAGGAACAACAAAGTCGAAATTAAAAACTAGAGTATCACAACACAAATCGGATTTCAAACAATGTCAGGATTCAAGCATCGCAAAAACAGCACTAATGGCCCACAGTGCATCTACCGGTCATTCTCCAAACTTCGAAAGAGCATCAATTTTAGCACAAGAACAATGCTACACCAAACGCCTAACATTGGAAATTTTACATATAATAAACACTCCGCCGAACATAAGAATGAATTACAAAACGGACACTGATCACATTTGAACACATCTACAGACACTTGTTGACAAACAAACGGACAGTATTAAGCTCCACGTCAAAGCAGCAAGACGTGTAAATGAATGTATGTAAATGTTTATAATTGTTTATGTTTACACCAGGCATGCTTAACGAACGAAACGATATCATTTCGTTACGATAATCAACGCTAATAAACGGAACGAAGTCACTTCGTTTCGTTTATTAACGTTAAGATCGTAAAATTAACGTTAATTTGACGTTCTTAACGTTAATAAACGAAACGAAGTGACTTCGTTTCGTTTATTAGCGTTGATTATCGTAACGAAATGATATCGTTTCGTTCGTTAAGCATGCCTGGTTTACACAAATTTTGTATGTAATTTTTAAGTTAAATATTATTGCAGTTACCCTTGAGGACGGTTACCGATGTGCAACCGAAACTTATGCTTATGTGTTAGATATAGGGTGATTCATTGCAATGAGTTGATTCATACTATGCGACCAATCATTTACAAATGTAAGATTCTAATACTACAGTATTTTCACGAAAATAAAATAAAACACCTAAGATATGTTTTTTACTCGTAATGCTTCATTACTGCTACCAACCAGGTGTTTATTTCTCACTATAAACAGCTGTTGGCTTTGGTCATAACACCTTGAAAAATACTTTTTTTCAACTCCACCTCAACTCGATATCCAATATAGGATATCAACTGGGGAAATGTGCTGCATACTCATTTGAGAACTATACATTTCTCAAAATCTCCCAAAGGTTGGAGAATAATTTGAAAATGACGTTTCAACTTGAGAACTATAAAATTTAAGAAATGTCTCAAAGGTTGTTGAGTGATTGGAAAATGATGTTGAGTATCAACTTGAAAACTTTCAGGTTTAAGGATAATTACAAAATGATTTTGAATGTCAACTCCAGAACAAAATATATGTTTCCATAAGGCTGGAGAAATATTTTTTCCATGTTCGTTGGGTAAAAAAAATCCAGCTGTTGCCATATCTGCAAATTATCTAGACAAAAAAAAAAAAAAATTTGCCGTACAAAAAAGGCCACGCCAAAGGCGGCCTTAAACTGCGACTGCAAAACTGTTCTATATTTTCACAAGAGTTTAAATTTGCCTGGAGTTTAAGCTTAGCTTAACCAACTACTGAAAAACACGACCCTTAATAGTAAAATGAACAAAAAACACAAAAGTTTTCTTTAAAAAAAACCACAAATAAAAAACTTGTTTCTAAAGATTTTGTGTTGATTTTTCCAAACCTTGATTTTTCTGTTGAATTGACAACAAGTTTGTCCTCTTGACAAAAAACTCCGTTGAATTGATCATAATGCGATCAATTTTAAGAATAACTGTTAATTCAAGAAACACAAATCTAATTTGTTGACTTTGCTAGCTCCATTTCTTTTGGTTTAACTAAGTATTTCAAGCAGACCAAAAAGTGTGATGCTGTCATTATCCAAAGTGCTGTAATAGGTTAAGTATTGCATAAAAGCTTTCAATAGACCCACAGTTCCCAGTGGTACAGCACTGCGGTACTACCTAGCGCAGTGCCGTAATATAATGATGTTTATTGGAAAATTTTTGTCTCGTCTCTCAGAACCCAAGGCTTTTGGGCTTAGTGAACATCACATATATTTAATAATGGATGGATATTGTTGGACCAGATACCCATCGAATATTAGAAAAATTTTACAGTATCCTTCCTTTAATTGTCTTCAATAAATGCACAATCTTAAGTAACAATATTTACAAAAAGAGCGTAGTCGCTACAACAGCCAACCAACACTGCCTAAATCTTTTAAGTGTTACCTTGTGCGATGATTTTTTACGACTTTCGACGTGGATTATCAAGACAGGGGTGCTTTGAACAACTTACTTCCACGTTTGGTGATGAAGCCACATCGTATAACGAATTCCATCGTGGCCGCCGTTCGCTCAGGGACGAAACTCGTGAAGGTCGTCCAAAATCAGTTGTTGTGCAAAAAAACATTGACGCTGTGCGCGAACTTATATCGCAAGATCGTCACGCGACTTATCGTGAGATTGAGGCATCCCTGGGCATTAGTATGACGAGCATCAATAAGATATTGCATGAACATTTAGCTGTGAAAAAAATTTGTTCGCGTTGGATCCCGCATAATTTGACAAAAGCTCAATCCTCAATACCTCAATCGGAGTGGAAAAAGTGCTACGAAAATTGGTTTGAACGCACGCAAAAGTGAATTTATTATCACGGAGAATACTTCGAAAAACAATAAAGCCATTTTCGATAATAAATTACTGTCTTTTCATTATTAGGCTCAAAATATAAATAGCAACCCGTATATGCACTAGGGTGGCCCTTCGTTGTATGGAGGGGAAAAAAAGTGTTTGGATTATTGATCTTACCCCCCTAAAAATATACGAATAGCTCAAGAACGAATATATACAAAGTTTTAGGCCAATCAAAAAAGATTTAGAGGTGGCGCAAAGGGCTTGAAATCCTGAAAAATGAAATGATTTTTACAATTTTGTGTTTCAGGCTTCCATATTTCTGAACCCTAAGAAAATTTACTGCTTTTCCATACCGTAATAAGATTTGTATTTTCTTACTTTTCTAAAATGGCCACAATCTTCAAAATCGATCGATCAATAACAGAGTTGCAGGGCAAAATATATATTGCTTTCGACAAACAAATATGAAAAGTAAATTAAGTCTGTGCAAATGTGTTTATCAATTAATCGTGGTATTCGGGTAAAAAGTTTATTTCTTTAAAAAAGTATACACATATATTTTTTTATAAATTTTCTTTCGAAATGCGTGATGCCACAACAAATTTAAGCCTGCACTGCAGCTTGTTCTTGCAACAAGCATTTCGAAAGAAATTTAAAAAAAAGTATAAAGAAATGAAAATAAATATTTTAAAATTGCAAACAACTACAAAAAATTTTTTTGACGTTTTCTTATTAAAACTATACTGCTCTTGAATGAACAAAATTTGAATAGTAGGTTTTTTTTTTAAATAGATAAATTGCGGCACTTTGCATTGGGATGGAAAACCACTTCCAGAAATAACAGGTCGTGACAAGGTGAAACGACTTCCAGGTGTTGTTACTTACAGGAATGGTGAACAGTTAATAGGAGCTCCAAAATCATAAGCTGAAACATGCTCGGAAATAGCTGACACGTTGTATGAACTGTTATTTGAATGGGATCTGAAGGATGATATTGTGGCCTGTTGTTTTGATACGACATCGGTTAACACAGGCATTATAAAAGGAGCAGCAACGTTATTAGAAAAAAACTTGAGCGAAAACTTTTGTATCTACCTTGTCGTCATCATATTTATGAAGTTCTGCTGAGAGTTATTTTCCAGTAAATACTAGTAAGGACGTTCAGTTATTTCGGCAATTTCAAGAAAATTGCAAAAACATCGACAAAAATAGTTTTAGAGATTTGCTACAAAATAACGAATTGAAATTACTTTTAAGCGATAGCAAAGATATTATTTTAAAAAACCCTCTAAGGAATAGTTGAAAAAGAAAATAGTAAGAGATGAGATAGTCCAGCGAATTAAAACGCAGCGGCAGCGCAGGCTAGGCCATGTTATGTGAATGAAAGATGATGATCCGGCCAAGAAAGTGTTTCTATCGGAACCCGCCTATAGAAGTATAGGTAGAGGGGGGCTCCACCCCGTTGGAAGGACCAGGTGGAAAACGATTTAAACTCCTTTGGTGTGACCAATTGGCGCCGGTTGGCGGAGCGAAGGAGCGACTGGCGCGCCTTGTTGGACGGCCATAACCGCTTAGACGGTTAAGCGCCAATTAAGTAAGTAAGTAAGTAAGAGATGACTATAGGGAATTATTGGAACTAACGTCTATATGTTTAGGAGCAAGTGATGGCATAAAGTTTCGTGTACCAAAGCCCACTCATCATGCTCGGTGGATGTCTAAGGCATTGTATGGCTTAAAAATCTATTTATTTCCTGAACAGTTTAAACTAACGGAGTATGAAGAGAATTTGATAGGAAGTATATGCGCGTTTATTATACAATTCTATGTTAAGCTTTGGTTTTACTGTACCAATCCCCATATAGCACCTCTTCAAGACTTATCTTTTATTAAAGAAATTTATAAATACAGAAATGTTAATAAAAAAATATCTGACATTGCAATAAAAAAGTTTTGTAACCACCTAGGGTACCTGTCTGCATTGGCATTGTAGGATGATGACGTCTCTTGAACCATGAAGAAAAAGATTGTGGAAAAAATCAAAAGCATAGGCAACTGCGACAAGGAAACAGAAAATTTAAAGAGGTTACATTTAAAGCCCAGTGAAATCAATAAATTCTGGAGGTAGATCCCCTATACTGGGGGGATACAGGAACCTATAAAAAAGATAAGGATACTGTTATAAATATAAAAGTAGTTAACGACATAGCAGAACGCGTAGTAAAGCTTATGGAAGAATATAATAGAATACTTACAAATGACGAGCAAGAAAAACAATATTTTTACAAGTTGTAATTGATTACAAAAAACAATTTGAATCACATACTAAATCATCACTAATTAGACCCTAGGAAATAATATCATAACGTGTCAGCTAAAGTTTCACAAGATATGTGTATATGTTTTAAAAATGTATTTTCAAAAAAATTTATAATAAAAAATTTTTAAACAAACTCATTTACGTATACTCATTATATACACATTCTTGAAGTAATGACACCGCGTTTAAGGCATAATTTATTTTATAACTTTATTATTTGACCAATTTTTGTTGTTATATTTCAGTCAAATATCTCTAGAACTTTCTAATAACACGATGAAATACGTTTCACCCATAACAAATGAAGTAGGGTTGGCCAAATTTAAGAAATTGTAAAAATTCGTCATTTTTGAGGACTTCAAGCTCTTTACGCCACCTCTAACCCTTTCTCGATTGACCTAAAACTTTGTATATTCTAGTTTTTAGGCTATTCGCATATTTCTAGGGGGTGAGATCGAGAATCGGAACACTTTGGAAAATAAGTGCCACCCTAATATGCACATGCCTCTATTCGCAAGAAAGTTAAAGCTTCGTCCTTACAATGTAACCTAGCTAGTATGAGCTTATTTCTCACCTTCACACACGATAGGCTTGAAGCGGGCCTGCAATTATATCTTCTCGTTTTATGAGAAATATCGTGATGCCTGAATTTCTATTAGAAAATTCTATGGATGACGTAGGGAGCTTACTCGCCGGTAAACAGGTCAGAACAAAAATTGTCCCCTTACAATACCGGTAAGCTAATCAAACCGCTGTAATAACTGCGAAACTAGCCTGCTTAATATAACAACTTAAATTCTGTTCAGCATACTATGTGTAGACTGAAGCCTATTGTTAGATCAACTAGCAAACCGACCAGCTCCCGAAGACTCCGGTCTGGCTTTCTGATTTATATGTGCACAACTAGCACAGCTAATAAAATCAGCTAAATAAAAAAATTTAAATTGTGGCGTACAACTCAGATATTTATGATGAGTAATAGACGAGGTGTAAATTTCTGTCAAATAAAACCACTACACACAAAAAAATTCAGACAAATAAATTCGACAATAAAAAAGAAGCGACCAAAATATTATGTCGCAAAAACCAGAAGTAAGTAATAAAAGATCGTAAAATTTTAAATGACCCGCACGGCTTGGGAATAAAATCATTCATAAAAATGCACGTGCGGTTTTCATATATGCTTTCATATGTAAAATATTAGACGGTATGCCCTACACTATAGGGAAAATGTCTAGTTTTAAACCAGTGAACCTCTAGAGCATTTAGCATTCGTAATAGTTCGTCCTATTTCGACCTTAATCCAATTCATTCACTGAAGCTTTTTCGAAAAACCTGAGCTAGTTATCGAGTATACGTATATCTAGTTAACTGCAGATCTATTTCCTACTATTAGATCTATTTAAAATAGTAGGTAGTAGATCGCAGCTATAGCCGCTTGACAAACTGAGTTGAGAGCACACGCGTGGCGTTCGTAGTCGCGGACCCTTTCTAGCTCCCGTCACAGGATTATTACGCTTCGCCAATATGAATCACTGAGTCCGTGTTTGCGCTTTAACTAAGTAGCGGTAGAAGATGCATATGCTGTCATTTCATTCAGTCAGTGACACAGCTATCGCTGCGATTTACAGCTAGATTTCAGTCGATGTGACAAAATCACAGCAACACGTATATTTGACAACTATACCTTATAGGTATCCTCTAGTCGTGAAGTTTAAAATATACATACATAGATCTTTATGGAGATATTATTGGACAATACCACCACAGATTTTTGCTATTTTCGGTCAGATATAAGCTATAATATAACTTTTGACATATCTATAATACAAATTAAGTAAAATGGCCGCTTGTTCATATTCGGCACGATGGACTATATTTAAGTTTTGGAGTTAGAAGTTGCATCGGATCAAACTTATTCTACTATTTGTTATTTTGAGGGTGCGAGGCACCTGGTACACCTAGTTATGTACTCATTTGACGCTAAGGTTGGGCTCTCAGATATTGGCTTGGCTTATAAATAAAATAAATGTAAGGCGCGATAACCTCCGAAGAGATCTAAGGCCGAGCTTCTCTTCCAATTTGCGTCGTGCTCCTCTTGATTTTTTCCCTACAAATTGGCCGGACGGGACCTACATGTTTTATGCCGACTCCGAACGGCATCTGCAAGGCAGATGAGTTTTCACTGAGAGCTTTTCATGGCAGAAATACAATCGGAGCGTTTGCCAGACACTGCCGAGGGGCGACCCCGCTTAGAAAAATTTTCTTCTAATTGAAAAATCTTATTTCTAAAATTTTTGATGTTGCTTTGCCCGGGAGTTGAACCCACGGCATACGGCGTGATAGGCGGAGCACGCTACCATCACACCACGGTGGCCGCGGCTTGGCTTATGCCAGCTCTTTTTTCTGTGAAAACTTGCAATCTTTGATAATAAGCTTAAACTGCGTATGCCTTAGGAACGAAAAACCTTCATAGCTAAAGCCTTTTAGCATTTTATACGTTGTATGTCCTATGATTTTAAAACCTTCATATAGGATTTGTTGTTGTTTCTCATACAAAATTCGAGTGAAAGTCAAAATTCAAATAGTGTCATATTCGCTGTAAAATCTTATGTTTTTAGTTGCTTCTATAGTTTCCAATATAAAACTTTACTGAAACATAGCACTCACAACGAATAGGAGACCTTGATCTTGAATTGCCTAATTTTATGTATTTATTTTTTAATTTCAATGGGATTACCGTGATAATTGAGCGTAATTTTGCAGACCTGTTTTCTCCTTTTCAAATACTCCAGAACCATTGAAAATCTACCCAGAACACCTTTTTTTTTTTAATTTTCAAGTGTTCAGAAACTCTATAGCTATGTGACTACTTCACAGATATGCTGTAGTAGTAATAGTAGAAGAAGTCAAATGCGTCACGTTTTACAATTTATACAAAACACGGATTGCATCTTTTAATTATTTTAAATATTTTCTATGAAATTGAAATAAAAATAAATTTTAGTTTTTTACTAGAAATGTTAAACTTATACTGATGCGTGTTTTGTGATTAAAATGAACAAACCGTTTGAAAAATCGCCTTAAACTGTTAGCTTCCTTTACCCTTAACAATTTTTATTTTGCCCTTTTAAGCTTGTTTTTTTATCTAGCCTTTTTCCTAAAAAAAATTCTGGCAACACTGACCACAATATATCTGAAATGGTGAATACTTTGTATGATATATGTTTGTTTACCAGTGAACATATATACGCTCCATGTTTTATTACAATTTTTATAAATAGTATGACAAATTCATATTTATCATTTGAGTGAAATTGGCTTTTTAACTTTTGTACTGCATACTGAACTGCAATCGAACAAAATTTTAGTTAGATTGGCCACTACTGATTTATTTTGCTGCTGGGTTATGACTCTTATATGTATCTAGGCAATGGTTCACTATTAAAATACATTTTCAAAAAAAAAAAACTCAGTACTTACCTAAACAAAACGATGGTCATTAAAAAATCTCTTGCTTGTATGTTAAATTCGAGTGAGCCTGTTCTGTAAATCTATATGAATATGCTCAGGGGACTTGACTTTATGTCTCATAAATGCTAGACCTTCATATTTTAAGAAATACATAAGCAAAGTTTCCAATTTTTTGCTTAGTAAGCACATCTGCCAATTAAACTGGTGAAGTAAAAACTGCTGCATACACTAAAATAGTGATTATTCAACACAGTGATGCCATCTATTATTGTGAGCAACAGGAAGCAATTATGCAGGGAGTTTTTCAAACTTACTCGATTCTCGCAACAAAATACGTGAAGAATATTTGAACAAAAACTTCCAAGAGTGTTCAACTGAGCTATCTATAATTATAACTCGTTCACAGTATGCTCTGTCTTATTTTATTGGTGAACAGAGAAAGTGGCATCGATAAGGTGCAACTGGCTACCCCTAAGGCAAGTAAAAACTAGAGCAAGTCGTATATATATGATCCGGTTCTAAAGGAAATATATAAAAACAAGTAAGGAAGGCTAAGTGCGGGTATAACCGAACATTACATACTCAACTGCCAGACAGCTCGCAAAATTTTTAAACTACCTTCTTTTAAAAGTGGGCGGTGCCACGCCCATTGTCCAAAATTTTAATAATTTTCTATGCTGCGTTATAAGGTCAACCCACCTACCAAGTTTCATCGCTTTATCCGCCTTTAATAATGAATTATCGCACTTTTTCGGTTTTTCGAAATTTTCGATATCGAAAAAGTGGGCGGGTTATAGTCCGATTTCGTTCATTTTAAATAGCGATCTGAGATAAGTACCCAGGAACTTACACACCAAATTGAAACAAATGAATTTCTTTTTTCGCCCAGATCATTTCGATATATAGAAGTCTACATCTATGTCGATTAATATACAAAATTAATATACTCTGTGAGCTCTCCTCAGCTGAGTATAAATATAACAAGTAAGGAAGGCTAAGTTCGGGTGCAACCAAACATTACATACTCAGTTGAGAGCTATGGAGACAAAATAAGGGAAAATCACCATGTAGGAAAATGAACCTCGGGTAACCCTGGAATGTGTTTGTATGACATGCGTATCAAATAGCAGGTATTAAAGAGTATTTTAAGAGGGAGTGGGCCATAGTTCTATAGGTGGACACCTTTTTGAGATATCGCCATAAAGGTGGACCAGGGCTGACTCTAGAATTTGTTTGTACGATATGGGTATCAAATGAAAGGTGTTAATGAGTATTTTAAGAGGGAGTGGGCCTTAGTTCTATAGGTGGACGCCTTTTCTGGATATCGGTATAAAGGTGGACCAGGGGTGACTCTAGAATGCGTTTGTACAATAAGGGTATCAAACGAAAGGTGTTAATGAGTGTTTTAAAAGGGAGTGGGCCTTAGTTCTATAGGTGGACGCCTTTCCGAGATATCGCCATAAAGGTGGACCAGGGGCGACTCTGGAATTTATTTGTACGATATGGGTATCAAATGAAAGGAGTTAATGAGTATTTTAAAAGGGAGTGGGCCTTAGTTCTATAGGTGGACACCTTTTCTGGATATCGGTATAAAGGTGGACCGGGGGTGACTCTAGAATTTGTTTGTACGATATGGGTATCAAATGGAAGGTGTTAACGAGTATTTTAAAAGGGAGTTGGCCTTAGTTCTATAGGTGGACGCCTTTTCTGGATATCGGTATAAAGGTGGACCGGGGGTGACTCTAGAATTTGTTTTTACGATATGGGTATCAAATGAAAGGTGTTAATGAGTATTTTAAAAGGTAGTGGGCCTTAGTTCTATGGGTGGACGCCATTTCGAGATATTGCCATAAAGGTGGACCAGGGGTGACTTTAGAATTTGTTTGTACGATATGGGTATCAAATGAAAGGTGTTAATGAGTATTTTAAAAGGGAGTGGGCCTTAGTTCTATAGGTGGACGCCATTTCGAGATATTGCCATAAAGGTGGACCAGGGGTGACTCTAGAATTAGTTGGTACGATATGGGTACCAAATAAAAGGTGCTAATAAGTATTTTAAAAGGGAGTGGGCCTTAGTTCTATGTGTGGACGCCTTTTCGATATATTGCCATAAAGATGGGCCAGGGGTGACTCTAGAATTAATTTGTACGATATGGGTATCAAATGAAAGGTGTTAATGAGTATTTTAAAAGGGAGTGGGCCTTAGTTCTATAGGTGGACGCCTTTACGGGATATCGTTATAAAGGTGGACCAGGGTTGACTCTAGAATGCGTTTGTACATTATGGGTATCAAACGAAAGGTGATAATGAGTATTTTAAAAAGGAGTGGGCCTTAGTTCTATAGGTGGACGCTTTTTCGATATATCGCCATAAAGGTGGACCAAGGGTGACTCTATAATGTGTTTGTACAATATGGGTATCAAATTAAAGGTATTAATAAGAATTTTAAAAGGGAGTGGTGGTAGTTGTATATGTGAAGGCGTTTTCGAGATATCGACCAAAATGTGGACCAGGGTGACCCAGAACATCATCTGTCGGGTACCGCTAATTTATTTATATATGTAATACCACGAACAGTATTCCTGCCATGATTCCAAGGGCTTTTGATTTCGCCCTGCAGAATTTTTTCATTTTCTTTTACTTAATATGGTAGGTGTCACACCTATTTTACAAAGTTTTGTTCTAAAGTTATACTTTGCGTCAATAAACCAATCCAATGACCATGTTTCAACCCTTTTTTCGTATTTGGTATAGAACTTTTTTCATTTTTCGTAATTTTCGATATCGAAAAAGTGGGCGCGGTCATAGTCAGATTTCGGCCATTTTTTATACCAATATAAAGTGAGTTCAGATAATTATGTGAACTGAGTTTAGTAAAGAATTATCGATTTTTGCTAAAGTTATCGTGTTAATGGCCGAGCGGAAGGACAGACGGTCGACTGTGTATAAAAACTGGGAGTGGCTTCAACCGATTTCGCCCTTTTTCATAGAAAACAGTTATCGTCCTAGAATCTAAGCCGCTACCAAATTTCACAAGGATTGGTAAATTTTTGTTCGACTTATGGCATTAAATGTATCCTAGACAAATCAAATGAAAAAGGGCGGAGCCTCGCCCATTTTGAAATTTTCTTTTATTTTTGTATTTTGTTGCACCATATCATTACTGGAGTTGAATGTTGACATAATTTACTTATATACTGTAAAGATATTAAATTTTTTGTAAAAATTTCACTTTAAAAAAAAAATTTTTTTAAAAGTGGGCGTGGTCGTTCTCCGATTTTACTAGTTTTTATTAAGCATACATACAGTGATAGGAGTAACGTTCCTGCCAAATTTCATCATGATATCTTCAACGACTGCCAATTACAGCTTGCAAAACTTCTAAATTACCTTCTTTAAAAGTGGGCGGTGCCACGCCCATTGTCCAAAATTTTACTCATTTTCTATTCTACGTCATAAGTTCAATGCACCTACCAAGTTTCATCGCTTTATCCGTCTTTGGTAATGAATTATCGCACTTTTTCGGTTTTTCGAAAATTTCGATATCGAAAAAGGGGGCGTGGTTGTTGTTCGTTCATTTTAAATAGCGATCTGAGGTGAGCGCCCAGGAACCTACATGCCAAATTTCATCAAGATACCTCAAAATTTACTCAAGTTATCGTGTTTATGGTCGGACGGACGGACGGACGGACGGACATGGCTAAATGAATTTCTTTTTTCGCCCAGATCATTTAGATATATAGAAGTCTATATCTATCTCGATTAGTTATGCCGTTACGGGGTACCATTATGCGAACAAAATTAATATACTCTATGAGTTCTGCTCAGCTGAGTATAAAAAGGGTGTAAAATAAGTTTCTCTACACTCCTGTAAAATTGCGATGCCTTCAGACGGGTCGTTTGCCAAAGGGGTTTTGCAAAGGCATCGACGAAATGTTGCATTGTTCTCTTCCAAGCTCAATAAGCATCTGAATTCCTTGACATGAAAGACATTTTCAAACCTACCTTGCTTCTATTTCTCTGCTCAAATCTGTATCAAAGCTCGAAATTTTTAGCAAAAATGGTATCATAAAACAGGCAAATGAAGTAAGGAAGGGTGAAAGTTAATTTGGTAGTATAAAATAAGGTAGTATGTGATGACATATGTTGTGTTTGCGGCTTTTATTGAGGAGAACTAATGGTGGTAGTAAAAATAAAAGTTTAATTTGCCGCACGCTGCCAGATTTTTTATGATTTTCTACATTTGAGGTTTCATATCGACGAAGGTACATGCATATTTGTTAATTCATGTGGTCTCGCACCTACCACAAAAGTGAGAGTGAATTTGCTATTTTTTCTTTGTTATAAAGTTTCTTTTTTTGTCGCATTTTTTGGTGTTTAACGTTATGACTAGATAGCCGTTTTTTTAAAGCGATATAAATCAAAAAAATTTAACTAAAGTTAAAGACTTATATGATTTAACAAAGAATTAGACGGGGCACACTTGCATTTCAATATGGCCACATATTAAAATTTATGTCGTATTCGAAACTACATAGTTCCCACGCCGCGGTTCTCTAAATAGCTATAGTTCACGTAACCGGTGGGTTATGGTGTATTACAACAGACCTGGAAAGCCCAGGTGGCTTGTCAAATAGTCAGTTTGGATTTCGAAAATCGATATCCACGATAGCTGCAATACAAACAGTTGTCAATATAGCCCGCGGAGCCATAACCGGGGGGGGGGGGGGGGGGGGGGGAGTACAAGGAAGGACTGTGTACTGATAACTTTGGATATTAGAAATGCTTTTAACACCGCGAACTGGATGCAGATAATGACAGCGCTACGAAACTTTGGCACTCCTGCTTACCTGCTCAGAATAATTGGTAGATATTTAGGCGACAGAGGACCCATTTTTTATATGGATGAGGGACCAAGAAAGCACAACATCATGGGCGGTGTCCCTCAGGGATCTGTTCTAGGTCCAAGGCTATGGAATGCGATGTATGCCAGTATGCAACAAATCGACCTTCCCGGAGGCACGGAAGTTGTAGCCTATGCAGATGATATTGTCGTAGCAGCAGTGGCCAAGAGACTTGATCTGCTCCAAGCATTATGTAGTGACGCCGTGGGAAGAATAAAGGAATGGCTGACGAACATGGGGCTGGAGATGGCTAGCAATGAGACAGAAATGATTATGGGAGCTCAAAGTGAACTGTGGATGAGTTAGTCCTAAGCATAGGATATTATCAAATAAATTCAAATTATTTCCTGAAATATTTAGGAGTAATTATTGACTCAAAACTAACTTTTAAGGAGCACTTCAGGGTGGTGGGGGAGAAAGAGTTAGTGGAGCCCTATCGCGAATAATGCCCAACATCGGCGGCCCAGACGAAGCAACACACCAGCTATTATCCAACGTAACCAGCTCGATAATATTATATGCAGCACCAGTATGCCACGGATCTAAAATGGTCCATCAAAAAGATATTCTACAGCCTACCGTATGACTGCTATACGAATAACAGGCGCGTATCGGATGGTGTCCGACGACGCAATCCATGTATTATCCAGGAAAATCCCAGTAGATCTACTCTCAGGTGAAATGGCCGATCTGTGTGGCATTGGAGTCAGCCGACCATCTGAAGATGCTAAAAAAAGCGCAAGGTCACGAAGAATGGTTAGGTGGCAAGAACGGTGGGAAGAATCCAGAAAAGGGCGCTGGACTTTCATGCTAGTTCGGAATATAGCGAAGTGGTACGAGCGAAAACACGGCGAACTAAATTACCACCTCACACAGATATTGAGCGGCATGGCGGCTTTAAGGAATATCTACATAAGCGTGGGATAGAGGAGGATCCTTTATGTCCACACTGTCCCTTCGAATTGGAAAGTGCAGAACATGTAATGTTTCACTGTCTTCGTTTCACGACGAAAGACTCTCTGTACACAGAGTTTTTGGAGAGGAGTCTCCCATTAGGAATTTAGTTCCCCGTATGTGCGGACACATAGATTTTTGGACTGCTGTGAGCAAGTCGACCTTTACAGTTATGACGCAATTGATGCATGCTGAAAGGGAGCGCAGAGGAATGTGCATACGAATTAGTGGTGACTAAATCGCCTTTCCCCCGTGAAGTTATGGCTAACGGCGGCACCACGGTGTGCGGACACATGAACAGGATTAGCCTGGTTTCATTGGGCCACTTGGGGGTAGTGCGCTACCCCAACGTGCAATAAAAAAGGGGTGCTTGTTGTGGTTTGCTAAGCAGTAGGCGATCATCCTTTGCATGCGGCACACCGACAGTACTGTGAGCGTCTTAAATTAATTTATTTCCTGTAAACTAAGAAAAACCTGTCCTTTGAACCGAGGTTATGTTTAACACTTTCGCGAAGCAAGAGAGTAGGAAGAAGTCCAGCAGCTAGGATCTGCTGCGAGAATGAAAATTTGCGGAAGGGTCGTAACAAATAAAATATAGTTCCACATAGAACTGGCTGCCGTAAGAAATGCATTGTGAATGGTGGAATAGGTGGAACGATGAACCGGTAGATGGTGGTGGTTGATGATAAATTATGGTTGGAACGATTTTTCGTAATGATTTGTCAAACAAAAAAATAAGTGGTAGCCAGAGTTATCAGCACAATCCTTTCCTAATTTAACAATCGCAAATCTATATACTTTAACATATGCAAGTCATGATGAAACGTTTGAGAAGTTTAGGCGCTCGCCGTAGAATATTACCCACTGAACGAAATTCATATAATTCACTTGCTTTCGTCTGTGCACTGTTTTTCTTTCAAATGGTGCCGGCAATGGTATAGACATGAGCTATGAGTATTTTTGATGCTTCACTTTAAGGGGTTTGAGTAACTTCTACTTCTAATCATTGGAATTACTTCGAAAACTTGCAACGAGAAGCCTAGGCAAGCGAGAGGTTCTCTCGCAAAAAATTTCGATATTAAAAATGAGCCCAAGGAGCCAAGTCCCAATGATAGCTGTAGGAATGTGATGCTTTGAAAAGAAAATATGGCTAATGGCGCATAAAGCTCCAGTGGCACAAACAACTGGTTCAGACCGCATCCACTCCAATGAAAAGAGTAAACAAACAAAAAATTTATTTAATTCACAATTACATGAAAAACTCATTTCGAGGTTACACTGTTGCCTGTGAATAAATTAACAATAGAAAAAGCATTGTAATAATTTTGCAATTCACAAGTAAGAACAACGAAAGAGAATCATCAATGACGAAAGGAAGTGAGAATAACAGTGTGAAAAGAGTTCGAAAATAATAACTAAACATGACTGTGGAGATATTACGGATCAAATGGAATTGATATTTAATGAACAAGTGCGACTCCAGCGCTTGCATTCGAATGCCTTTAGGACAATTGTCACCTCATTAACGAAGTTGAAAGTGCACAAAAGAAAAATACAAAATAAGAAATGAACTAAGAATTGAATCAAGAAATTGAGTAAACACTCACAAAAAAGTTGGAGAGTCTAACCGAGGCAAAAAACGACGCACTTATTGCCTGGGGATTTTACAATTTAATGACAATGAATTCCATTAAATAGCAATTAATTCTGCCACAACAATAACAACATCGCCAATGTAGTACCCTGTCTAAAGCAATAAAGAAGAAGACATTAAATAAAATTATAGAAAAAATGTTGTACAAATGTAAGTACAAGGTAATAAAAGAGTGGTAAAAATAAATAGAGGTCTAAAAGTTGGGTAGCAAACGGGTAATTGGGATGAATCTATACTATACATATGGTCATTCAAATGGGTATGGGTACATTTTTGTACAAACTGAATTCGGTTTGTTTCAGCTTTTACTATAAATTTGCTAATCCGTTTCAATTCAGATAGTGTTTTCTTCATCTCAAATTGTAACCAAAGTCCAGACGTTCTTTTTTCGTGAAATCAAAGCAAAATTAAATAATTTTCTGAAGAAAATACCAGTACGTTCATAAAATTTGCAAACTAAACTAGACAGATTTACGTGGCAACGTTTGTAGTATCAATTTTCAAAATCGATAATACTCCTTACATTAGACTGGGTCGATTTATTAACCGATATCGCGCCATCGATTTTTCGATAGGATTTGGGCTCAGGAAAAAAAAGTTCCAATACGCATACCCAAAAAAATAATTTTCGAGCCTGCAAAAAAAATGGCGAAAGGGTAAATTTTTCGACCAAAACACTCCCCAAAACCCAAAAAATTGTATTTTTTTTTTTTTCAAAAAACCGTTGTAAAAACGATGGCGATAACAGTTTTTTGAAAAAAAAATTTTTTTTGGGTTTTGGGTAGTGTTTTGGTCGAAAAATTGCATTTTTTTTGGAGGCTCGAAAATTATTTTTTTGGGTATGCGTAGTGGAACTTTTTTTCCTGAGCCCAAATCCTATCGAAAGATCAATGGCGCGATATGTTAATTTTCGTCCATACAAATCGACCCAGGGTACCCTATATACTTCGCGATGTCTTTATCGCTACAATGAAGAAGAAGAAGGAGGAGGAGAGTTCGCATGATTAATCAGTCACTTTTATTCCAATGACAGTCTTTTTTTTGTACAAATTAAATTCAAAGATCAGTTTCTCTGAAGGAACCTGATGAACGTACCTATTTCAATGTCTATATCTGTAATCCATGAATGTTTTACGAACAAGAAATGGCACAACAAAATCCCTTGTGAAAATGAGAAGGTAGGGGATGACTTAGCGAATTGAAGCAGATGAATGGCACCAGAGGCTTGTCGCCGACAATATTAACAATGAGTAAATGCGAATGAACAAAAAATTCTAGCAACGTATGTAGGAAATGGATTATGGCATTTATATACTCATGCCTAGACACACGCAAGACATACACTCGCGCATGTACTCTTTGCTATTTATGCGTTTACTTTGACAACTTTTCGTGAAAGAATATAGGAAAGGTAACAGAAGGGGAGAAGATCCTGCGTTAAAGAAAAATAACAACAAACCGCATTGTTAAAATATTAACATGGCTAGAGCAACCGGTAGAGCTTGTTTGAGCTTATTGCTTCTTTTTGACATTTTTATCATTGTTGTCTTAGCTGTATTACTCATTGAAACATTATTAAAATTATTTAGGAAGAACTGCACTTATTGGCATATAACCGCAATATAAACAAGGCTGTGCCGAAGACTTCATACCTTTCATGAATGGGGCTGAACAATAAATCTTATCCCATTCGTAATATCCAAATAATCGGCTGTATAAAATAAGAAACATATAGTGAACAGATGTACATAACTAAGCAATTATGAAGATAAATATAAAATAAAACAAGTAAGGAAGGTTAAGTTCGGGTGTAACCGAACATTATATACTCAGCTGGTTAACCCTGGAATGTGTTTGTATGACATGGGTTTCAAATGGAAGGTATTAAAGCGTATTTTAAAAGAGAGTGGGCCATAGTTCTATAGGTGGACGCCATTTCGGGATATCGCCATAAAGGTGGACCAGAAGTCACTCTAGAATGTGTTTGTACGATATGGGTATCAAATTAAAGGTATTAATGAGGGTTTTAAAAGGGAATAGCCCTTAGTTGTATATGTGAAGGCGTTTTCGAGATATCAATGAAAATGTGGACCAGGGTGACTCAGAACATCATCTCTCGGGTACCGCTAATTTATTTATATATGTAATACCACGAACAGGATTCCGACCAAGATTCAAAGGGCTTTTGATTTCGCCCTGCAGAACTTTTTCATTTTCTTCTACTTAATATGGTAGGTGTCACACCCATTTCACAAAGTTTTTTCTAAAGTCATATTTTGCGTCAACAAACGAATCCAATTACCATGTTTCATCTCATTTTTCGTATTTGGTATAGAATTATGGAATTTTTTTTTCATTTTTCGTAATTTTCGATATCGGAAAGTGGTCGTGGTCATAGTCGGATTTCGGCCATTTTTTATACCAAGATAAAGTGAGTTCACACAAGTACGCGAACTAAGTTTAGTAAAGATAAATCGATTTTTACTGAAGTTCAGAGAAAAAAATTATCGTCATAGAATCTATGTCCCTACCAAATTTCACTAAGATTGGTAAATTTTTGTTCGACTTAAGGCATTAAAAGCATGCTAGATGAATTAAATTAAAAAGGGCGGAGCCATGCACATTTTGAAATTTTCTTTTATTTTTGTATTTTGTTGCGCCATATCATTACTGGAGTTGAATGTTGACATAATTTACTTATTTATATACTGTAAAGATATTAAATTTTTTGTTAAAATTTGACTTAAATCAAAATTTTTTTTTAAAGTGTGCGTGTTCGTTATCCGATTTTGCTAATTTTTTTTTAGAACACATATAATAATAGCAGTAACGTGCGTGCCAAACTTCATCATGATATCTTCAACGACTGCCAAATTACAGATTGCAAAACTTTTAAATTACCTTCTTTTAAAAGTGGGCGGTGCCACGCCCATTGTCCAAAATCTTAATAATTTTCTATTTTGCGTCACAAGCTAAACGTACCTACCAAGTTTCATCGCTTTATCCGTCTTTGGTAATGAATTATCGCACTTTTTCGGTTTTTCGAAACTTTCGATATCGAAAAAGTGGGCGTGGTTGTTGTCCGATTTCGTTCATTTTAAATAGCGATCTGAGATGAGGGCCCAGGAACCTACATGCCAAAGTTCGTCAAGATACCTCAAAATTTACTCAAGTTATCGTGTTTACGGACGGATGGACGGACGGTCGGACATGGCTAAATGAATTTCTTTTTTCGCCCAGGTCATTTTGATATACAGAAGTCTATATCTATCTCGATTAGTTTATGCCGTTACGGATTACCGTTATGCGAACAAAGTTAATATACTCTGCGAGCTCTGCTCAGCTGAGTATAAAAATATGTAGGTACTTTGTGTGAGGATGCAAAGTTTCACGTTTTTTGTGATCTGCGTGTAAAAACTATGACTACGAATCGCTTATTTCAACAATATATGACGCAAGCGTAAGTATTTGATGAAATTTCAATCTTCTAGCCATAAAAAAAGCGGCAATAATGAGAGTTTATATGTCGTAAATAATATATATACCACCGACAAGACAACAATATATGTTATATACGTAAGCATTTGGTGAAATTTGAAGCCTATAGCTCCTAAAATGGGGCAGTAATTACGAAAAGTTTCTTATCTGAACAATCGGTTGTGGGAGATATATGTTATACGATCGATCATATGGTGAAGTTTGATGCTTCAATCTGATAAATTGAGGAAGGCATGACAAAAATCCTCTTTCAGAAAAATCGGTTGTATGGAGGATATATGATTTAGTGGTCCGATCCTGCCGGTTCCGACAAATGTCAAATCGGACACCTAAACACACCCGCTCACCGAACTTTATCAAGATATCTCAAAAATTGAGGGACTAGTTGGCATACAAATAGACAGACGGACAGATGGACAGACGGACTCAACTCTTCATCCTGATATACTTAATGGTGGGCCTATCTATTTTCCTTTAAGGACTTACAATTTTGGGATTCGTGACGAAGTTAATGTGAAAGGTATAAAAACAACGGTCATACAAAATTGGACACAAGGACACACGAACTAGAGAATTACAAAAAAATGTCCACTTAATTCATTAAAAAATGCCAGGAAACAAAATTATGTGCTTTTGTACAAAACTAGAGATCGCCCAGTGGTCACTAACAACAATAACACACCATAATCTTTCCTTTCTTCTCCTTCATTTTTCTTTACTTTCGTTTCTTTTCCTTTTCTTATTTTTCCATACCATTTTTCCTGTCCTTTCTTTCTTTTTTCTCCTTTCCTTTCGCTTTCTTTCCTATCTTTTCCTTTCCCTTCCTTTCCTATCTTTTCCTTTTCTTCCTTTTCCGTCATTTCGCTTTCTGGCTTTACCATTTTTTTTTTACTTTTTTATTTTAATTTATTTTATTTAACTTTCTTTTCTTCTCCTTCCTTTCTCTTGCTTTTCTTGATTCTCTCATTTCGCTTTCTCACTTTACTAGTTTTGGTTTATAGATTTATACATAGTTTAACTTATTTGTTTTATTTAACTTTATTTTTCTTTTGTTTTAATAATTTATTTTGTTTCGTTCTATTTTAATCTTTTTTTTTATTTCATTTTATTTTAATTATTTCATTTTATCTAATTTTATTTTATAATATTTTTTTATTTATTATTTTTTTCATATTGTTTTTACCAAATTTTTGGAAATAATATTTTTATATCAACCCCCCAATAATTTTACAACCAACAATTACTCATACACCAGAAACCAGAATACTTAATGTCTTGGTTTGTTGTTTATAGGCAATAAAAATGAAGCATTCGATGTTTGCTGCCTCTGGCTCTGCTATTTCCAACAACAGAGTGTATGCATCTCTTCATGCTCTTACATGTTATATGTGGAGCGTCTGTGTTTACTACAAAAGCAAAACACTCACCTCTTACTGAGAAACTACTCTCCTTTTATGCATACAACAAGGCAATTGCTTTAAGCCGAGTAATTTTCTGAAAATTAAAATGTTTTTTTTTTCTTAGTACAATTCTCATAACAATGGAGAACATTTTAATTAAAAAAATAAATTAGATAACTGCCACGGCAGTCTATTTTTATTCAAGGTGCTCAACTGGAGTAGCCTTTCTGAGCTAATTCGCACAGGTAAATACTGTGGAAAATATTCAAACAATTTCGTGATTCGGAATCCAATCGAAAGAAACCAACGAAAATTTTCTTCAATACAGAAACAATTTGGAACAAGTGCAGTTACGGACAATGCTGATAAAAAAACGAAAAATTGAGATCGATAGGTATTAATAAAAGAAACATAACGGTATATTTTTTTTGTTGGGCAAACAACAACAACAAAAGTTATTATTAAAGGTCAAAGTTCATAATAAATATGTATTTCCAATACCTTTCATTTGATGTATATCTTAAGTATATAACTGCAAAGAATTTCCTGAAATAATATAATTTTTTAAAAAACATATCAAAATTTTTAAAAACTTATTTTTTTTTTAAATTTAATTGCTGTATTAAATATATGAAAATATAGTTTGGTAGATGGGAAATAATTTAAACTTTTATTTAAAATTATATATAATATCCTTAGTCCCATCAATGCAATTCCAACTGTCCTGTTCCTGGTATACCAAAACTTAATTTTGGGCAAATTAACAGTAATTCTGCGCAGAACACCTGGTATTTGTTTCCTTTATGTGCAGAACACCTTTACGAGTTGGCGGCCTTCGGCCGCGCTTATTTAATTAATCCTGGGCTACGCCATGCCAAGTCCGGGTGGTACGCACTCTTTTGCGCGTTTTTAGGTACAGCCTAATAAAATTACAACAACCATGTTTTGAAAATGGCAATAAGGCTATACTGGCTTTATTTCAATATACATACATATACATACATATGTACAAATAAATATACGTAATTTACTTAGTAAATATAGCACTTTTAAACATCGAATTTTTTAAGTATTTTACGGGATAGGAATACAAACAGCATATCAAATGAAAGGTAATTTTACTACCTATACAATCAAAAAAATTTTGAAAATCGGTTTAATAGTTAAAGAGAAATTTAGATTTAAAAAAATGCTTCATATGAACTTTGACCCTTAATAACTCCTGTTATTGTCATTTTCCCACAAACAAAATTGTGTAGTTATACTCACCTTGACCATGTCTATCAATCCTCATACTTCATTTTTTGATTTTGGAATTGTCCGTATACTGCACTTAAGCCAAAAATTTTTTAAGGAAAGTTTTCCTCATTTTAAGTAAGTGTTTTTTTTTTCTGAGTATGTACTTACATTTCTATTTGCACTCGATTTGAATGCATGTCCAAATATTTGTAGTATTCCAACATACAACACTATCTGCGAGGCCAATTTTTGTTCTATTTGATACAAATTTTTGATCACTTTTGAATCACTTAATGAAATCACTTTAAATTTATTGATTAAATATTTTATATGACACTTTCACTTTATCACTGAACACTTTAAAATCTACCTTAAAACTATCATGCTTTAGTACTTTTTTTTTGCGAGGACCTCTTCAGGTGCATCGAACTCACGATTTTGTTTCGGTTATCCCTAATCGTTGGCATGAAGAAAAAATATTTAAGCAATGTGTTTGATACTCACAGCATCATAGTACGACCATTGAATAGTGCAAGTGGTCGGCTACCTGTGCCTGTTTGTTTGTATGTCTGTATGCAAATGCAATGCCGGCAAGCACACACTGCTATATCTACAAGTATTTATGTATGAATGTCTGATTATAATTCAAATTCGAAGTAGGCAAACTTATTGCCGTGTTAACTTATACCTAGTTTGTATATTTTCCGCAAATATTATACATATTAAACTATTTTATGTCAGTTTTAGCTATACCGTTTGACCAAATTTGCAACTTTTGACACGATTTGTTAATTCTTAACATCAATATAATCTAGAATCGATTATGTTTTAACATCACATTAAAATTAAGTAAAATATTTGATTTTTATTGAACAACATACCACTATGCAAATTTAAATTATGCTCTGTTTGTAGCATAAATGCAGATATCAGTCTGATAAGAAAATATTATTTGTGTGTATGTTACGTTAATAAAATATCTTTAAATAAATACAGGTCGCAAGGAGTTATATCCTACATAGCTTATCTTCCAATTTTTAATACAAATTGCGTGACGGGAGCTATGTACATATGTAGTTGTTTTGTACTGACACCGAGCGGTATTTACAAGCAGATTAGTTTTCGTCAACAAATGTTTAATGACAGAATTTTCATTTTTCTTCTCCCGGGCCACCACCACGGCATTAACAATCGTTTTCGCAGTTTCATATATAGAACTGGAAATGTTTTAAAAAGTACAAAAATTACGTTTTCTTCGCGGAATCTCAGAGCCTCTGCAATGTTTGTTGTTTTTGCCTTCATAATAAAATTTTGGGAGTATTTTAACGCAATAAATATGTAAGTATTAGGGACCAAAAACAATGGAAAAAATTAAATAAAATAAAAATATATGAAAGGAAAGCAAAGGTTTATTGCCGTCTATCAAGGAGTTGATAAACTGTATAGCTTCAGAGCTTCCGCAACCCAAATGCCAACCTCACCTACGCAAGGGAAATATTGTTACAAATATGAATGTATCGTATACATATTTAGCAGGCGAGGCTCTGACGACCCTAAGTTCCTGATGAAACCAGGGGGTGGGAAGACGGTATGGCCAAGAAGGTTAACTTACTTACTTACTTAATTAGCGCTTAACAGTTTAAACGGTCATGGCCGTCCATCAAGGTGCGTAGGTCACTTCTTCGTTCTGCCAACTGGCGCCAGTTGGTCACACCTAGGGTGTTTAAATCGTTTTTTCCACCAGGTCCTTCCAATTATTTTCTTAGCCGGAGCGTCGTCTTTCATTCGCATAATATGGCCCAGCCAGAGTAGCCGCTGCGTTTTAATTCGCTGCACTTTGTTGATGTCTGCGTAAAGCTCGTATAGCTTATCTTAAAATATTTTCGGTACTCGCCATCGCCAACGAGTAGAGGTTCGTAAATCTTTCGAGGAACCTTTCTGTCGAACACTCTCATCAGATGTTGTCATGGTCCATGCTTTTGCACCATATAGCAGGGCGGGTACGATAAATGGCTTATACATCATGAGGACTTTACTATTCAATTGCCTACCAAATAGAGAGTAATATTTACTGGTAAGAGTCGTTTTGTCCTCATTCATCATCAAACCCATTTCTTCCGCTTCTTTTTCCAGTTTGGAGTAAGCAGCCGCGCTGTTCAGGCCGATGATATTAATGTCATCAGCATAACCCAGTAATTACACGCTGTTATAGAAAATTTTACAGTGCGGTTAAGTTATGCAGCTAGTACAATATTCTACAGCATCAAGTTAAAGAAATACCACGATAGGGGGTCACCCTGTCTGAAACCTCGTTTAGTTTCGAACGGCTCGGAAAGATCCTTCCCAATTCTGACTGAGCTGATGGTGTTGCTCAACGTCATTTTGCACATCTGTAGTAGTTTTGCGGCGAAACTAAATTCAGACATAGCGGCATATAGGCAGCTCCTTTTCGTGCTGTCAAAGGTGGCTTTAAAATCGACCAAGAGGTGATGTGTATCAATTCAGTCGATGGTAGATTTACCAGATCTGAAGCCGCACTGATAAGGTCAAATCAGCTGATTCACGGAGGGCTTACATCTTTTGCACAATACACTTAACAGGAACTTACATGCGATATTAGGAAGGCGATAGTTGGCGCAGTATGCAGGATACCCTTTCTTGTGGGCGGGGCAAAGAATACTTAGATTCCGACAGTCGGGCATGTAATCGTAAGCCCATATTTTGAAAAGAAGTTGATGCATGCGCCTTACCAACTCCTCGCAGCCGGATTTGAATAGCTTCGCAGGCAATCCATTAGCGCCCGTGACCTTGTTGTTTTTTAATCTGGGTGCTATTCTGACTTCGTCATAATCGGGTGGGGGGAATTAATTCCATTGCGGGATCGGATTCATCAACCCTGAGCGGTAGATCACTGTATCCGTTTAGGAAAGCAGAGAAGTGCTCTCTGGACATCGGTTACAATATTAATCGTTCCCGAGATGGTCTGCTAGTACCTTAATGGTGCTTGTTACCGGAACGTACCGGATCTATATCCGGAAAAGGTTCATCAACAACGAAAACACTCCCCAAAACCTTCGGCGAGTGTCTTTATCGTTAATACAACAACAACAACAACAACCACTTGCTTCATTAAGCGAATACCTATCAGCAACCCCAAAAAAATATTCCAAAAAAATAGCCGCGTGCTTCTTAACTATTTAGGTAATACAAACAAAATGCACAAACTAAATATGTACCTATTTTTGAAAAAGCCATAACGCATAACGCTTTAACTGCAAAGATTTATTAAATCGTATATTTTAACCGGCATGTAGTTTTATTTGACGTTTTATTTTTTGATATTGAAAAAAGCATGGTATAAATCAAGGTGGCAGCATGGCAACATACCTACAAACATAAGTAAAAGTTTGATGTACTTTGTTTTTGTAAATTCGATGGACAAATATCAAAATCGTACTGCGTCGGAAGTTGATGTATCAATTCAAATAAAAAAAGTTTATAATCAGCTGGCCCATGCGGCCACCTTGTATCGTTGCGCCATGGTATAAATATTACAAGGTAAAACAGGTGAGAGCCGAAATAACGTTTAAAAAAATTTTAAAATTCTCACTGCTCTCACATTTTTTTTTTCTATTTTGGTTTTGATTTCATAACAGAAATATAATGAAATGTAATATATTTGGTAATTCTATACGACAGCATGACACTCTTAATACACCTCCAAAAAGTCAAGAGGAGTATCAAAAGACGCGTTTAGGATCCAGGATCGCGAATATGAAAGCGGAGATAAAAACTTTTGGGTTTGTCAAGAGATATCTGCTAAAGAAGTTTTGAAAATTTTCATGCGATTGTTGTAATTTTGATGATTGGGTACCACAAAAAAATTGTGAACATAAGTGGTTTTCGCGGATATAGTTTTGGTCTCCAAACCGGTGTTGGACCCACCCAAGGTAATGCAAAAAGGTGTTCTGCGCAAAAATACTATAGATCCCACCCTCGGTTTCGGAGCACTCCGGAGTCGTTTTTCGGTTTTTCGTTAATATCTAATGAACGATCAAAAATTTTTATTTTCCGCCTTCGGATTATTGTTGTCGAGGTCAATACGAGTCTTTTGACACCTCTCTCGGTATTTTTGGACGCGAATTACCAGTGTCATGCTGTCGTATAGAATTACCAAATATTTTTGAGTACTAACATTAATATTATGATATTTTATCCAAAACCGAATTTTTTGTTTTTGGAAATAACTTTTTTTGGTGGGAAAGAAATCTCAACGGTCAACCCCATTCCAGATTTTTCAATTATTGTGGTTTCTCGCAAAAAGAAGCATCAGGCCACGGTCCTCTTCTGAGAAATTTTCTTGAACAAAATGTTTAGAAATTTTTCTGCGTCTACGCGACGAGAAGAAAAACCCGACTTACCACCAAGGTGTACGGAAGAGATACATATTTACAAATAATAACAATTTGGTGTGATATATATCTGAGGAGATTAAGATCTAGCTTTCCATCCAATTCGAAGGCTACGTATCGTGTATTCGTTTTTCTACGAACTGGCTCACCTAAATACATGTTTTGTGCCGACCCACTTTTTGTGCCAAGGTAATGCCGAGAGACAATCAATACCATTTATACAAAATTTTGTTAAATATTTTTGATAGATAGGCCAAGACTCTAGCTCTACACCACGGTGGCAGACTATAACCGTTCAGCCGGTAAATTCAGCCTCCACGAACTATCATACTCCAACTGGACGATGATGTTTAGCTAAGCTGCGAAGAGCTACAGCGTTTTTGCTGGCGTGGGCAAGTTATGGGAAGATCTCCACTGGGTTCGGAGAAGCAGGTGGGGGAAGACTTTGATCTCTCTTAGTGCCCCCTGTTGGCGTCAGTTATCGCGAAAGAGGGTTAGCTGGAGGGATTTGTTACGCAACGACTAGCATTTCCTAAACGGTTAAGCGCCAATTAAAAAATGCATCTTCCAACCGCGAGGAAAAGGGCCAAAACAAACCAAAGAATACCTCCAAAATCATTTTTTCCGCAGTAGCGAAGACACTTGAGACTGCTGATCTCTTATAAAGTGCAGTTTGAGCATATTTAAGGGTGAAAGACGTATCAACAAGTGAAGAAGGATGAATGAAAAATCAATAGGGGTGGTCTCCAACATTCACTTCTTAATTAGAAGAGGTTAAAAAGTGAGGTATTTTCTTTTGTCCCTTTGCAAAAATGGGCCATGTTGAGGCATCCACTATATCGGTAACTAATTTTTTTGCCATATAAATAAAAATCGCTTTCAAAACTTTTCGAAATATTTTTTCACTTATTTCATAAGCATTTTATTTTTTTGCGATTTAAAAAAAGTGAAAGATGTCAAACCAACAATTTTTTTTTGGGTTTTCTTTGGTTTGGCATTTCCACAAAGTTTAAAAGAGTGATTTTAAAATTTTTTTTAAAAATTAAAAAACCATTATGGCCGCCAAGAAGAGTAAATGGTTTTGCCTGGTAATATTTATACCATGGAAAGAGAATAAATTGGGACCACATGTACAGTTTCAGTTTTTGTAAAGTTTTCAGGCACTAAAATAATTAACATTTTCGAATTAAATACATACATACATTTCCACAAAGCAAAAACATATATGAGTGTTCTTTTTTGATACTTTTTTTTATTGTACTAACGTTTAACAATAAATATCTAGCTTGAAAATGTTCTAAGAACAGCTGTCATTCGTGAATTTTAAATAGCTCCTACCTTAAAATATTTTTCTATAAAAAAATTACATGAAATAAGAATTTTAGGTTTGCATACCTGAAAAAATGTATTAATTAAGGAAATGATTGAATATTTAATGAACATTTAACAAAAATCCTCGGCGTTTTGAGACTTAATTTTTTATGATAAAGCTTGCAAGATTTAGCGTTAAATCCTCTCAGATGCCTAAATCTCGAATAAAGCTCTAGGTGGGGATTTGATATAATGTAGCAAACTTGACTATTTAATTAAATTAATGGAGGGAGTTGGGCATGCTGTTTACTGTGTCGACCCAGAATTAAGTAGATCCTACAGGCTGCCAGATTACTGCATCGTTTTTCAGGAGGAAATTATAGCAGTGAAGAAAGCAGCAGTAATTCTGTAGGAAGCGCAGTCGCGTCAATGTATACAGTTACTCAACAAAATAAGTACACACTTGGTGTATGCTGAAAAAACTCAAGTGCATTGGCTCACAGCTTAATTGATAATATTCATTTAAAATATCGCAAATTCCCTAAAAGAAACCACATTCAAAAAAATGTCAAAGGTTATTCAAAGGTAAGGAAAATTAATCAAAATTTCAAAAATGCCCATCAAAATTTTCAAATTTTTTTTCAGAATTTCTAGAAAAATTTTGAGTTTGTATTTTTGTAGCCCTATAAATTTTAATAATGTGCAAGTTATAAATAGCTCAGAAATTTTCCCGAATTTTCAGAATTTTTTTCGGCGAGGGCAATTTCCCACATACAAAATGCATGTTCATGCGATGTATGGAAGAAATTGCTCAACACCTTCGACGAAAAAAATTCTGAAAATTCAGGAAAATTTTTGAGCTATTTCCAACTTGCATATTATTATACTAAAATTTATTGGGCTACAAAAATGCATACTCTAGAAATTCTGAAAAAAAATTTTAAAATTTTGATGGTCATTTTTAAAATTTTGATTAATTCTCCTTACTTTGATAACTTTTGACATTTTTTGGAATGTGGTTTCTTTAGGGAATTTGCGATATTTTAAATGAAAATTATCAATTAAGCTGTGAGCCACTGCATTTGAGTTTTTTTCAGCATAAACCAAGTGTGTGCTTATTTTGTTGAGTAACTATATATTGATAGTCGGACTGCGATTAAGACAATAATCTCACACAGAACTTCATCAAGAAGTGTTCTGGAATGCAAAGAAGAATTGGAAAAACTTAGCTTAGGCCAGACCATACATCTGTAAAGGGTTCCCGGGCATAAAGAGATAGAATGTAACGAAAAGGCCGATGAGTTGGCAAAGGAGGGTGCAACACTCGCTGAGTGGACGATAGACGTCCAAATACGCTTGGGAGAAATCAAACAGAGACATAACTTGCATATGATCCATCAAACAGGAAACACGTGGACAAAAGCGGGGGGCTGCAAAATTTCTAAGATCATGAGCAAATCCTACGATATTATACTCACAAAGTGGCTCATATCTCTGAAGAGAGAAGACTTAAGGCTCACGATGGGCATACTGACTGGACATTGCCTTTTGGCGTCACATGTTTATAAGTTACGCCTCGTCATAACAGCAAGTGCAGGAAGTGTGAGCTGCAGGATGATACGGTTAAGCAGGTTCTGTGTTCGTGTTCTGCGCTCACCAGGTCAATGCTCCAGCTATTAGGGGCGGCAGATTTGCCAGATCTCGAGGCAGCAATTAAGCTGGGTCCTAGAAAAATGCTAGTATTTGCCAATAGCACGGAGTTATTCTATTATGTCCTGGCATCTGATTGGGATTCTTTCGTTTGATCGTCAAACAAATTCTGGTTGTTGTTGTTGTTGTAGCAATGCTCGCCCCACCTAATAGCCGCGACCGATCACAAATTGTCATCAATATCCTCTAACGGGAGTCCAAGGAAACTTGCCGTTTCAATAGGGGTGGACCATAAGGAAAGGGGTGTTAGAGGCGTTGGTTCCACATTACAATTGAAGAGAGGTTGGTGTCATGTGGGGACACATTGCAAGCAGGGCATACATTTTGTATGTCGGGGTTGATTCTGGATAGGTAAGAGTTTAACCTGTTACAGTATCCAGAACGAAGTTGAGCAAGAGTGACACGCGTTTCCCTGGGGAGTATGCGTTCCTCTTCTGCGAGTTCTGGATATTTTTCTTCAAGCACTGGATTCACCGGGCAATTCCCGACATAAAGGTCCGACGCCTGTCTATGGAGTTCACCAAGGACCTGCTTGTGTTTTTCCGCTTCATACGGCTGGGTTCTCAGGTGCCGTATTTCCTCAAAATGCTTACGTAGATGACTCCTTAGGCCCCTAGGCGGTGCTGGTTCATCAATCAGATGTCTGTTGGGATGCCCAGGTTTCTGGGTATTCAACAGAAACTGTTTGGTCAGCATCTCATTTCTCTCCCTGATGGGGAGTATTCTCACCTCGTTATGCAGATGGTGTTCTGGGGACATAAGAAGACAGCCCGTGGCGATTCTGAGAGCAGTATTTTGGCAGGCCTGTAGTTTCTTCCAGTGGGTGGTTTTTAGGCTTGGCGACCATATGGGTGACGCGTAGCACGTAATCGGCTGGCTAATTGCTTTGTATGTGGTCAAGAGCGTTTCTTTATCTTTTCCCCAGGTACTGCCAGCAAGGGATTTGAGGATTTTATTACGGCTCTGAATTCTTGGAACAATTGCGGTTGCGTGCGCACCAAAATGTAGATCCTGATCAAACGTCACACCCAAGATTTTGGGATGTAGGACAGTCGGTAGCGTAGTGCCATCGACGTGGATGTTCAATATGGTCGACATTTGGGGCGTCCATGTTGTAAATAAGGTCGCGGAAGATTTAGTCGGTGACAATGCCAGGTTTCGCGAGGCGAAAAAACTGGAGAGATCAGGGAGATAGCCGTTTATTTTATTGCATAGATCATCGATCTTTGGGCCTGGGCCTGTGGCCATTATTGTGCAGTCATCGGCGTAGGAAACGATTGTGACTCCTTCCGGTGGTGAAGGTAGCTTAGATATGTAGAAATTAAACAAAAGCGGGGATAGGACACCACCCTGTGGCACCCCTTGTTTAATTCTCCTTTGTTTTGATGTTTCGTTTCTGAATTGCACCGATGCCTGCCGACCACCCAGATAATTTGCGGTCCACCTTTTAAGACATGGGGGAAGGGTAGACCCTTCCAGGTCTTGCAGTAACGAGCCATGGTTGACCGTATCAAAAGCTTTTGATAGGTCTAACGCTACGAGTACTGTTGTGTGGTGGGGATATTGATTCAAACCGCAATTTATCTGGGTGCTAATGACATTTAGCGCGGAGGTAGTGCTATGGAGTTTTCTGAAGCCATGCTGATGAGGGGCTAGCTGCAAATGTGCTTGGAAATAAGGGAGCAAAATGGCTTCAAGCGTCTTTGCCACTGGCGATAGGAGAGATATCGGACGATATGACTCACCTACGTTAGCTGGTTTCCCAGGCTTTAGTAGCGGGACCACCTTGGCCATTTTCCATTTCTCGGGTATGACAAAGGTGGAAAGAGACAGGTTGAAGACATGCGCTAAATATTTGAAACCCTCTTTCCTTAGGGTTTTAAGCATCGGCATGGCTATGCCGTCTGGGCCCACTGCTTTGGATGGTTTAGCGCGACCAATGGCATCCTCAACCTCTCTAGCGGTGATGGTAATTGGTGACGCGCTGAGTTTGTGTTTATGTGCGTGTCTATTACAAATTCTGGTAACACTAGCCAGTTCAACCTAACCTAACCTGACTAATTATTTCATTAACTCTCTATGTGAAATTGGTATTATATTTCAACATTAAATTAACATTTAAATAATTTATATTAGGATAAGAGGTCTTAAGCCCCTTCAGTGATTTAAATTGAGTTGCAACAATCTCATATATATACTTTTATGACAGTTGGATCAGGTCGTTCAATGCCGCGTTGCTGATTGATCGCATCACAAACCTCCTCGGGCGTAGAAATCTCATCGAGGTCTCTGAGCTGTAGTGTGACCGTTTGGAAGTTTGCTGTGACTTTCACTGTCACCTTTAGGGCTGCTTCAATCTCTGCTTGGTTTCGTAGCTTGAGTAACAAATCTCCTTTTGCCTTCTTCCAATAGTTTTCACGTCACCTTCTTATGCTCTTAACTCATTACAACTCCACATTTTTCGCAGGATATCAGCACACGTAACATCTCCAGCCGTCGAAATAATGAGCAGAATTTTAAATTTCGAAAGAAAGGCAGGCTGTAGTAAGTACATTACTTCTCTTTATAACAGTACTTATTTAGAGGGACTCTCCATTGGAAAGTGTGACACTTGTTCGCTTAAATATAATGCCTGTCCCTTAATATAGACAGTCCATTTGCATTAAAATGTCCCTAGCTTTCGACTTTGTTCAACAACAAAATCTCCTCCTTTCGCCTCTTTATATACCCAAGGCTGCAGAACTTGCAAAATAATAAACTATAAAATGCCTATAAATATATGTACATACATTTTAAAGCTTTTTATTTCGAATCAAGTATATCAAGCAGCTCCAGTAGAAAACGGAAGTCAAATAATATTCATGCTCATGTTGAATTCACCGCATTGCATTTGTTAAGGGCAGGCTTTTAAATATTTCCGTTTCACTTTCCAACGCTTGTTGAACGCTTTGAATAACAAAACACAGCTGGTTTTTTGCAAACACTTAACCACAAAAATAATAACCAAAATAAGCATAAGAACAAGCGACAGACCATCAAGTGTGTTGACTCAACACTCCAGGCCACCAACCAATAGAAGCATTGAGGGCTGCTTTCGACGGGTTAAATGCGAACACTGTGGGTGGGGTGCTGTTTGCGCTATGTCCTTTCTTCCTTTCTTAGTCATTAGTGCCAGTCATAAATTTTGCTGAAAATTCTAAGAATTTCTCAGTATTTCCGTGGTGGGCTAACAATAATAAGTTAAATAAAAAAGTTGTAAAAAAAAACATTTACATATTTGCAAATTGAAGTTTATTACTTATAGTATCTGTGTGTTTAGTAGTAGGGGGGATGGTATTAGTCATATTTTCTTCAGAAATTACAGACCACTTACGTAGTGGTGCGTGTGGCTAAAAATACTGTGAATTCAGGGTTGTCGGAAGCGTTTAATCTCAGGGGTGTTAATAATTAGGAACTATGTTAAAAAAAAATAACTTTTCATACATATGTATATATGTAGATACTCATATACAAAAGTATACATGCTCGCGCATACCCTGCACTGTGTTGTTGTTGTTGCAGGAACTCTTCACCCTTCACAGCAAGTGCTTCCACTCATGGGCTCATAATCAGTAGCAATAGTCTTAAGAAATTTAAAAATTTAACAGGGCCGAACCACGGCGATGTTTTTGTTATTTAAAGCGTAACCGCGAAAAACGTTGCTAGCCTCTGAATTTTAATATTTATTAGACCAATATAATATTGTAACGAATTTACTGCAAATCCTCTCATTTGAAATCTTCTGCTAAGTTCGAATCACTAAACTGTTGAATAAATAACTCCAATATTTAATAATGCAAAATGGTTTTTATTCAAGTACTTTCACAATAATACTTCGCAACTAATAGCTTGCTTGCTTAAACCAAACTGATTGTCAAAATAATACTGCTATTGCTCGACAGATAGCGTGCTTAATCGAAACTGATTTTAGCGCTTCTATTGTTGAGGCCTTTTATACTCTTTGATTTCCTCGTTGAATCTTCTAGGCGCTTCTGTTCTAGAATCTACTAGTTGGTTATCTGTTATAATTATAACTACAGATCAAAGTCAGGCAAATATTTTCCTGGGAGTCGAAGTATGTTCGGCCGTCTCACGAACACAGTTCGTAATTACACTCACACAACACGAGCGTCAATAAGCAGAGCACAAAAAAATCAAATTTTATTCAGTTTCATGCAAGCATTAAATAAAGCAGGTTGATACCGCCTTTTGCTTGATCATTTAATCATTAAATTTAAAATTAAATGGTACACTGAGCATAAATGCACACTATATTTTATTGATCAGGAAGATGGAGTTTGAAAACGGTTTTTTCTTTTGTCTAAATATTTTTAATGATACTGAGTGTCTTAATCGCCATTATAACGCTCGTCATCCTGATCTCCAGTTAGTAAGAGGAGTAGAGAGAGATCAGTTGATTGCTAAACTTAAAGACTGCTTTAGAATAAAATATAGTAAATTATTGAATACAGAGCATGCTGACTATAATGCTTTGGAAGACAGTCAACTGGAGGCAACATATGCAATAGCGTTAGCAAAGAAAAGTAGGCCTTTTTTATTTATTTATTTATTTATTTATTTATTTATTATTTAAAGTCGACGACAAACTATGGTCGACTGCATAATATAAAAGATATATAAATATACAACTCAAAAGATAAAATTTAAGATATATCGAGCTTTAAACAATGTTATATTACAAACAAAGAAATATTAATGAACATTACTATTTAATTTCAGAATATAATAATAATAAGAAATATGAGCAGAAATAAGATCTTATGCCGAAATCTTATACTGGCGGAATGCATCAGATTCCGCTCAGCATGATTTCGGAATGCAGTGGATTCCAATCTCCCTGTTGGAATGCAGTGGATTCCAATCTCCTTGTTGGAATGCAACAAGATTCCAATCAGCATGTCATGGGAATCCGGCAGTGCTCACAGTAGTGTAATGAGGATACGCCATCACAAGGCATAAAAAGTAACATGACCTGTGTTGTTGGAATGCACCGGATTCCAATCAGCTCGATGCCTGACCCATAAGATTATACTGCCGGAATGCATACGATTCCGGTCAGTGACTCATGAAAAAGCATGTTTTTTACGTTGTTGGAATGCACCAGATTCCAATCAACACAGTACTGTCTTGTTCCTTCTTAATGATACATGTTGATAAATGTTCCTCCATCCTTAAGCGAGATAGTTCCTGTTTTTTATCGAAGGAATAAAATGCCGGCAAATTAAATTAGCTTGTATCTCTTAAATTAGATAGGCAAGTATTGCATTACGTATAGTGGCAAAAGTACATTCAAGACTGATGCAGCTATACAAGTCATTGTAGTGCGCGCACCAGATAAGAAGAGGATTATTTTTAGCAAAGTTTCGTCGACAAAGGGGTAAATAGAAAGGAACGTAGTGTCTGGATACTCTAGGGGGAACCGCAAAAAACAAGCGGCTGAGGAGGTCCGCGGAATCAATTTCTCCAATAATGAGCTTATGGATGAACAATACCCCCAGTAATATTCTCCGATTTTCCAGAGTGGGTAAGTTAATAAGAAGAAGTCTACTTCTGTATGGAGGAAGGTGGAGACTTGAGTCCCAATTAAGGCCGCGCAATGCAAATATCAAAAATTGCTTTTGAACTGACTCAAGACGCTTTATATGCTTTTGAGAAACAGGGGACCAAACGCATGAGCAATACTCGAGTACTGGACGAACCAGCGATGTGTAAAGAACCTTAGTGAGGTACGGATCATCGAACTCTTTAGCCCATCTTTTAACAAATCCAAGTAAACCCAACGCTTTGTTGGCTATAGATGAAATATGCATGTTAAAATTCAATTTCGGATCAAAAAGGACACCTAGATCATTTGCAATAGATATACGCTCCAAAGGCGTACCATCTATTACATAAGATTTCAATGCTGGCTTCACTCTGTGAAATGTCATATGCTTACATTTAGAGCACTTTAAAGCTAGTAAATTTGTTGTGCACCAACATTGGAACGAGTCCAAGTCGGCCTGAAGAAGATCCAAGGAACTCAAATCGGTAGGACAGTAAGTGTAGTATGGGAATATAATATTGTCTGTGGCAAGTCATTAATGAAAAGGGCAAAGAGCAAAGGGCCTAGATGACTTCCCTGGGGTACGCCGGAGGAAACTCCGAACGATTCCGACAGATTGCACTTGAACAGGACTTTTTGGGTCCGGTTAGAAAGATAGCTTTTCAGCCACATTAATAGGTGAAACGGAAAGCCCAGTAAATCAAGCTTATGAATAAGCAACTCGTGGTTGACGGTATCAAATGCTTTGCTGAAGTCCGTGTAGATGACATCCGTTTGCTTGTTCGCTAAAAATCCTTCCATAACTATAGAGGTGAATACAAGCAAATTTGTAGTGGTAGACCTTTGACGAATAAAACCGTGTTGACATGGAGATAAAAGACTAGAACACTGATATTGCAGTTGATTGGGGATGGGGTTTTTTTTTTAAAGAAATGTGCCTTGAAATATTTCCGTTTTTCGGAAGCGTAGGGAAGCAAATGACTGCAATGGTAAATGGTCTTCAGTTGTCAGCCAGAACTATGACTCGAAGAAGTGAAATTATTGGGAATTTCCTACAAGCGGAGACCAAAGAACGTATAGAAAATGCTAAATATGTATCGGTTTGCTTTGATGAAAGCCTCGATATTTGCGACACTAGCCAGATGATTGTATGCATAAGATCAGTTGACAACTTTTTTAATGCATTTGAAGAGATTTTAAATCTGCAATCAATGTATGGCAATGTTACTGGGGAAAAAATTTACGAATCTTTCGAGCGCAATGTTTTATCAATAGTAGGCAAGGAGAAGCTTTCAGCTATATGTATAGACGGAGCATCTGTTTTGGTTGGCCGTAAGCGGGGTTTTGTAGGGCAATTAATTAAAGCCGAAATAAATGTTCCCACGTTTCATTGTATTATACACCAGCAAGCTCCATTTGCAAAATCAATTGGCCTTGTCGAATTAATGAAAACTGCTGTGCAAATAATCAATGGTTTGAAAGGTGGACATAACGCTCTTACACATAGGAAGCTGATAGCGTTTTTGAAGGAAATAGATTCAGAATACAAGGATGTGTTACAATTTACAGAAGTCAGGTGGCTCAGTCGGGGAAAAAGTTTAGATCGTTTATTTTGTCTTAGAGAAGAAATAGCTCGTTTTTTGGAGTCCGAGGCTCTTCCAAAGGATACTCAAATAATTAATACCTTTAGAGGTCCCAAATTTTAACTACAGGTAGCTTTTCTTACAAATATTGCATTGCAAATAAATAGATTAAATATAGTTTTGCAGGGACGAAATAAAAGCATATGCGACTTGCTTCAAGCAATAATTGAGTTTTCCACAAAGCTAATTAGTTTCAAGAACGAAATGGCTTGCCAAAACTTTGTTAACTTTGCAAAAGTTTCCAAAATATATTCAAAATTTCGAAGTCCCCAAAAATTAGATAAATTCATGGAAGAAATAAATAATCTTATAACAAACTTTGACAGTAGATTTAAAGATGTTTTTTCAATGAAATGGGTTATAAACATTTTTAATAGTCCATTGACATGCTCACTGGAGAATGTACCTATAAATATTCAAGATGAGCTATTAGCAATGAGTGAGGATTTAGCTATTCCATTGGAAACCGGCATTCCTTTTTGGAAAGATATTTGCCCTAATAAATACAGAGCCACTAGGGACCTTGTATTAAACATGTATTCAATGTTTTCGACAACATATATATGTGAGTCTACATTTTCTTCAATGTCTCTCATAAAACGCAAACATCGAAGCCAGCTAACGGACAAGCACTTGGAAACATTGCTCAAAATAAAGTGCTACGATAAGGAAATTAAAATTGAAAAATTATTAGAGTTTCACAATTTATTTAAATAGTTAACTTTTTAAACTTTCTGTAGTTTGTAATTATCATTATCAACACATTATTAGTTTGTATTTCATCTAAAAATTAATATTAATTTCAAAATGTAAAAAACTTAAATAATTAATACATACTCCCCTAAGGAAAAGTTTACTACGATCACGTAAAAATTACATATACATATGTAGGTATGCTACTTTCTTTTTTGAATTACCTAACTTATTTTGGTTATTCTTATTAGGTACACGAAGTACGTTAGCTTTATTTTTCTGAACACCCACATATGAATTTAAAAAAAAATTATTTTTAATTATTGACAAAAAAAAAGTTTTAAAAAATCAAAAAAAATGTCTATTAATATTTAGGTATTTTTATCTGTTAAGTTATGCCTGCAACAGATACTTTTCGTATTACAGAACTTACCTAAATTCATAGTGCTTGAAGCACTCGCTTTATTTCGTTGAAAACCCATATTTTAATTTAAAAAAAAAAGTTATTTATTTATTGATAAAAAACTCTCATATGCGCGTGTATTTGTGAGCGACACTTCCACAATTATAATTGCATATCTCAGATAAGATATCTGCATGTTTTTGTGCGTTGCTTCTCCGCTGCGTGTACGTACATATGTGTAGACATAATGATTGATTCGTTTATGTAGATACATAATGATTGATTTATGGACGTGCATACAAGGCGCTGCTTAGCATCGGCTTAGAGATGGCAGTACCCCTTAGTGTTGCTAATATTCGTAACAATATTTTCCGCCATCTTACAAAGCATAAGCAGAAAAAAATTCCAAAAAACTGTTATCTAGTCCTAATAAAGTTTTCTTTTTTGCTTTCCTAAAAATTCATGATTAGCGCTTACAACCGTTTTGACGATTACCCTTCATTTGTTTTATTGATAAAGCATCAGTTACCCACGAACGTAGGTAGAAATAAAATAACTTACATGAAGCAATAATAATACATGAAGCAATAATAATACGAAAAGCTAGAAAATAATTAGGTAGGTAGGTCCTAGTAGTTCTAAAGTGTGAGGCGTAGCATAGCCTTATTAAGGAGGCGTAGCATAGCCTTATTAAGGAGGCGTAGCATAACCTTATTCAGGGTCAGTTGGTCTTATATATGACTATCAATAGAAATTTGACGCGTCCAACGCTTTTATTTAATTGTCTGATCAACGCCCTATATTGATGAGGAGTGTGATGACTAGTACCTAAGACCTACCTAATTATTTTCTAGTTTTAGTATTATTATTACTTCATGTAAGTATTATTTTCAATAAAACTGTTTAACTTAAAAATTTTGTATACCTTTCATGAACATGAAATAGTATATTAACTTTGGTCCGATGTTTGTAACGTAGAGAAATATTGAAGATAGACTCACCATTAAGTATACCGAATTGATCAGGGCGACGAACTGAGTTGATATAGCCATGTCCGCTGCCCGTCCGTCCGTCTGTCGGTTTGATCGCAAAATAGTCCCTCAAATTTTAAGATATCCCAATGAAATTTGGCACAAGGATGTATTTTTGTATTATATTAGACATTTGTCGGATCCAGTAGGATCGGACCACTTTAACATATATCTCCCATACAAGCAATCGTTCAGATAAGACGATTTTGATCATTCTTGCCGCAATTTAGAAAATATAAACGTAAAACTCGGTGATATATATTCTAATATATCATGGAAGATATCCAGAAAAAATCACTTTCATCGGAGCTATATATAGTTATATCCCATACAACTGATCGTTCAGATAGAGATTTTTGGCCATTTGTCCCTTAATTTGGAAAGTATAAACGTGAAACTCGGTGATATATATTTTGATGTATCATAGAAGATTTTCTAAAAAAATCACTTTGATCGGAGCTATATATAATATATATCCCATACAACCGATCGTTCAGATAGAAAGATTTTTGGCAATTTCTCCCTTAATTTCCAATATAAAAAAGTTAAACTTGGCGATATTTATTCTAATATATCATAGAAGATTTCATGAAAAAATTATTTCGATCGAAGCTATATATAATATATATACCATACAACCGATCGTTCAGATAGAAAGATTTTTGGCCATTTCTCCCTTAGTTCCCAATATAAAAACGTGAAACTTGGTGATATATAATTTAATATATATCATACAAGATTTCCTGTAGAAATCATTTCGATCGGGGATATATATAATATATATCCCATACAACCGATCGTTCCGATAAGGGGGTTTTTTGCCATTTTTTATTTTATATTTATCTTAAAATTCGTTTAGGTATGTACATCTGTTCACTATATATATCTTATCTTATACATCCGATTATTTGGAGATTACGAACGGTTATTATATTATTATTATTGTTCAGCCCCATTCATGAAAGGTATGAAGTCTTTGGCACAGCCGAAGATAGTCCCGTCCTTACTTGTTTTTAATTATTTTATTTTCAAGTTTTTAGTCTTTATTTAATTGCCTATTATTTCTCATTCTATTCAGTTAATTGAGTGACTCATTATTACAAGGACTCTTTCCTGACAATTTGTTACTATCCAAGTCCTGAATACATAATCCTTCCAAAGACTTTACTCGACTCGGCGCCACGTATGCCTGTCCCTCCTCCAACTCCAAAATATTTTGATGGCACTTCTACCGGACTGTATGTAATATTTGTTCCAAATATGAGCAAATCGAACATCATAGGTCGCTTTTTATTCTTGTATGTATTATGTGTTCCAAATATGCGCCAAATCGGACGACAAATATGATTTTTGTGAATATCTGATCCTTGCGCCACCTAGCGGCGATTTTTTTCTTATTATTGCATGGTCATCGGGTTCTGAACTATACTCCAAGTTTCAAGCATGCAGCTTATCGGGAAGTTACTTAAATTTCAATTACAAAATTCGTGCCAGTCAACTCAACCTAAAGAAAGCCGTTTAAAAACCTATGAGGCTGGGGTAACGCTCAGTCAATCCAGAGTCGAGTAAAGGTCCCACAAACTCCTACTGAATAAATACACGATATTTATGGGTTACTAACACACGCACACACGGCTGGAGATATTAGGCGGACAGCAGCTTTCCGTCGCAAGATGGCGAGGGGGCGGAGCGGCGGCCAACGGTCGTTAGAGTAGAGGAGGTTCGGTATGGCGGTTGAACGGTCAGGTAACGGACGGACTCGTAGGGCGGTACGGAAGCAGCGGCTTAACGGCGGTAGGATGGCAAGCGGCCAGTGGCTAGTGTAGCAGCGGCGGGACGGATACCTCGGCTTAACGTCGGTAGGGTGGCAGACGGCCAACGGTCGTCGTAGTAGCGGCGTGACGGATGCAGCAGCTTAACGGCCGTAGGACGGCGAACGACCAACGGTCGTCGTAGCAGCGGCGGGATGGATGCAGCGGCTTAACGGCGGTAGGATGGCAGACGGCCAACGGTCATCGTAACAGCGGTGTGACGGATGCAGCGGCTTAACGGCGGTAGGATGGCGAACGGCCAACGGTCGTCGTAGCAGCGGCGTGACGTATGCAGCGGGCTGACGGCGGTAGGATGGCGAACGGCCAACGGTTAATGTGGCAGCGGCGGCACCAGCAAGGCGGGATGGGCACGGCGGTAGTATGGCGAACGGCCAAAGGTCGGCGTAGCACCGGCGGGATGGAAGCAGCGGCGGCACCAGTGGGGCGACGATGCGACGGCAGCGGCGGTGAGCTACGGAGCGCGTACCAGGGCCGGGGAGAGGGGGGGAAGTAGGCTGGCGATGGTGTTTACCTGGATAGCGGCGGCTCGGTTGACGGTATCGGCAGGATCGGTAGTCCGCGGGGTCGGTCACCTGTGGAAGAGACTGTGAGGACTCGTCAGTGCTGGATTCACCGCTGGACACCCCCGCCTCCCTACTTGCACACTAGTAGAAAGTGCGTAAAGGGGGAGGAGTTGTACCAGACGAGGCACTGTGGGTCGACCCGCGGGCGGAGGGGAAGTGCACCTTAACGGCACAGCGGTAGCCCCTGTGCGCACGCATCGGCTCACGGCTGAAACCAGAGCTATGGAGAGGGGTCGTGCGGTCGTTTGGGCAGCGGGTCACTGCTTACCAGACCAGGGCGACCGAGGGAAAAGTAGTCCGAAGACACCACTCTCGTCGTCCTGGTGCAGCAAGGGGTGACTCGCGCCACGGCCGCACCCTCTTCTCCCTAGCTAACTAGTGGGAGTGGTCCCACCGCTCCGGCCAGCCTATTAAACCAGAGCTGAGGGGGAGGGATGCTTTGGGTCATTGATGCGGCGGGCCGCTCAAGCACCAAGGTGAGTGACGGAGGGAAAAGTAGTCCGAAGACACCACTCGCGTCGTCCAGCCCTGATGGAGGGTGACCCGCGCCATGACGGCGCCCCTGCCATGCAGCCCGAGCTGAGGGGAAGGGGGTATTTGGTCATTTAGGCAGCGGGCCGCTCAAGCACCAAGGTGGGCGACGGAGGGAAAAGTAGTCCGAACACCCCACTCGCGTCCTCAAGCCCTGGTGGAGGGTGACCCGCGCCATGACAGCGCCCCTTTCACTCAGCTAGCTAGCCGAATTGGTTATTTTGTCTTTAAAAAGACAACCGCTCCCGCAGGCTCACCTGTGAGGACTGAATTGCAAAAATGCAAATTTGATGTTTATATGGGTGCTGCCGCAAACTGGTTGAGAAGTCAACACACCATTACTGTGATTTTCATTGGTTTGCTATCAGTGGTTGTTGACTATGCTATAAAAGAATAAGTACAAGTGGTTGTTGGTTATGCTATAGAAAAATAAGTACAGGGAGGTTCAGGTTTAAGTGAATAAGGGGTTACGTGATTGTAACGTCACGTTACAAACGTGTCAGCTGACACGACCTAACTTATGAGTGTGCAATGTAAACGAAAACTCACCGACGTTCGACGTACGTATGTACGAACGTAGAAATTAAATCAATTTTGATTTTTTCCGTAAGAACGTGTCAGCCGTAGCGGAATGATACAAGGTGGCAGCATGGTGACATACCTACAAACATAAATAAAAATTCCATGTACTTTGTTTTTGTAAATTCGATGGACAAATGTCAAAATCGTACTGCACCGGAAGTTGATGTATCAAATCAAATAAAAAAAGTTTATAATCAGCTGTTCCATGCTGCCACCTTGTATCGTTGCGCCATGGTGTCAGTTGATCGCTCTCTCATATGACAGAGTTGCCTATTAAATATTTTGTGTGCTATGTTTGGACCGTTTTCAGTTAATATACAATAAAATAATTAAAAACACAATTGACCGGCTACAACTAATAAAAACAATTTTTTAAGTTAAACGGTTTTATTGAAAACAATACTTACATGAAGTAATAATAATACGAAAAGCTAGAAAATAATTAGGTAAGTCCTAGGTACTAGTCATCACACTCCTTTTCAATCTATGGCGTTGATCAGACAATTAAATAAAGGCGTTGGGCGCGTGAAATTTCTAAAAATGTGACTCATTAAGGTTCAGTTAGTTTTACTTATGACTATCAGTAGAAATATAACGCGTCCAACGCTTTTATTTAATTGTCTGATCAACGCCATAGATTGATAAGGATTATAATGACTAGTACCTAGGACCTACCTAATTATTTTCTAGTTTTTCGTATTATTATTGCTTCATGTAAGTATTGTTTTCAATAAAACCGTTTAACTTAAAAAATTGTTTTTAATTATTTTATTTTCAAGTTTTTAGTCTTTATTTAATTGCCTATTATTTCTCATTCTATTTAGATAATTTAGTGACTCATTATTACAAGGACTCTTTCCTGACAATTTGTTACAACCTAAGTCCTCAATACATAATCCTTCCAAAGACTTTACTCGACTCTGCGCCACGTATTCTTGCCCTCCTACAACTCCAAAATATTTTGGTGTCACTTCTACCGGACTGTATGCAATATTTGTTCCAAATATGAGCCAAATCGGGCATCATAGGTCGATTTCTATTCATGTATCTATGTACTATGTGTTCCAAATATGGGCAAAATCGGACCACAAATATGATATTTGTGAATATCTCGATCCTTCCGCCACGTAGCGGCGATTTTTGTTTGATAGGTCGCTTTCAATTCTTGTATGTATTAAGTGTTCCAAATATGAGCCAAATCGGTCCACAAATACGATTTTTGTGAATATCTCGATCCATGCGCCACCTAGCGGCGATTTTTTTCTTATTATTGCATTGTCATCGGGTTCTGAACTATATTCCAAGTTTCATGCTTGTAGCTTATCGGGAAGTTACTTAAATTTCAATTACAAGATTCGTTCACAACGGCCGTGCAGCCGTGCATGCGGCCATGCGGCCTGTCAACTCAAGCTAAATAAAACCGTTTAAAAAGACCTAATGATTGTTTAAAATTTTGTTGAAAATTTTCGAAATTATTATATGAAATTGCAGGTTACAAATAAATGAACTAGAAATTCTTATTCAGTATTTGTTTCTGCCATTTACACCATGGAAAATTGTAATTCCAAAAGTTGATGTTTGCATAAGTGCATCCAAACTGGTCAATAGCAACAGTGCTTTACTGTAAACAATACACACACAAATATGTTATGTACATATACACAGACGCACACATTGACTCCTACGTGTTTTGTACGACAAACGTCGGTGCATAACTGACGCTTAAGTGGCTGTATGTACAGCAGCGAACAGAAAAACAGCAATGGCAATTTCTGTCAAACTTCGTCAATTAAATTTGTTTCTATTTTCGATATTTTAAGAAAAGACTTCTAAGAATATTTTTACTAAGACTTTGGAAGCTAATCTCAAAAACAACGATCTAAAAATGTAGAAGTTATAGATCTGTATACATAAAATTCGCGTTGACTTTTGACAGTTCTTCTCCGAAGGGTGTTTTAGATTTGCATCCATACAAGGTGTGGGAAGTTTTTTTTTGCATTGAAGAAAATCTGAAACATCCGTCGGAGAAAAATTTGTTAAAAACCAATGGAAAAATCTACAGTCGTATAACTGCTATTTTTGTGTTCGCTTCTGTATATAGGATACATGTGTGTGGTATTGGTCCAAAGACAGCATCCAACGAAGGTCAATCAGAGTATGGAGACTTTTTTGATGACCCGTAGATATCTAACGATCAACCTGGCGATTGGTTTGCGTGTGGCCACCAAATTTTCTTTATATTGTGACCAAATACATCTGGCGAGCGTTTTTAGGAATTCGTAGCTGCCGGAGTTTGGTGCTGTACTTTGGTGGTAGTTCTAATTACATATGAGTCAAAAGTGAGACTTCTATCAAAAATTGTCCCCATATCCCTTGTCTATGGTATCAATAGGAATAGAGGAAAATTTTAAAAGTTGAATAGATTAAAAAAAATTCATTAGGGAATGCGTTTGTGGTTCATTTAAATATTATTCATGAAGGTCACCAGATATATTGGACTGTATAGCCAAGAAGACTACTACTTGCCATGTTCTTACATTCAGCGTCCTGGAAAAGACCGTTATGGTTACAACAAAATTAGTGTGGAGAACACCTCTTATCCATCTGATCATTCTCTAGATCGTTACCCCTCTGGACTCGGAGGAGCAAGTGGTACAAAAAGTAATTCCACACCAGTCGAGCTACTACAAGAAGGTGCTTGTACCGGAGCGTAGCGGATTTTTATCCGCAAAATTAGTACTCATATAAAAAAGGGAAGTATGTACTGCGATTCCAGTAGCTTCCGAAGGATAGCCGCACTACTAATACATAGTGTTCTTAAAATACTTCAGAGCATTTTCACCAACATCCTTTTGTGACACTCAGGCAAATCAACTGAAGTATTCCCGAAAGACATTTTTTGAGTTTTTAAAACTTCTTGTATTTTTTCATGCTTTTGCAAAAGCGGCTGCACGAGCCCGGCAAGTGTCTAAGAACTTCTGGTGTATATGCAAATATCCTCCTTGAAAATTTACAGTTTAACAGTGGTATATTTAGAAGCGTCTTTAGCGTTTCCGCAAAAACTCAAACGCACGAAAGTTTTGCTGGGACAAAATTTTTAAAAATTTCACTAAGTATATATGTAATGCCCAGCTACTACTTCTTAGCTTCTTTAAAGAGGATTTGCTGGCGCTCATCTGATCAAGATTGAACTAAAGTTTCTAGTCTTCAGAAAAGGGGAAACACCAAGGAACTTGGCGATCTTGCCTCAGTTACCAGTATTGAGATAAAAAAGTATCTATAGTTGTTAAAAGATGCCCATTTTATGACTTATATAAAGCACACCGGTTATGCCCAATTCGGCATCCGACACCATAGGTCTCGTCTCTTACACTCTATCAAAAAGTCTCCAAAGAAAGACTAACGGCTGTTATATGGCACTTTTCAATGTAAACGGACCGCTCTGGAGGCTTATATCCAAAATTTTAAGAGATAGTTTTCCCAATTCGATTACAAAAGAATGCAAATTTATATCGAATACCTTTGAGGAGATAATTGGAAAAAGGCTGTGGATATATATTTCTTTCCCAACCACTCTTTTATTTGCAAGTTAAAATAAAACATGATATTTGAACTGCTCCAGAAATCCACTCGAGAGCTGATTATCAAGTCAACTCCAACTAAGTAAGATATTCCAGGTATTTCTGTAAACAAAACATCATTGCCGGAAGTGAATTTCAGTTTGCATAAATGCAACTAATCCGTATGCGAGTACTTGCAACAGCTGATGAATATACCAAGAATCTTTGTATTTGTGCCAATGTGAGAGCTTTAGCAAACAAGCGTAACGGATCATTCAGTAGCGATGTCAGCGCTCATTATAAAATTAACAACAAACAAGTAAGGAAGGCTAAGTTCGGTGTAACCAAGCATTGCATACCCAGCTGTACACCTGAAATGCTGTTGTTGTTTGTTTTGTGTGCTTAATAGTGTACAAGGCTGCGCAATAGTACATATACATATGGTTCTATTCTGAACTAATTTTTCTTCGAGTTATGGTTCCCGAAACATAGAAAATTGCTTAGTCATAAAAAGAGCGGTGCACGCCCATTTTTTTTTAATTTTAATTTTTTTCCTATTTATTGTTATAAATCCACTTGGGAAATGAAATACCATTGATATAAAGCTCTTTTCTGCAAAGATATAGCTTATTTTATTCGTCCAACGCTCTTTTAAAAATCTTTTATATAAGAGTGGGCGTGGTCCTTAACTGATTTCGTAAATTTTTCTTCAAAGCATAGTAAAGGCAACCTCTCTGCCGAATTTTGTTACGATAGGTTTAACAATTTTTGATTTATGATTAATAATATTTGTAAAATTGATTTTATCACAAGTGGGCGGTGCCATGCCCATTTTAAAAATGTTTTTCAAACTTTTATCAAGAGTCTCAATATCAGTCCACACGTCAGATTTCAACATTCTAGGTGTATTATTTACTAAATAATCAGGTTTTTTGTGTTTTCCTAAATGTTGTATATAAAAAAGTGGGCCTGGTTATCATCCGATTTCGCTCATTTTCAATACCAATCTATTCTGGCTCAATATAAGTTCGTGTACCAAATTTGGTGAAGATATCTCGAAATTTACTCAAGTTATCGTGTTAACGACAGGCGGACGGACGGACGGACATGGCTCAATCAAATTTTTTTTTTGACACTGATGATTTTGATATATGGAAGTTTATATCTATCTCGATTTCTTTATACCTGTACAACCAACCGTTATCCAATAAAAGTTATAAAAGTCTGTGTACAAGTACAGCTGGGTATAAAAGTGTGAAATGATCTGAACTAGCAGGAAGCCAAAACAACAACAAACTTTGTTCTCAATGATCTTAGAGTATTGTCGCGCAACGGAAGTGGCAATGTCAGCGCGTGCTTATAAATACTTTTAAAATACAACACAAATGAAAGAAAAAAATTTACTATGTGGGTGATACCACGAAATTGGGGGAAGACCCTCAGTGGCATTGTATTTTTGTAACTAAAAGAAGACGTGTTGCTAACAAGCTTTCGATACGAAAAAACAACAAAATAACTTACGTAAATATATTGTGGAAAGAATAACAGCAACAAATGTTCTAGAAACGACAGCGCAAAAGCAATCGGAAACGTGTCTAAAACCCAGCTGCTGTGATCGCTGCACACGCCTATTTAAATATATGAATTTACGAGCATGTGAATATTTATCACTGCGGATTCATATATGTAAATGTGAGAGCATACGTATATTTGTATGTACACCGTGGTTAAAACGATTAAGTAGTTGCAAACTACCACGCAACGAATATGATCTTCAAACACAAACGAGTAGCCCACAAATTGTCACTTTTTGAATTTCGTCCAGAGATATTTTCAGATAAACCAATATATAAATCGGTGTTCAATAACGATATACATGTACAATGGGTTCAAGTCCTAGAGCCGTAAAACTAAACAAGGTATGTCATCGATGAGCTATAGTTATCGATTTGTCAACGAAGTGTTATAAATTTGCTATACATAAAAAACGGCGGGTAATCGGTTTGTCATAGAAAAGTTATCAATTTTGTATTGAAACTTTATTGATTATTTATCGAATAGTTACTGATACAATGCCAGAAAATTATCGATTTGTTGTTCGAGTATTGAAAAATTTTATAGGCGTGTTATCGTTTGTTATCGAAAGTTCAATGATTTGTTGTCAAAACGTTATCGATTTATTATCGAAAATCATGGACAATTGTTTCTTTTTTGTTTTTATCGGCCTATTGATAAATGATTCAAGGTTCGATTCGAGCTCAAGGCCAGAATAATAATTTTTTTTCTAATGATAATTATTGTTATTTTTTTAATTTTTCTAAATTTGAAAAATTGTATTTTGTTTTTGGAATAGTAAGTAGAAAATTTTTCAGACAACATGCAATAGCTGTGCAGATAGATCCATTTCGAAGGGTGCTAAGCCTTCATCATCAGACACTTTAGGCATGCTGCTCAAACCATTTAGCTATATAGCGGTGGTTTGTTTGACCGGCAAATTTGCTATTTCTATGCCTTTTACCAACTATATTTATCAGTTTTGCGCCATCGGAGTTTAACAGCGCATCGGCGGCCACCGTGGTGTGATGGTAGCGTGTTCCGCCTACCACACCGTATGCCCTGGGTTCACAACCCGGGCAAAGCAAAATCAATATTTTAGAAATAAGGTTTTTCAATTAGATGAAAATTTTTCTAAGCGGGGTCGCCCCTCGTCAGTGTTTTGCAAGCGCTCCGGGTGTATTTCTGCGATGAAAACTCATCTGCCTTGCAGATGCCGTTCGGAGTCAGCATAAAACATGTAGGTCCCGTTCGGCCAATTTGTAGGGAAAAGCAAGAGGAGCACGACGCAAATTGGAATAGAAGCTCGGCCTTAGATCTCTTCGGAGGTTATCGCGCCTTACATTTATTTATTTTTTTTTTTTTAACAGCGCATTATCGAAAAGTTATCCATTTATATCGAAAAGTTTTCGAATTGTTCTCAAAAAGTTTTTAATTGATGATCGAAAAGTAATTGATAATTTATCAAAGATTTATCGATATTTTATGAAAAAGTTATTGGCCTGCACCAATTTCTTATCGGCGTGCTATCGATTTGTTATCCAAAAGCTACCGATTTGTGATCAAAAATTTATCGATTTATTATCGAAAAGCCATCGAAGTACTAACAATTTGCTAACGGCATTTTATCGATTTGTTAATGACGTTCCAATGGATTTTTAAATTTCTTATGAAAATCATACCGATAAAACTGCGATATGAAAAAGTTAACCCATCTGTGACCCGTGTATAAATAACTAATAAACGGTAAATATTAAACAATAGCTTGTCGGTATCGTTTGTTATCGATAAAAAGCCGACGCAGCTCTTCTCAAAAATCCCGAAGTTATTACAATTCTCCTAGCATTCCCCCGTTCTAGTTTTCTTAGTAGTCCGACTTTTTTCCTCCGATTTGGTTTAAAAGCGACCAGATGGCCGCCGTGGTGCGGTGGTAACGAGCAAAGAAACATCAAAATTTAGAAAGAAGTTTTTACAATTAGAAAAAAAAGATGTCTAAGCGGGGTCGCCCCTCGGAAGTAGTTTGCCCAACATTCCGAGTATATTTCTGTAATGAAAAGCTACTTAGCGAAAATACCGCTGCTTTGCAGCTGCCGTTCCGATTTGGAATAAGACATGTAGGCCTCGACGAAAATAGGAAGAGAAGACTAAATTTATTCGCGCAAAACATTTTTATTTTTTATTTTTTCTAAAGCACTTTCCAGAGTATTTCGCTCAGCATTTAATTTCGCTCATGTGAATTTAACTAAAATGCTCCTCTGGCTTTCTTTTAATGTGTACAAACAAGTATTTACCAAAACTTTTCATATGTTTTCACTACTACTTTTCGAACCAGGCTAAACTAATTCTGAAAACTCTTATAGTAAACTAGTATTCGATCGGTATAGTTTGGTTTTCACTTGCAGGGTAAAAATATGCATCCGTTTGTATTTATTGCTAAGTATCGTGTTCATATACACGCCCCTTAATTCTACCATTGTGACAAAGATCATTGTCCGATGCAGTGGCTTACCGTAGATTTCTGAGGAGAGGTGTTTGGAAAAAGAAGTTACATGTTGGACTTGGAAAATTTGCGTGACGTATTTGGTAAAAGATATTGGGAAATAATGTCTCTGCAGTTTTAGGTAAATGCATAACCTTCTGGAGCCTGAGAGTAGCTATTTAGATACCTTTGGAAACTTTGTTATGGTACTTCAGGCTTCACGATTTATGGACTCACTGGAAGGGATGTTTATAGGAGTCAGAAATAAGATTAAGTCCAGAACAGTGGTAACCAAAATTAAAACTATGACTGTGTTGGTAAGAGTAAAATCTTCGTAGTCGTAATGGTTTAGTCGTGCATCAACGAGCAACGAGCAAGACGTATGCATGCATCTTTGTAAAAACTCAAAAAACAATTAAACAATTCTCAAATAATCTATAAGAATAGTTTTTCATTGCTTGATTCCAACAAGAAATTAAAAAATATATATATATTGTTAACACTAAACAATTAAAAACATTCATGAATATTTGTTCGAAATTATTTGTTTATTGAAAACTGAAAATAAGCAATAGTCCCTTCGTATGCTTGCTCAGCGACTTATTAACGAATATAATATGTGAGAAGTTAGTGCATCCAATTACTTCCCCAATTCGCGACATCTACTCTTCAACCATTGCTTTTGTTCGCATTTTTCTAGCTACTAAACTGTCGCACTCGCAGCAAAACAACAAAGATACCAATTTTTGTTTAGAGGCATAAGGATACTTATTCATATTGTTACGAATATTAGCAACACTTAGCAACACTGCTAAGCCGATGCTAAGCAGTGATTGTATGCACATCCATAAATCAATCATTACGTCTACACATATGTACGTACATGCAGCGGAGAAGCAACGCACAACCACATGCATATATCTGAGATACTCCCGAAAGTATGCAATGAGAGAAGCTATAAAATCGTGCATCTGTAGTTACAGCTGAGAAATTTAATAGCTGATGGCCAACTAGTAGATTCTGGAAATGGAAGCGCCTAGAAGATGCGAACGAGGAAATCAGAGAGTATAAAAGGCAATACCGCTAGAGGCGCTACAATCAGTTTCGATTAAGCACGCTATCTGTCGGACAATAGTGGAGTTATTTATTGTGAAGTACTTGAATAAAGGCCATTTTGCATTATTAAATATTGAAGTTATTTATTCAACAGTTTAGCGATACGAAGATTAGTAGAAGGTTGCGAATAAGAGGATTTGCAGTAAATTCGTTACAATATTTAAAAGGATTGACTTCCAGCCAGTCCTACTGACCCTATAGGAATGATAGGAATAGCCTGTCTTGCGGTCAGTTTTATATCTTGTTTTCCAGTAAGACGAGTTTCAAGTAATATGAAAGGAAACGATCAATCAGTACAGTGATAAATCCAAGCGCCCATGCCTATACTTATCATTTCGACCAGCAACCGCAGCAATTTTGTCGCAAGAGTTCTTATTTAACACAAAAGTTATACGAATATGCCCCCAACATACCCTCTTGAACAAGCCACTGGCAATGTTGATGCCCAGTATATAAGTATATTCCTCAATTCTCCATTCTCAAGTATCGCTTACACATTATTGTTTGTTGTTGCATCACTGCCATTGAAATATCCACAGTTGCACGCATCATTAGATTTGTTGTTTCAGTCTGTTACATTATCCGTATCACTGGGCTTTTTGCCCCTGTCACTTGCGTGCTATCTTCACATCCAACATTTGTATCGACCTTTACATAGTCCATTGTATTGTACTAGCGCTGTTGTTGTTATTGCTTTGCTCACTTGAAAAGCTACATGCATATTGTGTACATTTAGTGGCAAAAGATCACGTCAGGAGTTCGTATCGATCACTCAGGTAAACACACAGTCGATATCATTACCATATCACTCTCAAATGGATATCCTCGATGCGTGCTGTCAAAACTTTTTCAGCTGTTACTGAAAATGTCTCCACAGCGCCCACTTTTGTAAATACGTAATTCTCATATATCTTAGTACATATATATGTATGTGTGTATACATGAAATTGTGTTTATAAATTTATGCATTTATGCATATTTTTTCTTTTATTTTGGGTATGCGACACAGTTAATTATGGCTTATGTTGCATCCTGCCCTTCAGTGTTTTTCTTTATTTTCTTTTCCCTTGTTGTTTTTGCAGCTAATTTGTATATATTTGACCCGATTTCAAGACATCTACAGGCCAACCTATGTTTGTGTGAGTTCATCAGTTGTGGAGTTTTTAAAGAAATCCGCATCTGAACTTGAGTCATACTGTTATGAATATAGAGGTCATAAATTTGAGATCCTCTGACATCACATTTCTTTGGTTAATTTATTTACATTACTATCAACGCACGAAATTTATATGCATCTGTATATATGCATGAATGCCATTTGGGCTATTGATCCCACTGCTTCTGCATTTTTTAATCATGTTTTTCGAATACATTGATGACATCTTAAGAAAGCGCTTGTTCGTGAAATATCTTCTGTTAGTGAGATCCTTATGGTTTAATAGCTCTCTTTTTATTCCCTTTAGATCTTAATAGCCGAAAGGAATCTAGCCGAGTTTAATGCAAAGCATAATTTTGTCATAGCTGACCAAGGGAGACTTCGATTCTTTCCAGCAAGTTTTTTAACGAAATAGCGATCCCCCTTTGCTTTGATATCACATGAATATGACAAGCGATTATAAAAAGCTTCAAAAACAATATGTACTAGGAGATGTGGAGCATTTTCAGCCCTTAAACTACCTAGCCATCGGAGCAGTTGACTTTTAGAAACCGTACAGCTGATCGACATAGCACACATGCCTGTACAACTTTTTTGTCACATATTTCAAAGGTGATCTCATCTGCTGCACGATAGCATGTGATTTCTGCTCATCAACCGGTGAATTGATTTCCCCACTGACTACTTGGTCAGTCCAAAACAGCACTTATCGGAAGGAGAAATTCTCCATTGAATTCTTAGGCTTATTCCATTTTGGTGCCAACGCTATTTCTCAAATAGATAAAGCTTTGCTCTGTTTGAAGGTTTTAGCAGTCAGGAGTGTTGCGGGTACCAGAGGCGTAAGTGCGGTAACGCCTTGGTTGATGCTCTTAAACACTTTGTCAAAACTTCGTTGACCCTCGGTGGTGGCTCCTATTTTGCCGCTTAGAGTATGAGTGGATTTAAAGTATGGGCGGGTTAGCACTGCTGGCCTTGCTATCTTCTCCAGGCATCAAGTTAAGGAATTATCATGATAATGAGTCAATTGGTTCGAGCCCTCTTTTTTTTTCGAGTGGCCCTGAAGGGCCACTTCCAGTGCTACTAGTTCCACACTGCCATTAAAGAGATGGTTGTTGTTATGTGGGGACATACATAATGTATGTCGCGTGTCTCCCTAGGGAGAGTGCTTTCCTCTTCTGCGAGTTCAGGGTATTTATCTTTAAGAGCTGTATTCGCTGGGCAATTCCTTTCATAGAGGTCCGACGCCTTTTCTTTGGATATCGCTGAGGACTTGTTTGTGTTTTTTTCTTCATACCTGCTGTGTTCTCAGGAGCTGTATTTCCTCATAATGCTTGCGGAGATGACTTCTTAAGCCCCTGGTTGATGTGGCCTGTTCAATCAAATGTCTTTTGGGATGCCCAGATTTTTGGGTATTTAGCAGAAACTATTTATTCAGCTTTTCATTTCTCTCCCTAATGGGGAGTATTTTCGCCTCATTGTGTAGGTGGTGTTCTGGAGACCCTTCCTGTTAGGTCTCATTGTAAACTCCCAACATACTTTGGAGAACAGAAGTAAGTCTCCAATGGGTAATACGAAAGCCTGATGTGTTTTTATTCGAAAAATTATCGCCAGCATCCGTTACACTCCCTGAAACCTTCGTATAGTATTTTTCAGGCTAAATGAATGACAAGAATCTTGAAATCCGGGTTTGCCTCAACCCCACTTTTCAAAGAAACTTACTTCAAACGTAGCATTCTTTTTTTGTGCTATTTAAGTTTCTTTTTATTTTTATTTTACTGGTCGTCTACTATTTAGCCTGCAGTAGCCTCAAGTCTGTAGGTTATAATGAAGATCCAAAATTATAAAAAAGTTCTCTGATGCGGTTTTTACTGGAATAACTGGCGATCGGTCTTATGATATCGGCAGGATCAACAGCGGCAGTGAGTTGGCGGGAGGAGTACCAGTATCGGAGCAAGAGGGATAGGAGGCGCAGATGAAATTACATTGGGGATGGTGCTATTGTAGCGCAATGCTACAACATGTCCAATCATAACCTCATTAATTTAGAGGTCGAAATACTCCATAACGAGGCAATGCCGGGTTCAAATTAAACTGCGGTATGGGATCTGGTGTCCTCTCTGAGCAACTAAAGCTGCCAGTTCGTCTTTCCGACTCTGCTAATATCTTCCCAGCAGATGTAATGGATATATATACGCCCCTGTCGGAGTACTCGGTGAGAGGGCGCAAGGTATGCATTTCCTAATATATCCTATTCGTCTAAAACCGTCGTTGCAAAAGCAGGGTCACTACTGGGTGCTCGGAAGCAGTCGGGATGCATCATCTACCCACATCAATCAAAGATAATGTAACATAGCCGTTTCGTTTCCAAATTATATTCCTCGGACAGCTGGAAAACAAGCAAGCAACCATGGGAGACTAACGATAGTAGGATTACAAGGGACTAGCTAAATAAGTCATGCAAATAAATCCTTAGTATTGGCGGCCGCCGTGGTGTGATGGTAGCTTGCTCCGCCTACCACACCGAAGATCCTGCGTTCACGCCCCGGAAAAAGCTACATCAAAAACTTTAGAAACAAGTTTCTTCAATTAGAAGAAAATTACTTCACTTGATTTCAAAGGTGATGTTGTTTGCGTTAATTCTGGTTTCCTAATGAACGAAGTATTTTAATATTTCGAAATTATAGCAGACAACAGTGACATGGTTGCCTAGTCGCAAAAGTGCTTACTCTTTGCTCGATGACAGCAAATACTTTTTTTTTGTCCGCATGCACTATAAAACCCATCTTTTCTGCTTTTTTCTCCAGTTTGGAGTAAGCAGAACACGTTGAGGGTGTCACCCGATAGGAGGTCCTTCCCAATTCTGACTGAGCTGATGGTGTCTGTATAAGTATTGCGAGGAGACCAAATTCAGACATAGCGGCATATAAGCAGCTGCTTTTCGTGCTGTCGAATGCGGCTTTAAAATCGATGAAGAGGTGATGTGTGTCATGTGTGTGGGTCTTTTTCCAATATTTAGCGCATATTGAAATATGGTCGATGATTGATTTACAAGGTCTGAGGAAGCACTGATAAGACCCAATCATCCGATTCACGGTGGGCTTCAATCTTGCGCACAAAACGCTTGACAGGATCTTATATGCAATACTAAGAAGGCTGGTCCTGTAGAATTTGGCGCAGTTTGCAGGATCCCCCGTCTTGTGGACTGGAGACTTAGATCCAAATCTTCATGCATGTATTTGTGCGACCATATTTTGTTTCTCTCGTACATGGTGTACGTGATGCCTTGGTAATGAACAAAAAATCCGTTTTTTTCAGAGGTTTCATCATTTTCTGGAAAATCTATTATAAAGCCATCAAGCAGACCACACCGGTTCGCCTGTTCACTTTAGCTCAGCAGCACACGCGTCTTCAGTGACTACATAGAGCAAACTTGCATTCAAGCGTCCTGGAATTGTGAACTAGTTGAATCACATGTAAAAAATTCTATTTTGCTGTAGACCGGCAACTGATGATTAGGAAATTGTCACCACTTCAATTGAATTCTGCAGATGACCGATTATCCGAATCAAAAGATGATAGCATTAATAAAATTGATTCTCATTGCCTAATTTAAATATTTTGCCCGTATTTTTTATGTCTTGATAAGATATTTCGTATATGTATGTCTGTGAAGGTGTTTGTAAATACGAGCTAAATATCATGCAGCAGTAAAAATTTTCCTTGATTTTCTCTTAAATTGCTTCCCAAATAAGATCGAATCACTTTACAATCACCCAACAGCTATATATTGCAAAATATTTACCTAGAATTGCAAACCACGCCAGAATATTTAGAATTGCTTACGATTGCAAATTCAATTTTTTAGCACTTACCACATCAGCAGCAATGAACTGTTTCAACATTAGAATGTATGTCACATGCAACAAACACGAACGAGCTCCACGTTCTTGCCACACACAAACACACATCTAACACTGTTTTTATTTTTACTATTTTCTTTTTTTACATACACCAAGATGACATACACACACTCAAATATAAAGTTAGTATTGACTGGTAGTCGACCGCATTCAACAGATGCAATAGCAATAAATTAAAGTCAACCCCAAACGAAAACAACAAACAAATATTGTTTGTTGGACTTAAGGGAACCATTAAGCAGATGATTGGTGGTGGCAGATGCGCATATATTTAGGACCCCACCAATTTACCTAGAGGATATATATATATAAATATATTCATATACATATATGTATCTATGTTTGATGTGTGTATTGCCCCATTCGCATTTTCCCCTTGCAACTTTTTTTTTTGGTCTAACTAACAACAACTGAGATAAAAGGTATTTATGAAATGTACTCTTGTTACTTCGAATACACCTACATAAGGCTTTATGAACTGAAAGGGCTTATATACGTTCACACAAACAAATTCTTCTTTAATTTTAGATTTTTGTAGGGGGAGCTTCCAAATGTTGCAATCTTTCAGCTTTGAAGTTTAAGTTGAAGATCTTCAAATTTGTTGTAATCTAATGTCGACAAACATTTCTGCTTATTCACTTACAGACACAAAAACAAGCGTATTTGTGCGAGTATGTCCACTAGAGCCTCCACGAACGATTGGTTTTTGACTTCGGTTTGTTAATTATTCGACTTGTTCGGTTAAGTAATCGGCTTTCGCCAGAAGGCCGTAGCCGAAAATGTTTGCTTTGTTTGTTTTTTAAAGTGTGGCTCTTCAAGCTGAAACTGTGCTGTGTTGGAATGAGTATTATGATCTTAGAGCTAGTGGTTTAGTCGTTGATCAACGAGGAATAAAATAAGACGAATGTACGTATTGTTTGCTAACATTCGAATGTGTTATAAAAATATTATTTCATTACGTGAGATTACCAAAGAATTATTATATTGAAATGCCTAAATAAACAATAGTCTCCTCCGTTGTTCCTGACTTGTACAGCCATGACTAACGCATCCAATAAAGGGAATAGCGTAACAATGCGTATGAATCGGGTCTGCACAAATGTGCTATGAAATGACGATCTGTTTTAGGGATAAAGATATATGAGGACTAACTTTTTCACTACTTGGGGTTATTCAAAGTAGACCAAAAATTTATAGTTAAAAAGGTTTGAGCAAGTGTTTAGGAGGCACACTAAGCTATCCACTGTTCGTGTTGAATACATCAAATGGGACATATTTTCAGTAAAGCTGTAACAATTTATATCGGCTGCGTAATAATTTCAAATCAAAAAAATCGCGACCAATGTTTCGAAGAAGAAGTTCGCTAGTATTCGCATCTCTATTTAGAAGCTTGGTGGAAATTTTCTCAGTCCAAAACAATACATCCTTGCAGCAAATGGCACTAGTTCCAAACTAGCGCAGGCCGATCGCGTTATGAGCCGGTACTAGTGTGTCTGCCAACTGTTTCGCTCTGCATCCGATTAGCATCAGTTCGAAGGTAGTCTTGAAACCTGTAGTGCGAAACTGTCGCTTTGCGTGATTGTTTCTCATATTCGCTGCAGTTATTGGCTCGGTTTCGACTCAAAAATGCGCTCTCGACTTAGCTTTAATGCTGCATATAAGTAAGTATAAGTGTCCGCTCATCACATTACAGAGATCAATATTGCACCAAATGCGCACAGGAAAGTTTGATTGATTTAAACTGTCTCTAATTCCAAGCTCTATTGGAACTTAGATATTTTTTTACTTATTATAAAAAATGCGATGAGGAAATATATTTAGAATGATATGATAATATCTCGCACACCTAGATCAATAGAGAGCCAACTCAAAGATGTAAAATTTCGAAGTAATGAGTATCTTCGGGCTTAGCAATTCAATACCTACCGAGCTGTGTAATACCTGTTAAAATGCTTTGATCCATGGTTATTTTGTAGCTTTCCACAGTGGAAGTGCTCCCTTATTAATACTTTCATACAGAAGGATGACTTGGAGCTAGTATTTGGAAGTTTTTTATATGAGGAAAATGTGAATCAAGTATAAATTTATAAATTTAAATAAAATTCATCAATTTAACTCCTCTTTATAATTCCTACTTCACAAGTTTTAGCTTATCTTTTGACTTTGGAAAATTTCGTATATGAGTCCTACATATAAGACATTTAGACACCATGATATGATATCACTTGATGTGATTTGTTTCACGCAGGAAAGTGATGGTATGAAGTTCGAAAAAACTTTTATAAAGGCTATTTGATATCGATTAATAAAATAATCCCTGAACTGCTAGTGTTATGTGCAAGATTGACAGTTTTTGGACACTTATTCGTTGCAAGTCGAACAACATGGATCTCATGTTGGCGGAAATTACATTTATGAATGTGATTTCAGTGATATTTGTATATATATATTTAAAATTTATTCAGCATTGAACTTTCCAAAAAAATTAGTTTTTCGAAATATGTAAGGCAGTTATTTCAATTGTAAGTAATAATGCATAATTTATCAATGTGATGGAATTTTATTGATATTTTAAACTTGTATTAACCACTACAAACATTCCTCTAGTGATGTGATTTGAATGTGATGCGAAGCTTTATGGAAAGTGAGATGCAATATGAATATTGATTTAAGGGGAATAGAGGTAATACACAAATGACATAATGACATATGATGTGATATTATATTTAATACGAAGTGATATCACTTGATATAATATAGTGTGATATATTGATATCTAATGTAATCCTTCGTTAAAATAGGTTGGGTCGTTTCCGCGATAGTAGTGGATATACAAAGAGATATAAATAAGGTCAGGTGACAACCCTACTTAAAAATTTCTATATTGAAATGGGGAGTAAAATACCTTTTGTTTGATATCCATATTGGCATATCTCATGTAATTTTTTTTAGGTGAATAGGTGACAACCTTGTGAAAACAACTGACAAGCACACAACAACAAATAAACACAAAACAATAAACGCACCAAAGCAACAAACCCACAAAGAAGGTCAAGCGACTAGAATTGCTGACTTTTACCTGCCTCAGTCAGCCACACAAATCGATCAGTAAAAACCACCCTCAGTTCCGAATAAACACACAGCACATATACATAAATATACAAAAAAATTCTCTGCAAAAAATGCGATTAGTATAGGATGAATCCGGCAAGAATCGCAAAGGAGTATGCGACTATAGCCAGTTCTGATCTCTTTATATCGGTTGGAGCATGTCCTATGGAGAGACCAGTTGTATCTGTTTATGCCTGAACGGGTAGTGTCGAGCTGGTCGGTCCTCTTTATACCCAACGGGTACTGTCGGACAGATCCTTTTTCTGATTTTCGACACTTCCTCTTTGTACCCCTTTCGGTACTATTCGACACGCCCTATTTTTACCCCTGACGTGACGCCCTTGAAAAGCTAGCGTCCTGTGATGAGATGTGGAAAGTGAGATGCGATAAGATGCTCATTGATTTAAGGAGACTAGATCCATAATGCATATGATGAGAAAATAACATGTGATGTGGTATGATATTTTATACGAAGTGATATCACTTGGTACAATCTAGTGTGATATATTGGCATGTGATGTATTCCTACATGACCTGCCCCCATGAAGAGGGGCATGTGATGCGACCTAAACCTGATGGAATGATTTTTAAGGTAATGCAATATGGACAGTGAGATGCAATGTGAAGATCATTGATTTAAGAGAACTAGATGTTATGCATATAATGATATGTTATAGTAAGTTATGTAGCAATGCAATATATATGATGGTATGATATTTCATACAAGATGATATCACTTGATACAAAGTTGTATCATATGTTGGCATGTGATGTAATCATACATTGCTTAATGTCCATGAAGACATATAACGCTATGTGAGGCCACGAAATCTAATAGACCCTCGCCAGAGACTCGCTTGCTTTGAAATAGTAGTCGCCAAGAATAGGTGATTATGGCAATTGTGTTGGAGAAGCTATACATTTCGCTATGCACCCCTTTAAAGGGTTGAGATACACTGCTCCTTGATTCCTCCTTAAAAATGTTGCTCTTCACAGCCCTCATTTGGTGTGATTCGTTTTGGTGTTGTACCCTTGTAAAAGTGATGTGAAGTGGTATTATATGATATAGCTCAATGTGACGCCAAGGTGTTTAATATTAATAAATCTTTCAACCTAGTCGATGGCACTATGATACTTTTTCCTCCTCGGCGCACACAACAGCGATCGCTTTCAAATTATGGGGGCTCCAAAATTCCTAGGGTGGATGTATATTGGTATAAACCTGGATTTGGCGTTGTTCCATCTCCAGTGCAATTTTTTCTTCTCTTTAGTATGACAAGGGGTGACGAAAGATCGTTTCAATATATCTACATCAGCAAATAAATTATTTGTAGAGAGGCGACGATGCTGAAAATTAAGAAGGGCACTCACAACAACAACCTCTCATATAATAATTAATTGATATCATCATTGTATATTACCAGAGCACATGACATCATATCGCACTATATCATATCGCATTAACACATTTTACATCACGTCGCATAAAATCACATCACGTTATGTTAAAAAAAATACAGATTTTAGATAGCAGAGCATAAAAACTATACTCTTGACATTTAAATTGAATACGTAACCTATCTCCAAAAACTTCAGAAAAGCGCATGCAGATATTCTCTTAAAAAATCATAGAAAATCAAAATATGAAGACATAAATAAAAGAGTAATTGAGAATTTACCTAAAGGAAACCTACCGATAACGAAATAGCTGAGGAATGAAAATTTCAAAATTTCTCTTAAACTGTAGTAGGGAGAAAAGTAGAAAATAACAAAACAAGGAAGAGGAAAGAAAATCAAACTGAGAAATTGTTGGAGGTGTTGGTAAGGAAGTAAGTAGCAGCGCCAACGAGCGTCGGAAAATTCACCTTTCTACAGAGATGAATTTTCACCTATAACTAAATATATATATAAATGCATGCATACAACACGATGAATGAGTAGGGCACCAACGTACGTGCAACAGCAGAATGAACATACATACTTACAGACATATATTGGGGCAATATATGTATATGCATACCAGTTCATGCCTAAGATTTGACAAAAACATTTGCCTACACATTTCTGCATGCAACACGACCTGAATTATGTTGCTGCATAAACCATGCTATATCATACCTTAATGTTGAATGATTGAAACGAATTGTTCCATGTAGTATGCCAAACGTTTGAAGGAATGTACATAATAATGTATGTATGTAGGTATGGCATTTTAGTTAAGAATACAGCGCATACCAGATGATGTACAATTAAAATAACAACAAAGTCAACTGATGGAAGTTGGAATGGAGAAGGAAGTACATTACATTGTGAAAGAATCGCATTAAAAATTTAAGATAAAACGAACGTGTCGTGGCGCATCGTAGCATCATGGCATGTCTGAGATATATAAAAATAGAACAATACCAAAGAAAGTATGTAGAACGTGTGCCATATCAATATACGAGTGGAACAGCGAGATAACAGAGCAATGTTAATAGTACTAAATATTCAGTAGAAATTTTTATCAAATACTATGAACAACATTTATTGCTCTGGAATTTCAATGACGTCGTACAGCAATTTAATGTATTTAAGAGCGCAGCGGTATTATGTTGTCATTATCTGCCATATGTTAGGTTTTGGCACAGTGTCGTAGTAGCGCTAAAACATTGTAAATAAAAACTGTAAAATTTGTTGGTCAAGTGTCTCGAAAAAAAGTTAGCATCTAGACTTTTATTTTCGATAGTTTATCAGATTTTTTGCAAGAAAATTAAATTTCATTATTGTGCTATTCCCGATTTCATTGAACCAATCTTCGGAAAGAAATGTCAACTATAGAATAAAAATTATTAAATTCATCGACATTGATTGGCGCATAGGCGAATATGTAGTTTTGGCCGTTGTTTAATTGGTCAAGTCAGTTATTGCCAGTTATTAACCGACGGGAACTGGCATTACCGAGGCAGACCAGTCTTCCTAAATCTGCCTCTTCCAAATCAGTGGTGATCACCCTCTCATAAGACTACTTTCTGCTCCGAAGAATTTTCATCTACTCGCGTAATATGACCTAGCCAGCATAGGATTTGGAATTATATTCGCGTTTCATCATCAAACCCCCGTGCTGGTGAGCGCATCAACATTCGAGAGGAAGATTTCGCTATTTCGCCCTTATTTCACAAACTCAGCGATTGAAGTTAAGCCCCAAAAAAGGCAACTATACAATCCACAAATCAATATACACACTCAAAGTGTGCATCCAAACAAAACGAAGGAACTCAGTTGTACGTTTGAGTACAATCCATGGTACAAACCCGAATACGAAATAATACAATTATTTGCCGTTTTGCTTTGTTTACTTTAGTGAAATGTAGAGAAAAGTAGTCGCATTACTTTTTGGTTTTCTTCGTAATTCATAATGATTTCGGCACTACTTGTATATTGGGAAGAGCTTCATCGGCTTGCTATCAATAACAATCGATATTGACGATTTATCTTTTTTTCGACTTATTATCGATAGCGAAACAATCGTGTAAATATGGATTTCTATTTTAAGTACGGGCTATCGATTTTGTATATTTGATAACAAACCGACGAGTCGTCGATAACATTTTATCAATCAATCATATCAAATCATTAACAAATTAATTAAATTTCGATAACAAACCGAATGATTGTCGATAACAAATCGATTATCCGCCGATGAAGAAGTGATAGCTCGCCGAATAAAAAAGGTAACACTGCGACAAGTAATCTATAACAAACGGTTATTTTTTCGATAAATAATCGTAATTTTTTCAATGCCACGTCGATAAAAAGTCGACAAACAACCAAAAAGTCATCGATGCGATAACTTTTCTATACCTAGTCGATAACATGCTGCTAAGAAATCGATAACAAATGCATTACAAACCAATAACAAGTCGTAAAGAAATTGATAATATGCCCATGGACTACCGATAACAAACCGATAGCAAACCCATTCCACAGATCACCTTATTCTACACTTACATACATTCTGTATTCCTCATACCACATCCCCTCCGACTTATTGCAGTAATTTTACACGCAGGCTTACAGTTACATTCCGCCTACTTACAATCTGGATTCCGCATATTGTGAGCGAAGATGTTTACACATTAAAAACATCAAATTTTTTAAATGCCGTGTAATATTTCAAAAATATACCCCAAGATAAATGCTTTCGTCACACTGTACCTAGTCTTAACAAAAACTGTAACAGAAGGTACATTGCAGATGTTAGATATGTGCTGTGTTCTGTAACGAGCTCAACATCTTCATTTTAGGAACTGTCCTAACAGTCACTGTTACTTACCGACAGTTGCAGCTAAACATTTCTGCAATAGCTCCACTGCTCCAACAGCATTCCAATGGATTAACAGCAACTAATATCACATACATTCATATATGTATGCACGTATGTATGTATATGCCGTTGGCGCATGTTGGATACCTACGCCGCATGCCATTGCGGCCATCAACACCACGCGCATATCACATTAGTACAAAACTCACGATACTCAGCAGCAGCAACTAACAGCCAGTAAAATCCAGCTCTTTTTTAAGCAGAGCAAACTGAGCATTGGAGCATTGGATTCGGTGGAAATCAGGTTTTAGTACGTGTTCCTCCGTGTTTGAAAACAGTTCGTTAGTTGGCTAATAATAGTGCGTTACGCGCGTGATGGCCTTTGTGTGGTAGTGTGTGTGACAATTTTATATGAAGCTCAACAAAAAAAAAGCAAACAGAATTGGTTATTAGATCCTTATAAACTTCAGTGGTCAGTTTGAAAAAAAAAAAAAATCAATCAATCAAAATATTGCGAGGTAAATAAAAAATGAAAAAGTTGCAGTGAAAAAGTTTTGGTATAAAAATTGTACCAATTAAAGAAACCTTTAATGCACTGCGAGGTATTTGTATGTGAATGTGATGTTGTGGTCAAGCAGGAATTGTGCTATACACATACACATACATACAAGTGTATATATTTTACAGAAACATACCGACTCAGTCATATGAATATGCTGTCATAACTACTCTCATACCTGCTTTCAAGTGATTTAAATTAGAATGTGTGTGTTTGTGTGTGTGTGGTGTAACACACATAGCTAAAATATGTTCCTGCAATTTTTAACTTAGTGAAGTTAAAAGAAATCATAACATATATTTAGTTTTTAATAAAATCGCATGCAACTCATAAAAATTCTGAAAATTGTTTTAAAGCGCAGAAACAAAGATATACCAAATGCAATCAAAATTATTAACAGCAAAATAACTGCGAGTGAAAAAAAAAATTTTTTTTCACTTACAATTTAAGTTAAGTGCAATATGCGGCACTTTGCTCACGCCTTCTGTGCCAAATATATATCAGTGTTGGGCTATTTTCAATAAAATATTGTGAAAACAAAAAATAAAAAGTTGTGTCTCCTCGAAAAGACCATACGGATAAAAAACTGGAACTAAATGGTTATCTGGCTGCCGCGGTGGGTAGCGTGCGTCGCCTACCACACTGAAGATCTTATGTTGAAGTCTCGTGAAAGTACTATCAAAAGTTTATAAACAAGATTTTCAATTAAAAAATAGTTTTCTAAGTTTCGCAGTGAAGACTCATCTGTCTTGCAGACGCCACGCGAAGTCGCCATAAAACAAGTGGTCTTAACACTCACTCTTCATAAAATGTTCATTTGTTTTTATAAATTAAACACCTGAGTTACATTTTTCATTACCTTTGTATCAAGTGAGCATTAGCCCTTAGGTGATGGAACTTTGAAACTTCTATAATTACTAGTAAAAGAGGAATAACCAAAATGTCCCACCCGTCACAATGGAATACCCCCCTTAAGAAATTATTTGAAATTTAACGCGTAACCTTCTAATATGTGTTGTTTTTTTTTAAGCTCGAAATAGGAAATGTTATACCTTTTGATTAAATCATTAAGGTGACAATTAGAGATATTTACGGAAAAAAATCTTACACTCTAAAAAAACTTGAATAAAATGGCACTTCAGAAATTTTTTCCTCTTCGAACGGCCAAAATATCTTCAAAATGAGGAAAAATTCAAAAAAAACAAAATTCGCAGACTCGAAAATTATTTTTTTGGGTATGCGTAGTGGAACTTTTTTTCCTGAGCCCAAATCCTATCGAAAAATAGATAGCGCGATATCGGTCAATAAATCGACCCAGTCTAATGTTTGCATACTTTCAGACAGAAATTTTTTATTTTTGTTCTCTCCGTCTTAGAGATTTGGGTTATCATATAATTGCTATTCCTGTTCAAGGCACACACGAAGAAAATTCGCTGAAGCATGAAAATTGTTGCATACTTTCAGGCAGAAATTGTTCTATGTGGGCTTTGTAAAGTAACGTTTGTATTAGTGTAACTGTCCCGGCTCAAGTCAAAGAGGCATAGTCAAATCTATTGATTCAATGAAATAGCATTTGCGAAATATATTACCAAAGCAACACACCAGGAAGGTTGTATTGCGAAGAAAATGTGAGCTGACTGAAGCATACAAAATCTTTGCCTATTTTCAGGCGAAGATTTTCCCTTTTTTATTATTTTAGTCTAAGATGTTATGTTAAGTTATTATAGGGTGGCTGTTGCTTTCCAAGGCAGAGATATACACTAAACCAACAAGTCACGAACTTCGCTTGACAGTTCTCACGTATTCGCACGAGGCACAAAGTCTTGTTTTACTAATGCTGAAACTGACTGGTCTGCCTTGTCATCCAATTTCTGTGGAGCCGGTAGACAATCAAAAATACGTTGGCTAATGACTTTTTATTTATTTTTTTTTTCAATTATTATTTATTTTTTTTTTTCTTAATTTGTTTATTAACTTTTTTAAGTGATATTTTACTAATGCCGGCCGTCGTCTACCTTTTTATTATGTAGCTGAATTTTTGTGCCTATCTCATCTTGGCGTATTCAATAAAGGTAAAGTCGAACCGCTGCACAAAGGAGGGTGCATGTCTAGCATTGATTAACCGATTACCGCTAGACCCGTGGTCCTTGTAGCTAGACCGTTTAGACACAATTTCAGGTATGAATATGGGACCTAATATAAAGTAGAGATAGGTTGTGTACAACATACCTGAGTTCACTGTCTACCCTAGATAAGATGGTATTTTCTAGCAAGGTTTTAATCACAAGTTGGATGGTAGAGTAGAATCCAATGGCTACTTTGCTGCCGAAAATACTGCACCGGTCGGTTGAGCTAATGCTTTGTTAGAAGTAGCTTTAGCTCAGAGAATATAACTAGGTTCACTTTGCTCCCTATTTTAAGGCCGTCTATAAATAAAAAGCAAGGGAGTTGGAGTTTAGTTTATAAACTTGTTTCACTCCTCTCTAGAACTGTAGGCTATAACATATAGAGTATTAATGAGATCTGTATCTAATAAGTTTTAAGTGCTCGTATTTTGAGTCCGTCCAACCTAAAATTGAATTCTACAAAGCAAACTTTTACCTGGCTTGAAATTTGACGAGCAAAACTATCGGGAAAATGTTTTGTTTTTTCCACTTTTAAATACATTTGCTAAAAGGGGGTAGGGAAGTTCTTTTCGTGCCTTTAATAGCCGCTCGCTACAACTTACCAAACCTGCGATTCCCAGCAATTGAGCGACTTCTCTTGAAAGACTTTGTCTCTAATTCTGCAGAGGGTTTAGTAAACACAACGAAGCAAAAGTTGTTCTTCATTCAATCATAGATAAAGCCCAAACAATATATTTCTCTCCGATTTGAGGGCTAACCAATTTCTCAACATATTCTTAAAAATAATGAGTTTTAATATACTACGCAGGAGAGGTCACTACCCGCTTAAGCAACAACAATTAACATTCATGGTTGGTTTATGTGATTCAAAATATAGCATACCCTATCCCCCGATTTACACGGAATATCGGTTCCAGACAAAACCGTGTAAAGTGGAATCTTCGTTTTCCTATATAAAACCGTGTAAAGCGAAAAAACTACCCAATTCAGTCATTTATTTAAATAAAACAAAAATAAAACGCTTAACGAAGGTTCACGAAAAGATAATTCAATCTATACCTTACCAGTTCGAACCAAAAAAACTCGCAATAATAGTAAAAATTATGGCGTTTTGTTCAAATTTTCATCAAACGATTTTCCTTCCACATGAACTACAGATGTACATGTACATATTCACAATAAGGGGAATCCCTCAATATTGCAATCAGTGTTTCCAAGGGTACTCAAAAAGGTTTTTAATGATTTATGAATCTTCGGAGTTTTTCAAATTTTGCTGATTTATGAACCGTGTAAAAGCGAAATCGTGTAAAACAAGTACCGTGTAAATCGGGGGATAGGTGTAATGCAAAAACCTGTCCATAGAGAACTCTCCCAACAACAATGCATAAGCAAATATACAAAATATATTTTTTACGAGAGTAGAATTATACGCAGTAAAGGAAAATCAGGAAAAGAGGTAAAACAGAGACATAGCTTTTGTCATCAGATCGATCATCGCGGAAATGCGGGTTGGAATTTTATTTCCACAAGAAAAGGCATTGGTGAAATGTATAAGCTATACTTGAAGCGCTTGTCGCTTTGTTGTTGTTGTTGTTGTAGCGACAAGGTTGCTCCCCGAAAGCTTTGGGGAGTGTTATCGATATGATGGTCCTTTGCCGGATACAGATCCGGTACACTCCGGTACCACAGCACCATTAAGGTGCTAGCTCGACCATCTCGGGAACGATTTATGTGGCCACATTAAACCTTCAGGCCATTCCCTCCCTCCCTATCCCCAAGTTCCATGAGGTCCTTGGGGTCGCCAGAGCCTCGTCTGTTAGTGAAACAGGATTCGCCGCGGATAGGTGAGGTTGACAATTGGGTTTGGAGAAGCTATATATTGCGCTGGCAACCTGAAGGGTTGCGCTACACAGCCCCTTGAATCTGGTATTTTAGTCGCCTCTTACGACAGACACACCTACCGCGGGTATATTCTGACCCCCTAACCCGCTGGGGGAACTTGTCGCTTTGTCGTTCTCGATTTCGCATTGTTTCAAGTTTCTCTAAAATATTTAACATAAGTATAAGGCAAACATTTTCAATTTTTCGTTCAAGGTGAGATGTTGCATGGTATAAGAATTAAATTTATTTCATTTCAAAAGCACTTAAATAATACAAATTTCTACAAGAACAACTGAATTAATAAAAAAATCGTAATACTTTTCTTCATGACCAAATTATAAAATTTTCTGGTAGCCCCCATACCTTCTGCATTTCACTGCGCACTGATGATGGCAACAAAGAATCGATTTGCTACAATTAATTCGGCTGTCTATAATACTACGCGTCACCCCTTTTATACCGTCAACCAACAATCTCTACCTTCGTACACTCACGATCGACCCTCATATTTTCTCTAACGCCTTAAGCCATGCTAACAAATATGAACTAACTACACACACACATACACGTATGCAATGCATGCACAATACAACAGTTTACATACTAAAATGTACTACAGTGCGTCTTACGTATTACGCACTTGAATTGGCGCATATCACTAGTAAGTGCTCTAGTTGTTGTAATGTTGTGCTTGTGGTTGTTGTTGCTGAAGAGCTTAGTTTGTTAAAGGTAGTTATGTTTTTGTGCTATTGACCCAATACTTGACCTAAAGGCATATGAGTTTATATGAAATATGCTTGCGTTCAAATTCACGGGAGTCAGTGTGCGTGCGTGAGTACTGAGATGTGATATGAATGTCACCTGTGGTGCAATGCTAAAGGGAGGATATGCTAAAAAAATCGACTTGGTATTTAAATCATACAACGGAGATATTTTATAATGTGGATTTTTCGGTTTGGTCGTTGAGCAAACTTCTGGTAAAACTATGGACTCATTCAGTCCATGTGAGATCCTATCGAACCAGCCAATTCAACCTAGCCTAACCTGACCCTGACACGAGTGGTCATCATGGTTATCCGATAGGTAATATATTTAAACACGAATGTCGTGTGAAGTCATATATATAATCTAAATCCAAGGGGGGACATCATGCCTCTGGCGCTATTCAAAAAGTGGCGCAAAAGGATCCGGCAAAACAAAAATTGCTGAAACAGTTGAACTTTTAAAATAAGTGGTATCTGAATAATATATATTTCAAATTTAGTGCTAGTGCAATAACAGAAACCGGCTGATGAGGGTAGTATAACCATATTCCGGCTGCCTGTTTAAAAACGGCCTATCTCGGACAATTTTCTAAATCGGCCCTACTTTACAATTCGGTTAAAGAACGCTTTTTATCAGAATTTGTTTCATATGTCAACGATCTTATGTAAAAATGCATTGAATTTATCCTCAGACAGGGTAATTTTGAATAAAATTCTGAAATATTAAAGAGGTATATTTGTGTGCAGCTAAGATTACATACAAGACCCTGGAATACATTTTAAAAAAGCGTACCAAGGTCTTTACTGGTCTACGCTAAGCTCGAGACTCGCTCTGTGGAAAGGGAATAGTAAACCCGAAGTCTTATTGTGAAAATAATGTGAAATTTCTACGTTATGAGAATCGTTTGTGATTGTCTACAACAAGAAATATGAGCACGATTTAAACAACTAAATTACCATAATTTCGTCATTAAACAGTGACCATTTTTACGAAAATAACGCATTGTAACGTACACCTAGTGTGAATCCGCCCCTTTGCGCAATCAAGGTGGATTGCTAGCCCAGTTGAGGGGTCGGGGACCTTAACCCTTGTCCACCTTGATGCAGGGCGGATGTTACAACCATCTCCTCTTCCTGTAAAGATGCACACACCACACCAATACATTTATCTTTACAAATAACTTAAAGATAGATAATTGAGACGTTCTCTTGGCCGATAATATTCCTCTCTGCGATATATCTACTTACTCAGCAAACAGAGGCATTTGTCCTCCTCTAAATGCTGTCTCACCGTCTCTGGGATTCTTTCGAGCCGGCAAGTTCAACTTAACCTTACCTCCCACAGGAAGATAAATGGCCACCAAGAATACTGAAGGTACACTTATTTCTATTTAGCGAAGGAGTTTATGAACCCAAAATCCAAATTCCCAGTTAAGGAAAATACGTTTCACCAACCAAATTTGAGGAAGTGAGTATAGAAATATCTCAGCTCATATTTATAAAGCGCTGAAAAATTACACGATATCTTCGCTGTTTCAATGTAACTTTTGAAAAAGCATTTACACGGATTCGAAAAATCAACTTCAGCAACACTATAAGCTCTAAAGGAATTATGAGGGATCTCTTTTGCCTTCTATGGCTTGGAAAAACAGGAGAAAACTGTGAATCCTTCTATGCAGATGACAGGAAGAAATACTTTAATTACTGCTTCGATATCTGGCAACTCGGCTGCCCCTACTAAATGGAGTAGTATAGTATAGCGAGCGCATGACACGAACACATCACGTTCTCAACCGTTTTTTCCTGTACATCATCCTAGACATTTTCAGCACCGTGCTTCGTCCACGTCTTTCCTGCTTAATGGGTCATATGCAACTCCTGTCTCCTTTTGATTTCCCAAATTCGATTGGAACGTCTACCGTCTAGTGATCGAGTGCTGCACCCGCCTTTACCAACTATTCTGCAGCTTAAGCATGCTTCTTTCAGAATTTCCGCTATAGCCTGATTTCTGGATCGACACAGTGAACAGTAGACCCGACCCCTTACGTTAATTTGAGACTATCGGTATACACGTGTATTTACACTATGCTCTGCCATTTCCGCACCCTGCGTCAGCTTTTCTTCTCTATTGAGGCTTCAAAATGTTCTCCTTTCCTATATTAGATGGCTCTATACCGCTATGGCCATTAGGCCTGCACTCAAATTGCCCCATAAGGCCTACAGGCGGGTTGTGCAGAATGGCATGCAATGCTTCCGTGGGGGTAAGTTTTAGGCTCCCGTTATGCTAATCATTGATAATCTGCATACCCCTCAAATTTTTTGGTGTACGTACTTTTTTGTGTGGCTGCCCACCAAACAAAGACTCCATAGTATAGTAGGGGCTGCACAATTGGCACAAATCCCCATTGCAAGAGTTTGGGCGATATGCCCTACGTGCATCCTAGCATCCTCTTACATGCATACAGTTCCACGGAGGCTTTTTTCGCTCTCTCTTCCACATAAAGTTTCCATGGCAACTTACTATCAATCATAATTCCTAGAGGCTTAGCTCAATTAGGCCGTTATCCCGACTCCCGATGCCTAGACATGTATGTACAACGCGAACCGCTTGATCCTTCAGAGGGCTGATTGTTGGTAGACATCTACCGCTTATGATGACCGAAACGTCATATGCATACGCCGTGAGTTTGACTGGTCCTCTGTCGAACCGCCTAAGTAATTGATTGTTGAACAGCATCCACAGCTTTGGTGATAATACCCCACCTTTCGGCGTTCCTCTGTTTTGCAGATGTTGTGGCCTTGCGACGTGATAAAATTGCATCTTTACAAATCCAATTTATTAAGGCCGGTTGGACTTCAGTCGAGCTGAGACTGCCCATAACTGCTCGTTTCGAAACATTGTTTAACCACCAACAATCAGAACAAATAATAATATACTTTTAAAGGACTCAAAGCATTTACCTTAGCCAATACTCTAAGTTCAGCCGCTTATAGTTGACATAACATTTGCAGCATATTATAAATATATTTCGTCAATGCCAATTATCGTTAGTTAGCTTTTCTAGTAATTCCTTCGTATTCGTGAATTGACTAGCTGCTAGCTCCGTTCATATGTGAGTTTGCACGTATGTATATGGGGAAATTCGCCAAACTTTGGTTTTTTTGGAGAAAAATATTTTTTTTGAAACATGGTATCACGCAAATATCTTTTTGTTAGGAACTTTGAGGGGTAAATTGAAGCTATAGTGCATCGCCGTTACTCGTCTTACATAATGCCCCAAAAAGATATAGTCAAAAGATCGAGCAAAATATATATAAATTGAGGTCGCAATGTTAAATATACATTTATTTCAACACTTCTGTACCGATTATATCGAAATTTTAACAAAATCTATCTATCTATATCTATCTTCTATAAATCTTATAAAATTAAGTCGCTAAATGCCATGTATGCCCATAACTTCACACAGAATGCTCTGATTTTAAAAAGGTTTTTTGCATTTGAAAGCTTAGCTACGTGAGATGGTACAGTTAATATAATTTGAAGGTATATATTATAGGGGCGAGGCAAATTGCCAAAATGTAGTAAAAAATCATAAAATTTTTGTTTACACAGCTATAACTCATAAACAGATGGATGGATTTAAAAAATTCTACTTTTCAGTAAAACTTTGAAATATTTACCATCGATCCGCGTCAAAAAAAATACTTGATTCCTTTCTTATATCAGCCAAATTGTTTAAACAAAAGTAACATTTTTATCAAAAAATGCGTATGTGTGCTTGTTAGCTGTGAACTGTCCGCGCTAATTGCTTTTGAGTGAGGCTTGATGCGACACATACATACGTACATACATATATAGCATTCGCTGCGTTATTTAACTTCGGGCGTAGGTTTATAGGTATGTATGGATGTACAACACTACATAGTATGAAACAGTCGCCTTTTCTGTCCCTATGTCCCTTTGAATGCTTAAACCTTTAAAAGTACGCAACGGATTTTAATGCGCTTTTTTTAATCGATAAAGAGTGATTGAAGAGGAAGTAACGGATGAACATATTTGGCTGAAAATTGGTGGAGGGGTAGCTTAGAACCAGGAGACAAACAGGCTAATTTTTATCCCGTTCTGGCGGGGGCTTGAGATCAAAACGTGGACCTGGGTAATACTGGGATATGTTTGTAAAATATGGGTATCGAATGTAAGATGTTTATGAGTACTTTGATACGGGGTATTTTTCGTACCCGCGTGTAATTAGGGTCTCGAGATATAAGCGAAAACGTGGACGCGGGTACCCCTAGAATGTGTTTATAGAATATGGATAACGAATGAAAGCTGTTGATGAATTGGTGACTAGGGTCTCGAGATTAAGGTCAAACCGTCGACCAGGGTACCCCTAGAAAATGTTTATACAATATGGATAAAAAATGAAAGCTGTTGATGAGTGCTTTAGTACAGTGTAATTTTTATACCGCTGGGTGGCTAGGGTTTCAAGATATGAGCAAAACCTGGACCCGGCTACCCCTAGAATGTGTGTGTAATATGGTTATCAAATGAAAGTTGTTGCTGAGAGCTTTAAAGTAATTTTCATTGTGACATTCGATTTAGTTGCATTAACCTGGCAAAACTGATAAATGTGCATGCGAAGCCGAAATAAAGACATGAATTAATAATATCCACATAACTATTTACATACGTCCTATTCGATTTGCGTGGTAATAAGGGATGAAGAAGAATGGGAAAAACTTTAGAGAAGAGAAAAGACGGAAGGAGAAGGAGACTGAGAAAGAGATAGAGTGAGACGAAAATAGAGATAGATGAAGCGAAAAGACGGAGGGAGGAGTGAATAAAAGGATTAAGAAAGATTGACGAGGGGAGGGGGGGGGGGGCAGAGTTAGACGGAAAAAGTTTATTAAAATGTATGGAGATAGACCAAATTTAGAGCAGAACAACGTTTAACGGGTCTGATAGTATGTAGATACATGCAGTTGTTAGCTATGTAAAATTTTTTTGATACACGAGACCCGGTTTTGTAGATATCGGTAAAAATATAAAACCGAATAACCGCTAAATATTTTTTACTGCAAAGTTTGCAACACTTTTATTTTAACACCTTTCTACCGATTCTTTTGAAACTTTAAAAACATATAGATATGTGAACGAAGTATGTTTAGGTAAGTTTTAATACCCGAGATCCGGTTTTGGAGATATTGACAAAAATATTAACTCGGAAAACATTAAATTTTTTTACTTATTTAAACACTTCTTAACCGATTATGTTGAAATTTTATCAGGATGTACATACCTATATGGGGTATATATAGGTAAAATTTTGTTGATACCTGAAAGCCGGTTTTAGAGATATCGGCAAAACTATGAAACCTGTTAACCGTCAAATATTTCATACCCGTTTGTTAATTTTTTCTCTACACCACAGTAATATACCATAAATTGCCTCATCTTGGAATATTCATGCAAGGAAAGTTATTGATATTTGTACATGGGGCAAATATACGAAATTTTTGCCAAAAAGTGGCAATCGTCAAAAAGTGTAGAAAAAAATTTTATTTACTTTTTTAATTGTTGTACCAAATTTGTGTTTATTTTCATTTACTTTTAAATAAAAAGTGGTTTAAAAAAATACAAAAAAAATTTTCTGCACTTTTTGACGATTGCCAATTTTTGGCGAAAATTTCGTATATTTGCCCCATGTACAAATATCAATAACTTTCCTTGCGTGAATATTCCAAGATGAGGCAATTGATGGTATACTACTGTTGTGTAGAGAAAAAATTAACAAACGGGTATGAAGTGATAAAAGTAAAATTGCAGCTGTGCCCACAAAAAACATGCCCCTTAAAAAAATTTACGCAACCAAGTGCTTCCACTTTTCTGCCTCTACCTTCAGAACTGAAAGGGGCACATCGAATTTGAAGCCCCAGGTATTTTTAGTCCCTAATAGACTATTATCGTGCATAATCCAAATTCCAATACTCAGTTACCTCAAAAAGCTATAAGCAAAAAACTGTCAATATTGAAAATGACAAAAAAAGTATCGCTACTTTGATTGATGATAGTTTTGAGTATTGGAGGGGCACATTAATTTTGCTCATAATTTTAGAATCTCCGTCTCAAAAACAACATTCAGTTTAAATTCCATAGCGTTTCAGCGATGCCTCAAAATTTTATTGAAAAAATTAAAAAAAAAATAAAATCAAGGGTATCGCATGAAAAAGTGTAAAAATCGACGTTTTTTACGTTTCGAAGTTCTGCAAAAACTTACTATCAACTTTCTTGATTTTTAAAATCATCAGATCGGATAGTCAAAATGTCAAACTTAATGTCCTTGTACTTTTTTCTGGCCTTAAGTTTTTTGCCCGTGTGTAAAGCCCGAGTATCCAAAAAAGTAAAAGTTTTTGGGATTTGCCCATATATGTGCGTATTTGAATCGTGGTTGAAATATAAAAAAATCCAGCACACAAAACCAGTCATTCATTAATGTTTAAACGCGTATGCTGTTTTGTTTTTGTATTCGTAGTTGCTCATCTATGAGTGTATACTGTAAAATACCCATAATAGCAATTGCTGAATCTGCGAGCTTTTGTGGTGAAATGGCAGCTTATGTGAGCAAAGACTCTGCATAACAGATTTGATTTTGCTTATGATGACTGCAGTTATGTTAAAGCGCGACTACTCATAAATTGTTTAAAGGTGAATGTAGTGTTTGCTGACTGGAAAGTGCATAAAAATATGCTATGTTAAAATTTAAGGTTGAACTTTAAGACTATTTTGAGGTTATTTCGTTAAAATCTGACGCCGACCATTTTATATTTAGGAATTTATAATTCCATCTACTTCATTTTATTCATATTTGTTGTTATGGAAAAACTTTTTTTTGATATTAAATTTGGCTCAAATAATAGGAGCTGGTAATATGAGCCCACTTCAGGGAAAATAAAAAAGAGGTTGATAAGCTTTGAATTGAATTCAGTGCCGTGAAGGCTTTCTTCGAAGTTTTAAGGCAGTGGTGTCGATGTGGGCATTCCTTTGCCGGACATGAATCCGGTACGCTCCGGTACCATCATCAGGTAGTACTATCCCGACTGCAAAGTGGACGAAGTTAAAATAGAGGATGTATTTTTATTGGTTACATACTGCAGGGTTTGCCCTCAGATGGCCAGGCATTCCGAAGAACCGGATCCATTAGAGAGCTAATTGCTGACAAGCTTTTGCCAATTATGATTACCGAAGCGTCATCTCGACAAACCGAACCGAGTAGTTTATAATATCACGCCCTGCGGCGTGCCCACTGATTTCGTGGCGCCATATAGCTCGCATTAAACTTTTTTACTCTAACCTGGCACGTATTCTGGTCCAAGCACCCTGCGAGATGGAAATCGGTTCTGTAAATAAACTATATATAGATTCCGAAACGCACATAAGTTGTGCGTTGGCTCAGACACCTACCGCATGCAAATACGAAGTATATATAATTGAAGATGACAATGGATCTTATTTTAATAGGTTATACCATCTTACGTCCCTCCTGTACTAGTTAAACGGGAGATAGCAAGAAACTGCGACAACTAGTATTTATTTCGCTGTCGTGAGCGGATCCTTCCGTCATGACACAAATCTAAGGACGATCATTGGTGCAAAGATGAACCACGAATTCTTTCCAGCATCACCTAAAATAAATCGACCCCTTACCCCCGATCAATGTAAGGAAAGTATTTTAAGGCAGATAAAGCTACATTGTCGTGCATGTACTCGCGCTCACGATATACTACGACAATTATGAAAAGTCTATGCTTCTGTTAGCAAAGAATATGGGCCCCGGTAATAAGGAAAATTTTCCACGCACAAAATTCGCAATAAATTCTTCACTCGGCTGTCAATCTATTTTGAGCTCAATTATGGACTCATTTACTCCGTAGCTCTCTTATGAGATTTATTACTTCAGAGATCCCGGAAATATAACTTTCACAATTAGGAATGTTTCGTAGCTTTGCAAAAGAAGAAAGATATCTGGGTCACGTAACCGTGACCCAGATAGGAAGATATATACTTTCTAAGCTGTCTTATAGGGAGTATCGAAGCTTGAGACTACTAAATGCGAGAAAAACAGTGTTTAATACGTTGGATTTCAGAGCGTACATGAGCTATGCAAGGAATACGATGGAGGAATAAGGGGGAGGCATTGAACCCGATATCCTAATGGAGGGCCATGGAAGTCACCTGACCACAAATGATAAATACCATTACTCAAAGGGAAGGCAATTATGATAATTGAAAAAATACTAAAGACTCCCATCCAAAAACTGCTCAAAGCTTCTGAGTGTGGCTTTGGACTTGACCTATACTATCGATCACATTTTCGTCGATACGTCAAATCTTGTAAAAGACCCATAAACAAAGAGTCTATGCGAACTATTATTTTGTCTAGCTCGCAGGAGCTTTCACTGCATTAAAGAATCACAACCCTATTTCGGCTATAGCTTTCTATATCGCCGCACAACAACAAACACATTTTTTAGCAAAGCATTTGCAAGATTGTGCATGTTCGCGCCCTTCTGCCTTCGTTACGGTGACAAGGACAGGATGAAGTTTTATCTGTCACCGAATAGAGCGTCATTTCGCTTTTAGCAACTACAAATTTGAAATGGCGTGGGAATTTTTTTTTTTCTTTTTTTGAGAAAAGTGTTCTAGTTTAGTGAATAAAAGTACATCTGCAATGCCAGCTTTGTCTTATGTTTCGAATGAATGCAGATTCTGCTGTCATTTTCTATTCGCATATCGTATTGTGACAGTTATTACGAAGAAAAAAGGGCTGACTCAAGCAAAATTGTGCATTTGGCTAAGCGCCTGCTAGAGAGAACAAACAAACATTTTTTAGGCATAATTTGACTAAAACATAAATACCTTAGGCTTGTTTTAAGTACGAAATGTACTTATTATAAATGAAAACTTTGCGCGATCTACCGCCGAAAAGATTTAGGCCGTACTTCTGTTCCAATTTGCATCGTAATCCTTCCTAACGGTTGGCGCAAGGGTGCGCAAATGGCGGACGAGGCGATACATGTGTACACAGATGGTTCCAAGGTAGTGGAAGGATTAGGGTCTGCGGTATACTGTGCTGATCCGGAAATAAGCAGATCCTACAGGCTGCTGGATTACTGTAGCGTTTTCCAAGCGGAAATATTAGCCGTAACCAAAGCAGTAGAAACCATGGAAAAGAATAGCTTAAGCTGCAACCGTGTTAACTTTTATATTGACAGCCAAGCAGCAATTAAGGCAATAAGCTCGCATAGCATAGCATCTAAATGCATGTTAGAGTGTAAGCAGTCTCTGGAGAGAATTGTGACCGGGATAAGCATACATCTATATTGAGCCCCAGGGCATATGGGAATAGATGGGAATGAAAAAGCGGACGAACTACCTAAAAAGCGCGCATCCCTTGAAGCTTGCTCCGTAGATGTCCCAATTAGACTGGGCGAGATTAAGCGAAGGAGAGATGTGCACATGATCGACCAAGCAGGAAAGGCGTGGGTTCAAGCGCGGGCTGTAAGGTGTCGAAGATTATGTGTAGGTCTTACAACCTTATACTATTTTCACACAGACGGCTTATTGAATAATAAAGGCAGTTTTCTACATTAAGACGCTTATTGAGCTCAATCTTCCCTACAAAACTCGAATCTATTATTATTTCATTAGTAGCTAATCGAATGCCTAATGAAGTCAAAAGCACAATGCAACTCTGTTCGCAGCGTTCCGCTTCCGTTTCCGCTTCTTAGTTTTTGGTGTGTTCAGTGCTTAAAAATGTCATTTGTCAAAGCAAATGTCATTGTCTGCATGGCGGAACGATACAAGGTGGCCGCATCGAACAGCTGATTATAACCTTTTTTATTTGATTTGATACATCAACTACCGGCGCAGTTCGATTTTGACATTTGTCCATCGAATTTACAAGTACATGGAATTTTTTTTTTGTAGGTATGTCACCATGCTCCCACCTTGTATCGTTCCGCCATGATTGTCTGTCTCATCCTTCATACTAATCGAGCAGTTACTTCTGTGTGAAAGCAAAAGATTTACGATTTCATTAGCAGGTGAAATGAGATCATTAAGTTTCTGTGTGAAAACAGTATTAGACTAACAAAGTTGCTTCTATCATTAAAAAGAGAGGACTGTAGACTCATGACGGGTATTCTGACTGGACACTGCCTTCTGGTGCCACATGCTTTTAAATTAGGCTTCGTCAGTGATAGCAGATGTAGGAAGTGCGGGTTGGAGGAGGAAACGATCGAGCACGTTCTGTGCTCGTGCCTTACATTTGCCAGGTTAAGACCCCAGCTATTAGGAGTCATACAGCTGTCAGATCTAGAAGCAGCAAGTAGCTTAAGTGCTAGGAAGCTTCTACTATTTGCCAAGAGGACGGAGTTATTTTATAACATAGGTCCTGGTTTTTGATAGGGTTTTTCAGTTTGGTCGTTAAAACAAACTTCTGGTAACACTACGGACTCAATCAGTCTATGTGAGGTCCTCATGCACCGGCCTGTTCAACCTAACCTAACCTCCCTAATTTTGCCTGCAAATTTGCGGGACGGGACCTATATGTTTTATGCTATTGTTGTTGTTGCAGCATTAAAGTCACTCCCCGATGATTTTTACACTTTCCTACTTGGTTTATCCTCTACATCTATTGTCTCCCTTCTTAATTAATCCAGCTTTTCGCTCCCTCTATGCTGATATGACCGGGGCCATATAATGATAATATATATAATCTTTTACCTGCTTCAAACTTTCCTAGAGTTTGTTTTTGCACTCTATGACTCTTCTAGTCGTTGTGCTATGCAAGATTATCATCTCACTGACCGCGTGGTTGTCAATACAAACGTTTACGTGGCTGCATTTGCGCAGTTTTTTTCCAGTATTCCGCCAGTTCGACACCAACCATCTCTTCAATTGTAATGTTGAACCAACACCCTTAATACCCTTCTCACTATGGTCCACCCCTGTTGAAACTGCAAGTTTCCTTGGACTCCCGTTAGAGAATATTGATGACAATTTGTGATCGGTCGCGCCTATTGGATGGGGGAAAGCACTGCTACAACATCAACAGCAACAACAACATTATTATTTACGGGTCTTCACAGTATACCATATATCATTCCGGTTCCACCCTTCGCGCTCTTGCTCAACCCTTCCAACTCAATTGAGGCTCTACCAACTCAACCGAAGCACGGGATTATATAGGTAATTTTTAAATAGAATAAAATAAAAAATAATAAATAAATGTAAAGCGCGATAACCTTCGAAGAGATTTTATGCCGAGCTTCTCTTCAAATTTGCTTCGTGCTCCTTTAAATTTTTCCTACAATTTGGTGGACGCGACCTATTTGTTTTATGTCGACTCCGAACGGCATCTGCAAGGCAAATGAGTTTTCGCTGAGAGCTTTTCATGGCAGAAATACACTCGGAGTGCTTGCCAAACACTGCCTATGGGCGACCCCTGTTAGAAAAATGTTCTTCTAATTGAAAAAACTTATTTTTTTTAAATTTTGATGTTGCTTTGCCCGGGGCGTGAACCCAGGATCTTCTGTGTAGTAGGCGGAGCACGTTACCATCACACCACGGCGGTCGCCGTAATATAAAAACTTGTCTTTAAAATAGAAGGTTGTGAGTACATAATTTATTAATAAATTAAAAAAAAATTTAAAAAGCTGCCCACTCAGTTGAGCGGCCACCTCTCTTGGACGGACAAATTTGGCTGACGGTGAGTGTCCGACCAAAGGAGGTTTCACTGTATAGCCAAATTACATAGTCACTTCTTTTACCAAACTTAAGCGGCTGAGCTGTACTCTCGTATTTATTAGAATGCCAGTTACCAAACAAACCCCAACACTGCTCTGCCCAACAAACAGTTTCCTTGACAAACTGGTATTATAGCAGGAATAAGTCATAAAGGAATTCACGCGAAATTGAAAAGCAAAATGTACAAAAACTAAAAATAAAATAAAAGTAAATTTAATAACCAAAATCTAGAATGCGAAAAGGAGAAGGTAACTGAATATAAGCAAAATTAAATGAGTTGCTAGCTTCAAGAGAACTTTTGCAAGCATATGTGTATGTTTGGGAGTGTGTGTGTGTGTATATATGAAAGTATGTGTGTGTGAAAGGCAATAAAAGTGCATATAAAATCTTGAAGAAAAAGCAATAAAAACGAAGAAAAAAAAAAACAAATGCAATCAGTACTAAAACCATTAACCGCCTAACAAGCTGTACGAAAACAAGAACAACAACTACAATACATTTAATGTCAAAAGTAAAATAAAAGCTAAGCTTAATGGCAACTCAGCTGCACGAAAATTTGCGATGCTGCTTGTTTTGTTTGTTGTTTATTTTTGTGTTCTTGTATTTTATCAAGTGTTTGTTTTGTGTTGGATGGATGGGCGCGTAAGTTGGTTTTTTTTTTCGCTTTCAAACTCTTTGATTTGTCATTCTCATTCCTGTTTTGTGCGTGTTTGTGTGTGTGTTTTTTTAAACACTATTAACAACAACAAGCGCAAAAAGTACTACCGCATTTCTTTCATTCTCTTTCGCTTTGGTTGTACCTTTAAAGTGTTCATTTCGCGGAAAAACCAGTTTCGTGGTTGGTTGCACACAGCTTCCAATCGGCTTCAACTGCATTTTGGTTGCTGTAAGGCATTATTGTTGCTGTTGCCATTTGCTGCAATGTTACTTCATTGCAATAGCTCACAACAATAGCCACAGCATACAAACCACAAAAACTCGTTTGAAGCCACATTCTCATTTGGTTTTTACAAATTCACGTCTTTCGCCAATTCTTTTGTTCTTTCACTTGATTTTTGGTTCCAAGGTAATCACAAAACTAATTTTTTTTCTAACCTTTTGAAAAGAAACGAATTTTTGGTGAAGCTAGAATTGCTCGTTCTTTTTAAGCTTGAATTGCTGTTGATGAAATTTTTGGTAGTATACAATATTGGAATGAACATCGAGTTTGTCCCTTCTTTTGTGCAGCCTCTGTCAATGCCAGCGCTTTTTTTTCAGAAGAGTAAATGTCAATTTCAAAGCGTAGCTTAGTTCGCTACCATTCAAAGTTTGAAATGAGGGGATTTCTGCATTCCGCGCACCATTTGGGTTATTTGAGCAAGCGCGGGCTGACATCATATCTTGGTTAATATGCAGAACCTTCTAAGCGCCTGTTACTGCCAAACCTTCATAAATTTATTTCTGACGATTGCAGTTTGCAGAGGACGTCGTAAAAGGGGAGGGATATAATAATAACAGGGATTGCAAACAGCTGTTATTACTCAAAATCTGAACCCAAAACGTTAATGTAAAGTGTTAATACCACCCCTGTGTATTTATTACATAGATTATAGATAAGTTGATTGATTTCTATTTCTTTTTTTTTTTTTTCTTTTTTTTTGATATTTACCAAAAAACTCAGAAATAATTATCATTGGATTTTTTTATTTCGTTCGGAAAATAATAGTCATTTTTGAGTTTTTCATTTTGCTCAGAAAATAACAACCCAATTGTAAGGAGGATTTTGAAAAACATACTGAAATGGGACGTTGTTGAAACATATTCTTAGATATGGTGTTCTTCAACGGCCAGCCGTGATAGGGTGATATACCACTCAGCAGTTAATTGTTAAACACCTAAAACTACACCTAAAATGAAGTAGATTTGTTGATCATCTATTCGGACATGGGCAGTACTTCGAGGAGATGGTTTATATAGCCCAATATCATCGCCGAACAAAATAGAATGTTACATATTTTTGGGATATATTTGGGATGAAATCATGACCTTTTGAGTATTGCTTTTCATACTATTCTAGGATAATTTGGGGCAATTTTTCGGTTTATTTCGAAACTAGTGTTTCGAAGTCATTTCAAAATAACTTCGGGTCAATTCATGGCCATTTCGGTATGACTTTCGCATTTAATCTGCGGGACCATTTTAGGATTACTTAGGTGTCATTTAGGCATAGTTTTTGGAACAGATTCGGGATCGTTTACGAAATGTCTTCGAGACTATCATTACGTATTTGAAGATTTCTTATTAAACTTGGCATTTTATAAAATGGAGTTCAGTTATAATAAGATCAATACTATTATTTTAAAATTTAAGTAGGGGCTATTCGTCCGGAAAAAAATTTTCAGCAAAAAGAACTGTTTCCGAGCGAAAAATATAACTTAAACAATAACTCTTAAAACATTTTTATACTCAGCTGAGCAGAGCTCACAGAGTATATTAATTTTGTTCGCATAACGGTACCCCGAAGCGGTATAAACTAATGATCTGGGTGAAAACAGAAATTCATTTAGCCACGTCCGTCCGTCCGTGCATCTGTCCGTAAACACGATAACTTGAGTAAATTTTGAGATATCTTAATGAAATTTGGTATGTAAGTTCCTGGGCACTCATCTCAGATCGCTATTTAAAATGAAAGAAATCGGAATATAACCACACCACGCCCACTTTTTCGATATCGAAAATTTAGAGAAACCGAAAGTTGTGGTAAGTCATTACCAAAGACGGCTAAAGCGATGCAACTTGGTAGGTGGGTTGACCTTATGGCGCAGAATAGAATATTAGTAAAATTTAAAACTTTTGCAAGCTGTAATTTGGCAGCTGAGTATGTAATGTTCGGTTACACCCGAACTTAACCTTCCATAATTGTTTATAATAAAAGTCACGACCGCTACGATGCTTGGATATTAACCCTACTCGGTATTACCTTTCAGGCAATCTGCATAGAGGATAACAAGAATAGAATATCGCATCACGTTATGCTGCTCTACTTTTGTAAAGATAAGACGAATGTAGTTCGGTCTGTGAATCTTCAACTTTTCAAATGATGATAAGTCGAATAAAGCCTTTTACGGAGCTACATGTTTCGAAACTTAAGTGCTACGTTACAGTTTGAAAAAGAGGTATAACAAAGAATTATTTCCACATCTAACTGAGGTCTCTTATCCAAGAGGGAGTTGCCACCCTATCTAACTTAGCTCTCTTGGTGTGTCTGTTTTTACAATACCGAACGCATTGCGTTTGAGGAGATTTCAGTTGTTTTCTTTCTCAATTTGAATATTACAACAGTTACAGTGGCGGTTTCAAAAAATTGTATGATTTCAAAGGGTTACACCTTGGGTTTTATACCCTAAATTATCGCAATATGGCTGTTGTTATAATATCATCTTAGGTACAGGAGCAGGTACCTCGTTTTGTTCTCATTCACCATCAAATCATATTTCCGCTTCTTTGTCCAGTTTGGAGTAAGCAGAACATAGCGCGGATGTTAAGGCTGATGATATAAAATATCGTCAGCGTACGCCAGTAATTTCACTCTCTTATAGAATATTGTGACGAATATTAGTGACACTAAGTGATACTCACATCACTAATCTCATACTAAGTAAATAAAGCCACAACAACAATAAAGTAAGCAGTCACTTGTATCTACATAAACGAATCAATCATTATGTCTACACATATGTACGTACACGCAGCGGAGAGGAACGCACAAACACATGCATATATCTTATCTGAGATGCTCACAAAAGTAGGCAATCATTTGTGCAAGTATCACTCCCATATACACGCGCATAACGTGCATCTGTAGTTATAGCTGGTAATTTTATAGCTGGTAACTGAGTTAAATTCTAGAAACGCCTAGAAGTATGCGAACGAGAAAATCACAGAGTATAAAAGGAGGTAAAGCTGAGAATCAGTAATCAGTTTGATTTAAGCACGCTACCTGTCGAGAAGTAGAAGTGTTATTGTGAAAACAGTCTAATAAAGACCATTTTACATTACTAAATATTGAAGTTATTTATTCAACAGTTTAGTGATCCGAACGTTAGCAGAAGGTTGCAAATAAGCAGAATTACATTAAATTCGTAACAATATTATTCCAGAGAGGTTGTGTTGTGCAACTTGAATTATCTTCTCCAGCATCAAGTTAAATAAATCGCACGGTAGAGGGTCATCCAATCTGAAACCTCAATTAGTTTCAAACGGCTCTGAGAGGTCCTTCCCAATTTACACTGAGCTGGTTGTCTTGCACAATGTCAGCCGCAGAATTTTTGCGGGAAAACCAAGTTCAGATATAGCGGCATATGGACAGCCCCTTTTTGTACTCGCGAGGTCGTTTTAAAATCGACGAAAAGGTGATGTATTTAAATTATTTTTTCGAGGGTTCTTCCCAATATTTATCGCATAGTAAAAGTGCTGTCATCAGGAAAAAAACTCTCATTCGTGGCATGCAACACGTGTTTTAACTCGCTTAAATAAGCCTCACTTGTACATATGTTTGTATGTATGTTACTTTTCAATAACAACAAAAATAAAAAAGAAATGTTACATATACGCACCGGTTCCCGTCTTTTCAGATGATACGGCTAAGTTTGTAATTGGTTGAGTTTTAATTTAAAAAAACGTGGTTTTGTTAAAACTTGAACTTTTCTTAATAAAAAAAATTTACCAAAGCATTCAAAAGGCCTTTAAACTGTTACTACTTGGGGTAGTGTTTTAAGACCAAAAGTGAAACTATTTAGGGGCCAGATACTGATTTTCAATTTTTTTTAATTTCATAGATATTTATGTATATCGGGCACGTACATATGAAAAACAAAAGCAAAAATATTTTTTTTAATTAAAAATTATAATTTTTTTATTTTATTATTTCAGCTTGCCAAAAACAACAGAGCAATATTATGGTTGGAATATTAAGCATTTTAAAAGCTTACAGATATATTTCGTTACACGCAAATTGAAAAAGTGAATATTAAAAATGTTTGAGTAATTATTTCAAAAAAAGAGTTCAAGCAGACATACTTATTCAAAAAAAATTTGTCTGCATGCAATGCGCCATTAACAGTAAATAAAATAACAACAAAAACAAGTATGCAAATGCCAATTACATATTTATATATTTACAACATGCAAGGGCAGCAGCAACGAATTGGCTAATGACGAGCATAAAACAACGATCAATGCGAAAAAATAATAGATATGTATATGTGACTAAAAACCAACACCAAGCATATAAATAAACAAAATACTCTTGCGGCAATTCGATGACAAACAATAACTGCAGTAACAACGAAATTAAAAACAAAAAATATAAATAAAATTTTTGCTAAAAGAATAAAAAAAAGCTGTAGTTAAGTAAAAGCAAAAGCATTAAAGGCACGCAAATAATGTTCACGCAATCAAGGAAATAAATAAATTCGCTTACAGTGCAAAAAAAAAAACGCGCAGTTATAGCAGCGCAAAAGGAAAAAAGAAAAATATAGTTGAAAAGCAGCAAAAAAAAGGTAAGCGACAAGAAAGTTCAACACAACACAGACAGCTCGTCTATAGTCAAATATTTATTTTAAACACACACACATACATATATTTGTGTGAACTATATGCTTTAGTATGCAAATTTGTTTCGGTTCGCTGGCACACAATTGAAACTCGCTTATTAAACGGCGAAAAGCAAATTTTATGGTAAGTATCACTGGCATTTCAATTTTTTCTTTCTTTTTTTGTCTTTTATCATTTTTTGTGGGCATACTTTACTTCTTTGTGGCATTTACGTGGCGAAAAATTCTTCATCAGTGTCTTTCTTTTTTTTTTATTTTTTTTGTGTGGTTATTTCACGGTTTCTTTTCTTCATATTACCAAGCATATGTTAACTGTACAATGTATTTACTAGCTCAAAGTGTGATATGAAAGAAAGAAATGGTTGCATACTCTAAGGCGAGTTTCAGAAAAGGCCACATATTGGTTTTGTATGATTATGAGTCCGGAACAGTAATAATTCAAACTCTCACAGAAAGATGCGGAGCCGTATAATAAAACGGTAAGCCTAATTTTAATGCAAATCCCATAAGAGTCCACATCCGTGTTTGCCCTATTTAAAGTCTATAGTACGCTGAATTTGAATATATAGCCGAATTTTTTTAATTACTTTTTTTTAGAATATTCATGAATATATGGGGTATTCCATCCCATTTCGACCAATTTTGAACCCGACCCCTTTAGAATTGGCTGAAAGTTTTTCTTCTGTTTCTAGCTTACGAAAGACGTTTTTCAGAATTTTTTCAAATTATTTCATCCAACTCAAAAAAAGTTATGAATTTTTAAAAAAACACCGTTTTTGTTTTCAAAATGCTATAACTTTTTCAAAAATTGACCGTTTGGGATCTTTTTTTTAAATTTGTTTTTAAATGTACTTTTCGGAAAAAAAACAAAAAATTTTTCAAAGTTTTTTTTTTGTAATTTTTCAGTTTTTCGAAATTTTTCGAATTTCGTCATTTTTTTTTTTTTCGCATAAAAAAATTCAATCAATACGGCAATCATCCCCACTAATCCCGGAGTGGGCCGTTTTTTTTTTTTTTTATTTTATTTAATTGAAAAAAAACTTTAAAAATTCCGAAAAGTACATTTAAAAACAAATAAAAAAAAAAGATCCCAAACGGTCAATTTTTGAAAAAGTTATAGCATTTAAAAAAAAACACCGTTTTTTTTTTTTTAATTCATAACTTATTTTGAGTTGGACGCCGTTTTTGTTTTCAAAATGCTATAACTTTTTCAAAAATTTACCGTTTGGGATCTTTTTTTTTAAATTTGTTTTTAAATGTACTTTTCGGAAAAAATACAAACAAAATTAAAAAATTTTTTTTTTCAATTAAATAAAAAAAAAATCGGCCCACTCCGGGATTAGTGGGGATGATTGCCGTATTGATTGAATTTTTTTATGAGAAAAAAAAATTGGCTAAATTCGAAAAATCTCGAAAAACTGAAAAATTACAAAAAAAAAACTTTAAAAATTTTTTTGTATTTTTTTTCCGAAAAGTACATTTAAAAAAAAAATTAAAAACAAAAAATCCAAAACGGTCAATTTTTGAAAAAGTTATAGCATTTTGAAAACAAAAACGGTGTCCAACTCAAAATAAGTTATGAATTAAAAAAAAAACGGTTTTTTTTTTTTCAAAATGCTATAACTTTTTCAAAAATTGACCGTTTGAAAACAAAAACGGTGTTTTTTTTTTTTAAATTCATAACTTTTTTTTGAGTTGGATGAAAAAATTTGAAAAAATTCTGAAAAACGTCTTCCGTAAGCTAGAAAAATAAGAAAAACTTTCAGCCAATTCTAAAGGGGTCGGGTTCAAAATTGGTCGAAATGGGATGGAATACCCCATATATAAATTAACAACGCTTATTTTTTCCATAAAATTAGTACTACTAGAACTTGAAACAAATATTACATACTTTAAGGCGTTACATTTGCCGATATCTACAGTAGCGGCAATTTGTATTAAAACTACAACAACCATTAAAACTTTTTTTCGATAATTTAAACAAAAACTTTTAAAAATTTTGTAACTGGAACTATGCAAATCAATCAAAAACAATTTTTCGAAAAAATTGGAAATGACAAAATTTTAAGAAAATTTCAAAATTTTCATATGTCCGTCCACATATCAAACAAACAACATATTAAACACAATTATGAAAAAAATTAGAAAATTCAATATGAAATTTTGAGAGACCGATGGCTTGAGCTTTTTATTCCAGACTCGGCATGTCTTTATTGCTGGGGAGGACATAAAAATAAGTGCAGTTTTGGTGTCGGGCTCTTGATGAGAGTGAGACTTTGTCGCCAAGCACTTACGTTCACGTCGATAAAAGCGAATGTTTTTAATATATCACTCATCTGCGTCCATGCACCGGAAAAGGAAAAGGACGACGAGGTAAACGCTTAGGACGCACGCAAGCCAAGGATGACGTTTAAAGCGAACGCAACGAGTAGTGTGCGTGAACGCTACCGCGAGTTGAAAAGACAAGCGGGAAGAGCTGGTTGTCCCACCACCACATTATGATGATGTTAGAATAGAAATAATCAGATTAAAAAACAACAAGGCTTTGGAAGCTTTATTAGTATCATGTAAAGTCCTGTAAAGCGTATTGTGAGAAATATTAAAGCCCACCGTGAATCAACTGATTGGACCTAATCAGAGCAGGCTCAAACCCCGTTAGTCTACTATCGATCAGAATTTTACTATGCGCCAAATCTTGGAAAAACCCGCGAAAAAATAATTGGCACACCTCACTGCGTCGATTTCAAATACGCCTTCGACAGTTCGAAGAGCAGCTGCCTATATGCCGCTGTGTCTGAATTTGTTTTCCCTGCAAAATTACGTCGAACAACACCACGCAATAATGTTTTATCTATGTATATAATTTGATCGCCATGGCGTATGAGTAACTTTTCAATATGTTCGGGAAAATAAAGCTCAAGTTGCACAAGTGAGCTTTAGATTTTTGCATATCACCTCATTAGAAAAAGAGGTATAGAATCGATATTCGATGTATACATAGAAAAATGTCAGTTCTTTCTATTGAACCATTGTATTCAACAAAAGCTCATATGGCAGAGTAGGTCCCATGTTAAACAGGAAAACTTTAGCAAATGTCTTACTGGATGAATTTATGAATTATTTTTTAATTCTCAAGCTGTATACAATTTTACAAAACTGTGTAATCCTGTGCATCCTACTCAGAAAATAATAATAACAATTTAGATATCAAATATTTGGTATACAAATTTTTCAAAAAGTTCGTATCACATTAAATTCGATAAAGTTAGTTCTATGACATTTCACCTTTTTATTTCAAACATGTCTCACAACATTTTCCATAATTTAAGCAACCCTCTTATTTGTTTATTGTAAATTGACTTCAGTAATTTTGCAACACATTGCACGTATTGCCCGTCAGTCGTGAAAGGTGCTTTATACTTACTCATAGACTCCAAAAAACTAGAACTAAAACTTGAATTGTCTCATCTAAACTCTGCGCTAACTTGTGCAAAAAGTGTTGTAAAAGTACTTCCAAATATTTTCTAATGCGAGTTTGGCGAACTTTTATAAGGGTGTGTTTCTTGTTGTTGGTATTAATATTTAAACATATGCACGTATTTTCTACACACAACTATATGAACAAATACAAACTCAATTTAACTCATTACATTTATATAACTTTTCTTTGAGTTAAGATACAACTTAGTTCAAATTACTTATAGAGTCAATATATTGCTGTTAGTTTGGTTCTACGAAGGGAACATCATTAGGGTATTGACAAACTTTGACGGTTATATCTATTAAGTATATTACGTCATCGTTGGTTGAATGTTATCTGTTCGCTCAAGTTATTATACCTTTCATGAAAAAAACGGTATATAAAATTTTGTCCATTTCTCGAAAACTGTGAGTATAAAGGAGAATAGACAGATCCATCACTAAGTATATCGAAATAATCAGGATGACGAGCTGAGTATTTAAGCCATGTCCGTCTGTTTGTTCGTCTGTCTGTTTGTCTATGCAAACATATATCTTGATCTGATTTGGTGAGCGTATAAATTTCCATGTGCGATTAGGCGTTTGTCGCAGCCCACCGAATCATACATCTCAAGTAAATTTTCTTTCAAATCGATGAGTACTTGCTTCATACCGAGGAAAAATGGGCTTCTTATTGAAGGAGTTTCCGTCGCGTGGTGTCAAATCATGGTTTAGCAAAATATTTTCAACATTATTATCAAATAATATACTTCTGTTCACCTTTGTGGAACCCGTTTTTCATAAAACTTCGCAAACATGTGAAATGTGATCATATTTTGTTCCCCAGAAGTTTTAGATTCAAACTCGAATTTCACCTGTTTTTAAGCGCACAGTGAAAATTTGGCCGAGGGTTGGAGAGTATCGAAAGAAGATGGTATGATCCTTGATGTGTTCGAAAGGAAAGTTCTCGGGAAGATTTAGCATCCTGGAAGGACAGAATGTAATCCCGTCGCCACCGTATTTGGAAGTAGAGGAAGTGGGTGAGCTCCACAGTGTTAAGGAGACATTTAAAGGAAGATGTTATGGATCTTGAAGTGTTCGAGAGAAAAGCTCTCGGGAAGATTCAGTATCCTGCATGGACAGAAAGTAATCCCATCGCCGCCGTATTTGGAAGTAGAGGAAGTTGGTGAGCTCCACAGTGTTAAGGAGACATTTAAAGGAAGATGTTATGGCCCTTGAAGTGTTCGGTTGGAAACTACTCCGGAACATTCAGCATCATGGACGGACAGAAAGTACTGCCATCACCACCGTATTTGGAAGTAGAGGAAGACGGTGAGCTCCACAGTGTTAAGAGAGACAATTGAAGGAAACCATAGTGTCCATTGGTACTTCTAATTGGCGCCATTTATCGCGAAGTTGACGTGACTTGTTACACAACGGCCAAAATTGTGTAGGCGGTTAAGCGGTAATTAATGATGATAATGTTAATGCGGCCACCCAGATAATATCCAACCGATTCAAGCAAGCTTGAATCCGCGTTAATTGGCGCAGTTTGCAAGATCTAATTTTTGTGGACCGAACAAAGTGTACTTAGATAGTAATCGTCAGGTATGAACCCACCCGATCATGTTCTGCACAGAAGTTGATGCTTGCGATTTACCAGCTCCTCGCCGTTGCATTTTAATAGCTTATCAGGCAAGACAATAGCTCCCATGCCTTTGGTGCTATGCATACCTCGTCATAGTAGCAGTAGATTGTGAGTTCAGAATCATAATCTTCCGCAGGTGCTTCATCGCTATCCCCATTTAAAAGAGCAGATAAGTTTCCCCCCTCGCATAGCCCAAAAACAGTGCGGCTATGATGGTTAAGCTATGTTATGCAAATGAAAGACGATGCTACATATAAGAGATTATATTTATTTGAACCCTCATAAGGAGGCAGAGGACGAGGGCGAAGTTGGAAAACAGTTTGAAATTTCTGGGCAAATCAAATTTTATCACTATAGCTTCTACCGCTCCGGCTAACAAAGTATTTTTTATCGCAGCACGCATATGGGAGCAGAGGGAGAGGGCGGCCCGCACTCCGCTGGAAGAACCTGGTGGAAGACGATTTAAACTCCATTGATGCGACCAATTGGCGCCAGGTGGCAGAGCAAAGAATAGCCGTTTAAACGGTTAAACGTTAATTAAGTAAGTAACTGTCCTCGAGATATCGCGACCGAAAGCTAACACAAAACTTTGTTAAAAGATTTGAGCGCTGCAGGCTATTCAGTTCTGAACAATAACAAAACAACATACCTCATATCAACTGGAATCTCAAGTCATTGTAAAATCCATTCATGAATTGGGTAATTGTTTTGAAATTAAATTTCTTTTTAATATGCATACATGCGAATTTTAAATAGCACTGCTAAACCATAAATTACAAATGTTCCCATAAAAATTGTAAGAATTTAATTAAAAAAGAATAAATTTGTATGACTCACCACATTGGTTAGATTTTCATCACCCACCACCGCCAAAGCTGTCATTTAACTGGCCACTTGACTTCTAGCGCCAACGGCAAACATTTCACTCAACTCTTGAGATAAAGTTCATATGAAAAAACCCATGACCGATAGAGCACTAAATAAAAAAAATAAAAAATGAGTAAATAAGAAATAAAAACTAAAACGAATGATCGAATTTATAACGAACTTAGTGGCTTAAGAAGAGTAAAAATGTCAAACAAAAATACTGGCATAAATGAAAAAACTGTTAAACCTTAAAAAAACTTGGCTACAAAAAACATTGTGCACGTATGTGACTGTGTGTATACATAAATGAACCGCAAAGCGGAATAAAACTTGTAAAAATAAGTTTACTTCTTTACAATATTGCGCTTCCTACTCACACATAAGCGTTACCACCCAACCTTTTCCACATTCCTACCGCTGCGACAATGTTTCGCATAAAGCACGGCACCCTATCACACCACTGACCACCATTCGCTCAAAGAGAGAAAGAAATAACGAACTTAGTAAACTCAAATTGAGGTATTTTTTTTTATTTTCTTTCACTTTTCATCTTTTTCTATTTTTTCTGCTTTTCTTATTTTGTTAAAAAATTTGTTTCGCAATGACACTTTTTCCAGTAAATTTTGTTAGTTTATTATTATTTTCTGTCAGCAAAAAAGCTTTTGTTGCCCAAAATAACGAAAAAAATGCACTTATCGTTGCGACTAAAAACGGAACAGCATCATTTGAAATGAAATATTTTATGACAAAATTAAATAAACATACATGAAAGAGGAGAAGTGATATGTTTGAATTTAGATTCCATTAGGTGCCATGAAAACGATTGGACTGTGGTTTTTTTCGCATTGTTATAAGAAATGCTTATATGGAGCAAGGAATTCAATACTTACGGCCCCTTTGTAACAGCGATCAGCAAGCTAAGAAGAATGCACAGGCGTAATGAAAATAATTACTTCCAAGCATTTCATTCTCAAACTTTTTATAACGACTTATACTTAAGCATGATTCAATCAGAAGAGGTTTGCTCGACTGACAAATCGAATTGACATCCGTTAACTGTGTTGCTTCTTTGCGATTTTTCAAAAAATATTATTAGTAGAAATAGGAAGCAATCAGTTTACAAATACCCGATAAGTACTAAACTACATACATTTTATGATGCATTTGTTAACTATACCATGATCTATTAGTGTGAACATAAGTTTTATGAAAAGTACGGACACCCAGGAATCGTGCACTTTCATAAACTTATCAACATACGAAACCTAAACCAATTCGAAATTCATCGTTCAACGTCAAAAACTCGACTAGTAAATCGATTCATGTAAAAATGTCATTAGTAAATAATGGAGATGCCATAACGAAATGTACTCGTTGAGCATGCTAACCTATTCATCCCGTATGCTCGGAACATTTATCTCCATTTAAGAAATTGTGGAATCGGTTTATTTTTGGAATATTATGTTCATAATTATTAGGAATATTCCTCGTCAGATAGTATCAAACGAACGTGTTCTGAATATTGCAAATTAAGGGTTTATCCGGAACACTTCCATGAATACTTAAAGGCTTTCCGAAATTTCAGAATAAAAAGTTGAATACTCCCTGTGTAACAGGACCGCGTAAAAGCTGAATTCTTCTGTCAAAGTCAAGGCCGGAATATAAAGTTCTAAGACAATAAGCCATTTTCTTTTATTTTTTTTTTGTCAGTTCATTGCGGCTACTGAGTAGAGTATCACCCCATGTCGGCTGCCTGCTCAAAATCGTCCTATCTCAAAATATTTTTAAAAAATTTCCCATTTCAGGATTTGTGACAAAAACGCCCTATATTAGAATAAGATTGAAGAATGCCTTATCTCAGAATGCTTTTCAATAACTCTCTCTTATGTCAAAATCCATTGAACTTATGCTCATGTATTGAGTCTTTGAAACAAATTGTGAGATAGTGTATTTATATTCAGCTGAGCAGAGCTCAGAGTATATTAACTTTGTTCGCATAACGGTAATCCGTATTGGCATAAACTAGTCGAGATAGATATAGACTTCTATATATCAAAATGATCTGGGCGAAAAAAGAAATTCATTTAGCCATGTCCGTCCTTCCGTAAACACGATAACTTGAGTAAATTGTAAGATATCTTTATGAAATTTGGTATGTAGGTTCTTGGGCACTCATCTCAGATCGCTATTTAAAATGAACGAAATCGGACTACAACCACGCCCACTTTTCCGATATCGAAAATTTCGAAAAACGGATAAAGTGCGATAATTCATTACCAAAGACGGATAAAGCGATGAAACTTGGTAGGTGCGTTGACCTTATGACGCAAAATAGAAAATTAGTAAAATTTCGGACAATGGGTGTGGCACCGCCCACTTTTAAAAGAAGGTAATTTAAAAGTTTTGCAAGCTGTAATTTGGCAGTCGTTGAAGATATCATGATGAAACTGGGAAGGCAAATTACTCCTATTACTATATGCATGCTAAATAAAAATTAGCAAAATCGGAAGACGAACACGCCCACTTTTAAAAAAAAAATTTTTTAAGTCAAATTTTAACAAAAAGTTTAATATCTTTACAGTATATAAGTAAATTATGTCAACATTCAACTCCAGTAATTATATGGTGCAACAAAATACCAAAATAAAAGAAAATTTCAAAATGGGCGTGGCTGCGCCCTTTTTCATTTAATTCGTCTACTTTTAAGGCCATAAGTCAAACAAAAATTTACCAATCCTTGTGAAATTTCGTAGGGGCATAGATTCTATGACGATAACTGTTTTCTGTGAAAATTGGCGAAATCGGTTGAAGCCACGCGCAGTTTTTATACACAGTCGTCCGTCTGTCCTTCCTCTCGGCTGTTAACACGATAACTTGAACAAAAATTCGATATATCTTTACTAAACTTAGTTCATGTACTTATCTGAACTCACTTTATCTTTGTATAAAAAATAGCCGAAATCCGACTATGACCACGCCCACTTTTTCGATAATGAAAATTACCAAAAAATGAAAAAATGCCATAATTCTATATCAAATATGAAAAGAGGGATGAAACATGGTAATTGCATTGGTTTATTGACGCAAAATATAACTTTAGAAAAAACTTTGTAAAATGGGTGTGACACCTACCATATTAAGTAGAAGAAAATGAAAAAGTTCTGCAGGGCGTAATCAAAAGTCCTTGGAATCTTGGCAGGAATACTGTTCGTGGTATTACATATATAAATAAATTAGCGGTGCCCGACAGATGATGTTCTGGGTCACCCTGGTCCACATTTTGGTCGATATCTCTAAAACGCCTTCACATATACAACTAAGGGCAATTTTAAAAAATTAAATCGTGATCTATCTCGAATAGTGTGGCCAATATTTAATGCTGATGTGGAGCAAGGCGTTTCTCACTTTTACAATACCATTTACTGTCTTTTTGAAAAATACTTACCTAAGCGGATTTGTGTACATTCCGATACAAGCCAAGTATGGTTCACTAAAGAGCTGAAAATTTTAAAGAATAAAAAGTCTCGATCTTTCAAGTTGTTCAAAAATACGGGTTTACATAACCATTACTTACAGTACTCGATTCTACGCTGCAAGTATTTTCAATTGAACAAAAAGTGTTACAAAGGTTATCTTTGTAAAATGAAAAGAAATATAACTTGCAACCCGAAGGCATTTTACGGATTCGTAAACTCTAAACGCAGGGTGAAAGGGTTTCCATCATCCATGAAATTCCAAGATAATATTTCCAGCGATGATCAAGAGATCGCCGACTTCTTTGCGGAATTTTTCAAATCAAATTACTCTATTGAGACCAACGTTTCACCTAATGAATACCCATACCATATTGATTCATGTTATTTAATCAGAGCTCCATTTATATCTTCAGAAGATGTATTATCTTATTTTAAAACTTTAAAAGTATCATATTCATACGGCCCCGACAGTATCCCGACACACTTTCTTAAAAAATATGCTCCAAACATCTATCAGCCGCTAACAGATGTATTTAATTTATCTTTAATTTATGGCGTTTTCCCAACAATATGGAAGGAATCTTTTCTTATTCCGCTTCATAAAAATGAAAGCAGGTCTTCAATAGAAAACTACCGGGGCATAGCAAAGTTATCCGCTATCCCAAAGTTATTTGAGGCTATTGTTACCCACCACCTAACATTCTCTATTTCCCCATAATTGCAAGCTCGCAGCATGGGTTCTGTAAGGGCAAATCACCTATCACCAATTTACTAGAATTTACCACACACGTTTCTAATGGATTTAGAAAAGGCCTTCACACTGATGTAATTTACACCGATTTCAGTAAAGCTTTCGACAAAGTATCACACCCATTACTTATTCATAAGCTCAGTCAACTCGGTTTTCAACCCCGTCTTATATGTTGGATTTCTTCGTATCTTGGTTATCGTACGCAAAAAGTAATCTTTAAAAATACACTTTCTGGGGTCATCAATGTTTCTTCTGGTGTTCCTCAGGGCAGCCATCTTGGTCCGATTCTGTTCTTGTTCTGTGTGTGTTCATAAACGATATATCTGGTACAATTAAATACTCAAAAATCTTGATTTACGCAGACAATGTAAAATTTTTCAAATCATGTGCCTCGGTTGAGGAACATTCCTTGCTTCAAATGGATTTAAATCACTTGGTTACCTGGTGCAATGTAAATTATATGCCGCTCAATCTCAAAAAATGTAAATTCATGTGTTTTTCTCGGAGAGTTTCGCCACCAGCTTCATATACAATTAACAACTATAGTCTAGAAACTGTAAATAATTTTATTGACTTGGGAGTAATTTATTTATTTATTTATTTATTTATTTATTTATTTATTTATTTATTTATTTATTTATTTATTTATTTATTTATTTATTTAAGTTCAGTCTACAGAATTTAATTCTTACAGACTAGATATAATACGCAGCTAATCAATTAAAAATAGTGTATAATTTTAATTTAAATATACTTATACTATCATTAAACTCAATAACGCTTGCATAGGTATTGCATAATCTAACGCTCCTAGCAATCGGTTCGTTCATGGCGTAATTAGTAGAGTGGAATGTGTCTACCAAGAAGCGATTATTTCTTAAGTTACGAGGCGGGTCATATAAATTGACCAAATTAGATAAGTCGTCACAGTGTATGTTATTATTAATGACATTATAAATAAAAAGTATTGAGAAGTATATTCTCCTATCATATAGGGACTGCAAGCCCATTAGTTTCCGTCTACCAATATAAGAAGGAAGATTACCTTGCCACGGTAACTTTCTTAGAGCAAATTTCGTGAAAACTTTTTGAACTCTTTCGATTTTGTTTGAGTGGGTTTCATAGTATGGGCACCATATTAGAGAACAATACTCTAGTCTGCTTCGAACAAGAGATATGTAAAGAGCTTTTGAAGTGCAAGGATCTCTGAAATCCATTGAATTTCTTCTTATGAACCCTATCATAGAAAAAGCTTTTGATACTATTAAGTCAATGTGTTGAGAAAATGTTAGCTTTGAGTCGAAAATAACACCCAAATCTTTCATTTTGGTACTTCTAGCTAGAGCACAATTGTCTATATTGTAACTAAATATTATGTTGTTAGACTTCCTAGAGAAGGTGATAACACAGCATTTATTGATGTTCAGTTTGAGACAATTCAAAGTGCACCACTGATTCAGTGAATTGAGATCGACTTGTAACTTATGGCTATCACTTACATCACGAACGGTACAAAAAAGTTTGACGTCATCCGCGAACATTAGGCACTTAGCGAATTTAAAGCAATTCGGTAGGTCGTTAATAAATAAAAGAAATAGCAGTGGTCCGCAGTGAGTACCCTGAGGTATACCTGACCACGCGTCGATAAATAGTCTTGAGGTTGTATTCCCTAACTTAATAAATAGTTTCCTGTTTGACAGAAAACTAGCGAAGAAATTAATGAGAATGCCACTAACTCCGTAATTTCGTAACTTCTGCAAGAGTATGGTATGACATACCTTATCGAAGGCTTTGGAGAAGTCTGTGTAAATCACATCAAGTTGTGCCTGCTTTCCGAACGCATCCACTATACTATTCGATAATAGGGTCAAATTCGAACAGGTTGATCTTCCAGGAAAGAAGCCGTGTTGATCTTTAGAGATAAAATCCCGAGCATGGTCAAATAACTTTGATTGGATTATGTAGTCGAACAATTTGGCCAGTGTCCCCTGTATAACGATAGGCCTATAATTACAAACATCATTACGATCACCAGACTTAAAGACCGGAACAATGTGACATAACTTCCACTGGTCGAGGAAAGTACCCTTATTGATACAATGCTGGAAAAGCTGGGATATGGGATTAGCTAAAGTATAGCAGCAACGCTTGAAAAATACAGGCGCAAATCCCTCGGAGTCATGTTTGGAACTGGACTTTAGCGATGAAATAGCGGATAGTACATCCTCTTCGGCGATTGAAAATCCAAACTTAGTTTCAATCTTCATATTAATGCTACAGTGAATAAAGGCAAAGGTGTTTTTGCATTTGTTAAACGGTGGTCAAAAGAATTTAACGACCCTTACATAACTAATGCACTTTTTACAACATTAGTTAGGCCAATATTAGAATACGGCTCGATAATTTGGAATCCGCGTTATCAAGTCCATGCAGACAGTCTCGAATCAATACAAAAACAATTTTTACTATTTGCCTTAAGAAATTTCCAATGGGACTCTTTAACTAATCTTCCACCTTATACTAATCGATTAAAGCTTATCAATCTTCCAACTCTTGCTAGTCGAAGGGAAATGCTTGGTGTAATATTTATGACAAAACTTTTAAATGGATCAATTTCGAGCCCATTCCTTCTGAATGAAGTGAACTTTTGCGTTCCCTCTCGGACATCGAGACACTTCAAACCTCTTCTGCTGAAACAATGTAGAACGAATTTCGAACAAAATGAACCTTTCCGGTGTTTATGCCAAGATTATAACTCTCACTCAAACACATTTGATAGCTCGGACTCCCTTTTTTCTATAAAAAAGATTGTTCTCACCTCTCTAAATTAATGTATAATACGTTTGCTTCGGTTTTCTTTAAGTATTACGCTTGGCTGATGAAATTTCTTCTGTAGCTGAGCAGTCTCAGATCGTGACGCTTGACAAACCGCTGCCCATCAAAGACTCGGCAAAATAAAAAAAAATTAAAAAAAAAATAAAAATATAAAAAAAGTTATTATATATATATATATAAATCGATCGCGTGAACAGGATTAGCCTGGTTTCATTGGGCCACTTGAGGGCAGCGCGCTGCCACAATGTCCATTAAAAAAAAAAAAAAAAAAGGGCCACTCCCTTTTAAAATACTCATTAATACTTTAATTTGATACCCATATCGTGGAAACACATTCTAGAGTCACCCCTGGTCACCCTTATGGCGATATCTCGAAAAGGCGTCCACCAATAGAACTAAGGCCCACTACGTTTTAAAAAATCATTAGCACCTTTCATTTGATACCCATATCGTACAAACACATTGTAGTCACCTCTGGTCCATCTTTATGACGATATCCCGAAATGGCGTCCACCTATAGAACTATGGCTCACTCTCTTTTAAAATACTCTTCAATACCTTCCATTTGAAACCCATGTCATACAAACACATTCCAGGGTTACCCTAGGTTCATTTTGCTAAATGGTCATTTTCTCTTATTTTGTCTCCAAAGCTCTCAGCTGAGTATGTAATGTTCGTTTACACCCGAACTTAGCCTTTCTTACTTGTTTTGAATAAAATTCTAACGTACCGCATTCTTCAAACAAATTCTGATAGAATGACCAAACCAACATAACTCTTTAACAATTCACAAAATATTTAGTACAAAATGAATTATTTTCCCCCAAAACCTGTTGGCTTTTACAAATTTATTATCACTACTAATATAGTACTTGTAGTAGAACAATTTTCGCTGAAGGGGATTGAATTGTCACCCGTTTTTCTTACTTCGTAAGAACAACCCGTCCAGATTTGTCAATTTGGGAGTGTCGAAGCTCTGTCATCATTGGAGAACAAACCTCTAGTAATCGAATCATGATACTTAAGTACAAATAATTTACGTTCAATAGTTCGTCGAAGGCGTGAGCTTTGATAAGCGAAGTCTGTACCGCAAGCAGTTTGCGTGACAGATGTAATTCCTTCATCTTGCACAGGTCCGCCACTTTTCATCAGTAGGTGATCTCCGTTGCCCACTATTCGTTGTGTGTCCAGAAATTGGGCGTGAAGGGACCTAGCTCCTATCCGCCGCCGTACCTACGGAACTAAGGCCATCGTATAAATAAACTGGGTATACATCCATCGATTGGTTAGATGCAACTCACTAGACATCGATGTCACCAACCACCGGTTGAGTGAAAATCGATCAACGGATTCGTCATCTGCACACCGCCAAATCGCCAATCCTATTAACCCACATTCGCCAATCCACCGATCCTTCATATATGATACGCCTAGTATCAATTCCACAAACCATCGGTTGCTTGTGAATCGATTCACCGCTTCAGCAATCTTACTACCTGACACCCACCAACTCACCAATTCATTATCTAGGACTCACAGGCTACCAACTACTGGTTGCTTATGAATCGATCCTCCGATTCGTCACCACGGCCACCAAATGCTTGAACAACTATCGTAACTCCCTCTCCTGATCGATTAGACGCAATTCCGATGAAAACCCTGTCATCATCAACTGATACACCGTTAAATGTAACTCTATCACCGCTGTACATCGATTCTACGCATCTATGTATGTGTGCATGAACGTTTGTTTTTTTTTTCTGAGCTCTCGGAGTAACAAGCTCATTTATTTTCGATCAATTTGGATCGGCCTCTATAATAAAAATCGAATCTTAAATTTTGTAAGAAGGTAGATAATCTCGAGGACTACTGAACAGGTTAGGGTGGTACTTTCTCTAAGTAAAATTCTTATATTTAGCTCTACAAAGATGGCTATTTAATAAAAGACTAGGTTATTAATTTCCGAAACATTTGAGCATTAAATAAGTTTTAAAATTGTTTCCACCACTCACAGCATTACAACTACAGAAGTCAAATTCAGTTATGTAGCGACAAGAAGTGTGAATACCCGAGCCGTAAATCAACTGCCCTTCGTTTAATCGGCTAAAGTATTGGTTTGTCATGTGTGTTGTATAGGTTTGAAGTAAATTCAACATACATTAAAGGCTTTCTGCTTCCGAGGTAGGTAAAGCTAAATATCTCACGTTTGTATGGTAAAATTTTTTTAAAGTAAATCATGAAGGTGAATTTATTATCTCTTTACAAGACCTTAGTGTTTTATTTAAAGGGCCAATATAGGCGCTTACAACTTGGGCGCGTTTCTAACTGCTTACGACTTAGGCAAACAATGCTGCGTTATTTTTGTTGTCGTAGCAGTACTGCATCAACATTTTATCTTCGAAATCTCAAGAAACTTGCAGTTTCACAACAATTGAACTACATTGGTGTTTTACTTACCCTGATATAAGAAATTGACTACCCTTGTTTAAGAACAATGGCCGTTACCCCTTTGCGAAATTTGTTTCTAATGCATATTTAAAGTCCGAAATCAAACAACCTCTTACGTATGGTATTAGATTTCCGTTGTATATTAAATGCTCCTCCCTTTTTATACCTTTCATGAACATGAAATCGTATATTAACTTTGGTCCGATGTTTGCAACTTTGAGAAATATATAAGATAGACTCACCATTAAGTATACCGAATTGATCAGGGCGACGAACTGAGTTGATATAGCCATGTCCGTCTGTCCGTCCGTCCGTCCGTCTGTCTGTTTTAACGCAAACTAGTCCCTCAAATTTTGAGATATCTCAATGAAATTTGCCACAAAGATGTATTTTTGTATTATATTAGACATTTGTCGGATCCGGTAGGATCGAACCACTATAACATATATATCCCATACAACCGATCGTTCAGATAGAAAGATATTTGGCAATTTATCCCTTAATTTCCAATATAAAAACGTTAAACTTGGTGATATTTATTGTAATATATCATAGAAGATTTTATGAAAAAATCATTTCGATCGGAGCTATATATAATATATATCCCATACAACCGATCGCTCAGATAGAAAGATTTTTAGCCATTTCTCCCTTAATTTCCAATATAAAACCGTTAAACATGGTGATAAATAAAAAATAAATGTAATGCGCGATAACCTCCGAAGAGATCTAAGACCGAACATGGTGATATTTATTCTAATATATCATAGAAGATTTCCTTAAAAAATTACTTTGATCGGAGCTATATGTATATAGTATATACCTATCCCATACAACCGACCCTTCAGGTAGAAAGATTTCTGGCCATTTCTCCCTTAGTTTCTAATATAAAAACGTGAAACTTGGTGATATATCATAGAAGATTTCCTGTAAAAATCATTTCGATCGTTCAGATAGGGGGTTTTTTGCCATTTTTTATTTTATATTTATCTTAAAAATCGTTTAGGTATGTACATCTGTTCATTATATATTTCTTATCTTATACATCCGATTATTTGGAGATTACGAACGGGATAAGATTATTGTTCAGCCCCATTCATGAAAGGTATGAAGTCTTCGGCACAGCCGAAGACAGTCCCGTCCTTACTTGTTAGAGTTAAATTTAAAAAATATAAAAGTTTGGGTTTTATTTATTTTTTCTTCATTACATAGATTTTGTATTGCACCCCACAATGTACAACATAGATTTATAGTTATTTAAGGAAATGGTGTTATCTCTGTCCTGTTATTTGGACACTAAACACCATTAACTATTATCTTTTGCTAATTTTATATACATAAGTATACTTCTGTTTTATGAATTGTATAAATTTAAGATTGCACAAGATAATAATGAATAAAAATGACTGAATGAATGAATGAATGAATTATGCTGCATTTTATTCCACCGCCATGTGAACTAAAATAATTAGTAAGTTGCAAATGCGTTCCCCCATTCCTGCACCAATTGTAATCTTTACTCATTATCGCTTTAGTGAAAATGATTTTTTTTCCTCCCTAGCGATAATCTTTATTTGAGCTGTTTTTCATGCTTCAAGCATTTTGGAGTCTTGACTTATAAATCCTGCACTAATCTCAAAGTCAATGGAAATTCTGAGAATGTATTTGTCTACTGTGCTCTCAACGGAATACGATTAAAACAACATACAAACAAGTCAACATATATCTCTGTATTTGTGTGTAAGTTGGTAAGTACCCTTTTGGAAAAATCTCTAGTTTTGAAATGATGCGCTACCAGTGTAGTCTAAGTCTTTTCTCCTATGTCAAAAAACTCGTTAGCATGCAATCTACTGGCTAATTTTACATAGCGATGTTCTAGGGAGTGGGAAAGCTTTGATCTCGTTTAAGATGACTACTTTTGATTCGGAAATAAGAATCTTTATATAAACTAAAACGATCCATTTGTGGGTTCCAATATGCAAATTTATTTATGTATGCAACCAATCAAAAATTACTTGTTCAAATCAGTGGTGCACAAAGTCAGCAGAACTTTGAATACAATGGCAACATTTTTTGTAGTAGTATGTGTGTACAAAGAGAATTGAGAAAAAAATGTGAGCATATAATCTACGCAAGAGATGTTTGCTGATTGGAGTACAAGTGAAAACTGATTCAATGCTTGCTCTGCTGAATATCTATTGCTGCGCTCGCACGACATATAGGTGACGCGAAACAAATTTCCGACGCCCTACGAAGCTCTTGAGGACGTCAATAGTTTATCCATTTACTAGCAAGCTTATGTTAGCTTACCCGGTACCCGTCTTTTCACGTGGTACGTATATACTGGAATGTTGTTTGTTGGTTTTTAGTAAAAAAACAGAGTGAGTTATATAAATATAACCGCGGCAGGTACGCCTGTCGTAAGAGGCGACTTAAATACCCAATTGATTTAAGGGGCTGTGTAGCGCAACCCTTTCAAGCCTACCCTCACCTATCCATGGCGAATTGTGCTTTTTTAGCAGCCGAGGCTTTGGCGACCCCAAGTTCCTCAGGGAACTATGGGGTGGGGAATTCCTAGAAGGTTCAATGTGTTCACATTAAATTTTTACCTTGATGGTCCGGCTTATACCTTAATATTGCTTGTTACCGGAACGTACCGGATCTATATCCGGCAAAGGACCATCAACATCGATAACACTACCCAAAACCTTCAGAGAGTGTTTTTACCGCTGCAACAACAACAATTCGAATTTATTTCCGATCCAGGAATTCATATTAATAGCCATTAAGTTTCTTGCAGGGTAAGCGCACAATCGGCACGCATTAAAAACAAACAAGTAGCTGAGAAGCGCCAAAATCTCTTTTTAATACTTTTGAAAATTACAAAATCAGCAATAACAGTAGACAAAAGGGGTTGAGCCACATTGTTGTGTGGCTGCTGTCGTAATGTTCAAAAAAAGTTGGAGTGATAAACACCCAACATCGAGGGTTAACATATAAAAGTTTTAAAAGAGTTGAAGGGTGGCGGTGAAGAAGTGGTGGTATGTGGAAAGCCCAAAACCAAAAAGTACAACTCTGAATTACACTTTCATATTTACACACTTACTTACACACACATATTTATACATTAAAACAAAAGCGGCGACAGCCACATCCGGAGGAAAAGTTCGTTGCTGCTGTCATTTCGTTTCATACATTTTACTGTTGTTTTTTTGTTAGAGTTGAAATATATTTATATTTCACAGTCGCCTTAATCGTAGTTTAGCGTTAAGCATCGCAACAAATTAAATTTGGCGCACTTTTGCAATAACAACAAACAAAAAAAGAAAGCAAGGAATAAATGTATATGTACGTTGATATTATCAAAAATTATATACCCAAATGCTGGATAAGATTTATTACAGGGATGCACCTTAACGTTAAGCTAATCGTTTATCAAAAAATTTCCACCGTTTCCGTTGAAACACTTCGAAATATTATCGATAAAGAAATTATCAAGATAAATTGTATCTCGTTTTTAACCGAAACGAAAAGCTTTCGTTAACGTTAAAAACGTTGACAAAAACGTGATACTTTATGTTTGAATTGTGCTGGCAATGCTATAGCCATGGTGAAGCCGTAAGGTGGCAACAACGAGCGCACATACACACACAAACTCTATGTAATTTGTTTGTGTAATTCGTTGGTGGTAATGTCAAAAATACTCTGAGAAATGTTTGTACTGTCAAAATTCATGAGTAAAGTTGCAATCAGCTTGGCTAATGCTTTCACCTTTAATGACTCCGCCATCAATCAGCTTTGCCAGCATAGTTTGAAATTAATAATCAACATAAACGATTTGATTTCGTTTGGATATGGCAGAAAACGAAACGAAATCATTTCGTTAATTTGACGATCTTAACGTTAATAAACGAAACGAAATGACTTCGTTTCGTTTATTAACGTTGATTATCGTAACGAAATGATATCGTTTCGTTGGTTAAGCATGCCTGATTTATTAACAACTGTTTGTGATTTCATTGATATCGCACCAGAGTTAATTCGATGTACTAAGCGTGGGTTCGATTGTCCGTCTCGCGTTTAATGCAGCGGTGTTCCTCAAATGCTTTTATGGCTCTAGGCCGGCATTAAAGCTACTAAGAATGAAAATCTGCTCAAGGACCTACACTACATTTGTTATGCATGGCAAATGTAATACATATAGCGACTGTTTACACTCTGACGTTGCCCTCTGTGAGATTTTAGTACCTACATTGGTTATTATTCTTCAAAATAGCTCAATTACATCAGATATTTGAGTAAGATCCTATATCTTTTGGTACCACATATATATACAAGTTTTCAATTGATACTTATATTTTTTTTGCTCACGCCCTGCGCTTGCCTTGCTAAAACTCCAGCTATTAGAAGTGAGAACTAGAAGCCACAAGTGGCATATGTCCTAGAAAGCTTCTAGTATTTGTCAAGCAATATAGTAATTTTATAACATAGGTCCTGGTTTTTGATAGGATTTTTCAGTTTGTTCGTTAAGCAAACTTCTGGTAGCACTACGGACCCATTCAGTTAATGTGATGAATTAAATAGAATGAATGTTTTAATTAGGAACAAATTCTTCATGTTTATAAGACAGGCTTCGTCGTTTTCAGGATAACCTCCTCAATTATTTAAAGATGCAAGTCCTTTGTAGAAAAATCATTCCAGTTTTGGAAAATAATTGTTGATTTGAAGGTGACACATTTTTTTCAATATTTTAGTATTTTCTGAAATAGTTTCGAACTGAAGTGATCCTATAACAGTCCTTAAGGGCTTTTTAAAAAATCTCCAAATAAACTCTGAACCTGAAATTGTTCCAAATTGGTCCCAAATTGGTATCGAAAAGATATCTAAACTAAAATCGAAGTGATCCTGCACCAGTCCAAAACTGGTTTGGAAAAGTTGGCGTGAAATGATAAATAGAAATAGTTCAGAAGAGATCCTATAACAGTCCTTAAATTAATTTAATAAAAAAATCTCAAAATGATCATGACATCCAAAGTGAGCCTGAAATCGTTAAACGTTTGAGTACCGGATTAGTATCTGAGTAATCATTAAATCCAAAGGGAGCCTGGAATTGTTTTAAATCCGTACCGAATTAGTCTCAAAATCACCCTTAAAACGATCATCAAACAGTCCCGAAGTAGTTGAAGAATAACCAATACTAGCGCAATTTTTATCTTCTCCAATTCGTGCGAATCCCGTTTCTTTAGCAGCCGAGGCGAGGTGTAAGGCACAAGTGTAAACAAAAGTCCGCTTACTCACAACAGATTTTCGCAATTATCGGTTTAACTAGGAGTAGGTCTCCCAATGTTGGTTTAAGCGAAAACTTTGAATGAAAATTACTAAAGGATTGCTGTCATAAAAATACTTTAAAATTGTTTTCTGTGGTATTTTATGAAATTTGTTGTTTCAGACTGCACTATGAGTATGGCGGATATTTTGGTATAAAGACGAAGAGGTGGGTGAAAAGACGGGTAGGAATACTTGGAAGGGTACACTGAATTTTGTCCATAAACTCTCACTTTAAAATGCATTGAATTAAGGCCAGATAGGCAATTTTTGAAATAAATTATGTAAGAAGTTACAATGCACCCAGGCGCAGAGAAAGATAATTAGATAGCTGATAAATGGACAGATGGAAAAGCTCCTAATTAGCACAACTTGGTATAACAATTATACACATTTAAATAGTACTGAAGGTAGGCAAATAGGGTAAATGGATTTTTTTTAGCAAATTTATTTTCATATAGCGATAGCTACATGTGAAAGCAAATCGAAAAACTCATAGCAAGGTAAGGGATTTGTTAAGCGTAAATAGTTTGCAAACTTATTCATTTAACTCTACACTCGGCACAGAGTTACGCTTTTTATACCTTAATTTATTTTTCTTTTTTTGTTGGCAAGGGATCAAAAGTTATGGACAAAACCGGTAGCCCTGCAGCTACGCCAAAATATTCCGAAGGGGCATAACAAAATGAAGCATGAATATTTTGAAAGCTTTTAAGTTTTGGTTAATGCATATACATATATATATATATGTACGTGTGTATGTATAAGCACAATATTGCTATAGTAAATCAACATAGTTGCAAACTACCGCACAACTAGTACGCAGGCTTGACTGAACCAGTTAATCAACTGTTGTTTTTTTTCATTCACTTATGATGACCAATTCGATCAGTATGTCTGAGTCAGCAAAGAAAGGCAAAGAAAGACCAATTTTTCCTACCGTATTCGAAAAGAGGGCAATCGGAATTATATGTAAAGAGCGAACAAAAGCGAAACTAATAATAATATCAGTAAAAGCGCGGTAAAAGAAAAAGGGCAGTAAAAACGGGGCTAATCGTTTTTTGGAAGCTAGGACACAATAAAACAGAGACTCATTATTCTTTCCCATAAGAAGAGGACATACCAAAGAATTAATTTAAAGATGTACACATCGTGACATTCAGTAAACAGGGAAGGCGTATGCATATCAACCAATATGAAGTGTCACCTTTGTCCTTCGTAACGGATTGCAGCATATCGATCAAATTTTCAAGGGGATGGGATTGCATTGCACATTCTTAGAGCATTTTGGGACTATTTCAGATGACGTCAGAATTATTTTGAAACTACTCGGTGAAATTTTGGAGCGGTTTCAGGATCACTTCTGGACTATTTTCGAGACCATTTTGGGACCAATTTGGAAAAATTTCAGGATCAATTCGACATTATTTTAGGTAACATTGCGGGGTTGCCGCCCTGGTGTGGGGTTGCGTGTTCCGCCTACCATAACGAACATCCTGGTTCAAGCCCCGGGCAAAGCAACAACAAAAATTTAGACACACGTTTTTCCAATAAGAAAAAAGTTTCTTCGCCAGTGATTTGGCAAGCACTCCGAGTGTATTTCTGCTTCTCAATGAAAGCTCATCTGCCTTGCAGCTGCTTTTCGGAGTCGGTGTAAAACATGTAGGTATATCTCGCCTTGCATTAACATTGCGGGCAACTACTGGATAGTTTCGAAACCATTTTGGGACTGCTAAAGGATCACTTCGGGACTATTTAAGAGCCGTTTCGATTAACTTCCGAGTTAATTCCAGACTGTTTCGGGACGATTTTGGAACAATTTTAGGACCATTTCGGGACTGGTTTTAAGTAAACTCCTACACAAGTGCGACCAGCATGCGCACGAAAAAAAATTCAAGAATTAACCCGTAATATATGAAGTGCGGTTAAACAACTGGCCGGTCGGTGAGGACCTTACCTGCAAATAATGAGTCTATAGTGCTACCATTAGTTTGCTCAATGATAAGTTCAAAAGACCCAACAAAATCAAAGTCTAAATGTTATAAAATTGCACGGTTCTTTTGTTTTTTTTTTTTTTTTTGGAAAATACTGAAAGCTTTCTTAATCCTAAGCTACTCACTGCTTCTAGATCTGATAGCTGTTCTACTCCTAATAGCTGAAGTCTTATCCAGACACCTACTAGTACTGCTATCCCTGATGAGGCAGCTCGCAGTTGCCTCTTTATAATCAAAAGAGTAATGTTGAGAGTAATGTCATGATCTTCGGTACTCTGCAGCCTGGTCCTTATTTCCCTTTTTAGCAAGCTCATCCGCTTTTTCATTTCTATCTATTCTTATATGCCTAAGACCCCAATGCAGATGTATACTCCTTTCTATCTCAAATCTTTCTTAGGATTGATCGTTGCACATACATACAACATAATAAAATTAATAATGGGATCAGTATTAAACGAACTAAGCGGCGAGCGTGATTGTTGTTCGTTTTAGCTCATTGATTTTATACAACATAGGTAATAGATAAAAACATGTTTACACCTATTTTGAAAAGCCATTTCGCGCGGATACCGCATTTAAGAGAAAGTCAAATGTATTTGAGAAACGGGCAAATGTAATTGAGAAATTGGAAAATGAGTAAATGTTTTTGAACTGTTAAACCTATTGACCTCTTTCTCACATATTTATCCCATTTTCTAAATTTTTTTTGCCCTTTTCTGATTTACATTGGCCTTTTTATACACAGCTGTACTTGTACACAGGGTATTATAACTTTGATTGGATAACGGTTGGTTGTACAGGTATAAAGGAATCGAGATAGATATAGACTTCCATATATCAAAATCATCAGTATCGAAAAAAAATTTGATTGAGCCATGTCTGTCCGTTAACACGATAACTTGAGTAAATATTGAGATATCTTCACCAAATTTGGTATACGAGCTTTCTGGGCCCAGAATAGATTAGTATTGAAAATAAGCGAAATCGGATGATAACCACACCCACCTTTTATATATATAACATTTTGGAAAACCCAAAAACCTGATTATTTAGTAACTAATTCACCTAGAATGTTGAAATTTGACGTGTGGACTGATATCGAAGGTCCTGATAAAAATTTGAAAAACATTTTTAAAATGGGCGTGGCACAGCCCACTTGTCATAAAATCAATTTTAAAAATATTATTAATCATAAATCAAAAATCGTTAAACCTATCGTAACAAAATTCGGCAGAGAGCTTGCCTTTACTATAAGGAATGCTTTGAAGAAAAATTATCGAAATGGATTAAGGACCACGCCCACTTTTATATAAGATTTTTAAAAGGGTCGTGGACGAATAAAATAAGCTATATCTTTGCAAAAAGGAGCTTTATATCAATGGTATTTCATTTCCCAAGTGGATTTATAACAGTAAATAAGAAAAACTTCAAAAATAAAAAAATGGGCGTGGCACAGACCTTTTGACGACTAAGCAATTTTCTATGTTTGGGGAGCCATAACTCGAAGAAAAATTAGTTCAGAATAGAACCATATGTATATGTATTATTGCGCAGCCTTGTAACACTATTATGCAAACAAAACAAACAACAATAACATTTCAAGTGTACAGCTGGGTATGTAATGTTCGTTTTCACCCGAACTTAGACTTCCTTACTTGTTTCAAATACATTTCCTATATATAAGCATTTCTCAAAAGAATTTGACATTTTCTCTAATAAATTTTCCTTTTTCTAGAATACATTTTTCCTTTCCTTAACTGCAGTTGAAAAATGTGTAGTTCGATACTAGTCGAAAGGTTGTTGCAAAATGCTATTCTTCCTGGCTAGTCGAAATTTAAAAGAGGCTTTGGGTATTTTCGTCGAAAAGTCTAAGTATTACTTTTCTCATTCTACTATAATCAAGAAAATGTTTTTTTCCATAAGCTAATGCTTTAAGAGAATCTAAATAAATCGACAATTGTTGTTATAACAAATGGACCAGCTCCTAATCTTGAAAAGGAAACTCACAAAACATAAAAATAATTCTTGCAAAAAGTTCTTAAGTTAAAGAGAAAATCAGTCAAATTGAATTTCGCCCAAGCTAGGTATTAAAACAAATCATACTTATTTCCAACTTTCACCTTTAGCTGGAATCCTTTTCAAGAACACAACGTCAACAAACACAATCATTAATATAGTTTATGCTTTTCACACCATCCTAAATGTTTCTGTATGGGTGTATGTTATACTTAGGATACACCTATTTTACCTTACATTTAACGTCCTATGCCACCTTTTATTTGACACAAAAAAGATAAAATAAACGTATTATGCTTTCATATGTAAATGAGCAGCCCAACCAGTTTCGCCTATACACGCCTACTGGATATATTTTCATGTTATGTGGGAATGTGTGAAAAAACGTATATTTGTATGTACTTATCTTAATATGCATATACGTACAGCAATTTATTTTAACAAAGTTCACTGACCATTAAGGGCCTTTTTCACTCATAATAATTTTTTTGATTGTTCACCAAATTTATGGGGTTGGGAACTTTGACATTTCGGTTGAATGACTTTTTAAGCATTTTTTCTTACCAATTTTTCTAGTATTGTTTGTCCAGCACAAGTATAATGGGAAGAGTTTTTGTACATTTACAAGCTTGTGCGGTACTTTGCGTTAGAAGCTCACAAATGCTTCCATAGCTTTCGGCTGGAACCCTCTAAAAATTTTTCGCAGGATATTAGCACTCCTAATTTTTGAATCCTTCAACTTTTTCTTTGAGAAAAATCACTACCATTCACCATTTACTGGAGGAATGTGAGAATGTTCTACTTCGGAAGATCATTCCTAGAGCTAGTGGTTTGGCATATAATTGGAATTGAATAAGAATGTGAAGAATGCAATTGGTGGTGGCCGGCAAGAATTCACTCTCAGAGCAACTTTTGCAAAATCACAGACCGATTGTACAAACAATTAGGACAGTTAAGGGGTCTGCTTCTCGATGCCGGCATATGCTATGCCATGATAGCGAAGACTCCTGGCCCTAAAGAGTTCCGAGAGTGAAAAAGAGTATGAGGATTGTGTGTTTGCAGGTGACGCGCCGTCTCTACGTATGCCATGCAAAATTCGCTGGTTGCCCTAATGTTTATACAGCATGCTGTTATCTTTGGGTAGATGAAAAGAAGATTCAATATTCACCGAAATTCAAATTTCTGATTTGAATAGAATCTAGTTTACGCAAGCATGCCATTATAATCTTAATGTATTTCTACATGAGAGCAAATTTAATGAAACGGAGCCTTATGGGATTGGAGCTTTAAGGGTAAATTTATTGCATATGTTGTGTAAAAATCAGCTGTAGATGGTCATTCAAAATAAAGTTAGTCGGGCGATAAAAGTTAGAAAAAGTAGATTTGAATTGAAAATACGAACTTAACTCTACTTCGGAGGCCTTGAGCAGATATTCATCTCGAATGTGGTGTTATGGGCCATGTTATGCCCACTCCGCTGGAAGTACCTGGTGGAAAACGATTTAAATTCCTTTGGTGAGATCAATTGGCGCCAGTTAGCAGAGCGAAGAAGCGACTTCCGCGCCTTGTTGGACGGCCGTAACCGTTTAAACGGTTAAGCGCTAATTAAGTAAGTAAATAATTCATGATCCATTATTTCAGATAGGTCATAATTCCCCCCAAGATTATAAGGCCTCCTACGCTAAAAATAAATATATGCTTTTTTTGTTGTTATTCCTTTTACACCATTAGGTAAATACTAGTATACTTCATGTTTTTTAATCTAAATTGTGTGGAATATTTCCAGGCGTGCTCAACAGACTTTAGTAATATTAGATTGTTATCAGTGCGTTATAAGCAATTCTTCCGCTGTTCACTATTATATCAATATTATTTATATGTGTTTAATTTGCGAGACGAGCTCATATTGGTTTATAAAATTTTTTTGTTATTGATATTAAAAAAAATTACAAAATTTGTACTCGGCGATGGTTACTAGAACATGTTTCTGAGTTTCACTACTTCATTAGCTAGCTTTTTGAGAGCTGAGTTTTGAACTTGATATCTCCAACATTCATATTTCATACCAATCTAAAGGCAGATACTGAGAAGCTAGCTGCTGAAGAAGTGCAATTCAGAAGCTTTGCGTAGTAATTATCGCCGTGTGCAAATTTTGTACTTTTTCTTGAATATCAATAACAATACGGCGGCCGCCATGGTGTGATGGTAGCTCCGCCTACCACGCCGAAGATTCTGGATTTTCGCCCCGGGCAAAGCAACATCAAAATTTTAGAAACCAGGGTTTTCAATTAGAAGAAAAGTTTTCTAAGCGGGTCGCCCCTCGGCAGTGCTTGGGAAGCACTCCGAGTGTATTTCTGCTATGAAAAGCTATCAGTGAAAACTTATTTGCCTAGCAGATGGCGTTCGGAGTCGACATAAAACAAGTAAGTCCCGTCCCACCAATGAGTAGGAAAAATTAAAAGAAATGAGCTCTAGCCAAATTGGAAGAGACGCTCGTTCTAAAATCTCTTCGGAGGTTATCGCGCCTTAAACTATTTTTTTACATCAATAACAAAACGCAACGTCAATATAAAATCGATGACACATTCGATATAAGGAAAAGAAATCGAAAGATAATCGCGAATGCTTTAGATTAAAATAAATGATGCAAAAATAAAAAAATCCATAAATAAAAAAATAAATGTAAGGCGCGATAACCTCCGAAGAGATCTAAGGCCGAGTTTCTCTTCCAATTTGCGTCGTGCTCCTCTTGATTTTTCCCTACAAATTGGCCGGACGGGACCTACATGTTTTATGCCGACTTCGAACGGCATCTGCAAGGCAGATGAGTTTTCACTGAGAGCTTTTCATGGCAGAAATACATTTGGAGCGCTTGCCAGACACTGCCGAGGGGCGACCCCGCTTAGAAAAATTTTCTTCTAATTGAAAAATCTTATTTCTAAAATTTTGATGTTGCTTTGCCCGGGAGTTGAACCCAGGGCATACAGTGTGATAGGCGGAGCACGCTACCATCACACCACGGTGGCCGCCAATTAATTATTTATGTAAATATTTTATATCAAATCTGATAGCGCTGTTGCGCATTTTAACACAAGCAAAGTGCCAACACTAGTAATGTAGTGCACATTTTGCTCAATTATTTTTCTTTTTTTTCATTAATTGTTCTTTTTTGTTTGTGTGAAAATTGCAATCAAAAAAGCGTATAAAAACAATTATAATGTATAGTACAGCTGTCATGCACGATTCTTTATTAATTAATGAATTATATTAAATGAAATTAACAGTTTTTTAATTTGTGGCATTTGAATAGATTGAATGTTTATTTGTATAAACATTTACATTTACATATAAAAGTACACTGCACGAATACTTAGAAACATTTTTCCTGTTTTTTTTTTTTTTTGTCAATAATTAATGATGTGTAGCTATATTAAGGATGTTAAATACATTTAATAACAATTTTCAAGGAATACTTTAGGCGCTACTCATGCACACACACACACACACCCGCTTAATATAATAATGAGACAAATTGAACATGTGTTTTAACTTGTTGTTGTTGTCGTGTGAAGTAATTGCAAATGTAAATTTGTGGTTAGCAACGCAAATGTTTATATATTTACTATATTCCATTCGCGCATTCGTGCTTACACTGAAAAGAAAAACTTGTTAAAAGTAATGCAAAATAAATTTAAACTTTATGGTATTATAATGACGTTACCTTCAAATTTCATATTGGATGACAGTTACGCAAAGTTTAGCAGTACAGGTTAAACGGATACTTCTGAACTGGATTACTTGTACCACCACCGCTTACTTAGGTCTGAGCTAAATGTATTTATATTGACTAGAGTTCGCCTAGGGGTTGAAGTTCAACCGCTACAAACGGCACTATACCTTCGCTTTTTTGCACTTCCTTTCCCTTCCTTTCCTTTCCTTTCCTCTTCTTTCCTTTTTCCCACTTCTTTTATTTTATTTTCTTTTCTTTTTTCTTTTCTTTTCTTTTCTTTTCTTTTCTTTTCTTTTCCCTTCTTTTCTTTTCTTTTCTTTTCTTTTCTTTTCTTTTTTTTCTTTTCTTTTCTTTTCTTTACTTTTCCTTTCTTTTCTTTTCCTTTCCGTTTATTTCCGTTCCCTTTCTTTAGTTTCCTCTATATATATTTATGCTTTCCTTTTCTTCCTTTTCCATGCTTCCTTCTTCTATCCTCCTTTCCTTTTCTTTCCTTTCCTTTCTTTTGCTTTCCTTTTTTCTTTCCTTTTAATTCCTCTCTTTTCTTTTCCTTTCCTTCCTTTTCATTTCTATTCTTTTATTTTCTTTTCTTTTCTTTTCTATTCTTTTCTTTTCATTCCTTTTCATTTCTTTTCAAATAACAGTTTGGCCGTAGGAGGGGCGCGGAAATTTCAACTTTCCAATATATATAATAGATGAAATTTTCCGTGTGATTATGCCTTACTTAAATCGAGCCGCTCTAATATATGAGATTTGAAAATGAAAAAACTTGTGTAGCTCAATACACATTTAATGAGAGATTGGTTACACAAACGATCTGTGAAGAATTAGGACATTTGTAGTTAAAATTTTGCATGTGATTTCGACCTAAAGTTTTTAAATTCTCCAAAAATGGTTGGATGGATTCAATTACTATATATATGTCATCTTACCCATATTCAATTTTTAAGTCCAGTTATAAAGGTGTAAGGTAGTAGTTCCGAAGTATGTTGTATTTCAGGTCCACATTGTACATTTTTGGGCCCTTGTCAGACTGTTACCTTGCCCATTTTAGAATCATACGAAGGTTGTAAATGAAATCAATCAAGGATCACTTAGCTAACTTTTTGGGCCTATTTTGTGATGATTTCGAACCATTTCGATACGATATAGACTCGAAATAGGTTCAACATAAACTTTTATGAGCTATCTGGGTTGCTTTCGCATAAATTTCAATGAAAACTAGGAGTGCCAGCATTACTAATGCATAACTTGGGCGCACCGAGGTTATGCCATTACACAAAATTCCTATACCAGTAAAAAAAAATTTTAAAAAGACACCATTATCACCGAAGAGGATATCGGTATTAATACCAAGAATACTTATAGTTCCGAATAACACGCCTTTACAATTTCAACGCCCGTAGTTCGCTGTGAAACTGCATTTCCATAAAAATCGCTAAGAGTAAAGAGCGAACACTCATCAATAGATCACGGAGAAAACATTGCGGAATAATGCTGAAATGTTTGTTTACACTTGAACTTACTTATTTATATGAATGAGTTCAACAATTCCAGCATGGTGTAAAAACTGGAAAAAAGCTTATTGATCTAAGCATATACTCGGATCTGTTGCGTTTAATTGATGTGTAAGCACTACATACGCCCATAAATTTGAGTTTGATAAAATGTGCATTGCTGATAACTTAATATATTAAAAACAAATTTTGTATTTAAACGCGAATATGAAATGAAAAAAAACGCTCTCTACGTTAAAACAAAACAAAATAAGAGGGCAAGGCAAGTAAAAAACACACAAAATATGTAAAAAACAACAAATTAGGTATTGAATTATGTTTCATACCAGAAAATAAATATAAATGCAACTTTTAATTTAGTTATTTTGTACAAACGAAAAAAGCTGAAATAACTTAATACATATCTTTATGAATATCTATACTCAACAAATTTCATGACTGTCAGTTTGATATTGCAATTTTATAACATTTTTATTATAAGTAAATATTTATTAAAGTAAATAAGATAATATATTAAATATTTAGATATATGCAGTGTGTTTAAATTTCCCAAAAAAACGCGACTATGCCGTTAAAGTTTTACTGTCAGCGTATTGATATGATTTTCTGAAACGAATAATGCATTTTAAACTGGAGTGCAGGTAGAACTGAGCCTAAATGAACTCATTACTCAATAAACCTTTAACCAGCAACTTTAAAATAATTTTAAGTTGGAATATCTACTATTATCTGCTACTCCTGCTCCCACTCACATTCCTACTCATGCTCTCACTCTCACTCCTAATGCCTTTCTTACTCCAATTCCAACTCCTACTTCCACTCTACCCCTCACTCCCATACTCATTCTCACTCCTACTCCCAATCTCTTTGCCACCACCACTACCACTCTAACTCTAAATCCAACTCCTACTTCCACTCTCATCCTTACCCTCACTCCCACCATACTCCCACACCCACTCATACTCCCAATCCCTTTCCCTACCACTTTCACCCCTACTCCCCCTCGAACTCTCACTCCCACTTCCAATCGTGTTCCTAAAAAAGGGAAAAAATTCCACCCCTGAATTTGAAGCTTATGTTGAGAGGTTTTCAGAAAATGTATTTATCCTTGCGAAAACAGCCAAAATTGTTTTATTGTTGTTACTTAGTTATTTTAAATCTGATATTTAAACTTGATGTGTCATAAATTTTGCCTTGAAAAACTATGATTCCTTATAATTCCTCCTTTTTATTCCTTTTGGGCACCGACGTCTTTCACCACTTAAATAATGATTTTGTTTTCACCAAACTATGAAAAAATGAATACGTGCAACGTCTTGAAAGCTCAGAAGGATATTATAAGGAGTTACAGAGATTTTCAAGACAAAATTTATGACACATCAAATTTAAAAGGAACTATAGAAATTCCTAAGGCAAAAATTGTAAAATAACAAAATCAATTTGAACAAGTAAGGAAGGCTAAGTTCGGGTGTAACCGAACATTACATATTCAGCTGGGAGCTTTGGAGACAAAATAAGGGAAAATCACCATTTAGCAAATTAACCTAGGGTAACCCTGGAATGTGTTTGTATGACATGGGTTTCAAATGAAAGGTATTAAAGAGTATTTTAAAAGGGAGTGGGCCATAGTTTTACAGGTGGACGCCATTTCAGAATATCGCCATAAAGGTGGACCAGAGGTGACTCTAGAATGTGTTTGTACGATATGGGTATCAAATGAAAGGTGTTAATGAGTATCTTAAAAGGGAGTGGGCCTTAGTGCTATAGGTGGACGCCTTTTCGTGATATCGCCATAGAGGTGGACCAGGGGTGACTCTAGAATGTGTTTGTACGATATGGGTATCAAATGAAATGTGTTAATGAGTATCTTAAAAGGGAGTGGGCCTTAGTGCTATAGGTGGACGCCTTTTCGTGATATCGCCATAGAGGTGGACCAGGGGCGACTCTAGAATGTGTTTGTACGATATGTGTATCAAATTAAAGGTATTAATGAAGGTTTTAAAAGGGAGTGGCCCTTAGTTGTATATGTGAAGGGGTTTTCGAGATATCGACCAAAATGTGGACCAGGGTGACCCAGAACATCATCTGTCGGGTACCGCTAATTCATTTATATATGTAATACAACGAACAGTATTCCTGCCAAGATTCCAAGGGCGTTTGATTTCGCCATGCAGAACTTTTTCATTTTCTTCTACTTAATACCCACCCATTTCACAAAGTCTTTTCTAAAGTTATATTTTGCGTCAATAAACTAATCCAATTACCATGTTTCATCTCTTTTTTCATATTTGGTATAGAATTATGGCATTTTTTCATTTTTCGTAATTTTCGATATCGAAAAAGTGGGCGTGATCACAGTCGGATTTCGGCCATTTTTTATACCAAGATAAAGTGAGTTCATGTAAGTACGTGTACTAAGTTCAGTAAAGATATATAAATGTTTGCTCAAGTTATCGTGTTAACGACCGAGCGGAAGGACAACTGGACGACTGTGTATAAAACTGGGCGTGGCTTCAAACCGATTTCGCCCATTTTCACAGAAAACAGTTATCGTCATAGAATCTAAGTCCCTACCATATTTCACAAGGATTGGTAAATTTTTGTTCGACTTATGGCATTAAAAGTATTCAAGACGAATCTAGACTAAACGTAGCCACGCCCATTTTGAAATTTTCTTTTATTTTTGTATTCTGTTGCACCATATCATTACTGGAGTTGAATGCTGACATAATTTACTTATATACTGTATTATATTAAATTTTTTGTTAAAATTTGACTTTTAAAAAAAAATTTTTTTTTTAAGTGGGCGTGTTCGTAGTCCGATTTTGCTAATTTTTACTTAGCACACATATAGTAATAGGATTAACGTTCCTGCCAAATTTCATCATGATATCGTCAACGACTGCCAAATTACAGCTTGCAAAACTTTGAAATTACCTTCTTTTAAAAGCGGGCGGTGCCACCCCCATTGTCCAAAATTTTATTAATTTTTTTTCTGCGTCATAATTTCAACCCACCCTTACCAAGTATCATCGCTTTAGACGTCTTTGGTAATGAATTATCGCACTTTTTCTGTTTTTCGAAATTTTCGATATCGAAAAAGTGGGCGTGGTTATGGTCCGATTTCGTTCATTTTAAATAGCGATCTGAGATGAGTGCCCAGGAACCTACATACCAAATTTTATCAAGATACCTCAAAATTTACTCAAGTTATCGTGTTTACGGACGGACGGACGGACATGGCTAAATGAGTTTCTTTTTTCGCCCAGATCATTTTGATATATAGAACTCTATATCTATCTCGATTAGTTTATGCCGTTACGGATTACCGTTATGCGTACAAAGTTAATATACTCTGTGAACTCTGAAACAACGTTGTTACAACAAAACAACACTTTCGGCTCTATTCTCAAGGATAAAAAAAAAAATGTTTTTAATTTTTTTGATGCGGACTTTGGCAACTTTTTTATATCGTATGGTGTTGGACCCCAGTCTAATATACATACAAACATATGCACAAACAAAATCTATGAAAATTTCAAACAAGTAACTGCATTGATGAATATATAAAAGCAACAAATCAAAAAGAAAGCAACAAATAAAAATTTTCCACAAAAGATGAGGGAAGCATTGTCTGCTTGCAAGAAAACTCACGTTTGTTTTTTTTTAACTTTACAAATTTCGTCTGACAAATATGAATGATAAAGTGAAAAATACGCGATAAATTTTTGAGTTGAATTTCGTGACCTGACAATAAATGTGAAATTTTCCGCGGCACACCAAAAAAATTTACTAAAATAGCTCAGTTCACTTAAAATGCACATAATCTTGAATTTTTCGCGGAGCAACAAAATATTTGTACGGTGGCGGCGATGCGTGTTTTTGGCCTGTAAGGGCACATAAAGAAGAAGAAACGCGAGTGGTGGCAAAATAAACGCGAACAAGTTAAAAATTATTTTAAATCGCCTAAGGGCATGCAACAATTCACCAAAAATTACGATTATACTACACAAACACATATACAAATTAAGTACATATCCACAGCTCAAGGCTACCGCAAAGCCTGTTGGTGAAGGCGTCGCGTCGTAGCATATTTGGCCTTTGGCTTTCTCCAACTAACTTTAACGTGAAATTTGTATATTGACTGTGCTGCCGTAAAATATGCAACGCAATTTTTTTTAAAGATATTACAAGGAAACAAAAGCAAGCAGAGAGTAAATATAAGGCATAACGAGAGGAGTTTTAAGCGCCGTTTTGAATTTTAAGTGGCATTTGCTCTTTCGCCCTTTTACGTTGATAAAATCACCAAACACTTTTGTTGTTGCTTTGCATACTTTTTTGCGCTTTCCTTTGAAATTTTAATATCGTCAAATTGAGCTTCAAAAATTAGTAAAACCATAAGAGTTGAAGTTTTGCTGTCATATTCATTTCCATAACATACCATGGGCGTAAGGCAGAGCAGAAGAGAGCAGCGTCGGCAGCATGGGGAAGCTAAGCTAGCACATTCTTATTTTTAGATCCATATTGTCTGGTTTCTTGATGTTCTAGTGAACATTTTGTAACGACCAATAAAAGACATTAGCCACGAAGCAACTCAAAAAGTCCATGGAAGCTTTACCACGTTTACCACAGAAATAATGTAAATAATCTCAGTGTCGGTGTTGGATTTGAAGTGTGACTACCATGCTGATAGGGCTGCTCGATTGGGCGGAGGGAGGAGGGCGCTACGCGACCAAATATTTACATTCTTATGGAAGCTGTGTCTGGAACAACAGAATGAAAATTTAGCAATATCACCTTACAGGACTAGAATGAGAGACTTTACTGTGCCCCGAGGTGTGGGCAATTGTAATACCAAGCTATAGCACAAAAATCTAGCTACCAGCAGGTAAACAAAATTATTACGTCAATATCTACGGAAGACATACACGAATATTTTCTAAGGCCAACGTTCTACATGGTTTCGCTAAAAAAAAAAGCGGGATTCTATGGTTTCCCGGAAGATAACTGGTATATTTAGCACTGATTTAAAAGCAAGATTGTTTCCTATAGACCACGGGCTTATAACAGCTTTATACTGATACCGACATAGTTCAACAAATAAAACTGTCTTTTTTGAATCCAACCGGAGAGGTCTCCATGGACCATGTGTTATCTCAAGCAAATCAGTGCTGTGTTTGTATTTCAATAGGAAGCGTTTTTGTGTGGCAGATCTCATACCTCGCACAACCCTTTTAAGAAAGGAATACCTAACGTGCGTACATTCTACGCCTCTATAACCAGCTGGGAAAATAATGTATGCAGAACCTGGGCATCATACAACTGATTTCTCTCTTTCTTTGTAATCGGTAACATCAGTTACCAATTAGGGGCTATCAACCTGGGCACGTAGCAAGCCGACAAGTAGAGTTTTTCAGTTTGGGCGTTAAAAAAACATCTGGCAACACTGTCCTCATGCACTGGCCAGTTCCACCTAAGCTAACCTAATCTGGTGCTATTCACTCCATATGTGGCGTTTAAGTGCTACCTCCCGCCTCTTTCTCACCACCTTCCGATGTGGATTACTTTATGATTTTTTCTCTCACATAATAACACAAAACTCTTTATCCCTTTATGGAAATCTCGTGTGTTACTCCCTACCTCTCTCTCTCTCATACGTAGCCTAAATCGTCTAGTACCTCGTTCTAGTTACTATTGTTGCTTTTAATGTTACTTGCTTTCATAGTCAACTCAAAAATTCCGCACATTAAATATACTTGAGACACATAACTTGTCTAATGCTAACAATGTGTTATTACTGTGTCGTCATCACAAAATAAAATAATTTAAAAAAAAAATTTTAAGTGAAACGGTTTTATTGAAAGCAATACTTACATGAAGTAATAATAATACGAAAAGCTAGAAAATAATTAGGTAGGTCCTAGGTACTAGTCATCACACTCCTTATCAATCTAGGGCGTTGACCAGACAATTAAATAAAAGCGTTGGGCGCGTGAAATTTCTAGAAATGTTAGGCGTAGCATAACCTTATTAAGGTTCAGTTGGTTTTGCTTATGACTATCAATAGAAATATGACGCGTCCACCGCTTTTATTTAATTGTCTGATCAACGCCCTAGATTGATAAGGCGTGTGATGACTAGTACCTAGGACCTACCTAATTATTTTCTAGCTTTTCGTATTATTATTACTTCATGTAAGTATTGCTTTCAATAAAACCGTTTAACTTAAAAATTTTTTTTTAATTATTTTATTTTCCAGTTTTTAGTCTTTATTTAATTGCCTATTATTTCTCATTCTATTTAGTTCATTTAGTGACTCATTATTACAAGGACTCTTTCGTGACAATTTGTTACAGCCTAAGTCTTCAATACATAATCCTTCCAAAGACTTTACTCGACTCTGCGCCACGTATGCTTGTCCCTCCTCCAACTCCAAAATATTTTGATGTCACTTTTACCGGACTGTATGCAATATTTGTTCCAAATATGAGCCAAATCGGACCACAAATACGATTTTTGCGAATATCTCGATCCTTGCGCCACCTAGCGGCGATTTTTTTCTTATTATTGCATTGTCATCGGGTTCTGAACTATATTCCAAGTTTCAAGCTTGTAGCTTATCGGGAAGTTACTTAAATTTCAATTACAAAATTCGTCCACAACGGCCGTGCATGCGGTCTGCCTGTTAGGTCAAGTTAAATAAAACAGTTTAAACAAGTAAGGACGGGACTGTCTTCGGCTGTGCTGAAGACTTCATACCTTTCATGAATGGGACTGAACAATAATCTTATCCCGTTCGTAATCTCCGAATAATCGGATGTATAAGATAAGAAATATATAGTGAACAGATCTACATACCTAAACGATTTTTAAGATAAATATAAAATAAAAAATAGGTAGGTACTTTGTGTGAGGATGCAAAGTTTCAGGTTTTTTGTGGTCTGCGTGTAAAAACTATGACTACGAATCACGTATTTCAACAATATATGACGTAAACGTAACTATTTGATGAAATTTATGAATTTTGAAGCTTCTAGCCGTAAAAAAGGGGCAAAAAATACAGTTTATATGGGGTATATAATATATGTAACACCGATCTCTATGATTTTTTGACACAACAATATATACGTATATAGTAAGCAATCGGTGAAATTTGAAGCTTATAGCTGTTAAAATGTGGTAGAAATTGCGAAAATTTTCTTATCTGAACAATCGGTTGTAAGAGATATATACTATATATACAACCGATCTCTATGATTTTTTCAGACAACAATATATGCCATATACGTAAGCATATGCCGGTTCCGACAAATGTCTAATCGGACACCCAAATACTCCCGCTCACCAAATTTTATCAAGATATCTCAAAAATTGAGGGACTAGTTTGCATACAAACAGACAGACGGACATGGCTAAATCAACTCAGCTCTTCATCCTGATTATTTCGGTATACTTAATGGTGGGTCTATCTATTTTCCTTTAAGGACTTACAATTTTCGGTTTCGTGACGAAATTAATATACCATTTCAATTTCATGAAAGGTATACAAATTTGAAAGTTTTGCACGTTTTAGCACTACACGGCGTATGAGTGACATCAAATATTTCAGCTTTTTAGCGATTGACTTTATGAATCTGTGTTTTGTATTTGCATTCTATTGTTTGCATAGAAGTTTTTTTTTTTTGCTTGTTTGATTTGATATTTGATAACATGCTTTTCATTCGAATTCACAGGGACTATTCATTTCATTCTTTGAATTTTTATTGTTGTAGCCAAATGTATAAAATGCTGACAGCAGCGCGTTTGTAGACCAATGAGAAAGTGACAGCTGATTTGTGTGTAAAAAGTAATAAAAAAGTGAATGTAAATAATTTATTTAATAATTTGGGAAAAATTTAAACAACATGACATCAGGACGGACAAGGCGACAGCTGTTTCGATTATACCTTGTAAATCTCTTCAAAGCCTTTTTTCCCGGGAGTGGGAGTCGAACCCGCACTCCTACGATAGTTGAAATGGTTATAAACGCATTTAGCTACGTCATGCCTTAGTTGTTGTAAAGTTTTTCCCAATTTCCTTCTTACGCATATATTATCTTTCACACATCACATAATTCGTATGTAGTTATGTGTTAAAGTTATGCATGTTTGTACGGCGGTTTTCAGAGAAACTTGGTATTTTGTTGTTGTTTTTTGTTCTATTTTTAGAACTACAACGAATTAACCAATTGCTGCCTACTTATATGAGTTTGCCGGCGATTGCCCGTATCGCTTTAAATGTATGAAAACATTTATTTCAAGCAATTTTTAATTTTATAATGTTTTGAAACTTGCAACGAAAATATTATATTCAGAGTTGGACTTTAAGCACACTGAACTTCCTACAGTCCATGTACCGGTATACGGGACCCTAGTTACTGCAGAGAGCCGAGAATAGCTGTGGTAGTTTTTGTAAATTTTTTTCACCTAAGTTCCTCTTTTTTTATTTTCGATAATTTAAGAAAAAACTTGTATGAATATTGTAATTAAAGATAAAACAAGATTTCAAATTTGTTTTATATATCGAACATTTTATATTTCATAACCAAAAAAGCAGTAAATCAAACATCCAAGACGGGGAAGCAGTATAAATAAATATTACTGTTTTTATTCCTGAAAATTGGTTATACATAGAAATTTTATAATTTAACATTAAAATAATTTTATAATAAAATTTTACTGTAAGAATGAAAAAGTGTGCTTTAAGCTTTACAAAAAATGAAGGCAGTTCGCTTCTGCTTTTTTCTTTGTACGGCAGTATTTACCATGGTATAAATATTACCAGGTAAAACCATTTACTCTTCTTGGCGGCCATAATGGTTTATTAATTTAAAAAAAAAATTTTAAAATCACTCTCTTAAACTTTGTGCAAATGCCAAACCAAAGTAAACAAAAAAAAATTGTTGGTTTGACGTTTTCATTTTTTTAATGCCAAAAAAATAAAATGCTTACGAAATAAGTGAAAAAATATTTCTAAAAGTTTTGAAATCGGTTTTTATGTATATGGCAAAAAAATGAGATACCAATATAATGGATGCCTCAACACGTGCTATATTTGCATAGAGACAAAAGAAAAGACCTCACTTTTTAACCTCTTCTAATTAAGAAGGGAATTTTGGAGACCACCCCTATTGATTCTTTTTCATCCTTCTTCACTTGGTTGATACGTCTTTAAACCTTAAGTATACTGAAACTTTATTTTATAAGAGATCACCAGTCTCAAGTGTCCTCGCTACTGCGGAAAAAAAATGATCTTGGAGATATTCTTTGGTTTATATTGGTCCTTTTCCTGGCGGTTGGAAGACAAATTTTTTAATTGGCGCTTAACCGTTTGCTGGTCGTTGCGTAAGAAGTCACTCCAGCTAACCCTGTTTCTTGATAACTGACGCAAAGAGTGGGCACCAAGAGAGATCAAATTCTTCGCAGCTTACCTAAACATCATCGTCCAGTTGGAGTATGATAGTTCGTGGAGGCTGAATTTACCGGCTGAACGGTCAAAGTCTGCCGCCGTGGTGTAGAGCTAGTGTGTTGGCCTATCCATCAAAAATATTTAGGAAAATTTGTATAAATGTTATTGATTGTCCCTCCGCATTACCTTGGCACTAAAAGTTCGTCCGAATTAGCAGATAAATTTTTGGGTCGGCACAAAACATGTATTTAGGTGAGCCAGTTCGTAGCAAAACGAATACACGATAAGTAGACTTCGAATTGGATGGAAAGCTAGACCTTAATCTCCTCAGATATTTATCACACTAAATTGTTATTATGTATTAATAGATATGTATATCTTCCGTACACCTTGGCGGTAAGTCGGTGTTTTCTTCTCGCCGCGCAGACGCTGATACATTTCTAAACAATTTGTTGAAGAAAATTCCTCAGAAGAGGATCGTGGCCTGATGCTTCCTTTTGTGGGAAACCACAATACAATTCTTGAATTGAAAATTCTCGTATGCGGTTGACCGTTGAGATTTCTTATTTTCTGGTTATTTCCACCAATAAAAAATTCGGTTTTGGATAAATTATCATAATATTAATGTTAGAACGCAAAAATATTTGGTAATTGTATACGACAGCATGACATTGGTAATACGCGTGCAAAAATACCGAGAGAGGTGTCAAGAGACTCGTATTGACCTCGACAACAATAATCCGAAGGCGGAGAATAAAAATTTTAGATCCTTCAAAAGATATTAACGAAAAACCGAAAAATTACCCCGGAGTGCTCCGAAACCGAGGGTTGGATCCATAGTATTTTTGCGCAGAACACCTTTCTGCATTGGCGGCCTTTTGCCGCGCTTATAAAAAATTACCTTGGGTGATTCCAACACCGGTTTGGAGACCAAAACTGTATCCGCGGAAAACACTTATGTTCACAGTTTTTTTTGTGGGTACTACAAAATCATCAAAATTACAACAACCACATGAAAATTTTCAAAATTTCTTTTGCAAATATCTCTTGACAGTGAGAGGTGTAGGAGCTGTAGACAGGAGGGTGCCGAGGAATCGGTTACCCACTGCCTCTGCGAGTGCCCATCCCTCGCGAACTTTCGGTCCCGAACTCTAGGCAACTATGTGTTTCCCGGCTTAAGGGCGGTGTCAAACTGCCGCATCAAGGACATCAGTAAGTTTATAGTTTTAACCAAGTGGTTTAAGTAAAGCAACGCGCACGGTACATCAGCCAACTCATAATTGGTTCCAGGAGAAAGTGCATCAAAATGGCGCCTAGAGCGCTACTTGGGCCCGGCTCCATAGCCGGGCAGCATAGCAACCAACCAACCATCTCTTGACAGACCCAAAATTGTGTATCTCCGCTTTCGGATTCGCCATCCTGGATCCAAAACCCGTCTTTTAATACCCCTCTTGATATTTTTGGACGTGTATTAAGAGTGTCATGCTGTCGTATAGAATTACCAAATATGTTACAGTTTGTTATATTTATACTCAGCTGAGCAGAACTCTAACTTTGTTCGCATAACGGTAATCCGTAACGGCATAAACTAATCGAGATAGATATAGAATTCTATATATCAAAATGATCTGGGCGAAAAAAGAAATTCATTTAGCCATGTCCGTCCGTCCGTCCGTAAACACGATAACTTGAGTAAATTTTGAGGTATCTTGATGAAATTTGGTATGTAGGTTCCTGGGCGCTCATCTCAGATCGCTATTTAAAATGAACGAAATCGGACTATAACCGCGCCCACTTTTTCGATATCGAAAATTTCGAAAAACCGAAAAAGTGCGATAATTCATTACCAAAGACGGATAAGGCGATGAAACTTGGTAGGTGCGTTGACCTTATGACGCAAAATAGAAAATTAGAAAAATTTTGGTCAATCGGCGTAGCACCGCCCACTTTTAAAAGAAGGTAATTTAAAAGTTGTGCAAGCTGTAATTTGGCAGTCGTTGAAGATATCATGATGAAATCTGGTGGGCACATTACTCCTATTACTATATGTGTGCTAAATAAAAATTAGCGAAATCAGATGACGAACACTTTAAAAAAAAAATTTTTTAAGTCAATTTTAACAAAAAATTTAATATCTTTATAGTATAAAAGTAAATTATGTCAACATACGACTCCAGTAATGATATGGTGCAACAAAATACAAATATAAAAGAAAATTTGAAAATGGGCGTAACTCCGCCCCTTTTCATTTAATTCGTCTAGAATACTTTTAATGCCATAAGTCGAACAAAAATTTACCAATCCTTGTGAAATTTGGTAGGGACATAGATTCTATGACGATAACTGTGTTCTGTGAAAATGGGCAATCGGTTGAAGCCACGCCCAGTTTTTATACACAGTCGACCGTCTGTCCTTCCGCTCGGCCATTAACACGATAACTTGCGCAAAAAACGATATATCTTAACTAAACTTAGATCACGTACTTATCTGAACTTACTTTATCTTGGTATAAAATATGGCCGAAATCCGGCTATGACCACGCCCACTTTTCCGATATCGAAAATTACGAAAAATGAAAAAAATGCCATAATGCTGTACCAAATATGAAAAAAGAGATAAAACATGGTAATTGGATTGGTTTATTGACGCAAAATATAACTTTAGAAAAAACTTAGTAAAATGGGTGTGACACCAACCATATTAAGTAGAAGAAAATCAAAAAGTTCTGAAGGGCGAAATCAAAAGCCCTTGGAATCTTGGCAGGAATACTGTTCGTGGTATTACATATATAAATAAATTAGCGGTACCCGACAGAAGATGTTCTGGGTCACCCTGGTCCACATTTTGGTCAATATCTCGAAAACGCCTTCACATATACAACTAAGGGCTACTCCCTTTTAAAACCCTCATTAATACTTTTAATTTGATACCCATATCATACAAACAAATTCTAGAGTCACCCCTGGTCCACCCTTATTGCGATATTCCGAAAAGGAGTCCACCTATAGAACTAAGGCCCACTACGTTTTAAATAATCATTAACACCTTTCATTTGATACACATGTCATACAAACACATTCCAGGGTTACCCTAGGTTCATTTTGCTAAATGGTGATTTTCCCTTATTTTGTCTCCAAATCTCTCAGCTGAGTATGTAATGTTCGGTTACACCCGAACTGAGCATTCCTTACTTGTTTTGTTATGAAAACAATACAAAAAAAAAACTAAAAATGTGAGAGCAATGAGAATTCTAACATTTTTTTAAACGTCATTTCGGCTCTCACCGGTTTTACCTTGTAATATTTATACCATGGTATATTCAGTACAGGAAGCGTAGTAAATGTAGAAAGTAATCCCCGTTTTCTAGACCGATTCTACAACACTCAGAGAACGGCTCCTCTTACACAGGAAATATCATGTCGATTAGATTCTACATTAAGCGCCAAAAGTTAATTATAAAACTTTGTAATTTATACATTCAAAAAGTTTACAAAACTGCAGCGCACAGAAAATCGTTGTTCTTGCAATGAAAAAATCAGTTTCAACATGATTGTTACATTTAGAAATTTTCTATTTAAATAAACATCGGTTTGAGTTTAGAGAATGTTGAAACGCCAGAAAAATTTTTACAAATGTATTTTATTGTTGCGCGAGGAAAACTATTTACATTAAAATGGAAAACTTTCTACGTTTTCTATGGATTATAGACAGAGAGAATACCCCTTAAAAAAAAAAAAAAAACAAATGAATACAAAAACATTTTTATGGTTTTTGATGAAAATAGCGTTATTATGCAGCCTTGATTAAAATAAAATAAAAAATCAATGGATATAAAAATTTATGCTGAAGGAGGGTTTTGCTTTTGAAAATAAATTTCATTGCTGATAAAAAACATTTCAAAATAAGAATTAATACCATTTGAGCTAAATTTAAAAGCTGGGATTAATGTCATATATGAAAAATGGGTCAGAGATCACATTACCATCTAAAACTAATTTTCGTGAAATATGCTGATGGAGGGTATTGAATATAAGCCGACAATATGGAAATTATTTTGTATACTTTAAAGCATATTTGACGCTAAAAAGTCAAACATGCGCTTTTAAGTACCTAATAATGTGGAAATATTACCATTTCATTGCTAATTACTTTACTTAACTATATTCGCTCAAAATCATTTCATGCTGATCAAATTTCAATTCTGATGCTTTAGTATGCTCTTATTATGCAATAAATAGCAATTTCGCAATAACTTCAATTATTTGAATTGAAATAGCTAAAGCCAATAATAATAACTTGGCACATATTGACACTGTTTCTATGGTTTCATCTCTGTTTTACTGTAAATGTTTAAAATTTATTATTTATTATTGCATTGTTTGCCGAGAGATAAAATGTGAGGCATTATTTATTTAATGTTTGGCTTGTGATCATTGTAACAAGGTAAAATTTTTATAAAAAGAATTGCCAGATGTACATAAATAAATTTAAATGTATGTACGTTTTGAGATACAAATTGAGGAAGATGTAAAAGATAAGGAAGCAAGAGTAATGAATGATAGGTGGAAGAAGAAAAGAGTGAACGAGAGGAAGAGGAAGCAGAAGCGGTAGAGCTATAACAAAGAATGAAGCAAGATATGACTTTTATAGTTTTAAAATAAAGAGTACCTAAGGAACCGAGCTTAGCTCGATGTGACTTCACTTCACCTTTTACATAGTACAGCTTGACAATATACAATTATACAAACACTTATATTATTGGTATAAATAGGAAATTCTATGCATTTTACAAAAAAAGGAATGAAGAGATTAAGGCGGTTGTGTTGCGTAACCTCTTCAAGCGGTTGCCAGCGTGATTTATAGCTTATTTACTTCAATTTATAGCTTCCCCAACTAACTTCTCCAAAGGTTTACCTCACCTAGCCGTGGCGAGTCCCATTTATTGAGCAGGCGAGGCTCTGGTGACCCCATGCTTCTCATGGAAGGAGGACATTGAATGACCTAGAAGTTTCAACGTATTAATATAAAATCGCTATCGAGATGGTCAGGCTAATATATTAATGGTACTATTTTCCATCAAACTCGACAAAACATTGCAAAATCTTCGAGGAGTCTTCTTATTGCAGGAAGAAAAAGAAGAAGCTATTCGTACCTTCTCTTCTCCAATAAAGCCTCATAGCAAATGCTTCATGTGAGCTCTCTTCTGAATAAATCGATATATAATTTTCTCGTCTTTAGTTTATTTTTTGAATTATTCTGAGTTACGGCTATCCGGTTTAGTCATTTGGACTTCGTAAAGGCAAACCTTATTTCCTTTGGCAAATGATATGCTCCGCGCTCTATTTCCTACTGTCAAAATAATGGCTCAGCTGATGAACATAATGCATACGAATCTGCAGTAGCTCATGGGAATTCCTATGATAATCCTAAGATTAGTCTAGTATAGGTTTATTATTGCTTTATAACGGTCGTCTGCCGGTAGTACTTCTCTTTCAATTTTGTTTCTTTTTTTCCATGTACTCAGAGACTAATGAGGATTTTGTCTCATATGAGCTTTTGAGCTTTAGTAATGGCTTCACTCCCATTCAGTAAATTTCCGTGAGGTACACTTGGGCCAGCTGGCCTATTTCGATACTACCGAACGAGCTAATGCCCTCCCCATTTAAATATGTAAAAATTTGAACCAATTTGCCTTCTAATATAGCCCAGTATGCCTTTAATTTCAGATGATCCAAGCCCCGCTAATCAGCCCATGAAGTGCTTGTTCAGATGTTACATGCCTAATCTAGCTAGAACCGCGCATCTGCATAGGAAATGTTCAACACTATCGATCTTCTACTCAACTATGCAGCTTTGACAGAAGTCATTCGTTGGGATATCCATGCGTTCGCGGTGAATTCCCAACAGACAGTGTCCCTTTAATAGCCCAATGAATGAACCTAAAGATAGATGATTTATTCGATTACAGGTTTGTAGAGATATCTAATAAGTAGGTTCCAGTGCCCATCTGTTATTGCCTTTCTAGGTACCTCATCAGTGCAACACATTTCCAAGGTACACCATTGTGACCCGGCACCCACATACCCATTGTGGTGGACCGAAAAGCTAGTTCGTTAGGCGTTTATTTGCGATTTATTGCAACTTTTAAGGAAGCTTTGAAGAGATTTCATTGGTTCTTAACTGTCGCAATAAATTGCAACGAACCTGAGATTCTTAGATAGTAGCCAGCGAGCGTTCTGCTTTAACGACGTTGAATGGCGCGGTAGCCCAAAACTTAAGAAAAGCGAAAGATCCTTTATTCATATACCACTGCTCACATTACATCACAGCCATCCTTGAATACTGCTGTAGATTTTGAGCATAATATGAAGATATCACCCGATTCGTTTCGCTCTGGGATTCTGATAGAGATTTTGTTGTCTAAAGAAAGGGACGGAGCAGTATAATCTAGTTAAAGAAAGGTTTCCGGGAGCACAGAATGGCGGTACCGCCAAATCTGATACCAATTCAGGGCAGGACTATATATTGATATTCTCAATGTCTAGAGATTAGCCCAGTGCTTTGAAACTGTAGACTTTAGTGCCAAAAATCTCTACTGCAATCCCATATTGGCTTTTTGAGCCGTTCGTATAGCGAAATTGTACATTACTTTCATGGAAATCTTAAAATAAAGAGGTGTGTCAAGATGCTTATCTTTCAAGTTCTTCAAGCAAAAAAGAGATCTTAATGCAGTTTTTTCTGGATGTATTTAATTAGCGAGGTTTGCTCATATTGATTTATACAATGGTTTTTGTTATTGATATTAGAGAAAAATTGTAAAGTTTACAAACGGCGATGGTTACTAGCACATGTTTCTGAATTTCACTTCTTCATCAGCTAGCTTTTCGGGAGCTGAGCATTGAACTCGAATCTCCAACATTCATACCAGTGCAAATGCAGATGCCTTTAGCTACTCAGCCATATGAATGTCCCGTTGGTCGCTTTACAATTGCTCTCTAACAATTGCCTTTTTGACAAATTTTGTTTTTTGGCGACCTTTAAATGTAGGTCCCGTCCGGCCGATTTGTAGGGAAAATCAATAGGAGCACGACGCAAATTGGAAGAGAAGCTCGGCCTTATATCTCTTCGGAGGTTATCGCGCCTTACATTTATTTTTTTTATTTAAATTTAACAATTATTTCTTCTAACTGGCTCTAGGTCAATAAATTAAACAAGTTGTTGTTGTTTTTGTTCCAACATCCGAAAAATATGATTTTTAATACAGCGAAAAATTTTATGCGGCGAGTTTTAGATACTAGTGATTCAATTTTTCACCCTGAGAATAAAAAACGTATCGAGCACATTCTCAAGATGAACGATTTCCCGTCCGGGGTAATACGTAGGTTGATAAACACGCATCATAAGGGTACCAAATCAAAAATCGAAGGTGAAAAACCAGTCACATATAAATCTATTATATATATACCTGGCTTTTCCGAAAGATTACAATGTTCAAATATTTATGATAAAGAAAGAATCGGAATTGCACACAAACCGGCGTACACAAACCAAATAGTTTTCAAGAATATGAAAAGTAAATTAGATACGATGGAGAAAAACAATATTGTATACAAGATACCATGTGCAGGAGACGGAGATAACATTTGTGCGAAAGAATATGTTGGCACAACGAAAAATTAGTTAAAAACAAGAATAGCAGGGCACCGATCTGACATCAAATGTTTACAATCAAGCAATACACATAAAACAGCACTTGCGGCCCACTGTGCAGAGAGCGGACATAAACCAGACTTTGACGCTGTGAGCATACTACAACAAGAACAGCATTACAACAAACGCTTTACTTTGGAGATGCTCCACATAATAGACACGGACGAGAACAAAAGATTGAACTACAAGAAAGACTGTGAAATGTGTGCACACATCTACCGCCACTTACTTGACTCGCGAAAATCAGTTCAACAACAGCATCTCGAACAGACGCTGCCACCTAACATCTGAACTCATGTATGTATGTTTGCAGTAATGCTAATATGTTTATACATACATATATATACATTTCCCTGTGATAAATTGTGTAAAATAAAGTGTTTATTTATTTATTATTGTAGTCCCCGATGACGATCTCCGTTGGAGATCGAAACATATTGGAACAAAAACAACAACAACTTGTTTAATTTATTGACCTAGAGCCAGTTAGAAGAAATAATTGCCTTTTTGTTTCTATTCCTTTTATACACTCTGTATGTAGCTTATTCCTAATAGTGTGGATATGATTTCAGGCGCGCTAATATCAATAACAAAAACTATTGTTACGAATATTAGCAAAACTGAGGAGTGCTGCCATCGCCATGCCGATGCTAAGCAGTGACGTGAATTCACATCCATAATTCAATCATTATGTATCTACATAAACGAATCAATAATTGCGTCTACACATATGTACACATTCCGACGAGCAACATTTACATACAAGGCAGCGGGAGATGAGATGTCACACACAGATGAATTTACTTACACGCTTATGTGTGTGCGGGAGACTGTAAACTACAAACTCACATATGTACATCTGAGAAGCGCCAAAAAGTAGACAATTGTAAACAAGTAGAAACTATATGAGAACTATACACACCCGAATATAGTTGGTAAGTTCTGGAAATGGAAGAGCCTAGAAGTATGCAGCGTAAACTATAAAAGCGGGGCAGGCGAGTAAGAAGGAATTCAGTTTGATTTGAGTTGTCAAGCAGTTTGATTAAGACGATATCTAGCGAGCAATAGCAGTGTTATTTTGAATAGTAGAGTTTCATTGAGCTATCAATCAGTGTGGTTATTAAGCAAGCTATTCGTTGCACAGTTTGTTATTGTGAAGTACTTTAATAAAGGCCATTTTGCATTATTACAAATTGGAGTTATTTATTCAACAGTTTAGTGATTCGAACTTAGCAGAGGATTGCAAATAAGAGGATTTGCAAGCAAATTCGTTACAATTGGTGTCAGAAGAGGAATTGTTGAATAAATTCCAGAGGACAACAAGGACATGGCAAAGTTAAGTGAATTGAAGATCCCGCAACTGAAGAAGGAGTTGGAGAACCGTGGATTGAATACAACTGGCATTAAACTCGAACTTCAGGCACGACTACGAGAGGCAATGGAATTAGAAGGAATTGATGTGGAAGAGTATGTCTTTCATCTTGATGGCGAGGAGACAACAAAAATTGAAGAGAAAAACGAATCATCACAGACAATTACCAGCACAGACTTGAACATGATATTGGCTGCAATAACTGCTCAAACATCGACAGTAACATCTAAGATGGAAGCGCAAGAGGCACGTATAACAGAAATGTCATCACAAATATCCACCAACATGTCATCACAACTGAAAGAACAGAAAACGTATATGTCATCACAGATGGAATCCCAAGAGACACGAATAACATCAAGATGGAAGAACAGAAGACGTATATGATATCCCAATTGGAATCGCAGGAAACCCGTATAACATCACAATTGGAAGAGCAGAAGACATATATGGCATCCCAGCTGGAAACACATGAGACACGTATTTCAGAAATGTCGACACAGATTACATCAAAGATGGAAACACAACTGAAAGAGCAAGAGGCGCGTATATCATCAAAACTCGAAGCGCGTATGGACGATAAAATAACGCAGTTTGAAGAAAAATTCGAGGCAGAGGTGGATGCATTGAGAGGTCGTATACAGGAATTGCAACTTAATCGGCCGACTGCTTCAGTGAGCAATACGAAGGTAAAAACTCCATCTTTTGACGGTTCTCTTCCTTTCCAGGTCTTCAAGCTACAGTTTGAGAAGACCGCAGCAGTGAACAACTGGAATGCGGAAGATAAAGTTGCTGCACTGTTCGTGGCATTGAAGGGGCCAGCAGCGGAAATCCTACAGACGATTCCCGAAGGAGAGCGGAACAATTATGAAGCATTGATGGCTGCTGTAGAACGACGTTATGGAAGCGAGCGTAGGAAACAGATATTCCAAATTGAGTTGCAAAACCGTCACCAAAGAGCGAATGAGACTTTGCAGGAGTTTGCTTCAGATGTTGAAAGGTTGGCTCATCTCGCAAATGCGGACGCACCTGTGGAATATACCGAAAGGGTAAAGATTCAGAGCTTTATAAATGGCATACGGGACGTCGAAACAAAGCGAGCTACATACGCAAACCCAAAGCCAACATTCGCAGAAACGGTGTCACAAGCTCTGATTCAGGAAACAGCGTCGCTTCTGTGTAAGCCAGTTTTCAAAGCACGCCGTGTGGAAGTAGAAAGGCCAGAGTGGGTAGACGCAATATTGGAGGCACTGAAAGGATCGCAAAAACGAAGTGAAAAAGTTATGAAATGCTTCTAATGCGGGAAGTCCGGTCACATAGCACGTCATTGCGATCTTGGTCTTAATAGTTCCAACAATGTGGGTGGCCGTAAACGCAAAGCTGGAGGAGATGAGCAAGAGCGAGTAAGAGGTAGAGAGCTAGATCCAGCTATTGAATGCCCTGTGATATCTGTGTCGCAAATTGGAAGGAAATCAAGCAGTCTTACCGTCAGAGGGAATGTGGATGGCAAAGAACGAATACTGAATGTAGATACGGGCGCATCTCATTCCTTGATCCGATCTGACTTGGTCAACAGGAGAGTAAAACCGTTACCTGGAGCAAAGTTGCGTACGGTCACTGGCGAGTATAACCAAGTTCAGGGAGAAGTGATATGTGAAGAATTGATTGGGAAGGTCATGGTCCTACACAAATTTGTTGTGGCGGAGATTGTTGATGAAGTTATATTGGGAGTGGATTTCTTGGTTGACCATGACATCAAGATCGATATGCAGAGAAGGGTGATGCGTTATGAGAACCAAGATGTGCCACTTAACTTTAGTTTGGAAAAAGGGTTCAGCAGTAATCGGGTACTGGTGGAGAAGACTCGACGAAGGCCACGAAATTCAAAGGTAAAGGTTGATGGAACAAATGGGCCAAACAAATCAAAACCGAAGGTACCTGTGAGAGAAACACTGGCATTGAAAAGCCCTAACGGACGTACTAAAACCAAGAAAGAATGCAATGGTGGTTTCAAGCCAAGGCACACTACTGTTGTGAAGCGTCGGAACGATACTGATTATGCAAAGGAAATCCGTCCAGCGCAAGCTCTGCGAAGTAATTCTTCATTGGCCAAGAAACAGATTGCGAGGGAACGATCCAGAATAATGAGTAGTAAGATGGAACACAGGTACGACAGGGAATTCGGAAGGTTTCCGGAATGGAGATTTGGTACTGTTAAACAACCCTCACCGGCGGAAAGGTGTTCCAGCCCAATTTCGGTGCAGTTGGGATGGCCCGTACAAAGTTGTGAAGAAGATCAGTGATACCATCTACCGCATACAAACCACTGGGAAACCACGGATTAGAAGGGTGGTACATTTGGAGATGCTAGCGGCGTTTAGATTGGGAGATTTGTCTGATCGGGACGATCAGACTTAGGTGGAGGGCAGTGTTACGAATATTAGCAAAACTGAGGAGTGCTGCCATCTCCAGGCCGATGCTAAGCAGTGACGTGAATTCACATCCATAATTCAATCATTATGTATCTACATAAACGAATCAATAATTGCGTCTACACATATGTACACATTCCGACGAGCAACATTTACATACAAGACAGCGAGAGATGAGATGTCACACACAGATGAATTTACTTATACGCTTATGTGTGTGCGGGAGACTGTAAACTACAAACTCACATATGTACATCTGAGAAGCGCTAAAAAGTAGACAATTGTAAACAAGTAGAAACTATATGAGAACTATACACACCCGAATATAGTTGGTAAGTTCTGGAAATGGAAGAGCCTAGAAGTATGCAGCGTAAACTATAAAAGGGGGGCAGGCGAGTAAGAAGGAATTCAGTTTGATTTGAGTTGTCAAGCAGTTTGATTAAGACGATATCTAGCGAGCAATAGCAGTGTTATTTTGAATAGTAGAGTTTCATTGAGCTATCAATCAGTGTGGTTATTAAGCAAGCTATTCGTTGCACAGTTTGTTATTGTGAAGTACTTTAATAAAGGCCATTTTGCATTATTACAAATTGGAGTTATTTATTCAACAGTTTAGTGATTCGAACTTAGCAGAGGATTGCAAATAAGAGGATTTGCAAGCAAATTCGTTACACTATTGTATAAAGCAATATGAGCAAAGTTCACTAATTAAATACATATCATCATACTGATATAATAGTAACAGCGGAAGTATTAAAAACAAATACTGTAAAAATCCAAACAAATGTTACTAAGCTTCCATAAGCGCGCCTAAAATCATATCCACACTATTAGGAATAAACTACATACAGAATGTATGTGCCTACATGGTGAATAAAAGGAATAGAAACAAAAAGGCAATTCTTAGGGGGCAGCGAACAACGGGACATTCATATGGCTGAGTAGCTAAAGGCATCTGCCTTTGCACTGTTATGAATGTTGGAGATTCGAGTTCAATGCTCAGCTCCCGAAAAGATAGTTGATGAAGAAGTGAAATTCAGAAATATGTCCTAGTAACCATCGCCGTTTGTAAACTTTACAGTTTTTTCTGGAATTTGGCAGATCTGAACATTTTGAAATTTGTTCTGCTAATAACTTATTTTGCTATATTTGTTAGGTTGATTTACGTGATGTTTACTTGGGATTCTCATAACTGATTTACTTATAGTAGCCAGGACTGTCGTAGACATCCAAGCTCAGCTCCATATAATGTCACAACCATTATGAACATCCAAATCAGCACCTTTGGGTTACCGCTGGCAATTCGCTCCAGCGGATTTGAATGTGGGGCTACCAACATGAAGGCGATACCTAAGGCATCTGTCAAAGTCAGAGCCTGATTTTCAGGTTCAACGTAAATAACCATCATTTATTTAGTTATGATCCGGACTTATATATTACATATTGAGGGTTATAATACGAAGCCACTCTTCAAGTGCCTCATTAAACCTATTCATTCAAAATGGCAGTCGAACACATCTTCATTATATTTACACAGTACGCATGTAGAAAGGCATGTGAAGCTTAACTGAACAAAACGCCCCCTAACAGCAATGCATATTTATAGGCACTTTTCTTAAATCAAATTCGTTCAACAACGTTTATGCATATCACATATTGTTCTGCTTATTATCAATTACTTTTCCTCTTCCTTCTTTAAATTGTGCGCCATAAACGTCAAAAAATTTACTTATCATAAATTACCAACTCATGTTCTAAATGAACGTTTAATGGAATTTACTCAGAAGCATATTTTTTGGGATAATGCACAATATCTCGCGCCTAAAATTGTGCTTAAAAATTATTCTATGAAGTTCATAATAATACTTTGTTGCTTTAGTACATAGCACATATATTTGTTATTAGCTGTGTAGTTTATGCTATGGCAACAATATAGATGACTATAATGTGAGGCTAACGTGTTGCATATTTGAGCACTTTTTAGAATGTAAGCTTTGCGAAAATGAATTTTCAAATCATCGCATAGCTAAGTGAAACGGTCGAGTATTTAGCTTAAAAGAAAAGCATACAATTAGGCTGTGAGCGAGGAAAAAAGATAATAGCATATTTTAGCTAATAATCAATTATATACATTAGGGCGGGTCGATTTAAAAATCGCTCATTGCTCCGTGAAAATCGTATTTTAGGGATCAAAATAAGAAACTTTGCCGAAGGAATCATACCTCTAAAACGAACTCTGATGTCCCCCCCTTTGGGTCGAACTTTTGGGTAGGGGCAATTTCAATTCTACCTGCTGTGTCTTGTGGTGGCTTAAAAAAAAACAACACAAGCAATTTTGCCTTCATTTTTTGAAACGGTTGAATAAAAAACCCACCCAACTATGTTTACGACCTGCAAATGCATCACAGTGATGCCTTGGTTTTAAAAGGGGGTTGTAAAAACGCTATTTTCTAATAATTTTTTATACTCAGTTGAGCAGAGCTCACAGAGTATATTAACTTTGATTGCATAACGGTTGGTTGTACAGGTATAAAGGAATCGAGATAGATATAGACTTCCATATATCAAAATCATCAATATCGAAAAAAAATTCGATTGAGCCATGTCCGTCCGTCCGTCTGTCCGTTAACACGATAACTTGAGTAAATTTTGAGGTATCTTGATGAAATTTGGTATGTAGGTTCCTGAGCACTCATCTCAGATCGCTATTTAAAATGAACGATATCGGACAATAACCACGCCCACTTTTTCGATATCGAAAATTTCGAAAAATCGAAAAAGTGCGATAATTCATTACCAAATACGCATCAAGCGATCACACTTGGTAGGTGAGTTGAGCTCATGACGCAGAATAGAAAACTAGTAAAATTTTGGACAATGGGCGTGGCACCGCCCATTTTTAAATGAAGGTAATTTAGAAGTTTTGCAAGCTGTAATTTGGCAGTCGTTGAAGATGTCATGATGAAATTTGGCAGGAACGTTACTCTTATTACTTTATGTCTGTTTAATAAAAATTAGCAAAATCGGAGAACGACCACGCCCACTTTAAAAAAAAAAAAAATTTTAATTCAAATTTTAAAAGAAAAGTTAATATCTTTACAGCATATAAGTAAATTATGCCAACATTCAACTCCAGTAATGATATGGTGCAACAAAATACAAAAATGAAAGAAAATTTCAAAATGAGCGTGGCTCCGCCCTTTTTCATTTAATTTGTCTAGGATGCTTTTAATGCCATAAGTCGAACAAAAATTAACCAATCCTTGTGAAATTTGGTAGAGGCTTAGCTCCTAGGACGATGTTTTCTGTGAAAAAGGGCGAAATCGGTTGAAGCCACGCCCAGTTTTTATACACAGTCGGCCGTCTGACCTTCCGCTCGGCCGCTAACACGATAACTTGAGCAAAAATCGATATATCTTTACTAAACTCAGTTCACGTACTTATCTGAACTCACTTTGTATTGGTGTAAAAAATGGCCGAAATCCGACTATGACCACGCGACTTTTTCGATATCGAAAATTACGAAAAATGAAACCAAATACGAAAAAAGGGATGAAATATGGTAATTGTATTGGTCTATTGACGCAAAATATAACTTTAGAAAAAAACTTGGTAAAATGGATGTGACACCTACCATATTAAGTAGAAGAAAATGAAAAAGTTTTGCAGGGCGAAATCAAAAGCCCTTGGAATCTTGGAAGGAATACTGTACGTGGTATCACATATATAAATAAATTAGCGGTACCCGACAGATGATGTTCTGGATCACCCTGGTCCACATTTTGGTAGATATCTGGAAAACGCCTTCACATATACAACTAAGGGCCACTCCCTTTTAAAACCCTCATTAATACCTTTAATTTGATACCCATATCGTACAAACAAATTCTAGAGTCACCCCTGGTCCACCTTTATGTCGATATCTCGAAAAGGCGTCCACCTATAGAACTAAGGCCCACGCCTTTTTAAAATACTCATTAACACCTTTCATTTGATATCCATATCGTACAAAAAAATTCTAGAGTCACCCCTGGCCCACCTTTATGGCGATATCTCGAAAAGGCATATAGAACTAAGGCCCACTCCCTTTTAAAATACTCATTAACACCTTTCATTTGATACTCATTTCGTACAAACAAATTCTAGAGTCACCCCTGGTCCATCTTTATGGCGATATCACGAAAAGGCGTCCATCTATAGAACTTAGGCCCACTCCCTTTTAAAATACTCATTAATATCTTTCAATAAATTCTAGAGTCACCCCTGGTCCACCTTTATGGCTATATCTCGAAAAGGAGTCCACCTGGTCCACCTTTATGGCTATATCTCGACCCTGCCTAATATACATACTCACACCTACCTAGGAAAAGTTAAATAAAATTTTCACTCGAAGTATGAAATTGAATCTAGGTAAGATGCCAATATTAAGCAACCTTGTTAAGTTAATTTTATTTTCAATCTAATAGCTTTTAACAACATTCAAACGTATGACAATTGTATGACAGACACACTTGCCATAAAAAACTTCAGTAATGGGCTAATAAGTCATAACTAAGCATTTTATATGCATCTAATTCGTTAGGTACTAAACTCAGCTCATCATAAAGAAATAATTGTTTATTTAAGTGCATAAAAAGAGTAAAATCTAGTTTTTGCAATAAATGCCACGAACGGCGGTGAAATCTAATTTGCTGGCATAGCACGCACCCACAAAAAAAGCAAATATTACTTACTTATTGGCGCTTAACCGTCTAAACGGTTATGACCGTCCAACAAGGCGCGCCAGTCGCTCCTTCGCTCCACCAACCGGCGCCAATTGGTCACACCAAGGGAGTTTAAATCGATTTCCACCTGGTGCTTGGCTGCCCTCTACCTCTGCTTCCATAGGCGGGTTCCGATAGAAACACTTTCTTGGCCGGAGCATCATCTTTCATTCATTTTAATTCGCTGGACTATGTTGATGTCTGCGTATAGCTCGTACAGCTCGTCATTAAATCTTCTTCGGTACTCGCCATCGCCAACGCGTAGAGGTCCAAAAAGCAAATATAATTTACGAAATATTTACATTTAATTAATTTGAAATTTATGTCCATTTAATTACGAGTGTGCCTAAATGTATGCTGTATGCGTACATAAATCTCATTAAAGTCATTTACGCGGTCACTTAATACCGCAAATGTTGGCGTTAATGTTGCTTATTGGCCGAAAAAGCTATAAAAATACAAATATGCGTTGACTAAGGGCCTAAGAGATATGAAAGAAAATTTGTAGAAATTCCACACACACACACACTGCAAAGTCAGAAAGTGTTCTTTAACATGAAAGCGAATAACGGTCGCATCAACAATGTGAACAAAAATGACGTCGAGTGCGAATTACCATAATTTGCGTGCCACAGCCAATTTGTGGCGTCTCATATTACTAGTTGATCCAAGGTGGCTACAATTCCTGCCAATCCAGCCACCTCGTCTACCAGAGAAAAATTAAGCACGTTCAGCGTAGGACACACTGTTTGTTTGTACTTATATATTATACCCAGTGGGGATAAGCTTGAAGATTGGTTATTAACACAGATGTGAATGGTTCTTCTCACATCTATTCATGCTCATCCGTTCATTTGTTATCTATTCATTTGACTATGGTCTGAAGTATATGCATGTATTTACCCGTTTTATTTGTCTGTTCAACGGGCTCTCTTTCTCCCCCTATCAGTTACAAAATTCTCCGTCTTTTGTCGTACTTTTTCCGGGGTCATTTTATAGCGTAAACAATTGCCCAGGTGAGTCCTGATAGAATTTTCAATTTAAATTTTGAGAGCTGTCCAATGAACAAATGATAAACACAATTAACACATCTAGGAACAGAAATGCATACATTTTAAGCCAAAGTTCTATTTGTACGATTTAGAGTGCTAAACTGGTTACTTTCCCGAGTCTCTTGAAGCAAGAGTTTTCTGGAAATTCATTCAACTCCTACAATGGATAGTGCAGTAGCAGCGTAATGAGTCATGTAACTTCGACACAAACTTTTGCTCTTACCCGGTTTACATCATGTGCCAAATAAATCTAAATATGCCCTCTCCATTCATATTGCAGAAGATTGAAAAATGTTTTTTTTATACTAAACATATCCAGACCAATTCTAAATATTCTCGCGGATTTTTTTATTCCCGCGGAAAAATTCCTCCAATTCTGTTCTCCTATGGAGAACAATAATTGGGGAATAGGAATTTCGAATTTTCGAAGTCAGCTGTTTTGTCAATTCAAATTTCGTTGCACATTTCTTATTTTGTTTAAAAAATTGAAAAGTTTAATTATTGTTGCAAATTTGTTGGAAATTAAGAAGTAAAATATAAACATTGCACAGTATTTATTGCATTTCATGTGGTATTCACTGAAATGAGTAATAAATTGGTGCCACAGCAACATCAACCACGGAACATAAGAAGAAGACGGCCGCATAACACAAATCTGCCGGAGTTGCCTGCTTTCATTCAGCAAAGCAATTTTCTGGCGGCCAAGTTGAGTTGAATTCGTCCTTCATCATATGCCAAAATCTATTTAAGCCTTATTAAAAAATCCTTGCGCAATTTCTGGATGGCTGCATCAAATTTGTATACCAAGAGCTCTACCGTTGCTTATGATATACTTTTCAACTTAAAATAAAGAATATTGTGGTTGTAGTTGTTGTTGTATTAGAAGTGAGAATATTGTGGTAGAATATAAATACATCTTTTAACACAAATTTGTACAAATAAGTGTTCTTTCTTAAAATAACCAATTTCCTTTAACTATTTTGATGCATTCCCTTTAATTTAACAAGTGAAAAAACTCCTATGAAATGGCAGAGAAATCTCCCTCTCCCTCACATTCATAATACCTACTTTTCTCCCATAACCGGTTTCCGCTTTTTCGAACATTGTTCAGAATAGGAGGAAAGGGAGAAGTGAAAAAACTCACAAGGAATTTTTATTTAGAATACGAGGAATGGGAGAAGGGAGAAAACTCGCACGGATTTTTCGTTTAGAATTGGGCTGATCGTCTTCTGAGAATAATAAGTGGCAACGACCTTATAAACCGTCTCATTTGCCCCTTCCACAAACTCGCAAGCCTTAAAGTCCTTTTCCTTTGCTTCACTCTGTTGTCGTTTCAGCAAGAGGCAGAGGATTAACTTAAGGTTATCGCATACTTGATGGTGAATGAGGACAAAACGAAGTACCTGTTGTCATCGAGCAAAGAGTCAGCGCATATGCGCCATGGCAACCACGCTACTGTTGGCAGCCATATTTTCGAAATAGTAAAAGACTTCGTTTATTTGGGAACCAGCATCAACACTTGCAACAACATCAGCACTGAAATCCAGCGAAGAATCAATCTTGCCAATAAATGCTACTTTGGACTAGGTAGGCAATTGAAAAGTTAAGTCCTCTCTCGGCGAACGAAAATCATACTCTACAAGTCACTTATCGTACCCGTCCTGATATATGGGGCAGAAGCATGGACCATGACAACAGCAGATGAAGCGGCTTTGGGTGTGTTCGAGAGAAAAGTTCTTCGAAAGATGTATGGACCTCTACGCGTTGGCGATGGCGAGTACCGAAGAAGATTTAATGATGAGCTATACGAGCTATACGCAGACATCAACATAGTCCAGCGAATTAAAACGCAGCGGCTGCGCTGGCTAGGCCATGTTATGCGAATGAAAGATGATGCTCCGGCCAAGAAAGTGTTTCTATCGGAACCCGTCTATGGAAGAAGAAGTAGTGGGCGGCCCCCACTCCGTTGGAATGATCAGGTGGAAAACGATTTAAACTCCCTTGGTGTGACCAATTGTCGCCGGTTGGCGGAGCGAAGGAGCGACTGGCACGCCTTGTTGGACGGCCATAACCGTTTAGACGGTTAAGCGCCAATTAAGTAGGTAAGTAAGTATCGCATACTTAGAACCATCCGAACTCAGTAAAACCTTGCAAGCGTAACGGTCAGTACTTTTTATTATTCGGAGGTCTTATCGTTGCGGTAATCACTGGAAGATTTGCGAAGCTCGCTTGTCACTTCCTGAAGATCAGTTCATAGATGATGCAATATCTATGGACTCCTCTGTGAATGTTAACTTCTCCATAGAGTGTCATAATAGCCCAAGCGCATTTTGACAACGGGCTTGACATGTGAAAGCGTTATGGCGTAAAACGTGAAAGCGTATAATCGTAGTACCATAAAAGCGTATTAGTGTGAAACAGAAATAGCGTAAATCGTAGTAGCTGCAAAGCGCACAGTCGAGGAGCCGATTGTGTACGTTTTCTTTCCCACCAACCACTCAAAGAGGATTGGCACGTTTCCCAAAAAGCCAGCAAATTGGAGCCATTCCTCGAAGAAGAGCTCAAAATGGACCATAATTGCATGAAACCTATGTAGCAAAAATCTCCAATCAACCCACTAGATTGAAGACAACATGGCTAGTTCTTATTCCGACAGACAAAGGAGACCTCAAACCTTCACTGCCTTTCCGCCCACTATGAATGCTGGACACCGCTGAAAAACACCATTAAGGTAACTGCCCGACTTTCTAGAGAACGATTGACTATGACCACATGAAACCTTCAAGGCCACAACGCCCACCCAAAAGGATTCTCCACGGGTAGGTGAGGTTGACAATTCTGTTGGAGAAGCTATGTATTGCGCTACACAACCCCTTGAATCAATTTGATATTTTAGTCGCCTCTTACGACAGGCATACCTTCCCCATATATATTCTAAGCCCTCTAACCCGCTGGGGTAAAATGCGGTATGCAGCTGCAGCAACAAAAACCTAGATCATCATTTTCAGAAAGAGACACATCTCACTATCAGCTGTGTGATGGTTGAGAGCCAGCAGATATAAACTCACGCCACAGCGAAAAATCTGGTGGTAAGGCTAAATAGTAAGCTGACAGTCGAGGAGCCTGCGAAAGGACACTGTAGCGCATCTGAGTAGATTAATGGCGAACGCAGAAGGCCCGAAGCGTTATAAAAAAATACACGGTGCTGAATTTGTAGGGGATGCCTGAAAAATAGGAAGCACCTAGCCATCGACCCCTCTGTCCAACATAGAGCGGCGCTGCGAGTTGCTTCAGCTTATTGAACGGTCTCCTTGTCGATATATCTCCTAGCCGAAGAGAGAAAAATCAATACATAACAACGGAACAGAAGCGAGTATAGATGCTGTGAGGTTGAAAAAATGTGAAATGCCTGTACTTCGGAAATTTAGGCGATATACGTAAGACCTTCTTCGAATGCGGGCACTTTGCCTAACAGCGATGAAGAGTGGAAAATATACTTGGCGGCTTATAACCGTAAGTGGCACCTCTTTTTTTTTTAAACCGACCAATTACAAGCACACATGTCCGTATCACATGAAAATACGGGTACCGGTGCATGTACGTAACATTTTTATACTCAGCTGAGCAGAGCTCACAGAGTATATTAATTTTGTTCGCAACACGGTACCCCGTAAAGGTATAAACTAATCGAGATAGATATAGACTTCTATATATCAAAATGGTCTGGGCGAAAAAAGAAATTCATTTAGCCATGTCCGTCCATCCGTCCGTCCGTCTGTCTGTCCGTGAACACGATAACTTTAGTAAATTTTGAGGTATCTTAATGACATTTGGTATGTAAGTTGCTGGGCACTCATCTCAGATCGCTATTTAAAATGAACGAAATCGGCCTGTAACCACCCCCACTTTTTATACTCAGTTGAGCAGAGCTCACAGAGTATATTAAGTTTGATTGGATAACGGTTGGTTGTACATATATAAAGGAATCGAGATAGAAATAGACTTCCATATATCAAAATAATCAGGATCGAAAAAAAATTTGATTGAGCCATGTCCGTCCGTCCGTCCGTCCGTCCGTCCGTCCGTTAACACGATAACTTGAGTAAATTTTGAGGTATCTTGATGAAATTTGGTATGTAGGTTCCTGAGCACTCATCTCAGATCGCTATTTAAAATGAACGATATCGGACTATAACCACGCCCACTTTTTCGATATCGAAAATTTCGAAAAACCGAAAAAGTGCAATAATGTGGTAGATGAGTTGAACTTATGACGCAGAATCGAAAATTAGTAAAATTTTGGACAATGGGCGTGGCACCGCCCACTTTTAAAAGAAGGTAATTTAAAATTTTTGCAAGCTGTAATTTGGCAGTCGTTGAAGATATCATGATGAAATTTGGCAGGAACGTTACTCGTATTATTATATGTACGATTAATAAAAATTAGCAAAATCGGAGAAGGACCACGCCCACTTAAAAAAAAAATTTTTTTAAGTAAAATTTTAACAAAAAATTTAATATCTTTACAGTATATAAGTAAATTATGTCAACATTCAACTCCAGTAATGATATGGTGCAACAAAATGCAAAAATAAAAGAAAATTTCAAAATGGGCGTGGCTCCGCCCTTTTTCATTTAATTTGTCTAGGATACTTTTAACGCCATAAGTCGAACAAAAATTAACCAATCCTTTTGAAATTTGGTAGGGGCATAGATTTTGTGGCGTTAACTGTTTTCTGTGAAAATGGGTGGAATCGGTTGATGTCACGCCCAGTTTTTATACACAGTCGTCCATCTCTCCTTCCGCATGGCCGTTAACACGATAACTTGAGCAAAAATCGATATATCTTTACTAAACTCAGTTCACGTACTTATCTGAACTCACTTTATCTTGGTATGAAAAATGAACGAAATCCGACTATGACCACGCCCACTTTTTCGATATCGAAAATTACGAAAAATGAAAAAAATGCCATAATTCTATACCAAATACGAAAAAAGGGATGAAATATGGTAAGGTAATTGGATTGTTTTATTGACGCGAAATATAACTTTAGAAAAAACTTTATAAAATGGTTGTGACACCTACCATATTAAGTAGAAGAAAATGAAAAAGTTCTGCAGAGCGAAATAAAAAACCCTTAAAATCTTGGCAGGTATTACATATATAAATAAATTAGCGGTATCCAACAGATGATGTTCTGGGTCACACTGGTCCACATTTTGGTCGATATCTGGAAAACGCCTTCACACCACTCCCTTTTAAAACTCTCATTAATACCTTTAATTTGATACGCATATCGTACAAACTCATTCTAGAGTCACCCCTGGTCCACCTTTATGGCGATATCTGGAAAAGGCGTCCACCTATAGAACTAAGCCCCACGCCCTTTTAAAATACTCATTAGCACCTTTCATTTGATACCCATATCGTACAAACATATTCTAAAGTCACCCCTGGTCCACCTTTATGGCGATATCTCGAAAAGGCGAACACCTATAGAACGAAGGCCCACTCCCTTTTAAAAATACCCATTAACACCTTTCATTTGATACCCATATCGTACAAACAAAGTCTAGAATCACCCCTGGTCCACCTTTGTGGCGATATCTCGAAACGGCGTCCACCTATGGAACTAAGGATTACTCCCTTTTAAAATACTCATTAACACCTTTCATTTGAAACCCATATCGTACAAACGCATTCTAGAGTCAACCCTGATCCACCTTTATGGCTATATCCCTAAATGGCGTCCACCTATAGAACTATGGCCCACTCCCTCATAAAATACTCTTTAATGCCTTTCAATTGATACACATGTCATACAAACACATTCCAGGGTTTCCCTCGGTTCATTTTCCTGCATGGTTATTTTCCCTTATGTTGTCACCATAGCTCTCAACTGAGTATGTAATGTATGGGCCACTCCCTTTTAAAGCCCTCAGTAATATCTTTAATTTGATACCAGTATCATACAAACATATTCTAGAGTCACCCCTGGTCCAACGATATCTCGAAAAGGCGTCCACCTATAGAACTAAGGCCCCTTCCTTCTAAAACCCTCATTAATACCTTTAATTTGATACCCATATCGTACAAAGACATTCTAGGGTCACTCCTGGTCCACCTTTATGGCGATATCTCGAAAAGGCATCCACCTATAGAACTATGGTCCACTCCCTTTTAAAATAATATTTAATACCTTCTATTTGATACCCATGCCATACAAATACATTCCAGGGTTACCCTAGGTTCATTTTCCTACATGATGATTTTCCCTTACTTTGTCTCCAAAGCTCTCAGATGAGTATGTAATGTTCGGTTGCACCTGAACATAGCCTTCCTTACTTGTTTATTATTATTTGGTACAAGCTATTACCCAGCACGTTGCTGCTACTGAATAAATATTTTCAGGAATTGGAATCTATTTAAGTTTGAATTAGAAAAATCCGTCAAGTAGATCGATTGTTTTGGTCTAAGAATACCAGACGTTTTAATATTTATAGGGATAGGAAAGGCTAGAAAGGATAGAAAGCTAAGATTTAAGTTGTTTATAAAACCGGCAATTGGGTATTTAGTTCCTAAGTTTCTCTCAATAATGATTTTTCAATATATGTTTTTGTTATTTTATACATACTAACATATGTAGTTCATTGTGCCCCCATCTTAATTTGCGCCGCTTATTGTTAATGGCTGGAAAAGTACATATTTACTTAAAGTAGCATTAAATCTGTTAATTACATCGCCATCATGGACGGCTGACCTGTACTTTAACATTTTATTTTAAATTGATTGTTACTTTTCCCGACAGTTGTTGCTCACATTTCACTTTCTGAGGACAACAACTCAAAGCCTCATCCTCAATTACTTATTCTCTGCACTGCCATCAGCCACCGCCCCCCCCCCCCTTCACTTTGCGCAAACTTATTCAGGCGCCCCCATTCTTGTCAATGCCTACGACTTAAATTTGTTTGCTGTAAATACGCTTATTTGGTATCTGTATCTGGCAGCTCATTGCCAACACACACATAGTCGAATTGAGAAAGCGTCAGGCAGACAAAGAAACAGCGGCATTTCGAGTAAGCAACAAATGCAAGACTGTGGCATAACGTGAATAACGGCACAGCAAGATGGACGACGTAAAGCAAACGCGACAATGTGTTGACAGCCCTCCAAATGACAGTTGACTGCTGCCAGCAGCTGTTGGATGCTATTTTGTTTGGCGTCTGTTTTCACTCAAACACCAGCTAACAACTACAACATGGCTAATGGAGGCCATGACTCCATTGACGCATTTAATTTCCTCATTCCTTTGAAAAAAAAATATATATATATATTTGTATGTGTGTGTATGTAGTACTGTTAGCAAATTTTTATTTATATTTATTACATTTCGTATCTAAAACGATTTGCATGTTTCTGCGTTAATTGGCACAAATAATCGCAAAGCCTTACAGTGCTTACCGTTGTCATTATATTTCCGCCTAAAAATCAAATAAACAAATTGATCAAAAGGAAAAGTTAATATTAACCATTTGATGGTTTTTTAATATGACTCAAATGCGACTGGAAAGCCGACGCTCAGATTTAATCAAACATTATGTTTGCCTGGTTCTTGCAAACCACAATAATTTCAAGAATTTTAAGCTACCATCCTTAACCTTCATGTGCCGGGTAGTCTACAATTGTAGCAATTTGGGAGAAAAAAGTCAAATAAAACAAAAAGTTCTGAAACAACAATGCCCGAGGTTTTTAGTAGTTTCCTAATTATCAATTCTAAGTCGATTAAGAGCATAAAATCACTCGAGCTACTATTTGCCTGACCCCCAGACCCTACTTGAAAAAAACATCATCTGGCAGCCGGTAGTCTACATTTGTAGTCACCATATAAATATATGCAAAATATCATTATATTGTTGACTTCAGCTTGTTGCAACATAATTTTTTGCAAATGTCACTACGCTTGCCTTACCCAAATACGTTTGCTTTACCCAGTACATACCCTCTAAGCCTGCCTAGTATGGGATAAAGGTTTGGTTTGCGTGCGATGCTAAATCTTCTATTTACTCAAAAGTGAGATATTTACGGGAAAGAACTCAAATGCTAGTCGAGCAACCAACGTAGGAGAAGGTGTTGTGCAAAGTTTAGTATGCCATTGGGAGAATACCGGAAGGCCTATAATTTGTGAAAATGTTTTCACATCGCTAAACTTGGGTAAGCATTTAATGCCCAAAGGACTTGCTCTTCTTGGTACTGTTCGCCAAAATAAGACTTTTGTACCAAATGAAATGAAGGCTGAACGCAATCGAGCAGAAGACTCTACCATTTTCGGGTTTCTAGATGGAAAGTTTTCTTTGGTATCTTGCGTCCCACAAAGAGACAGAGCAGTCATAATACTTACCGGTACACCTTTGACAGATTCAATAGTAGTTGATAACAAAAACAAGCCACAATATATCCTTGATTACAATACAAACAAAGGAGGCGTCGACGCAATGGATAAAATGCTTTCTGCATATTCACCGAAACGCAAAACTTTGCGTTGACCTTTGGCTATGTTTTATAACATGCTAGATATAAGTACACTTGCAACATTCATCATTTACTCGGAAAACAATCCATATAACCGTCGTACAGACACGCGACGAAAGTTCTTATGGAGCTTGGCCAAGCAGCTTTTTATGTCAGCAATTGAACAACGCTCTAAAGTTCGCGGGTGGTGTGACACATCCAAACACGTAAAGCTATTGAAATAGCACTAGATGGATCCATTGCTGTCACTTCTAAAGGTGATTTATCCATTTTACCTGATATTTCCAGCGACAAACAACCAGCATATCCTGTACGTTGTCAACACTGTGAAATGGGAAATCGTAAAAGTACACGCAAAATCTGTAGTTGGTGTAAAACATGCAGTTACATGTTTACTACAAATGTAGACTTCCGACCGTGTACGTAAGTTTTTTATCCCGGGTACATGAAGGTTAAAAAAGGTGACCCCTCGTATTCAGCCTGCTTTATATCGGCAAAAAGTTTTACCTAGCGAACGTATTACTGAGGTTTCAAAACTGGTTACGCATCATTTTTTAATTTAATTAAAAAATGTACCGATAGACCAGGCAGGCGTTGTTCTGCCCTAACTTCGGTCTACCTGCATAATTAATAAAAAGTTTTTACCTCTTACTCTCCCTACCTCTCTCTCCCCTTTCTCTCTATCTTTTTATTCACTCCTGCCTCTAAGTCTTTTTCTCCCTCTCCGTCTTTTCCATTCCTTCTTTTCTCCTTCTCCCTCCCACGCTTCATCTTTCCCGGTCGCTCTATCTTCGTTTAACACTAACTTCCCTCGCTTTTCTTCTCAATATTGTTTTTAAATTTCTTCATCCCTTTTTTCCAGTCCCAGTCCTAGTCGCTGCTGTTGAACTCTGTTTCATAAAATAAGAAACAAAAAAATTTTTCTAAAAAAATGAAATTAAGAGGTGTGTTATCGAAGATTTATCAATCGTAACCTACTTGTCATCGAAAACTTATGGACTTGTTATCGAAAAAATTTATTGGCCATCGAAAAGATATCGATTATTCATCAAAAAGGAATCGATTTGATATCGAAGTATCACCAGAAACAAATACCACTAAACCATTTGTAGCCATCAGAATTATGATATTAGTTTCACAAAAATATGAAAAATCAACCTACCGAAATCCACAGCAGAGCGCCCTTTTGTAAAAATTATTCAGAGATCCTCTCAACATAAGCTTCATATTTCTAATCAAAAACAATAGCTTCGCATTTGGAAGCACCTATCTCCCTAGCTTTCGATTTCTTGAACAGTGTGACGGAAAAGATAACTTTAACTGCAGATCTAAGCCGCAATGATAAAATTCATTTATTAAAATTTCATTCATACTTTCGCAATTTTAATTTCATTGCGGTTAACAAACATGTCGTAAGAGCAAGACCTCCACTAAGTTGGAAGAGGTAGGTGAACAATACTTCATCTCTTTGGCGCTACCAATTGACGTCACTTATCGTTAAGTAAGGATGTAAAACTGTGGTATAGAATTGCTAACTTTACTCAGCCTGTCATTTCGATTCCCTTTGCTCACTAATTTGTGCTTTACCAAATTTAATATCCCTACAGCTCCAACAGAAAAATGACGGTTAAATTCCTCTTTTTATACTCAGCTGAGCAGAGCTTACAGAGTATATTAATTTTGTTCGCATAACGGTACCCTGTAACGGCATAACCTAATCGAGATAGATATAGACCAAAATGATCTGGGCGAAAAAAAAAAATTCATTTAGCCATGTCCATCTGTCCGTAAACACGATAACTTGAGTGTGTTTTGAGGTATCTTAATGAAATTTGGTATGTAAGTTCCTGGGAACTCCTCTCAGATCGCTATTTAAAATGAACGAAATCGGACTATAACCACGTCCACTTTTTCGATATCGAAAATTTCGAAAAACCGAAAAAGTGCGATAATTCATTACCAAAGACGTATAAAGCGATGAAACTTGGTAGGAGGGTTGGCCTTATGACGCAGAATAGAAAATTAGTAAAATTTTGGACAATGGGCGTGGCGCTGCCCACTCTTAAATGAAGGTAATTTAAAAGTTTTGCAAACTGTAATTTGGCAGCTGTGTATGTAATGTTCGGTTGCACCCGAACTTAGCCTTTCTTAATTGTTTTATTTTTCAATATTTTCAGAAAAAAGCTTCAAGAAATTCTATAACTCAAACTATGTAAAACAATCTCAAAAAGTTTTCGAAAAAATTCGAAAATTTAAAAGAAAACTTTATGAATTCTGCACCCAAAAATATACAAATCAATTTTAAAAACGCTTTCGAAAAAATTCGAAAATTGAAGAAAGATTTTTCAGTATGCAGTCTTGTGGCCCAGAAGTAGAAGTTATAGGTCTCTGAAAATTCGCATTGATTTTTAACATTTTTTTTTCCGAAGGAATTTTTAGAGTTTCTTTGATATAAAAAAAAGTGTTAAAAATCAATGTTAGTTTCTACTTTAGTTGACTCTAATTGTTTGAACCACAAGACTGCATACTCATAACACTCATATAACTCCGAATAAAAAGTTCGAGTTTTTCGTAAGATTCCTCGAATTTTCGAATTTTTTCGAAATTACTTTTGAGATTGCTTTCCGAAGTTTAAGTTATGGAATCGATAGTTGTTTCCTAAAAAATCGAATATTAAAAAAACATCTTTAATTCGCGACTGCATGCGCAAAAAAAGACTCAGGGAACTCTAAAAATGTTCGAAATTTTAATAAAGTTTTCTCGAATTTTCGATTTTTTTTCGAAAATGTTTTTGGGATTGGTTTGCATAGTTTCAGTTATAGAATGCATAAAGTTTTTCTTAAAATATCGAAGCTTAAAAAAAAGGAATTTAATTGGCCAGATTTGATATAATCTGCCGCTGCTATTTGTCTGTTCGCTGCTGTACATATATGTTTACTATTCGATGCTCATGAAAGTATAAAAACTTTCCATAATGCAATTGGCAGTAGGCTTAACATTTCTTTGTTCTCTGTGGTATTGGTGTGGCGTATGAGTGACGTAAATTTCATGGTTGCAACAAATGTAAGAATGAGAGAGGTGGAGTTATTTTATAAGTATTGAATTACACTTTAATGAACAAATCGACGACTAATATTAATAACATTGAAGTAACAGAATAAATAGCAAACAAGTTAGAATTAAAAGGGAAATTTTGATAATGACTTCCATATAACTGAATTTGAAATTTTTAAGGGGATTTTTACTTGGTCCATATGGCCACGCGACTGAGCATCTGTGTATGACTTTTAGGCATTCATTTCGGTTGCTGCTAGTTAGCTTCCTAGCGGAGATGCTGTCGCGGCGGGGGCTACCCTGCACTTAGATAACTTAGACAGGGTAGACGCGGCCTGGATGACTTTAAGCTATTTCCCTCGCCACCGACTGCCTGCGAGGATAACGGTACACTGCGTTGACAATTTGGCACCTTTCCCCCATCTGTGGCTTCGGCCGTGAGGCAATTGGTATGAGTGAGCTTAGCCTTTCGCTTATACAGTCTCTCTGATCTCTGCCTTTCGTGGGAGCAGTGAATGGAATCCCTGGGTATATTAAGCTACTACCTGGTAGCTATTTGCGGCAACTATTTGCGGGTGCCAACTCTCACCTTGCGTGGATGACAAGGCGAACGACTTGAGCTATTTATCTCCCAGTCACTCTCTTCACGATATTTTCGCCCTTCTTAAGCGCTTGCTCCGGCTCCTACCAGACCTGCAGTTTTACCTCTAGGGTGCACCTTCTTCAGCCCCCAGATCGCTCTACAGAGGCAAATCTGCTACAGTGCCGTCTTTTATTGTAACTTTATATATATCGGGCAAATATGTAGGCAAATAATAGCATTAGTCCTCGCAGTTTTCGTGCGCTTACCGTCGACGACTACATTGTAAACTAAGGCTCAACTACTTTCTCACACACTGTTGCATAACTGCCCCTCTTGGTCGCACTGCTACTTAACTCTTGCCAGCTGATAACATACCACTGCCCGACTCTTCCCTGCTCTAATACTCCTCAATGCAGCTACCAATGATCATTGGTCAGCAGCTTTCATACCACACCCAAATGTCGTCCTATCGGAACTCCCGCTGCTAACTATAATCCCTGGCCGCGTTATTTGTTTAGCTACTTCCGCGATTGGTTGCCTGCCCGTTGCCTAGTACCGATTGTCTCACCTTAGAAGCAATCTTCGCCACTGCCAGCTAGTTTCTTATGTCTTATGTGTGTCTATCCGATCCTAGCACATACTTATTGAAGATTTTTTGGACCTCTACTTGAACCTGAACTGACTGATGTATAGAATCTGAAGCTTGCTTTTAAAAATTGATGGCAAGACTTATCCGTTTCAAGGTGCGCTTTCGTCATATTTTCTGTTTCTCATTACTGCTTAGATCATTTGCTAAAAGCCGCAAGCACCAAAAATATCAGATTGAGCATATAATATCAAAAAACATGAATTAAAGTATCTAGAATAGAAGTAAGGTAAACAGCAAATATGACGACTTTTATTTAATGGGCGCTATCATGGCACTAAAAAAAGAACTACGACTTTAGTGGAACCAGCCGCAAAAAGAGGCAACCATTTACAAATAAGGGCGCATATAAAAGCGCAAAAATTTACGTTAAATGAAAATTCGCTTTCTTTTACATAAAGTTTGCTGAATCGACCCATATACCATCAAAAAAATGCCACAAAGCAATGACCCAAATCTTAGCCTTTGTGAAGTGCAATCAATGCAATACAACGATCAAACTTATAGGGAATATTTGTTTTTGGCTCGTTTGGCTTTTCAGTGCTAATATTATATTTGCTTCTTTCACCAATTCGTGCTCTTTTTCAATTTACTCTTGAAAACCGCATTAAACCCCCGCCCGCGTGCACGTGAGCTTTGTACAGTGCTGCGCTTTGCTAGCGACGTACTGAGGTAATTTCATAGTTGACTGGTGCATTTAATGAAGGCAAAACGCGCTGTCTAAGAAAAGCTCCTAGCTAAACTTCAAATAAATTTTCTAAGATTTTGGTTTGGTAATATAAAGTCTTTCAAGTATCCTGGAAGTAGAAATTGAAACGAGACCACTTTACCATTCATGATTTTTATAAAAGTTACGAATAGAGTTTAGTTCAATAAGTGAATCTGAAAATCGTATGGTATGCTTGTGTGGTGGGAACATTGATTAAATACCTGTGATAGTAAATAGGATGACTGAACTGAAGATCACTCTTTCACACTATGAAAGTATTCGAAGCTATGGGAAGGGCCAACGAAAGGCTTGGGTATGTACCGACCTTAGAATTGGTGAAAGATTGTCAGATAATCGATAAAAATTACAATAAAAACTGTATTACGCTATTACTGACCATATTTAATTTGTAGAATAATATAGTCCCTCATGCCTACCACTTTTATCGCCGATCCAAAAAACCCACCCAGATTATGCGCGTTTCGCCAGCCTTCGCTCTGAGCTTCCAATTTTTTCTATAAACACCACTTTTATTTGTTTCCCTAAAATATTAACAGATGTCCAAAACATGATGAAGTTACAGACGGCAAGGTGCCCGGAAGGAGAAGCTTACTTGAGGAACATGACGATCCGGTGTGACATTATATAAAGACTTAAAAAATCGCAGTGTTGCAATGATGTAGTCGTTTCGCGTATGATTGATCTCCACATTGAAGAAGGCTCACGATGATAAAAGGGAGCATAGACTAAAATACGAAGCATACTGTGATGAAATGGGTGGGTTTTGTCGAAGACTAAGGTAGCACTCAGTGAATTCAGGGTCAATCGGAGGTCTCGCGAAACACCACTGAATAAAAACACAAAGTAGATGTGCCGATAACCATTACACACACACACGCCTTGTGGTGTTAGGTTGCTGCAGCTTTCCGTACATAGAGACCGGGGAGAGAAAGTATGAAGTAGTCTAAGTAAGCAATATGTGACCGACGAAGTTTTTGGGGGCAGTTGGTTTCCTGAGGTGGCGAAGTACGGTGTTACTACCAGGGGGAGTCTTGTCGGTGTGATGACTGACAGCCAAGGGTTATTTTAGCAACGTGAGGACAGTGATAGTTTAGAGGTGGTATGATAGCAGTGGCCAAGAGCTAAATAGTGTATCGAACTCGGTAATGGTAGTGATGGTTGTGTAGCCGAAAGGGTCATAATGTAGATGGTGATGGTGGGATTGCGGAGATTATTTCAAAGTTAACTTGTTGCCGCTGTTGCTTCTGCAGCGAAAGTCGCCGACTGTATATGCTGACCTAAAAGAGATAACGAGGATTTGCGTTATGGCTGGCGCCCGCGCTGGATGAATAACCCCCAGCTTATTTGCCTGCTATATAGAAGAGGTTAATGGAAAACGTGGTTATGCCAGCCGAGACTATGGAGACTATATCAGTGGGCCGAGGTGAAATGTACCCTAAAGACACAAGTATAACTCCTGATGTTTACGCATTGGTCAACGGCCAGAAAAAAAGGTGCAGGAAGTGGTCAAGCAGACAAAAGTACAGCAAGCTCCTCCCCACCTCAATAGATCAACGGGGATAAGTAGCCCGAAGGCGTTCGCTCCGTCGTCTATGCAAGAAGTGAGGTAGCTCTTGCCATGACGGCAACCACTTTCCCCAACCTATTCGAATATGTCTTATGGCCTGACAGAATTGAGCAAAGTTAAATATACCCAATCTCTTTAATTTAGGGAACCGCGGATCGTTCTCCACCTAGGAGGGCGGCGGGGAAGGTAGTTGCTTAAAGACATCCCCCGACGACCTTACCTAAGTTAAAGGTGACCAACAGCAAATTCGTTTCGGCGTCATGTGATCATTTCATCGAAATATGAGCATGGAGATTTTTGAATCTTAATAGTCTTTACTAGGTTGTTACAATGTGACCGCGCTGGTGATTATTGTGATACATAAAACAGTGTAACAGGGAGCAAGACCAAACGAATATTTCTGGGGCCGCTATAAACATCGGCAAACATTCGATGCCACATAATTCCACGATATCTTTACTGAAACTATTATTTTTAGTATTAAGTTCACTCAGGCGTAAAATTTATTTAATCCCGATTCCGAGTCTGGGTGCACATGCCAAAGTCATTCTTGACGCCTAAAAGCTGACTGGCTATTAGTAAAGATTTCGGTTGGTTGTTTGACTTCTCTTATGTGGTTACCGCTTCGTTCCTCAAATGTCATTTGTTAGCACTTTTCAAGGCTATTGAGGTTGTAACCATGGAAACCAAGTACAAAGTATTTTACCTTTTCTGCGTGTCGAGTTGCGCTGAAGTTTTTTTGAAGAATATGGCTGATTAATGGTGCAAGATTGCTCCGACCGCACATCAGGGATGATAAATGGATTTTTTCATTTTGTACCAACCGAGGAAAAAAATGTACCAAATCATCCAAAAATGTACCAAAAAAAAGTCTTCGGATGTGAATTTGAACCAAATTAGAGCTATATTCTGCTTCTTTATCCAAATACTGTTTTTAGTCAGGAAACCTTCTAACACACTTAGTTTTAATTAAATTTTGTATAGAAAATATCCTTTCTACGTTTTTGGATGATTGTGGAATCGACAATATGCCTTGAACTATTCTATAAATATTGAAAAACTTTTGCGCGTTTCATTTATTTTTAACTGATTTTAATTCTTCCCAAAACTGAATATATATAATTAAATTTTTAATTTTTTAAGGCTCTCATGCTCTGCTAAAGCTCTAAATTCAGAATTAATTTTCTCTATTTTATCAAATACAGATTTCGGAAACAAGCCCATAACTAAGGGCACAATAACAATATCTGTTTCACCGCTTAAAATACTTTCTGCTGAAAGCTTTTTGCCCCACAACAAAGTTTTATCATTCGAGTTTACTTTCTTTAATAAAGTACTACAAAATTGTATATAAAATTGTTTAGCACAGCTCTTAAATAAGTCATCTTTTTCGAAAAGGTTGTTTGATAGAATAATATCCACATTAACACCGCAGTAAACTTCATCTGGGATTAAGTGATTTTCGTCTGAATCAATATTTAACATCCAAATAAGACTGGAGTCTAAATAAGATTTTTTGTAATTGTTTTTGTTTTTATCGGCCTATTGATAAATGATTCAAGGTTCGATTCGAGCTCAAGGCCAGAACAATAAGTTTTTCTAATGATAATTATTGTTATATGTATTTAATTAGCGAGCTTTGCTCATATTGCTTTATACAATGGTTTTTGTAATTGATATTAGAGAAAAATTGTCAGTTTACAAACGGCGATGGTTACTACGACATGTTTCTGAATTTCACTTCTTCATCAGCTAGCTTTTCGGGAGCTGAGCATTGAACTCGAATCTCCAACATTCATATCAGTGCAGGCCTTTAGCTGCTAAGCCATATGAACTAAAAAGCGGTGGTTTGTTTGACTGGCAAATTTGCTACTTCTATTCCTTGGGAACTTGGCACTTGGGAATGTCAAACAAAGTAATTGACAATAAACAAAAATCCAGCATTATCAGTGATTTGCACCAGATGGCGCAACACTGAATAAATATAGTTGGTAAAAAGGAATAGAAGTAGCAAATTTGCCAGTCAAACAAACCACCGCTATATAGCTAAATGGTTAGCGCAGCATGCCTAAAGCGTACTGATGATGAAGGCTTAGCGCCCTTCGAAATGGATCTATCTGCGCAGCTATGTCAGGTTGTCTGTAAGATTTTTTTTATACAATTTTCAATTTGGTAATAAGTAAAAGTGTGCGAATATCTTCAGACTGCATTTCTATATTCACATTATTTATTTTATTTAAATAGTAAGAAAGAAATGAAAAACATACTTTATAAATAGGACTTTGAAAATTTTCAGATATAATATTTTGATTACTGCTTTTATTTTGAAATACGCAAAGATTAAAATAATACTTGAGGGCATCCCATTGCTTAAGAATTCTATCTATGACTGCTTGTCTAGAAAGCCACCTTTTGGGGGCGTACTTTAGTATAACATGCATTTCTGTATCGAAATGTTCTTGAAAACTCTCAAAGCATGCCCTCCTAAGGGGGCTGTTACAAAAATGATAGTTTACATCTTTTAAAGATTTATCAATTTTGTTGGGAAATGCATCACAAGCGGACATTGAAGCTAAATTTAAAATGTGACAAACACATCCATTAACATGCAGATTTGGAACAACTTGCTTCAGCCTTGCTTGTACTCCGCTTTTTGCTACCATCATGACCGAGCAATTGTCGGTAGTGAAACCAATCAGTTTTTCAAGTGGTATTGAATTGTCTTTCAAAGATTTAATAATGGCATTAAAATACCCTCCGTGCTACTATCGGTCAAAGGTATCAAATCTATCAATGCACTTATTATCAAAAATTCGAATCGAAACTTCCAAATATTTGATATACATATTGGGTTGGGTCAATTTGTATGGACGAAAGTTAACCGATATCGCGGCATCGATTTTTTGATAGGATTTGGGCTCAGGAAAAAAAGTTCCAATACGCATACCCAAAAAAATAATTTTCGAGCCTGCGAAAAAAATCGATTTTGGACCAAAATTCTTCTAATTTTCAAAAAACAGCATTTACCAATTTTGCATTTGCCAATTTACACGAATAAAGATACATAAAAAGTGATTTGGAGCATTGAAAATGAAAAAAAAAAAAAAATGCATAAAAAATCGAAAAATACGATGAAATTTCGCAGGCTCGAAAATTATTTTTTTTGGGTATGCGTAGTGGAACTTTTTTCCTGAGCCCAAATCCTATCGAATAATCGATGGCGCGATATCGGTTAATAAATCAACCCAGTCTAATACATAAATCAGTCATTTCATCTACTATTAAGAGTAAGAATTCTTCTGACAAAATGCAATTGTGGATTTACAATTTTCTGGCCCTGTTATTTGAGTTATTATTTTCTGTGCTTTAATTCTATTGATGCAAAATTTGTTCACAATTTTAGAATCAGTTATGCTATTTTTCATAAGCATATTTAAAAGATCCATAATTGCAAATGGCAAATTGTGCTCGGCAACAAAACAACTCAACTATATATTTTCTTCCAAAAATCTAAAAATTTTTTGTACATTCAGAGCTGCTTTGCAAATTACTTGAAGTGTAGGGCTGTATTTTACAAAAATGTACTAAATATGTCAATGTAGTACCAACGTACTTTCGGGAAGCGAAATGTACAAAAAAAAGTACAAATATACCATGATTATCATCACTGCCGCACATTACTAGATTAGCAACCCAGTTAAGTCACCTTTCCGTCCATACTGAAAAGCATTGAGGATCTGCAAATGAGCTAAGCCCATGTTCCATTAACCGTAAAGGCGTCCAGACATGCTTATGCTATCATTGAGTATTATCACAGTAACCAATGAATATAAAATCTGTATCTTAAAAAAGATATTTCACATATCGCCAAAAGAAAGTTTATCTGTTCCCCGGGATTTATCGACCAGGTACTTAACGAATTATAGAAAAGAAAAAGAATGCAATAATAACCGTTACCTCTTTACCTTAAAGTTAAGTTGAGAAAGAACCAAACCTCAGTGGCTTAACTGCTCAAACTATATTACTCTATCCGCGGTATGCTGTCGACAGCGTTGACCAACGTGCATACATACATACTAGTACATATATCCCCGAACAACCTTGCAACAAATAAAATGAAAACCTGTGTACCTAAAAAAAAACACATACAAAACAGCAATAACCACTTTGGGAGCAAATTTTTCAGTTGGTCGCCACCACTGCAGGCCGCATCGTCTGCCCCACTTCCTGGCCGGTATGTTAGGCCACCATTTGTCCAACCAGGTTGTATGTTTGCGTGTTCTTACTTCTAACACGATCATCAAGGTTGTACCAAAAAAAGGACCAAACAAAGACACTTTTCCGCCCAAAAAAAATTTTTTTTACATTCCCACTATGTGTCCCATTCATTTTAAATTAAGGTTAATTCTCATCAACGTTGCACTAAATAGCGGCGAAAATTAGGCACGTCAAAATACAATCACTTTTACTTTAGAAAGAGGAAGAAAGAAATGTAACAAAAAAATAGAAATTAAATTTAAAAAAGTGGTCCGCGAAAAATGCTAAATAACCAGCGAAAAAATGTTTTGGCAAAAAATGTAGGTACGACAAGGAATTTTGTATACAGGGTGATGCAATTAGTTCAGATAATAATGATTTTAAAATTGCTTCGCATATTTTATAGAAAACTTATTGCACATATTATTTCCCCAGGACTCAAATCGCAAGTTTTTTGTCCTCCCAACGGTTTATAAATATGTATTTAAGCCTTTCTATAAGTGTGGAATACCAGAAATAATTTTGTCATCTTACATAAACTGGAATCGAAATAGAAAGCATAAAGTCAAATGGGCCTTTGGAACTCTGCATACATACAAAAAAACGTTGGACAAAAAGTAGGATTCGAAGACGGAGTCTACGTCATAGAATGTAAAATTTCCACCAAATAATGCCGAAGGGAAACCCAGCCTAGAAAAACTTTCTCACATTATTTTGATATATGGTTTGGTAGATGGTGTGAGAATTATTGCTATTTTCCCTCGAAATCCATAATTTCAACTATCGCTCTTCAAACAAATAGTTAAATCACATGTGAATGTTATACTAATTTCACAGAGACGGCTTATTGAATAATAAAGGCAATTTTCTACATTAAGACGCTTATTGAGCTCAATCTTCCCTACAAAATTCGAATCTATTATTATTTCATTAGTAGCTAATCGAATGCCTAATGAAGTCAAAAGCACAATGCAACTCTGTTGGCAGCGTTCCGCTTCCGTTTCCGTTTCTTAGTTTTCAAAGCAAATGTCTGCATGGCGGAACGATACAAGGTGGCCGCATCGAACAGCTGATTATAACCTTTTTTATTTGATTTAATACATCGACTACCGGCGCAGTACGATTTTGACATTTGTCCATCGAATTTACAAGTACATGGAATTTTTTTTGTTTGTAGGTATGTCACCATGCTCCCACCTTGTATCGTTCCGCCATGATTGTCTGTCTCATCCTTCATACTAATCGAGCGGTTACTTCTGTGTGAAAGCAAAAAATTTACGATTTCATTAGCAGGTGAAATGAGATCATTAAGTTTCTGTGTGAAAACAGTATTAGTCTTCTACACGAACAACTGAAATGTATTAGTCTTACACTGGAACTACTGAAACGGGTTCGTCATCCACGCGAACAACTGAAACGCGTTAGTCTTCCACTCGAACATTAAAAATTTGTTAATCTTCCACGAAACAACGAATCCCTCTAGTCTTCCATGGGACCGACGATATGTAGTCCAAAAAAGTTGGAATTGAAATTCGAATTTGAAACCGTGTAGGCTCCACAAAACCCCTATAATGAGTACAGCTAAAATTGGAACTTGCAGGCCTTAGTGGTCGGCTTCTAAAGTCACATATCGACCTTATATAGCATTTCCGTCGACATAGCTCAGCACATAAGTATAGCAAGTGCCTTATTATTATAGTCGACTCATTGAACTTATTTTATGCTCTTCATATTATTTAAGTACAACCTACTACCTTTTTTGGATAAAGATCCCACAAATTTAGTATTTTAGGTCAAAAATAGTTTCTTTCCGTTATTCGTGAAAAAAGGGCATATGTGACCCGGCCTATGAAAAGGTGGCTTATGACTCAAAAAAAAATTGCGATAAACAGCTGTTAAAGATAAACAATGCATTTCTTCAGTTTCTCAGTAGTTTTCTTTTTTTTTTTTTTTTTGTGGTCATAAGCCACCTTTTCATAGGCCGGGTCATATCTGTTGATTTCTCAGCTGAGAAAGATTTTCCTTCCAACTCTGTACGATTATATGAAGCGGTATGGAGTGAAAAAAGTTTAGATGTGGTAAGTGGTAAAGCATCATGTCCAAAGAACTTGTTGCTGATGTTGTTATAAGAGCAAAACCGCTCCGAAATGAATTACGTTACGATCCTGTAATATACTTAGTGTTATGGAACTATCTGCTGCGAGAACGAACTTTACATTAAATGGGGTATCATTACCTAAATGCAATCAGCATGCAGATAAAGTACGGATTGAATCAAAAATCCTACCACAAAACAGGACTTGTAGCACTACACATGTCAACAGCTTTTCATACAGTCAACCAAGGCGCGTTACTGCAAGATTGTAAAGGGTCCTGCCTTCCTCAAAGTCTCAAAACACATAGCATCGAAGGCGGACCACAAAATATCTGTCTGGTCGGCAAGCAACGGTGCAATTCAGGAACGTAACATCTAAACCCAGAATAATTAAACAAGGTGTATCACAGGGTGGTGTTTTATCCCCGCTATTGTTTAACTTCTACATATAGAAACTCCCTACGCCACCAGAAGGAGGCACCATTGTATCCTACGGGATGGCTGCACAATAATGGCCACAGGTCTAGGCCCACACATCGATGAGCTATGTAATAAAATAAACAACTATCTCCCTGAACTCTCCAGTTTTTTCGCTTCACGACTATCTACCATAGCGAAGGTCTGGTGTAGTTTTAACATGGTCATATTAAGCGTTCCCTAAATGGTCCGGCTAGTACATCAATGGTGCTTGTTACCGAAACGTACCTGATATATGTATATCCGGAAAAAGACCATCAATATCAATGATACTCCCCAAAACTTTGGTGGAGTGTCTATATCGTAAATACTACAACAACAACAACAAAAACAACAAGATCTTCGTGTTCAGATCCTTCCAGACTAACCGAACCTAGTACAGTTTGCCGCAGCGCCGCACCCTGTACAAAAAAAGGCAAGCCAAACTGCAGCTCACGTCAAGCATTTCTAAAATACTACTAGTAGAAAGTAACAAAATGGACTCAGCTGCTCGTAAATTTGAAATGCAATTAAATCGTTGGCACCAACGGTAGCTACATAAGTTTGTTCAGCAACAAATAAATGAGAATGTAATTCCGTTCACTCGACAGCACGTTGGATAGCATCGAAGGTGAGAAGCCGTAAAATCGTGAAGCAAAGTGCTATCGAGGCGGTATAAGCGGAACGGGAAACTTTCAGATTTCGCATACAACTTGAACTTATTATTTACCGCCAAAAAAAGGTGGCGCATTACGCGGATTGAACGGCACAGAAATGAACATTTATTTTGTTCACCTTTGGCAATAATTTAAAATTTGCTCAAATTACTCTGCGAGGATAGCGAACAAATTTGAAGGCAAACTCGTTGAAGGGGAAGTGATTAATGAAATTACAAGGATTGTGCAAGTATTAAGTGTTAATGTTTGAGTGTGTCCATATGAAATGATTATTTTGTGATTATTGATATCAAAAATAACATAGAAAGAACATTTGATTTTGCTATAAATAATTAATTATAAAATATCCATGAAAATTATGAATGGTGGTCGAGTTTAGTAAAAGTTCAAGTAATTTAATTATGACGTGCCCCCACAAACATTTCGTTGAAAACTAATTTTAGTTCAGAAAAAAAATTAATAACTATGTATATATAATTGTAGCTTAATAAAGAAACCATAATCTGAAATTACCGGAAAGATATCCATTAGTAAGTTGTTTCATTACTTTTCCTTTGTACACGCATCCGTAGAAAAAAGAGATATGGCATTTAACGGTTATAGCGGGTCCCGCATGATAAGTACCTTGTTTCCGTTTACCAAGAAAGAACTTTACTTTTCAATTGCCTATTTAGTGCAAAGTTGATATTCTTGCTAGAGTTAATGCTGCTTCACAGATAAACGAAGTTTTTACTACATGTTTCGAAATTATGGCTGCCAACAATGACGTGGTAGCCAAGGTGCAAATGCGCTTACTCTTTGCTTAATGACAGCAAGTGCTTCATTTTGTTTTCATTCACCACCATCAAATCCATATTTTCCGCTTCAGCATACGCCAGTGATTTCACGCTTTTATATAATATTTTTCCAGAGGGAGCAGTGTGTAAAAGAGTCACCAGTCAATGACCAGGGTGATTTTTTTGAATGTGGTTCTAAGCAGCTCACTACGTGAGTACACGTAATGGAGATGACAACCTAGGCCACTCCATCATAATCGGTTTAAGGGCTAGCGATATAGACAAGTTTCTGTTTTATTATCGGATTAATATCGGCTTATTACCAACAGCGAATTATTGCCGCCAAATTAGCGGTTTGTTATCACATAATATTAAATTTTGCCGAAATCGTTCCTAGCAAATCAATCAAACGTCGATAATAAATTGGTAACACTCCGATAAGCAATCGATAGCTGTTTGATAACAAATCGATGGCTCGCGATAAAAAATTGGCTAGAAGTGTGATTAAATCGATACTAGATCGATAACTTTTTGATAATGTAATGATAACTTCTTTATGTATAACGATAGTTTTTCGACAATAAATCGATCACTTTTTGATAACAAATGGATAACTTTTCAATAACATGTCGATAACTTTTCAATAACAACTTGATAACCACCGATTATAAATTGCTAGTACTCGATAACAATTAATAAAACTCATCTATACCACCTATACCTTCGATAACTTTTCGATAACAACCGATAACATATCAGTAGCACTCCAGTATCTTTTCGATAACAATTGTACATTCTTAGCCCCCCGATAACAATTCCACAACTTTTTAAAAAATCGATAATTCGTCGACAAAATATCGATAACTTAGCGACAATGTTTGGTATCGATATCAATTTATAACACTTCTATAACTCGTCTATTCCAGCAATTCCACCACATTTACATATATTATATGTATATTACCCAATATATGTACATGCATAACATACCACTTCCCAACACTATGCTAATGCTACACTTACGTAGCTTACGCTTACATTCTGAATTCCCTCACATCGTGAATTCCCTTAAGATGTTCACACATTAAAAATTTTAATACTTTGGAAAGCATAGGTCGAAATTTCGGGTTCGGTGAAGGCTACGGTTTAGATTCCCTCTTCCGTCAGGTTTCGGTCTGATTAGGTTCTGATTTTGTTTCGTTTACGCTGCCGCCGTGCCGATGTTTGTGCTATGGTGGCATAAATCTCTACTTTCGAAATTTCGACACCCGGCGATAAAAGATCAACTCAAGAAACCTCAAAGTTATTTGAAAAGTACTTTCATTTGCAAGGTTTGGATAATTAAAAGGCTTTTGCAAATGTGAATGAGTTCCTTTATTGTTTTAGGATGCTATAAGGCAGAGATCGCCACCCCATAAGCGCTTTCACGCAATTGTTTTTGTAAAACGCTCAGGCAAGCGCATCGCATAGGCAAGCGCATCACACATCCCCGCACGCACGCATTCTATCCTCTCGCAAACAACCGAATGTATTCTGCTGTACCCATTAGGAACTAAGCTGCTATAATTTCGTGTAAGACGACTTTTGAAGTAATATTTTTGGGTATATTTTTGTTTCACCTGTTCGAAAACAAAGAAGCTTTGTTTGATTTATTTAATAATTACAATTAAAATTAAATTAAATTTCAATTGAACGCATGTAGAAGTATTTTTAAATGCATTCAAGACAACAATGCGATACGTTAATTTTGAAAGCTACCAAGTCCGACTGGGTTTGTGTACGTGCCAGCTGCTATTGCCAGCACTGATTGGTTGTAGCTATTTTTTTTAGAAAACAAAATGATGAATAGACGTGCACTGACGAAAATTTATTTCGCCCCACTTGATTTTAAAAATTGAATATGGAATATACAAATTAGTGAAAAGTTTGAAGTAAGAAGATAATTTAAGATAATCACTCATTTATCTAATAGAATGTAATAAATAATAGCCCTGTTTTCTTAAACGATTTTATTTAGCTTGACTCTGTTTAGCGAACAGAATTTTGTAATCGAAATTTAAGTAACTTCCCGATAAGCTACAAGCTTGAAACTTGGAAAATAGTTCAGAACCCGATGACAATGCAATAATAAGAAAAAACTCCCGCTAGGTGGCGCATGGATCGAAGTATTTAAAAAAAATGTGTTTGTGCTCCGATTAGGCTAATATTTGGAACACATAGTGAATACATGAATATAAAGCGGCATATGGAAATAATCGCCGCCAGGTGGCGCAAGGATCGAGATATTAAAAAAAATCTTATTTTATGAATTTTCGAAATTTTACAGTGTACTTTCTACAAGCTCAGTCGCCATCTTTTTTATTTTTGGATTTCAAAGTAGGTGTGGTCACGCTTCCATAAGAAGCTCGTGGCGATCCCTGCTATAAGGCATTAATTATGTGTTGATACGAATATTCCTAACAGTGAATTCAAATATATATTACTCTTTTTTTTCAGGTAAGCACCGCATACGAGTATAAATAATTTCTTCAATACCAAAAATATTTTCCAACCCATCGCAGCACAATGTGATAACGTTAAGGTATGTATGTAACTTATATGATGCAAGGGAACTTTAAAATCTTTGTCTATGATACATGATTAGCCTAAAAATGGTAGATATGTTTCCTTGTTAAGTTTGTTGTTACAGTAACAGCAAGAACTCTACCGATGCTTTAGAAGAGTCTTACCGAATTGAGCAGAGCTTTCCTCAATATGACTATAGTATGCTCGAGACCATTATGCAGTATAAGTTGACAAGGGAGAAGCTTCGGCATAGAAAGAGGAAAGAAGAGCCAAATGGGTCAAAACAACGTATGTCGTGCCCTTTAGTATCCTATAAAATATATTAAGAAACAAATTCCAAAACAAGTATGCCTTGAAAACATTTCAAAGGGAAATTTAATATGTATGAAAAAAACGCTGAAATAAAAATAAGCTGAAAATAGAAATAAGCAAACGCAATCACGTACTAGTGCGTCAAGCAAGCGCAGCGGGGGTGTAAAAGCAGGCTGCCATCGGAAGCAATAAGTCAGTAGGAGTTTGTCGTTGTCACCATTACTCAAACATCTTTCACTAAAGCGGAAAGGAGCGTAGTGAATGTTGATTTTCTTCCATTTTTTATTGAGGAAATAAAGAAGCTAAATCAATTTCGCAAAACAAACAGGGCAAGCGAGTGTTAGGGTTGTTTTAACTTATATATTAGGTGTATCAACTGCTCGCCTATACCTTATATAAAGTATCTAAGAGCAGACAATTTGATTCGAAGAGCACTATTCACTCCTTTCTCCCTCGATCGTGGACTTCGAGAGACGTGAGGAAGCAGAAGGATTTTGCTAACAATCCGAAAAATAAGTGTCGTCTTTTCTGCTTCAGGGCCTACATTGGTTGCTGCTTACATCTGTATGCGACTGATTGATTAATTTCCGAATATTGGCCACGCTAATACCGCATTACGAGAATTTAAATTTCAAGGAAAGGGCTTGAAATCAATTGAACCTGAGACGCCTTCAAATGCAGGAACAAAAAATTTAAGTCTTGGATTTGAGAGATACTGCGTCGCCAAGGATTGTCGTTTATACTTGACGTAACGCGTCTTAGTGCGAGCCGCGTTAACCAAGGTACCTCAATGTATCGCTAATTTGCACCTACCCGTCGACAGAAGAGAACGACCATCCGGGTCTGGCCTCCTAGATTAGAAAAAAACATACGAACGCTTCTCCCGGCATGGCATAAAAACTTTGTCGGTTTTAACTTAATAGTGTACACGGAAAATGCAATTAGACCTTCAGTCGAAAATTTCAGGCTCTGTTGTATAACATATCTAAACTTGGTGGGACCGGTTGAATTTGAAGTATGGTAACACGTAGTTACTAGAACAAAACTACCTGGCTCTGGCTCAACAAAAAAGGTGAAGTTTGAAGTGTAAATAGAAAGCTGTACGGCTTGAAAAATATTGATTTTAAGTTAACAGGAGCTCACCCAAGGGTCAGAATTAAGCCACATCAGAGGTAAATCTATAAATTAAAAATTTCAGGATTTTTAAGAATAATGTCGTCGGCTTCCTACTGGTAATAACCGATACCAAACAGTTGCCGTCTTTCAGTGAGTTTTACAGCTCCAGCTCACGCTCAATTCCCACGGGAATGCTCTGGATCATTGAGACACTTGAGAAGCAGATGTCGTGAAATTTTCGCACACGTGAAATCTGATAGGCAGATGTCGCCGCTGTTTTTCATTTAACTCATACGGCGAAAGGCTAAGCAGTGACATCTATTTTTGAAAAAGTAGGTTTATTAAAGGCAGTGTTGCCAAACTAAAAATAAGTAATTAACAAATTATCTGGCTCACAAATTGAACCAGACTTCTATCTGGATTTATCTGGCTCATATCGTTGTTGTTGCATTTACATACAAAATTATTTATCTGGCTCAGGATTTTCCCACCGGACGATAGCTAGTGATTGTTTTATTATCGACTTATTATCGATAGCGAATTATTATCGTTGGTTTACTGTCGGATTTCTGTCGCCGTGTTAACATTCACTACATACCGATGAGCTATCGCTAACAGATCTATAACACCTCGATAATAAATTATTAACACTTCGATAACAAATCGATAACTTTTCAATAAGTTAGGATACAGCCTTAAGGACATTACTATATACGGATACCTCGCAGACTTTTTGGCATCTTTATCCGGTGAAGAGAGAACAAATGAGGCGTCTCGGAGAAGAGAAAAAAAGGGAGGCGTCCTAGTTTAAAATAGAGAAGGGCGTGAAAGAATCGAATGCGAGCAGCTTTAAATGATGCTTGGTAGAAATCAAAGCCATAATTTCTATTGAAAACTTCTGCGAATGGTGAGAGGTTTCAATGCCAGGGCGAATTCTTGTAAGAACAAGACTGAGAGACAGAGTTGGTAAACCCCTTAGCTCAATCAAGGACTATGGAACCTACGGTCCATCATACAACTACGGCCCTACCTACTATGCCTATAACACCCACCAATCCTTAATATTTCATATAAAGCTATATTTAGTGTACAGTCACCAAGACGTCAGTCAGTGTTAACCGATACAAATTCCGAACTGCGTTGGGTTCCATCACTTCAAGAACCGAGCTATAAGCATTAGAAAGTAAAGTTAGCCTAAAAATCTTACTAAGAATAGCTCTTGCTAACAATTCCTAGGAACAACGAAATGTATAGGAAATTGAGAATAAAAGGAAGTTCTTTCTCGATGAACACAGCCCGCACTCTTTGAGTCTTTATCATGCTCGTCTTGATATATGGCGCGGAATACTAGATTTATGATAGATCGGATGGCCCTTATACTGTTGAAGGGAGACGTTTTCGAGAAGATGTTTGCATCTTTCCATTTTGATAATGACGAGTAAAAAAAAAACAGAATAACAGTAAGACTTGCTGTTATAAACAATAAAAAAATTAACAGCTTCATTGATGGGTGGTGCATGGTTCCTTGCCTTAGAGATTACTCATGTTTTTATCCTTATCTGGCTATCTAATTAGCTTTCCAAGTCCTTTCGGCATTACAATCTCTCGGTATCCATCTGATAGAGTAACTATTGGCAGATTTTCAAACTTTTTGTGCAGATTGACTCCCAATTCAGCTTCTAAGTTGATGCTCGTACGATATTTAACCAATTATATGCACCAGCCACTGAAACCCCCTTGTCAATCTACCTAATTCAGAGTATTATAAATGCTACATATTTTCGAGCTTGCCAAACGGCGATTAAATAAATTCTTTTCAGGCAATTCAACGTAATTGGCTTGAAGCCATAATTGAGTTGGGATAAATGAAGCCTCATGATAAATGCAGATAATAGAGGGAGTATGCATAAAGTGTTCAAGATTAACTGACAGCTGAAACTGTCTGTCAGATTAGGCTTGGAATGTTTGGCTACTCCACATTTCCATACTCATTTCGCACATACGTAGCTCAAGAGATACAGAGTACCTATTTTGGCAGCATTTTTTTTGTTTTTTTGGCGCCATGCTCTAGTGACTATGAAGTGATTCTAATGATCCGCACTGTCTGCGTTCGAAAATTTGGAAGCAGCGCGCTATTGGTATCACTTTGCGTATTAAAATAAACTTAACGGCATTCTCTCCATTTTGTTTTGGCAATCTTTACGCAAATAAACGCAAATGTTGTACTATTTCAGGAATTCACAAGAGACTCACAGGAAAAGTGATATAAGGACAATGAATAAACAAATAAGACGAAAAGAAAAACAATGTGAGGTGGCTATAAATGTGAAAGTGGCAAGCGGTTGAAACATGCCTTTTCTTTTTTTTGACAAAACTAGAGTTGGAAATCGTGTGCCATGGAAGTGGGCAAAAAGGAGCAGCAAAGTGAGAGGATATATTATAGTTCGATGAAGTCGACAAAGTTGCCAAAGCTTCGTCAAAGAGTACGTGCGTTGCCAAGTAAATGAAAAGCGCTTCACAGTACAATGCACAAACTCTCATATACCTCTGCAAATATATTTGGGCATCTCAAGTTCTGAATATTGTACTTAAGCAATTTTTGTTTTTGGTTATATATGTATAGCTAAGAACTTGATAGTAAATACTCTATGAAAGTTTCGCAGTGACGTGATATTGTAAAAAAACTGGTGCAAACAATAAATATTTTAAAATTTATGGGTTTCTTAGAGATAATTTCTTGGGACTTTACCTTTGCTAATAGGATTTTCGAGGACTTTTAATACTAAATAATTTTGTACACTACAAAAAAGTATTGTAAAGATTACTCTAGATGTAGGAAGTGATGAAAGAAAAAGCTAGTAAAATCAACTGAATTGCGGGTCAATTCAACCTCAATTTCTGTTGACGTGTTGATGGCCATTTCAACAGTCAAATTAGCAAAAACAAATGGTATAATACGTGGGCCATAGCTCTGCTAACTTAACAATTAATACTGTCACCCTAATTCCAATGAAAACTATTAAAATTTTCATCACCATTAGAATGACAGTGAAGTTCTGTTGATATCGCAGAGATTTCTGCGGTTCCATGGTCGTAAGACCAGAGTAATGAGCGCCGTGAGAGTAAATTTATATTCAGCTGATGTACTTATTCGCTGTTGAAATCACCAGTTACATCAAATTGGTTAGGTTGATTGACAATTGTAATTTTTACAGAATATTGAAACTTGAAACTAACAGTTGCCTTCTGTTGAAATTACTAGACTTTTTTTCCCCCTTGAAAAGAAATTGGTTGAACTAACCATAATGATATGTAGGTATATAGTCTTCGACACTACTGAACTTGTGGGGTTGCAACTGAATGCCACGAATGAACGTAATGTTAGTGCTGAAGTGGCACAGACGTGTGATTTTGTGAGTCTTAAATCAACTTCCCTTCGTTTATTCAGTTAACAAATTGATTCTTATAGTATGTTGTTGATCTCCCATACATTGAGCGGCTTGGATACAAGCTGGGTAACAAAGCCAAAAAGAAAGAATTAATCATATGTATGTTTTAATTTTTTAAAACCATGGCTAAGGTGAAAAGTATGAGGTTAACTCAGTGTCGAGTTCAAACTAATTTGTTTTTTACTGTGCAAATGCATTTGACCTATATTGTTAATGGTGCTTAAAATAGCTTTTAACTGGTGATCCTCCAAAAAGTAAAAATTTTGTTTTCATTTAGGAGTGAAGATGGATATGCGATAAATGTTTCAGAAGTCAACCACATCATCGGAGAACAGACACACAAAACAGTATCATCCATGGAATATTTCCACATACATGGAAGTGCACAAAATTTAAAAAAAAATTCAGCGTCAGAGATGAAGAAATATTATTTCATTACATCATAATCCCAAAAGTTTTCTCGTAATGATAGCGAAAGTAATTCCAAAATAGTCATCAAATAGTACAAAGAAGGGCTCAAAATGAACGAGAGGAAGGTCACAGAAATAGGGTACTTCGTAACGGTATTGACCTAGCACCGAAGTAGTCTTGAAATGGTGGTATGGAGGTCCAAAAACATTAGTGAAATGCTTTCATATTGAACCTTTTATACCATCCCGCCCCCACCCACTAGATCCAAGAAGAACTTGGGGTCGCCAGAGCCACTACTTTTAAAGAAACAGTACTCGCCACGAGTGAGTGAGTTTGACAATTGGATTATAGAAGTTTTATATTGCTCTGCCAACCTCTTGAAAGAGTTGCGCTACACAACCCCTTGAATCATTTGAGTATTTTAGTCGCCTCTTACTACAGACATACCTGCCGCGGATATATTGTAAGTCTCCCGCTGTGGTTCCACAGCTTTATAATACCATTCATTATTTTTCCAGCTTTTCTCATTAGTTAAATCACCAGTTTTATTAGTGGTAAACAAAGTTTTCAAACAATCGAAGATGAAGTATTTGGCATTGTGATGTGCATCTAAGGTCTTGCTGAGATCAATCCACTAACATTTGAAAAATAGTACTAAAGGAACGGAACAAATGAGTAGTTTCAAACCACCCCTTAGTCTGTTAGTTCCGCTAAGATTTATATATCTGATTTGTTATCATATTTCAGATGGCTGGAATTAAGGCGAAGGCAGGTATGTCCAACGACTCTGGTGCTTTCGTTGGACGCTCATCGCAGAAACCACTGAATATTTTCGAAACACTATAATACTTCCCGAGCTTTGTTAATGGCCGTTTAGTTTATCAGCTACAAAGAAAAAAGTGATCCTCTTCTCCTTGACATTTTTCAAAACATTTTGGACTTCCTTTAACAATATAAACATTTATTCAATAGAAAAACTTGCTCAGCAATATCCTTCGAATGTAGTGCTTTGGCTCCCGCTTTAGTTTTGTCTACGCACAGGTTTGCGGCATAACATTCCGTTTTGCTCGATAGTCTGTTTGAGTTCGTAATACTCCCAAAGAGTTTCGATCGAAAACTCCCAGAGACACTTACGCTATCAGTGTTGTCCGCTGTTGGGATTATGACCCATTTATTACATTACAAAGATATCAACCGCATCACTTTCAGATAGAATATCGTATCGTTTTTTCATCAGTCATCCGCTAACCAAGTAAAGCCGAGAATTAACCACAGCATTCCTAGGGCACTACAAATATCATAGAACTCATTTGGATTTACTTGAATCCAGAATTGGACCGAATCGGGCATGAAGCTAATTCAAAATGAGAAGCACAGAAAAAAATCGACGCGGCTGCAAGTAAACGAGTAACTTCACGTAGTTCTTAAAAAATCAACTGTTTTCAATTTTATCTACATTTTCAAATATTCTTGTTCACAGTGCGCTTGGGACTCATGCCAAATAATTCCCAGCCAAAGCGTTGCACTAGCAGCTCGCCCCAAGCAACTTAGCCTCTTAGTGACAATGGCAGTGACAGTGGTAGTGGCAATGCCAACCAAAAGCAGCAGTATATGTGGCCAAGCACTCAAGCAACAGCACTTCAGTTGGGCATCAGTACACGATCACGCTGCCAATCCAATTGAACTCGTCGTCGTCGAAAGAAGTCACATTGGGACTTTGGGATGCAGTGCGTCTACAGAGCTGCCGTTGTCTAGGTCTCTGCTGGTTTCGCACTTCTACCGTCAGAGGCAATCGTTGTAGCAGTAAGGTTAAATTCATTTTTGTTGTCGCAATTTTTATTTTGTATTTATTTATTTTTTTAAGCATTTTCTGAGTTTGGCGTATGTATGTTTGTGGGTCTGTATGTCGTTGCAATAGACTTCAAAATCTATTGCCATCATTCGCTATTCCTTCGATATAAAATTTGTATCCGTCGCACACATGCACACTCGCACACACACACATATACACACCAGCATAAATTCGCATCGCCTGTCATCGTCATTAATCAATGACTATGGAATTTCTGCAATGACACAGCACGTTTCACTGGCTGGCCTCATCGAGCGTCTGCTATTCGGTTTGGGTGAATTCGCATGTAAAATGAAGTGGGCTGGTCGGTTTATTGCGATGTATGCATGCATAGGATAAATTTGTATAATGTACGCTGCATTACTGTTGGTTGACTATGCTCGTTGCCAGGCAGCAAACAGCCAAAGCTCATGTAACATGTCCCTTGAGTAAGCGTCTCGGCAGTGGAATACATTCTTACATGGTGCTTACAATTTACAAAGATATAAGTATATTAATATTAGGATGTGCTGTTATAACGATCATTTTTTTGGGTTCAGTCCCAGCTCAAGATCGAGTAAAAATGGAAAATATTCCATTCAGAAAATAATTCCAAGTGAATTAGATACAGGCTCATAATCTAAGCCAACCGCGTAACCATGAGCTCACGCACTTTTCACCACTGGTTTATAAACTATAGGATGCCTGCGAGTTTGGATAGCGTACGATAAGGAATATCTCGCGTCTGGAAAGAAGAAAGCGATGATAGTAAGCTTTATTTAGACAGGAAGAGATAAAAGGGCACCTAGCCAGAAACAAGATAGAGCTTGAGCTTTTCCAAATCAGTTATTGAGCGATACTCTCTATTAGCTGATTTTAATCCGGCATTTGTATTGATATGTAACTAAGTATAAACCGGATTATCCACGCCCATAACCCGCGTATGTCGGGGTATAGATCGAAGTCTGCTTTCTGGGTCGTGGTCTGAGGTCGAGGTTCGACGAGTATAAATAGGCAAACAACTCCCACCACAGCCGGGTCTATTTACGGAAGTCACTTGGTTTTTTTTGGCAACAAAGGGCTGCCAATTCGAAAGACAGATAAAGTATGCAAGAAGACCACATTTTCCCATGGGGTACGGATGAATTTGTCCACGCCAAATGGAAGTACGAGCTTATGGGTTGTCTATTACGCCACTACTTACATCATTATCATTCGGACTATCAAGTCACAGTAATATTTTTTGTTCAGTGGTGCCTGTTTTTAAGGAATCTGTCTTCAGTATCATGCGTCTTGTCATTTAATTTAAAGCCGGTATTTAACTCTTGCCCATCTTTAAGCTGAACAGACTACGCCGCACCTGGGCACCAAATCATATGGACACGAAGAGAACCGGCTTGGTATATGAACTAATGTGAGCTAAACTAACGCTGTCGAAATGGGTTCAGAACCGTTAGTAAAACATATAGCATTTTAAGCTCACATGAAACTTTTTTCAAACCAAATAAAACTATTTTAAATCAAATTAAACTTTTTCAAGTCAAATGAAACATTTTTTTTAAATCGAATGAGACCTTTCTAATGCAATGAAACTTTTTTCAAGGCAAATCAAATTAAACATTTCCAAGTCAAATGAACATTTTTTTCAAATCAAATTAAACTTTTTCAAGTCAAATGAAACTTTTCTTCTATTCAATTGAAACTTTATTCAAGGCAAATCAAATTAAACATTTCCGAGTCAAATGAACATTTTTTTCAAATCAAATGAAACTTTTGTTAATGCAAATTATCTTTTTTTGAAGTCAAATAAAACTTTTTTTAAAATCATATTAAATTTTTTCAAATCATATGAAATATTTTTTAATTGAAATTAAAGTTTTTTCAAATCAATATAAACTTTTTTCAAATCAATGTAAACATTTTCCGAAGCAAATTAAGCATTTTTCAAATCAAATAACACTTTTTTCAAATTAAATTCATTTCTTTTTAATTAAACTTTTTTTAAGTCAAATAAAATTATTTTCAAAGCAATTTGTCTCAACTCAAACGAAACTTTTTTCAAGGCAATTTAAACATTTTTCAAATCATACTTATTATTTAAGAATTCATGAGCTTAACACGGGCTTATGATAATTGAGTATTCAATTATTATGTTTTTCTAAGAGAAACTGAAAAAAAAGAAAGAAACATTTACTGGCATATTGCGATGGTACCATTTCGAAAACCGCCACCAATTCATCACCCGGCAATTTCGTAATGTTATCAAAGGTTTCACCGAGATTCGAACCACGAATCACACGGTGAAACTGCAGTTGCCTTAACCACTTGGCTATCCTGCTTGTATTTGTTTCCTTGCTTAACTCAGTTTATCTCATTTCTTATACTAAGTTCTGCTTAAACTTGTGACACTGTTCTATCATCAATAGGCTTTGTGGCCTGTTCCGAAAATACTGCGGATACTGTGCAGACGATAAGGGGAAAGAAACTTAAGTGCTCTAGTTTATACTTCTGAACATCAGAAGATTGATATCTTACAAGTTAACCCATCACAAAACCAGTATCAGAGTCGATTTCACTGAACTTACAACAAGTCAAAATCTAATATAGAATTCTGCGAGCTTGAATGGGGAGATTTACATGCTTTTTAACCTTGGCGAAAACTATGTGCATCTTTGTTGAGAAGCTTATGGTGCAATTATACTAAAGTCGGCAAATATTCCTCTTTTTGTCACAACAGGTTATTGATTGAAGAATTCGCTGTGGCTGACTGTGGCGGCACTTTCGTCTCCTTTACAATCACGCATCAATGGCGACCCCAGGCCCAATTACAGATCTCGTCACAGGAATAATTAGCTGCGATAATATGAATCCGTGTACCCGCGCTCATATATGCTGCATTATGTTGCAATAAACTGCTAGTGAGGGCCCTTGCGTAGGTTACTGCGACATCTAGCAGCACAAATCGTGGATGATAGTGAACTGCGACTTAGATCATTCAATTCTTCTATCATAGTGCAGTCACAGCCTAAAAAAATATCACTGTGACTAAGAAGACATAGTTACAGATCACTTTGCTCCTCAAAAATCCGATTACTTCAGAGATATTGTTGTAGTTGTTGTTGTAGCGATAGGGACACTCTCCGAAGGTTTTGGGGAGTGTTATCGATGTTTGTGGTCTGCTGCCGGATGCAGAACTGGTACTTTCCAGTAACCAGCACCATTAAGGTACTAGCCCGACTATCTCGGGAACGATTTATTATGATCACATGAAAGCCACGGGTAGATGAGATTGACAATTGGGTTGGAGAAGCTATAAATTGCGCTGGCAACCCCTGCAGAGGGTTGCGCTACACAACCCCTTAAATCAGTTTGGTATTTTAGTCGCTTCTTACGACAGGCATACCTGCCGCGGGTATATTCTACGCCCTCTAACCCACTGGGGTATTTACTTCCGAGATATTTCCCAGTAGTGTTACAATACTACCTACGTATTTTGCAATGCAGCAGTATCATTTTTTTTTTTACCTAAAACATTGAGTAAAAAAATAGGACATCCTAAATTAACACACATGCATAAAATATTATTTTCAAATTGCGCGCAGTCATGGCGCACGTTTATTTTGCCTTCAAATGCATTTGTTGGCTGCAATGGCAAGTCACTTGCAATCGTTCTTCATAGTCAGCGCCATCTCACTCACTCCCGTGTCTTTCCACTCCCATATGTGTATGTAAAATGCTTGTTCGCTAAAAATAAATTGGAATTATTGACATTGCTGCATAATGCAAAAGCCAAGCGTATTCGCATTATCGTCCTTGCCGTCATCGGAAATGCTCTGCATTCTCAGCATTGCTACCAATGGAAAGTATGTAAGTATGTATGTGCACGCTTTGAAGAATTGTCAAACGTCAGGTTTAAGTTTTTTCGATTTTTTTTTTTTTTTTGTTCTTTTTTAGTAGAAATCGTTTGCTGTAGAAAAATAATGAGCTCAATTAACAAATTGGTGATGAAATTATAACAAATGATTGTACGGCAATTATGGAAGATCAATGAGGGATGTGCGATAGGCGGATTTCTAAAGTAAACTTTTGCGTAGATACGAACTGGCTTATCGTGACAGGATTTCGCAATATCTAAGCCACCATGATAACGGCCACCAAATAGAAATACCAAGATCTTGCAAGCGCTTCTCAACAAAGCGGGACCTCCTTTTTTTCTGCTGTCATCTGTGAATTGCACTAGATACAATTTTTAGAACGGAGCATCTTCATTCAAACTGGGACCATCGAAAGTGTGCTCGTTGGTTTAGGAGTCGAGGGAGCTCTAGCTAAGGCCATTAATAAAGCTATCCAACAGAACTCAATATCAGAGTGGCGTGTTGCCACAACCGAGACAAACATGTGCAAAGGTACACTACGGGTGTGTTTTGCCTTCTCTTCTCAGGTGGGAGGTGGTAATAAACTAGCTTATGTTAAAGCTAGAAGACAGTGTTTGCCTACGCAAATTAACTCGCAAACCACGACATTCCACTTGATGTTTTTAATGGCTGGTGATGGTTGTTAGGTTGGCAGGGTCATGTTGGTACTGGCCCGGTATCCTGACAAAACTGGATTTGTTCTTTTCACAAGGATATCTATATTATAACACTATCTGCATCTGTCAATTGTGCCTGCTGCTGGAACTGTCTGAAAGGTTTTAGTATCTGGAAAGTAATCAAGTCATTTCCAAAACGCTACTGTCAGTTCAACTGACAACGCTAGCTGGTAACAACGGCGCTATTAAACCGACCCCTACTCTAGCATTACCGGCTGCAGCTTAACAGTTGGTGAGACCTCTTGACGCGTTCTTTACAACATCAAACAACACCTTATGTACTTGCTAACTTCGACTTTTAATCAGACAGCACAAACTATTGTATGCCAACAACTGCACTCTGTTCAAGTTTCATCTTAGTCGTTCACTCGAGAGAGGACTGGGACTCATTGGAGGCATTCGACTAGTTAACTTAATCGCCGCTGTGTTGAAGTTGGAAAAAAAGGTTCGTGACAACTTTTTATCATAAGGCCAATGTAAACTCCAATCTCATGCTGCCTGTTCACTGCGACGTTTTTCAATCAAAAGTTGAAACGGATTAAGGATGTTGTGGATCGAATGCTGTCAAATCAGAGTTTAACATCCACTCTGATAATTAAGCTGCTATTACAGCTCTGACTTCAACTGCGGTGGGGTGTGGAGGTGCTTGGCGAAGCGTCTGCGTTTTCAACGAACTATTTTAAGATTTTTTTCATCTGGGTCCCGAGAAACTGTCACGCATATTCTTTAGGCCATCATCAAAAGCAGGTAATTTTCCCTTCTTTTAATGCTCCTTGGTATCTCTTCTTCTTTCAGTGATTAATTAGAGAAGTAATATAAACCATGATAAAAGAAAGTTTTTCAAAGCGAGTGTATTTCTGCCATGGAAAGCTTCTCAGTGAAAACTCATTTGCCCTGCAGATGTCGTTCGGATTCGGCGTAAAACATGTAGATCCAGCTCCGCCAATTTGTGGAAAAAATTCAAAAAGGCGCACGACGCTAATTGGAAGAGAAGTTTGGCCTAAAATCTCTTCGAAGGTTATCGCGCTTTGTGTTTTTTCAACCAACATCCCGTAAAACAGTTTTTTTCTTTCGGACAATGGGAAAGGGTTTTACATAGGCCGCATTTGGATTTCTTATACAAGCTCCCCGATGGAAGTTTCTCTTAGCTGACTTTCTACAGTGAAGATTTATTTCCAAATCCTTTTTACATCATCATCGAAGGAAAGTACACCTTTGATTCCTTCTTACCCACAACTGTCGCCAATTGTAAACACGAAGGGAGATCAAGTTTTTCCTTCCATTGTTGCTTCCTGCTCACTGGAGGTCGTTCACTTTCGTGTTTCCTGCCACGTAGCTTCTGTATTCACTCACATCAAAAGACCAACCCAGCGAACCCGTTAAAGTCTCATTCTCTGCACTAAGTTTATATCTACCTGAAGCTTGTATAGAACATCATTAAACTTTCTTCAATACACTCCACTGGTGTCATAAGGAAAAAAAGCCCTTAGGTAATCATATATATTATTTCTAATTGCTGTTTTTATGTGCGGGTCCCTTTTTCGCTCTTATTTGGAATTCAAATCTACAAATAAAGTTTTGGTTGTAAAGATGGAGCTTCGGGCTATTAGCGAGCTTTGGGCAATTTTCGTCGTAGTGCTTTTGTTTAGCTATATTTTATTAAAATAATTTACTAAAAATAAACGACTGTGCGCACACAAAGAAATCTATTTGTACTATGGTACTATTGTGAATATTTGCACTGCATTACCGGCAGTTGCTCTCATACGCCAAATGGCAGCGCAAGCTGTAAGTTTTAATTGATTGATAGAACAGCTGATTTCTGTAGATATTGGATAAGAGACTTTTAGGTTCGTTGCGCACGGGTACGGCCCGTATATTATAATTTAGTTTATGTGCGTAAGGCTTAAGTTGTATTTGGCATGCCCTGTAAGGAAAAAATAAGCCCTTTAGCGTTGCCAACTGCCCGCGCCTGTCAAATACAACTCAAGCCCCACACACATAAACTACATTATAATATATTACCTAAGCTCTTATTTTTTCTTTATAGCGTCTTAAAAGTTGTTATCTTGCTACTTAACAATTTTTTGACCTTCGTTTTTATTTTATCACCACTTGACTTACATTCAGTAAGTTTCTGCAGCAATCTGGCAACATTGCATAATGAACTTCTTGAAAACGCAACACTTCAGTGAATGCTGTCCGCAGAAGAAAGTAAGGACTTTCATCGCTACACAAACGATCAATAGTGCTAAAGTGCTCCTTTAAAATGGTAAATGGAAAAGTTTTGCACATCAACAGTTCCACAACAGCACCAGCAACAAGAAAGAGCCAACAATAATCAAAACCAATTGAATAGATAAGTAGAAAAGTACGCATGCACGTGTAGCACTCAGTAAATGCAATTCAGTAAGGTGTAATACATTATAGCGTTGAACCGTTGCGTTAATACCAAGAAGTGACGTCACTTTATGCTAGTTATACGTCCAAGCGCAATTACACTAATAACGACAGCAAACACATTGGATTCAGTAGCGCAAACAAACAAACTGCAAGCATATTTAACCAGTATTTGGTTTATAGTTTTCAAGCATTTTGGAAAAATATAAGCAATTTTTTTTAAAGATCTTGTAGGACGTGGTATATTGTTTTAAGATATATTTTGTGGAAAGTTACGAAGTAATTCCTACTGCATTACATTACTTCTGACTATTTAAGCCCGTGTCAGGAGAAATTGTTTGCAATCCAAGAGTTTAGAATTGCGCTATGGCTCTATTTTCCACCAGTGCAGTTGCAAATGTATCCATGTATGTACAGCAGCTAACAAAAAAAAAGCAGCGGCAGTTTCTTTCAAATTTCGTCAGTTAAACTCTTCCTTTCTATTTTCGATAATTTCAATTGACCTCCCTACCGTATCTTTCGGTAACAAGCACCATTAAGGTACTAGCCCGACCATCTCAGGAACGTTTTAGTATGACCAGATGAAACCTTCAAGGCTATCCCGCCCTCCAACACTCCCGATCCATGAAGAGCTTGTGGTCGCCAGAGCTCCGACTGTTAAAGAAACGGTTTTCTACACGGGTAGGTGAGGTTGGCAATTGAGTTGGAGAAACTATAAGATAGGCTGGCAACCCGTCGAATCAATTTCGGTATCTTAGTCGCCTTTTTAGGCCGGCATACCTGCCGCGGGTATATACTAAACCCCCTAGACCGCTGTTTTAAATGAAACACATTTGTGGCGGTGCACTTTCTAATTTTTGATGTGTAGCGATATTTTTCTCACGGTAATCGTAAACGAGCTTTGGGAAGTGTTATGCTGTATTGGGGAATACAGAAGGTGGGGACAAAGGAAAGGGAATAAAAGGGAACTGAAGCAAAGGTGCAAACGTGAAAGGAAGAATAAAAAGAACAGGAGGGGAGAGAAATTAAAGATTAGGAGACAAGATTGAAGGCAAAACCTAAGCCGGAACCGATACCGATACCGAACCAAACTGCGTGTTATCAATTCGTCATCTGAGTGTTTGTTATCGGTTATCGAGTTATCGGTATGTTATCGGAAGGTATGCAGCAATTATCGATTTGTTCTTGAAGTGTTTTAACTAGCTATTGATAACAAGGGTTGTCGCTTTTTTTATCAAAAAATAATTTATTTTTTTGGAAAATTTATCGATTTAGCAGCGAGTAACGAAAATTATCGATAGTTATCGAAAAGGTATCGATATTTATAGGAAATGTATCGATTTGTTATCGACAAATTATCGACCCGCTATGGGCGTGTTATCGAAAACTAATAGATTTATAATTGGTTTGTTACCAGCGTGTTATCGGCGTGTTATGTGTTTGTTTTTTTTTGCTTTGACACAGCCAACCACTGCACGCTACTCCAAGACAAAAAAGGTTCAAACCTTCCCTTTCTCTAAAAATATGTACCGCAAATTATCTGAATGGACGGCAAGCGTCTGTTCAATTTAAGAACAAAATGCAAAGCATATGAGAATTAAACATCGTGTACCAGATGGCGCTGTCCTATCTCCGCTTCTGTTTAATGTCTACATATCAAAGCTCCCTTCTCCACCAGAAGGAGTTACTATAATATCCTACGCCGACGACCTGGTCGTCCAATGGATGAACTAGTGTCTAGAATAAACTATCTCCTGTTGTTCCGAAGGTCCTAGGGAGTGTTATCGATTTTGATGGTCCTTTGTCGGATGCAAATCTGGTACGTTCCGTTAACAAGCGCCGATAAAGTACTAGCCCGACTACCTCGGGAGCTATTTGACGATTTGGTATATTAGTCGTCACTCACAACAAGTATACCTGCCGTGGGCATATTCTAAGCCCCCTAACCCGCTGGGGATAATGAATCGTCTATCTTCTCAGTCTTTCTAGTTTCTTCACCTTACGCGACCTGTCATTATCGCCGACCAAATCCATGCTCACTATTTTTACGACGTGGAAGGAACGGATGAGGCAAATACTGAACGTAGGCGCATGCCACCGAAATTGTATCTAAAGTACAAAGTCGCAGCAAAATTCTCGGGTCGCTGGCCGGCAGCACATGGGAAAAAGATAAAGTAACGTTGCTCACTACGTACAAAGCAATTGCCTGGCCGCTCGCGTGTTACGCATGACCAGTTTCGTCGCCTGGTCTTAAAAACACATACTGGAAAAGGATGCAATTGTGTCGAAATGCTGCAATCAGAATTACCACGGGATTTCTCTTTATTACCTCTGAACACCACCTAGGTGGTGACGCCAAAAAGCAAACAACCGATTGATCTAGCACCGCCTCCAGGAGAGTTAAAGGAACATAAGCACTATGATGAGATGCGATGCCTGCTAACAAAGCGGTTTGATCCAGATGAGCAAGAGAAGGCCTTAGGCCAAATCCACAAAAAATATATAAACGCTTTTGCCAGGACGCGTCCGGTGAACCCCGTTATCCTACGCTTGCAGAAGCAGAAAGCACACTACCAAGGGAGACACGAGTCACACTGGCCCAACTTCGTTCTGGATATGGTAACAGATTGTCCTGAATCAACCCCGACATACGTAATGATGACAATTCGTGAGTGTTCGCACCCATTGAATGGGGCGAAGCACTGTTAACGCAACAATAACAACAAGCAATTTTTTGTTTCTGGTAAAGCTACCTGTGTTGCCGTTTAACTTCAACCCCGGGGAGAGATTAAGTTAACTTAAAAACATTAGTTTTCTAGACATACACCTGTATTTTTTGGCACATGGAATTTCACGAGTACTTGGTACTCACGGCATTTTTTGTACAGTGGGGCCCGAACCGCATCTACAAGGCAAAGGAATTCCGATGCGAAGCTTTCCATGGCAGAAATGCACTTATAGTGTTTGGCATACAGCTGCCGATCCCGTACAAAAAACGTTTTCGTAAATATTTTGGTTTAACTTTTTCTTTAAATTAAACGCAGGACCTTTGGCGGATGGCAGATATATGATGGTTGATTATACAGCACCCTGTGTTTCGATTCATACCCTGCAAAAAATGCGATTAGTCTAGGATGAATCCGGGATGAGTCGCAAAGCAATATGCGACTGTAGCCAGTTCTGATCTCTTTATGTGGGTTGCAGTGATCCCTTTTGTTTGAGCATGTCCTATGGAGAGAACAATTGTACCTGTACATGCCTGAACGGGTAGTGTCGGACGTGTCCTCTTTATACCCCTACGGGTACTGTTGGACAGATCCTTTTTATACTGTTCGGCACTTCCTCTTTGTACCCCTTTGGATACTGTTCGACACGCCCTCTTTGTACCCCTGCGGGTACTCTCGAGCAGATCCTTTTTCTACTCTCCGTTATACCCTTACGGTTGCCGTTTGACGCGTCCTCTTTGTACCCCTGCGGGTATTGTCGGACAAGTCCTCTTTCTACTCTCCGTTATACCCTTACGGGTACTGTTCGACGCGTCCTCTTTGTACCCCTGCGGGTACTGTCTTTCTACTCGTACGGGAATTCTTACGGATTTTAAATTCTTTAAATTAAAATTCTAATTTTTTTTCATATTGGTGTTGCGCAATAACAAAACACAAATATTACAATAGTGGAACATATGGTCCTAGTATTTTAGGTTCGGTATACAGCTCCGCATTTTTCTTAAATAATTCTATTCAATCACATTTGATCTTTTTATTTTATTCATTTCGTTGCTGTTTGTTTTTTATTGTTTTTTTTTTTTTCAATTAGCTACATAAATTTCAAGCTGACTGATGCCAAATATACCCAAAAGGGACTAGACGGGATCAATTATACCCCAATGTGGACAAAAGAGATCAGTCGCAGACCGCTCTCTTTAGGGATACATCGCACGATTTTTTGCAGGGTACGAGTATATTTTGCATATATACATATATATATACACACACTAATAATCGTGTTAAATTTATGCATGGGAAAATGTGCAACTGGAGCTTTGGTGGCAAGCATTTCAAAGTCCACAAGGATCTGCACACTTTATGCTGAACATGACATTTACCATTGTTGCTGTAACTCGTGTTAGTTAGGACAAACGTTTATGCGCACTTAAGAATTCAGTCAACACAAAGAGAGTGACATTGGGCCATTATACCCATTTATCGTATCGAGCCACCATCGTTTTACACAGACGTGAAAACGTAAATCCAATAAAAATCGTTTTAGTTGTCCTTCGACTTAACACAAACCCACACAGCCAGCCCAACACTCACACACCAACAGTTATAGAGTGCTGCGACAATCATTTATCTGCATAAAAGTATTCATGACAATTGTAATAAAAATATAAAATTTATATATGTATATGTAAATGCGACGATGATTTCCGATGCAAACATTAAATTTAGCGAGAAGTCAGATCTTACACAATGAAATAGCAAATAGGAACAAAAAAACGCAGGTGGCTGGCTGGCTCTTAATGTTGAGTGCAACCGATAAGGCATTCATTTTAAAGTGCGTTCCTATTCCTACAATATACGCTTAATGGGTGAAAAATAATGGTGGCCTTTGTTTGTGTGTATATGTGTGTAGGTGTTGTGTGTTAGTAGGCCTTATTTACCACAAGAAAGTGAATTGTGTGACAGATTAAAGTGCTGAATGGGGGATTGAGCGCTCACAGGGAAGTGGTGTGCTTTTGTATTGAAAATTTATAGTGCTTCGCTTATTGTTGTGGCTGACAAATAAAGATGGAAGGAAAATGGTGGGAGAATGAAAAAAATTCATATAAAACGACAAAATAAAAAAACAAACTTGATGCGGATGATATTTAGTATGATAAGTTAATGAAAGTATGAAATCCGATGAGGTCAAAAGTGCCTTGCAAATTCATGGAAGCAAAGGCAATAAAAAGGAAAAGTCAATGCAAAGGACATTTGAGTTGACAAGCAAGTACAATGAATATTTATAGTAAAGAAGAAGCAAAATAAAAAATGTTAAATATTTCTTGGAAGAAATGTAGGAGCGTAACAAAAGATAGACTACTGAAATTAAACAGGAAACATTAAATGAAGAAGACAACGAGAAATATAAATAAATAAGAGATAATTATGCATGCATGAAATATTAATAATAAATAGTTTTTGGTAATTATAGAGTTCATGTGGTGGAAAAAATAAGTAGAAAAATTGGAATAAAGTAAGAAGAAGCGAACAAAGTCAATAAAGTAGTAAGGAAACCTAAGTTCGGCTAAAATCGACTTAAATCAATGTCCTCATCTATGTATATCTATACCGGTTATACATACAGGAGCTGAAGGCCAAATTAGGCGTGTCATTTTATGTTAGATACGTGGATGACATAATATGCGTTTTAACTACTAATAACGAAGAGCTTGTAGATACTGGAGTACCTCAACAAGCAGCATGGGAATATAAAATTCATAATGAAAACCGAAAAAGACGGAGGAATTAACTATCTAGACCTCACGATAAATATTGATAAAGTTGCCAAAAGATTTAATTACGACCCATACATATATATAAAGCCAACGACCACCGACACAACAATACATAATACCTCAAATCACCCCCAAGAGCATAAAAATGCGGCATTAAGGCATTTGGTACATAGACTGGAAAGGACGCCTCTTACACAAGAGGCATATAAGAGAGAGCTTGAAGTAATATATAAAATTGCTGCAAAAAACGGATATAAAAAAGCACTAGGAGAGAAGCTTAGAAGGACGCATGGAGAACCAAAAAGAAATAATGAAAAGGAAAATAATAACAACTGGACGACTATCACTGGAAAAGCGACATATAAATGGGCAGACTTCTTTAAAAAAATACAACATTAACAAAGTGTTCAAAACATAGAACAATCTAGGGTGAAAACTAAGAACTAACACTAACTCAGAGGACCCATTTAGCAGCCGCGGCGTATACAAGCTTACCTGCGGTTGCCAACACAGTTATATAGGACAAACGGGACCATAAATAAGAACGAGGTTCAGAGAACATATTAGAGATTAAACAAAAAAAACGGAATCCAAACATAATACCAGAGTCGCGAATCACATGGTCGAAAATTAGTATTCCCCAGCAAATATCAATAAAACAGTGAGGGTCCTTCACATACAAGCAAACGGCCGACGTCTCAACGTACTCGAAAACATGGAAATCTACAAACAGAAAACATTCGACGGTAGAATAATAAACGAACAGATAAACACAATTTTTGACACAATATTTGAGCCTTTAAAACTTGTTTCCAGGAAACAAAGTATTGACACAGGTACAACAGACAAGCACAAAACAAACCAACAAAGAAGGACAAACGACTAGAATTACTGACTTTTACCTGCCTCAGTCAACCACACAAAACGATCAGTAAAAACCACCCTCGGTTCTAAATTAACACACAGCACATATAAATAAATATACACAAGCATCAATTTTTACAATACCTGCTCATGTACCTACGAAATATAAATACAAGACAAATGACAACAACAGATCAGAACGAAAATCGACACTGATGACGGCACAACATCGGAACGGGTTGGTCTCGAAACCAAATTTGACAAGGGATGACGGAAAATCGTTCCAATCTATACCAATTATATTATTATAGTCATTAGGCAACGATGCTCTGCCACCATAATTTGGACATTTTGTGCTTGATTTTTTTGTATTTTCTGGCTTTTGATGTATTTAAGTGCCGCTTCAGACTTTTTACTCCGTATCATCAAGGGATTTAGAGTCACGCCATCTAGATATCTGCCTTGCTAGAGCGACGCATTCGCAGAGAATGCGAACGCGCGTCTCATTCTTCCAGCCCACAAAGCGACCGATAGGTGATATCGTAAACTGCAGAAGAGTACCTAGTGAGAGTTCAAATTCTACTTAGTTTAATAAGTTTGACTGATACTCTCGTAGCTTTTTTTCTTTTCTTGGGACACCCAATCCAATGTTGTCTAAACTGCTTTGTTTCCCTGTTACTTATGGTTTCCATTGTGTACGCTTTTGTGAGTTGACAGAAGTGATCTTAACCAAAGAATGCTGCTATAGCAACCTCCATAGCTAAGTAGTCTGCATGTTCATTAGCTTCATGTTACTGTACGCATCCTACCCCTTCCTGACAAAAACATGGTTTAGGCTTCCAAATCATTTAGGACTCCTATGCATTCATCCACTATCCTTGAAATAAGTATGTAAGACTGCAATGCATACAAGGCTGCCTAACTGTCTGACATAATGAGAATATTCCTCGAGAATAAACCCCTTCGTAAATATTCTTTACAGCAAACTTCTACTTCATGGATTTCTGGCTGAAAAATAGTGGGGTAGCATCCCATTCGTATCGATTTCCTAAAGTTTGGCACATAGATGCCAGCTCCCGATTTTCGGTCATCAAATGTTAATCCATCCGAATATGAAGAGGACATGTGATTGAAATGCGGGATTTCCTATAAGTTTTCTTATTACTTTCATCTTTCCGCTCTTTAAGTCAGAGATATTTTGAAGTCTGAGTACAGCAAGTGTTGCCGTCCTGTATTAGAATGGGGAAGGAAAGTATTTTGATTACGGCAATAAGTACTGCTGTACTTGGACGTTCTCATCGCACCCGTTATGCTAATACAAACTAGTCAGTTTGATTAGTTTTACTGTTGCTCTTTTACCCGAAAACTAGCACTTCCAAATTTTTTTTTCATCGAACTCCTTTGTATAAAATTTTAAAAGTGCTAGTATTGGTATGGCACGTCGCAATAAGCCCGTTGATTTCTGAGATATTTAAGCATTTAAAAAATGTTTACCCTTGACTCGTATTGCTAGAACGAATGCAAGTTCAGTGCTCTAGCGAAAAGATGTGTAATGGTGTGAGTAGTAAATCAACTGTCCTTCCTAGCTATATCTGGCAAAGGACTTTCAACATTGATAACACTCCTCAAAACCTTTGTCGCTACAACAACAATAACATCAATCAGCCGCTTCACATTGGAAAATGCTGTCTGGCGAAACCTTTATTTATAGCATGGTGAAATCTGCGCTCGACGCTGATGAATAATTTGTTAAAGAACCTTGCCTGGCGTTATATAGCCAACAGCGAATCTGTGCCTTCCTCATTTCATGGCCCACGAAATACACCAACTCAGACGATTAAGATTTTGAGGCTGAATTTAAAGCAATTAATCGGTTTAAACAATTGTATATACTATTTTTTACAATGTTGGAAACCTCTCAATTTAGGGGTTTAAAAAAATCTAAAAATAGCTACTTGTAGATACTTCTTGTTTTAAACCAAAACCATTAAACTTTAACTGAAAAAATTTTCCCTACAAAACTATTTATTTAAACCATTAAAATTAAACTTATTGCTTACGTGATAGCTTAGTATGACTGTGATTCAGATCACATCCGTTCGAAACCTGCTGGCGGACCGCTCGTTTTTTTAAATACAATTGATAACTCCTCTGGTTTAAAATTGAAACCAAGCTTTGCTCACTCATTTCCACAAAAACCGGCATAATCTTAATTTTAAACCAAATTTGCTAAGTTCAAATATGTAGCGCAAAAAAATTTTCAGATATAGGTTCATATTTTAACCAGTCCCAGTCTACCAACCATATAACAAAAGCAAACAACTGATAGCAAGATTAAAATAGAATTTCAAGTTTTGACAGCACAAATTAAAATGGTAAATACTTTTAAAATAGTGAACTCATTAATAATCTATTTATCTTACTCTGACAAACTCTCTTGCATTGGCAGACTCACTGCCTAATCAGCACGAATATTCGTTTCTGCTATCAAACTGACATTTAAACAGGAAATAAATTATTTGAGATCTTCCATCGCTAACAATGCGTGCGTAAGCTTCATTTAGCCTTTCGCTCAACTGATTAGAGAAGAACACAAACATAGTTTTCTTCTTCCATGTCCGCTTTTCACCTACTAATTTCATCATTAGTTGTTGCTAAAGTTTTTTGCCGCTCTGGCGTTCTTGGCGGTGGCGTCTCAGGAATATTAATTAACTTAAATGCAGCACTTGTACGGTGTGCGGAAATATGAAGCAGGCAGCATTAGGGAGATAAAGAGTGAGTATTGATAGTGGATTTGTTAAACCTCATTACGATTGTAAACAAAGCAATGATTGTCGGTTAGTGGCTTTACCACACCGAATGAACAGACGCGTACATCAAATGAACTAATTGCTTTGGCAGGACAGGCCACTTGAAGCTTTCGATTGCTGGATAATAATTTGTAATGGTATTTACATTTATAAGCATGTTCATCATGTATTTATCAAGTGCAATATTAATTGCGGGCTTTTAGGCTGGTGAAGCACATGTCAACAAGATAGTAAACATGCACAAAGGTACAGTCAAGTGATAACGGTAATTGGAGTGTCAGTCCAACGAATAAGCGTGTAAATAGATACAGTGATGTGCAAAACATTAAGTCCAGTAGAATTGTACCTACAAAAGCGTCCTAGACACCCATGGGAAAATACAGAATATAGGCGTGGTGTAGCCAATGCATTGCAGCTTACTTGATGTGGTCAGAGTGCTCGTGGTATAGTTGATATGAGCGAAATCAGACAGCAAATTAAGGCAAGACGTGTTATCAATTTGCTATCGAAGTGTTAACGGTGTGTTATCGATGAGTTATCGGTTTGTTATCGACGGGTTAGGGGCATAAGTATTATCCATTTCTCATGGACGAGTTATTGGTTCGTTATAGGTGTTTTATAGACGAGATATAGAGGAGATATGAGCCTGTTATCGAAAAGTTATCGGTCTACTAGTGGAAAGTTATCAATTATTTGTACAAAATTTATCAAAAACTTCGAAAAGTGGTCGACAGGTTATCAAACAGACACTGATTTTTTGCGAAAAAATTATCGATATGTTATCGAAAAAGTTAACAACTTGTTTCGAAAAAGTTATGGACTTGATATCAAAAAGTTATTGATCCTATTTGGAGTGTAACCAATTCGTTATCGACGACTCATCGGCTTGTTATGAAGCAGATATCGACTTCAATATAAAATCGATAAAAACCAATAAAAAGCCGATGACTCAGCGATGACAAGCCTGTTTTCAAACCAATACCTCGACGATAATACTTTGTAGTCGATATTAAGCGGATAAAAAAGCAATAACTTATCGGTATCGGTTGTTAGCGAAAGGAAGCCGACGCAGATCTACTCCAAAAATTCGAAGTTATTTGTTTCTGATAAAGCTACCTCTGCTGTGGTTTAGTTTCAGTCCCTAGGCAAGCTCTAGTTAACTTAAAAAGTCAGTTTTCTAGACATACACCTATATATTTACACAACGAACTTCACGAGTACTTGCTGCTCATAATTTTTTCCCCCCAGGCAGTGAAAGCCCAAAGAAATTTTAAGGGTTTAAAACGCAGTATCTTACCACAAGGTCATTAAAAAACCAGAGCACTCTTCGATTTCCGAAGAAAACTTCTGAAAAAGCCCATATTATGAACCAGCGTGATGATGAATTCGTACAGGATCGTCAATAGGAAATGTGTGTAGAAGTTCCTATGCTTTAGTCGCTATTCGTAACTACTACTTTCGGATATTTGCGTTCAATTATAATCAGGCCAAACACCGAAGAATCGTTCGATGGTGAGCTAACATGAGAATAGGCCACAACGTGGCGTCATTCGTCTGATATAGGTATTCAATTGAAAAGTGAGCTGCAAGCAACATAAAACCACAGTCGAATGAAAATCACCAAAGGCTTTCGGCTAGTGAGACCACCCTGTTTTTATTATAACAATAACACACATAAGACATTTGGAATGTTGAATCCCCTAACGGGGCTGGCTTGTTTCTGAAATTTCCATCCAGGTTTAAGCACAGAGTTTTCATCAGGCAATTACCGCTTATATATGTACCTGCCCCCCAATCGGAAAAAATTCAGATCAACTGGTGTCTAAGATTTGCATACAGCCTGCTATGCACCTCCAACCAGAAGGGTCTCGTGAAGAGTAATGCCCGCCCAGTGCTTAGCTGACTCGCGGTCCATCTATTGAAGAGCATAATACTGGTGGCGTAACGGGACCATAAGGAAGGTGGGCCCACAGTTGAACTGAGAGCTTTATTAGCCGGTCGGCTACCGGAGTAGATATTGAATTCTGTAACCGTTGTAGCACTGGAGAGCATCACATCCATTGCATCATTAATAGCGGTAACTTCTGCTTAGAAAACGCTGCCATGATCGGGAGCTTACGACCTAAATCGTACTCCTGATAGAAAACCCCTATCAAACCTTTCGATCCAACTTCGATCCATCTGCGACATTAACGTTAGTTGTCCACGAATCAAAGAGGATGGTGCGGCTCTGAAGACATTGTTATCAGACCAACTTTTGAGTCACAGGAGAGAGGCCAACACAGCCAAAAATATTGGTCCGTAAACGTTTTAAGTTTTTTTAGTCCTTTTCAATTCGTGCCAGTTAGCACAGCGAACAAACGACTGTCGTAATTTGCTTGAAGGCTGAGCGAAAATAAAGAAGAGGTAGTCACCACTACTTCACGCTGCTGTGCTGAAGCACAACACTGTATACACATACATAGCGATGTAACAAACTTTGTAGGCAAATAACTGACTTTGTAAGCATTTGTATTTGTATATTATTTGTCATAGCAATACTTTTTATTATTGCTAGCATTTCATTGTGTACACCTCCCTTCCCTGGGCCCCGGCCCACTCTTTAGCTCACACTGCGTCCCTTGACAATTGCCTTAATAACAATTAGTCGTCAAGTATGCAAACATTTCCGTGTCATTTACAATTAGTCTTCGTATGTTTGTCGGTCCATCCATTCGTCCATTTGTCGTTGACCTCTTCGGAACTTAATATCGATTTAATTGCAGGAAAAAGCCAGTAATCAAACCACAAACTAACATTTGGCCAAGAGCAATAGGTAACAGCTCGCTGGACTCAATGACACTATGAGTCGGTGCTGTCATGGCTAACAATACATAGTCAGAACAGCGCATATATACTTGTACAAGTACCGGCGGAAACCAATACTGAGAGGGAAAATGTGGCAGAAGCCACAGTTGGTATGCATGGTCTATGGGCAATGCTGTATATGTGCATTAGGGTGGTCCTTATAAATCAAATAAATGCATTTTCAAATCTCACCTCGCCGGCATATATGCAAGCACAGTGATTGAAGTTCAAGTTTAAATTGATTGAATTTTCATAGGGCAATCTGAGATTGGATGCCCTGTTCGACAAACCCTAAACCGACTATAATCAGAACCAAAATGTATTTAATATTTTCGACCCAGGTATTACCGTCTGACAGGAGTTGAAAAAAAAGTGTATTTTATTTATAATGACCACCCGAATGTGTATATCTATAAAGAATGACATCCTCGCACATTTATGTATGCGAGTACGTACTTTTCCGACTATCTACCTACATATTTATATATATACAATTCGTGATAATACTATAACACATATATTTTACACATGGATTCCTAAATTATGAGCGCTCCAAGGTTGTCTGAGGCAATGATACTATAGGCCGCCATTACAATCACCCACACATCGTCATGTACCACATGACCTGCGAAAAGCTTTCGACACGCTCAATCACTCCACGCTTCTTGGGGACCTTGAAGAAACACTGCTCGAAAAGAGTTTGATATTGCGGTATTCAAAACTATCAGCCATAAGACTTTGTGGTATGCATTGTATGCAAATTTCCCTCCTATTATTCTCTGAGCTTAACAGAAATTCAATCCGTTATAATTTTATCATATTCAGAGATTGTATTGTGTCTTTAGCTCAGTCGAGGTCAGTTCTCATCGAATTTAATTCTTATGTTACATAAAATTACGTTGGAAGATTAAGCGTACATATTTTTTGTTGTTGTGTATGTGTATGTTTGTTTACCTACACATGCATACATATTATATCTCTATAAGAAGTTGGTAGAAAAATATGATATATAGAAATGCGACTCATTACTACTTTAATTAGTTAATTAAGTTTATAATTGCCTTTTTTATGTTTTAATTTTGTTTCAGCTTAATACATTTTGGACTTTTACTTTTTATTTTTTGTGGCTTTAATTACTTGATGTTTAATTTCTAGCATAAAGAGAGAGCGTCAAATAAAAATTCTAAAGCGCCCATTGTTATTGGGAATGGTCAGCTGCAAATGAGAACAGTCATTTGTAAATGCGAAACTGTCGGTTCGATATTAGAACGATCATTTCTTAGAATCTGGCAGCGTTAAAAGCCTGTCGTTTGTGTCTAAGTTTATGTTTATGTTTTGTTTTATGTCTATGTTTATGTTTAAATTTATATTTATGTTTATTTTCATGCTAATTTTTATGTTTATGTTTATATTAATTTTTATACTCAGCTGAGCAGAGCTCACAGAGTATATTAATTTTGTTCCCATAACGGTAATCCGTAACGGCAACTAATAGAGATAGATATAGACTTCTATGTATCAAGATGATCTAGGCGATCAAGATGATCCGTCCGTCCGTACGTCAGTCTGTCCGCTAACACGATAACTTGAGTAAATTTTGAGGTATCTTGATGAAATTTGGTATGTAGGTTCCAGGGCACTCATATCAGATCGCTATTTAAAATTAGCGAAATCGGACTATAACCACGCCCACTTTTTCGATATTAAAATTTTCGAAAAACCGAAAAAGTGCGATAATTCATTACCAAAGACGGATAGAGCGATGAAACTTGGTAGGTGTGTTGACCTTATGACGCAGAATAGAAAATTGGTAAAATTTTGAACAATGGGAGCGGCACCGCCCAAGAAGGTAATTTAAAAGTTTTGCAAGCTGTAATTTGGCAGTCGTTGAAGATATCATGATGAAATTTGGCAGCAACGTTACTCCTCTTACTATATGTGTAACAAATAAAAATTTGCAAAATCGGATGACGAGCACGCACACTTTAAAAAAAAAATGTTTAAGTCAAATTTTAACAAAAAATTTAATATCTTTACAGTATATTAGTAAATTATGTCAACATTCAACTCCAGTAATGATATGGTGCAACAAAATACAAAAATAAAAGAAAATTTCAAAATGGGCGTGGCTTCGCCCTTTTTAATTTAATTTGTCTAGAATACTTTTAATGCCATAAGTCGAACAAAAATTTACCAATCCTTTTGAAATTTGGTAGGAGCATAGATTCTATGACGATAACTGTTTTATGTGAAAATGGGCGAAATCGGTTGAAGTCACGCCCAGTTTTTATACACAGTCGACATTCCGCTCGGACGTTAACACGATAACTTGAGCAAAAACCGATATATCTTTACTAAACTTAGTTCACTTACTTATCTGAACTCACTTTATTTTGGTATAAAAAATGGCCGAAAAACGAATATGACCACACCCACTTTTTCGATATCGAAAATTACGAAAAATTAAAAAATGCCATAATTATATACCAAATACGAAAAAAGGGATAAAACATGGTAATTGGATTGGTTTATTGACGCAAAACATAACTTTAGAAAAAACTTTGTAAAATGGATGTAACACCTACCATATTAAGTAGAAGAATATGAAAAAGTTTTGCAGGGCGAAATCAAGGGCCCTTGGAATCTTGGCAGGAATACTGTTCGTGTTATTACATATATAAATAAATTATCGGTACCCGACAGATGATGTTCTGGGTCACCCTGGTCCACATTTTGGTCGATATCTCGAAAACGCCTTCATATATACAACTAAGGGCCACTCCCTTTTAAAATACTCATTACACCTTTCAGTTGATACCCATATCTTACAAACACATTCTAGAGTCACCCCTGGTGCAACTTTATGGCGATATCTCGAAAAGGCGTCCACCTATAGAACTATGGCCCACTCCCTTTTTAAATACTCTATAATACCTTCCATTTGATACCTATGTCATACAAACACATTCCAGGGTTACCCTAGGTTCATTTTCCTACATGGTGATTTTCCCTTACTTTGTCTCCATAGTTCCCAACTCAGTATGTAATGTTCGGTTACACCCGAACTTAGCCTTCCTTACTTGTTATATTTATGCTTATATTTATGTTTGTGTTTATGTTTACTTTTATGTTTATGTTCAAATTTATGTTTATTTTCACGCTCATTTTTATGTTTATATTCATCGTTATTATGTTTATGTTTGTGTTTATGATTATATTTATGTTTAGGTTTATGTTTATATTTACGTTTATGTTTATGTTTATATTTATGTCTATGTTTATTAGGGCGGGTCGATTTGTGGAGAGGCAAAAAAATCGCCCATTGCTCTGTGAAAATCATATTCTAGGGATCAAAATAAGAAACTTTGCCGCAGGAACCATACCTCTAAAACGAATTCTGATGTTGTGTTTGTTTTATGTTTATGGTTATGTTTATGTTTTCGTTCATATTTATGTTTATGATTATGTTTATGTTTATATTTATGTTTATTTTCATGCTCATTTTGATTTTTATACTCCATGTGCTTTGCACAAAGAGTATGTTAACTTTGATTGGATAACGGTTGGTTGTACAGGTATAAAGGAATTGTGATTGATATAGACTTCCACATATCAAAATCATCAATATCGAAAAAAATTTGATTGAGCCATGTCCGTCCGTCCGGCCGTCCGTCTGTCCATTAACAAAATAACTTGAGTAAATATTGAGATATCTTCACCAAATTTGGTACACGAGCTTATCTGGACCCAGAATTGATTGGTATTCAAACGACCACTTTTTATATACATATATAACATTTTGGAAAATACAAAAAACCTGATTATTTAGTAAATAATAAACCTAGAATGATGAAATTTGACATGTGGACTGCTATTGAGACTCTTGATAAAAATTTGAAAAAAAAAATTTTTAAATGGGCGTGACAGCGCCACTTGTGATAAAATCAATTTTACAAATATTATTAATCATAAATCAAAAATCGTTAAACCTATCGTAACAAAATTCGGCAGAGAGGTTGCCTTTACTATAAGGAATGCTTTGAAGAAAAACTTACGAAATCGGTTAAGGACCACGCCCACTTTTATATAAAAGATTTTTAAAAGGGTCGTGGACGAATAAAACAAGCTATATCTTTGCCAAAAAGAGCTTTATATCAGTGGTATTTCATTTCCCAAGTGGATTTATAACAGTAAATAGGAAAAACTTCACATCTTTAAAAAAATGGGCGAGGCACCGCCCCATTTATGACTAAGCAATTTTCTATGTTTCGGGAGCCATAACTCGAAGAAAAATTAATGGATCGTAATGAAATTGTGCACACATATTTTCCTTATAGCAGAAAATATTTCTAGTAAAAATGGACGGGGTCGGTTAAAGACCATGGCAACTTAGATATAAAACAAGTTTAAAAGGGTCGTAGACTAGAATAATAAGCTATAACTTAGCACAAAGTAGTTTTGAATCAATGATATTTCACTTATCAAGTTTTATTGTAAGAACGAAATGGAGAGAAATTTTTGTTTTAAACGGTCGGTGCCACGTGTTATGTAGAAAAGTAATTTATCTGAAATGAAATGTACAATTAAAGTTCACGCTGAGTATATATTGTTCGGTTACAACCGAACTTAGGCACCTTTACTTGTTATGGTTATGTTTAAACATATGTTTATGTATATGTTTTATTCCCAACGACTATCTGCTTCAACATTGATTTGCAAATAATATCTCTACGATTCCTTTATCTATACAACTAACCAGATTCTATGAAGCCTTCCCACAAGATTTTCTCAGTTTATAGGCGTGCTGTTGCGGGATAGGTGTTGGGGAATAAACACAATATCAAGTGTGTGTGTTTGTGGGGTAACAGATAATGCAAGCGAAAACATTTCTCAGACTCATTATAATTTACTCAACACCTTGTTTGAATAGAGATGGCGGGATTGAAGACGAACGGGTTGTTGTTTTACAACTCCCCGTGGTGTGGCAGTAGCGTGCTCCGCCTACCACACCAAATATCCTGAGTACCGTGACAATTTAAAAAACCTTCTTCAATTAAATAAATAAATGTAAAGCGCGATAACATCCGAAGAGGTTTTAGGTCGAGCTTCTCTGCCAATTTGCGGTGTGCTTCCTTTTAGTTTTTCCTACAAATTAGCGGGACGGGACCTACTTGCAGATGAGTTTTCATTGAGAAGCTTTCCATAGCAGAAATACACTCAGAGTGCTTGCCAAACACTGCGGAGGGGCGATCCCGCTTAAAAAAATTTTCTTCTAATTGAAAAAACGTGTTTCTAAAATTTTGATGTTGCTTTGCCCGGGCGTGAACCCAGGATCTTCGGTGTGGTAGTCAGAACACGCTACCATCACACCAGGGCAGTCGCCAGTTAGAAAAATGTTTTTCTAAGCGCGGCCGCACCTCGGCATTGATTTGGCAAACACTCCGAGAGTAGTTCTTTCATGAAAAGCTTCTCAGTAAAAATACATCTGCCTTGCAGATGTCGTTCGGAGTCGGCATAAAAAACTAAGGTCCCGTCCGGCCAATGCGTAGGCAAAACTAAAAGGGGTACGACGAAAAGTAAATCTTCGGAGGTAAATCGCACCTACTATAACTCCTAATTCCTCGTTGTTCCTCTTAATTCTCACTCTTAACTTTCTCCCCTTTGTTATCACCATACTGGCAACTCTCCACCTTCTTCGTTTCCGTCTTATTTAATATCACCCCACCATCCCTCCAGAGTCCCTAAGACTATTAAAAAGCCATCGATTCCTTTTAGGGAATGCGTTTACGGTTTTGATAGCAAGTAGGAAGGTAACTTAACAAATTTTTGTGTACATTTAAACATAAGTATCCCTAGGGACAGAAGATATCGCAGAGAGACCAGAGAAATTCCAATCTTAAAATTTTTTAAAAACCTTTTCAGCACCACCTAATTCCATTAACTAGGCACATAACTCAATTAAAGGCATTTAAAAGTAGTATTGCGTTATAAATAATATCAGCTTAGCTATCAAATGTAGAATCAGTCTTGAAATCAATTGCTCAGTAGTCAATTGAGGCTTAAAGTCCACAGCTTTATAAGTCTTTTATAATGTCTGCGCTGTTATATGCCTGGAACAGTCCAGCAGGTTCCATGAATAAGGCTGCGACTATATTAGAACCACGTACGACTGAACCAGCCAAGAACGCCGCGGCGCGCCGTTTCAAAAGATCTACAAAGTGGAGCCATTGCGATTTCGTCATACATCACTATGTTAGAAGTGTCAACGCGCTAGATCAAAACTAGTGCGATTCGCTGAAAGATGAACACCTCTTTGTACATATATCATGTTTACGTAATATTACATTAAACTTGAACTTAGTTTAGTATCTACAGTATCTATATTATAGTATCTAATCTACCACCTACTCCAATATATCCAATCGAACTGTCAGTTGTAAGCTGACATCTACATACGTACGTAGCTCAGGTATAGGATAACTAACAACGTCCGGCAAGTTTGTAAGTTTTTTAAAGAAATAAGAGAGCTTTCCTTTATATATGGTTAAATAATAGATTTGCATTGCAGTATATATGTATATACGTAGAATTATTTCTCTTATTTCTGCCTTGCGACTTACAAAAGCAACATCTTTAATTTTATATACTTTGTGCAATCAAATAGAAAAATTTCAATTTTCCACCTGCTTTATACAATAATCATCAGTTGTGTCCATCATTTGACTGTCATATTGAGTTGCATAACGCATCAGTGATTTCTTTTATATTCATAGTTTATGAGTGTGTGAGTGTTAGAGTTGTATGGACCTTACTTAGTCACAACCAACAGCATGTATTCACTTTCATAGACATTGCATGGTTATGACGTAAGTAGTAAGAATGTTACTATTATTATAAGTTGGCTAAGCTCTGTTAATTGGAAGTGTTTTTTTTACATCCGCCTGTGCTACCGAACAGAATGCCTGCCTGCCTGTCAGAACTTATGCAGTTACACTTTATAAAACGTTAAATAATCAAAGCTTAGTCAGTTTCTCTATAGAAATTATTAGGAGTTGAGCTTTGAAAACCGAATCCTTACTATAGTCAGGACCGAGTAAACACAGACGCTGAACAAACATTGTTTAAGTATAAAAACGTTTGGGAAATTTCTAGCACATAACTTCAAATTAATATACTGTTTAGCTTCCTTATACATATGAATGCACTTTTCCAAAGCAAATATAGTTCAGTCAATGGATTATATAAAAATTTTCAAATAAAAACGCGTAATTCTCTATTTCTTCCTGTTTTTTGAAGCCTTATTCTTAAGTTAGGTTAAGTTGAACTGGCCAGTACATAAGGACCTCACATATCCTGAATGAGTCAGCAGTGTTACCAGAAGCTTGTTTAACAACCAAACTGAAAAAACCCTATCAATAACCGGAACCCATGTTATAAAAAAGCTCCGTCCTCTTGGCAAATACTAAAAGCTTTCTAGGGCCTATGCCACTTGGTGCTTCAAGATCTTACAGCTGTATCACTCCAAATATCTGGAGTCTTAGCCTAGCAAGCGCAGTGCATGATCACAAAACGGGCTCGAGCAATTCCTCATCCAACCCGCAATTCCTTCATCTGCTATCACTGATCAAGCCTAATGAAAAGGCGTGTGACGCCAGAAGACAGTGTCCAGTCAGAATACCCCTCTTCCTCCTCTATTTCTAATGATAAGATTAACTTTGTTAGTCTAAAGTCGACACTTCGACACTTTGCTGTCCTGCGCTTGGGTGCACACCTTTCCCGCTTGGCCGATAATGTACACCTCCCACATTCCCTTAATCTCGCCGAATCTGATTGGGACGTCTACGGAGCCACCTTCTATCGATGTGTTTTTTAGCTAATTCATCCGCTTTTTATATGTCCTGGAACCCAATATAGATAAACCTTTCTCCCTGTAACGATTCTTTCCAGGGATTGCTTACACTCTAGCACACTTTAAGATGCTGTGGTAAGCGAGATTATTGCCTTAATTTCTGATTGGCTGATTGGAATATAAAAGTTGACGCGGCTGCAGTTTAAGCTATTCTCTTCAAGTGTTTCTATTGCTTTGGTTATGGCTACTACTTCCGCCTGAAAACCCCTACAGTGATTGGCAGCTTGTAGGATCTGTTTGTTTCCAGATTAGCACAAAGCGTCGCAGATCCTACGCCTTCCGCTACTTTGGAGCCATCGGTGTACACGTGTATCGCCTCTTCCGCCATTTGGGCTCCCTTGCACCAACCATCCACCCACACACCATCCCACCCAGCCTTAGTCCTAGCACCGGCAATAATTCATATGCTTGAGCGTAATTTCTACGTATCGTCTTGCAAGATATTTTTTTCCTTTTATAACGTGTTTCCTTCCTACTTAGTTTTATTTGTTCCACGTAAATGTGACTTCAATTTTGTTGTGTTTGTATTCAACATTTTTTATTCTTTCTAGCCTTTGCTTTTCTCAAATTGACGCCTTCTTTTCATTATTATTAGTATTTCTTTTCATTTACGTGAATTCTTTGTTTAAATTTACCGGCAGTGTTGTTTTCTTGTTTGTTAGTTCCCGTTGTTTGTGTTTGCACCCACCAAAAAATTAACGATTTGGTTAAAAGCTTATAATAAGCTGGCTGTGGAATGAAGCCTGGAATGAGTTCAGTTGAATGTACTAATAAATCGTTTATATAAAAAGGAATGTTTTTTAGTTTGTATCTATTTTATAGATGGTCATAGTTAGGTTAGATTGAACTGGCTGGTATGTGGTAGGTCCTAAAGTTGTTTCGAAATTATACCTAAAAAGTCCCGAAGTGTACCAGAAAGACTAACCTCACCTGCCCGAAATGGTTTTGAAGTTTTCCCGAAATGATACCCAAAATAATCCCAAAGTGGTTCTGAAATTGTTCCTTATTGAATGATCTGGCATATCTGCTTATTATGGAAAAAAACGATATGTCCATGCGTTAATTGAAAAAATGTTAAGTCCAGCTTTTACTGCCGTTTTATTTTTTTACCGCACTTTTACAAATATTTTTATAGGTTTCACTTTTATTCATATTCATATATCCCGAAGCGCCCCATCCATCAAATAACTAATTGTTGGTAGGCACATTCCACTTATGAAAAATGCAACGTCATCTGCGTATCTGCGTCTGCTGTAAGTTTGACGGGTCCTACATCGAAGCGCCTGCGCAGTTGGCTGGTCCCCAGCGTCCACAACAACCTCTGTACAACAGTACCCCGCACTGAGGCGTGCTCTTGTCTACCGATTTTGTGGCATCACACAGCCCACTGCGAAGTAATCTTTCTGGTATTAAGCTTGCAGCCGATTCATCCGTTCAGGACTGGATGTACTTAAAAACCTCCATGTTACTTACTGTGTGAATTTCCTGAAATTTGAACTCTTTTTACCAGGTTAATATTTGAAACATTTTTCGTTAGAATTATTTTGAGACTTTTTCGAAACCATTTAAGGACTGTCTGCAGGATCATTTTGGAATTATTTTAGGTATCATTTTGTGACATTTTCTGTATCATTTATAACCTATTTGGGCCTCATTTTGGGTCAGTAAGAGAATCATTTCGGTACTATTTTTTGTATACCAGATAACTAGTTTTCTTCTTTTTGCCCGCTCATAGATCACTGTACAACAGCGGAATTAGAACCCAAAAAGTTTTGAAAAGAAAAAATTGAAGCGAAGTGTCTGCTCGCTAAACCAAACGAATTATTAAGCAAACGATGTCCCACACAGGCATTAAATCGTCCCACATACATTTCGATGAGACAAATGCGAGGCGATGAAAACACATTATTACATTTTAACTGAGAATAAAGTTGTAGAGCTGTACTCTATAATTTTTGGTCTCTAATCCCGAGCTGGAAACATCAAAGGCCCGCCAATTAGCCTAAAACTACCTCACTCTGTTGAAAGGGATTAAGAAAAGTTTTGCATCTAATCGAACTACCTCGTTAGCTTATCGTGCAGCGTTGAAAGCAGCGCGACCGCCATATTCCTAATTTTCTACTAGCGCTTACACAAGTTTTTGTAGGGCATACCTATGGGGGGGGGGGGGGGGGGGGGGCCTTATTATTGTACCCGCTGTGTCTTGTGGCACAAGTCTATTTATATATGAATATATACAAAAACAAAACTATCAACACGCTTGACTCGTTCGATTCAATAACAACGGCTGTTGCCTTTCCCACGAGTAGTCAATTTAAATTTTTTTATACAGTTTTTTGTTTCAACTATTTTCTAACCATCAACTAGCACACCTCACATCCATAGGCTACAATGCTAATACTTATAGATGTATACACATACATATGTAGCTAGAAATATTATTACCCATCTTCTATATATGTACATTCATACCTAGATGTTTATGTTTGTATATGTATAATGTAAATATGTGTGATTGGGGCCTGCTGTTCTCTCTGTTTGCTGCCACCCGTCACTTTGTCAATGTCTGTTGTTTGTCTATTCGCTTGTCTTGGCATTAAATGTTCGTTGCTGGGGGTGTCATGTGTTTATTATCCTTCTACACCGGAAGTACTCGGTGCACACATGGAGCCTAACATACACACATGCTTGTACATGTGTATGTAAATGAAGGAATTATACATTGGCCTTTGTGTTAGCAGACGTTACTTTTTATTATAACAGCACGTTCCATACAGAATACAGTTGTAATAGAGGGTGCTTTCATTTCCTAACGGTAAACATGTAAATAAACATTTTTCGCGTTTTGGCGACTGCAACAATGCAATCAAAATGTTGACAGCATCAAATGCATCCCGCGAGCTCCACTATTCAACAACAATGGAAAATACAACAATATATACATACTTATGTATGTAGTAGCGCTATTACCATTAAGCTAAAGCTAAACAATAACAGCATATATAACAACAACAACACCAACAGAAACAGCACACAAGAACACTATGAATGCAGCCAGCCACAACTGCAATTGACAGTGGGATCAATTGAAATCGATAATAATGCATTACTATTATTAACAATCCGGCTATCAGATGCATATAAACAAACTCAGTAGTGGGTTTGTGTATGTATGTACATATAACGGAACAAAATATTGAAACTATAACTGAGTTCTGGAAATGGAAATCTTTAGGCTTAAGTTTAGTTTCAAAGTAATATAATGATTCAAGTCACTTAAAAGAGCTACAATTAGACTCGCCTGGTCCACTGTATTACCAATTGTTTAAGTGACTTAAACTAAGAAAATTTTTCTTTCCCACATTGTGTGCATTTGTAATTCTTAACCAGTTAATAAAATATTCTAAAGACATAGTTTAACCAAAATCGGGAGTTTTCAAAGCAAAATAAGGTGGCCTCAAACACAGGTAATGCTGTAGAGCCCAAGTGCTTGTTAGAGGTTTTTGGAAGCAAAATGAGATGGCTCAACACGCAGTAAATACCTCCGAGCTCAAGTGCACGCTAGACTTTTTCCTTACTTCAAGCTTTCCGCCGGTGGGATTTACATCCAAAGAGATTTAGGCCGCTTTTCTCTTCTAATTTTTTTGGCGGGATGAGACCTGCATGTTTTATGCCGATTCTGAACGGCAGGTGAATTTTCACTAAGAAGCTTTTCAAGGCAGAAATACACTCGCGAGTGTTTTCCAAACCGTTGCCATATGGAATAGATGAAGAGATTGGGTGGGGTGAACTATGGTTGTCATCAGTTGGGCTGGAGTAGACCAAACAGCGACAGTGTGGTGACGGAGCACGTAATAGTCGCGAAACCTGAGGGGTGGGAATGATGGCAGCACAGCTGGGCTACGCCACGTAATCCACGCCAGAGGCCTGGTAGCAGGATGACACATATCCGTGATGACACATATTCGTGGTGGATGGTGATGTCAATTTGTCAATGAAGTTACTGCCAACATTCAATCGCTACTTTTGAAGAGTTTGTAGTTGCTGTTCTTGTTTTAAAGCAAAAAAATTCCGTCAATATTTTGGGAGTGCTCATTTGAGTTTGGTACACTTCGAGGAAGCAAGTATGTCTGCGGCGCACGCGACCTAATTTGAGTATTTGTTTCCCAGATAAATGTTAAGAGTTTAAAATAGTAATTTAGATAAAGGAAAAGCTAAAGATTCATTGTGAGGAGGGAAAGGCTTCATATTTGTAGATCAGCCATCGAGTTGTACCTCACTGTCCAATCATTCAATCTGGGACTATCGATGTTAAGGGATAGCATAGCCTTAAAGCAAATTATTGAATATGTTTGGTTGAATGCTGGGGTATCTAAACTAAATGCTAAGCTAACGGTCCTATACTAAGTAAAGCCGTTTTAAAGTGCTGACCACCACTTATTAAAGATCCTACCTCTTGCCCGCGCTTGGGAACTAAGCGCTTCCGGTTGTAAGCTGACAAACGCTCTTGCGAACTTTTGGTTTTATCCCGATGAACCTTCGAGGACATTTCTCACTCTTTTTAAGTAAGTAGGTAAGGTTAAGGTTATGCATTTTAAATTTCCTCAGTGAGTACCATGTGGAAGCACTTAATAGCTCTTTAACTAGTTACTTAACCATAAGAACTCAAGTAGAAATGTGAGTTGCATTGTATGCAGTCCCGAACATCGGGAGAAAAAGTTATAAATCGGCCCCTCTTCCTCCTCAACTAACTCCCGATAGAGATTGCTCAAATTTTAGAAAAAAAATTATTACTTTCCTATTCAAACATAGCCATAGGGACCTTGATACCTCGCAACTAACCAGATTTGTTCCAAGCCAATTCTTCCATACTTTGGTATTGCTACGTCCGGGCCTTGCAAAAGATAGACTTGAGATGCCCTTTGCACACCAGCGTAGCTTGAAATCTCTTAACAATTTTATATTTTATTACCTTAGGTTCTATGCCATTAAGGCAGCCAAGGCTGTTACAAAGGTTGCTTTGTTGGTCGCTGAAACTGGAATAGGAGCAATTTAGCAGGCTCTTTTCCCATTTCTCAATCCAAGGGTAATCTACTTTCGATAGCGCCTTAGATGCTAAATATTTTAACACTTGGATTTGGTGGGCTATATATTTGGTATTAAAACCCCTTGAGTGTGGACCCTCAATAATATTTTCTCTTCTTTTTTCATATTTTTAAAGCATCTTTGAAAATTTGCCTTTGCCACATAAGATAGGCTGCTTAGTTCTAATCACGAGAATCGTATGGCTGAAAGTGGCCAACAGTCTTTAAATATGATAAATATTGGATTAGTCTGAAGATAGGACATATTCGAACAAATTGAACATTTTGTTCCATATAAAAAGATCATAAGTTATAAGTTATATCAGAGATATGATACCTTGCGACTAACCCTACTCATAGTCTTTACGAATTGTATTTTATGCGTGGTATGTTCATTTTCAAAATCCTCTTATTTATTTAGCTAGGCTTACATATGCGCAAATACCTAATAAAAAAACCTATATCTGTATGTGACTGTGTGTGTGTCAGTTCTTTGTTTATTCTCCTGCTGCTGCTGCCTCTTTGCCTTTTTCTTTAAATCATCGGCACTCGTTTCAGGCAAATAAACTGCTTGTTATGCTGAACCATCATCCTTTGTTTACAAATTTTCATGCCAGACTTGCGCCTCTGTGTATGCTTTGAGTTTATATGCGATTTATCAGTTATGCGCCTTCGAAATGCCATAAATTAAAAAACCAAGGCGACTGCACATGTTCACGCAATTGACAAGCGAACTACAACCGATTTTGTTGATTTCACTTGGCACTCTGATGATGACGGTAATTATGCAATCAAGCTAACGGAGTTTTGTTTTAACAACATAGCAGATTTAGCGCCTTCCTTGCCTTTGCTTGAGCCATAAGCTCTAACAACAATCATTTACATATGTAAAAGCATATTTTTAGGCGCTTCGGCACAAAAGAACAAAACCAACATAGTAAACGCTTAAACAAACCAGTCACATGAGGTTTTAGAGTCCCCTTCGGGCGGTGTGTTATGAGCTCAGCTGGGCTCAATTCAACTTAATACGTTGAGATGAAGTAGCATCGACAGCGATCTTTCATCAATGCCATAATTTGTTTGTACTTTAGTATGTACGTATGTACATTAAGAGTGTAATTATTTATACAAAATACAATTTTTCTTAGGTTTTTCCTTTATTTTAATGCAGCGCGGTATCAATTGAAGTTAAAAAAACTCTCTCGGAACATGGAAGCTGGTAATGATTTTTCGCCACATACATTTTTACTAATTTTTTGTTATTCGAGAAAGTTTTCTTGAAAATACATAATACTGCATTATTTTTAAAAATATTTCACGGTTTTGAGTGAAACAAAAACGTTAACCTTAATCTATTGTAACCGTTTCGTTTTTCAAATCCGAAACTTTGACCGTAACCTTTTAAACCCGTTTATTTCAAAGCCGAACTTCTACCCGTAACCGGTTTTTTTTTATTGCCGAAACCGAAACTTCAACCATGTTCTTTCGAAAACCTTTTGTTTTGGACAAAAATCGAACCCGTATTTGTAACTATAATCGTAATCAGTTAAGACCGTTTCAGTTTTCAAATTGGAAACTTTATCCGTAACAGTTTGAAATCTTTTTACTTTTTACAGCCGAAGCTCTAACCGTAATTGCTTGTAACTGTGCTGTGTTTCAAAGCCGCAACCGAAACTGCACCATTATTTTCTTCAAATGGTTTCATTTTTATACCCAGCTGAGCAGAGCTCACAGAGTATATTAACTTTGTTCGCATAACGGCAATCCGTAACGGCATAAACTAATCGAGATATAATATAGACTTCTATATATCAAAATGATGTGGGCGAAAAAAGAAATTTTTTTTAGCCATGTCCGCCCGTCCGTCCGTCCGTAAACACGATAACTGGAGTAAATTTTGAGGTATGTTGATGAAATTTGGTATGTAGATTCCTGGGGGCTCATCTCAGATCGCTATTTAAAATGAACGAAATCGGAATATAACCACGCCCACTTTTTCGATATCGAAAATTACGAAAAATGAAAAAAATTCCATAATTCTATACCAAATACGAAAAAAGGGATGAAACATTGCGATTGGATTGGTTTTTTGACGCAAAACATAACTTTAGAAAAAACTTTGTAAAATGGTCGTGACACCTACCATATTAAGTAGAAGAATATGAAAAAGTTTTGCAGGGCGAAATCAAGGGCCCTTGGAATCTTGGCAGGAATGCTGTTCGTGGTATTACATATATAAATAAATTAGCGGTACGCGACAGATGATGTTCTGGGTCACCCTGGTCCTTTTAGAACCCTCATTAATACATTTAATTTGATACCCATATCGTACAAACAAATTCTAGAGTCACCTTTATGGCGATATCCCGAAATGGCGTCCACCTATAGAACTATGGCCCACTCCCTTTTAAATTACTCTTTAATACCTTCCATTTGATACCAATGACATACAAAGACATTCCAGGGTTACCCTAGGTTCATTTTCCTACATGGTGATTTTCCCTTATTTTGTCTCCAAAGCTCTCAGCTGAGTATGTATCGGTTATACCCGAACTTAGCCTTCCTTACTTGTTTATTTAGAATTCGCAGCCGGTAATTGAAATCAGAACTCATTACACAATCGAAAGAGAAAACTTTTTTTTTTTTTGTTTTTAAAGATGTTTTTTTTACCGTTGGCCATTTCATTTCGGTTCGGTTCAAATTGGTTATGATAACCAAAAAAAAGTTTGGTTAGCTTGTAAAAATTGAAAATATTTTCGATGAGCGAAAACGAAACTGAAACTAATATTGGAGAATGGTATCGAAACGGAATCTAATTTTGAGGAACGACACCGAAATGGTCATTTATTTTTTAGGATCGAAATTAAAACTAAAACGAGCTTTGCAGAACGAAACCGCGATTGGAATCATTTTTAAAGAATTTAATTTCAAAGAACGAAACCTAAACTAAAATTATTTTTGAAAAGCGAAACCATTAAAGTAAAATAAATGTAAGGCGCGATAAGCTCCGAAGAGATTTTGGCCGAGCTTCTCTTCCAATTTGCGTCGTGCTCCTTTTTAATTTTTCGTAAAAAGGGCAGGACGGGACCGAACGGCATCTGCAAGGCAGATGAGTTTTCACAGAGACCTTTTCATGGCAGAAATACACTTGGCGTGCTTGCAAATACTGCCGAGGGGCGACCGCGCTTTGAAAAATTTTCTAATTGAAAAATCTTGTTTCTAAAATTTTGCTGTTGCTTTGCCCGGGGTGTGAACCCAGGATCTTCGGTGTGGTAGGCGGAGCACGCTACCATCACACCACGCGACCGCCGAATGAAACCGTTACTAAAATTAATTTTGTAGAACACAACCGCAACTTAAACCAGTTTTTTAAAACGAAACCAAAACTGAAAAATCAAATTAATTTTGAAGAACGAAGCCCAAACTAAAATTATTTCTGAAGAACGAAACAATTACTGAAATCAAAATTGGAGAACACAACCGAAGCTTAAAGCAGTTTTGAATAACGAAACAGAAACTGAAATAATTTTCAAGAGAAAAACCGAAAAAAGTTTTAAAGAACAAAACCGAAACTGAAATGAATTTTGAGAAACGCAACCGAAACTGAAATTAATTGTCAAGAACTATGCGAACGAAACCTTCAGTGAAATTTATCTGAAGTACGAAAACGAAATTAATTTTGAAGAACGAAACCGATATTCCCCTTCCTCTTACGTTTCAGACACTTACTATAAAAGACATTGCTTCGATCTCCTTTGTTCATACATATGAATTCAAAATCCAGCAGAGGTAGTTTCCTAGTGGAATACTTTTTTCGCAGAGAGCAGTAAAGAGTTCCCTTTAATTATTGATTATTTTTCAACTTTGGTACTGAATCGACTCAGAAAGGTGACTTCAAAGCGAGCAGAAACAGCTCTTCCGATATCTAGCAAGCGCTAAATACGAAACGTACTTTTTAGTATAACCCTCGCACATTTGAACACCCCTAGTAATACGGTTTGTGTTTTGTTTTATACGCCGCGACATGTGTAAATTGCCTAATTCCAATTTCGTTTGTGCCTAACAAAATAAACTGGAAATAACCTACAACCCGATCTAGGCGCAAGTGCTGCTATGCTGTGCATATACGCAGCATCGTCAAATTTAGTGTAATAAATTTCAGTTTCAATGGTTTGAATTGATGTTGGAGGCGTGAGAATAGTAAATTGAGTTGTTATGACACTAACTAAAAATAAAAGTAAACACAAGGCAACATGTAGCCGCGAAGATATTTAGGCCGAGGTTCTCTTCCAATTGGTGTCGTGCTGTTTTAGGCCGACTCTCAACGGCATTCGCAAGGCAAATGAGTTTTCAGCTAAAAGCTTTTCATGGCAGCAATACACTCGGAGTATTTTCCATATCACTGCCGAGGGGCGAACCGGCTTAGAAAACCTTTTTTGTAATTGAGAAACTTGATTTTAAATTTTTCATGTTGCTTTGTTCGCGGATTGAATCCAGGATCTTCGGTGTGGTAGGTTGAGCACGCCACCACACCACGGCGCCCGCCACGACACTAACTAAGTTAAGCAGAAAAGAACAAAACAAAATTTTTGCGAGCCCAATAGCTCTTCCAACATTCAACTGTAGGTATGAATGTTTATAGGTATGTTGACAAATTTACTTACACATGCCATTTGTAAGGTAGCACATTTAAGGAAATCGAGGACACGCCAGATTTATTACAGCCCTAAGCTGTTGTTGTTGGTATAGTCGTACAAACATATGTATGTTGTTGGTTATGTATTAGTATAGAGGGTTTTGCTTTTATTGGCTTTATTAAGTTGACTGATTGAATCATCAAAACAGAGATATTTTATGAATTGTTTGTTATTATTTCTATTATTATTGTTGCTGTTTTTTTTTTATTATATATTATTAATCTTAGTAGTGTTGGTTTTATTGCTCGTTATATTTATGTAGGTCAGGTTAGGTTGGCAAAATTAATGAAATATTCCAGTGGGTGGTTCACATACGTGATTTTTAGTAAAAGCCCAAAATGTGTAGACTTATTTTGAAATATGGAGGCAATTTATTTTTTTAGCCCTATACGCTGAACTAGTGCAGCACTTTTGCATTAAGAGACTGTACTAGGTCTAATTTTATTCCCTCGCAGAGCTTTCATCTGACACTTAACTTTGTGATATCCTCCGAAACGGCAGTTGCCCCTATGAAGACCTTTTAAACGCGTTCTTAGCTGGTTCAGTCGTGAGTGGTTATGAGATAGTCGTTGTCTTTGTTTGATTAATTCAAATATGTAAGCTCAGACTTTGTTGTAAAATTAAGTTTGGTAAAAAAGTGGCTACCAACTATCGCGCTCTTAGCACCACCTCGAAAGTAATAATTAAGCCTGTAGTGCGAAGCCTTCAATTTGCGTGACTCTCAGCCATTATCTCTACAGGGAAATGTTAAGGAAAGTGTAAATTCGTCTATAAGATTTTTGAGCAAGGAGTTCTGCACACAAAAACAATAATCAGCCCAAAAACAAAATTTGTAAAAAAAAACTATATCTAGTCATAAATAAATGAGTAAGTGTATAGTGAAGCCCCCTCCCCCCCCCCTCATCTCATTAAAAACATAATTGTCATACTTGGACTTTATACAGCTTAAGTAAGATCTATTAAGCTTCAGGTTTTAACTTATATACTATAAATGGAGGCTTCTTGTATATTTAAGTACATCCTCAGCTTTTGTTCTTCAAATCACGAAGGAATTTATAGTCACACTACCTGGGTAGATGAGTTGCCTCACTATTGCTGGAGCAGAGCAGCATAGATCTCGCGAATGAGATATTCACTGCTTAAAGCTAAATCTCAGCCACTGTCCTTAAACCAAATGTGGCTGAAGCACGAATAGTTTCCCAATGCTCTCCGAAGATTTCGACGGCACCTTTGTGGTAGAGCAACGCAATCGCACAGGCGGTGAAGCGGCGTTTAATCAACCAGTTCAAAAATGTGATAGATTTGTGCATTGTATAGACTTCGCTAACCTTGTAGAGGAGAGAAGATCACATGGTCTTGTAAATTACGCAGTTAGAGTTCGAAGGTCCCAACTGCCTAGTCTATTGATATACATATCCCAGCTTTAATTTTGTTTTCATTCGATTTTGGTTCGTCCTCGTACCAAAGCTCTATGTAAGGACAAAGATTCCCTGTTTCCCAGAATGCTCGGTCCACAATGAAAAACTCAAAGGTACGTGGGGCTCGCAGCATTAAAAAGATGTAATATGAGAATATTTATGAATGTTTGTGGTGCCTAACTGTGTATCTCGATATTGGTAGGTAGGTATAATGATTGCGAACCAATAGCTTTTAAGAAGCTATTTCGATGATGTAAAACTCGTCTAGACCTACTGAATATACTGCAAGCAGACAAAGTTGTGTCTTAAAATTTAAAATACGCAGAATACCTAGTTCTGCTAACATACCCGGATTTTCCAAAAAAGGGCTTCCAAAGGATCTTGGACGTATCATGCCTAAAACTGGACATTAACACAAAAAATACCGAACTGTCTTTTTAGTAGTTAAGTATTTGACAACTTCTGCAGTGGTCTGCTTCTTTCGTTGCACTCGTGGCACTCTTCCACTTTTGCTGTGCTTTGTTCACGTACATATTTTGATTTTTTCCCTGCACCCACAGGTTATTTTTTCACTTACTCACGCTAAGCTTATCTCATTTCATCATCCATTTCTCGCCTCCCACCGTTTTTGCGACTTAACTTACACTTTTCTACGTACCTTCGTACCGTCACTCGATATCAATGTCCTATAGATCGGTCATTTTACTTGCCAGCACATTTCTCAGCCGGAATTGGAAAAATATCGCATCATTGGACATTACCTTTAAAGTGAGGTGACTTAAATTCACAGGACAAATGTTCGAAATGTCGGAGCTAGTACCAGAAAGTGCTAGACCCGGATTAGTATACGGCAGAGGATTACCCTCGTCCACAATGCTCCCCTTAACCTTCAGGGAGTACATTTCCGGTTACAACAAATATTTAACTATTCGCACATTTAAAGCGCTTCTCAGATCGCTTTTAATGGCATTTGCACGTGAAATAATCCCTAAAAAACGTCACCACCGACATTATACTTGACGCATCTTCGCAACTGTTAATTAATGTAAGGAAGTTACGTAAACAAAGTGGTTTGTTGGATTGTAAGGATCCGTAGAACTATGCAGGACTCTATAAGCCATTGAGACGACTCTCTTTTCCCAGTGCTGCTTGTGCTTCAGTCTGGTAATCTTAGGGTTCATTAAAATTAGGTGCATCTCATAGTCCCGATACTTTTCAGAAATCCCGACAAGTCACAATATGGGTATAACAGAATCCGCACAAAGCGAAATCCCGACAACATAATATCCCCACTAGGCCAAGTCCCGGCAACTCCAAATTCCGATAACACACAATCCAGACAAATTCATTAAATTTTCGGAATGCCGCCTAAGCGGAAATCTGTAGTGCGCAAAAATACTGTGGATCGCATAGCCGGTGATGATTGGGTAAGGGTTCTTGTACCGAGGTGTCTAAAACAATGTAACAATGCCAAAGTTTTTTATTTTTTTCCAATTTACATGTTGTCGGGATTTTCGTCGGGATTTGGTCCTATCGGGATTATGAATGGTCGAAATTTGGTTGTGTCGGGATTATGTGTTTCGGGATTTGTAGGTCGGGATTGTATTATACACCCATTAAAATCATTAAAATTATGACATATTGATAATTCTGTTAGCCTTCGCTCTGGAATTTATGTTTAGTTTAGAAGCATCGCATAGGCTATAAAAACTTTAAAAATGTAATACAGTAAAATAAACCGCCGATATTGGTCACTGCTTATGTGTTGGTTTATACACGAATAGTGAGTAGAATATTTACTCAACTAACATTGAACAAATGCAAATAAACGCGACAGCCCACATTAATAAATATCCAACATCCTTAAAAGGCCAATGTGTTAAGCCAAAAGAACGACAAAATAGAACGCTACGTCGAGCTAAGCGTTGAAAGTTGTGATTTGCTGCACTAATACATGCGTACATACCATGAACAAACACACAAATAAAGTTCACTTAAAACATTTCATTTCAGTCCAGTGATGTAGAAGACTTCGTGACTGGACAAACAAAAAGGATACCATCCTCCTATAGAAAAACAAAAAAAAAAATTTGCAAAAATACATATAATGTAGTTTATACTACAAGTTTGTGACTAATTTCAAACTGTTCCGAAAATGGCTAAATTAAAGCCTCGGTGATAGTTAAACAATTTCAACATGTGTGACCCGGCCTATAAAAATGTGGCTTATGACTCAAAAAAAATAATGCAAAAGAAAAACTACTAAGACACTGAAGAAATGCATTTTTTGTCTTTAACAGCTTTTTCTTTTTGAGTCATAAGCCACCTTTTCCTAGGCCGGGTCACATATAGTTTTTTTAATTTTTTGTTTCCTGCCCAGCAGCCAGTTGTCGCAACCGCCTCTCACGGGAATGCAACACTAAAATCAGGTATCTAGTTTTGTTATATTATCTGATCGTCAGGTGCGATAGAGCAGCAACAAAATCTGGCGAAATTAGGTGTGTTTGCTAGGTGTCAGTTTCTACTCATTATAACCCAATTCAGCAAAATCTTGTTCATTGAGTATTACAGTGACCAGAATTTGGAATCAAACGCCTGTTAGTTATCAGGTAAACTAACAAAAATGTAATTTTTAAGTAAAATATAATTTTACAAACGACTTTGGCTGTTTGGGAAAACAAGGTGGAGTCTTTATTGCTAATAAATGCTCCTTTGGACTAAGTAAACAAATAAATAGTTTGGTTCTCTGAGTCATGGAACAGATGTTATGGCCCTTGCTTAGTTGAGAAACCCGTTCTCCCGAAGATTTATTGTTATAGTTTCTATGTGCGTTTGACTGCAACTCAAGAAATGATGCGACTACGCCCTAAAGAGATAATGGCGCTATTGGTGCCTTTTCTTTACAATGTCTCTAACTAATTTGATTACAGTCTTAAATGTAAAAAAGTATTCTCGTTGGGTTCGAAACAGTAACTCTGCACTTGAGTGGTCTGTTCGACAGTAGAAAAGCAGTTTTTTCATAAGACACACTAAAACAAAAGGGGTACAAAGTAAATCTTTCCGACAATATCCGTAGGAATGAAAAGATGGAGTTTTCGACAATACTAGATATATAAGAACAAATAATAATAGAAAGAGGATGTGTCCGACAGTACGGCTATAAAAAAGACCAGACTTGCAGTTCCAATAGGGTTGGACCAAAGAGACATAAGTGTTATGGAAGATGATGAGGTGGAATCATCGGGTCACCTAATGCCTTATTGCCCATATTTTTCCAGAGCTAGGCGAAAGTACTTAGGTCGCGACTCACTTGAATCTCCGGAAGATTTATCCAAGGTTGAGATCGGTCGTTAATCGGCATGAGATTTTGCCGACCTGAGTTCTTGTGCACCGAATCTATTCATAGTGCTCATCAATCAGTTGCCCGTTAGGATGTCCATGTTTCTGAGCATTTAACGAAAACGGTTTGTTCCTCATTTCATTTATCTCCGTCATGGACATCCAGTGGCACTTCTGTACCCAATGTTTTTACAGTCCTGCATTTTCTTTCAGTGTGTTCCATTTAAGCTCGGCGTTCATATTGGAGAGCATCCAAGCCGCTGGCCGATTGCTCCAGGAAGGGACTCGAGAATTTTGTTTCAGCTCATAAGTGTAAATACAACTGCGGATGCATGGTAGCGTAATATCAAAGAAGTGGATATCCAATATGGACTGGCATTTGTCACGTCCACATTGTAAATGTGATCACCGAAGTTTTGGTCAGTGATGGTGCCAAGTTTTGCCAGTCAGTTCCTATTGCCGCCACTGCTATGTACCGGTATGAGTCGTTATCATTTCAGTGTAACCCAAGTTAAATTGTCATGATCGGAGTATATTCTAGCAGCTGGACTGCACATAATCTGTTGATTCGGGAAGTTGTTGAACCTAAACCCGTACCAGAGAAGTTTTTTGCCCCGTTTGCTCGAAAATAATATATTTAGGACAGCCCCACTGCTGTCATTGTGTCACGTGCAAACCATGGTTACATCCAACACCTGTTTTGGCTAGATGGCCGCATACGTCGACCCAATAATTTCTATAAACTTTGTGTGGCACCTTGCTGATCCCGCCTTAAGGCTTCCCGTAATTTGTGTCTAAGCGCTCCCCCACTACCTTCCAGAAGCAATGCTTATTCTGACTAATCCAAAATTCATCCTTTGCAGGTCATGTATAGAGTTTACACATAAGCAACCACAAAACACCACAAACACTAGGACGCAGCAACAAGCATTAGGCAACAGTCATCAGTTAGCAAAAAAACACTCCAAAATAACTCGGTCATACGCGCTGTGAATGAATAGAATTGGTCAGAGAAGGTCACACGAAAAAGGTGACCATTGAAGCAGTCGGTAGGAGGTATAAATGAAAAGAAATACCAATAGTAAAGAAGGGCGACACAAAGGATTGGCGGAATGACCTAGCGCATATTTTTATTTATTTATTTATTTATTTATTTATTTAAGCCAATTAAAAAAGAATCTTATAGGCTAATTATAAAAGTGTAAAGTAGTTAATAATGTATAATAATATAAATTACCTTACTTATAAAAAGTATTTAAAATACTCAGAAAGCCATCTTTCGAACAAGAAAAATCTATCTCACAAAATTTAGAAATTCTATTGAACTCAATTAAGGCTCTAGTAATTGGAGCATTCCGCGCATAAAGAGCCCTGAGAACACCAATATGAAAAAACTCAGAAGCACGAAGAGCTCTAGCCGGTATATTAATGAAAATCCTCTCCAAGAGCACAGGGCAATCAACAACCCCACGTAACAAATCGAAAACGAACGACAACGATAAAATTGTCCTCCTGTCCTGCAATGATTTTAAGTTGATCAATAAGCAACGAGCTTTATAAGTCGGGACAGGATCCGAGAAGCGCAGACTGCGTAATGCAAAGCGTACGAATACTTTTTGGATTCGTTCAATTCTTGCAACATGGCAGGAATAATACGGAGACCAGATGAAACAAGCGTATTCAAGTTTGGATCGCACAAACGCAGAATATAAAAGCTTTAGCGTATACGGGTCACTGAAATCCAAGGTATGACGCCTAACAAAAGCTAGCATGGCATACGACTTAGCAATGCACACATTAATATGACTTGAAAACGAAAACTTCGTGTCAAATATTACACCCAAGTCCTTAATTTCACTAACCCGCAACAGGGGCGAGTTTGATATTTGATACACGGTATCAATCAAGTTGACACGCTTCGAAAAAGTTATTTGAAAGCACTTTTTTAGGTTAAGTGATAACCGATTATTATTACACCAGTTACTAAGTTTATCCAAAGCTACTTGCAAAAATACCGCATCATGAAGGCTATGAATAGGCAAGTATATCTTCAGGTCATCTGCATACAGCAAGAATCTTACTTTAGAGAAGCAAGAGCGAATATCATTAATAAACATGACAAAAAACAGTGGACCCAGGATACTACCTTGTGGAACACCGGAGGAAGCAACGAATGGACGAGACCTAACACCATCAACTACAACCATGCAGCGACGCTTAAATAAGTAGGATTCAATCCAACTCAAAAATACTGAGTGAAAGCCCAAACAGGCTAACTTTTTTATCAAAATAACATGGGAAACCCGATCGAATGCCTTGGAAAAGTCAGTATACACAGCGTCAACCTGATATCCTGCCTGAAAAGCTGCAAGGCAGTCATCCGAGAAAATAGTCAGATTAGACACAGTTGAACGTCCTGGAAAAAATCCATGCTGCTCAGGACACACAAAATTCTTTACACAGAAACGTAATTTCAGTAAACCTACAATGTGAATTGTGTATAGTAATGAAAAAGTTAGTGGAATGGAAGAGAGATCTTTGGGAAATATATTTTACAGTTACTTTGGAATTAAATATTTTGCAAAATAATTACTCAAGAGTGCTGGCAGATACGAGGGTAGAACAGTTTATGCTTGCACCCACGTACTTCCGAAGAAGTTGGGTGCGATTTTTATAAAATTCTATCAAATTTTTGCTGAGCATTTCTAGAACAGATAGGGGCAGGTACTAAGCAGGAGTTTTCGGGAAAAGATTTAAAGATTTCATTTCTTCAAGGCCGCCTCACTTTGCGTTTGCCTTACATTTAACCATGCCACGGAACGTGAATTAAAGGGAGGACATAGATAATGAGAAGTGAAAGGCGGAATATTAGTCTATAGATTTGCGCATCACTACCCTTTGCCAATCCTCATTGAATTCTGCGTATGACTTGCTTGTTACCAGTGTACAGTTAGCTCTGATATTTTTCATATTTATATACTTTCGATCTTTAATTATAATCGGTAGAATATCTGACTAATTTTTTTGTCAAAAATTTACTTTTTCCAGTTAATAAATTTCAGTCAAGATTACCAAAGTCGATTTGGAGAATGGAGCTATTTTTGCTTGACAACACAAAAAGTAAGCAAAAAAAATTTTAAACATCCTCTTCGAAGTCCCAAAAAAAAATAGTAGATAATAAACGATTGCTTAAAAAAGATGCGTGACAAAGAAAACCTTAGCAATTTATTTGCTGCCATTTCTCCCTTCGTTATTTATATATATATTTTTTTTTTCATCACGCTGAGCCGCTTTGTATCTTTTTATGATTTATGATATCACCTGACATATAGGTATAGACATGCATATTTGACGAGATATAAAAAAATACACATATTTAACGCCCTGTAGGAAAAAAGGCGTAAGTATCAAATAATCGTGAAGTTTGATATGTAAACATACGGTTGTATGTCTAGAAAAGGATTGTTTTCAAGTTAATTAGAGCTCTTGCAGGGGTTGAAGTTAAACCACAACAGAGGCAGCTTTACCATAAACAAATAATTTCGAGCTTTTTGAGAAGAGTTTCGTCGCTTTCTTTTGGTAACAACTGATTCCGACAAGTTACTGTTTTGTTACCGGCTCATCGTTTATTACCGGCTCATTATAGTGCACTATTGTCGTGTAGTTATCGGTATGTTATCGCATGGCTATTGCGGACTCATCGGCTTCTTATTTTTGTCTTATCGGCTTGCTATCCATGACTTATACTATGTAAAAACACACACCAAATAAGCAATTTATACCATTTGGGCAATTTATTACGCAATTTTTCATATAATAAATTGTAATAATAAATTGTCAATTTAAAAAAAAAATCCGTAATAAACTATTTCAATCTGCAAACGCAACCTTGCAAAGTGTGTTTATTGAATCGCCTAATACCAACACGCACATTTTGATAATCTGAGCAAAGGTATGTTTTTAATGTAGAGATGAGCCAACCAGCTATGAAATTACTATTGTGTAAGCTAAATTGAGTTGTATGAACACCACTCAATTTAAATCGAAACTGCCTCAATTTATTTTTCTGTTTGAACATAGTATTACAGATTACTAATTTTATATCAAAGTTTTAGCGGTATCTGTTACATAAAACATATGAGTCGTTAATAACACGTCTATAACAAACCGGTAACACTCTGGTAAGGAATTCATAACTTTTCGATAACAAATCAGTTGTTTTTTAAAAGCAAAACTTTTCGATGGCAAGTCGGTAACATGCCGGCAACAAATTGGTAACACTCCGCTAACTTTTAGATATCTTTTCGATAATATCTCAGTATTTTTTTGATAGATAATCGATTCTATGTATAATTAAGCTATGACTTTTCGAAAACTAATGGTTAGCACGCCGATAAAAATTACGCGAAATTTTTAATCAATATTTTTTGGTAAAATAACGATAGCTTTTCGAAAAATATTTGAAGACTTCTATACTAAATCAGTAACTTTTCTATGGCATAAATAAGTTAAAAATATAAGGCGCGATAACCTCCGAAGAGATCTTAGGCCGAGCTTCTCTTCCAATTTGCGTCGTGCTCCTTTTAATTTTTCCGACAAATTGGCGGGACGGGACCTATTTGTTTTATGCCGACTTCGAACGGCATCTGCAAGGCAGATGAGTTTTCACTGAGACCTTTTCATGGCAGAAATACACTCGGAGTGCTGGCAAACACTGCCGAGGGGCGAATCTGCTAAGACAAATTTTCTTCTAATTGAAAAATCCAGTTTCTAAATTTTTGATGTTGCTTTGCAGTGGGCGTGAACCCAGGATCTTCGGTTTGTTACACGGAGCACGCCACCAACACACCACGGCGGCCACCAAATCGATAATTTTGATATGAAAAATCGATAAATTTTCCATTAAAAGTCGATAACTTTCTGATAACATATCGATAGCTTTTTGACAACAAAGCGATGGCTTTTAGATAAATAATTTATAACTAGTCGATATCCAATCTATAAATTTTCGATATCAAGACGGTAACTCGTCGATTAAAAGTTAGTAACATATTGATAACCTTTGTTATGGAAAGGAAATTTATAACACGATAACAAATATATAACTCGTGTATACCTCGTCAAAAACAAAGCTAACAGAAGCCTTGGGTTTCTAGTCGAGGTTGTTGTTGTAGCACTAAAGACACTCCCCGAAGGTTGACAATTGGGTTGGAGAAGCTTGCATCCCATTGAATCAATTTGGAATTTTAGTCGCCTCTTACGACCGGCATACCTGCCGCGGGTATATTCTAAGGAATTTTCTACTCGAGGTACTCAACTTTTTTCTGAGTGCACGTAGTTTGCCTACATTCTGTATTCCCTAATTGAGCAAACCGCTTCCCAATACTCTACGCTTCTAGATTTCCTTATACTTTAAGCAACGATATTTACACATCAAAAAGTTACCATGGATAAATATTAGGTGTTAAGCTGGGTGCGCGTCTGTAAGACTTCGTCAAAATTATCTAGAAGGTTAAGTTCCGTAACTATTAAAAGTTACTAAACGATATGGTAGAATTTTTTTCTCGAATACTCCGAATGCCATCTCATCTTCTCAGAGTGATAAAGAGTTATAAGGGAAATGGTGGCCCACTTTTTATATCTAAGCAAGCCAATTATTAGGGCAGCATAATGTTTGTCAGATACGCTAGTGTTTAATAATATCAATGACTTCGGATCTGTTATTCACGATGCCAGTGATTGTCCTTCTGGTTTTTAGCCTGAGGTATCCTAAAGTAATTTAAAATATCACTTTCACATTTTCTTGTTAAGATCTTTTTTTTTTAATTTGAGACAGACTTTTATCCCATCATATTTCTCAAACCCTTGATATCGCGTAGAACGGAAGTCGCAGGTGTGTGTAAGCAATTCCTATGATTAAAAGTGGTATAAAAGTATCTTAATATTTACATGTGTATGTTCATGTATGTAGTATTCGCGTACATATTTAATCGACTTGGCTTCCGGTAGTTTAGTTTTTTTTATTTTTGTTTACACTGAAAGAAATGGTGCTAGTAAAATCAACAAATCGGTTCTGTTGTTCTTGACTTCACGGAGAATCGGTGAAATTGATCGAATTGTGGTTAATTCAACCGTGTTCTTTGTCAATCGAACAAATTAGTTTAGTCATTTCAACAGAAGAGAAATTGTCGCTCTTAAGTTAACAAAATTCTGTAAAATTTACAGATTCCTAATCAATCTAACTGACTTTTATGTTAACACAACTGACCTCGCTGGTCATTTCAACAGCGATCAACAGTCAACACATAAGCAAATTTCAAAGAGTCTTTTACGCTCACTGCGCTGTAACTGTACTTATGTATGCTGTGTATGCACATGTATGCATGCATATATTTACGTATGTATATGGCGCCCGCCGTGGTGTGATGGTAGCGCCTACCATACCGAAGACCCTGGTTTCACACCCCTGACAAAGTAACATAAAAATTTAAGAAATAAGGTTTTTCAATTAGACGACAATTTTCCTAAGCGGGGTCGCCCCTCGTCACTGTTCGGCAAGCACTCCGAGTGTATTTCTGCCATGAAAAGATCTCAGTGAAAACTCATCTGCCTTGCAAATGCCGCAACATAGGTACTTTCGTACAAAGCTGTCGCAACAAATTTTGTTGTTCATTTGACTACTAAAACGGTCAATTACTAATCAACGATTTGTGCGCAGTTGATTCAACATCTTCTTGCGATGGATAAAAATTGACAGAAATTTCGGTTGAATTGAGCCGTATTTCGGTTGATTTTACCAGTCTTTTTCTTACAGTGTAGCCACACCTCACCAAAAAATGTACATATATCATATTTTACACGCATATTTGAAAAGCGAAATTTTCTCGCAAAAAAAAATGATAAATATAAATAAGTAAAAGGCATATCAGTCAAAATTTCATTTTGTTTAGTTTGTACGCCACTTGGCTTTCCTTTACTGACATGGAACTGAGTGATAGGTAAACCATAAAATGGATGATATCAATACATACCATTTTTTGCACAAACTCAAACAAACATAGCTCCGTCCTCTTGGAAAATACTAAAAGCTTCCTAGAACCTATGTCACTTGCTGCTTCTAGATCTCATAGCTGTATCACTCCTAATAGCTGAAGTGCTCGATCATTTCCTCATCCAACCCGTACCTCCTACATTTGCTATCACTGACTAAGCCTAATTTAAAATAGTGCGACACCAGAAGGTACTGTCCAGTCAGAGTACCGTTCGTGAGTCTAAAGTTCTATATTTTTAATGATAAAAATAACTTTGTTAGTCTAAGATTGTAGGACCTACACACGTTCTTCGACACTTTACAGCCCTGCGCTTGGGTCCACGCCTTTCTCGCTTGGTCGATCATGAGCACCTTTCGCCTTCTCTTAATCTCGACCAATCTAATTAGGACGTTTGCGAGGTATGCGCCCTATTTGGCTGGCACATCCGGTTTTTAATTCCCACCCATCTCCCGTATGTCCTGGGACACAATATATATGTACATATACTTCTCCCTATCCCCGATGTTGTATTATTCGATATTACTGCTTTAAATGCTGCTTGGCTGTCAATATAAAAGTTAACGCGGCTGTAGTTTAAGTTATTTTCGTCCAGTGTTTCTACTGCTGTGGTTACGGCTGCTACTTACGCCTGCAAACACTACACTGATCTTGGAGCTTGTAGGATCTCATTATTTAGGGATCAGCTGAAAACATCGCAGACCCTACTCTTCCATTACTTTAAACCATCGGTGTATCGTCTCGTCTATCATTTCGATACCCTTGCGAAAACCACCCACCTCTATTGTGGCTCTAACAGCCTCTCGGTGAGGAGGTACGGAATTAGGTAATCTGTTCGACGACGCTATACTATCATGGCTGTATGGTTTGCGCTTAAGCCGCCGCGAAGCACTGGGCCTTGTTGCAGTTACTGCTTTTTTCTTTGGTCTACAGGTGGAATGTGCAGGATGGGTTACAGTGCAGCCACCGAGGTTGTTTTCAGGGCTCCTGTAATGCTCAGCATTGATAGCGTGCATACACCTTCCACCAAACAAGGACTCTATGGTATAGGATAGGCTTTATATTGCTGTAAATACCCAATGCACTCTGTTACATGCATAAAGTTCTGTCGATGTCTTTTTCGCTCTCTCCTCCACGTTGAGCTTCCACTTTAACTTACTATCTGGAATTCTTCATAGATATTTTGTGCAAAGGTTTCTTCTGCGGGGTCAACCACCCAAGCTTAGGCCTGGTGCAATTTGAGACCCTGTATCTCTTAGTAAACAAAACTATATCCATCCTTTCCGCGTTGGCGGTGATCACTGAGGGATTCTCAATTACTTTTGTTTGCACTCCAGAGAACTTCTGTAAGGAGTGAAATATCACAATAGCCGCCTCGCAAAGCAAAAGCCACACATATGTACAAGTAAACATCGAAGCCAGCAGGCACACATACATGTAAACAACGAAGCTAATGGCGAAGAGAATATTTCACATACATACATTTAGTCAGCAGCTAATAGCAGAAGTTATTACTCATATTTATAAAAGCATATAACTAGAAGACAAACGTGAATATCGGATATATAAATGAGAATTACATAAGTAAATGTTCGATATGTAAGGGTGATCGTGGAAAGTCTGGATCTAAGGAGATATGAGTGAACGAGTTAACCGAGAGTATAAAAGCAACGTAAGCTGAGAAATAATGAATCAGTTTGATTTTAACAAGTTACAAATGAAGTACGCGAGCAATCTAAGTACTACTGCCAAAGTAGTAAAAAAATAAAGAACATTTTGCTATACTGAATATTTGAGTTATTTATTAGACAGTTCTGCGATTCGAACGATAGTAGAAGGGCAGAATAACAAAGAATTTCCCAGAATTCGTTACAATATATATATTGAGAAGAAGATAATACTAATAAAAATTTCGCGCGATGTACGTGACAGAGCTAGGCCGAGCTTCTCTTTCAATTTGTCAGATGACGGCAAAGTGTACAGAGAATTGAATTTCACAGCCTTCAGACAAGGTCATGTTATGAGAATGGATGCAGATTCTGTAGCCGGAAGGGTTGTGCCCGTCATCGGTAGCCGAGGAAAGGAAAATGAAGCACTACGTTAATAAATTCAATTATCATAAAGTGGGGATTAATGGAACGGTTTATTATAAAACGGCGAGCAACGTCTGAGAGTTAATTGCCAACAAATGAATGAATGAATAAATTTTATCCGCTGGCTTTGCTTCTGTTGAATAGTTCCATCTCTCAGAACTGCAAACTGCATTTTTAATTTAAACATTCGTTTAAAATTAAATACCAGCTAAGCATTAAATTTCTATTCAGTTAAGTAAACTCACCCTCAAATGCCCTTGCTCACGAAATTCTTTATGCCAGGGGCACAGCAAAAGCTTTTATGTGAATTTTATTTACCAAGGCCAATAGCAATATTCTTTCTGCAAATAAAGAATTAATTTGTTCCCTATTCAAATAAAGGCGTATCAAATTACTACGTATTAATATTAAATCTAAGCCTAGAAAGCATTTACGCTGGTGTTTATTATAGACCCTTTCATAGCTTTTCAAGCTCAATATTTCAAGCTTTTTGTTCACAAAGGGCGACGCTCAAGAGTACATCGCCTCAGCAGACCATCACTTGTTTTTTTTTTTTTTTATCAAAGTATTTTTTGTATTTATTTTATATTTAAATCGACATTAAATTACTTCTAAAGGGATATCGTAATCTACAAAATACATACACACATACAAACAAGAGTGGAAATAATTCTGGGTGCTTTGGCTTTTATGTAGTGGTGAGTTTGTTTGCGATTAACTGTGTGCCACAAAAGGCACTCGCATACACACATACACCCAAACAGAAAAGTTACACATTTACATGCTTAGCAAAACTTAAGTATCCATATGTGCGCACAAACTTGACCTACAAAACTTCGTCTCACCCCAAATATGCACAATATGCTGGTACGCTGCTGCGACAGGGCAATGCAAGAGCAGGGCGTATGAGTGACAAACCAAAAGCAAATATACAAGAAGTGTAGTTAGAAATTACTAGGGTGTGAGCCCAGATATAGGACACATATGTATAAATATATATTTTTAAAAAACATGTAAGGAAGTCTAAGTTCGGGTGAAACCGAACATTACATACCCAGCTGTACACTTGAAATGCTGTTGTTGTTTGTTTTGTGTGCTTAATAGTGTTACAAGGCTGCGCAATAATACATATATATATGGTTCTATTCTGAACTAATTTTCTTCGAGTTACGGTTCCCGAAACATAGAAAATTGCTTAGTCATAAAAGGGGCGGTGCCACGCCCATTTTTTAAAATTTGAAGTTTTCCTATTTATTGTTATAAATCCACTTGGGAAATGAAATACCATTGTTATAAAGCTCTTTTTTGCAAATATATAGCTTATTTTATTTGTCCACGACCCTTTTAAAAATCCTTTATATAAAAGTGGGTGTGGTCCTTAACTGATTTCGTTAATTTTTCTTCAAAGCATTCCTTAGTAAAGGCAACCTATCTGCCGAATTTTGTAACGATATGTTTAACGATTTTTGATTTATGATTAATAATATTTGTAAAATTGATTTTATCACAAGTTGGCGGTGCCACGCCCATTTTAAAAAGTTTTTTCAAATTTTTATCAGGACCCTCGATATCAGTCCATACGTCAAATTTCACCATTCTAGGTGTATTATTTACTAAGTTATCAGTTTTTTTGTGTTTTCCAAAATTTTATATATATCAAAAGTGGGCGTGGTTATCATCAGATTTCGCTCATTTTCAACACCAATCTCTTCTGGGTCCAGATAAGCTCGTTTGGTGAAGATCTCAATATTTACTCAAGTTATCATGTTAGCGGACAGCCGGACAGACGGGCGGACGGATGGACATGGCTCAATCAAATTTTTTTTCGAAACTGATGATTTTGATATATGAAGGTCTATATCTATCTCGATTCCTTTATACCTGTATATGCAACCGGTATCCAATCAAAGTTATAAAACCCTGCGTACAAGTACAGGTGGGTATAAAAAGGCAATACACTGTGCTGTGACGTACAACGCTGAACGGCGCATATACTTGTTAGTGCAACAACGAGCTTTCCTGCTAACCCGCTACTAACTTACACGCACACTCATCTCACCGGTTGGCAGCGTCAATGCCAAGCGTTTACTAAAATTATATCAGCTTTTGAAAGTTACTAAAAAGCGTACAAACCAAAATAGCACAAATAGAAAAAAACAAATTTCAGGACATTTTTAAAAATAATAAAGCGAAAATACCAAAATGGCAGTAAATATATAAACAAGAAAAGAGCACAATTTATATTTGCTTACCAAAATTTGTTTTCTTTGTTTTTTTTTTTTTTTTTTTTTTTTTTTTTTGATTTCTGCATAGTTTGGGGTAGTGCAACTAAATTTTGATTGCACTACACTTTCATTAGCATTACACTATATTGGAAAAATTTTAGTGCGCACTTTTATTCTTCCAGCTAATTAATAGTGCTGCCTTTCTCCACTACGACTAAAAAAACTTATTGAACTCATTTTATTTTATCACCACCAATCAGCTGAATGAGAAAAATAAATATTCAAAATTGTCTATGCTCAAATGAGGGAATAAAAAGCTTTGTCCACTAAGCTGAAGCTGAAAATTATTTCATAACCAGCTTTTAATTTTTAGTGAAAAATTTTTCAGCTTCACTACCACTATATCTGAGTAAGGCCGCTATTTTTATACTCAGCTGAACAGAGCTCACATAGTATATTAATTTTGTTCGCATAACGGTAATCCGTAACGGCATAAACTAATCGAGATAGATATAGACTTCTATATATCAAAATGATCTGGGCGAAAAACGAAATTCATTTAGCCATGTTCGTTCGTCCGTCCGTCTGTCCGTTAACACGATAACTTGAGTAAGTTTTGAGGTATCTTGATGAAATTTGGTATGCATGTTCCTGGGCACTCATACCATATCGCTATTTAAAATGAAGGAAATCGGACTATAACCACGCCCACTTTTTCGATATCGAAAATTTCGAAAAACCGAAAAGTGCGATAATTCATTACCACAGACGTATAAAGCCATGAAACTTGGTAGATGGGTTGACCTTGTGACGAAGAGTAAAATATTAGTAAAATTTTGGACAATGGGCGTGGCACCGCCCTATTACTGTGTGTGTGTGTTAAATAAAAATTAGCAAAATCGGAGGACGAACACGCCCACTTTAAAAAAAAAATTTTGTCAAATTTTAACAAAAAATTTAATATCTTTACAGTATAACGGTAAATTAAGTCAACATTCAACTGCAGTAATGATATGGTGCAACAAAATACAAAAATGAAAGAAAATTTCAAAATGGGCGTAACTCCGCCCTTTTTCATTTAATTTGTCTAGGATACTTTTAATGCCATAAGTCGAACAAAAATTTACCAATCCTTCTGAAATTTGGTAGGGTCATAGACTCTATGACGATAACTGTTTTCTGTGAAAATGGGAGAAATCGGTTGAAGCCACGCCCAGTTTTTATAGACAGTCGGACGTCTGTCCTTCCGCTGGGCCGTTAACACGATAACTTCAGCAAAAATCGATATATCTTTACTAAACTTAGTTCACGTACTTATCTGAACCCGCTTTATCTTGGTATAAAAAATGGCCGAAATCCGACTATGACCACGCCCACTTTTTCGATATCGAAAATTATGAAAAATGAAAAAAATACTATGATTCTATACCAAATATGAAAAAGAAATGAAACATGGTAACTGGATTGGTTTATTGACGCAAAATATAACTTTACAAAAACTTTGTGAAATGGGTGTGACACCTACCATATTAAGTAGAAGAAAATGAAAAATTTCTGCAGGGCGAAAACAAAAGCCCTTGGAATCTTGGAAGGAATACTTTTCGTGGTATTACATATATAAATAAATTAGCCTATAACCATGTCGAGCCACCACCAAACCTCCATCTCAATCGGTTCAGCCGTTCTCGAGCTTTGTGGTCCAGAAAAAAACGGCTTTCAAAATATATATTAGTATAGATTAGCGGTACCCGACAGATGATGTTCTGGGTCACCCTGGTCCACATTATATATCGAAAACGCCTTCACATATACAACTAAGGGCCACCACCCTCATTAATACCTTTCATTTGATACCTATATCGTACACACAAATTCTATAGTCACCCCTGGTCCACCTTTATGGCGATATCTCGAAAAGGCGTCCACCTATAGAACTAAGGCCCACTCCCTTTAAAAATACTCGTTAACACCTTTCATTTGATACCCATATCGTACAAACGCATTCTAGCGTCACCCCTGGTCCACATTTATGGCGATATCTCGAAAAGGCGTCCACCTATAGAACTATGGCACACTCCCTTTTAAAATACTATTTAATACTTTCCATTTTTTTAGGTTCATTTTCCTACATGGTGATTTTCCCTTATTTTGTCTCCAAAGCTCTCAGCTGAGTATGTAATGTTCGGTTACACCCGAACTTAGCCTTCCTTACTTGTTTGCATTACCATCCAACTGGCTGGTGCATTAATGAACTACCCCCAACTCTGGATTTTTTACTTATTTTTTATATATTTTACGTATTTATATACCAAATAGTGCTTATAGGATTCTTTTACTCTTTTAAACTTTACTTATTTGCATTTTTTGGTTTTGCAATTAATTTTTATTTTATTTTCTTCTGAAATTTTTTTCGAGGTCAATGCGACTCAAGAGAGTTTCTGATGAAGCAGATTTCCACTTAGTAGCTAATTTTTCTCAATTTGGTTTGTTCGGCAAGACCACCGAAAAAAACTGGTCTCACTCATTTACCGTTTCATGATCAGCCTGTTCGCCGTTCACCACTCACCAATAACTCTCGTGATTGCTAAGCAAATTGGGAAGATTGTTAAAAAACCTTTGCAAGCCCATCTTTTGCTGTTCTGTTCATTCTGACTGATGTCTGACAAAGCGAGCGCAGGTACTTGCAATCTTACCACACTTTCGGCCCAAAGTTGCAAACCTAGCAAGAGAGCGTGACCTAGCGAGACAGCTCGACCCTAGATGCCCTCACATTAGGAATCTCCACTTGGTTATTATGCTGCTATTGACACTCCTAGTTTCTTTGTACTCCAGTTAGAGAAACTTGATGAAAATTTGAAAGTGGTAGCACCTATTGAATGGGACGAAGCACTGTTAACTCAACAACAAAATCTCGAAGCAGTTTTCCGAACACCATCAATCGGCGGTTTCATGTTTCATTCAATCCTACTTCATTAATTAAGAAAGAGGCTAAATAGTAACTTAGCTTAGGTAAGGCTAAGTTGCAAGGTTTGTTCTGAAAAATCATGTTTACAAATAAATAAATAAATGTAAGGCGCGGTAACCTCCGAAGAGATCGAAGGTCGAGCTTCTCTTCCAATTGGCGTCGTGCTCCTCACGATTTTCGCTACAAATTGGCCGGATGGGACCTACATGTTTTATGCCGACGCCGAACGGCATCCGCAAGGCAGATGAGTTTTCACTGAGAGCTTTTCATGGCAGAAATACACCCGGAGCGCTTGCCAAACACTGCCGAGGGGTGACCCCGCTTAGAAAAATCATGTTTATATTTATATAATAGGCGGAATGTCGGAATTGGCATTTAATCTTTTTCTACTTCTTTTGCTCCTATTTAATACATCTGCAGCTGCGGCAGTGATTATAGGATTCACCGCTCATCCTATCGACGTTATTGGAAATCAAATAGTGTCCCGCCAGGACCGTTACCAAGGAGGACAAGTACCACTTATTGATGGTCAGCTGTGCGTTTTTTACGTTCTTAATAATAGGAAGGCGAAATCATAATTGATGTCTCGCACATGGAAAGAGCTGACGTGGCGTGCTTATGTTTAAAATAGTATATAAGGCCGACCTGAAGCGCTGGTCTTTCTGATTTTGAGATCTGCGGCATTTAGGTACTTGTGTGCTGTCGACACATGAGTCAGGGACATCAAGCCGGTGTAACCATTTCCCGTCCTTGTGCGCAGCCGTCAAATCATTTATTGCGCAGCGTGCTGCTAAAATTTCCAATTAATATAGATTTAATGGTCGGGGAGGCAGAAATAAAATAAAATTCGCAGCTCCGCTGAAATGACTCCTCCATCAATTTTTGCATAAAGTAAAGAGGAAGTGCTACATTAGCCGTCAACAAACTCCAAGTATGTATGTTTGCTGTATTAGGAACCGGCAGCACTTGTGAAAAGACAAGCAACACGTACTGCAAATTCACGGAATTTTACTAGGGTGGTGCCTAAGTATGTACCATTCCTGACTTTGTTGTTGTTGTTGTAGCAGTGCTTCGCCCGATCCAATAGCGAGTGAGAGGCGTTGGTTCCACATTGCAATTAAAGGGATGGTTGGTGTCATGTGGAAACACATTGCAAGGAGGACATACATTATGTATGTCGGGACTGATTCTGGATAGGTAAGAATTAAGAATTTAACTGTTACAGTATCCAGATCGAAGTTGAGCTCAAGTGACGCGCGTCTCTTGGGAGAGTATTTTCCTCTTCTGCGAGTTCATGGTATTTGTCTTTAAGAACTGGGTTCGCCGGGCAATTCCTGACACAAAGGTCCAACGCATTTACGTCGGTAAAATTAATTAACGAAGAACTTGATCTTTAGAAAGGACTTGATCTTTATTTACAACGAGCCTCAGTCATCGCGAGGAAGTCTTGGCTTGCGCGCTTTGTTAAACTGACCCACAATATATTCGACGTTTGAGCGCCATTTGCACAATGGACCAAAAGGTTACATTTTGCGGTCTTCAGGGTAAAATATTTAGATACCATACTTCAAATTATCCAGCACTCATTTTCCTTGACCAGTGAGCTCCCAATTCAGCTGACCACTGGTTATAAAATATTCACTTCAATTCAAACTAATACTGGCTTACCTGCGTTTCACCTGCTTACATATTACATATGTATGTACATAACTTTGGCTGTATTTTTTTATACTCAGCGTGGATTGATTGGATAACGGTTGCTTGTAAAGGTTTAAAGGAATCGAGATAGATATAGACTTCCATATATCAATAATTGAATTGAATTGAATTGAATATTAGGATATCTTCGCCAAATTTGGTACACTAGCTTATCTGGACTGAGAATAGTTTCGTATTGAAAATGAGCGAAATCGGATGTTAACCATGTCCACTTTTTATATATATATAAAATTTTGGAAAACATAAAAAACCTGATAATACACCTAGAATGTTGAAATTTGACATGTGGACTGATATTGAGACTCTTGATAAAAATTTGGAAACATTTTTTAAAACGGGCGTGGCACCGCCCACTTGTGATAAAATCAATTTTACAAATATTATTAATCATAAATCAAAAAGCGTTAAACCTATCGTAACAAAATTCGCCAGAGAGGTTGCCTTTACTATAAGGCAGGGATCGCCACGAGCTTCTTATGGAAGCGTGACCACACCTACTTTGAAATCCAAAAATAAAAAAATGGCGACTGAGCTAGTAAAAAGTACACTGTAAAAACTTCGAAAATTCATAAAATAAGATTTTTTTTTAATATCTCGATCCTTTCGCCACCTGGCGGCGATTTTTTTCTATATGCCGCTTTATATTCATGTATGTACTCTGCGTTCCAAATATTAGCCTAATCGGAGCACAAATCCAATATTTTTAAATACTTCGATCCATGCGCCACCTAGCGGGAGTTTTTTTCACAATGCGATTTCTTTTCCCGTATGTAATATGTGTTCCAAATATGAGCCAAATCGGAGCAAAAAAACGAGTTTTTGAAATATTTCGATCCATGCGCCACCTGTCGGATTTTTTTCTTATTTTTGCATTGTCAGCGAGTTCTGAACTATTTTCCAAGTTTCAGCTTGTAGCTTGTCGGGAAGTTACTTAAATTTCGATTACAAAATTCTGTTCGCTACGCAGAGTCAAGCTAAATAAAACCGTTTAAAAAACACGACTATTATTTATTATATTCTATTAGATAAATGAGTGATAATCTTAAATTATCTTCCTACTTCAAACTTTTCACTAATATGTATATTCCATATTCAATTTTTAAGTTCAAGTGAGGCGAAATAAATTTTCGTCAGTGCACGTCTATTCATCATTTTGTTTTCTAAAAAAATAGCTACAACTATTCAGCGAGCAGAAATGGCGCTGGCACGTACACAAACCCAGTCGGACTTGGTAGCTTTCAAAATTAACGTATCGCATTGTTGTCTTGAATGCATTTAAAAATACTTCTACATGCGTTGAATTGAAATTTAATTTAATTTTAATTGTAATTATTAAATAAATCAAACAAAGCTTCTTTGTTTTCGTACAGGTGAAACAAAAATATACCCAAAAATATTACTTCAAAAGTCGTCTTACACGAAATTATAGCAGTTTAGTTCCTAATGGGTACAGCGGAATACATTCGGTTGTTGGCGAGAGGATAAAATGCGTGCGCGCGGGGATGTGTGATGCGCTTGCCTATGCGATGCGCTTGCCTGAGCGTTTTACAAAAACAATTGCGTGAAAGCGCTTATGGGGTGGCGATCTCTGCTATAAGGAATGCTTTGAAGAAAAATTAACGAAATGTGTTAGGACCACGCCCACTTTTATATCAAAGATTTTTAAAAGGGTCATGGACGAATAAAATAAGCTATAACTTAGCAAAAATTGTTTTGAATCAATGATATTTTACTTATCAAGTTTTATTGTAAGAGGAAATGTGGAGACATTTTTTTAAACGGGCAGTACCACGTGTAATGTAGAAAAGTAATTTATCTGAAATGAAATGTACAATTTCAGCTCACGCTGAGTATATAATGTTCGGTTACACCCGAACTTAGACACCTTTACTTGTTATGCTCAGTTGAGCAGAGCTCACAGAGTATATTAACTTTGATTGCATAACGGTTGGTTGTACAGATATAAAGGAATCGAGATAGATATAGACTTCCATATATCAAAATCATCAGTATCGAAAAAAAAATCGATTGAGCCATGTCCGTCCGTCCGTCTGTCCGTTAACACGATAACTTGAGTAAATTTTGAGGTATCTTGATGCAATTTGGTATGTAGGTTCCTGGGCACTCATCTCAGATCGCTGTTTAAAATGAACGATATCGGACAATAACCACGCCCACTTTTTCGATATCGAAAATTTCGAAAAATCGAAAAAGTGCGATAATTCATTACTAAATACGCATTAAGCGATGAAACTTGGTAGGTGAGTTGAGCTTATGACGCAGAATAGAAAACTAGTAAAAGTTTGGACAATGGGCGTGGCACCGCCCACTTTTAAATGAAGGTAATTTAGAAGTTTTGCAAGCTGTAATTTGGCAGGAACGTTACTCTTATTACTTTATGTCTGCTTAATAAAAATTAGCAAAATCGGAAAACGACCACGCCCACTTTTTAAAAAAAAATTTTTTTTAATTCAAATTTTAAAAGAAAAGTTAATATCTTGACAGCATATAAGTAAATTATGCCAACATTCAACTCCAGTAATGATATGGTGCAACAAAATACAAAAATAAAAGAAAATTTCAAAATGGGCGTGGCTCCGCCCTTTTTCATTTAATTTGTCTAGAATGCTTTTAATGCCATAAGTCGAACAAAAATTAACCAATCCTTGTGAAATTTGGTAGAGGCTTAGCTCCTAGGACGATAACTATTTTCTGTGAAAAATGGCGAAATCGGTTGAAGCCACGCCCAGTTTTTATACACAGTCGACCGTCTGTCCTTCCGCTCGGCCTTTAACACGATAACTTGAGCAAAAATCGATATATCTCTACTCAACTCAGTTCACGTACTTATCTGAACTCACTTTGTATTGGTGTAAAAAATGGCCGAAATCCGACTAAGACCACGCCCACTTTTTCGATATCGAAAATTACGAAAAATGAAAAAAATGCCATAATTATATACCAAATACGAAAAAAGGAATGAAACATGGTAATTGGATTGGTCTATTGACGCAAAATATAACTTTAGAAAAAAACTTGGTAAAATGGGTGTGACACCTACCATATTAAGTAGAAGAAAATGAAAAAGTTTTGCAGGGCGAAATCAAAATCCCTTGGAATCTTGGAAGGAATACTGTACGTGGTATTACATAAACGGTAAATAAATTAGCGGTACCCGACAGATGATGTTCTGGATCACCCTGGTCCACATTTGGGTAGATATCTCGAAAACGCCTTCACATATACAATTAAGGGCCACTCCCTTTTAAAACCCTCATTAATACCCATATCGTACAAACACATTCTAGAGTCACCCCTGGTCCACGTTTATGGCGATATCTCGAAAAGGCGTCCACATATAGAACTAAGACCCGCGCCTTTTCTAGAGTCACCCCTGGTCCACCTTTATGGCGATGTCTCGAAAAGGCACCCACCTATAGAACTAAGGCCCACTCCCTTTTAAAATACTCATTAACACCTTTCATTTGATACCCATATCGTATAAACAAATTCTAGAGTAAACCCTGGTCCACCTTCATGTCGATATCTCGAAAAGGCGTCCACCTATAGAACTAATGCCCGCGCCTTTTCTAGAGTCACCCCTGGTCCACCTTTATGGCGATGTCTCGAAAAGGCACCCACCTATAGAACTAAGGCCCACTCCCTTTTAAAATACTCATTAACACCTTTCATTTGATACCCATATCGTATAAACAAATTCTAGAGTCACCCCTGGTCCACCTTTATGTCGATATCTCGAAAAGGCGTCCACCTATAGAACTAAGGCCCACGCCCTTTTAAAATACTCATTAACACCTTTAATTTGATATCCATATCGTACAAACAAATTCTAGAGTCACCCCTGGTCACCTTTATGGCGATATCTCGAAAAGGCGTCCACCTATAGAACTAAGGCCCACACCCTTTTAAAATACTCATTAATACCTTTCATTTGATACCCATAACGTACACAAAAATTCTAGAGTCACCCCTGGCCCACCTTTATGGCGATATCTCGAAAGGGCATCCACCTTTAGAACTAAGGCCCACTCCCTTTTAAAATACTCATTAACACCTTTCATTTGATACCCATATCGTACAAACAAATTCTAGTGTCACCCCTGGTCCACCTTTATGGCGATATCTCGAAAAGGCGTCCACCTATATAACTAAGGCCCACACCATTTTAAAATACTCATTAGCACCTTTCATTTGATACCCATATTGTACAAACGCATTCTAGAGTCACCCCTGGTCCACGTTTATGGCGATATCCCGAAAAGGCGTCCACCCATAGAACAAAGGCCCACTCCCTTTTAAAACACTTATTACACTTTTCGTTTGACACCCATATTGTACAAACGCATTCTAGAGTCAACCCAGGTCCACTTTTATAACGATATTCCGGAATGCGTCCACCTATAGAACTTAGGCCCACGCCCTTTTAAAATACTCATTAACACCTTTCATTTGATACCGATATCGTACAAACAAATTGTAGAGTCACCCCTGGTACACCTTTATGGCGATATCTCGAAAAGGCGTCCACCTATAGAACTAAGGCCCACGCCCTTTTAAAATACTCATTAACACCTTTCATTTGATACCCATATCGTACAAACAAATTCTAGTGTCACCCCTGGTCCACCTTTATGGCGATATCTCGAAAAGGCGTCCACCTATATAACTAAGGCCCACACCCTTTTAAAATACTCATTAGCACCTTTCATTTGATACCCATATTGTACAAACGCATTCTAGAGTCACCCCTGGTCCACGTTTATGGCGATATCCCGAAAAGGCGTCCACCCATAGAACAAAGGCCCACTCCCTTTTAAAACACTTATTACACTTTTCGTTTGACACCCATATTGTACAAACGCATTCTAGAGTCAACCCAGGTCCACTTTTATAACGATATTCCGGAATGCGTCCACATATAGAACTTAGGCCCACGCCCTTTTAAAATACTCATTAACACCTTTCATTTGATACCCATATCGTACAAACAAATTGTAGAGTCACCCCTGGTACACCTTTATAGCGATATCTCGAAAAGGCGTCCACCTATAGAACTAAGGCCCACACCCTTTTAAAATACTCATTAATACCTTTCATTTGATACCCATATCGTACAAACAAATTCTAGAGTCACCCCTGGTCCACCTTTATGGCGATATCTCGAAAGGGCATCCAGCTATAGAACTAAGGCCCACCCCCTTTTAAAATACTCATTAACACCTTTCATTTGATACCCATATCGTACAAACAAATTGTAGAGTCACCCCTGGTACACCTTTATGGCGATATCTCGAAAAGGCGTCCACCTATAGAACTAAGGCCCACGCCCTTTTAAAATACTCATTAACACCTTTCATTTGATACCCATATCGTACAAACAAATTGTAGAGTCACCCCTGGTACACCTTTATGGCGATATCTCGAAAAGGCGTCCACCTATAAAACTGAGGCCCACACCCTTTTAAAATACTCATTAGCACCTTTCATTTGATACCCATATTGTACAAACGCATTCTAGAGTCAACCCAGGCCCACTTTTATAACGATATTCCGAAATGCGTCCACCTATAGAACTAAGGCCCACGCCCTTTTAAAATACTCATTAACACCTTTCATTTGATACCCATATCGTACAAACAAATTGTAGAGTCACCCCTGGTACACCTTTATGGCGATATCTCGAAAAGGCGTCCACCTATAGAACTAAGGCCCACGCCCTTTTAAAATACTCATTAACACCTTTCATTTGATACGCATATCGTACAAACAAATTTTAGAGTCACCCCTCCACCTTTATGTCGATATCTCGAAAAGGTGTCCACCTATAGAACTAAGGCCCACGCCCTTTTAAAATACTCATTAACACCTTTCATTTGATACCCATATCGTACAAACAAATTGTAGAGTCACCCCTGGTACACCTTTATGGCGATATCTCGAAAAGGCGTCCACCTATAGAACTGAGGCCCACACCCTTTTAAAATACTCATTAGCACCTTTCATTTGATACCCATATTGTACAAACGCATTCTAGAGTCAACCCAGGCCCACTTTTATAACGATATTCCGAAATGCGTCCACCTATAGAACTAAGGCCCACGCCCTTTTAAAATACTCATTAACACCTTTCATTTGATACCCATATCGTACAAACAAATTGTAGAGTCACCCCTGGTACACCTTTATGGCGATATCTCGAAAAGGCGTCCACCTATAGAACTAAGGCTCACACCCTTTTAAAATACTCATTAGCACCTTTCATTTGATACCCATATTGTACAAACGCATTCTAGAGTCAACCCAGGTCCACTTTTATAACGATATTCCGAAATGCGTCCACCTATAGAACTTAGGCCCACTCCCTTTTAAAATACACCTTTCATTTGATAACCATATAGTACAAACAAATTCTAGAGTCACCCCTGGTCCACGTTTATGGCGATATCTCGAAAAGGCGTCCACATATAGAACTAAGGCCCACGCCCTCTTAAAATACACATTAACACCTTTCATTTGATACTCATATCCTACAAACAAATTCTAGAGTCACCCCTGGTCCATCTTTATGGCGATATCTCGAAAAGGCGTACATCTATAGAACTTAGGCCCACGCTCTTTTAAAATACTCATTAATACCTTTTATTTGATACCCATATCGTACAAAATAAATTCTAAAGTCACCCCTGGTCCACCTTTATGGCGATATCTCGAAAAGACGTCCACCTATAGAACTTAGGCCCACTCCCTTTTAAAATTATTATTAACACATTTCATTTGATACCCATATCGTACAAACAAATTCTCGAGTCAGGCCTGGTCCACCTTTATGGCGATATCCCTAAATGGCGTCCATCTATAGATCTATGGCCCACTTCCTCTTAAAATACTCTTTAATGCCTTTCATTTGATACGCATATCATACAAACACATTCCAGGGTTTCCCTCGGTTCATATTCCTACATGGTTATTTTCCCTTATGTTGTCACCATAGCTCTCAACTGAGTATGTAATGTTCGGTTACACCCGAACTTAACCTTCCTTACTTGTTACTTTTAGTTTCTATTTTTTTTATACTCAGTTGAGCAGAGCTCACAGAGTATATTAACTTTGATTGGATAACGGTTGGTTGTACAGGTATAAAGGAATCGAGATAGATATAGACTTCCATATATCAAAATCATCAGTATCGAAAAAAAATTTGATTGAGCCATGTCCGTCCGTCCGTCCGTCCGTCCGTCTGTCCGTTAACACGATAACTTGAGTAAATTTTGAGGTATCTTGATGAAATTTGGTATGTAGATTACTGGGCACTCATCTCAGATCGCTATTTAAAATGAACGATATCGGACTATAACCACGCCCACTTTTTCGATATCGAAAATTTCGAAAAACCGAAAAAATGCGATAATTCATTGCCAAAGGCGGTTAAAGCGATGAAACTTGGTAGATGGGTTGACGTTATGACGCAGAATAGAAAATTAGTAAGATTTTGGACAATGGGCATGGCACCGCCCACTTTTACAAGAAGGTAATTTAAAAGTTTTGCAAGCTGTAATTTGGCAGTCGTTGAAGATATCATGATGAAATTTGGCAGGAACGTTACTACTATTACTATATATGTGCTAAATAAAAATTAGCAAAATTGGATGAAGAACACGCCCACTTTTTAAAAAAAAAAATTTTTTAATTCAAATTTTAACAAAAAATTTAATATCTTTACTGTATATAAGTAAATTAAGTCAAAATTCAACTCCAGTAATGATGTGATGCAACAAAATACAAAAATAAAAGAAAATTTCAAAATGGGCGTGGCTCCGCCCATTTTGCTTTAGTTTGTCTAGAATACTTTTAATGCCATAAGTCGAACAAAAATTTACCAATCCTGCTCAAATTTGGTAGGGGCATAGATTTTATGACGGTAACTGTTCTCTGTGAAAATGGGCGAAATGGGTGGAAGCCGCGCCCAGTTTTTATACACAGTCCACTGTCTGTCCTTCCGCTCGGCCGTTAACACAATAACTTGAGCAAAAACCGATATATCTTTACTAAACTTAGCCCACGTACTTATCTGAACTCATTTTATCTTAGTATAAAAAATGGCCGAAATCCGACCATAACCACGCCCACTTTATCGATATCGAAAATTACGAAAAATGAAAAAAATGCCATAGTTCTATACCAAATACGAAAAAAGGGATGAAACATGGTAACTGGATTGGTTTATTGACGCAAAATATAACTTTGGAAAAAACTGTGTAAAATGGGTGTGACACCTACCATATTAAGTAGAAGAAAATGAAAAAGTTCTACAAGGCGAAATCAACAGCCCTTGGAATCTTGGCAGGAATACTGTTAGTGGTATTGCATATATAAATAAATTAGCAGTACCCGACAGATGATTTTCTGGATCACCTGGTCCACATTTTGGTCGATATCGCGAGAACGCCTTCACATATACATCTAAGGGCCACTCGCTTTTAAAACCCTCACTAATACTTTTAATTTGATATCCATATCGTACAAACACATTCTAGAGTCACCCCTGGCCCACCCTAATGGCGATATCTCGAAAAGGCGTCCACCTATAGACCTAATGCCCACTCCCTCTTAAAATGCTCAGTAGCACCTTTCGTTTGATACCCATATCGTACAAACATTCTAGAGTCACCCCTGGCCGACCCTAATGGCGATATCTCGAAAAGGCGTCCACCTATAGACCTAATGTCCACTCCCTCTTAAAATGCTCAGTAACTTACTTACTTACTTAATTGGCGCTTTACCGTCTAAACGGTTATGGCCGTCCAACAAGGCGCGCCAGTCGCTCCTTCGCTCCGCCAACCGGCGCCAATTGGTCACACCAAGGGAGTTTAAATCGTTTTCCACCTGGTCCTTCCAACGGAGTGGGGGCCGCCCTCTACCTCTGCTTCGAGAGAGGAATTTACTTTTCAATTGCCTACCTAGTCCAAAGTAGCATTTATTGGCAAGATTGATTCTTCGCTGGATTTCAGTGCTGATGTTGTTGCTAATGTTGATGCTGGTTCCCAAATAAACGAAGTCTTTTACTATTTCGAAATTATGGCTGCCAACAGTAGCGTGGTTGCCAAGGCGCATATGCGCTGACTCTTTGCTCGATGACAGCAGGTACTTCGTTTTGTCCTCATTCACCATCAAACCCATCTTTACCGCTTCTTTTTCCAGCTTGGAGTAAGCAGAACTAACAGCGCGGGTGTTTAGGCCGATGATATCAATGTCATCAGCATATGCCAGTAATTGCACGCTTTTATAGTATATTGTTCCAGTGCGGTTAAGTTCTGCAGCTAGTATAATTTTCTCCAGCATCAAATTAAAGAAATCGCACGATAGGGGGTCACCCTGTCTGAAACCTCGTTTAGTTCGAACGGCTCGGAGAGGTCCTTCCCAATTCTGACTGAGCTGATGGTGTTGCTCAACGTCATTTTGCACAGCCGTATAAGTTTTGCGGGGAAACCAAATTCAGACATAGCGTCATATAGGCAGCTCCTTTTCGTGCTGTCGAAGACGGCTTTAAAGTCGACGAAGAGGTGGTGTGTGTCGATTCTCTTTTCACGGGTTTTTTCCAAGATTTGGCGCATTGTGAAAATCTGGTCGATGGTAGATTTACCAGGTCTGAAGCCGCACTGATAAGGTCCAATCAGCCGGTTCACGGTGGGCTTCAATCTTTCGCACAATACACTTGAAAGGACCTTATATGCGATATTAAGAAGGCTGATTCCACGATAGTTGGTGCATTTTGCAGTATCCCCCTTCTTGTGGACTGGACAAAGAACACTTAGATTCCAACCGTCGGGCATGCTTTCGTCCGCCCATATTTTGCTAAGAAGCTGCTGCATGCGCCTTACCAACTCCTCGCCGCCGAACTTGAATAGCTCCGCAGGCAATCCATCAGCGCCCACGGCCTTGTTGTTTTTCAATCTGGTTATTGCTATTCTAACTTCGTCATAATCGGGCGGGGGGACATATATTCCATCATCATCGATTGCGGGATCAGGTTCTTCATCTCTGCGCGGTGAATTGCTGCCTCCATTTAGGAGAGCAGAGAAGTGTTCGCTCCATAATCTAAGCACTCTCTGGACATCAGTTACAAGGTCGCCGTTTTCATTCCTACAGGAGTTTGCCCCGGTCTTAAAACCTTCCGTCTGTCGCCGTATTTTTTGGTAGAATTTTCGGGCGTTATTCCTGGTGGCTAGCAGCTCAAGCTCCTCGCACTCACGCCTTTCTGCTTCTGCTTTTTTCTTCCTGAAAAGGCGTCTCGCTTCCCTTTTCAACTCACGATAGCGTTCACACACTCCTCTTGTCGCGCTCGCTTTTAACGTAGCCCTGTAGGCAGCGTCTTTTCTTTCGGTTGCAACGCGGCATTCTTCATCATACCAGTTGTTTTTTCGTGGCCGCCGGTAACCAATTTTTTCCTCGGCGGCAGTATGAAGTGCTTTGGAGATATGCTCCCACTGCTCCTGTATTCCTTCAGGATGAGTTGTGCCCTCAGAGAGCAGGTGTGAGAGTCGAGTTGCGCAATCATTGGCAGTCTGTTGTGATTGAAGCTTTTCGACGTCTAGCTTTCCTTGTGTTTTTTGTTTCTTGTTTTTAGCCGCGTTGAGGCGGGTGCGTATTTTGGCTGCAACGAGATAATGGTCCGAATCGATGTTAGGTCCTCGGATCGTTCGCACATCTAAAACACTGGAGGCATGCCGTCCGTCTATCACAACGTGATCGATCTGATTGCGAGTATTTCGATCAGGAGACAGCCATGTAGCTTGATGTATCTTTTTATGCATGAACCTCGTGCTTGATATGACCATGTTGACTTTGCCGGTGCTCGAATGCTCAGTAACACCTTTCGCACAAACATTCTAGAGTCACCCCTGGCCCACCCTAATGGCGATATCTCGAAAAGGCGTCCACCTATAGACCTAATGCCCACTCCCTCTTAAAATGCTCAGTAACACCTTTCATTTGATACCCATATCGTACAAACACATTCTAGAGTCACCCTGGCCCACCCTAATGGCGATATCTCGAAAAGGCGTCCACCTATAGACCTAATTCCCACTCCCTCTTAAAATGCTCAGTAACACCTTTCGTTTGATACCCATATCGTACAAACATTCTAGAGTCACCCTTGGTCCACCTTTATGGCGATATCTCGAGAAGGCGGCCACCTATAGAACTAAGGATTACTCCCTTTTAAAATACTCATTACCACCTTTCATTTGATACCCATATCGTACAAACACATTCTAGAGTCACCCCTGGCCCACCCTAATGGCGATATCTCGAAAAGGCGTCCACCTATAGACCTAATGCCCACTCCCTCTTAAAATGCTCAGTAACACCTTTCGTTTGATACCCATATCGTACAAACATTCTAGAGTCACCCCTGGCCCACCCTAATGGCGATATCTCGAAAAGGCGTCCACCTATAGATCTAATGCCCACTCCCTCTTAAAATGCTCAGTAACACCTTTCGTTTGATACCCATATCGTACAAACACATTCTAGAGTCACCCCTGGCCCACCCTAATGACGATATATCGAAAAGGCGTCCACCTATAGACCTCATGCCCACTCCCTCTTAAAATGCTCAGTAAAACCTTTCGTTTGATACCCATATCGTACAAACATTCTAGAGTCACCCTTGGTCCACCTTTATGGCGATATCTCGGAAAGGCGTCCACCTATAGAACTAAGGATTACTCCCTTTTAAAATACTCATTACCATCTTTCATTTGATACCCATATCATACAAACACATTCTAGAGTCACCCCTGGCCCACCCTAATGGCGACATTTCGAAAAGGCGTCCACCTATAGACCTAATGCCCACTCCCTCTTAAAATGCTCAGTAACACTTTTCGTTTGATACCCATATCGTACAAACATTCTAGAGTCACCCCTGGCACACCCTAATGGCGATATCTCGAAAAGGCATCCACCTATAGACCTAATGCCCACTCCCTCTTAAAATGCTCAGTAACACCTTTCATTTGATTCCCATATCGTACAAATACATTCTAGAGAAACCCCTGGTCCACCTTTATGGCGATATCTCGAAACGGCGTCCACCTATGGAACTAAGGATCACTCCTTTTCAAAATACTCATTAACAGCTTTCATTTGATACCCATATCGTACAAACATATTCTAGAGCCACCCCTGGTCCACCTTTATGGCGATTTCTCGAAAAGGCGTTCACCTATAGAACTAAAGCCCATTCCCTTTTAAAATACTCATTACCACCTTTCATTTGATACCCATATCGTACAAACAAATTCCAGAGTCAGCCCTGGTCCACCTTTATGGCGATATCCCTAAATGGCGTCCATCCATAGAACTATGGCCTACTCTCTCTTAAAATACTCTTTAATACCTTCCATTTGATACACATGTCATACAACCACATTCCAGGGTTACCCTAGGTTCATTTTCCTACATGGTGATTTTCCTTATTTTGTCTCCATAGCTCTCAACTGAGTATGTAATGTTCGGTTACACCCGAACTTAGCCTTCCTTACTTGTTTTTACTTAACATTACTAAGCATTTGTATGTGCTTACTTTGCAAAAAACGGAAATCCATTTTACTTTAACTCATACCCAGCCACGCGTACATATTTTCATATTTATTTATAAATTCATATGAGCAAACATGACAAGAGAAAAATGCACATATAAGTATTAAGTATGTACATTTGTGCATTAACAGTTAATTCCCTTTGATGTTAAAATCATTACAGCAGTAAATGGTTAAATGAAGATTTAAAGATAAAAAGCACATAATGATCGAAACGAATTACAAGCAAGGTTTGTAGTAAGCAGAAGAAGTCGAGGCCCAAAAAAGAACTTTAACGGAACAGCGTGTTATTGCATTTCGCGAAATTGAAGGCTACACACACATATTTATGTGCATATTTATACTCAGCAGTGTATTTGTATGTGTGTGTGTGGTGAGTTTTACGTGGGCAAAAATGTACTTGATGGTCCTTAATGTAAGTGCATATGTTATGCAATAAAGCGCACAATATGGCTACTCCCACACACACGCCCTCACCCTCACACACACCCATGCATGCGTAATAATAATAATGCATTTTCCATTTTTACTAGCTGTGTAACAGGTAGCTTTCGCATTTCTTGACCAATTTTAGCGCTCGATGACACATTTTTTGTGAAGGGGAAAAATTGGACTAGATTTCACACTATTAATAGTTTCGGAAAAGAGGGTTGTGCAAAGCCCCTCTGCAGGATTAAGTGTCAATCCATTATAACTGCGAACCTGTTTGGAGCAGATTTGTGAAATTCGTACATCTGATCAATATACCAATCTGCATAAAGGTTTGACAAAAAAAACCTGTGTCATGCCTACGAGTAGGATGGGTTAGGTTCAACTGGCTGATCAGTGAGGACCTCACCTGGAATGCATGAGTCCATAGTGTTACCAGAGGTTTGCTGAACGACCAAACTGAAAAACACTATCAGAAGCAAGCGCTTTCTTTTGCGGGAGGGCTGAAAAATGCCTAATGCACCATAATTGCTGCCATCGCAGCAACCGTGTGTCCGTAGACTAAAAAACAGCTCCGTTTTGGAACCGTCGCCCATCGCGGTACCACTTTCGCATTATTTCAGGATGGCGTTCCATATTTCTCATTTTTTAAGAGCCTACTGTTGTCCCTGCGTCCAGGTTCCCGGTATTTGCTCTGAGTGTCGATTTAAACGCCACTGCTTCGCCTGCGCATTTCTCTGCGCGCCCTCTCAGCATCCAGCAGGCGTGTCATGACTATAAATGCCATTTTGCTCACTGCAGTCCAGCATTCTTTCCTGTTGCACAATTGTGATACTGAATTTCTCATGGTAGGTTCCTCCCCAAAAACTCTATGCAAGGCGAGTCTTTCCTCGTGGAAACGGGGGCAGTGGAATATGACGTGTTCTGTGTTTTTTAACTCCGTGGTACACAGAGGGCAAAGAGAATCTTCCTCTATCCTACGCTTCCATAAATACTCTTTGAAACCGCCATATCCACTCAGTATTTGCGTGAGATGGTAGTTCAGTTCACCGTACTTCCGCTCATTCCATTGAGCTATGTTCCAAACTAGCGTGAAGGTCCAACGCCATTTACTCGAGGCCTCCCACCGTTCTTGCCACTTAGCTATTGTTTATGTCCTTGCTCTTTTCTTGGCTTCTTCAGATGGTCGCTCGATATTAGTGTTATACAGATCGGCCATTTCGCTGGCCAGTAAGTCCACTTGCTATTCTTAAAGCTGCAAGTTGGTACGCTGCTAATATATCTTTTTGATGGGTCCGTTTAGATCCATACCACACTGGTGCTGCGTATAGCATTATTCAGCTGGGTACTGTGGACAATAGCTGACGTGTAGCTTCGCTCGGACCACCAATGCATTATTCGCACAAGTGCTCCATTAACTTCGGTAACTTTCTCTCCCACTGCTCTGAAGTGCTCTTTGAAAGTTAACTTAGAGTCAACGTGCACTCCTAAGTATTTTAGAGAATACTTTGAAGTGATTTGATGATACCCGACAGTTAAGACTAACTCGTTCGCTGACCGTTTGGAGCTTACTAATACCACTTCCGTCTTTTGGCTAACCAACTCTAGTCCCGTATTGGTCAGCCATTCCTCTATTCTTCCTACGGCGTAATTACATAATGCTTGAAGCAGGTCCAGTTTCTTGGCCACTACTACCACTGCAATATCGTCAGCATATCCCACAATTTGCGTTTTTTTTTTGGTAGGTCAATCTTTAGCACCCCGTCATATATTACTTTGCAAAGCGTTGGACCGAGAACAGATCCCTGTGGGACGCCTCCAGTGTTTTGTACTCTATTGCTCCTTGATCCGTGTCAAAAAGAAGTACTCTGTCTTTAAGATAGCTACCTATTATTCTGCGTAAGTACGCTGGTGTGAGAAGCTTCGCAGCGCTACCATTGTCTGCATCCAGTTCGTAGTGTTAAAAGCATTCTTGATGTCCATCGTAATCAGTGCCCAGAACATCCTTTTTAGTTTGGTCTCCAGAGATAACTTCTCTAGCTATATTGACGACTGTTTGTATTGCATCTACGGTGGATCTTGATTTGCGAAATCCATATTGATTATTCGATATGCAGCAAGCTAGAGAAACAAGCGCCTATATTAATAAAAAAAAACTCCGCACTCTTGGCAAATACAAGAAGCTTTCTTGAACCTATGCTACTTGCTGCTTCTAGATCTGATAGCTGTGTCCAACCCGCACTTCTTTTATCTGTTATCACTGACAAGGTTTAATTTAAAATCATGTGACCCCGCAAGGTAGTGTTCAGTCAGAATACACATAATGAGGCTACAGTCCCCTCCTTTCAATGGCAAGAGTAACTTTGTTAGTCTAAGGTTGTAAGGCCTACACATGATCCTAGACATCTTGCATCCCCAACGAGTATGATTGGAACGTCTGCATTATAAGCTTCGAGCGATGCGCCCTGTTTAGCTAGCTCATTCGCTTGTTCTTCCTTATCTATTCTCACATTTCTTCCTCTCCCGATTTTTTCCAGAGATATCTTACAATCTAACACACTATTAGATGTTGCGCAATGATGAGCTTTAATTGCTATTTTCCTCCAGTGTTTCTAGTACTTTAGCCACGGTTATTACTTTTGCCTGAAAAACACTACAATGATCTGGAAGCTTGTAGGATTTATTTATTTACGGATCTGCGCAGTATAACGCACACCCTACTCCTACTTTGGAACCATCGCTATACACGTGCATTGCCTCTTTTGACATTTGAGTAGCCTTGCGCCAACCTTCCTCCTCTAGGAGATCCATTGAAGCGCAGGTAGGGAACTAGGTAGTCTGGCCGCCAAATATTTGATGGCGTTATTTTATCATGGCCGTACGGTTTGCGCTCAAGCTGCCCTGAGGTATTGAGTCTCGTTGCAGTTTTAACGCTGTGTTCTTCGCCACCCGGTCTGCAGGTAGAATGTGCAGAATGGCGTACAGTGCACGCGTTGAGTTTGCTTTCAGGGCACCCGTTATGCTAAGCATTGATAGCCTGCATATTCGTACGTACTTTTTGGAGTGGCCGTCCATCAAACAAGTACTCCATAATATACGATAGGCTTTACAATCACAGTGTTGTTGTTGTTGTAGTGATAAGGCCACTCCACGAAGGCATTGGGGAGTGTTATCGATTTTGATGATCCTTCGACGGATGCAGTTCCGTTACCAAGCTCGACCATCTCAGGAACGGTTTGTTATGGCCACATGCGACTTTCTAGGCCATACCGCCCTCCCAACCCCTAAATCCATGAAGAGTTCGGGATCGTCAGAGCCTCGGTTGTTAATGAAACAGGATTCGCCACGTTTAGACGAAGTTGACAAATCGGTTGGAGAAGCTATATATTGAGCTGGCAACCCTTTGAATCCATTTGGTATTTTAGTTGCCTCTTACGACAGGCATACCTACCGCGGGTATATTCTAACCCCCTAACCCGCTGGGGCAGTAAATATCCATTGTGAGAGAGAGAGACTCCATGTAGACCCCAGCATTATTTTGTATGCATAAAGTGTCATCGAGCGTTTTTCACTCCCTCTTTCACGTTAAGCTTCCACGTCAACTTAATGTCTAGAATCATTCCTAGATATTTGGTACACGGATTCTCCTGCAGTGTTACGCCTCCTACCCGAGGTCTAGACCGTTTCGAGACCTTATAGCTCCTAGTAAACATGATCATTCCAGTCTTCTCCGCGTTGGCGCTCAATCCGACAGTATATGGTAAGGTATATATACATATCTCAAAGCGCGCGAACCATCAAAAAGCTATTGGTTGGAAGGCACTTTCTACTTATGACAACTGCAATATCATCTGCACACGCCGTAAACTTTACCGGTGCTACATTGAGCCGCCTGAGCAGTTGGCTGATGACCAGTGCCAACAGCAGACGTGACAATACCCCTCCCTGCGGCTAACCACTGTCCACCGACTTTATATACACACCAATCAGCCTATAAAATTTTTAGCAGAAAACAAAAAGAAACACGACTTTGGCTTACAAACGGTATATAAAAAAAAATTATCGAAAATTTTCTTATGATCTGTATACCGCGCTTCACAAACGAAAAATTTAGAATTTACAGATAACAGCCCATGGATATGTAAATATAAATATATCTTACACACTTCATCGCCGATTCTATTAACCTCCCTGCAACTGTATACAAAAATACCGAGAAGTAAATTTTTCATGCACTTTCCTTAACAAGGTTTTACGAAAGAGCTTCTAAGCAAAAGCAGATATGTAGGTGGCATAGTATGAGAGACGCAACCTGTTCGTTTCTAACAATAAGGCATCTACAAACCAATCAATGGAAAGAGAAATAGTAATTAATGCCTTGCATTTTTTTCAATTTCATTTTAAAGGTTATTAACCAAGTCATCTAGATGGTAATGTCCTCTAGATAACGGAAAACAGCTGCTCTGTTTCATACTCCTCTTCCTTCTTCTACTGGGTTATGTGAGTGGGTGTATTGCATTGCATGTTCTTACTATGTAGATTAACAGCGCGCAAGCAATGTGTTAGCCCTTCATGTCTAAGGCACCACGTAAGCATATAATGCATTAAGCGTTCTGTCCAATGCCATTTGAGCTATGAACTTTAATGCTTCTTCTTATAATCTCACTCTAAAATTACTCAGGTAACATTGGTCGTAAGAAACTTAATCCCAATTGAAATCGCATTTTATGCGCATTATCGAAAAATATGAAATGCAAGAACAATATTTAAAAGTTTTTTTTGATAATATTTGCTACTAGCAGACCCGGCAGACGTTGTTCTGCCCTAAATTTGGTCTATCTGCATACCTTTTAATAAGCTTATTCCGTCTAAATCTGGCCTCGCCCCCCTACTTTTTCCTAATCTTTGTATTCACACCTCCCTCCGTATTTTTCGCCTAATCTATCTCCATCTTCCTCTCATTCTACCTCTTTCTCAGTCTCCTTCTCCTTCTCTCTTTTCTCTTCTCTCAAGTTTTTCTCATTCTTCTTCATATCTTATTGCCAGTCCCAGAGGGTGGTATGTATTTTGTTCCAGTTCCATTCCGAGTCTCAGTCCCAGTCCCACTCCGAGTCTCAATCTCAGTCTCAGTCCCAGTCCTAGTCCTAATCCCAGTCCCAGTACCGTGCGTTTGATAGGCATATTTTATAAACGAATTTTACGATTGCCCCTCTTCACTTTTTGTGTGAAATCTCCGAAATAATTTGATATATTGAAATAGATCTCACATCACAATGTAGTACTCATTTCGTTTGACACCCATGTTGGAAAAACTAATTTTGGGTCACACTCTGGAACCGGATAAGATATTCTTATGAAAGATGTCTTAAATTTTAGGTTAGACGTCTAGTAATATAATAGTGATTCATAGTCACTTCAATTCAATGGAGTAGTTTTTGTGTGTGGTGAGCATAATGTTAAAAAAACAACATTTTTGGTCACCCTGGGTCCACATTTTGGGCAATAACTCGGGATCTGTGTGGGATATCCAAATGAAGGTTATCCTAAGTTTTAAGTTAGACGCCATGTGATAGAATGGTGAAGTTTCATGCAATTCTAATCAGTAGTTTTTACGTGATGCCCGGACAATCATACAGACAGACAGACAAAAATTCTAAAAATTGTAGATTTGGGTTCCGTTGGTCCAATAACGACCTCTCCTCTCAGTTTTTCTTGAATATCTTTAATGTACAGACATCAAACTGTTACAATTTTATTATATGTAGAGATAACGGTAATATTGTATAAAAGCAACAAAGAAAAAAATGTGTGTTATTTATATGCGGTGTTGCCAACAAAAAATTTAGCAAACGCTCAAGAAGTTGAATGAAAGCTTGGTATTAGTTGCATTATCCTAAGATAAATTTTTTTGGATCGATTTTCTGGCACGCCATGTCAATTTTGGTTTACAGACAATCCGGTTTTGGCGTTGTGCCATTTTCAGAAAAAAAGCTCTGAAGATGGCACAAGCCCGATTGGTCTCCAGATACAAAATTTACGAACGAAAGTGGAATACAGTTTATAAAAAATATAGCATATATGGTGTGGTGGTAGCGTGCTCCGCCTACCACACAGAATATCCTGGGTTCACGCCCCGGGCAAAACAACATGAAACTTTAAGAAACACGTTTTTTCAATTCGAAGAAAGTTTTTCAAAGCGGCGTCGACCCTCGGCAGTGATTTGCAAGCATTCCGAGTGTATTTTTGCCGTGAAAAGCTTCCCAGTTAAAACTCATCTGCCTTGCAGATGCCCCTCCGAGTCGGCATAAAACATGTAGGTCCAGTCCCGACGAATTTACTGAAATGTATTACACATTTTCCTTTTAATAAATTCCTCAAACAAATTTCAAGGGTCAAACAATGGACAGGACCAGGGACCGATTTAATAGACAAATTTTTATTACTTAAGATGCGGGTTTCTTGAAATTAAATTGAGATCGTGTTTTGCGTAAGCTTATAAATATTTCGGATACAATTTTAAAGGGTAGCGGACCAGGGACCGATTTCTAGAGCGAAAAGCTGAAGATGAGGGTAATGAAAAGAGAGAAATAGAGGTGCACGTAACGAGAGAGTAGATGAAACAAGTAAGGAAGGTTAAGTTCGGGTGTAACCGAACATTACATACTCAGTTGAGAGCTGTGGAGACAAAGTAAGGGAAAATCACCATGTTGTAAAAAGAACCGAGGGAAACCCTGGAATGTGTTTGTATGACATGTGTATCAAATGAAAGGCATTAAAGAGTATTTTATGAAGGAGTGGGCCATAGTTCTATAGGTGGACGCCATTTAGGGATATCGCCATAAAGGTGGATCAGGGTTGACTCTGGAATTTGTTTGTACGATATGGGTATCAAATTAAAGGTATTAATGAGAGTTTTAAAAGGGTGGTAGTTGTATATGTGTAGGCGTTTTCCAGATATCGACCAAAATGTGGACCAGGGTGACCCAGAAGATCAGCTGTTGGATACCGCTAATTTATTTATATATGTAATACCTGCCAAGATTTTAAGGGTTTTTTATTTCGCCCTGCAGAACTTTTTCATTTTCTTTTACTTTATATGATAGGTGTCACAACCATTTTATAAATTTTTTTCTAAAGTTATATTTCGCGTCAATAAACCAATCCAATTACCTCACCATGTTTCATCCCTTTTTTCGTATTTGGTATAGAATTATGGCATTTTTTTCATTTTTCGTAATTTTCGATATCGAAAAAGTGGGCGTGGTCATTGTCGGATTTCGTTCATTTTTCATACCAAGATAAAGTGAGTTCAAGTAAGTACGTGAACTAAGTTCATTAAAGATATGTCGATTTTTGCTCAAGTTATCGTGTTAACGGCCATGCGGAAGGACACACGAACGACTGTGTATAAAAACTGGGCGTGGCATCAACCGATTTGGCCCGTTTTCACAGAAAACAGTTATCGTCGTAGAATCTATGCACCTACCAAATTTCACAAGGATTGGTAAATTTTTGTTCGACTTATGTCCTTAAAAGTATTCTAGACGAATTAAATGAAAAAGGCCGGAGCCCATTTGCACATTTTATTACTGGAGTTGAATGTTGACATAATTTACTTATATACTGTAAAGATATTAAATTTTTTGTTAAAATTTTACTTTAAAAAAAATTTTTTTTTAAAGTGGGCGTGGTCCTTCTCCGATTTTGCTAATTTTTATTTAGCACATATATAGTAATAGTAGTAACGTCCCTGCCAAATTTCATCATGATATCTTCAACGACTGACAAATTACAGCTTGCAAAAGTTTTAAATTACCTTCTTTTAAAAGTGGGCGGTGCCACGCCCATTGTCCAAAATTTTACTAATTTTCTATTCTGCGTCATAAATTCAACTCATCTACCAAGTTTCGTCGCTTTATCTCTCTTTGGTAATGAATTATCGCACTTTTTCGGTTTTTCGAAATTTTCGATATCGAAAAAGTGGGCGTGGTTATAGTCCGATATCGTTCATTTTAAATAGCGATCTGAGATGAGTGCTCAGGAACCTACATACCAAATTTCATCAAGATACCTCAAAATTTACTCAAGTTATCGTGTTAACGGACGGACGGACGGACGGACATGGCTCAATCAAATTTTTTTTTCGATCCTGATTATTTTGATATATGGAAGTCTATATCTATCTCGATTCCTTTATATATGTACAACCAACCGTTATCCAATCAAACTTAATATACTCTGTGAGCTCTGCTCAACTGAGTATAAAAAGAGATGCAAGAGTCAGAGGAGTATAGCAAGTTATAAAATAGGGAGATGAAAATGGGGGTACAGAAAAAGTTGGCAAAGTATGGGTGGGGAAGTAGATGAAGAGAAAGGAAGTGAAGAAAAGTGGTCTGAAGCCTCTTGAAATTCGTTTATTATTACGCCGGTAAATCAGAGTTCGTGCTGGACGACGTTGCTATTGTTTTTGTTGTTGTTGTTGCGGCAGTGATTCGCCCCATCCAATAGCTGCGACGACTAACTTATTGTCATCAAAGTCCTCTAACCTAATCTATCCTCCTCTAGCGGAATTTCGGGGAAAATTGTAATTTCAACAGGGTTGGATCGGAGAGATAGAGCTGAGACGTTGGTTCTATATTGTAATTAAAAAGATTGTTGGTGTGATGTGGGGACACATAATAAGCGGAACAAATAATGGGTATGTCGGCGACGATTTCCGATGACGTGGTCCTTCTTTCATCACGGAAAATTCCAGTAGTTTAAGTAAAATTTCCTAGAAAAGTGCAAGGTCACGAACAATAGTTAGGTGGCAAGAACAGTGGGACGAATCAAGGAAAGGGCGCTGGACCTTCATGTGAGTTCGGAATATAGCGGAATGGTACGAGCGGTAGCGCGGCGAACTAAACTATCAAATGACGCAGATATTGACACGGACACGGCGGTTTCAAGGCGTATCTACAAAATCATAAGATAGAGGAGGATCCTTTCACAATGTGTCCACCATCCAACGAATAGGAAAATACAACACACGTCGCACGATTTATTGTAGACAGAAGTACTCCAAAATTAATTTTTTTTTTTTTTTTGGAAAATGCAAAGATTCATTTTCTCATAGAGTTCCATTAAAAAAATGAGATTCAAAGGCATCTATGTTCGCTAATATGGTCTTTTTGGGTATTCTATAAATGTCAGGGTAATCTCATCACCTGGTTCTCTTCGTGGGTCATAAAATCTAAAAAAATCAAAATTACGAGTTGAATCAGTTTACAATAAAACGTGCGACGTAATGGTTCATTGCCTTTGGTTTCACGGCGGAAACTCTCTGCACACAGAGTTTTAGCCTGGTTTAATTGGGCCACTTGAGGGCAGTACTCTACCCCAATGTCCAGGAAAAAAAGTGTAGAAATACTTAAACTCTCTTGTGAGACGTAAGCGAGCGAAATTTCAAAAATAAAACATTTAAGCTCTGGAAGCTCAGCCTCGAATCCGCTATCATTGCCTACAAATATTTAGTAGTGCTGTTAAGTACTGTCGACAATTAAGAGCTCGGTTTTTATACTCAGCTAAGCAGAGCTCACAGAGTATATTAATTTTGTTCCAATCGAGATAGATATAAACTTCTATATATCAAAATGAACTGGGCGAAAAAATAAATTCATTTAGCCATGTCGGTCCGTCCGTCCGCCTAACCGTAAACACGATAACTTGTGTAAATTTTAAGGTATCTTAATGAAATTTGGTATGTAAGTTCCTCGGCATTTACCTCAGATCGCTATTTAAAATGGACGAAATCGGACTATAACCACGCCCCCTTTTTCGATATCGAAAATTTCGAAAACCCGAAAAAGTGCGATAATTCATTACCAAAGACGGATAAAGCGATGAAAGTTGGTAGGTGTGTTGACCTTATAACGCAGAATAGAAAATTAGTAGAATTTTGGACAATGGGTGTGGCACCGCCCACTTTTAAAAGAATGTAATTTAAAAGTTTTGCAAGCTGTAATTTGGAAGCTGAGTATGTAATGTTTGGTTACACCCGAACTTAGCCTTCCTTACTTGTTTTCTTTGCGACTTATCATTTTTACTTTATTATCACTTGGCAAGTGTAAAGCCCCTGGAAAGAAAAAGATTTTTTAATTCTTTTGTAAGATTTGTACTTGCACAAATGGGCAAAGCTTTCTTAAAATGATTTACTGTCATATCGCTGCAACCGATACCCACCACTGTGCAAATTAAATTTCCAATACGTTGAAATTGATTTTCGGAACTAGATCTTTTGTTATTTATTTATAAATTTTGCAGGTCTTTACCGCGAAAGAACTCAAACCAATACTTCCACTTGCCATATGTGGCTACACCTTTAGTAAGGCAAACGAAAAATTATCTGTATTACTATTTGTACAATTTTGCAGCGTGGGCGTTGAAATGGCTTATTTTTCATAACAAAATTGTATTATACACTTTGTGTTGTTGTAATACATGCATAAATATTGCATTAACACAAACGAATTGCAATAAACTCATAAATATTTCATTTAATGCGCATGTGCAACAACAATACTTTAACATTATCGCTTTATTTCTACTCGAATGCAGCCACAATGTCTTGTATCGGGAAAGGAGCTGCGCAAAATTATATACACATACATATACATATATATGTACATACAACCTCTATTAAGTTATGCTTTTTATTAAAGTTTCATAAATTTTTCAACAGAGCTGACAATGGTCTCTTTATGTACATTATTGCAAAATATCGTCCATATTCTCAAACCCATAATTTTGTCATTTACTTACTATAAAAAAAATATGTCATTTATTGTACTTTGTGAGCTTTTACGTTTTACAATGCGAAAAATATGTTCATATATATAAATACAGTAAAAGCATACTCGCATGTTTATTTGTATGAATGCATATTCTTTCTTTTGCGGTTAAATACATAGATATGAATTAACCTTTGTAAGACATTCGGGTCAAATTTAACCCACACAAGCAATTTATTTCATTAAAAACTAACCAATTACACGCAAACATATCCGTACTGTTGGCAAAGATGAGTACCGATGCATGTGCGTAACATTAGCAGGCAGATAGGACTTGGCGGGACTCAAAGTAAGCAAAACAGTATTCATATCATCAGAAACAAACCAAAACCTCGCAACTTCTACTGTCTTGACTCAATGGCATCAACAACCCGATTTCCCTGAAACTTTTTAGCGAGTCGCAAAAGCGATACATCCACCGACCTTCACTCTAAGACTAAAATAGACTCGTTGTATCAATGACAGGCAGTTTGACCACAGTGATAAGGATACTAAGCAGACTTTCACGTGTGAACGCAATATCAGACTACCTACAATTTATAGTGACTTTTGACAAGAAATTTGAAATGAGGTTTCACTTGAAAAGCGAAGAATAAATTTATCTGCCCACATGTCTTTCAAAAATTGGTTAAACTTTCTCAATTCCTACCAACGTGTCAACTACCTAATTGTTCTTGAGTGGTTGGTGAAGCAAGGAGATAAGATGGTGTTACTTATTGTGACACCACAATAGCTGATTGCGCTTGAGCAGTATCCCATAGGCCGTTAAGAGCCAGTTGCCTTCTCTATTCGATTCATATTCCTGGTATGACCGCTAATACCATTCACCTAGCCCATACCCATATAAGCATAAGGAAGCCCTAAGCCTAATATCCACAGAATCGGTAAACACCTTTGCTAGGTCGCACTCGGTGAACACCGTTATCAATATACACTATCCAACCCTTGCAGAGGAAGAAAGCAGACTACAAAGGATGTTTAAGTGACTTAAATAATTAGCGTTTGTCTTTCGTTCGTTTCATTAACCATTGAATTCCCTTGTAAATCTCAACTAGTTTGTGAAATATTCTCAAGACATAGTTTATAATTTTTATACCAAATCGGGTTTTTTCATAGCAAAATGAGGTGGCTCAACACGCGAGCAATACCTAAGAGCGCAACTGCTCGCCCCCAGTTAAATACATACAAAGGTTTTATAGATGCTTAGCATCCCCTGTTCTTCTACAAGAACAATTAAATAGATTAAACATATAAATGGACACACAGTCCACTAAAATAATAATTAATATTATTATAAAAACCTATCCGCCCACCGTATCACCAAAGCTAAGATAAAGGGAGTTACGAGCCACTCTTTTTCAATCTCGATCTGGATACTGTAAAAGGTTAAACTCTTACTTATCCAAAACCCACCGCGACATATCCAATGAATGTCCAACGTGCGATGTTTCCCCACATGTGGAACCTCTGTCAGCAAAATCCCTATCGTCCAACCCTGTTGAAACTGCAAGTGTGGTCGAACTCCCATTAGAGGACTTTGATGACAATTTGTGCGTGGCGAAGCACTGTTAACACAACAATAACAACATTTAACCCACACCGGTAGCTTTGACAAAAACTATCTTACACGATTATTTCAGAGCAATTCTTACAACATATTTGTATAGTTATCCAGGAATATATCACTCTTTCCTAATCTTCTAACTTAACTGTCCCTTTAGAACTTTCTAGAGAATCGTATCAACTGACTCTACTAACTTCCTCGCGGAAGATTCCTCCCCAAAAACTCTGTGTACAGTGAGTCTTTCGCCGTGTGCACTCAATATCTGCATGAGGTAACCTTGCGCTTCTCTGGCGTCTTCAGATGGTCGCTCGTTTCCAATCTGCATGATATTGGCCATTTTACAATACAGTACATAGATGTAATGGGATTATCCGAGATAAATCAAGAAACGCGTCGGTGAACACTGTCCGATGAGCACTATTCATATAGCAGCAAGCCGGTAGACTGCTAGTATATCTTCTTGGTGGGTCAGTTTAGTTTCAGTGCCCACTCGCGCTGCGTATAATATTAGCGAGCCGGTGACGTTGGATAATAGCTGAAGCTGTGTAGCTTCGCCTGGGCCATTGGTGTTAGGAATTATTCGTATACGGTCTCCACTTACTTCAGAAACAATTATTCTACCATGCTGTGGTGCTCCTTAAAGGCTAGTTTTGAGTCAATGCTTACTCCTAAATATCCTAGCAAGGTTTTGAACTTATTTGATAATCTCCGACGGTTAGGACTAACTAATCCATAATTCGCTTTAAACTCACCAACACCATTTTTGTCTTATTGCTAGCCATCTGCTTTCTTTATTCTTCCTACAGCGTCATTACCACGATCAAGTTTTTTAGTATCTTCTATCATCTGCATAGCCGACAAATTTTGCGTGCCTCCGGGAAAGTCGATCTGTAGTACTCCGTCATATATCGCATGTTGTTGTTGTTGTTGTAGCGATAAGGATATTCCCGAAGGCCTTGGGGAGTATTATCGATGTTTATGGTCCTTTGCCGGGTGTAGATCCTGCACGTTCCGGTACCAAGCCCGACCATCTCGGGGAAGGATTTGTTATGACTACATGCGACCTTCTAGGCCATACCGCCCACCGCCCCCTAGATCCATGAGCAGTTCGGGGTCGCCAGAGCCTCGGCTGTTAATGAAACAGGATTCGCCACGGATAGGTGAGGTTGACAATTGGGTTTGGAGAAGCTATATATTGCGCTGGCAACCTGAAGGGGTTGCGCTACACAACCCCTTGAATCTATTTGGTATTTTAGTCGCCTCTTACGACAGGCATACCTACCGCGGGTATATTCCCACACTCTTAGCGTTGTCCTTAGGACATATCCCGGAGGAGCACTCTATCGCTAAATAGCTACCAATTACCCGGTAAGCAGGTGAAGCAAAGTTTCGTAACGCTGTCATTATCTGCATCCAGTTGGCAGTGTTGAAAGCTTTACTGAAATCCAAAGTACTCAGTGCACAGAGCTTAAATTTACTTTGACTTCTGGTTATGACTTCACGAGCTATGGACAATGTATTGCATCTATCAAGGGTTTTAATTTTCGAAATTCGAACTTATTATTTCACAAGCTTTTCGGCTTCTTAGAGACTTCTTTAGGCAAAAGTTAAGTAGGTATAGTAGTGGTAAAGAATTCGGTAATAAATCCAATTCTATCCGTGGACCTTAAGTCCATCTTATCACTTTCTTCTAAAAGTTAAAACCATCTTAAAAAATATTCATGTTTTTCTTGCCTTCTTCAATTGCAGGGTTTCACATCCTGACATTTGGAGTGTGTTGCGAGCCTACACAATAATTTTAATGGAATCGCGTTGCCGCAAACCTGCACAAGAACATATGCGCGAGAAAAATAAAAACAACAAAACAATCCATAACAAAAATATGTTTATATCAACAGAGCACACATATCTTGCTATTATGCCACAGCAATGCAACGTCAGTGCCGAATGTAATAATAAAAGCCCCCCCAGCAAATCTAAAAATTGTTGCTACCACCCACTAAATCAGAGGCATCAATGCCAAAGCTATCGGCGTCATCAAACGTACATTCCACGTAACCAATATTCCACGACCTACACTGCAACGACAACCGAACGGCGCCTCCACATTCTCACACTTTTTTTCGTATCATTGGCATTGCTTAACCTACAGCTGGATGCGACGGAAGCCAAGCCAAAATCGCGTAAAAGTTCCAGCACTCATCATATTAACAATGAGAAATCATCCTCAGAAGGTCAACGTTTCGCAATGGAACCGCAGGATCAAACCGCTGTTGTGGGCTCACGTGTTACGTTGCCTTGTCGCGTTATGGGTAAAGTAGGTGCACTGCAATGGACAAAGGACGATTTTGGTTTGGGGCAACACCGTAATTTGAGCGGCTTTGAACGCTATTCGATGGTGGGTAGCGATGAGGAGGGTGACTTTTCGTTGGATATATATCCGGTGATGTTGGATGATGATGCCAAATATCAGTGCCAAGTGGGCCCGGGGCCTGAAGGAGAGGAGGGCATACGTTCACGCTTTGCCAAGCTGACGGTGTTAGTACCGCCGGAAGCGCCGAAAATAACGCAGGGTGACGTGATTTTTACAACGGAAGATCGTGAGATTGAGCTAGAGTGTGTATCAGCGGGTGGCAAGCCCGCAGCTGAGGTGAGTGTTTTGTTGTTAAGTAAAGTTTAGCAAATTAATTTTTTCTGCGCACATCTTTAGCAAATCTTTCAGTTAATGGCTCAGATATAATTTAGAAAAATTAATGGAGGTACAAGAACGTTTACGCTAGAGTACTTTCATTGCCTGGTACTGAGCCAATTGCCCGTGGGAACCATTTGATATAACAACGTCAAACCTCCCAGGTCATACCATTACCTGCGCTGTTATGAAAAAAGTCACGCGATACCTGAAGCCAATTGGGGCACCGAGGGGTCAAAGCCTTCCTCCACCTATCCCTCTCAATTCAGTTGAGATCTCCCCAGTTTTTTCTGCTCCCAAATAAGGGTGCCGGCTAAATTACTATCTGAGCCGGAGCGTCTTCTTTCATTCTAATAACATTCTAGCCAACGAAGCCTTCGGGGTTTATTCTTTGCACTATGCTCCTGTGTGGCTCATTAATTAGCATCCTTCCATTCACACCGTTGTCATCATGAACAGAACTATAAGTCTTTTGAGAAACTTCACTTGAATACTCCAAGAACCATCCCATCTTCTTTCGACAACATCCATGATTCCGTGCCATACATCCTAAGATAAGATACTTATAGCGCGGGACTTTTCTTCGTCGTATTTTTATAGTAGCGTGCTCCGCGTATCACAACGAAGATCCTGTGTTCATGACCGGTCAAAGCAACATAAAAAATTTAGAAACATGTTTTTTTTCAATTAGAAAAAAGATTTTCTAAGCGCGGTCGCCCTCGGCAGTGACTTGGCAAGCACTCCGAGTGTTTCTGCCATGAAAAGCTTCTCAGTGAAAACTCCCGTCCGCCCAATTTGTAGGGAAAATTAAAAAGGGGCACGACGCAAATTGGAAGAGAAACCCGACCTAAAATTTCTTCGGAGGTTATCTCACCTTGCATTTATTTATCTTTTTTTTCTTCGTCAAAAGTAGGACTTTACTTTTCGAAGAAGCATTAATTCGCAATAATGAGTATCCGATTGATTTCTCAGCAGCCATTGTTTTCGCTATTAATGCTGATCCAGGTAGACAAAGTTCTTTGTAGTATCGTATTTCTGTCCTTTAACACTGACCACAAGAATATCTTTTTCCGCGGAATTTCTGTGTGCTTGAAAATAGTATTGTTGGTGTTTTTGTAGCTCCGAGAGCGCTCTACTAGTTTCCATGTATCAATTTAACCGTGCACCAACGCCCAAATAGCATAAGCATAGCCTCGCCCAACTATATGTACTTAACCTACCTCGTTCTTGGCTCTCCTATTCCTTATGCTTATCACAGTCAGTACACAAATCATTTACTTATGGTTTCGAATCTAGGCGAGTTAAGTCATCTAGGATAAGATCTCCACTTTGTCTGTCACTAAGTCTGATATCCCCGTAACTAAAGAGCTACTGGAGATGCCTTGTAGTCTTCTAAAAACCAGAAAGACTACAAATCGGTGTCCATGTAAGCCTTTTATTACTGAGCTGCCGCCTTACCCAAAAACCCGGTCTAGTTTCTCATCCTCATGGTTTTCGCGTTTCCAGAGTTCTTTCCTTTATTTCGGATGTACATAAACAATTTGGCCGCTTCCAAGGGATGCCAAAGCGTTAAAGTTAGCGATACGTCCAAAGCGGTAATGACAATCCGCCTAATAATTTAACAAAACTTTAATAGTTGATTCACCACACCTATATTCACCACAAGATTATCGGTGTCAAAACCCAAAATTGTTTAGCGGTCACTGCAATGAAATACAGTTTGATAGCCAACGTTACTAAGAGCAAAAGCCGCAACCACTCGAGTCGGTAATGGAGTTCAGTCAATAATGCAGTTTTTAACGGTTTTATCAATTTCCGTGCACTTTTCCACTCAGTCCGGTCCTTTGATACTTTCATTCAATATAAATTTCACTTCACTTTCAGATAACATGGATTGATGGTCTCGGTAATGTCCTCACAAAAGATATTGAATATGTAAAAGAACCATTAACGGACTCGCGGCGCATTACAGCCAAATCAATTTTGAAGCTAACACCCAAGAAAGAGCACCACAATACGACATTTACTTGTCAGGCGCAGAATACAGCAGATCGTACATATCGTTCTGCTAAAATAGAAATTGAGGTGAGTCTAGTCGAATTTTTAGTCTTCTGTTTTAAGATTTTTATAACTTTACACGAAAATTGCATTCCCGGCTAGGTTAAATATGCGCCCAAAGTGGTGGTTTCAGTTATCGGTGGCGCCTTAGCAGGCGGTCGTATACTTGAAGGCTCCGAAGTTATATTATCATGTCAGGCGGACGCTAATCCACCACCACAAGACTACCGTTGGTTCATAAACGATGAACTGGTTACTGGTGATTACACAACGAAAATGGTAAGAGAAGCATTTAAACGAATCTTTTACTAGTCGTTCACTTGTGAATTTCCCTCGTTTTTTGCAGATTATACACAACGTAACACGCCAGCATCATGAAGCTGTGGTTAAGTGTGAAGTTGTCAATGCAGTGGGCAAAAGCGATGATACCGAAACATTGGATATAAGCTGTAAGTACACTCCCTGAAAGTAGCCAGTAACTAGTGATCAAAATTTCTGGTTCAGAACTAGGCCTAAAGAACCAAATGAGCATCAGTTCAAAAATGGACAGTTTGGGTGTATATAGCCTTCAAAAAAAAAAATGCTTCTATTAGCTTTAACCCGCATCATACATCTATACTGGGCTCCCAGTCATAAAAGGATAGAAGATATCGAAAAGGCCGATCCGTTGGTAAAGGAGGGTGCAACACTTGCTTAATCGACGATATACGTGCCAATCCTGTGAGAGCAATACAAAGGAGACAGGAGTGGCATATGCTCCATCAAGCAGAAAAGGCGTGGACAGATGCGCGTGGCTGCAAAATTTTCTAAAATCATGTACAAAGCCTACGATATTAGATTCACAAAATGGCTCTTATCCCTGAAGAAAAAAGACTTAAGGCTCACGATGGGCCTGGACACTGGCTTCTGGCGTCACATGCTTATAAGTTAGGCCTTGTCAGTGGAAGCAGGTATAGGAAGTGTGAGCTGTAGGAAGAAACGATTTAGCACGTTCTGTGCTCGTGTCCTGCGCTCAGCAGGTCAAGGCTCCAGCTATTTAGGGCAGCAGAGTTACCAGATCTCGAGGCAACAATTAAGCTGGGTCAAAGAAAACATCTAGTATTTGTCAAGAGAACGGAGTTATTCTATAACATAAGTCCTGGCATCTAATTGGGGTTCTTCTGTTTGGTCGTCAAACAAATTCTTGTAGCACTATCGACACATACAGTATATGTGAGCTCTATTGACCGGTCAGTTTAAACTAACATAACCGGACCAGCAAGGGGAAATTCTATGCACACTTTCTATGAAGCTTTTCTTGTTAGAGTCAGATTTTAAATCAAGGTGACAGCTCAAAAAGATGAAAACCTCATAAATTGTGGTCTAACTGCAAGAATGTATGCTGCGAGCATTTCTCAGCTATAAAAACAAGTTTTCTTCATTGCAATGCTACTTTATGTTGTTGGATTCGAGTGCTATATAAGTTTTAATGTCGTTACGCAGGTGCTGTGAGGAATAACATATTGTGACGAATATTAGCAACACTAAGGCATACTATCATCTCTAAGTAGATACTAAGCGGTCACTTGTATCTACATAAACAAATCAATCATTATGTCTTCACATATGTACATACAAGAAGCGGAGAGATATGCATAAACACATGCATATATCTGAGATACTCACAAAAGTATGCTATCATCGGTGGAAGTATCACTCACATATACACGCGCATATGGCTATGCGAGAAGCTATAAACGTGCATCTGCAGTTTATAGCTGATGAGTTTATAGCTGGTAAACAAGTAGTAAATTCTAGAAGAAGAAACGCCTAGAAGTATGCGAACGAGTAAACCGAAGAGTATAAAAGCAGCACAAGCTGAGACATGAGCAATCAGTTTGACTTAAGCACGCTATTGATTGCGAAGTATAAGTGTTATTGTGGAGTAGTGTAATAAAGACCATTTTGCATTATTGAATATTATTTAACAGTTTAGCGGTACAAACGTTAGCAGAAGATATGGAATAAGCGGAATTGCTCTAAATTCGTTACAATATGTAAAATATGAAATCGTCTCCTCACTTAAGGAGCTTTCAATTTATCGTTTGTCAGAGGGATGATGGAACGCTGTGAGTGGAACGCTCCAAGTGCGAAGCTATCCAAATTCCATTCATAAAATCCTGCTCTATTTCTCAGCAAATGTAAATTTGGGTTAGCTAAGAGCTTCAGTGCTGTAAACGTTTTGGACGTATTTTTAGCTGGTTCAGTCCTAGGTGACCGAGGAATCGAAAATTTTCCCTACTCAGCTATCTGAAGTTATTTCTTTCCTTTCATTATCAGAGGATGACACACTTCACACTCTCTTTCATTCTCATTAACCCGTATTTTTGCCCCGCGTTCCCTTATTCTGTAACACTCGACCAAATTTCTTGTGATAATACAAGTGAGTCGAAATTAAATGAAATCAAATATGTCTTATTGCAGATGCGCCCATTTTCCGTCACCGTCCCATCTCCGTTGAAGCAGATTTAGGCACAAATGCAAATATGCGATGCGACGTCGATGGTAATCCCACCCCTGAAATTGAATGGATCAACGAAAATACAGATCAGGTGCGTATAAAAATCAAATTCTTACCCAGTCGTAATTTTATCGCATTCCTAACCACGCATCTTAATTACTCACAACAGGTTGTTGGCACATCGGCAAATCTCACACTCAAAGTGACTACCGAGACCGCAGGGCGTTACTATTGCAAAGCGATAGTTTCTGGATTTCCCGAGATAGGTGCTGAGGCAACGATTTTTGTGAAACGCGCACCAATTATTACCTCGCATAAAGTACAATTTGGAGCTGTGGGCAGCCGCGCCAAAATCGATTGTGTAGCATTTAGTGTACCCAAAGCGGAACATATTATTTGGTCATTCGATGACAAGGTTATAAATATGAGTACCGCTGATCCAGATATCTATATATTCGAGGAACATCATTTGCCAGAGGGCGTACGAGCAGCGCTTATAATAAAAGAGAGTCGTTCCAGTAATTATGGGCGCTACAATTGTACGGTTATGAATTCATATGGTAGTGACTCGCTATTGATCAATTTGAAACCCGAACGTAAGTTTAGAAATTTTTTTGATTAAAAACGATTTTTTTTTAAACCTACGTTATCTCTGATTTTGTAGCTGGTTCAGTACCCATTCTACTCGTCGTAATGGGCTCACTCTCTTCGGTAGCCATTGTGATTATGATTGTCATGCTGGTGATAGTTTATTTGAAACGTAATAATAAAAAGCCTATACCAGCTGATGTTATACCAGAGGCATCACGTGGCGGTGATAAACTGTCCGATCTTAAGCACGAAATTCGCTCTAAAGCTTATGATGTGGATTATTCGGAAGCGGGCTCCGATGGTTTGGCAATCAATTTAACTCAGGCACCAATGCCAGATGTGCAAATGAAAGGCGCCACATTGGGTGTGCCACTGGCTGGCCCGGTGAAACTAGATGACAGGTAAGACATTGATTATCATTTGCTCGCTTTTCGTAGACCTTATGAGTTTCTATTTTATTCCACTTTCCAGGTTCTCTGGTGAATTTACCTACAGTCGTCAGTGTCATATCAAAAATTTAAAGAATCAAGATTACAAAGAGACTATTAACGGTTATGCGCCCTATTTTGAGTATGCGCTCGACTACAGTGCACCAACGGAAAGTGGTAAACTAAGCAGTGCTAATGCTAATAGCACGAACAAATCTCAATCAAGCACAATCAATTCGGCCACCTTGCCGCACTATACAAATCCCATCACAACGACTGGCAATTTGAGTTTGCCACGTAGTCGTAACGACATGCAACAACAGCCGCAACAGAGTACTGCACAAATGGGTAATGGGTTCCTGGGTAAGTCGAGTCTCTAAATAGTGCATAGTTAAGGGTTCGCTATGAGTATTGCGATTGTGGTACAAATGCGTTTCAAGAAAGGACTACCAACTATTAAAAAAATTCACCGTTGATTTCCAATATCGAAACAAATTTCTTTGTTTCATTTTTGACGTGATGTGGCCATATTACTATCAATGACCAAAAAAAAAAATCAACCGTTTTGGTGCTCTATTTGAACTTGAGTTGCCTCAATTAGAATTCCAAAAGTCCAAGCATGCCTATATTAACTGGAATCGGACAGCGCTTGGCATTGAATATTATGCCGAACATGTATCCGGTAAATATCGCTTCTCCGTGAGAGGGTTGTGGAGAGGGACCCATCTGGAGAAGTAGATAAGTTGACCGATTCATGGATAAGTCGCGGTAGCTCTTAACCTAACTGTGTTGGATTCCGGGCAACTATCACTGGGATATCTTAATCCACATGGGTAAACCAAATCAGAACGTGAAGGACTATAGGGAAGTCAGAGTTTCGTTGACCACCTGTGGTTATGCTCTTGTACAGATGATCAGATAAGCCAACTATGGGCAGACAACCTCTTGTGGCGAAGAGAACCTTTTGTTAGTGAATAATAAGCAGTCTGCCGAAATAATTGGGCACAGCAAGACTCATCTTTGGGGTTATGAACTAACTTCGTGCTTGCCTGTTCAGCTATTGTCAGACTAATGGTGACAGCATAACGGTCTCTACTCTTGAATCTCTTATGTGATATCGAAATTGACCAGCAGGGGTGGTTACACTCCATCATTTGTCAGACTGCATGATATACGGCTGGATATCCGATTCAGCTATTATTTTTAATCATTATCTGGTTGTAGAGCACAACCCTTGTTAAAATTAACATGATCTTGAAAATCGTTGTCAATGTCAAAACCCCAACGCCTAGAAATTTGATAACTCTGCCGCACAAAATAACCGGAGCCTTGAGCACGCGAGCACAGGGCACGAAAACAAACATTTCCTGACACAGACCTCACTTCCTACCTCTGCTATCACTGATGCTTCTTCCTCTCGTGGACAGCCGGAATTACAGCGTTAGCTTCTATTACAACTTCGGAATAAGCCAAAACTAAATTGTTTTCGTGAGCTTATCAACCACTCCGTTTTTTTCTGCTTTGCACAATTTTAAGTACATGGTTCTTGTTGCGAGTTCCCTTTTTTCTTCTTCTTTACAGATTTAGGGGTGAAAGTTTTATGGTGGCGGATTGCTTGCCTCACAGTTTCCGGACCGGCAGGTTTCGCGCCTCCTATTTCCTGCCCGGGGCTTCTTCACTTTCAAGCCGTTTGCGGAACCGAGGATCGCCCGCATCAAATTTCAAGTCAGAAAACTGCTTTCAACCTGCTTCCAATATCTCACGGGGCCATGACAAACGCTCTCTGTAGCAATTTTTTTGGTTTATTACGGCTCCCATGCGCTGGACAATTTCTTCGCTATCCAGTTCCAAATAATCGCTTATATCGATTTCTTCTCCTACCAGGTTTTCAACGTCATTTTCTACATCCTCAAGCTTCAAAACTAATCATCTTGGTCCTACGACCACCTCTGACAGACAAGGCGAGCTCAGCGATCCGGTATTAAATATGGGGAAAATCACCGTCCGTCCCAGCACCTTTTCCGACTTTGCGAAAAGTAGTAGTAATTCTAGCCTTTAGCTTGGTAGTTATTGTTGTGTCGATACAGACACTCTCCGAAGGTTTTGGGGAGTGTTATCGATGTTGATCGTCCTTTAGACCATAGATCTGGCATGTTTCGGTAACAAGCACCATTAAGGAACTAGCCCGACCATATCGGTAACTATTTAATATGACCACACTCATATTTATAACAGGATTCACCTTCCAGTAGGGTTGTGGAAGCTGCGAAGCTATAAAGCTTTGTATTGTGCTTCTTAATCTTTCAGAAGAGTTGTAAAATGTCATCCAAGTCGAAGTCTGAGTCGATCTTTGAGATATTTCTACTAAATTTTAATTTATAAAAGCAATTTAAACTGGTATCTGGGAGCAAGAATTGAGCATCCCGGTCGAAGGCACAGAATTGACAGTGGAATATTTACATCGTTGCACGAACGTTTCCTTGACATGTTTGATATTCAGTAGTTTATGAACTCATAACGAACTCTGTATCCCGCTAGATTCACCTTTAACTTACAAATCACCTTTTATTTTCTCCACGCTTCTTTAGCCGGTCAATCGCTGCTACAAAATGGCATTGATAGTCGCTTTAGCGCCATCTATGGCAATCCATATTTGCGCTCCAACTCATCACATCATCAATTACCGCCTTTACCACCACCAAGTACGGCCAATCCTGCAGCGACACCAGCGCCACCGCCTTATCAACGACATCATCATCATCCCAGCAATCAACAGCATGCGGGCACAGCGAATGGTGGCATTGGTGGAATGAATGCGTTTAAAAATTACAACGCTGTTGCGGCGTCAGGTGTCCTAGGCTATGGTATCAATGGAGCTAATGGCTCTGGCAGCGTTAGCGGAAGTAGTTCGAATTTAACTGCTAGTAGTAATACGCTTGCGGCTATGACTCCACTCACCGCACAAGCACCCATTTCCACTGGAATACCTGTTACGGCGATATCAGCGAACTCGGGAATGGCGACGGTGGCGGCGTCACCAATCACAATTGCACAAAGTCCTTCCGGCCACATTATTTTACCATCAAATGGTAATGCAAAACAGGGCGCATTGGCTACGCATGTCTAAGAGAACGGGTTGGCGCATGCGCCATTAACAGCACTTTAAATACAAGCCCGCACAAATATACATACTAAGGACAAACTGTAAAAAAAAAATCGAAGCTTATTTTACTTAAACCGCATACGCTAGATATGTAGTACATTAACCACAAAAGTAGGAGAAAGGGCAACAAAGGTTAGCATGATGCGTAATGGATGGATAGGTGGAAGATGACGCAATCTACAGCCGGTTTGAAAATGGCTTGAAGAACGATCTATCTCAGAATTAGACGGAAACTTCTATCAACAATTCTGAATAAAACTGCATATTTCGCAGTAAATATGGCGCCGAAGCAATGCGCTTTCAAACCGGCAGCCAAGATTGGACCAGATTCCATTTGGTCGTCTGTATGTAAATATTTTTATGTACCCAGCTGTAGTCCATATTCGTTTGTATGTTAACAAATGTGTAGATATGTGCATATAAAAGTATAAATCATTTTTAAAAATTAAATAATTCTATAAGCCAATCTTCGGTCAGCAAACTCTGAGTTATTGACCTGCCCATATCATTAGTATATATATACATATCTGTAGTATAAATATTTAGAAGTACATATGTAAATGTAAACCTATTGTAAATCGCTATTTACTGATCAAGAAAAGTAAGCAAGCAAAAATTTTAGTCAATTAGTGAAAATTGTAAATTTTAAAAATTACAAAAAAAAAAAAATATTTTGATGTAACAATAGCGGCAATCGAAAACAGCACAATGGCGTGTACAAAGAGACATACTCTACTAACTAGAGTCTAGTTTATGCATCTCGCGGACAAAACATTACAGCTGCTAACAACGAATGTCATTAGCAAGCCCATAAGACGTACTTCTGGCCAAACTTTTGTCTATCTGCTATAATTTTAATAATAAAGAGGTGTGTGTGTGTGTATCTCACCTTTCCCCTATCAATCTTTCACTCTGGTCTTGCTACTGTTGCTATATCCCTCTACCTTACTATCAATCCCTTACCCACAACTTACTTAAACACTTTCCATCTCCAACTTTCCTTCTGTTTTTGTTCCTCACTCAGCCTAGATGTTCATCTACTTCTTATTATCTTCGACCTAAGCCAACCTATCGAATGCGAATTAATGATGATGCTCCGGCAAAGAAAGTGTTTCTATCGGAACCCGCCTATGGAAGCAGAGGTAGAGGGAGCGCCCCACTCCGTTGGAAGGGCCAGGTGGAAAACGATTTGTGACCAATTGGCGCCGGTTGGCGGAGCGAAGGAGCGACTGGCGCGCCTTGTTGGATGGCCATAACCGTTTAGACGGTTAAGCGCCAATTAAGTAAGTAAGTAAAGGCTATATTTATATCATTACCACATGGTCGATCCAACGCAGCCGCTCGGTATTTACTCGTTGAACTATATCAATGCCTACGTAAAGCCCATTCTGAGCATAAAATTGCATAAAACTGTGTCAACCGATATTGCCATCGTGCATGCTTTTGCAGGTGGATTGGACAAAAACTCTTAGATTCAATCCGTTCGGCATGCACTTGTCCGATCGTTTAAGACTTAGACGCGTGGGCTTTACCAACTTCTTTCTCTTCTAACTTCTTCTTGTAACAATAAGGAGAATCTCCGAAGGTTTTCCGGAGTCTTTGCCGTATATTGCCCGACCATCGGGAGAACGATTTGATAAGGCCATCTTGAGCCTGCCAACAGCCGTGAGAAAATTGGGGTCGACAGAGCTTCGCCTGTTAAATAGGCAGTATTCGCGCTAAATAAACAAGAGGTTGACAATTGGGTTGGGGAAGCTATAAATTGCGTTGAAAACCTATTTAAAGGGTTACGTTACACAACCCCTTCAATCTCTTCCCTACATTTCACCACGGCATTTGAATAGCTAGGCGGTAATTTAGCAGCAGCCGATGCTTTGTTGTTGGGATTCAGCATCTTCCCTTGGTGCGTTGTCTCGAACTAAGAGAGCAGTAAAGGGTTGGCTCCATAATATTAGCATGTAATGGACAAAGGCTACCAGCTCACTGCTTTCGTTCTTACAGGAGCTACACGGCTATGGGAATAAATGGCTGTACCGATACTGTTTGTATTCTGTTATGCTTTACATGCTTCCTGAGTAGCATTGAGTAGCGAATTTCTGCCAGCTCAAGTTTCAGATGAATTTACAGGAATTTGGCGCTATCAGAAAGCTTTAGTTCTTTGCCGTTAAGAGAAAGTAGATAAACTGGTTTTAGTGAACGAGTTTTTGTAGGGAACTAATTTTGTCTTTGATGGTTTAATACCGATCCCTGGAAAGTACGTTTTTACAAGCACATCCACTGTTTCCGTCCCTGTCTATGAATTATCGTTCTTCAAACATACATACTTATGTATGTATCAAGTTTTAAGCACCACCAAAAAGATTTTCTTCAAATAGAATAGTCCCTATCTTGGAAATCATATACTGTGACCAAGGAATAAGCCGCATAGGTAATACATAGAAGCTTCTATCCCACAGATGTGGGCTCCACTAACTGGGTGTTGGTCAAATAAGAGATTTCTATTTCTTTACAACTTCTGCAAATTACATTTATTTTCGATTACAGATTAACCTTCTTTAAGAAAGATTTGATTCTTTAAGAATATAAATTTTAATGTATCATTTCCCATCAGCAACAGAAATGATCCATAAACTTATTGTCGTATAATCATATCAAAAACAAAAAACTACAAATTATATAAAAAGTATTAAAAGTTTAAAAAAGTGAGATCAAGGATCTTATATCGACAAGCAAGCGGACTACAAATTAAAAAATCTTAACGTATTGTGATTACTAGCGTTAATTATTTATGAAAATTACATACAAAATGCATTAAATCCATGTCTATGACAAAAAATTCTGACAAGATACGTCAATCCTAGGGTTAATTGCTATAAAAAATATGCTGTATTTAAAAAAAATAACAATAATATAAATACATATAGGAAAACAATTTAGCGATGTATATTTTGTGCTAGCGGCAAACAGAGATAGCAACTTTGTTGTAACTTAATATAAATAAATATTTAAAACAAATACAAACAATTTTACGCAAAGGCCTGTAGTTAGTTCCATGTAAAAATCAAGCTAAAAAGTTTTTATAATTCTAAATTATATAAGAGCAAGTGAAACTATACAATTAGAAAATAGTTGAATAAAGATTTTAATTAGCCAATAATTCAATTATGTAATTATATATTAATTTATTTTATGAAAAAGGAGAAAGAAAGAAAAATTTGCTTAATAAATGGAATAAACGCAAAACGATATTAATTTAAAGAAAGAAAAAAACTATAAATGTATATTAGTTAATAAACAAAAGGAATATGCTTTTAAATTATTTAATTGGGATTGACATTGGAGAATAGAAATCATTAGCAGGTGAGTAAACAAAAGGCAAATATTAGAAATATAAACATTGATTGATTGCTTTGTTAATTTTCTGACAGGGTGAAATATGATGTATATTGGAACGGTTTTCCGTCATCCCCTGTCAAATTTGGTATGGAGACAAACCTGTTTCGGCGTTGCACCATCATCAGTGTCATTTTTATACTCAGCGTGCTTTGCACACAGAGTATATGAACTTTGATTGGATAACGGTTGGTTGTACAGGTATATAAATTGAGAAAGATATAGACTTCCATATATCGAAATCAGCAGTATCGAAAAAAAATTTAATTGAGCCATGTCCGCCCGTCCGTCTGTCCGTTAACAAAATAACTTGAGTAAATATTGAGATATCTTCACCAAATTTGGTACACGAGCTTATCTGAACCCAGAATAGATTGGTATTGAAAATGAGCAAAATCGGATGATAAACACGCCCACTCTTTATATATATAACATTTTGGAAAACACAAAAAACCTGATTATTTAGTAAATAATACACCTAGAATGCTGAAATCTGTCACGTGGCTGATATTAAGACTCTTGATAAAAATTTGAAAAAAAATTTAAAAATGGGCGTTGCACCGCCCACTTGTGATAAAATCAATTTTACAATTATTAATCATAAATCAAAAATCGTTAACCCTGTCGGCAGAGAGGTTGCCTTTACTATAAGGAATGCTTTGAAGAAAAATTAACGAAATCGGTTAAGGACCACGCCCACTTTTATATAAACGATGTTTAAAAGGGTCGTGGACGAATAAAATAAGCTATATCTTTGCAAAAAAGAGCTTTGTATCAATGGTACTTTATTTCCCAAGTGGATTTATAACAATAAATAGGAAAAACTTCAAATTTTAAAAATTGGTGTGGCACCGCTCCTTTTTTGTCTAAGCAATTTTCAATGTGTCGGGAGCCATAACTCGAAGAAAAATTTACATATCGTAACAAAATTGGGTACACATATTTTCCTTGTAGCAGAAAATATTTCTAGTAAAAATTGACGGGATCGGTTAAAGACCGCGGCAACTTTGATATAAAATAAGTTTTAAAGGTTTAAAAGGGTCGTAGACTAGAATAATAACCTATAACTTAGAAAAAAATAGTTTTGTATCAATGATATTATCAAGTTTTATTATAAGAGGAAATGGGGAGAAATTTTTTTTAAATTAGCGGTGCCACGTGTTATGTAGAAAAGTAATTTATCTGAAATGAAATGTGCAATTGCAGCTCACGCTGAGTATATAATGTTCGGTTACACCCGAACTTAGGCACCTTTACTTGTTTGTTCTCTTTTATACTCAGCTGAGCAGAGCTCACAGGAAATTTGGCACGAACGTTAATCCTATTACTATAGGTGTTCTAAATAAAAATTAGCAAAATCGGATGACGAAAACGTCCACTTTTAAAAAAAAAAAACATATTTCATTTTATTTTACTTTGCTTTAATTTGTTTTATTTTCCTGCGGCCGCCGTGGTGCTATGGTAACGTGATCCGCCTACCACAATGAAGATCTAAGTTTAAGAAACAAGTTTTTTTCAATTAGAAGAAAGTTTTTCTACGCGCGGTCGCCCCTCTGCAGTGTTTGGCAAGCACTCCTGGCAAGAAAAGCTTCTCAGTGTAAACTCATCTGCCTTGCAGATGCCGTTCGGAGTCGGCATAAAGCAAGTAGGTACCGTCTCGCCAATTTTTAGGAAATTTGAAGAGAAGCTCGGCTTAAAATCGCGTAGGAGGTTATCGCGCCTTAAATTTATTTATTTTATTTTACTTTATTTCATTTTAGTTTATTGTATTGGATTTTAACTTATTTTATTTTATATATGCAGTTAAAATAGGCTAAAATATGACCAAAAATTTCCTTTAGTGCAAGCCAAAAGATTCCACTTTTCAAGCCCCACGTTTCGTTAATATCCGTAGCTACTTCAGGGGCAGATTGTATTTATTAATGAAATTACAGTCTATACATATGTATATAAAACTGAAACAATTATATGTAAATATCACATTTTAGTACAACAACTTATTCTATTTTACTTTTTTTACTTTGTTTTATTTAATTTTATTTTATTTGATTTTTTATCTTATACTAGCAGACCCTGCGTACATTTTAATAAGCTTTTTCCGTCCAACTCTGCCCTCGCCCCTCTACACTTTTTCCTAATCTTTTATTCACTCCTCCCCCCGTATTTTTCGCTTCATCTATCTCCATCTTCGTCTCATTCTATCTCTTTCTCAGTCTTCTTCTCCTTCTCTTTTTTCTCTTCTCTCAAGTTTTTCTCATTCTTCTTCATATTTTATTGCCAGTCCCAGAGGGTGGTATTAATTTTGTTCCAGTCCCATTCTGAGTCTCAGTCCCAGTCCTAGTCCTAATCTCAGTCCCAGTCCGTCTCTGGTCTACTTCCCGGAAAAAAGCATCGTAAATACTAGTATAGGCAAATTTATATACCAAATTTCAGGCAAATCGAATATGACGTATGTAAATAGGCATGTGGGTATTATTAATTCATGTTTTTATTTCGGCTTCGCATGCATATTTATCAGTTTTGCCAGGTTGGTGCGACTAAATCGAATATCACAATGAAAATTACTCTAAAGCTCTCAGCAACAGCTTTCATTTGATATCCATATAACACACACATTCTAGAGGTATCCGGGTCCATGTTTTGGCCTATATCTCGAGACCCTAGTCATCCAGCGGTGTAAAACTTACTCTGTACTAAAGCACACATCAACAGCTTCAATTTGATACCCACAGAGTAAAAACACATTCTAGGGGTATCCGGATCCATGTTTTGGCCTATATCTCGATACCCTAGTCACCCAGCGGTGTAAAACTTACTCTGTACTAAAGCACTCATCAACAGCTTCAATTTGATACCCACAATGTAAAAACACTATCTAGGCTTTCACGGGTCCACGTTTTGGCCTATATCTCGAGACCATAGTCACCCAGGGGTATGAAAATTACCCTCTACTAAAGCACTCATCAACAGCTTCATTTGATATCCATATTCTATAAACACATTCTAGGGGTACCCGGGTCCACGTTTTGGCCTATGTATATCTCGAGACCCTGTGCGTCGATCCTGAATTTTCTTTACTATAAACCTCACGTAGCCCAAGACCTTTCCAACGAATGCAAAACCGTGGAAATCGGTTCGTGCGTTCTGGAGTTATTGCGTCAGGAAGGAAAACACGACTTATTTTTATATTATAGATTTTCATTTTTTTAAATTTATTTTCTTTTATTTTATTGTATTTTATGTTTGTATGTTTAATAGTGTGTTAAATTTTTACTTAATATTTAAAAATATCATGAGCTTAACACTGGTTTATAATAACACAGTTTTACAAAAAAGACAAAACTGAAATTACTCGGAAAGTCGTACATTTCTTCTAGTATATTTCGAAAATCGAAGAATGGCTGCATACAATATTTTCCACGGACACCCCCAAAATCGTGAGATACGGGAAAGTGTGCGGTTTTTCGTACCTTTGGACCCTTGCGAGCCTGTAAATTTGTTAACTCTCTCTTAATCTCTTTTTATACGATCTGGGGAGAAACTGAAAATCGGGATGTAGTTAACGAAGGTTTAGGCTCACCAGTCCCCAAAAGGTACGAAAAAACCGGTATTTTCAATTTGCCTTTTTTGTAACACTGTGTTATGTACTTTACACCCACACCCTCATGAATTCGTAAATATTAAGTAAAAATTTAACACACAATTGAACATGTCCGAGGAAAAACTTGCATGCAGTAATTCTTAGATCTTCGAAATCCAAAAGAAAAATGGTATGATTTTTAAGGTATTTTCACTCATGTCTTTTTTGTAACACTGTGCTGTTATAAACCGGTTTTCAGCTTAATTATGATTTATTTTATTTTTATTTGCTTTATTCTTGGTTATTTTATGTTTATTGAATTTGTTTGTTTTTTTTTTTTTTTATTTCTTTTAGTTGATCTCATTTTTTTTTATTTTATTTTATCCAGTGTTATTTTATTTTAACTTACGTTATTTCATTTTTTTATTTTATTTTCTTTAAGATTCTGCATACATACATATGTACATACTCACCCAAATATATTTTTTCAACACGTGCTCGCTGCACTTTGCGCCTACTCACTTTCAATTAACTCATGCACATGCACACACATGATTTTTTTCCATTGTATTTCATTCATAATAATTTCACTTTATTTACTTTCCATATTTTCAATGACCACTGCGCCAATTTTAAACACATTTTTTGTTTCAATATTACTCAAGGCGAATCCATGCCAGGTGGTGGCAAAGCGAAAATTTTAATTGATTTCGATTAACTGACATTAAAGTATAAGGCGCTATATGGAAAATAATCAAGAAGAAGCAATCAGCTGTTGGGATAACAACACCTGGTACTGAATTCGCCTTGATATTACTATATAAATAACCGTGCAAATATTGTGGGAAGGCGAATTCAGTACAGGTGGTGTTATCCCAACAGCTGATTGCTTATTTTTGATAATTTTCCATACAAAGCCTTGTACAACAATATTTCAGTTATGTTTGCTGGATTGAGCACATATGGTCAAAAATATGTCAGTTAATCGAAATCAATGAAAATTTTCTTTTGACTTGACATTCTACTGCACGGCGAATTGGTTGAATTCGCTTTGCCAGCACCTGGTATGGATTCGCCTTGTATTGTAGTAATCGAAACGCGGTTAACTTTTGTTTCAGCGGACGTGGTTCAAGGTTCGCGGCGAACAGAGGACTGACAATTTGGGAAACGTGCTTCGCGAATATTGCGCGAAACCATTGCGCTGTTGGTTCGTACAATGCATGGTGCTATAAACGTTATCTGTACAATTTAGGGAAATTACAACAAAAAAATGTTATATATTCTTATCATTATAAATCGGTCTGTTAATTTGTTATCAACAAAATGGTAACAAGAAATATTTATCATTGCTGAAACAAAAAGTGCCCATGGTGTGTTACAATTGTGACTTGTAAAATTTTATCAAATGTACGGTGCTACCCGGGGATTTTACTTGTAGAAATTGGCTATTAATCCAGAAATTTCGGATATATTACATGTATGGAACTCTTCATAGTTCAAAAATAGCACCAATTTAAGAAATAACCGTCATAGGTCTACACTTTCGTCGTAGATTGCCAAACACTGCTTGCAGTTTAAGGATCTTTACCTAAAAAATGGAAAAATGCTAGGCACGATTTTGCTCCGAGCATATTTAAGTTTCTCCTCTTTATTTTCTTTGTTCAATATTCGCGAAGCACGTTTTCTCAATTGCCAGTTCTTCATACGCCGTGAAACTTGAACCACGTCTGCTGAAATAAAAGTTATTCGCGTTTTGATAAAAATTTTGCATGGCAATTTATAAAGTAATGTTGAAAAAAATTTGTGGAAAATTGTCGCAGCGGCACTTGAAAATGGGGAAATCAAATTAAGTGAAATTATTATGAAATACAATGCAAAAAATTATGTATGTTCATGAGTAAATTGCAAGTGAATAGGCGCAAAGTGCAGCGAGCACGCGTTGAAGAAGAAAAGAGAAGTGATAAAAAAAATATATATATATTTGGGTGAGTAGAGCCGATAGCCATAGCAGCTAGTGCTCTTTTTATACTCAGTTGAGCAGAGCTCACAGAGTATATTAACTTTGATTGGATAACGGTTGGTTGTACAGGTATAAAGGAATCGAGATAGATATAGACTTCCATATATCAAAATCATCAGTATCGAAAAAAAAAATCGATTGAGCCATGTCCGTCCGTCCGTCTGTCCGTTAACACGATAACTTGAGTAAATCTTCAGGTATCTTGATGAAATTTGGTATGTAGGTTCCTGGGCACTCATCTCAGATCGCTATTTAAAATGAACGATATCGGCCTATAACCACGCCCACTTTTTCGATATCGAAAATTTCGAAAAATCGAAAAAGTGCGATAATTCATTACCAAATACGGATTAAGCGATGAAAATTGGTAAGTTAGTTGAACTTATGACGTAGAATAGAACAAAAAAAAATTTGGACAACGGGCGTGGCACCGCCCACTTTTAAAAGAAGGTAATTTAGAAGTTTTGCAAGCTGTTATTTGGCAGTCGTTGAAGATATCATGATGAAATTTGGCAGGAACGTTACTCTTATTACTATATGTCTGCTTACTAAAAATTTGCAAAATCGGAGAACGACCACGCCCACTTTTTAAAAAAAATTTTTTTTTAATTCAAATTTTAAAAGAAAAGTTAATATCTTTACAGTATATAAGTAAATTATGCCAACATTCAACTCCAGTAATGATATGTTGCAACAAAATACCAAAATAAAAGAAAATTTCAAAATGGGCGTGGCTCCGCCCTTTTTCATTTAATTTGTCTAGGATACTTTTAATGCCATAAGTCGAACAAAAATTTACCAATCCTTGTGAAATTTGGTAGAGGCTTAGATTCTAGGACGATAACTGTTTTCTGTGAAAAAGGGCGAAATCGGTTGAAGCCGCGCCCAGTTTTTATACACAGTCGACCGTCTGTCCTTCCGCTCGGCCTTTAACACGATAACTTGAGCAAAAATCGATATATCTTTACTAAACTCAGTTCACGTACTTATCTGAACTCACTTTATATTGGTGTAATGAATGGCCGAAATCCGACTATGACCACGCCCACTTTTTCGATATCGAAAATTACGAAAAATGAAAAAAATGCCATAATTATATACCAAATACGAAAAAAGGGATGAAACATGGTAATTGTATTGGTCTATTGACGCAAAATATAACTTTAGAAAAAAACTTGGTAGAATGGGTGTGACACCTACCATATTAAGTAGAAGAAAATGAAAAAGTTTTGCAGGGCGAAATCAAAAGGCCTTGGAATCTTGGAAAGAATACTGTTCGTGGTATTACATATATAAATAAATTAGCGGTACCCGATAGATGAAGTTCTGGATCAACCTGGTCCACATTTTGGTCGATATCTCGAAAACGCCTTCACATATACAACTAGGGGGCACTCCCTTTTAAAACCCTCATTAATACCTTTAATTTGATACCCATATTGTACAAACGCATTCTAGAGTCACCCCTGGTCCACGTTTATGGCGATATCCCGAAAAGGCGTCCACCCATAGAACTAAGGCCCACTCCCTTTTAAAACATTTATTAACACCTTTCGTTTGATACCCATATTGTACAAACGCATTCTAGAGTCAACCCTGGTCCACTTTTATAACGATATTCCGAAAAGGCGTCCACCTATAGAACTAAGGCCCACTCCCTTTTAAAATACTCATTAACACCTTTCATTTGATACCCATATTGTACGAACGCATTCTGGAGTCACCCCTGGTCCACGTTTATGGCGATATCTCGAAAAGGCGTCCACCCATAGAAATAAGGCCCACTCCCTTTTAAAACACTTATTAACACCTTTCGTTTGATACCCATATTGTACAAACGCATTCTAGAGTCAACCCTGGTCCACTTTTATAACGATATTCCGAAAAGGCGTCCACCTATAGAACTAAGGCCCACACCCTTTTAAAATACTCATTAACACCTTTCGTTTGACACCCATATTGTACAAACGCATTCTAGAGTCACCCCTGGTCCCCTTTATGGCGATATCACGAAACGGCGTCCACCTATGGAAATAAGGATCACTCCCTTTTAAAATACTCATTAACACCTTTCGTTTGACACCCATATTGTACAAACGCATTCTAGAGTCAACCCTGATCCACCTTTATGGCGATATCCCTAAATGGCGTCCACCTATAGAGCTATGGCCCACTCCCTCTTAAAATAGTCTTTAATACCTTCCATTTGATACCTATATCGTACAAACACATTCCAGGGTTACCCTCGGTTCATTTTCCTACATGGTTATTTTCCCTTATGTTGCCACCATAGCTCTCAACTGAGTATGTAATGTTCGGTCACACCCGAACTTAACCTTCCTTACTTGTTCTTGTTAGTCTTAAAATTCATTTTAAGCCTAAATATATAATAATAATAATAATATTTGGGTGAGTATGTTCATACATATGTATGTATTTGGAATCTAAAAGAAAATAAAATAAAATAACATTTAAAGCAAAAAAATTTAAATAAGTTCAAATAAAATAGAATAAAATGAAATAATTTCAATTAAAAAAAATTAAATATTACAATAAATACGATAAAAGAAAAGAAAATAAATTAAGGTAAAAGAAATGAAAATAAAATAATCAAAAATAAAATAAGACAAAATAAATTAAGACAAGGGAAAATAAAATAAAGTAAAATAAAATATATTTAAATAAAATAAAATTAAATAAGATAAAATTAAATGCAAATAAATAAAATAGGATAAAATTAAAATAAAATAACATCAAATACAATAATACAGAAAAAAATAAAAATAAAAGAAAACTCATAAAAATAAAAAATAAAATAAAGTAGAATAAATAAAATGGAATAAAAATAAAATAACTTACTATTTAAGAAATCATGAGCTTAACCCCGGATTGTAATAACACAGTGTTAACAAAAAGAGAAAAGTGAAAATACTTGGAAAGTCTTACCACAATGCTTCTACTATTTTTGTGAGTTACGGGAAAAAAACGTTTGTTTTACGTAGCTTTGGACCCTTGCCAGCCTATAATTTAGCTAACTAAAACCGTTTCTCTCCGGATAGTATAAGTCAAGATTGAGAGCTTTTCAACGATATATATATGTCAACTAGGTAAACTTTACACAAAAAATTTTTCACTTTTTTTCGGGTTTCGTCAACTTTAATGCTAAACAAGTAAGGAAGGTTAAGTTCGGGTGTAACCGAACATTACATACTCAGTTGAGAGCTATGGTGACAACATAAGGGAAAATAACCATGTAGGAAAATGAACCGAGGGAAACCCTGGAATGTGTTTGTATGACATGCGTATCAAATGAAAGGCATTAAAGAGTATTTTATCAGGGAGTGGGCCATAGTTCTATAGGTGGACGCCATTTAGGGATATAGCCATAAAGGTGGATCAGGGTTGACTCTAGAATGCGTTTGTACGATATGGGTATCAAATGAAAGGTGTTAATGAGTATTTTAAAAGGGAGTAATCCTTAGTTCCATAGGTGGACGCCGTTTCGAGATATCGCCATAAAGGTGGACCAGAGGTGACCCTAGAATTAGTTTGTACAATATGGGTATCAAAAGAAAGGTGTTAATGAGTATTTTAAAAGGGAGTAATCCTTAGTTCCATAGGTGGACGCCGTTTCGAGATATCGCCATAAAGGTGGACCAGGGGTGACCCTAAAATTTGTTTGTACAATATGGGCATCAAACGAAAGGTGTTAATGAGTATTTTAAAAGGGAGTAATCCTTAGTTCCATAGGTGGACGCCGTTTCGAGATATCGCCATAAAGGTGGACCAGGGGTGACCCTAAAATTTGTTTGTACAATATGGGCATCAAACGAAAGGTGTTAATGAGTATTTTAAAAGGGAGTGGGCCTTAGTTCTATAGGTGGACGCCGTTTCGAAATATCGCCCAAAGGTGGACCAGGGGTGACTCTAGAATGTGTTTGTACGATATGGGTATCAAATTAAAGGTATTAATGAGGGTTTTAAAAGGGAGTGGTGGTTGTTGTATAGGTGGTCGCATTTTCGAGATATCGCCATAAAGGTGGACCAGGGGTGACTCTAGAATGCGTTTGTACGATATGGGTATCAAATGAAAGGTGTTAATGAGTATTTTAAAAGGGTATAATCCTTAGTTCCATAGGTGGACACCGTTTCGAGATATCGCCATAAAGGTGGACCAGGGGTGACCCTAGAATTTCTTTGTACAATATGGGCATCAAACGAATGGTGATAATGAGTATTTTAAAAGGGAGTGGGCCTTAGTTCTATAGGTGGATGCCGTTTCGAAATATCGTCATAAAAGTGGACCAGGGGTGACTCTAGAATGTGTTTCTACGATATGGGTATCAAATTAAAGGTATTAATGAGGGTTTTAAAAGGGAGTGGTGGTTGTTGTATAGGTGGTCGCCTTTTCGAGATATCGCCATAAAGGTGGACCAGGGGTGACTCTAGAATGCGTTTATACGATATGGGTATCAAATGAAAGGTGTTAATGAGTATTTTAAAAGGGAGTAATCCTTAGTTCCATAGGTGGACGCCGTTTCGAGATATCGCCATAAAGGTGGACCAGGGGTGACCCTAGAATTTGTTTGTACAATATGGGCATCAAACGAATGGCGTTAATGAGTATTTTAAAAGGGAGTGGGCCTTAGTTCTATAGGTGGATGCCGTTTCGAAATATCGCCATAAAAGTGGACCAGTGGTGACTCTAGAATGTGTTTGTACGATATGGGTATCAAATTAAAGGTATTAATGAGGGTTTTAAAAGGGAGTGGTGGTTGTTGTATAGGTGGTCGCCTTTTCGAGATATCGCCATAAAGGTGGACCAGGGGTGACTCTAGAATGCGTTTGTACGATATGGGTATCAAATGAAAGGTGTTAATGAGTATTTTAAAAGGGAGTAATCCTTAGTTCCATAGGTGGACGCCGTTTCGAGATATCGCCATAAAGGTGGACCATGGGTGACCCTAGAATTTGTTTGTACAATATGGGCATCAAACGAAAGGTGTTAATGAGTATTTTAAAAGGGAGTGGGCCTTAGTTCTATAGGTGGACGCCATTTCGAAATATCGTCACAAAGGTGGACCAGGGGTGACTCTAGAATGTGTTTGTACGATATGGGTATCAAATTAAAGGTATTAATGAGGGTTTTAAAAGGGAGTGGTGGTTGTTGTATAGGTGGTCGCATTTTCGAGATATCGCCATAAAGGTGGACCAGGGGTGACCCTAGAATTTGTTTGTACAATATGGGTATCGAAAGAAAGGTGTTAATGAGTATTTTAAAAAGGAGTAATTCTTAGTTCCATAGGTGGACGCCGTTTCGAGATATCGCCATAAAGGTGGAGCAGGGGTGACCCTAGAATTTGTTTGTACAATATGGGTATCAAAAGAAAGGTGTTAATGAGTATTTTAAAAGGGCGTGGGGCTTAGTTCTATAGGTGGACCCCTTTTCGAGATATCGCCATAAAGGTGGACCAGGGGTGACTCTAGAATGAGTTTGTACGATATGGTTATCAAATTAAAGGTATTAATGAGAGTTTTAAAAGGGAGTGGTGGTGGTTGTATATGTGAAGGCGTTTTCCAGATATCGACCAAAATGTGGACCAGGGTGACCCAGAACATTATCTGTTGGATACCGCTAATTTATTTATATATGTAATACCTGCCAAGATTTTAAGGATTTTTTATTTCGCCCTGCAGAACTTTTTCATTTTCTTCTACTTAATATGGTAGGTGTCACAACCATTTTATAAAGTTTTTTCTAAAGTTATATTTCGCGTCAATAAAACAATCCAATTACCTTACCATGTGTCATCCCTTTTTTCGTATTTGGTATAGAATTATGGTATATTTTTCATTTTTCGTAATTTTCGATATCGAAAAAGTGGGCGTGGTCATAGTAGGATTTCGTTCATTTTTTATACCAAGATAAAGTGAGTTCAAGTAAGCACGTGAACTAAATTCATTGAAGATATGTCGATTTTTGCTCAAGTTATCGTGTTAACGGCCATGCGGAAGGACAGACGGAAGACTGTGTATAAAAACTGGGCGTGGCATCAACGGATTCCGTCCATTTTCACAGAAAACAGTTGACGTCATAAAATCTATGCCCCTACCAAATTTCAAAAGGATTGGTTAATTTTTGTTCGACTTATGGCGTTAAAAGTATCCTAGACAAATTAAATGAAAAAGGGCGGAGCCACGCCCCTTTTTAAATTTTCTTTTATTTTTGTATTTCGTTGCACCACATCATTACTGGAGTTGAATGTTGACATAATTTACTTATATACTGTAAAGATATTAAATTTTTTGTTAAAATTTTACTTTAAAAAATTTTTTTTTTTTAAAGTGGGCGTGGTCCTTCTCCGATTTTGCTAATTTTTATTAAGCGTACATATAGTAATAGGAGTAATGTTCCTGCCAAATTTCATCATGATATCTTCAACGACTGCCAAATTACTGCTTGCAAAAGTTTTAAATTACCTTCTTTTAAAAGTGGGCGGTGCCACGCCCATTGTTCAAAATTTTACTAATTTTCTATTCTGCATCATAAGTTCAACTCACCTACCAAGTTTCGTCGCTTTATCTGTCTTTTGTAATGAATTATCGCACTTTTTCGGTTTTTCGAAATTTTCGATATCGAAAAAGTGGGCGTGGTTATAGTCCGATATCGTTCGTTTTAAATAGCGATCTGAGATGAGTGCTCAGAAACCTACATACCAAATTTCATCAAGATACCTCAAAATTTACTCAAGTTATCGTGATAACGGACGGACGGACGGACGGACGGACATGGCTCAATCAAATTTTTTTCGATCCTGATTATTTTGATATATGGAAGTCTATATCTATCTCGATTCCTTTATATATGTACAACCAACCGTTATCCAATCAAACTTAATATACTCTGTGAGCTCTGCTCAACTGAGTATAAAAATGTATGCACTTATTTATATTATTAGCAGGCTATACTAACCCTGCATTGCATTAAAACTGTAAATTAATCATGAGTTCAATGAGTATTAGTTTTCTTATATATCCTAAAAAGTTATTAAAATTTGAACAAGTAAGGAAGGCTAACTTCGGGTGTAACCGAACATTACATACTCAGCTGAGAGCTTTGGAGACAAAATAAGGGAAAATCACCATTTAGCAAAATGAACCTAGGGTAACCCTGGAATGTGTTTGACATGTGTATCAAATGAAAGGTGTTAATGATTATTTAAAACGTAGTGGGCCTTAGTTCTATAGGTGAACGCCTTTTCGAGATATCGCAATAAGGGTGGACTCTTGAATGTGTTTGTACGATATGGGTATCAAATTAAAAGTATTAATGAGGGTTTTAAAACAGAGTAGCCCTTAGTTGTATATGTGAAGGCGTTTTCGAGATATCGACTAAAATGTGGACCAGGGTGACCCAGAACATCTTCTGTCGGGTACCGCTAATTTATTTATATATGTCATACCACGAAAAGTATTCCTGCCAAGATTCCAAGGGCTTTTGTATGCATGTATCGCACCATGAATCAATCATAAGAGGATTGCTCGGCTGACAAATTTTTTGACAATTGCACCATTTTGCTCCCTAATTGAGTTGACATCCGTTAACTGTGTTGTTTCTTTGCTATTTTTCGAAAACTATTAGTAGGAGAAATAGGAAGCAATCAGTTTACAAATACGCGATAAGTACTGAACTGCAGAATTCCTTAGAACAATTTTTTTTTAATTTTATGATGATTTTGCTAACTGTGCCATGATCTATTAGTGTGGTTGAACATATGTAGGTAATTTTATGAAAAGTATGGACACCAAGGAATCGTGCACTACCTATGAACATACAAAACCTAACCCAATTCAAAATTCATCGTTTAACGTCAAAAACTCGACTAGTAAATCGATTCACGTAAAAATGTCGTTAGTAAATAATGGAGATTCAATAACGAAATGTTCTCATTGAACATTTAACTTATTCATTCCGTATGTTCAGAACATTCGTCTCCATTTAAGATTTTGGGGAATATGTATATACTTTTTTCATATATTCGGACCTCGTGAGGTAGTATCAAACGAACGTGTTCCGAATATTCTAAATTAACGGTTTATCCGTAACACTTCTAGGGTCGTATTAATGTGGCAGACACACTATAGCAAACAACAATATTATATATTAAATAATTTATACCTCATTTATTGGCAATTTATTACCGCAAAAAAAAAATATATACATAGCTGCGTCCGGTTCCGAGAAAAGTGAGTGTCTGCTGGCTTAAAGCCGGAGTCATTGGTGCCGTATGTCGTATCGCTGTATCCGTATCCCTAACGTAATCAGCTGTTTATCGTTACGACGGTAAACCAAAACCCAATTGGTTGGCTACGATACGGTTACGACCTTAGCGGCACCAATAATCGATTGCATTGATTCTCATAAGATTGGTCAGCTGTTAAAAGGTTACTGATACGGTTACCGGTAAAGCACCAATGTCTCCAGCTTAAGTCTCAAGCAAATTATTACCGCAAAAAAAATGTATAGCTGCGTCTGCTTCCGAGAAAAGTGATACTTAAGCCAGCAGACACGTTGTGAAAACACGACGTACAGCTTCCGAACGAATTGAATAGTTTATATTACATTTTTTTTTTCTTTATTGATGGCGTATTTTAAAAATAATACAATGTTTTCTCGAAAAAAATACATTTTGTATGAGAAGATAGCTTAACATGTATGCATATTTGCTTCCTACACTGTCAACTGCGTTAAGTACACTAGTTTACATTTAAATTATTTTAGTACATACTAATAAGTGTGTTGTGCCAGCTTAAATATACTGGCGCCGAATTATTTTAACATAGGCACTTATTTACTGTGTTTTTTTTTATAAAAAACATATAAGAAAAAATTACATATATTTGTATTTTACAGGCTAAAGTTATAATCTAGTAACAGGAGGCTCTTGAAATGCAAATAATTGGAACATGTTTTAACATTGTCGGGCAATTTATTAAACATTCTAGCACCATAGCTACGTATTGAATTTGTGCTTCTTTGAGTACGGAAAAAAAAAGTTTTCATATATAGAGTATTTCTAAAGTTATAGCTTAGATTTCCTGCGAAATTTAAGTCGGGACTATGTTTAATCAGATTGTTTTTGATTTTGAAAACAGTGAGCAGTGTCTGTAGAAACTGTACTTTCTAACGTCTAACCTATTTTGATAAAGCCTGATAGTGGGAGTTATTCTGGGTAGTAACAGGATATTTTTTATTATTTTGTTTTGAAGTATTTGTAACTCATTTATTTTATTTTCTGCACATCTGCTCCAGATTTGGTTTAAATACGTTAAACGCGACATAAAGTACGCATCGTATAATAGCCACAATTGTTTTCTGGGTATATTATTTCTACTTCTATATATTGCGAAATTTAGCGGTATTAACTTAAGTTTCAATCTAGTTATATGTTCGTGCCAATTTAAATTCGTGTCGAGCCATATTCCCAAGTATTCCAACTTGTCTACCCTCATGATAATTTTGTTATCAAATGCGAAACCAGGAAAATCTGTAATGCTCGGTATGGGTTTGAAGTTGTTAAAAATAATGAAATGTGTTTTTTCTAAATTAATTTTTAATAAATTACAATCAAACCATTTTTTTATCTCATCCAAATCTGTCCTAATGTTGGTGATTAATTCTTCTAACGTACTTGCAGAGTACATGAAGGTTCCATCATCAGCATAAAACTGGGGAACACCCTTTAGATTTAGTCTTAGTACATTATTAATATATATTATAAACAGAGTTGCCGCCAGTTTTGATCCTTGCGGTACGCCTGTTTTAATTTCCAAGGTGGAACTCGTTGTATTATTTATTTGTACAAACTGTTTTCTGTTGGTTAAAAAGGTTTCAAATATCTTCAGTTCCTTGCCTTCCAAGCCTAGTTCAGCTAACTTACGAACCATTATCTTTATATTTACTGAGTCAAAAGCTTTTGATAAATCAATTGCCAAGAGAGCCACATAATTCTTTTTATCAATATTTTCGCAGATATACTCTGTGCACGATATGCACGCTGCATTGGTGTTAGAGCATTCTTCAAAGCCAAACTGGTTTTTGTCAATTATATTATTTTGTGCTAGAAATGTTGTAAATCGATCAAGAAGAATGCTTTCAAATATTTTATCAATGGTGTTGAGTTTCGTTATTGGCCGGTAGTTTGAACATAACTCTTTACTTCCGGCTTTATGTACAGGTACCACGGACCATACCTTTAACTCATCAGGATACTGACCTGATCTAAAACAATCATCAATAAAATTGCAGATCGGCATAGCTAAATGATTTTTGTATATTTTGACAAACCTTGAGGAGATACCATCCGGGCCGTTTGCAGATTTTGAATTTAAATTATGTATCGCACTATTCACTTCCAAGATATTACATTCACTTAAGGTGAATGGAGGTATAATATTATTTGCTGGATTATCCGTGTAATTAATTTCAGTTGGCGTTTCAACAACTGTAGTGAAGTTTTCATTAAAACTGTTAGCGATATCAGTGCAATTTGTAATCGTTTTTCCCTTATGTATTATCTGACTGTTATCAGTCACATTTACATTCTTTTTTCCATAGATTATTTTGTTGCATAATAGACCACGTTTTGCTTCCTGAATGTATATTTTCTGTTATGCGATTACCATAGTATCGCTTTTTCAAATAGTTAGTCATTTTCCGAGCTATTATTTTCAAGGCATGGTACTCAGTTTCGAAGAACAGATTATTTCTATATTTGGTTTTTATTTTGAAGTATTTATTTTTTTCCCTAATAATTTTTGAAAGTTCGGAGTTCATCCAAGGGTTCCTATAATAATGCATAGGTTTTCTAACTTTTTTTGTAAACTGATTTATTTTATTGGATAAGGAGCTATAGAAATCATTAAAAGAGGAGTTTTGTATAATTTCGTCGACCACAGCACTATCTTCAAAGGCGCTATAATCGAAAACTTCAAACCAAGTAGTATTACTTTCTTTAAAAAATTTTTGGTTCATAGCTATGTCTAAATTAATTATTCTGTGATCTGAGATCGGATTATCTTCTAAGGATAAAAAATAATTATAGTTTAATTTATCAGTTAGAACGTGATCTATTATGCTTCCAATAGTAATTTTCTTCCTGGTAAACATTTCTTGACTTAAACTGTTCAGGCAGACGAAACCGTTGCTGTAGGCTGTAGTAAAATAATTAATAACTTCGTTATTTTTATTAAGAAGGTTTAAATTAAAATCGCCAACTACAATAGAGCTTTTATGTTGCAGCACTTCATTTTCAAGACAGCTAACAAAGGATCCAGTATCTGAAGCACAATTCTTGTATACACATGTTATGTTGAATTAACTTTATAGTTAGAAAGCTACTATTTTCATATGTTAAAGAAGACACCAAAGTCGAATCAAGATTTTCATGTACAAATATCAAACAAACCCCCCCCCCCTCGATTCGTTTCCCGGTTTGCAAAATAAACGTTGTAATGGGGGACATTAAAATACTTATTTTCATTTTTATACATCCAAAGTGCTATTATGTGTATTACCTTGCCTTTTTTTCCTTTTTTCATCAACTATGCAATTGAGATCATTCATTTTGTTTCGCATACTTTGTATATTCGTATATAAAATATTAAGATTATGATTAGCATTAACGGAGTTATGGATAAATTCTTCATTACATTTATATTTCACATTTGTTGCTATATGAGCATTATTCATTATGTTAAAGTCATCCATTAAAAGCTCCTATAATTTCTCTATAACCTTAAATTATTTCATTATTGTATGTAAATTAAGATATAAAGCTACTTAATTTTCTGTATATCTTCAATGCATTCTATTCTAATTAGGACACTACTTTCCTCCTTTCTCACCAAGTTGGTCATATCTTTCATCCAAACAAATTTGTAGTTCTTTTTCATAGCTTCTTGTTTTGTCTTCTTGAATAAGTCACTTACTTCTTTTTCCATTAGTTGGTGGAAGTTAATGTTCTTTCCTCTCATATTCGTATCCGGTAGTATCTCTGTCATATCTTTTCGCTTTTTATTCTTCCTAAGTTCCATACATTTATTTTTGAATTCCTGAGTTGTCATTTTCACAATCAGTGGATAAGTTTTGAACTTTTTATTTCCGTTTTGATAGACGTCTAGAATTTCACTGGGGTCAACTTTTAAGTTAACCTGTTTTCCAATGTCAACTACGACGTCCTTCAACTTTGATTTTTCAATTTTTGGCAAATTTGTTATAATTAAATTATTTTTATGTTTACTTTGCTTTATTGCTATTATATCTTTCTCAACTGTTCTCACTTTAGCTTTCATGTCCGAGCTTTGAGCTTTAAGTTCTACCAATTCTTTTTTAATTAATTGGCACAGGTGCCATTTTTTAAATTTGTACTTGATGTATATCAAAAAGGAATAAATACATCTACATATGTATAAGAAAAGAATTGAAATTTTAAAAATGCATTGCCAACTTCAGGAAGAGTCCTCTGCAATGAAACTCTTTACGTTAGACACTGCAGTGGTTGTTGGCTGGTTAGTCGTATCATTACTGCAAAATTCTCCAAGTCTCACCGAAGAGGCCTAATGCCGTCAAGGATGCATGGCATATCTTAATGTTCTAGCCACCAAAAATATGGACATATCCATAATACTCGGGAAAAACTCTGCAGAAGAAATGGCGAAAGAATGCATTGTGACTCAAGAAGTGAGGTGTCGCACAAAATGTTGCACTGGGACTGCGAAGATAATATTAAAAAGCATCGGTATGCCGTCATACGAATTTACATGTGTCGCGAAGCAAGTTTCCCTAAAAAAAAATCAAAACTTTTAGACTTCTAGTTTCCTATGAGTAAACGATAATGTATTCAAAAAAGTTTATCGAATGGAATGACATCATTTTGACTTCAGAAAATTTGGATACCTGTTTCCTTGTTTCACGTCAAGAAGATTGATTTATAATGCGAAATGTTTCTTTAAATTCTAATAATTTTTCAGGCCCACTGTTTGTCATTGATATTTCCAATTCCCTAGATGACAATAAACAAGTTCCTATTAAGAAATTGCCATCTACAATGAACAACCCGATTCTAAACAACTGCAACTGGTTAGCAGGTAGCAGAAATTCATTTCAGGAAATAACTCTCGCAGCCAATGACGACGATGCTAAAATGTTGCCTTGGACTGCACCATTAATGGGTCACTGTGTTGCAGTAGTAAAACGTGGCAATACTTTGCATAAATTCGATGACATAAAATGCACTCGAAAAGCGCTCAAGGAAAATACAAAATTGGTACCTATACGCAAAATAAATAAAACAAATCTGAAAACGTTGCATGCTTTTCTGCGCACTGTGTTTTCACGAAGTGTCTGCTGGCTTGAGACTTAAGCTAGCAGACACTCACTTTTCTCGGAAATGGACGCAGCTATACATTTTTTTTGCGGTAATAAATTGCCAATAAATGAGGTATACATTATTTAATATATAATATTGTTTGTATTTCAGAATAAAAAGGTTAATACTTCCAGTGTAGCAGGACCGCACAAAAGCTGAACTCTTCTGTCAAAGTCAAGCCCGGAATATAAAGTTCTAAGACAATAAGCCATTTTCTTTTATTTTTTGTCAGTTCATTTCGGCTGCCGAGTAGAGTATCACCCCATCGGCTGCCTGTTCAAAATCGTCCTATCTCAAAATATTTTTCCAAATTTTTTTAATTTGGAAGTGTCAAAGCTCTGTCATCATTGGAGAACAAACCTCTAGTAATTGAATCATGGTATCGCACAAAAAAACACAGCTATTGCATACCTTAAAGAACACATCTAGGCGAAACCATCCGTCATTTATAACATCAAGTAGGTAATTGGCCAAAGTAACGAACTGATGGCTCCTACTAATCTATACTCAAATTAAAATAGGTTTTAAAGCTAGTTACAATTTTTAATATAATTTTCAATGTGCAATCATTTCTTACTCTGCCAATTACACGTTTTTATGTGGTAGTTGCCGGTTTTGTTTTTGTTTGATTGCATCAAAGATTGTGTTTAGTTTAAGTAATTAATGAATTATCTTACCAAAAATCACAATTCCGAAAGGTGATGCACCAAAAAAATATGTATACATGTATGTATGTATATAAGAAGCATTTCACGAAAGCTACATCATAACAAACATTCGGCAGCCATTTTCTGCTTGCCAGCGAGTTACTCGCCTCTCGTAGCAAAATGATGACTGTTTATTTAAATATATCCACTTTACCTCTGCGCCAATATATTTAATTCTTTAGAAGTAACTTTAATAAATGAATTGCGCGACGGTGGGTGGAATAAAAACTGCGATCGGCGGATATTACTATAACAAATAATTTATCACTATACCGAACGATGCACGTGGGCGCGCGGTTAATGAAAAACTGTGGAAATTATTTCGGTGGTGCCCAGTGATGCCACTCATATATTTTCTTCGTACCATAATGGTTTTGAAAGTACTAATTTTGTTTATAATAATAAGAGACAAATGTCATTTATTACACTTGATTAAAGAAATGAGAAGTTTTAAACAAATTCTTTTCACTAAATACATACATATGTAAGAGTTTAATAAAATGTTTTAAAATAAATTAAATAGGCATCGAATTACATTAATAAGCTACGACCATCTTTTGTTACCTTTTTAATTTTGACTATAAAAGCGCACTACACAAACAAAGAGGAAGGCAGACTGACGGAAGAGTAAAGAATAAATTAAAAAAAAAAAACAAGTGGGGAAGGCTAATTTCGGGTGTAACCAAACATTACATACTCAGTTGAGAGCTGTGGAGACAAAATAAGGGAAAATCACTATGTAGTAAAAAGAACCTAGAGTAACCCTGGAATGTGTTTGTATGACATGTGTATCAAATGGAAGGTATTAAAGACTTTTAAGAGGGAGTGGGCTATAGTTATATGGATAGACGCCATTTACGGATATCGCCATAAAGGTGGACCAGGCCTGACTCTAGAATTTGTTTGTACGATATGGTAATCAAATGAAATGTGTTAATGATAATTTTAAAAGGGAGTGGGCCTAAGTTCTATAGGTGGACGCCTTTTCGAGATATCGCCAAAAAAGTGGACCAGGGGTGACTCTAGAATGCGTTTATACGATATGGGTATCAAATGAAAGGTATTAATGAGTATTTTAAAAAGGCGTAGGCCTTAGTTCTATAGGTGGACGCCTTTTCGAGATATCGCCATAAAGATGGACCAGGGGTGACTCTAGAATTTGTTTGTACGATATGGGTATCAAATGAAAGGTGTTAATGAGAATTTAAAAAGGGCGTGGGCCTTAGTTCTATATGTGGACGCCTTTTCGAGATATTGCCATATAGGTGGACCAGGGGTGACTCTAGAATTTTTTTGTACGATATGGGTATCAAATGAAAGGTGTTAATGAGTATTTTAAAAGGGAGTGCGCCTTAGTTCTATAGGTGGACGCCTTTTCGAGATATCGCCATGAAGGTGGGCCAGGGGTGACTCTAGAATTTTTTTATACGATATGGGTATCAAATGAAAGGTGTTAATGAGTATTTTAAAAGGGAACGTTTGTTCGATATGGGTATCAAATGAAAGGTGTTAATGAGTATTTTAAAAGGGAGTGGGCCTTAGTTCTATAGGTGGACGCCTTTTCGAGATATCGCCATAAAGAAGGGCCAGGGGTGACTCTAGAATTCGTTTGTACGATGTGGATATCAAATGAAAGGTGTTAATGAGTATTTTAAAAGGGAGTGGGCCTTAGTTCTATAGGTGGACGCCTTTTCGAGATATCGCCATAAAGGTGGACCAGCGCTGAGTCTAGAATTTGTTTGTGCGATATGGATATCAAATGAAAGGTGTTAATGAGTGTTTTAAAAGGGAGTGGGCCTTAGTTCTATAGGTGGACGCCTTTTCGAGATATCGCCATAAAGGTGGGCCAGGGGTGACTCTAGAATTTTTTTGTACGATATGGGTATCAAATGAAAGGCGTTAATGAGAATTTTAAAAGAGAGTGGGCCTTAGTTCTATATGTGGACGCCTTTTCGAGATATCGCCACAAACGTGGACCAGGGGTGACTCTAGAATGTATTTGTACGATATGGGTATTAAATTAAAGGTATTAATGAGGGTTTTAAAAGGGAGTGGTGGTAGTTGTATATGTGAAGGCGTTTTCCAGATATCGACCAAAATGTGGACCAGGGTGACCCAGAACATCACCTGTCGGGTACCGCTAATTTATTTATATATGTAATACCACGAACAGTATTCTTCCAAGATTCCAAGGGCTTTTGATTTCGCCCTGCAAAACTTTTTCATTTTCTTCTACTTAATATGGTAGGTGTCACACCCATTTTACCAAGTTTTTTTCTAAAGTTATATTTTGCGTCAATAGGCCAATACAACTACCATGTTTCATCACTTTTTTCGTATTTGGTATATAATTATGGCATTTTTTTCATTTTTCGTAATTTTCGATATCGAAAAAGTGGGCGTGGTCATAGTCGGATTTCGGCCATTTTTTACGCCAATTCAAAGTGAGTTCAGATAAGTACGTGAACTAAATTTAGTAAAGATATATCGATTTTTGCTCAAGTTATCGTGTTAACGGCCGAGCGGAAGGACAGACGGTCGACTGTGTATAAAAACTGGGCGTGGCTTCAACCGGTTTCGCCCTTTTTCACAGAAAACAGTTATCGTCTTAGAATCTAAGCCTCTACCAAATTTCACAAGGATTGGTAAATTTTCGTTCGACTTATGGCATTAAAAGTATCCTAAACAAATTAAATGAAAAAGGGCGGAGCCACGCCCATTTTGAAATTTTCTTTTTTTTTTGTATTTTGTTGCACCATATCATTACTGGAGTTGAATGTTGACATAATTTACTTATATACTGTAAAGATATTAACTTTTCTTTTAAAATTTGACTTTAAAAAATTTTTTTTTAAAAAGTGGGCGTGGTCGTTGTCCGATTTTGCAAATTTTTATTAAGCATACATATAGTAATAAGAGTAACGTTCCTGCCAAATTTCATCATGATATCTTCAACGGCTGCCAAATTACAGCTTGCAAAACTTCTAAATTACCCTCTTTTAAAAGTGGGCGGTGCCACGCCCATTATCCAAAATTTTACTAGTTTTCTATTTTGCGTCATAAGTTCAACTCACCTACCAAGTGTCATCGCTTAATCCGTATTTAGTAATGAATTATCGCACTTTTTCGATTTTTCGAAATTTTCGATATCGAAAAAGTGGGCGTGATTATAGTCCGATATCGTTCATTTTAAATATCGATCTGAGATGAGTGCCCGGGAACCTACATACCAAATTTCATCAAGATACCTCAAAATTTACTCAAGTTATCGTGTTAACGGGCAGACGGACGGACGGACGGACGGACGGACGGACATGGCTCAATCAAATTTTTTTTCGATACTGATGATTTTGATATATTGAAGTCTATATCTGTCTCGATTCATTTATACCTGTAAAATCAACCGTTATCTAGTCAAAGTTAATATACTCGTGAGCTCTGCTCAACTGAGTATAAAAATGGAACACGCAGCTATTGTTAACTTTTAAGACTGAATTTATGATAAATTGATACAACCGAGCTCTGGAGAACTTTATTTTAGAAATAATTTTATGTATCTAAAAGAGAACTAGTTTGACTTGTGGCACGGGTTTTCCTCTAAGGTTTTTCGTTAAAACATATATTTATATAAGGTACTAGAAGACCCGGCAGACGTACCCCAGCGGGTTAGGGGTAGACTAAAATACCAGATTCAAGGGGCTGTGTAGCGCAACCTTTCAGGTTGCCAGCGCAATATATAGCTTCTCCAAACCCAATTGTCAACCTCACCTATCCGCGGCGAATCCTGTTTCACTAACAGACGAGGCTCTGGCGACCCCAAGCTCCTCATGGAACTTGGGAGTAGGGAGGGAGGGAATGGCCTGAAGGTTTAATGTGGCCACATAAATCGTTCCCGAGATGGTAGGGCTAGCACCTTAATGGTGCTATGGTACCGGAGCGTACCGGATTTGTATCCGGCAAAGGACCATCACATCGATAACACTCCCCAAAGCCTTCGGGGAGCAACCTTATCGCTACAACAACAACAAAAACACCCGGCAGACGTTGTCCTGCCCTAAATTTGGCCAATCTGCAAACATTTTAATAAGCTTTTTCCGTCTGACTCTGCCCTCCCCCCCTCTTCACTTTTTCCTAATCCTTTTATTCACTCTTTCCTCCGTCTTTTTCGCTTCATCTATCTCCATCTTCGTCGCATTCTATCTCTTTCTCAATCTCCTTCTCTCTTTTCTCTTCTCTCAATTTCTTCTCATTCTCCTGCATCCCTTATTGCCTGTCCAAGAAGGTAGTATGTATTTTATTCCAGTCCCAGTCCGAGTTCCACTCCGAGTCTCAGTCCCAGTCCGTCTCTGGATAATATATTACTCTGTACTAAAACAATCATCAACAGCTTTCATTTGATATTCATATTTTATAAGCACACTCTAGGGGCACCCGGGTCCACGTTTTGGCCTATATCTCGAGACCCTAGTCACCAAGGTGTATGAAAATCACCCTCTACTAATGCACTCATCAACAGCTTTCATTTGATATATCTGGATAATATATTACTCTGTACTAAAGCAATCATCAACGCTTTCATTTGATATTCATATTTTATAAGCACACTCTAGGGGCACTCGGGTCCACGTTTTGGCCTATATCTCGAGACCATAGTCACCAAGGTGTATGAAAATCACCCTCTACTAATGCACTCATCAACAGCTTTCATTTGATATCCATATTTTATAAACACACTCTAGGGGCACCCAGGTCTACGTTTTGGCCTATATCTTGAGACCTAGTCACCAAGGGGTATGAAAATCACCCTCTACTAATGCACTCATCAACAGCTTTAATTTGATATCCATATTTTATAAACACACTCTAGGGGCACCCGGGTCCACGTTTTGGCCTATATCTCGAGACCCTAGTCACCCAGGGGTATGAAAATTACCCTCTACTAAAGCACTCATCAATAGCTTTCATTTGATATCAATATTCTATAAAGACATTCTAGGGGTACCCGGGTCCACTTTTTGGCCTATAGCTCGAGACCCTAGTCACCCAGGGGTATGAAAATTACCCTCTACTAAAGCACTCATCAACAGCTTTCATTTGATATCCATATTCTATACACACATTCTAGGGGTACCCAGGACCACGTTTTGGCCTATATCTCGAGACCCTAGTCACCAAGGGGTATGAAAATTACCCTCTACTAATGCACTCATCAACAGCTTTCATTTGATATTCATATTTTATAAACACACTCTAGGGCCACCCGGGTCCACGTTTTGGCCTATATCTCGAGACCCTAGTCACCCACGGGTATGAAAATTACCCCCTACTAAAGCACTCATCAACAGCTTTCATTTGATATCCATATTCTATAAACACACTCTTGGGGTACCCGGGTCCACGTTTTGGCCTATATCTCGAGACCCTAGTCACCCAGTCACCTATCCTATATTTCAAGTTAGATCAAACTACACACGGGGAGCAAAACAAATTCAAAATCGGTTCGGTAGTTTAGGAGTCCATTGGCCTCAATTGTGTGACACGTGTTTTTTTATATATTAAGATTTTGTTAAAATGGAAGTGTTTGGGACATTGGTGTGATATTTACCACAACCTGAAATTAAAGATTTTACAACGAATTCGACCATTTCTGAATTACCGAAAAATTTAATCCATTTCTTTTATATTTGGTCCTTTTTTTCCATGAATTTTGGACCAAAATGAAAACATGTTATGGCACAAACATGTTTTCAACAAACAAACATTCGGCAGCCATTTTTTGCTTCCAGCGAGTTACTCGCCTCTCGTATCAAAATTATGACTGTTTATTTAAATATATCCACTTTGCCTCTGCGCCAATATATTTAATTCTTTAGAAGTAACTTTAATAAATGAATTGCGCGACGGTGGGTGGAATAAAAACGGCGATCGGCGGATATCTCAATAACAAATAATTTATCACTATATCGAACGATGCACGTGGGCGCGCGGTTAATGAAAAACTGTGGAAATTATTGCTGTGGTGCCCAGTGATGCCACTCATATATTTTTTTCGTACCATAATGGTTTTGAAAGTAACCATTTTTTTTTTTTTATATTAATAGGAGACAAATGTCATTTATTATGCTTGATTAAAAAATGAGAAGTTTAAAACAAATTCTTTTCACTAAATACATACATGCATACGTAAGAGTTTAATAAAAGATTGTAAGATAAATTTAACTTTAATTTAATTACATCCAGAAGCTACGATCGTGTCTTGTTACGTATTTAATTTTGACTATAAAAATGAACCACACAAACAAAGAGGACTGAGCTTGAAAAGTGGCTGATGTCTTTAAATAAAAAATTTTGAATACACTTATACAATGGACAATGACAACTTTAAGTGATGCAGAGTGTGGTTTTCCTATGAAGTTTCGAAGCTTTATGAGCATTTGACTAGTTTGCAGTTTGAGAGCCAAAGATTAATGTTAAATAGAACATATCGTTGTTTTAGAGACCCTGTAATGGCGCAGTTTGAGAGGCATGCTTGCAGTTGATTGTAAACTTTGCTGTGTCAAAGAAACAAAGCTAAAATTTGAAATAAAGAAATAAAGCGCACAGTATAAATGCCATGAAATGAAATAATTTCAGACAAATGAGTCGCGATTTTTATACAGCCATTGTTTTTGGCTTTGCTGCATGGAATGTGGATAGCAGATTAGAACAAGTTTGAAAAGTCAATTCTCATATAGGGCGTTCCAATGAGCCTTCCAGCTCTGGATCACTATCAAATCTCACTGAAACGATCCGGATCAGTACTATGTCGGTTGGCAGCACTCAACTCATGTGTACACATAATAGTGTGCCTATTATTTGCAAACTTTTTTTCCGAATCGCACCATAAAATTTCACTTAAAAATTTAGAACAAATCATCAAACTAATAACTAGAGCTTACGATTCGAATACAAGCGAAAATATCGAGACCCGAGATATCGAAAAGTCGGCTTGTCGAATCTCGAAATACTCGTAAAACTCGCTTCAGAAGAAATCGTAAGTTCTATATAAAACTGCCAGATTAGAGATCTTGATAGCCTAATGGTAGGCCTGCGGTGTTTGATATTTGATGACTTGCGTTCGAACCTCACTCGGCGAGAGTATAATTTCTAATTTAAAAATACAAAGATATTTGAAGACATCTTTGGCAGGGTCAAAATAGCTATAATATAAGCGTATATTTAATGCCTTTCTTTTTTTTTCCATCATAATAAAAATATAATAGTTTAAAAATAGAAATTATTGTAAATGCATCCCAAACTTATTAAATTTACGGAAGTGAATATTATGTTATTAGTTTAGTGCCTTAATATTTTGTTTTCAGACTTGAGGTAAACATTTTTGGTTTGGCGAGTACAAAGAGTTTGGTGAATATGGGATACCCTGCGAATTAAAAAGGATTATCTGTAAAAATCATCAAAAAATTACGAAATCAGCAGAGCCACCCTGTAGATCCGCAATTGATACAGATAGATATCAGGATCACATTGCTGTTGCATTTGCATGTCAAATTTTGATCGAGATCTGTATCAGTGTTCATTGCAACTCAGCTATTGTTATGGTTTTCTTTAAAGTGCGGTTGGCGAGAGTCGTTTTTTTTAGTAAAGTGAGCAAGGTGTTTTTAAATTAAAAAATTATGTCGCGTACACGTGCGTGGATGTAAAAGCGCCGAGGTTTTGCTGTTCGTCCGTCGCCCGTCGCAACTAACTCAGGAGCAGCAGTGGAGGACAGAAAGGCAATATTTCGCAACAGCGGTCGACTACTAATACGCGTCCAGAACCTTGGCAACAATAATACGAAGGTTGAAAAGAGCCCTTTCATGAGGTATTTGCATTTGAAGTTGAAACTTTTCATGTGATTGTTGTTATTTTATTGTATACGGGAAACAAAATTGTGTTAAAAAAGGAAGGTGTTCTACGTAAAAGTGCTACGGATCCCACCTCTCATATCGGAGAGGTCTGTAATTTTTCGTTTTTTCGTGAATATATTTTGTTAAACGCAACTTTCTTGTTTCGTCATCGGATTATTGATACTGAGGTCAAAACGTTTTTTTACATCTCTCCCTATATTTTCGGCCGTTTATTGGCAGTCGAGCCCTGTTGTAAAGTAGTACCGCAGAAAAAACTTCTTTGTGTGCCAGGCAACCGTCTAGGCCTTAGTTAAAGTTCATATCAGTTAAAGTTCATATCAATTTCAGGAATAAACATATTGCAATCGATTTTTGAGTAACTTCCCATGAAGCTAGATTTTTGAAACTAGGAACATCTTTCAGAACCCGATAACAATGTAACATGAGAAAAAAATTTCGCTAGGTGGCCCAGTGATCCTGAAAATAAAAAAAAAATCATCCGTACTTGGAAATTTTGCTTTCGAGTTTTAGGGAACTTTTGGATAACCTAGAGATATGAAACTTGGAACATAGCTTGGGCGCTATTAAGTTGTAACATTTAGGGCAAACAAAAATTTCTAAATGCGGCAGGGTTCGAGATAATTTGAGATATTTAGAAAATCAATTTATAGCATTTGGAATCTGGCGATCGATTTTTGAGTAGTTTCCAGTAGACCAAGATTTTTAAAACTTGGAACACATTTCAAAAGCCGATGAAAATGCAGCACGAGGGAAAAAATTACCGTAAAAATTAGAAAAATCGTTCGAATTTGGGAACATTGTTTTTGAGTTTTAGTGAAATTCCCGACGCTTAGAGAGTTGAAACTTTGAACATAGCGTGGAGATTCTAAAAATAAAAATAATACGTCCTATTGGAATTTCAACGTATTTCTGAGATCGAATGGGGTAAAATACCTATTATAGAAAGTTACCTAGGGAGGTTGAGTTCCTCAGAAAGTCGTATAGAAGAGGAAGTTTAGCGATCAATTTGCGTATTGCATTTTTTTATAAAGGAGGGGTTTAAAAACCTGTGCATCTTCTATTTTTCGCTATATTCACCCAACGTATTTATTCGGCAGTTCTTTGACATTTTAAAGGGTTGGTTATGAATACAATTGTTCGCTTTCTCTATCGCATGCTTCATTTTATCTCTCCTTTAAACACAATTTCATTTTCTGCAATATCTGTTATATCAATCTTATTAACAAATTTAACAGGCACTGAAATATTTTAATTTGACAGCTCCTGTTTATACCCAAGGAACAGCTGATTTCTACTTGCAATTTTTTCCATTTCGGTTTGGGGTCACTGTCTCCGGCCTTATATTAGGTTTTTTAATTCGTTCACTAGCTTTTCAAGAACTTTTAAATTCTCTGTTCCAAGATTTTTAATTCCTATTGCACTTTTAAGACAAAGTTCAAATATTCCTTATTTGCAATCGATTTTAACAGTTGATCGATTCAATTTGACGTCTATGCTGAAGATATTACAATTGTCTTATCCACAATGTCTTTGGCATTCATTCGCAGCGCTGTCACACTTCTTTAATAATTTAACAAATATCTAAAAAGACGTTGAGAAAATGAAATTGAAGTCACCATGTCGACAAATTTATAAGCCAGTTTCCTAATGCCCACATTAACATACAGTCGAGAAAACGGCCCTTAATATTAGCCGTGTTTTTTAACACGCGTATATCCGTTTACGCTTAAACTTTATATGGACTGCTAACCGACAAATCTTAAATACACCTCTGAAATTTCTGCGCATAAATTTTGTCCTACTAAATTTCAATACGCATTATACTCAGATGCAACTGAAATATGTGTCTTTGTTTCACCCTCTACACTAATTCTATGTATTCTATGTGTGTCCACAATTCATCGCAACTGCTTCAGCTATATGTTATACCCTATGGCCATCAGAGCGTTGTGTCTCCGCTTTTCGGTACACCCTGTTGCTGTAGCTAGTTGTTTAAAGGCTCCATTACTGGTACTTAGCATAGACTTGACTTGACTTGAAAACTGTCACTTACAGTTCTGTTAAATGAACATTGCATGTTACTGATTACTCAAAACTTGGCAACACTTAACTTGTCTTAGAAGTCTGTTGAATTTTGATTTTCTATGTAAGTTCTAAGTGACGTTTACATTTTGAGATGCCATTTGTTTGTTTCCATTTCATTTTGACATTTTGTCATACAAATTGACATTTATTTAAAAATAAATTTCAACGCTGATTATGATGCCAGATTGTATGCGCCAAGTGGAGTATAATCGTGGCTAAGTTGCCAAGTTTACGCCAAGTCAAGTCAAGTCTATGCTAAGTATCAGTAATGGGGGCTTAACCACAGGCGTTTTCTTTCACGCGTAAACGAAACGTATACGCGTGGAAAAAAAAACACGGCTATTAAAGTGAAACGTAGAAAACTAAATAAAGAAGATTTTTCCTTAAAATTCTAGAAGAATAATTTTGTTTGTTTCAATTCGTCGTTTATAAACCCAAAATTTCTAACACGATACTGACCAGACACGTTATCAACGTGCAATTAAAACTTTCGTTTAGTGAATGCGCCTATATGAACAAAATTTTAAATTTAAGTGTTCTATAATTCATTGAGCACTCTGTATTTTTCGCGCGCTTTCAAGTATTCCACACACAAAACACCACACCTCGTGTTCCAATGACACATGAACCAGATACGGATCACAATTCAAACCATAAGATTGTGTATTCACGAGCTCAAAATTGCTTCGTTCTGTGCAACTACGTCACACTTGACTTCTTCAGTGAATGAAAGAAAGAGAGAAAAAAAAAAACAAGAGCTAAAGGAAAATTACCTTTAAAATAATGTTTACATGCGCAATGCGCCACCTTCTATAATTCCATCATGGATACGGATAGAAATTTAACATGCAAATGCAACAGCAATGTGAATCCGTATCTGGTTCATGTGTCATTGGAACAAGAGGGCAACAAAATGTGGACGGTAATAGAGAGCCAGCCATTTTGAAACGAGACTCGTACTAGCTGAGGCTCTTTTTAAAATTTTTGTTTGGTAGATATTGCGCTCTCATTCATTCTCTTTTACCCAGGTATAGCTATATGTATTGGTGGTGGCGCGCAGCTTGTTTTGCTTTGTGAGCTCGACTTACAATCCATGGCGCTCATAAGAGTATTTCACGCGAAGTGAGTAGTGTTTGTGGTGTATATTTAACGGATGAACGGATGTTGATGAAGGTGGTGGTTTAAATAAAACAACTATTACACTATAATTAAAAAAAAGGATTCTGCATTAAACGAAAAATAATTTTATAGCAATGAAAACCAAGTAAATAATGCAGAGTTGGTGCTGTAATAAAATAAAACGTTTCTGTTGTGTTATTTATTGTTGGTATAAATGTGCAGAATTGTGTGGAATAATAATGGCTGTTGCGGCTGCCGGTGGAAGAAGTGCATGTGAATAACTTGAATAGTGTTTCTTATAAAGAAAAAAAATACAAAAATTTGCAAAAAATATTTGCATACTATACTGTTTTTTCTAATTTTTGCGTGAATTAAAGCGAAAAATATATAGAAATCATAAATTAAGTGAAAAGAAAAAACAATTTGCTTGTAAATGGGCAAAATGCAGCTGCAAGCGATCACCTTCCATTACACCACCAACGATTAAACGAAGAAGAAGCAGAGCGTCAGATTCAGCTCCGGTATTGAAGTGAAATTAAATTCATCCGGTTAAACAATTAACTACTTAAATAAACGAAAAATGGAAAAATTAGTGTCAGTTGAAATTTAAATAAAAAAAAAAAAAACGAATAATCAGTGAAAACGAGCAACTTTCAACGAAAATTGTGAATATTAAAAAAAATATTAAATCGACTATGCAGAGTAAGTTTTTGCTATTGTTATTTAGTTATCGTTAACTTAAAGTATAATGTAATTGTGAATAAAAAAAAGTATAGCTTTAAAATAAGAGATAAGCGCATGTGTAGCGCTTGCTGACAGTGCAAAAGCGCACAGTGGGACGACGGTATAAGATTTTTAACAATAGACGGATAAATAAACAAATTGAAACAAGAGGCGCTACATAATTGGGACAAAAAAAAACAGCAAATAATATTTAGTTAAAGTTAAATTAAAAAAAAAATGTTTAAAAAATAATTATAAAAAATTAAAAAAAAATATTTCTTTGGGGTTTCCAATTTAAAAAACAAAGAGGAATATAAAAAAGAAAAAAGTTTTACCAAAAAAAAAACAAAAACGGAAGGTCCGAAAACGTATTAACGCAATAAAGAATAAACACTAAAAACAAAACAAAACAAAAAAAAAAAACGCAAACAAAACTTAAAAAAATTTGAAAAAAAAGATACGAAGTTCTTATGAATTTTCAGGACAACATAGTTTCTAAAAAATAAAATTAATGAAGAATTTTAAAAACAACAATAAAAAGACTTTCAAGCAAAACCTCAATTGGACCATTTCACAGTGCAAAATGCTCGCTGGAGGTATAAAAACTGCGTTCTGGCAAGAAAATTCGAAAAAATCATTGGAAATTTAAAGTTTTCTGAAAATATTAACGGAGTGTACCTATGAACAAAGTCAAATTAACAAAAAAAAAAAAAAAAAAAGGTGTAAAACAAAGTACAACAAAGGCTGAAGCAAACAGAAAATGCTCATATCAAATGTTGTGCAAAGTTTAACATAATTGGCATTTAAAACTAAAATTTGTATAAAAAAAAGAAAAAAATCCAGCATAGTATATTAACATTCTTAAGCTATCGGAAATTGATCACTTCATTGAAAGCATTTGCGCATGCGCAAGCGCCTAGTGAAAGCTAAAAGTGCTGCATTGCACAATAGCAAACCTCAACAATTTAGTGCAACATTGAAAACACAAAGTTTTTCTACATCAAAGTTTAAACAAAACTGGATACACAAAATGTGGCTGTTTAAAAATAACAACACATTTCCTAAATCGGATATATTTTGGATAAAATTGTTAATCAGTCTTTTGCTTATCAGTGGATTAATTGGCAGCGGTAAAGCGGCGGGTAAGTGAAGTCTTATCTTTTTTAATTAATAGTTGATAAATTTGTATAAAAACAATATTTGAAAAGTTAGTTAAATATTTTAAAACCAATTGATCGAGGGTTAGGCGACGCTTCGTCATCTAGCCAAATCAAAGCGGTGCGTGTGATGGGGCTTTTATTTAGAATTATTGTGTTTGACCTTTCGGCCTATTACTGCATGTGGAGGTTTTTTATGTATTTAAGTATTAGATTAAAGAGCTTGGCTGATACTTTCGTTGCTGGGAGTATAAACAATTTGGTCTGTCTTTGTCATGGGAATTCCATCCAGTATTGTCTGAACTTCTTTGCTTTCTAGTTACTTATGGTTTCCCTAGTGTGTGCCTTTGTGAGCTATAGCACCCTGTTTGGCTAGCTAGTATTCATGTTCATTACCTTCATGTCCCCATCCTAACAAAATTTTGTTTTTTGTTCCCCCGTAATGTAGGACTCCTATGCGTTCATTCACTAGCTTAGAAGTAATTTTGCAAGACTGCAAAGCTGCGTAGCTGTCTGACATAACCAGGATACTTCTCGAGAATACGCCCCTTCGTAGTCATTATTTACCGAAAACTTACTGCATGGATTTCTGCCTGAAAAATAGTGGGGTAGCATCCTATTGTTATCGGTTTTTTAAAGTTCGGCCCATTGATGTTAGCTCCCGTTTTTTTCCGTCATCGAATTTTGATTAATAATTGAACCAGACATTTGAGACAGGGTCAGCATATGGATTTCCTATTTCCCAAAGAGTTCTGTCCACAGCAGACACCTCAAAATTCCGTGAGATTCTGAGCGTAGGGGCCATTGCATAATGTAGTTGCAATATGGGACTTCATATGGATGGTCTTATGCCTTTCATATGCCCTATCAAGTTACCGTTCTTTAGCTCAGAGATATTTTGAAGTCATCTTCCTCAGGTAAAGTTGATCTTACGTTTTAAGTTAGATCTTTATCTATAGACTAGTGAAAACAGAACTTTGTTTCATATAACAGTCTTTGAGTTCAGCGCGTACAATAGTGGCCGACAAACATTCCAAGTTAAAGGATGATTTGATCTCTGTACAAGGCGAATCTAGTAACCCACCTGGCCCTATCAGCTGATTGCTTCTTCTTGATAATTTCAAACCATCGCCTTGGTATAATATGTCAGTTAATGAAATCAATGCAAAATTTTCTTTGGCCTTGACATTCTTCTGCACGGCGAATTGGGTTGAATTCGCTTTGCCATCATCTTGTATAGATTCGTCTTGTTTCTGTAGCAAATTTTAAATTAAAAAGAGATATTTTTCTCGTTGTTGCAGTCTTTTAGTGGAGCTTTACCCTTATGTAACGTTTTCCAAAGAATGATATAGGGTATCCGACATCTTAATATATAGAATGATTTTGGAGATCGCAGTGGATAGTCGTAGGTACCTTCAATTATTTGAAGAAGCAACTGCTAAAACGGACAAACAAACATCAACAACAACAACATAAACCTAACAGTCGACCTAGAAAGTCCAACATGTTGAAATCAAATCGTTTCCGAGATGGTCAGTCTAGTGTCTAATGGTGTTAGTTTCCGGTGCGTACCTTCGGGGAGAGTTTTTATAGCTTCAAGAAGAAGAAGAAGAAAAAGACAACATCAAAAAACCCAGATTTTCCAAAAGCAAAATAATTAAAAGGTGATGAAGACGAAGAGCATTTTGATATAATGCCCCAAGAAACCATATAATGTAGGTATTCAGAGGAGTGTATGTTTACAATTCTACTATTTTCAAAGAAAGGTGCAGCTAAGGAATCTTTCTATGAAAACTTTTAAAAGGTATAAAAGACCAGCTCCCGCCATGATATTATAATCGTATTTGGCGGCTACAAGGCAAATATAGATTTTGACAACAATCCCTATATGGATATGCCTCTCTGCAGTGAAGGAGATACATGGGGGATTGACAGAAAAGTATGCCCCGGGAAATTCTTAAGGCAACAGGGATCTAATGGACTCTTAATTGGGCACTTTTAACCACCCTCTGGGAGATTATACTCTACCAAACGATAAAAACGAGCAGTGGGACTCGATTACAAACAAAGGGGCGCATGTCAACCCCGAAATTCAAAAAATTACTTTTTAAAAGGTCTGCACCTTTGGACTGAGAACCAGTTGAACAGAAAATACCTTTAGAAGCATAAAAATCACGTTCCATCTTTCTTTTATTGTCAAGTTCGTAGTAATGGACGGAGCCGAAGAAGAAGGAATGTCCATTGTAGTATTCGGGAAAAAAGTTCTCCGCAAAATTTTATGGTACTTCCGGTCTAGCATGTGCTAGAGTATTGCTACTATTAAAATATTTCAGCGAATAGAAGCCAAAAAGTTCGCCTGGTAAGATAATGCTACACAAATGGTTAAAGGAGCTATGGCCCAGAATGTACCCGTCTCTGCATTCCCCTGATTTGGAGCAAACAGCTTGAGGAAGGCAGCCGCCGTGGTGTGGTGGTACCGTGCTTCGCATACCATGCCGAAGATCCTGGGTCCAAGCCCCGGACAAAGCAACATAAAAAATTTGAAAAACCATTTTTTTTTTAATTAGAAAAAGTTTTCTAAGCGGGGTCGCCTCTCGGCAGTAACTTGGCAAACATTCCGAGTGTTTTTCTGCCATGAAAAGCTTCTCAGTGAAAACTCATCTGCCTGCAGATGCCGTTCGAAGTCGGCTTAAAACACGTAAGACCCGTCCCCTGAGAAGCTGGGCCTAAAATCTTTTCGGAGGCTATGGCGCCTTGTATTTCTTATTTTACAAGTAGAGGAAGTTTTGATCTCACTTAGTGCTCCCAATTGGCACAGGTTATCGCCCGAAACTGAAATTACTGACGTAACCTGGTATGAAGTGGCCTAAATCGGCTAGATGTCTGAGCGCCATAGTAATCTTGCCGATTGTTGTTGTTGTTATAGTGCAAAACAAAAGTAGTGATATTAAAACACAACACAATTTCTTTAATCCGATCGAAGAAATATTTGCCTTACCTCAATTCAATCTGCCATTTTATTCCTACACTTAAATGCTAAACCATTAACTTTTTTCATGCCTTCATCAATTTACAACCCCTTGATTCTTTAAAGTTATTTTATTAAAAAAATATTACTTGATTTTATACTCCTTTTGGCAGTGAAATAAGTTTTTATTTTCCTTGAAACTGCCCACCAACATTCGTGCAGTCAGCATTCTCTCTACATCAACGTTTTCACTTTGGTCTTGCCCCGTTCATTCTTATATTGCTGCCTTCACCTTTCTTCCGTGTTAACCTTACTTTTTACTTTTTCTTCTTCTACTTCTACGATCATTGCATTTTCTACACATTTGCTGCGGTCACCGTTTTCGAAGTTGGCTGTTGTTTTTTTGTTGTTAGTCTATTACTTGTTTCTCATGGTCTTGTGCTACACTCTTGAATATTTATGTTTGTATGTATGTACCTACATTCGTTTTTTATTTTCTTTTCAACCACTCGCATTCACCTCACTAGCTGTTCAACAAATTCTCCTAACCACTTTATTTAGCCAGTCTTCAACCAGCCCAACCATCCACTTAGTCAGTTAGTTGTTCGACCAGCCATTTTGTTTCCGTCAACGGTAGCAAAACTGGATCGAGACTCGTTCAGGATCATATTGCCTTTTGCCACACATTCGTACACTCACACATGCGGATATGTACTCATGCATGGATGGCCATTCTCGCTGCCTTCGCTATGTGTTCAACGTACAACGAAAATCTGTATCTGAGTGTCAATGCTTGTGCGTTTTTTGTTTTTTGTATTTGTATGTGTAGGCACGATTGTGTGCGTTATTGCTGCAAAGCAATTTCAGCAGAACTTCGGTATCTCTAAAAAAAAAAATTGATCCTAATTGAGTTCTGTGGAATTTGTTTATTGGTAATTTTATGTTTCATTTTTTGTAGGATAGGTTTTTAAAATTTTTAAATATATGTATGTAGATTACAATGAAGTATGTACTATAATGTTTTGTAATATTTTGATGTGGATACTTGCCTCAAGAGCTGCTTTTCATGAAAATTAAATCCTTAAAGGAGAAGAGAAATACCCAGCAATAAATATACCGAAATAATCTGGATGATGAACTGAGTTGATTTAGCCATGTCCGTCTGTCTGTTTGAACACAAACTAGTTCCTAAAATTTTCAGATATTTTGGTGAAATCGGTAAGGGGACTTATTTGGTTGATCATTTGTCGGAACCGACCCGATCGGACCACTTTAATATCTCCCATACAACCGATTGTTCAAATAAGAGGTTTTACGTCAGAAGATGCTTGCAACTTTTTCATATGCTTGCATTCATACATACATATGTGTGTATATGGCATACATAAGTCGTGTTTTTTTACATGTATATACATCTATATTTGCGCTTACCGACAATTCCACATAGTAGTATGTTTGGAGAAATAGTGGAGACACAAACATTTTCGGTCATAGTGTATAACGCATACCAAAATTGACAACGGAGATTAGTGAAGACACACACTTTTTATACTCAGCTGAGCAGAGCTCACAGAGTATACTAATTTTGTTCGCATAACGGTAATCCGTAACGGCATAAACTAATCGATACCAAATTTGGTATGTAGGTTCCTGGGCGCTCATCTCAGATCGCTATTTAAAATGAAGGAAATCGGACTACAACCACGCCCACTTTTTCGATATCGAAAATTTCGAAAAACCGAAAAAGTGCGATAATTCATTACCAAAGACGGATAAAGCGATGAAACTTGGTAGGTGCGTTGACCTTATGACGCAAAATTGAAAATTAGTAAAATGTTGGGCAATGGGCGTGGCACCGGCCACTTTTAAAAGAAGGTAATTTAAAAGTTTTGCAAGCTGTAATTTGGCAGTCGTTGAAGATATCATGATGAAATTTGGCAGGCACGTTACTCCTATTACTATATGTGTGCTAAATAAAAATTAGCAAAATCGGATGACGAACACGTCCACTTTTAAAAAACAAAATTTTTTTAAAGTCAAATTTTAACAAAAAATTTAATATCTTTACAGTTTAAAAGTAAATTATGTCAACATTCGACTCAAGTAATGATATGGTGCAACAAAATACAAAGATAAAATAAAATTTCAAAATGGGCGTAACTCCGCCCTTTTTCATTTAATTCGTCTAGAATACTTTTAATGTCATAAGTCGAACAAAAATTTGGAAATCCTTGTGAAATTTGGTAGCGACATAGATTCTATGACGATAACTGTTTTCTGTGAAAATGGGTGAAATCGGTTGAAGCCACGCCCAGTTTTTATACATAGTCGACCGTCTGTCCTTCCGCTTGGCCGTTAACACGATAACTTGCGCAAAAAACGATATATATTGACTAAACTTAGTTCACGTACTTAGCTGAAGTCACTTTTACGATATCTAAAATTACGAAAAAAGAAAAAAATGCCATAATTCTGTACCAAATATGAAAAAAGAGATGAAACATGGTAATTGGATTGGTTTATTGACGCAAAATATAACTTAAAAAAAAAAACTTTGTAAAATGGGTGTGACACCTACCATATTAAGTAAAAGAAAATGAAAAAGTTCTGCAGGGCGAAATCAAAAGCACTTGGAATCTTGGCAGGAATACTGTTCGTGGTATGACATATATAAATAAATTAGCGGTACCCGACAGAAGATGTTCTGGGTCACCCTGGTCCACATTTTGGTCGATATATCGAAAACAACTAACTCACATATACAACTAAGTGCTACTCCCTTTTAAAACCCTCATTAATACTTTTAATTTGATACCCATATCGTGTAAACACATTCTAGAGTCACCCCTGGTCCACCCTTATTGCGATATCTCGAAAAGGCGTCCACCTATAGAACTAAGGCCAACTACGTTTTAAATAATCATTAACACCTTTCATTTGAAACCTATGTCATACAAACACATTCCAGGGTTACCCTAGGTTCATTTTGCTAAATGGTGATTTTCCCTTATTTTGTCTCCAAAGCTCTCACCTGAGTAGGTAATGTTCGGTTACACCCGAACTTAGCCTTCCTTACTTGTTCGTACTAATTTTATGCGCAACTATTTCGTAAGTGTAGATAAAGTTATGCATTTAGCAGTTCATATAAAGTTTAAGCTTAAGCTTTATAATACGTTCTATCTACAATTTTGGTGTAGCCAACGAATAACACAGTTTTCAAAATATTTCCATCGAAATGAACATTATATTTTGTTTAAATTTTTGTTGCAGTAATGTTGCTTACGCTAATCCACTTACAGTAAGTTCATAGCCTCAGAAACTTGCAGTATTTGTGGACTATATCTCCTATTCCTTTACATAACTCTTATCCCTCACTTTAATAAACTGTACGAGGTCAAATGATCCATTTTCTTTAAACGGTGTGAAAAGTACCGCGTCCATTCAGCGGTTTTTTTTATTTTGAAATTTTTTTTTTTTTTTTTTTTTTTTTGAAGATTTCCACTAATGTTGAACTTTTACAGAGCTCAAACAACAGACTTGCTAAAACTATGCACCCTATAAGGAATGCGTTCGAAACAATTGTCATTTATATTTTAGCCAACATCTTTATTTCAATTTACTCTATTTTGATTTTTTTTTCGAGGTACCATTGGAAATACCTGCCAAAAATTTACCATGTTCCCACATTTACGGTAGACAATTTTTTTATTTAAAAAAGATAAACTAACATAAAACTGTTGCTTACTGTATTTGCGAGGTTTTCATGACCACCGTAACTTTATGCTATTAGAAATTGCTTGGGAACAAAAGCAGGCCCTGATTTTTAAGTGAGATTAACGAATAAACAAGTCGTTACTTGGAAGCAGAAAAATAGCAATAAGTGACCAAAGCAAGAAAATAAAAATCATTACTGTTCCTCAGAAGAAACCCAACACTTAGCGAATAAAGCTAGCGCAGAGGGTGCCACTTTCTGGGGTTTTTTCTCAGACTAAGCGAGGAGACTGGTGTCAGAACACTCAAGGTCAAGACAGTCGCAAATAAACCACGCTTATCCCAAATAAGTGTCTTAAAAACTAAGCACTAAATACTTTTTTCTCGAAACTCCATCATGATCGTGAAATAGGATGGTTTTTCTATTTTTTCACAAGGTCCAGGGCAACTGTTTTTTTAAACTATCCGAAATGTAGGCGATAAGTTTATGTAAAAAATACAGTACATTTCTTCCGAAATCCCTCTTTCATTAGGAAACCAGAAAGTATAACAAGTGTCCTTGCTTTTACAAAAAAAAAAAATTGCCTTAAAATGTTCTTCAAAGGGATATGCGTTTTTGGAGCTTCAACTGAAGGATACCTGGCACTGTTCAAAAGCAAAATTTATTTGTAAAAGTGATTTCAAGGGCCATCAAAAACTCGACTTCATTGATGTCGTATTTTGATTAATATTTCTACTGAACCTACATATATACTAGATACCTCTATGAGGGTTATAAGCAGAGCTGCTCAGCCTCTATACACTTATAGCACTTTTGTTTTTGTTTTGCCCTGAAGAATAGGCACAGATACAAATTCACACTTTGAATATAAAAAAAAATTCCATATCACTCCTATATGCCCTCACATACAAATTCGATTCATATGAAAGTGCAAAGAAAAAGCACTTCCATATGAAGCCAAGGCGCTTCGATATGATATTCAAATTTACACTAACAAATTGTAGCGCTGAGAAGAATTTTTATTTAAAATTTATTCATTAAGGGGATCATCACCCCGGAAGTATTTCGCTCGCGGCTAACTCGGATCTTCGGAGGATTTATTTAAGGTTACACTCGGTCTCATTCGAAACTATATCGTTGGATCTCCATGCTGTGCAAGTGAGCCTCCCCTTCCAGGGTAGCTACCACCTAACCTATCCTAATGGTTGCTATGTCAACGCTACATGGCTTCCCTACAGGTTAATAACTGAATTTTTGTAGTTAAGTGAGTTACTTTCCATTAGTTAACTAATTTTTAGTAATTCATAATTTTTTTATGTGACGATCGTATCCCTTTTCTTCATTTTTATAATCAGCTGAGCCGAGCTCACAGAGTATATTAATTTTGTTCGCATAACGGTACCCCGTAACGCCATAAACTAATCGAGATAGATATAGACTTATATATATCAAAATGATCTGGGCGAATAAAGAAATTAATTTAGCCATGCCCGTCCGTCCGTGCGTCTGTCCGTAAACGCGATAACTTGAGTAAATTTTGAGGTATCTTAATGAAATTTGGTATGTAAGTTCCCGGGCACTCATCTCAGATCGCTATTTAAAATGAACGAAATCGGACTATAACTACACCCACTTTTTCGATATCGAAAATTTCGAAAAACCGAAAAAGTGCGATAACTCATTACCAAAGACGTATAAAGCGATAAAACTTGATAGGTGGGTTGACCTTATGACGCAGAATAGAAGATAAGTAAAATTTTGGACAATGGGCGTGGCACCGCCCACTTTTAAAAGAAGGTAATTTAAAAGTTTTGCAAGCTGTAATTTGGCAGCTGAGTATGTAATGTTCACTTACACCCGAACTTAGCCTTCCTTACTTGTTTCTTATACTATAACATTACTATATTCACCTTATATGCCGCTTAGTCCAACTCCAATTGGAAACAGCGAAGCTTCGTAGCAAGCCTAGTTGCGTTTTCTTAAAACAAATTAAAGTTTAGTTCGCTGGTAACTCGTAAGCCCCGTTTCCATTATTTATATTTGATCTCCATGTATTAAATTGTTTATCACTTTATTTGTTTAACTGCATACTTATTCTGTGAACATATGTATATTAACGTTTTATTTGCGATATAAAAATTTTCTCACAAAATGTTTTGCAGGCAATGCACGAATATATAACTTTTGTAATAGCTTTTTAAAAATTAACGCTTTACTCATCTTTTATTTGGTTTGCGGAATAAACAGTAAATATTGTAAAAATTTCAAAAATATACATTTTTAATACCATCACTTCAGTAAGATAAAAAGCTTTAAGCGGGAGTCATTGGTGCCGTATTGCGTATCGCTGTAGTCGTATCCCTAACGTAATCAGCTGTTTATCGTTACGACGGTAAACCAAAAACCAAATGGTTGGCTACGATACGGTTACGACCTTAGCGGCACCAATAATCGATTGCATTGATTCCCATAAGGTTGGTCGAATCAGCTGTTATAAGGTTACCGATACGGTTACCGATAAAGCACCAATATCTGCAGCTTAAGATTTTAAATTTCAGAATGAAATTTCGCAGTGTAAAATTTGTGCAGTATTATAAGTACAGTAGCGAGCAGAAAAATGGCAGTGTTAATTTTTATAAAATTTCCATAGTCAAGTTCTTCTTTTCTTATTTTTGACATTTTAAGAAAAAACTGCTATAAGTTTGGTAACCGAAACTATGCAAACCTATTCAAAACAATTTTCGAGAAAACTTGAAAATTTTACAAAAATTTCGTACCTTTTAATGAAGCTTTCTCAATGTTTTTGAGTATGTAGTTTTATAGGCCAATTAATCGTAGTCTTTCAAAGTACAAGTTATAGGATCTCTACAAGTTCGTATTGATTGAGTGGGCAATACAATAGACTGGGTCGAAAAAAAAAGTTACTAATGTCCGCCCCTAAATTTGAAGATTATGTTGAGAAGGTTTCGGAAAAATTTTGTTTGATCCTTCGAAATACAGCCAAACAGGTTTTTTCGTTGTAACTTGGTTATTTGACGACCGATTTTTAAAATTGATATGTCATTATTTTGGCCTTGAGAAGCTCCAAATTTCCGTTTAATTTCCTTTTAAGCTATGAAGTCGTTTTCACATGATTAGGTCAGCTAACAAAATTTTACCCCCCCTAATGTATGTTCAACTTTTTTTCTGGGTATTGGACAAAATTCACCAAAATTTTGTTAGCTGACCTAATCATGTGAAAACGAGTAACGGAAATGTGAAGCTTCTCAAGGCAAAAATAATGACATATCAATTTTAAAAATCGGACGTCAAATAACCAAGTTACAACGAAAAAACCTTTTTGGCTGTATTTCGAAGTTTAAAAAAAAATTTAAAAAAATTTTTCCGGACATTAGCAACTTTTTTTTTTGTATGGGGACCAACCCAGTCTACAATACAACTGTATAATCAAAAAAAATTCAGGGTATTTGGACTTCGAATTCTTTCCGACGTTTTGGAGATTGGTTTGCATAGTTTTAGTTACAAAATTTATAGAATTTTTTTGATAAATCATGGTAAATAAAAAATAGCTTTATTGACGAAATTTAATAAAAATTGCCACTGTGATTTCTCTGTTCGCTGCTGTAGGTACTTTTCTCTTACTTTTCTTACGATCAATATTTAATTTTTACTCAATAAAACTGAAGTGGTAAGTTGCTATCACGAAAATATAAAAATCTCTTACAATCAAAAATTAGTACTAAATGCGGAATCAAAGCCCATTTCCAACTAATCTTCTTGATTTTGGAGTCAAAAGCTAGTATATATGTACATATCTTCAGTCTACGAAGACCTCAAATTTATGACCGCATCGAATTGCTGCTGTGAAAATTATCAAAGTGTTCTGCCCAAATTGTTTGCTTTTGTTTACTCCATTCAATAATGGGTATGCGTAACGAACGTGACACACAAATTAACAACTGGTCGAGTCATTCCATAACTGTGTTACGCACAAGCGGCTCTAATGCGCATGCGTAAAGACGAAAAGTTGCTCATTAGCTTGCTAGTCGGATGTGTGGCCTTTTTGGCGTTAAAGGCCTATCTAAGTTAGGCTAATTTAAAAACGCATATGCCAGTACACACAAATGCATATGAGTACATATATTTAAGAGGTTCCAAAAATGTGTGTGACTTCGTGCACATTTATTGGTTGGTCTGAATGTTTATAGTCGCTGTTTTTTTTTTTTTTTTCATTTACTTTGTTAACTTTGTCTCTTACGTTTTGCGGCATTTTTTCTTTGTATTTAGCTACATTAAACTGTCATTGCACTGTCCCACGTAAGTGTAAATAATGAAAGAGAAGTATCCAAATAACAACAATATGCCCCACTAATGCCCTTTCTGCTCACCTTTAGGCCATCATCGTTTTGCTTTAGACGTTGTCAATTTGAGTTCATCAAGTTAACACATTCGCCTGCACTCAAAAATTGTTTGTATTTGTTTGTTTGTTTGTCGCTCGTAGACAGGAAATTTAACAAGCAACGCACTAAATACTTACTCGACAATAACAATAATAATTAAAAGACACAACATATAACTAAGGAGAAACAAACATACATAAATATCTAAGTGTAAATAAAAATGTATGCAGATACATGAAAAATGTGCGCTTAAATATTTGCTCAACTCGGCTTTGTCAGGTCAATTTTTTGTTTATTTTTTAGTGTGCCATCCGTCCATAACTTTTAAACATACATACATTCTAACATACTTATGTAGATTCGTAAACCAGCATATTATTTGAGCTGTTCTTTAATTTCTTCAGAATTGTACTTGCTTCATGTTAGCTATTTATTTTATTTTACTTTTTAATTATTTTTACTTATGGGTTATTCCACGGTGATGGCTTTAGTTTTTCTGCTAAAGCTTAGTATCCACATCTAAAGAAAACACTTAAGAAATAATAGTGTTCTTTATTTTGCGTGACTAAAAAACTAGGCATTTCTTTTATCGCTCTGTTCTCTATGTTTTTGTGGCGTCACTTCCCTGCAAGAGTAAATTTGTCAAAATTTTAGTTGCACATATATTACCAAACAAGAGCTGCATTGTGCATTTCTCTACAAAAAAAAATTAGAAAAGGGTAGCATAAAACGTTTGAGTGTTCTTGAGAGGTGGATACTTCTTAATACACGAAATTTTTCTCTATTGAAGGGTTTTCGTATGGACCTTTGATTTTTTCTTTACTTACTAAGCCCTAACTATGCAATATGTGTTTGATTTTAAGTAGCTCATAGTTCGAAAACTCACCCTCAGAATGTTTTTCAAAAATTACCTATCTCAGATTTGATTTCAAAAATTTCCTATCTCCAAATTCGGTTGAAAAACGTCCTATCTCATATCTTTTTCCTAAACGACATATCTTCCGCCAAAATGAATTGAATTTTTGGATGACATATAGTCACCGCCATAACAATTGACTTTATGACCACATCAAATGGATATGGTCATTTAACTTTGCTACTTTCTAAAATTTGTATCAAGTATACATATATACGATATTTCCGTTTGACCATTTCGGGAAAGAGGCCATAACCATATTTTACTGAATTGAATCCAGCACAAAAAAGATCCGCAGGATGAATTCAGCTTTTAGTTAAAATAACGTTTGTTTCAAAGAAATTCTCGCCGGAATAGTTCTCAAATCGTTTTTTCACTGTAATGGAAGCAGAATAGAGAAAAAGCGCTGCAGAGTAAAATTTTAAATAAGAAATCGAGCGATTGTTTATTCCGAATCTTCTCTAAACTTTTAGCTGAATAAGCTTTTCTTATTTCAGAGAAAACCACATCGGACCACTTTTCCATCCGATCTTCTACTGCAATGAAACGAAACTGTTTCAGAAGCCGAGCCCCAAATTATTTATTCGGAATCCTTTTTAAGACGTTACTGTAAACACACCAGTTGTTAGCATTTTAATACGTGAAGTTGCAAAAAAAAATAATTGACTTTATATTGGTGAAATTTGATGTTCAATTGGCCTTGTGACCATTTGAAAAGACTAAAACGTCAATTGACCTTATGTCACCTGTCCATATTGAATTTGTGCTCAGATAAAGCGCTGTTGCAACATATTGTAATACAAAGGGTTTTTGAGGTGGGGCGTTTTTCGAACAAATTCCGAAATAGGACGATACTCAAACGTTTTGAAATCCAGGGCGCTTTCGTAATGACAGCTGATATAGGGCGATATTCCTTGTCTGTAGTTGATGTGTAGCCGCATAAATATGGTCAATATTTATGTATTTGAAAATTGCTTATTTTGTACTTTTAGCTGAATGGTCATATTTCATACATAAGTAGGAAGCAACGAAACTTTTTTACGGCTTTAACGATTTGAGCATTAATAAAGAAATATAAATGCATTTCTATATACTAAACTCTTTTTATGGAATATGGCTCCTAAGACGATATAATTTTCGTACGTAATGACCGTTTAAAATTTTTGAAAGCAGTTCAGAGAAAATACATCTCACCACAGTTCGTTCGGCGTACCATAATGACTCGATGTTTTTCCGTGCAATTGCCGTAATATCAATATAACTACAGTAATTTGTCCCACATATCCCCAGACGCTAGAAATTTCAATAATTTCTCTTTATTTGAACTTTTTGCTTGACACAATTACCTGAAAACCGTCAAACCGTTTGTTTGAAATGTCAGGTCAATTGAAGTCGAGGTATATGAATCACCATAGCTAAACCACTTCTCTGGAACGGTTGGAAACTGCTCACTTTTCAAGAATTGCTTCCAACTCTAAACAATTAAAGAGTAGCTGTTCCTAAAGGATGTGAAAATTCCTAGTTTTCCAAAGAATATATACCCAGTGTATCCCTTCTGACCATGCCAGTTGTCGGTATGCCAGTTGTTGTTTAGTCTGTATGGATAACCATGGACTGAGCCTTATATTATAACATATTTGCTCTTTCATTCTATTCGCACTTCTATACTAAAAAAAAGCATAAAAATTATATCAATTCTTTTGAAACATAAACATTTTGTATGTTTTTATTTATTATTTTTCTTGTTCTGGCTCATATTCTTTTCTATGCAGCAGTGTGTGCAGTCCGTTGCCCCTAATCATATGTCAATAATTTGCATTTTTCCAACAAAAACATTTTACTTATCAGTCAGCGTTGTCCAAAGTTTGCTGACACCACTCGAAAATAATATACAATACACATATTTTTTTTACGTATGTACATGTATCTGTAGGTATGCAATGCAAGCAAATATGATGTAAATTTTTAGCTTGCGAATTGTTTGGTCTGCTGCTATAATACTTGAGGTGTTCCTTTATTCCTTTTTCCATACATTTATTCAAATAGGCAGTCACTCAAGGATCAAGAGTTGTATATATATGTATGTCGGTACATAAATAACACTTCTTACATACCTATGTGTACCTGTATCTACTTCCATATGTACGCATACAGCCCGTACTTAAGCCGCCTCGTACGCCAAACACAGGATCGTCATCACGCCTGCGCCAATACCCATTAATAGCTCACCTTCAGTTCGCCGCTGAACAGTGGAGTATTGCATAGTAAAATGTTGAGTTATAAAAAAATAAATAAATTAGAAATAGAACGCCCTGGCTAAGTCGATTCAGGAAACCAAATGGCTATGGGCACATTCCATTACAATGAACTGCAAACTTAGTTTCAACTCTCATATAAATGCTACTGTCAATAAAGCTAAAGGTGTTTTAGCATTTGTGAAAAGATGGTCAAAAGAATATAGCAACCCTTATGTTACGGAAACCCTCTTCACAACATTGGTTAGACCGATATTAGAGTATGGCTCAATAGTGCGGAATCCACGTTTTCAAGTCCATATATACAGGCTTGAAATAATACTGTTTGCCTTAAGGAATTTTTTTAAAGGGACTCTTTATTTAATATTCCACCTTACACTAATCGATTGAAGCTTATCAATCTTCCAACTCTTGCTAGTCGAAGGGAAATGCTTGGCGTAATATTTATGACAAAACTACTGAATGAATCGATTTCAAGCCCATTTCTTCTGAACGAAGTGAACTTTATTGTTCTCTCTCGAATTACGAGAGACGCTACAAAGCTCTTCTTTTAAAACAAGGTACAACGAATTTTGAACTTAACGAACCTTTCCGGTGTTTGTGCCAAGATTATAACGCTCAATCAAGCACATTTTATAGGTCGGACTTCCTTTTCTCTATTAAAAAGACTCTTCTTATGTCTCTTAATAGTTAATGCTGTATATGTGTGGTTCTATTCAATTAATTTAGTTTTAAATTCAGCTAATGATATTTCTGAGCAGCTTTAGATCTCGACGCTTGGCAAACCACCGCCCATCAATGACTCGGCAAAAAAAATAAAAAATAATGAACAAAATTAGCCCGGTTTCATTGGGCCACTTGAGGGCGGTGTGCTGCCACAACGTCCAATTATTATTCAGTCTATGTGAGGTTCAGTTCATCCAAGAATTATATTTGTGGCCAAAGTATTGAAGACCTATTCAGAAAATGTACGAAAAAATTACACTTTAAGATGGGCAGTTGATTCACGGCTCACACAATAACACTTCTTGTCGCTGCAGCACTGAATTTGCATTCGTTTTTTGCTTTACTGTGCGTAGTGTAAAAAATATTTCACAAATGAAAGGATACATTTTAATTTCATCTATTTTGTTAGCAGTAAATGAAGGAATTAAAAAAAAAACAGCTGCAGCCCAATACGTCTTGTAGTGTCCTATATTACCTCTTTCCTAAATTTAAGACTTTGATTTATAATATGTAGCATCGGCTTTCGGAAACAATCCACTGTACGCCGTCAGCCAACAGTCTACAACGTTCAATCGCCCATCATACGTCAATCCTTGTCGCCTCTATTTAAGCGTTCAATAGTCGTCCATTGTTCCGATCAAAGACACCAACAAACACATTTTTGGCCAGCTACATATGTATATATACCTATGGTGTATGATAAATAACCGGCGATAGTGTGTGCAAATAGTCACGCTTATGCTGTTTTCTTGATTGCATATTTTGTTTACTCACATAGACGGATATTTGTACGTTTATAGATAACTTCAGCCTATGGGGATTATTTAAGTCTTACTTGTATTCCGAGATATTTACATATTTAAATACACATACTTGTCATTTCCTTCTTAAATTATTTCTTGTTTTTTTTGGTATCTAAATGAATGGCTTTTTGTATTGATGTAATTTTTTCTATTTATGTACCTCTTTAATCCACTCCTCAAATATTTACATACTTTGGTCGTTTGCTGCATGGCTTTGTCATTAACACATTTTTTTTTTGTCAACCGACGAACATTTACACCTTCTTATTCCACTATCTACTTATGTGCACTCGTACGAGCTGCTGATACTCACCGCCCTCAGTTTTTGTGATCGAAAAATTGATTCTTTCTTTCTTCAATGTATTTGACAAAAAAAGTGCAAAGTAGACAGTAACAGTAGCCTGTTGGTAGAGCATCTGGTCAATTGTTGTGACAACGCTGTTGAATTTATCATGGAACGTGAATCAATTTTGTTTTACATATTTTTTGTCAGGTCCCGGTTGTAGTAGATCAATGAATGGCAAAGCCATAAATACTTAAAGTCAACACATATCCTTAGCATTTATACATACTTTTTAAATATGCAGATATGTACAATTAAGGAATCCGTGAGCTTCAACGATGTAGTTTAATGTAGGATTGGACATTTTATTGAAATTAATTAATTTTATATTTATACCTATAATTTAAATTTTAAAGTTAGACTCCTGATTTCTTTAAGTTAAATTCGGAAGCTTAGAAGTTGCATATAAGTAGAATCAAATACAGTCCAATGTTTCCAACGCTTATATGCTGCACTCAAAAGTCGTTTGAGTCCTCCAATTTAACTTAAATATTTCTCAAGTTCTTACATACTGTCGAAAAGAGAATTCTGAGAAAAAAATATTGAAAAGATAAATACTTTATGCGATATAACTCCGAGCCGAGCTTCTCTCTCAATGAGAAGTTTTTCATGGCAAATACATACTTAGTGTTTGCTAAGCAATTGCCAAGGGGCGAGCCCGTTTAGAAAAAAAAAAACTTCTTAAGTATTTTGAAAAACAACAATTGCCACGTCTCCTATACTGATTGGCGAAAGAATATATAGCGTTTTGATTGAAATTACATAACCGATGATTTGTAGTTTCCCTTTTTAAGTAAAAGTCGTGAAGATTATATACTTGTTTTGTGCCCACCTATATGTGAAAAGAGGAAATGTTCTAAGTTGTGTGCTAGGCAATCGCCTTCCCACCTCTTTCGTTGTTGTGTGAAGTAACTACATTCGAAAAAGTGGGTCGTTAAAAGTCTATTTTCCCACAATATTATAGTTTCCTGTCTAATTTTCCCCCACAAGTGCAGTTCCATTGCTTTCCTGTGTGGAGTGATGTATTGTTATGTTCCTCACAACGAATAGGGCGTCGTAAGCGTAAGCCGTGAAACAAGCTGAGGTAATTCGCGGTCATAGCTGATCTTCGATATTTTTTTGGAATTTCAATGCATCTGCTCAGATTTGTGCAGAAGAGTTGAAAATTCTAGGCGGTTGTAACAATATTTTTTTTTACATGGCTCTTCATGTAAAACTTTGAAAAGTTGAGTTTGCTATCTAGCCTCACAAGAATTTAGCTTGGTTCGGAACCATTACCATAATGATGGTGGAATGTCTTTTTCTTTGCGAGTTCCTCTTTTCTTTTCTGAATTCTTTTATTCAAAGATCACGGTACATTTCTTCACAATAAATTTTTCAGCAATTAAATTTTGCCTCGTCTTTTTTATGCTATAACTATTCATTGTTCTACTATTGAACTATATTTTGTCGGTTATTTTATTTAATTTTATTTTAATTATTTATGATATTTAATTAAATGTAATTGATTTTAATCGGGGATTGCCCGTATTGCTTTTTTAAATGTATGAAAACATTTATTTGAAGCAATTTTTTTTTAATTTTATAATTTATTTAATAATTTGGGAAAAATTTAAACAACGTGACATCAGGACGGACAAGGCAACAGCTGTTTCGATTATACCTTGTAAATCTCTTCAAAGCCTTTTCTCCCGGGAGTGGGAGTCGAACCCGCACTCCTACGATAGTTGAAATGGTTACAAACGCATTCAGCTACGTCATGCCTTAGTTGTTGTAAAGTTTTTCCCAATTGCCTTCTTTTTGCATATTTTAATCTTTTTACACATTGCATACTTCATATGCAATTGTGTTAAAGCTATGCTTGGTTCGGCGGTTTTCAAAGAAACTTTGGTTTTGTTGCTGTTTTTGTTCTATTTATAGAACTACAAGAATTAACCAATTTTGTCTGTTTGTATGAGAGAAAAGGCTTTGATGATATTTACAAGGTATAATCGAAACAGCTGTCGCCTTGTCCGTCCTCATGTCACGTTGTTTAAATTTTTCCCAAATTTAAAAAAAAAAAAATTTAATTTGATTTAACAAAATTTTATAAATTAATTAAATAAATGTATTGTATGTTTTTAAATGTCATTTTATTAAATCTTAATTTATTTTGTTTTATTTTATTTATTTTGTATTATTTTATTTTATTTATTTTTTATATTTTGTTTTATAATTGTTGCTTTATTTCCTTTTAACTTTATTTTATTTTATTTTATTTGACATTGTTTTATTTTATTTGACCTAATTTTACTTTATATATTTTTTTTATTTTCATTTATTTTTATTTTGTTTTACTTTTTTGCTTTATTTTATTGTCTACTGGGTCGTTAAAAGTTTTTTATTTTATACAATTATTTTATTTTATTTCATTTTACTTTACGTTACTATATTTTATTTTATTATAATTAATTTTGTTTATTTCAATTTAATTTTATTTTACTTTATTTATTTCATTTATTTATTTTATTCTATTTATTTATTTATTTAATTTAATTTTATATAATTTTACTTGAATTTATTATTATTATTTTTTAATTAAATTTTTATTTTATTCCGTTTTATTTTATTTTATCTTAATTTTATTTTATTTCGTTTATTTTATTTTTTATTATTTTATTTAATATTATTTATTTTCATATTTTGTTTTATTACTCTTGTTTTATTTTCTTTAACTTTATTTTAATTTATTTATTTTATTCTAACATTTTCTCACTCCTTGACTTGCACGCGCCTCTAACTCCTTGTTTTAAGTTATTTTATTTGCTAATTTTAATCAAGTATTTGTCAATTGCCTCGAGTTTTGCAACCCACATATTTGCCTTTCCTGTAGGTATGTGCAATGATATTTATTTATTTAATTGCTAAAGCAAATATTGCCTTCTTTTTCTGGTGAATTGAAATACATTGTATTGTTCAATTAATTAAAAAGATATGTAGAAACCCAAATACATAAATACGATTGTATGCCTTGTAAATTTGCCAGCGCATTGCTTCCATTGACGAGCGTGTAGGAGTTACCATTATTGGATAGCTCACATAGTAAGTAATTCTCTTACTTTACCATGTGTAATAGTTTAAGCTTTAATTTTTTATCGCATTGTTGTTATCCGCAAATGTGAATTCACGACGCGTCGTCAACAAAATAGCAAAGCTTAAATTGCTTCTACTGCACTGTTAAACACAGAGAAGGCGAGGAAAGCATTGCAACAGATTGGCAAATTTACTACACGTATACATACATACATACCAAGTCTGTAAATAAATAACTGCATATGTATTGTGAATTAACAATTGAGTGAGGATATTGCCTGGGCGTAGGTGTGTGGTGCCGAGAATGCCTCTCACTTATCAATACATAGTAGATATGTAACTCATTATAACAGTTATTTCCTGTGACAAGCTCTCGACGTAATCACCTTTCTCAAGCTTTTTTTATACCCTCTCATCTCCATAGCACTTTACTGTAAAACACTCATTTATTTTACCATTTCATAACTCCAATAGAGCATCCTGCAAAAAAAACCAAGTCTTGCCCTTTGCCTCAACCTGTCAACCCAACTGTATTGGGAGTTCTTTTGATGACATTTGTCTCTTAGACGTCTCGCTGGCGTAGCATAACTTTGATGCTTATCAGCTAAGGCAGCTTTGAGCTGGAATGCACAGCTGTGTTTGACTGCGTTCTTGTCACCGATTTCTTAATTGTATAGCGTACAGCAAGCAATAACAATCCGGCGAAAATCTCACCCTGCATTGCCTGTGCCAGCACATTAACCCTTCACTTCTTAGGCGCATGGACTTATTTCGATTGTGAACTTATCGCGCTTATTTTATCTCGAATACCTTTACCTGCTCTCCCCGTGTTTCACGTACGTATCGTTGTGGCTTGCTCGTTTCGTTAGTGCATGCTGCACGAATTGCTAGTTGACTTGCGCGCCGAAATTTGTGATAAGCCATTGCAACTGTCAAAGTGGTCTTAATCTTGCTTACATCTGTGGCTATTTGCTGTAGCTGTGGATGCTGGGCTGCTGCCGCTGCTGCTTGGGCTGCTGCCGCTGCTGGAGTTTGTCATATATCTAGGTTAGTCCAGTGCTCCAATCGCCTCGCTATGTTTAGTTGATTGTGTCACCGACATGTCGCCGTGCCATTAATAGCAATATAATTGTGTTTAATGTCTTGCTATGAGTAATAAGTTTAGGAAGGAATTGATGTGGTGTATTACGCCCTTCGAAATTTAGTAGTCCCGGGGATACGTATTAGAAGGAGGGGAAGAGTTGGAGCAAAGTGGTAAGGGAGGATAAGCAGTGAAAGGAGGGCGAGGGGAGTTGAAGATGTAGATGATGATGATGATGAATATGAAGAGGAAGATAAAGATGAATATGACGTTAAAGATAAAGATGAAGACATAGATGAAGATGACTACAAATATGAAGTTGAAGTGAAACATGAAGATGAAGGTGTCGATGAATAGGAATACGGAGTTGAATTGAAAGATGAATATAAACAAACAGAAGAAGAGGAATCTGTCTGCGGGGGAAAGGAGAAGATAAAGATTAAGGAGAGTGCGAATAAGGATAAGGAAAATGGGAAGAAGGAAAAGGGTAAAAAAAACTAGGATTGTGAAATGGACCAGAGAAAAGGAAAGGAAAGAAGAAGACGAGGAAGGACAAAAAAAAAAGGAGAAGAGAAGGTGAAGAAGATGAAAAGAACAAGAATAAAAAGAAGAAAATAAAAAGAAAAAAATAAGAAAGAGGCAAAAAAAAAATAGGTTATATAAAAATATGGAGAAGGCGAAGGCGGAGGGAAAGGAGAGGAGCGTGGAGGAGTAGCGTCTAAAAGGGATGAGAAAAAGGAGCCGAAGGTGCGGAAGCATAAAGAGCAGGAAAAACAGAAGAAGATTAAGGAGCAGAGGAAGGGAAAAAGAAAAGTGTAAAGAAAATAAGAAGGGGAGGGAGAAGTGGAGACCAGAAACTTTTTTAAATAGACGAAAGTCCACGGCTCGCGCAGGATAAAGTTTCCCGGATATGATAAATTATATATGCAATTGCCTTACCTCCCCAAATCCCCCACAAGTATAAAACATTTCAAATTTGCTGTTAAAGCTTTCATATCGCCGATTTTTCTCTTGCCTTTTCTTGATTTTTCTACAATTTTTTTTTTTTAAGTTTGTCCACTATTTCTCACTATGTTTGTATGGTTCTTATTTTTTCTACATTTTTGCTTTTTGTTGTATTCATTGCCTTAGTTATGCGCTCATTTTCTAGTTATTAGCAGCTTGCGATCGCGATCATACAACAACAACAACAACACAATCGAGTTAACAACTAACTAATGCCGCTTAATCGCCAATACAAAAACGTTTCATTGCAGATTGATCGGCAGGCGCTGATAGTTATGGTTGTGGCTGCGCTTTTAGGTAACGACAGCAATGGCATTAACAGAAACAACAATAAAAGCGAATAACTTAAAACAATTTTCGTTTTTTTTCATTCCATACTCGTCGCCAATGATTGGTTCAATTGTTGTTAGCTGTGTTTATTTTTTGTTGTTGTTAATTACGCTTTTGTTTCTGATGCTGTTGTTGCTGTGTTTGTTGATATTGCTAATGCTATTATTATTGCCATTATTGTTTTTGCTGCTCTGGCCCCCACACTTCACTTTAGCTTTTGCGCTTACTCAAATTTTTTGGTTAGATCGACTTTTTCCCCACGACGTTTAAGGCGACTGCAACTGAGGTGTTATTTTTGTTCGTTTTTTGTTGCAATTGATGTGCGCATGCGTGGCATAGTGACGGCATTGTTTTCGATATTTCGTCTTCCTCCAAACACATTGTTCGCTTACGATTTGCAACCATTCCAGGAATTTTTTCATTATTGTTTTAAAAAATTTATTTTTTTACATTTTTTTCTGATCAGCTTAGTTAAACTGTCGTCGCTATGGATTTTAATAATTTTACAAATTTTGTTGTACATTTTTTTTCGCGCTATTTACAAATATACCTACTTACATATATATATATATTACTGTTGTCCCTGTAAATTAATTTACCAATTTTTTACAGTCATCCTTTCAAATGATAGTACAAAGGAAAGTACCTATCACATATAAAAAAAATAAATGTAAGGCGCGATAACCTCCGAAGAGATCTAAGGCCAAGCTTCTCTTCCAATTTGCGTCGTACTCCTCTTGGTTTTCCCGGACGGGACCTACATGTTTTATGCCGACTCCGAACGGCATCTGCAAGGCAGATGAGTTTTCACTGAGAGCTTTTCATGGCAGAAATACACCCGGAGCTCTTGCCAAACACTGCCGAGGAGCGAGCCCGCTTAAAAAATTGTTCTTCTAATTGAAAAACCTTATTTCTAAAATTTTGATGCTGCATACGGTGTGGTAGGCGGAGCACGCTACCATCACACCACGGTGGCGGCCATCACCTATCACATATACATAAATTTCTAAATTAAAATTAATAAATTCTCTATGGAAGCTTTTCTCAAAATCCGTAATATAATTTTATATTAGAATAAATCACATATAATTTTTGGTCATGATTGGAACCGGTTAAGGGGTGTCGCACATTGGTAGATATCCTTCCATCTCCTTATTTAAGGCAATCTGTGATTGGAAGAGGCTGCAGTGGAGGGGTAGCCAAATTTGCTGTTGACGTCAAGCTCTAGGCATAAATCTCCCTTCATCCCTCACCCCAACTCTTTCGTCTTGACTGAATTCATCTGTACGCAAGTCAATAACCCACCACAATCCTCTCTTGATAGGGGTACCACCAGGGGCAGAAGCAGGCGTACTATCCTGCTAGGGAGGTTGCATATGAGCCTCTGGAAGTCTTATTGCCGCTGAGGCTGAGATATTTTTGTCTATGATGTAAACCGGGTACATATTCAAACCGACGTTACACAGGCACAATTTTGGACACTAGACACTAAAAGTCATTTCTCGTATCGTTCCAGATTGGTCTCCATTTCAAATACCCGTATGAACAAACTCTATAGTAGTTAGCCTCACTGTCATTAAAGTCAACCCCACAGAAACTACATTTATATTAAATCCCCTCTAAAATTATGTGAAGTGCTAAATTACCCAGAAACGAAGGATAGGAAGAAAAAAAAATAGCATTTTAAACCGAAGCCGGAAAACGACGACGCGTTATTAATTTGTTATCGAAGTTTAAACGGTTTGTTTTCAACAGGTTATCGATTTGTTATGCTATGAGCGCGTTATCCTTGTTTAATCGACGATTTATCGGTTTGTTATATCTAGTAGTTATCGAGTAGCGGGAATGTCAGCCCTGCGCTTAAGAGTTGTCCTCTTGGAACAGCAAGTGTAAGCAGGGCTCAAGGTATTAATTATTAATGTTATCGAATAGTTATAAATTTTTATTAAACAATTTTCGATATCTTGTTGAAAAGTTATCGATTTGATATCGAAAAGTTATCGGTTTCTTACAACCTCATCCGACAAACGGATAACTCGACGATATTAGTTCGCTATCGATAATAGTTAGGCCGATAATAAATCCATAACTCGTCGGTATTGATTGTTACCGATAAAAAGCAGACGAAGTGCTTCTCAAAAACCCGAAGCTATTTCTCTCTGGTAAAGTTACCTTTGTTGTGGTTTAACTTTACCGTGCACGAACTCTTGTTAGTTTAAAAACCTTCGTTTTCTAGACGTACATCTTTATGTAGACACATCGAACTTCCCGAGTATTTCTTACTCACCCCATCTTATTGTAAACTCCTGTTATATGTAAATCTCAATTTCAACTAAATTTTAATATTTCTAAAGTGCATAATACATTATAATAGGGGTTGTATACGTATCCTGCCTTACAACAACAAACAGTGCAGTTACAACAACGAAGTACAAAATTTCCAAGGGCCTCCATGACTTTGGATAATAAAAAAAAACAATTTTACAGATAAATGCACACATAGAGAAACAATTAGAAAATAACAACAACAAAGGAAACAGTTTATATATACATCGAAACAACTAAATGGAACAACAGTTACAAAACCAACAAAAACAACAACACAGATACAAGGAACAAGCAAAGGAAAAAAGTAACGTACAAACCAGAGTCAAACATGAGGCAAAATGACAACGACAGGAAACAAGGGTTGGACGAAGAGCAACTGAGAATCAAAATAAACAGTAGAGAGAAAAGTTCATAAAGGAAACGCAATAAAATTGGTTGTGTGTGTGTGTGTGTCAGGACTCAGGTCCAACAACTGCCATAGGCATAAATATAGAGTATAAAATGAGGCAAAGAAGAAAACCTCATACAACTAGTGCGAAGTGGAAATGCATAAAAAGAGAGAAAGGAGTGATAATTGACCGAGAGGAAGAAAATTAAATATGAGAAAAATACTTGAAAATATCCCTGAGCAAACAAGTCAAAGCAACATTCAACATGTTTGTATTGTTTACTCTCTCAACCCACTCTCGTAATTTGTTCTTTCCCTGTACGAAACGAAAGGTCATAAAGGACAAGAAAAATAAATTTTAACAACAGTAAGCCAGGCCATGGTATATCAGCCAAGGATATAGCGCTTGAGTAAGCGAAATGCATTATAAAAGGTTGCGCCTGCGTCTAGGCAATCCACACGGAAGATCCATGCACAAACACATGCAAACATTAATTCACATATACATGTTTGAGAAAATAAACACATGTTTGCATACTTGCTCATCGCTTATTCCCGTTGTAGGTATTTGTACTTTAAGGTTGAACGGAAATTTTTATACGCTTTAGCGCATTAATTTGATGCAGCAGTCAATACGCATATATGTATGTGAGTGTGTGTGTGTGTGTATGTGTGAATGTATATATGGGAGACTCCTAGCACAGCTGTCACACTTTCAGGAATATTTTTGGAAAGAATTTTCGTGCTTGCCAAAACGTAGAAAGAAAATAAAATGAGTATTCGGTTATTTTAAACTATGTACTTGTGCTAAGTGAGCCTAGAGGGAGGAAACTGGAGTGTGAATGACGGAAATTGACAATGTGTAATAAGTGGGGGAAGTACGAGAGGAGTAAAAATAAAAAAATTACAAAACTGCTTGCACTTAAAAAAACTACCAATCTTACACTGTTTTGACTTCTCTTTTTTGTTGTAAATTGTATGTGTCTTTTTTGTTTCTTAAAGCTGGCTTATACATTTTTTTTGTCACCACAATTATAATGAAATAAAATACAGCTTTGCTTGAGAATGATGGGTAAGCATGTGCAGAGATTTTTTTTCAATTCTTTTTAAAACAGCTACCTAGGCTTATTATGTTTGTATACAAACATACATATGATCTGACCATATTTATGTGGTAGCTATTAAAATTATGTTTTTATTATATGTTTTTCATTTACTCTTTACATGGATTTTCTTTTTACATTTAATGTGTTTCTTTTGTTATCGTAATTTTGTTTTTCATGATGTTATTTCTTTTTTTTTTTTTTTGTGAAAGGTGGTAACTGCAGCTATAACCTGTTGTTGTTCGGATTAACATATGTATCTTGTATTATTGTTGCTGCTGTATTTCAGCCCATTACGCTTTTATCTCTCTTTTTACCTTAATCTATTACTACTATTTTAAATGTGTGTAGTTAAGTTTGGAAGAACATTGAACTACCAAATCTGAAAATAATTTCATTACGAACTCCGAGTTGTTTGGCTTCGTACAAAGCTTTTAGCTACAGCTGCATACGAAAAAACAGCAGTGCCAATTTTTATAAAGTTTCGTAATTTAAGTTTCCCTTTGTTTCGATAATTTAAGAAGAGGAAAGATTTTCTAAATGAAACTATGCAAACCTAACTCAAAAATCTTTTCGAAAAAATTCGATACCATTTTGCGAAAATTTCGAACTTGTTTCGAAAATGCTCTATCTTATAAACGGTCTATTCTTGAATTTGCTCCTAAAACGCAATCAGCTAAATTCTAAATACTCCCTCGGAATTTTGTTCTCGCGGATTTTTTTATTCCCGCGGAAAAAGTACTCAAATCCTTTTCTACTAGGGGAACAATAATTGGGAAAAGGAATTTCGTTTTTCGAATTCAGCTCTTTTGTCAATTGAAATTTCGTTGCGCATTTCTTATTTTGTTTAAAAAATTGAAAAGTTTAATTATTGTTGGAAATTTGTTTGAAATTAAGAAGCAAAGTATAAACAAAGCACAGTATTCCATTTCATATGGTATTGACTGAAATGAGTAACGAGATGGTGCCACAGCAACATCAACAGAGGGGCCTAAGAAGAAGAAGAAGACGGCGGGATAACACAAATCCGCCGGAGTTGCCTGCTTCCATTCAGCAAAGCAATTTTCTGGCGGCTAAGTCGAGTTGAATTCGTCTTTCGTTCTATGTCAAAATCCATTTAAGCCTTCTTAAAAAATCGTTGCGCAATTTCTGGATGGCTGCATCAAAGATACCAAGAGCTCTTCCGTTGCTTATGGTATACTTTTCGACTTAAAATAAAAACTATTGTGGTAGAATTTAAATAGTTTAGCACAAATTTGTACAAATAAGTGTTCTTTCTTAAAAGAACCAATTTACCTTAACTATTTTGATGCATTCCCTTTAATTTAACAAGTGAAAAAACTCCTAAGAAATGGCAGAGAAATCTCCCTCTCACTCACATTCATAATACCTACTTTTCTCCCATAACCGGTTTCCGCTTTTTCGAACATTGTTCAGAATAAGAGGAAAGGGAGAAGTGATAAAACTCACAAGGAATTTTTATTTCGAATAAAGGAATGGGAGAAGGGAAAAAACTCGAAAAGAAATTTTGTTTAGAATTGGGCTGAATATCTCTGAATTTGTTTAAAAAAAAAGAAAAATTAGAACCAAAATTCAATACCTTTAAGAAAATAATTTTGAGATAGGGCGTTCTTTAACCGAATTCTGAGATAACTTTCTGAGATAGGGCGTTTTCGAAGCGGCAACCGAGATAGGGTAATGTCCGATATAATTCGACATGCCCTGTATGGATTTTCCAAATATATGTATCGATTTCTGTCCCATCTTGTAGAATTGCCTTCTAACAGGTCTTAGTTATTTTAAAGTCTCCAGCTTATCTTGAAAAAATGTCATGATATTCGAAGAATAAATGAAAATTTTAATTTTTTGACCCCCATTTTTTATACTCAGCTGAGCAGAGCTCACATAGTATATTAATTTTGTTCGCATAACTGTACCCTGTAAACTAATCGAGGCAGATATAGACTTCTATATATCAAATTGATTTGGGCGAAGAAAGAAATTCATTTAGCCATGTCCGTCCGTCCGTCCGTAAGCACGATAACTTGAGTAAATTTTAAGGTATCTTGATGAAATTTGGTATGTACGTTCCTGGGCACTCATCTCAGATAGCCATTTAAAATGAAAAAAATGGGACTATAACCACACCCACTTTTTCGATATCGAAAATTTCGAAAAACCGAAAAACTGCGATAATTCATTACCAAAGACGGATAAAGCGATGAGACTTGGTGGTGAGTTGACGCTATGGCGCAGAATAGAAAATTAGTATAATTTTGGACAATGGGCGTGGCACCGCCCACTTTTAAAAGAAGGTAATTTAAAAGTTTTGCAAGCTGTGATTTGGCAGTCGTTGAAGATATCATGATGAAATTTGGCAGGAACCTTACTCCTATTACTATATGTGTGCTAAATAAAAATTTGTAAAATCGGATGACAAACACGCCCACTTTAAAAAAAAAATTTTTTAAGTCAAATTTTAACAAAAATGTAATATCTTTACAGTATATTAGTAAATTATGTCAACATTTAACTCCAGTAATGATATAGTGCAACAAAATACAAAAATAAAATAAAATTCCAAAATGGACGTGGCTTCGCCCTTTTTCATTTAATTTTTCTAGAATACTTTTAATGCCATAAGTGGAACAAAAATTTACCAATCCTTGTGAAATTTGGTAGTGGCATAGATTCTATGACGATAACTGTTTTCTGTGAAAATGGGCGAAATCGGTTTGATGCCACTCCCAGTTTTTATACACAGTCGACCTTCTGTCCTTCCGCTCGGCCGTTAACACGACAACTTGAGCAAAAATCAATATATCTTTACTGAACTTATTCACGTACTTCCCTGAACTCAATTTATCTTGGTATTGAAATTGGGCGAAATCCGACTAAGACCACGTCCACTTTTTCTATATTGAAGTTTTCGAAAAATTAAAAAAAATGCCATAACTCTATACCAAATACGAAAATAGGGATGAAACATGGTGATTGGATTGGCTTTTTGATTCAAAATATAACTTTAGATAAAACTTTGTAAAATGGGTGTGACACCTACCATTTTAAGTAGAAGAAAATGAAAAAGTTCTGCAGGGCGAAATCAAAAGCCCTTGGAATCATGGCAGAAATACTGTTCGTGGTATTACATATATAAATAAATTAGCGGTACGCGACAGATGATGTTCTGGGTTACCTTTATACCTTTAATTTGATACCCATATCGTACAAACACATTCTAGAGTCACCCCTGGTCCACTTTTATGGCGATATCTCGAAAAGGCGTTCACCTATAGAACTAAGGCCCACTCCCTTTTAACGTACTCATTAACACCTATCATTTGATACCCATATCGTACAAACACATTCTAGAGTCACCCCTGGTTCACCTTTATGGCGATATTTCTAAAAGGCGTCCACCTAAAACACTCTTTAATACCTTTCATTTGATACCCATGTCATACAAACACATTCCAGGGTTACCCTAGGTTCATTTTCCTACATGGTGATTTTCCCTTATTTTGTCTCCAAAGCTCTCAGCTGAGTATGTAATGTTCGGTTACACCCGAACTTAGCCTTCCTTACTTGTTTTCATTTAGCATCTCAGACATTGCATTGAATAAGCTTGTTGAGGTCGTTATAAGATCGTAAAGAAAATTTAAACGGCTAAAAAGGAAGGCAAGGGATATCTGGATTTTACCTTGAATTGTACTCTCATGCTATTGAAAGATAAATGCCATCCTTGAAGCACTGGTATCTCTTCCAGGCTCCTCAAAAATATAACATGTGATGGTTTCACTTGCCACTTTGGAGGGTTGTTCTAGAAATGTTGTTTTTCTTCAATGAAATATATTAGATCATAAATTCGTTTAGTGTAACCAATTCTATTTTTGGTTGTTAATTTAAAATAGTTATGTAGGGTGAATATGCATTACTAACGCAACGAAACATATAACACATGCTACGGGTAAGAACAACAACTGCAGCAATAACAAACGCATAAATTAATCTAGTCAAATACTTAATTAAAGTAGAATATATGCTGCGCATGCGCACAGTTGGATACGATTTTTTGCTTTTATTGTATTCAAAAGAAATGTAACGGAAATTTTGACAAGCAAACAATTCACTCACACTACCATTAGAGGAAGTAATCATAAGGAAGGCGCCATAGTGTGCCAAAAATGCTTAAGGCACTTACTTTCAGGCGACATACATACATACATACTTATACAAATACTAATGACTGCGAATGTATGTTTGCGCATTTTGTTGATATTGAGTGCACATTTATTCAAGCGGTTTATGCTATAAGCTAGTTGGGGTGACGCCTATAAAATAATGTTTATGTAAGTATGCATTCATATATACATACATATATATGCAGTTACGCTGAACGTACTCGCGTACTTTAAGAATGTGCAAAACCAAAGGCGAAAAACTTTATGTTGGAAAAAAAATGCGATTTTTAACACCCTGATTTACATTACAAATGAAGTGGTGGCGCTCATAAAAGGCGAACCAACTACCAACTTATTACTTACTTACCTACATATGTATGTACATATCTACCTACTACAATGTCACATTTTTATATGACAGGATCAAACGACAGCTGTTGACAGAAAGTACGCACACATGAGATTGACAAAAACGGAAAAGGTAAAAAATTAAGCTGCAAGACACGCATGTCAGGCAGACTTATAAAAATTAATAAAAATAAGCAATTCGAATTATGTGAAGTAGTGAAGGCTAAGTTCGGGTGTAACCAAACATTACATACTCAGCTGCCAAATTACAACTTGCAAAACTTTTAAATTATCTTCTTATAAAAGTGGGCGGTGCCACGCTGACTGTCCAAAATTTTACTAATTTTCTATTCTGCGTGATAAGTTAACCCACCTACCAAGTTTCATCGCTTCATCCGTCTTTGGTAATGAATTATCGCACTTTTTCCGTTTTTCGAAATTTTCGACGTCAAAAAAGTGGGCGTGGTTATAGTCCGATTTCGTTCATTTTAAATAGCGATCTGAGATGAGTGCCCAGGAACCTACATACCAAATTTCATCAAGATACCTCAAAATTTACTCAAGTTATCGTGTTTACGGACTGGCGGACGGACATGACTAAATAAATTTCTTTTTTCGCCCAGATCGTTTTGACATATAGAAGTCTATATCTATATCGATTAGTTTATGCCGTTACGAAGTACCGTTATGCGAACAAAATTAATATACTCTGCGAGCTCTGCAAAATATAACTTTAGAAAAAACTTTGTAAAATGGGTTTGACACCTACCATATTAAGTAGAAAAAATGAAAAAGTTCTGTAGCACGAAGTCAAAAGCCCTTGGAATATTGGCAGGAATACTGTTCGTGGTATTACATATATAAATAAATTAGCGGTACCCGACAGATGATGTTCTGGAAACGCCTTCACATATACAACAAGGGTTAGTCCTTTTAAAACAATCATTAATACTTTTAATTTGATACCCATATCGTACAAACACATTCTAGAGTCACCCCTGGTCCACCTTTATGGCGATATCTCGAAAAGGCGCCCACCTATAGAACTAAGCCCCACGCCCTTTCAAAATACTCATTAATACCTTTCGTTTGATACCCATATTGTACAAACGCATTCTAGAGTCACCCCTGGTCCATCTTTACGGCGCTATCTCGAAAAGGCGTCCACCTGTAGAACTAAACCCCACGCCCTTTTGAAATACTCATTAACACCTTTCGTTTGATACCCATATTGTACAAACGCATTCTAGAGTCACCCCTGGCCCACCTTTATGGCGATATCTCGAAAAGGCGTCCACCGATAGAACTAAGGCCCAATCCCTTTTAAAATGTTCATTAACCCCTTTCATTTGATACCCATATCGTACAAACACATTCTAGAGTCACAACTGGTCCACCGTTATGGCGATATCTCGAAAAGGCGATCACCTATAGAACTAAGGCCCATTCCCTTTTAAAATACTCTTTAATACCTTCCATTTGATACCCATGTCATACAAACACATTCCAGGGTTACCCTAGGCTCATTTTCCTACATGGTGATTTTCCCTTATTTTGTCTCCAAAGCTCTCAGCTGAGCATGTAATGTTCGACTACGCCCGAACTTAGCCTTCATTACTTGTTTTACGTAGTTGCTATTCAGCTTTATCATAATTTTCAAGGCTTTCAAGAGAATTTTGTTTTCACGCTTTTAGCCAATGTTATCACAAAGAAGGTGGTATTGAAGGTAAAGTATACAGCAGTGAACAGAAAAATAACAGTACCAGTTTTTTATCAAATTTCCTGAACAATTTTTTATTTTATTTACGATAGTTTAAGAAAAAACTTCTATGAATTTCGTAACTAAAACTATGTAAAAAAAAATTCTAACAAATTTCGAAAACTTTCGAGAATTCCACAAAACTTTACGAAAATTTCGAAAATTTTTTGAAGTCTTCTGAATTCTTTTGAGTATGTAGTTTTGTAGCCCGATCAATTTTAGTCTAACGAAGTACATGTAAAGTACATACAAAAAAAAATTAAGGCGCGATAGCCTTCGAAGAAATTTTAGGCCAAGCTTTTCTTCCAAATTGCGTCGTGCGCCTTTTAATTTTCCTTACAAATTGGCGGGACTGGACCTACTTGTCTTATGCCGACTCCGAACGGCAGGTGAGTTTTCAGAGTAGCTTTTCATGGCAGAAATACACTCGGAGTGCTTGCCAAACACTGCCGAGGGGCGACCCCACTTAATAGAAAATTTTCTTTTAATTGAAAAAACTTGTTTCTAAAATTTTGATGTTACTTTGCCCGGGGCGTGAACACAGGATCTTCGGTGCGGTAGGCGGAGCACGCTACCATCACACCATGGCGGCCGCGGTACAAGTAATAGGTCTCAGAAATTTCAAAATTCGTACTGACTTTTCAAACTTTTTTTTCGGAAGGGTGTTTTTTTCTTCCATACAAAGTGTGAAAAAAACTTTTTTTTTATATGGGAGAAAATCTGAAACAAAACTGCTAATAAAAATAAAGCACAATTTACCGCCGTTTAATATCTTCTTTCCTGCGAAGTTTCCAATCTTGTTGGACTTTAAATACTTGTTCACCTTTATTTGGAATGTAGCTCAATGGGAAGGTTCTTGAAACTTCATCGAAAATTCTATCGGAATGTTTCGCATTTTTCAAGCATTGTTGTCGTCGTCGTTGTTGTTGTGGTATCAGTGCTTCTCCCCATTCAAGAGGTGTGAACACTCACAAGCTGTCATCAATATCCTCTAACAGGAGTCCAAGGAAACTTGCAGTCTCAACAAGGTTGTACCAGAGAGATAGGCGTTGTTTCCACATTGCAATTGAAAAGATAGTTGGTGGAATGTGCGGTCATTTTACAAGCCGGACATATATTGGATATGTCGTGGTTGATAGGTATGAGTTTCACCCATTACAGTATCCAGATCGCAGTTGAGCTAGAGGGACACGTGTCTCCCTTGGGAGATCGCTTGTCTCAAGCGCGAGTTCCGGGTATTTGTGTTTAATAAAGGGGTTTACGGGAAAATCCCAGGCATAGTAATCCGAAACCTTTTTGTGGATGACGCTGAGGGCCTTTTCACGCCTCCTTTCTTCTTACCTCCGAATTCTATTTAATGTCACGATTTTTATGTATTTCCTTTATGTTACATTGTCATCCGATTCTAAAGTATGTTCCAAGTTAAAAGGCTCTATCTTTACGGGAAGTTACTAAAGAATGGATTGCAAAATTCCGCAAATGTGTACTGAAATTTGCGGGCAATCATAAAACTGACTCAAAATAAAGGATTCTACTAAGAATTTGTCCTTAATTGAGCTTAACCTGAAAAAGGCTATTAAGCTAGTGCTATTGCAGCTAAATCTATCCGTGACACGGAATAGCTCAGCATGACATTACCTAGCATTACTTACGCGCCCCAGTTAAACAAAGAAGAAGTCAGATTTGCTCGGCTGTGCCAAATTTGTTGGCAAAGAACCGATAAATTGAAAGGGGCAGTATTATTTTTATCGCCACTCTTCTCTTCTCCTGACTTTATATAAGCAGTTGTAGGTATGTAGTAGAGATATACGTCGCCGATAAACGCCGCCGCCGCCGAATGTCAAAAATATCGGCGCGTCGGCGGCGGCGTTCGACGCGTTACTATATTTTCTACTATTTTAAAACCATTTATTATGGTCCGATATGGTCGAAAGGGGTATCAAGGGATGCGCATCACTGCCAGTTATAAAAATCCAATTGCGAAATTTAACACTTTCTAACCGTTCAAAAGTTATTTGAGAAAACAGGCGACTTCAATGGAAGCTTAGCACGGATTTCGTATCACCGAATTCACCAAGTTATTAAAACAACACACTTAAAGAAAAGTTATATAATAAACTTATATACTCAATTCGCATAATTTTTTCAAAAAATTAATATCGTACAATGAATTTAAATAAAAAAAGCAAGTTACCCGAAAAAGGTGCCGAATTTTATATCCCGATTGGCTGAAAGAGTAAGCGAAATCAGTAATGCAAAATCCTTTAGTGGGCCCAGTGGTTTAAATTCTCCTTTGAAATGATTCTCAGCTCATACCTAACATGCATATACATTAGGGTGGAGTGAATTTATTTTTTTTCGAAATCGCTTTTGGCTGACCTCCAGAAAGTTGCCTTTCTAGACCAGAAATAAAGTTGAAAATTTTTATTTCACTCATCGTATGTATAGAGGTGCCCCAACGCAACTAAACTTTGAAAACGGCGGTAGGAACACATTTTTTTTTTTGTTTTTGTCATTGATTTACTTTCGCTTGTTGTTATTGTGCTTATTTGTTTTGAAAGCCTAGTGATTTTCATGGCCTACTATGTGCCTGTAAAACTCTTACTTATACACTTGATTAGAAACATATTCAGCCCAATTCTAAACAAAAATTCCGTGCGAGTTTTTTCCCTTCTCCCTTTCCTCCTATTCTCAACAATGTTCGAAAAAGCGGAAACCGGTTATGGGAGAAAAGTAGGTACTATGAATGTGAGGGAGAGGGAGATTTCTCTGCCATTTCATAGGAGTTTTTTCACTTGTTAAATTAAAGGGAATACATCAAAATATTTAAAGGAAATTGGTTATTTTAAGAAAGAACACTTATTTGTACAAATTTGTGCTAAAATATGTATTTAAATTCTACTACAATATTCTCACTGTTAATACAACAACAACAACTACAATATTCTTTATTTTAAGTCGAAAAGTATACCATAAGCAACGGACGAGCTCTTCGTATATTTGATGCAGCCATCGAGAAATTGCGCAAGGATTTTTTAAGAAGGCTTAAATAGATTTTGGCATATGGCGAAAGGCGAACTCAACTCGACTTGGCCACCAGAAAATTGCTTTGCAGAATGAATGCAGGCAACTCCGGCGGATTTGTGTTATCGCGCCGGTCTTCTTCTTATGCTCCTCTGTTGATGTTGTGTGGCACCAATTCATTACTCATTTCAGTGAATACCACATGAAATGCAATAATGTGCATTGTTTATACCTTATTTCTTAATTTCAAACAAATTGGCAACAATAATTAAACTTTACAATTTTTTAAACAAAATAAGAAATGCGCAACGAAATTTCAATTGACAAAACAGCTGACTTCGAAAATTCGAAATTCCTATTCCCCAATTATTCTTCTCCCTACGGGAAAATTCCTATTCCCCAATTATTCTTCTCCCTAGGAGAAAAGAATTGGAGGAATTTTTCCGCGGGAATAAAAAATCCGCGAGAACAAAATTCCGCGAGAATATTTAGAATTGGTCTGATTATTATCAACCAAAAACCGGTAAAACACTATTTAAAATTTGTCGTTTTTAGTTGTAATATGTAATTTTACTAAAGTTATGTATATTAAAAAAGAAATAAAATAAATATGTAAATAATGAGCTTTGTAAAATCGCGATTATTTTGCTCAACTTCTTGGGGCTGGGGCACGTCAAAACGCCATCCTACGAAAATAAAATTTGGTGGTTTTGGTTAACTCTTATAAAGACAACTTTTCATTGCTAGGCCATTACAAAAAAAAAAAAAAATTCATAGGGTATCACTCCACCCTAATATACATGTCTTCAACACGTATGAGAAAGGTTTGAAAAATCACTTTATTTGCTTAACTATAAAATAGCGTCTGAAATCTTAATTTTGATTTTCACACCTCATCATTCAACACTCAAGTCTCCCGGTTTGACATTTCCGAAAGTTGGCTGCCCTATCCCCAACTAGTCCCTTGGAGTGAATCACATTGGATATATCCTATCAACCATGTGGTGAAGCGAAAGCTTTCTCAAGACAGTCGAACAAATTACCGGGTGTTCTACTACCCTAACGTAGGGGAGAGTCCAACTTGTATGAAAACCGAAGGCGGTAATCCCTAATGAGCTCTTATATCATAAGGCCGAAAACGAAGACTATTGAGGTCAATGTACCGAACACAAACGTCCGCAAATTTTGGTCTACATTTTTAAACTTTTATCCACGGTCCTTGTAAAGTTTAAATTATATGATTTTCACCTATGAGTTACGTAATGATATCCACTTAGACTGCTTATGATTTCGAGGGCGGCATCATTGACCGAATAGTTACTCCCTAACGTTTCAAGGTGTTTTTTTTTTGGTGTAATTCGGAAGCATAGCGCGACAAAAACATCCGTCACAAAGTCTTCGGAGCTACACCTAGAGCTTCTAGGAAAGTGACGTCGATGAAGATATGAGTTGGAAGTCGCAGTCCTATGGCTTCTGTGCTGGCGTATGGTATAAGGGCCAGGATGCGTGATAGCGACTGGTGGTCGGGATTGTTACTGTTCGCACGTCGGGAATCGTAGCTCTTAAAAACAGCCGAAAAACTGAAGGTGCCCTTTGGCGCGATCAACAATAAGCCAGCATTGATGCTAATCATTAAAACTGTGCCACGAGAGTCATGACTATTAGTAGAGAATTGATAGAAACCGTAAGTCGCGTTTGTGCATGACCAGCATGTAGCCACAAATGATTTAAAGAAATCGTGGCGACGACGGGTATTAGAGTTAGCCCAGAACAGCTCCTTCGGTGAAACTACGCTACAAAAGTGTGACCATTTTAAGTATTTCTCCCTCTCTACTCCCGACATTTTTTGAACGATCCACGAGATTTTGAGACAAAAACCGCGGATCTTTCCGAAATGGCCGAAACATCGACTTTTTAAATACATATAAACAAAACTTTTCCATATATTATTTTTTTAAATTTTCGCCTTACAATACTCCCAGATACTCATCCGCAAGTTAATGATATTGTTTCAGATCGTCAAAAATACCATTGACGTCAGCAGTATGTTTCCATAATCATTAGTTGTGGACAATGTGATACTCTTAAGTCCAGCCATTCAATTCAGAGGTTTACGCCGATCAGTTTGTCGGCGCGCCGGCCACGCCGCCGCCGCCGCCGATTAAGTGACCGGCATAAACCTCTAGTATGTAGGCCCCATAGGATTACACGAGCAGCTGCCGCAGCTACTGGCTAACTTAATCAGCCACTGTACCCTTTCTGCATTTGCTTTGCTTTCGATTTATTAGGCACTGACTGTAAAGATGCAATGGCCGAATTTTGTGTGTTGGCATTCGAATATTCAATGCCCAACGAACGGTACGCCTGAGCAGCAGTCACAGCATCACAGTTTGGTACATTTATTAAAGGTTTTATTTACCTTTTTTATATTACCAATTTATTTTGTGTATCTGTTTTTCTTTTTCAATATTAGCATATGTGTGTGTTTGTGTATTGAGCTGCTGCGCATGCGTGCTAATTAATATGGAGAAAGCAGCGCCATTAACCAACTTCCGTTATGACATTTGTTCATGTGTGTGTATGCGATGGACCAAAAGTGCATTGACGTTCAAACAACGACAGATGGATTTTGGGTTGGGTGCATGCATCTACCAAATGCACCAAAGAAAAAACACGAATACACAAACAGATAAGAAAAAGGCAAACCGTCAATATCGAACAAGAGAAAAAACGCAAAAACATGAAAATAAACTCAAATTCAAATATGTAAGTCAAATACATTTAATAGCTTTGTGTTGTTGGCGATTGCTGCTGTTGTTGTTATTTGAGCTAATTAAAGTGCGTATAACGGCCGGAATCGAATGATGTTTGCTTTCCGTAAATGACTACCTAAAAAACTTTTTTTTTTTCATTTTTACTTGATGGCATAAAATTGTGGAAAAAATGTCGCAACACAGCTTCCCTTCAGTTGGCAGTCAGTGTTGTAAGGCACTTGCGTTATTGCTTGAATTTGGGTATCATTAAGTTGGTATTTTATATTTATGTTTTAATGTATATGTATACCTGTACGTAGATATGTATTGAGTGCAATAAAAAATTAAAACCTGTCAATTGCAATAATTTTTTAAGCTGTGGAAAAATCTGCGTAAATTTTTAATTTCATTAATTTTGTGTCACAAAAAATGTGGTCAAAGGTGTTTAATATCACTTTTTCGCGTGAAGTGGATATAATAATTTTTTTTCATACTTTTTAAACCTTTATTTATTTGTGTGACATCCCACTGCGTCTCATATATCCTTAATTTAGTTCAGTTCCAAGCGAAATATATTCGCCGACGATTAATTATATTAGCGTGACCTCATTCAGTTACATAACGCAGTGTTTCCCTTTATTTTTATTCCGTGTTCCCTTTTCTTTACGTGAACAGAAGATCAATTGGAGCTGATTCCTCGCTCCAGACTAACGCTTCATTCAATGGTTTCAGTTTGGATACCGCATTCGCTAACGGCAATAAAATCAATATTGAAACTTATTAGGAAGCTAAGCAAAGAACTCCGAACGGCGGGTGGTTCTGATGACAAACCAAAGGACCATGGTTCCAGCATAAGCTACCTAGACATAGCATTATCGAAAACCGCCTCTGAGCTGCTGTAGGAGACGACGAGCGAGACTTGAATATACGCTGTGTAGTCCGTAAGTCGTGCTGATAATCTCAAATTCAGGAGGTCATTTCTCGCTCCAGACTACCTTTTCATCTCATGGTTTCGGTGTGGGTGCCGCATTCGATAACGGCAATGGAATCCACATTGAAACTGATTGCGAAGTTAAACCAAGGACGACAGGTAGTTTTGATGACCGCCTGAAGGACTATGGTTCCATATTAAGCTACCTGGTAATGGCATTATCGAAGGCCGCGAAACTACAATCAATGCGTCTTTATAGACGTTATTTTTTCACATTCAATAACTGTCGCCTTCGGGGATGTTGTAAGATAACTGTCATGATTCATACAATGTCACGCTGCTTATGCCCGCGGACTAAGGAGGGACATAATGCTCCAATGTTCAACTCTCATATAGAATATGGCCGGACAGCTTCCTTACCGACGACCGAAACCCGAACGATCGCGTTGCTTTCTTCGAATTCACTCTCCTTACCTTGTTTCCATGCTTTCGTTTCGCTATGTCTGATTATCGAAGGATATCGTATGCCGGGTAGACTTCGATCAGCAAGAGTTGTAACTCATTACAGCACAGTTCAGAGACAGATACCGAAAGGATGACGGATATACATTGACATGGGACAGATCAAAAGTTGACGCTGGGTGGAGGACGAAGACAATATAATAGTCATTGTGAACCCTCGAATGCCCAATTACGCAGAGAGGAAGGACAAATTACCTAAAAAGAGCCATTCTACGAATAGAACTGAAAACAGCCATGCTACACAAGAAGTTTAGAAAAGCTCCAGGAGCTGACGGAATACCCGCGAATGTAATAACGTTAGTTCCAGATAACTGCCTAGTATTTCTGTTGTGCAGCGAATTTCTCGGAGCACAAATCTTTAACACTAAATTGAAGAGAGCAGGGCTGGCTCTCATTCCGAAGGGCAAAGTGGAACCCAACTCTCCTTTTTCTTTCCTCCCACTGGACAACAAAGTTTAGAAAAGAAAGATATGTGTGTCTCTGGTAAGTCGGTCTGCTGTTTACTGTGTCGATCCAGAAATAAGAAGATCCTACAGGCTGCCAGATTATTGCAGCTTCTTTCAGGCGAAAATTATAACCATGAAGAAAGCAGCAGAAATTCTGGAGGAAGTGTGCTTAAGCTGTAGTCGCGTCAATATATATATTCTGATAGTCAGGCGACGTGAAGGCTATAATTCCGTACAGTAATTCATAAATAAGTGTCCTGGAATGCAAAGAAGCATTGGAAAAACTTCGCTCAGAACGGACCATACATATGTACTGGGTTCTCTGTCATAAAGGGATAGAAGGTAACGAAAAGGCCGATGAGTTGTCAAAGGACGGTGCAGCACCCGCTGAAGCGACGCTTAGGTTAGGTTAGGTTAAAAGGACCGGGCCAAGAAGACTGCTTAGCAGCGCAATACTTAGGCTACCAATGGGCCCATTGTGATGCCCTAGAAACGGTTTAATCAACCCTTGCTCTATCAGCTACTGTGGTTCAAACTACTTTGTGGAATTTAATTAAATTTAACTAGCACCCTAAAATCGAGCTTGGAGACCTCCACGAGATCAGTTGAAAATGGTTGACCGAAAGCGGCCAACCTCCTTTTGTTCAGTGTCGGACAGTGGCACAGCAGGTGCTGCACGCTTTCGTCCTCCTCAATACATCTGCGGCAATAATCGTGCGATACAACGCCCATCCTAGCAGCGTCGAAAGTCCTGATTTATTTAGGGTTGAGAGAGTGTTAGTGCGACCTCTATCATAGGATGGCCACACCAACTTTGGTGTCTCGCATGTAGGAATCGCTGACCAGAGCATATTCGTCCTATCTATACGTGTTCGTGCTCACACGAAACTTAAAAGAGGCCATTGGTATACCTACCGAGTCATTTTCAGAAAGGATGTGGGGGTCTTACCTTTCCTGGCCAGCTCGTCAGCTACACAGTTGCCTTCAATACCCCTGTGACCAAGGCTAATCCTGAATTGCTGGGCCATCTCATTAAGAGATCTGCGGCATTCAGTGATCGACTTTGTGTTGTCGACACATGAGTTCAAGGCCTTTAGTGCGGCCTGGCTGTCCGAGAGAATTATCACCCTTCTCCCGGCTTTAGGCACAAGTGCCAGCTGATTTACAGCACTGCGTATTGCTAAGAATTCAGCTTGATAGACGCTACAATGGTCAGGAAGCCGGAAGGAGATATCCAGTCCCAGGTCCGGTGAAAAGATACCAACCCCCACCTTCCCGTCGAGCTTGGAGCCATCAGTAAATATGTTGATGGCACCACGAACAGCATGCTGCATGCTCGCCCATTCTTGCCGTGTGGGAATACACACTGTGTAATACTTAGTGAAAATGTTGCAGGGAGTGCAATAGTCAGTGAGTACTGGTATTGAAACTGGGGCTTGAGTGCTCAACCAGATTCTCTAATCCGTAGGGCCGCGATAACGGCTAATTCTTTAGCCATCAAATCAAGTGGTGGCAAGTGCAGAATAGTGTTGAGTGCATCCGTGGGAGTGGAAACAAGAGCGCCGCTAATACAGAGCTCCGAACTCCTCTGGACTTCCATAAAGCAGGAAAGGCGTGCACAGAAGCGCGGGACTGTAACATTTCTAAGATCATGTGTAAATCCTACTATATTAGACTCACAACGTGGCTCATATCTCTGAAGAGAAGACTCAAGGCTCACGATGGGCATACTAACTAGACACTGCCTTCTAGCGTCACATGCTTATAAGTTAGGTCTCGTCAGTAACAGCACATGCAGGAAGTGCGTGCTGCAGAATGAAACGGTTGAACATGTTCTGTGCACTCGCCAGGTCAAGGTTCGAGCTATTAGGGGCGGCAGAGTTGCCAGGTTTCGAGGCAGCAACTAAGCTGGGTCCAAGAAAACGTGTAGTATTTGCCAAGAGGACGGAGTTATTCTATAACTTAAGTTCTTGTACCTGATTGGGGTTCTTGCGTTTGGTCGTGAAATAAATTCTGGTTACACTTTGGGCACATTCAGTCTACGTGAGGACTTTATTGTCCGGCCAGTTCAACCTAACGTAACCTCTGGTAAGTCTGGTTCATATTATATGTAAGCACTTTTGTATCGTTATACATATAAAGCTTAGGCAGTTCTGAATGCAGTGTTTCCTAGCTCCTGCTACCTTCTACTTCCATATCACGACGACTCCAATGCATTGAAGAACCAACTAAAACCAGAAGGAAGGGTGAGGGTCTAAGGTTTGGTATATTGTTGGTGGAGAAGTACTCCTGATTCTGAAATCTTACTTATAATAATTATAACTCCATCTTAGTCTCTCCGCCATGTTAATAAATCATTTGCTTTGAAATTGTATTTCATTTGTTATTCAACTCAATCCCAATGCCACTTCTAAATGTCTACTTTCGTTCCCTTATCTTACAGCTTATCATTCCATTTCACACACGTACTTTGCCTTTTTTAATTCCATCAAAAACCAATCGACAGCCAATCGCTATATCGCAATCCGCTACTAATTACATGTCTCCATCAGTTGTTGCAAACAGTACTTAACTACATATTTGTCAGCCAAACATGAACACCGCCGAATACGGCAGCAACAACATGTCACACACTCTGTCATAAAATCATATTTATACAATATATTTTTTTAAATTTTTTAATTATTAAAATGTCATAAAATACCAAACCGACGCATCGTTGTCGCCCGGCACATACCAAAGCGAAATAACAATATCAACAACAAAACAACTAACAAAATGGGATTGCTGGTGCGAGTAAGTAAGTAGCCACGCAACGAACTGCATACGAGCTGAGACCACCACCGGCACCTTAAATGGGTGCAACAGCTACTGCACTCTAAAACGTGAATTTTTAAATACTTACACCAGTGCAGTTGTAGCACGGCGCATTTTTCGTGCACTGAGAGTGTGTTTGTTTGTTTAATTAATGTGAGCTTTTAAGCTCTTTTCACTTCCCTTCTCTCTGCGATTTTACGCAATTTTCCACGTACGCGTAACGACGCGTAGTGTTGCATGTTGCACGGTATACAAATATGCGTATGAAATTCCCTGAGCTCTGAAAAGCCCACAGTGGAACAAGATAATACAAACAAAAAATAGCAATTGCAAATCAAAACGAAATTGACAGTGCATTCACTTTATATTAATTGCTTACTACTTATTTTCTGTGTAAAATTTGTTTTTGTCACAAGATTTGGCAGATTTTGCGCGCTAAGGCAAAAAAAAAAAATATTGAAGGCTAAGGCCAGCAATAGTACCAAAAGGGTAGAGAAAAGTTATTCTCCAAAAAACCTGCTACATATTTGATGCAATTTTTTGCTACTTAAATTAGCCAAGAAGAAGAGGAGAAGAAACATTTACGGCGGCACCCATAATGCGCAGAAAAGCATACGAGAAATAAGAAGAAACAGCAGCAGCATAAATTTCATGCTTTGTTGCTTTGCAAAACCTGCTAAGGACAGTCACAAACCTCGTCTCCAACGCTCATCAGCGCTGCTCGTCCGAACCCTCACCTCATCCATGCTTTATACCCGCCAACATCGTTCTTTCCTTTCTGAACTCCCTAGCCGCTTACCCCTCATTCGCAATAATTAAGCTCAGATTACTTGAGGCTGAGTTATTGGGTTTGGTTGTATGCCTCGCCATCATTGTTCTTGCTCGAACGCATTGTTCTTCTTCTTTAACTTGGAATGTAGGTATTATGTACTTATTTGCCCTGGAGATACGCATATCTGATGCTAAACGCATCACAGACTCATCGATCTTTTATTGAAGGCAGCATCATCAGCCGCAGGCAAAAAACGAAGATCATTAAAACTAAAAAGGAAAAAGTTAAAATCCATACACTGAAGCAGAAATCACAAAAGGGACGCAAAGCCCTTGAATATTTGAACACTCAGAAAGCAGAATAAAAACAAGCAGCATCTTTAACTAAATACCAATGAAAAAACGGGGTAAAAAGAATGGGCTAAAACAACAAAAAATAAAAAACAAAAATGACAATCAAACATTTCTCGTCTGCCGTCTCAGATGTGTAAGAGCTCTGAGAGAGCGTTGCAGAGGCTCACTTACAGCAGCGAACAGAAAAATAGCAGTGGCGATTTATATCAAATTTCGTTATTATTTAACTAGTTCTTCTATTTTTATTAACGATATTAAAAAACAAAAACTTCTTTAAATTTCGCACCTAAAACTATGCAACCCAATCTGAAAACCGTTTTTAAAAAAAATCGTAAATTCGAGAAAATACTATGAAAATTTCGAACATAGTATTTGAAATTTTCTGAACTTTTTTTAAGTATGCAGTTTTATAGCCCAAATAATTTAATCTAACAAAGTACAAGTTATAAATCCCTCAAAATTTACATACATTTTTCACAATTGTTTTTTTATTTTTTGAAGGGTGTTTGAGATTTCCCTCCATACAAAGTGCGAACAAATTTTTTACATGAAAGAAAATCTGAAACATATTTCGGAAAACAACTTTCAAAAGTCAAAGCGAATTTTGAGGGATTTAAAACTTTTACTTGCCATACGTAAAGTTTTGTCGAATTTTCGAATTTGTTTCGAAAATGTTTTTGATGTCGATTTGAATAGTTTTGGTTACAAAATACATTAAAGTTTTTTCTTAAAATAACGAAAGATGAATGTAGTTGAAGAAATTTGATAAAAATTGCTATTTTTCTGTTCGCTGCTGTATATGCATATATGTATGTCGGACTCGTTTAATGCCCACTTGAATATTGATCATAATGATGATACTTGATATCGATCGCTTGGTTTATTTCGTCTATTCCTGAGCATATGTTGTTGACGAGCAGGCAGTTTGTCTTTCAGATTGCTGGTAACTAAGTACATATAAACGTTACTTGCACAAATATATACGACTCTATTAGTGTGTAGTTTGCTTAAAATATATGTACGTTCGATCCACCGACTTTGTACAAGCTAGCTATCGATGCGGCGCAATGATCGACCGGGTCGTTCAATTCAACGTTCAAACAAAACGGACGTTCATTCGCACAAGTTTGCTTAGGCGTTTCGTTTCAAGCGCGAATAAAGCATGCGAGAGCAGCGCTCTATTCCTCTAGCCTGTCAGTCTAACTGCCGGTGCGTCTCGCTCGCCAATTTATTCTGTGTAGGAAAAACTCCACTTCCAATCATATATATAATACTTCTATATCAATACCTTCCTATCTTCCTAATGTGCACATTTTCTGTCAATCATTATTTGCTGAAACTGTGCAAATGTATGTTCTGCGCATGCGTGGGCTTTGTTAGTGTTAGTGAATTGTAGTAGCGTGTGTAAAAAAAGTATTAAAGGGGTTACAACGGGTCACTATCCCCTTTACCCAACTTCTGCATACTAATTGTTATAAAATCTCAGTTTAGTCGATTAAACAACGAAAAGGCCAACAAATACAATACAAGGCTTGATGTATTTATTATTTAAACATGGGCTGCAGCCATACAAAGTACATTATTTACATAAATAGTAAAAAAACAAGGCGAAGAATTCATATTTTTGAAATGAAAAAAATTTAAGTACACATGGATAAAAATATAATTATACATACATCCCAATGAGCATTTCTTCAAACGTTTTTAAAAATAATTTAAAGTGAATTACTTATTAATTTTACTTATTTTGAGTTTTTTAATGAAGTAAACAAAATATGAGTACTGGGCTGGCTGCTATTGGTGTTGAAATAATATCAATTTTGTAAATTTTTTTCTAACATACTCTTTTTCGCCGATCTTTTTTTTGTTTCAAAAAACAAACGAATATCCAAATAAAAACTTATTACTTCCTTACTCAGCTGTGTCCGGTGATTATTAAAGGTGTCATTGCTTAATAAATTTTCGATGGCTATGTGATCGTCCATGATACTATTGGAGAATGCATCACTTGTATTTGGAAAAATTTTGTTTATTAAACTTAATTTTGCATTTCCAATCGGGCATGCCTTGAGAACTTGTATGAAAGCTTTCTCTGACACTATACAAATATTACATACGTCCACAGATGGTGCGACAAACGGACCTTTATTTTTGTGCGCTGAAAGTAAAGGCATTTCTTCACCTATCAATTGCCCTTGACATGTGGAACATTTTATTTTCTTTTGTACTTTCCAAGCAACATAGCCGGCAATATAACGAACAACATTGTCCACATATACACTCGCCACATCGTATTAACATAAACATTTGCTAACTCGAAATCTATTACCTCGCTATTTTTTTTTTAAGGATACTAGTAGGCGCTGATGATGCCTCTAAAATGGATTCGCCGTCGAAGGTACAATTCCCACTTTCAGTCGCACTTAACTCGTGCCTTACTAAGAGTCATCTATATGCAATTTTAAATTGAACTGCGTTGGGATTGTTGTTGAAACCCCCTCTTGCCCTAAATGCACCAAAAAAGGTTTCCAGGAAGTCTTGTGAAAGCTTATAAATTAAAAGGTATGTCATGCCAAAATTTTTACTTCTCAAATAGTGGAAAAATATTTCTTAAAGCAACGATCATACCAACAAATCCTGTTTTCCGGTCAGATTGAACCAGAAGGGTGCCATTAGCATCTCGCAATGAAGAGATATATTCCTCGAATCCCTGCGCGTGCGTCTTTAAATTGCAATATGATTTGAAAATTTTATAATACTAATGGAAAACAAAAGCTTACTTTTTCATTTGGAGAACGAAATAGCCTAATGTACAATATTGATAGAAGAAAGACGGCTTATTGAAATATACATATATTTAAGCCCCTTTTTTACAAAAATTTAACGACAGCCTTCAGATTTTGTCTCCTTCTCTCGTTGTATATCTGTACTGTAATGTTTGACAGGCTGCACAGTTCATTAGTAGCGATATAGAAGTATTACATATATGCTTCCAATATCATTTTTTTGTTCTTGCGTCTGTCTCTCTATCGTTTCTTTTGTTTAATGTTCATCATCCACTGGCTATGGTAATTGCTATGAAATTGTCCTTTTTTCGCCTCTAGTTTCACGGTACATTTTTTGCTAACTCGCTTGACGCTGTGTTGCGCCCACGTCTTTCTGTCGCTTACAATCTTTCTCAGAGTTGGGTTGCTGGTGCAAAAGAAGCGCATTTTTAGTTTGAATTTTTCTTTAACTTTCTTGTTTTTGCAAGACGTCGCATCGATTTTGCCAATCGATCGTTGTCGATCCACTTACACGCTGTTGCATACATTCGCTCGCTTAACCCCTTTTAGTGTAACGATGAAATGCCTATTCTTGGCTCCATCGATCTTTTATGCTATGCCACTTATTCTGGACACACCTTATGCGCGTGGTTGTTGCTAATGTTTACCCTGTAGGGAAAACACTCGTTCTGAATGAGTGCGGTTTTCGACTACTTAGAACTCTTGCTCCTTGGGAGTAAATCTGTTGTGGAAAGAACTTACGAACTAAACATGATCTGGGAGAGCGACATTAATCTCAGACAAATTGTAAAGTACCTTTTAAATTTTTTATTACTAAGTTGTTTTTGTTTTTATTTATTTAGTCCTTCTACTCAACCAAAAAATCGGGGTATTACTTATTAATTTCCGTGCTATTTATTTATGTAGGAAGAGTAGGTTTAAGTACGAGATCGGATGCGATTTTTCCTCTCTTCAAAAACAATTTTTATAGCAACCACGCAAGCATATGTATCATTCACCAGCCCACAGAATCCTCAGGCCGTCTAGCAGACGTTCACGTCTAGGCCCATTACCGTATTTGTTCTGTGATATCTACACCAAGCTAAATGAAGTCCTATTCCACTCGTCTCTCCCAGAGCCAGAGTGTCTTCATCGATTCGCATAACACGATCTAGCCCCAAAGTAGCATTTCGGTCTTTATTCGTGCCACTATATTTATATCAGCGTAAAGCTTCGATGATGGGAGCGATTATAAATCGTTCGGAAAACGTTTCTTTTGAATGTTGCGAGGGCCATACCAGTTTCTCTGAAGGTCTGGGGTATCAGCGGTATGGTTTAGGTACTTATGGAACTTGATTTTCTTCATAAAGAGAGGGATATACTTTTCAATGCCTACTCAGCCCAAAGATTTTTTGGTGGCCAAGAGTGATGCTTGTTTAGATTTTTGCATCTGTAGAATGGCCTACCTACCGGTTCTTCGCTTTTTGTGTCCGATGACCTGCATAATTTCCTTCTTCCGAAGTGCCAGTCAAAGTGCAGTGAACTGCAGCACGAGGAGGTCATCATCCTTGCCGAATAAATTCCGATGAGCTCAGTTCTCAAATACCCCACAATTCTTCCAGAAAACAAAAACTAACTTCCCATTTAGTCTTGCGTAGATTCGGTGTGGACACTTTAACAGGTTAAACCCTCGGATATTCAGAATCGTCCCCGGCGTACGTGGTATAGGACCTACATACGATATATGTCCTGCAAGCTATATCTTACTATAACCAATCATTTTTCCAATTTAATGTGGACCCAATGCGTTTAAAATGACCACCTTATGGTCAAATACTTTTTAAATTCCTTGACTTCCTTGGACTAACATTAGAAGATAATTCATGCGTGCTTCGCTGGATTGGGCGAATCACTGTTAGTACATCAAAATCAACGTTCAACACTATGGATGATTTTCGGATATGATCAAGTATTATATTCCCTTGACGTTTACCGGCACTGTAAACTCCAAGCATCTTTCGCAAAGCATATTAACAAAGTGTGTTAATCTGAAGGCTCGGGTAGTTGAACCAATTGTTCCCTCGAAGGTGCTAACTGGAACGTACAGGGTTTTTACTCAGAAAGAAATAAACCAATCAGGGATTGTTTGCCCGCTCCAAATCCTTACTTGCAAAAAATTTTATAGGCCTTTGTGGTTGATAACAACCCCTGCGTGAAAGTCTAAAATACCTTGCTGTCAACATACGTACTACGCCATAGGCTGGCAGATGCTAAGCGAAGTTGACCTTAGTTGGTAAAAGAAACCTTTTAGAATATAGAAGGACAAACTTAATATAGAACACTGAAAGGCTTGCAGAAGAAACTTCCAACGTGTGTAAATGCCTTCGCCTGGTATTTGGGTGGGTAAAATACGAGTTTTGTGATGACATACGCATATTCTGACCAATTTGGCAAGGCTACAAAAGCTGTTACAACGACAACAAAAATAACATACATGATTTATGATGTGACAAACTATGTAATGAATTAACCAATATGGAATAAGCGAATATGTCTCGATTACTAAATGCAGTGTGTCAGTTGAATATAAATACATCGGAACAAAGTTGCAAAATATCAAATTCTAATACGATAGATATACCGGCGAATAATTGCATACCTATTTTGGGCCCGACACTTAATCTTTTCAGAACACATGCTCAGCATCATATTTGAACAGTGAAATAGCACTCTGTCAATCCATCAAATACTTTCATACTCTGTAAGAGCTACGCACACGCGCACAAGCACTTTTCTTCAACCCACAAAAGGAAATGCTCTATGCACCTACACCATCCCCCATGGCGATATAACCCGCTGACTGTCAGCCATAATATCACACCACAGAAATATTTTTACTAATAAATAATCGAAGAGAATGCGAAGCTCTTGGATTTTATGATTCTGCAGTGATTTCGTATAAATCATAAATAAACATGACAATCAACAAGTTGTTCTCATCATCAACATTAACTGCAAAACAGACGGTTCCAGTGCAATAAGTACAAGCGCGCAGCACAACAGCCAAAGTGTTGTCAATGCCGATCAAGCCAAACGTAAGTCCGCAATCGGACAATTATAATCCAAACTGGGCGAACGCGTATGCAACAGCGAGTAGAGTTCGTAAGACCGAGTGAATAATGCAAACCAGTGATATTACGGAGCTTTGCCTCCGACTCAAAAACATCGGAACTTTCGATTGATTTTGACTTTAGATTACGATTAGTGCTTAGACTATTTGGAATTAAAATTAAAGCAGAAGTCAATTCCCATTAGACAGTGATGAGTCTAAACCGCAATAGCCGTGAGAAGATGATCCACGTAACAGTTGCCCGAAATATGCTGCTGCTATGGTCCGGCGCCCAAATGATCTATCTCCAATTAGACACGTCCAGACGACCTTCGATACCGCCACTGTTGAATCAGTTCTGTTGAAAGCCGTCTTTCCAAGTAGGTGTTGGGGTAGTAACAGATAGCATCCCATCCACAGCATCCGTAATCGTGATGCAGTAGCAGCTTTAGCTTTCGACTTACATCGATCCCCTGACATTCAATGTTATCGTAGCGTTATTCCTAGAGTGCCACTAATATCATTCAGCCTGCTCATTTCATAGAACATAATCAGGTTGACTACTTTCTAATAAAGTTAGTGTTCTACGCTTGGAGAAATTCCTTATCTTCTACAAAAGGCCCTTGAGTCAGTACAAGGTAACCGAGGCCTCCCTGGACCTCCACAACGAGCCTCCAGGACCGTGTCATGTCCAAAATGATTCGCTCAAACTTTTTCCCACCAGAAAGGACCAATAGAACACCCCGAATCGTGTGATGCCGTCATGCCAACGGAGTATGTCGAAGGAACTTTAATGATAAACTTTTGGAGCTTTAGAACAACAAAAAAGTACCCTGAGGCACCGCTGCTTTGCCATTCTTTGCGAATAAATAAAAGCACTCCGACACACGTATTTGACGAGACTTCCACTAAATGTAGAGATAGAGGTGGATGAAGACTTGATCTCAGTTGGTGTCTCGCTTGGTGCTTGGACTTCGTCCCCTTCTGTTGGAAAAATCCGTTTCCAATTTCGAAAAACTCATTTCCGTAACATGCCCGGGACGAATATGTAAAATCGATAAACTTCTTGCGGTAGAACGCACGCTGCATGTCAGTGCAAATCGACAAGATGCATTCCAATTTACTGTTATGGGACTTAGAGCAAGCCGCAACAACAACGGCTTAAATCCTCACACAAAAATATGATTTGATTGCACTTTTCTTACAACAACAACAAATCGCAACATTTAACATCAGCACAGAAATGGATAGTGATAAGCTTCCGCGCGAGCTCTCTTTTACCATCCTCATTAAGTTGGCCAAGAATGGCTTTGCGAACGCATGGGAAATTCGTAATATGAAAGTTGCTGAGCTAACTGAGTGAGTTTCTGTGCTGACTATAAAACTATTTGATTTGCTATTGCCGCGTATAAAACTAATTAACAAAATGTGAATTAGTGATTTAGACAAAACCTCGACATCATGTGCGAGATGTGATTCTACATTTAAGATTTTTTTAATTAAGTAAATGAAGTCGAAGCTCTATGCGAATGCAATGAGTTGAAATCTAATGAAATGAAAGACAAAGAAATCAACGCGAAAGACGCGCCGGCTGAATGACAAACTACAAGACATTACGAGCTAAGCAAGGCATGTGTGGCGCGCTCGTGGAGCTCATTTATCTAATTGTGCCTGAGTCATCGACTGACCATTATACACCATACATTGTATGCCATCCGCCGCTTGCGTCTAATATTAACCTCCCATCGTCCGTCTTCAATCACTCTCCACCGGCCGTCTTTTTGTCCTCCTATGCGTCTATCTTCAGTATTGTTTGATGTGGCGATTAAAAAACATACATACCTCTTTGTAAGCGGCAATCTCTATATTATCCGCTGCCTCAAGCGACTAAGTACCGGTATACACATACGTACATACATACGTGTACGTGCCCGCAAGAAACTCTGTAATTGAAAACGTCAATACTGGCTCATTGCTCGTCTTTACTCTCGTCCTCAGCATTCCAATCGAATATTCTGCGTTCTCTTGTCCATAATGATGACTCAAAACAGAGTATCACACGTAAAGATGACAGATTGTTTGGTAAGACAACAGCCGACGCGCTTAAAGCCTAGCTTTAGTAAAAAGAGGGAGTGGAAAGAGTGGATCCGGTGGCAAAGTAATCAAAGTAAAGAGCAATGATAGGTTGATGTAGATTTTCTCTATATGTGGAAAAAACCGGTCAAACACCATTCGCACTGGACTAACCAATATTCTTCATTACTCTGTTGTTGTGTTTGAATGTGTAAATTTGCATAAGGGTAGTTCGGTATTTTTTTTTTCTCTATTTCGTAGGATTTCATGAATTTAATAGCCCGATAATTCAATCGCTATGTTGCATTAAATCTCATATACATATGTACATAAGGTATAGGCGTGTTATCGACGAGGTATATATGAGTTATCGATTTGTTGTCGAAGTGTTATAAAACTGCTATTAATAACAAAGGCAACCGATGAGTAATTGGTTTCTTATTGATTCTTTCGATGTTTTATCGAAAAGTTTTCAGTTTTATTAGCGAAAAGTTATCAATTTTTTATCGAAATGTTATTGGAGTGTTGTGAATTTGTTGTCGGCGTGTCATCGATTTATTATCGAAAATTATCGATTATGGATTTATTATCGAAAATTTATCGAGTTCTTATCGAAAAGTTTGATTATTTATAGATTTGCTATCAAAGAGTTATCGATTTGCTGTCGAAAAATGATCGATTTGCTACCGGAGCATTGGCTTTTTGTTATCGTCTTGTTATTAACGACTTGCCGTTGTTTTTTATGAAACAGATACCGATAAACTTCAATATAAAATCGGTGGCACATCTGTTACCCGTCGATAAGAAAACAATGAGAAGCCGATGACTCGGCTATAACAAGCCGAAAATAAACCGATAATTTGACGATAATGAGCCGATAATAAAACAATGACTGGTCGGGTCAGTTGTTACTGATAAGAAGCCTACAAAATTATTTTCAAATAACTTCAGCCATTTGGTGAACTTTGATATATGTAAAAACATTCGCTTTATAGGCGTAAAAAGCTGTAGGGGCTTTACGCTGCTTTGAATAAAGTGAAAGTCTTCCTACTGACAAAATTGTTTGGTAGCAGAGTCAGTCATTGGTAGAAGAGACAGCTATCGTAACATCTCACTCAACGGACCAAATTCGCCTATGCGGCTAAGCCCAATTTTTGAATGATAGTTGTGAGAAAATTTACTGATATTTTTATGCTAAACCTTAAAATTAGGGGACTAATATTTATACATTATCAAGATCTCATTACTTAACTAATTTTTACTCTGTCCATTGTCGTTGCCATTCATATTCTCAAGTATTCCAAATCGTTATATAAATATCGAGCAGGATATATTGGTTTTGTGAGGAAATTTATGTTTTTTCGCAGTTCGCGTCACTGAATTGTAAAATAGATACAATAGATACACTGTAAACAAATAATTCGAGTCCCAAATCGAATTGAACGGGGAATATGGAATATCGTTCTAAAATAATTCTTAGTCTTATACTGTCGAAAAATCCACAACAAAGGAGGTAAAATTAAACTTCATTAAGCGTTGGCTTAACGCCACTTTTATATATCCTGCCACTGTTTTAGATGTCTCTCACATGTCTGCTTCCAGGAGCGGCTGTATCATTCGCGTATCGTATTCCCAAATAATTATCTCATGTACCGGCATCTCGTTTTTTATCTTGCGTTGATTACTACAACAGATGAAACTTCTTTTCTGCGCACACGTGTGTTTGTGACTTGAGTTATATTGTGCTTACGTTGTCGTGGTTGTTGAAGCAGCGCTTGTTCACTAGGAACGTGAGTATGAGTTTAAAGTCGTGTGAAATGGCAAAAATATCGTTTCCCCATGAAAATCCAATCAAAATACTTTTCAGAGTAGGTATATATTTCGGGATTTTTAGCCTAAAAAACTTATCTGAAATATTTTTCAACATATTTCAATATTAAATATATATATTAATGTTGATATAATAGTGAAGAGCGGAAGTAATGTTTATAAAAGCATGCTATTAACCCAATGTTACCAAGCTTTCGATAGCGCGCCTATAAGTATTCCACACAATAAGGATTAAAAACATATAGAATTAGTATGTACCTAATGGTGTATAAAAGAATAGCAACAAAAAAGCAATTCTTAGAGACCAATTGCAAAGCGAGGGGGGCATTCATATGGCTGAGTGGATAAAGGCGGCACTAGTATAAAGTTTGAATGTTGGAGATTTCGACTTCAATACTCAGCTCCCGAAAAGCCAGCTGATGAAGAAGTGAAATTCAGAAACATGTCCTAGTAACCAATGCCATTTGTAAACTTTATAATTTTTCTATAACATCAATAACGAGATATCTTTCATTTACCCTAATGTAAATACTCACGTAATACGTACTCTCAAATAATGCAGCTGAAATTTTTACCATGCAACGATATATACATATGTATGAACAGTTAGCAGCCGACAAACAACGGTCAGCATTTTATAGATTTCTAAGATAGTCGTCATAAGCTGTGTGCAGTAGCGGAAGAGGAAGACGAAGGAAAACAAATAGCTTTGAAAGAAGATCAACATAGCGCATGGAATTGATATTGAAAGAAAATGATAGAAATGCAACAAACAAAACATTTGCGATAAGAAAAACAAGAAAATAAAATTAATACTAATGCAAACAAATTGTGGGAGATGTAGGGGGGAGATGAGATGATCAAAAACGAGCAGTTGAGATATCTTAAGCAAACAAGTCGATTTATGCGGCTTTACTTAAGCGAGCAACAGAGGCGATTGAGAGTTGGTCATAACAGTTCGCATGAGCAATGAAGAGATAGAAAATAAAAGCTTTCTAGGAGATGAATGTGATGATGTTTGATCTAGAGTTTTAGTGCTTTCTATAAGACATCTTTTTCGTTAGCAGCGGCTGCGAACTGGTATAATGTTATTAATAATGATCGCATGTTTTTATTGATCGTATGTATGTTGTTATTGTTGAGCTCTGACTGAGTGACGCGCTGTTGCTGAAGCATGCTTTTAATGTATTCTTGTTTTTAAGATTTCCAAAAGGGTGACAACCTTCGAACGATCGATCGTTAAACATACTTACCAAACGCCTATAAGTACATTTACACATACATATACTTGAATGATTATGTCTGTATTTAAAAGCTAAGTAGTCTACATGTAAAAAAATAAATTATTTTGCTAACTTGTTTTTCTCCTTGCATCGTATATGATTTAGAGGCATATGCATTTGAGTCTTGTTTGTGCAACTTTAGAGGAATGCAGCAATATCAAATCTATAATCTGCACGCGATTGATTGAAATAATGCATGACATTGAGATTGGTATTATTGTTTGGATTAAATGAAATTGGTTTGCGATATTTTTTATATAGGAATAACAGCGGTCGAAATGTCTGAAAAGGGTTGAAACGTTGAAACCTTAAAATTTTCAAGACTTTAACCATTTTTAGGACATAGAGAAAAACATTCGAATAAAAAAGCTTTCTGGAGCTTTTGCAAAAGCTCACTAGTTTTTGACAATCGATATTTACGTGTCCTTTTTATCTACTTTTGCCTATTATCTTTGGTTTGTGAGACAATTTAAAAAAGCTTTCGAATAGACACATATAACTTACAAGGTTTCCTGAAGCTTTTGCAAAAGCTCCCCACTATTTCGACGATTAAAACTGACATGTTTTCTTTTAAAACTTCTGCTTATTTTCCCATGGATTTGTTCTGTTGACAAACTAATAAAAATGTATGCAATCTTTAGATTAAAAGAAAATTACATACATGTTTGAGTAAATAAATCCAAAGCTCAAAAGCTCTAATCATTAAAGAAATCCTCATAACTTTTGTTTTTGTTTTTTAGCTGAAGATGCCTGTCCAGTTTTAAGATATAATCAAAAATAAATATATTTGAGCTTTTAAGTAAAAACTTTTAAACATAGCTTTTCAAATTTCACATGTTTAAAACCGCGCTGCTCAATTCTAGACTATTTAAAATAGAAACATAAAAAAATACATTATTTAATTTATAAATTATATAGTAATTTGAGCTTTTAAGCAAAACGAAATCTGAAGTTCGCATTAACCGAATCACAGCCTGTTTTGCAGCTTTCAAATATTTTTTTGACGTGAAACTTAAAACAAAACAGTTCACTGTTTATATAATCCAAAATATTTTTTAATTAAATTTATAGAAAGCTTTGGTGACAGTTTTGTAGAGCTTTCTCATATATGTACATCTTCTCACCGACACTTAAAAAGCAAACAAGGTACCACATTTAATATGGGTAGCTTGAATGAATTTTTAGCGGAGGTTCAGAGTTGAGGCCAGTTAGTTGTGTGCATCTGGATTAATCGTTAATTAGTTGTGTAAAAACTGTATGCAGGTAATATTTGCTTTAATATACCAAATTCTGTCTTTTATATAAAATGGCGCTCTTATTTTGTTTAAAATAAAACTCTTTTAAAGGTTTTGATTTTTTCTGCCGTTAAAGATGCAATTTTTGGAGCCAACATTTTTAAGTAATAAGTTTTGGTAATTTTTTTCGCGTGTAGCAGAGCTTTTACGACTAAAGCATTTGCGAAAGTATTTTTGGGGTCACAACTTTTTCAAACAATGTAAATCTAAGTTTACTTCAGTAATTTGGCAAACAAAATATATTAAGCTTTCAAGAGCTTTTTTAAAAATAAATGCCGGTAGCAGCAACTAAAAAGTGCTCCCACTGTCAAAATTGTACAAAAAACAATAACAAAAATATAACCAACTATGAAGCAACATCTTAAATGTACAATAATGACAGAAGAAACTACAACAAGTATGAAAAATACAAAAAATATAAATACAGCAAACAAAAGGCCCTGACGCATTATAGCGCAGGTAAAGTCAAAGGTGAAGGTAAAGGCCATAGGTGTGTTTTAGGTGAAGGGCAGGTGTGCAACGCACACAAATAATTGTATAGGACGTACTGATGCTCTTCACAGTGAAGAGCAAGCAAGAAGAAAACATTTCCAAACCATACCAACAACGAGAATGTCTATTCTCAGTGTCACCAAATACGAAATATATGCATGCGTGTATGTGCGTAGGTACCCCTCGTATATAACAATCTCAAAACTTGTACGTTCTAAAATTGAGGGAAATAAAAAGAGTATTCATTATATATGCATTTATTTGTTTATGGGAGCGTATATATGTACATTTATGTAGGCTAAAGTGGCAAGAAAATTAACAACTTGTGGCATCCACATAAGAGTGACACTGCTCCTAAAATGTAAATATTCAACTTAAAAAAGCAAAGAGCGCAAAGGAGGAATTGATGTCAGTGAAGCAGAGAGAAGGAATAAGAAAGAATACTAGCAAAAGTTTCTTTGGGGTGATGCAAAATTTTATCGATGCAAGGATTGATAATACCAATAAAAGGTAATATACAAAACCTGCGCACACGCATAAAAGCACCCAAACACCACAATACAAATGCCGAGGTGTGGTGTGCTGGCAAAGGTTTTTTCAATGTGCCACCACTCTGAGCCGCCACTCAACGAGACCTTTTTAAGTTACTGTCAGTTAGTGCATTGCATGCAACCGGCATTTCGTATACAATCAAGATCAGATTCAAAATTGGAATTGATGTTGCAAGTTGCACTTAAGAGATGCGCACTCTCAATGCAATGTAAAGATGATGTGCGATAGCTGTCAGTATAACACTATTTTGTTGTTGTGTTGACGACAGTGTTGAGCTTTTTTATTGTGCTATGCACCTCTTATTTTATTGGAAGAATACATTTTCGCCTTAGCTGTGGAACAAGAATAATATGAAGTTTGCAGAAAATTGGTTTGTAATTAATTCAGTGTTGCCAGGTTGTTTCAATTCGATTACTGAGTACAAATTATATAATCGATAAGCGTAGAGGTTTATTGCGGCCCTTCCTTAGGAGTTTTTTTTACCAGATAGTGAACTATCGGAAAATACAAATGCCTTCTGCAATCGATCATTTTTACGCAAGAGACTGGAAACTCCTTGTGCGACATAACTCTGTTGTTAACTGCCTATTGCTGTTGTCGCCAGTATTAATTTGATTTTTTATCGTTGAGCTGCTCTCAAGAAAGTGTTACGAGAAATGCTGGTAAAGCTAAAATGTTCTCAAGCAAGCACATATTTCACTATATAAAAGAGCTTTTGGAGCGTCTGAGTAAGGGTATATGTAAGAAAGCTCAATAAAGCTCTCACACGCGTGGAATGGTTTGCTCGATTGAAAAACTCTAATGTTTTTCAATTTGATTGTAAGGCGCTGTTTTATTCGAGAACGCTACGTTTCTTCAGTGTCTATATAATTGTAGTTCAAGTAATATTTATTTAAAATTTTGGAGTTTATTGAGAATTTGTTACGCTCAAATGTTGAAAGCTTTCTACTTCAATTCCCACTCCAAATGCCTAAACATTTGTCTATAGTTGCAATTAATTTTTACACCACAATCATTACTCTAAAACATTTCGTTGATTGACAAATGGTCGTGTCACCAGTTAACAGCAACAATAACACAATAAAAGCTAGCTACAACTATGAAAATGAAAACTATCAAGCATATTCCAATGAAAGGAAATCAATTCATAGCAATTACAAACAAGTTTATTGTTAAGCGTGCTATCCGGGGCGTACGATCGCAGTTGCAGAAATGCAAAAATGCTCGTTTGTAGAGCAAAACTGCAAATAGCACAAACATACAACGGCATATACAACGCGTTACGTCAACACTAATTGTACTTAAAGCATTTGCAACAAAGTTTTTATGTTTTTTTTTTATAGATCAACTGCAACTGCAACGAACAATTTACCAGTCTATCAATACACAGCAACAGTAATATGTAATGGGTAAAAAGAAAAGGCGTTTGAATAATTAAAGAAATGTAAAAATTAAAAATTAAAATAAAAAAAAGCAAAAAAAAAACAACCGACAAAACACATTTGCATTCGCTATTTTTATTGTACATTTGGTATGAGCAGCTTAAATACTACAACAGCAAATGTCAAAAGTTTGCTACAACATGATCTGGTTGGTTGTTGTTTTGATTGTTTCAGTTGCAATTTTTTTTTTTTTGTAATTTGCTTAACGGATATTTACGGCTTTTAAACTGTTCCATTTGCAACGTTTGATTACTTGAAATATAAAACTGAAAAAAAAAGTTAATAACACTCGTTATTATTTGTCGCCTGGCCAACCACATGGTGAGTGGACTCAGTGGAGCCATATATGTACGTCGAGTCAATATGCGGCCCATTAACGCTTGTTTACATGGAGTTGTATATTTTTCTTCAAATGCCTGCGATTGCTTGAAACTCAATCAGCATAAAAGTTAATATGTTGCATATTTTATAAAAAAGGAAAAAGAAATCTGACATTTTTTTAAATTTTGTTTTCGTGTTGACATTTCTATTACCAAAAGCTATACGGTTGAGCTTTTCACCCAGTAGTCCGTTGCAAATTAATCCGCCAAACATAACAAACTGGAATAAATGATTGTCTTTAAATGCATGAAAAACCTCAGGCTTATAACTAATTCTCTAAGACCAACATGCAGAAAGGCAAGTTATCTTCTTAGCTCAGAGTTTACTTGACATGACTCCACCTAACCCCTAAACTTATAAATTTTTGACAAAATTTTTAAACTAACGCTGAGCTAAAAAATATATCTTGCCGTTCTGCGAAGAGGCCTAAGAATTCTTTTTTATAACGTTTTTTGTGGCTTATTTACAGCGAAGCAATCAGTTGATATTTATTCACACATTGAGTGCTTCCAACAAGTTGCTTGTCCCATTTTCTAGTGTTTTTTTTTTTTTTGAAGTGTAAAGTGAAATCATCTACTTACAGAGGCTGGTGATTTCGTATTCCCATCCGTCACTTTTTTGAAAATGGTTATTTTACATATAAATTACACGCTCTAAATGTATTTTTCATTAACTTCGTATCAAATGAGTATTTTCCTTTAAGTGGTTTAATTTCAAAACTTTTATAATTACTAATTAAAGAGAAATTTCTTACGTTTGAGTCCAATTCGAGTCAATATGTGCCACCCTTCACTATGAAATGCTCTATATGTAATATAGATTTTTAGATTCCTAAAGTTGGATGGTAATTACAACGTGTTTCATAGACGACTACAAATTTAAATATGTACGAAATGAATAGTGCGCGAGTAGCTTTACCAAGTTCTTGAAAATCAAATTTTTGTGTTGAATAGTTAGTTTAAAATGTTTCAAGTTCTTACATTATGTCGAATCCCCAACCGGTCAAAAAATAAACAAACCCGCAATAATACGAAATCGGTCGTAAGATAATAAAAGAAACTATCCCGAAATCGGAGATTTTCCCGAATATGTTTGGCGATAATCCCAAAATTATTTCGAAACTGTTCGGAAATGCTCTCGAAATTGTCCCCAGATGATCCCTAAAACATTCCTAATGATCCTCAGAACAATCTCAAAATAGTCCCAATATTGTAGCAGATCAGTTCCAAAACACCCCCCAGAAATTCGTCCAAAAATAGTTCCAACAGTCTTGAAATGATCCGGCGATTGCAGTGAAAACGAATCCAAAACAAGGCTGAAGCTAACCCAAGAGAGTCCCGTAATGATAACGAATCGGTTACGAAGTGATGCCGAAGTTTCCCTGTGAGATTCTCCTCCTCCTTTCCCGTTTTACAAATCTGCTTAGACCTCTATTTATATTAGCCATATAATTATACAACATAATTGGTCTACCTCAGGGCTACACTTCAGTGCATATATAAGGTTTAACCCATTTAGAGCTTCTGGATTCAGCTACCGTTTGTCAATTCGAAATCTTGGCTATCTCGCATTGACATTTAAGCCATTGGGATGGTATTGTTAATAGGGCAACCATCTTTTCGGATAGCCAGCGGGGTTTTCAAATTCTCAGCTGCTGGTGTAAGGCGACGCCATTGGATTTTTGGGTATTACATAGGGTGTTCTTCATTCATACTAGCTAGTATATTCACTGCGCGCTGGTCTTCTTTGAACTATGCACCATGAATAGGATCTGAATTAAATAGTAGCTGAAAACTTTTCAGTGCAGAATGGATCGTGGAGAATCGATGGTGCGATTACCCAATGCTCTACCTCAGTAAAATGTAATCGCCTCTGCGGTAATAAATACTTGTCGTATGATGCGACTAAAATCCACAGAACCGAAACCAAATTTGACGGAGAACTTTAAATACAAGACAAACGACAACAACAGATCAGAACGAAAATCGGCACTGATGATGGCACAACGTCGAAACCGCTTTTGTCTGGAAACCAAATTTGACAAGGGATTACGAAAAATCGTTCCAATATACATCACTTTCTCTGCAGCCTGTTCAGGTATCATATTACCATGAAATTGGGACTTTCGCGATGTGGTATAAAAAAGGCGCTTCGAGTCAGATGGTAGTTTTCACACAAAATCCAAGAATAAGTCATGCACCAATTTTCATGTGTCTTAAAGTCTATATATGGATACTAATTTTGGAGTTAAGGCACTTTTTGAAAGTTATTTGGAATTGTTCTCACTTTACCATTATAGCGGCCAACTTCCATATGCCTTCACCCCTAAGTATTCACTTTCACGCATTGTATCGCGCCTGCACAAACCCTCAAAACTAAATAAATATTGAAACATGGGCACATAGACAACAAGCAATCAAATGTCAAAGGTTACATAGAGACTACGAAGGCCTTCGCGGCAGAAAAAAGTGTTACATTTTATAGAACAGCGTGGAGTGGCGATTAATTTTTGCACAGGCGCAAATGCGAAGCAAGAAATAATTTTCATATTGACTTAAGTACCAAGTACTGTGATTGCTGTTGTTGTTTTGTAGCTTACAATATCATTATTTTTAGTTGAGCGGATATGAGCACTTGAATATTGTCTGAATGTGGTATTATATGCTCGAAATTAAAATCCTCCCTTATCTATCGCTTTAAAAGTGTGTGAGGTTTTACAACGCTCTAACAAAACGCTTACCACTCGACTATAGTCAATTCATTATTTTTTATTTAGTTGCGAACTCTTTTACACTATTAAATTTTGTTACGCCTGCTCCCCGTAGCTCAGCCACTGCTTTCCAATTATTCAAGTGGTTAATATAAAAACTTCATACTCCTATCTTTATTCAAAAGAGGGTGTTTCCTTTGAATATTATTTCTTTCAGCAATAATTTTTTATGAACTTACTTTCCAGCGTTTCCCACGCCTGTTCTTCCTATTTGAAAATCCGACGCATAAACGTCACGAATACTTTTGACCTGCACAAAAACATCAATAAAGCGCTATAAAGTTACATCAATGGATGCAGTTGTTGTTGCCTTTCATTAAGAAAAATGATATTCAAATTGAGTTGGGTAGTGTAATTTTCAAGTGCGCTTAAATTACATTGTCCCCATGCAAAAGCAGGTATATTGTTGTGTTGGTTAATTATCCTAATTCAACCAGCTGCGCAATATTTTTAATGCGCATGCGCGCATGTGTTTGTTGCTTATGAAATAACATATATGTATGCAAATGATCTAACTTTAATGTCGCTGTGATTTAAACCACCCTTTAAGCATTACCCTGCAGTCAAACCAACTAGTTGACAATTAAAGCACAAGTCATATGATAATAAAGACAGGTAATCGATTCCGAAAAGTCGATGTTTTAAAAAATGGAAACAGATTACAAATAAAATAATTTAAAAAAAATGTTAAGCTAAACGGTTTTATTGAAAAGAATACTTACATGAAGTAATAATAATACTAAAAGCTAGAAATAATTAGGTAGGTCCTAGGTACTAGTCATCACACTCCTCATCAATCTACATTTCTAAAAATGTGAGGCGTAGCATAACCTGATTAAGGTACAGTTGGTCTTATATATGACTACCAATAGAAATTTGACGCGTCCAACACTTTTATTTAATTGTCTGATCAACGCCCTAGATTGATGAGGAGTGTGACGACTAGTACCTAGGACTAGAGTTGTCACGAATATTCGGCAACTATTCGGTATTCGGCCTATTCGGCCACTTTTTTTGCTATTCGGTATTCGGCCGAATAATACGTGCTATTCGGCCGAATACCGATCATGTAAAAAATTTCGAATTCACATCATGTAAAAAAGACACGCTATATTACTCAAAATTATGTACTTACTTCCAAATTACAACACTTTAGTATTTAAAATTGATCAGTGGTAAGTTATGATAGATAAAAATGAGCTTTACATCATTTTTGGGTAGCAAACGATTACGCTTTTCATCGTAAATGTTACCAGTATCAGAAAATAAGGTCTCACTATACACGCTACTTCCAGGAGAAGAAAGATAAACCGTAGCAAACTTTTAAACTTTGCCACAGCATTCTTCGCCACGTCCTCTTCATCATTAGCATTTCCCATATTATCTGTAGCGACTTCCTCAAAGCAGTTCCAGAAACTGTCGTGTATTTCAGTAGTCCTATCATTTTCATTCAGGTTTCTTTTCTTACGAATTGGAGAAGAATCGTCTTCGGTACTATTTTCAGAGCTTCTAGAAGAATTTTTGTCTTGCTCGTTCTGCTTGAACCAATCTTAGGAAACACGGTTTGAAGCGAGGATCCAGAAAAGCAGCAACCAGATATTTGTTATTTTCATCGAAGCTGAATCGCCTTTGAAAACTCGCCTTGCAGTGAAGATCTCATTGTTACTAAATTTGGTACTTTCTCAGCTGTCTCTGCTTTTCCCAGATATTTTAATAAATTTACTGCATGTGGAATCACTTCAGAGATGCAACATATACCTGAGCTCGTTATTTTTGTAATCTCTTCGAATGGTTTGAGGAGTTTGATACATTGTTCCAATAGTTCCCATTGTCAGATTTATTAAAGTTTCATGATATGTTATGTACAGACAGCTCGCTTTTATTCTAATAATCGCTCCATTAAATAATACTTTGAATTCCATCATGTGCTCAAATCTTGTACTAGTTGGTGGTTTGGCAAGGTAAGTTTTTGTTAAATGGATTTAAGTTTCTGCTCTGTTAAGCCAGAATGATTAAAATGGGTAACAATTCGTCTCGAAGCAGCTATCATCTGTAATACTTCTAATTGAGATTTTAATGACTCCTCTATAGCTCGTTGCAGTGAATGAACAAAGCATCTGCCTGAATCATATCCTGCATCTCACACACCTTTTCTGATATTAGAGCCACCACTATCGCGGACAAGTAAATGGATCTTGATTGAGGAATATTCCATCTTTCGGTAATAGCATTGAGTTCTTTTGCAATATTCATACCAGAATGTAAGCCGGGAAATGATTTCATAGCTAAATCGCCATGTTCCAGAATTAACTCTGGAGATATCCAGTGCGCAGTAAAGCTCAGAAAGTGCGCTCTCGTTATTGAGCTGGCATGTCCATATATCAGATGTCATTGATAATGCTGCTGCCTGTGAAATACTGGCTCCTATTTTAGCACAAATTCTGTTGTATATATCAGGAACAATTTTCTCCGTCATGTAAGTGCGACCAGGTGCTTTATAATGGGGCAAAGCGTTTGCCACAAGCCTCTGGAATCCCACTCGTTCAACAAGTGACAATGGCTCGTTGTCTAAAGCAATCATTTCGCCAATCAAGTAATTATATTTTATTGATTTCTGATCATTAATATCCCAGAGCAATTTCCTATCTGATGTTTTCTTCAAGGTTAGCTGCCGTTCCTTTGATCTGGACATTCCAGGCACTGCTGGCATCTTGGATTCAGTAGAAGTAAAAGTACCGAAAGTGGTGCTAACTTGCCGATGGAACATTAATTAAAGCAGCTTATTGGGCAGCATTTTTGGTTTTAAGATGGTTTTTTAAAGAGGTTGTAGCTGTAAATAAATAAACTAAAATTAACTATAATTAAATAAGTTATTTTATTTCCCTTGTTTATCTTGTAGGAAATCGAATAAATATAAATAAATAATTTCTCATAAAACTTTATTCCCAAGCAACTTCGGCAATAAAAAATCGATTTTGTAAGTTTCTACAAGTAGGTACAGTACAACGACAAGTATGTAAGTAGATTAAGATATAACCAGTTAACCACCTACCTACGTAAACTTATTAAGTGAATAAAACTATTAAATTAAATGAAGGTTTTACTTACTTGCTTTCTTTCCTTCTCCGCCTCTTGAGATCTTGATCCTACATAGCAAACACTGGGCCAGTTTATTATTTTCACTACAAATCTTGTAATATTCCCATATGGGCGGTTTTTATTAACTGGTGTCATTTTATAAGCCTTTTAATGAACAAAAATTGAAAATGAACTAAGGAAGAAACTTCTTAGCAAAATAGTAATTAAGTTTTATTTTATGTATTATTTATATACTGATAAATCTTTCCGTGACGTGATTTACTCGCAAATGAAAATTGAAACAAATACTAGCTCGCGCTGTGTAGTGTTTGCTTGCACACCGCCACGCGCGCGCGCCGTCGTCGCCTGCCACGCCAACTCAACGAGCAAAACAGGTGTCCACGTGTCTTAATCCAGCTAACGCGCCCCGACAAGCATGTATTTCGTGCCGAATATTCGGCGCTTCGGCCGACATCGTTGCCGAATATTCGGTATTCGGCCAATTCACTATTCGTGACATCTCTACCTAGGACCTACCTAATTATTTTCTAGCTTTTAGTATTATTATTATTTCATGTAAGTATTGTTTTCAATAAAACCGTTTAGCTTAAACATTTTTTTTTTAAGTATTTTATTTTCAAGTTTTTAGTCTTTATTTAATTGGCTATTATTTCTCATTATATTTAGTTCATTTAGTGACTCATTATTACAAGGACTCTTTCCTGACAATTTGTTACAATCTAAGTCCTCAATACATAATCCTTCCAAAGATTTTACTCGACTCTGCGCCGCGTATGCTTATCCCTCCTCTAACTCCAAAACATTTTGATGTCACTTCTACCGGACTGTATGTAATATTTGTTCCAAATATGAGCCAAATCGGACATCATAGGTCGCTTTCTATTCTTGTATGTATTATGTGTTCCAAATATGAGCCAAATCGGACATCATAGGTCGCTTTCTATTCTTGTATGTATTATGTGTTCCAAATGTGAGCACAATCGGACCACAAATACGATTTTTGTGAATATCTCGATCCTTGCGCCACCTAGCGGCGATTTTTTTCATGGATCGCTTTTTATTCTTGTATGTATTATGTGTTCCTAATATGAGCCAAATCGGACCACAAATACGATTTTTGTGAATATCTCGATCCTTGCGCCACCTAGCGGCGCTTTTCTTCATAGGTCGTTTTCTATTCTTGTACGTATTATGTGTTCCAAATATGAGCCAAATCGGAACACAAATACGTTTTTTGTGAATATCTCGATCCTTGCGCCACCTAGCGGCGATTTTTTCTCATTATTGCATTGTCATCGGGTTCTGAACTATATTCCAAATTTCAAGCTTGTAGCTTATCGGGAAGTTACTTAAATTTCAATTACAAAATTCGTTCACAACGGCCGTGCATGCGGCCGTGCGGCCTGCCTGTCAAGTCAAGCTAAATAAAACCGTTTAAAAAGGGCAGTTTCATAGAAAAAAGTCATTAGTTCCGAAAAGTTGAAGTTTTCAAAAAATTTAAATGGTCCCAAATTAACCGGTATCAGAATCCGAAGTTTTAAAAAAATGTAACCGGGTTCAAAACGTCGAAGTTTCGAAAAATGGTTACCGGTTCGAAAAAGTCTTAAGTTTTCAGAAATGGAAACTGGTTACAAAATGTCAAAGATATCAAAAAAGGTAACCGGTACCAAAAGTAGCAGTTTTCGAAAAATTTAACCGATTAAAAAAAATCAGAGTTTTAAAAATGGTAAAAATGTAAACGGTTCCAAATTCCGAAGATTTCAAAAAACTAAACTAGTATCACAAGGTCCAAGCTTTAAAAAAATTTAACCGGGTTTAAAAGGTGTAAGTTTTAAAAACTGGTAACCCTCTAAAATTATTATTAAATTTTTCTCTAAAGAGATACTCGTTCTTAAAAATTAGTTGGGTTCAAAAGAGTAACCGTTTCCAAAAAATAAATAACCCTTGCTACATAAATCTGAAAAAAGGAATCCGTTCAAAAATGTCATCTACAATGGCATGGGTTTCAAAACGTTAAGCGGTTCGGGCTAAAAAATAACCGGTCGGAAAGAAGTATTCGATTCGAAAAAACTAACCGGGCTCAAAAAAGTAGCTGTTTCTAAATAGAATAACCGGTACCAAAAAAACCACTAGTTCCAATAAGTAATTGGTTCCAAAGAAGTATCCAGTTCCAAAAATGTAACTGCTTCCAAAAAAGTCACCGGTTCCAAAAATTAACCGTTTCAGAAAAGTCACCGCTTCCAAAAAGTCACGGGTTACAAAGAAGTAACTCGTACCAAAAAAGTTACCCGTTCAAAAAAAGTAACTGGTTCCAAAAAGTAATTGCTTTCAAAGAAGTAACCGGTGCCAAAAATGTAAATAAAAAAAAAAATAAATAAAAAAAGTCTTCTGTTTCAACAATTATCCGTTTATAAAAGTCACGGGTTCCAATAAAGTCACGGTTCCAGTAAAGTCACGGTTCAAAAGAAGAAAATCGTACCAAAAAAGCAATCCGTTCCAAAAAATAACCTGTTCCAAAAAGTTACTGGCTGAGAAAAATTAACTGGTTTCAAAAAAGTAACCTGATCCAAAAAAGTCACTGGTTCTAATGAATGTACTTGTTCCAAAATAGTGGCCGGTTCCAAAAACTTCACTTAAGAAGTAACTGGGTCCAAAAACGTGACCTGTTAAGAAAAAGTAATCGGTTTCAGAAAAGTATTTCGCCAATCAATGTCCCGTCATTTAAGTAAGGGACCATCGGTTAGTTAGGCTAGCAAACTACCTCAACACTGTGGCCGCCTAATACATACAAATATAACTTACTTTTTATATATAACAAATCCTTTAAGTATAACTCGAGGTATATATGTACATATATAGCTATTTGTCTTATAATTCCTCACAACAGCACTTCGCTTACGCTTTAGTAAGTACTTCCGTTTGATCTGATTGAAATTTAGTTCTCACACTTTTTACTTGAAGCAACGAAACCAATAATCGACCAACAACAACAAAGTAAGAATAAAAACCAACCCACTGCTACTAGTTGAGGCGTATTATTATTTTGTTGTTATCATTAAAAGTTTTTGTTTCCACTGCCTGAAAATTGCACATGTTGCTCATTCTATTGACGCATGCCAGCAACATTGCTACTAACTACAACAACAACGCACACTATCACAGATTAGGAAAAAATGAAAGTAAAAAACGCAAACCACAACCATAACAAAAAATTAGTAAAGAAATGAAAATAATGAGTTCAACCTCGGTGCAGCTAGGTTGCTGCTGTTGCCTCCTTGATGGTGCTTGATTTAGATTTTTATACCCAGTTGTACTTAAACGCCACGCTGATGTGCCTCAAGTAATTACACAACAGCTCGATATTCCAACTAAAAGTATTCTAAGAAGACTAACGAAAATTTAAAAGCCACAGAGGACTCCCACTATATTTTTAGACATGCGCTAAGTTTTCAAGGTCTGATATCCTTACATTTTGAGAGGCTATCGAAAAGGTGTTTTCCAAGATATTTTCAACACCACAGTACTCTAAAGCACAATTTTCTTAGCTGGCGGTGAAAATACTAGGGTTTCATGCCTAAAGAGAGCAAATAACAAATGGGAATATTCGCAAACAAACCACCAAGCGAGCAAGACCGTTGCAGCTTTTTGCGAATATGGGTGTCACACACCTTACCGAAATTAATAGTGTGCATATATGGAAAGGCCAACCATTGGCTTAGACTCACACACTAGGGCACCGTCTCTGCCCATAGAAGATTGTACCGGAATTAATCTGAAACTCCCTTCTATTCATTTCGTTTTCCCGTAAGCTACGTTTCCTTGTATGAAAACTAAAAATACAGCTATGTCGCATTGCTAAGCTCATGGTTCACTCACTTTACTGGCTAATCAGGCTCGAGGTAGGTGCTGCCGAAACGAGCGCCTAAAAGTCTTTCTAGTTATCGGGAAGTATAGCTATGATACAAGACGTTCACAGTAATGCCTCCTGGATAGCCGAGTCCATTTACTGAGACTCTGAACTTTGTGAAATTTTGTAGACCCGTGCTGTAAACTAAATCCGAGAGCCACATAGATAAAGATGGGAGTGTTGCAAAGATTTGTGACATTGCTCCAAAAGCCATTTTGGATCCGTGAAATGAAAGTTGTGACACACCGACATATAACAGAAATAGTCCGCCTTCGTTTTAAAGTAGGCGTACCTAATGCTAAGCAGAATACTTTAATAATTTGTGCGCCTCAGTTCTAAAAAAAATTAAAGGCGGTATAATTTCATTTTTGTTATCCAGAAAAGGCAGTTGTTGGAATTTTGTCGACGTTGTTGTGTGGCTCTGTTGGTCATATTAATTGAGGTTCCTTTGGCATGATGTTGTTGTAACAGGCTTAGAAGAATGGACGTGGTTATATTATACCGTTCTCGGGATAGTCATGCTAGTACCTTAAGGTTTGACAAAGTACAATCACTATCTATTACATCCCCAAAATCTTCCGGGAGTGACTTCATCTCTGCCATAACAAGAACAACAAAAATACGCACAGCTGAGTATATTATGTTCGTTTACACCAATATTTAGGTTCATTTGCTTAATCGTATCTTTGTATGCGGTTTTTATTTTATCATTCTTTTACGCTACGCGTGTCGCATGAACTGGGTGGGAAATCTTTTTTATACATTCTTGTTTTTCTAAATAAACCCACAACAACAAATTCATATTGCTTGTTGATTGTCAACACTTTCCATTGATTCAATGCGTTCGCTTGAATGGTTGGTGCAGCGGTTGCAGCTGTGCTATGCTACCACACAGTAAGATTTAGATAAATTTACGCAGATGTAAATAAATATTTTTATTTGTAAATAAATTTGTTGTCACACAATGCACTTCACCCACTTTAAAATATATACAAACATAGGAATACACGTTCAATGCATATGTCTGCAATTTTTATCAGGTCTTAGAGTAAGGGAGCAGGAGAATTTTTGATAAAAATGTGCTTTGAACTAGTAGAGGAGGGTGGATATTTATTTTCAGTAACTATATAGCAAGCAAAAATGTAATACATACAACAACAACACACTCCTATATACATACATATGTATATGTATATGTATGTATATAGCAAAAAATTAAAAAAAAAAGTGCAGTGACATACTTTTGTTAGCTCAAATACCGAAAGTCTAAGCTGTGGATTAAAAATCAAGCCTCCCATTTGCATTCCGTCAAAGCTGTGATAAGAAAAAAAAACAGCACGTCAGAACATGTATTATATTGGTTTTGTTTTGGTTTTTAATAAATTCACACACCACACAATTTAGCGATATGAAACATTCTAATTATAAATACTAAAGTACGATAAGGACTATAATTACGGGGACTTCGCGCATATATTTATCAGCGATGGTCCATTCAGTTGCGAAATGAAGTAAATAATTTTGGTTCATGCAAAAACGTGCACAAATGATTAATGAAAAGTAAACTTATGTGATATATAAACACTTTTACGAGGGTTACTTTAAAATAAATTTACTTGGTTGGATAAAAATAATTATTGAAATTTATATTCGTTGTAGGTACAATGGAAGGTGGTTACTATTAAGTCTTAAACGTTGCATTTTTCCAAAGGATTATCTATTGCCCCTATTACCGTTTACAACTCAACGCTGGTTGGGTTGAAATTTCGCAATTTGGTATTACAGATTACAACTCAGCCTGTCAAAAAAAATGTCGGTTGAGTTTTCTAGTCTAACAACTTTTTGTGGCATTACCGTTTACAACCTTGTGTTGGTGTAGTTGTCAAAGACGTCAAAATCTTACAACTGATTACTAGCAGTTGTCTCATACAATTTTGCAGTTGTTTTGAAAAAAGTTAACGTTTTTCAAGCCGGTTCACTACCTAATTTAAAAAAAAAATGTTCAAAGTTGGTATCAAAAGACACATTTCGACCTCCAATTTTAAAATCCAAAAACAAAAATTATAAATTTCATTTCTGTCATTTATTTCGGTTCAAATTTTCATTTGGTTGTTGTATTTTGCCAGATTTTTTTTAAACACTAATGCAGAAAGGTGTTGGATCCACCCAGGTTTGTTTTTACATATTGCGCCCGAAGGCCGCCAACGCAGAAAGATGTTCTGTACAAAAAAACTATGGATCGGGCCTCATATTTCGGACCCTCTCGGGGCCATTTTGTGGGTTTTTGTAAACATTTTTCGACAGAAATAAAATTTTTAATTTCCGCTTTCGAATACTAAAAACGGAGATCGAAACACATCTTTTGATACCACCTTTGATAAGAGTTAGATGGTGCACGGGCTCATAAAACGTTACCAAAAAAAAAAATTAAAGCCGGTAGTTAAACCTTTTTTAATCAAACACTTATTAACAATTTTGTACACATTTATAGAAAAAACAACGTTTAAACGAATGATTACATTGAATAACTTTTTGACTTTATGGAGCGACATTCCGAAGTTGGACGAGGCAAGGCGCAGTTCGGAGGCAGCCAAACTAGGTGAAATTATGCGAACGTGAGTCCCATTGATACTAATCACTACTCCTGGGAATCCTGTTTCAGAGTAAAATACAATTTTTCTGTTTGGGTTTTAATCCACTTCGCACAAATATGCTCCTCAATAATATCTAAAACCAGTCCCACACCAAAATCATTTCCACAGCATTTTTGATAGCTGCCATCAGCAAGGAATCTGAGTATGGCGCATAATTTTAAAATAGGGGTACAGCCTTCCCTCGAAAGCGTTTGCGGAAATTGTCCTTAATTTTGTTTAGTAAGGAGCAAAATGCTTCCTTTCAAATCTGCAAAATAACTTCATTTGAAGCTCATCATTTGTCACTTAAACATTTTCTTACTTGGTACTTGGTAGTTCCAAGGGATAGGAATGATCACGCGAATGTTTTCCGTATTCGCGATATGTCAGTCATCAACATTTTCGCCATTGTAAAATAGATTTCATATCATATAATATCTTGTAATAACAAAATCACTTTTGCAAATGCTTATATTTCAGCCACAAATTGACCAGCTCTTCATTTATCTGTCAAATCATCACTTTCTTAGGTTGGCAACATCAATTCAACTTCAACTGGAATAAGTTGTAATTCGTTATACCAAACAGGAGTTGAGTTGTCTTAAAGTTGAGTTGTTTTAATTACAACCCAACTAAGTTGAGTTGTAAACGGTAATAGGGGCATATTAAATAAGTATGCAAGCTGACATTTTTGCGTCCCTTTTACCAAACTATAATTCTTAGGTACAGATAAAAGTATATATTTATCAAGGAGTCTTCTCAAGGAGCAGTGCAGGCCATTCAAAAATTTTAGAAAAAGTTAAATATAGCTTTTAAATATCAATTTTAAAATGACACTAATACAGTTGACAAACATGTATTTAATCTATGAGACTTTTGTCACGTACACTGCGAACGCTACATGTGTTTGATGTTGTTGAGTTGAGAAAACCAGCAGGCATGATGCAAACGAACTCAGATTTCATTTCGTGAGCGAACAACAACGAAGAGTGTGGACATAGTTGTTATGCTGGAAGTATGGCGGGAGAGCTAGCAAATATGAGTAAATGTGTAATTTTCTTTGCTGATATTCAAAGTGCTTACAAAAACAGGCGAGAATGCTTAGGATGATGTATTTATTGGCTTTGTTGATTGTACCAATTTGGTGTACTACTATTTCAGTTAATAAAATTAAATAAAACAAAAGAAAATAAAATCAAGTAAAATAAGATAAAAGAATATTAAAGGGAATACAATTAATTGTTTCTTTTATAGTTATTACCGGTCTTAGTGTTGTTGCTTATTAAAAACTTTTATACGAGCTCTAGGCCACACTATATATATATCAAAATGTCAAAAACCGATTTTGATTTTGCATATACAATATCTAACTTTATTGTTGTCGATATTTCGACCTCAGTTTGAAGTCATTTTCAGGAACATATGATTGTTGCTTATCGAAAAGCAAAGCTTCGAACACTCAAAAAAATGGCATCTTCTCTCGACACCGATCATGAGGCCGAGGCAGGGGGACTTCTCTTTCCAATTGCCAACTCAGTCCTAAGTTGTATTTGTTGGCAAAATTTATTCTCCGTTTGATTTTTCAGCTGAGATTGTTTTCGCGGTAAATTCTAGTTCCCAGATAGACGAAGTGTATTTATTTATATCCGTCAACGGTGACGGTATCAGAAGCACTTCTAGGTAATGTGAGCTATCAGAGAGATTTGCTCTTGACCGTGTCGGGACTTGTGTTCGAGGGCCGAAGAGCACTGTTTCTGTATTTGAGGTTAACTGTAAGTGCTGCGTACTCCGCCCACCTACTCAGCTCCCTCAGTTATCCAGATGATTACCTTGCATCATTGACTCGATAACGGTATTACCATCATCATCATCATCTGCGTAAACTGCTACTTTAACTTATGCTGTCTATAACGTAACGCCAGAGCAGTGCCATACAGCTCGACCTGAAATCTCATCGGAGGTTATCGCCCCCTACATTTCTTTATTTAAATGTTCACAATCGTTTCGAAGAAAATTTTTAAACCTGTTATCGGTACGTTTCATTGATTGGTCAAGTAAATACGCTTAAATATTGTCCACAAAGAGTTAGCTTTACACACCTATAACAAAAGTATTACACATTTACTTGATAGTTTTCATTTGGCTATCGATCGTTTTTTTTGTTTACTGAGCTGAGTCACCAGTCAGTGGTTTTAAGAAAAATCAATAAAACGGCAAGACATTCGGTAGGCCGATGTTAAACTACGCGTCTACTTTGTGGCTGTCTGGGCCCAAGTAGAACCGAATAGACAAAGCTAAAAACGTGTCACAACGGCACTCCCAGAAATACCAAAGCAGACGTCAGGGAGCAATCCCAGCAGGCCGAGATTGTACAATACATCGCCGTTCCCAGTAAAGACTAACCCATTTCATTATTGGCAGGAAGGCTAACACGTTTCATTGTCATTGTGGACAACTAGAACAGTTCGTTATGAGCATGAAAGATGAATATAACTTGTTTCTTTTACGTCGTAAGCTAACACGATTTAAAAATACTAGTCTTCCACGTATATAACCAACTGCGCTAGTATTTCATGTGAACAGTGTAATCCGCTAGTTTTCGTTGGGAGCGACGATATAAAACAGAAAATGCATCCTTCTGTTTTTTGGCAGGCATGGTGTAGAATGTAAACTATTTAGAAAGACCTTAGCACCACCTCGCTCTATTGAATTTAAAAGATAGTATCTACTACGTCTGTAACCAAAGTTTTTCCCAAGCACAAACCAGCCAGCTAAGCAGAAATGTCTTTGAAATTTACTGTAACTTCATTGCTCTACATGCTGTAACACCTTCGTATGGAATTATTCTTGCTTAAAGAGCACAACAACAGAAAAAGAATCAGCAAGGCGTCGCCTTTTATGAGCCTGCAGAGCGAGAGCTTTAGCACATCGATATGCCTACTAAAGCCTGAACTGTTCACGCATAAAATTATCGAATCTTAGGTTATCTAGATATGTCCTACAGTAGCTTTCGGTATCATGTGCTTAATTTGTAGTATCGTTTTGATTATCAGTGGCGGTAATTTGAAAACATTCGCCACAGTATGATTGTTTTCTGTTTTTCAATCACGCCAATAAGACAAGACTTAAAAAGAATGCTAGATATTATTTTGGGAAAGGATCAACCACAGAGCCGTTAGAGATTAAGCCATCGTTTGTCCTATCTTCTTTTAGCTAAATATTTATGGTCTTAAGCCCTTTAGATTAATTAATTAAAATCAGCAAAGATCACGAAAGAAGAAGAAGGTAGCGCATTATCTATACATCACACTTTACAGCGTAGTTTAAATAACGGCGATACCAGCCTCACAGAGTAAAATTTCAAGAAATTCAAGGTTTAGTTCTCCATTAGGTATGTGTACCTACAGACCTCCAGTATATAATATTTTTGCGTTACTCAGACCAGAAAACTGCATTTTGCTGTCCTGGCCGTTAAAGGGGGTGCTGCGGATGTGGGCAGTCGTTTGTCGGTGTGTTCCGGTCCTAGTCTGACTAGGGTACGGCTTGCTGCGAACTGCATATTTCCGGTTACTTCACCACACACCACGAAATATGCGCCAGCGGCTTAGAGGGATTATGATAATACCGCGTTAAGGAATGGTTATTGAGTGTGGCGGCTAAAATCCATAAACTGGATGGTATTAAGGATCAAACAAATCCTTCCGATGGCTAACGTATACCGGATTCATATTCGGCCCACATCCAAAAATACTCGCCTAAACTGCTACTGAACAAACGTTAACTTTAATAAGGTCTACTGTGCCAACCTCTCTGAAGTTATAGCGAACTCCTAAGGTGGTGCCCTCCTTATCCCGCCGTATTATGTACTCTAGCCTCTGAAGATAACCGAGTCGGCTTCCGTTTGCTGATCCTAGAGAGATATAATAATCAAGTGCGATATTTCAACTAAAGGTATCCCCAAATTAGCGAACATGACAAACTCAAAAAAGTGTCATCGAAAGTTTTAGTCGTTTAAAGGCTTCATTCCTCAGTGAACTTATTTTTTTAATAACGAAGCAGGAAATCAATTATTAAAAACGGCACGTATATATATTTTAGCAATCTTTTAATTAAAGCATCGGAGGGAAAACTCCAACACAAAGATCAAACGCCTTTGTAATCTCTATATCATTTGTAGACCTGCCACCCCCCAAACCCCTAATTCCTTGTTAAACATAATCAAGAAAATGTATTTACTTTTTTTTTTTTCAAATAATTTGACCAACTTTGATCTTTTTACGTTCCTTCACCCTTTCACCACTTTCTTTCATCCATTCATCAAGCGCAATTGTTTTGAGTTGTTTAACTTTTGAGGTTTTGTATTTAGTTTTTGCATAATTGGGACTCATGTTTTTGTGTGTCGTGTTTACAAATTAGTATTTCGTTCACCGCCTTGCCACCTTACCGAGCCCGCTTCAATCCACATTACGCCTCTTTGTTTTGTGTACTACAATAATGATTTAATTTTTCTTTTTCATTTATTTAAAAGTAGAGTTTTGTTGGTTTTCTTAGCTAAGCCATTATGGTCTGTATTGTTGTTGAAGTACGTGTGTATGTTCGTATTGCTTTTATCACTTCTCGAAATCCAGTTTTTTTTTTCTTCTTTTCTTATTTAGTTTTTGTGGCGTGAGCCGTGAGAAAATTTTGACCGTGATTAAAAGTATTTCTTATGTACATACATATATACAAAAATATATATAGATACAGATAGTATCTTTGTATATAAATATACATATATATATGTATAATTTTCAGTTCGTTAAGTGTTTATAATTTAATTTAGTTGTATTTTTATCGCGCGTGCTCGTTTATTCTGCTCAGCGCAATTATTTACTATTGTTGTTGCATTGAGCTTTTGGGGGACTACCATCGTTTAGGAAATTATACGATCACAATAAGGTGGAGACATTGTAAGTGGAACATAAGTCTCATTTTAGAATAATTTGTATGTGCGGGTTAGAACAGGTGTGTTGTGGCATATGATTTGCATTTAGAAAAATATTAAATTTATGGAAGAGTTTGCTTTCTGCTCCCTTCGTACGAAGAAAATAAAATATAAAATAAAGTTGGGATGAATTCTTTTTAAAATAAAATTGACAGGCTCCTTAAAGCATACGTGAAAGCGGCGTAAAAGCGGAAAAAATGAAAATTTTAATTTGCCTTCTCATTTCTCGGCCGTAAAGCTCAATAAAAGTAATATAAGAACCTTTTCTTGCTTTGCTTGAACATCGTTCCCCAGATATGATTCCGAAAACAATCCAGAAATTATTTCTAAGTGTTACCTTTGTGATATTTAAAACAATGGAGAAATAGTCCACAGAACTCAGAAAGGGTACCAAAATGATCCCTAAACTGTTTTAACACATTCCTCAAATACTCTCGCAATAGTCCAAAAATCTCCGGGAGATAATTCTAAAGGGTGTGGACATTACTCCGAAAACAATAATGAATTATTCTGGAGATAGTACCAAAGTGATCTGGAATTTGTCCCGAAATTATGTTGAATTATTCCGAAAATAATCCCTATACCTTGCGAAAGCGATGTTTCAGAGATAGTTTTAAAATTATTTCGCAAGGGTCCCGCTGTGAACCCGAAATGATACCTAGACATTCCTAAAATATTCCAAAAACGATATCTCTAGATCGTTCGAATTATTCCAAAAACAGTACCGAAATATTACGGAGATAGTCTCAAAACGATCTGAAAGTGATCTAGAAATTATTCAGGAAACAATGCTGAAATATTCCGGAAAAATCCCGAAATTGTATAAAAGTGATGTTTCGGAGATATGTACATTAAAAATGAAATGAAAATATTCCTGCATGATACCTATATATATCAAAAATTGTTGAGGAATAGTCCGTGGAGGTAGTCCCGAAATCGTGCTGGAATCATTTCGAAAACCATACCAAAATATACTGAAGATATTCCCAAAATTATCGGGAAATAGTCCCGAAGTATTCCGAAATTTCCCCGGGAACAATGCTGAAATATTCCGAAAGCAGTTCCGAAATGCAGCGAAAACTATCCTGAATACAATCACTTAATTCTTCGGAAATGATCTCCAAAGAATGACGACGTGATTCCGAAATAGCTCCGAAATCAATTCGCAACACTCCTAAAATAGTCCCAGAATAGTCCCTGAAAATCCGTAGACAGTCCCTAAAACTTTGGTAAATTAATTTTAAAGTAATACCGAAAGTTAGTTTGTAATAACCCCGAAACTATTAACAAAATAGTCCCGAAATGGCACCAAAAAAAAGATCTCTGAAAACAGTCCTGAAATGGTACAAGAACTATCCCGAAATTCTCCGGTGATAGTGCCAACATAATTTTGAAATTGTCATAAAATGATTTTGAAACTGTCGCAAATTTATCAAGAAACGAATATTGCGAAAACAGCACCGAAATGAACTGCATATAGTTTTGAAACGATGCGGAGATAGTTCTGAAGTGATCCGGATTGCTCACATTACCAAATTATATCTAAAACCTTTTATTATCAGCCAATGTCAAAATACTTAGACTTAAAACTATTGAAAGTTAATTAAAAAGTAACCGTTACCAGGCGGTGTGGAACCCCTAGACTGTGTCCGAAAAAATAATTCCGAAAGATAGCCTTTAAACTTATGCTAAAGCGTATGTTTAGAGGGCCTCGGAAATTTTGTTATTTGTCGAAATTGGTTATTTGAAGTTCTATACTTAGAATTTACGCGTCATTATTTATGTCTTGGGAAGCTTTACATTTCTCATTTCCTCTTATGTAATTTTGGGTTTTGAAATCATTTTGTTGCACTACTAAAAGTACGCTTTTCGTTTCATCACACTATAAACAAAAACGACTACATGAAAAGTAGTTCGAATTATTGAGTTTCTCACTACTAAATAAGTGATATTTAAAAGAAAACAGTGCTTTTTACAAATATCCTAGGTTAGATTAGGTTAAGAACCCCAGGCGTGTCAGGATTTATAGAATAACTCCGTCCTATTGGCAAATACAATAATGTTTCTAGGACCTACCTTAATTTCTGCCTCGAGATCTGACAACACTGCTGTCCCTGGAGCTTTGACCTGGCGAGCGCAGGACACGAACACAGAACGTGCTCAACCGGTTCTTCCTGCAACTCGCACTTCCTAAATCTGCTGGCACTGACGCCAGAAGGCAGTGAGTCTAATATCGTAGGATTTGCATATAATTTTAAAAATTTTGCAGCCCCACGCCTCTGTCTACACCATTCCTGATTGATGGATCATATGCAACTCCTGTCTGCTTTTAATTTCTCCCAAACGGATTGGGACGTCTACCGTCGATACGGCGAGTGCTGCATCTTCTTCCCTTTTTGACCAAGTATAGATGTATGGTTCTTGACTGAAAGACGCTGCAGTAATCTGGCAGCCTGTGGAATGTGGTTAAATTTTATGCAACCCTCAAAGATTACTCTAAGCCATTTTATAATCGTTCCACCTGCCATACGCAGCATAGCAGGGAATATCCTATCGGACCCGGGAATTTAAACTTGGCAAAAAATTTAATTGCCCATTCAATTTTGGTATTTGTAACCAATCCTGATACCTCCTTTCGCCCCGTAATAGGAGTATAGACGTTGTTACCTAACTCTTACGCATCATCTCCTAAAGGAAAGTGTGTATTTAGTAATGCCTAAAGGGACTTTTCACTACAAATATCATAAAAATTAATAAATTTGTTTAAGCCCTTTCAATATAAGCTTCAGATCCAGTCTAAGGAACATCTTTTTTCAAAATATTGTTACCAGTAACCCTTTGCAGACAAACATCCGCGCATCCCTCCATCAATATATTTAAACATAAAAATGCTTGGACAGCGAAGAAACGCGTTTTTGAAAAAAAGCTTCAATTGGTCGATTTTGACCTGAAATCCCTTATAGCGTAATCTTCTGTTCACCTGTAGTGACCAACTTCAGCTAAACCCATAACCAGTACAGATCACACATCAGTTCGATTGATATTAGAAAGTCCCCTGGCTACCGGGACAACAAATTGCAAACGATGAAATACATATACAAATTAGCGCAGAGAATCTAAGTCGGCTTTCAAAACCAGCAAAATCAAATAAATTTTTTGGGTTTTTGTTTTCAACTATAGCTTAGTATGTAAATCGTTATTTCATTTATGTGATAAGCTATTAAGAAATTATTGACAATTAAACAATTTTATTTTCCGCTCTTTTTCACGTACAAATTTTTTTTTTTTTAGTAAACCTACCTGCCTACCACTTTTCAAGCTCATAAATAAATGTAATTAAATCTTTTATACATGACGATGATTTTCCGCAAAATTACCATGCTCACATTGCGTTAAAATGTTCACAAATTGACAGTGGCGTTTAAGGCTTAAATAATACATACCAACAATTAGTTTTTTTCTTTTTGTTATTTCTACCAACAAAAAGTGTTTTAACAGCTAAATTGAGTACAGATGTAACAAGCTGGTAATTCACCTGTCACACATGCTTGCACGCCATGCGGCGGTGGTCTGTATGCTCAGCTCATGTGGAAAGCTCAAACTCAAATCCAGCCACCTTCTATGTGTTAACAAGTGATTAAAAAAATTATGGGGTATTATGCGGCGAATCTGCGCGGTAAGCTGAAACGGCGAGGTTTGCTACAAAAATGCTGAACATTATGGCATGGTTGGTTGAACGCATGCGCGCGCATAGCTGATTTGCTCAGATCAGTTACAGATACATGAAACATTTATTTGTGCGCTAAATATGTAAAACAAAAATTTATAGTAGAATTAAAAATATTTCAGTAAATGATAAAAAAAACTAAAAAGCATAAATAGCAAAAACGTTTTCACGCTCTGCCGCTGAAGATCAACGTTTGTATTGGCTGCATGAAATTACATATTTTCATTGAATTGTGCACTATGCGCATGCGCCCCAATGAAAGTGGTTTAATTCATGTTTATTTGCTTAGTTATAATCTTAATATATAAAAAAAACGTGTCACAAGATTTTTGGCCGCGATGGACTCCTAAACTACTGAACCGATTTTGAATTTTTTTTGCGCCCCATGTGTAGTTTGATCTAACTTGAGAGATAGGATAGGTGATATCTTGGTTTATAGTCGCAATATTATTTTATTGCAAATTTTTTTATTTGTTTATACGAAATAATAAAATGTTACTTATACGCAGTGGCACTCATATTTTCAGGTGGTGCGGATATACTTCCGTGTAATTGCTTGGTGTTTAATTAAACAACCTGTTTATCAATACAAAATATTATAGCGAATGATATCAAGTATAGCACATCACCAGGCCCGGGGGGGGGGGGGGGGGGGGGGTGGTGGGGGTTTCTGAGGGGGCCCGCGATTTAGAGGTACTATGACATTTTTTTTAATTCAGGAGAGTCTTTAGTTGTGTAGAGGGTAATTTTCATACCCCTGGGTGACTAGGGTCTCGAGATATAGGCCAAAACGTGGGCCAGTGAATGCCGAGACAGTGTTTATACAATATAAATATCAAATGAAAGCTGTTGATGAGTGCTTTAGTACAGAGTAATATATTATCCAGACACGGACTGGGACTGGGATTAGGACTAGGACTGGGACTGAGACTCGGAGTGGGAAGGGGACTGGAATACAATACATACCACCCTTTTGGACAGGCAATAAGGGATGCAGAAGAATGAGAAGAAATTGAGAGAAGAGAAAAGAGAGAAGGAGATTGAGAAAGAGATAGAATGAGACGAAGATGGAGATAGATGAAGCGAAAAAGACGGAGGGAGGAGTGAATAAAATAATTAGGAAAAAGTGAAGAGGGGGGGAGGGCAGAGTCAGGCGGAAAAAGCTTATTAAAATGTACGCAGATAGGCCAAATTTAGGGCAGGACAACGTCTACCGGGTCTTCTAGTATTTTATATATATATACAACCCTACTTACATATTTATTTAACTATAATTGGGCACGAATGAAGGATAGAAATTAAATCGCCCAAATTTAGTGGGGCAAATTGTAGTGACATTAATTAGCTACTGAAAAAGATAGCGCTTTTCTTTTTTTCTTTATATTTTAAACATTTGATTGATCGATTGTTGTCTGCTTGTTGACAGTAGCATTGACAGCAGTAACAGTAGCATTGACAGCAGTAACAGTAGCTCGTACAAGTGTTGTGCAACATTCAAATTGCAGCAATGTGCGCGTAATTGGAGTTTGACCTGGACAAACGTTTTGGGAAGGAGTTGCTTATAATACATACATATATGTATGCATGTACGAACTAACGTAGTATTGACATTAGCATATTCATACATATCATACGATAACACTCACGCAATCTGTCAAGGTTTTTGACGAGTTCAATTCGATACTTTGATTTGGATATGTCTTTGTGTGGCGAACGCTGTACAAAAGCTAACCTAGTGAGAATGTTACACCAAATTTGTTATCGAGACAAACGTTCTCTTGAATCACCGAAACCGGTTTGTCTCCAATCTAAATTTGACAAGGAATGACGGAAAATCGTTCCAATATACATCTATTGTTTATAAGTTAACTAGAGCCCAAGAATTGAAGTTTACCACAAACCGAAAATTTGGGGATATTTGAGAAGAGCTTCGTCGGCTTATTATCGTAAACAAACAAAGCCAACAAGTTTTTGTTTTACTATCAGTTTTTTATCGCCGAGTTACATGCTTTTAGTTTCCTATGGGTTTTTTATTCACGGGCTACATATGTGTTCAAATTTTATGTTGGAAGTTTTATGGGTTTTATAGCAAGCCAATGAGTCGTCTGCAGCAAATCGATAACTTTTTGATAACAAATCGATAATTTTTTTCGATATCAAGTCGACAACTTTTCGAAGACAACTGGATAACATGCCGATGCCAAATTGGTAGCACTGCGATAGCAAATCGATAACTTTTCGATAGGGCATCGTTAACCTCCTTTACTTTCATTTGCTTCCGCAACCGTGACGATATGCTTATGGTCACCGTTATCATCATCCATTTCCCTATAGATTTTGTTACTATACTGCTCTCATTCTTCCTCCTCTTCCTCTATTTCACCTTTTTTACATTTACGTGTTATAGTTTGTCTGTTTCTCCGTTATACATCATCGATTTGGTTTTTTTCTTGCCTTCGTTAATTTCCATTAACTGATGGCTGTCTGTCTGATTTTGCTCATATAAACTCTACCGCGCACATTGTTCCCACATTACGCTTTAGTGTAGTGACTACACTTAGGCTTACAATCTGTATTCCTCATACAGCATACCAATCCCACACACTACGCCTACACTTGCCTTACGCTTACATTCTGAATTCCCCCGCCAATATATTTATACGATGTTACGTTGACGCCTTTACGCTAAGACTATTTATGATGAAACACTTGAGCACTACTACCCTGAAAACAGTTTCACGCTTATGCCCTGTTACACTTTACTCCAAAATATTTACGCCATTACGTTTATATAATTGTACGTTGCGCCTTTATTAATGTCTGCTGCTAATACCTAGTTACGCTTTAAGCTGGTATGATTTAACGTTAATACGCGGTTATTCCAAAAAACAATTGTTTGCTTCTACTCTGTTACGCTCATTTACTTTTGCGCGTATACGCCCAAACGCTTACGCTTATGCTATTCCGTTACGACTATAGGACATTGTGCTACTAAGTGATTTAAGGGGTCGTGTCAAATCGTTCCCAAGACAGTCGAGTACCGTGAAGTTCTCATCACAAAGAACACGAAAACAGCGCAGGAAATTTTCATCAAATTTCGCTAGTTGAATTCTTCTTTATTTTATTTTCGATAATTTAGGAAAAAACTTCCGTGAATTTTGTAACTGAAACTATGCAAGACAATATCAAAAACGTTATCGAAAAAAATCAAGAACTTTGGGAATATATTAGGAAAATTTCGAAAACTTGTGGTTTCGTTTGCTCAAAAGTGTTTCAAGGGACTCTTCACTACTGTGTGACCATTCCCCGTCGTCCTTCATTATTAGTCTCTGGACTGCATCTCCCTCAAATAGGACTGTATTCGTTCCGGCACTCCTCTTTTTGCCAGTTTAAAAATATCTTTTACCTGTCCTTAAGAAGAATTAACTCCTTTACTCCATCATGGTGGCTTTGCTTTCCCTTTGAATCTTCTCAGAGAACAAGCTCTGTTGTACTCAGTTGTCAGCGCCTTTGATAAGAAGTTGTTGCATTCCTCCAACTCCTCTATGATGTTAACCTCTTTAGGCTGCCCTAGTCTTTCTGTTTCTAAAGATTTTCCCTTCTCTACCCTCTTTAGGGGGGTTTGAAGCTGATATATGCATGGTGCGTTAAGGATGGCCTGTCAAGGACCCTATCAAGGACATATTTAGGCACGCTACCCTTGTTGGCCACCTGTAGACTACTCTCTAGTATATAATAAACGAAATTTGATAAAAATTGCGCCTGGTGTTTTTAAATTCGCTGAAGTATTCCTTGATACGATATTACTTTTACGACTTTTAAAATACGAAAATCATGAAAATCGCGCTTATTTAAAGCCTATGTGCTTTTTGAGGATTTTTATTTGTTTTTCAAATGTATTTCACAATTAAAAATTTTAGCCTAAATCTTACACTTTTGTCATTTTATGACACCATAGAGAGGAAGATTTATTTATGTGCTAAATTTACGGCCATAGCTTAAAAGGTCTGTGAACTATCATATGTGAAGGTCGATCATAAGCTCATTTAAAGAATGGAGAAAACTCACAAACATTCGTGACAGTAGCTAAAGGTGCTGTTATCCCAACCTACTGGATTCATTGAACTTGTAACTCATTCTGAAACCGAAAAACAAATATGGTATTGGAAATTTAAAAAACGTCAAAACGACAGAAAAATAGAAACGTTCGCCCACAGACGGCAAAACTTGGTTCTAGTATTGCTTCTTCGGACGAGGCTACCGAAATGGAAATCGCTTCATTGAACCGAAAAACCTGTATTTTCTAACACTGCATAAATTAATCTCTTTTGGGCCTGCTGACGGGCGTTAAGGAAACCACTTATTGACTTTATTATGAACTAATAAAAGAAAGAGTCTTCTACCTAAATATTACTGTCTACATAAACATATAGCGCACCTTAGTTACAATAAAACCGCATATCTCAGTATACTCCCCACAGTATTCGCCCAACCATAAAATCGATACAAAATGCCAAGTCAGCATTAATAAAAACCGTTAAAACGGCAAATGATGCGGAAAATGACGTTGAAGGAAAAAGTGTGAAAAAGCCTTCAATAGAAACGCCCACATTGCTGAGATAGGCGATAGCCTAACGACTGAAGCACATTCACAAGACACAAGCACAAGCGTAGTTCATTGCGCAGGCGCAGCCGCAGGTGTTGTATATTTTGTGTCATGATGAGTATTGCTAGAGAGTACACTTAGAGATGGTCACAGGATATGATTTTCACAAAATGAGCAATTCGCATGTTTAAAAGTAATAAAAACTTTAGATGCTGAAAATTATGAAGGAGGCTTATGATGTCGTGGCCAAGAAAGAGGGTACATACTACATAAAAAATTACTAAGCTCTGCGCCATGTTGTCTTGAAATTAAGTGGACTCTATACATACATATACAAACAACAAATTGTAGAAAATAATGATGATGGTGGTTTGTATGGTGGCTTGAATAGTGACTGTTTGTTGTTATTACATTTGATGCTGTGCTCTAGTACTTAATAAACAAATGAAAATATGATCTGCTGTCATTTATGTGAAGGTTTGAATCGTAACAAGCAGTTAAAGTAGTCTCTGTAACTTATATAGTTCTGGGCGCGCACACACACACCTTTATTATGACGACACGCTGAGGTTAATTGAGTCCCGTTTTAAGCTCAAGTTACACTTCATTACATGTATTTTTATTTTTGCACTAAAATTTATAGTTTGAATCCGCTTATGATTTTGTGGAGCAAAAATTATTGCTATTTTATTATTTCTGCTATTTTGATGGCATTTTCATTAGCTAACTGACCTACATTCGAAAATGTAGTGCTACGGATCGTACCGAGGAGAGAAATACAGTAAAATATTAGTTCTGTTGTCTGTTTGTACAAGCTAGATCTCCACGCTGTAGAACTCGGTTTGGATCACGGAATAGTTGAATATAAGGCGCGATAACCTCCGAGGAGATTTGGGCAGAACTTCTCTTCCAATTTGCGTCGCGGTCAATTCAATTCATTTCTTCCTACAAATTGGCGGGTCAGGACCTACATGTTTTATGCTGACCTCCAACGGCATCTTCAAGGCAGTGTTTAGTGGGAGCTGTCACTTTCTAAGGCGCCACTGGAAACGTCCAAAATTGTATAGCCATTTTTCAAAATGGCCTGGAAGTTGTTGTATCAACACCAAAGTATTAATAACATAACGTTCCTCTAAATTAGATGGCAGGGCAATGAGAAAAGCAAAGAGTTTTTAAAAGACCATTTTATCGAATACTAATTTGAAGTTCTATGAAGTTTGTTTTACCAAAAGATTACCTTAAGCTATTCTGGACCGATTCTGTTTACACTGGACCCAGGGAGTCTGCGCCCAGCGGGTTAGTTGGTTAGAATATACCCGCGGTAGATATGCCTGTCGTAAGATGCGACTAAAATACCAAACAGATTCAAGGGGTTGTGCAACGCAACCCTTTCAGGTTGCCATCGCAATATATAGCTTATCCAAACCCAATTGTCAACCTCACCTATCCGTGGCGAATCCTATTTCATTAACAGCTGAGGCTCTGGCGTCCCCGAACGCCTCATGGATCTAGGGGGTGGGAGGGCGGTATGGCCTAGAAGGTCGCATGGGGTCATTACAAATCATTCCCGAGATGGTCGGGCTTATTACCGGAACGTACCGGATCTGCATCCGGCTAACGACCATCAACATCGATAACACTCAAGGCCTTCGGGGAGTGTGCTTATCGCTACAACTGTCTGTGCCTTCATGCCATCTCTTACGACAGTCATGTCGCTAGGAGTACATATTGCCGATATTCTCTTTTAGTCATATTTGTTTTGTTCCAATGCAGCTTTTGGATTATACTAAAAGAGGACCCAGCGTCAGTTGATAGTACCAAGAGAATTTAAATCGTGACGGCGGGCTCCGATAATATACCTTATTGGCCCAGTCATCATCATTCATTCGAATAATACTTAGCCATTGTGTTTTGAATTATTGGACAATATTGATGTTTGCATAAGGCTATTTATTTAACCTTTTTCGATACTCGCCGTCGCCAAGGCGGAGAGGTTCGAAAATTTGTCGAAAAACTTTTCTAACGAACACTCTTAAAGCCGCCTTATCAGATGTTGTCAACGTCCATGCTTCTGCACTGTCACTTATACGGTAAGTGACTTGTAGACCATGATTTTCGTTTTATTTTTAAATTGCCTACTAAGTCTTAAATAGCAGGTATTGGCCATAGTGGGCCTTCGCTTGATTTATATACTGTTGCCATTTGTGTTAGTGATGGCTCCGTAATAAATTAAATTTTTTGTTGTTTGAAAGTTATTACTGTCAAGAGTGGTGTGGTTACCAAAAGAAAAACGCTCTGACTTTTCACTTGAAGACAGCAGATACTTTGCTCTGTTCCCACGAACCATCAAACTGATCTTTTCCGCTTCCTGTTTCCAGTTTGGAGTAAGCAGAACTTACGAATCTTTGCTGTGTCTTACTTGTGTACTTCCTCTTGCTCTCCTCGCTCTATCACTCTATAGCCGCATTCTCAACATTCGTAGTCCATCACCTCCCTCCTTTCTTCCAGTACCACTAGATCTTGCTTGTTCTCTCTTTAAAAGCCCAACTCTCTCTGAAAGTTTTTCTGCACTACTGCCTCGCACTTCCTTCTACTCTATAAATTATCCTTTTTCACTATCATATATCTAATTTCATGCATCACCTTTGTTTTTCATCCCTCTATCGCTTTCTCCAATTTCTTCCCACATTATCGTCTTTTCATTCCCTCTCTTTTCTCCCTTTCGTTCTCTCACACTCTCTTTTTCTTTTTTCCCATTTAGTCGTTTTTTAATATTGCTTTCCCTACCACCGATATGTCTCACTGTAAATAAATAAGGCCGTATTACAATTTCCTCTCCCCTCTCCTTTACATTCCCTATATCTGCATCTTACCATCTTCATTTCATCTTCAGTCGGCCCTTTTGCTTTTCTCGGCGCAGGCGTGCGAGTGGTACATATTTAACACACTCAACTCCTTACGCGGCAAGGGCGGCTAAGATAATCTCTTTGGTGTGTTTGCTCTCTTCTTCTCTTCGGTCTTTAACTATCTAAACCGCTAGATGGTGGTGTTGTCGAAATGTGGCTTTTACTAAAAGCAATCTTTAAGTAACACTTACAACAATCAAATTCAAGTGGGATATCGAATGCTAGGTTACTTCTGATATATTGCAAAATCTTATAAGATGATGTTTGATGCGATGCTGCCATTATGACTCATTATATATGGTAATATCCAAGTTCTTATATAGGGGAACTGAACTCCTTCAAAAGGCGTTTATATGTACTTGAAATTTGCCAACAGAAATAACTACATACATATATCATAATATCAACACCAATGACAGAATCAACAATACCAAACACAAACATCTCAGTATCTACATATGTATATGGTAACATACAATATGTTGCACTCTTTTAATTGATGTCAAATCAATTGAATTCAGCTGCGACCAATGCAAATTTTTGCATTGAACAAAGAATTGCTATTACAGAGCTGTGATGGCTCGTTTAGTGGCGCATTGACCGGCTGGTCACCTCTATAAAGTGCCTATTTTTGGTGTTGTGCCATGTAGGCTGTGTTGGCTGGCTGGCTGTCTGTCAAATGACTCCGTCGTCGGCACAAGGCAATACTCGATAAGTGAGTCAACTCACATATGTATCTACTAAGTATCTGCATATGTACTCGTAATAATGTATTTTTTTTGCATTCATTGTCTGCTTGCTTCCCCAAGTTTTATTCAATTGGCTGTTTTTATTGTCAATTTTTTTTTTGTTTATTAAAAAGCTCAGCCTGACCGCGCTCAGTTCAAAGGTCTGTCTTTCGGCATTTGAAAATTTCAACAGCGTGTTGCCACAATTATTTGCAATTTATTACATGCGTCAGCGGTGCGGCTTTTGCTTCACTCAATTAAGTTTACAAAAAATTTGCCAAAGTCTCTGGAGGGGACTGCGATTCTCTAACTAGCGAATTGAGAATTCGTGTTTAACAATTTTCGACTGTAATTCTTTATAAATGTATTTATTTATTTTTAGTGTTTTTTAATAAATGCTGTTTTTATATATGTATGTGTACGATTTCATCTCTGAATGAAGTATATGTGTGTAATATATTGTATATAAATAGAATGGGCATATGTCATACAAGCTTGCTTTCAGCGTGTGCTCTTGACGATTGTGTTTTGCAAAAAAAGTTCATTCATTCATGCATTCATTAGCTTCGACTGACATTCATCATCCTCCTATTCAGCTGGAAATTATATGTAGATATACATACATATATACTGCGCCTGTAGTAGACTCATGGTGCGCAATGATCGAATACAAAAATTTGTTGATGTATTAATTTTTTCCTCTTAGATTTTTTTATGCAAATTTGGTTTTAAAAAATTAAATATTTACTTTTATTTTATTTAGAAAAGAGATCTAAAAATTTAAATTTTTTAAGAAAAATATTTTGAGTTAATGATTAAGACACCAAAAAAGTCTTCATGATAGCAAAAAATTGTTAATTTTTATATATATTTTTTAATATTTTACAATCCTTTACACGCGTTTTACATTTTTTTATTGGTTCATAAAAGGCTTTGTCGAAAATTTACATACGAGGTACAAAAGGCGGCCAACGTTGGGCTTTCTAATGTTGCTTTGATCACGGTGTGGGCTTGTTACTGATAATTTAGTAGATAAGAACAGCTTCGTTAGAAAATAATATGAATCACAGCGAATGTTTCGCATAGTAGCTGCGTACTCCTATACTAAAGCACACTTAAACAATCAAGTCACCGCAAGGGCTGTAATATTTCAATCTCCAAGGTGACATCCCGGAAAGTACCAAGCCGAATTGGTAGTTTATATTAAGACGGCACGATATCAGAAAGTAAGCGAAGTGTAGTCACTACATTGTGCGTGTAAGATTTGATATAAGAGAAACCAGATAGAAATCATTAAATAGAAATGAACGAAGGCAGAAAAACAAGTAGATGATACATAATTAAAGAAGAAAGCGAAATGATAAAAGAAAAGAAGTAAATGTAAATAACATGAAATATAAGAAGCGGAGGAAGAAAAAGAGCAATCTACTTATCTATGAGTTGTCAGTTTGTTATCGTTGCTTAATCGACGAGCTATAGAAAAGCTATCGATTTATTATTGTTGTGCTATCGTCTACGTATAGACGAGCTATAGATTTGTTATTAAATTGTTAAACAGTTGCTATCGATAGGTAACCGGTGAGTTATCGATTTATTTTCGACGCGTTATCATTTTTTTTATCAAAAATGTATCGATGTACTATCGAAAAGTTGCCGATTTGTTATCGGTTGGTATCGATTAATTATGGAAAAGTTATCGATTTGTCGTCCGAAAATTGTGAATTGAGGTCCAGTTAAATTGCAACCCCAAGATAACCGATATCGATGTACTATCGAAAAGTTGCCGATTTGTTATCGGTTGGTATCGATTAATTATGGAAAAGTTATCGATTTGTCGTCCGGAAATTCTGAATTGAGGTCCAGTTAAATTGCAACCCCAAGATAACCCAAGGCTCAGTGAATGACCATTATTATAAAATGTTCATTCACACAAAAACAAAAAAAACGAAGCACAACTAAAAAATCATGTTTTATTCGCTTAGTTATTTATAAACTCAAATGCTTGTAGCTCCTTTAATCTGACCGCTAGCCATGCTTTCATTATTTATTCATTCATTCATAAGTTTGAAAGATTTTTTTGTATTGAGGAAGTTGTTGAATATAGCAACAAACTGATTCTGAGAAAAATCGCACTCAAAGTGCCATACGTCAGCTGATTTGAAAAATAATGACCAAAGTGACCTCTACCAAAGCTGCATATAACACATCAAGATCATAACAGTGATGAACAATATATGACGTGATATTGAAAGAATTTTGTGTTTATTGAAGGAGCTCGATACTATGGCTTATAAACAGCTGATTAACTCCAATATCATTTCGAAGCCTGAGCGGAAAATCGACCTAACTCGACAATCACTTCAAAAACAGCTTATTTTACATAATTTTTAACTGAATTAGGATGCAAGCGAATTTCGAATAAGGGCGTCATTTAATAAAATTCTGAGATGCGGAGTTTTGGAAAGAGATTAGGTAGGATCAGCTAGTTCGCTTTTCCAATTCACGATGGGATGCTTTTAAAACAATTTCTGATATAAGTTGCTTCTTGCAAAAATGATGGTGTTGTGATTTTTTTAAAGGACATTTTTTGATAATGTGTTTTGGAACTGGAAGCAGAATTTGGATATCCCTTCGTCGATTTGTGAAAATCAAAAATTTATCGTAACTGTATATGTAAAAATCGTTATAGTTTTTTAAAGTCTATATAGCCAAGCTTAAAACAAGATGATATTTGTGAAATGTTTTTATTATTTTTATACAGAAAAGAGGTGTCGAATCACCAAACTACAGTAAAAGTAGCATGAATAGCAAAAGGCCTTCGGCTCAAAATAATTTGAAAGGATCGACATGCTTTTGAGCGACGTGAAAAATTTGATACGAGAACAAGGTCAATATTAAAAGCCAAACCTTAATAAATTTACAAAAGTAAGATGTCATAAAGTCGATATAAATTTAAAAAATTCATAATTTTTAACTACTTTGACGTGCAATGATCATCAGCGAGTACATTCACATGGAGTTCTGAGCATATACAGCAGCGAGCACGAGAATAGCAGTAACAATTTTCATCAAATTTCGTCAATGAAATTTCTTGTTTTTTATTTTCGATAATCTAAGAAAAAATTTCTATGAATTTTGCAACCGAAACTATGAAAACCAATATAAAGAAAATTTCTTACATCCGGAAAATTGGGAAGTGTTGCGAAAATTTACAACTTTTTGTTTCGAGATTTTTGAACGTTTTTGAGTATATAGTTTTGTAGCTCAATCAACTTTAGTCTAGCAAAGTATAAGTTATAGGTCTCGCATTAATTTAAGGAGTTTTGTTTTATGAAGGGTGTAACAGATTTTCCTGCAAAAAAAGTGTAAATAATTTTTTTTTGCAATGTGAACAGCATGTTCAGAGTACTCAATATAAAAGTTCAAAATTTTCGTCGATTTTCCGGAATTTTCGAATGTTTTCGGAAACATTTTTGAGATTGAGAAGTTTTTTCTTATACTATGGAAAATAAAAGAAAAAAGGATTTAATTTAAATTAAATTTGATAAAAATTGCCACTAATATTTTTCTGCGCGCGGCTGTATGTATGTATATATATACGCATGTATATAAAGTTAATGCACTTAGCATTGTGCCATGAAAATTTGTGACAAAAATAAGACTATAATAAAAATAAAATATTATAGAAATGTAAATAAAATGTAAAAAAAAAAAATTCAAAGAAGCAATTTAAACGTGAGTACGCGCATTGGGAGTGTCAACGATGAATTCAGGTGTGCGTGCTCGGAATTAAAATATTTTCTGTCATAATTGAATGAAAGAAAAAGAAATATGTTTTGGGGAAGAGATATGGTTTTAATGATTTTTATTCAAATAGGAATGTTGATGTCGTGAATAATTAATTAAAAAAGCAAACAATTCTTGCGTCAAAAATAAATCCAATGGTCAAAAGTAGTCAGCGCAAACAAAAATTTCAACACCGTTTTCAGTTAGTCACTTATCTGTAAGCTATCGAAATTTTCGTTTTCTCCATGCAAACTGAAGCTTGGCGTCTCAATTGAGTGTAAGGAAAAAGTGTAAACAAAAGTCAGCTGTTTGGCTAGTTTTCGTGTATTTATAATAGTTTTTTGCTCTTTGTTCTACAAAATATTCACAATTATCGATTTAACCGTGGGTTGGTCACCCTGTGTTGGTGAAAGCGAAAATGTCAAATGAAGCTATCTAATAGATTGCTATCCTCCGCGTAAAATCTAACTTAACTGGAGATGGCGAAAACGGCTCTAAATCAGTTTAGGAAGATTCTTCCTAAATAGTTCATCATTGAAACTTTTTCTAAAGAATTATATATCGATATCGATTCACATAGTATCCACTTGTAGACAAAATCCTTTCGATATAGAGAGTTTAACGCAGCGCCATCTACTGTTTGTAAGCATTTCATTCGCTAACTACCTTAATGAACAACAAATAAAAGCGAACGAATTATGATTACTATTATTATGACTATGCTGCATAACCAATTACACGCATAGTTTAAGGCCAATTCTACATATTAAAACACATATGTCAGCATATCATATGTATTCACCCTACAGAATATAGGTATGCACAACACATGCCTTAACATCATCATCACCATCATTACCATCGTTTATTCCAGGCATGCTTAACGAACGAAACGATATCATTTCGTTACGATAATCAACGTTAATAAACGAAACGAAGTCATTTCGTTTCGTTTATTAACGTTAAGAACGACAAATTAACGTTAATTTGACGATCTTAACGTTAATAAACGAAACGAAGTGACTTCGTTTCGTTTATTAGCGTTGATTATCGTAACGAAATGATATCGTTTCGTTCGTTAAGCATGCCTGGTTTATTCAAAGCTCAATCTCAAAACGCTTGTGACTTATATCATTTCACCTGACGATTTAACATCAAACACTTAAAGTACTACATGCCAAACTCGCATTCCTCCCGCCACCCTTTTATATGTAAGCCGTTTACCTTTGAACTTTGCCCATTTTTTTCTCACAAACATTTCTATGCGACTTATTTTTGCACATAAGAAATCACTCTTTATTATGTGGGCCGTTTTTGAGGTAAAAATGTAGCGTAAAACAAAAGCAGTAAACGTGTTTACTCAAAGGCAACCAACAACAACAGCAACATCAATAACTAACAACATGTGGTAATAACTTTTTAATAATATATTGTATAGCCAACATAAGAAACAAATACAACAATACAGAACAAAAATGGCGAAGAAAAGTAATGAATTTAAGGGATTCAAGCCAAGATGAGTTACAGTGGGTTGAAATGCATTAAAAACTGCGAAAATACTTTTTAAATCGAATGTGAGGTATATCCTTTCTAAATGACGATGGAAGTTATGACAAGCCCGGACGATGGAACCAACGCCACATCAAACTACTATGTCAACATGAAAATGCCAATATTCGTATTGAAAAATAATAGTGCGCAAAACACTCACAACTATCGCAACACTTGAAAATACCCCTTTTGAGATAATCATCACGCACCATCTTCTTTTCTCAATTTCCCTGCAAAGCTCATCCTCATGAGTATAGAGTATACTTTAACCCCATACTGAAGACGGTAATTCGAGTGGTAGAACTAAACAGCTCAGAAACGTGGGAGATTGGTTATTTGACCTATATATAAAAGAGTAAAATTTGAGTTTTGTAGCGTACGAGGACAACAGACTTTGACAGCCTCATCACTGTGGATAAATACACATTCGAGGTTCCTAGGAGAATTAGAGAAAATTTAGTGATTAGTTGTACAAGCTTCTGGAGACGTTGCTCGTGGTTTGGAGTAAATGCTCAATCCCAGCAGCAGCTCTCATCGACATATTTCCTTGCAGCTATGAAAAGAGCAGACATCCAGTGCTCTAGGAAAAAGAGGTTAAGTATGGCTTTAAATGCGTTTAAGCCTCCAAATGGCGTTCCTTACAGCTACGGAGGAATGGATTGCGTACTTTCCTCTGCTGGAATAAAACTGTCCAGACTCCTTTACGTCAAGAATAATTTAAGAGATTTAAGTAAATATACAAAACTAATACACTCGAAATTTCTTCTGAGCGGTCTGAAGTTATTTTTTGTTATGGTGTAGAAGCCGGCGGTTCTGCCCACTCAGTCATACAACCGTCCCGCTGCTCGTTTATTGACTGATGTAACTATCATACCTCGACGGCATATTCTTTTTATAAACCTAAAAGTATGGGGAATACTTTTTGGTGCAATCAACAGAACTGTTTTAGTTTGCTTGAGCCCAAAAGTATTCCCCATACTTTATGTTCTAAATAAAATGTTTTTAAACGTGAAAACGGTAATGTGGAAGTGCCTGTTTCTACACTAGAATGACTGTTAAGTACCGAGATTCGTCTTCCAGTATGCGGAATGGTGGGTGATGAATAGCAATGTACAACAAAATTAGAACTTGTTCTTGCAACAGAGTAACCATGGTATTTATCAGAAAGCGGACTCCCGACACATAATTTTCCATGAACGCACTTATAGTATAGAACGTCTGAGTTCCTTTTTTGTTTTTGCAAGTTATGGGGCTACAAGCGTTAGCAAATCTTTAGCAGCATCTTGCATAAACACTTGGGAGTGTATTCACAATAGATTTTTGAAAATTGCTCTGTGCAAAATATTCACAATCATCAATTTAACTGGGAGCTGATCACCCTGTGTTGGTGTTAACGAAAATGTGAAATGAAGTTATCTTAAATATTACTATTCTCCAGATAAATTCTAGCTTAACTAGAGATGGTAAAAACGGCTCTTAAAGTTTGTTCAGGGGAAATTGTCTGTGCTGCTTCACCTTCCAAAAAAACCAACATGGTTACCATAATATGAAAAGGTGGCTTATGACTCAAAAAAGAAATTGCGAGAAACAGCTGTTAGAGATAAACAATGCATTTCTTCAGTTTCTTAGTAGTTTTCTTTTTTTTTTAGTCATAAGTCACTTTTTCATAGGCCGGGTCACATAATAAAACTGCTGTTGCACACTGTAATTGGTTATTGCATTAAAAATTTGAATATTTTAAGCAAACTTTCAAAGTAGTACGCCCACTGTGCACGTTCCCCAATCAACGCATCATTTCATGCGCTGCGCTACCAAAGGGCCCAAGCAGCTACTTAGCAACTGCGTCGATGAATGATGTGCACAGGAATTCAATCATAATATAATATATTGTAGCAAACATGTGGGTATAAATTAGTGGTGCATATGTACATATATACTTATTACAACAAAAAAAAAAAAAATACTGCAACTCCAAAAACCAACAAAAACACTAAAAAATACATACATACTTATGCACTTTTGACAGCGAAAACAAATGAGCAAAAGTTCACTGCACTGCTAGCGTAAGCAATTTTATAAGAACACTAACAACAACAAAAAACCATATAAATTATTCATAAGAAACAATCATAAGCATTTATGCGCCTGCTTGACTGGTTCGTACATTCGTTACGCCACCCATTGCTTTTGTGCCAACGTTGCAGCCGCCTGCCTGATTATGCTGCGTTGTCGATTGTTTGTAATATTTGTGGCTGTTGGTGATGACGACTTATTTGAAGCATTGTTGATGAGGGCCGAACGAACGATGAGCGATGGATGGACAAGTCAATGACAATGTTGGCAACAACAACAAAAGCCAACTCAATTGCAACAGAACAAGAAAATGTGAAAGCAGGCTGAAGGGACGTAAGAGGGTGGAAAAAACTTGACTTGTTGTCGTTAAAGTGAAAGAATTTCTGTTGTTGTCGCCATTGCATTGTTGTGGCCCTTTTAACCGCTTGTTTTGTTTGAGTGTTGTTGGCTACGCAACAGAAATTCGCTCGCCCATCATTAATCAGCCGCATTGATGTCAAAATGTTTAAAGTAAAAATTTAAATGATTTCGTTGTATGAACGCATAAGTTGAAAATTGTTGCTTTTTCCACTGCGTTAACAGTTCTTTTTGTTGTAATTTTATTGCATTCACTTGTTTTTTTGTTGCGCTTATCACAGCTATTACTTTTTTAAATTGTGGTTCACTCTTTTATTTAAGTGACATTAAATTTGGCTGTTTGGTTGTATGTACCTACTAGTGGTTTGTTGTTGTTGTTGGCTTGGTTTGATTACTACCGTTCGTTGATTTTGTTGTTGACGCACTGCTTTGCTTGATTGGCTGTTGTTGCTTGTTGTCATTTGCTACTTACTACATTTCGCCACTTCCAACTTTCCGCTTTTCGTTTGTCACCATCACTTGAATTGTGATGTGATATGTCCGGGAGAGTGTTGCGCTTGACAGCTCATTGCTGTTTGAGTGAGATTGAGATTTGAGGTGATATTGTCCAATGTGTTTGCAACACTTCCACTTCCCTTTGTTGCACAGCACGTAGTAAAAGTTGTCACCTTTTTGCCTGCGGTTTGGAAACACTCTGATTAATACTTGATTATATATTATTGATGTGAGATGCGAGCATGGAAAGAGGTCAAAAGGCGGGTATAAGGCAGGCAGTAAACAAATGAGGAGCACTAATTGGATGATCTCTTTCAGTTTTTTTGTTGTTCTTTTTTTTAGGAGGAATTTGCAAGAAAGGCGTTGATTCATATTCTGAATTGATGATTATTTTGAAATTTCTTTTTCTTCCGAACACTGGACTTCCCATTTCACATTTTGTTTCGATACCCTCCATTATTTCAAGACTTGATGAGATACTCGTATAATGAGATTTTTGTTCGTTGAGTGGGGACTTTCCTTTTCAATTACCTACTGAGTACAAAGTAGCTTCTGTTCACCAGATTTATTCTATGTGTGAGGATATATCTATTAGCTTCAAAAATAATTTATTTAGGCTTTTCAAAAAACGTTTTTCCGAGATCATTTATTAGTCACATCGCGTAAAAAGCATACGAAGCTTTGGTGTTTTATAGCCGCGGTTGAATGTCATACATCAAATAGCTTCACAGTAATCAGAACAGTTGTCAGTTTTTCACAATTTACCTCTTATTATTTGTTGGTTTACTCCTTCTCTTACTCCCACTGCTTCTCTTCTTGTTACACTCCTTCCATTCCGTTTCTCTCACTCTCTCCACTCGCTTTTTTTCTTTCCCCTTTTTTCTCCCTATTAATTTTTTTCTTTCTCTTTAAGTGTCCCCTTTTTCCATTTCTCTTCCTCACTTTCTTCTTTTTCAATTTGCTTCCCACTTGGCCGTCCTTCTTCTGGCCCTTTCACCCCACTTCCTTCGCGTATTCCGGCTTCCTATGCCTTAAATTTTCCTTTTCCTTTTGCACTTCCCCTCCTTTTATCTTAACCTCACTTTCTTCATTGATTTTTCTTGGACTCTTCCATAATTTTTTTTTAATACAATTTCTCTACCTTCGTTTTCCACAATCCCCTTTTTTGGCCCTTCCCTCTTTTCTCTCACCTTTTATATCCATTCTTCTCATAGTTTGCTTTCCATTCCCTTCCTCTATATCGTCCTCTTGCTCTCCGTCTTCCCCTTTTCCTTTCTCTCTATCTCTCTTTCGACTTCACCTTATCCCTTCACCTAACCGTTCTCCTCGCAGTTCCTATTTCTCTTCTTCATCTTTCATACTTTTTGTATTTACTCTGCCTTTTATTTTTCCTTTTATCTTTTTTGCCACCTCATCTTCACCTTCTTCCTCTCATTCTCTTGATCATCGCTTCTCCATTTCCGCCTGCCTTTTCCTCTCCTATCCATTCCCTTCAAATATTGATTCACTATACAATGTATCCGATTTATACCTAATACATTTCCGAAAGGGCGTGACACCCCCACTTTCCCACAGATACATACTACTTTCTATTTAAGATACATATATGTATCTGATTCTGCCCTGATGTTAAAACGTCTCTCTTTTTCTCACTATCTTTATCCGATTGTATCCTGTCTGTAGTGAGTCCGCTGGAATCGTTCAGACCTTTTCTAAAGGAGGTGCGAACGGGGCAAGTCATCGGCCTTCATCCTCCGATGTCTTTCACTGAGGCGGCAAATTCCATGATTTTTAAGAAGCGAAATGATTTGTGACGGTGTCTTCACATTAATGCCGGTTTTTATCCATTATTAATAATCGCAATCAGAAACAAAATCACAGCATAAAACTAACTGTGAAGATATAAATTAATGACGCTGTGATTAGTGCTACGCTGGTGTGGCATCAAGCTTTTAGCTATGACGTTTGTATATGCAGCTTATTGCAAGATATATGGTTCCTTATTCGCATCCCCATTCAGAGTTTCATTTGTATATATTAAAGCATTTGTTATTGGGATAAGAATTGTGACTGCCATTTCTGGTAAGCATGATCAATAACCAAACGCCGATACAGTCAGTCATTCGTGTAGACCTTTACAACTGTCGCTGTGGTATTTTAGACACTGTGACAAAATCGCAGTGACATTAATATTCTCCAACTCTTTGACTGATATGCTTCCACCGCTACCTTTGAAATGGATCAACCGTGTCCGTTGTTTCACAATTCCCCTGCCGACCATCAACTTGTTCATTTTTCACCTATAATCAATCTACTGGCAACTTCTTCACCAAAGAAGCAATCACCGTTTCGTCATTATGGTCACCCTTACCGGCGGCTTACCACGTGGTCATTGGACACCATCCAACTTTTCAACGGCTAACCGTTCGCCGATTCACCGGTTCCAATGTAATTTTGGGTATCTATCGAACTATTGAGTTTTCACTTCTTTCACCGGCTGTTTTTGGCATCAACCATCCGTTCATAGATTCCGCCAACAGCTTCGGAACCGTCCTGACTGCTTCCTCTTATTTTAAAGCGGTGACTAAGTCATCTGCCATTCATTGTCCTGTTATCTCCTCGAATCTGGATCGGCGAAGTGATGCTCCAATCTTCAATGAACGCTTCCTCTTTTTTCTTCTTTTGGAAATAACAAAACAAAGTTGTTAACCCAAATACGCGCGACATGAAAAGATTATCTGCCTTAGCATTTATCGCTGTCTTTTCGGACATGCTACGATGAAAATTTAAAGATATTTGACTGTCTTAAAGAGTTTGTGTTATACACATAATGTGAAAATTGAGTTTTTTAACATATATACAATTGAACTTGGCGGCCACCGTGGTGTGATGGTAGCGTGCTCCGCCTACCACACCGTATGCCCTGGGTTCACACCCCGGGCAAGGCAACATCAAAATTTTATAAATAAAGTTTTTCAATTAGAAGAAAATTTTTCTAAGCGGGGTCTCCCCTCGGCAGTGTTTGGCAAGCGCTCCGGGTGTATTTCTGCCATGAAAAGCTCTCAGTGAAAACTCATCTGCCTTGCAGATGCCGTTCGGAGTCGGCATAAAACATGTAGGTCCCGTCCGGCCAATTTGTAGGGAAAATCAAGAGGAGCACGACGCAAATTGGCAAAGAAGCTCGGCCATAGATCTCTTCGGAGGTTATCGCGCCTTACATTTATTTATTTTTTATACAATTGAACTTATTTGGTAATTGACGTATATATAGAGATACATTTAGTTCATTCGCCGTTAATTTCTGTATTTATTTTCGAATTGAATTATTTTTATCATAAAAAGTTTGCATTATTGCTTGTATATAGTAGGTATATGATAATTTTCACTTTATTTGTATCGCAATTACACAACTCCAGAGACTTTTTATACCTTTCATGAAAATGAAATGGTATATTAATTTCGTCACGAAACCCAAAATTGTGTCCTTAAAGGAAAATAGATAGACCCACCATTAAGTATACCGAAATAATCAGGTTGAAGCGCTGAGTTGATTTAGCCATGTCCGTCTGTCCGTCTGTCTGTTTGTATGCAAACTAGTCCCTCAATTTTTGAGATATCTTGATAAAATTTGGTGAGCGGGTGTATTTGGTGTCCGATTAGACATTTTTCGGAACCGGCCGGATCGGACCACTATAGCATATATCCTCCATACAACCGATTTTTCAGAAAAAAGAGGATTTGTGTCATATCTTACTCAATTTTACAGATTGAAGCTTCAAACTTCACCATATAATTTCGTATATTGCACATATTGTTGCCTGAAAAAATTGATGAGATCGGTCGTATATATAGTATATATATGGTGGTATATATAGTATATATATATAGTAGATATATATATTTTCGCAATTTTAGCCCCATTTTAACAGCTAGAAGCTTCAAATTTCACGAATGCTTACGTATATAGCATATATTGTTGTCTGAAAAAATCATAGCGATCGGTGGTATATATATTATATACTTCATATAAACTGTAATTTTTGCCCCTTTTTTCGGCTAGAAGCTTCAAAATTCATCAGATTTCATCAAATAGTTACGTTTACGTCATATATTGTTGAAATACGTGCTTCGTAGTCATAGTTTTTACACGCAGACCACAAAAAACCTGAAACTTTGCATCCTCACACGAAGTACCTACCTGTTTTTTATCTTATATTTATCTTAAAAATCGTTTAGGTATGTAGATCTGTTCACTATATATGTCTTATCTTATACATCCAATTATTCGGAGATTACGAACGGGATAAGGTTATTGTTCAGCCCCATTCATGAAAGGTATGAAGTCTTCGGCTGTGCCCGTGTGTCCCGTTCTTACTTTTTTTTTTAATTTGCGCATGCGCGCATATTCTTATGCCGTATACTTAAAGCTGGTCACAACAACTTAGCCTAACAGTAAGTTAAGTTTCGTAGGCGACTTCCATTTGCAACCAACATACTGTAATGCAATCTTAACGACTTTTGCCATGTCACGTTAGTGTTTTTATTGTTTGTCGGCGGCACACCTTTCGTTTGTTGCCCCTCCGTCAAAAGTTTGTTAGCGGCTTAACTTCCTTAAAGCGCACAGCTGTGCTTGAGTGGCTTGATATATGTTATTTTTTTACTATTATATATACTTCTATTTTGTTTTTTCTCTCGTTTCAACCACACTTTTGCTATATTAGTTTTCAATATAATTTTATATTTTGTTTGTTTGTTATTTTACTGCTTGCAACGCGTGTTTATTTCACTTTGTTTGTGCACACAGTAAGGGCCAATCGTGCTCTGTAGTTTTTGCGTTTTATTGGATTCAAGGTTTTTTTATTTTCATTATTTAAGTTTTTCTTTCTTAAATTTTTTATATCATTTTATATATGTTTGCTCCGCTCTATTCACAGCCCCTACCGGCAGCACGGCTTACCAATTGTGCCACGAAAATTGCAAAATTAACGACGGCGCCGTTGCCACCAATTCATTTTGACACTGTCAGCCAATGTAATATTTATAACTTTCCACATGAAAATCTCCACCTCAATTGTTGTATCTCCAATATACACAAACATGCAACGTCAGGCGTCGGGTTGAGTTAGTGGCAGTTGTCATTAGTGGCAAGTATGTGCCACAAATCAGTAAAATAAATGGATTGGATTAGTCTATAAAGGCGCGAGATACTGGAACTCAGCGGAATTGGATGTCGAGTATTTTTTTGTTTGGCTACGAAATTGATTCTTAATTTATTTTATTTTCTTTGAATGATTTTGTGGGTAAATTTATATTAAAACCTCTACTTTTAACGCGCTTATATCAGCTTGACTTGAATGTTTGTAACTTCCTTGCTATACTACATAATAATAAAAACTTACGTATACGCACCGGTACCCGTCTTTTAAGCTTTTTATACCCAGCTGAGCAGAGCTCACAGAGTATTAATTTTTTTCGCATAACGGTAATCGTAGCGGCATAAACTAATCGAGCTAGATATAGACTTCTATATATCAAAATGATCTAGGCGAAAAAATAAATTCATTTAGCCATGTCCGTCCGTCCGTCCGTAAACACGATAACTTGAGTAAATTTTGAGGTATCTTAATGAAATTTGGCATGTAAGTTCCTGGGCACTTATCTCAGATCGCTATTTAAAATGAACTAAATCGGACTATAACCACGCCCACTTTTTCGATATCGAAAATTGCAAAAGACCGAAAAAGTGCGAAAATTGATTACCTAAGGGTTGACCTTATGACGCAGAATAGAAAATTAGTAAAATTTTGGACAATGGGCGTGGCACCGCCCTTTTTAAAAGAAGATAATTTAAAAGTTTTTCAAGCTGTAATTTGGCAGTCGTTGAAGATATCATGATGAAATTTGGCAGGAACGTTACTCCTATTACTATAGTATGTCTTCTAAATAAAAATAAAAATTTTAAAGAAAATTTTAAAAGTAAAATTTTAACAAAAAATTTAATATCTTTACAGTATATAAGTAAATTATGTCAACATTCAAATCCCGTAATGATATGGTGCAATAAAATACAAAAATAAAAGAAAATTTCAAAATGGGCGTGGCTCCGCCCTTTTTCATTTAATTTGTCTAGAATACTTTTAATGCCATAATTCGAACAAAAATTTACCAATCCTTGTGAAATTTGGTAAGGGCATAGCTTCTATGACGATAAGAGTTTTCTGTGAAATTGGCTAAATCGGTTGAAGCCACCCCCAGTTTTTATACACAGTCGGCCGTATGTCCTTCCGCTCGGCCGTTAACCCGATAACTTGCGCAAAAAGCGATATATCTTTACTAAACTTAGTTCACGTACTTATCTGAACTCACTTTATCTTGGTATTAAAAAATGGCGAAATCCGACTATGACCAAATATATACATATATATGATATCGAAAATTTCGAAAAATTAAAAAAATGCCATAATTCTATACCAAATACGAAAAAAGGGATGAGACATGGTGATTCTATTGATTTTTTGACGCAAAACATAACTTTAGAAAAAAATTTGTAAAATGGGTGTGACATATACCATATTAAGTAGAAGAAATTAAAAGTTCTGCAGGGTGAAATCAAAAGCCCTCGGTACCCGACAGATGATGTTCTGGGTCACCCCGGTCCACATTTTGGTCGATACCTCGAAAACGCCTTCACATATACAACTAAGCGCCACTCCCTTTTAAAACCCTCATTAATACCTTTAATTTGATACCCAAAGCGTACAAACACATTATAAAGTCACCCCTGGTCCACCTTTACAGCGATCTCTCGAAAAGGCGTCCACCTATAGAACTAAGGCAAACTCCCTTTTAAAATATTCATTAACACCTTTCATTTGATACCCATGTCATACAAACACATTCCAGGGTTACCTTAGGTTAATTTTCTCGCATGGTGATTTTCTCTTATTTTGTCTCTAAAGCTCTCAGCTGAGTATGTAATGTTCGGTTAGACCCGACCTTAGCCTTGTATTTCCATCGTTTTCCACTTTTCAAACCAATTTATTAATTTCACATTATTATATTTTCTTATATTTCCAGGTTCATCATGCTTGTCTGTCGGTTGTAAAAATGGCGGCACATGCATTACGAAAAGCAATGGACTCTCCTTTTGCAAGTAAGTTCAAGTTATATATGTATAAATATTTGAAATATCATATTTTTTTTAATTTTTTTTTTTTTTTTTAATTTTTCATTGCAAAGCGAAGCGTACTCTTAAAAAAATTATCAACATCAGTTTTAATGGTTTTACACAACTTTTTATAATTTGGGTATTTACGCATGCGCGTTATATTTGGCATTTTAATAAGAACGCGCATGAGTGAGGGCGCCTACAATTTCAAAAAAAAAATAATAAAATTAAATTAAAAATTTCAAACAAAAAAATAATTATAAACGTGATATGTATGTTAATTTAACTTTGAGTTGACAGGTTGATAAATGCTTGGAGGGAATTCGGGAAATACATGTGTATGAGGGTACTTATGCAGATTTACCGGACGCCGCAGAAATGCTTGCACACTTCTTACACACTGCAGTGGTAATGAAAAAGGAAGTTCGACTCCAAACTCAGAGAATGCTATACATTTTTCTAGTTATTATTATAAAGTAAATGATAAGACAAGGACACATCTGCCTACTGGTCTTTCGGAAGGGCTGGACAACAGCCAGATTCCAATATTGGCTATCGTCTCAATTTCAAATATTATTTCAAAATAATATATCATACGCAACTACCCGAGGTCGACGACTATGGACACCTTCAGTCTTTGTGAGATCTTTTTAAACAACGGACAGTTCAACCTAGAGAGCACACATCTATAATGAGTTCTTAGTCATAAGGCGATAGATATAGTAATGAAAAGGCCCAATAGTTGGTAAAGGATGACGCAGAAATCGATGCATATGTGGTAGACGTCGCAAGCGGCAAAGGATAAATAAACAGGAGATACGGCTTCAATATGACCAGTCAAGCAGGAAAGTCTCATGCTCAGTCTTAACTTACTAGTTAAATACATTGACATGCTGCCTTACGTGATGTGATGTATCTTGTTTGCCAGTGTGACATCACCTTGCGACGTAAAGGAATATCCTTTCGTTGTTACTAATCATCTAAACCTTAACTCTCCAAGTGTTTTTAAAGGTTTTTTTTTTCCATATTTATCATTGATTTCATAACGCTAGGCACATATCTGATTACAATTTAATCTTAGTAGGACAAAAGCAATTCACTTGACATTTGTGTCCAGAAAAGAATACGCCCAATATCGTCTAATGTCTATACAGTTGCCGCCTCTTTTTAGTTGCTTTTTTGTCCAATACTGCAATTCTCTTTCAAAAACTTTGCAGACAATTTTCGAACTAAATTCCAATATCAGAATCATTGTTGTCGCACTAGCCTTCATTTATTGTGCTGGTCTTCATACCGATTTGCGCTTTTCAAGACTTTCGTTTATTTTCAGTTTTTATTTTATTTTTCTTGTCTTCGCTTTATCTACTCTTCTTTTCTTTGTTGCTATTCTTCTGCAGCATTGATGAGTCCCTTTGGGAACCTTTTCACATACAACATATTCGTAATACATATAATACACAGATTTTGAGCTCAATCGGCATACTTTGAAAACTTTTTTCTACTTATATGAGTTTTGGTAACCCCATCAACATTTTTGTGCAATGCGAATTAGAGAAGCACATTCCCAAGTCACCATATCTCAAATGTTTGTTCGCAAATGCATCTAAGGCAGAAATGAGCAAACCATTACAAGCGTGTTAGATCTTTATTGAGATTTTTCAGATACAGACACAGCAAAAGGTCGTTTACGTGCAAATCCATCTCGTTTGCTCGAGTAATATTTTAGTCGACGTTCGGCGTCTGGGCAAGAAGGTTGGTTAATGCTGTTTTATCGCTGAAATTTTCTAAACGTGTATGCGAAATCGTGTATTTGGGCCTGTAATTCCCAACTTAAGTATTTATCCACACATTTTTCAGTTTTAGTTCAGAAAGTTACAATTGAAGTTCAGATTTTCTTTATTGGTACTAAGCATTGTAAAGTTTTTGGAGCATAGCGAAGCTTTTACCACATTCACACAAGGAGTGTGCCGAATAAAATTGTTGGTTTGCTACTTTGTAACAATTTACTCGAAATCCTTAGTAGCGTTACGGGATTGAATTTTTTTAGCTGGGAACTATTTTAAGCGCATCATTTATTTTGATTGAGAAAGTTTTTCGGCCATCCTATTACGGACTTTATAAAAATGTTTTTTCTCATTTTATTCAAAAGGATTACCCTGGACTGAAGCAATTTTAAGTTAAGGAGCAGATGAACAGAAAAATATCAATGGCAACTTTTATCAGATTTCGTCAATTACATATTTTTCAAAAAAACGTCTATGAATGTTGTAACTGAAACTATGTGAACCAATCTCACAAACATTTTCGAAAAAACTTCAAAATTCGCGAAAATTTTACGAAAATTTGGAACTTTTTATTTAAAGTTTTCTAAATTTTTGCGAGTATGCAATTTTGTGATCAATCAATTTTAGTCTAACAAATTACAAGTATAAGCCTCTCAAATCCGAATTGCTTTTTTAAACTTCGAAATTTTCGAAAAGTTTTCTCGAATATTAAAATTTTTTCGAATACGCCTATGTAATTGTCTTGGATAATTTCAGTTACAAAATTCATACCAGTTTTTCTTAAAAAAATAATTTAAATGACAAATTAAAAAAAAAATCGCCACTGCTATTTTTCTGTACGTTGCTGTAACTCCGATTTTGAACAATCTGGCACGAAATCGAAACCAGTAGTCAAAATCCGTAAGAAGTGCTAAGATTTTGGAAAAGTATTCGAAGCTCCTTTTTCTGCAAATAAATTGGGAATCTAGCGTTTTTGCAATACAATTGAGAACTTTTTTTGTATTGCTAATTGGGAAGTAAGTCTGAGTGCACTCATGAGCGCGGGAAGAAGTGAGCAGCAGAGAACTATAAAGCGCGGCAGACTTTTGTGAAGATTGTTTGCCCTTTTTGCTTGGTTGGCTGAATGTCTGTCTATTTTGGTTCAGACGTTTTGTGGTTGATGATCTCTACTATATTCTCCAGCAATATATATTTTTGTATCTGTATACCTTTTATTCATTTTCAAGTCTTATTCAAGCTCAATTGATGGTAGCCTGGCTATGACGTTATGTGAAATATGCGCGCCAGTAAGCGTAGTTGTATGCGATCGAGTTTTATTGCGATTTTCAGTAAATTTCTCAAGGTTTTCGCTATATGTTGTGGAGTTGTTGAGCCTCTACCATCTTAGTGCGATGAATAAGCGAGCCTGTAATTAGTTCAACTGATAATGTACATTAACCTGTTTAATTTAGCTTGATTTTTTTTCGTAACCATTTTTTTCGAAATCGCAGTAAAGCACTTTGCTTAAGTAAATCTAAAAAAAACAAATCTACACGTGGCAACAAAATAAACAGCCTACTCACGTACCTACATAATCGTTTAAAGTTAACCTAACAAAAAACGCAGCTATTAGTTTTAGGAAGTGGCTAAAGCTTTAAAATTAGCCACAAAGCAAGTTATCAAAAAATACTTGAGTGTATTTAAACATTTTATGAGTAGTAGGCATATCTTGAAAGCAATTGGTCATCGGTTGTTTGAAGATGTCTGCTGAGACCAACACTAGGATAGCAATCCGCATTCTTTCATTGACGTAGACATACGAATTATTTCGTTGCTTGTATGCTAATAAGACTCTTATAATGGAAAGATGCCAATAAAACAAACAAAAGTTAATTTAACAATATTGACAACATAATTTAAGTGATTGAGTAGGGAATTATGCAAGCAATTTATAAATGTTTATAAAAGGAATACATTCTAAATAATAAATATATTATCTCTATCCTCTTGACGTAGGTGAAAGTCTTAATATACAAAATCGTAGAAACAAAAGAAAGAATTAAAAAAATCACCAGTAGAAAATAAATCCAAAATGGAAATAAATTAATCACTTCATCTTAATCTACTAAATTTGAAAATAATCAGCTGCAGAATAATATCGCAACAACAAAAAAAACTCGTTAAAAATCTCACGACATAAATGATTTTTTGACATTTTTTGCTAAATTGATCACATCATAGTTAATTTAACCAAGTTTTTTGTCAAGAGCACAAATTTGTTCAGTCAGTGCAACAGAATAGAAACGTTTGGTTTCAAGTTATAAAATATTCTGTAGAAATTACAGATTCTTAATCAAAAGAACTCTTTTCATTGGTCATTTAAACAGCGAACAACTGTCAATATTAAGCAAATGCATCAACAAATTTTAAAGATAAACTTACTATTTTGTTTTTATGGCCATGGCGCCGAAGAAATCTTTGATATATTAACAGCCTTCAATGTTATTCTAATGCTAACGAAAAACCTGTTATTTTAACATTTTTATTGGTATCCTTAGGGTGACAGTTAGTAGTAATTGTTAAGTTGACAGAGCGATCACTAACGTATGATGAATTTTTTTTTGTTGATTCGACGGACAGTTCAGAATCGACAATTTATGTGAATTTGATTCAACAGCTTTTCCCGGTTTATTTAAATTTACATAAATTTCTATTGAATTGAACCGTAATTCGTTTTTTTTTCACCAAATTTTTTCTTCTGGTGAATGCAGCACGCACGTAAGATCTTAGACCATATTACAAATTCAGGGTTGGAACAAAATAACCACTCAGCGGGCGCGATCTATTGATAGCTAGGTCTAGTGTAGTTCCGCTTTCACTCTCGATAACTAAATAAGTTGTTGTCTTGAAAGGCAGTTTCGCTGGCTAAAAAGGTATTGCAGGTAGCTTACGTGTATCGTACTCAGAAACGAAGTTTGTTAGTATAATAATCTGCTTTCCATGTTGCGAGCGGGTTACTCGCTTTTACCCTTCGATTTAGCTAGATCTGCTTCTTCTTGTAGCGATCGGGAAACTCCTGAAGGTTTTGGAGAGTTTTATCGACTTTGATGACTGTTTACGGGATATTGATTCGGTACAATCCGGTAAATAGCACCATGCAGGTACGGACGGGAGGTAAACTGAAGTTAAGGGTGTGCGGGTTAAGGTGGTTGACAGAGTGCGAAATTGGTATAACCTTATATAAGGTTTGCAGTCCGCATCTTTACAATAGGGCCAGTATTCGATGGAAAATCTCGAATTGCCCATTAGTTGCAACTTGATTACAACAATAAATAACCTCTTTCAATTATCATTAGTATTTTAAATTATATTACTGAATCAAATCTGATTAAAGATAATTGAATAATTGCACACACCTATTCATTTGTGAATTGTAAAGGAAATTGTAAAGTTACGTTTCATAGCATAATAACAAGTTTTATTGGTTTTTTCAGAGGCTGTGATTCAAAATCTATCCCTAATTCAAAATCTTCCAGATTACATGTCACTACTTTTGCTAATCGACTAATTCCCTTCTCCCATTCCTCGTATTCTAAATAAAAATTCCTTGTGACTTTTTTCACTTCTCCCTTTCCTCCTATTCTAAACAATGTTCGAAAAAGCGGAAACTGGTTATGGGAGAAAAGTAGGTATTATGAATGTGAGGGAGAGGGAGATTTCTCTGCCATTTCATAGGAGTTTTTCACTTGGTTAAATTAAAGGGAATGCATCAAAATAGTTAAAGGAAATTGGTTGTTTTAAGAAAGAACACTTATTTGTATAAATTTGTGCTAAAATATGTATTTACATTCTACCACAATATTCTCACTGTTAATACAACAACAACTACAACCACAATATTCTTTATTTTAAGTCGAAAAGTATATCATAAGCAACGGTAGAGCTCTTGCTTGCAGCCATCCAAAAATTGCGCAAGGATTTTTTAATAAGGCTTAAATAAATTTTGGCATATGACGAAGGACGAATTCAACTAACTTGGCCGCCAGAAAATTGCTTTGCTGAATGAAAGCAGGCAACTCCGGCAGATTTGTGTTATGCGACCGTCTTCTTCTTACGTTCCGCTGTTGATGTTGCTGTGGCACCAATTCATTGCTCATTTCAGTGAATACCACATGAAATGCAGTAAATACAGTGCATTGTTTATATTTTATTTCTTAATTTCCAACAAATTTGCAACAATAATTAAACTTTTCAATATTTTAAACAAAATAAGAAATGTGCAACGAAATTTCAATTGACAAAACAGCTGACTTCGAAAATTCGAAATTCCTATTCCCCAATTATTGTTCTCCCTAGGAGAACAGAATTGGAGGAATTTTTCCGCGGGAGTAAAAAAATCCGCGAGAACAAAATTCCGCGAGAATATTTAGAATTGGTCTGATTATGAATCTAAAAAGTACTTGTACCCACTATTTCACGTATTATATCAATTCCCATCACCATTTCAGTACTATTGCGATTTGAAAAATTGAATCCGATCACTGATCGTATAACATGGTACGGTAGCAGATTTATGAATATCCTACTCGTGTGAATACAGTCGAAGTTTCCGCTGACAACCAGTTGATGATTCCCACTTTTTTAAATGGTTTTATTTAGCTTGAGTTGACAGGCCGGCCGTTGTGAACGAATCTTGTAATTGAAATTTAAGCAACTTCCCGATAAGCTACAAGCTTGAAACTTGGAATATAGTTCAGAACCCGACGACAATGCAATAATAAGAAAAAAATCGCCGCTAGGTGGCGCAAGGATCGAGATATTCGCAAAATTCGCATTTGTGGTCCGATTTGGCTCATATTTGGAACACACAATACATGCAAGAATAGAAATCGACCTGTGAAAAAAAACGCCGCTAGGTGGCGCATGGATCGAGATATTCACAAAAATCGTATTTGTGGTCCGATTTGACTCATATTTGGAACACATAATACATGCAAGAATAGAAATCGACCTGTGAAAAAAAATCGCCGCTAGGTGGCGCATGGATCGAGATATTCACAAAAATCGTATTTGTAGTCCGATTTGGCTCATATTTGGAACACATAATACATGCAAGAATAGAAATCGACCTGTGAAAAAAAACGCCGCTAGGTGGCGCATGGATCGAGATATTCACAAAAATCGTATTTGTGGTCCGATTTGACTCATATTTGGAACACATAATACATGCAAGAATAGAAATCGACCTGTGAAAAAAAATCGCCGCTAGGTGGCGTATGGATCGAGATATTCACAAAAATCGTATTTGTGGTCCGATTTGACTCATATTTGGAACACATAATACATGCAAGAATAGAAATCGACCTGTGAAAAAAAATCGCCGCTAGGTGGCGCATGGATCGAGATATTCACAAAAATCGAATTTGTGGTCCGATTTGGTTAGGTAGGTCCTAGGTACTAGTCATCACACTCCTTATCAATCTAGGGCGTTGATCAGACAATTAAATACAAGCGTTGGACGCGTCATATTTCTATTGATAGTCATAAGTAAAACCAACTGAACCTTAATCAGGTTATGCCACGCCTCACATTTTTAGAAATTTCACGCGCCCAACGCTTTTATTTAATTGTCTGATCAACGCCCTAGATTGATAAGGAGTATGATGACTAGTACCTAGGACCTACCTAATTATTTACTAGCTTTTCGTATTATTATTATTTCATGTAAGTATTGTTTTCAATAAAACCGTTTAACTTAAAAATTTTTTTTTTATTATTTTATTTAACATAATTATAATTTTTATTTTAGTAAACAACAATATGCTTTTATTCCACACATAATTGTTGTTTGTGCCATATTGTTTGAAGGTCGCTTACTTTCCGGCTTAAATAAACTGGCTTACTTGGCTTCATTGGTTGGTTGATTGAGGTTCTTTGGTTGATTGCCATGTTTCACTGGATTTTCACTCAAATCACAAAACTTGAAGGTAGCACGCGCTTTTTTTCATTCCATACACAGACACACATACTGGTACAGCACATTACACTGACGAATAACCGTCAACGCCATTCACCGAAGCGTCGGTCAGGCAAATTATCCAAGCATTCAACCATTCAAGCAACCATACATTCAACAACACATTCCACTGCATATCAATAAAACTTAACGCCGCCACCGCGATCAGTCTTCTCTCACTTGAAATATTAAAACTAAAATTTTTGTTTTCCTTTTTACTTGATCCTCATGTTCACAGCGATTGTGTGAACGTAATTACCTATGCGCCGACATTACCTAGTTTTGGTTTTATTATACCTTTCAAGAAAATGAAATGGTATATTAATTTCGTCACGAAACCGAAAATTGTAAGTCCTTAAAGGAAAATAGTGCTATGGTGCAGATGCCCGGCTGGCTGATGTCCTCGTCAAAGCAAAATCTGACATCACCGCCATCCAAGAAATGCGTTGGACGAAGCAAGGAAGAAAAAAGATCAAAAATTGTGACATATATTGGAGTGGCCATGCGAATAAGCGCAGTTTCGGCGTCGGATTCGTGGTGGGAGAGAGACTTTGTCGCCAAGTGCTGGCGTTCACGCCTGTGGACGAGCGTCTCGCCGCTATCCGAATAAAAGCAAAATTTTTTAATATATCATTCATCTGCGCCCATGCGCCGACAGAGGAGAAAGACGATGAGGTGAAAGACACTTTTTATGAACAATTAGAACGCACATACGAGCATTGCCCCCGTCATGATATAAAAGTCGTGCTTGGCGACTTTAACGCCAGGGTGGGCAAAGAAGGTGTTTTTGGCCCTACAGTCGGAAAGTTCAGCCTACACAATGAAACTTCTCCTAACGGACTGAGGCTGATTGACTTTGCCGGTGCTCGAAACATGGTCATATCAAGCACGAGGTTCATGCATAAAAAGATACATCAAGCTACATGGCTGTCTCCTGATCGAAATACTCGCAATCAGATCGATCACGTTGTGATAGACGGACGGCATGCCTCCAGTGTTTTAGATGTGCGCACGATCCGAGGACCTAACATCGATTCGGACCATTATCTCGTTGCAGCCAAAATACGCACCCGCCTCAATGCGGCTAAAAACAAGGAACAAAAAACACAAGGAAAGCTAGACGTCGAAAAGCTTCAATCACAACAGACTGCCAATGATTTCGCAACTCGACTCTCACACCTGCTCTCTGAGGGCATAACTCATCCTGAAGGAATACAGGAGCAGTGGGAGCATATCTCCAAAGCACTTCGTACCGCCGCCGAGGAAAAAATTGGTTACCGGCGGCCACGAAAAAACAACTGGTATGATGAAGAATGCCGCGTTGCAACCGAAAGAAAAGACGCTGCCTACAGGGCTACGTTAAAAGCGAGCGCGACAAGAGGAGTGTGTGAACGCTATCGTGAGTTGCAAAGGGAAGCGAGACGCCTTTTCAGGAAGAAAAAAGCAGAAGCAGAAAGGCGTGAGTGCGAGGAGCTTGAGCTGCTAGCCACCAGGAATAACGCCCGAAAATTCTACCAAAAAATACGGCGACAGACGGAAGGTTTTAAGACCGGGGCAAACTTCTGTAGGAATGAAAACGGCGACCTTGTAACTGATGTCCAGAGAGTGCTTAGATTATGGAGGGAACACTTCTCTGCTCTCCTAAATGGAGGCAGCAATTCACCGCGCAGAGATGAAGAACCCGATCCCGCAATCGATGATGATGGAATATATGTCCCTCCGCCCGATTATGATGAAGTTAGAATAACAATAACCAGATTGAAAAACAACAAGGCCGTGGACGCTGATGGATTGCCTGCGGAGCTATTCAAGTTCGGCGGCGAGGAGTTGGTAAGGCGCATGCAGCAGCTTCTTAGCAAAATATGGGCGAACGAAAGCATGCCCGATGGTTGGAATCTAAGTGTTCTTTGCCCAGTCCACAAGAAGGGGGATACTGGAAAATGCACCAACTATCGTGGAATCAGCCTTCTTAATATCGCATATAAGGTCCTTTCAAGTGTATTGTGCGAAAGATTGAAGCCCACCGTGAACCGGCTGATTGGACCTTATCAGTGCGGCTTCAGACCTGGTAAATCTACCATCGACCAGATTTTCACAATGCGCCAAATCTTGGAAAAACCCCGTGAAAAGAGAATCGACACACACCACCTCTTCGTCGACTTTAAAGCCGCCTTCGACAGCACGAAAAGGAGCTGCCTATATGCCGCTATGTCTGAATTTGGTTTCCCCGCAAAACTTATACGGCTGTGCAAAATGACGTTGAGCAACACCATCAGCTCAGTCAGAATTGGGAAGGACCTCTCCGAGCCGTTCGAAACTAAACGAGGTTTCAGACAGGGTGGCCCCCTATCGTGCGATTTCTTTAATTTGATGCTGGAGAAAATTATACTAGCTGCAGAACTTAACCGCACTGGAACAATATACTATAAAAGCGTGCAATTACTGGCATATGCTGATGACATTGATATCATCGGCCTAAACACCCGCGCTGTTAGTTCTGCTTACTCCAAGCTGGAAAAAGAAGCGGTAAAGATGGGTTTGATGGTGAATGAGGACAAAACGAAGTACCTGCTGTCATCGAGCAAAGAGTCAGCGCATATGCGCCTTGGCAACCACGCTACTGTTGGCAGCCATAATTTCGAAATAGTAAAAGACTTCGTTTATTTGGGAACCAGCATCAACACTAGCAACAACATCAGCACTGAAATCCAGCGAAGAATCAATCTTGCCAATAAATGCTACTTTGGACTAGGTAGGCAATTGAAAAGTAAAGTCCTCTCTCGGCGAACGAAAGTCGTACTCTACAAGTCACTTATCGTACCCGTCCTGCTATATGGGGCAGAAGCATGGACCATGACAACAGCAGATGAAGCGGCTTTGGGAGTGTTCGAGAGAAAAGTTCTTCGAAAGATTTATGGACCTCTAAGCGTTGGCGATGGCGAGTACCGAAGAAGATTTAATGATGAGCTGTACGAGCTATACGCAGACATCAACATAGTCCAGCGAATTAAAACGCAGCGGCTGCGCTGGCTAGGCCATGTTATGCGAATGAAAGATGATGCTCCGGCCAAGAAAGTGTTTCTATCGGAACCCGCCTATGGAAGCAGAGGTAGAGGGCGGCCCCCACTCCGTTGGAAGGACCAGGTGGAAAACGATTTAAACTCCCTTGGTGTGACCAATTGGCGCCGGTTGGCGGAGCGAAGGAGCGACTGGCGCGCCTTGTTGGATGGCCATAACCGTTTAGACGGTTAAGCGCCAATTAAGTAAGTAAGTAAGTAAAGGAAAATAGATAGACCCACCATTAAGTATACCGAAATAATCAGGTTGAAGCGCTGAGTTGATTTAGCCATGTCCGTCTGTCCGTCTGTCTGTTTGTATGCAAACTAGTCCCTCAATTTTTGAGATATCTTGATAAAATTTGGTGAGCGGGTGTATTTGGGTGTCCGATTAGACATTTGTCGGAACCGACCGGATCGGACCACTATAGCATATATCCTCCATACAACCGATTTTTCAGAAAAAGAGGATTTTTGTAATATCTTACCCAATTTAAAGGATTGAAGCTTCAAATTTCACCATATACTTTCGTATATTGCACATATTGTTGCCTGAAAAAATTGATGAGATCGGTCGTATATATAATATATATCCCCCACAACCGATTGTTCAGATAAGGAACTTTTCGTAATTACTGCCCTATTTTAAGAGCTAGATGCTTCAAATTTCAACGAATGCTTACGTATATAGCGTTGTCTGAAAAAATCATAAAGATCGGTGGTATATATAGTATATATATGGTGGTATATATAGTATATATATATAGTATATATATATAGTATATATATATAGTATATATATATAGTATATATATATATATTTTCGCAAATTTTAGCCCCATTTTAACAGCTAGAAGCTTCATAGAGATCGGTTGTATATATAGTATATATCTCATACAACCGATTGTTCAGATAAGAAATTTTTCGCAATTTCTACCCCATTTTAACAGCTATAAGCTTCAAATTTCACCGATTGCTTACGTATATAGCATATATTGTTGTCTGAAAAAATCATAGAGATCGGTTGTATATATAGTATATATCTCATACAACCGATTGTTCAGTAAGAAACTTTTCGCAATTTCTACCCCATTTTAACAGCTATAAGCTTCAAATTTCACCGATTGCTTACGTATATAGCATATATTGTTGTCTGAAAAAATCATAGAGATCGGTTGTATATATAGTATATATCTCATACAACCGATTGTTCAGTAAGAAACTTTTCGCAATTTCTACCCCATTTTAACAGCTATAAGCTTCAAATTTCACCGATTGCTTACGTATATAGCATATATTGTTGTCTGAAAAAATCATAGAGATCGGTGGTACATATATTATATACCCCATATAAACTGTATTTTTTTGCCCCTCTTTTACGGCTAGAAGCTTCAAAATTCAAAACATTTCAGCAAATAGTTACGTTTACGTCATATATTGTTGAAATACGTGATTCGTAGTCATAGTTTTTACACGCAGACCACAAAAAACCTGAAACTTTGCATCCTCACACAAAGTACCTACCTATTTTTTATTTTATATTTATCTTAAAAATCGTTTAGGTATGTAGATCTGTTCACTAGATATTTCTTATCTTATACATCCGATTATTCAGAGATTACGAACGGGATAAGTTTATTGTTCAGCCCCATTCATGAAATGTATGAAGTCTTCGGCATAGCCGAAGACAGTCCCGTCCTTACTTGTTTTTTTTTTCAAATTGTGCACATGGAATCGTAGTGCTTTTCTTTTCATCCCGATAGAGCACACAATCAAAACTCCCCTTTGATCGGTCCACAGTTTGTTGTTTGGTTGGTTGGCTGCCCGCTTGAACGCTGACCTTTCACGCGTCAAATTATGCTTCTTCATATGATTGTATGTAAGTGTGATGAGGTGATGTATGTACTCACGCATGTACTCATGTTCCGTCACAGATACGCTAAGAAATCAAAATTTTACTTTAATGATGGTGAAATTTCACAAAAATTTTAGTGAAACTTCAAATAATTTGTGTCTGATATCACTTGCTTTTGGAAAGAAAAAAAATTTAGAAATTAGCTGCACAACGCAGCCTGGAAAGCAAGGGACTTTAGTTGCTGTAAATAAATAATTGGAGATGAATATACGAAAGCACTTTCAAATTACAGCTTTCAGAAAAGCTGTCGAGAGAGTTTGAATTGAGGATCAATTGCAAATACAGTACCTAGAGAAGAAAGTTGGAAAAATAAAACTTTTTTATTAAGTATTTTCGTATGATATTTTGAAGAAGGCTCCAATTTAAATTGCTAGGATTAAAATCATAGCAGAAGGAAATACGAAAGTTCTTTCAAATTTGCGCTTACAGAAAAGCTTTCGTAAGAAATTCGAAAGAGAGTTTAAATAGAGAATCATACAAATGCAATGCCTAAGAAAGAAAGCTGAAACTAGGAAACAAGCTGCACAATGCAGCTTAGAAAGCATTCCGCCATTTGCTTTCTAAGCTGCATTGTGCATTTCTTTTATTGAAAAGTTAAAATGTTTTTAAAAAATTTTTTGTATGCATTTTTAAGGAAACTCCAATTAAAGTTGCTGTAAATAAATAATTGGAGATGAAATGTGAAAGCTCTTTCAAATTAGAGCTTTCAGAAAAGCTTTCGAAAAAGCTCTCGAGTTTGAATTTAAGAGCAATTAAAAATGCACTACCTAAAAAAGGGCCGAAAAAAATTTAGCATCCCTTGCAAATACAATGCCTAGAGAAAAAGTTTTTAAAAACTTTTTTAAAGAAATCGAAAAACGAAAGCTCAAAAGCTCAGGTGGAAAAACTCGCTAACATTATCAGATAACAATCTATAAAAAGACCACCACTAAGCAAAAATTTAATATATATGTTCTAAATTAAGTTCTGGGAAAAAAACCTAAACAAAAAGCTGTTTCACTTATCCTTGAAGAACATGAAAAGAAAGCTCCTCAAAAGCTCCCATTCAAATTAATGGCACTATTTAACAAATTCAGCAAATTATGTTACTAACGATTTAAATTTTTCGTGCTCACTCGTACACACACTCCCAACAGACCAAACCTTTTCGCCCCGCTTTGATCGCTTGCGATTTCACTTCAGGCTCTATTTGACATATGATTGACAGCTTTATGAGCGCTGTCATACTCAAAAGCATTTTTATTGGCACGATTTTTTCCAGACCCATAAAAAAAGCTTCCTCAAAACGTCAACGAGCTGTTTTTTTTTGATGAATTTTTGAATTATGGCAAACAAAATGCGCTTTATTAAATTGCCAGCAGCATTGCACAGATTTGGATTTGCTCATATGCATGAGTATGATTTTTTTGCGCCCTGAATAATAATACGAGGGATTTCGCATATCTCTAGATATCGCTTGCACGTAGAATTTAAGTGAAACAAAAAAGCAAATTTTAATGAAATATGAAAATGATTTGCAATATTACTTTATATTGTAATGCAGTGCAGGTAAGCTGATTTGAATGAACATATCCGGGCGGAGCAAAAAATTTAACTAAAATTAGATGAAATATGCTACATGATGTGAAAAGGTTGAGTCATATCAGAGAACTTTATTTAGCGAGTACTCGATTATATTTCATAGCACTTATTATTGTTTGTCGGCTGAATTTTTCATGATTTTTTATTTCTTGTAAATAGTTATATGGATCCTGTCTTTTCATGATCCACTTTCATTATTAGTTTAAGGTTTGTTTTGTTTATTAATTTTGCAATATTTTTATTGCAAAAAATCAAGCTCTTTGTAAATGATCTGACAAATACTGGGCACTTAAATGTGAGCAATTTTTTCAGTTTTTTTCCAGTCAGCCATAGCTACAGCACATATCTACTAACATTTGCCTTAAGAGGTAAACATTCGGTACCCAATCAGCAATCGCTGTCAGTGATCACTGATCTTTAGTATTTACTTAACCTAAGCATATCGAATACAAGTTGATACTTAACATTTAAAAATCATACTCATCATCTATACCCAGTACATGAAATCATCGTGGTAGTTCTAAAGTACTTAAGCAGTGATCTTCAATATATTACACTTGGCTGCTCAAAATTAGACGGTGGAAGCTCCAGCTCTCCTAAAATCAGCATGCATAAGTGAATAGAACTGGAGATATATTCACAGGGTGCGTCGAGTTTTAAGAAACTCTACTACAATTTTTATATATATATATTTTTTTAACAAAGAGGGACATGTCGCGCTGGAATATTTTGAGCAAAAAAATCATTAATTAAGATATGAGCTAATTAAAATTCAACGCATCCTAAACCAGACTAATTTTTCTGAGAAGCTTTTCTTAGCGTAATTACAATCTGAGCGGTTGCCAAACAACAGCCTAGAGCGATCTCGTTTGGAAACACTTTTCCATAGGGTGTTTGATTTTACATGAACTTGGGGCCTTTGGCGTGGCAGGTCTGCATATTTTCTCCATGCTACTGCAGCCGCACTAACACAGCTTTAAATTAAACTTAATGATAAAAGCTTTGCTGTACGCCACCTTTTGTATTATAGCCTAACAGTGCGCTTGATCACTTATAAAATTGTGGACGGAGTTTAATACCATAGTGGTGTGAGATATTTATTACATTCGAAAATGTCGGTGTCGAGTGGCAAACTTCTCGATTTAGTTTCGTTTCCAATAGACCCACTTAGAAAGTATCTTAAAACATACTATCTGATGCTTCTAGGGAGTGCTCTAGCAATAAAAAATACTTGACTACACATTTTCCAGTTTAAATTAAGAAAATTACAATTCAAATTGAGAATTTCCAATTTAAATTCAGAAAGTTATAATTCACGTTCAGGAAATTGTAATTTTCTGAACTTGAATTGCAATTTCCTGGACTTGAATTATAAACTTCTGAATTAAAATTGGAATTTCTGAACTTTAATTGTAATTTTCTGAACTTAAGTTGAAACTTTCTGAATTTAAATTGCAAATTCTGAACTTGAATTGTAATTTTCTGAACTTAGCCTGGAAAAGCTGTATATCATAGATTAAACCATAGTGGCTAAATTTGGTTTACTCTTTTTGATAGATCCTGCTGATAAATACTCGCTGCTATTAGGCTGCCTAGCGAGGAGTGGGTTTTCCCCTCTTATTTTTTCCATTTTAATCATCAAATAATATACACAAGCTGTTTTCTATACACAAGCTTAACCCTGGTCACACATACGCAACAGTTAGCCGCCAGAAAGCTTACTAAATAAGTACCGTTGATTTGCAGGTCATAGAGTGCGCTTTAGTAATTACACTTTTTATCTTTTCTTGTATAATATTTGTTTCTGTTTAATTTCCCTATTGTATAATGTAATACTGTTTTCACACAGACGGCTTATTGAATAATAAAGGCCGTTTTCTACATTAAGATGCTTATTGAGCTCAATCTTCTCTACAAAATTCGAATCTATAATTATTTCATTAGTAGCTAATCGAATGCCTAATGAAGTCAAAAGCACAATGCAACTCTGTTGGGAGCGTTCAGTTTCTTAGTTTTTGGTGTGTTCAGTGCTTAAAAATGTCATTTGTCAAAGTAAATGTCATTGTCTGCATGGCGGAACGATACAAGGTGGCCGCATCGAACAGCTGATTATAACCTTTTTTTATTTTATTTGATACATCAACTTCCGGCGCAGTACGATTTTGACGTTTGTCCATCGAATTTACAAAAACAAAGTACATGGAATTCTTATTTATGTATGTAGGTATGTCACCATGCTGCCACCTTGTAACGTTCCGCCATGATTGTCTGTCATATAATTGTCATTTTATTCGCTTGACATTTCATCCTTCATACTAATCGAGCAGTTACTTCTGTGTGCAAGCAAAAAATTTACGATTTCATTAGAAGGTGAAATGAGATCATTAAGTTTCTGTGTGAAAACAGTATAAAAAAACTGCTCACAATTGGTTGCTTTTAATACGATGCCAGCAGGCAATGCAAAAATGTAAACGTGGTGTAAAGTATAAAAATATTATTTTTTGTTGAACGGTTGATAAATTTCGAAAAATTTGATGAAACCCACTAAATATATCTTACACTGCAAATCGCTGTTCAAAAAATGTGCGGAACCGGAGAGTTTGTACAAATTTATTCCTTGAGGGATGCTCTTACCTAATAATATATGTAAGCATAACTTCCTACAGTATTTCCCGGATATAAGCACCGTAGAAATTGCACGAAGATCCGTGCTTATAAGCGGGGAGTGCTTATATAGAAAGGCCGCTTATAAGCACTGACTGTGCTTATATCCACATCCCGCTTATAAGCACTAACTGTGCTTATATTGAAATCCCCAATTACAGTGCCTCTAACACAAACAATTTAAAAAGGAACAACTAAGAATTCATTTATTTAAAACAAATAATTTCCAGTGTACAAAGATCAATATATTAATAGTTATACTGAATTTTGTATCATACATTGGGTTCTATATATTCACTAAGCTGTTAGTAAATAATCAACAACAACAAATACATTAAGCAGCCAAACTTACGTACATGCACATATAACCAACAGCTCGAAGTGAAGAGATATCTCACATACACACACACATGTAGTCATCAGTCGAAGTAGTTACTCACACATAAACACGCATATGGCTATAAACTACAAATAGGAGAAATGGGTGAACGAGGAAACCGAGAGTATAAAACCAGTGCAAGCTGAATAATAACGAAACAGTTTTGATTTAAACACGCTATTGGTTGTGAAGTATAATTGTGAAGAACTACTCCCAAAGTAATATAAATGAAGACCAGTTTGCAATACTGAATATTGGAGTGATTTATTCAACAGTTTAGCGATTAGCAGAAGGTGTATAAATATCAGAAATCCCCAGGATTCGTTACAATATGTACTTATGTACATATAAGTACTGCATATGATGCATGTACGAATGCGTTAATTATTTTTAAAAAAGTCGACGAGGTTCGACTGAATGTTCAATTTATTTGAAGGCATAAGTGCATTGCGGATAGTATCAATGGAATCGATGACTTCCTTATGGCTTGGAATACTATCTTCGACAGTATAGGAGGTTCATCATCGGACGATGCTTCTATTATTGAATTTTCTCCTCGGAAGGCTTCTGCGATTATATGTTCGTCAGTAGATTCTCTGTAGCAGGCAAGAATGCATAAAATCAATAAATAAATATTAATATGGTTAATACAGTAAATTTAGGTAGAAGCCAAATATTTTCGTGTATGAGAAGGTTTAAAATAGAATTTTTTTATTCAGTGCTTATAAGCGGGACAATTACAAAACTTTAGAAAAAATCGGTGCTTTTAAGCGGGAAATGCTTAGAAGCGGGGTGCTTAGATTTTTTGCGTTGAAATAGGGGAACTTTGTTTACAATTTTTAGTGCTTATAACCGGAAAATGATTATAACCGGGGTGCATATAAGCGGGAAATACATGTACAGTACGGTTATAAGCACTAAAAAACAAATAAACATAAAAATCATTTTAAAAGCTGATGACGCAGCTGAAATTTCGTCGTTTCATCGTTATGGTCCATCTGGGCTCATAGCCTACATATAACCGCTTTAGCGTTACATTGCAATACATTGTAGGATTTTTCTGCTGATAAAGCTTTTTATACACACACAACATAAGTTAGATGGTGGTCTGAAACAAACTGTATAGATCCCTTAAATACACCACAATCTGTACTCTGTACTTATACTCATATACTCAAGCATTCTTTATTTCGCTTTACATATTTTGTTGTCTATAAATGCAAATTGATCTCGATGATCTTGTTGTGTGTGCTGCTGGCGTATGCTGTCTCAAAATTCAACATTACTGGCTCCAATCGAGGAAGCTTACAATGTATGCTGTTTAACGATTTATTTTTGGTGGGGAATCATTTTTGGTTTTGTGTGATGCGATAAGATCATTTTGAACTCTTTAGCTTTTGAGCTTCTCCACACAGTTCGATCGCATGATCAGTTGTTATGGTTATTGCATTGACTATTTGTGTGGTTATTTTGTTTGTAAATACTTTGTAGTGCATTATCTACTGTTATGTTTACATTTTTACATCTAATGATTTTCTCTTCACTTTGCTTTGTGTAATAGGACAAGATTTGTTTTACAACAAATAGTTCCAAATTTGGTGTTCGAGTTTAGGATCGCTAGAAATTTGCATTTGAATATTTTGCAAATATGGCATGTTAAATATATCACAAAACTCATTTGCGTTGATCTAATGATATTTTAGTGATCATGTATGTATGTACATATATATTTAATTCGTTAGAGCTAATAGTGAAATGTTTAGTAAAATGTAAATGCTTGTTATTATTTTTTTCTTAATCATGAATCATGATCTACCGATTTTAAAATAATCAAAAGGGGAGCAGTTGCTTCGCCTGATCTTATTTAAAACTTGCTTGCAAAAGATTTGAATCATTTTTGAGTGCGCGGAAACTCCAGCCAAACGGCATTTCGAGCTTTCGTCATTAGTTACAAGAATCTCTCTTATCACTTTCATATACGGTCTTTTGCTCATAAAAAATTGAATATAATTTTGACGATTTTTGGATATTGCTAATGAATTTCAATATATAAATTTTTTTAAAACTTAAACAAAATCAATTATTCCAAGAGAATACTTTAGATTGAAGTCGAAATATCATAACCAACCGATTTCGGAACGAAAAATTACACTGAAGATGACTCAACGCCGAAACCGGTTTGTCTTCAAACCCAATAAGACAGAAGATGCTGGATAATAATTCCAATATACATGGCAGCCACCGCGGTGTGATGGTAGCGTGCTCAGCCTACCACACCGTATGCCCTGGGTTCACACCGGCAGTGTTTGGCAAGCGCTCCGGTTGTATATCTGCCATGAAAAGCTCTCAGTGAAAACTCATCTGCCTTGCAGATGCCGTTCGGAGTCGGCATAAAATATGTAGGTCCCGTCCGGCCGATTTGTAGGGAAAATCAATAGGAGCACGACGCAAATTGGATGAGAAGCTCGGCCTTAGATCTCTACGGAGGTTATCGCGCCTTTCATTTATTTTTTATTTTTATACATCAATTATCCACAATCGGAAAATCAACAAAAGAAAATGACAGTCATAGATAATTTGGTGAGAGTTTTAAACTGCTTGACTCGACATGAGTCGGACAGCTCATCTGAACCGAGGGAAAATGTAAATATGAACCATCTATTCCAGACAGACCTTGAACTTAAACTTGCCAGATAGAAAATTAAAAGATCAATCGAATTACGTAAAATTGCAAATATCTGTACATATATCACAAAAATCTTCAAAGTAGGTCGGAATCTTCTCATGGATATCACAAATGGCCGGCCCGTCACCGCCTTATTAAACGGCCCAGACGTACCCCTGTTTAACTGGGGCGAGTTTCACGTTATTCGGTTATTTGCTGGGGTTTCTTGGCTGATGCAAGTCGTGCCTTAAGTACCTGTGAAATATTCCTTAGCAGAATTTTAGATTTATTTATCATTTAACAAAAAATCGCTATAACACCCGTAATCACAGAAGTGAAACCAAATTTTAACTCATTTTACTGTCCAAAGCTGCAGTTTCTTGTTTAAACCGCCGTCATCAACAAAATTTCAAAAAGTGCTTGCCTCTTACTAATGTCAAAGTTAGTTACGTCCGAACGAGCTTCTTCCTTCTTCTAAAATAAATTTCATAGTATTTTCGAAAACATTTAAGTTTACCTAATATGACCGCCCTTTAGCTTTATTCATATGCTCGTAAAAGAGAAGCACTTTATCAAAAAATATTATTGTTCTGGCTCTACATTAGCGGATCACAAAGTCGACAGAGCTTGGAATACAAACGCAACATTTTGTGCCTATAGGGAGAATTGTGAAAATATTTTAGCAACGAATTTATGCATGAAATACTTACTTATAAATAAATCTTATATTTTCGGGCCGCATCTTTTTCGCTTATTTGTTTCTTTTTTCCTGAATTTCTGTGTTTGTAAGAAGCTCCTAGCTGCCCAAAGCTATAGAAGTCACTGATATTCGAACATAAATACCGCCGAATCACCAACGCAAATAAAAGTCCATAACAATTTATTTGGCAAACTATAGCTGCCTGCCACCATGGTTGTCGTTTTTTTTTTTTTTTGTCTTTTTCTCTTGGTTTTTATATCAACCTTTCTTCCTTGACTCAATGCTTTATGGCTAACTATTGATTTATATTTTCTGCGATTTTCTTTTGCGTGGTTGCCATTTGTGTAGGATGCAGTAAGATATTAGATATACATATGTTTGCGGTTGAGCTTTCCCTCGTACCTTTTTATTGAGACTTTAAATATGTACGAACCATACGGGCGCGTCTTATTTACCTTTTTGTGAGAATAATGAGATTTATTATACAATTTGATTTGGCCATTTTGGGTCTTTGCAAGTGAAATAATAAAATTATAATTGACGTTAGTACTGGCTCAGGAGGAAGCGGCTGCCGGCTGCTTGACAACTTCTTTCATACTATGTAAATTGTATTTTGGACTGTTAATACTAATATGCTTGTTCAAATATTTTTATAGCTCAAAAATGAGTCATGTTTTTTTGGCAAAAAATTAATGCTAATGTTTCACAATTTATTATGTTTATTATGTGCTAAATGCTTAGCGATTTCTTTGTCTTTGAAAACTTCATATTATCGTCTTTCCTTTCATTGACTTTTTTTTAATTATGCTGTGAAGAAATTCGCTTTCTACTATGTATGTCTTAAAATTTGCATGCTTTATAAAATTTGGTTTCTAGAAATTCATTTAGCATCAGTTTTGTTTGTGACCAATACGCCAGCGCGTGCTGTTGCATTTTTAAACCCAATTGTTAAGCTCATTAGCAAATTACTTAGGCTGAAAAAAAAACAATTTTTGTAATGACAGCTGTCACATTTTTGACTTAAAGTCTGTTGGAGGCACAAGTATTTTAAAGCAACACGCAGTCAAAGCGTGCTTCAGTAAAATATGAACAATATGTCACAGATGAGCTCAGTTGCGAATACCAGTACATAAAACTCCATTCTGAAGAGTGGAGAACATGTTTCAAATTCATACGAGGGCTGGTTGATAATATTGCAGCCAAAGTAAGGGTGTCTGTGTAACTGATTAGACGTGTCTTAGCCTTTAATATGGGTAACGAAACATAACACTATCGAAAGATTGCACCGGCACAGCGGAAAAGTTGTATGTTTATTCAATATACATGCCGACCAGAGAATAAGTTTCAGCAGATCAAAATTCGTATCTGCTAAACCGATTCTGGGGTACATCTAGCTCTTTCACCCCCAAAACTTTGGCTCAATTAAGGGGTGTTAAACCCAAATTAACCGAATATTCAGTTTATGGATAACACCTAAATATTAGCCGCTAGTTGGAGCTGGCGAAAAAGAATCCACCGCTTTTATTGGTGTCGGCATGTTATTCACGATATTTTGTATCCCGGTACTATGGGTAAATTATGGGTAACTATCAATTTCTGGCCACTCAGTCAATACATAACCTCAAGCTGTTTTCGCCGAAAACTAATCTCACCCGCGTCACACAAACTGCATACAAAAAATAATGACTCAACATTACTATCAAAGATGTATGTATCACATCAACTGAGTAAGCTGCCTAACAGAGGTTCTCATCCTTCCCCAGCGCAACCCTTGTAGTTTCTGAAGTATAGAAATAAGAAAAAAATTGTTCCACCACTGAAATCAGTAAACCAAATATGACCATGTGAAGACTATCCTACAATTGCAAAAATTTGAAAGATACTCCTTGGAAACCACACATCTTAGTCAAGAAAAATTTACCAAGGGCACCTAAGGGTAGAGTTAACACAGTCTCTCTTCAAAGATAGTGTGGTATCATAACCGTACTAAACATTCCTCCATGGCTCTGATACTATTGTCAAGTATTCTGCCAGTAGTTGATTTGAGAACAAGTCTGAATGTTTGTTGTAGTTACGTCAAATGCCTCCCGTTGGGTGCTCTTATTATAATCTCATCATCACTTATAGCATTACCTTTTAAAGCACGTTGGGTGTTGCGCGTCCTTTTGCTTTAGAAGTACTACTTTGCTTGGAGTTTAAAGAACTAACCATTGGTCCGCGGCTGTTTCATCAAGATGTTTATTCGTTTATTATTAAACCAGATTCAAATGCGAGGAATCTGACTTTCTCTTTAGTTCGTATAGTAATTTTTTCTCGAAATCAACAAGAAATTGCCCTACGAAGGCGCCCAAAGAAAAGACAAAGAGAGCGTGGCACTCAAATCTAACTTTTTTGTTTAGAGAAGACATTTTAGTCTAGCAAAAATAGAGTGAGTCTCAAGTTTGTGAATATGTCTTATGAACCGATATTTGGAGATTTAGAAAATAGTCTGGAACATGCCCAACAAAAGATGGGCAGTAATTTACATTTAGAACATCAATATGTATTTGTTAGTAGGACCGGAAAATTCTAAGATCTAGCTAATGGATTCTTTCGCAGCTTACGAACTTAAGATGCGCTTGGTGCATTTGAATGTGAGCGAAATACCAAAGAAATGACAAGAGCAAAATAAAGAAACGTTATAGCAGAAGCAGTGTACTTTGATTTCTTCTCCCCGACCCCTTTTTCAGGCACATGGCACATGTGAAAACGCATTCGACTTGATACATAAGTAAATGCGTATTGGCAATGATGAACAGCAAACATTTTGCGGCTAATGTTGTTGTCAGTCGTCTCGGCTGTTGACAACATGCATTCCAAACCAAAAAGAAAAATTAAATTCATAGGTAGTACATCTCAAAACGGGTATTGCAATCTGCAGCATACAAAACAGCATTGGCAACAAGAATTCAGTCACACAAACAATGCAATATTTGCCATTTTTGAAGATGCGCACAACCCCGCATTAAATTGGTTGCGCATGCGCAAAATACTAGCATAAAAATTTGTTGCACATAGCCAAGACATTCAACATTCGACAGCAACAAGCGACAAGATCGCGATATTTGTAGGCGCGTAGGCGAGCATCATAAGGAAGATAGCAGTAAGGCTAGCTCTGACGAAGTCTAATTTTAAAAACGAGTTGAGTAAGAGGCAGAGCGCAGGCACTTACATTCATATGTGGCATGCAACAAACGCGTTTTGTATGTGCTGTGTATAAAGTAAGCTAAGTATGTAAACACTCCAGCTAAAGAAGCTTCGTGACAGCAATTCAATCTTACTATCAGCGCTTTGACATGTTGTTGCGCCTACTCGCAAATCGTTACCTTTCAATTCTTGCTTCAACGTAATCGCTTTTTTCTTCCTCTTGCAGACGAGATATTGTATTCCATAAAGTACGCGTACACGCATACAAAGATATTTTTGTCGGTTATTTGTCCTCAATATTGTCCCGCATGTAAATGAAATGAACTGGAATTGAAATTTTAAGCTCGAAAAGCGTTTCTCCTGCCATCAATGGGACATAAAAGACTTGTTGCGCTTAAGCAAAATGTTGCAACGGCATATGCAATAGTCATCATCAGCAGCAACAACAACAATTATAAGCAGAAAAGATTAGCACAAAATGAATATATCGGTGCATACAGATGTTAATGTGCGTGCCTAAGCCTTCAGGCAGTGACATATCAATGTGAAAGGAGTAACGAGTTCCATTTGCGCATCTTCATTTCACATGTTGTATCGACGTTTTTTGTTTACTTGTGGCAGCAGCAACATGACGCTATTGTGTGCAACATTGTAAAGATACAATACGCGTGCATGTGAGTGGGTTTTTGTACTGTAAGGTGCTGCCTTGAAATCGTAGATCCAGGCATGAAAAATGCAATGAAAAGGTAGTAAAATAAGTGGAAGGAAATGAGGACTCAAAGGAAGGGAAAGAAAATGTAAAGCTGTACGTGAAATAAATAAGAAGAGAGAAGAAAAAATCATCAAAACATGTACGGATTAAATTTTTACTGACCAAGATTTCTCAGTCACTAAATGACCCTCCCTATGGAGGGTGTGATGGTAGCGTGCCCCACCTACCATACTGAAAGTCCTGGGTTGAAGTCCCGAGCAAACCAGCATTAAAGATTTTAAAAACGTTTCTTTTCAATTACAAAAAATATTTTCTAAGTGGTTTGGAAAACATTCCGAGTGTTTTTCTGCCATGAAAAGCTTCTCAGTGAAAATTCATCTGACTTGCAGTTGGCATAAAGCATTAACAATTAAAGGGAGCACGACGCAATTTGGAGGAAAAAACTGGGCCTAAATCTCCTCTGAGGTAAATGGCGCCAAATATTTATTAGATTTATATATGGAATTCGCAAGTCCCATTGGTCTTTGACTTTGACCCGATCATCGCATATTGTTATGGTGGGTATGTGTGCCTTTCAAAAAGGGCATCAGGCTCATATCCTAAAATAATAGTTCAACGTTCGTCAAGGTCGTCAAAAGAAATTAGCTTTCTAACCCGAGGTGTGTTTCAGATTTTCATTGAAAGTTGTTTTCCGTGAAGAGTCCGCAGCTCAGCTCACAAGCCGGACGCGGGATCGATTGATAATTATACATTTATATAACAAACTCCTAGCTTTAAGACAGCCACACCATAGCAGCTGCAAGGCTGCGTGAGCTCTTATGGCGGGTATTTAGGGGGTTGTATGGCGCAACCCTTTCAAGAGGTTATAAGTTAAAATCTTAGCTTCTCCAACATCTGAAAAAAAATTCAATCCGAGGTTTGTTGAATTGTTTTCTTTTCTGGGAAAAATTTTACTCTCATGTTGCAATCTTAAATTATAAAATTTGAATTAGAAGACCTGACACTACAAAATGGCTGAATTTCAATGTGAAATATTTTGTGAAAGGAACACATAAACTTACGAGAGAGATGAGAAGAACTAACAGGGCGACACTACTTTCAACAATAAAACGCCATAAGCTTTTCATTGCAAACTATTTTATGGATCTTCAACATCGACTAAAAACTCAAAATCCTACGGGAAGTCTCCTTATCCCCACTAGAAGAAGAATAAGCGCTTGAGCCGACTATGACAGGTTGGTCGCTAAAGCTTCCTTCTTATCCACCGGGTTACTATGTGTCACGCGGGTAGGTTACTGCTATTTTTGTTATATTCCTTCCGAATATCCCGAAAGCTTAAGGGTGCTTTACGGATATGTACAGCCGTTTGCCGGATTAAATGCGGTACCCTCGGTAGTAGCACCTTCTGGTACCAGCCGTACCATGGGCGTTCCACCAAACTATACCATCCCATTGATCTTAAATATTTAAAAAGCTAACTCGAACCTGACATACTTGAGTTTTGAGAGAATTTCGAAAAATACTTTCAAGATACTTCGTTCTGCATCGACATGGCGTTGGGCAGTCACACAGTAGGCTCTCCATCTTTTCTCCCGTGATTTAAAGTTTGCATTTAAGTCCCATCCGCTTATCTGCCATTAACAGTCGATCCAAGCCGTGCTTTCTTATCTCGTCATCCATCTAGTTTTCTTTTACGTAATCAATATAGAGGAAAGCCTCATGCATGGCCCACTACTCTATACTGACCAAGCAGACGTGAAGGTATCGACGATAGCCCTATCAGCTGCTAATTTTTTGGCCAAGCTGAACTATTCTATTGCCGGTAATATTTGTATCCATTAATGCTTAACATATACCCTGGGTGTGGCACACGTTTAGATATGAACATAATTACTTCACCAGCTATTTTAGATCTGTCATACACACTGAGGTGCCCGGTATGAGAGTGAGGAAAGAAGATCTATTGTTTGTGTCGAAGACTATCACATGGCGGCTGTTCTATCGGAAGGACATTTCATACCACACCCAAAGCCTCTGATCTAATCAACCTTGTGACAGCATCACCACAGCAGCGCACTGTGGATATAGATTGGTCTAATAACAGCCTGGGCTCTAGAATTATATCCCACTTTTTGCTAACATTTTTTTGCAATCATACCTACCGATAAATCTTTCTTCTAGGCTTAGGATCCAATTCAACTTACGTGCCTGTGGTACTGCTAGGTATTAATCTTATCCGAGAGACATATATCTTGAAAATTGAGGGATGATAAGGTGAAACATTAGATTATTGTCGTAGAGGTCAAGAGTAAAAGTTCGGTATTTGAGGGGTTAACGCTAAGTTAACTCATTGCTGTTCAGTTGGCGGAGTAAATGGTCTATACCCTAAAGCCCAGCGGTAATTGCACCATCCATGTTACGAGGGCACCAAAACTTTTCGTCCGGCTTTTTACGGTTACTGGGGTTTGCTTGAGTGTATCTGCACGGCAGCTCTTAACACTTTAACCCGCTAACTGATGCCCCGAACCAACAAAAGCGTGTTTACCCAGCTTTGATAGCGAGCGACATCTGCAACGAATGCCAAAACTCGTGTGCTATTCTCATGACTTGGTAGAGTACGTTAGGTAAGTAAATGATTATATAAAATACCACATTTATTAGACACATTACATCTAATTATTTCCTAATTTCTACGTTGCCATTTACCGTTTGAAACATTGAATTTTCTTCCATGAAGCCTTGCAATTATTTCAGACATTTTAAATCTCCATCTAAATATTAGGACAGAGTCAATACGAATTTTGCATTTTTTGAACAGTTCATGCTTCATTCCTGTTTTTGATGTGTTTAAACAGCTTTAAGTTGAAATTGTTGTTGTAAATATAGCAAATATTTTTAATAAATAAAAGTGTGCTCACAATCTTTTTATCGCATTGCCACACCACAAAACACCCCTAGCCCCTCTGTGTCAGTGTGATGTACGCTTGTTGCCCAACAATCCATATAAATCAAGGTTTAAGCCATAAGGTTGGCAGCAATAAAATTACAAAACCCAATTGCGGTGCGTATGCACGTTGTAAGCAACAACAATACAGTGCCACAACGTCGACATTAGTTCGTTGCGCTCGATTAACGGCGACTGCAATTGCAGTGCACACATTTCAGTGCAAGACAAAGCCTATGTAAACCAGTCTTTCAAAATCCATTACGGAATAAGTTTGTTTTGCTTTTTGAAGATCTTTGCTGTCTTAAACCCTTTGTGGCGCTTTCTGCATCTTTTTGTTGCAAGCAATAAATGTACAACTCACCGGCAATGCAATTGGATTATTTGCCTGTTCGGACGATTGCCTTGCGCCGTGTGTACGTATTCAGCCTCTCCGAAATCCCCGTTCACTTGAGAAACTGCGATCATAAACACATATGTATATCGATCGTCTCTGCTGCGTTAAGACCTACGTTTTTGTACAACAATGAACAAATTTTATTATTCTCATTCGTATGTTGAAAAACTGTTCGCCGCATATTTTATTATCCACACTCTGACTACAACGAGGGCAGTCCTTTTTACTGCATTGCTATTTTACTTCAGGTTTCTTTACTCTCAACTTCACCCCTTTCATGTCTACACTTTTTTTTTACCTCGTTGAGTGCTTTGATTTAGTTTTTTTATTCGGGCCGAACTTTCTGATGATTATTATCAGCAACACTAGCAAATATCGGCATTTACAGAGGTAGCAATAATACGCATCCTGCCATATGTCGGCCTAGTGTTGTCGCTAGCTGCTTTAAATGTGTAGCAGCGTGAAGACCTTCCAACTTCACCCGGGTTGTGGCTTTTCCGCCGCACAAAGTACTCAAAATGTGCTCTTACTAATGTAGAGAACCAAAGTTCGCCATGGTTGTGGCAGACTAATCTTTGTTTGTTGCCGCTGTGTCGTGGCTATTGGCAATTGTTCTTGTACTGCCATCGCCTTGACAGCTTCTTGCCATTGTCGCACTTTATTCTGTGCACATTTCACTTGCATTGCTGTCAGCAATTTGCTGACGATGGCTTAGCGCTCTGACCTGTACGTTGCATGGTTCTTTAGCGGGTTTTTGTTTCTACTGTGTCAGATTATTATTCATTTTTTATTGTTTTTGCTTTATTTATAATTCTTCTGCAGGCTCTTTTCTTTCTTTATTTGAGTGATTTTTGTTTCATAAATATTTTCATGTATGTTTGTCAGCTCACTTTTGTGCTCCTAAAGCGTGGCGAATATTTATTGCCTTCCTCTGGTTGCATAGTGCTTTCGTTTTTGATTTCAGCCGGTATTTTAGTAAACTAAGGAAAATAAAGTGAAAACCAAGAAATTGTGCTACAACATAACGTGAAATAACAATACATAACATAAAAATACGTAACATAATATAATATAATTTAGCATAACATGACATAACCTAACACAAAATAACATAACATAACAAAACCCACAGTTTAACTCAGCATTAAGCCGGAGTCATTGGTGCCGTATGTCGTATCGCTGTATTCGTATCCCTAACGTAATCAGCTGTTTATCGTTACGACGGTAAACCAAAACCCAGTTGGTTGGCTACGATACGGTTACGACCTTAGCGGCACCAATAATCGATTGCATTGATTCTCATAAGGTTGGTCGAATCAGCTGTTAAAAGGTTACCGATACGGTTACCGATAAAGCACCAATGTCTCCAGATTAAGGTTGCAAAACTTAACACAGCATGGTGTCATCATTGAGTGGCGCTTAAACCAGCTAGGTGACCCGATTGTAGCGGTTGCTTAGCAAGTTACCGCAGTCATACCGACTTCACGACTATTGACAGCAACTGTGATCGCCATATGAAATCAAGTCTTCCCGTACCTTCTATCCCAACATAGTGGAGGTCTCGGTCATCGACAGTGAAATTTTCTTTCATCCATTTGCATGACATCACCTAGCCAGCGAAGCTATTGGGCTTTTATTTAGTGCCTTGATATCCGCGGTTTTGCGGTTACAACAAAAAAAACCATAGGTGTGCTGAAATACTTATACATTGTGATTATAATTCTTCGAAAAAATAGTTTTCTTTTAATTTTCCTACTCAGTGCCAAGTAGGTCTATGGCCGGAATTTCTATGCTGCTTTCGCTGCTTATATTGGTTCCCAGATAGACGAAGCCCTTGAAGGTTTCGAGAACCCGTCTCTGCGACAAAAGGCAAAAGAAATCGCACTATAGGGAAACTCCTGTCCGAAGCCTCACTTTGATTCCGAGTGGCCCTTAGAGGCCCTTCTCTACTCAAAAACGTAGACGATGCTGCACAGCGTAATTTTGCAATGCGATACAAACTCTGTTGTCAACACAAATTCACACATATCAGCATACAACTTTTTTCTCTCTGTCAAAAACTGCATTGATGTCGACAAAAAGATAGTACGTGCCGATTCTCCTATCGCGGGTCTTCTTAAGGTTCTGATCGAGAGTAGTGCTACCCTATCTGAAACCACACTGCTTGGCTCCAATCAAATAGCCGAATTTCGACTTCAGTCGTTAGTTCATTTTTGTAAGCGTTTTCGGGTCGGTTTCTTAGTCGCCAACTTTCACTGGCCGAAACGTACTATCTCCATAACTCAAAAATGCTCTTAATGTAGCCACGGTCTTGCAAACTTCGCTCACCTACAGCGTTTTATTTGGAATTTTCTGGTATTGTTCTCTTATCAGCGGTCAACTGAAACTCCTCCTACTCATTGCGTCTAATTGATTATCTATCTTGCCTCTTCGCGTTACGACAACGCACATCGGCCTTCTTTTCCGAGGGGGCGCCACACTCATCGTATTCATTGTTTTCCGGGGTTCGCTGCAATCCTATAGTGTCCGCCCGGTTGATTATTGCTTTCAGTGAGCAGGTGTGAGAACCAGGTGAATGAATGTGCATAGTTTGTCATAAGAATGGATCGAGTCGATATCTAGATATCGCAGGGGCGCACATGCATCCGCCGTATATTACGAAGTGGGAAATTCAATTTGAGGTTCTATGATCAGAAAACTTTCGGGTATCCCTTGTTTACTGAAAACTGGTACTTCATGTGACTATATTTCAAGCCGCGGCGAAGTCGATCAATCTCAACTTGTTTATGGATGCTACTTTGTGAATTTGATTTGTGTTAATATTAAATAGCTTCGGTTTTGCTAGGGTTCCATTTCAACGGAAAACTGTATTAGCAGCCCTCGTATATACTTTTAAATGTCGTGCTTTGCCTAAACAATAGCAACGAAATTGCATCACTTTGTGCACATTAAAAGCACAGAAAATGAACTGAATTATGCACAATAAGGCAATACATAACATGCAGTTAGTTGCATGTAGTGCATTGTGGTGGTGGGTAACGGCGCATTTTTGTGCTGATGCCATGCGACTATGCTGGTAGCGGCGTTATGAGCTAATGCAATTGCGCCATTCCAGATTTTTTGCGAAACTTAACTGATATGCGCACAGATCGCCTCCTAATGGCAGTTAAAAAAATATTGATAGTAAGTCAGTCTACGTGTTCAAAAAAAAAAAGTTTATTCTGAGCGCGATATAATTATGTACAATCCTTTCACCATCTCTCTTTTGTTTCTTTCTCCATTTCTGAAAGAAAATCAAATACATTTAGTATCAGCACAATGGCACAATAGAAAAATAGTTCGCTGTGTTACACAGCCCTACGTGCAACAAAAATTTATTCAAAGGCAGACAGACTTTGCTGTATCAATACTACCAACATTGCATGTTCGCAACAATTTACATACAAACACATTAGATATGGTTGCTGTTGTTGCCCACTAAAATAAGAGCAATATTGTAGTAACAAACGTAATATCTAATGATAATGAAGTCATACACGCTGGGAATGATGAATTCCCATTAAGAATAAAATAATAATCCAACAATTAAAATAGTAAAACTTCAAAATATGTAGTAAATATGTAATAAAATGTGGCAAGCAACAGAATGCGCTTGCCACAATGAGTGAACGATTAAATGTATGGTTGAATGACATAAACCACAATTGGTTACAACAGTAAGCAGCGCAACAACAAATTAAAATTGCAATTTGAGTGAATTTGACAGGAAAAAATATAGTTTGAAATATGAGAGGCGCTATTGTAGGGCAGTACAATGGGAAATGTTGCTGCAGCGGTTATTGGTTGCAATGACTTCTTGATGTCAACTTCTATAATTACCATGTGAAAAAGTTTAATTAGAATTAGAAAAATAAAAATAAAAAATATTGTAGTAATAAAAATGTCAAATAAAATGTAGGCGTTAACTAAGCTGCAACAATGCGCATGAGCAGATGTACGATGCAATAATCAGCCAGCAGTAGGGGAATTAGCAATAATATAATTATTATTAACATTTTTATTACATTCAGCAGCAACTAAATGAGGCTCGGCAAAGTTGCACATATTATTTTGTTTTTGTAAATAATTGTTGCCAACTCGCAATTAATTAAATCATATTAATAATGCCGCACAAGTTGCCGCAAGTTAGGTTGTTTTGCTAGTTTTTTTTTCATTTTTTATGCTCTTTTGCCATTGCAAGTAACAAAAATATATCGCGCAGTTATAAAACAAGTAAAAAAATTAGCTGAGAGTAGCTTGCAATAAATAAACAAAAAAACAATATAAAAATTTTTTTATGTAAATTAGGTGACTAAAGGCTAGATAATATTCTCATGCTTGTAACACAAGCCTGTGGTAAGCTTGCTGCGCTTTCGGTGCAACATGTTGTTGCAGCATAAAAAATGTAAATGCAAAATTCATCTAAAACCAAGTACAACAGCGATTTTTTTTTATAAGTACATAGTTACAGTCATACATAGATACATATAAGCATGTCCCACCTCTAACTACATCGAAATGTAAATAACGCTAGCAACTCAACGATGAGGCTCTGAAATCATCAGTTCAGCGTGCAATAACTAAACAACCGGGCAGCCCAAAATACATACTAAACAACCAACGGTCAGCTGAAGACAAGCGATCTAAACAAGGCAACTGCAGCAGTTTACGGTATGCTAAAGCAACAACAATGCTTATGGTTGCAACTATATATGACAATGGTACAGGCCATAACTCGTTCACGAAACATGGCCTCAAGGAAATATGTTAAACGAAAATTTATTTTAAAATTAGTAGACAACGTATACATGGGGAATGTAGGTATGTAGTGAGTGCGGTTGAATTTACTTGGTTAAAGTAATCAGAAAAGGCAGAGAATTAAAAGTAATATAAAGAGAAATATCAAAATATTAACAGAGAATCAAAACAGCCCACTAAATCAAAACTAGTCTGAACAAATTGAATACTAAAATTACTAAATATATTAAAAATTTAAATCAAATCTGCAATTATATATTTAAAATCAAAGAATTTAAAAATTAAATAAAGTCAACTAAATAAAACTATTCATAATTAATCAAAATAAATTATTTTCAATTGATTGCTCTGTACATATGTTTCAAATAGTCCCCTACCTAAACATAAATGCAATAAATTTTTACGTAAGATATGGCGTATTTGAAAAAAGTTCTCAGTTAGGGCGCTCAGCAACCGAATTCCGTGATATGAACTATGCTTCTTGCTGCTACTAGATCTGATAGCTGTGTCACTTCTAATAGCTGAAGTATTAGCCTGGCGAGCACAGTCCATGAGCACAGTACTAGTATAACACTGACGAAGCATGTGACAACAGAAGGCCGTGTTTAGTCATAATACCTATAATGCGCATACAGTCCTCTGTTTTTATTGATAAGAGTAATTTTGTAAGTCTAAGGTCGTAAGTATACATGATTTTCGCCACTTTGTATCATCACGCTTGGCTCGACGACTTCTTTGTCGATCATGTGCAACTCTCGCACATTTTAATCTCTCCCAATCTGATGGGACGTCTACGGTACAAGCTTCGAGAGTTGCGCCGCTTTAAGCTTTTTCGTTTTGCATATGACCGGGCACCCAATAAAGATGTATATTTCTCCCTACCCAACATTTTTTTAGATATTGTGCTATGCAAGATTATTGCCTCGTTTGTACTTCTTTGGTCACGGCTACAACTTCCGCCTGAAAAACGCTACAGTGATCTGGTCGCTTGTAGAATCTGTTTATTTCCGAATCAGCGCGAAATATTGCACCTACCACTACCGTTAATTTGTAAACATCGGTGTACACGTGTATCGCCATCAAAGAGCTAATAGTAGGAAGGAATTCATTTTCACTTATGGTAACTATAACGTCATCTGCGTACGCCGTAAGTCTGACGAATCCTTCATCGAACCGCCTGAGCAGTTAGTTGACTACCAGCATACACAGCAGGGATGAAAATACCCCACCCCTGCTTGTGCCCCTACCCACTGATTTCGTGACCTCAAACAAACAGATGATAGTTTGGACAGAGGATACAATTTAAAAGTTAAAACCTCTCGCACGAACAAAAATCACGCTCTTTAAGTCTTTCATCTTGCATATCTAGTTCTCGGTTTCATGGACGGTGTCGGGAGATGAAATTACCCGCGAAACAGGGACAGTTAACGTGATTTGTTAAGCGCCACCTAATTATGAATGAATGATAATGACTTCAAATGATCACAAGGTCATAATATTGACTTCACATGATCTTAGAGATTCGCGGTCCCTCGTTTGACTCCACGCCTTTCCTGCTTTATTGATCATGTCACTCCTGTTTTCTTTCTACTGCTCCCAAACGGACTGAGATATCTACCGTTAAGCATCGAGCTCACCAGGCTTACATGTACTATCAGGAAATACATGTACTATCATCTCCTTTAAAATCCGACTTTTATAAACTAGATGTACAAAATGTGTTAATACTATGAATGAACTTTTAATATCCGTTAAGACGCCAATGCATCCGGTCGTAGCAAACTACAATAATAGCAGCAAATCACTACCAAGAAAGATAGACACTAAGCTTAGATTAGCGCCTATCAAGTTAGGATGAGTTTATATATTTAAATATAGCAACAACAAATACAGCGTTGAGCTTAGCACATTTTGTAGCATTTGCTGAATCTTTATTACTAAAACATAAGAACAAATTTACAGGTTCTTCCAGTAATTGCAAAAGGCTCTATGTTATATAGAAAAAAATTACGTTTAAATGTACGTATGTGTAAATAAAATATGTAAATATAAGCGTAAATAAAATATGTAAATGAAAGCGGCATCGCCTTTCATCGTCAACAACATCAGCAACATGATATTGAGTAGCTGACTTGCTAGTTGACGTTGGCCGGTCGACATGTTGCACGCAAATGTTTCGCGTTGCGTACATACACTCATATGTTTATTTGCACTTATACTCTCATGCGCGATATTTATGGCAAAAAGAAAGTAAATAAAAAAATAAAAACAATAATTCAAACAGTTAAAAGAAATGTTAATAATCTACTAATGCAATCGAACGGTCTGCTGTTGCATGCTGGGATGTTGTTGTACCTCTAGAGATAGTCTCGTTAAATTATGAGAATATCATTTCCTTATTGTAATGACTATGAATTTTGCAACTCAACTGTAAAGCGAGCCATGGGAGCGCATTTGAAAATTGATGAAAACCCTTTTACTTGCTTATTTTAAGTATGCAAAGTATTCGTATAGGTGTGGTGGTCTCGAAAGGAAAAAGATAATTAGCGTTGGGGGCATTTATGATTAAAAAAAAAAGCCAAAAAAATAGCTGAGATGAAATGCAAATACATATTAAATATGTACAGTTGCTATCCATCAAAATGATTCAGGGTATTTTTCATTGGTAAAAAATTGTTATGGTAGCAAAAAGCAAAGTCTGCAGGGTATAACATGATAAAGAATTTCATACAAATAACTTTTCTACAATTTTTTTTTTGTTTTTTCTTTTGATAGAAATAAAAAAAATCGTGTAAAACTTTTAGAAAAGTGTTAAAATCTTGGACGCAATTAAATTTAAATTTAAGTAATTTTGATAAAATCTTTGCTAATACGTAAAATCTTAAAAAAATCGCTTAAGAATTAAAAAAGTTTCAAAATATTTAATTAATTTGATAAAAAATATTATTTTACCCTTTTCTTTTTTCTCTCTCCATAAAACTTTTTATGCAATTTTGTGCTAATAAAATTAAAGAGTCTGGAAAAAATTTGAGAGGAATTCAATTAAAATTTTATTTTTTTTTTTCAAATTATTTTAGTGTTTGATACTAAATAATTTGTATTACCAATTTTTTGTGTGAAAATTTATGTACCTTAATTAAAAAAAAAAAAAACAAGTTAAATCTTTCAAAAAAGTTTAGATAATTTTAATTAATTTAAAAAAAATTGTGTATCGAAACATTTTTTTTACATTTCATCGAAATTTGTATGTAAGCTTTTGCCAAAAATTTATGCACAAAAATGAAAAAAATTTAGCAAAAATTTTAGAGGAAGTTAATTTGAAATAAATCTACGTTTTAAATGAAAATTTAATTAATATTGATAAAAATTATTTGAAATTTTTGTTGTTATATCGGCCTACTGATTTGTAAAATCGCGGGTTCGAATCGAGCTCAAGGCCAAACAATAATTTTTTATCATTATTATTGTTATGATAAATTTTTTCTTATTTGAGTTTGTGATGCAAAACAATTTTTTTAAATCATTTTTGTTTTTTGTTTTTGATAGAAGTTTTTCCGAAATGAATGCTAAAAATTTACATACAAAAATTCGAAAAAGAAAAATTTTTACATTTTGTAAATGCAAATCTCAATTTAACTAATTTTGAAAAATAAAAAATTATTTAAATATTTGTTAGAAAACAGTTTGTATGAACAATTTTGATAGAAATTTTTGTTTGCCAAAAATTTACGAACTAATTTTTAAGGAAACAAAATTAAACAAGTACTGGAGGAAGTTTGGCTGAAATTTGAGTAATTTGAAAAAAAAAAAAAATTTAATTTATTTTTTTAAGTTTTGATATAAGACACTTTTGTTTAAATTTGTTAGAATTTTTCATGATAAAAACACATACACAGTGTAACCGTTTCGGACATTACTGACGTTTTTCCGCAATGAAAACATTTTCAAATTTCCCACATACATATACATGTTTTTCCTAAAAAAAAATAAAAAAAAAACAATTTGAATATTTTATTTTATTAGGTATTTATTTCCTTTTGTTTGGAGATTGATTTTTAAATATTTAACTTCAAAAAAAAATCATGGCCGAACAGAAGAGAACGCGGTTATACCTAGTAAGTGTTTATTTCATGGAATTGTTTTTTGACATTTTTTTCAAAAAATTTAAAAAAAGTATAGTTTTAGATTCGAAAAAAAATAATTTGAGCTTTTGATAAATTTTTTTATTTATATGACAATTTTTCGTGATTAAAAAAGTAAAAATAATTTTAGATTTGAAAAAATATTTAATTTTTTGATGCAAAACAATTTTAATGAATATTTTTTTATATGTAATAGAAATGTTCATAAAATTTGTTACTAAAATAAATTTGAAAAAAGAATCATTAAAATTTTTTAAAAATACATAGAATTTGTAAGAAGTTATTTGAGACATTTGAAAAAAAATGATTACTTCTTGAAATTTTTTATACAAAATTTTTCATGATAAAATAAGTTTTTGAGTTTCTTTTCATCGTGCCCCTTTTATTGGTATTATCAAAAAAAATTTTTTTTTCCAAAAAAAAAAAAAACATAAACATACTAAATAAATTCAATCTGAAAAGCATAAAAACTTTGAATAAAAGCACTACTATTTTGATTAGTAGTAACTGTATGAATGGTTTCCTGCAATTATGTATTCTTAACATTCATAAGCACGTATATATGTATATTTTGGGAACAACTTTCAACTTTATGGCCATAAATTGAAAACTGCACTTCTCGCCTGCCACTGTCACCTTTCTAACAAGTTTTCCAGCATCTACAAGCCTTACAAGCTGCTACTGCAACACGCCACATTATACAATGTACGTACCTACCATTGTTTATATCTAAAAGTGGTATTCAATAGCAACAACTCACAGCTAAAACTATTAAAGGCTTGTAACTTACCACTGACCAGCTGAAAATACAAACATAGTAACTTCAGTCAAATGAAAGCAGAACACTTGAGCGCAAAAAATTTTATGTACATATGTATGCAACTATTCAATATTGACAGCATGCAAAATTTTCAGCTGCCACCTCTATCTACCGCTGCCTTCTACAGCTAAGGGTAGAAAATTGGAAAAATTATTTGCCAGGAATTACTTTTACACTTGAATAGCTGTGGCAAGTTATATTAGAGGTACCGCTGCTACTGCTGCTGGTGGTGGTAATAGTACAAAGTGAATGTGCAACAAAATTGCTAATAGTGTACCGATATACGCTAGATTCACTCATTTAACTACAAATTCAAAACTTGCAACATAGTAATATATATATCTCTTATGTATAAAGAGACTGCTGCAACATAAGCGTAGTTACGTGCAAAAAGCCTATGTTTGATTTTGTACTATGAGAAGAAATACTTGCGCTTATGTTTGTATGTGAGTACATATGTATGTATGTGGAAATGTATGTATCTATATGCATATACGGCTTTTGCAAATAGACAAAGGTGCGGCAATTTTCAAGGCAGGTGCAACATGCAAACCAACGCCTGTCAGCCAACCAGCCGACTAACCTGTCGAACCGCACAGCTCAGCATATCTCACTGCATTTCGCTGATATGAATATTCTGCATTCAATATGTACAACTACATGAGTATTTATTTATTTGTTGTTGCTAGCTAATATTATTGTTCTTATGTTTTCTTTCAAATATACTTCAACTTCCGCACCTTATTCTTCTACTATCTATGCAGCACATTGGGAAATTATTAAGTTAGAAAAAATTGAACTCTCAATAGCCAAATGTGTGACCCTTATCGAGGTGCATGAAATTTGTATGAACCAATTTTTTTGTGTTTTTTTTTTCGAACCAATCCCAAACAGATGTTTGCAGTTGCATGTTGTAGGTCGCGATGTACATGTTGTATTAGGTATGCTACGAATATTGAATTTTAGAGTTTGAAAAATGCAAATGCGAATGTAGACAATTTTATTAAATAACTGCATCAGTAATTTAGAGTTAAAGTCTTTGTCAAACTATATGCCAAACAGCTGCCCTAGAATTTATTTCCCCAAACGTTTTAGCTATAGGATAGTTTTGACATACGAACAGAGCTTCAATTTAATTTTGTAAATTAATCTGACCAAAATTGGTTTTTACCACGGTAAGTTTCCGAATAGGTTAAAAACTTTAGCGAAACTTTAGCGGAATAAGCAAAGGCCCTTTGGCAGTGATTTGGCAAATATTCTGAGTGCATTTCTGGAGTGAAAAGCCTCTCAGCATAAATTTGCCTTGCAGAAGGCGTTCGGAGTCAGCATACAACATATAGGTCCTGTCCCGCCAATTTGTAGGAAAAATTTGAAAGTAGCACGACGCATGCTGGCAGAGAATATTGGCCTCAATCTCTTCGGGGGTATATCGCGACATGTTTTTAATTTTTTTTCTTTCTAAGGTCGCTCTAGCTTATAAGTCTTTCAGCTTATTCACATCAATTTCTATCCAACTCCCATTATCGTCTTTCTATGCATCCCAAAATCCATTTCCAACAACAGCGCTATGAACTTGACAGCAATACAAAAAAACAAATATATATAACTGTAAATGTGTTGATACAGCTATGCATTGACTAACCGTGTATGAATGTCGGTCGATTATTGATTCGATTACCTGACTCGTTTTTCCTAAAACTTATACTGCTTGCTTTCTATAATTAAGGACGATAATTCGGGCGGTGGGCTTGGAAATACGTCTTTTCCAACCTCCCATGCAGTGCAGCCCTAATTGTTGTGAGATAATTGCACAACTGCTTCTCAAAATCATGTCCATTCCGACAGCAGCATTAATCAACTGAATGCGATTCTGTGTTGCTGGACATTGCGTCCATTCCGACAACATACTCAATAATATACTATAAAAGTGAAATTAAAATACAATTTCGAAGTTATCAGATAATTTCTAAGATGTTGCTCGGAATCCCGTCCACCGCGACATCATCAAAAACACAATTCTGAAACTATGTGAACTACGTAGTCTGTTGAACCTGACTGTGCAATTTCTGTAAACTTTTTTGTATTTTAATATAAAAGAATCTGTATACCGAATATCTTTAAATATAATTTACATCTAGTCTGTTAGACTTGATCAATCTGTAGAAGGAATAAATAAACCAATGTTTTGTTGTGTAGCAGTTATCAGGTTGGTCGAAACAGATTTTTTCTTATAATAATCGCAAAAAAAAAATTTTGTGAAAATTATTAACGAGAAATTCTTTGAAATTACTGAAACATCGAAGATTTAAGTTGGAATTTTTTTGGCTGGAGCTTTCTCGACCAGAGCAAAAAGTGCCCGTTAGATGGTACTTATATATTATGTTTAATAAACCAAAAATATGTAGGGCGCTGCATATAAGCAAATATATTTTTTGCTGGCATTACTTGTATCTAATGTGTGCTCCAATACGAATACTCGCAACACCTTTAATATAGGGTGTTACATTTTCGAATAAAATAAACCCAATGTCATATATCAAGTTCTGTTGAGCGCGCCGAAGAGTATTCCATACTATTCGGGATTAAGAACATAAATTATATGTACGCAAGTGTGTATAATAGGAATAGCAGTAGAAAATGCATAAGTTAGGTATAAATTACAAAGCGTGCAGCGGGGCATTCAAATAGCTGAGTGGATAGAGGCATCTGCCTTAACTTCAATATGAATGCAGGTAAACTCAAGTTCAAAGCTCAGTACCCGAAAAGCTAGCTGGTAAAGAAGTGAAATTCAAAAACATGTTCTAGTAAAAGTCGCTTTACAATTTGTTTTAATTTTTTCTTTAATATCAATAACAAAAATTGTGCAAAGCAATATGAGCCTACATCGCTAATCAAATAAATTTTTTGTTTTTGACCTATCTCATACGCAAGTTGGACGATATATTCTCAAAAAACTGTGTTGTAGCACAAAAAAAAATGTAAAGCCCATCGAACTCTGATTCAAACGCCATAATTAATTCTTTTCTATAAAGTATCGAATTTTCAGGTAGTAAAATGAAAAAAATATATATATTCTGAAAATAAAACACCCTAACATATCTGTGTATATGTGTCCTTTATGATTTTTACATTTCATGTCTTATGTAGCCTTTATGATAGCTCTTGTCTATTGCAGTTTGCTATTTTTATCCCCTTTCCCTTTTCAAATCTTATACAGGTATGTTGTTGAAAAATAATAGGTTTTCGTATGACTTTGTATGTACATATATACATATGTACATTTGTATGTACCGAGGTTTATAGGTCGCTCTCAATACTCGTATATACCTACCCGGCTGTTTATTTTGGTTTTGGGACCAATATTATAATAGCGGTACGTGTGGTTTTGATATTTGGCAAACAAAAATATTAAATTCGTATTGTTGCTACCTTAACACGTATAAGAATACGTGCACAGTACGTACATATGTATATCATCATGTTCATATGGATATATAAATGAGTGCATTTTATGAGTATTTCAATTGCAGTTGCAACACCTGTAAAATTTGCTGAAATTACTGTGTGCACGCACCTAATTCTTGTCCGATTGGCCAGTATTTTAGCAATTACTCGAAAAAATGTGGCAAATGTATGATGAACAAGTAAGGAAGGCTAAGTTCGGGTGTAACCGAACATTACATACTCAGCTGCCAAATTACAGCTTGCAAAACTTTAAAATTACCTTCTTTTAAGAGTGGGCGGTGCCACGCCCACTGTCCAAAATTTTACTAATTTTCTATTCTGCGTCATAAGGTCAACCCACCTACCAAGTTTCATCGTTTTATCAGTCTTTGGTAATGAATTATCGCACTTTTTCGGTTTTTCGAAATTTTCGATATCGAAACAGTGGGTGTGGTTATAGTCCGATTTCGTTCATTTTAAATAGCGATCTGAGATGAGTGCCCAGGAACTTACATACCAAATCTCATTAAGATACCTCAGAATTTACTCAAGTTATCGTGTTTACGGACAGACGGACGGACGGACATGGCTATATGAATTTCTTTTTTCGCCCAGATCATTTTGGCATATATCTATCTCGATTAGTTTATGCCATTATTAGGTACCGTTATGCGAACAAAATTACTATCCTCTGTGAGCTCTGCTCAGATGAGTATAAAAATAAGGAAGCAAAAAATGCCTATTATAAATAAAAGTTTAGAGCCAAAGCATCAATGTACTGTCGAACCGGCTCATACACTTGTACAAAGTTTTCCAAAGTTTAATCTCTTGCTGTTTGTGACCTTTACGTTTATTGTACAACGATTTTTACTGGTAGTAAGATTTGTCGAATGCAATGTTTTCTGTTCTCTTACGCGTTCGATGCATTTTAACTGCTTAATCAGGGAGTCAAATTTATTTGCACATAAAAGTAAAAATAAAAATAAAATTAGCAGACCTTTTGCTGCCTCTGTTAAAATAACTGTGGAAGACTAGAACGGTTCGTATAGAAGAGTGGGTAGTTTGGTAAGTTTCCTGGAAGACTACTACATTGCTGATTCTTGCGTGGAAGACTAGCAGCATATTTGAATTTATTACCAACTCATCCCACCATCTTAAGTGCATGATTTAGAACTAACACATTTCAAAATATCATGTAGTCGTACGCTCCGGTTTGTGAGCCTGTCAAATGGCTTGTATGCGAATCACGAAATGCGCTAATCTTTTAGTGAAATATTAACGCTATTCATCCGTTTCCGTGGGCTTCCGAGGCGAAAAAGACTCTAAGAATTCTCAGCAAAGTGATCTCTCATCTAAACTCTTAATTATTTTGGAATGCTGCGTAGAAGGAGCAGTGCTAAGTAGGGACCTGCCATGCCCATTGTAAAGTCAGATCAAGTTGGTTTTGGCATTGTTTTAAGTGGATTTTGAATCTTTGTTGAAACTAGGAACGAAGGGTGCCTTAAATTGATATATTGCACCCTAAATCAAAAAATGTCACAACAAAATCAAACTAATTTAAATGAATAACTTCACTTTTACAAAAAGTAGCTCGATGATAATTATTTAGGTGCAGATCATTATCCTTCAGAAAAAAAAAATTGAGTAATTTCTTGATACCACATAATGGATTTTTCGTCATTCCTAGAAGTTTTAAATATGAGGCTTAGCATTCCTGTGCCTTTTTGGAGGCGTAAGGTAGCGTTGTAATAAAACTCCATGTTACCTCTTGTTTTTAAAGCCGCCTTTGACAGCACGAAAAGGAGCTGTCTATATACCGCTTTGTCTGAATTTGGTTCCCCCGCAAAACTTATACGGCTGTGGAAAATGACTTTGAGCAACACCATTAACTCAGCCAGAATTGGGAAGGAGAACAACATTAGCTCTGAAATCCAGCGAAGAATCACTCTTGCCAATCAGTGCTACTTTGGACTAGGTAGGCAATCGAAAAGTAAAGTCCTCTCTCGGCAAACGGAAATCATACTCTACAACTCATTTATCGTACTCGTCCTGCTATACGGTGCAGAGGAATGGACCACGACAACATCAGATGAAGTGACTCTGAGAGTGTTCGAGAGAAAAGTTCTTCGAAAGATTTATGAACCGAAGAAGATTTAATGAAAAGCTGTACGAGCTGCACTAGAAAGCAATTGATCTAGAAGTCTGTTTGAAAAATACAACAACATTTTCTCAGTCAAAAAATTTCCAGAAAATTTTTTTTGGCGATTTCGTTTAGTATTTCACAATCTATGTACTTCCTACGCTCGACGTTCTCTAACAATTAAGCGGCAATTACCCACCGACGTGTGCCGTACATACGGACGTCTGTCGTACGAAACACGTTTGACCGAACCATCAAGCTCGTAGGAATCAATGTGTGCGTTTGTGTACATGTACATAATATATTTGTGTGTGTATTGTTTACAGATAAGCACTGTTGCCATTGCCCATTTTGCATGCATGCTTATGGAAATATCAACTTTTTCCAATTTAATTTTTGATGTTGTAAAAGGCTGGAATTAATATTAAATAAATATAGATAGATTACATATTTATAATCTGCACTTTCACATAATTATTTCGAATTATTTTCACAATTTTTCAAACTTTAATTAGGTGTTTTTGCATAAAACTGTCAAAAATTAGCGCACAAAAGTTTACTAGGCAACTCTGTCTATTGAGAGAGCGATCAGCTGACACGTTCTTACGGAAAAAATCAAAATTGTTTTGATTTCTACGTTCCGGGCTACGTACGTACGGGCGTTGCACGTCGGTGAGTTTTCGTTTGCATTGCACACTCATAAGATACGTCGTGTCAGTTGACGCGTTTTTGGTACGTACGTTCGTGAGTAACTGCCGCATTACTTGTATACAATTTTTCATTAACATATTTCATATTCTTTCTCATCCCATTCTTTATTGCCTCAAATTTTCTACACTCTCAACTTCTCATGAACTACTCTGCACGCTGACCCCATTTCAGCACCCTTGCTTTCTTTCAACGTTCCATCTCACGCTGCGTAACTACTCAGTTTCGCTGCGGTGCAGATCGAAGATCACTATTAGCGTTTAAAATTAACTGCGATCACTGATCACTAAGTGGCGACAATCAACAATGGCGACAGCAATGGAAATTTTTTCTTGACTACTGCTGCATTGTCTGCTATGTCTATTCGTAGTTCGAGACGTCGATGACGAGAATGGTGATGGTATTGCCTTGCTTACTATTATAGATCGACGACGTCAATATATGGGTGCGATAACCGCCGCAAATAGTTAAACAAAGCGTTCGCATTGTGGTGCATTTGCTGCTTGTGGTAAGCGTTGCATTTCACCCAAAACGCCAACGCTGTCAAGACTAAAACAAGCTAAGCAACCAGCATAGCCAAAAGCCTGAGACAGTTCAGCAGCCGCGCACGACATTTTGCGATCAATACGATGTGATAATTGCAGCAAAGTCACAGCAACAAAAGTTGCAGCAACAGCAGGAGTGAGTATGAGTGGAATATGTGAAAAATTAATGCAAACAATCACTAGGCATTGTCTGACGGCTGTTGGTGTTGGAGGCAGAGTGAGAGCACTCTACTCTTTACGGCGGTGCTAATGGCAAATAACAAGCAATAATGTGCACATATGCAACAAAGTATAAAGTATAAAACAAACCTACGACAGATTTTAGCGATCGATCGATAGCGCGTTCGATTGTTGTTTGGAGCTACGATACAAATGTGTTGGTGGCAGGTCAGAATTGTTTGCTGCACTTAATGGGAAAACAAACTGTCTGATGGCTGACTGGCTGGGTCGTTAACTGATTCACTTCACTTGGCTATAGTAGAGACGATCGTGGCGATCTGGACAAGCTTGTTGAATGAAGTTAGCCTGTGGTGTGATAACAAATTGTGGGTATTATTTAGGTAGGTGTGTGTGTGTGGTGTATGTTTGTACTTATTCCAACAGACATGTGGGAAGTGCAAATATTATCATAATTTTTTTTTACATACATACATAAATGACGTTGCATGTTTGCAGAGAAATCATAACGCTTGCACTTCCTAGGGCATGAACCTTGATCTACTACATTTTTGAATGTAATAAAATTTTTTTTAATATGAAGAGGGAGACTGGGAGAAAATGGAACTTAACGGGAGATGGAGGCAGAGCTGAGAGATAAGAATGACTAGGTCCCGAGCCTGTCTTACAACTCGCCTCGTGTTACCTTTTTAATTTTGCATACAGATTGGCGGTACTTGGCCTTCATTTTTGTATGCAGACTCTGAGCGGCATCTGTAAGGCAGATACACTTTCGCAGAGGAGACTGTGATTGCGATACCAATGCGGGAGCGCGATAAAAGTGGGATGTAGATGAAGATGGAGCGGACGAGATACGGATGGCGGTAGAGATGAAGATTGTGATAGGGCGAGAGAGAGAGAGGGAATATAATAATGACAATAGGTATGGAAGTTCAGATCAAAATGGAGATGGAAGGAGAGATGTGATTGCAGGTGATGACGTAAGGAAGATGGAGATTAAGATTGAGTTAAAGATGAAGAGGGAAGAGGTCGAGTTGAAAGTAAAAACTGGCGAAGATTGAGATAGATTTTAATATGAAGCATTACGGAGATGGTTATCGAGCTGAAGATGAAGCAGTGACAGATATAGAGATCGTGTTGAAGAGGTTAGAGTGGCGAAGATAGATTTCTGGTTGAAGATGGTGATGAAGAAATGATGAAGTTGATGATGAAATGTTGATGGTGAAGAAATTACGGAGATGGATATTAAGTTGCAGATGAAAAAGTAAGAAAATAGAGACAGAGACAGGAATCAAGACGACAGAGACAGAGAGGGGATGGCAAGCAATAAGGGAGTAGTGGCCTGGTGAGATCAAAGCCAACTGTGTAAACGTTATACGCAGTTTAGCACGGATTGGAGATGAACCACTAAAGAGATATACTTGCAGCTTACCGAAATACTGCTATGCGAATAGCAAGTGCATATCGGACGATGTTCGACGATGCTATTCTTGAAATGGCCGATCTGCATGACACTGGAATCGACCGACCATCTGACCAAGAAAAGCGCAAGATCACGAACAATAGTAAAGTGGGAAAACCATTGGGAAGCAACGAGGAAAGTGCGCTGGGCCTTCACCCTACTTCGAAATATAGAGAAATGTTATTAGCGGAAGCACGGCGAACTATACCACCACTTTACGCAGATATTGAGTGGGCACAGCGGGTTCAAGGAGTATTAAAAGAAGCATTGGATAGATGAGGTTCCTTTCTGTCCACAATGCCCACGGTTTGTCGGCCAAAGACACTCTGTAAATAGAGTTTCTGGAGAGGACCCTCCAAAAGGAGTTAAGCTCCTCTAAGAAAGTGCGGAAGTAAATCACACCTAGTTCATTTTAATTTGTATGCTGCATCTCAAATTTGTTATTCGTTTCTTAATAATATTTATTTTTTTTATTAAATGTTCCATAAGTCATGTCAACTGCATGCCCTAAAAAATCAATAAAAATAGCAACAATAAATTTTAGTACGCAATTTTCCGCCCACAAAGCAGTTACCAAATACATTGCAAAAACAAAATTACTGTTGCCAGTAACTCAGTAGCCAATAGACCTGAGATAGCCTAGTAACGAGTTTTTCCGTTGTTCATTGTAAATATTTAGCAGCCTTTTTTTACTGAGCGCATCTCTGCAAGGCGCTACTTTTGTGGCAGCATAAGTGGGTGTTTTTTGTTTATTCACTGCCAAGTCTTAGACTCTTCTCTCTTCTCTTAGTCATATCTGCTTACGCTTTTATGTTGCAACAACTGCTACTATGTTGTTGGTGTAGTGTTGCCACACATGGTGATGTGCCACACATGCACCAGGTTGTGTGGCTTTTACGTGTAGTGTTCCGTGCCACATATTTTCTTTGTTTGTTGTCTTTTTCAACTTTGACTTGAGCAGCGCATGTGCCACACTCTTAGTTGCCACAAAAACTCGACTCAGATAAGAATTACTTTGCAGCATATTGTTTTTTTATATACTTTTTAATTTTTTTTATTATATTCAAGCATGCAATATGCTTTGCTTTCCAGTTGTTAGTATGCCGTTCAACTGAATGCCAATAGCACTATGACTAATTGAAATTCTGCGGTTGCCTTTGCAACATGATTGCCACGTTTGTATTCTAATACTCAGTTGAGCGCATGACACAGATAGTTATGGTTGATACTACCCACGCATGGCAGTAGTAGCGGACCGTTCTACAGTCAAGGAAGTATGAGATATGAAATTTGTAGGTAATTTATGAATTATGAAGCCTGAGCGATTTTTTTTTTAGAAGAGGAATTATTGAAAGCTTCAAAGTCTGCGTGTGACTTTAACCGCACTAAATCTTCTCGCATCTACTAAGTACCGTTTACTCCCGGTTACTACCGGCAAGTATTCCGTCGGAAGGTAAGTTGAGCACTGAGCTCTACGTCTGTCGCCTATACTTTTACTTCACAGTCGCCCAGCATAGTTTAAATTGGGGCTGGAACCCATGCGTCTATTGCGGTTTACTCCCATCCTTGCTTAGTACATCAATGTGTTGACATATATGTACTACGTGTGTTGAATATTTGCACATGCACATATTTATATTAATGTACTTACGGCGCTTTTTGAATGTTTGTTGCACAATTAACCAGGTGTACTCGGAAGAACGGGTTGCACTTACGACTGTTTGCATTGTAGGGTTATTTTTTTTTTTTTTTAGTAAACTGTTTTTCCTTTATTTTATTTTATTTGGTTTTTTTTAGTTATAATTTGTTTATATTTATTTATTTTTTTTATGTCTTATATATTTTTTCCGCCTCACTAGGGTAGGCACCTTGTCGTTGGTGTGAGGGCTTAGCCGATCTCCATAGCGTCCGACTATGAGGCGGAGCTGTTTAGGACTGGCATCTACGCCGTTTCGCCTCGTAGGAGGGCGGCGGGATATCGGTGACCAAGAACTGCCAACCCCCTAATCCAGGGTATTATGCGGACCGTGCCTATTTGACGATTTGCAGCCATGGGATAAATTCGGATGTATTCCTTCCCTATACCGGGTCACCTCGGGAAGTATTGATGGCCTTACCACAGTAAGGGGCGCTGCTGTGGCTGACGGTTCTTTCCCCGTAAATAATACTGGACCGCTGAGCCCGCCTTGTCTGGCAGGTGGTCGTACGACTCATTACCTCATTGTAATAAGAGGGATGATAAGAGGAGGACTGAGTCGCAAGCCAAGGACGACAAATACGCATTAAGCGATGCGTCGGACTCGGGGAGCGAGAGCAGTGCTGATTCAATGAACTCCGTGTTGGAAAAGCACACAAATGAAAACGGAGTAGAAGAGTGGAGAAGGTTACGGATCAGAGGAAGTAAAAGAGCTCTCTCGCAGTACCGTGCAGCACCAAAAATTATCCAATACCTGGGAGCAGTGGTCGACCCAACAGAAGTGGAGATCGAGCGCTTGGAATGGGCCCATGAGGCGGTAGAAGTAGGTCGAAGGCAGTTCAAAAGGTTTGCTACGAGAAACCCTCGGTTCTGCAACCAGTACGAGGAGGAAGAAGCGTCGAATGGCAGAATGAAGAGGCATCGTTCGGTGGAAGGCGACAAGCCTGCTTTCAAGAGGCAGAAAGGACCCAGTACCAGAGTCGCGAGGCAGGGCAGGCGCATAGGCAAGACAAGTAGGCCCAAAGCTGTAAGACAGATGGGTCCCAAAAGCGAGGTAGCAACTACCTCGAAAGCTGCGAGTCAGAGGGAAGTTCCAACTACGGAAGTAGGAGATAAGCCAAAGGGAGATAACGCTAATACACCGGCTTTCTCGGAGGTGCCAAAGGGAGTTAATGCTAAGACTCCGGCTTTTCCCGAGAAGATGAGTGATGTAGCAAATCAGTCTTATAGTAAGCAGTCCTTGGAGAGAATGAAAATGCGGATGAACTAGCTAAAAAGAGCCCATTCCTTGAAGCTTGCTCCGTAGACGTCCCAATTAGACTCGGCGAGATTAAACGAAGGCGAGAGGTGCACATAATCGACCAAGCAGGAAAGGCGTGGGTTCAAGCGCGGGGCTGTAAAGTGTCGAAGCTTATATGTAGGTCTTACAACCTTAGACTAACAAAGTTGCTTCTATCATTAAAAAGAGAGGTCTGTAGACTCATGACGGGTATTCTGACTGGACACTGCCTTCTGGTGTCACATGCCTTTAAATTAGGCTTGGTCAGTGATAGCAGATGTAGGAAGTGCGGGCTGGAGGAGGAAACGATCGAGCACGTTTGGTGCTCGTGCCCTTCGCTTGCCATGCTAAGACTCCAGCTATTAGGAGTGATACAGCTGTCAGATCTAGAAGCAGCAAGTGGCTTAAGTCCTAGGAAGCTTCTAGTATTTGCCAAGAGGACAGAATTGTTTTATAACATAGGTCCTTGTTTTTGATAGGCTTTTTCAGTTTGGTCGTTAAAACAAACTTCTGGTAACACTACGGACTTATTCAGTCTATGTGAGGTCCTCATGGACCGGCCAGTTCAACCTAACCTAACCTATATATTTTTTTTATATTTTTTTTTTTCTTATATTTTTTTTTATTATTCCATGTAGTTGACATGCATAGGTCACAACGGGTATATGTTAGGCCCCAGCTTCCGGGAGAGATTTGATGTACGAAGAAAAAATTGGCTAAACCTTACTCCACAAAAATTAACTGCTGGTGTTTTTGAGGAGGTAGTGATATTAAAAAGGCTTTGAAAATTATACCAACTTTCATTTTAAGTATTTCATTAAATTTTCCGTACCATATCGCATTTGCAAAAAATAATATGACTTTATCTACTTACCTGCCTTTCACCAAGAAAATTATAGCTCATAAAATCTCAATACTATTTAGCGATAAACTCATGAATTTTGTTCGATATCAGCGAGAATTGATTTTAATAAAATTTATATGTAAAAGTAAACTAAAAGCTGGAAAAATTTAATATAACCAGCTTATACAAGACTGACCAGAGGTATTTCTCAGGTGGCATTTAAGGCTGACTGCATACGCACTTACACACCAATTTTATATAGGTACATACAAACATGTGTATGTATGTGTGTGCAATCATTGCCGGCATAATAAGTTCACACATTTTAATATGTTGGCAAATACACTGGCGCATGCGCATGCGCAGCAATCAGCGACAGCCAATGGCAATTGATATAACGCGCTGCACGGTGGACGAATTTCGCAAACAGGACGACAAACTTTGAAACATGTTCAAGTAACGAAGCAGGTAACACCAAGGATATTTACTTGATAGGAACCAGGAGTAACATTCCAGCAGGAAAAGAACCTAACTAGAAGGTGGTTTTCAGTGATCCAACCTGCACTATTATATGTTAATTTCCTTTGAAAATGGCTAACTATTTTTATAAAGAAGAGGTGGTTAAATGCTTTTCCAAAAAAGGTCAAATGAAAAAATTATAAATCAAAACCGCAGCCAGAGCCGGAACCAAAATGTTATAGAAGTGCTAAGACTTTGTTATCGATAAGTATCGTTTTTTAACGACGTTTCATGTGCGTCTTATCCATTTGTAATCGACAAGTTATCAATTTGTTGTAAAGACGATTTATCGATTTGTTGTCGAAGTGTTATAGATTTTCTATCGATAAAATTATCAGTGAGTTATCGAGTTTTTTATCAATGCGTTACCGGTTTGCTATCGAAAAGTCATCGACTTACTATCGAACAGTCGTCGATATGTAATTAACAAGTTATCGATTTATAATTGATTTGTTATCAAAAATGATCGTTAAGTTATCGAATGTTTATCTGGAAGTTGTCGATAATTTATTGAAAAGCTATCGATTATTTACCGAAAATTTATATAATGTTTTCACAAAGTTGTCGATTTGTTATCGAACAGTTGTCGATGCTTTACAATTGTCATACATTTTCAATCTGATATCGAAAAGTTATCGCTATCTTATCGTAGTGTTACCAATTTGGATGACTCATCGGTTTTTTACGAAACAGATACTGAGGTAGAAAAAACATTGATTACACTTCTGTAACCCATCCGTAACAAACCTGTAAGAAAATAATAAAAATGGGATGACTGGGTTATAACAAGCCGATAACAAACCGATAACTCGTCGATGATAACTCGCTAGCACATGTAAACTGAATGTGGCTGTCAGTAAAGACTTACATCACTTCTTACCAGGTGCCTTAGTCTTCCTGGCCATTTCCTGCCCCCAAGTTCTAGGCAGGGGTTTATTAAAGTTCATCTACCCATGGCAATTGGAATATTTACAGGTTTTTGCCTAAAGAAACTTGTATGCTACGCCTAGACAGCATTTGGTCAAGTTTGCTCAGCTATCCAGCTTTTGTTGGGAAGAAATTAAGTCATCAACATAAATTTTAATAATTTTTTGCCAACTTTAACTTTGAAAAACTCGAACACTGCGTTGCTTTAAGAGGGGACATCATTTAAATGCACTCAAGCTGGTGTAATAAATATCAGATTTTTATTTATGAATGCAAAACTTTATATGTATGCAAAAGCAGTAATGTAGTGTAGATATTTATAAGTTTAATAAAAATATTTATACATGCTTTGAATAAAGTTGCTAAGTTTAAGACACTCATTCAACGAGCCACAGCGATAATCCAACGCTGCTGGAGTACATGCATACATTTATGGAAAAATCATAAATTCACATGAAACCTGAAATAAATAATTAATTTCAAAATTGGCGGAATATAAAAATAAAAAGCTGGTTTAAAGGATTTGCAGCACAAAAAGAGTGGCAAACAAAAAATTTTAAAATTTTAAAACAAAAAACTTTCAGCAAAAATGGAGAAAATATGAAAAAACATCATATCAAAAATATTCAATAAACTCACCAAGGTTATTTATGATAATTGTAATTGTAGTAAATGTACATCTTAGCTTGGTCAGCGCTTATGCGCATGCGCAACAGCTTTGTTGACTCTATGCCATGGCAAAACCAGCTGTGAATTACTAGCAAGATTAATTGCGCACACTTAGCGAATGCTGTTTGTAAGCGAGTTGGGTACAATCAACAAAGCTGTTGCTATTTACTGTTATGTATATATTGCTGTTGCAGCAGTGGGAGGCACGCATGCGCGCTGCCATTCATGTGCGGCTAAGTAACACGTTGCTGCCAGTGTCCGGGCTTAAAAAACCCCCAATAAGTGGTTCAGCTTTTTAAAAACTGACGATCTTGGTGAAAGCTGTTCAAAAATTGGGCATTAAAGCAGCGAAATCTGACATAAGTGGGTCATCTTCATTGAGAAAAGCCGCAGCTCAGAGCAATTTATTTAGTATGAGGCTCATAGAGAGGCAGAAATCGGTACTTCCAGGCCGTTAACTGAAATAATTTGGAATGCTACAGAAGAAGCTTCCTTAAATGCCGGCTGGTAATTAGACATGAAATCCAAAATAGGTCTTACAACTATGCTTACTAGATTATGACACCTGTATTTCGAAACAGAGTAGGGGGAGGTATCCTTTAATGACGATAATGATGGTAATGATGACATCTAGTACTGGAATGGAAGTCCGAACACTGGTTACTGCGAATTGTCTTACTATTTTTATAATTCAACGACATTTTTATTTATTTTTTTTTTTGTACATATGACCATTTGCGCGTGCGTTGGCGTACCGCTGGCATTTGATTGCATCAATAAATCGAAAAAAGATATGTGTATGTATGTATGTATGTATATACAAAATGAAAATGCATTCGTAATTGGGACTCCCATAAGACAAAATCACTTAAAATAAAAGAAAAATGTAAACAAAAAAAATTATTTTCCGTTGCATTAGGTGCCCATTAGTTAGTTAGACAGTCAGTCAGTTGGCCAACTAGTGAGTTAGTTATATACTCAACCATTCCGTTTTTCGCTGATTCGGTTTTTGCTGTGGCATCAGCACTCACGATTCAATTCATATATATAAACATGTACTTGAACGATTCATACTATGTTTTTAATTTTATTTTTTCGAATACCTGCAACAATTTTACCCATGTGCTATAGTTAAAAACAGAATATCATAAACTCTTTGCTTAATTTATAGCAGCATTATAAATTTTATAAAATTCGTCAATTAAGTCCTTATTTTTTATTTCCAATTATTTAGGAAAACAATTTATACAAATTTTTTACCTGTAGCTAGGCAAACCAACCTTAAAGACGTTTTCGAAAAAATTCGAGAATATTTTAAGAAAATTTCGAAATTTCGATTTAGAATTTTCTGAACTTTTTTGAGTATGCAGACTTGTAGCCCAATTGATGTTGGTGTAATAAAGTATAAGTTATAGGTCTTTCAAAACTCTTTTTGATTTAGTAAATTTTTTTTGTGAGGAGTATTTTAGATATCCTTCCGTAAAACAAATAAACCTAAGCACCTTTCGTATGGAAAAAAATATAAAAAACACTCTTCAAAAAAAAATTTTCAAAAATCAATACGAATTTTGAGAGACCTTAAACTCGAAAGCGGTGCCGCTATATAGCGGCCGTTACATAGCGGTAGAGTACGTTGTCAAAAATGTTGCAACGTAAACGTAGTTATGTGGAAACTAAGAAGACCGCGAAGTAGGCAATAAATATTACGGCCGTCATGACGGTAAAAACTCGTACATCTACGTTTTTTCCCACCGCTTTACTCAAAGCCGTGAACATTTTGTCAAATACACCTATCCCCCGATTTACACGGAAGATCGGTTCCAGACAAAACCGTGTAAGGGGAAATCTTCGTTTTCCTATACAAAAACCGTGTAAAGCGAAAAAACTACCCAATTCAGTCATTTATTTAAATAAAACAAAACTAAAAAATCTTAAAAAACTTAAAACTAAGTATTCTTTGACCAAAAAATAACTGACTTCCGTAGTTTTCTTCGAAGTTTTTAGCATTTTAGAAGCTTGAAAAATTAACACAAATCACATATGTACTCATGAAGGTTCACGAAAAGATGATTCAATCGATAACTTACAAGTTCAAACCAAAAAAACTCGCGATAATAGTAAAAATTATGGCTTTTTGTTCAAATTTTCATCAAACGATTTTCCTTCCACAGGAACTACATACTCTGCGTTTGGTTATGTACATACATATTCACAATAAGGGCAATCCCTCAATATTGCAATCAGTGTTACCAAGGGGACTCAAAAATGTTTTTAGTGATTTGCGAATCTTCGGAGTTTTTCAAATTTTGCTGATTTATGAACCGTGTAAAAGCGAAATCGTGTAAAACAAGTACCGTGTAAATCGGGGGATAGGTGTATCTTAAGCGAGCCGGACCCGTGCGCATCTTGTGCAACAAACATAAAAGTCTCATATCAAATATCAACAAAAATCAGCTATTCTATCAAACATCTATAAACTTACATGCGCTTGCGCTGCCATCTGGCGAATGTTAGCAACTGGCGGTAATGCAGTGTTAGTTCTAATCAAATATTCACAATAGCGCCATAGTACAAATAGATTTCTTTGTGTGCTCACAATCGTTTATTTTTAACAAATTACTTTAATAATATATAGCTAAACAAAAGAACTACGACTAATAATGCCCAAAGCTCGCTAATAGCACGAATCCCCATCTTTACAACCAAAACTTTATTTATAGATTTGTATTTCAAATAAGAGCGAAAAAGGGACCCGTACATAAAAATAGCAATTAGAAATAATATATAAGATTATTTACTAAATAAACAAAGATTTTGACTTCTTATATTTTGAATTTGTTTTTTCTTATACATGTGTGCGTTTAAAAAAATAATAAATGAACCAAAAAACATGCAAAAATTTAAAAATTAAATTTTGCGGTTCGTCTGCCGTAAGTGTTCGAAGTTTACAAAAAAATTGAAATAAAAAAAAAAAATTGATTAGACTTCAAAACTACATACTCAAAAAAATTCAGAAAAGTGTAAATAATAATCTCGAAATTTACCTAAAGTTTCATCGAATTTTTGAAATTTTTTGAAAATGTTTGGGAGATTTATTTTCAAAGTTTCAGTTATAACAGTTAGTTGTCGAAACTTCGTAAAAATAACCTGCCACTGCTATATTTGTGTTCGCTGCTGTACATGTTGTGTGGTACAAAAATAAACGCATTGTACTATTTACGCCTACTCTCATGTGGTTATGTATATCGGTATGACATGTAGGAAATCTTCTTAGTAAGCATTTGCTCACTCTCCGTCTCTCTCAGGATATGCACGGAAATGTAGATATAAAGTGTATACACTTCCTTAGTCTGCGTCACACTAATCAAGGTCCCAGTCTTCGTCAAATCTCAGCCCATAAACAAGTATTTAATTGTATTTTGTTTTCGAAAACTTTCTGTTCTCAGGTTTGTGTATGTCCTTGTATTGAATTTCCTGCAAGGCATGTTTTTTTGTTTTAAAACTTGTGTTGGTATATGCAAGCCAACCTTCACCAGCACATAATGACAACCCAAAACGTGACTAGAATTTTGTAACAGACACGCGCATTCAAAATTTCTTGTTAAGTTTGTAGAAGTAATTTTTCAAAGTAAAGATCTTATGAACTGCGCACCAGAGAGAAGTGCAGTTAGTATTAACCTACAGCGTGCAGAGTGCAAGTACAAGACGCACGCACGTTGGCCCAGAGTTGGAGTTATGAACGAAGCAGGAGATGAAGGTTTATCTTAAAATAAACTTTTTATGAGTGCTGACTATTGTATGATATTTTATGTTTGATATTTTTAGATTTCAAGGTGAATGGTCGTTTACAAATATATTACCTTTTTTATATACATCGCTTGTAATTCCTTACCGAGCTTCTGCCAGAGAGAAATTGAACTGCTCAGAAACCTTAGCGCGGAGTTAGCAGATCCGACAGAAGTTCTTCTACCTAAACATTGGTATAAATGGTTTTTAAATAAAAAAAAGAAAAAAAACTTTCAAGAAACTTTTGACAAACATTTTATAAAAAATAAATAAATGTAAGGCGCGATAACCTCCGAAGAGATCTAAGGCCGAACTTCTCTTCCAACTTGCGTCGTTCTCCTCTTGATTTTCCCTACAAATTGGCCGGACGGGATCTACATGTTTTATGCCCACTCCGAACGGCATCTGCAAGGCAGATGAGTTTTCACTGAGAGCTTTTCATGGTAGAAATACACCCGGAGCGCTTGCCAAACACTGCCGAGGGGCAAACCCGCTTAGAAAAACCTTATTTCTAAAATGTTGATGTTGTTTTACCCGGGGTGCGAACCCAGGTCATACGGTGTGGCAGGCGGAGCACGCTACCATCACACCACGGTGGCCGCCAACCACCTTATACCTTTCCGTTTTACTACCGCTTATCCCCCTTTCCTTATAAAATTTCAACAAATCCGCAGAATAAATATTTTTTCGAATAGATCAGCTCATTAATTACTTTATAAAAAAAAATACTTCAGAGAAACACTTTCCGGGTTTCCATGAAGCGATTCAAGAAAGTTAAACAACATCAACCGAGCGCCATCGGAATATATAGTCAGCATAGGTCCCTTTTATACTCAGTTGAGCAGAGCTCACAGAGTATATTAACTTTGATTGGATAACGGTTGGTTGTACAGGTATAAAGGAATCGAGATAGATATAGACTTCCATATATCAAAATCATCAGTATCGAAAAAAAATTTGATTGAGCCATGTCCGTCCGTCCGTCCGTGTGTCCGTTAACACGATAACTTGAGTAAATTTTGAGGTATCTCGATGAAATTTGGTATGAAGATTCCTGGGCACTCATCTCAGATCAGTATTTAAAATGAACGATATCGGACTATAACCACGCCCACTTTTTCGATATCGAAAATTTCGAAAAACCGAAAAAATGCGATAATTCATTACCAAAGGCGGATAAAGCGATGAAACCTGGTAGATGGGTTGACCTTGTAACGCAGAATAGAAAATTAGTAAGATTTTGGACAATGGGCGTGGCACCGCCCACTTTTACAAGAAGGTAATTTAAAAGTTTTGCAAGCTGTAATTTGGCAGTCGTTGAAGATAGCATGATGAAATTTGGCAGGAACGTTACTACTATTACTATATATGTGCTAAATAAAAATTTGCAAAATCGGCTGAAGAACACGCCCACTTTTTAAAAAAAAATTTTTTTAAAGTCAAATTTTAACAAAAAATTTAATATCTTTACTGTATATAAGTAAATTAGTCAAAATTCAACTCCAGTAATGATATGATGCAGCAAAATACAAAAATAAGAGAAAATTTTAAAATGGGCGTGGCTCCGCCCATTTGTATTTAGTTTGTCTAGAATACTTTTAATGCCATAAGTCGAACAAAAATTTACCAATCTTTGTAAATTTGGTAAGGGCATAGCTTCTATGACGATGAGTGTTTTCTGTAAAATGGGTCAAATCGGTTGAAGCCACGCCCAGTTTTTATACACAGTCGACCGTCTGTCCTTCCGCTCGGCCGTTAACACGATAACTTGAGCGAAAACCGATATATCTTTACGTACTTATCTGAACTCACTTTATCTTGGTATAAAAAATGGCCGAAATCCGACTATAACCACGCCCACTTTTTCGATATCGAAAATTACGAAAAATTAAAAAAATGCCAAAAATCTATACCAAATACGAAAAAAGGGATGAAACATGGTAATTTGATTGGTTTATTGACGCAAAATATAATTTAGAAAAAACTTTGTAAAATGGGTGTGACACCTACCATATTAGGTAGAAGAAAATGAAAAAGTTCTACAAGGCAAAATCAGCAGCCCTTGCAATCTTGGCAGGAAAACTGTTCGTGGTATTACATATATAAATAAATTAGCGGTATCCAACAGATGAGGTTCTGGGTCACCCTAGTCCACATTTTGGTCGATATCTGGAAAACGCCTTCACATATACAACTACCACCACTCCCTTTTAAAACTCTCATTAATACCTTTAATTTGATACCAATATCGTACAAACATATTCTAGAGTCGCCCCTGGTCCACCTTTATGGCGATATCTCGAAAAGGCGACCACCTATAGAACGAAGGCCCACTCCCTTTTAAAAATACTCATTAACACCTTTCATTTGATACCCATATCGTACAAACAAAGTCTAGAGTCACCCCTGGTTCACCTTTATTGCGATACCTCGAAAAGGCGTCCACCTATAGAACTAATGCCCACTCCCTTTTAAAATACTCATTAACACCTTTCGTTTGATACCCATATTGTACAAACGCATTCTAGAGTCACCCCTGGTCCACATTTAGGGCGATATCTCGAAAAGGCGAAAAACTATACAACTACCACCACTCCCTTTTAAAACCCTCATTAATACCTTTAATTTGATACCCATATCGTACAAAGAAAGTCTAGAGTCACCCCTGGGTCACCTTTATTGCGATACCTCGAAAAGGCGTCCACCTATAGAACTAAGGCCCACTCCCTTTTAAAGTACTCATTAACACCTTTCGTTTGATACCCATATTGTACAAACGCATTCTAGAGTCACCCCTGGTCCACCTATGGAACTAAGGATCACTCCCTTTTAAAATACCCATTAACACCTTTCTTTTGATACCCATATTGTACATACAAATTCAAGCGTCACCCCTGGTCCACCTTTATGGAGACATCACGAAACGGCGTCCACCTATGGAACTAAGGATTACTCCCTTTTAAAATACTCATTAACACCTTTCATTTGATACCCATATCGTACAAACAAATTCTAGAGTCAACCCTGATGCACCTCTATGGCGATATCCCTAAATGACGTCCACCTATAGAACTATGGCCCACTCCCTCATAAAATACTCTTTAATACCTTCCATTTAATACACATGTCATACCAACACATTCCAGGGTTACCCTCGGTTCATTTTCCTACATGGTTATTTTCCCTTATGTTGTCACCATAGCTCTCAACTGAGTATGTAATGTTCGGTTACACCCGAACTTAACCTTCCTTACTTGTTATATATATAATATTTTAGAAAAACCAAAAAATCTGATTATTTAGTAAATAATACACCTAGAATGTTGAAATTTGACGTGTGGACTGATATTGAGACTTGATAAAAATTTGAAAACAGTTTTTTAAACAGGCGTGGCACCGGCCATTGGTTAAGGAGCACGCCCACTTTTATATAAAAGATTTTTAAAAGGATAGTGGACGAATAAAATAAGCTATATCTTTGCAAAGAATGGTATTTCATTTCCCAAGTGGATGTATAACAATAAAAAGGAAAAACTTCAAATTTTAAAAATTGGACGTGGCACCGCCTCTTTTATGACAAAGCAATTTTCTATGTTTCGGGAGCCATAACTCGAAGAAAAATTAGTTCAGCATAGAACCATATGTATATGTATTATTGCGCAGGCTTGTAACACTATTAAGCACACAAAACAAACAACAACAGCATTTCAAGTGTACAGCTGTGTACCCGAACTTAGACTTCCTTACTTTTTTTTAGCTAAGATTTTGTTTTATAATACTTCTTTTAAGGAAATTAAACTTTCTTTTGAAATATTGTGAGCTAATAAAAAAGAGCAATATAATTCTGTAAATTTATCCTCTCATGTTACTCTAAGCCATTTTTAGTTAAATACTGCCTACCTCAAATAATCCATAAAAAATGCTCATAATTCTTGTGCAAATTTAGAGTTTGCGATAAAAATCTAACAGATATCGTATAAAGACCAAAATAAAATATAATACAATAAATTTTGCATCAATAAAAAATTAAAATAAATATATATACATAAAAGTAAAAGAAAATATAACAAATAATTACAAATAAAAAAACACCAAAATGTAACAAAAATCGATTTTGATGACCAAAGCGAATTTGTGAGCTTTCAATTTCCATAGGCAAATCATAAGCCATTTTATTGATTTCCAAAGCGAATGTGAATGAATCAAAGAAAGGCGCTAAACTCTTAGAGGCAATAGCCTGCAGGCGACAAGAGCCAAACAATCTATATTCGCTTACACAACCACTGATTTGGTATACATATGCATGTATATACATACATAATCCTGTCATTCGGGTCATTTATTATACAAAATTTATTATTTGTGAATTTTTATTTCGATTTAATTCGGGCCATTTATGCCACTCATATCATAGGTGGACTCATAAATCTGCATGTGCAAGCATTTTGATCTCAATACGTGATTGAGCATCACAAATCCCATTTCGGGTATTTAAAATGCAACTTTACAAATATTGCAAACAAGCTTAGATGGAGTGAATGACTAACTGATAGACAGCTTGCTTGCTTATTTGATCAAAATTCAAGCTGCTGTGCAACTGCACACCATTTTGCTATTGACTGACTGAGTGAATTTCTTATAAAACGCGATCAGTGCACGATCGTTTATTGTAAAGTCGCTGCACTTGGAAGCATCACATATTTATCTACATATGAACCTGTATGTTTATATATTTTGATATATATACAAAATTTATTGTTAATTTCCCAATCAGTTTGCCTAATGTGCAGTTTTTCAGCTCACTTATGCACTGGGTCACTAATCTTTAGCACTATCGATCGATGTGCTGCCCCTCGATCGTTCATTGATCGTTGAAATAATCCGCCGATATTGAGTGTTTGTATGCTATTTTTATTTTTATTATTCTTTGTGCTCCGCTTTATGCGATTCTTGTTGATTGGTGGCTCAATGCCTGTCTCCATTAGGGTGTTTCGAAAAAGTTGATAATTTTGAAATTCCTGTCGTAGTTTTGACAACTATATACATTTTTTTTTAATTAGCGAGACATACTTCTATTGTTTTATACAACTATTTTTGTTATTGATATCAGAGAAAAATTACAAAGTTTACAATTGGCGATGGTTACTAGGACATGTTTCTGAATTTCACTTCTTCATCAGCTAGCTTTTCGGGAGCAGAGTATTGAACTCGAAATCTCCAACATTCATACTTTATACTAGTGTAAAGGCCTTTATCTACTCAGCCATATGAATGCCTCGCTGCTCGCTTTGCCACAAAATGGCAATATTTAGAGACCAATTGTAAAAGCCTCGATGCTACCATAGCTCATTAGTATAGGTGAGGTTCCATCTGTAAGTAGAGTGGTGCAGGGTGTTTATGTTGCAGCCTCGGTGCTAGCATAGGCATTTCTCACTACGTACTGATGCTTAAACTTCAATATGAACATAGTTTTGGGTTGTCTTCAAACCTCAAAGCTAGAATCGAGACTCCAATATGAATGCACTCTAATCGATATTTAAGATATCAACTCTTTTAGTACTCGCATTTTCCTCTGAAATTTTCATAAGCAAGCATCTCAAGTAATGACGCTTTAGGGGCGTGGTATTCATCAAAGCCTTCAAAGAGCTGACACCTGTAATCTGGACTCAGTGCATGAATAAAGCACGAACATCCTCAAAACCGGGGGATATGTGTGTGATATGTGTGAACTGCTACATCAGTAGCACTCAACAAGTAACTCGGGAAGCATTGTATGTTGGAAGTGAAATGTTCACTCAATGAAACTATTAGTTGATCAGAAGCTTTAATATTTTTTGTTGCGCTCTATTGAGAACCTACTTATCAGTTGAAGCAACGTCGAGTATATTTTAAAGTTATTTCAGACACCTTAGTGGGGTTAGTTGGTAAGCTACCTTATCATCACCACCAACTTACCTCGCCCCTTCACATTCCTCTCCACAATACCTACCCTTTTCACCACCGCCCACTACCTCTCAAACTCCATGCTTTTGCGGTGAGAAGTCAACAAATCAAAAACACATTTATTAGTTCTCACGTTGGTCATTTACAAATCAAATCAATGTACTGACAATACTATTTGCTGGCAGTAGTTGCTCGAGATCAATAAGAATTACTGTACAGCAGATTACGACCCACTTGGTCTGCACTACATCAGCAGCAATATAAACTTAATGTATGACTAGTCCAACTCCTGTATGGCTACGTTAATGCAGCGCATGCGTAGAGCCAAACACGCGCTAGCCAACCTATCGACGAGGCAGTAAGTCTATCAGCAATGTAACCGAGCTATTCACTTATATATTTACTTCTATAATACTGATATGCACATACTTATTTGGTGCGCTTGCATCTGGGGACGTCTGTAATTATTTTTTGTAGCTGTTGTATGTCGGCTTCTGGCGGATGACGTATGAGTTATGCACTGGTGGCGTGGCAGAGTGCAACAGGTCGAGCAGACCGTCAGCCTACTGGTTTCGCAGTCCAATTGTGCTAGCTTGTAGGAAGAAAAAAACAGAGAAGCTGTAAGCGCTGCAAATTATTGTATTACACATTAAACTTACTTCTAGCGCTAGGTATTCGGCTTCTTTTTTCTTTTATTTATGTCCACCGCATTTGTAATTTAATGTGACTGCCTTCAACTCTTAACTTGTCTCAATGCAGAGGTTTGTGTTGACTCAAAACCGCAGCTTATGAGATTGCGCTGCAATTTGACTCTTTGGTTAAAAGTAAGCTTTTTTGAGTTCTGGGCTGATCACAAGGTTGTCTAAGATTTTTTTTACTTTTTATGAAATTGTAGAAGGTTGCCTAGAAACTTCGTTCCTCGAGGATAATCCAAAAGAAAAAAGCTGATGACAATTCTTCTCCGGCTTTAATGAGATTACTATGACAGCAAAGTGTATCGAAAAGGTCCTCAAGGTCGTACAACACCTAAACCGGGTTTTTTCATAATCAAATTTTGTTTCGCTGACTTGTTGTTTTTGAGCGAAAAATTACTTTAAAGATGGCACGACGTAGAAAACGGTTTATTCTTGATCAAATTTCGCACTGGATGACGTAAAGCTTCTGGAACTCGTTTTATGAGCCATCCAACATGAATATATTTAGTGATTGATCTTTGGTAGGCGGTAAGCAATCGCTCCTTGTGAGAACCTAATGCAACACAAATTGCTACAATAAGAAGAAGAGGAATGTGGTTTTGTAAATCGCCCACCCGAAACACATCACTGCATCTTTTCATCTGTGGTAGGTAGAGTTTGATCTGTAATTTGAATACACCAGCATTCTCGAGAAAGAACCTGAATGTTTGCTCTAGTTGGACTCCACCAAGTCAATTCCCTCTCTTAATAAACAATTTTCCTTGAGGATACCAGATAGGCTCGGCCTTAGACCTCTTCGGAGGTTATCGCGCCTTAAATTTTTATACCAGTTAGGATCTAGTGATATAATGTACATGCAATAGACCTGAAGTCTAGTACCTACATATTTATTAATAAGGCTTTCAAGTTAAGGTTTAGCTTATACCCAAAACGACAGCAACACGATGACTTCCCTCTAAAATGCTAAGATTTTCTCTATCCAGCAGACAAGCGGCAGAAAAGCCCTTCAAGTATAGATCGTATGTTGGAAGTCACTGAGGGAGCTTTTGAAGTTGTGGTACACACATATGGGTGGGTGACGGGTCGTAGCGGTATTTCTGGAAACGAATTTGCTGGTGTTCAAGCCAGGGAGACCATTGACCTCATTAAAGTGAGCGGATCATTGAGCATCACTTGTCTGTTGCCACCGAGAAAGTAAACATCAGATGGCTAACAAAACTACAACCAAAGGGGCTGAGAACATCTGATCTAGACTTAGTGTCGTCGCTGTTTATGCTCACTGGCGGGAATTATATTTGGCTACAATCAATGATATTCATTATAGCTGTAAGAACAAGAATATTGAAAGTGGCGAAAGCTTTCTATGCCAAGTATCTATTCTAGTTCGAAGGTTGAGGTTTTAAAGCTGCTGGGCTCTGCATGCACGATTGAAATCGCTGTTCTGCAGGCAGTATTCTGCAAAAGATCTTTCTTGTGGTGCTCCTTAGTAATTGGCAACCCTATATACATAGGCGTAGTTAATTTTCAATGCTCTACAATTTTACGCATACGCAGCTTGCAGCTGCCAACGACAGGCGCAACTAAACTGCTATCATGAAGACTTTTAGAGCTCCAATAACGCTGTGGTTGATATGAACATGGTGTTGTTGCAATACAAAACCAATGAGCTGGCAACCAATGTACATACAAACTATTGAGCAAATTATGAGCAGCAAAAAATTTGATGTGCTGTGTTGTTTGTTGATGTAAAGGATCTAATTTCTAGACAAACAAAACCACAAACAAAAAACTGGGAAATATAAAACATAAATATGGGAGATGAGAGCAACACTATTGTGGTGGCATTGATGGTGGAGCACTCCATCAGTAGGCAATACCAACATCGGAGCTGACACCACCACCACCTCACTACATGTGCGCATATTGAATGAAAAATGAAACCGCAACAAATGGAGTTTCTCACGCCATACATTGAGCTTACTTACACACATTTCCATGAATAAGGTAACAAATTTTACACTATAATTTTCCTCCCATTTAAGCGCGCACTACTTACATAGTACATATTTAACTGGAGAGGAGACGCGCGCTGTTGAGGCAGTGAATGCGCACAAAAACAATAAATCATCTGCATACCGCAGCGCCTACGGCAGCGGCGGTAATTTCCCTAAATACCTTTTGCGCTAAATTGATTATTTTTCGACATTCGACGCGTATCTGCACTTGGATTGTATAAAGGGGGCCAAAATATGGCACACCGGAATTTTGAGTAATTTCGTTATACCAACTGTTGAGCTACGTTAAAATTGGGAAGCAGTATATCTAGAAGAATGAATAAAAGGTTGTAATAACTAGAGCCCTAATTTGTATTGTGCAGTTCATAGATCAAAAGTGAGCTAGTGGAGTCTCTGTAAATATGATTAGTCACCACCTGCGGTCAAGAGCTGGTTAATGCGTTCGCTGGAAAGCAACTTTTTGAGAGTTGCCGCAAGTCGGCTTTGATTATCATTTTATGCATGAATTGCAGTTAGGAGTCAAAAGCTATAGTCAGATGAGATGTATCTTAAATTTTCACCCGAAGGAGTTTCCTTAGTGGCTTCTGAAGAAATATACATATTTGCGTACACACAAAGAAATGGCTGTAGTAAAATCAACAAATCGGGTTTCTTGTTCTTGAATTAATTGACTTCGAGTAAAGTTGATCGCATTGTGGCTCATTCAACCGAGTTTTTTGTCAAGAGTTTAATCTTTCAACAGAAGAGAAACTGTTGGTCTGAAATTAAACATTATTTTGTAAAAATTACAGATTTTCAATTAATATAACTTTTTTTTCTCTTAAAAGAACTGATTACGTTGGTCATTTTAGCAGCGAAGAACTGTGAAATTTCTAAAAATGTGAGGCGTAGCATAACCTGATTAAAGTTCAGTTGGCCTTATATATGACTATCAATAGAAATTTGATGCGTCCAACGCTTTTATTTAATTGTCTGATCAACGCCCTAGATTGATGAGGAGTATGGTGACTAGTACCTAGGACCTACCAAATTATTTTCTAGCTTTTAGTATTATTATTACTTCATGTAAGTATTGTTTTCAATAAAACCGTTTAACTTAAACATTTTTTCGTATGAGTTAATCGGGAATTGCCCGTATTGCTTTAAATGTATGGAAACATTTATTTCAAACAATTTTTAAATTTTATAATTTATTTAATAATTTGGGAAAAATTTAAACAACGTGACATCAGGACGGACAAGGCGACAGCTGTTTCGATTATACATTGTAAATCTCTTCAAAGCCTTTTCTCCCGGGAGTGGGAGTCGAACCCGCACTCCTACGATAGTTGAAATGGTTACAAACGCATTCAGCTACGTCAAGCCTTAGTTGTTGTAAAGTTTTTCACAATTGCCTTCTTTTGCATATATTCTTCTACACATCACATACTTCGCATGTAAATTAAACATTATTTTTTAATTATTTTATTCCTAAAATAATTATCTTCTGATTAACTGAATGTTTTTAGCGACCTTTTTATATGTAAATATGTTGAACTTTAGCGCGGAATAACCGAAATATATTGGAATAAATTAGTCAAAAAACCTGTGGTTTTATTCAACGTAGTTCTATTGACCTCGAGCCAGCTAAAGTTCAACATATCTTCTGATTATTTTCGGCCTTAGATTTATAAATTTTAAATATATCGAAATATCGACTAAAGAAAATTTAATATATATACATATATATAAAATCTATCCTGGTTTTAATCTGATATATATGTATATGGCCTCGAGCTCGTTAAATATTTAAAATTTATCCTAAAATAAGTTAAGAATTTTTTTTATTATTTTATTTGTCCATAAAATAAGAAGAAGAATAAGATTAGTTCAGGGTACGTTATAATATATTATATATATATATTGGCTACAAAGCGAATGTTCCCTGTGGGAAGTAATGAATAACGCAATAACTAGTTCATTGTGAAAGCTCCTATCCACTCAACGAATTTCCAGCTCTGTGTCAAGAAAATTTATTAGAAAAAGAAAAACAAAAAATATGTAAAAAAATAAAATTAAACTATAAATAAAAGAATATAAAACAAAAATTAGTAACAATAAAGACAAATTTTGTGAAACAAAACAATAAATAAATAAAAAAAAAAATTGTAAAAAATTGAAGAATAAAACGAAATAGAGAAGTAAAAGAAATAACAAGCTAATGAAATATTTAGAATAATTAAAACAACAAAAAATATTTGAAAAAAATTTAACAAATAAAAAATATATAGAAAAATTAAAAATATATATAAAAAAAACAATAAAATAATAATAAAATTTAAAAAATAAACAGAATAAAGAGAACAACCACAGAAATAACTGAATTGAGCAGCATTCAAGGTGCGGCCAAAGGCTAGTATAAGCCTAAAAATAAAAATAAATGAAAACAAATAAAATATATAAAAATTTAAAAATAAAACAATGAAAACAAAAAAATTTGTATCTAATAAAATAAAATCAAAATAGAAAAAACAAGTATAATAAAAAAAATATTTTTAATATTAAACAAATTAAACCGAATAACCACAGAAAAAACTGAAGCAGTATATAAACAGATTACAATTCGAGTTCGAATCTCAAGAATATGACTTCTAATTTAAGATACAAAGATATCTGAAGAAATCTTTGACAGAAACGAAATAGCCATAATATCAGTCAGTATGTTTAATTCTTTTCAGTTTTTTATATAGGTATAATAATAAAATATAACATTTTAGTAAATAGATTATTTTCAAACGCGTGTAAAACTTATTAAAATTTACGAAAATTATTATAAAAACACCCTCTTTTCTTTGGCATTTTTGTATCTTGGCTGTTACAAATTAAATCAACTGCCATCAATCACAAAAGATAAATAGCAAAGCAAAAAAAGTGCACGAAATCGCATTAAAAAATTGGCGACAACAATGCCAACAATAATCATTATAGTTATTCCCGTTGAAAATTAAAAACTATTAAACGCTTGTCTCAATTGCTATGAAATTAAAACTTTTGATTAAATACCATTGATAAGGCCAAATCAAGGTAACAATAAACAGCGCAAAAAAAGTGGTTTAGCACATCAAAAGCTGCTGCAAGCTCAACAGGGTGCGGCATCACAGTGCCATAAAATAGTAAAATAATTCATGTTCTCTCTCACCTGTGGCACGCATTGCATTGTTGCACCTTGCAGCACTTTTGCCTCACGAACATGTATTTAGATTGTCAATTGCCACATTTAAATGAACTGTCAACGACATGTTGATGTATGAGAATGAGTGTTAAAAGGCGATGATGTGCAAGCAACCCAACAAACTTAAAAAAAGAATTAGTTTCCTTACGCGGTTAAAAAAAATTGAGTTTAAATTGGTATTAGTTAAATAATTTTGCCAACATTTTCCCCTTTTTATACCTTTCATGAAAATGAAATGGTATATTAATTTCGTCACGAAACCGAAAATTGTAAGTCCTTAAAGGAAAATAGATAGACCCACCATTAAGTATACCGAAATAATCAGGTTGAAGAGCTGAGTTGATTTAGCCATGTCCGTCTGTCCGTCTGTCTGTTTGTATGCAAACTAGTCCCTCAATTTTTGAGATATCTTGATAAAATTTGGTGAGCGGGTGTATTTGGGTGTCCGATTAGACATTTGTCGGAACCGACCGGATCGGACCACTATAGCATATATCCTCCATACAACCGATTTTTCAGAAAAAGAGGATTTTTGTAATATCTTACCCAATTTAACAGATTGAAGCTTCAAACTTCACCATATACTTTCGTATATTGCACGTATTGTTGCCTGAAAAAATTGATGAGATCGGTCGTATATATAGTATATATCCCCCACAAACGATTGTTCAGATAAGGAACTTTTCGTAATTACTGCCCTATTTTAAGAGCTAGAGGCTTCAAATTTCAACGAATGCTTACGTATATAGCATATATTGTTGTCTGAAAAAATCATAAAGATCGGTGGTATATATAGTATATATATGGTGGTATATATAGTATATATATATATATTTTCGAAAATTTTAGCCCCATTTTAACAGCTAGAAGCTTCAAATTTCACCGAATACTTACGTATATAGCATATATTGTTGTCTGAAAAAATCGTAGAGATCGGTTGTATATATAGTATATATCTCATACAACCGATTGTTCAGATAAGAAACTTTTCGCAATTTCTACCCCATTTTAACAGCTATAAGCTTCAAATTTCACCGATTGCTTACGTATATAGCATATATTGTTGTCTGAAAAAATCATAGAGATCGGTTGTATATATAGTATATATCTCATACAACCGATTGTTCAGATAAGAAACTTTGCACAATTTCTGCCCCGTTTTAACAGCTGCAAGCTTCAAAGTTCACAAAATGCTTACGTATATAGCATATATTGTTGTCTGAAAAAATCATAGAGATCGGTGGTATATATATTATATACCCCATATAAACTCTAATTTTTGCCCCCTTTTTACGGCTAGAAGCTTCAAAATTCATCAAATTTCATCAAATAGTTACGCTTACGTCATATATTGTTGAAATACGTGATTCGTAGTCATAGTTTTTACACGCAGACCACAAAAAACCTGAAACTTTGGATCCTCACACAAAGTACCTACCTATTTTTTATTTTATATTTATCTTAAAAATCGTTAAGGTATGTAGATCTGTTCACTATATATTTCTTTTCTTATACATCCGATTATTCGGAGATTACGAGCGGGATAAGATTATTGTTCAGCCCCATTCATGAAAGGTATGAAGTCTTCGGCACAGCCGAAGACAGTCCCGTTCTTACTTGTTTAACTTTGGTTTGGTGGGAAGTCGAATTCTGTTCTGTGCCATCGTCAGAGTACTTTTTTGGTCAAGTGATTTTAGATAATTAATGGGTTCTTGGTAAGTCAACAAAGTCAACTTTAGGCGAAATTTTTTATAGCAGCGAAATCCAAATGTGAGCTTCATTACGAAAAAATACTTATTTAGTGGTTTGCTAAAAACTTAGTTCTCAACTCAAATTCAATTGAATTCAATCTGAAATGAAGTGCCTCATTTGTTGCTTCGTTTTTCGGTTGTAAGTTGTTGGTATTATTTTTTTAAATTGTTGTTATACCCAGCTGTGCTTGTTAAAATTAACCAATATACTCGTATTTAGTTTTAATATTTATTTTATAAATTTATTAATAGTTTTTAATCGTGGTAGAGTAAACAACAACAGTGTCTCAAGTGCACAGCTGTATATATAATGTTCGGTTTCACCCGATCTTAGACTTTCTTACTTGTTTTTTTTTATAATATTAATTTTGTTTAAAATTCAAGTTGTTTTGCCTATGTTCTGTAGAAATTTATGTCATTATGGTAAGGCAAGACTTTTTCCCGATGCGGGCTGTCACTGCCGCGTGTTTGCAAAATAGGGCTTACAACTAGGGCTGCCAACCCTCCGGTTTTCGACCGGAGACTCCGGTTTTGAGGTTGGTGTCTCCGGTCTCCGGTTTTCGGACGTATTTCTCCGGATTTAGGGGGGTGTTATTTCAAAACTTAATATTTGCACATAACTTTCTGAGGTTCAGGCATTTGCTATAGTTTAAATAAAAAAAAAATAAAAAAATAGTTATTTCAATAAAATAAGTGAGAAAAATACACTTGTAACAGATATTGCGCGGTCCAAAATGAATTTCATATTTTTAATTTGATAAAACTTGAAAATGTAGTTTTGGGCGACCTTGAGCGATACTGAGTCACCTTAAGAACAGACTTAATAAAACCTTCATAGGACACTGGAATTGGAACAAAGAAATAAACAAATTGGAATCGAATAACCGAGTCATATGCGAACATTCTTTATACCGACAGATATAAAAAATACCGTAGAATATAAAAATATGATTGTGTTTTTCAACAGTCGTGGCTAGAAAATGAGAAATACAAAAAGTGGATTCGAAAAGTCGATGAAAAACCTGCGAATTGTATTTTCTGTAACTTAAGTTTTACAGTAAAATGGGATGGCGAAAATGCCCTATCTAAGCACATTGGAAGTGAAAATCATAAAAAAAAAACGTTAGGACCGTGGATGCAAACTCTTTAATGACAGCATTTATGCCACAGAAAAACTCTTCTGAAGAAATGAAGGTAGCTATTATAGAAGTATGTTCTATCTACCATGCTATAAATCACAGTCTCAGTTATTTCAGTACTGATTGCGGAATCAAGTTGAATGCACTAATATATTCAGACTCATCATCTGCTCAAAAAGTTCACTGTGGAAGAACTAAAGCTGAATCAATTGCTTTAAAGGTTCTTGCCCCCTGTTCAATTAAATCCACTTTGCAAGACTTGAAAATTAGTCGTCCACAAGTTCACTTTTCTATAGCTATAGATGCTTCAAATAGAGGATCTCAAAAAATGTATCCAATTGTTGTTCGTTATTTTCACTGTGATAAAGGTATTCAAAATAAACTTATGGATTTTTTTGAAGACGCAGAGGAAACTTCATCAAATATTTTTTAAAATATAGAAAAGTTCCTAGAAAAATATAATTTAAGTACAAACCAAGTTTCTGCGTTTTCTGCATATAATGTCTCAGTAAATTATGGTGTACGTAATTCTGTGTACCAAAAAATTACAAATAAGTTTCATGATACAAAAGTGGTACAGGCAAATTGAAATTGTCATGTCCCCCATAATGCTGCAAGAATTTCTATGAAGACATTGTGTTTTGATGTTGAAAACTTAGTTTTGAGAGTTTACGCCGAGTTTTCGAATAGTGCAAAGCGCACCAAAGAACTAGAAACCATTTAGAAGATTTTGAAATTGAGTACAGAAAAGTTATTCGGCACGGACCGACCAGATGGCTTACTTTAGGCAAAGCTGTTGATCGCTTAATACAATCGTGGCCTGCCATATCGATGTATTTTAAAAGCCGGGGGGAATGTAAATGTCATCCGGTTATATGGCAGTTCGTACAAGGCAGTAATTATGATTATGTCGGAAATTTATCTTCAAAACTTACGCTTTCAGAATGTTTACTTTACGCATCATTATTTGAATATTATGACAGAGGCAATATTGGCACTTGAGAAAAATACTGTTACGTCAGCCGACTTACATTCTATTCTTGTTAGCGTTAAGTCTAAAATACAAGACCGACAACTAGATCAGTTTTTTTGGAGCCAAAGTCATGAGGAACTTAAAATTTCTGGACAATTCAGACCAAGAAAAATTCAAGAATGATGCTAATGAAGTATACAAAAAGACAATAAAATACTTAGTTCAATATTATGATTTTGAAAATTCGGTTTTCAAGTTATTTAGCAGATTTGACTTAACCAATGTGGTTACATACGACGATGCGCTCAAGGCAGTGGAGGTACTTGGCTTAAAATATATTAATGACGATGACGTTAGAAAATTAAAGGAAATACACTCCCAATTTATTCAATCAATAGATGTTTTAGTAATCCCAGTCGATTTAAAATGGGTTCGGTTATTCAAAAGTACCGATTTCTCTGAGCTTCCAGAAGTTATCGGGACTATTTTATCTATACCTATACGTAACGATTTTGTGGAGCGTGTTTTCTCATTAATGGGAAATTTATGGACTAATGAGCGAAACTGCATGTCAGTAGATATGGTCGAGGCAGAATTAATGATTAAAATAAATTAAAAAATGACATGCCGAGAATTCCTAAACTTTTTGAGACAACCTGCACAACAAACCCTTTTAAAATTATCTCAGAAAACTGAGAAATACGGATTTAAAAATTAAAAATTACGCCAAATAGTTACAAAAGTATTTTTTTGAATTGTTAAAATGTTTTCGTTTATTTAAATAATTTTGTTTTAATAAATATACATGACTGAATATGCATAAATATGTGTTTATCTACACGAAAGTAAAATGTCTTTGAATTTATAACACGGTTTTAGAAGACTTATATTTAGACAAAATAAAACCGGTTTTCATGAACGTCTGAGATAAAGTGTTAGTTTGATTTTCATATTTAGCCATTTTCGAAACTTAAATCTCCGGTTTTGGAATATTTTCAAGTTGGCAGCCCTACTTACAACTTGTGCGTAAATAAATGAAAGAGTGAGTGGCATAGCTAATTATGCCAATGTGTTGAAATGCAATTTTTTTATTTCTTTGTCTGGTCCTTCAAGCGTATGTAATTCATAATCCCTGTATGTTTTAGTGTGAGCTTAGCTTTAAAATGCATACAAATCTTGGAAAAATTGTCAGGCAAAAACCCAATTACCCAGTCCGAAAAATGTTTGTGTGTGAGTGAATATTTGGCAGAAACACACCGGGAGTGTTTGCAAAACCACTGCCGAGGGGTGACCTAAAACATAATGAACGAAAAATACTAGTAATATTGTACTTTTCCGAATCCGGGTACTTCTTCAAAACCGACTATTTTTTTTTTAAACCGGGTCATTTTTCGGATGCAGATACTCTTTCAAAACTGGGTACTTTTGAAAATCCGGTACTGTTCCCATATGGTTACTTTTTAGATGCGGTACCTTTTTGGATCTGTGTACTTCTTAGAACCAGGTACTTTTTCGGGATCCGGGTAGCTTTTCTATTCTGGGTACTATTTCGACTCGGGGTACTTTTTTGAAACCGGGTACATTTTCGGATTCTGGTACTTCCTCAGAAGCGAATATTTTTTTTTTAACGGCTGTTTTTCGAATCCGGGTACTTTTTTAGAACCGCGTACTTTTTAAGGTGCTTATATTAGCTTCACTTGTATGTATGCTTGTTTGCAACTCTCTAGGCTAGACGCGCAAAGGAGAGTTAGACCCATCTAGCCGCAATTATGGAAGACTCGCAGCAGTGGTTAAATAACTCGCTCCAAAACGAGTTGCGCTTAATAGCGGAGACACGAACCTCTGTGCTACGGCGTGTTTTTTAGTTTTTTTTTTTTCTGTTTACTCAAAAATAATCAGAGAACTCTAAATAAAAAGTTCGAAGTTTTCGTAAATTTATCTCGAGTTTTCGAAATTCTTTGAAAACGTTTTTCATACATGCTGGTTCGCATAGTTTCAGTTACAAAACTCGGAATGTCGGAAATAAAAAAAGAAGAATTTAATTGACGAAATTTGATAAAAATTGCCTCGGCATTTTTATACTCAGCTGAGCAGAGCTCACAGGGTATATTAACTTTGTTCGCATAACGGTAATCCGTAAAGGCATAAACTAATCGAGACAGATATAGACTTCTATATATCAAAATGATTTGAGTGAAGAAAGAAATTCATTTAGCCATGTCCGTCCGTCCGTCCGTCTGTCCGTCCGTTTGTAAACAGGATAACTTGGAGTAAATTTTGAGGTATCTTGATGAAATTTGGTATGTAGGTTCCTGAGCGCTCATCTCAGATCGCTATTTAAAATGAACGAAATCGGACTACAACCACGCCCACTTTTTCGGTATCGAAAATTTCGAAAAACAGAAAAAGTGCGATAATTCATTACCAAAGACGGATAAAGCGATGAAACTTGGTAGGTGCGTTGACCTTATGACTCAAAATAGAAAATTAGAAAAATTTTGGACAATGGGCGTGGCACCGCCCACTTTTAAAAGAAGGTAATTTAAAAGTTTTGCAAGCTGTAATTTGGCATTCGTTGAAGATATCATGATGAAATTTGGTAGGCACGTTACTCCTATTACTATATGTGTGTTAAATAAAAATTAGCTAAATCGAAAAAAAATTTTTTTTAAAGTCAAAGTTTAACAAAAAATTTAATATCTTTACAGTATAAAAGTAAATTATGTCAACATTCGACTCCAGTAATGATATGGTGCAACAAAATACAAAGATAAAAGAAAATTTCAAAATGGGCGTAACTCAGCCATTTTTCATTTAATTCGTCTAGAATACTTTTAATGCCATAAGTCGAACAAAAATTTACCAATCCTTGTGAAATTTGGTAGGGACATAGACTCTATCACGATAACTGTTTTCTGTGAAAATGGGCGAAATCGGTTGAAGCCGCGCCCAGTTTTTATACACAGTCGACCGTCGGTCCTTCCGCTCGGCCGTTAACACGATAACTTGAGCAAAAAACGATATATCTTAACTAAACTTAGTTCACATGCTTATCTGAAGTCACTTTATCTTGTTATATGTATATAATATGGCCGAAATCCGACTATGACCACGCCCACTTTTTATCGAAAATTACGAAAAATGAAAAAATGCCATAATTCTGTACCAAATATGAAAAAAGAGATGAAACATGGTAATTGGATTGGTTTATTGACGCAAAATATAACTTTGTAAAATGGGTGTGAAACCTACTATATTAAGTAGAAGAAAATGAAAAAGTTCTGCAGGGCGAAATCAAAAGCCCTTGGAATCTTGGCAGGAATACTGTTCGTGGTATGACATACATAAATAAAGTAGCGGTACCCGACAGAAGATGTTCTGGGTCACCCTGGTCCACATTTTGGTCGATATCTCGAAAACGCCTTCACATATACAACTAAGGGCTACTCCCTTATAAAACTCTCATTAATACCTTTAATTTGATACCCATATCGTACAAACACATTCTAGAGTCACCCCTGGTCCACCCTTATTGCGATATCTCGAAAAGGCGTCCACCTATAGAACTAAGGCCCACTACGTTTTAAATAATCATTAACACCTTTCATTTGATACACATGTCATACAAACACATTCCAGGGTTACCCTAGGTTCATTTTGCTAAATGCTGATTTTCCCTTATTTTGTCTCCAAAGCTCTCAGCTGAGTATATAATGTTCGGTTACACCCGAACTTAGCCTTCCTTACTTGTTCTGTTTGGTGTTGTTCATATATTTTTTCAGAAATTTATAAGGAAACTGCTTCAAGTGGAAATTGAAGATATTTTTCAACTGTCTGTTGCTTTTGCCTCCTAACTGTAATTCTTACATGAGGCTGTTGAAAGCCGATAATATTAACAAGCAAGTAAAAATCTGCAAAAAAAACAACAAAACGCACATCCAACTGCACCATATCATCTCCCACCGAATAGATTTTATATGGATTTATGCAAGTGTACGTGTGTGGCAAACTTGCGCATTTAGTAGTAGTCACATTTGCTGCAAGATCGCATGTTGGCGATCGTTCGATTCATTAGCTGTTGTAGCATGTACAAGATATGCTTGTTGTGGCTACTTTTATTATTGTTATTGTTACTGTTGTTGTTATTGTTTGCCTAGTGGCGCTCTAAAATGGATGCGATTTTTAGCAGCAATTTAATTTTACAAGTTGCAGCAGCGCGATTACGATCATATGTACATATGTACTAAAGTTGTGATCGCGAGCCGTTATATACAAGCCACAACATAAAATAGAAAAGTAGAAACAAAATAGGCATACAAACGTACATACAAACATACATACATTCTTCATATACAATTTTCAAACCCCAGCTACATTGGCAAACAACTAATCGCAAGCAACAACTGCGATCGATGCTGATCGTCCACAACAACGTTTGAGAGCGATCGTACTACGCTGCTTCTCAGATAAATAAAATAAAGAAACTCACGAAAAAATTGGCGGAAAATACGAAAAATAAAAGGAGAATGGGTAAATAAATGAAGCAAAATAGAATAAAATAAATACAACTAAAAAAAAATAAGCGTGAGCCTGATTTGCTTTGTACACGAGGCTGTAAGATCACTGGGTCGATTAAGAGACTTGCCACCTAACTCTGGCAGCAAGTGTGTACATATGTACATAAAAGCTATTCAAGCATGTCCTTAAATATTTTGCTACTGCCCAACGGGCAGTCATCTTACATGCAACCACAACATACTTTTGCAAACCAAATTTTCAACACTCCAGCCGAGCTGACACAAACTACACGATCATACTGCCAACTAACTGGGTTAAAAATGGACTTGCCACACTTGCTCGTTCATACTTATGTATATATATATGAATGTGCTCCCGCTGTAGCTGTCGATTACAAGCTTCTGTTATACTTTACACACTTTGCTTTGTAGAGATTTTATTTCTTGCTGCTGTGCTGTTGATCTACACCTCGATCGACACAAATTTTACGATTATTTAAGCGAGAAAAGGTTTTATCTTACCAAAACTGCCACTCACAGCTGCTTACTTGGTGGCAACAACAAATGTGCTAGAAGCAGTTGCCGCAGCATGCAAATACAATTTAGGCATCTATGTATGTCTGTATGTAAGTTTATGTGTTGAAAGTTTTGAGAATTGATTGTAACCTGGTGGCAAAAATATTTTCCAGGTCAATATGTCTATTGTGAATATGCCACATGCGTGCGTGCTATCAACTAGAAGCGCATTGCTTGTAGTGGGTGCTGTGGGTCAAATGGACAATTTTTATGTGCCGATTATGGTGAGAAAGTGGGGTGAATTGAAAACAAATTTTGTGGTATTTTTTTATTTAATATCAGTACTTTTGTGCTTTGTTAGGATGAAGATGGTATTTGTGATTAATTTCACCGTGCTACAGTGATTTTGCACTTTTCAAGTGACCTAGTTTACGTTGTAGGCCTTAACGAGTACATCATGATAATGTGTTTGAAAATTGTCGAACACCCCCAAATTTTCAAGTTATTGTCCAAAACCCGTTTTTCGTCTACTGTGCGCACTCTAACAATCATAACGTCGTCATGTTTTAACCCATTTTCGATTGCTTTACGGTTTTGGAAAAGAAAAGATTCAAGCTTCAAGCCGATATATATTTGTTTATGCTTTATACGAAAAACTTGGGACATTTTCCAAAAGTTATCTAAGATTTACCCATTTTTTCCCCGTTTTTCATAGTTCGACGTCTTTTTTATATAGCATATCATAAAAAAATCTTTTTTACATTCATTCTGAAAGAACTATTTATCCCGAATAAGAAAAGTCATAGGTTATCAAAATCGGTTGATAAATGTTTAAGTTCCGACGCTTATTGTAAACAAGAAAATTTATAAAAAAAATTCTATCAATGGTCTGTACTCTGTTAGTTGCTGTGAATCACACGTATAAATTGAAAATATTTTCATAACTTCCTTGATTTTTGCGTCACTTAGTTTTGGAAACACGGCTTTCAAGTGCAAAAAAGGCTCGCTGTTTTTGTCAAGTCGTTTGACAAACTGCTTCATGTAGCCTAACTTGAGGTGTAGCGGTGGCAAAATAACTGTATCGTTCTGAACGAGTGGAACGTTAACGACGTTTCTTCTTATTTCGCGTGTTTTCCTACACGGCCATTCACTGAGTTTGAAACTATCTTTTCCTCGACTGTCCCATTCGCACAGATAGCAAGGATATTTTTTGTATCCTCCTTGCATCCCGAAAAGAATTTCGGCGTGACACCGCCCACTTGTGATAAAATCAATTTTACAAATATTATTAATCATAAATCAAAAATCGTTAAACCTATCGTAAAAAATTCGGCAGAGAGGTTGCCTTTACTATAAGGAATGCTTTGAAGAAAAATTAATGAAATCGGTTAAGGACCACGCCCACTTTTATATAAAATATTGTCACGGATATTGGCATCGCTGAGCTGTACCATCACTAAGGCGATGCTAAGGCCATGCCAAGCAGTATTTACGTCAATAATCAAATCATGTATACACATATATAAGGCAGCCGAAAGAGATGTCACACACAGATGCATTTACTTATGCGCCTATGTATGCGCGAGAGACTGTAAACTACAAACATTCACATCAATAATTCAATCATTATGTATCTACATAAACGAATAAATAATTGCGTCTACACATATGTACGTATACGAGCAGCGGAGCGGCAATGCACAAACACATGCATATATCTTATCTCAGTTGTCACAAGAGAGGGCAATAATTTTTGCACGTAGTTGTGGCTGGCGATTTTGTAGCCGAAATAACTAGTAAGTTCTGGAAATCGAAGAGCCTAGAAGTATGCAGCGTAAACTATAAAAGCGGGACAGGCGAGTAAGAAGTTTGATTCAGTTTGATTTGAGTTGTTAAGCAGTTACGACTAAGACGATATCTAGCGAGCAATAGCAGTATTATTTTGAAAGTCAGTTTCATTTAAGCTATCAGTTTGGTTATTAAGCTATTCGTTGCACAGTTTGAGTGTTATTGTGAAGTATTTTAATAAAGGCCATTTTTTTTCCATTATTCAATATTGGAGTTATTTATTCAACAGTTTAGCGATACGAACCTAGCAAAAGGGCAAATAAGAAGATTTGCAGCAAATTCGTTACAATTGGTGTCAGAAGAGGAATTGTTGAATAAATTACAGAGGACAACAAGGACATGGCAAAGTTCAGTGAATTGAAGATCCAGCAACTAAAGAAGGAGTTGGAGAGCCGTGGATTGAATACAAGCGGCGTTAAACTTGAACTTCAGGCACGGCTACGAGAGGCAATGGAAGGAGAAGGAATTGATGTGGAAGAGTATGACTTTCATCTTGATGGCGAGGAAATAACAAAAATCGAAGAAACACCGCAGACAATGGCGAACACAGACTTGAACATGATTTTGGCTGCAATATCTGCTCAAACATCGACAGTGGCATCTCAACTAGAAGAACAGAAAACGTATATGTCATCTCAACTAGAAGAACAGAAGACGTATATGGTATCCCAGATGGAAGCACAAGAAACGCGTATATACGAAATGTCGTCGCAAATGTCATCTCAGCTGGAATCGCAGGAGAACCGTATAACAGCGAAGATTGAAGCACAAGAGGCACGGATATCCGAAATGTCGGCTCAAATTTCAGCACAGATATCATCGCAGATCTCTGCTCAACTGGAAGAGCAAGAAGGACGTATTTCCTCGAAGTTGGAGGCGCAAGATACAAAAATTTTACAGTTTGAAGAAAAAATCGAGGCCGAGGTGGATGCTTTGAGAGGACGTATCGAGCAGTTGCAACTGAATCGCCCAGCAGTCTCAACTAGTAATTCAAAGGTAAAAACACCATCCTTTGACGGTTCTGTTCCTTTCCAGGTCTTTAAGCTACAGTTTGAGAAGACCGCAGCAGTGAACAACTGGAATGTGGAAGATAAAGTTGCCGCACTCTTCGTAGCATTGAAAGGACCAGCTGCCGAAATCTTACAAACTATTCCAGAGTACGAACGGAACAGTTATGACGCATTGATGGCTGCTGTAGAACGGCGATACGGAAGCGAACACAGGAAACAGATATTTCAAATAGAATTGCAAAACCGCTACCAAAAAGCTAACGAGATTTTGCAGGAGTTTGCTTCGGACATTGAAAGATTGGCTCATCTTGCAAATGCGGATGCACCCGTGGAATACACGGAAAGAGTGAAGATTCAGAGCTTTATAAATGGCATAAGGGACGTCGAAACGAAGCGAGCCACATACGCGAACCCAAAGCAAACATTTTCTGAAACGGTATCCCATGCATTGACTCAGGAAACGGCGTCATTATTGAGTAAACCAGCATACAAAGCTCATCGTGTGGAAGTAGAAAGGCCAGAGTGGGTAGATACAATTTTGGAAGCTCTGAAGGGATCACAACAGAAAAATGCCGGAGTTATGAAATGTTTCAAGTGCGGTAACCCAGGTCACATTGCACGTCATTGCAGTAGCAATTCCAATAGTTCCAACAATGTGGGTGGCCTTAAACGTAGAGCTGAAGGAGACGAGCAAATCTCCAAATCCACTCAATCGTTAAACTAAAGCGAGTCAGCCGCAAGGGGCGACAGCTGGCTCCCTCAATTGAATGCCCCATAATCTCTATCTCGCAAATTGGAAGAAGGTCAAGCAATCTTACTGTCGGAGGACATGTGGATGAAAAGGAACGTTTACTGACTGTAGATACGGGTGCATCCCATTCCATCATTCGATCAGATTTAGTCAACAAGAAGATAAGACCATTGCTTGGAGCAAGATTACGTACAGCCACGGGAGAGGACACCCAGGTAATTGGAGAAGTAGAATGTGAAGTAGCAATTGGGAACGTCTCGGTACTTCACAATTTTATAGTGGCAGGTATTGTTGATGAAATCATAATTGGAGTGGACTTCTTAATCAACCAAGGCATCAAGATCGATATGCAAAGCAAGACGATGCGATATAAGAACATGGATGTGCCACTTAATTTCGGCTACGAGAGAGGCTACAGCAGTAAACGAGTGCTGGTGGAAGAGAGTCAGCGAATACCACCAAAATCCGAAGCAGTCATCTGGGCAAAGGTTGATGGAGATTGTGGGACAAACAAATTGTGGGTTGTCGAAGCAGCAAACAAATCAGCACTAAACATACTTGTAGGAAAAACCCTGGCTATGACAAAACATGATGGACGTATTCCGGTAAGAGTACTCAATGAGTTCAAGTCACCACTCAAACTGACTAAAGGAGCTATTTTGGGAAGATGCCAAGAGGCTGAAGTAGTTATTAACTGTGAACAGCTCCAGGAACACGTTTCAGCTAGTAATACTGATCTTTCAAATGACATCACGGCATGGACACAGGGGCTAGAGGAAGCATTTCAGAGTAAGGCAAAACAACTGCTCCTAAAGTACGCGAACATATTTGACCAGGATGATTCTAAACCAGGCCGCACCAACGTTGTGAAGCATCAAATTGACACTGGAGATGCGAGGCCGATCCGTCAAGCTCCACGTAGTGTTCCACTGGCGAAGCGGGAAGTTGTGAGTCAAATCATTCAAGAAATGAGCGACAGCGGCGTCATCGAACCATCAGCTAGTCCATGGAGCTCACCGGTAGTACTTGTAAAAAAGAAGGATGGAAAAATGAGGTTTTGCGTGGACTACCGGAAGTTGAATGACGTAACGAAAAAGGATAGCTACCCATTGCCAAGAATTGACGACACTCTGGACTCGCTATCTGGTACGAAATGGTTTTCCACGCTGGACTTGAAAAGCGGCTACTGGCAAGTGGAGGTGAAGGAGGAAGATAAAGAGAAAACAGCCTTCAGTGTCGGTGATGGTCTTTGGCAATTTACAGTGATGCCTTTTGGACTTTGTAATGCACCAGCTACTTTTGAGAGACTCATGGACCAGGTACTGAAAGGACTACATTGGAAAACATGCTTGGTGTACCTGGACGACATCATCGTATTGGGCAAGAACTTTGATGAACATCTTAAGAACTTAGAGGAAGTTTTCCAGAGAATAGCTGGCGCTGGTCTGAAGTTAAGTCCCAAAAAGTGTGCGCTGTTTAAAAAGGAAGTCAATTATTTGGGTCACAAGGTAACGACAGAGAGCATCTGCACTGCGAACGAAAAAATAGAGGCTGTACAGGATTGGCCAAGACCACAGAACCTACATGAATTGAGAAGTTTTCTTGGGCTGTGCACATATTACCGCCGATTTGTACCAAATTTTTCCAGCGTAGCCCATAGCCTCCATGAGCTTACAAGAAAAAACAAAGCTTTTGAATGGAAGAAGGAGCAAGAAGTGGCTTTCCAAACATTGAAGGAGCGTTTGTGCACTGCCCCAATGTTAGCATATCCGATTCCAGGAGCAACATTTATTCTAGATACAGATGCAAGTGGATATGCTATAGGAGGCGTTTTATCACAACTGGTCGATGGACAGGAGAAGGTAGTTGCATATTACAGCCGTTCGATTGGAAAACCAGAGAGGAACTACTGTGTTACGCGGAGAGAGCTGTTGGCATTGGTAGAGAGCATTAAACATTTTCACAAATACCTCTACGGCCAGCGATTCCGTGTCAGGACAGATCACGCAGCGTTGAAATGGCTTCTGCAGTTCCGTAATCCGGAAGGACAATTGGCACGGTGGATCGAGCGACTACAAAGCTATGCCTTTTCCATTGAGCATCGAAAAGGTAGTACCCATGGAAATGCTGATGCAATGTCACGAAGACCATGTAGTTTGGAATGCAAGCACTGTTCAAGGGCCGAGGCTAGAGAAGACATTATAGATGTCCGGCTAATGACTATAACGTGTACGGATGAATGGGACAAGGAACAACTAAGAAAGTGTCAGCTAGAAGATACAGATCTGTCACATGTTATGCAAGGGCTCGAACGAAACGAAAGACCAAGCAGAGAGGATATGTCAGCAGAGAGTCCCATTGCGAAGTCATATTGGGCACAGTGGAACAGTTTGGAATTGATATCCGGTTGCTTGCATCGAGTATGGGAGAGTGAGGATGGTCAATGCAAGAAGAAACTGATAGTTGTTCCCAGAAAGAGGATTCCTGACGTGCTCAACGAGTTGCACAATGGTCCAAGTGGAGGCCATCTTGGGATCACGAAGACACTCGAGAAAATTAAGCAGAGATTCTATTGGGTTGGTTGCCGTCAGTCGGTCACCGAGTGGATTGCCAATTGCGAGGTATGCAACAGAGCGAAAGGGCCCAAAACCCGAAGTCGTGGCCAGATGAAGCAGTATATTTCAGGTGCACCATTTGAAAGGATCGCCATGGATGTCGCAGGTCCATTTCCTACTAGCAACCGCGGAAACAAATACGTACTGGTGGTTATGGATTATTTCAGTAAATGGCCAGAGGTATACCCAATCCCAAACCAAGAAGCAGAAACAGTAGCAGAAGTGGTTAAAAACGAATGGGTTGCAAGGTATGGTGTACCAATGGAGTTACATTCTGACCAAGGCAGGAATTTTGAATCAGCTGTGTTCCAAGAACTGTGCAAGAAGTTGGGCATTCGAAAAACACGGACAACTGCATTGCATCCTCAGTCCGATGGTATGGTGGAACGTTTCAATAGAACATTGGAGGAGCATTTAAGGAAAGTAGTCGACAAGTACCATAAGGACTGGGATACACACATATCATTATTCTTGATGGCCTACCGATCGGCAATACATGACACAACGGGCCAAACTCCCGCAAAGGTAATTTTTGGCAATGACCTTCGACTGCCAGCTGATTTGAAGTATGGGATAGATGCCGATGCGGAGAGGAATGTCAAGAAATCCACTGATGTCTTAGAAGAAGAGCTGAGAGAGATACACGATCTGGTAAGGCAACGAGCAAAGATTATGAGTGACAAGATGAAAGCGAGGTACGATAAAGCACTTAATTCGGAAGGGTTTCAGGAAGGAGATTTGGTGCTGCTATACAACCCACAACGAAAAAAAGGTTTGTCCCCGAAATTGCAGTGTAACTGGGAAGGCCCATACAAAGTTGTAAAACGGATCAACGATGTAGTGTACCGCATACAAACCACTACCAAACCACGAACCAAAATGAAAGTGGTTCATTTGGAGAGATTAGTAGCGTTTAGATCGAGAAATTTGTCTGATCGGGACGATCAGACTTAGGTGGAGGGCAGTGTCACGGATATTGGCATCGCTGGGCTGTACCATCACTAAGGCGATGCTAAGGCCATGCCAAGCAGTATTTACGTCAATAATCAAATCATGTATACACATATATAAGGCAGCCGAAAGAGATGTCACACACAGATGCATTTACTTATGCGCCTATGTATGCGCGAGAGACTGTAAACTACAAACATTCACATCAATAATTCAATCATTATGTATCTACATAAACGAATAAATAATTGCGTCTACACATATGTACGTATACGAGCAGCGGAGCGGCAATGCACAAACACATGCATATATCTTATCTCAGTTGTCACAAGAGAGGGCAATAATTTTTGCACGTAGTTGTGGCTGGCGATTTTGTAGCCGAAATAACTAGTAAGTTCTGGAAATCGAAGAGCCTAGAAGTATGCAGCGTAAACTATAAAAGCGGGACAGGCGAGTAAGAAGTTTGATTCAGTTTGATTTGAGTTGTTAAGCAGTTACGACTAAGACGATATCTAGCGAGCAATAGCAGTATTATTTTGAAAGTCAGTTTCATTTAAGCTATCAGTTTGGTTATTAAGCTATTCGTTGCACAGTTTGAGTGTTATTGTGAAGTATTTTAATAAAGGCCATTTTTTTTCCATTATTCAATATTGGAGTTATTTATTCAACAGTTTAGCGATACGAACCTAGCAAAAGGGCAAATAAGAAGATTTGCAGCAAATTCGTTACAATATTTTTAAAGGGGCCGTGGATGAATAAAATAAGCTATATCTTTGCAAAAAAGAGCTTTATATCAATGGTATTTCATTTCCCAAGTGGATTTATAACAATAAATAGGAAAAACTTCAAATTTTAAAAAATGGGCGTGGCGCCGCCCCTTTTATGACTAAGCAATTTTCTATGTTTCGGGAGCCATAACTCGAAGAAAAATTACCCGAACTTAGACACCTGTACTTGTTTATTTTCATTTTTTTTTATTTAACTTTTTTTTTATTTCATTTTATGTTATATTATTTAATTTATTTTTATTTTATTGTATTTTTTAGCCTATTTTAATTTATTCAATTTAAAAAAAATTTTTCTTTTTATTTTATCTTGTTTTTGTTTTTTAAATTATTTATATTCATTTTATTTTAATTTATTTTAAATTATTATTTAATTTCATTGTTGTTTAATTTTTTGTTTTGTGATGTTTAGTTAAATCTTAATTAAACCCGCTGTAGTTGTACACTGGGTATTATAACTTTGATTGGATAACGGTTGGTTGTACAGGTATAAAGGAATCGAGATAGATATAGACTTCCATATATCAAAATCATCAGGACCGAAAAGAAATTTGTTGAGCCATGTCCGTCCGTCCGTTAACACGATAACTTGAGTAAATTTTAAGGTATCTTGATGAAATTTGGTATGTAGGTTCCTAGGTACTCATCTCAGATCGATATTAAAAATTAACAATATCGGACTATAACCACGCTCACTTTTTCGATATCGAAAATTTCGAAACCGAAAAAGTGCGATAATTCATTACCAAAGACGGATAAAGCGATGAAACTTGGTAGGTGAGTTGAACTTATGACGCAGAAAATAAAATTAGTAAAATTTTAGACAATGGGCGTGGCACCGCCCACTTTTAAAAGAAGGTAATTTAAAAGTTTTGCAAGCTGTAATTTGGCAGTCGTTGAAGATATCATGATAAAATTTGGCAGGAACGTTACTTCTATTACTATATGTGTGCTAAATAAAAATTAGCGAAATCGGATGACGAACACGCCCACTTAAAAAAAAAAGTTGTTAAAGTCAAATTTTAACAAAAAATTGAATATATTTACAGTATATAAGTAAATATATGCTGTATGTATATAACATTCAACTCCAGTAATGATATGCTGCAACAAAATACAAAAATAAAAGAAAATTTCAAAATGGGCGTGGCTCCGCCATTTTTCATTTCATTTGTCTAGGATACTTTTAATGCCATAAGTGGAACAAAAATTTACCAATCCTTGTGAAATTGGGCTTAGAATCCAGGACGATAACTGTTTTCTGTGAAAAAGGGCGAAGTCGGTTGAAGCAAAGCCCAGTTTTTATACACAGTCGACCGTCTGTCCTTCCGCTCGGCCGTTAACACGATAACTCGAGCAAAAATCGATATATCTTTTCTAAACTCAGTTCACGTACTTATCTGAACTCACTTTGTATTGGTATAAAAAATGGCGGAAATCCGACTATAACCACGCCCACTTTTTCGATATCGAAAATTACGAAAAATGAGAAAATGCCATAATTCTATACCAAATACGAAAAAAAAGATGCAACATGGTAATTGGATTGGTTTATTGACGTAAAATATAACTTGAGAAAAAACTTTGTAAAATGGAGGTGTAGAAGAAATGAAAAAGTTCTGCAGTGCGAAATCAATCAAAAGCCCTTGGAATTGGTGGCAGAAATACTGTTCGTGGTGTTACATATATAAATAAATTAGCGGTACCCGACAGATGATGCTCTGGGTCACCCTGGTCCACATTTTGGCCGATATCTTGAAAACGTCTTCACATATACAACTAAGGGCCACTCTCTTTTAAAACCCTCATTAATACCATATCGTACAAACAAATTCTAGTGTCACCCCTGGTCCACCTTTATGACGATATCTCGAAAAGGCGTCCACCTATAGAACTAAGTCCCACTCCCTTTTAAAATACTCTTTAATACCTTTCATTTCATACCCATGACATACAAACGCATTTCAGGGTTACCCTAGGTTCATTTTCCTACTTGGTGATTTTTCCTTATTTGACAAAGGATGAAGGAAAATCGTTCCACCCTTGGTTTACAATTTCGGACTCTTATCGGACTCATAATTAAGAGTGTTTCGAAAATATTTCAGGAGTGAGTTAAAAAAAAATGATAAAGAAATGCGTTCAAATTTAACCAAATTTTCATATTAAAAAAAAAAAGTTCAAATAAAACGAATTGATAGCTGAAGAAAGATAGCAAAGGCAAGTTGCTCCACTTTTTAGTACTACCAATTGTATGTATCCATGAAAAGGACAACCTTGTCTGCAAAGTTCTCAGCTGAGTATGCAATGTGCGGTTACACCCGAACTTAGCCTTCCTTACTTGTTTTTATCTTATTTTATTTGTTTCTTTCTAATAGAACTTTTTTTAATTTTGCTTTTTCTTATTCTACTTTTAAAAATTTTTTCATTCGATTTATTTAATTTTGCTGCTCTGCTTTTTTTCCATTATTTTTTTTATTATTTTTTCTTCTAATAATTCTTTTTTTTTTTTTCAACGATTTTTTCTCATTTCGATTTTGACCTCAGCTTATGCGTAGCAACATCATTGCTACAATGTTTATAAACAACCATATATTCCCCTAACCATATTCGTTTATCTCAAAGAAAGTAAATGGGCACAATAATTCCTTATTCCGTTAATTATTCAATCCATAAACTAAAGCGGCTTACCCCGATTTTAAAACCCAACCAACAATGTTGCCTATTGTATTAATCCCTCTTGTCATTAGCGGCTCTGCACTTATAAAAATTTACAAAATTGTCGCATTGTTGCTGTGCATACCTACATCCATTGCACAATTTTTCTCAGGGGAAACATTTACCAACAACACTGCAATGGCAGCTCGTTAACGCTGTGTACATTGCATAAACGGTCAAAACAAAAACTCCTTACTGTCTCATTTATTTATTTACTTAGTTAATACTTAATACGTACTATTAGTTTTTCTCAACTCAACATTAAGCTACTACGTGCGTAAACAAGTGCTTGTCGCTGTATTTAGCGCTTTGGAATGCATTTCTGATGCCGCGCATGCGCTTATGTTGCCTGTTTTTTCCATCTTCCTACTAATCCGCGCAGCTTCAATAAAAGTCTCACTAAAGCTTTTGTATGTGGGATCAGCAAAATCAACCCGCTACATTGATTTAAGGATTGAGTTTTAATATGAATGAGAGTTGATAACAATAAAAAAGGTGATCTTTTAATTTATTTATTAGTTAATTGCAAATTATTTTGCACATCTTAGCTGGATTTTTTCTGCTCTGATTAATAAAACCGTTACGTTCGATACGCCACTGTTTATATAAAGAAAAAACTGTTTTTATTCAGTTTAGCCTTGCCATATTTGTTCGACCATTACATGCTTTAATGCGTGCATTTTGTTGTTGGTATCGACGTACTTGAAGTTTGCTTGGGATTGGTTTATGAGCTTCCCACGCTATCTCACGCCTATTGAATATCAAATTGCAAAACGTGTTTAATGACATAAACACCACTCTTTCTAAAACATTTAGCATATGGAAAGTGGTGAGTGAAGATATTAAAGTTAAAGAGTGTGCAAAGTATGACAGTCCTTACTGAAACGCAGAAGGTTGGAAAGAAGCGGAAGGTTACGAACAAAATAAGAAAGAAGGAAGGCTTACATAATATATGAAGAAAGGCATACAATTGAAGGTTACACTTTAGAAACAGCATAACACTTTAAGTGAGTTAAAATTCCTGATCGGAACAACAATTGTCGAAGCCTGCAATAGAGAACTGCAAGGTAAAGCAGGATCACCAAAAGAGGTTCGAAGCTCGCAAGATGGAGTCCTATCACCCCTCCTATGGAGTCCTTTTATCCATTTTTATTTTTTTTTTTGCATCTTTTTAATGGAAATTCATGAATGCTGTTGCTATTAAGATATGAAAAGCTCTACATAGCGTGATGTTGGGTAATGATTGTGATTAATTTTTGACTCGAAAACATTATAGAAAAAACTAAATGTAAGCCATGATAGTAAGGCCTTTGATTGTGCTAGTGTATGAAGCTTGGACGTGAAGAGTACTCCTGAGGATGGTAAAGCTGTCTGTCGAATTGCGTGCGTGACTGGAGTACTCATAGCTTTCAAGCTGACAGAAAAGCACAATAGGTCTTTGGAAGGGATAAGGTGATATAAAATCGAGACTTCTAGAGACTGAGAGGAGATTTGCACCTTCTCAGCGTTGATACTAATATAGAAGCCAAAGCAGCTCTAATGAAAAAGTCTTAATATTAAGCAGTCAAAAGCTGGAAATGTGGGGAGATATTGAATATACTGTAACTTGATTGTACTCACTTGGGTCCCTATCGACAAAGTATAAAGGGTAACCAGATTTGGTCCTGAGGCATTCCCTACAGAACGCTTGAAAAGAAACATCGGTGCCTCTTGGAAGCCTCTGTCGATTTATTGACATAACGCATTATGCTCTCCTGAGCAGCCTTCTCTAGGAAAGCATTTCGCCAAAGCATAAAACAAAAACCATTTAAACCATAAGAAAATCTTAGAAAATATCTAGGCCTGAAGTGTTGTGAAGAGGAGGGCGCAATAGCCCTAAATGGTGATTTACTACTTCAACTTTCGCATGCCAACTCTATCGAAGTGGAAAGATCTAGGACATTTGGTAAATTTTGTGTCTTTAACAAAAGGACGTATGCTTATAACCAATATCTTTTCGGACGCTTAATGTTTCAAATGGTTGAGTGTTGATTTTCAAGTTGAAGTACTTCAGCAACCTATAAGAATACCCTCTAATCATAGCCAATTGATTTATTTACCAAAGAATGTAAACTTACACTAAACCAGCACCTTGACTCTTTCAACAGCACCTGTTATCTTTTTATCGCTTCTTCTGTTTGCTTTCTTTTTGGGATTCATATTTCATCTTTCACTAAGGTCAAATTTCAAATCGCTTTTTTGCTTCGTAGACACTTTCCGGTTATTCTTTTCTTTTTTATGTATTATGAAGGCACTGGAGTATTCCAAATATTTTGTTTGGCTTTAATGTATTCTTTTCGATTTTAGGAGTCCCGAAATTCAGTTAATGCAATCTTAAATCGTTAAAAAGACAAAGACATGCATGTGCACTAGTGTCTGGCCGAACTCTATGTTTTGGACGAAATCAAAAACTTACCGAAAATTCTCTTTGTTTGCTTGTACTAATAAAGCCAAAAATAATAAAATAAAATAAATTAAAAATTATATAAAATAAAATAAAATTTAAATAAACGAAAACAAAACAAGTAAGGAAGGTTAAGTTCGGGAGTAACCGAACATTACATACTCAGTTGAGAGCTATGGAGACAAAATAAGGGAAAATAACCATGTAGGAAAATGAACCGAGGGAAACCCTGGAATGTGTTTGTATGACATGTGTATCAAATGAAAGATATTAAAGAGTATTTTAAGAGGAGTGGGCCATAGTTCAATAGGTGGACGCCATTTAGAGATATCTCCATAAAGGTTGACCAGGGGTGACACTAGAATTTCTTTGTACGATATGGGTATCAAATGAAAGGGGTTAATGAACATTTTAAAAGGGATTGGGCCTTACTTCTATCGGTGGGCGCCTTTTCGAGATATCGCCATAAAGGTGGACCAGGGGTGACTCTAGAATGCGTTTGTACAATATGGGTATCAAACGAAAGGTGTTAATGAGTATTTCAAAAGGGCGTGGGGTTTAGTTCTACAGGTGGACGCCTTTTCGATATAGCGCCGTAAAGGTGGACCAGGGGTGACTCTAGAATGCGTTTGTACAATATGGGTATCAAACGAAAGGTATTAATGAGTATTTTGAAAGGGCGTGGGGCTTAGTTCTATAGGTGGGCGCCTTTTCGAGATATCGCTACAAAGGTGGACCAGGGGTGACTCTAGAATGTGTTTGTACGATATGGGTATCAAATTAAAGGTATTAATGAGGTTTTTAAAAGGGAGTGGTGGTAGTTGTATATGTGAAGGCGTTTTCCAGATATCGACCAAAATGTGGACCAGGGTGACCAGAACATCATCTGTTGGATACCGCTAATTTATTTATATATGTAATACCTGCCAAGATTTCAATGGTTTTTTATTTCGCCCTGCAGAACTTTTTCACTTTCTTCTGCTTAATATGGTAGGTGTCACACCCATTTTAAAAATTTTTTTCTAAAGTTATATTTTGCGTCAATAAACTAATCCAAAAACCATGTTTCATCCCTTTTTTCGTATTTGGTATAGAATTATGGGATTTTTCGTTTTTCGTAATTTTCGATATCGAAAAAGTGGGCGTGGTCATAGTCCGATTTCGGCAATTTTTTTACCAATACAAAGTAAGTTCAGATAAGTACGTGAACTGAGTTTAGTAAAGATATATCAATTTTTGCTCAAGTTATCGTGTTAACGGTCGAGCGGAAGGACAGACGGTCGACTGTGTATAAAAACTGGGCGTGGCTTCAACCGATTTCGCCCTTTTTCACAGAAATAAGTTATCGTCCCAGAATCTAAGCGCCTGTCAAATTTCACAAGGATTGGTAAATTTTTGTTCGACTTATGGCGTTAAAAGTATCCTAGACAAATTAAATGAAAAAGGGCGGAGCCACGCCCATTTTGAAATTTTCTTTTATTTTTGCATTTTGTTTCACCATATCATTACTGGAGTTGAATGTTGACATAATTTACTTATATACTGTAAAGATATTAAATTTTTTGTTGAAATTTGACTTTAAAAAATTTTTTTTTTAAAAGTGGGCGTGGTCGCTCTCTGATTTTGCTAATTTTTATTAAGCATACATATAGTAATAGGAGTAACGTTCCTGCCAAATTTCATCATGATATCTTCAACGACTGCCAAATTACAGCTTGTAAAACTTTTAAATTACCTTCTTTTAAAAGTGGGCGGTGCCACGCCCATTTTCCAAAATTTTACTAATTTTGCTATTCTGCGTCATAAGTTCAACTCACCTACCAAGTTTCATCACTTTATTCGTCTTTGGTAATGAATTATCGTACTTTTTCGGTTTTTCGAAATTTTCGATATGGAAAAAGTGGGCGTGGTTTTAGTCCGATATTGTTCATTTTAAATAGCGATCTGAGATGAGTGCTCAGGAACCTACATACCAAATTTCATCAAGATACCTCAAAATTTACTCAAGTTATCGTGTTAACGGACAGACGGACGGACGGACGGACATGGCTCAATCAAATTTTTTTTCGATACTGATGATTTTGATACATGGAAGTCTATATCTATCTCGATTCCTTTATACCTGTACAACCAACCGTTATCCAATCAAAGTTAATATACTCTGTGAGCTCTTCTCAACTGTGTATAATGATAAGAAATCACATTAAATAAAACAAATTAAAATAAAATTTAAAACAAATTGAAATAAAGAAAAGCAAAACAAAATAAATCAAGGAAATGAAATAAAATAAAATTAAACTTAAATAAATTAAATATTATAAAATAAAAAAAGCAAAATAAAACAAAATTAGGGAAAATAAAATAAAATAACAAAATTAAAACATAAAATAAAATAAAAAATTTAAGTAAAATAAAAATTAAATTAAAGAAAAAATAATAACTAACATAAAAAATAAAATGAAATAATACATAATAAAACAAAAAGAATTAAAATAAAGTAAAAACAAAATAAAATAAAAAAATATTAAAAAAAACTAAATAAGACAAAACAAAATAAAATTGAATTAAATAAAACAAAATGAAATATAATAAATTTTAAAAATTAAGAACTCGAAAAAAAAATTTATTTAATTTTAAGGAAAATAAAATAAAATGAAATAAACAGAATTAAAACAAAAAAAATTTAAATAAAATAAAACAAAATAGAGTAAATTAAAATAGAATAAAAGTGAATTGGCAACAATGAGGTTAACCGTTGGTTGCCCACCGTAACTTGCCATAGCAAAAGGGCGTCGGTATTCCGCTCTTTGTTTATTTCATATTGAAAGCTTTTCTTTTTGTTGCTTTTTTATTTTTATTTTTTTTTTCAAGTGTAATAGTTGTTGTCTTGGTCTCCCGCTGTTTCATTTTTTATTCTTATTTAGTTGCAGTTCAGTTATTTTTTACGCATAGTAGAATAATCCCAAAGAAGAATCGCAACGATAATCTCTGTCGTAATTTTATTGCATTAAACATCATACATCGTTTTCGTTTTTTCTCACTCCTTGATTTCGTTGGTCACGGAATTTATGTGTTTATTGCTTTAGCCTTCAAATGCATTCTTCTTCTTGCACTGAGTGGCAAAACAGGAAATGACAAAATACTTAACAACTTGCATCATTAATTATTTAAAGATTTGAAATTATGGCAGCTGTTGCAAGGATTACAGAAAGAAAACAATTAATTTTTTGAAAAAGAGAAAGGGTTCTACAAAGCATTTAAAGTTTTAATAAAAGAAGTGAAGGTTTTTGTCAAGAGCTGATAATTCTGTATGGCTTGCTTTTGTGTAGCAAATTTAGCCGTTTTGACTAATTTGAAAGTAAGTTTGAGAAAACAAACTGAGCTCTCTATATTCATTATAAAATTGTCAAAAGATTTGAAATTTTATTTATGTATGTATATATTCTTTCCTATTATATTTCAAACAATCCGTATGTCATTCCTCATTTACTAAAATGTTTATTCTCTCTTTTTGTTTATAGTTGCAGTTCACGTTTCGTCGGCGATTATTGTGAACATCACAATCCTTGTTTTACCGGTTTGCTGCGTTGTCAAAATGGTGGCACTTGTCAACCTTCATATCGGAATGATCGTCTCGGCATTTCTTGTATATGTCCGCTTGGCTTTACCGAATCTCTTTGCGAGATACGTGTGCCGAATGCTTGCGACTCGTCGCCATGCCGCAATGGTGGATCGTGTAATCTGAAAACGCTGGAAAAATATACATGCTCCTGCATGAATGGGTATTCAGGTAAGTAAAGAGATTGTTATTTCTTGAAGAGATTCATAGTTCGAAAATTAACTGAAAGTTACCGAAAACTGCAAATTAAATAACATATCAAAACTGAAATACTGCAGTGTTAATCAAATTATCAGAATCCCTGAAGAAGACTTCAAAATATCGAAACGCGTAGGTGGGAAAAGGTAAATTTGACTGCACTTTCTAATTTCCCAGTGTAAAGTCGCATTCTGTATAAAACATTGAAATTTAGATCTGTGGGAGTCCGAGAAGGATGCAACTCTTCATGAGAGCGCTAGTTAGCTTTAGAATTTCAGATGTCATAACACGGTCTATAAATGTTGTTAAGATCAAGAAGTCCAGTTTCCAGGGTTTGACCATAGTGCGATTGTTGTTAGAATACATGGTTTGTATCGTGTTGTGGCTTTCCATATTAGAGACGTACGTATGTACATTAAGGCCCAAACTGTGTGAGTCGGAATTAAACTTCTATGGTGGAAAATTATTTTACCATGGTGAAAATTAAATTATATTTACCTCATATGTCTCAAAACAGAACTTCAGTTTCGATAGGTATGAGTTAAGCTTATTTCAATACCTTTAGCCAGAGTGTCTCGTATCTCACTCACGCGAGGTATCACGTTCTTCTCCTGCTACATATCATACTTCTGCTCTGTTTATGGCGCTCTACAGGTTACAGTTGTCAAAATAAATTACAGATTGGTAGAAGCATATCCCGAAGAAACGTCGACAGCCATAACATATGTATACTGAGATGTCCAATTTTTTGGCAGCTCTGCAAGAACTTCCTGGCCTAGTAAGCATCTTGTTGACATCTTAAGTAAATCCAGTTTTGGCTTCACTAGAGTTCCGCTTAGCTTTTTTAAAATTTGCCGACGAATTATCGGTTTGTTTTAGGAGTGTTGTCGACGAGGTATAATTGAATTAACGATTTGTTCTCGAAGTGTTATATATTTGTCATCAATAACAAGGTTATCAAGGAAAATTTGTTATAGAAAAGCATTCGACTATTCACCGAAAAGTTTTCAAAAAGTTATCAATTTCTTACCAAAATGTTATGGATTTGTTATCGGATACTTGTCAATTTGTTATCGACGTTTTATCGATTTTTTTTGAAAAAGTTATTGATTTATTGATCCTAAAGTTGTCGATAATATATCGAAATGGTATCAGAATGTTATCGATTTGTTCCGGAGTGTTTCCAACTTGTTATCGGCGTGTTATCGGGAAAATGTCGATGTGTTTTCGAAAAGTTGTGGATAAGTTATCAGAGTTTTATTAATTTTGGAGGAATTTGGAAGATGCGTCTCATGTGGCCAAATCATTACTCTCGGGCTCCCAAGTCCACAACAGCTTGAGTGTAGTTAAGAAGGGAAAGATAATGAGGAGAGAAAATTTGATTTCTTGTTAATGTCTTTTAAATTTCAAATCTAAACGTTTGAGTAAAGATCTAGCAAATCATTAACCATATTTTTAATTTCCTGGAAGTTTCCCTGTTTCGAAAATTGATATACTCGGAACCAGCTGGCAATTTTAATTTGCCTTATCATGCTAGGCGAGAGAATCTTTAGGTCGAGTAGTTTATAAAATCACGTACTTTTCCAGCAAAATTATCGATATACATAAAAAAATATCGATATAACTAAAGTATTGATAATTTTTTGTATAATATCGATATATTTAAAGATATCGGTAGCTGCGAAAATATCATAAGCTTCAGTAACTACTAATTTAAACATAGATTTATCAGTAGTTTCGAAAGTTGTCGATTGAATAAAAAAATTCGATAACTTTTGAAAAAATGTTGCAAGCTTTCGGTTTTTTTTTATCGAATAGCTTACTAGATTCTATATATTACCTTCCTTAATTTCCAGGTGATTTTTGTGAAACGCAAAATCTTTGTGCCACATCACCATGTCACAATGGCGGCACCTGTACCTCAGTAGCGGGTGGCAATAGCTTTAAATGTATATGCCCGAAAGGTTTCAAGGGACAAACATGCGCCGAAGATGTTATCGAGTGTGAAGCAAATCCATGCAAGCATGGTGGGACGTGTACAAATACGCATGGCTCATACAAGTAAGTAGAGCAATTTTTCAAGATACTAAGCTTAGTTAAAAGGCTCCATAGTTATGGCAATAAAAAAAGAAATATTTTTGGAAATCGAGTGATTTGCTAGCCTCAGCTGTCGATATTGGAATTGTGTGTGTGAAAATTTATTGCAAGTATATTTAAGTCAATTTAAATTTTTATTTTACAAAATGTCGATTAGAGATTGATAATTTATAAAACTACAAACGTAATCTTCGAATAAATCACAAATTACCAGCAAATCAATTCAATTTGGCCAGGGGAGGAGAAGAGTAGAAAAAGATGACAAAGGGACAAAAAATGTTTCCAAATTATTAACAAAATCGGCTTTGTAAATACTATAAAGCGATTGCCATAACATACTATAAAGCGATTACAAAGAATGTGATATGAGCCCCGATGTTGCTGCTTCCAATGCTAAACCAAAAATGTATAGTCCGCAAGAGCACTGCACAGCAGAATCAAGTGATTTACGCATATATTACCAAACCGATGACATCAAAGCAACGATAAATAAGGGGTTTCTGTGTACTACTTGATACCTTTAGTATCGAAATAAAGTTTTTTTATGTCTATAGCTCTACCTTTCAGTAGCCTAGGCTCACTTTAGAGGATAAAATTATTTTCTTAAATCAATGGTATTTTAAAAACCTCTATAGCTAGCTCAACTTTTATAGCTCAGTCAGAAAACCAGAACGACGCACATTATGTAATGCAGAGATCACACAATCTTCCATGTAACAACCGCCCTATAAAAAGCGGCCGGCCGATCTTGTTCTCATCGTCAACATTCAAATCATGCTATGTACTGCCCTCGCTTAAGCTTTTTTTAAATCTAATTTATGCTGTTCAACTATTTTCTTGATTTTCTATTGTTGCTAAACAAAGGCAAAAATCAATTCATATGTCACCACATAATCTCACTAAGAAATTATCTCTGCGCCATAAATAATGAGATTGATCTTGCATGGTTAAAATATAAAAACGATTAAGATTAATCGATGAGTAGCATTTAATATATTTGCAATTCAAAATTGAATTTATTTCAAATAATTTGTACAAAGATGTTTAAAAAAAACTAGCGATTATTTCTTTGCATAGATATGAGAATTGTGCCGACACAAAAGCGGCGCTGATTGGCTAAGCGGCAAAAATGTAGTCTCTAGTTCAAAGCGCATGCGCATTGTTTACTTCGTGTGTTTTATGGAGCAGTGGGTGCCTTCTATTGGACACGAGCTGAGTCACACATTGCTAGGAAAAATGCTTGTTATATAAGAGGGACGAGCGATAAACGCACCATTTTAATACTGACAGTCGATTCCACTTCGCAATTGCTTCCACAGCAGTATCCCTTTCCATTCGAATATTTTTTTGATTCTATCCAAGGTTTTGATAGTGGTTTTCAGTTTGGTCGTCGGACATCACTACAAAAAATCGTTCGACTCTTAAGACAACTTAAGAACGTGGTTAATCCATTCTGCTTACAACGGGCTATAGTTGATCCCCACTTGTTCCTTATGGATATAATTGGGATTACTCAGTCTTGATAAAATTTATAAAAAAAGGGAAACAGTAAAACAAAATTAAAAACAAACTATAATAATTAAATTAAAGGAAACATTGAAGACAAATGACCCAAATACTAGTGCCTGTTGTCGCATAAGTATTGTTTTTTTTTTCTACAATTTCAAGGCTAGGTTAGGTTGAGTGATAGCTGTCACAGCAAGGGAAGCTCACCTGAAGGTTCGTTATGATACAACAGAATATAATGGTGATTTAGATACACGTTGCGTGCGATATAGTTTCGAATAAGACCTGGATAAGCCCTTCGGCCATCTTAGTGAGCCCAAACTGAGATACTTCCACATTGTTCTAGCAAAATGAAAGTGCGAACGTCAGCTGTGAAGTTGTGTTTTGATTTCTACTGTGCCTTATTTTGTCTTAAATAAATAAATTTGTTTGTTTAAATAATTATTGTGCTAAAAATAAGTGTAAACAAGTTGTGTACTGCATTCGCAATTTAAAGTTCTGCTTTTCTTTACTAAAATAAATTGTATCTTAAAAATAATTGATAAAGTGTGTATATCCATACATACATACATATTTGCCGAGTCACTTTGCATATTTGTTGTTGCATTTGATTGGCATTTACATATTTTCAGTTTTCAATTGTTATTTGCTCGTGCACATTTACTTCATTTTCTTTTCACTGCCACAGCTGTTTGCATTGTGTGTTGTTAAGCGTCAGTTAATAGCGATCTTAAACTGCACATACAGTGATCTTCAAACTGCTCAAACAGTGATTTTCTTACTGTGATCTCCAAACTATTTTCACTGCCTCCGTCTGTTTAATCAATTTTACTTTAACTTATAATGTCTTGCAATTTTGTTAACTGCCAATTGAAAGGTGATACCGAGCGTTTCGTGTCGTGCTGGCTTTGTGATGAGCTTGCTCATATGAAGTGCGCTAGTTTAACAGCAAGGGTGTGTGATGCGATCAACGATAACAAGGGTGTGCGTTGGTCGTGCTTGAAATGCAGATCCACCGAAGTGGATCTTTTTAAGCTTTTCAAACATACCCGAAACGCATTCTCCGAAATCGGTAAGGAACTTTCTACATTAGGGGATAAATTCAAGTATTATGAAAACTTGTTTAAAACTTTCAAATGTATTACCGATTCAGCTGCTAATGCTAACAGCGACAGTCGTGACAGCAAACGAAAACGAACTGATGTCTCGGCTGGCGTATTGACCCTAGACCCCGTTCAAAACATCCAGAACCCAATCGTTCCTACACCTAGCACGATAGAATTAATAAACTTAGCATCTCCAAGTCCTCTTACAGTAGAACCTTCAACATCAAAGGCACCTCCAACAAAACTAGCAGCTAGAAAAAATATTGAACCTGCAAACCGTTCTCAGGCGACTGAGCCTGGAACTAGGAAGTTGGTTGTAGTCCCTCCTAAAAAATCGATATTCGTGTCAAGATTCGACAGGGATACTACTGAGGAGGATCTGAAATCGTATATCTTCTCAAAAAGGAAAACCCATGACGTAACAATTCGGAAATTTAATTTTAGTTATGAAAGAAACGTATCTTCCTTTAGATTAGATGTACCTATTGACCATTTTGACACTATCTTGAGTAACGATTTTTGGCCCTCTGGGGCACTTGTGCGGGAATTTGAATATAGGCGGAATAAGAGTGTTCCAAACTTGGCAAAGATCCCTGTTAATAACACTGAGTCAAAAAACTGAACGAAAAATCTGCTTTAGATATACTTTACCAAAATGTTAGAGGCTTAAACACCAAGTTAACAGAACTGTTTTTAAAATCATTTAACTCAAGCTACGATATAATTGCTTTAACCGAAACCTGGCTGAAACCTCATGTTTTTAACTCAGAGATCCTCTGTAATGACTACCAGATATATCGAAATGACCGCCTGAACAGGGTTGGAGGTGGGGTTCTGCTTGCTGTACACTCTTCAATACCATCTGAAGAGATTTGCGTAACCGCCACCGATACAACTGAGTTCTTGTGCATACGCACACAACTAGCAAATATCCACATTTATTTGGCCATCTGTTATATCCCGCCATCTTCTGAACTGTCCGTTTATATGAATCACATTTCCTTGCTAAGAACTGTTAATTCGATGCTAAAGCCTTCCGATTCCATTATTGTCTTGGGTGACTTCAATATGCCACACATATCATGGTGCATCTCTGACTTTAATATCGTACCAGTTTCGTCAAAGTCTTCCAACAATGAATTTCTAGACGGAATGTCTGAGCTGTGCCTTCAACAAATCAACATCCAATCGAATAAATTCGGAAGAGTGTTGGATTTAGCCTTTGTGGATGATGAATCTAAATATTCCATTAGTCGATGCGAACCCATTATTGAACCTGAAGATGCTTACCACCCTTCCCTCAAAATAGTTTACGAAGTTGTAAATTATGCTTGTAACAGCGGAAATAAACGATACGACTCCAGTTATCGCTTCGACTTTGCGAAGGCCAATTTTAAAAAATTAAATCGTGATCTATCTCGAATAGTGTGGCCAACATTTAATGCTGATGTGGAGCAAAGCGTTTCTCACTTTTACAATACCATTTACTGTCTTTTTGAAAAATACGTACCTAAGCGGATTTGTGTACATTCCGATACAAGCCAAGTATGGTTCACTAAAGAGCTGAAAATTTTAAAGAAAAAAAGTCTCGATCTTTCAAGTTGTTCAAAAAGACGGGTTTACATAACCATTACTTACAGTACTCGATTCTACGCTGCAAGTATTTTCAATTGAACAAAAAGTGTTACAAAGCTTATCTTTGTAAAATGAAAAGAAATATAACTTGCAACCCGAAGGCATTTTACGGATTCGTAAACTCTAAACGCAGGGTGAAAGGGTTTCCATCATCCATGAAATTCCAAGATAATATTTCCAGCGATGATCAAGAGATCGCCGACTTCTTTGCGGAATTTTTCAAATCAAATTACTCTATTGAGACCAACGTTCCACCTAATGAATACCCATACCATATTGATTCATGTTATTCAATCAGAGCTCCATTTATATCTTCAGAAGATGTATTATCTTATTTAAAAACTTTAAAAGTATCATATTCATACGGCCCCGACAGGATCCCGACACACTTTCTTAAAAAATGTGCCGCAAACATCTATCAGCCGCTAACAGATTTATTTAATTTATCTTTAATTTATGGCGTTTTCCCAACAATATGGAAGGAATCTTTTCTTATTCCGCTTCATAAAAATGGAAGCAGGTCTTCAATAGAAAACTACCGGGGCATAGCAAAGTTATCCGCTATCCCAAAGTTATTTGAGGCTATTGTTACCCACCACCTAACATTCCCTATTTCCCCCATAATTGCAAGCTCGCAGCATGGGTTCTGTAAGGGCAAATCACCTATCACCAATTTACTAGAATTTACCACCCACGTTTCTAATGGATTTAGAAAAGGCCTTCACACTGATGTAATTTACACCGATTTCAGTAAAGCTTTCGACAAAGTATCACACCCATTACTTATTCATAAGCTCAGTCAACTCGGTTTTCAACCCCGTCTTATATGTTGGATTTCTTCGTATCTTGGTTATCGTACGCAAAAAGTAATCTTTAAAAATACACTTTCTGGGGTCATCAATGTTTCTTCTGGTGTTCCTCAGGGCAGCCACCTTGGTCCGATTCTGTTCTTGTTGTTCATAAACGATATATCTGGTACAATTAAATACTCAAAAATCTTGATGTACGCAGACGATGTAAAACTTTTCAAATCATGTGCCTCGGTTGAGGAACATTCCTTGCTTCAAATGGATTTAAATCACTTGGTTACCTGGTGCAATGTAAATTATATGCCGCTCAATCTCAAAAAATGTAAATTCATGTGTTTTTCTCGGAGAGTTTCGCCACCAGCTTCATATACAATTAACAACTATAGTCTAGAAACTGTAAATAATTTTATTGACTTGGGAGTCATGATGGATTCCAAACTTAGTTTCAATCTTCATATTAATGCTACAGTGAATAAAGGCAAAGGTGTTTTTGCATTTGTTAAACGGTGGTCAAAAGAATTTAACGACCCTTACATAACTAAAGCACTTTTTACAACATTAGTTAGGCCAATATTAGAATACGGCTCGATAATTTGGAATCCGCGTTATCAAGTCCATGCAGACAGTCTCGAATCAATACAAAAACAATTTTTACTATTTGCCTTAAGAAATTTCCAATGGGACTCTTTAACTAATCTTCCACCTTATACTAATCGATTAAAGCTTATCAATCTTCCAACTCTTGCTAGTCGAAGGGAAATGCTTGGTGTGATATTTATGACAAAACTTTTAAATGGATCAATTTCGAGCCCATTCCTTCTGAATGAAGTGAACTTTTGCGTTCCCTCTCGGACATCGAGACACTTCAAACCTCTTCTGCTGAAACAATGTAGAACGAATTTCGAACAAAATGAACCTTTTCGGCGTTTATGCCAAGATTATAACTCTCACTCAAACACATTTGATAGCTCGGACTCCCTTTTTTCTATAAAAAAGATTGTTCTCACCTCTCTAAATTAATGTATAATACGTTTGCTTCTGTTCTCTTTAAGTATTACGCTTGGCTGATGAAATTTCTTCTGTAGCTGAGCAGTCTCAGATCGTGACGCTTGACAAACCGCTGCCCATCGAAGACTCGGCAAAATAAAAAAAAAAAAAAAAAAGTTATTATATATATATATAAATCGATCGCGTGAACAGGATTAGCCTGGTTTCATTGGGCCACTTGAGGGCAGCGCGCTGCCACAACGTCCATTAAAAAAAAAAAAAAAAAAAAAAAAAAAAGCTGGGCAGTCATGAAGTGCTTTGATCATTGTACGCCGTCATACTCCATACAGCTTGCGCACGAGTCTTCAGTACGTTGAGACGTACCGCATAAACTCCCATTAGACAGAGACAACCAAAACTCCAATCACCATTGAACTTTGGTCAACCCAATAATTTCAGCAAACCGCTTGCTCTTGCTATCCACTTCCGGCCAAAAGTATATCCCTATCCTACAAGAGGTAGTATACGCCCAGCATTTGCTTAGCTAACTTATAGCATACCTGTAGCGTAACTGAGCACAGCCATCTAAATTCGATTCAGTTGTACCCATGCGTTGCCAAGTATATTACTACGGCCCTAGACCCAGATGCATTAAATGTTAAAATAGTTCGACGTAACCGCAAGCGAGGTCAGATATTCCCATTCCACCCTCGATCGTACCACAATTGAACTTAGGGCTTTAATAGCCGCTTGGCTATCGGACTTGATGTCGAATTTTCTAACTGTAGATCAGTGGACAGCTCCTTAATTACGACAATCTCCAATTGAAGATCTGGCAATTTAAACTTGCGGCTCACAACGAGCTCCCCACAGAAAACCCCTCTTTCAACCTTCCCGTTCAACTTCGACCGATCTGTGAACCAGCCAATGAGTCCAGTGCCCTCCTATTTTCTTTTCCTTCTCCCCTGTCAAGGGGAGGAATATTCTGAAGCTTGCACAGAGGACAGTTCCTGACACAGAATAGTCTGTCTAGTCTGGATTGCTGAAAATTAAAAATATGCTGTACCCGTATGCGCAAAAGAGGAAACGTCCGAGTACAAAGAAAATCTTCCCGACAGCTTAAACATAAATTAGTCTCTTCAAAGCACATGCTTAAACAAAAGGAAACAGTTCAACACATATAAAGAGATAAAAAATTGGCTATAATCCCATGCTCATTTGCGACTCATCCGACGGGTTCGATCTAAACTTTCAAACTAAAGTACAACCAGCTCATACAAAAATGTGTTCGAGTTTTGGCCAATATTGGTGGGCTTGGGTCAGCTTTTAAGAAATCCTTCTGACTGTCTGATGATAGTATTAACGCTCCGTTCGCAATCTCGCTATCTCACGGCTCTAGTTAAAAGAATATTAAGCTGTGATGATATAAATGATTTATGAACCCAAAAACCAATCTTCTTCTTTTTACGGCGATGAGGAGCAGATGGTTTTGGGGAGTTTTATCGATGTTAATGATTCTTTGCCAAATATTTTTTTTACGGTTCGTTTCGGAAAAATACCACCATTAATGGCTATTCCGACCATCTGAGTAAATAAATACTTATTACTCTGGCTGCTAAGTAATTGTAGATGATCTAGAAAGCTGCTAGCGAGATCGATCGTGTGGCAGACTAGGTAGAAGTAGATGACGCAGTCAATTGCAACTGCAACGGTTTGCTTTTTCCGTTGCCAAAATAAAGTGATGATCCATTCCAAATATTTTTCAAATTTTACTTTCAATATAGGCTTTGCGCATGAAATTAACTCTCTGTTTTTCGCTATCACTAAGTTTCTTAGTTTACGCGCTTATCGACCACCCCTCGTACTCTTCACTTATGTAGATACGTACTTTTGAGTACCTGTTTATTACCTACACACCTAAATATTTGTTGTTGTTTCTAAATTTCTAGTTCTGCCACACACCCAGTGGTTGCCTCATGAACTTAAAATTTCCGGTTTATTTTATTTTTTTTTAATTAACATCAGACCAATCAACAACCAAGCAAATTAAATGTGATTTTCTCTATGTTTTTGTGTGGTTTCATTAACATACTTAATTTTATTTATTTGTCTTCATTGTCCAATTTTGTTTTTACTTTTAATTTAGTATATCTAAATAGCTACAAAATGTTCAAGCCACTGCAAATAAATAATGATAAAAAAAAACAATTCAAATAAATTACAATAAATAGAACCAATAGATAAATGGTAACAAATTATAATGTCATTTAGTTGTCGTATTGCTATTTGGTATTCAATTTGTTGGTAGCAACTGAAGTGCGATCGAAACATGTGTTTTTCGGTGTATTTAGTGATTTTCGTTGGGTTTTGGTTCACTGACATTATTTTAAATTTATTGTGTTTAAGAATTGAGTTGCGACTTAAGATGGTTATGCGCAGGCGTACAATGAAAGAGACCTTAATTAAGCTGTGGAACAAAATAAAGTTATTGATGAGAAGTCACAACGAACAAAGAGCTTTTGAAAGTACTGAGAAATTATCAGTTATGTATGTTTATAATTTGGAAGGAGTTCCGGTCAACGTCATGGTTATTAGTTTTACTTGCCCTGGGGATGACCTCAAGGCCAACGTTAGGACACAATACTTAGCAAATATTGAATTATTTTGCATTTACATAATCAGAATACCTTCACATGATTTTCAAAACCTTTTTTAAATATTTACATAAGCACATTTTTGTATGTTAAATACATGTAATAAATATTAATAAGTAGCTCATAGCTGACCCGGTGTGTATATTCAACTACACCTGGTGTACTAATTACAGTCTATGCAAAAAAAAAAATCATAAATAACAACATTCTTATTTGCAATTATAATGATTTCTACACAACTTTTTTCCATGCATAAATTTGTACACATGCAAATAAAAAATACTTTATTAAGTTGACTTCGATAACTCTCCCATAAAAAATTGATATCATAAACGATTAACTAAAGTATTGTTTCCCTTATAAACTAGAAATTCCAGTTTAGTAAGCAAAAGTGGTTCACATATGCATTAGTTATGTGCTTATTTATGTAAAATAGGTGCATATGAATGCATGTAGGTGAGACGTGGACGAATGGTTTTCTCTCATTTTCATTCTCTTAAAGAACAAAAAAGAAATATAAGAATAAAAAAATACACATATGCGTAGTGCACTAAGGATGGCATAGCATACTGAATAAAGATTTGACATATACCTTTGCTTTCCTTTCCCTTCCATTCCTTTCCTTTCCTATATTTTATTTTATTTTATTATTATTTTAATTTTGTTTTATTTTAAATAATTTTAACTAATCACATTTGATTTAGTTTTATTTTATTCCATTTTATTTTATTATATTATTTTGTTTTATTTTACTTTTTCATTTTATGTTATTTAATTTTATTTTTTTTTATTTATTTTTCCTTTAATTTTATTTATTTTTTTTCATATTATTAATTTTTTTATTTTGTTATTATTTCATCTTATTTAATTTTATTTTGTTACTATGTTATTTTATGTTATTACAATTTATTTTCTTTCATTTGTTTTATCTTATTTTATTTTGTTTTATATAAGGTTAGATAGACTGTTCTTTACTATTATTTTATTTATTTTACTTTGTTTTAATTTCTTTTATTTTTTTAATAGCATTTTGATTTATTTGATTCTATATATTTGCGTTTATTTTATCTTAGTTCATTTTATTTTATTTTATTTTATTTTCAATTATTTAATTTTTTTTATTTCTTTTATTATATTTTTTTTTTTTATTATTTTATTTATTTTTTTTATAATTGTTTTATTATTCTGGTAGCAATGATCTTGTTCTATTTTGTTATATTTCATTCATTTTTATTTAGTTTTAATTTATTAAATTAATTTTGCTTTTTTTCTTTACTTTATTTTATTTTGTTTTATTTGATTTTACTTGTTTACATTGTTTTATTTATTTTATTTTGTTTTAATTTCTTTTATTTTTTTAATAACCTTTTGATTTATTTGATTCTATTTTATTTGTGTTTATTTTATCTTAGTTCATTTTATTTTATTTTGTTTTATATTATTTTATTTTCAATTATTTTATTTTATTTTTAATTTTTTTTTTTTTTTGATTTCTTTTATTTTATTTTTTTTAATTTTTTTTTTTTTTTTTTTTTTATTATATTCTGGTAGGATTGGCCTTCATATATTTTGTTATATTTCATTTATTTTTAATTTATTAAATTAATTTTGCTTTTTTTCTTTACTTTATTTTATTTTGTTTTATGTATTTGATTTTACTTTATTTATTTAAAGACCCGCTAAAAGTGCATACAAACAAATAAATACGCGCAACTCCAACTTAAATGTCCCTGTTTTTTGATTTGTAAACACTTGGCATATCAGCAAAGGAAATAACACATATCTTAATCCGGATGGTTCTGAGATAAGACGTGGCTATTGCGGAAGCACTCATCGCCTATCTTCTTCTTGATCCGATTTCGTTGAGATTGGATGACTTTTAATTATCCTCCTAGGGTGAACATTTTATATTAAAAAAATAGAGAAACAACAACAATAATTTTCAGCCTCTAAAGGTACGTCCACACCGGTAACGAAATATCACAGTTGTATAACAATTGTCTTAAAACAATTGCAACTTGTTATACAACCAAGTTATCTAATTCCTTTGATCTTTACCGACAATCTCTGGGTAACATGTAACCTGCTATAAAAACAGAAAAAAAGTTACACAACATCGTGTTATACAACATTTTTTTAATTGAATTTCTAACAAGTTACATACCACTGGTTATATAACTGTTTGTAACACGTTTTGTTACTGGTGTGGACGCACCTTAAGCTTTAGAAATATTCTTTACTCTGCTTGAATAACCAAATTATGAATTAGTTTAGGGGGACATGGCTATTGTTTATTTAATAATAGAGGTCTCTTCAGAGTCCATTTTAGACAAGTGCTGATGTGGTCTATTTTTGAATGCTTCAGCTTACATTCGATTAATTTATCCGTGTCGTAGAGAAAATAGACTCTCCATAGAAGGAGTGTCCATGCAAAAGCCCTCAATAACCCACAACTACATCACTTTAGCTGCGTTTGACTCTAACTACAAACGAATAACGCTGAAAATCACTCGATCATGCTTCGAATTGCGTTGACTTCGCCATAGTGCACACTCAAATTCAACGGTAGGGTTCACAAATCGATCAAATTCATTCATTGCTTACCGCTCAATTATTCACAGTATGTATCAGTACCAACACATAACGGCATCTCAAATGAGTTTTCGCTGAGAAGCATTTCATGGCAGAAATACACTCGAAGTGTTTGTCAAATCACTGCCGAGCGCGACCCCCTTAGAAAAACGTTTTCTAATTGAAATAACTAGTTTCTAAATTTTTGATGATGCTTTGCCCGGGAATTAAACCCAGGATCCTTGGTATGGTAGGCGGGGCACGCTGCGAACTATATACTAATGTAAATATGTATGCATATAAAAAATAAGTAATGATGCTGTGCCGGAAATGCGCCAAACATACAGGTATGGGACCGTTAAAAAAAATAGAATAAAATCAAGCAACGAATAAGCAGCCTCTCTAGAAATTTTCAGTGTTCAGGAAATTGTACAAACATACATTCCTTCATTTGTACATTCATATTTACACACATTTAAACATACGTTATAATGTTTTCATTATGAAAGCAAAAAAATGTTAAATCAATTTTTAATCAATTACGAGTGCATGCCTCTGGAAATGAGATTTCGTGCAATAATTAGGTATTTCCGTTGAACTGAACTAAGTACTGTGAATTGATATAAATATGCATTTCAGTATCTCTGAACTTGTAGACCTTTTTCAATATTTGTTTTCGCTTTTATATCCCATGGTTACAAATACCATGCACATCTGTACGTACGATCGATTATACTTGTTACCGTGACCTTTTGAGTATGCGATTGCGGGCTTTTCGGTAATTTAAGATTTTCAAAAATTATTTTTTCTAGTAATTTTCCAGTTAGAAACTGAGCCAATAAATTGGTACAATTTTCTTTAATTATCGCATTAAAAAGATATTTATTTTTTAGATATGTATTTATGTTTCTTTAAGTTTAGCAATTTCAAATTCACATGTCAATCAAATTTACGATGAAACTCCATTTAAAAAAGCCCACAAGGAAATTTGTGTAATTATTACTGATTTATTTTAGTTATAGCCCAAGCAGGTATGACCTTAAACCGGATTAACAAACTGTTTCAGAATGATCTTCAGAATGAGCATGTGCTCTCATTCTCTCCGATTTTGTTCTGTATATTCTTAAACAAGCCCTACGGTCAATGCTGGGCTACATTTTTATATAATTTGTTTTTCCATTTTTTTTTTATTAACTAAATAATCACTCTAGTTATTCCAATATTCCAAACATTCTTCATACTGTATACTATTTTTGAAAGTGTTGCCGGAATGACAATCTCTGACCGCATATGAATCCGGGTTGTTCCAGTGCTTACATCGGACTGCCTTTTAGACATCTGTCAGACTACTTAGCTAATTATTATAAGTGCTGTTATCTGTCTAGGTCTTTATGTTATGAACTATAGTTGATGCAGTAAGAAATTTAAATAATTTTAGTCATTAAAACAGTATTAATTACAATAATTTTCATTAAGTATTCAAATACTCAACGAAGCGGCATTAAAACACTAAACAAAAATTATGATTTATTTATTTTTATACTTTCTTACTTTTATTATTATTATTTAGCTTATATATGTACATATTTATGGTTTTCGCATTATCTACGCGCTTTGTTGGGCGCCTCTAGGCAATGCGCTTAATTATCGTTTTAATGTGCGTGTTGAATTGTGCTGGCGGCAAGTAGAGTTACAAAAACAATATAAAACATATGAAAAAGTATTAAACAAAACCTGCGCACAACAACAATTCAATAACAAAAAAAAGCAGTGTGTAATATTAGTATTGTCTGATGTTTTTTGTAGTCAGAGTAGCAATAAGATAATTCGCAGTTGGAGTATTTTTTTGTAAGTTTCTCAGTTCATTGGCCATTCAAATCAATCAAAACCAACAACAGCAAAATTGGTGTTACTCAAATTTCAATTTTTTCAAAATTTTTTTTTCTTCTAATGCCAATGTATACAAAGTGTAAAGTTACGAAGCTACTTTTGTGTTTTAGTTTTGTTTAATATTTTGTTTTGCATCACGAAATAATACAGAATTGTAAAGCTCTGTTCAAATGAAACTTTTCTCAAGTAAACTGAAACTGTTTTCAAGTCAAATGAGACTTTTTTATACTCAGCGTGCTTTGCACACAGAGTATATTAACTTTGATTGGATAACGGTTGGTTGTACAGTTATAAAGCAATCGATATAGATATAGACTTCCATATATCAAAATCATCAGCATCGAAAAAAAATTTGATTGCGCCGTGTCCGTCCGTCCGTCCGTCTGCCCGTTAACACGATAACTTGAGTAAATATTGAGATATCTTCACCAAATTTGGTACACGAGCTTATCTGGACCCAGAATACATTGGTATTGAAAATGAGCGAAATCGGATGATAACCACGCCCACTTTTTATATATATAACATATAGAATGTTGAACTTTGACGTACTGATATTGAGACTCTTGATAAAAATTTGAAAAAATTTAAAAAAATGGGCGTGGCACCGCCCACTTGTGATAAAATCAATTTTACAAATATTATTAATCATAAATCAAAACTCGTTAAATGCATTGAAGAAAAATTAACGAAATCGGTCAAGGACTACGCCCACTTTTATATGAAAGATTTTTAAAAGGGTCGTGGACGAATAAAATAAGCTATATCTTTGCAAAAAAGAGCTTTATATCAATGGTATTTCATTTCCCAAGTGGATTTATAACAATAAATAGGAAAAACTTCAAATTTAAAAAAATGGGCGTGGCACCGCCCCTTTTATGACTAAGCCATTTTCTATGTTTTTCCATGTTCTATATTAACTCTAAGAAAAATTAACGGATCGTAATAAAATTGGGTTCACAAATTTTCCCTATAGTAGATAATATTTCTAGTAAAATTGGACGGGATCGGTTAAAGACCACGGCAACTTAGATATAAAACAAGTTTAAAAGGGTCGTAGACTAGAATAATAAGGTATAACTTAGCAAACAATAGTTTTGAATCAATGGTATTTCACTTATCAAGTTTTATTGTAAGAGAAAATGGGGAGACACATTTTTTTTAAACGGGCGGTGCCATGTGTTATGTAGAAAAGTAATTTATCTGAAATGAAATGTGCAATTGAAGCTCACGCTGAGTATATAATGTTCGGTTACACCCGAACTTAGACACCTTTACTTGTTTCAAACTAAATTATATTTTTTTCAATAAAATGAAACCTTTTTTAAATCAAATGAAACTTTTCTTCAAATCAAATTAAACTTTTTTGAAATTAAAAGCAAAATTTTTGTATTACAACTGAAATTTTTTCAAATAAAATTAATATTTTTTTTTCAAATGAACCTTTTTCAAATGAAATTAAACGTTTTTCAAATCATATTAAACTTTTTTCAAATGATATTAAACTTTTTGTATTTCAAATGAAATCAAATTTAATTGTTTTCAAATCAAACGAAATTTTTCTCAAATCGAATGAAACTTAAGTTCAAACCAAATTGAACTTTTTTCATAAAGAAAACGCTGCTAACAACTTACAAAGAAATTGGCCGGACATGTGCTACACTTCGCCAGTTTGGTTGGCTGGTCTAAAAAACACACACTGAAAAAAGCTGCAGGTCTACATAGTAACGCAAAAAGCTCAACATTGAAGAGCATAACGAGATGCTGAACATACAGTTTTTGCTAAATTGGCACAAACCAGAACACTCCAGCAAACAACTGTTTGATCTAACCCCGCCTCCTAGAAAACACTGTGATGGGATCAGTCACATGCCCACGCAGCACACACAAATTACCTTTACTAAGGCGCGCTCGAAGAACTCCTTTACCAATATACACTATCCACAAGAAGAAAAAATCAGGGTGCCAAGAGAGACACGAGCACGAGCACCATTTACTCTGCCAGTGTCCAGTTCTGGCTAATATCAGGTACCGAACTCTGGGCGGTTTCGTGCTGTTCGATTTAAGAGAGGTTTTAAAATGCTTCATAAACGGTATCAACAGGTTTATTGAACTAATGGTTCGAGTAAAGATAATCTCACTGTATAATAGGCTAATTTACATGATAACTAATTCCAAGAGACGAACCGTTTAAATGGTTAAGCGCCAATTAAGTTAAGTAAGTTATTCCTAGAGAAAGTGCATCAAAATGGCTCCTAGAGCGGTACTTGGGCCCGGTTACGACGGCTGGGCAGCACATCAACCAATCAACCAAGATTATCAAAGGACAAATCTGTTTTTAATTATTGTAACCTGTATTTATTAAAAGTTGTAATTTTCGGTAATGATTACACTATTAACAACATAAAATAAATTTTTGTTCGTAATAACCTCTTAACTGTAGCGGCTTTAAAATTTTGAAATAAAAACAATTTTCTATGCAATTTTGTTTTGGTGGATTTAAGTGACTAACTGTAAATATAAGTATAGCATTACCGTTATTGTTCTCTTATTGTCCATTAAAAATGTGTAAACTACAATTGCAATTGCTTTCCAAAACATAAAAATTCCACAAGCAAACCGCCAAAATAATGTTAACTTGCTTTGCTTTAAAGTTATTGGTTTTTCTATTTTCCGTTTTGCGCCGTTTATGTGGGACATAAAATATTTAGTGGTCATCATAATAAGTAAGCTTGTAATAGTTCTACTAATCCAAGCTTTTTAAGTTTCAAATATTTTAGTATTTCCTGTAATGAATGCCCAGCAAAGCGGCTTAAGTCGTAATCAAAAGCAGTCGAGAATTTGCTAAAGAATTTGCACTTTCAAATGTATGAAAATGTTTTCCTTCGAGTTGCAACTTTTAATTTCCTCGTCTTTATAGATGCTAAACTTAGCTTCAACCTTCACATTAATGCTGCTGTCAATAAGGCTAGAGGTGCTCTTTCTTTCGTGAAACGGTGGTCCAAAGAATTTAGTGACCCTTATGTAACTAAAACCCTTTTTATCACTTTAGTTAGAACGATACTAGAATACGGACCATTAGTCTGGAATCCTTCTTGATGTAGGTAGACTTGAATCCAGGCATGCTTAACGAACGAAACGATATCATTTCGTTACGATAATCAACGCTAATAAACGAAACGAAGTCACTTTGTTTCGTTTATTAACGTTAAGATCGTCAAATTAACGTTAATTTGACGTTCTTAACGTTAATAAACGAAACGAAGTGACTTCGTTTCGTTTATTAGCGTTGATTATCGTAACGAAATGATATCGTTTCGTTCGTTAAGCATGCCTGCTTGAATCAATACAAAAGCAAAGGAATTTCCAGTGGGACACTGCGTATAATTTTCCCCTTATACTAGTCAGTTGAAGCTTATCAACCTTCCAACTCTTGCAAGTCGTGGATTGATTTCTAGCCCAATTTTGAACGAAGTAAGCTTTAACGTCCCATCACGAGTGTCAAGACATAACAAACCTTTTCTTTTGAGGCAGTGTAGAACTAATTTCAAATTAAATAAACCTTTTCGGTTTTTGTGTCATGATTTTAACACTGATTCTAATTCATTTGATATAAGAAAACTATCCTATGCTATCTTAACTCGTAACAAAAAAAAAAACATAGAATAAAAAAAAAAAAAATTTACATACTAAAAATGTTCACTTATCACAGAGTATATTAACTTTGTTCGCATAACGGTAATCCGTAACGGCATAAACTAATCGAGATAGATATAGACATCTATATATCAAAATGATCTGAGTGAAAAAGAAATTCATTTAGCCATGTCCGTCCGTCCGTCCGTTTGTCTGTCCGTCCGTCTGTAAACACGAAAACTTGGTATCTTGATGAAATTTGGTATGTAGGTTCCTGGGCGCTCATCTCAGATCGCTATTTAAAATGAACGAAATCGGACTACAACCACGCCCACTTTTTCAATATCGAAAATTTCGAAAAACCGAAAAAGTGCGATAATTCATTACCAAAGACGGATAAAGCGATGAAACTTGGTAGGTGCGTTGACTTTATGACGCAAAATAAAAATTAGAAAAATTTTGGACAATGGGCGTGGCACCACTCACTTTTAAAAGAAGGTAATTTAAAAGTTTTGCAAGCTGTAATTTGGCAGTCGTTGAAGATATCATGATGAAATTTGGTAGGCACGTTACTCCTATTACTATATGTGTGCTAAATGAAAATTAGCGAAATCAGATGACCAACACGCCCACTTTTAAAAAAAATTTTTTTTTAAGTCAAATTTTAACAAAAAATTTAATATCTTTACAGTACAAAAGTAAATTATATCAGTAATGATATGGTGCAACAAAATACAAAGATAAAAGAAAATTTCAAAATGGGCGTAACTTCGCCCTTTTTCTTTTAATTCGTCTAGAATACTTTTAATACCATAAGTCGAACAAAAATTTGCCAATCCTTGTGAAATTTGGTAGGGACATAGATTATATGACGATAACTGTTTTCTGTGAAAATGGGCGAAATCGGTTGAAGCCACGCCCAGTTTTTATACATAGTCGACCGTCTGTCCTTCCGCTTGGCCGTTAACACGATAACTTGCGCAAAAAATGATATATGTTAACTAAACTTAGTTCACGTACTTTATCTTGGTATAAAATATGGCCGAAATCCGACTATGACCACGCCCATTTTTCCGATATCGAAAATTACGAAAAATGAAAAAATGCCATAATTCTATACCAAATATGAAAAAAGAGATGAAATATGGTAATTGGATTGGTTTTTTGACGCAAAATATAACTTTAGAAAAAACGTTGTAAAATGGGTGTGACACCTACCATATTAAGTAGAAGAAAATGAAAAAGTTCTACAGCGCGAAATCAAAAGCCTTTGGAATCTTGACAGGAATACTGTTCGTGGTATGACATATTTAAAGAAATTAGCGGTACCCGACAGAATATGTTCTGGGTCACCCTGATCCACATTTTGGTCGATATCTCGAAAACGCCTGCACATATACAACTAAGGGCTACTCCCTTTTAAAACCCTCATTAATACTTTTAATTTGATACCCATAACGTACAAACACATTCTAGAGTCACCCCTGGTCCACCCTTATTGCGATATCTCGAAAAGGCGTCCACCTATAGAACTAAGGCCCACTACGTTTTAAATAATCATTAACACCTTTCATTTGATACACATGTCATACAAACACATTCCAGGGTTACCCTAGGTTCATTTTGCTAAATGGTGATTTTCCCTTATTTGTCTCCAAAGCTCTCAGCTGAGTATCTAATGTTCGGTTACACCCGAACTTACCCTTCCTTACTTGTTCCTTATGTGCATGTATGTACATATGTATGCTGATTCATATGAGAAAGTTTCACTATTATGGTCACAAAAATTCAAATCCAATAAATTATCGGGAAAAGTTATTGTCACATCAAGTGTGAAATTAAAACAAATTTGTACATGTCTGCAGAGAGTTATAAGCGAAAATTATCGACCTTAATCCGCACGACATCCTTCCAAACCTAATTAGTTTAATATTAGAATATGATTATGTATGTCATGAGAAATTTTTCAGTATAATATTTACATCGCTAACAAGATTTTCTGCAGTTTTAAAAGTATGCTGTGGAAAATTTCTGAGATGGCTTGCGAAACAAATTTAATTTCGACACACATTTTCACACTTTTTGTTGAAATTCGTTTTGGAAGCCACTTGTCTGACTCTTTTCATCGTATGTATTTCCGCACAATTTTGAAAGACTTTCGTTACATCGTTGTATTCATGTCCACCAAATATCTCATTTTCTATACACCATTTGCCATCATGAATAGCCCAATCATATGTTTGTAGTGAGGCAAAATATTAATTTATTTGGCATAGTATTTGTTTTAATCGTAAGCAATATTGATGTCTGACCTAAGGCTTGGTATTGGAGTTTTTTTGGCGTTGATTCCACGAAGCCGCTATCAATTTTATGAGTTAGCGAAATGTGCCTTGACGCTTCTCACAAGAAACGCTTATGCGTGTACTAACCCACCCCCAGTAAAAAATTTATCATTCAAATATTTATTTTTGATCGCTCTTTAACGAGCAAGGGATTACTGTACAAAGCTCCGAACGTCTTGCATTTTTTACTTCTTTTTAACATTGCGTGTCCATACGGGCGAAAACTCCATTTCAGTTCTAAACGTATGCAAAGAGGAGTATTATTTTTAGCTCCTTTTGACATCCATAACGAGTTCTAACGGTTATGATATCTCCTTAATTGATAATGTATCAAAGAGTAGCATCAGTATGCATATACCTCCTCGTATATTACTCTAAAATTTATTTATAAACGAGGAATCGATATTTGATATTACTAGTTTAGCTAGCGCCATGACTCCCGTCCAGCGAGTCGTGAAATAGTGCACAAGCGCCAGCAACCCTCCCTTCTGGTATTGGTAACTAGAAGGCTACATCTGCGCACTGAGTGTGTGTTGTGATGAGTTGGAGTTCGCTACACGATGTTTCAAAATTCCTAGCGGTAAGGACCCTATTTGTTCCACAAAGCATATATTTTTCTATCTTGAGCTATAAACAAGTGAAATGTATGTATTTGAAAAATTTGAATTCGGCCAAATTTTTGGAGAGCTCAGAAGCAATCAAGTATGTCAGTATTTTCTTGAAATTGACTTACGTACGCACAAAAATATGTTGGTGTCAAAAACCAAGTGCAGTAAAAAACTATTCTAAAAATAGAATTTATGTAAAACAAGTAAGGAAGGCTTAGTTCGGGTGTAACCGAACATTACATACTCAGCTGAAAATAAGGGAAAATTACCATGTAGGAAAATGAACACAGGGTAACCCTGGAATGTGTTTGTATGACATGAGTATCAAATGAAATGTTTAACCGTCCTGTGCATAGATGGGTACCTTTTGCATATTCAAAAGCCATTTTTAAATAATCTACAAATAGAAACGAGTTAAAATTTTGTGGCATCGTATGGTAATAAGTTTTCTACAGAAAGGAGAGACAATTTTTTCAAATATACTTTCATAAAGATGGTTTTTTAATAAATTAGTTTTTTATTACTAAAATTAGTTTTTTATTACTAGTTCTCATAGCGGGGATACCCAGGTACCACTAGTAGTTCTCACGTATGAACTGCCTTGTGGTGCCCGTGTACCCAGCCATGCGAACTAAGAAGAAAAATTATTCATGAACTTTACGGTTAAAGAGTATTTTAAAAGGGAGTGGGCCATAGTTCTATAGGTGGACGACATTTAGGGATATCGCCATAAAGGTGGACCAGGGCTGACTCTAGAATTTGTTTGTACGATATGGGTATCAAGGTATTAATGAGGGTTTTAAAAGGGAGTGGTGGTAGTTGTATATGTGAAGGCGTTTTCGAGATATCGACCAAAATGTGGACCAGGGTGACCCAGAACATCATCTGCCGGGTACCGCTAATTTATTTGTATATGTAATACCACGAACACTATTCCTGCCAAGATTCCAAGGGCTTTTGATTTCGCCCTGCAGAAGTTTTTAATTTTCTTCTACTTAATATGGTAGATGTCACACCCATTTTACAAAGTTTTTTTCTAAAGTTATATTTTGCGTCAAAAAACCAATCCAATCACCATGTTTCATCCCTTTTTCGTATTTGGTATAGAATTATGACATTTTTTTTTATTTTTCGAAATTTTCGATATCGAAAAAGTGGGCGTGGTCATAGTCGGATTTCGCCCTTTTTTAATACCAAGATATAGTGAGTTCAGATAAGTACGTGACGTAAGTTTAGTTAAGATATATTGATTTTTGCTCAAGTTATCGTGTTTACGGCCGAGCAGAAGGACAGACCGTCGACTGTGTATAAAAACTGGGCGTGGCTTCAACCGATTTCGCCCAATTTCACAGCAAACAGTTATCGCCATAGAATCTATGCCACTACCAAATTTCACAAGGATTGGTAAATTTCTGTTCGACTTATGGGCGGAGCCACGCCCATTTTGAAAATTTCTTTTATTTTTGTATTTTGTTGCACCATATCATTACTGGAGTTGACTATTGACATAATTTACTTATATACTGTAAAGATATTAAATTTTTTGTTAAAATTTGATTTAAAATTTTTTTTTTTAAAGTGGGCGTGTTCGTCATCCGATTTTGCTAATTTTTGTTTAGCATACATATAGGAATAGGAGTAACGCTCCTGCCGAATTTCATCATGATAACTTCAAGGATTGCCAAATTACAGCTTGCAAAACTTTCAAATTACCTTCTTTCAAAAGTGGGCGTTGTCACGGCCATTGTCCAAAATTTTACAAATTTTCTATTCTACGTCATAAGGTCAACCCATGCACCAAGTTTCATCGCTTTATTCGCCTTTGGTAATGAATTATCGCACTTTTTCGGTTTTTCGAAATTTTCGATATCGAAAAAGTGGGCGTGGTTATAGTCCGATTTCGTTCATTTTAAATAGCGATCTGATATGAGTGCCCAGGAACCTACATACCGATCATTTTGATATATAAAAGTCTATCTATCTCGATTATTTTATGCCGTTACGGATTACCGTTATTCAAACAAAATTAATCTACTCTGTGAGCTCTGCTCAGCTGAGTATAAAATTTTGATGTTGCCACGGCCGGGACTAGAAACTTTATTCTAATTGAAAAAGCTTGGTTCTAAATTTTTGATGTTACTTTGCCCAGGAATTGAACCTATAAAGCGACGCCGGTCGTGATGTTACTTCGGCCGGCACTTGAACCCAGGATGTTCAGTGTGAAAAGAGGATCACGCTACCACCACACCACTGAGGCGTGCTGTTCAAATCTGCCATTACTCAAAACAACGAGCAACATAGTTGACTCCAAAATTAGTTTTGATATCACTCTGAAAAGTGTTATACTGTTCAATTACACCAAAATTTTCCGCATTGCACTATTTATACTCGGCTGAGCAGAGCTCACAGAGTATATTAATTTTGTTCGCACAACGGTACGCCGTAACGGCATAAACAAATCGAGGTGGATATAGACGAAAAAATAAATTCATTTAGCCATGTCCGTCCGTCCGTCTGTCCGTAAACACGATAACTTGAGTAAGTTTTGAGGTATCTTAATGAAATTTGGTATGTAAGTTCCTGGGCACTCATCTCAGATCGCTATTTAAAATGAACGAAAGCGGAATATAAACACACCCACTTTTTCGATATCGAAAATTTCGAAAAACCGAAAAAGTGCGATAATTCATTACCAAAGACGGATAAAGCGATGAGACTTGGTAGGTGGGTTGACCTTATGTAAGAGGCGATATATATAGCTTCTCCAACCCAATTGTCAACCTCACCTACCCTTGGAGAATCCTGTTTCATTAACAGCCGATGCTCTCGCGCCCCCAAAGTTCCTCATGGAACTAGGGGGTGGAAAGGGCGGGATGGCCTAGATGGTTTTATATGGGTTTATATTGCTCGCGCCGATGTGATAACACGAAGAATGAGGTAATCGTTTAAGGAGCATTGATCATACTTTCGCTAAATGTTTTCAGTCAATTGTTTTTGCTTATATGAATTCTATTATTCAAGCAAAGCTATTTTTTTAGAAATTTACTTTTATTGATATTACATGAAAAACTCAAAACTCAAATATTTATTTGCTTATCTTCAATATAGTTGTTCATTTCCTCAATATGAGTCAATTAGGCCACCAGATCTCTTTAGCTCCAGTTATAAAGCAGTTCCTCTTCTCATATACATATATGTTTATCCATTGTTACCTAATAAAGATGATTGGCAACAATTTCTAAATATAATTAATTCATTTTTTTGATCATAATCATTATTGTCATCATTACACGTCGCTGACAATTGCAAATTAATTGTAATGCTATTTTCGGCATTAACGTGCTGCTGTTGCAGTTGCTGTTGTTGACAAGAGCCGTTAGCGTTACGTTAGTAATATTTCGAGCGCATATGTAATATTTATGCCGACTACAGTTGTTGTAAATACTTACTGCTACAACAATTTTTTTCCGTGTCTGAGTGTGTTTGTGTGAATCAACTGCTTTTTGCCTTACAATTTTTCACTCTTCGACTGCATTTCTTCATATAACGGCAATTGTTGTTGTTGCATTTCCCAAAGTGTGCAACATCATTCAACACACCGTCTTTGTTGTTTACAAACTGCAGCAACATTGTTGCAACTGTTGTTACATAGACAATACAACACACAAGGTGCGACTTAAAAGTTTACTTTTTTTGTAAAATTTGTTTCTTTACTTTTTTCCTTTTACGTGATTTCTTTAATCTTGTAGTTTTTGCTGTTGATGCTCATTCAATCGTTTGGTGAAATAAAGACAAATTTCTTGTTTAAATAAACGCTTTTTTCTCAGGCCCATTTGTTTTGTTGCAGCTTACACACAAGCTGGTTACTGTTGTTGTTTTTTTTTTATACTCAGTTGAGCAGAGCTCACAGAGTATATTAACTTTGATTGGATAACGGTTGGTTGTACAGGTATAAAGGAATCGAGATAGATATAGACTTCCATATATCAAAATCATCAGTATCGAAAAAAAATTCGATTGAGCCATGTCCGTCCGTCCGTCTGTCCGTCCGTCCGTTAACACGATAACTTGAGTAAATTTTGAGGTATCTTGATGAAATTTGGTATGTAGGTTCCTGAGCACTCATCTCAGATCGCTATTTAAAATGAACGATATCGATAATCACGCCCACTTTTTCGATGTCGAAAATTTCGAAAAATCGAAAAGGGCGATAATTCATTACCAAATACGGATTAAGCGATGAAACTTGGTAGGTCAGTTGAACTTATCACGCAGAATAGAAAACTAGTAAAATTTTGGACAATGGGCGTGGCACCGCCCACTTTTAAAAGAAGGTAATTTAGAAGTTTTGCAAGCTGTAATTTGGCAGTCGTTGAAGATATCATGATGAAATTTGGCAGAAACGTTACTCTTATTACTATATGTCTGCTTAATAAAAATTAGCAAAATCGGAGAACGACCACGCCCACTTTAAAAAAAATCTTTTTTAAAAGAAACGTTAATATCTTTACAGTATATAAGTAAATTATGTCAACATTCAACTCCAGTAATGATAGGTTGCAACAAAATACAAAAATAAAAGAAAATTTCAAAATGGGCGTGGCTCCGCCCTTTTTCATTTAAATTGTCTAGGATACTTTTAATGCCATAAGTCGAACAAAATTTACCAATCCTTGTGAAATTTGGTAGAGGCTTAGATTCTAGGACGATGACTGTTTTCTGTGAAAAAGGGCGAAATCGGTTGAAGCCACGCCCAGTTTTTATAAACAGTCGACCGTCTGTCCTTCCGCTCGTCCGTTAACACGATAACTTGAGCAAAAATCGATATATCTTTACTAAACTCAGTTCACGTACTTATCTGAACTCACTTTGTATTGGTGTAAAAAATGGCCGAAATCCGACTATGACCACGCCTACTTTTTCGATATCGAAAATTACGAAAAATTAAAAAAATGCCATAATTATATACCAAATACGAAAAAAGGGATGAAACATGGTAATTGTATTGGTCTATTGACGCAAAATATAACTTTACAAAAAAACTTGGTAAAATGGGTGTGACACCTACCATATTAAGTAGAAGAAAATGAAAAAGTTTTGCAGGGCGAAATCAAAAGCCCTTGGAATCTTGGAAGGAATACTGTTCGTGGTATTACATATATAAATAAATTAGCGGTACCCGACAGATGATGTTCTGGATCACGCTGGTCCACATTTTGGTCGATATCTCGAAAAGGCGCCCACATATAGAACTAAGGCCCACTCCTTTTTAAAATACTCATTAATACCTTTAATTTGATACCCATATTGTACATCGTACAAACACATTCTAGAGTCACCCCTGGTCCACGTTTATGGCGATATCTCGAAAAGGCGTCCACATATAGAACTAAGGCCCACTCCTTTTTAAAATACTCATTAACACCTTTCATTTGATACCCATATCGTACAAACAAATTCTAGAGTCACCCCTGGTCCGCCTTTATGGCGATATCTTGAAAAGGCGTCCACCTATAGAAGTAAGGCCCATGCCCTTTTAAAATACTCATTAACACCTTTCATTTGATACCCATATCGTACAAACAAATTCTAGAGTCACCCCTGGTCCACCTTTATGGCGATATCTTGAAAAGGCGTCCACCTATAGAACTAAGGCCCACGCCCTTTTAAAATACTCATTAACACCTTTCATTTGATACCCATATCGTACAAACAAATTCTAGAGTCACCCCTGGTCCACCTTTATGGCGATATCTCGAAAAGGCGTCCACCTATAGAAGTAAGGCCCACGCCCTTTTAAAATACTCATTAACACCTTTCATTTGATACCCATATCGTACAAACAAATTCTAGAGTCACCCCTGGTCCACCTTTATGGCGATATCTCGAAAAGGCGTCCACCTATAGAACTAAGGCCCATGCCCTTTTAAAATACTCATTAACACCTTTCATTTGATACCCATATCGTACAAACAAATTCTAGAGTCACCCCTGGTCCGCCTTTATGGCGATATCTTGAAAAGGCGTCCACCTATAGAAGTAAGGCCCATGCCCTTTTAAAATACTCATTAACACCTTTCATTTGATACCCATATCGTACAAACAAATTCTAGAGTCACCCCTGGTCCACCTTTATGGCGATATCTTGAAAAGGCGTCCACCTATAGAACTAAGGCCCACGCCCTTTTAAAATACTCATTAACACCTTTCATTTGATACCCATATCGTACAAACAAATTCTAGAGTCACCCCTGGTCCACCTTTATGGCGATATCTTGAAAAGGCGTCCACCCATAGAACTAAGGCCCACGACCTTTTAAAATACTCATTAACACCTTTCATTTGATACCCATATCGTACAAACACATTCTAGAGTAACCCCTGGTCCACCTTTATGGCGATATCTTGAAAAGGCGTCCACATATAGAACTAAGGCCCACTCCTTTTTAAAATACTCATTAACACCTTTCATTTGATACCCATATCGTACAAACAAATTCTAGAGTCACCCCTGGTCCGCCTTTATGGCGATATCTTGAAAAGGCGTCCACCTATAGAAGTAAGGCCCATGCCCTTTTAAAATACTCATTAACACCTTTCATTTGATACCCATATCGTACAAACAAATTCTAGAGTCACCCCTGGTCCACCTTTATGGCGATATCTTGAAAAGGCGTCCACCTATAGAACTAAGGCCCACGCCCTTTTAAAATACTCATTAACACCTTTCATTTGATACCCATATCGTACAAACAAATTCTAGAGTCACCCCTGGTCCACCTTTATGGCGATATCTCGAAAAGGCGTCCACCTATAGAACTAAGGCCCACTCCATTTTAAAACACTTATTAACACCTTTCGTTTGATACCCATATCGTACAAACAAATTCTAGAGTCACCCCTGGTCCACCTTTATGGCGATATCTTGAAAAGGCGTCCACCTATAGAAGTAAGGCCCACGCCCTTTTAAAATACTCATTAACACCTTTCATTTGATACCCATATCGTACAAACAAATTCTAGAGTCACCCCTGGTCCACCTTTATGGCGATATCTTGAAAAGGCGTCCACCTATAGAACTAAGGCCCACGCCCTTTTAAAATACTCATTAACACCTTTCATTTGATACCCATATCGTACAAACAAATTCTAGAGTCACCCCTGGTCCACCTTTATGGCGATATCTTGAAAAGGCGTCCACCTATAGAAGTAAGGCCCACGCCCTTTTAAAATACTCATTAACACCTTTCATTTGATACCCATATCGTACAAACAAATTCTAGAGTCACCCCTGGTCCACCTTTATGGCGATATCTTGAAAAGGCGTCCACCTATAGAACTAAGGCCCACGCCCTTTTAAAATACTCATTAACACCTTTCATTTGATACCCATATCGTACAAACGCATTCTAGAGTCAACCCTGGTCCACTTTTATAACGATATTCCGAAAAGGCGTCCACCTATAGAACTAAGGCCCACTCCCTTTTAAAATACTCACTAACACCTTTCATTTGATACCCATATAGTACAAACAAATTCTAGAGTCACCCCTGGTCCACCTTTATGGCGATATCTCGAAAAGGCGTCCAGCTATAGAACTAAGGCCCACTCCCTTTTAAAATACTCATTATCACTTTTCATTTGATACCCGTATCGTACAAACAAATTCTAGAGTCGCCCCTGGTCCAACTTTTTTGGCAATATCTCGAAAAGGCGTCCACCTATAGAACTAAGGCCCACTTCCTCTTAAAATACTCTTTAATGCCTTTCATTTGATACACATGTCATACAAACACATTCCAGGGTTACCCTAGATTCATTTTGCTAAACGGTGATTTTCCCTTAATTTGTCTCCACAGCTCTCAACTGAGTATGTAATGTTCGGTTACAGCCGAACTTAGCCTTCCTTACTTGTTTTTGTTTAATTTTTTTTACCACATTGTGCTTTTATTTATTTATTTTATTATTACTTTTTTTTCTTTTCTGTTTCAACACATTACCTCGATACCATTTATAGCCAACCTTTCTTGGAAAAATGAAAAATAAAAACAATTTATTTGTTGTTCTTGTTGTTGTTTCTGCTTATTAGAAAAACTTACTTCTTTTGCGGCAGCCGCTAGCAATCGTCGGTAGTCAGTGCACGTCTTAAATGCTACAAACAGCCGCACTTGTAAACAGACCAACAGTCAAATGGATGAACGACCGATAGATTGGTAGATCGGTTAGCCAACAGTGAACAGGTCTTTTAGGGCTTTTTTAATTGACCAACAAACAAGCCACAAAGCAACAAAAATGGGCTAGCAACAACTATTTGCGCGCTTATAATGTATAGTAATAGTTCGTTAGTTAGTTAGATAGACGGACGGTCGGTAGAAATATACATATAAATCCTTGTATGTACATATATTTGACTAACTGTTATGTTTTGTACTTTTTTTTTGCCTTTGGCTTTTCTTAGCTAAAAATTTGAGCATTTATTTAATTAACTCTCATCTAAAGTTTAATTGATAATTTACTAAGTTGTCTTAATTACTCCGCGATTTGGCTTGTTTATTAGTGTTCTGGTTGAGCTTTGGTTGCTATAGCTAACTTTAACGTGACTTACTTTGTTAATGTGGTTTTGCCATTCAGGAAATTTTTTTATGGTTTAGGGAATTGAATCTCTCAGTACAACAAAATTAGAACTTTTTCTTGCAAAAAAGTAACCATGATGTTTTTCAAGAAAACGCACTTCGTACAGTTAATTTTGCTAAACATATTTACATTACAGCACGTCTGAGTTATTTTACAACTTTTGTGTCCTAGAAAACAATCCTCCCTGCACAATGCTGAACATTTCATATTAACACTTCAACTCTCCATCGTTAGTCCTTCCACAGTTTTTTATCCAAGAAGTGAAAATGCCAAGCAAACCGTTAGCAACATGTTGCATATACACATAGCAACTACATACCTGGTTCTTTCGGAAACATGTGAAAAAGTAGTGGAAGGAGAAATGGGGGATTTTCCTTTATAAACTAAATAAATAAATGCAAGACGCGATAACCACCAAAGAGATTTTAGGCGGAGCTTCTCTTCCAATTTGCGTCGTGCTTCTTTTTAATTTTTCCCACAAATTGGCTGAACGAGACCTACTTGTTTTATGCCGACTCCGAACGGAAGGCAAATGAATTTTCACTGAGACGCTTATCATGGCTGAAATGTACTTGAGGTCTTCGCCAAATCACTGATGTGGGGCGACCTGCTTAGGAAAACTTTTTTCTAATTGTTATAACTTTTCTTTAAGTTTCTTACGAAACGAAGCTTAAACACATCAGGGCTCTGCTCACATGGCCGAAGGACATCTTGTGACCAGTTTAACCTTTAAATGCAAATTTAAAGTAAACTAGAATAGCTGAACTATAAGTTTATTCAGACAAATGTATCTTTGCGGTATCACCTTACGGAGTATCCATAGTATTTTTGTGAAAGATGGCCGCGTAAAGTTGATTATCTGTGAACAGATTAATACTCCATTCGCATTGTTTCCTTTTAATTTGCATTTAAGGATTAAGGGGGTCACAAGGAGCTTTTGAGGCTCGCATACAGAATCCTGAATTGTTTAAGGTTTGTTCTACAAGTAGATATTTAACCTTATAATAAGAGTAACATTTCATATGTCGGCACTTTACTCCCTCCTTCCAGGCACTTTTTCACATTTTTCACGAAGGCATTATAAACTTGATATGTACTGATGCAACATGTTGCTAAAGGTTTCTTCAACATATTTACATCCCGTATAAACAAAAATTACAAAATAACTAATGACAAAGAGTGGAAGTGCTACGCCTTATTCTAGGACAACAAAGCTGTAACTGTTTCAGATTTTATTCAACTTCGTTTTGCACCCCTTGTGACCCCTTCATCTTTATTACCAAATAAAAAAAAGTCAGATGTACTGCACTAAAAATATCTTGAGCGAAAATTATAAGTACGATGTTCGCTTTCTGATAATATGTTTTATTTTATTCTAAACATGATAAAGCCTTCAGTTCATAACTAAATCTCTCTCATCTACCGTTCTTATGATGGACAAGACCACCGACTTTTCTCTCCTGTACTCCAAGCACCGTTTCATCTTTTCTGGACAACGTTCATTATTCCTAGCCGTACATTAGGGCAGGTATGATAAGAGACTCATAGAGCGTTTTATTCCTCGAGATAGGATTATTATTATTATTATTATTATTTATTTAATATAGTAATCTCTGAAATACAATGTTTCTTACAGACTACATAATGAATTAGATAAATTTACAAATTAGATAAATTTACATTACAGAGTAGTGTACAGAAGATTTAAGAAAGCCTGTTTTGTCATTGTAAAATCAATGACAGTAGTTTCTGACAAAGTATTAAATTCTCTCAAAGAGCGCACCAAAGGTGCATTTCCAGCAAATGTCGTTTTTACTTTGGGTAGATAAAATGGATAAGATACACGAAGATTACGTCTAGGGACATTGAAACATATTTTATGCAAGAGATATGGGCAATCAACGATGCCTTGAATCATGTTAAACGTAAACGTTAAAGACAAGATAGATCTACGGCTTTCCAGAGATTGCAAGTTTATCAGTTGAAGACGAGCTGTGTAGGCCGGAACCGGGTTTTCAAAATTCAGAAACCGTAGGGCAAATTTAAGGAAAACCTTTTGTACACGCTCAATCCTTTGAATCGGAAGTTGATTATAGGGCCTCCACACGAAGACAGCATACTCAAGATGCGAGCGCACAAAGCTTGTAAATAAAAGTTTCAAGGTATATGGGTCTGAGAAATTAGTGCTGTTACGACGTACAAACCCCAGAACTGAGTAAGCTTTCGCGATAATGAAATTAATGTGGCTATTGAAAGAGAGTTTTGTGTCAAATATAACTCCTAAGTCTTTAACTTCATTAACATTTAGCAGAGTAACATTTGAAATGCTGTAAGACGTACTACGTACATTAAAAATTTTCGCAAAAGTCATTTTGAAACACTTCTTTATATTTAAAGATAAATGTGATTTACTACACCATAGATAAAGAGCATTAACATCCTGCTGTAGCCTTGCTTCATCGAAAGAGTCTTTGACTACAGCAAATAACTTAAGATCGTCTGCATAAAGCAAACACTTGGCGAATGAAGAACAACTTCCAATATCATTAATAAATAAGACAAACAGTAGAGGTCCAAGAACGCTTCCTTGGGGTACGCCTGAAGTGGCCACGAAAGATTCGGAACACATGCCGTCAATAGTAACAACACAGCGTCTATTCGATAAATAGGATTTGATCCATTCCAAGAAGTAGGAATGAAAACCTAAACAAGCCAGTTTTTTAACTAGAATTTTATGCGAGACTTTATCGAAAGCTTTTGAAAAGTCTGTGTATATACAATCTACTTGATGACCATCAGAAAACGCTGTTATGCAGTAGTCACTAAAAGCCGCTAAGTTCGAAACTGTAGACCTTCCGGGAACAAAGCCATGTTGGTTATGAGATATAATGGACTTTGTAGCAAAATAAATCTTCTCTTTCACTACGCACTCAAAAAGTTTAGATATGGTTGAAAGTTTTGATATGGGCCGATAATTTCTAACATTATTTTTCTTACCACTTTTTAGAATGGGAGTTATGTAAGTGACTTTCCAGTCATCAATGAAGCTACCAGACGCCAGCAACTTGTTAAACAAGATTTTCAAAGGCTCAACAAAAGCTGGACAACATTTAAAGAGGACCGCAGACAGACCATCGACATCAGTTTCCGAAGAAGGCTTTAGCAACGATAGCCCGCTGGAGATATCTTCAGAAGAAAGTGTGAGGGAAGCGAAGTTGAGGCACGTGTTTTCGTCAGAAGAAAAGCTTGGTAAAGCATCGGAATCATCCGATACGAAGTTGGACTTAAAAAAATCAGCGAAGAGGTCAACCACATCTTTAGGAACCTCCGCGAAATTATCATCTAAGAAAACCGATTTAGCGATGTTTGAACACGATCTCTTGGATTTGATATAAGTCCAAAAGAATTTAGGATTATATTTAATGCTGGACTCAGCAGAACGAGTGTAATTTTTTCGAAGATGTTTATCTACCCTTGTGAATTATTTTGAGTACCGCTGATACATAACAAAAAAATTCTGGCATTTAGATTTCCGAAATTTTTTATAATATTTATTTCTAAGATTTTTTAGCTTTTTTAAACCTTTCGTGTACCAAGGCACTCTGTATGGCATTTTTTTTTTAAAGGTACATACTTCAAACAAAGCTCATTTGCAGCCTTCTTGAATTTCAGAAAAGAGTTAGATGTTGACATGTCAGATAAGAGGGAATCCCAATTAATCTCAAGCAACGAGCTATTTAAACTTTGAAAGTCACATTTTGAGAAATTAAATACGATTTTATCATTATTGGCTTCACAAATAGGCAAATAATTGTAGTAATCAATGCTTACAACTAAGGGAACATGATGTTTGTCACACGGAGTTATAGGAGATAAACAATTAGATATACTGTAATTAAAATTATTAAATTACTCTTCAGTTACCTCCATTCAATCCAAAATAGCTTGTTGACGAGAATTAAGCTCTCTTTGATTTTAAGCTGACATTGTTTTCGTTAAACATGCTGGTTCTCAGATAAGCTACCTCCCTTTTCCTGCCTATTTATCGAAACAAGAGAAGGCATGACTTACGCCGCTTTTGTTAATTCAATAATATCATCGGCATACGTCAGCCACGATAGACCACCCTTGGTGTACTTAAAAATTTGATATTCCTCCTGCCAAGAGGATGTAGCTGCATATACTGGTAGTATCTGCACATTGATTGCTTTTCCAAATGGCTCGAGGCGATCGAGAGTGAGGAAATTAATTTCCATCACACCCTCGAGCGCCCCCCCCCCCCCCCCCCCTGAAGTTTTAATCCCAAACTGCCATTTGGCTTTTCCAGAAAGTTTCGAGTTTCCCAACCGTAAGAGGACTGTATAACACTCCATCCACAAATTTTTTAACAGTGCTAGGATAAGCACAGTAGTATAAGGAATTAGAGGCTTTCCTGGTCATATCCTTCCCGCATAGATTTAAGAACAGCAAACTGTCTAGAATAGCTCCTGGATATTTTTCACGTACATAAGAAACGACAAACAGTCACGCAATCTGGTGCCAATCGAAGAGAGAAAGGAACAGGTAGTAGCCGCACGTGTATCAACAGCGCTTAAGTCTGAACTATCAGTATTAAAATTAATTAATCAGGAGCAGCGAAAATTTCAGAACCATCTACGACTAAACCAGTTCAGAACCCGTTCAAAAGGTGTGCAAAGTGGAGCAGTTACCATTTCGTCGGACATGACAATGTTAAAAGTGGCAGTTGAAAGGAGTGCGTGAAGACGGGATTCAAACTAGTGCCATCTTTTAATAAGGAACTAGTTGATTCGCTGCAGGGTCCCTATTAAACACTACCTGCAGCATTCAACCAATCGAGGACAGCTTGAAGGCAGGGATGTTTTTCATATTATTATTATTTTTGTCAACTTCAAACTTGTTTGGTGGTCCAGCAGGTTTCGAAGACCAACTATTTTTAAAAGTTTGTAATCGTACAATTAAATAAGGCGCCAGCTCAAATTTACCAAATTAAATTAGGCATACGCCCAGTAGTACCATTCTAAAGTGCAGCTAAACCACAGTTATAAGAAAAAAAGTAGTTCATTGTAAAAATCTAACTAGTTTGTGAAGGACATCTGTCTACTCTAATAGCCTCATAACGTTTGCCATTTATTTTTGTACTCTTTAGAATGCTGATATGTATGATTGAATTCATCTTCAGACAAAATATTAAATTTCATTACATTGAGGGCATACTCAAAATGCGGTATTGAGTTTTGATGAGGGCACAAAAAATAATTCCAAAAGCATGACAAAAAGTGCACAGTAAACAGGAACAAACAGTTTTTTTTTTCTAAATGTACTTGTGGGCATATTTATCGGTGTTTACATAAGCATAAACATGTCAAAAAAGAGTAACTAAAACAAATGAACACAAACACACTTTGTTGTGTGTGTTCACTTTTGTTTTTTTCGATTTTTGGTTTTACTGCTAAACTTTTTCGAAGAAACACACCTACATACATATGTACATAGATTTGCTATTGGTGCAGTGCTTACATTTTGTCATAAAATGTTTTTTCGCTTTCTGCAATTTTGTCTTTACTCCTTTCATTTACTTGCGCTTACAACTTCCTTTCGACATTCATCTTCAGGGCAAAACTTAAGTTCTGGAAGCGATTTTGTTAATTTTTTTTTGGCTTTTATTTTTAAATCAAGCACATAAATATCTGTACTTGCTTTGTACGTAAAAGTGGCTAGTATGGAAGGTAAAAAGATAATGGAAGTTAAAAGTGCAAAGCTAAATGCCCTATATCAGCGCAACATACAGGGTCTTGTGAAGAAATAAGGCACCAGAGAGCACAGCCTTATGAAGAAAACAACATAAACAGGTATTCAGTGATGTCCACAAAAGGCGTCGGACCTCTATGCCAGGAATCGCCCCGCGAATCCAGTTCTTAAAGAACATACCCAGAATTCGCAGGAGAGGAACGCACTCTCCCTAGGTAGATGTGCATAACTCTAGCTCAACTTAGATCTGGATACTATAACAGATTAAACTCTTATCTATCCAGAATCAACCGCGACATTCATAATTTATGAACTGCTTGCAATATGTCCCCACATAACACCATCCATCTTTTTAAGTGCAATGCGAAACCAACGCCTCTAAAACCCCTCTCATTATGGTCCACCCCTGTTGAAACTGTTAGTTTCCTTGGACTCAATACCCTCTATTGATGACAATTTGTAAATGTTTGCGCTTTTTGGATGGGGCGAAGCACTGCTACAACAACAACAACAACAAGCCCTACCATCTCAGGACCGATTAAAAATGACCACATTGAAAAAAGTTCGGCTCGCCAGAACTTCGGTTGCCAATAAAACAGGATCCGACACGGGTAGGTGAGGTTAACAATTGGGTTACAGAAGCTATAAATTGCGTTTTAATAACCCCTTGAAAGGGTTGCGCTACACAACCTCTAGAATCATTTGGGTATTCTAATCGCCTCTTGCCATAAAACTGTAGCTGCGATTTATTGTTATATTATTTTAGTCAAGGGATTCATGGATGCTTGAGTAATGTCAACTCTGCAATCGCCAGCATTTAAAAAATTTGCGAAATTGATAATTTGTTATGCATTCGGCTGAGTTTGTAAAGTATCGCTGTTGGTTTTCATAAACATAATTTTTGCATCACCCTGTATAGTCGTATTCTTGTCCACTGCTTTATTATTTCGTTTGTTGTTTATTGTTCTTGTACAAAATTTAAAACAAAGTAACATCAATTTATGCCCTTCGTTAAGCAATGTCCCTTTTATTTGTTGGCCTTTTTCCTTGTTATTTTTTTTAACAAATTTTGTAATACTTCAAAAGGGGTTAGAAGAGGTTGACAATCTTTATGTGTGCGAATTTTAAATTGAATTTTGATACACTTGTTTTTTTTTTTTTTTGTTATATGTATGTAAATGGTGTTGACCCCACAAGAGCATCTTTTATAAAAAACTAAAGTTTGACTTAATGAGTTTTCAAAAAAATTTTGGCCTTGTCGTTCTATACGATCCGTGTTCGAAATCCACATGGGAGCTAGCAACACGCATACTCATAAACCTATAATTTATTATAGTTTTAAGAACTGATTTGACGGGCTCATATTTATGATTTGAATGAAATTGGTATTTCATCCATGATTCAAAAGCACGACACCGGCCCTGCTCTTGTCTAGAATCCATAGAAAACGTAGAAAGTTTTTCATTTACCGTCATAAGTTTTCTACATGCAACAACAAATACTCGCTCTCATAATTTTAAGTGTTGCTTCTTGACTTATCTGCAGATTTGATTTTTTACAGTATCATAAAAAAGTACTATATTTCAAGCCTTTCCTAAATATAAAGTAACGTGCAGGAAAAAAACGCTTGCGGTCTGGGTTTCCTTTTGCGGTAGGGTTTATTTTCTTTTCCTGAGTGGAAATGGAAAAGCTATAGTCAACACAGCTGGATAGCTGGGATAGCAACACTTATCTATGTAAAGATCCATTAATAGGGAAGTTCATTGAACAGAAAATGGTGGCTGGCGTAAAAATATAAAGCGGCAGAGGTTTTACTGCAACAATACTTCAAAAAATTTGAGCATATAAAAGTTCATTGATGGCAAACAAGAAATAAAAGGCCTATCAAAACTTTATTTTAAACAGCTCTTGCTGACCCTGGAAACGTTTAGACAAACTTGATATAGCCGTATGATCAAATCGGACAGACATGGTTCCGACTTTGTCTATTTATCCACCTGCCTCTCCTCCGGCTAACCCTTTTCATCCTCTCTAATTTCCTCTCCACTCTGCATTTTCTAGTTTACCTTAATAGATCCATTCAACTTCCCTGTCCCTTTCATTCTACCGTAAATCTTCCCGTGTTTCCTCTTACTCTTCCTGCTCTTGCTCTTATCCAAGTCTAACTATCACTATTACTATTAATCTTATCCTTATATTATTCTTACTATTCATGTAAGCCTCTTTTTACTAACATCTCTCAAACCATTACCCTTATTCTTACTTTTACTTTCCCTATCCCTCTTCCTCTTGGTCTCTTAACTTTTCCCACTTCCCTTCAACTTTCTCTACTTTTCTTCCTATTGCCTCTGTTTTCTCATCATTTTTCTGTCATATTCAATGTGTGAGATATATCGAGTTTGACTCTTTTCCGCACTTTAAATTGCTAAAATATTAAAAAAGTAGCAGAAGAGTATCAAAAATGTTCCCTTCTTACTACTTTAAAATTCACGACCGGATTGTGAGGGCCATCAAATTTTTGTTGTTGTACTACTGAGATCACCTGCCTGGTGCCTTAATAAATTGAACATTACTTACTTACTTACTTAATTGGCGCTTAACCGTCTAAACGGTTATGGCCGTCCAACAAGGCGCGCCAGTCGCTCCTTCGCTCCGCCAACCGGCGCCAATTGGTCACACCAAGGGAGTTTAAATCGTTTTCCACCTGGTCCTTCCAACGGAGTGGGGGCCGCCCTCTACCTCTGCTTCCATAGGCGGGTTCCGATAGAAACACTTTCTTGGCCGGAGCATCATCTTTCATTCGCATAACATGGCCTAGCCAGCGCAGCCGCTGCGTTTTAATTCGCTGGACTATGTTGATGTCTGCGTATAGCTCGTACAGCTCATCATTAAATCTTCTTCGGTACTCGCCATCGCCAACGCGTAGAGGTCCATAAATCTTTCGAAGAACTTTTCTCTCGAACACTCCCAAAGCCGCTTCATCTGCTTTTGTCATGGTCCATGCTTCTGCCCCATATAGCAGGACGGGTACGATAAGTGACTTGTAGAGTATGATTTTCGTTCGCCGAGAGAGGACTTTACTTTTCAATTGCCTACCTAGTCCAAAGTAGCATTTATTGGCAAGATTGATTCTTCGCTGGATTTCAGTGCTGATGTTGTTGCTAATGTTGATGCTGGTTCCCAAATAAACGAAGTCTTTTACTATTTCGAAATTATGGCTGCCAACAGTAGCGTGGTTGCCAAGGCGCATATGCGCTGACTCTTTGCTCGATGACAGCAGGTACTTCGTTTTGTCCTCATTCACCATCAAACCCATCTTTACCGCTTCTTTTTCCAGCTTGGAGTAAGCAGAACTAACAGCGCGGGTGTTTAGGCCGATGATATCAATGTCATCAGCATATGCCAGTAATTGCACGCTTTTATAGTATATTGTTCCAGTGCGGTTAAGTTCTGCAGCTAGTATAATTTTCTCCAGCATTAAATTAAAGAAATCGCACGATAGGGGGTCACCCTGTCTGAAACCTCGTTTAGTTTCGAACGGCTCGGAGAGGTCCTTCCCAATTCTGACTGAGCTGATGGTGTTGCTCAACGTCATTTTGCACAGCCGTATAAGTTTTGCGGGGAAACCAAATTCAGACATAGCGGCATATAGGCAGCTCCTTTTCGTGCTGTCGAAGGCGGCTTTAAAGTCGACGAAGAGGTGATGTGTGTCGATTCTCTTTTCACGGGTTTTTTCCAAGATTTGGCGCATTGTGAAAATCTGGTCGATGGTAGATTTACCAGGTCTGAAGCCGCACTGATAAGGTCCAATCAGCCGGTTCACGGTGGGCTTCAATCTTTCGCACAATACACTTGAAAGGACCTTATATGCGATATTAAGAAGGCTGATTCCACGATAGTTGGTGCATTTTGCAGTATCCCCCTTCTTGTGGACTGGGCAAAGAACACTTAGATTCCAACCGTCGGGCATGCTTTCGTCCGCCCATATTTTGCTAAGAAGCTGCTGCATGCGCCTTACCAACTCCTCGCCGCCGAATTTGAATAGCTCCGCAGGCAATCCATCAGCGCCCACGGCCTTGTTGTTTTTCAATCTGGTTATTGCTATTCTAACTTCGTCATAATCGGGCGGGGGGACATATATTCCATCATCATCGATTGTGGGATCGGGTTCTTCATCTCTGCGCGGTGAATTGCTGCCTCCATTTAGGAGAGCAGAGAAGTGTTCCCTCCATAATCTAAGCACTCTCTGGACATCAGTTACAAGGTCGCCGTTTTCATTCCTACAGGAGTTTGCCCCGGTCTTAAAACCTTCCGTCTGTCGCCGTATTTTTTGGTAGAATTTTCGGGCGTTATTCCTGGTGGCTAGCAGCTCAAGCTCCTCGCACTCACGCCTTTCTGCTTCTGCTTTTTTATTCCTGAAAAGGCGTCTCGCTTCCCTTTTCAACTCACGATAGCGTTCACACACTCCTCTTGTCGCGCTCGCTTTTAACGTAGCCCTGTAGGCAGCGTCTTTTCTTTCGGTTGCAACGCGGCATTCTTCATCATACCAGTTGTTTTTTCGTGGCCGCCGGTAACCAATTTTTTCCTCGGCGGCAGTATGAAGTGCTTTGGAGATATGCTCCCACTGCTCCTGTATTCCTTCAGGATGAGTTGTGCCCTCAGAGAGCAGGTGTGAGAGTCGAGTTGCGAAATCATTGGCAGTCTGTTGTGATTGAAGCTTTTCGACGTCTAGCTTTCCTTGTGTTTTTTGTTCCTTGTTTTTAGCCGCGTTGAGGCGGGTGCGTATTTTGGCTGCAACGAGATAATGGTCCGAATCGATGTTAGGTCCTCGGATCGTTCGCACATCTAAAACACTGGAGGCATGCCGTCCGTCTATCACAACGTGATCGATCTGATTGCGAGTATTTCGATCAGGAGACAGCCATGTAGCTTGATGTATCTTTTTATGCATGAACCTCGTGCTTGATATGACCATGTTTCGAGCACCGGCAAAGTCAATCAGCCTCAGTCCGTTAGGAGAAGTTTCATTGTGTAGGCTGAACTTTCCGACTGTAGGGCCAAAAACACCTTCTTTGCCCACCCTGGCGTTAAAGTCGCCAAGCACGACTTTTATATCATGACGGGGGCAGCGCTCGTATGTGCGTTCTAATTGTTCATAAAAAGTGTCTTTCACCTCATCGTCTTTCTCCTCTGTCGGCGCATGGGCGCAGATGAATGATATATTAAAAAATTTTGCTTTTATTCGAATAGCGGCGAGACGCTCGTCCACAGGCGTGAACGCCAGCACTTGGCGACAAAGTCTCTCTCCCACCACGAATCCGACGCCGAAACTGCGCTTATTCGCATGGCCACTCCAATATATGTCACAATTTTTGATCTTCTTTCTTCCTTGCTTCGTCCAACGCATTTCTTGGATGGCGGTGATGTCAGATTTTGCTTTGACGAGGACATCAACCAGCCGGGCATCTGCACCAATCCCATTCAGGGAGCGGACGTTCCAGGTGCATGCCCTCAATTCATTGTCCTTCAAACGTTTGCCATGGTCGTCATCAATAGAGAGTGTATTTATCCGAGGCTTGTTGTTATATTTCATTGGAGTATGGTTTTACGTGGCGGGTCCCAAGCCCAGCGCACAACCCGCTCAGCGGGGGTGAAAATATTACTTGGCACGTTTATATAGCGAGCCGCTTGCTCCAAGACAGACGCCCGCTTGCAGCCGCACCTAGAGGTGTACAGACGCTGCCGATGAAATCTCCCCCGGCTAGCCCTTAAACCGATTATGTCAGAGTGGCCTAGCCAGGTTGTCGCCTTCTCACATTAGCTCACCGCTAAACGGGTGTTTAGCGGCTACCCAGAGGATACTTGGCCGCAAGCGACCGGCAGTAGTGAGCTGCTTGAACCGCATGCAAAAGAATCGCTCTGGCCATTCCCAGGTGAATGGCGGTCAGAAGCTTTCCCCACTTTCGTGGACTTCTACACACGGCCCCACCCTCCCGTAAGTCAGCCATCCCTGCTTCGCGATGGGACTATTCCACATTTTTCCACGAAGATCATCTCATCCGCTCCTTAAAATGTTTGTTCCTTTACAAGCAGACAGTTATCTACTATTCCAAAAAGGAAAAAACCGTTGAGCTTCTGTAGTCCCAAGCAAATGTCCGCAATCCAAAGCGGAATGATTCAAGTTTGCTTCATAAATTTTTAATTGAGACAGATAGGAAAAAGCAATAACCAATATTTGCAAAAAAAAAACTTCTTACTTTTTTGCTCGCTTAATCGCCGCTTTTCCCCAACTTCCTTGTCCCATATATACCCGTTTTTCCACGCTTCAACACGACTTAAGCTAATGCAAAAATCTTGCTCCAGTTCCGCATTCTAATTGCGTATTTGTCAATTCTCGTGACAAGTGCACTAAAACTGTCGGAAATCAAAGTTGCAAGCTGTAGACAGGCTAATCCCAGTAACCGCATCTCACATACCACATCAATCAGAACACGATTCAGACAGGCAGGCAAATAGTCTAATGGAAGCAACGACAAAATATAGCAAATAATGGGTTTGTAAGGTGATAGATCTTTCGATATACATTGTACGTATGCAAGTATGTATGTATGTTTGAGGTTAACTAGCCACCAATCGTACAGCTTTTAAAAATGTGGTGGCATGCAGAGCAGTATGTCGGAAGCGAGACTTTCTACAACTTATAAAAAGGCTATTGAAGCATGATCATGGTAGTCTTCCACTGGGATGCGAAAATGGTGTATTTAAAGTGTAAGCTCCACTTTTTATACCTAAATATGTAAAAAAAAACTACATACATATGTATGTACATATGGGCCACTTGTGTTGTTGATGCTGCAAATGCTGTAATTTTAATGGTTACTCAACCTCCAACGCCTGACTGACTAACAGTTGACTGACTGCTTGACTTGCTAAATGACTACCCCGGTTCGAGTGATAAGTTTGAGTAGCAAAGTGCAACATTCAGTGGCAACTGCACTTTACCAGGTAGCAGCATCAAAAGTGCACAGCTGTTACAATAACAGATTACTGCTTTTAAGTTTTTTATTTTATTTCACTTTTTTTGTGTACTTTTCTTTCGTAAATGACAGTAGCCAGATTAGTTTCCAGAAACCAGAGAAGCAGCATCGTCATCATCATCAGCACATCATTACCACCGACATTGGCATTGCTAGAGTGTTTGTAAAAAAAAATCTTTTGGTCCATCACTTGCTCGCACTATAATTTGCACGCTCGCCTCAGAAGTGTATGTATGTATGTATGTTTTGTATTGTATACTTTCTACAGTTGATCAATTTTAGTTAAGTGGTATCAGTACCCTATAGTCAAAGCGACTAGTTCCAAACTTCTTCCGAAAATCGTAAGCCAAATTGCCTTGTCTTAACTGAGTAAATTTTGGATTTCTGATGGTGTGAAAACATTGGAAACTGTGATCTAATTGCGGAGCATAAGTCCTACGGGCTCTGTATGGCTGTAAAGGAATGTTAACGAAAGAGGACGGTATGCAGCGCTTCCCAAGGCAGTCGGTTCTATGTACCGGAGCGACTCGGGATTTTTCCCGACCAAGGACTGTCATTTCAGTGTAACCCCATTTAATTTGTTTCGTCCCTCCCACAAATTGTCATCCTCCCAGCAGCTCCTTGCAGCAGGACTGCTCCATATTCTCTTGCTCCGTGAAGGTATCGAATCCAATCCGGGTCCGTCTCCTGACCCCGGTCCTGAGAAATGGTTTTGCTGCATCTGCCGGAAAAGAATCTTTTTAGGACGGTCATACTCTGTTCAGTGTGTCTCGTGTAAGGGATGGTTGCATCGGACAGGTTGTTCTGGGCTTGATCCCAAAACCCGACGTCCACGTAACTTTTATAAATCTTTTGTGGCTCCTTGCTGTTCACGCCCAAGGGCGCCTCGTAGTCTACGTCTAAGCGCCCCCCCATTACCTTCCAGCAGCCCCGCTGCTCAGCAAGCCACAACAAGTACCCGCTGCTGCTCGCGCCTTACGGCGCCAACAACTCAAACAGCTGCTACCACTCATAACTACAATCTTCGTAGTAGAGTCGGAAGCAATGCTGAGCAACAGCCCCTGCCCCCGTCTTCTCCCCCCCTCTTTTCCGGCAGCAATCGTGTAGGTCAGGGAACCAGACTCTTAGTCCCTACCTCCGTTTGCACCGTTTGCCAGCACAGAATATATATGTTTGCGACATCCGCCCAATGCAGCTCCTGCCTTGGGTGGTGCCACTTTCCTAGATGTTCTGGTCTCCGCGACGGCAACCCCTCGACGGGTTTCATCGCGCCATGTTGCCAGGTCGCAAACCCAAATCATCCGGGTACCCCAATGCTTGCCCAAGGACGCCCAGTCCCAGGGCCACAACAGCAATCGCGTCCTGGCCTTCCTCAACCCAGGCGTAGTCACCCGTCACTTACCCCCAGAGTGGCGACGTCTCCCATCATGCACTTCAGAATTCTGCAGTTAAACTGTAATGGACTAACTGGGAAGATTACGGAGATAGTCAATTTCATGAAGCGGCACAACATCCGCATTGCTGCGATTCAAGAGACTAAACTCACAGCACGATCTGCATTGCAGACCTGCTCTGGGTATAATGTCCACAGAAAAGATCGCGAGAGCGGAAATGGAGGCGGCCTCGCGTTTATAATACACCACTCTGTGCAGTATCACATATTTGATCCTGGCATCGACCGCATGGACAACGTCTTAGAACGTCAAGGCCTATCTGTCCGGTCAGGCGATGCAAACCTAGAAATCATCAACATCTACATCCCCCCTGCCACCTGTTGCCCCGGTGGATACCGCCCTAATATCAGAGCCTTACTCACTGGAAACAATCGCATTATTTTAGGCGACTTCAATGCCCATCATGATCTATGGCATTCAAATTTGCGGGCGGACAGTAGGGGCGAGATGTTGGCGGATCAAATAGAAGAAACGACGTTCTGCACAATAAACGGAGACGCCCCCACACGTATGGTAGGAAGCTGTCACAGTTCGCCAGATATCTCAATCGTGAGCGCAGAACTCGTAAACTGCGTCAACTGGCAGCCGATGGTATCATTGGCATCCGACCACCTGCCTATACTTGTTTCGCTCGAGCGTACCGCCGACTTCATCGTCACCGAAAAACGCACTTTCATAAACTTTAAAAAAGGAAAGTGGGAAGAATATAAATCCTTTACAGACAACCTCTTTGCTGCCCTCCCTATCCCGACTGATGCCCGCCAAGGGGAGCGTGCCTTCCGCAAGGTCATTGAATCCGCCTCGGCACGTTTCATTCCCGCCGGGAGAATTCCCGAAATCCGGCCCCACTTCCCGGCGGAGGCCGCAAACTTAGCGAGAGAACGTGACCTTATAAGGCAGCTTGATCCAGGCGACCCCCAAATAAGGGATATAAACCAACGCATCAGATTGCTTGTGGATGAACACAAGCGGGCGAAATGGGAGGAGCACCTAAGAGGTTGTAACCTCTCTACCGGTGTGGGTAAACTTTGGTCCACCGTAAAGTCCCTATCGAATCCGACTAAGCACAAAGACAAAGTTTCCATCGCCTTTGGCGACAAAGTGCTGTCGGATGCGAAAAAATGCGCGAGCGCTTTCTGCCGACAATATATAATGCATTCTACGGTCGACAAAGTTAGACGGAGGGCCAACAGACACGTACATAAACACAAATTCAGCGCGTCACCAATCACCATCACCGCTAAAGAGGTTGAGGACGCCATTGGTCGCGCTAAACCATCCAAAGCAGTGGGCCCAGACGGCATAGCCATGCCGATGCTTAAAAGCCTAGGGAAAGAGGGTTTCAAATATTTAGCGCAGGTCTTCAACCTGTCTCTTTCCACCTTTGTCATACCCGAGAAATGGAGAATGGCCAAGGTGGTCCCGCTACTAAAGCCTGGTAAACCAGCTAACATAGGAGAGTCGTATCGTCCGATATCTCTCCTATCGCCAGTAGCAAAGACGCTCGAAGCCATTTTGCTCCCTTATTTCCAAGCAAATTTGCAACTAGCCTCCCATCAGCATGGCTTCAGAAAACTCCATAGCACTACCTCCGCGCTAAATGCCATCAGCACCCAGATAAATTGCGGTTTAAATCAAAACCCCCACCATAGAACAGTACTCGTAGCGCTAGACCTATCAAAAGCTTTTGATACGGTCAACCATGGCTCGTTACTGCAAGACCTGGAAGGGTCTACCCTTCCCCCATGTCTTAAAAGGTGGACCGCAAATTATCTGGGTGGTCGGCAGGCATCGGTGCTATTTAGAAACGAAACATCAAAGCCAAGGAGAATTAAACAAGGGGTGCCACAGGGTGGTGTCCTATCCCCACTTTTGTTTAATTTCTACATATCTAAGCTACCTTCACCACCGGAAGGAGTCACAATCGTTTCCTACGCCGATGACTGCACAGTAATGGCCACAGGCCCAGGCCCACAGATCGATGAGCTATGCAATAAAATAAACGGCTACCTCCCTGATCTCTCCAGTTTTTTCGCCTCGCGAAACCTGGCATTATCACCGACTAAATCTTCCGCGACCTTATTTACAACATGGACGTCCCAAATGTCGACCATTTTGAACATCCACGTCGATGGCTCTACGCTACCGACTGTCCTACACCTCAAAATCTTGGGTGTGACGTTTGATCAGGATCTACATTTTGGTGAGCACGCAGCCGCAATTGTTCCGAGAATTCAGAGCCGTAACAAAATCCTCAAATCCCTTGCTGGCAGTACCTGGGGAAAAGATAAAGAAACGCTCATGACTACATGCAAAGCAATTAGCCAGCCGATTACGTGCTACGCGTCACCCATATGGTCGCCAAGCCTAAAAATTACCCACTGGAAGAAGCTACAGGCCTGCCAAAATACTGCTCTCAGAATTGCCACGGGCTGTCTTCTTATGTCCCCAGAACACCATCTACATAATGAGGCGAGAATACTCCCCATCAGGGAAAGAAACGAGATGCTGACCAAACAGTTCCTGTTGAATACCCAGAAACCTGGGCATCCCAACAGACATCTGATTGACGAGCCAGCACCGCCTAGGGGCTTAAGGAGTCATCTCCGTAAGCATTTTGAGGAAATACGGCATCTGAGAACACAGCCGTATGAAGCGAAAAAACATAAGCAGGTCCTTGGTGAACTCCACAAACAGGCGTCGGACCTTTATGCCGGGAATTGCCCGGTGAACCCAGTACTCAAAGTAAAGTATCCAAAACTTGCGGAAGAGGAACGCATACTCCCCAGGGAAACGCGTGTCACTCTGGCTCAACTTCGTTCTGGATACTGTAACAGGTTAAACTCTTACCTATCCAGAATCAACCCCGACATACAAAATGTATGCCCCGCTTGCAATGTGTCCCCACATGACACCAACCATCTCTTTAATTGTCATGTGGAACCAACGCCTTTTAACACCCCTTTCCCTATGGTCCACCCCTGTTGAAACAGCAAGTTTCCTTGGACTCCCGTTAGAGGATATTGATGACAGTTTGTGATCGGTCGCGTCTGTCAGGTGGGGCGAAGCCCTGCTACAACAACAACAACAACAGGACGGTATGCAGTCAATGTGAGCTGCATGTCTTCATCTAAGGCAAAATTTTGTGATCCGTGTTGCGATCGCTAGGGCTGGTGCAATGTCAAGAGCACATAATATAAAACATACCACGTTTTCTCATTAAGGATATGTCAACCGAGGGTACTCTTAGGCAGCGAGAGTTAAAAATTTTGAAAAAGTGTAGAAACTTTGTTCAACTTCTTCGACTTCTAAGTAAAACAAAACTTTTTCGACTTCTTATAAAATAGATTTCAACAGTTTTATGACAGCATTCCATACAAACTATAAGATTGGTTTTTACTACTATCAAGAATAAGGAAGATTTTGAAGTCGCCTAGAGAATTGTCAATCCAATTTTCTCGAACGAATACAAAGTAAGCATTCAAGACTTTATTGGATGCGTACTTCACCAGAAAGTCAGGTGGCTCATAAGGGTGAACAACGATCCCTTAAGGCCTGATTAGATTATGCAGAGAGTGTCCCATGGAATGTGCTAGTCTACATAGCGTATCATTCTAAGATACAGGGAAAGGAAATGGCTCAGCTAAGGAGTATTTAACTGTAGTATTTTTTGGCGGAAATGATTATTGGGACTTCTGCCGGCGATTGCCTTCAAGTAGCGATCTTAAGCCATTTTTAAAATGGTGGGTTTACCGATCACAGGGCCGTTAGTAGCCATGTGGCATGGATGTGATTGACATACAATACCTCGCGTTGGAGTTACAATAAAATTGTCGCAACGGTTTATGCACTTTCATTCGGGGCCCCTGAGTTTAATCTCTGGTGCAGAAACCTTAAAAAAGGAAATAAATATTCTGCTATATGTTCCTGATAAGCCACAATGTGCCTGTTTCATGATGATAGAGAGGTGGTCCATGTGATGATTTGACATTTTTTGCCGAAATGGGAAATGGGTGTCGTTTTTCCCGAGCTTTGAAACCAGGACCTTCGGTGTGGTAGGCGAGCACGTTACCACCATTGTTCGGCTGGCCCCTGGAAAAGCTTGGGTAATATTATAATGCTGAAGCGAGGTCTTTCTGAATTTATAGCTCAAAGACGGGCATATGCGCCACCATGCAATTATAAGGCCCATTCTTCTTTATGCCTAGTGGAGTTTCCTGGCAGAATAGCATTGCAAGTTCTCTGAACTCACCCTACCTTGGCTTTAAGTTCAATGCCAACCTTTACCCGCTCATACCTTAGGTACAGGTAGAACTAACACGTTTTTTGTCAAAGTGACTTGTTTTATATCACACTGCATGATGAATTGCCATACAAGAAAAGATGTAATCTATTGACAACGAGTATCAAAAGAACGAAGAATGTCGTACAATGATTGCTTTACGATTTCTTCTATTACCAGCAGAGAAGAGCCTCTTAAACATACTCTCACCTATGGTCTCTACACCAGAGTTGTGGTTATGCATAGGTTTTATTTTTCATGGCGGTTGCCTATAACTTCATCATATAAAGATAAATCGCGAAAAACATTTCAACCGCCAATTTCTGAAGGCAATGACTGCTTGCAGATAACCGTTATTATTGCGCCCATTCTTTCCTCAAATGTCCAATCGGACAATGTCAAAAATCAAAAAAAAAAAAAATGTGTGATCTATCTCATATCTAACAAATATTTCTTTTTTGCTTTTCCGAAAAGTTATGACTGGGGATCACTACTGATACACTGGCAGCTAACGTGTTAAAAATGAAGAAAATTGTCCTTCATTTAATAATCGTTCATTGGTTTGCGCAAATTTCCCCTTCAAAAAGGGGGCAGTTGACTCACTCTATCTATGTAAATTTACGTATGTGAGCAAGTGTTTTTTGTTCAACGCGATATCAAAAGATTGCGCCATATGTATCTGCCTGTGTGTGTATGAATGTTGTTACATCAATTTGTTTGTTATTATTGTTGTTCTCACTTAATTTGAATGGCGTACAGTAGCTGCTCTCGAAAGCATTGTGGTGCAACATTAACGGCGATTTGCTGTTGATGTTTTGGAGTTGCACGCAATAAATCCGTTGCATCGTTGGATGCTTAAAATTGCACCGCATTTGCAACTGTAAATTTTTTTAGTTTTTTAAGTTCAATTATTAAATTGAAAACGGAAATGTCTTCGTAATTTACGCGACATTCGAATTGTGTATTTTGCGTGCACTTGCGATTTTTTGCAAATTTTTCGTCGTGGCACATGTTGGTATGGATTTTTTTTTTCAATTGAGGTTGAATGCTGTAAATACGAATTATGCTGTGAAAAACAGAAGAATGTCCATAGCCTATTAAAATCTGTAATGAATTTTTATATTGACCATCAAATGTACACATATGCATATATACATTCAAGTATGCATTTATACGAAGGTCATATCCTTTCAACTAAATGCATAAAAAACTAGAATCACTCGAAGCTAGTAGAGCCTTTCAAGAGCTTCAATTTTGAAGCGTGTAAGATGTGTAAATGAATTAAAGTGCTTCCATTGCTAAAGTTTAGATACAGTCGTCAAATGTCCGTCTTCCGATACATATTTGGGCTCTCTGTACTGGATCGTTGAATAGATCTCACGTTACTCAAAGTTAATATCATTATTAGCTTTAGATACCACCAATGTCAATATAGAAAATTAAACATAAAACATAAATTCGGTCACGGTATAAATGAAAGCATTCATTTTGAAACTAATGCCCTTATTATGTATGTCACCGTGAATGTTTGCGTCGCATTCACTCACATTCACTCAGAATTCGTATTTTGTAACTTCTTACGTATTCGCGTTCGTTCTCTTACGTAGTCACTACGTATTCACTGAGACTGTCAAGCCCAATACGTAGCCAGTATAGCCACTTATTAGTTTTGTTATTTCGGACAAGTTTGCAGTGCAATTTTTTCGGAATAACATCATTTTAACGACCTGGCAATATTGCAGGGAAACACCTGACAAAAATAAATAAAGAAAACAGTGTAAACAAATAATTAAATCGCTTGTTTGTTAAATTGATTGCTTGCTAATATTTTTATGTGCAGTGATTGTAAATAATAATAAGCAGATCGATTTATTTGTGAACATGGAAGAATAAATTTTTATAAAAAAACACACATATTACTGATTTTGTGAAAAGTGATATGCCTGAGTGTTCCACTTTAGTCTCCTCCAACCAGGCAGGCAAATAGCCGAGCTTTCTCCCTGGTGTACCCATTGTTTTATTCTTCTGGGTTTAGGTTACGTTCCTGAATTGCATCGATGCCTGTTGACCACATAGATAATTGGCGATCCACTTTTTGAGACTAGGAGGAAGAGGAGAGCCTTCCGAGTCTTGCAGTAACGTGCCGGGGTTGACTGTATCCAAAGTTCGTAAAAGCCTAGTTGAGGGGTCGACTGCTAATACGCTACCAAAAATATCGAGAGAGGTGTCAAACGCGTATTAATCTCGAGAACAATAATCCGATGGCGGAAAAGAAAAATTTTATCTCTGTCCGGAGATATTTGCATTTGAAGTTGGCGATTTCCATGTGGTTGTTGTTGTGTTCGTACCCCCAAAAAAAATTGTGCATCACCGTGGCGGTAGCCACGGTTATACCACACACCCGGACTTGGCATGGCGTAGCCCAGGGTTATTTTTTATAATCGCGGCCGAAGGCCGCCAACGCAGACAGGTGTTCTGCGCAAAAATACTATGGATCCGACCCCCGGTTTCGGAGGTACCCGCGGGTCTTTTTTTGGGTTTTCGTTAATATCTTTTGAACGCGTTAAAATTTTTATTTTCCGCCTTCGGATTATTAATACTGATGTCAAGACGCGTCGTTTGACACCTCTCTCGATATTTTTGGTAGCGTATTAGCAGTCTACCCCTCAACTAGACTATTAACATACTTTTGAGCAGAACACCTCTCATCTAAATTAAAAAATTACCCAGGGTGGGTCGAACACCGGTTTGGACATCAAAACTAAATCCGCGCAAAACACTTTTACACACGGTTTTTTTGTGGGTAAAAACCATCAAAATTTAACCACATGAAAATTTCCAAATTTCTTTCGCTCTAAGGAAATACAATTAAATTTCCGCTTTCCGATTATTGATCCTGGGTTCATTGCGCGTCTTTGAACAGCTCTCCCGATATTTTTGGACGAGTTTCAAGTCGTATTCCGGTCACTGCCCATATTTATGGACGGGTATTAGTAGTCAGCCGCTGTTCTAGACCTTTACCTTGCATGCACGCTTCATATAAGTATACAAACTTATAAATTTACTTACATTTTTCCGGTTTTTAAGCCACTCATTTCTTTTTATTTTGTGTTTTTCATTGAATTTTGAATAATATTTTAACTTTAATAATTACTCCGGCTTTCAGTTATTGTTTTCCCACACTTATTTTAATTTGACATACACAACAGCTAGCAGGGTTGCAATTCAACCTGTAACTGCTATTAGTTTGAACATACCTCATCTGTGCCAAAGGATACTACGATTTTTTACTTTTTACAGCGAAACTTATGTTGCTTTTTCATGTTTTTGATCATAATGAGCAAATATTCACCCAAGTGAATACCTCAAACGCGACCCAAAAGCAAGTGAATATTTTGACAGCAAAAATGAGTGTCCGTGACACTTTGCGTCGCTATATAATACGAAAAAACGTAAGACAATCACCTACAGTCACGGAGAGTCACCGAAGTGAATGAATGCTCTTATATGATACGAATTTGGTTTCACTTGGATGAAAGTGACTCTTCGCGTCGCTTTGCGTTATACATAATAACGCCATAAAATCTTAATTGCAAATTTTTAAACTTTAAGAAGTCTGCTCTTCTACCATCCATTAAAAGACCCTCTAGAGCGTTTCTTTGTAGAATAAACATACTTAGTTTCGATGCCAAGATTATCAGGACTTGGTCGAAATACGCACTGACATTCTTAAATTGAAATGTCCCTCACAGCATTTTTAAAAGTTTCTGTACATAGAAAACTTGTCAACGTAAAATCAAAAAATCGGACTCTCTTAAATCAAACTGGGACCCAAAAACCGAAACGGATTGTGTTTAATTTGGATTAAAATTTTCTTAATTTTGTATCTTCAATTTAACTACTTTCTTTTAAAATTTTTAAAGCGATGCAATCACTGATTACTAAAAATTTTGATTAATCTTCACTTCAATAAGTCATTCGTTTAGTCGATTAATACTTACATATGATTATTCAAAGAGAAATGAAAAAAAAAAATAATAATTAAATAATCGCATAATTGGGTAATTTACATGATACAATAGAGTGCTAAGATTCTCAATAACTTATTTATGAATTCTAAGTTGTGATTACTCAATTAATAAAGTGTTTCAATGAAGCGAGTAGTAATATTTATGTAAAGGATTAATTTATGAATTCTAAGTTGTGATTAATCAAGAATGAATTTAACGGAAGATAAGAATAATCGAATAACCGTTTACTCGATTAATAAATTGTTTCAATCAAGTGACAAATAATATTTATGTAAAGGATTAGTTGCCTAATTTTCACATTTTTAATTAATAAAGTTGTGAAAAAATAGCAACAAAAATACAGTAATTTTTCGAATATCCAGAAAACATACAAAACCAAAAACAAAGACTACATTCGTACGGCGTTATTCTCTTGGAAATGATTTCGCTTCACTCATTCTCAATAAGTACACAAACAGCAAGTACACACACACACAGCGTGTCCATAGTATGAATAAGTGCATGTGTAGTGGTGTGACTTTTATGTTAAATTTTTTATATTAAAATGATTTTTCAATTTTTTTTATTTATGGATAACACTTCACCTCAAAATTTCCTATCAATACATATATAATTTGTATACCATAGAATTATAGTTTAGCAGAAAACGGTTCCACATTTTTTCATCTTGTCTATTTATATATAAGTTGGTTAATATAAACAATTCAATACTTATTGATTTTTTTATTGTTTCATTTGTTGAAGCACAAAAGTTGTCATTGAAATACTTGTGATAAGAAAACATACATTACATTTTTTTTAACATATTCCGGTTTGAAAAGGAAAATAATGAAATAATTAGCAACAATGGAATAATTCAACATAATAAATTTATGATTAAAATATTGAATTGATAACTTACAATTTTTTTTTTGTTTTGATTATTTTTAAGTATCCATTTTAGTGTTATTTCAATTATTTGGTGAGTTGATTTAATTATCACGCTTAGTTTTGACAATGTGTTGTAGCAAATTTATTTTCAAATTCGGGGAATCATTTTTTTTTTTTTTCATTACATGGTTAATATTGCATTTGATTAAATCAAATTATGAATTCATTGCGTTAAATCATTTTTTTAATAATTAATTATTCATTTACTTGCTGCATTATTTTTTTGTTCAAATCGACATTACACTAGTTATTTACATAAAAATTCGCTAAGTGAGAGACTTTGCTTGCTGGGAATGTAAACATAACAAATCTATTTTATACAAAAATACGAAAAATATTTTAATAATTTTTAATTAAAGATTTTACACGATTAGTATTTCGTTTGGTTAAATAAAATAATAGATTGATTATCTTTATTTATATTATTATTTTCGACAATAAATAATAAATGTATATAAATAATAAATGTATAACTATAAAATAATCTAAATATGCAACAGGCCCATTTTTTGATTGAGTATTTTCTAAATTTAAAGATTAATGAATTGCTCGATTAAATAAAAGTTTGATTATTCAAGCGATTGATTAACTTATCATTTAATTATGCAACTTAATTAAAAAAATTAAGGCACAATCTAATTTTTTTTATTACTAAATGAATATAAATTTAAAAAGATTTATTTAAAACTTTGCTAATAATCTTTATTTCTCTCTCTCCACACAGATGCATGTGTCCAGGCGGTTATACCGGCAAGAATTGCGAATCTAAATACATTCCATGTTCACCATCACCTTGTCAGAATGGCGGCACATGTCGTCCATCGAATGGTCTAACGTACGAGTGCAAATGCTCACCTGGTAAGTTGATTTTTTTTGTTTGTTGAAATTTTACTAAACACAAACAAACATCATTACGCACTTACTGCGTTTTTTGTGCCTTCGATTCCCTCTTGCGTGATATTACAAAACATGGTCAACGGCCAATTGCAATCATCATCTTAATACATTTTTTTTTCTTTTTTTGTAAATGCCACAATTAAGTTGAAGCAATTTCTGCATTAAATTGAGCCATGCACATATGTAACAAGCGTGGCATGCAACAACAGCAAACGCTTAAACACTCACCTAAGTGGCATTGCGCATTGAGTTGAACAATTTTAAGCGACTAATTGCCGCTAATCTCCGCCTTAATGATGCTACTTGCCAGCTGAAAAACCATAAAAAAAGGTTAAAGAAAAAGTTAAACAAGAATAGATTTTCTAGTTGCACACAACTGACTACAAAAGTACAAATCTTACGCAAATTCCGACTGACAAACTGACCAAAAGGAAACGCTTTTGTTGTTATGGTGTTGTTGTTGGCGGTTTTAGACTATCTTTGTTGTTAATATAAACACCCATCAGATGCGATATGTTGATGCGCTCTGCATACACCCTGTCATTACGTTCTCCCACCAACAATTTTGATGCGTATTTTTTTTTTTAATTGAGATAAAGCTGCGCATGCGCATTGGTTGGCGCATCAAATTGTTGCCACCACTGCAACACTAGACAGCTCAGCTACATTTGAAAACTCTTCTGTTCCTTTGTTGTAATCAGAGCTAATTGCAAGCAGTTCTACTTAGGTAATCAAAACAATATGCACCTGGTCGATGGTTGCTTGCTGGTACTCGGCTGGCGCGAATAGTCAAGCCATCATATAGATTGTGTTAAATAGAATGACGATAAAACCTGTTATGAAATAATGTTTCTTCTTGGTGAAAATTCTATAGAATGGCATTTTTACTTAATGTCTTAAGAATATGCAGCGAGCCAACAAGTTGACGGTATAGTTTAGGTAATTGGTCGAAAAACTGTTAGATAATTTTTTGTAAGTACATGTGTAATTGTAAAGGGGTAATTGTGTTCTGAGCAATAGTGAACCCAAAGAAACAGAAAATTTACTTGATCGGTCAAGATATAAAAAACAGAAGAGCACTCTTCCTGACTACTTTGTTTTTGCTTTTCATAGAACTCAAACGTTAGGTTTATGTCTACTGCGAAGGAGACTTTATGCGACCGTGAAAATCCGTCATAATGGCTTGGTGAAAGGACAGACACCAACCATTCAAGCTTTTATATATGGGGCCTCAATACATGTATTTTCTTCATCTTCATCTTATAAAATAGTTAGGTTTCTTGTCGGTTATATTTTATTCTTGGCGAGGTTTTTAATCAGTACGAATCCTCGAAGAATGAACCTTTCTCCTCAATAGAGTTGAATAAGCAAACGATGGTTGTTCCGATGGCATCGCTAGTTTCCTTTATCATCATTGGCGATGTTGTTCGCCACGTAAAATATCACACCAATCATATCTTCTTAGCAATATATGATGTTAATTGAAAACAATAAGGGATTTCAAATTATTTTCCGATTATTTTTCCTAACCCAGTAGTAGTTTTTCTCTCTCTACTTGCTTACTTACTTAAGTGAGGCTTAATTGTGCAAAATGTTGTAGCCGTCCAACAAGGGCGCCAGTCGCTTCTTCGTTGGGCCAACTGGCCAAGTGGAATTTAAATCGTTTTTCACCTTGTCCTTCCAGCGGAGTGGGGCCGCCCTCTTTCTCTGATTCCATAGATGGGTTCCTATAAAAATAATTTCTGAGCAGAATTTTTCATTCGCATAACATGGCCTAGCCAGCGTAGCCGCTGTGTGTTAATTCGCTGGACTATGTTGATGTCTGCGTAAAGCTCGCACAGCTCATCATTGAATCTTCTTCGGTATTCGCCGTCACTTTCTCCTCTCACCGTTGCCAAAATCGGTCGTCGAAGGGAATACCTTCCAGTACTGGTCGCGTTCATTCATTTGCACAGCATAAACTAGGTACAGAAGACTTTGGAATTTCACTTTTTTACTCCCATCTGTTTTTGAGAGAATTCGCGATTCCTTGCCAAATATCAGGATGGGTATAATGATAGAATGCTTGAGTGTGGTTTTTTTCGTCTATTGAAGACTTTGCGTATTAATTTTCTATTTATTGTTTCGACTAAAATCTGCTGATAGAGCTAGTTTCTCCTATGTATATCAAAGCAAAGAACCTGCAACATAGAGAGTTCTCTTTTCTGAAACCTCTTTTTACTTCAAGGAGTCAGAGGGCTATCTCTTTATAGAAAAGGGCGACGAGTTGGCAAAGGAGGATTCATCAATCACTGAATCGACGGTGGACGTCCCCATCCCCATCCGTTTGGGAGAAATCAAAAGGAGGCAGCATTGAATATGATCTGTCAAGCGGGAAAGGCGTGGGTGGAGGCTGGGGCTACGCAACTTCTAAGATCATTGTCAATCTTGCGATATTAGACTAACAAAATTGCTCATGTGTCTAAAGGGAGAAGACTTAAGGCATATGATGGGCGTACTAATTGGATACTGCCTTTTGGCGCCACACGCTTATAATTAGACCTCGTCAGTAACAGTAGACGTAAGAAGTGCGGGCTGTAGGAAGAAAGGGTTGAGCACAGCAATTAAGCTAGGTCCTAGAAACCTTTCAGTATTTGCCAATAGGACGGAACTATTTTATAACTTAAGTCCTGGTACCTAAATTCTAGTAAAACTATAGACTCATTCAGTCTATGTTAGGTCTGTATTGACCGGCCACTTCAATCTAATATAAGAGGCCCTGAGAAGTCCTTCCCAAATTGAAATTGTTTTCTTGAAACGACGGAAAACTGAAATTAAAAGAGTATTTATTTTTATCAATTTTTTGTTCAGTATAACAGTGTGGTATTGAGCTTTGCGGCCGATTTCTTGTGGTATTAAATATACTAGACTCCCTGAAGTAGGTGTGAAATAGCACCGAAACGCGTTTAAGAAAAATTAAAATTCTTTTTATGCCTTCACTAAGAAACCGATAGTCAAGCTTATTGAGTATGAAATTTGTTTAGTGCTACGTATTGGAAAACAAAGCTTGTTCTATTCTTTAAATCGCTCTGCTTTTCTTTAGCTCTTTCACCACACCCTCACCATTCCAAGGCAAATCGATTGAGGGTGAGGCATACAGCACTCAGTAAATGACGCATGGTCGTTCAATATATGTATGTAAGTTATTATGAACTTGAACAAACTACTTCATAATTCGCACTAAAACTGGATTTATAAACACCACACCTTCAACTCAGCATGCTACATACTTAAGTATCGAATAGTTTAATGCGGCTTAATAGTAGCGTTTAACGCTAAAAATCAAATAAAGTGAAAAAAATGCAGAAATGTGTAAAATGAAAAGTAGAAACAAATTAAGACAAGTTGAGTTTAAGCTGTAAAAAAATGTATCGATAGCAGAACGAAGTTGTCAGTTTATAGATTTGACAGTTGACTTTGTCTAAATATATATATAGATATATATGTATATATTTGCCAATATGAATTCTTAAATATTAAATAAGCAATATCTTACACTTTTTTCACCAAGTCTGAATACTAGAGATCATGGTCATTGTACACAAAAAAACATATGAAGTGATCAACCACTACCACATCGATTGTACTGTACCGTTGACATTAACGAATTTTTAAAATAACGCTAACCACAGCTGCGCATATCAAAGTGAATTCTCAAGTGATACGCAATTATCAATAAAACATTTACTCATACATATACACATTCAATTTATAATAATAACTCAATTAGTTTAGTGCCGGCGATCGGTTTGATGACCGTCGCAAGATCAACGTCGTGTGGCAACACAAAAACAATTGTTTTATAACGTCATGCTGCCCACTTATATAAGAGGTGTGCTTTTTTTTCATATTTTTTATCTTCGCTGGTTATTGAGTTATTTCATAGCCGTCTGTCATATTTTCACACTTCACACAATTGCGCAATTATCTAGTAGCTAATTGTGTGGCGCTTCGTTTGGCCAATCAAAAGGATGCTAACAATTAAGTAATTGAAATGGCGCAATGATAATTATAATTTTAATTGTAATGAATGCTTCAAAGATACGGTTACTCACAAAAGTAAGTACACACTTGGTTTATGCTGAAAAAAAATCAAATGCAGAGGCTCACAGCAAATTGTCATCTAAAATATTGCAAATTCCCTAACAGAACCCACATTCAAAAAAATGTCAAAGGTTATTCAAAGGTAAGCAGGATTAATCAAGATTTCAAAAATTCCCATCAAAATTTTCAATTTTTTTTTTTTTTCAGAATTTCTAGAAAATTTTTGAGTATGCAGTTTTGTAGCCCAATAAATTTTAGTATAATAATGTGCAAGTTAGAAATAGCTTAAAATTTTTCCTGAAATTTCAGAATTTTTTTTTCGGCGTGGGTGTTGAGCAATTTCCCATATACAAAATGCATTTTTGTCCATGCGATGTATGGAAGAAATTGCTCAACACCCTCGCCGAAAAAAATTCTGAAAATTCAGGAAAAATTTTGAGCTATTTCTAACTTGCACATTATTATACTAAAATTTATTGGGCTTTTATATGATTTTACCTGCATACTCAAACATTTTATAGAAATTCTGAAAAAAATTGGAAAATTTTGATGATAATTTTTGAAATTTTGATTAATCCTACTTACCTTTGAATAACCTTTGACATTTTTTTGAATGTGATTTCTGTTAGGGAATTTGCGATATTTTAGACGAAAATTATCAATTAAGCTGCGAGCCACTGCATTTGAGTTTTTTTCAGCATAAAGCAAGTGTGTACTTACTTTAGTGAGTAACTGTATGAGCTTTTATATGATTGTAGATTTTTCAGAATCGATGGCGTCCTAGAACATATGGCAGATGTTTATATTAATTAGTCATAATTTCACTTTTATTTCACTGGAATATTATACTGGTAGACTATGTAGAACACTAGCAGCAATACTTGGTGCGATTTACCTCCAAGGAGGTTTAGGCCGATATCCTCTTCCAATTTGAGTGGTGCTTCTTTTTAATTTTCACTGAGAAGCTTTTCATGGCAGAAATTCACTCGGAGTGTTTACCAAAACACTTTCGAGGGGCGACCCCGCTTAGAAAACGTTTTTCTGATTGGAAAGATTTGTTTCTGAATTTTCGTTATTGCGAGAATTTGCGGAGATTGGCGAAACGAATCCATAAAAATAAATGGAGAGATCGCCAGTTTTATTAATATTTTTTTCAGTAGAGGAATTGAAATAGTTCAAGGATTAGAAGGGCAGCAAGGGCATGAAGATCCCTTATCCTTAAAATAAGCTGTGCTTTTCCAAAAACTGTACTTAATAAGTTTTACTTGTTATCGTTGTAGGTGGCGCAAATGCCTTCTCAGTTGTAAGGGGCTAAAGGGCGCAAAATCAGAAAGCATAACCCTAAAACATGAAACATCCAACGGCTTTAAAGAGCAATAGGAAGTTAAAAACTCTATTTTTTGGTGAAGACTGCAGCAGTGAACAACTGCAAGTCGCTGTGCTGTTCGTGGCATTAATAGGTACCTTTGTAAAAACATTGTACATTTTTACCGAGGGAGAACAGAATGGAGAGGACAGCACAAACAAATAGACCTAGCAAACCCGCTTCCCTGAAGACTAATGAGAACTTGCAGGGATTTACTTCGGATATCGAATGTTTAGCTTATCTTGCAAAGACGGACACAGCTATAAGGTACTCAGCTTCAAGTATGCGATCAACGAAGAACGTTTAACACGCAAACTGAAAAAAATATTTTCAGAATTTGATAGAATCAGAAACAGTGAGCACTCAAGTATCAGCATGTAGAAGTAGAGTTGCAGGTACAGAACATATGGTCACTTCGAGGTAGGTATGGAAGGATTGCTTAGATAGCGGTAGATACCATATAGTCTGCTCAAAAACGGATATTGAACTATCGCAGTCGTACCCATTTCCTGAATCTTGCAGTGCCCTTTAGGCGGTGGCCTATCAGCTAGACTGCTGCACGACAGTATAGTCTCAGATACCAAAGTAACTATTTTTGCTTACAGCCGGACAATCTTAAGGGTATTCGAATCCGACTTGCCGACTATGGCTGATGTCCATACCACATCTCAGTGTCTCCTTTGAGGCTTCCGGGCATCGCAGTATTGAAGGCAATGAATTTGCTTATAAGAGGACTAGAAAGGGTTCAGAAACACATATAAACGAGCAGACAGTATAAACACCACTAATCTTACGATTAAAATCAAGAGAAACACACCATTAAGGCAACGAAATTGATGTGATCAGCGGGAGTTATTGTGAGGTAGCTAAGTCCTTACGATCATGCTGGGATAGGAAATTAACGAGCTTCCTTCTCAAACTAAACAAGTCTGCATTAAGAAAAGTCAAGAGCATAACAGGTCGCATTGATATGGACCAATGCTTTGACAGTGGCGCACACCAACAAACTCCATTTGCAGAAGTTGCCAGGCTACAGGAGCAAGAGAAGTATACATATTACTGTAGCCCATTGAGATTTCCCAGCGCACGATTTTTCGCCAGTCTGGCTGAGGAAGGGCAGGTGAATCTTTCCCTCCAACTTAAGTTTATATGGGAAAAGCAGGTATCTGTTAGGACGAAAATTCCTCCATCCGGTACCCTCTAAACTTAACTTCACCTACTTATTGTTGGAATTGTCGTTCCAGCATGCGTAATATCTGTGTATCATCTGTCAGACTGCCCATCACTACCCTCCGTGCTACGTCCCTTCATTCCGTAAAGAGCTGCGCCCGCCAATCTCAAATTAACTTATGTTTTTATCAGAAAAACAGCTGCCAAACAATTTTTTTTTTTAAGTTTTTTTTCATCCAAATTCTAATTGCATTCGCAATTGCCCTTAATTATTTTATTTAACCTAAACAATAATGGTACATAATAATTCTATTTTTCCAGTCGTAATCTATCAGCATTGACGAAATTATAAATGTTCATATTAGAAATATTTGACGTCGAACGACGAACTGTGCGAAGTTTAAACACAATCGCGCTACAACCAACAAGAACAAAAGTCTGCGCGGCAATTTTAGAATAGCACATTTATCTAGCTGTTTGAGCTCGTTCAGCTGCTCATGCGCTTAACATCACTGTGGCTCATCAGCTAGGAGCACCGCTGCAGCGCGCCTCCCACAGTGCATTCAGGACAGCGCGACCACGCGAAATCGTGATGCACGCGCCAAACTCAGGACTTTTAAACTCAATGTTGCCACCAAAAAAAAACGAGACTCAACCAAAAATCCACATACACAGCGAGACAACAAGCGATTACGAATAGTTCGGCCTGCATATTGTCAGTCAAAGCCTCACTCAATCAAGCAGAAGAAATATTTTATATCTGTCTTACTCATATAATCATTATCTCTGCACTCCGTATTGCCCAAGTTGTGAAGTGATGCGCTTTCCTCATGAAACCTACTCGCTGTATATACTTCATCGTAGCCGCAGTTTTGAGCTATTAAGTATTCAACTTCTGTTTTTTTTTTTTCAATTTTCTCCCATTCCGTTATAGCCTCTGGTATGCCAATTTTATTTTTCAATTCCAATTGCAATAGTAATGCCAACAATTTCAATAAGATTTAGAGGTAAAAAGGGGCGGTTACCGACGCGACGGCTTGTAGTCAAATCAGTCAGCTCACTGGGGGTTTCACCTTGATTTGAATTATTAGTTTTTGCTATCGTTGTGATGTGCTGTGACTCCTTTGAGCTTTTATTATTTGCATATTTGTGTCGCTTTTGATAATTTTTTTCCTTTGCCTTAAACATGAGAAGCCGCAAGGTGATAACCTTACTTTGACTGCAATATGAGTTGGTAAATAACTAAGCGGAAGTTGTAAGAGGTTTGAAGGAAGTTTGGCAGCAAGCTTTCTAGAGTTAAGTTTATATCGTGAATCGAGTATCCAAAGCACGGGCTGCGATCTATATACTATTCCCCATTCGACCGCTCCTGCGTCATAATCTCCCGTAACGATCAGGTTGCCGTTTAAGGCCCTCAAATCATATTTCGAGGTCAATAAGAAGCTGACTATTGTCGTATTAGCCGCAGCAACTCTGAAATAAAGACGTTTCATAACAGTGTCGATCCATATTGCGGCAGAGTCGATGTTGTCCATATGATAATCACATGTGGCTATTCTTTGTTCTTCCTGCTTTTCTTTGACAGGGAGCTGCCTGGTATCTTATCTAATCTCTTTTCGGACGGCGGCTTCTGCTATCGTTAGCAGACAGATATCGCTCAGTACCGCCAACGTGTAAAGCTGTAGGGTTTTACCAACCCCTCCTACGGATCAACTTAAAGCTTTTCTGAATGCCGCCTGGTCACTTCTGCGCGCTGCTTCTATCCTTACCTACCAAATTTCAGTTTTCGTTATCATCAAACCTCAAATCTTTCCTAGAACGTGAGCGTCTTCCTACTGGGCATATTAATGGATTAATGTCATGAAAACTTGGAGTTGGAGCTGGAGTTTGGAATAGATGGCTATAAAAAGGCTTTTCAGCACTGTCCACATGCAGATAAGTGGTGGGTTGCATGTTGTTTTTATCAGTCATTCATTTATAACGGACATACAGCTTGGTTAAAGGGGGCAAAAGGATGGAAGTCACAAATGACGAACCGAAGCAGCGCGATAACATCCGAAGAGATTTTAGGCCGAGCTTCTCTTCCAATTTCCGTCGTGATCCTTTTAATTTTTTCTACAAATTGGCGGGACGGGACCTACTTGTTTTATGCCGACTCCATACGGCAATCTGCAAGGCAGATGAGTTTTCATTGAGAGCTTTTCATGACAGAAATACACTCGGAGTGCTTGCCAAACACTGCCGAGGGACGACCCTTAAATTTAGATGTTGCTCTGCCCGGGAGGTGAACCCAGGATCTTTGGTATGGTAGGCGGGGTACGCTACCATCACACCACGGTGGCCGCCATCAAAGAAGTTTTATAGACTGAATGTGTCTTTAGTGTTAACATAATTTGTTCGACTACTGAACGGGAAACCCTTAATTAAGGCAGAAACTAAATGATACTGTTTTTGAAAAGCTCCGGATAGATTAAAGTAGCTTGGTTCCAATGTTCAGCTACTAAAACAGTGATGTTGGAAACTTAGGAGGAAGTTTCTAGAGTTACTACCTGGCCACTTACAGTCCAAAATATATTAAACTAAATCCTTCGATTCCCAGTTAGGGATTCAAGGGGTTGTGTAGCGCAATATATAGTTTCTCCAACCCAATTGTCAACCTCACCTTCGAGCGGCGAATCCCGTTTCACTAACAGACGAGGCTCTGGCGACCCCAAGCTCCTCATGGAACTTGGGGGTGGGGAGGGAGGGATGGCCTGAAGGTTTAATGTGGCCATATAAATCGTTCCCGAGATGGTCGGGCCAGCACCTTAATGGTGCTGTGTTACCGGAGCGCATCGACAAAGGACCATCACATCGATAACACTCCCCAAAACCTTCGGGGAGTAACCTAATCGCTACAACAACAACATTCCCAGTACACAATGAACTTCCAAAGAATCTTCACACTTAAAAGTGTCTAACCACTGTCGCCTCATTCGCAATCACGAATCAATCTAAATTTAGTTTGATCAAAAATAATCATTAAGCTAACAGTTCAATTGCGGCAGACATTCAACACAAGCAACATCTAAACTCAAAGCAGAGCAGAGACAAAAGAAAAAAGCGCAAAGCGGTGTCGGAAGATCGAGGAAGTGTAAAGAGCAAATGTGGTAATCAATCCATTTGAGCACCGCGCAGTTCACTTCCACAAAACTCACAATCATAGTTTGATTGGCTTTTTCGGTAACCATGCGGTTGGAATGCTGGATTATACGTATTGTAGTTGTTGTTTATCGCCGTTGACTAACCTATCGTGCGCTGCCAAGAGTCTGATGATGGCATGGCTGCTGAATTTTACTGCATGACCTCCTTAGGGCGTAACTGTGGTGGGAGCAGCGTGGATCGCTTCCTTGCGCGCGCAACATTCATTATGGATTTGTTCATTGTAAGTACGAGTTGTACTTAGCATACACATATTTTGCTTGCAGCGGTTAATGAGTTTTAGACATGATTTTATTTATTTGCAATTTACTCGAAATTATTTGCAACTCTTTTTATGTTGAAAGCAGTCTGATATTGTGATGAGTTTTGTTGGCATTTGAAAATTACTATTAGCTGAAGAAGTGAAAGAGCGCTCATTTTATATCATGTCTTGGTCGGTTGCTTTATGCCAACAGATTTTTAAGGGCATCCTTTTTTTTATCATTTCTTATTTTATCTTGTATTTTTGTACCTTTCATGAACATGAAATGGTATATTAACTTTGGTCCGATGTTTGTAAAGTTGAGAAATATAGAAGATAGTGTACCGAATTGATCAGGGCGACGAACTGAGTTGATATAGCCATGTCCGTTTGTCCGTCCGTCCGTCTGTCTGTTTGAACGCAAACTAGTCCCTCAAATTTTGAGATATCTCAATGAAATTTGGCACAACGATATATTTTTGTATTATATTAGACATTTTTCGGATCCGGTAGGATCGGACCACTATAACATATATCTCCCATACAACCGATCGTTCAGATAAGACGATTTTGGTCATTCCTGCCACAATTTAGAAAGTATAAACGTGAAACTCGGTGATATATATTCTAATATATCATAGAAGATATCCTGAAAAAATTACGTTGATCGGAGGTATATATAGTTATATCCCATACAACCGATCGCTCAGATAGAAAGATTTTTGGCCATTTCTCCCTTAATTTAGAAAGTATAAACGTGAAACTCGGTGATATATATTTTAATATATCATAGAAGATTTTCTGAGAAAATCACTTTGATCGGAGCTATATATAGTATATATCCCATATAACCGATCGTTCCGATAGAAAGATTTTTGGCAATTTCTCCCTTAATTTCCAATATAAAAACGTTAAACTTGGTGGTATTTATTCTAATATATCATAGAAGATTTCATGAAAAAATCATTTCGATCGGAGCTATATATAATATATATCCCATACAACCGATCGTTCAGATAGAAATATTTTTGGCCATTTCTCCCTTAATTGAGAAAGTATAAACGTGAAACTCGGTGATATATATTTTAATATATCATACAAGATTTTCTGAAAAAATCACTTTGATCGGAGCTATATATAACCGATCGTTCAGTTAGAAAGATTTTTGGCAATTTCTCCCTTAATTTCCAATATAAAAGCGTTAAACTTGGTGATATTTATTCTAATATATCATAGGAGATTTCCTCAAAAAATCACTTTGATCGGGGCTATATGTATATAGTATATACCTATCCCATACAACCGATCGTTCAGATAAGGGGGTTTTTTGCCATTTTTTATTTTAAATTTATCTTAAAAATTGTTTAGGTATGTACATCTGTTCACTATATATTTCTTATCTTATACATCCGATTATTAGGAGATTACGAACGGGATAAGATTATTGTTCAGCCCCATTCATGAAAGGTATGAAGTCTTCGGCACAGCCGAAGACAGTCACGTCCTTACTTGTTTTTTCTTAATTTTTTTCAATCGCTTATTATTCATCAAATTGAATGTAAAAGTTCCCCGAGGTAACAGGAATAAACTGATTTTACAATCGGGATTATGACTTTTCATGAAATGCATTTGTTCATTCAGTGCTTCATTACAACAACTATACTGACGTTGATCGCATTGATCGGTGTGATTGGTTCCCATGATTATTGGTCATTTGCTGCTACTCTTACTCGCCCATTTTACTGTAACATTTTATTTTTTAATGTTTTCTTCTTATTTTTATTTGTTTTGTTTCATCAAATTTGTTATGATTACTTCTCTGCATTCACTTTTTCAGTCATACATTTTAACCTACTCAAATATTTTAACCTTTGTGGCTTTCGTGAGAGGTGATCTGCATTTGTTCTTTTATGTTGCTCTTCCCATTTACTGATTTTTGCTATTAAAATGTTTGTTTGTTTCGAGTACTGCTTTAGAGTGTGCCATTACTCTATCGGTCTCTTAGAACTTCTTTCCGCCATATTTGTGGCTATAATTTGAATAAAGGCTACAGTTCTTGTGAAACCAAATTGAACAAAGTCTCAAACCTTAATTTAAAACAATCATATAAATTTTTTGACTGAGATGTGAGATGGTAGGTTAGGTTAGCTTGAACTGGACGACTAATGAGGCCCTCACATAGACTGACTGAGTCTGTAGCGTAACCAAAAGTTTGTTTAACGACCCAACTGAAAAACCAGGACCTATGTTATAAAATAATTCCATTCTCTTGGCAAATACTAGAAGCCTCCTAGGACATATGACACTTGCTACTTCTAGGTCTAACAGCTGTATCACTACCAATAGCTGAAGTCTTATCCTGGCAGGCGCAGGGCATGAGCACAAACCGTGTTCGATCGTTTCTTCCTCCAACCCAAATTTTCTACATCTGCTATCACTGATCCAGCCTAATTTAAAAGGAATGTGAAGCCAGTCAGAACACCCGTTATGAGTCTACAGTCCTCTCTTTTTAATGATAGAAGTGAAGTCGTAAATAATCAAGATTTTAGTACAATTTATCGCTATCAAAGTACCGTTTTTGTTGGTATTTTTATACTCAGTTGAGCAGAGCTCACAGAGTATATTACCTTTCATTGGATAACGGTTGGTTGTACAGGTATAAAGGAATCGAGATATATATAAGGCTTCCATATATCAAAATCATCAGTATCGAAAAAAAAATTTGATTGAGCCATGTCCGTCCGTCCGTCCGTCTGTCCGTTAACACGATAACTTGAGTAACTTTTGAGGTATCTTGATGAAATTTGGTATGTAGGTTCCTGGGTACTCATCTCAGATCGCTTTTCAAAATGAACGAAATCGGACTACAACCACGCCCACTTTTTCGATATCGAAAAACCGAAAAAGTGCGATAATTCACTACCAAAGACGTATAAAGCGATGAAGCTTGGTAGCTGGGCTCACCTTTTGACGGAAAATAGAAAATTAGTAAAATTTTGGACAATGGGCGTGGCACCGCCCACTTTTAAAAGAAGGTAATTTAAAAGTTTTGCAAGCTGTAATTTGGCAGTCGTTGAAGATGTCATGATGAAATTTGATAGGAACGTTACTCACATTACTATATGTAAGCCAAATAAAAATTAGCAAAATCGGATGACGAACACGCCCACTTTTAAAAAAAAAAGTCAAATTAAAGAAAAAATTCAATATCCTTACAGTATATAAGTAAATTATGTCAACATTCAACTTCAGTAATGATATGGTGCAACAAAATACAAAAATAAAAGAAAATTTCAAAATGGGCGTGGCTCCGCACTTTTTCATTTAATTTGTCTAGGATACTTTTAATGCCATAAGTCGAATAAAAATTTACCAATCCTTGTGAATCTTGGTAGGGGCTTAGGTTCTATGACGATAACTGTTTTCTGTGAAAATGGTCGAAATCGGTTGAAGCCACGCCCAGTTTTTATACACAGTCGACCATCTGTCCTTCTGTTCGGCCGTTAACACGATATCTTGAGCAAAAATCGATATATTCTTACTAAACTCAGTTCACGTACTTATCTGAACTCACTTTGTATTAGTGTAAAAAATGGCCGAAATCCGACTATGACCACACCCACTTTTTCGATATCGAAAGTTACGAAAAATGAAAAAAATGCCATAATTCTATACCAAATATGAAAAAAGGGATGAAACATGGTAACTGGATTGGTTTATTTGCGCAAAATATAACTTTAGAAAAAACTTTGTAAAATGGGTGTGACACCTACCATATTAAGTAGAAGAAAATGAAAAAGTTTTGCAGGGCGAAATCAAAAGCCCTTGGAATCTTGGCAGGAATACTGTTCGTAGTATTGTATATATAAATAAATTAGCGGTACCCGACACATTTTGGTCGATATCTCGAAAAGGCCGTCCACCTATAGAACTAAGGCCCACTCCCTTTTAAAATACTCATTAACACCTTTCATTTGATACCCGTATCGTACAAACGCATTCTAGAGTCACCCCTGGTCCACATTTATGGTCATATCCCGAAATGGCGTCCACCTATAGAACTATGGCCCACTCCCTTTTAAAATACTCTTTAATATCTTCCATTTGATACCCATGTCATACAAACACATTCCATGGTTACCCTAGGTTAATTTTCTTACATGGTGATTTTCCCTTATTTTGTCTCCAAAGCTCTCAGCTGAGTATGTAATGTTCGGTTACACCCGAACTTAGCCTTCCTAACTCGTTTTCTTTAGTGATATTAGAGGAAATTACAAAACTTTGCGCCGCTATAATTGCAATGATATATTTTGAAAATACCTACTTTTCTGTTGATTGCTTAAGAAAATAAAAGGATGCGATTTCATATACCTGTACCCATGTGCATATATTTAGGTCCACCGTTTAGCCCATTCAAGCATGTGATACTTTGCATCGAAATCTTCTTTATTATATCTCTTTCACTGTTCAAAAATTGTTCTATATTAAGTTAATATTATTAACTATAAAAAAACTTTACAAGGCCTTTAAGCAGATCCGATCACAAGACCCTCTCATATAGTCCCATTTACTGACCGTTGCTAATTTAGCTATAAGCTCCGTGTAATTGAGTTCACCAGTATTGCCACGTTTCCTGACTTACCAATTGAAGGGACGTCTACCAATTCCACTCCTTCATCTAATATGAGCACATTCGTCCTCGGCGATAACAGCGGATGTTGTTTGAGATGTACTCACCTTCTCTACCAGTCTCTAACCTACTCATCAGCTCCAACAAATGTGATCGCATCCGCCAACGACAACAATGCAGTGACATGATTGTTTTGATCTCACTCGCCCCACTAATAACGACTTTAGCAAACTAGGTTCACATCTATCCATTCACCTCCTTCATGGATTGAGTCTTTCGCCAAGTCTGTTTAAACGGATTTTTTGTTTTGTCGATTGCACAATACAAAATCGCCGCACCGCCTCTTTATATCTTACCCAAGTAGCAGAAGTATTCTCTTGCTGACCTGTACTTATCTCGCAATCGCTTCTGTGTGATCGGGTAAAAACGGAGACTATCGAAGAATTTATCTTACGTTGAGAGTAGGTAACAAAGTGCCATTGTCGTAGATATCTATTGGAATGCTTATTCGATGATAGAGCCGAATTTCTAGTCGGAAAGGATTGTGAACGTCCATGCTGGTACATGCAGTTACAAGTACTGTTGCCTAATTCCCTAATTATATTTAAGCGTGCCAACTACTGAGTGCATACCTTCTCCGTAGTCTCATTAGGAGATGCGGCCCAAGGTCCACCCAAATGGAAGAATGGGTAAACCTTTCGATAAGTCAAGTGCTACTAAGACTTGGAATAAAAGTGAGTGTTCATCAATTTCATACAAGTTTCGGTATATCTGAGGTCATAAGCAATAAGAGCCTAAGTTCCGTGTAACAAAATGTGACTGAGGAGATTATAGCTTGTGGCCACAGATATATTCCATTCCAATGAATTACGCAGCTGCTGCCAACCCACTCACCGCCTGCCTGCAGCCACAATCGTGTTGTCCTTTTCATATGTGGCCACCAACATTTTTAAAGCATTTCCATTGCAATAGCAACATCAGTACGTTTCATATTTTATTGTTTATTTTTTTTATCAGTTTTCCCTTATCATTGATTGACTGAGGCGTAAATTATCTCAAAAAATAAAACTTTTAACATAAAACTCAAATTTTTTCGGAAATTTGCATAAAAATTAATGCACCATCAATAACTGAAAACAACAATTGCTGCAGCTATTGCAACAATTCGCTGTCAAATCAAATGCAAAATATGTATGTACCTACTTCCAATATACAGTACTCATGTGCACGCATGCGCAGAAAAAAATTCTTAAAACTAATGAAATCTTGCTTTTACTTGAGCCAAACAATATGTACATAGTGGGAGCTGTATAGGGGCGGCGACGGCGGCATTTGCCTAATTCCAACAATTTTCTTAACACAACTCTTCTGCTCTTTGCCTTCTTCCCCAACAACCTCTGCTTGAACTGACACGCGTGATGTCCAGAGGGTGATTCCAAAATTGACTTGACTTGACTGGCTAAAAGTGTTTGTTAGTTGGAGTTGAAGTTGATGCTGAATAGGAATTGGCTTGCCTCGACTTCTACTACGCTTCCAACAGCTGCATTGCGTTTACTACAGACGAAAGAACGTGAATTACGGGAGTCCCTGTCGTGAAGACTTACCTCCGGTGTAAAACACAGATCAATGTCCGTTGATCTTCGGCCCAACAAGTTGGTACCAATGCGGTGAGCTGGGGTGTTCAAGTCAACCAGCCTTGGTTTGGCCGAGGAGGACTATCCATCCTCCTCTTCCATTTTCGGGTAATGGCACCCGGTTGCACGGCAACTCCACCGCGAGTTCCGTGCTTGCCTCAGGGTCCCTCTTTCATTGATTTGATATCTCAGTATCTGGTTAACAAGTTAACCAGATTGAGATATTTAGCGGCGCTTGGTTTTGCTTAGATGTTGCTTAAGGGCCGCACTACGTTGACAAACGAAGTGAGCTTGGCATCCAATCATGCGCCGTCCTCAACACCAACACCATCACAATTTAAATCAAGGGATGTGACCAACCTTTTCCGCACACAGACCTGTGAGTGCCGAGTGCCCGCCTCAACAATGCCCCTCGACATCGCTTGAGGCCACACTACGTTGACAAACATTGTGTGCCATATCGTCTTCTATTGGCTTCCATTTTCGCTACTAATTTCGCTCCAATTTCCACTCAATTACACAACAATTATGCACCAATTTGCCTCCAAATACACTCCTACCACAATTAAGGGATGTGGCCAACCTTTTCCGCTCACAGACCTGTAAGTACCGAGTACCTGCCCCAGCAACATCTTTGCACTGCAGTCCGCCACACTACAGTGATTTGACATCGTCAAATCTTGCCACATATAGGGTGTGGCCATCCACACAGCGAACGCCTTCTATTCGCTTGCGCAGTCTAAAGCAGCCTCAAAACATCTCAAAAGACGAGATGAGCACCGGCCCACTCGTACAATTATCGATTGCTTTTTGGCTGACGATAGACATGCGCTCTTACACCATCTTTCGTCAACTATTTTCAGCATTTGTCACAATTTAAGGGATGTGACCAACCTATCATCTGCCCCTCAGGGTCAGCTTCTCAATGAAATTGGGACCGCCGTGGCAAGCATGAGACCGAATTCCCTTGGGTCTTGGGCCCCCAAGGGAAAACAAGTATACTCAGAGCGTGTGTCATAAGTGAACTCTGTTTGAAACCACAGCCACCGCGATGCTCCCACAAGGGGGTCATCCCAGGACAGGAGGTGAGACCTGAGTACAAAGCATCGTTCGATGCAGTGCACCAGATCACACTGGCTTCTCCTGCTCCTGCGGTAGCACTTTTTATAAAGACCTTGCCTAGGGTCCCACAGGGTGATACACCGCGTCCACCCTGCTACCTTTCGAGTAAAACACCTTACTCATGGATTGGGTACCCATGGTATTATGGTCGCCTTTTACGACCGGTATTCCTACCGTGGGCATATTCTAACCCCTAACCCACAGGGGGATGCGTTTACTACAATACGAAATGTTGCATACGCAAAGCTATGTGAATACTCAAAATCTGCAACACCTAGCGCACCCAAGTTTTTTACCTACCTCCGCGCCGCGCCAAACTTTATGGATCGCAATCAACAGCGCTTGCTGCGCTGCCATGCTCAACAACTAAACGTTTACTCATATACTTACGGGCAACATATCCATAGGTATATTTTTTTGTTGCTTGTTTCTCATTCCTCGCTTCAACCTCTATTTTTATAGCTGTAAAACAATAATAAATAAGAAGATTAATAGATCGAGTCCATAAAATGTTAATTGACTCGATTTGACAATCATTTGACAGTTGCTTGTTTTCTTGCCACCAATGCTCGTATCTACCACTGTTATCGTTGTTGTTGGGTACGTCTGTGCACAAAGTTCATTTGTGGGTACAACATAAACCGCTTACGGCTATGTATTGCAATTATTCAGAAATATTCAACAATTGGGTTTGAAGGGGCAGTCAAATAGATATTTTGCATGCAAAATGTGAAGCAGATAAAAGTTTATTATGACAAGCAAAGAAGCTATGAGGTACCTATAAGTCTATTATGAATCGGCTGCTTACGTTGTCGCAGCGGCTATAGAAGCGGGAAAAGATTCGAAAGACCACATAAAGTAATCAACGTCTATGTATGTGCATAATTTCTAAAGAATGAAATTTGTTGCCTCCTTGAAAAGTAAAAAATTTTGTGGCTAACCCAAATGAAGTAGAATATGCATTTTGCTATTGACTAGCAGACTATGCTCCTTCACAAAGACCCAAATATCCATTTACCCGAAAGCTACAAAAATTTGGGGTTCAGTATTTAGTATGAAAGCCTTCTCTAACGTTCAATCTCTATATATATTTCACTGTCTACTCACGCTCGTCCTTTGCTCTCACACTTCCTTTTCCTTCCTCCTCCCTTTTTATGGTTTTCCCTCTTTCCTTATTTTTCTGTTTATTTTTTCTCTTTTCCTCTTTTACTGCGCTTCTATTAGGTTGCTTTCTTGATTTGTAAGCCTATTTTCCATACAAAACTGAGTATTCTTGCAATCAGTTCTATAACTAACTCGATTGGGAATCCTACGACCGATTTTGAAGTAGCTACCCGATAGATATTTGAAGCATTGAGCATAGCTCAGAACTGGAGCTCGCGAAAGCTCGACATCTGAAACTAGAAACCAAAACTTTTAATTCCCAAACCTCAGACTGTAATCCTAGCCCGTGACTATACAGTTTTGTAACAATATGATTGATAACCGGTCGATAAAGTTTCGACAAGAAATCGGTAACTTTTTAATAAAGACCGATACAAAATCGATAGCTTTTCGATTAAATATCGATAAATTTTCGATAGCAATACGATAACTTTTCGATAGTAAATCTATAAAAGAACTATACTTAATCGATAAACACGATAAGATTCAGATAAAAAAGCGATACATTTTCGATAACAAACCGATAATTCGTGTTCAGAACACGCTGCCAACCATGCATTGTAGAACTATCCCAGCTTCGAAGGGCGCTCATCATTAAATCTTCCTTCGTATTCGCCATCGTTAACTCGTAGAAGTCTATACATTTTTGCGAAAAACTTTTCTGTCGAACACTCCCAGAGCCAGCTCATCAGTGTTGTCAGTGCCCATAGTTCTGCGCCATATATTAGCACGTGTACGAGAACGGATCAAAACAATTCACGATGAAGCACAATTTTTCCGCTTCTTTTTCCAGTTTAGAGAAAGCAAAACTTATGCCGATGAGAACTTATGTCGAAGGCGGCGAAGAGGTGTAAATTTGGTTTTCACGGTTTTTTTCCAAGATTTGGCGTATGTGAAAATCTGATCTAAGAAGACTAATTCCGCGATAGTTGTCATAGTTTATAGGACCCCCCCTTCTTGTGGACTGGAAAAAGAGAGAGCTATGACTTGTACTTCATTAGACTTAAATATATTGGAAATTTATTTGCAATTTTTCCATAGTTTAAGGAAAATATGTAACTACACAGCAATTAAATTACGTATATATTTTAATTTGTACTTACATTATATGCATATCATGTAAAATTATTTCTTATTTCTTTCTATTTTAAATCCACTTTCAAATATCATACTTTTCCCACGCTGATAATTTATAACGCTGGTGGAGTTATCAGCAACCGCAAGCTTCCTGGTAAAAACGGTTTTATCCACAGATATAGAGTTTTCATAAACACACACTTATTTTGTGGATTAATTAGTTTAATAGAAACTGCAGTGTATTTGAATTAGTTTAGTTAAAAGATGTCGCTCCCACGCTTAAATAATAATAATAATTCGACGGGAACTAAGTTGACAATTTTCTAGTTAATGGTCACATGACGTAGGTCATAATATCAAATTTCTTTTGGATATGAATGTTCTATTTAGTTGAAGCGTTATGACTTTTTCATTATATGGAAAGTAACTTGGGTTCGCACTAAAATTGTACCAAAAAAAGTTTAGATAGCCTTATATGGATCTGCGTTTCTAAATAGCGGGGATAATAATTTCAAGAAGAGTTTATAACGTTTTTGACTGTAGTGAGTTGGTTTCTATATTGTGACTCCATTAGTTCAAATAGATTATTGCTAATTATCCATATGCTATACTCATCGCAAATATGAAATATATAAGCTCTCCAGATCTTACACCCTTCAGTTCTTATAGGACTTCAATATACATGGAAGATTGCATTTGCGACATCTGTTGTTTCATTCCAACAACATTGGCAGTGCACCAATACTCCAAAAAGCACCAAATAAGGCAGTTAGGCTGAAATAACGTCCCAAGTCAAATTTGGTTTGAGGACAACCGATTTTCAGAGCAAAGAAACACTATCTCTGACAAAACAATTGAATCTTCAAAATTGATTTACAAAAATCTAATCAAACACATGGGTACAACATACCAACACGTTGATGGAGAAACAATCACTCTATAAGAACAGAACAGAAGCAAACAAAATAAACCGAAAGACTAACAAGAAAAGAAGGGTAAGTTCGGGAGTAACCGAACATTACATACTCGGCTTAGAGCTTTAGAGACAAAATACGGGAAAACCACCATTTAGCAAAATGAACCTAGGGAAACCCTGGAATGTGTTTGTATGACAGAGTTATCAAATGGAAGGTATTAAAGAGTATTTTAAAAGGGAGTTGGCCATAGTTCTATAGGTGGAGGCCATTTCGGGATATCGCCATAAAGGTGGGCCAGGGGTGACTCTAGAATGCGTTTGTACGATATGGGTATCAAATGAAACGTGTTAATGAGTATTTTAAAAGGGAGTGGGCCTTAGTTCTGTAGGTGGACACATCATCTGTCGGGTACCGCTAATTTATTTATATATGTCATACCACGAACAGTATTCCTGCCAAGATTCCAAGAGCTTTTGATTTCGCCCTGCAGAACTTTTTCATTTTCTTCTACTTAATATGGTAGGTGTCACACCCATTTTACAAAGTTTTTTTCTAAAGTTATATTTTGCATCAATAAACCAATCCAATTACCATGTTTCATCTCTTTTTTCGTATTTGGTATAGAATTATGGCATTTTTTCATTTTTCGTAATTTTCGATATCGAAAAAGTGGGCGTGGTCATAATCGGATTTCGGCCATATTTTATACCAAGATGAAGTGAGTTCAGATAAGTACGTGAACTAAGTTTAGTAAAGATATATCGATTTTTGCTCAAGTTATCGTGTTAACGGCCGAGCGGAAGGACAGGCGGTCGACTGTGTGTAAAAGCTTGGCATGGCTTCAACCGATTTCGCATATTTTCACAGAAAACAGTTATCGTCATAGAATCTATGCCCCTACCAAATTTCACAAATATTGGTAAATTTTTATTCGACTTATGGCATTAAAAGTATTCTAGACGAATTATGTGAAAAAGGGCGGAGCCACGCCCATTTTGAAATTTTCTTCTTTTTTTTTTGTATTTTGTTGCACCATATCATTAATGGAGTTGAATGTTGACATAATTTACTTATATACTGTAAAGATATTAATTTTTTTGTTAAAATTTGACTATAAAATTTTTTTTTTTTTAAGTGGGCGTGTTCGTCATCCGATTTTGCTAATTTTCACTTAGCACACATATAGTAATAGGAGTAACGTTCCTGCCAAATTTCATCACGATATCTTCAACGAGTGCCAAATTACAGCTTGCAAAACTTTTAAATTACCTTCTTTTAAAAGTAGGCGGTGCCACGCCCATTGTCCACAATTTTACTAATTTTCCATTCTGCGTCATAAGTTCAACTCACCTACCAAGTTTCATCGCTTTATCCGTCTTTGGTAATGAATTATCGCACTTTTTCGGTTTTTCGAAATTTTCGATATCGAAAAAGTGGGCGTGGTTGAAGTCCGATTTCGTTCATTTTAAATAGCGATCTGAGGGAGCACCCAGGAACCTACATACCAAATTTCACCAACATACCTCAAAATTTACTCAAGTTACCGTGTTTACGGACGGACGGACGGACATGGCTAAATGAATTTCTTTTTTCGCCCAGATTAATTTTGATATATAGAAGTCTATATCTATCTCGATTAGTTTATGCCGTTACGGATTACCGTTATGCGAACAAAGTTAATATACTCTGTGAGCTCTGCTCAGCTGAGTATAAAAAGCTTTGGGTCGAATCGGCACTCAGGTCAACTTAACACTTGTGAGGTAAAAACGTGGTTATATTATAATGCGATCGATGGTACATTTTATGTTTCAATATATATATTCATTAATTTGGCCATAATTTTCGAGATTTGAAGCGTTTTATACAACCTTTTCGAAGCCGTGATTTTATACTTATGCTGTTATGTCTTGTGAACACAGTCACATATGTATGTAGACTAAGGCGGGTCGATTTATTTTTTTTTTCGAAAAAGGCACTGTTTTTGTTGTGAAGGTTTTGGGGAGTGTTATCGATGTTGATGGTACTTTGCCGAATATTGATCCAGTACGATCCGGTAACAAGCACCATTAAGGTACCAACCCAACCATTTCGGGAACGATTTAGTATGACCACATAAAACCTTCTAGGCCGTACTGCCCTCCCACCCCCTAGATCCATGAGGAACTTGGGGTCGTTCGAGCCTCGGCTGCTAAACCCCTTCAAAGGGTAAATGAACTACGAAACATTCTGAAACCAATTTATATACCTCGATTTTTAAAGGGAAGTTTACTTGCTATTTTGATATAATTTTTTTTATAAAATGCTAAAAGTAAACTTCCTCTTAAGAAGCACAAGTGCGAAATCGGTTTTAAACTCATAGCCTCTTAAAAAAAATTTCTGAAAATTGTTCATAAAGCATTTGCGAATTTCTGTGTTTTCGATACCATACAAGTCTACCAGCTCCAAACTGAATTTAACCCCGCTTCACACAAAACTTGACAAATGGTGATGGAAAATCGTAACCGTTTTGGATATATATTTTCTGAGGCTGAGAACGACTCCTTAAAATCACCAAAATTAAAGGAATGGGTCTATCTCTGCATTTTTTCAACAACAAAATGATTTCCTAGGGTAGTTGTTGTTGTAGCATTGCTTCGCCGCATCCACTCACTGACTGTCATCAATTTCCTCTAACGAAAGTTCAAAGAAACTTGCAGTTTTCACCGGGTTGGACAAAAGAGATAAGGGTGTCAGAGGCGTTGGTTCCACATTACAATTGAAATGATGGTTGGTGTCATGTGAGGAGAGTATAACTTTCCTAGAGTCTTTGTGTGTGTTGCCGAAGTTACAGTCGTTCATTGGCAACTGTCGTGTGAACTATTTGATTGTTTGTGGCAGGTAATGCGAAGGAAAAGTAAAAGCTTAATAGAGAGAAGTTTGCCATATCGGTTATTAAGTGGCGTATTACTGCACTTTGGAACATTCCAAAACTCTGTAAGCATCTAAGAGACTTAATATTTTTAAGCTGTTACGCAACTCATGAGTGAAGTTTACACATGTATTGGATAGACTATATATTACGCTTCACAACCCCTTGGGGCTCAAACAGACTTGTTTACCTATGAGCAATAAACAGACCAATTTATTTCAGTTACATATGCAACTGCTATACATCTTATTTATCTTAGTATAATAATATGTATTAATATGAATGACGTTGTTGTTATAGTTGTATAGAATTCTTTCATGCTAATTATTAGTTCAATCATATAATCTTGAAACTATTTTGCTCTAATGAGAACGTCACATAAAAGCTTTCACACACTACTTGCCTTACGGGTGAATTCACACTACAAAATGCAGTCTGTCGGAGTTAATGCTTACTTAATAACATTTAATTTTTTTGCTTTATTGGCTCATTCAATTTTAAACTATATAATTACATTCGATGCACAAGTCTAGAAGAGTGCAAAATCATCGTACAATAAATATATGAATGCATGTAAATATGTTAAATTAGCTATGTATGCAATTATTTGTATACGTGAGTGTAAATGCACTTAATTTAAATAGAACTATACGTCTATATGTAGGTGTATTGTTGTTGCAAGTGCATTATGGCGCGAGACCTACGAAACATGGAACAAGTGTCTGTAAAAGTTGCCGCACCCGATTCTCAGACAAAATATGTGTTAGATGCAATGCCATGAACTACAACAAAACAACAAGAGTACAAATCTACTTTGCATGCCTGCATGTACTAAATACAGACATACAGTGTTATGCCGTGAAATAGGGCTGATCTCGACGATTTTACACTTGGCCAACAGCGACATTCAAACATTCGTATTGCGAGTTGAAAGTTACAGTAAGAAGTCCTCAACGGGGACAAGATTAGCCTCAGTGAAACTGCATTATTTAGTATTGCCAATCTATATAAATTCTTTTGGATTGATGCCAAAAAACTCAAATCCGAACGTACCGGAAGTCAAATGTAGATGAAGAATAGGGAAAACCAAATATGAGAAACCAAAGGTGAAGCCTGAAACGTAGCCGGAGGCGTACTATCGAATTTATCGATGTCTTAACGGTTTATTATCAATAAAAACTAGTATCGCAAAGTTATGGATTTGCTATCCATTGCTTATCTGTTTATTATCGGCATGTTATCAGCCAAATATTAACAAAATACCGATTTTTTCACGAAGTGTTAGAAATTTTTAGTCCATAACAAACGTTATCGTACAATTATCGGTTTTTGTTGACGTGCAATTTATTTTTATCGAAGTGTTACCGATTTGTTATTGACAAATAATTTTAAATTTGTTAACGGTTTGTTATGAAACATATGCTATTATACAATCGATAATAAGCCGATAAAAAACGAATAATAAGCCAATGACGCGTCGATAACATGCTTATAGCAAACCGATAACTCGCCGACATCCGTTTTTGCCGATAACAAGGAGATGAAGCTTTTCTCAAAATGCCGCGAATTTATACAGAAGCAGCTGTAAAATATTCCCTAAAAAGTTCCGAAAAGTTCCCAAAGTAGTCCCGAAAACGATTACAAAATACTTCCGAAGTAGGCGTCGCAGATAACCGAACTAATATCGAAGTAGGTATGAAATTTTGGACCGAATGATACCGAAGTGATTCAAAAAGATACGAAAATACCACGAAATCTTTCCGAAAAGATCAGCAACTGATCCCTTAAGGGTTCAGATAACATTCGGAAAAGGTCCTACAGAAATCTCGAAGAAGATCATTAATTAATGTCGAAAAGCTTTACTATGCCTTGCATTTCATTGCCTGTTTCGCACATTATCATTGTTCCAGTTAGCTCTGTTCAGCTCTATTCCATGGCACATTGCTGTAGCTACATACGTATGTGTGTATATGTTGAATGTGCAATTGAATGTCAGCTTGTTGTTGTATGCCGCGACAAACACTTTTCTAATTAATTCAACTTGCAATACGAACATGTGACTGAGTTACACCCGTGACGTGGCGCTGCAAGACTTGAATAATGCATACACTAATGTCTTTGTTAAGCTGTTGTTGTAGTTATTGTTGTTGGCTCGGCCGCTATTTGCTCCAGCTGCCAATTGATGCCATTTAAAGTTCATTTCATTCAATTCGTTTCAATTCAATTAATTAAATAAAATTGCATAAAATTTGCAAAAATGCATTCGTTGCAGTACAACAACAATATGAACAGCCCAAGCAACTATAATAAAAATAAAAATAACAACAAAAACAAACTTAGTTTAACTTAAGTAATATCAACGCGTGCACAATGAATGAAAGAAAATTGCAAGCCAGATTATATATAAATAGTTGCCAGATCGCCGAACATCCCACTAAAACCTCGCCTATATTGCAACTAGTACACCCACAACAGAAGCGTTTGACCGATCGTTAACTATGTATGTATGTTTGGTGTAGGTGTTGTTTGGCTTATCGCGCATGCCGATGTCGTAAAGCGATTTAGTAATAAAAAAATAAGGGACAACCATTGTCGCAACACATAGTTTATAATAATAACAAAAATTGCAACAGCACGACGAAAAAGTTAATGGCGAATTATTATACAAATACATACAGTATGTTATTGCCTAAATGGGACGAAGAAGTTTTGTTGCAATTTTCGACAATTTAAAAGGAAATTTGGTTTTCATTTGACAGTGTGACAGAATTGTGAGTAACTGTACAAAATGTATATGTATAAACTAAATATGGTCATATTTGATATGCCCTCAACCTGCCCCTGCCTCCGCCCATGAGCACATTAAATGATTGTCTTGCAATCGGTGCTTAACTAGTCTACATGAGATGTGCCCAGAAAAGTTTCGCAGGGCGTTGTTGTTTGTTGTTGTTGTTGTTGTTGTTGTAGCGATAAGGACACTCCTCGAAGGTCTTGGGGAATATTATCGATGTTGATGGTCCTTCGCCGGATGCAGATCCGGTACGTTACTGAGCATCCCGATTTAGAGTCAGCACAGCAAGGGGTGAATCAGTGCTCGTTTGTACTTCAAGTAGTTAACATCTCATGTCCATCTCAGCCCCTCCCCTAGCCGCTTCACCAAAGCTACGCTTTTTTACTCTTTTATATTAACCAAATGACTATTGTTATCGGTTCTTAATATACTTACTTAATTGGCGCTTAACCGTTTAAACGGTTTTGGCGGCCCAACAAGGCGCGCCAGTCGCTTCTTCGCACTGCCAACTGGCGCCAATTGGTCACACCAATAATAGACTTACAGTATTTAAATAAAATATTACAGTATAAAATAGCGATTACAACCGCCCCTGATGTCTTCGCTCCTAGCAACGCCCCTAAACTAATTTGATTATTGTATTACTATCAGTTCCTGACCAAGTTTATAATATTTAAATCAAAATTTACCGCTTCAATGGGATTAAAGAACCAGATAGAGTAGGTTTTGCGATAAACGAGGAGAAATTGAAGACACTGCTGCCATCAGGCGAAGAGTCAGCGCATGTTAGTCTTGAAAACCACGTCTTTTTTTAGAGCCTTAATTTTGAAATAAGAAAAGGTTTCGTTGAGCTGGGTAGCAGAATTAACTAGGACAACAATATCAGCCTAGAAATTGAGAGGAGAATCACTGTTGCCAACAAATGCTGTTTTATACGGAGTAGCCATTTGAGGAGTGATGTGATCTTCCCTCATCATTACCTGCTTCCGATAGGAATTCTAGTTTGACTGTAGCGCCTTTTTTCACTATCATAACATGCCATGGTCAGCGGAGTGCCATTCAACTTTCTTCGTTTGAAAATATGGACGGTTTTAGTGAAATTCTTCGGTGGAAATATCTCCATCTCTTCAGCTAACTCTTATGGATCTGAGCAGGTATAAAGAGACCTCTCTAAATTGAAAGTGTCTATAGTGTTACTACGCTGAAAAACACAATTAACTACAAGAGCCTATGTTATAAAATAACTACGTCCTCTAGGACCTCTCTTGAGATCTGCAAACTCTGTCGCTGGAACCTAGACCTCGCACACGAGTCTGAGCAATAGTCGCTTCATTTTCTACACTGAAAGAAGTGGTGCTAATAAAATCAAGAAATCGGTTCTGTTCTTCTTGTCTTAACGTATATTCGGTAAAATTGATCGAATTACGGTTAATTCGACCGAGTTCTTTGTCAAACGAACAAATTAGTTTAGTCATTTCAACAGAAGAGAAATTGTCGCTCTTAAGTTAACAAATTTCTGTAAAATTTACAGATTCCTGGTCAATCTAGCTGATTTTTCTGTTAACACAACTGATCTCTCTGGTCATTTCAACAGCGATCAACAATCAATACATGAGCAAATTTCAAAGATAATTTTACGCTCACTGCGCTCTCTACTTTGTACTTATGACGATGGTGCTACTTGTTTAAAAAAAAAAATACCAAAATAAGAAAACCACCAAATCGAAAAAACACACAAAATGGGAAAACAATAAAAAACTAGTTTTTCAGTTATCAATACAAAACGAAAAACCCTTTTTTGAATTTACTGTGCAAAAAATTATGAGATACCAGGACACCTATTTATCGGGTACAATTTTGCAACTTCTCCAAGCGAAATGCAAAATTGCGCCCTCTTGTTGCAAAAGTTTTGTTTGAACGAACAGGATTTTTCCAAAGTTGTAACATTTTGTTCAAGTTTTTACGAATTTTCACTCACGCGAACGAATTTAATAACATAGTAAAAAATATCCTTTTTTAATGTTGATGTTTCCGACAACATAAAAGTTTGAGTTGTTTTGGAATCCTTACAACTTAAAGTGTTACGAAAATTAAACTTGCCGGATTACATGTACAGTTACTCCAGTGGTGAATTACCTTCCTGCGATTTGATTCTTTACTTTTCTATAACTTACAAGTTCTCTATTTACAATGTTATGTCAAACATTTATACAAGTTTTGTTCGAAACAATCAAGTGTGGCAACTACATGCGGGAGAAGAAATTGAGAATGAGCTGAGCTGCAACAGAAAGAATTGAGAATCAGTTTTGTGACTACTATTTTCATTTCTTTTTGCAAAGCGAAATTAAATATAAATTAAATAAATTATAAAATATAAAATTTGGTGAAAGTGCGTTTAATTAAACAAAATAATAAAGTGTATAATGTTTAATGTGTGCCAGCATATTTAATGTAAGCCCAATTGACGTTCGGTTAGTAAGTGCCACCGTGGTGTGATGGTAACGTTCTCCGCCTGCCACACCGTATGCCCTGGGTTCGCATCCCGGGCAAAGCAACATCAAAATTTTAGAAATAAGGTTTTTCAATTAGAACAAAATTTTTCTATGCGGGGTCGCCCTTCGGCAGTGTTTGGCAAGCGCTCCGAGTGTATTTCTGCCATGAATAGCTCTCAGTGAAAACTCATCTGCCTCGCAGATGTCGTTCGGAGTCGGCATAAAACATGTAGGTCCCGTCCGGCCAATTTGTAGGAACAATTAAAAAGGAGCACGACGCAAATTGGAAGAGAAGCTCGGCCTAAAATCTCTTCGGAGGTTATCGCGCCTTACATTTATTTATTTATATGGCAACATAGGTACTTTCGTATAAAGCTGTCGCAACAACTTTTTTTGTTCATTTGACTACTAAAACGGTCAATTACGAATCAACGATTTGTGCGTAGTTGATTCAACATCTTGTTGCGATGGATAAAAACTGACAGAAATTTCGGTTTAATTGACCCGTATTTCGGTTGATTTTACCAGTATTTTTCTTTCAGTGTATTGAAATTCTTCAGTGGAAATACCTTCATCTCTTCGACTAATTTTTATGAATCTGAGCAGATATAAAAACACCTCACTAAACTGAAAGTGTCTCTAGTGTTACTACACTGAAAAAACGCAATTAAGAACAAGAGTCTATGTTATAAAATAACTACGTTCTCTAGGCAAATAATGGAAATACCTTAGGACCCATCTTGATTTCTGATAGTCGCTTCTAATTCTGCACCAACTAGTTTTGTCCTTTCAAAACAATTTGTTTTAATTTTTTTGCTCTTATCTACAGCTACATTCCGCTGTGTCTTTGATAAATGCAAAGCACACGTTCTAGGACGAGTGGTCGTCCCACTCACATAACCCAACAAAAGTTCTCTACAAGCGTATTGTCCATGCCATTTTGTCTGTCATTGAATTCGCGATATCATTTGCTTGCCGGTGTTACTCGTATTGGTTTTTTTATTGTTGTTTTTGGTTGTTAAATTTCTGCCTGACTTTCTAATTAAACACAGTAGCCAGAGCGCAGTAATAGTAACAGTGTTGTTGCTACAATTACAGCAACATGCTCCCGTACATATAATTTTTTATTGCATCGCTACTGTTGCTACTTTGATACTCCTACAAAATATACAACAATATTTGTTTGATAAATGTTGCTGATATTTCTTGTACTTAGTTTGTTTTCTAAATGTGAAATGCCTTGCGGTGCTACTGTTTGGTGATGCTTCATTTGAGTGTCGTCGTTTTTACGTGATGTTGCAATGCACAGAGATTTTATTGCAGCAATGTTTGCAAATTTACATATACTTATAACGGTTTTTATATTTTTATTTTATTTCTCTGTTAAATTTTTTGTTTTCAAAACAACAAAATTGTTTTTATTATTTTAAATTTCGTTGGATTTCGCGCTTGCCCGTCGGGTGACCTTTGTTGCTGATGCAAATTGCCCCTACCAATTGATTTTAATTTCTCTCAGTCGTTTGCAGGCCATAAATTATAAATTACAAACGAGTGCAACATGGCAATGGCTGTTGTTGTATGCTATTTCTTTACATTAGAGTGGTACTTAAATATAAAATGTGCGAGCTTTTTTGGTCTTACCTCATTCAAACAGTAATACCACGGTAAACGATGTAACAAAATAAATAAACGCAAGGCGCCGTAACCTCCGAAGAGATTTTAGGGCCATATTCTCTTCCAATTTGCGTCTTGATCCTGTTAATTTTCTCTACAAATTGGCGGGAGATGTTCTACATGTTTATACCAACTCCGAACGGCATCTGTAAGGCAGATGAATTTTCACTGACAAGCTTTTCATGGCAGAAATATACTGGGGGTGTATGCCAAATCACTTCCGAGGGGCGACGTCTATAAGAAAATTGTTTTTTCTAATTGAAAACCCTTTTTTCTAAATTTTGGCATAAATATTTCTAAAAAATTACTTTGGAAATTTCTATGCAAATATTTATTTACTTTGTTATTTTGGTAGCCGTTGTTATACCCAGTTTTTTCGGATATAAGTTGAGTCCCTTTTGTGAAAAGCTAACAGTTATGCCTTGAGTCAGTTATTTTATTTGTGCCTGTATTTGTCCCCTTTCGTAATTTTAGGTTTTTTCATGTTTCCAAGAAAGCTTTTCTTCATTCAATATAAAAGCCCCAGACACTCTACCGCTTCAAGTTTCCTTGTATGCTTTTCCTCCCGGCATCCGTTGTTGTCGTTGACAATTAATAGATAGGGGTGAAAGGTATCGTATGTGGGGATCAGCCTTTGAGCTCCACATCAATTTCGTATTTGGCAATATCCTGCATCCGTTTTTAAATACACCTGTCCACTATCATTCCCAACATCTCTCCGTTTGTCGCGATCCTGGTTCAAACTCGGAAAATCCCAGTGGACTTACTGGCAAGCGAAATGTCCGATCTGTATAAAACTAATATCGAGCGACCATCTGAGGAAGCCAAGAAAAGAGCAAGGACATAAACAATAGCTAAGTGGCAAAAACGGTGGGAGGCCTCGAGAAAAGGGCGTTGGACCTTCACTAGAGTTACCAGATTTTTATTTCGGGTTCCCGGGACAAACCTCAAATTTGAGCCAAATTCCCGGGATTTTTAAAAATTTCCCGGGACATTTGAAAAATAAGAAACACCTATATAGTATTTGTATGGGTTGCTCATTCGGCGAAATAATTGTTAGATATTGTAACGAATTTACCGCAATTCCGCTTATTCCAAATCTTCTACTAACGTTCGTATCGCTAAACTGTTGAATAAATAACTGCAATATTTAATAATGCAAAATGGCCTTTATTAAAGTACTTCACAATAACACTGATACTTCACAACCAATAGCTTGCTTAAATGAAACTGATTGTCGTGCCTCTACTGTTGCCGCTTTTTATACTGCCTGGTTTCCTCGTTGCATAGTTCTAGGCTTTTCCAGAATTTACTTAGTTACTGCTATATAATTATAACTAAAGATGCACGTGTATAGCTTCTCATATGCGCGTGTATTTGTGAGCGACTTTTCCACAATTATAATTGCATACTTTTGGGAGCATCTCAGATAAGATATCTGCATGTGTTTGTGCGCCTCTGTATAGACATACGTACATATGTGTAGACTTAATGATTGATCTATTGATATGCATACAAGTCACTGCTTAGCATCGGCTTAGAGATGATAGTATTCCTTAGTGTTGCTAATATTCGTCACAATATAATTGAACTTTTTAAACTCATTTATTTATAACAAATATTTTTATGAAACAGGCTAACAATTAATACGTTCACTGTGTTTAATGCGAATTCAATATTCTATGGATTCATTTTCCAAACGTTATTTTAAAACACAACACTTGCCTTGCAAAATTAATATTTAGGTGTGCGAAATGTCAAACATTGACAATATTCATAACCACAGTAGGGATGAATTTTTCTTCTTTACAGAGTTGAATGCAGAATGCTAATGAGCTGAATACAATCGAAGCCGTAAATATGGCCATGTTTCTTATATAGATTTATATTTATTAATTTTGATTACAATTTATTAATTTTGATATTGTGAAAATACCGGGACATAGCATTTCCCGGCGGGACACTTTAAAATTTGTGAAAAATACGGGATGTCCCGGCCAATACAGGACATTTGGCAACGCTAACCTTCACGCTAGTTTGGAACGTAACTCTATGGAATGAGCGGAAGCGCGGCGAATTGAATTACCATCTCACGCAGATAATGAGTGGACATGGCGGTTTCAAGGAGTATTTATGGAAGCGTAGGGTAGAGGAAGATCCTCATTGTCCAATGTGTACCACGGAGTTAGAAAACGCAGAACACGTCATGTTCCACTGGCCCCGTTTCCACGAGGAAAGACTCGCCTTGCATAGAGTCTTTGGCGAGGAACCTACCACGAGGAATTTAGTATCACAAATCTGCAACAGGAAAGAGTGCTGGGCTGCAGTGAGAAAAATGGCATTTATAGTAATGACACGCCTGATGGATGCTGAGAGGGAGCGCAGAGAAATGCGCATGCGAAGCAGTGGCGATTAAATCGACACTCAGAGCAAATAGCGGGAACCTGAACGCAGGGGCAACAGTAGGCTCTTAAAAAGTGAGAAATATGGAACGCCACCCTGAAGTAATACGAAAGTGGTACCGGGGTGGGGGACGGTTCCAAAACGGGGCTGTTTTGTAGTCTACGGACACAAGGTCGCTGCGATGGCAGCAATTATGGTGCATTAGCCATTTTCAGCCCCCCCCCCCCCCCGAAAAAAAAATCTCTCCGTTTGTTCATGTATAACCTCTTTTCATTTGTGATTGTTCTGTATCTGTCTTTCAGTACAACCGTTAGTTCCCCTTCGCTTTTCTGTTCATTGTAGTAACGCAGAACGTGAAGCTTTTGCGAACGCCCTTGGTCAGACATTAGACCCCTAATGAGGCTTGTAATGAAAGCTATCGCTCAATCTATCTATTTCTACTTTCATCACTATCTATTAAGTTATTGTAAGGGTTACAACAAGATGCAGCGTTCAATTTAACAGCGGCTTAGAATAGGTGATTGAATTTGCGTTGGAGTTGTCGAGCAACTGGATGTCATTATCTATAAAACGACAGAGGGTAAAGATGGACCTCGTTCTTCACCAGGGTAGACTATATTTGCCTATCTTTTGTAATATATTGGTACCAATGGAGTCTGAAGTCTTTGACTAAGTATGAAGCTTTCGTTGATATGGTGAATAACAATAATTAGATTTGTTGTGTTTTTTTACGCACCTTGAGTTGCATTCATAATGGCTACTGGCTTCAAACTTTTTTCTGATTCTTTTTTTTTTTTTTGTCGTTTCTAAGGGGAATGTTCAAAGTTAAACTAAGTAATCCATCGTCCGTCCCAGCCGCAGCCCTCCTTACCGTATCGCTAAATAATCTATACTCTCCAAGCTGCCACCCTATAATCCTTTCTCGTTTCCGCCTCATTATCGTCATTCCTTCCTTTTTGTAAAATTATTTTGGTTTCTTACGAATGTTTTCTGGCGTGCTCAGCGCATATGAGTTGAAATATTAAAAGATTTTTAAAAAGTATAACATCCTCTAACTCAATTCATTTGGTCGGTGACAGCAAAAAAATATCAACAACTTAAGATTTTTAAGATTTAAAGAGCTTATAATTGATAAATGATAATTGTTACTCAATTATTATTTTTGGTTTTATTGGGAAAAACTGAAATGAAGGAAAAATTTACTGTCATATTGCGATGGTACCATTTCGAAAACCGCCACGTCATCATCGTCAGGCAATTTCGTAATGTTTATATATTTTCAACGGGTTTCACAGGGAATCGAACCGCGGTCAAACTGCTGAAATCACAATCGCCTAACCATTAGGCTATTGTATTGTATTTGCTTTCTTGGTTTTATGAATTACACTGCATCCTTTCAAATTATGTTCAAACGGGACCAATAGTTTTTAGTTGAGGCACCAGACCACACTTCAATTATATACTTGCAATGTCCGACAGGTCTTGTTCTTCCCGAGCTTTAATTTACCCCTCACACGGTATTTAATTTATCTCCTCCCTAACGCATGCAATAAGCTTCCTACGTACCAGTTTTCAATCAAGGAAACGAAAGCATGAGTTTTTCGAATAGATCGGTCGCTGGCCTAACACTCATACAACATACATTGATGGAACGCTCTTTGAAGCCATTCTAAAAATTTGCATAAAATCAACATACATACATACATCGCACCAATAACATTTGAATGACGACTGAACTACACTTTGAAAATACCGCAGTGCCATAAATGTCATTGAACTTGGAGCAAAGGATGTTAATTTGATAACAGAGTAGATGAAGACATTACAATAAAATTTCGTGCATAGCAATTTTAGTTCCAAAGATATCCAGCCGCCTAATCTCCACTCCAGCACGATTTTTAGGGGATTTATTTCTACGTATATAATAGCTGTTTTTTTTTTTGCATTTGCACATATGCATTTAAACTTTATATAGACTGCTAAGTGTGTAACTTTATCTACACTTATGAAATTGTTGCGCTGAAAATTAGTACTGTTAAATTTCGGTATGCACTATACTCAGTTGCAACTGAAATGTGTCTCTCCATTTTATCTCTGCACTACTCTCCACTTCTATGATCGAAAAGAGTGTGTATCCAGGATTCATCGCAACCGATTAAGCTGTAGTTTATACCCTATGACCAACAGAGGCGCGTGCCTTCGCTATTCAGAACAACCCGTTTTGTAACGAGTTGTTTACCACTGCCGCGAGTCTTTAATAATTGCCGCTAGATGGGTCTGCGCAACATGATAAGCGTTTTTTAACCGCAAATGTAGATGTATATAAATATAAAAAAATGGGCTAATGATAGGAATTTTTAAGGTGCTCCAGTAGTATAGTGTGACAGCAAAGATTTGAAGGACTGCAATGCATCTCTGCACTAACTGTGTCTCAAAAGACCATAGAATTGTCATCTTACCACATAGAAAGAGTTCGCGAAAACTCACAGCTGGGTATTCATACTTTTTTTATTCAACTTGAGTGTCATTCATTTGTACTACCAATTAGGAAATTTGTTCAACAAAATTTACAATGTTCGTTATTTTTGCATATGCACAAATGTATATGTATAATCAGCTATATATGTATAGTAGGGCGGGTCAAATTGTATGGGGAAAAAACTTCACGTGCACATCCAGTTTCTGAATCTATGGGTCATACTGAGTAATATTGTCCATGGGACCATAGGTCTGAAATGAATTTCGAACCTGCCTAATTTTGTTAGAAAATTTTATATCCCAATCCGAATAGCGGCTCTCACAAATAAAATACATGAAAATAAATGTCAAATTCGGATTCGGATTGGGATATAAAATTTTTTAACAAAATTAGGGAGGCTCGAAATTCATTTCAGACCTATGGCCCCATGGACAATATTACTCAGTATGACCCATAGATTCAGAAACTGGATGTGCACCTGAAGTTTTTCCCCATACAATTTGACCCGCCCTAATGTATAGTTTTTCTGCTCACTTTTCAAATAACATTATTTATTGTTACTTTAATCTCAATGCTACCATTGAATTAATCAAGAGAACTCCTAAATTTTCTTCTGTTTTTCTTTTCTGAGTCATAAACAAATGATTCATAGTTATGTTTGTATGTAGTTCAGTTTTGTTCACTTTTTTCAAATGACAGTTTCTACACGCGCAATATTTATTTTATATGATTAATTGCAATTTTTATTCATGACAAAGTGCTAAATGTGTTTGTTGCAAGTATAAAAACTTTCAATGGCGCCTGCCGCCGTTGCTGCCACGTAGAGCAACATTTAGTGTCTTCTTCTTAACTTCATGCATACTTACATGTATGAATGTATTTTAACATGTTTCCCGCTCTTCAAAAATGTTTATGTGCATGCCTATCTACGTATTTTTCCCCCTTTCGTCTGCCTTTCCGTACCGTTCCGTTCAATTCTCCCTTGGGAGCGTCAATTTAAACTTTATTGCCACATTTCTTTCTGCTTACAACGTACAAAATAACGAAGTGCAAATAATTGCATTCGATTTGCCTGAATTGGTCTCTATGGTTTAAAGAAGCAACTCCATATAAATACATATACATACATAGAAAATAAATGCAGCAAAAATTATACAATAACAACACTTACTATTAACTGGGTGGGAAGTAGCAATCCAACAAGCTTCATTGGCAAATTTGGCCCGAAGTGAAACCAAACTGCAAGTTTTAACCGTTTTAGTTGCATAACCAAATAGAGGCGAAGTCCAGTATTCTTTGTTCTGCAGCTATTCGCACAGATTTAGGACCACATATGAAACGCTTTTAAATATCAGGATAGTGTTTAATCATTATTAAAAACATTAGCCGTCTTTTTACATGTATACACATCTTCATTTGCGGGTAAAAAAACGCTTATCATCACATAGATAATGTTTAGGACACCCATCTAGCGGCAATCATTGAAAATTCGCGGAGGTGGTAAACAACTCGCTACAAAACGGGTTGTAGTGAATAGCGGAGACACGAACCTCTGTTGGTCATAGGATAGTGTAGAGGTAAAATGGAGAGACACACTTTAGTTGCAACTGAGTATAATGCGTACTGAAATTTAGCAGTACTAATTTTATGCGCAACATTTGAATAAGTGTAGATAAAGTTATACACTTAGCAGTCCATATAAAGTTTAAGTGCATATGTATATACATGTAAAAAAACCAGCTATTATATCTCATAGTCATACTGAAATCAGGTTAGATCGGACCCTCCAAATATCTGAAGATGTTATAGCAGGTATACCCTTTACAAGGCTCGTAGGGCTAGCTGTTTCACACAAGCGGGTTAGGGGATCAGAATATACCCGCGGTAGGTATGCCTGTCGTAAGAGGCGACTAAAATACCAGATTCAAGGGGCTGTGTAGCGCAACCTTTCAGGTTGCCAGCGCAATATATAGCTTCTTCAAACCCAATTGTCAACCTCACCTATCCGCGGCGAATCCTGTTTCACTAACAGACGAGGCTCTGGTGACCCCAAGCTCCTCATGGAACTTGGGAGTAGGGAGGGAGGGAATGGCCTGAAGGTTTAATGTGGCCACTTAAATCGTTCCCGAGATGGTCGGGCTAGCACCTTAATGGTGCTATGGTACCGGAGCGTACCGGATTTGTATCCGGCAAAGGACCATCACATCGATAACACTCCCCAAAGCCTTCGGGGATCAACCTTATCGCTACAACAACAACAACATTAATAAAAACAATGCATGACTGTTGTTCGGGTTTGCGTATTAAATTACATAGTTACACGCACTTACGCATTGCAGATTTTCTCCATACATATACACTTTGTATGGAGGATGACTTATACTTTGTTCGACTAAAATTGATTGGGCTACAAAACTGCATACCCAAAAAAATTTACGGAGCCTCTAAATAATAAGTTACAATTTTCGTAAAATTTTCCAGAATTTTCGACATTTTTCGAAAACGTTTTGAGATTGGTTTGTATAGTTTCATTTACAAAATTCATGAAAGTTTTAAATAATCGAAAATAGAAAAAGGAAAAATTAATTGAAGAAATTCGATATGATGAACCTAGGGTAACCCTGGAATGTGTTTGTATGACATAGGTATCAAATGAAAGGTGTTAATGAGTATTTTAAAAGGGAGTGGGCCTTAGTTCTATAGGTGGACGCCTTTCCGAGACATCGCCATAAAGGTGGACCAGGGGTGACTCTATAATGTGTTTGTACGATATGGGTATCAAATTAAAGGTATTAATGAGGGTTTTTAAAGGGAGTGGCCCTTAGTTGTATATATGAAGGCGTTTTCGAGATATCGACCAAACTGTGGACCAGGGTGACCCAGAACATCATCTGTCGGGTACCGCTAATTTATTTATATATGTAATACCACGAACAGTATTCCTGCCATAATTCCAAGAGCTTTTGATTTCGCCCTGCAGAACTTTTTCATTTTCTTCTACTTAATATGGTAGGTGTCACAACGATTTTACAAGGTTTTTTCTAAAGTTGTATTTTGCGTCAAAAAACCAATCCAATCACCATGTTTCATCCCTTTTTCGTATTTGTTATAGAATTATGGCATTTTTTTCATTTTTCGAAATTTTCGATATCGAAAAAGTGGGCGTGGTCATAGTCGGATTTCGCCCATTTTTAATACCAAGATATTTGTTATAGAATTATGGCATTTTTTTCATTTTTCGAAATTTTCGATATCGAAAAAGTGGGCGTTGTCATAGTCGGATTTCGCCCATTTTTAATACCAAGATAAAGTGAGTTCAGATAAGTACGTGACCTAAGTTTAATAAAGATATATCGATTTTTGGTCAAGTTATCGTGTTAACGGCCGAGCGGAAGGACAGACGATCGACTGTGTATAAAAACTGGGCGTGGCTTCAACCGATTTCGCCCATTTTCCCAGAAAACACTTATCGTCATAGAAGATATGCGCTTACCAAATTTCACAAGGATTTGTAAATTTTTGTTCGACTTATGGCATTAAAATTATTCTAGCCAAATTAAATGAAAAAGGTCGGAACCACGCCCATTTTGAAATTCTCTTTAATTTTTGTATTTTGTTGCACCATATCATGGGATGTGATGGATTTGAATGTTGACATAATTTACTTATATACTGTAAAGATATTCAATTTTTTGTTAAAATTTTACTTAAATAATTTTTTTTTTTAAAGTTCGTCATCCGATTTTGCTAATTTTTATTTAGCACACATATAGTAATAGAAGTAACGTTCTTGCCAAATTGTATCATGATATCTTCAACGACTGCCAAATTACAGCTTGCAAAACTTTTAAATTACCTTCTTTCAAAAGTGGGCGGTGCCACGCCCATTGTACAAAATTTTACCAATTTTCTATTCTGCGTCATAAGGTCAACCCACCTACCAGGCTTCATCGCTTTATCCGTCTTTGGTAATGAATTATCTCAATTTTTCGAAATTTTCGATATCGAAAAAGTGTACGTGGTTATAGTTCAATTTCGTTCATTTTAAATAGCGATGAGAGATGAGTGCCCAGGAAATTACATACCAAATTTCATTAAGATATCTCAAGATTTACTTAAGTTATCGTGTTTACGGACGGACGAACGGACGGACGGACATGGCCAAATGAATTTCTTTCTTCACCCAGATCATTTTGATATATAGAAGTCTATATCTATCTCGATTATTTTATGCCGTTACGGGGTACCGTTATGCGAACAAAATTAATATACTCTGTGAGCTCTGCTCAGCTGAGTGTAATAAATAAATGTAAGGCGCGATAACCCCCGAAGAGATTTTACGTCGAGCTTCTCTTCGAATTTGCGACGGTGCTCCTTTTAATTTTTCCTACAAATTTGCGGGACGGGACCTACATGTTTTATGTCGACTCTGAACGGCATCTGCAAGGCAGATGAATTTTTACTGAGAAGCTTTTCATGGCAGAAATACATTCAGAGTGTTTGCCAAATCACCGTCGAGGACCGACCCGATTAGGAAAACTTTTTTCTAATTGAAAAAAGTTTTTTTTTTCTAAATTTTCGAGTTACTTTGTCCGGGGCTTGAACCCAGGTTCTTCGGTGTAGTAGGCGGAGCACGCTTCCACCACACCACGTCGGCCGCCATCCATACAAATTGGCAATACTATTTTTTCTGTTCGCTACTGTATATATGTAAGTAAGAAAGTTGCAAACCGAACGGCTTTAGGATGTTCTCAATTGCTCATCTTTTAAGGCTCAAACAAAGCACGCAATCGTAAATAGTCAATAAGAAACAATTAGAGCAAATGATACAACAAAAATTGTTAGCAAAATATATATGGAAACTTGTGTAGGTACCTATACCAAAATGTATTGAAACTCCTTTTTTAATTAAATGCCAGACTTGATTCTAAACATGTTGTTATCTATCATACATACAACAGTTTATTGCGCTCGCTGTTGTTGTTGCTGCAACATACACATATACACTTGCGCTGGCGTTGCTATGGCGGATATGCACCGGCTGCTATTCGATTCAACTATCTAGTAAAAGGTGAAGGTCACTGTGTGACTAGGTTTTGCGTTCTCACAACAGCAGAGCTCTGAAGTTTACTGGTGGATGAATAGGCTTTTGCTGAAAATTAAACAAATTTATATGCATGTGTGTGTGCGTTTAAAAGATTCCAAGTTTGTAAACACTTGCACTTGACGGCTAAATATTTGCTTGCCACATGTATAGTCTAAATAGTATGCTAGTACTATTTTATATTCACTTAAATGCACGTATGCGCAACTCTAATTTGATTCCCATAGCGGCGGTGGCGGCAGCGAACAAACGCCATGCATTTAAAAACATATCGCGAGCAGATGTTTAAAAATTGTTTACGAAAATAGCTACCGCATTTACAATATACACTTAGTTGAGTGCTACAGAGCCTAGGATATTAGCATCGCGGCAGTGAGAGAAAAGACATTGTTGCTATGCTAGAACCTTGTTTTATGTGCCTTTTGCTATTTTATAGAAAGTTGTTGATGTGCTGTATTTGTTCTGAAATGTTTGTCTTTCATCCACATACGAGCACATAAACTCATATTAGGATCGACCTGACACTTGTTTTCACTGCTGTACTACGTTTATTTTCTTCACACCCCTATTTGAACAAATTCAATGCCACAGCTGGAAGACATCTATTTCTTGGTTGACAAACTAAGTAAATCATCAGACTTATATATCTTAAAAAAGTATACAAAGCTAAGTTTACGTGTTGATAGCCTTATACGCGATAAATATTTGGATAATTCTTCAGTCTTTGAGATCAGCCTAGAGTCAATATCCAGGAGTTTCTTATTGTATCGAAAAATGTTGTGTAACCCAGCGAGCAAAAAGGCTTTTGAAACACTGCTTTTCGCCTTACACTCCCTTTTCTATGCGCCTACCTCTATTTTAACCTTTACCTCTAACTCTACATCTACCTCGACATCCACCTCTACCACTTTCTTTAACTCAACTCTTCCTCTGCCTGTACCTGTACCTCTGCCTATACGTCTTTGTCTACCTCCACTTCTACCTCAGCCTACATCTTTCTTTACTTCTACACTTAATCTCTACCGATACTTTTGTCCATCTCTTTATTCCCCTTCATCTTTCGCATCACTTCACACTATACCATTTTTTATTACGTCCTTATCTCCTATCTTCTTTCGCTGTTGTTGTTATTTTTGTTACGGTACTTCGCCCTGTTTAGAGGGTACTCCCAACGTGATGTCCAACAATTTGCGTCAGTCGCTTTTTCGCTGGCTGTGCTAAGTGGTGCCAATTGGTAGCACCAAGTGTATTTAAATCTTTTTTCACCTTTTCCTTCCAGCGGTGTGGTGGCCGCCCTCTTCCTCTGCTTCCATAAGAATTCCAATAAGAATACTTTTTTACCCACAGCACAATCATCCGTTCTCATTACATAGCCTATCCAGTATAGCCACTTTGTTTTATGTCGCTGAACTATACTGATCTCTGCGTAAAGCTCGTACAGCTCATCATGAAATCTTCTCGCGTAGAGGTCCGTAAATCTTTCGAAGAACTTTTTCTCTATCTCTATTTCTCGTTAGGTAAGAAGTATGTAACTGATGGCACTGCCCGGGATAGGTGAAGTTCTTGTATATTGTACTCACCTTCGATGTTGAGCGAAGTGATCGCATTCTCGCAACTCGCCGAAGATTGTTCTTTTCCTTATATGAATAAGGCACCGACTGTCACCGGAACGTGTCTTTTACACCGACTATATTTTTCGCAGCCTAGGCAGTTCGAGTTTTCAGTCTTTCCTACTCTATTGAGATATTTACGGAAGTAAACTTATCTGTTTAAAAATTGGGTCAAATAGAAGCCGCACTTTACTTGTGGTCACATAAACTTTGCATTCTTCTCGTTTCTATTGTCGCATGTACATTTTCTTTCTTTAGGTATGGCTCCAGCAACGACTACGGCAGCATATGCGAAAAACGTGCGATAAGATGAAGCAATTTGAAGTGCTCATCTGTACTGGATCGAGGTGAAGCGTTTCGGCATTTCCGCTGTATAATTCCATCCGCCCAAATTTCTGCACTTATAAACATATAGACTCCTCCGAGGCTGATTCCAGCAACTGGTGTATGAACCGAATTTTTTTGACATTAGTTTACAGTCGCGCTTGTTGTTGAGTTCGTGCTTCACAAAATTCTTCAATATAATCGAAGTTTTTCTCGGATCTACCTAGCAAAAGGAATTTTGTTTGTGATCACTTTGAAATACACAGGAACATATCCGCACGCTCAACTAGGCTAGTCAACCGAATGAGTTGCTTAGTCAGCTAAATTTGCTGTCGACCAAAAGAAATATAAACCCCAGCAAATATGTGTGGCCAAAAAGACCACGAAAAGGATAATAATCCCAAAAGAGAATTAACAAATCCCGTAGTTCTATTATTTGTTAGTCGGCTAACCCAGCTTTAGATGCTTGACTCATACATATAAACTCTTTAAATAACACTTTACTGCCTTTTAGTAATTTTGTTAAATCTTTTAGTTCTTTACTTGTTGGTATACAGGCTTCTTTTTCTTCTTTGTAAAAACAACAACAACGCGCTACACTTAATGATGCTCATAAATTCGTAATCAAAATTGAAATGGATTTCTCTCGTACTTAACTTTTTAACAGTTTTTTCCTTGCTTTAGAAGCAAATGTATATCCCGTATATTTATTAAGCAGATAAGAATGCAAATTTGATAAGATTAAAGTAAATTACAAATGCGATTAAGGTTTAAATTCTTAAAAGTAATTGTTGCTGACATTTGATGTGCAATTTATTGCGCATGCGCTTTAATTCCAATAATATGACTGCTGGTATTTTAATCTTAATAGTTTTCGGTATTAACGCAGTTAATTTAATTTTTCTTCAAACCCGAACTCTTTACACCTATATAAGTATGTATATATCTTTTTAGATGCTTAAAATTGAGATAGAAAAGTAATATTTTTAAGTTCGCTATAGCTCAACCAGGGGTTGGAATTAAACCACATCTGAGGTAGACTTATCAGAAATAAATAATTTTCAACTTTTTGAGAAGAGCTTCGTCGGTTTCTTATTGGTTGTTGTTGTGTTAACAGTGATGCGCTTCATCAAAGTCCTCTATTAGGAATACAAGGACACTAACAGTTTCCATAGGGTTAGATCATATAGATGTGGCTGTTAGAGGCCTACGCCACATCACAATTGTATAGATGGTTGGCATCATGTGGGGACGCATCGCATGCAGGGCATACATTATCTATTTCAGGGTTGATTCTGGCCAAGTAAGAGTTTAGCCTGTTACAGTATCTGGAACGAAGTTGCGCCAGAGTAGCTCGTGTCTCCCTTAGTAGTCTGCTTTCTTTTTCTGCAAGGCCAGGATAGTGTATATTGATAACGTGGTTCATCGGGCGCGACCCAGCGAAAGTTGTGTTGTTGTTGTAGCCATAAGGACACTCCCCGAAGGCCCTGGGGAGTGTTATCGATGTTGATGGTCCTTTGCCGGACGCAGACGTTCCGGTAACAAGCACCATTAAGGTACTAGCCCGGCGATCTCGGGAACGATTTGGTATAACCACATCAAAGCTTCTAGGCCATACCGACCTCCCACCACCTAGATCCATGAAAAACTTGGGGTCGCCAGATCCTCGGATATTAAAGAAACAGGATTAGCCACGGGTAGGTGAGGTTGACAATGGGGTTGGAGAAGCTATATATTGCCCTGGCAACCCCGTGAATGAATTTGGTATTTTAGTCGCCTCTTACGACAGGTATACCGGCCGCGGGTATATTCTATGCCTCCTAACCCGCTGGGATAATCGATTATGTGTGGATAGGACTCACGACCTCCCTATTCTTGTCTGAATCAAAAACCCATTTAATTTGTTGCTTCCTATCTTAACCGATAACAGTTTATTGTCGGCTTATTATCGATAGTGAGTTATCATCTTCGAGTTATTGGTATATTATGGCCGAGTCATAGGCTTCGTATTGGATTCTTATCGACGTGTTTCAGATGTGTCATCGGTTTTTAGTCGCGTCTTCTCTGGGTTAACGGGCGCCAATTGGTCACACCAAAGGAATTCAGATCGCTTTCCATCTGGTCCTTCCAGCGGAGTAGGGGCCACCCTCTTCCTCTGCTTCCATAGGCGGGTTCCGATAAAAATGCTTTCTTAGCCAGAGCATAATCTCCCATTCGCATCCTTCATTTGGTTTCAATTTGAAGCTGCCTGTTCAGTGTTTTTCTTTTTTAGTTTTAACGGTACATATATTTTTGTATGAATTAAGCGGGGGTTGCCCTCATTGCTTTAAATGTATGAAAACATTTATTGAAGCATTTTTTAATTTTATAATTTATTTAAACCATCATAGGAGTGCGGGTTCATATCCCAGGAGAAAGGATTTGAAGAGATTTACAAGGTATAATCGAAACAGCTGTCGCCTTGTCCGTCCTGATGTCACGTTGATTAAATTTTTTCCAAATGATTAAGTAACCCAGTTTAATTTGTTGCTTTTTATCGGTAAGACCCGATGCCATTTTATTATCGGTTTGTTTTCGCAGAGTCATCGGCTTCTTATTGGAATCTTACCGAGATGGTACAGATGTGTCATCAGTTGTAGCTTTATCGGTATCTGCTTCTTAACAACTTTTTAATAACAAATGATAACTTTTCAAATAAAAATCGATGGGAAATCGTTAGCAACCCGGTAACAGATTTGTGTCACTCCGATAACAAAGCTATTGGTTTTCAATATTGAATCGATAGCTTTTTGATAACAAATCGATTATTTTTTGATAGCAAATCGATAAATTTTCGAAAGCAAATAGATGACTTTTAGTTAATATCGTTAACTTTTAGATGATAAATCGATAAAAAATCGTTAATTAGTCGATACAAAATTTACTACTAACCGATAAACTTTGTTGTTAGTAGCAGATTTTTAACATTTCCATAACATATCGATAACTCATCTGAACCTACACATTGTAGTCCTGCAGTTTTCTTATAGGATGCCAGATTCGTTTTACAGATTTGGCATGAACGAGTTGCTGATTTCCTTAAGGAAGGATCACTGAAAATCCAATGCCAAAAGTGTGAATTCATACCTTGGGCATCATAAGAGGTAGATCTAGTAGTTGGTAGTAATTGTAACCGTTTTCCTAAAAGTTTGTTGACTTTCGTTGCGTTCAGAGAGCAAGACGCCCTTACACGAACCTAGAAAATCAAATAAGCATCCATTAATTAGTTTCGGTATTTACGTAACGCTATCCAATTGGTCGTCGTAGTGGTAGCGGCTGCCACACTGGAGGTCCTGGGTTCAAGCCCCAATAAGAAAACAGTCCATGCTCGGTAATAAGTCCTCAATCCTGTTGTTGTTGTTGTTGTTGTTATTGTAAAGATAAAGACACTCCCCGAAGGTTTTGGGAGTGTTATCGGTGTTGATGTTCATTTGCCTTTTACTTGGGGTCGCTGGGGCCTCGCCTGGTAAAGAAACGGGATTCGCCACGGGTATGTGAGGTTAACAATAGGGTTAAATAATCTTTAAATTGTGCTGGTATTTTAACATAACTCGCTGTGGTAATCCTAAACCCTCTTAATGAGCTCTGAACATACAAATCGGCTTTCTCCGACATCACGTAATTGATTGCCACCCACTTCAAGTCTGTCGTGCCTGTTAAGACGATTTAAGGCCCAGATTATATTTGAAAAACGATCTGAAGCCATTTTATTAGAATCATTTTCTCTTTCGCAAGGATAAATGTCTTGAATAAATACTCCAAAGATGTCCTGTTCATCTTAAGTCATCAAGTCTCGGTGGTTTAGGTACGCAGCGTTCTCGAAATCGGTACCCAAAGCTACCCTAATTTTGTACTACATTACTAAACTATACCTACTTGCTCATAAAAACACATATAAAAATGTATGTATTAATGTACCAACTATTTATATCAACATTATTAGTAGAGTGAAAACTGGAGTGAAGTAAGGTAAAAAGCTACAGCCAACAAAGACAAGTCAAGCCAAGCAACGAACCAACAAACTTACGAACGATCGAACGAATCAACCAACCAAACAAACAAGCCAAATCAAGCTAGCAAACGTACAAAGCATGCAAGATATGAGACCGTGGGAAAGAACAACTAAAGTCGTTCGTTTACCATTCGGGCTGGGCTTCGGGCGTAACATCGTGTTATGCTTCGTCGTCATATGCCGCCGATGACTCTTTGTGTTTATGGTTTTTTGTATATTTATTTTTGATACATCTTTCTTTTATATGCTCTTGTCTACATCGTCTTCTTTTGGTTTGTTTATGTTTTTGCTGCGCGCTTTTAACTTGTTTTCGTTTTCAGCGGGGGAAGAAGAAAACCAAAGACATGTAGCTTTTTATTTTTAGCATTGTAAATTTTACCAAGTAGCGCAACTAACAGCTGATCGGTGAAAATTCGCACATTCACACGAACAGTTCTCGACTCAGTTTCAAAACAAAATTTTAGATTATTTAACTCAAATTTTAAAGTGAGATAGTCTTTACGAATTTATGTACATAGAATTTATGAGGCGTTTTTGTTGTTATTAAAACAGTAGTTTTATTTTTATTAAAGCTTTTATCAATTTTTTTTTTAATTTTGAAAAAACTCCGAACACCATTCCTTCATTTTATGACATTCGACTGCCTAGTCCACTGCCTTCCACTCTATTCGCAACATAACCTCTGTTTAAGTTGCCAAACTATATAGTAAACAATGATTTTTAGTCTGGCTTTGGTGCTGATTCCAGGCATGCTTAACGAACGAAACGATATCATTTCGTTACGATAATCAACGCTAATAAACGAAACGAAGTCACTACGTTTCGTTTATTAACGTTAAGAACGTCAAATTAACGTTAAATGATATCGTTTCGTTCGTTAAGCATGCCTGGCTGATTCCACAGTTTTTTTTTCTTTTTTTTTTTTTGTATCATAAATTTGTCTGTTTTTCTTTTATGCTTTTCTCGATTTTTATTGTATACTTTTTATGCTGTGTTAGCATTTTTAGAGAACAAGCATGCATTTTTGTTTAAGCTGAAAACGAGTTTCTCACACATGGTGAATATGGTGAGCGATCATGATCGAGAATGAAAGACGTATGTGCTCAGAGCGCCCTTGATCGCTTCGTTGAATAATACATTCTCATTCTTACTCACCGAACAACGAGTCTCGAATGATCATTCAATGTGGATTCGATTTCTAGCTCTCACACTTGATTTCCACTCGCTCAGCGCGTCAAAAGCCGGTCTTTACAATAAATTGGCGTATACCTGTATTCAGGGTGTTTTAAGTATTTTGTTGTTAGCTATGAAATTATGCTGGCAATAGTCATACTACATTACATTGCTTTATACATAATTCATTGCTTTTTGTTGTCTGAGCAACTGGATGGTTTTTGGATTTTCTTTTCTTCTTGTTGAACCTATGTATGTGTTGCGGTTTATCTCTTCGTTTATTGTTTTTGAGCATGGCTTTTAAGTCTGCTTTGTAAATGTACTCCTTTTACTGATGTACCTACATATTTTATTATTTTCGATCTTTATTTTTTTGATTCTTTTACGTTCGGATTCCTTTATACATTGATCTCTGAACGTGGATGCTTGAGTTTGTATACAATGTATATGTGTTGATCTCAAACCAGCCACCAGTGTTATTCACGTCAGACATGTGTAACACAGCTGCACTTACCGAGATTTATGCGTAAGCTGCAACACATGAGCCATACAGTGTCTCAGGATCGAGTTGGGGAGGGCAAGCCAGGTGTCAGTGCGAGGGTTGCTTCGGAATGTTTTAGTAATTTCTTATCGGTTGGGTTTTTCCTGTTTCTTATCCCATTTTAAACTAAATGGTGAATAAAAACCCTTCATCTGAGTTGAACTTATCAAGGAAAATTACCTATCCTCATAGAATACCACCGGACTATGGCCTTTGGCACCTCTATAGCAACGGTTGCGATTCCAAACTTGTTTTCAAATTGCGAATTTTAAATTTCTGCTGGCTCTTTCGTAATCGGGACCTATTTTCAATCTCCAATTGACTATGCGTGCTATCTAATACTTAACGTTAACCAAGATAAAGCACTAAGTTCTTACATTGAAGAGCATGAGCGTGATAAAAAACAAGAAATTAAGTAAAATTACCACCGTAGAAATTTGTCTGGAATACTCTAAAGCCCATCAAATCTCCTTTCGACTACGTCTGTCAAAAGCTGACGACAAAATGATTATTATAAGCCAACTGATTCCACTTTAGTTAGCACGCTTTGTGACATCTGCTTTCTCATCGACTTTGAACAGCACAGCGCGTACCCTGCTAAAATCGTTGCATCATGTGGTCCACTGGAGTACTTACATTTATACTCCACAGTAATGCAGCAATGGACCAACTCATGTTTCTACACGAACATATTGTAAGCCGATCATTGCTCGTTTTTAACGATTGTAATCACTACACGATGTTTATTGGGCTGTGGGTACTCCATGGATTACTCTGATGTAATGCGGAGCTGTAGTATATGGTTCAGTCCTAGGACATCGCAATGTAAATTTTTTGTATGAATTGTGGTTCATTTTGGAGCACTCGATTGGTCCATAGCGAGAACTCCATACATGCATGTATGGAGTACTCGCGATTTTTGCAGGGTAGGCTTTCTTTAACGGCGCTGTGTAATCATTTGAGGAATCATAGCTGAGTTGCGAAACGTATGTTCCGACATCATAAATTGGGGTTTCGAGCTAGTCATCTCCCCGATGAAGAGAGCCCATAAGTTAGCTATAATATTCATTCATTTATTTACCACATCAGTTCAGCCAAACCACAAAATTTTCTAGCTAGACCTTCGTAAATGTGTTAATTTATTTATACATTTTCTTCGTTTCGCTTTTAATGCGTTCCCTTGGAGAATTTCATTACTTCTATACTTGCGTATAAATCTTTGGTGACAAGCGACAACAACCTAAGTCGACTTAGGAAATTCGCAGAGCGCCGGGTTTATTGCCTGTTTTTTTTTTTTTAGTAATAAACATATTTTTGTGGCATGTGTTTGTTCCCCAAAATCTATTTTTAATGAGATATTATACATTTTGTTTGTCTTAACTTATCGTACACCTTTGGTATGAAACTCGCCAGTTAAAGTATTGAATTTGAAGTATTTCTTAAGCTTAAGGCTTGTGAGCACAGAAATGTGCATATACTCGTATTGTGAATTTGTGATCGCAAAACCCAACTCGATAAACTAATCTAATTTTATTTATGTAGATGCGCGATGATTCAGCATAAAATCTAAAAAAGTAGTCGACGCATGTCTGACAATACTAACTCAATAAAGTACCAATCTACTGTGATATTATTGGAAACAAAAAATAAATTATACAAACCGAGAGCGCCACTTACGAATAACGATTTAAACTTATGGCAATCGTCGGTTGACCACAATTTTCTCCCAAGTCACATATTTTTGGTATGCAGTTTTGGCCCAAATCTAATGGAAGCGCGTTGCGCTCAAACCTTGGTGTGTATGTGTGTGTGCAACATACATTTTTATATGATTGTTGGCTAAAAGGAACGGAGAAGTGCAAGCCTTAAAATGTATTCATTAGGATGCCTGGATAATTTTTTTTTTTTTGCACTATCACAAAAGAACAATATGTAATTGTTTTGACATTTGAACCAAATTCTAAAGCCGTACTGTTTTCAACCCGGTTGCCTATTTAGAACAGGGTACTTTATTTAGCCGGTTACTTCATTAAAACTGCGGAGGTTTTCGGAATCGGTTACGGGTACCTTTTCGGAACCGGCACTTTTTCAGAACGGGTTACTTTTTCACAACAGGTAGCTTGTTCTGTCTCGAAATTATCTTGAAATCATCATCATCATTGATTGGTAAGTCACGCCAGCTATCCCTATTTCGCGATAACTGACGCCGATTGGAGGCACCCAGGGAGGTCAATTCTTCCTCCACCTGCCTCTCCCAACTCTGTGGAAATCTCCCCCTTCCTCTGTTTTAAAACTGCGGTGTCGACTGAAATACTTTCTTAGTCGGAATGTCTTTGTCCAATAGCATAACATGACCTAGTCAGCGAAGCCTTTAGGTTTTTATTCGTTGCACCATCGTCGTATCTGCATAAAGCTCATACAGCTCATCATTATACCTCCTTCGATACCTGCCGTCTGCATTACAGACAGGACCATAAATCTTCCGGAGAACCTTTCTCTCGAACACTCCAAGAGCCATATCATCTTGTCTCGACACCGTCAATGATTCCGACCCATACATCAGAACAGGTATGACGAGCGACTTGTAGAGCGTAATTTTTTTCTTCGAGAGAGGGCTTTATTTTTCAGTCAAAAGTAACACTTGTTTGTAAGAGCTATTCTCCGTTTGATTTCTAAGCAGACATTGTTTTTGCTGTTAATGCTGGTTCTCAAATAGACGAAATCGAATTTTTATCAGTCAACAGTGACGTGCCTGTCAGCCCTCAGCGGGTTAGGGGGTTAGAATATACCCGCGGTAGGTATGCATGTCTTAACAGGCGACTAAAGTACCGGATTCAAGGGGTTTGTGTAGCGCAGCCCTTTCAGGTTGCCAGCGCAATACATATGTAGCTTCTCCAAACCCAATTGCCAACCTCACCTATCCGTGGCGAATACTGTTTCATTAACAGCCGAGGCTCTGGCGACCCCGAACTCCTCATGGATCTAGGGGGTGGGCGGACGGGATGGCTTAGAAGGTCGCATGTGGTCATAACAAATCGTTCCCGAGATGGTCGGGCTTGGTGCCGGAATGTACCTGATCTGCATCCGGAAAAGGACCATCAACGCGATAACACCCCCAAGACCTTCGGGGAGTGTCCTTATCGCTACAACAACAACAACAACGTGCCTGTCAGGGCGCGAATGCATCGATTCTAGGATGACCGCAAGTTCATCGTCTTATCCTCATTTGCCGCAAGACCTACTGTTCTTGCTTCTTTATCTAATCCAGAAAAGGCAGAGTTATTCCGGCCAATAACATCAATATCATCAGCATATGCCAGTAAATTATACGCTCTTGTAATAGATTGTTCCATCATGGTTTAGTTCTGCTGCTAGAATCATCTTCATCATCATTATGTTAAAGAAACCGCAAGAAAAGGAGTCGCGTTATCTGAAGACTCTTTTTGATTCCAATGGCTCGGAGAGGTCCTTCCCAATCCTTGCGTAGCTGGTGGTGTTGCTCAACGTCATTTTGCAGAGCCTTATTAACTTTGCAGGGAAATTCAGACATAGCAGCATACAAGCAGCTTTTTTCGCGCTGTCAAAGGCTGCCTTGAAGTCGACGAAAAGATGGTGAGTTAGTAAGTGATAAAGTCCAATCAGTTTGTTGACTATGGGCTTTAGTCTTTCGCGCAGTATGCCAGGTAGAAACTAAAGGGCGGTATTAGGCAAGCTGATACCGCGGAAATGACTCCAAATTAATCACAATCCCGAAATGTTCTGAAATCATCTCAAATTGTTTCTCGAAAAACTAATGAAAACAACATAGGCAAGTTTACTTTTAGTATTTACCAGCGCGTATGCCCTACAATTGGCTATACAAAAATGACTACCCTCCCACATCCCCATTCATTTTTTATCCCAGTCCCCTTTTCTATTCATGTCTTTGTTGATATTCCTATCCCTAACCCTTGGACTGCTTGGCTTAGCCTCAATCAGTCATTTTCGTAATTATGGTGCGTTGAAACTGTATCCTACCTGGGGCGTGAAACCGCATACTTTGTCAAAACATGAACTTGTTTTAAGAAATTCATAATGATTGGTTTAGAATTTTGTATAGTTTCGTATTTCAACTTCTGAACCAAGAGCAATAAATTTTAACTTTCAACATAATCATATGATAAATCAAAATGCAATTAGATTAATTGACAATTAACTAATTAGGTCAACAAGTTTTGGTTAATAGGAATTTATAATATATTGAGAATGAAACTATTTTCAGTGTCCGAATAATCAAATTTTGATTAGTCATTCGATTTTTTTTTAATTAATTTCTAATATTTTTCTGCACGCTTACAAAAAAATTTCAATAGAAAAGCAACAACATATCAAGCAACATAGTTATGATCGCTTAAGTTGTTTTTGTTTTTCAATTGAAACTTTTTCTAAGCGAGCAGAAAAAAATTAAGAACTAAAGAAAAACAAGTAAGAAAGTCTAAGTTCGGGTGAAACCGAACATTACATACCCAGCTGTACACTTGAAATGCTGTTGTTGTTTGTTTTGTGTGCTTAATAATGTTACAAGGCTGCGCAATAATACATATACGTAATTTTTCTTCGAGTTATGGCGGTGCCACGCCCATTTTTTTAAATTGAACTTTTTCCTATTTATTATTATAAATCCACTTGGGAAATAAAGTACTATTGATACAAAGCTCTTTTTTGCAAAGATATAGCTTATTTTATTCGTCCACGACCCTTTTAAAAATCTTTAATATAAAAGTGGGCGTCCTCCTTAACCGATTTCGTTAATTTTCCTTCAAAGCATTCCTTATAGTAAAGGCAACATCTCTGCCGAATTTTGTTACGATAGGTTTAACGATTTTTGATTTATGATTAATAATATTTGTAAAATTGATTTTATCACAAGTGGGCGGTGCAACGCCCATTTTAAAAATTTGTTTTCAAATTTTTATCAAGAGTATCAATATCAGTCCACTCGTCAAATTTTAACATTCAGGGTTTTTGTGTTTTCCGAAATGTTATATATATAAAAAGTGGGCGTGGTTATCATCCGATTTCGCTCATTTTCAATACCAATCTATTCTGGGTCTAGATAAGCTCGTGTACCAAATTTGGTGAAGATATCTCAATATTTACTCAAGTTATCGTGTTAACGGACAGACGGACGGACATGGCTCAATCAAATATTTTTTTGTTTGATACTGATGATTTTGATATATGGAAGTCTATATCTATCTCGATTGCTTTATACCTGTACAACCAACCGTTATCCAATCAAAGTTATAATACCCTGTGTACAAGTACAGCTGGGTATAAAAACCCCACAAACTAAGTATCGTGATTTTTTATCATATTTTTACTAATCATAATCTAGTTATGTTTCAGTTATATTTCAAAATCTAAGTAATCATAACGTTGATAATCAGAAAACCAAACTTTGACTATAATATTTTATTTTGTGTTTAACCATAATCTAATTATTCAGTGTGATAAATCAGAGGAATCGATTAGTCAATTTGTAATAAACAATTAATATAGAGTAATGGAAATTCATTTTTTGAAGAAACTAAGCTTTCAATGCACTTAAAATTTGCTTCTAGGTAACATTTTTAAGCTATTGCATAGATTTTATCGCGGGCTTGGCGTCTAAATCAAAAGAAACCCGTAACGGATATTTGTCAAAAAAGGTTCGAAAAGGTTCGAAAAACACAGTATTTGGCCTGTTATACATAAAATTGGATCTCTATCACAAAGTTGAAGTTAAAGTGAATGTTAAAGTTAAAGTTAAAAATAAAGTTAAAGTTAAAGTTAAAGTTAAGGTTAAAGTTAAAGTTAAAGTCAAAGTTAAAGTGAATGTTAGAGTTAAAGTGAAAGTTAAAGTTAAAGTTAAAAATAAAGTTAAAGTTAAACTTAAAATTAAAGTTAAAGTTAAAGTTAATGTGAATGTTGAAGTTAAAGTGAAAGTTAAAGTTAAAAATAAAGTTAAAGTGAAAGTTAAAGTTAAGATTAAAGTAAAAGTCAAAGTTAAAGTTAAAGTGGAAGTTAAAGTTAAAGTTAAAGTGAATGTTAAAGTTAAAGTGAAAGTTAAAGTTAAAAATAAAGTTAAAGTTAAAGTGAGAGTTAAAGTTAAGGTTGAGGTTAAAGTTACAGTCAAAGTTAAAGTGGAATTTAAAGTTAAAGTTAAATTGGAAGTTAAAGTTAAAATTAAAGTTAAAGTGAATGTTAAAGTTAAAGTTAAATTTCTGTTAAAGTTAAAGTGAAAGTTAAAGTTCCATTAGTTATCTTGGCCAGCCATTTCAACATCAATTTCGCTGATAAAAAATCAGAGCGGTTGACAAGTTTTCTTTTTGAAAAATTCAATTTGAAAAAAATAATGATCCAAAAGAATTTTCAAGATGTTTAGAGGATATCAAGTCTCAAACGTATGTTTCCTATTTCAGTTACCATAAACCTATAATTTCAATTATAAATATTCCTCAATAACCTATGTATGTACATATCTTGTAAGATAATAATAAAAAATGTTTAACCAATATTAACATCTCATTTATTCAATAATAGTAAAAAAAAGTGTTTTCTTATCGGTCACCACGCTTAAAAAGTGTAACTTGAATTAATATCAAAGACAAAACTTGAATTAATATCAAAGAAAACAAAATGTTGCATAAATATTATAATTGCATAAGTTGATAATATGCAATAGCTTTACCGCGGCAGTCCCCGAGTGCCACACGTCCTTTTTTTTCATATATCATACAGGCTCAAATTTTCGGTTAGGACAATGAAAAAAACGTTTGCACAAAATGAAATACCCTAATGTAAATTTATGTGCTTTGCCAATGTTGCTGTTGTTGCCGCTGACTGGCTGACTCTAATGCAGCAATGCAACAACCAATAGCCAAAGAACTCAGAGGACTTTGGCATTAATTTGCATAAGCATGAGTAATACCTCAAATTTGGCTAAAAAGCTATGTATGTCAGAGCGCATGCGCGGCGGCGCAAAGGTGCACAGAATAAGACAAAAGCTTTAAGGTAGGCAACAAAGAAATAAAACTGGAAGTTTTTGCGTGCATTATTTATTGTTGTTATTTGCATTATTTCGTGCATTTATTTTTTCACTGCAACAAATCCTTTATTGTTGCCATTGCATTGTTTAGTTTAAAATTCTTTTTTTTTATTTAATATTTTCAAATTTTTTTCTTTCAACATCACTGCCCGTTGGCTAATAATATTTAATGACGCTTTGTATGCGAAAATTTCAATAATGATTGACTTTGACTAACTGAAATGATTTACCTTTTTATGTGTTACCGAAAAAAAATTTCCTTTTGCATATGCTGCATATAATATTTATAGAATTTTTTTATTTTAAATCATACCATTTTTTTTTTCTTACAAAATAAGTACTGGGAGACTAAAAAGCAAATATCTCTCGTGCGTTTAGTCAAAATCGATTGGGGTCAATAAAATTTGTGAGACTATAAAAAAAAACATACCAAATTATGTGAGTGGCTATTGTGAAGGCGTGAGAATTGCTGGGGCGGTTTTTCAACTGATGGCTTGCATGCTTGTGCCTTGAGATTTTACAGTTATATTTGTATAAAGCAGTGTTTTGTTTATAAGGAAGGTGTAGTAATGACTGAGAACAAGCTAAGATTTAGTGTAGACGTAAAACATTCAAATATAGGCCGGCTTAGGTAGTGAGGTTTTCTCAGTAACACGAGAATGTGATGGGCGCAATTCCAAAGGCCTCGCTCGGCTTTGTTTTCTTTGACCAACCTAATGACACCCAGACAAGGACAAACGCTTAGAAAATACATGCGATAGCTTTGGCACCAACCTCCTAAAGTCAAGGATCATTTTGTTGTTAAATCCCTAAAGATCTGCGCAAAGATTAGGGGGCACCAACTCCCTAAAGTCATCGATATTTGCGTTGTTACATTCCTGAAGACCTGCGCTAAGATTAAGGGCACCAACCTTCTTAAATCAGTGGTCTTTGTGTTGTTAAATCCCTAAATACCTGCTCAAAGATTGAGGGGATGTTACGGATACCTACAATTCTTTACTGTATATGAATTCGGTACACTCCCGTTCTAGCACCTTTTGAAACTAGTCCTACTGCTCTGGAAATGCGTTCTGTTTTCCAAAGGATGTTTGAAGTGTGCGCAGTTGTCTAAGCCCCGATGCGCACTAAGACCACCGACTTATTACATCAAATGTGCAGTGAAAAAGGCTCTCTGACAGCAATGTACGCCCGAACGGTTTATCCACCGCGCCCTTACAACAGCGCCTACTTTGGCATGCTGAAGATAACATACGTTGGATATTGCGGTCAAGCCGTTCGCCCAGTCATATATCGAGCTTATTGATATGGGATGAGGGCTTTCTGATTTCGACTTTATTCCATACAATATAGATTATTGTGTGCCGACAACTGCCACACATGCAAGCTTCAACTTGGTCATTCCCGCAAGATACGACTGGAGAGAGAGACTCATCTGGGCCAGTGGACTTATTATCTAATTCACGAATGGGTCATAATTGGCGGGGAAGGTTGATAGTTGTCTTCTTTCAGAAGCATATGGATCGTGGGCCATATCTGTATACCGGATAACGTATTTCTTAGCCCGCATGGGTACAGCCAAAACGGTCGGAGAGGGTTGACCACATGTGGTCTGCTCCTGTACAGATGTCGCCTCTAGTTAGCTGAGTGAGAAGTGGATGGCACGCAGCTTGCGAAAATTATTGAGTTCATCAAAGCTTATCTTTCACTGATGATTGAGGATCTTATGTGTCACTGTGCAAGGGTCGTCCATGTGATACGTCTTAATATACTGTAAAATACTTTCTACTGCAGCTGCATGGGCGATCATGAAGTAGAATCAACGATTGACTTTATAATTGGCTTTTCAGCTTTATCCAGACCTAGGCGAATGTATTCCGATCCAGGCTCAGTTGGGTTAGAGCTTACGCCACTGTTATCGTATGTGGTATTGCAACGGGCCATCTTGGTGTGCAAGTGAGCTTCGGCTAAAGTAGAAGCTCACTCAACCTAACCTATCATAGAGAAATAGAAACTGGCAAAATGAAAATTGTTGCGCGGTCTTTAAAAGAAATGTCGCTGCATGACGTACAGGTGGATATCGTAAAGCGTTGAATAAATAAAGTCGCCTTTTTAGAAGAGAGATAAGGTGGCCGAAAGGCGTAAGTACGAGGAGCTTGAAATACTAGCTAATAGAAACAGTTAGCTCATCCGACTATGGTGCAGACAACAATAAATATTCTGATTTGTCAAGGGACTCAGCCTCGACATAGACGTGTCTTCTGTTGTACAGAAAATGAAATAAAAAAAAAATTTATTTATTTTGGTTGTATATATTGGAGTTCGCTCTATTTCCATAGACAGCGATCATAGAGTCATATAAATGGATCACGATTTGTCTGTTTCTTTGTGCTTCTTCTCCTTCTTGTAGCAATAAGGAGACTGCCCGGAAGTTTTGGGGAGTTTTATCGATGTTGATAATAGAGTACGTGCCAGAAAATACCACCAATAAGGTACTAGCTCAACCATTTCGAGAACCGTTTGATAGCAACATTGAACATTCTAGGTCATCCCTTCTGCTACGTAAACAGGATTTGCCACCGGTACGTGGAGTTGAAATTGGGTTGGAGAAGTTTTACATAACCACTATAACCCATTTTTTTCTCTGTTCCTATATATTTTACGAGACTGACAAAAGTAGCAGCACAAAGAACCCATTTTTATATCCAAACGTACCTATTCTTTTAAGAAACTAACTAATTTAACCCCCATTTCGTTAAAGGAAAGACTTAATTTTTATTCCACATAGGTACCTAAATCCCGTATCGAACTGCAAACTTACCTTTTCTCTACCCTTATTTCTTTTCAGGGTTCCAAGGCAAACACTGCGAAGAAAACATTGACGACTGTCCGGGAAATTTGTGTCAGAATGGTGGAACTTGCGTGGATGGCATCAATACATACCGTTGTTCGTGTCCGCCAAATTTTACCGGAGAACTTTGTGAAGAGGATGTGGATGAGTGTGCGATGAGGTGAGTACAAAAACAAGACTTCTAAAACCAGTACTTTTAAGTAGCTGCAAGAACCCCATTTAACTTACTAAAAAGAGCTCTCGATTACTCTTACAGGCCTTCAGTTTGTCAAAACGGTGCCACTTGCACCAATACGCACGGCAACTATTCCTGCATTTGCGTCAACGGTTGGGAGGGTAGAGATTGTAGCGACAACGTCGACGATTGTGTAGCTGCAGCATGCTTTTACGGCGCCACCTGCATAGATGGCGTGGGCTCATTCTATTGTCGTTGTACGCCCGGCAAAACTGGATTACTTTGTCATTTGGATGATGCTTGCACATCGAATCCATGTCATGCGGATGCAATTTGTGATACAAGTCCCATCAATGGTTCGTACACTTGTTCCTGTGCCACCGGTTATAAGGGTGTCGACTGTTCAGAAGATATTGATGAATGTGATCAGGGCTCACCATGTGAGCACAATGGTATTTGTGTGAATACACCAGGCTCATTTATGTGTAATTGCTCGCAGGGTTTTACGGGACCACGTTGCGAAACGAATATCAACGAATGCGAGTCACATCCGTGTCAGAATGAAGGTAGCTGTTTGGATGATCCTGGCACATTTCGGTGTGTTTGCATGCCCGGTTTTACTGGCACACAATGCGAAATCGATATAGATGAATGTCAATCGAATCCATGCTTGAATGGTGGCACTTGCCATGATATGATTAACGGGTTCAAATGTTCTTGCGCGCTAGGCTTCGATGGCTCGCGTTGTCAAATTAATATTGATGATTGTCAATCGCAACCTTGTCGTAATAATGGCATTTGTCATGATTCAATTGCTGGTTATACGTGCGAATGTCCGCCAGGCTATACCGGCACTTCTTGCGAGATCAACATCAACGATTGCGATTCGAATCCCTGTCATCGTGGGAAATGTATCGATGGCGATAATTCTTTCAAATGTGTATGTGATCCCGGTTTTACTGGTTATCTCTGTCAGACCCAAATCAACGAATGCGAGTCCAATCCTTGTCAGTTTGGTGGGCATTGTATTGACCGCGTGGGCTCTTACCTCTGTAAGTGTCTGCCCGGTACTTCGGGCAAGAACTGTGAAATTAATGTGAATGAGTGTCACAGCAATCCATGCAATAATGGCGCTACCTGCATCGATGGTATCAACAAGTACACATGTGAATGTGTACCCGGTTTCATGGGACTACACTGCGAGATAAACATCAATGAATGCGCTTCAAATCCTTGCGCCAATAATGGTGTCTGCATGGATATGGTGAATGGCTATAAATGTGAATGTCCGCGCGGTTTTTACGATGCACGTTGCCTTAGTGATGTGGACGAGTGCGCTTCGAATCCGTGTATTAATGGCGGACGCTGCGAGGATGGTATTAATGAGTTCATCTGTCATTGTCCGCCCGGTTATGGCGGCAAACGTTGCGAAATTGATATTGATGAATGCAGCTCGAATCCATGTCAACATGGTGGCATTTGTATTGATCAATTGAACTCCTTTCAGTGTCAATGTATGCCCGGCTATACGGGTTATCGGTGTGAGACGAATATCGACGACTGCATTATGAATCCCTGCGTGAATGGCGGCTCCTGTATTGATTTGGTAAATGGTTATAAATGTGTATGCAAAGTGCCGTTTACGGGCAGAGATTGTGAGTCCAAAATGGATCCCTGTTCAACGCACCGCTGTCGCAATGAAGCTAAATGTACGCCTTCGCCGAATTTCTTGGATTTCTCGTGCACCTGCAAGCTTGGTTATACCGGACGTTACTGTGATGAGGATATTGACGAGTGCGCGCTGTCATCACCCTGCCGCAATGGTGCTACCTGTCTCAATGTACCCGGTACCTATAAATGCCTTTGCGCGAAAGGTTATGAAGGACGTGATTGTGCTATCAACACCGATGATTGCGCCTCCTTTCCCTGTCAGAATGGAGGCACTTGTTTAGATGGTATTGGCGACTATACATGCCTTTGTGTGGATGGTTTTGATGGTAAACACTGCGAAACGGATATCAACGAATGCCTCAGCTTGCCTTGTCAAAATGGCGCCACCTGTCGCCAGTACGTCAACTCTTATACTTGCACATGTCCGCTCGGCTTTTCGGGCATTAATTGTCAGACGAACGATGAAGATTGTACTGAGAGTTCGTGTATGAATGGCGGCACTTGTATCGATGGTATTAATAGCTATAATTGCTCATGTCTGCCCACCTACACCGGTTCGAACTGTCAGTATAAGATTAATAAGTGTGACTCGCAGCCTTGTCAAAATGGCGCTACTTGTCATGAGAGTGGCAATGGTTATAACTGTCATTGTGCGCATGGCTTCACTGGCAAACAATGCACCGACTATGTGGATTGGTGCTCGCAATCACCTTGCGCAAATGGCGCCACTTGTTCGCAAATCAAAAATCAATATAACTGTAAATGTGCCGCCTACTGGACGGGCAAACTGTGTGATGTGGAGATGGTTTCTTGTGAGGTGGCAGCCAAAAATAAGGGCATAGGACTCAAACAACTCTGCAACAATGGCACATGCCAAGATACGGGTAATAAACATTTGTGTCTCTGCAAGCAGGGCTACACGGGCAGCTACTGTCAGACGGATATCAACGAGTGTGAGTCACAGCCTTGTCAAAACGGTGGCACATGCTTGGATCGCGTGGGCGAGTATAAATGCATGTGTCCGAAAGGCTTTCAGGGACAAAACTGTGAATTAAACATAGACGATTGCGCGCCAAATCCGTGTCAAAATGGTGGCACCTGTCATGATCTGGTACAATCTTTTAGCTGCTCCTGTCCGCCAGGCACGCTCGGTATTATCTGTGAAATCAATCAGGAAGATTGCGTGCCCGGCGCTTGTCATAACAATGGAACATGCATCGATCGCGTGGGCGGCTTCGAATGCGCTTGTCCTGCAGGTTTTGTGGGTTCACGCTGTGAAGGTGATATCAATGAGTGTCTTTCAAATCCCTGTTCGAATGCGGGCACTTTAGATTGCGTACAATTGGTAAATAATTATCATTGCAATTGCAAGCCGGGCTATATGGGACGTCATTGTGAAACTAAAGTGGACTTTTGCGCCAACTCGCCTTGTCAAAATGGGGGCATATGCTCAACAAAGCAATCGGGGCATCATTGCGTTTGTTCTGTGGGTTATTACGGCAAAAATTGTGAATTCTCTGGCAACGATTGTGATTCGAGCCCCTGCCAAGCGGGCAATTGTGTTGTGGATATGAATCGCGGCTATCGCTGCGAGTGTCCGCCTGGCACAGACGGTCAGCACTGCGAGATTGATACGTTTGATGAATGCGCGTCCAATCCGTGTTTGCAGGGTGCAGCGTGTGAGAACTTACTTGGTGACTTCGTTTGCTTTTGTCCAAGTAAATGGCCTGGTAAACGTTGTGAAATCTACGATGCCAACTACCCAGGTTGGACTTCGGATAGCAGTCGTGGCGCGCTCAATAAATACACTAAGGACTTGGAGTATCAACGTGAAATGTGCATAAAGCGAGGTTGTGAGCAAAAGAAGGGCAATCACAAGTGCGATCAGGAATGTAATACGTATGCGTGCAATTTCGATGGTAACGACTGTTCGCTAGGCATCAATCCGTGGGTGAACTGTACGGCGAATATAGAATGTTGGCGCGTATTCATGGATGGTCACTGTAATGAGGAATGCAATAACGCCGCGTGTTTGTATGATGGACGCGATTGCGCCAAAAAACTGCAACCCTGTAATCCAACTTATGAAGCTTACTGTCAGAAGCACTACGCGGATGGACACTGTGATTATGGATGCAATAATGCCGAGTGCAATTGGGATGGTTTGGATTGTGAAAATGTGTTGGAGCAACCGAATTTGGCTGATGGCGCTATATCAGTTGTGATGTTGATGGATATAAAAACATTCCGTGAAAAACAAGTAGAGTTCTTGCGTGAAATGGGACACGTATTACGCACAACGGTACGCATCAAAAAAGACTCCATGGGCAATGACATGATCTTCAGCTGGAAGGGTACTTCTCAAATGACTGAATTGCAAAACTCAGACTTTGGGCGCAAGCATCGCATACTCTCGAGCGAGCGCGGCGATCAGACGGGCATACAAATTTATTTGGAAATCGATAATCGCAAATGTATCGATTGCTTCAATCGCGCCGCTGAGGCAGCTGAGTTTTTGGCTGCGTCCGCTTCGAAATACACGCTCTCACCCAAATTCAATATATACAGCGTACGTGGTGTACAGAATCCAGGCGAAGATTTGGAAGAACGTCCAAGTAATGTGAAATATGTGCTCATCGGTATAAGCATTGTTGTATTCGCTTTTCTCGGCGTGCTCGTCACAACGCAACGCAAGCGCGCACATGGCATTACCTGGTTCCCGGAAAATTTCCGCACCACAACCACCACAGCAGTGAATCATCAAAGACGCAGACGCGATACTGGACAAGAAATGCGTAATTTGAATAAGAATAATGCTATTGCCTGCATGAGCAACGATGTCAACATGAACTCAGGTCATATGGGACATGCGCCACAATGGTCCGATGATGAGTCAGAGTTACCGCCACAAAAACGCATGCGCAACGATCATGGTGGTTACGCTAGCGATCATACAATGGTCACCGATTATGAAGAGGCAGATCCGCGCGTTTGGTCACAAGCGCATTTAGAAGTAGCAGATGTGCGCTCATCGATTATGACACCGCCCGCGCATCAAGACGGCAAGCATGATGTGGATGTGCGTGGGCCATGCGGCATGACACCGCTTATGGTTGCAGCAGTGCGAGGTGGAGGTATAGATACTGGCGAGGATATTGAGACATCCGACGATCAAACAGCGCAAGTTATTTCAGATTTGCTAGCACAAGGCGCTGAGTTGAATGCTACCATGGATAAGACTGGTGAAACATCGTTGCACTTGGCGGCGCGTTATGCGCGTGCTGATGCTGCCAAACGTTTACTGGATGCTGGCGCTGACGCCAATTGTCAAGATAATACTGGTCGTACACCGCTGCATGCTGCCGTTGCTGCGGATGCAATGGGCGTTTTCCAAATACTGCTGCGTAATCGTGCCACAAATTTGAATGCTCGCATGCATGATGGCACCACACCGCTTATATTGGCCGCACGTCTTGCCATCGAAGGCATGGTTGAGGATCTGATCACTGCCGATGCTGATATTAATGCTGCTGATAATTCGGGTAAGACCGCACTACATTGGGCAGCCGCTGTGAATAATACCGAAGCCGTAAATATATTACTAATGCATCATGCCAATCGTGATGCACAAGACGACAAAGATGAGACACCGCTCTTTTTGGCAGCACGCGAAGGTTCTTACGAAGCTTGTAAAGCGATGTTGGATAATTTTGCAAATCGGGAAATTACCGATCATATGGATCGTTTGCCACGTGATGTGGCCTCTGAACGCCTGCATCACGATATCGTGCGTCTTCTGGACGAACATGTGCCACGCTCGCCACAAATGATGGCAATGACGCCACAAACAATGATCGGTTCGCCACCCAGTCAAGGGCAAATCATTTCACAGCCGACTGTCATTTCATCATCCAAACAGTCAGCACAAACAACAAAATCGAAAGCGGCGAAAAAGGCAAAGCTATTGGAAGGCAGTCCGGACAATTTGCTCGATGGTGGCAGTTTACGACGCAAACCGGGCTCAAAAAAGGGAGCAGGGGGCTCGGTGTCAAAAAAGGGAGGGCAAAACGGCCTTACGGCAGTACAACTGCTGAATGGCTTGGGTGGTGGCCTGACAGCGCACGGCCAGGGTTTGGAGGGCATAGACCAACAGCAACTGTTGGATGCCGGTCTCAGTGCAGTGGACTCACCACCACTGTCGGGGTTAACAAGTCAGCCGAGCCCATACGACACATCGTCACTTTATTCCAACGCGATGGCAGCACCAACACACCATCACAACGATCTGTTGGGCAACAGCAACGGTGCGAAACAACCACCCAGTTATGAGGATTGTATAAAGGTGAGGTCATACTGATGGCGCTTGCATTGAAAAGTTGAGCAAAGTGTTAATTAAATGTTTTGTTTTCTTCTTTTCTAGAATGCCCAAACAATGCAAAGTTTAGTGCAACAACAACAAAACAATATGGACTTAATTAAAATCGAAAATTATGTTTATTCGCGTGGTTCGCCCTTTCATCAGGAAATGATGGCTCAGAAAAATAATAATCAGCAAAGCATTAATTCGCTTTGCGGTGGCGGAGGAGGCGGCGGAAATGGGGGCAATCTTGGTCACACCATACAGAACACTATTGGAGGGCATGAGCAAGGATTGAGTCCGCCCTACTCGAATCAATCGCCACCACATTCGGTGCAGAGCAGCATGGCGCTTTCGCCGCATGCTTACTTGGGTAAGTGCAATTACCTCTTTCCTTTTCAAAATCGCTCACTTACACTGAAATTTTATAATTTGGCTCATTGCATTTTTTGTTTGATCACGCAGGTTCTCCCTCGCCTGTCAAATCACATCCCAGCCTACCCACCTCACCGACACACATGCAAGCAATGCGTCATGCGACTCATCAGAAGCAATTTGCCAACAACAATGTAAACTCGCTACTGGGTGGTGCTGCCAATAATCAGAATAGTAATTCTACAAATGGTCCACAGAGCAATGCGTCTATAAATTCGCCGCAGAGCATGAGTTTTCAATCGCCAAGCAGTCAAAGTTTGTCGCAACAAAGTTCACCTGTGAGTGTGGGTATTGTATCACCAACGGGTAGTGATGGTATGATGTTGGCGCCACAACAGCAACAACAGCAACAACAACAACAGCAGCAGCAGCAACAACAACAACAACAGCTGCAGCAACAGAATGCGAAAGGCAGTGCAATAATGCAAACAGTGCAACAACATCCGCAACAACTCGCGAGCCTCGACTTTGCTTCAGCCGGTTTGGATTTGAATGGATTTTGCGGATCGCCAGGTAAGAAAATTTTAAAAATTTCTGAGGTTTTTGAGGAGCACTATTGCGCTTTCAGCCTTTGGTTTCAAAATTTATTTATTTTTTTGATTTAGGCGGGTGTGTAGCAAGTTACGCTCGTTATTTATTTTCGGGATAACTGTCGCAAATTGGAAGCATTGAAGGAGATCAAATAGAGTTGCATAGCCGGCTATGTAGCAATATACGCAGTTTTTTGAACGTCTACATTTGCTTAGTCAGGTTCCTTACAAGAAAATGTATAGGAACATATCGAAGCTTAATGAGATTGGAGCGAGAACTGCGATTGGGTCTATAATTACAGTTACTGGCAAACTTGATTGCGAATGAGATGCAGCTTCCATCACAGTTAGGCAGTCTCGACAATTTCTCCGAAATTGTAGTTACAATGCATTGCGAGCTTTCAGTCGCTGAGACATAACCACAGGCACATAGATATGTACCATACCAGGATCAAGTCTGCCTCCACCTTTCTTTCCCAACTGAGAGAAGGAATTTCCTCCTTTTTCAAACACGTATGTCGATTGGAATAATTTGTGGGCAGGAAACACTACAACCATAACCATAACATAATTTATCCAAGGTTTTGCGAATAAAACAGTAGCACCTATCTCTCTGCATCGGTGCTGGAAATATCGGCACATAACCTATGCAAAGTACAATTCCTACCTTAGCTGGTTAAGCTTTAGACCAAAGTTCGCGAAACATCAGTGCGTTTCCCCCTGGGACTACCAGCTCTAGTTTACCTACTCTTGGAAGATATGCAAAGTAGATTAACCCTTACACTTTCTGCAATGAAGGGATCATTTTATGAGTTTTTCGTAAGAGCTTAAGGTCTTCATAGGCGTGTCACAAGAGTGCCCACTTACGTCACGTATCATCTTCGCACAGGTTCGCACAGGTTCTCAAACTATATATACACTTCCTCAAGTCAAAATTCATCTAATATATATTTCCTTGCGTTTTTAGAACCCGTTGTTAGAATGCGTTTTAACCAACTACGAAAAGGCTGCGTTTGTAGTTGAATGCACTATCTTTTTTTTCCAGATGTTTCTTTGACATTCCCTTTGTTCTAGTGAAAATGCTATGGATTTAATCGCATTGAGCTTCTCCAACTTCTCTACATATATTAGTTTGAATTTTGGTTTTGATTTGAGTGAGATCCCGATTATTTTGTCAAATCGTTGGAATTAATCACAGTATCCTAACTTGTTTTAGATTTTTGTTCAGTTCATTGATCAAATAGTTGGAACTTTGTAGTTGGAAGTTTTCAATTCTCCTTTAACATTTTTCAACTTTATTCGAACTGATGCATAGATTTCAGTCGTTTAATTATTGATGTCTCAAATCGTCGAATATTTTTATAACTAATAATTTATTTTATTTATTAGAAGAAAAGAAGCGCAAAATGCCTTCTTTACTGGAAAAAGGAGCACTAGTAAGAACACCTTCGGCTGGCTTTTTTTTTTTTTTTTTTTTTAAGTTACCATTTTTGCTTAGATTAACTATAGGCTTATAGATAATTACCTCTAGATTAATTTCTTAAGATTGTTAACCTAAGGAATTCATTTATTTTGTCTATAGATACAGCGTTATGATTTCTTAATAAACTAGAAGGGTTTGTATTTCCAAATAGGCTTGCTCTGGTTATTGCGAAATGGTTATATCTGTCGAGGAGATGAATCACAGAGTTGGTTTCTGCATTACAGTAGGGGCACTGTGACACGCTCGATCCTTTAAGAACAGCCTCAGTAATAACCGTGTGTCCTATGCGTAGTCGGATAAAAGTTTTCAAATTGTTGCAGGTGACTTTAATCGGGAATATAGGACTCTTTCCGCTGGTGTTTACACTCGAGTAGTGGTGGATATACTTCTTCCAATCTTCGAGTTTTGCTTTAAGTATGTGTATTTGAGCCAGTTTGGAGATATCTTTTTTAGAGATAAAGTTTTGAACTATAAGTGGTTCTTGGGCTGTTAACTTAACTCTTTCATCAGCAGCTTCATTTTCAGCTATTGAAACATGGCCTGGGACCCACATGATTTTTATTCGACTGTTGCTTTGTAAAAGTGTTTTGCGTATTGCCACTGTCAGGCTATCTGTACTGGACATATTTGTGATGGATTGTATGGTCGATAAGCTATCTGAGCATACTATGTATTTTTCTTTGGTGCCGAGAGCAAATTGAGTTGCGCGTAGTACCGCGCTAGTTTCTGCAGTGTATACAGAACAGAATGGTAGTAGGTGGCCGACCGTGATTGTATTGTGATTGGAATCTACCACCGCGAAACCTGTTGTGGAATGAATTTTTGTACCTTCGGTATATGCGAATTTCCAATCTTGCTGTTCAAATTTTGTTGCGATATCTTTAAACATTTGTCTATAAACTGCTATCGGTGTGGTACTCTTGTTGCTTCTGCTCATATCGGTTATAACAAACGATTGCATATTAGTCCAGGGTGGAGGAGTGTTATAGTTCACTTTTACCGGCTTAATAGGAATGCCTGCTTCCTTCGCTGTGTTGATGAACCTTGTAATGGCTGAAATACGGCATAATACTTTGCTATTTCTTGCAACTGAATTCACTGCCTCACATAGAATCGCGTTTTTGCAGTGTAGGAGCTTATGGGTCAACTTCAAGCTGTTTTGATTAGTTCTTTCTTCCACAATCGGAAGCCCTGCTTCTGTCAGTATGCACCGTGTTGGAGGTGTCGGGAATGCTAACAAGCTTCTTCTAGCTGCAGCGTGGTTATAAGCGTTTCATGATGCTGCGCGCACAGTGCCCGTATATCGTTAAACCGTAGTCGATTTTTGACAAAATCAGCGCTTTTGTTATGCGTATTAAAGTTGTTTGAAGCAGCAGATAGTGTTTCGATGATAAATACTTTATTACATTTAATCGTTTATCTAAGCTTGTTCTTAAATGTTCGACATGGAGTTTATATGTAAGCTTTTTGTCAAATACAATACCCAGAAACTTAAGACTACTGCTATTAACAAAGTCGACATTATTAAAATGTAGACTTATTGATGGACATAGCTTTTTATTACAAATGTGGAAAGTTGTACATTTGTTGTATGACAGCTTAGCTCCCGAAATGTTTGACCAACTGGTTATTTTTGAAATTATTTGAGAAAAATCGCTTTGGACCACCGATAAGTCCTTACTTTAGGAATACAATAACAAATCGTCTGCATACATAATCCTATGGACTCTTTTGTATTGAGACAGGATTTTATTAATTTCATCGAAAGCTACTATAAATAATACTACCGACAAAGGTGAACCCTGAGGTATACCATTAAATAGTTTATAATTTTTAGAATACTTATTACATGTTTTGACACTAAAAGAGCTATTGGGTAGAAAATCTTTTACGTAGTTATATATGTTATTTCCGATCTTCCATTCGGCTAGTTGCCGAAGAACGATATGAGCACCGATTCTATCGTAAGCCTTCTCAAAATCAAGGCTTAGGATGGAAACATGGTTTTTTGAAGCTAGAGCTGTTGTGGTAAAGTGTTCAAATATCAAATATTGTCCCTTGACCTTCTCTGAAGGCAACCTGGTGTGGATCGATGAGACCGTTTGACGAGGCAAACCACATGATGCGCTTTGCTATGATTTTTTCCATAACTTTACTTGAACAAGGAATTAGGGATATTGGTCTATAGCCAGAAGCACGTGATGTGCATTGTTTCGACTTTGGAAGCGGATGGACAGTGGAATTTTTCCAAGTGTGTGGTAATGAACCTTGTTCTAAAATGTTGTTGTAGAGCGCAATTAATCTTTGTTTTACTTTCTGCGGTAGATTTTTAAGTATCGGGTACGAAATGCGATCCCTGCCTGGAGTTTTTCCAGACATGTTTTTTACCGGCAAATCGTATTCGAATTCTGTTATGGGCAATTCAATTAGTTTCGCTTGCGTTGATGGAGTATCATTACGGTAACCGCTTTCTAAAGTCATATTTTTATGTTAAACAAAAGCTTCATCAAAATTAGAGTCTTTAGAGTAGTTAGACCAAAACTCGCCAAGATGGTTTGCTATTTCTGTCGCGGAGCATATTGTTCCTTCATCTGTGACTAAAGCTTTGATTGAATTAGGGGTATATGTGCCCGTCAGCATTTTAATATTTGCCCAAATTTTGTTTGGATCTGAGGAAGGTGTTATCCCCTCCGTTAGCTTTTCTAAACTCTCTCTTTTAGCTACATTTACCTCCCTTTTAAAAATTGCGTTCGCTTTCTTGTATTCAACAAGATTTTCAGGAGATCTATGTTTCTTATATATATGCCAAAGCTTCTGTTTCTTTTCTCTTAACGCTTGAAGGATTGATGACCAATATGGTACTACAGTCGTACGTTTTCTCTTGTGGGTCTGGGGTACCGATAAGTGTGCTGCTGTAAGTACTATTTTTTTCAACACATTGGCTTCTTTGTTTACATTAGAGGACAATGGGTATTTGCTCATGGTTTCATTGGCCGAGAGTTGAAATTTCTCCCAATTTGCCTTTTCTATAATGAATTTTGGTTTTGGTATCCACGTGTTTGACCTAGCTAACAGAATTTTGGTGAGCAAGGGGAAATGATCACTTCCATGCAGTTGAGAGAGAGTAGAACAAGATACTTTTGGGGCCAAACTAGCGGAGCATAGGCACACATCATTATATGTAAAAGTCTGGTGTGTTGTGAAATGTGTTGGTGCCATATCATTTAGCACCATCAAGTTATTTGAGAGCAAGTAATCTTCGATTATTTTTCCCCGTTTTATTGGTGGATTCTCGGCCCCACAAGGGAATCCATGCGTTGAGGTCTCCTACTAATAAAAGATCTGTGTTAACCCCAGATGACAAGTCGAAGAGGTTTTTTACGCTAAACGATTGCTGGGGCAAATATACGTAGATATGATGGTAAATTTAACATTCATGTTAACCTCGAAAGCAATAGTCGCTAATCGAGATTGGACGTCTAATCGTTTTTGGGGTATGTCATTTCTAACCATAACGGCTATCCCTTGCTTGCTAGCCAGATTTTCTGGCAAGTTGTAAAAGTATGTTGTGTATGAATTAGAAATAGGCGCTGTTTTATTGAATGGTAGGTGTGTCTCTTGAAGCGATATAATGGAAGGTGAGTGATCTTTTATTAGAAGGTGTATTTCATTCATGTTGTTGAGTATTCCTTTTATGTTCCATTGAAGAACATTAAAGGCCATAATCTTTAGCAAAACTGACGTTCAGGATGTCTCCTGAATCTGCGTTGGAAAATTCTATGTTAGAATTTGGCAATAAGTAATAATTGCTGTTTTGAATCAATTGCTGACTCAGTCGAGATATAGGCGAATCGATTGTTGTTTGTTTATTTTCGGTAGTAATTGTGGTGTCTTGGTTTGTTGGTAAAATTTCTGAGGTTATCATTGCTACACTTGCGGCTTCATCGAAATCACAAGTGTTGTTATCTGCTTCTTTGTCAAAAGAAGTTTTATTATTTTTATTTTCAGGTAATTCATTAGTTACTTTGTTTTTAGTAATTGTTGTTTTGGTGTAGTGGTATCATTGTTTGCTGGGGTTGGTTACTCCAGCGAAAGAGAATGGAGCTGAAGCTCTAGGAAATTGTGCCTGTTAGGCATCTTTTGCTTCTTTCATGGTGCATCTACGCTGAATTTTAATTTTTAAAATTTCTTTCTGTTCAAGGAATTTTGCACATTTGTTAAAGTTCGATGGGTGTTTTTCTTCGCAGTTGACGCATTGAACGCGCGCGCAATTGTCATCGTGGGGTGGGAAGCTGCATGTTTGGCACAAAGCAGCTTTATGGCAGTGCTTTTTGGTGTGACCTAGCTCTTGACATTGTTTGCAACGCATAGGATTCGGGAAATATTCCCTTACTCGCGCTTTGTGCCATGAAATGTCGATTTTATCTGGTAGCTTGTATAGGTCGGAAGTGAGCAGTATTGCTCCAGTATGTACAGCTTTGTTATTTTCCATTTTTGTAAACTTGAAGACATTTACCACTCCTTCGGAGGCTAGCTCCTTTGTGATTTCTTCATCGGAAAGGATAGTAAGGTAGGGTGCAAAAATCGTGCCTTTGATGAAGTTAAGGTTTTCATGCAATTTGCATTTAATTTCACAAATTCCTGGTAGTAGTTTAGCAGAAATGAATTTATCAGCGGATTGTTTGTCTTTCACTAGCACCAATAGGCTGCCGTCCCTAAGTTCTGTGATCTTTTCAATGTTTTTGGTAATGAGCTCTAGAGATCTTTTCACAGCAAAGCACGAGTAAAGAGATAGGGTTTTTTTCATCAGTAGCAGAGACTACAACGTACTTGGGATTAGGAAGGTTAGCAGGGGGTTTTAGGTCAGGGAAACTATCAAGTGGTTTGGATATTCTCTTTTTTTAGCTTTGGGGCTGTTTTCTAAAATAGAAAATCTATTTCCCCCATGACTTGTTGCCCTGGGGGGCATAGTTAAAGATAACGAAGATTACACTATATTTAAAGCACCTGAGCACTCTAAAACACAATCAGCCCAATCACGCAATCCATCGTAGACTGCTTTTTCGGGATTCGTAACATTGCTACGATGGATTGCGTGATTGGGCTGTTTGTTTTAAATATTTTTCGCGTTTAGTAAATTTTCTCCGCTGGCAAGAACTTGTCGTAGAAAATTTCAAATAAACGTCAAAAGTTTACGTTCCGAGTGAATTCAGTGATGCCACTGTACGAATTTCGAATTTACTTATTACTTTCGGAGACGTTCGGAAACACGGCCGAATTGTATGATAGCAATTTCGACAAAACAGTCTACGATGGATACCGTGATTGGGCTGAATATGTGCTAAATGAATTTTAGTTAGCGGTATTTGTTGTTTACAATAAACTGCACAAAGTGGGAAGGTAAAGTCAAAGAGAGAATGCAACTGAAATACAACCGTACGCGGCGAATGCTAGTCGATGACTGAACTAATAATTTAATCTTCTGGGATCCAGTAAAAGTTTTTATTTAAATCATTTGTTGAGGAATTTTTAACAAATAGTTTTGAAAATTGCAAAAATTTAAACGGATAATTTAAGAAAGTAATTTTTTTAAGGCAGAAAGCTTCAATTCAATTCCATATCCATAGACAATTCGTCATTTAAATTATTTTGTGATTAATCAAATAGTTATAACGAATAAAATTATGCTCAACACTCAGGGCCGAATTTACTTAAAATGCCGCCCTGTATTTAAAATAATGCATCGATCATTTGACTTACAATATTCAAAAATGTAGTAGGAATTAAAAGTTCCTGTGAACATACAATATAATTGCTAACTTATTATGGGATGTGATACATTTTATGAAACGCAAACACCTCTGACTTTTTGTTCTGCAAACTGTTTGATCAAATCTTCTCAATCTAAGCGTTCAAGTAAATCCGACTCAATGCACATAATGGCTAGGTTATTAAGCCGATTTCCACTCATAGTTGACCGCAAATAGTTTTTGATTCTCTCCAAACATGAGAATGAACGTTCTGCGCTCCAATTGGTCGCAGCTAATGTCATAAATATTCGATATGCTATCTCCACGTTTGGGAACTCAGTGTATAATTCGTTTGTCCGCAAGATCTCCAATAGATTCAAAATTTTACGCGTGGAAGTGCACTAATTCGTCACACAATGAAGACTCGAGGTCTAGGGATAAATTTTCCTAAAATTGTCTGACCTTCACGAATTTCACTAGAATTAAGACTGCCGAATTCAGTGATAACTGAGAATTTGTTGTTCATCACTTCGTAGGATTCGCATCTTTTCTGCAGTTCAGAATCTAGGTCATCAAGAATGATGTTGAAAGTGTTGACTCGAAAATTATCTCTACCTGACAAATTCACTTCTCCATAACGTGATTCGTCAGCCTGTAACTTTCTTTGTCTTCTTCTGGCGAGTTCCAATGCTTTGCTTTAATAAACTTCGAATTCCATTCGTGTATCAGCTACCATTTTTATTAGTCCACGATATTCATCAAGTTTTCTATTGAATCTTATGTTTTCCAATAACTTCAAAACGATTATCGAAGAATTATAAACACATAATAATCCTCAAACGAACCGATAATTATTGAAATTAATTGTTGCAAATCGTCAAACGTGCAAAGATGTTTACTAGATCGGGAACAGAATGACAGCAGATCACACTTTGACTGGGTATGTCAAATTTAAGAAGGGAATTTGTTGAAAACTTTTTAATAACCAAATTACATTCAAACTTACCGAAAATGTGTGAGTAAAATTTAAATGCTTTTGGTAGTTGACGATTAATAGATAAATAAAGCTGCGGTTGTCGGGATTTTCCACAATCATTAGGGTGGGTCGATTTGTATGGACGAAAGTTAGCCGATATCGCGCCGTCGATTATCCGATAGGATTTGGGCTCAGGAAGAAAAAGTTCCACCACGCATACCCAAAAAAATAATTTTCGAGCCTGCGAAATTCCATTTTTTTGACTTTGATTTTTAAGGTTTTTTTCGTGACGTACTAAAAAAATTTCATATATATACCCTGTCCGACACAAAAATGTCCTCTAAAAACGTTGGCAATAACAGTTTTTTGAAAAAAAAAAATATATTTTTTTTTAATGAAAAATTGTTTAAGGTCATGAAAAAAACCTTAAAAATCAAAGTCGAAAAAAAGTAAAAAAAAAAAAAAATTAAATTTCGCAGGCTCGAAAATTACTTTTTTGGGTATGCGTGGTGGAACTTTTTTTCCTGAGCCCAAACCCTATGCCCTTTGAACAATAAAAAAATTAATTTTAAATTTTACCATTTTTTTAATTTGGTCCTTACACTCAAATTAGATGAGATTGTTTCAACAGTTTGACCAAATTTGATCAAATTAAGAAATTTTTTATTTCCAAAATCTCGAGACTTATTACAAATTGATCTTGTTTATTCACTTCTAATTTCTCTCTACTTCGTTTCACCTACAGATTCATTTCATTCCGGCCAAATGAACCCACCATCTATACAAAGTACAATGTCTGGTTCTTCGCCCGCTACAAATATGCTCTCGCCATCCTCCCAAAACAATCAAGCCTTCTATCAGTATCTAACACCGACAAGTCAACATTCGGGTGGTGGTAACACGCCACAACATTTGGTACAAACGCTCGATAGCTATCCAACGCCTTCACCAGAATCGCCTGGCCATTGGTCAAGTTCATCGCCACGTTCTACATCCGATTGGTCGGAGGGTGTACAATCGCCAGCGGGTAATAATCTTTACATATCCGGGCATCAGGCTAATAAGGGTTCGGAGGCGATTTATATTTGACAATAAACGCAGGTGGTAGTGTTGTTGTGATGCGATGCTGCTGTGTTAATGAACGTTTCATGCATACATATATATGTATGTAGTTATATGTGAGCGTTTGTTATGTAATCATATACATATTAGATATCCTAGATTTACCATATAATATACAAATATTTTAAAAACAGCGTATACATAGTTAAAAATAGTTTTGTACAAAGAATATCAACGCTAAATGAACAATCGAAAAATTCGAAATAACGTGCGCATGCGCCGCGTGTGTAAATTATTAAATAATAACAATGTAATAAATATTCAACGATCAGAGAACGAACGAACTGAATTTTCAAAAACAAATGTGGCATTAATGTGGTGCTTTCTAAGCGTTTAGATATAAAAATGTTGTTGATAATTTTTTTAAAAAGACGCATACGCTTGTTAGCACACAGCTGCATGGAGACTTAGATGCTTCCTTTTCAAAAAAGGAAGTTAGCCATAACTCATTATGTATGCATTTTTTTATTGAAACACAAACTACACATATACATACAAATAAAAGTAAATAGATTATGTAAATTTACGGTGCCTCTTTGTATATTGTGTATATATACATATATGCATTTTTTTTTATTATTGCTATAATAATAAAAAAAAACACAAACAACAAACAGTTGAATATATATACAGCACCTAGCAAAAGAACTTAACTATTTTTTATACAAAATCATAATTGATATATACATACAAACATAGTTATTATATACATAGTTTACAATTTAATATTACATACATATATACCACATACCGCATAATGAACAATTACAAAAAATCAGCTACAAAAAAGAAACTCATACATAATTCAATCTCCTGTCAGAATCGTACATACATATGTACATATATAGGTACTACGGACTACGTACGTACATTATAAGTATATACATACGTTATACGCAATCGAATTTATTACATACTAATGCAAGGAAATTTAAAAATTATGACATTTTTAATACAAAAGCAGAGTACAATGGTGTTTAAAAATAGGCTCAAAATAGTATTGATATTACGTATTTTCAGCAGGACGTTCTGCAACCACATTCTTAGATAGAGAAACCGTGATAGGTTGATAAACCGGTCATCAATAGGCACACTATTTTCGATGCCCACCGATATTTTTGTCGCACGATACCGGTACTTTTTGCGAAGAAGACTTTAGCCATTAGAATGCTTTGGAGCATTGGGAGACTTAAGAAGCAGTGGTCGTGATATTTTTGTACACATGAGTAATGATAGGCAGATGTGGCCGCTGTGTTTCACTCAACACAAAGTAGGTTTATTAAAGACAGCGTTACCAAACTAATGACAAGAAATTAATAAATTATCTGGCTCACAAATTGAACCATACTGCAAATCGTTGTTGTTGCATATGCATGTAAAATTGTTTATTTGGCTCAGGATCTTTGCAACGGGATGATGGCTTTTATGTCGCTAAATCTAGCGACCATCGACCGATTAAAAAGTTACTGTATTGTATCGATTTAAGATCTTACGTATTGCCGTCTTACCCAATATCTCTTTGTTAGCGACTTTTTCCCCGTCGATATTGCAATTTAGATTTATCTATCGAATTTTACTACTAGCGCGAAATTACTTTCGAATTATAATCGCAAAGTTTGAGATCTAACGAGTATCAGTAGTTAACCATGCTGACAATATCTCGCCTGCTGAGTGGAATATCACCCTGTTTCAAGAACGCTCTATCACAAAATTCGGTTAAATTACGCTTTTTCTCAGATATTATTTCAAAAACGCCCTCTCTGGTATTCGATTTCAACCAGCATTCAAAACACTAACTGTCATTATTCGACCACTGACGGTTTCATAAATTCAATTGTTTGCCAATAAAAAATTATATATAAAAACTTCATAATTACAACTTCAAATCAAAGATTTAATTGAAAAACTTAAAAAAAAAAACTATTCGAATGGTCAAATCCATTGTGGATAAAGCAAGTGTGATATCTTCTGCATAGACATCAAAATTCCAAATAGAATGGATCACCTGATTTTTAAAGTGACTATCGTGATCTCATCCTGTATCTCTTTCTATCACACGCTGAAGGGAGCCGAGCGTGTGCGTCGCCATATTGAACGTGCTGCCAAAACGCTAAAACGTTGCCATCTTGAACCTCCTATCAGAGAGTTGACGGAAAAGATATTTCACTTGTTTTGTACACAATGGTGAAATCAATCAATTGTCGAATGCAACCAACTAGTCAACTAGTGATAATCGTTTATTTTGCCAAGCAACTTTTGCTAATCCACTAATCGATTATTCGAGTAGTCGATTTTCAAGCGCTCTACTTAGCATACATTGTCTAATAGAATGTCTAATTCGTTTGCATTGGATAACATTTAGATTAGATCATTTCTTTTTGAACAATTTTTACCTTGTAGTATTTGTATTATCGGGTAAGCGATATCATGTCCGCACTCAGGAGTCGATAAAATCAATATTTCGTATTTTGAGTCTAGCTTTTTATCACCAATACATGCATAACTATTTACACTGGTGTGGGTTGCGGAACCTACTAATAATAACTTGGAAATTTATTTAATTACAAAAAATATGATTTAATTTAAATTTTGATTTGTAATATATCTCAATGCCTTGATTTTTTATTTCATCCAAGGCTGGCTGATTTCGTTTCTGGTCAACTCGGTGTAAGGTTTTAACGCAATTGTGCCTATCCAGTGCAGTGTTATCCTTGCTTACTGTATACCCGTTCACAAATAACCACCACGCCAATGAAGTATTCCAAAATATTGTAACGAATCTACTGCAAATCCTCTTATTCGCAACCTTCTACTAACGTTCGTATTGCTAAACTGTTGAATAAATAACTAAGAGCTTGCTTAAATGGCCAAACTGATTGATAGCTCAAATGAAACTCCTCTTCGCCTCTACTGTCGCGCCTTTTATACTTTTTGATTTCTCATTGCATACTTCCAGGCTTTTCTATTCCAGAACTTACTAGTTAGTTTCAGCTACAATCGCCAGTCACAACTACGTTTATAACTTCTCATTTGAGTAATACTTGCACAAATTATTGCCCTCCCTTGTGACAACTCAGATAAGACATGTGCATGTGTTTGTGCATTGGTTCTCCGCTGCTCGTATACGTACATATGTGTAGACGCAATTATTGATTCGTTTATGTAGATACATAATGATTGAATTATTGATGTGAATTCACGTCACTGCTTAGCATCGGCCTGGAGATGGCAGTACCCCTTAGTGTTGCTAATATTCATAACGTACCTTTACTCAACTTAATAAGATTTTTTCAAAATATAGAAGATCTTTCCGAGTGCCGTCATTACATATTTTGTGATTAAGAAAATGTGTCGCACAGGCTAGTGTTATATGATGTCCAAACGACATCTATTTGAGACTTCAGATAATTCTTTACGTGGTTCGCATTGATGCAATATTATTGCTGACCATACTTTAACCTCTTCATACGTTTTCTTTACACAAGCACATTATTAAATTGGTTCTTCGTTGCAACACGGAAACTGTACTTTATTTTATTCTTCTCAATTTAAATTGTTTATTTTTTACAATTCTATAATTTTTTTTTTTTTTTTTTTGATATATTTTTTATTTTTTCTTTTTTTTTTTCAAATTCAATTTCATTGATTGTTTTATTTCTATTACCTTATGAGGTAGATTCCACAACCCAAATCCACGCCGTTAATGTATTGATGGCTTAATTAATTGTTATGTATATTAAAAAAGTTGTATTTAAACGTTTACTTTTTTTAAATTTAATATTGAAAATTATATAAATAGAAAATTATTAAAAAGCGAAATGAGAAAATATTAAGCTAGCAAAAAAAAAGTATTAGATGAAAATTTCGGCTTAGAAGCATGCGACAAACTGAAGACATAGTAGGTTAATTTTAAAAAAATATTGTTTTCGTTACTTTATATAAAATACGAAGAAAACATTAGGCTTAAGTGCGTTGCAAAATCTCTTCCAGTAATGTTAGGTATTTTATAAAATTTGTTGTTGAAAACAAATTAAAGTTAACTTAGAAAAATAAATATATAAAAATATTAAGTAAAATTAGCGTAAAAAATATTTTTTAAATGAAAAAAACATATGTGTTAACAATTAAATAAGAACAATTATTTGAAAAAAAAAATGCTAGCAAGTAACTGTAAAAAGTATCTCATGTCTATGACTTAAGCATAGCTTTTAAGTTTTAGTTTAAAAAAGTTTATTATTGAAAATATTTAATAAGTTGAAGTTAGTTTTTAGCCAGTTCAACACATTTTTTCATGTAAATTAAAGCAAAATTGTTAAAATAAAAATCAGTAATAAATTGTTAAATGCATATATATTTAGCAAATATATATATTTAAATCAAGTTTTTAATTGGTGGCAAACAGATTTTTAATTTAGTGCTTAGTTAAAACAAATTTTATCTTTCTAAATATATACATATATATTAAGCAGTTATTTATAAACAAAAAATAGTAGCTGTAATTTTTAAAATATTTTTTTTTTCTAATATTTTGATAAATTTTTGACAGTGTGAATCTGCCGTAAATAAGTTGCGCTCCCCAAAATACAGTAAGCAAACGAAGACATAGAATTATTACAAATTAATAACTAAAGCTTCAAATTAGTAGTATAATTTATATTTTTAGTTAAAAAAAAAATCACAAAAAAATATCAGCAGTGCTGTTTAAATGCATATAGAGTAACTGTGTTTTCTTTTCGCGCGCCAGTTCTGTTGCTTTTACTAAAGTATGCTGTTATTAATTTTTTGTTTTGATTTTATTATTATTGTTTTTATTTTATTTTTTTTAATGTGACTTAAAAGCACTTGTTGGCGCAAAGATTTGCGAAAAAAGCTTTAATTTAATATTTTTAATTAATATTTTTTTATTAAAACGTTTTGCAGGCAGTTTAAAAAAATATTTTATTTTAATTTCAATTTTTAACTATTTAATAAATTTTTTTTGGTTTTAATATTTTTAATATACATTTTTTTTAAATTTTAGTTATGCCAGCATTTTATTCTTTTTTCATTCGTTTTCCAATTTTTTTATTTCATTTAATTTTTAAAATGCTTTTAAGGTAAATTATGTAAATTAGTACTTTACAAGAAAAATATGTTTTAAATTTTTATTTTCCATAGTAATAGTTTGAAATAGAATAAGTAATTAAGCGAAAATCTTTAAAAAGATATTAATAAAACATTACATATTTTTATCGAATAAATAGAAAACATTGTTTTTATTTATATATTTTTTGGAGCGTGGAACACCGAGTACGTCCTTCGTATTCCGAATAACAAACAATTCTACTTTTAATGCCTTTTTATATTTTCTATAATATATGAAAAAACGTTCACAATGGCATACAGCCTCGATCAGTGTTCCCTTCGATTCCTCTGGTTAAACGAGCAAACAGAAATCTGCTAAGGGACCTTCCGAAATTATTTTCCTCATTCGATATTTTCGCATTTACAACGATCGCCATGATCATTTTTACCAGGCTCGCAGAAATATAGAAGCGGGTACTTGTTACTCATGCGTGGGCGTGTGTGCGTTAGTGAAAATGTGCCGCTTCCTCTAAGTCAAACGAACCTTGCATACTTTTAGGCAGGCATGCTTAACGAACGAAACGATATCATTTCGTTACGATAATCAACGTTAATAAACGAAACGAAGTCACTTCGTTTCGTTTATTAACGTTAAGATCGTCAAATTAACGTTAATTTGGCGTTCTTAACGTTAATAAACGAAACGAAATGACTTCGTTTCGTTTATTAACGTTGATTATCGTAACGAAATGATATCGTTTCGTTCGTTAAGCATGCCTGCTTTTAGGCAAATGTTATTTGTTCCAACTACAACGCCGACGTTTGAACGGAAGTGCATACATATGGGCCCATCAAGTTAACATCAGCAGCCTATAAGTATGCAATGCACGTGTAATATAGTATCCGCTTCTATAGTTCTGCGAGCCTGGTAACTGATCAGCGGTGATCGTTGTCAATGCAAAAAATCGACCAATGAAAAAAATTCAGATTTTTTTCGGGGCTCTCCCCACTTTGGCACGCTACACAACCAACCTCCAGAGGTAATGGAACTTGAAAGTTTAGGGAAATGTTGCCGATCGATGTTGCCTCGGTCATAATTACCTCTCCCCTTATATCAAGAATGTGAGACTTCGAAATCGTAATCGTCATTAGAGTTAAACACACCCCCTATCCTCTTTAGATACTTCTTATTTTATTAATGACTTAGAAATTTTGTACAATCTCATTGTGCACATAATATATTTTGTCATTAAAATTTACGTAAAATCTTGTTTTTTTTTTTCATATGCAACTTATTCCAAACAATCATAATACTTATTCCATAAAGTTACAAGTGTCACCGCCCTCAATGTGCATCAGCCCAACTTCTTTAATTTTCAAACATTATATTTAAGCTGCTCATCCCCAGCACATCCTCTGAAGAACTTAAACTTAAAATAAAACATTAAGCTAATAAAATCTAATAATGTGACCTTAATCGTCTTTCTTTGTTTGTGCTAAAACATCTGGAACAGCAGCAGCCGTGTCAGCTGATTTTTCACTTCCTCCATTGGCTAAAGTTTTGTTTTTGGTTCCAGTAAATGGGCAACTGCCACCTTTGCATTCGAATGGAAATTCTGGTTCATTCTTTATTACATTACCTTGAGCATCTTTTTTCTCCCAAGGATTCCAGTAACGCTGTATAATTGGCAATACAATAGGCTGGAAGAATCGATGCCACACATAGAGCAGGATTGGAATGATGAAACACGGCACACAAACCATTTTAGCTTATCCTAGCGGAATAGAAATGAAAATATTGTGGTTAGAGGCACTCTTTTGTGGACAGAATTTGTAAAATAGTATTTAGAATTTATCTTATTCCAGAAATAAATGCGTAAATCTTAATTCTGGTAATCAAAACAAAAACGGAATGACAATCAATTTTCCATGTTCGCTTTTGTAAAACGTTTACTCGGTAGACGTCGCCAAAGGGAGCATACAGTTATTCCGTTCCAAAGAAGCATGCTCCAGATACGGTAGAAAATAAACGTGCAAATGCAACAAAAATTGATCCATATAGCATATATGACACTACTTTATTTTTACTTGGAATCCAAGCTAAAAAACTGAAGAAACTTTATCGGAACTTAAAAACACCAAAACAATTTCTATCGTGAAAAAGCGAGACTACTATTCTCCCAAAATTAGTGAGTTTGACATGTTTTTGTTTATGGTTTACAATTTATTTTTTTAACACTTTTAACAATAAAAACAATGCAAATAACACGCGAAAATTATTTCGGTCTCTAATGGTACACTTTTTTCACAAGAAAATTGATTTTAATTGTGTTTTTATTTACCAAATTTTCAAACTCAAACAATCTTTGCAATCTTTTAGCAAAGAGGATAGATATACAAGAGGGCGCACTGTTGAGTTTCTATATGGCGCTGAAACAAGATGGTGGTCCTCTAGAAACACCAGATTAGGTGTTCACCATGCGTTTTGTTATTCTGTCCGCACCAGCCTGGGCTGTCATTTTTATTTCTTTCTTGTTTTGTTCGTGCGCGCGGCCATTTTTGACACTTTTGTTTGTTTATATTTTCATTTGCATCAAAGAGGATAGTGTGGTTGTTAACCACTTAGCCAATTTAATTTGTATCAAATGAACGTATATTTATTATGTAGATAATTTATATCAAGTTACAAAATATGTGGAATTGTTAAATATTGAATTCTTATTAATTTATATAGAAGCGTCAGCTTAGTTCAGTTGGTAGCGATTCAATGAATTGTCTCCGGTTGCAATTCGAACTTGCAACCACCAGCGAATGACCAGAGGAAACAGAAACGAAGAAGAACTGCCACATAGAATGGTATTGCCAGATGTTCTGTGCTATGTGTGTCCCCACATTACTCCCCCTAAGTGATCGTATTACTGTAGAATTTTGTTGTAGTGGTAAACTTGTTGAAAGTGACGGTTGTTGAGGCATGTTTGAATTGATGAGAACACGTCGGTGAGGTAGTTCTCCAAAAAATTCGTCACTTGCTACATGAGCTGGCTTGAGACGTTCGATGTTAATGTTGAAGTGCTTGCCATTCACGTCGACAGTGTAGACTCGCTCGTCTACTCTTTTGATTATTTTATGTGGGCCTGTATAGGGTTGATCCAGGGGACGCTTGGTTGCATCGACTCTTATAAAAACGTGGGTGCATGTAGATAAGTCCTCAAAGCAGAGCGTTTTCTGTCGGCAATGGTGTGTGGTGGGAGCTGGCCGAATAGTTCTCATATGTTTGCGGAAATCGTTGATGAAATTCTGTGAGCCTACTGGGGCTTCTGCGTTCGTGAAGAATTCACCAGGAACCTTGAGTGTCGTTCCGTATAAATATTCGGCTGGTGATGCTTTCAAATCGTTCTTGCAGCACGTTCTCAATCCCAGCAAGACTGTTGGCAACGCTTGGGTCCACTGGGGAATTTGGTGGCACATAATGGACGCCTTGAGGGTACGATGCCATCTTTCAACCAATCCATTAGAGGCTGGATGATACGCCGTGGTTCGAATTCGTTTGCCTCCAACTAATCTCGACAGGCCCGTGAATAATGCACTTTCGAACTGCGTACCCTGCTCGGTTGTCATAAGCTTAGGGCATCCAAAGCGTGCGATCCAATTAGAATAGAAAGCACTTGCGACTGTATCTGCTGTTATGTCCTTTATGGGGACGGCTTCCGGCCATTTAGTAAATCGGTCAATCATCGTGAGACAGTACCTATATCCTTGTGACTCTGGCAAAGGCCCGACTAAATCCAAATGTACATGTTCAAATCTTTCATCGGGACTGTCGAAAAAGGTTGGTGAAGCGTGTACGTGGCGATTGACTTTTGAACGTTGGCAAGGGAGGCAGAGGCGAGCCCATCGGGTGATGTCTTTGTTCATGGACGGCCATACGTATCGCTGCGCGACTATTTTGACTGTGGCTCCCCACTGGGGTGTTCTAGATTTTGCAGTGCGTCGAAAACCTTACGACGAAGTTCTGATGGCACGAATGGTCTTACGTTATTGGTAGAAATATCGCAATGTACTATTTGTTGACTATGGCCGAATGTCAGTGGGTGAAACTTGAGCGATGTGTCGTTGTGAACCAACAGTCTTTGTAGCTCCTCATCTGTTGTTTGGGCTCGAGATAGTTCGTCATGGTCAATTGCCAATGGGAGGTGCATAGTGTCAATCCGTGAGAACGTATCCTCTACATTATTGTTAGTACCGGAAATATATTGAAAATTGTTGGTGAATTGACTGATAAAACTGAGCTGCCTGATTTGTCGAGGCGATGATTTGTCAGATTGTTGTTTAAAAGCGTAAATAAGGGGCTTGGGGTCGGTCCTGACAACAAATTCGCGACCTTCTACCCAATGGCGAAAATTCTTTATTGCCTCGTATACCGCAGTCAATTCCCTGTCGTACGTACTATAATTCTTTTTTGCCGGTGACAGTTTCTTTGAAAAGAATCCTAAAGGTTGCCAAGTGCTGTTGCTATTTTCCTCGAGTACTGCTCCGAGCGCTGTGCTGGAGGCGTCACATGTGATCCGAATTTCGGCTGATGGACAGGGGTGTGCAAGTAAAGTGGCCTTCGCGAGATGGTCCTTTATGGAAACGAAAGCAGACTCTGCTTCTGCTGTCCATGGCACTGGCCTTCGATCGTTTTTCTTTGAATCTTTTAGAAATGCGTTGAGTGGAGCTTGAACCGTGGCGGCATTTTTCATGTGGCGTCTATAAAAATTCACAGCTCCAATAAACCTTCGTAGCTCCAAAATGGTATTTGGCTTCGGGAAATTAAGCAGGTCTTTAACTCTATCCGGTAGTGGTGTTGACCCGGCCGCTGATAAACGATACCCCAAAAAATTCACCGTGGCTGCACCCAATACGCATTTGTCAGCGTTAACACATAGGCCGTATTTGCTCAGCCGGTGGAATACTGCTCGAAGGTGTCTTTCGTGTTGCTGCTCTCCTGTTGATGCCACTAGCAGATCGTCTATGTATGCGTATACGAAGTCGAGACCTGCTAGTGCCTCATTAATGAAGCGTTGGAACGTTTGGGCTGCGTTGCGGAGTCCGAACGGCATGCTTACGAACTCGTACAATCCAAACGGGGTGATTATGGCTGTTTTTGGGATGTCCTCATCTGCTACCGGAATATGGTGGAATGCGCGCTTGAGGTCGATTGTGGAAAAAATATTTTTGTTTGCTAAAATTGTGGAGTAGTCATGAAGTAATGAAATCGGATACCGATCGGGAACCGTTTGCTCATTCAGTCTGCGGTAGTCCCCGCACGGTCTCCAATCCCCTGATTTCTTCCTGGCCATGTGTAAAGGGCTGGCCCATGGGCTGTTAGACGGTCTGGCATGACCGAGTTCGACCAGTAACCGGAATTCGTCCTTAGCAACTTTAAGTCTTTCGGGGCATAATTGCCGTACGCGTTGTACGCATGGAGGGCCAGTGGTTGTAATGTAGTGTTTGACTGAATGTTTGGTTGCCGTGAGGTTGGACGGGTTACCTAACAGTTCAGGAAAGCTTTTGAGGATGCTTGTAAACCTGCTCGTACCGCTGAGCGCCGTAATGTTTGTGATAGGTGCTGTAGCGAACGACCCTGTGCTACGTGAACCGGAGCTTCGATCGATAATACACGCGCGCTTCAGATCCACCATTAGCCCATGTTCATGGATCAAATCTGCGCCGATAATTGGGTATGGGACATTGGCAATGCAAAATACCCACCGGATCGGATGTTGAAAGCCGAAGTCGAGCAAAATTGGTTTTTCGCCAAACGTTTCGATTTGGGTGCCGTTCGCAGCTTTAAGTCGAAGTGCTTTTGGTGAAAGGTTGTCTTTGTTAGTGGGTGGAGTTACAGAAATATCTGCGCCAGTATCGACGAGGTACTTCGTTCCCGAGTTGCGGTCGTATATAAATAAACGGCGGGGTAGATTTTTACCACCAGACGTCGCCGAATCTACTGGTGGCTGCTTGCGTTTCCCTGTTCCTTTACATATGTACATGGTTGCGTGCACCTGTTTGCGCGCACTCCAAACCTACGATGATAGAAGCACAATGATGGTTGCCTGCTTGGTTCTGAGCCGAGCCGTATACTTGTGGTATTGTCTAGGTTTTGCCGACGCCGAAAACCATCCTCCGGTGCTAATTGTGTAACCTTTGTTGTCAGGTCTTTAACTTGCTTCGTCAGCTTGTCGATTTGTTCCGTTAAATTGCCATTGTTTGAAGCAGCAGTTTTGAAAATAGGCATAACGCATCGGCTAGCAGCGTCGCGTTGTACTTCCATCATTTGGTTTGCTATTTGAGCTAATTTGGCGTTGTCTGTCTCGTGTATTCCAGCAAGCGCAAGCTGTACTTGTGTGGGAAGTTGTTCAAGCCAAATAGTGCGTACGAAAATGGGGTTGAGTTTGTTTCCGCCTAATCTATGTATTTCGGCCAGGAGTTCGGAGGGACGTCGATCACCTAGTGCCAAACCAGACAATAACATTTTGAACCATCGTTCCTGTGAAATACCGTAATGGCTTATCAGAATTTCTTTGAGTGTTAAATACTTATCAGTTGTTGGAGGGTCTGTAATAATACCCTCGATGACAATAAGTGCGTCTTGATCGAGACGGGCGATAACAGCGTAATACTTCGTTGCGTCAGACGTAATCCTCCTCAGCTGGAAGTGAGCCTCCACCGTAATAAACCATAGTTCGACTTTTTGGTTCCAAAAAGGTGGAAGTTCCAGTCGTTCGTATTTATCGATGTGTGCACCCAGTTGATGGAAAGTTTGAGTACCCGTTGCTTCGAAGAATTCGTCTTGTTGGTTTCCATTCACCGGTTCAGTGCTATCACCTACGTTAGTTGCAGAATTTCCTGCTTCTGCCATGGCTTTGTCTTTTTATGATGTAGCGCCGCTTGTAAAAATCACGTCGAGGTCACCAATTGTGGTTGTTAACCACTTAGCCAATTTAATTTGTATCAAATGAACGTATATTTATTATGTAGATAATTTATATTAAGTTACAAAATATGTGGAATTGTTAAATATTGAATTCTTATTAATTTATATAGAAGCGTCAGCTTAGTTCAGTTGGTAGCGATTCAATGAATTGTCTCCGGTTGCAATTCGAACTTGCAACCGCCAGCGAATGACCAGAGGAAACAGAAACGAAGAAGAACTGCCACATAGAATGGTATTACCAGATGTTGTGTGCTGTGTGTGTCCCCACAATAGATATACAAGAGGGCGCACTGTAGAGTTTCTATATGGCGCTGAAACAAGTTGGCGTTCCTCTAGAAAAACCTGATTAGGTGTTCACCATGCGTTTTGTTATTCTGTCCGCACCAGCCTGGGCTGTCATTTTTATTTCTTTCTTGTTTTGTTCGTGCGCGCGGCCATTTTTGACACTTTTGTTTGTTTATATTTTCATTTGCATAGTTTTTTTGGCTATCCAAAGAAAACAAGAGTTTTTCTAACTCATCGGTTAATCGTGATTTTGTGCTGTTGTGACTAATAAAACTTTACAAATTGATTTTTAAAATGCAAAAGAAAATTGTTAAGTGATGGTGCAAATGTAAATTTGTGTAATAAAGATTGGATAAATGTGCAGAAGTGAAAATAGGTAGGTACCGTGGTATGTGTATGTGTATAAATGTACATAGCTACATATATATGCAAGTGCTACGAGCAGCGGAGAAGCAATGCACAAACACATGCATATATCTTATCTGAGTTGTCACAAGAGAGGGCAATAATTTGTGCAAGTATTACTCAAATGAGAAATTATACATCTGTAGTTGTACCTGAGAAATTTATAACTAACTAAGTAAAATTCTGGAAGCGCCTAGAAGATGCCACGAGGAAATCACAGAGTATAAAAGCATCAGCGGTAGAGGCGCTATAGGCAGTTTTCGATTAAGACGCTATCTAGCGAGCAATAGCAGTATTATTTTGAAAGTCAGTTTTATTTAAGCTGTCAGTTTGGTTATTAAGCCAGCTAGTTGCAAAGTATAAGTGTTATTGTGAAGTACTTTAACAAAGTCCATTTTTCCATTATTCAATATTGGATTTATTTATTCAATAGTTTAGTGATACGAACTTAGCAAAAGGGCAAATAAGAGGATTTGCAAGTAAATTCGTTACAATATTATTCTCCAACTATGCGTCTGCTGACCCCTTTGGGCGGCCACTTGACTTATCCTACATTTATCTTTTCTTCGTTCCTCGGGCAGTGTCATAGGATGATCCTGTGAGGCTAATAATAAAATGCTGAACAAAAAGTTCATGCTTAATTCTTACAAACCTGGATTCCCTAGCAAACAATTGCTTGATCTTTCCCGCCTCCAAGAGGGTAGGGGAACATCTCAATTGTGGAGATTTAAACTACGTTTTTATTTATAAAAACTTTAAACTATTTTTTTCAATACGCCTAAATTAGTGGTGGGATTATTTTCGAATTATATTCGAATAAACGTTATTCGAATAAACGAATAAATTTATTCGTTTCAGATAACCGAATAATATTTATTCGGATTTTTTATTCGTTTATTCGGATAGTACTATCCGGATAGTGCGCACTATCCGGATACTTCGAATAGTAAAATAAAAGACATTGCGTTTATGTTACGCTCATCGCTTGTGCAGATGAGCATGCACATATATTTATACGTACATATATTTATGTGTGTATAGATGCATATGTATATGCATATATTTTTGTTTGTTTCGGGTTGCTTTGTTAATATTCATTTATTTAGTTACATATATTTACGCAACCAAAGTTGTGCTTGAGGCTTAAGCTAGAAATAGTTATCGGGGTCGTTTACAACTGTACTGATCATAGAACTTAGTTTATTAGTAAACAGGTGTAGAAATGGTAATATGGTAGGGATTTTTGTTTCCCATATACATACATATATACATATGTATGTATGTAAGTTGTATGGAAAATTTTTGTTTTGATATCTTTTGGTTTGTATAAACATCTAATTGGTCACCATTAAAAAAATAAGTTTACATGTCATTGTCAACATTTTTTGCGAAGTCTGATGGATCTAAAGTTATTTAAATTAAATTCAAAGGAATCTGCAAGAATACAACATGTACATATGTTAGAATATGCTTATATGCATATTTGGGTATTTATATTACAGCTTTAACGCGTTCAAGGACAATCAAAATTTTAAGGAGCGGCTAAAACAGACAGACAGTCGTTTTTGAAACTATTCACTAATTCCACCAGAATTTTGATTTTGTTATGTTTAAAATGGATTGCTTCAAACTTTATTTTAGAAAAAAGTCCAAAGTTTTCATTAAGTTAACATTGACCTTAAATAACTTTTGATCCATTAGACTTCGCAAAAAATGATGACAATGACATGTAAACTTTTTTTTTTTAATGGTGACCAATTAGATGTTATACAAACCAAAAGATATCAAAACAAAAATTTTCATACAACTTACATACATACATATGTATATATGTATGTATATGGGAAACAAAAATTCCTACCATATTACCATTTCCACACCTGTTTACTAATAAACAAAGTTCTATGATCAGTACAGTTGTAAACGACCCCGATAACTATTTCTAGTTTAAGCCTCAAGCACAACTTTAGTTACGTAAATATATATAACTAAATAAATGAATATTAACAAAGCAACCCCGAACAAACAAAAATATTTACGTATAAATATATGTGCATGCTCATCTGCACAAGCGATGAGCGTAACATAAACGCAATGTCTTTTATTTTACTATTCAAAGTATCCGGATAGTGCGCACTATCCGGATAGTACTATCCGAATAAACAAATAAAAAATCCGAATAAATATTATTCGGATTACGAATACCTGGCGGATAAAAGAGTTTATTATTCGGATAAATTTTATTCCGATAGTCCCACCCCTAGCCTAAATGTATGCGTCTATTTTATTTTTAATTTTTCACAACAATCAAAACTTTTGAAAATTTAAAAATCAATATTGAAAATTACAAAGTTCAAAGTAACTAAAATACAAAGTTAAATAAAAATAAAAAGAACCCTTCATCAATAAGCACTATCTGGCACCTGCCAACACAGCCGTTTGATCCAGGCAAGTATTAGACGGCCCTAGAAAAAATCCACACAGAATCGGTAAACGCTTTTGCCGATTTTTAAAAATGTTATGAAACACCATATTCAAAAATATTCACTTTGGAGTACCAAGGGAGGTCTAGTCCTTATCCACCTGACTCTTCCAACTCAGTGGAGATCCCCTCCTTCCTCTGTTCTGCCTTCGTTCATTCACACAACATGACCTAGCCACCGAAGCCTTTGGGTTTTTATTCACGGTACTATCTTCATATATATATTCGCATATATGCGAAAAGCTCATACACGCGATATTAAGCAGGCTGATGCAGTAGTAATTGGTGTAGTTTAGGACTCGTATTTCTTGTGGAGAGGGGAGAACACACGCAAACTGGTGGAGAGATGGTCAAGTCCTGGACTTGCTCAAAAAAATTATTGGGCTTTCAGTACAAATCGTGGATATATGAACATTCCTTTAAGTTTTCAGGTGACTTTTGATCTTTTACTCTTTACTGAAACTCAGGCCGCGACGTCCTTACACACTTGGACAGCCAGTGGCTTTGGTCAAACTCTCCTTCTGCGCTACTTGTAGATTCCCAAATAAATGATTGGGCCGAATTTGCCGACAGTGGCGTAGTAAGGTTTTCTTGCGCCCGGGAAAAATATTTTTTTGACTCACCCCCCTTACTATGCCACTGTTTCTTTTTTGATTTCGAGAACAGAGGGAAAACACACAGACACCATCTTTCCTATGGATGTTTAGCCATTAGAGTCTCGGAGGTCCGATCTAGATGTTAGCTTTGTATTTTGAATTGAGGCTATAATATATACTATTTTTATTCATGTAATCGGTTATCTCCGCGATCTTTTCCGTTAAACCGTTGCGATTTCACTACAGAGTTATGAATTGCAATTGTAGCAGTTGTCACTGTGGTGGAGAGAGATGGGTGGGCACGCCGTGAAGGAATATTTTTGTTTAAACATATAGGTACCACACAATGTTAATGCTAGTACATAGTTTGTATTAAAAAAGTTATAGTTTTCCTTTAAATAAGGTTGAACACTTAACAATTCTTCTGCCCTTCTGATGCACTTTTCACCATAAGATGAGGGAGTAAAGATGAACAAAAGGTATTGCACACTTATATATATATATGTATGGATTTATTTGAACACATACTATCTATACATAATATGTACAATGATTTTGTAAGATTTTAATTAGTTTTCAAAATTAAGGCAAGCTTTCCTTTGTACCACTTGAATGCACAAAAGCCGTCGGCATTTCAACACTTTCATATATACATACGTACATATATACATTATTTATACGCTTGCTTCGCTACCTACATATTCGCACTTATCACACTTTAACCAATTGTAATACACATTCAAATATATGTTATAACTTTAAAACTTGTTTTCTACATTTTTCTATTGACTTTCTTAGATTTTATTTAAATGGAAGACAAACGCCACCGACATTGTAGCACTTGCATATATATATAGCTTTGTACATTTATACACATACCACGGTACCTACCTATTTTCACTTCTGCACATTTATCCAATCTTTATTACACAAATTTACATTTGCATCATCACTTAACAATTTTCTTTTACATTTTAAAATTCAATTTGTAAAGTTTTATTAGTCACAACAGCACAAAATCACGATTAACCGATCAGTTAGAAAAACACTTGTTTTCCTTGGATAACAAAAAACTATGCAAATGAAAATATAAACAAACAAAAGTGTCAAAAATGGCCGCGCGCACGAAAAACAAGAAAGAAATAAAAATGACAGCCCAGGGTGGTGAGGACAGAATAACAAAACGCATGGTGAACACCTAATCTGGTTTTTCTAGAGGAACACCAACTTGTTTCAGCGCCATGTAGAAACTCTACAGTGCGCCCTCTTGTATATCTATCCTCTTTGGTGCTAATAAATTGCCAGCAATAAATAAGCTGTTGCATCAAATGACTATCATGCTTCTTGCAGGGTGTCTTACCGTTTAACAAATTTATATCTGTTGTCTGGCAGCTCTGCCTACTCGTTACTTTAATTCGTTCAAAATTATTCGGCCAACAGCTGTCAACCTTTTTCCGCAATTGGACCAATTCGGGTGTTGATTGTTGTTCGCGTTAGTTGAGGTGATTTTTATAAATTAGAAACTGGTTGCGTTAAATTTAATGATTCTTATTTTCCAATTTGTTTTTTAATGTGTAGGAATAATAATAAAAACGCAAAAAATATAAAAAGCACACGAGAAAATACATAACTGATTACCAAAACGCGATTGTGTGAAGTGCTGTGCAGCTGGCAGTGTAGCTAACAAAATAGAAAAGAAAAATTGCAATTAAAAAGAATTCACAGCATATTAAAAGCATATACGTATACGGCAAGTAAAAAAAGCAGTTATTTAGTAAACAAATTATCAGTTGCAAGTTTTAAAAGGAATTAAAGTGATTAAGCTTTCGATTTACGGGAACCAGGGACAAGTGCGAGCATTTGTTGAGGAGACGTAATTGGAATTTCAAAAAGATGTGGAGTCCAACGCATATACAAGTCACTGGTGAGTATTCAGAATGCCTGTTGAAACTTTTAATAACAGTACATTTAAAATAAAAGTGTTACATTTGTAGTTCTTTAAGTTAAGTCTTAACTTATTGATTCGAAGGTTCATTCAAAGCAGGTGCCTAGCAACCTAATACCAAAATGAATAGTATCTCATTTTCTTTATTTTGCAAGCAAGCATGTTCAAGAATATATAGGTTTAGACTCGCTTCAGTTAGACACGATTTTGGTATTGGTTACTTATAAACTATATAAAGATATCTTGGCATTTACCCGGAAATTCCATAGGTCGTGCGGTTCGGGGTTATACGCAATGTCAACAACACCATTTGCTTTAATATTTGATTCAGAGTCATTGTTGTCTACATTGGTTGATGCGCAGTCACTTTCTTTATTGCATACAAACAATGTAAGCTAAAGCTAACATCAACCCGATTGCTCACCTTACTATTTACTATACTTATTTATATACCTACTACAAAGCTTGTCTGGTGGGTAACTGGTTTTGACAAAACCAACAACGAATATACACAAAAATACAAAACATCCAATAATAAAATTTATGAAACAAAGCATGCATGGTGAGGCAAAAGCTAGGAGCTGCTGCCAATGTGAACGATCGGCGTATAAAATTAAAAACACATTCCATTTGTAATGGAAACAGTGGCACTAGCAATGCGAATGGAAAATAAATGTATTTTATTATAGGTCTACATACATATGTACGTCTGTTGAACATATATTCAAGCATACATAATGTTACTGCAAGCATTAAGCTAATACATGATTTTTAGCACCGAGATGTAGATATGGAAGCTTAAACTTGGCTTAGAAAAAGAAATAAATGGTAGTGACCAGTGCGATTAAAGTTCAATGCAAACGCTCGATTAATTTATGTTATAATTTCACTTTTTAATATTGCACTCATTTAATAATACACTTATTTTCTTATACATTCAGATTATTATTGTGTAAAAAAATGTGAAAAAATTAAAGCATACATATAAGTAATCGAGTGCATTAATGAGATTGAGGCCTTTCGGTTTGAACTCAAAAAGTTCAGCGAGGCACGTTGTAGTAGCTCATGTGCCACTTTCTACTTCGTACTGTTTTTCGCGTCAAATGTTTTACATTTACATTAATTTGTTGTAATGATCATTGTACATACTTGCGCTTGCAATTTAGATTGCCACATTAGCTTATTAATATATCATCATTGTTTTATCAAAGTAGGTTCCCTTTTCGCCACCTGCTGACTATATAAAAATATATGTACCTACGTTATTCTAGACGTAAATATTTACATGTTACTTATAAAGTGCCTTGCGCATACATACATCCATATTTATATAGATATACTTCTATACTATATACATTGTCTATTAATAGTCATACGATTACATATTTCACGTGACGATGGTTGCATTTGATTCACCTACTACAGATTTCACTTTATTAGGCATGCAACAGTTGACTTTACCCAAAAATTTTGTTGAATTTATTTATTTACTCAAACGTGCTGAATTAAAGTGAATTTGTGTTGAACATTTGATGAAACCATGTGAAACATTTTTAGCTTTCCAAAAATAGTTGAATAATTAATATATGTATACGATGTAATAATTATTATTTTAATCACAAAATTATTTAGTCAGCTATTTTCTTGCTTATAAAAAATAAAAGTAAGGCGCGATAACCTCTGAAGAGGTTTTAGGCCGAGCTTCTATTTCAATTTGCGTCGTGCTTCTTTTAATCATACAAATTGGCATTTTGAATTAAAGTAAAACTTAAACATAGCAACCTTTTAGTTAATCTCTCTACCTTTGCTATTAGTGCCGGCACTGACATGCGCCTGGCTGCTCTGTAGATATAAAGATACATAAATATCAATCTTCTGTCGGTATTTCCAATCAAGGTAATGAAATGTGCCGAATTTAACTGGATCATGCTGAACAAATTAAATTTAACACTTGTTTTGGCTCACAGAGAAATTATTTGTATGCCAACCGGGCATTACATGCATTACATCACATCCTACTGGTTACCATCAACGCCTTTGGTTACCATCAACGCCTTTGGTTACCATCAACACCTTTGAGAAGCAGGGTGTGTATTTTGCGCTTTCAACGGCAGCCGGTTCTATGTAGCGGAGCTACTCTGGGGTTTTTGCGACCCAATTTAATATGTGTTCTGCTACAAAAACAATAATAACCAAAGGGGTTTCTCGTCAACTTTATGTTGTTGTTGTTGTAGCAGTGCTTCGCCCCCATCCAATAGGTGCGACCGATCACAAATTGTCATCAATATCATCTAACGGGAGTCCAAGCAAACTTGATGCTTCAACAGGGGTGGACCATAATGAGAGGGGTGTTAGAAGCGTTGGTTCCACAATACAGTTGAAGAGCTGGTTGGTGTCATGTGGGGACACGTTATAAGCATGACATATGTTTTGTATGTCGGGGTTGATTCTGGATAGGTAAGAGTTTAACCTGTTACAGTATCCAGATCGAAGTTAAGCTAGAGTGACTCGCGTTTTCCTAGGGCAAGTTTAGGGTATTGTTCTTTGAGTACAGGATTCACCGGGCAATACCTGGCATAGGGCTCCGACGCCTGTTTGTTGAGTTCACAGAGGACCTGCTTGTATTTTTTGGCTTCATACGGCTTTGTTCTCAGGTGCCATATTTCCTCATAATGCTTACGGAGATGACTACTTAAGCACCTGGGCGGTGTTGGCTCATCAATCAGATGTCTGTTGGGATGCCCAGGTTTCTAGGTATTCAACAGGAACTGTTTGGTAGCCTCTTCCAGTGAGTAGTCTTTAGGCTTGGCGACCATATCGGGGACGCGTAGCATGCAATCGGCTGGCCAATTGCTTTGTAAGTGGTAATGAGCGTTTTTTTATCTTTTCCCCAAATAGTGCCAGCAATAGATTTGAGGATTTTATTACGGCTCTGGATTTTCGGTACAATTGCGGCTGCATGCTCACCAAAATGTAGATCCTGATCAAACGTCACACCCAAGATTTTGGGGTGTAAGACATTCGGTAGCGTAGTGCTCAAGGGCGTATCCAGCCTTCCACAAAAGGGCGAGGTGCATTATTTTTAATTTCAGATTCATTTATCGCTCATTTGCTGCAACGTCGTCATAACTCAAAAAACATGACTTTTGAGTTAATAACATATAAACGTACCCAATATCATGATCTATGTTGTATAAAAAAATCTTCGTGGTCAGTTAAAAATTTTGCACGTGTTATAAAAATGAAAATATGCCTTTATATGCGCAACATATGGCAGTTAAAATCTTTGAATGACTCTCCTGGAAAATTGTGTTTTTTGAGTTATGACGACGTTGCAGCAAATGAGCGATATAGCGTGTTTATAAGTATAAAGAGTAATGACGTTTAGGTAAAAGCGAAGCCTGCTTTATAGACCCAGCTGTGGGCTCTAGCAGTCCGTTAAATTTTTTATTTATTTATCAAGAGCTCCCTAAAATATCTACAATGTCTAGGTTTTGGTAATACAAAACTTTGTTGAATTAGAAGATAGATTAATTTAATAGTCAGTAAAAGAGGTAATTACTTTAGAAATGTGATCCCCCAAGTGAGTTTCAGATTCAACAAAATTGTATTTTTCCACATACTTTATTTAGTTTAGTTACAGAGATGTATTTTAAATTGCATTACTCATTCTCTGTATTAGAAAGCAGCTGTGTAATTATTCACGTGTAGTCAATGCTTATCGATATTTTCAGAGATGCACAGTATCTGGTGCCATTATGCAGCTTATCAGTCTTATTGTTATTCAAAGTTATTTATCATTTTAGTTACTTTATTATTAAGAATAGTTAAGTATTATGTATGTGTTTGTAGTTATTAATAAATTTATGTAAATAAATATTATTAAGCTCATGTTGTTGATGTTTAACTTTCAGTGTTCTTAGTTCGCGAAGGGGAGGGCAACGACCCCTGCTAATCAATTGCAAGATTCTCAATTTCAAAATAGTTTTCTCAATATCTCGATCCATGCGCCACCTAGCGGAACTTTTTTGATAAAATATCGCATTGTCACCGGGTTTTGACTCACGGCCCAAGTTTCATGTCTCTAGCTCATCGGGAAGTTACTCGAAAATCGATCGCAAGATTTCCCCCGTTTTTAAAGGATTTGCAGTTATCTTGACTAGCGCGCCACCTAGCGGAACTTTGTTTTCTATAAGTTGATTTGGTACCAGGCCTCTAACTAAGTGCCAAGTTTCAAGTCTCTAGGTAACCGGGAAGTTAGTTAAAAATGGATTGAAAGATTCCCAAATTAAAATTTGTTTTCTTACTACCTCGATCCGCGTACCACCTAGCGAATTTTTGTTGATCAAATGTTGCATTGTCACCGGGTTCTGACCCACTGCCCAAGTTTGAAGTCTCTAGCTCACCGGCAAGTTACTCAAAAATCAGTCGCAAGATTTCCCTCGTTTTTCAGGGATTTGTAGTTATCTCAATTGGCACGCCACCTAGCGGCACTTTGCTTTCTATAAATTGTATTGTCACCGGGTCTCGAACTATGTGCTAAGTTACAAGTCTCTAGGTAACCGGGAAGTTAGTTAAAAATGGATTGAAAGATTCCCAAATTAAAATTAATTTTCCTAATATCTCGATCCATGCGCCACCAAGCGGAATTTTTTTGATAAAATATTGCATTGTCACCGGGTTCGGACTTACGGCTCAAGTTTCATATCTCCAGCTCACCGCGAAGTTACTCAAAAATCGATTGCAAGATTCCCCTCGTTTTTCAAGGATTTATAGTTATCTCACTTAGCGCGCCATCTAGCAGAATTTTGTTTTCTGTAAATTGTATTGTCACCAAGCTTCAAACTGTGTGCCAAGTTTCAAGTCTCTAGGTCACCGGGAAGTTAGTTAAAAATGGATTGAAAGGTCCCAAATCAAAACTAATTTTCTTAATATCTCGATCTATGCGCCACCTAGCGAAATTTTTTTGATCAAATATTGCATTGTCATCGGGTTCTGACTCACGGCCCAAGTTTCAAGTCTCTAGCTCACCGGGAAGTTACTTAAAAATCGATCGCAAGATTCCCTGCGTTTTTCAGAGATTTTCGTTTATCTCGATTCGTCTGCCACCTGGGGGCATTTTGTTTTCCAAGAGTTGTAGTGCCATCGACTCGCAAACTATGTGCTAAGTTTCAAGTCTCTGGATCACCGAGAAGTTAGTTAAAAGTCGATCGCAAAATTTCCATTTTAAAATTAATTTTCTGTATATCTCGATCCGTGTGCCACCTAGCGGATTTTTTTCACTTGCATTGTAGTGTCTCCCAGATCTGACCTATGTTCTAAGTATCAAGTGTCTAGCTCAACGGGAAGTTACCGAAAAAGACTTCCGTGGGTAAAAAATTCGTATGGAAATGAGGGGACAAACATGAAAGGGACTTAATATAAAGGTAACAAAAAAATAACAAATATGAAAAACTTGTCAATTGTTTTTAAAATTGAACAAGAGGCAAACTTTAGTAAAACCAAAGTACTGAAAAGAAACATTTGTGTACTCTGTATGCTACTAATTGTTAATAAGGCAAATGTGAAAAAAAATTTCAACAAATTTTTGTTTGACTTTTAGTTCGACCTTTATTTCTATTAGCAAAAACAAAAAAGTTTGCAAATTTTAGTTAGTTAAATATGTACATATGTATATGTATTAGTTGAATATACACTTATGGACAAAATAATAGCTTCGGTCTCTATAATTAATATTAGCTGTGTTTTTTTCACATCTATAGACATTTACGTAAACATTATATGGACTGCTAAGCGTCAAACTTCAAGTACTTCGTCCTACTAAATTTCAATACCCATTATACTCAGATGTAATTGAAATATGTGTCTATGTTTCACCTCAACACTAATTCTATGTTTCACCTCTAAAAATGGTGTATATCCACTATTCATCGCAACGGATTCAGCTATATGTTATACATTATGGCCACCAGAGATTTGTGTCTCCGATTTTAGGTACACCCAGTTCTGTAGCTAGTTATTTAAACATTGCCGCTAGATGGGTCTCCTAAGCACTATCTATGCGAGGATAAGCGTTTTTTTTTACGCGCAAACGTAAACATATACGCGTGTAAAAAAAAGACGGCTATTAATAACTCTAGTTACTCATGCTAAATATATGAAAATCATCATACATAATTCATTCATTTTAAAGAAAACTATTTCATAATAAAAAAATTTCGTTGGTCAAAATAAAAAGTGTATGAAACATTGCTTTTAGAAATCAAAGCACACCATTCAAATATAATTCCTTGCTCCACTGTTTTATTAATCACCGGTATTTCTTCCATGTTTTGTAAAACTTTGCCTATTCTATTGGGAACGTCTTTAATTAATTTTCGGTAGGTTTCTAATGGAGTACTATCCCACCCTAATCCTTTGTCTTCTGCCACAATTGTTCCTTGCTTTGAAATGAAAAGGATGACAATCCGCTCTTATGACCTTTTGACTTTTCCAAGCTCTCATTAGTTGAGGTCAGGGGATTGACATGGCCATTGCCTATATGTGACAACTCCGTTGCTGAACCACTCAGATACCAACCGAAAAGTATGTTTTGTATCGTTTTATTGGTGATAACTCAATCTGAGTGACATGTTTTTCTCCGCGTATGTCAACTTAACATTTCGCAAAATAAATGCTTGTACGTCAGCAAGTATTTAGCTAAAAGTGCCAAGGTTACCAAAATTTGATGAATTTAGCGCATTTTCTAATTCTATCTGGGTGGTTTCTCAGAACACGTTCTTCGCTTTAAAATTCTCAAGACACTACTTTTGTTTTGGCGCCATTCTGCTGAATATCACTAATGTCAGAGCTGTTAATTGTTGTAGATAAGCATATGGGTTTCTTTGCTTTTTCTCTTCATGGAACGTATGCATGTACACGAAGAAACTCAAATCAAAAACCAGCAACATTCCATTATATTTATTCATTTATTTTGTAATGTAAATACAAATATCAGTGTCACCTTATCAGCATAACAAAAAAATTGTTTTTGCTTTAGCTTTAAACTCATACAACTTACGATGAAATGCGAATGAGTTCTTTCAAGTTCATTATTATTTCTTTGTTTTTGCTCTTTATTTGTTTTGATTTATATTTATATTTTATATTATACGTACTCACTTTGCCAATCTGAATAAATAAAAGTAACAGCAGAAAACAGCTAAGTATGTACATATTTTCATTTCATTTCGTTTATTGCAAAAATAGTATTAGTACAATAAGATCTAAGAACTTTTGTATATATATATGTATGTATATTATAATGAATGTGAATGATACATTCACATTTTAAAATCTGTTATTTTTACACCGTTTTCCGCAATAAACTTGGTATAAAATTTTTTTATTTAATGAATATATGTAATTTATTTAATTCCTTTTGCTTTGTTGATTTTCCGACAGGGTGAATAACTTATGTATGTATATTGGAACGTTTTTCAGTCATTCCTTGGAGACAAACCGGCTTCGGCGTTGTGTCATATTCAATGTCCTTTTTCGTTATCTAACTTATTTCATAAATAAAATATTTTGTAGCCGAAGGTTAAGTTGATAAACACAGATAAGACATCGCATTGTATAAAGTTCATAAAGGTTACAAAGGTGGGACATTAAACCGTTATGAAAAATTCAGAATTAAGAGACTTGAAATAAATTGTCGACAAGTTCCATATTAAACTCCTTGGCGACTTTGCACCGAAAACTATCGCTCCGTTTGGATACTTATCAGAAGCAATTTTCCGAAACGTTGTCATGCATTGCTGTCTTGGGTTAATAATACCCCAAATATCATTGATAGATGCCTTTACCTACGACACAAACTTAAAATTTCGTTGCCCACATTTCAAAAATAATTTAGACCTATGTATATGACCCATATAAATACGAAATATTATAGGTCTAGGACCAGATGGTCGAAAAAACTTAGAATTATACCGATTTACATCATATGTACCTGTTCCCCAGAGGGTAAAAGGTGACACTGCATCTTTTACCAAATTATTTTAAGCTCAGCTATATTAAAATACCTACATATGTATATCAAAACCGTTGATCTACATAGGTATGCGATACGGTTTATGGAGTGGCATCCAAGAGGGAAGGGGAGTCCTTTGCACCGGTTCTAGCAACTTCTAATCATAGTCTGTCTGTCACGGCAACGATTGTTATTGATGCCTAGAACTTCGGGTAGGCCCCTTTTGCTTATATGCATTCCAAAAAGTTTGGAGTTAAATGTTACATCCGAAAATAAGGAAGGCAAAAGATTTATGATAAGGAGATATGAGAAGCGGCATATCTGTAGATCAGCCATCGTGTTGAATGTCACTACTCTTTTCTATACTCCATGCCCAGGTCATGAGTATCATATACATAGGTGCCTGACACCAAGCTCCTATGGAAACAACACTTCGACTCCATGAGAGCTAGGGCCACGAGGTCCATCATGGTATGCAAACGTCTAGCAGGCAAATCATGGGGCTGTAGCCCACATGTGCTAAGATGGTTGTATACCATAATAGTAAAACCTATGATAACTTATGGCTCGATAGCCTGGGCATCGAGAACAACTCGACACGACCTATTGGTCCTGAGCCGTTCCTGCCAGTAGGCCCGCAGGAAATTAGAGGGCATCTATTAGCAGAAGAGAGGGAAAAGAGAGAACAACACTGGCGTAATATGCCAGGCCTGAGACAGTCTAAGTTACTGTTAGGGGGTTACAACACAAATCGATATAGGGCATTAATAGGCCTCTCGAAAGATAACCTAAGAATCCTAACAGCTATTCTTACAGGACATTGTAGACTGAACAGTCATATGCAAAAGATGGGTATAAGATCGAGCAACATATGCCGATTTTGTGATCGATCAGCGGAGACGGCGGACCATGTACTCCTGGAGTGTGACGCAATCTCAAGACGCAGAGCTAAGTTCATGGGCTCACCATGGCCAGAGCATTCTCACATCAAATCCCTCAAGCCAGGTGAACTGCTAGGGTTCATCAAAGATGTCGGCTTGGATGAGGTGTTGTGAAGCAGCTGAGGGCACAATAGACCAATGGTCGCAGTGCGATCCTCAATTAATTATCTATCTATCTAGGTGCCTGAGTACAAAATCACTCTTTCACGCCTTTTGGTTAGAAAATACTTTTTTTAGAAGTTATTTATAGAAAATTTGGGAGAAGAACGCGATATCTTAAAATTTTTTTCATAAACTACACATCTGAGCTCAAAATAAATGTTGTTGTTGGTATTATACAATGAAAATTGTTTCGACAAAATTGTTTGTCTTCTTCAGGGGTATTAAATTTTATTTTCAACATGAAATTTTCACCAATCTTGCACATATAATTATTTAACGCAACATCGGTACCATGTTCTTGCTGTAGCGATAAAGACAATCCCCGAAGGTTTTGGGGAGTATTGTCGATGTTGATGGTCCTTTGCCCGATATAGATCCGTGACGTTCCAGTAACAAGCACCATTAAGGTACTAGCCCGACCATCGCGGGAACAATTTAATATGATCACACTGAATCTTCTAGCCCCCTAGTTCTATGACGAAGTTTGGGTCGCCACAACCCCGGTAGGTGAGGTTGACAATTAGGTTGGAGCAGCTATATATTAATTGTGATGGCATTCGCTTGAAAGGGGTGCGCTACACAACCCCTTGAATCAATTTAGTATTTTAGTCGCCTCTTACGACAGGCATACCTGCCGCGAGTATATTCTAAGCCCCCTAATCCGCTGGGGTTACAGCAGTACCATTTCCGTGGTAAAATGTTCAATATTCTAAACTTACACCTTTGATTCATTTTCTATTTAACTGAATCTCAATAATACATAAGCTGGAATCTCTCTGATTCCCTAATCGCATCAATAGGGTCAGAATTGCTTTCTTACCCGAATCAACTTTTTTCATTCTCATCACTGATTATGGTGCTTTATCGAAATCCTATTTGCCTATTAAGAATGAATTTTTAAAATTTAAGCTTAAGGTGGTAAACTGTAAATGTTAATAGTTCATTGAATTAAAACTTCATTTCACATTCAATAGCTGTATTTTCTACACATTCAAAGTTGACCTGACTGCAAATATTTATAGGTTCTTTGAACATATGCATATCTCGCCATTTCATAGCGCTGAACATTTGTGCATATTCATACTTATTTAAATTTTTCACACTTTTCTTTAATTCACCTCAGTTCGTGCGCATCGCTTTTTGGCAGCTGATCATTGATTCTGTTAGCCTATTTCTAACAAAAAAAGTTTTTTCTCTTTTTCCAAACCACTATTTGTGCGCATTTCAACGGTTTCTCTTGCTCATATACATATGTATGTATATGGTTTTGTATCATTTCGAAATGTGTGTTTGGTAAATTAAATTGTTTATGATGTGTTTTTCTTGTTTGGTTATGGTAAATAGACATAAGAGTCTGTAGACAAATTTAGAATATGCTAAATGTGTTGTAGTACATTTAAGTGTCGTTGAACTTTGTGATTTTTTGAAGTGACTAAATATTTGATTTACAAATTTTATGTTTTCGATATTTAGAAACAATTTTATAATTTAGCCTGTGTAGGTAAGGTTTTTGTCCCTAAAATAATACTCCAGGGAGGTTTTGGAGAGTGTTTTCAATGCTGTTAATTTTTCTGCTGTATATAGATCGGGTAGACTTCAGAAATAGCAAATTTAATATGACCACGCTGAACCTTGCAAATGCGCCCATCCTCGTCCCTCGTATAGTCTCGGAGTTTTTTCGCAGATCTAAGCATATTTAGTTGATTTTTGGTGATTCGAATTAAGTATTTGAAAAAAATTAAACTTCTGTGCACCAAGCAAAATATTATAATGGTCTTTATTCTAACCATTGCTCTGGAGCTTGCTATTGTTTATCAAGTGTTGAATTAATTAGCTTATTTACTTTCTATTCTCAACTTACATTTCCAAGAAGATTTTACAGATTCAGGCGCGTGTGAAGGAAAAACAGCTACCAACTTACTGTTAGTTTTTTCTTACCGTTTGCTCTTGCTGCACTTGCTATGTGGGAACAATTTGTTCTTTCAGTATTAAAACTAAAATTTAAAAGAATTCGAAAGAATACAACAAATAGTTGCACATATCCGAAAGACTTGATTAATGAAAGAAAACAATGAACAATTGTTTGTGCGATTTAATGAAGCGCAATTTGAATTGATTGCTTGCAGTGATTCAAACCGAAAACTAGGTAAAACAGTAGTTTTGCTTGATTTCTGTGAAAACACAACATAAATATTGATCAGATAGTAATCTGTTAGCAATTAATTTACCGCGCTTGAGTTTCGTGTATTGAACACAAAAGCACAGTCCGAATTAGTTTATTTGCAGCTTCTGTAGGTTCTGCAAAAAAATATGTGCTTCATTTAATTCACATAACCAAATTCGCTAGACTGACAGTTAATTGGTCTAGCAAATCGTTTATAAACAATACTTATTGCGTGATTTTACGCACATTTTAGTATGCGAGCAATTTTCTGCTTATTTTCGAATTTCTTCATATATAGGACCAAAAATTTGAACTGTATAATTCCCAGCTAAGCGCAGACCGAGGTTGTTACATATTTAAGAAAAATAAAATTAAGTGGCTACCAAAGTGTATTTAACATAATGTGATTGAATTTGACAGTTCTCTCACAAAGAACCAGATTATAATGTCAAAAAGAAAAAAAAAACTTCAATTTTAAGTTTGTGAACGATAGCTATTATTTTTAAATAAAACACCATTATTTGCGATAAGAACATGCCAAGAACAGTAAGGAACATGTACACTTATAATATTTCGCAGCCCATGTTGTTTTTGTTGTTGTAGTGATAAAGACATTCCCCGAAGGATTTGGGAAGTGTTATCGATGTTCACGGCCATTTTCCGAACATAGATCCAGTACGTTCCGGTAACAAGCATCATTAAAGTACAAGCCCCATCATCGCGGAACGATTTAATATGACCACATCGAACCTTCTAGGCAATCCCGCCACCCACATCTAGTTCCATGAGGAACATGAGGTCGTCACAGCCTCGCCAGCTAAATATTTGTATGATACCTTCATATTTGTGACAGAATTCCCCTCGGGTGGGTGAGGTTGGCAATCCGGTTTGCGGAAGCTGGAGTGCTATACATCTTTTTATCGCGCTTATCAACCCCTTGAATCCTCTTACAATTCAATTTAGATCATTGAAGGTTGAAGTATGGAAAGGAGCACACGTTATTAAGATTGCGGTGCGTGTTACAACAGCGAGGGCAGCAAAAAGTAGTCCTTTTTTTTTAAACTCGAGCTTGCGAACAAAGACGGAAGCGATGGGGAAAAAGCTATGGGGTTTTATAGACAAATTCATCTCACCTTTCTGAAAATAATTTTAAGGAAACTGATTTTATTAGCTGTTCCCATTCCAATTAATTAATTAAGCTAAATACCACATGTATGTACATGTTTCCGACCTCGAAACCTCGAAACTCGAACAGAAGCCATTTCGATAGGAGAAAATATGAAACATGGAATGTAGGCTCGAAGAGGTAAGGTGTATTAAACTAAAAAATCCTAAAATAAAGTAGCTGTGGAAGTGGGAAGATAAACGGTTTGTAAACAGATATTTAGCAAAATAATACAGAAGTGATAAAATGCTACATGCACCACATAGGGTTAATTCATTTGTTTACATTTGTTTGACATAATAGTCCCTTATAAGATAATCATATTCAACTGCCAATCACACTTTGTTAAATATGCATTTGTGAAACGTCTTGCGACTCACCATTGGGAAAAATGCATGTTAACTTAATATGGCCAAGACGTTATAGAAAATCATATTGAAACATAAAACATGCAAACATTTTGCTACAAATAATAAAATTTAAATATAATGAATCCTACTAAATGCCTATATTCCCACAAAGAAATCATTTTAAGAGAAAATAATCAAAAAATGTTAACACCAGTTGAAACTGTTAACAGGTTAACATTGAAATTGGAAGGTGCCTGGTGAGTCACAAGACGTGTTCACATGCAAAAAGTTGGAATCTAGCAAAAACTCCTTCTCATTGTGTAAAAATTCTCTGATATCACACTTGTTTTATCCACAATGACACGTCCGACAAAATAAATTTTTTGTATGAATGCTAAAAAATGAATGTGAATGAAATTAAATTAAGAAAAACAGCTAAACAAGGATTACAAAAAAAGAAAAAAAAAAAACAAGGAAGGCTAAGTTCGGGAGTAACCGAACATTACATACTCAGCTGAGCGCTTTAGAAACAAAATAAGGGAAAGTCACCATGTAGGAAAATGAACCTAGGGTAACCCTGGAATGTGTTTGTATCAAATGGGTATCAAATGGAAGGTATTAAAGAGTATTTTAAAAGGGAGTGGGCCTTAGTTCTATAGGTGGACGCCTTTTCGAGATATCGCCATAAAGGCGGACCAGGGGTGACTCTATAATGTGTTTGTACGATATGGGTATCAAATTAAAGTTATTAATAAGGGTTTTTAAAGGGAGTGACCCTTAGTTGTATATGTGAAGGCGTTTTCGAGATATCGACCAAAATTTGGACCAGGGTGACCCAGATCATCATCTGCCGGGTACCGCTAATTTATTTATATATGTAATACCACGAACAGTATTCCTGCCATGATTCCAACGGCTTTTGATTTCGCCCTGCAGAACTTTTTCATTTTCTTCTATTTAATATGGTAGGTGTCACACCCATTTTACAAAGTTTTTTCTAAAGTTATATTTGGCGTAAAAACCAATCCAATCACCATGTTTCATCCCTTTTTTCGTATTTGGTTTAGAATTATGGCATTTTTTTTTTTTAATTTTTCGAAATTTTCGATATCGAAAAGGTAGGCGTGGCCATAGTCAGATTTCGCCCATTTTTAATACCAACATAAAGTGAGTTCAGATAAGTACATACGTGAACTAAGTTTAGTAAAGATATATAGATTTTTGCTCAAGTTATCGTGTTAACGGCCGAGCGGAAGGACGGATGGTCGCCTGTGTATAAAAACCGGGCGTGGCTTCAACCGATTTCGCCCATTTTCACAGAAAACAGTTATCGTCATAGAATCTATGCCCCTACCAAATTTCACAAGGATTGGTAAATTTTTGTTCGACTTATGGCATTAAAAGTATTCTAGACAAATTAAATTAAAAAGGGCGAAGCCACGCCCATTTTTAAATTTTCTTTTGTTTTTGTATTTTGTTGCACCATATCATTCCTGGAGTTGAATGTTGACATAATTTACATATATACTGTAAAGATATTACATTTTTTGTTAAAATTTGACTTTTAAAAATTTTTTTTTTTCAAAGTGGGTGTGTTCGTCATCCGATTTTGCTAATTTTTATTTAGCACACATATAGTAATAGGAGTAACTTACTTACTTAATTGGCGCTTAACCGTCTAAACGGTTATGGCCGTCCAACAAGGCGCGCCAGTCGCTCCTTCGCTCCGCCAACCGTCGCCAATTGGTCACACCAAGGGAGTTTAAATCGTTTTAGAAAAATTATTTTCTAATTGAAAATTTCTTTTTAAAGTTTTCGATGTTGCTTTTCCGGGGCCATGAACCCAGCGACTTCGGTTTGGTAGGCGAGTCACAAGGTCCGTATTTAAAAAAGCGGCTTCAATATCTATCCACTTGCCGTGGAAATAACTATGTTGCAGCTACCACAGAAGTGGTTTTCGTAGTCGAAATCCGTAGGTCATATGACGAAGCCTCATCAATGGCGAGGGTCTCGAGCTCCAACCGATGCAGCCGCTAAAGCAATACAAGAGAACCGAGGTATTAAGATCTTGATCCTTCACGCCAGTTCTCTGTTAAATATCATGCTTGGACAAATTAATACTTGGTGCGATTTAAATCCGAGAAGATTTAGGCCGAGCTTCTATTCTAGGCCAAGCTTTAAAGGTGCTTGTTACCGGAACGTACCGGATGTATATCCGAAAAAGGTCCTGTAACATTGATACAAGAAGAAGAAGAAGAAGAGGAAAGGAAGCAGATCGTGAAGAATCTTATTTAATTGTAGTGTTTCAATTACTACGTACATACATATATTCAATAGTATAATGGAATAGTAAAAAATATCTATTAATTACCTAAAACATGTAATGTCAGTCAAAACAATGGATGCTATTTCTCTATAGGAAGTAATTGTATTGAGTCCTTTCAGATCCACTTGCATCTTACTTGGCATTTCGGGTCAGCTCATTTCAGGGCACTTCGCGTCAGTTCATCCCTTAACTCTTCATGTCGGCCTCCTACCAGCAATACCTATATCCATATAAGCGATAGTTCTGGAAATGGTCTATGGTCTTAGGCCCGGTTGGCTTTAAAAACAGCCCATTATGAAATGTTTGCTTCTTATTTGAAATCTCAAGACTTAATTAAATCTGTGAGAATACCATCTCTTGAACTGCGTCAACAAAGAATCTGATTAAGTAATTTCAAATTATAAATAACAAGTAAGGAAGGCTAAGTTCGGGTGTAACCGAACATTACATACTCAGCTGAGAGCTTTGGAGACAAAATAATGGAAAATCAACATGTAGGAAAATGAACCTAGGGTAACCCTGGAATGTGTTTGTATGACATGTGTATCAAATGGAAGGTATTAAAGAGTATTTTAAGAGGGAGTGGGCCATAATTCTATAGGTGGACACCATTTAGGGATATCGCCATAAAAAGGTGGACCAGGGCTGACTCTAGAATTTGTTTGTATGATATGGGTATCAAAGGTGTTAATAAGTATTTTAAAAGGGCGTGGGCTTAGTTTTATAGGTGGACTCCTTTTCGAGATATCGCCATAAAGGTGGACCAGGGGTGACTCTAGAATTTGTTTGTACGATATGGGTATCAAACGAAAGGTGTTAATGAGTATTTTAAAAGGGAGTGGGCCTTAGTTCTATAGGTGGACGCCTTTTCGAGATATCGCCATAAAGGTGGACCAGGGTTGACTCTAGAATACGTTTGTACAATATGGGTATCGAACGAAAGGTGATAATGAGTATTTTAAAAGGGAGTGGGCCTTAGTTCAATAGGTGGACGCCTTTTCGAGATATCGCCATAAAGGTGGACCAGGGTGACATAGAACATCATCTGTCGGGTACCGATAATTTATTTATATATGTAATACCACGAACAGTATTCCTGCCAAGGTTCCACGGGCTTTTCATTTCGCCCTGCAGAACTTTGTCATTTTCTTCTACTTAATAGGTAGGTGTCATGCCCATTTTACAAAGTTTTTTTCTAAAGTTTTATTTTGAGTCAACAAACAAATCCAATGTCCATGTTTCATCCCTTTTTTCGTATTTGGTATAGAATTATGGCATTTTTTAAATTTTTCGTAATTTTCGATATCGAAAAAGTGGGCGTGGTCATAATCGGATTTCGGCCATTTCTTATACCAATACAAAGTGAGTTCAGATAAGTACGTGAACTGAGTTTAGTAAAGATATATCGATTTTTGCTCAAGTTATCGTGTTAACGGCCGAGCGGAAGGACATATGGTTGACTATGTATAAAAACTGGCGTGGCTTCAACCGATTTCGCCCATTTTCATAGAAAACAGTTATCGTCATAGAAGCTATGCCCTTACCAAATTTCACAAGGATTGGTAAATTTTTGTTCGACTTATGGCATTAAAAGTATCCTAGACAAATTAAATGAAAAAGGGCGAAGCCATGCCCATTTTGAAATTTTCTTTTATTTTTGTATTTTGTTGCACCATATCATTACTGGAGTTGAATGTTGACATAATTTACTTATATACTGTAAAGATATTCAATTTTTTGTTAAAATTTGACTTAAAAAAATTATTTTTTTTTAAGTGGGCGTGTTTTTCCTCCGATTTTGCTAATTTTTATTAAGCATACATATAGTAATAGGAGTAACGTTACTGCCAAATTTCATCATGATATCTTCAACGACTGCTAAATTACAGCTTGCAAAACTTTAAAATTACCTTCTTTTAAAAGTGGGCGGTGCCACGCCCATTGTCCAAAAGTTTACTAATTTTCTATTCTGTGTCATAAGTTCAACTCACCTACCAAGTTTCATCGCTTTATCCGTCTTTGGTGATGAATTATCGCACTTTTTCGGTTTTTCGAAATTTTCGACATCGAAAAAGTGGGCGTGGTTATAGTCCGATATCGTTCATTTTAAATAGCGATCTGAGATGAGTGCCCAGGAACCTATATGCCAAGTTTCATCAAGATACCTCAAAATTTACTCAAGTTATAGTGTTATCGGACGGACGGATGGACGGACGGACGGCTCAATCAAATTTTTTTTCGATTCTGATGATTTTGATATATGGAAGTCTATATCTATCTCGATTCCTTTATACCTGTACAACCAACCGTTATCCAATCAAAGTTAATATACTCTGTAAGCTCTGCTCAACTGAGTATAAAAAGCGTGCTCATCCAAAAGTATCAGTACTTCAGATATGACATTCCATTGCCCAATTTTAGTCGATTTATTAGTTAAATTGGTGCAAAAGTCAATCGGAATTTCTACATTGTACCTATAAATCATGAATGTATGTACGTAGTTTTTGTTTTATGTGGTAGTATTTTTCCCGCTTAGATTTGGTTTTGGTTTTCTGTCATTCAACACATTTTCGCTGTTTCTCCGTACACTTCCAGCCGCATATTTTATAGGCCTTAATTTTATGTTAATTTATCAAGTAAATATCTACTCGCAAGCACGATTGTATCGTTAAGTACATCCATACCTACATACATAGGTACGTGGGAGCAGTAGTAAATAACGTTAGTGTTTGTACCTTGTAAGCTTGGTTATTGATTCTCAATTTCTAAAAGCAGCTATACCGTAGCCAATGAATGTGTTGTTGAATCTCAAAAATGGGTATATTTTTTCGCATAACCCCTTTATATTTCTCAGTTAGCCGGATCGTCCTCGACCTTTCGTCCGCCCCTCTTCATTGTTTCGCGCAACTGTACTGTCCCGTCTCATATACTCTTATCAGCTCTGCCACTAATTCTTCTGATCACTCTAAAAAATATTCCCAGTCAGTACCGCTTTCCGGGCTCTGATGTGTAGTCGTCCTTTTAGTTGCCTGCGAGGGCTGACGCATGCCCTTATGAGGGATTCAAGGGGTTGGGAGGCGCATTACAAAACTTTATAACTTCATAGCTACCGCAACCCAGTTGTCAACCTACCTACGCGAGGGGAATCCCGTTACAAATATGAATGTATCATACACATATTTAGCGGGCGAAACTCTGGCGACCCCAAGTTCCTCATGGAACTAGGGAGTGGAGGTGGGATGGCCTAGAAGGTTTAATGTGGTCATATAAATGGTTCCCGAGATGGTCGAGCTACTACCTTAATAGTGCTTTGTTACCGGAACGTACCGGATCTATATCCGGCAAAGGACCATCAATATTGATAACACTCCCCAAAACCTACGGGGAGTGTCTATGTCTTTAACACAACAACAACAAGACATGTGAACGCAAAAACGCCAAAGACGGGACTATCCTCAACATAATGGCTACGGATCCGAAATGTACCCTGAGGTCTGCTAAGTTTTTAACGGAACGTGCCAAGCTGCGATATTCGTTTAGATCCACCACTATTACTAAAAACTGAACCACCGCTTGAAGGATGTGAAAAGTATCACTATCCTCTGTCTACGACTTTTAACAGCCACTGACCCAGAGCGTAGTTCCACATATGATATCAAAGCCAAGAACCTTAATACCCTGTGTTAATATTTAGGAACATTTCTTTCCTGTGGATTGTTCAAGTGCAGCTTTCCATGCAGTCGATCTAATTTGTTATCATCACCTATGCTGTGGACGCTGGTCACTGCTTAGGCGATTAGATACGGTACCAGTCAAACTCACGGCGTATGCAGAGGGCGTTTCAATTCCTGCTAACAATTTGCTTTGGAATATGACCGCCAACGTGGAAAAGATGGATCTAAACTATTTTTAATTTCTACAGGCAAACCAATAACTCACGTAACGACGTCTGCTGGGTCTGCTAGTACTCGTAGATAGATATAAACACGCTTATATTAGCTTCACTTGTATTTTTGTAACTTTCTTTTATACCAAATAATAAAAAAGGATCCCTGCTGTTCCAGCAGTGATACGATACCCACTTCGACAGGCACTTTCTCATGGCTCTATTACCATGCCCATTATCAAGTATATTCGGTGGATATTTCTCAAGGTTTACAATGTGGAGGATGTTGAGAAAAAGTATACCCAAAGTCTGCAGTGTGTAGCATGTTGAGAAAAAAGTACCCTAAGGTCTGCAGCGTGTGGTAGGTCGCACTTGCTGTAAGGGCAAGGGTGTGATATTTCTCAAGGTCTTTAGTTTGCTACATGTGGCAGGACGTCACCTCCAATATCATGCTAATGTTAAAAGGCCATATAATGTGTATAGACGGGGGCTGTCCCTGATAGCACGGGTATGAGAATTCTCGTGCCTACTACAGGAATGTGCTTTGCACACAGAGTATATTAACTTTGATTGGATAACGGTTGGTTGTACAGGTATAAAGGAATCGAGATAGGTATAGACTTCCATATATCAAAATCATCAGTATCGAAATAAAATTGATTCAGCCATGTCCGTCCGTCTGTCCGTTTACACGATAACTTGAGTAAATATTGGGATATCTTCACCAAATTTGGTACACGAGCTTATCTGGACCCAGAATAGATTGGTATTGAAAATGAGCGAAATTGGATGATAACCACGCCCACTTTTTATATGTATAACATTTTGGAAAACAAAAAACCTGATTATTTAGTAAATAATACACCTAGAATGTTGAAATTTTACGTGTGGGTTGATATTAAAGGCTTGTAAAAAATTTGAAAAAATTTGTTTAAATGTGCGTAACATTGCCTACTTGTGATAAAATCAATTTTACAAATATTATTAATCATAAATCAAAAATCGTTAAACCTATCATAACTAAATTCGGCAGAGAGGTTGCCTTTACTATAAGGAATTCTTTGAAGAAAAATTAACGAAATCGGTTAAGGACCACGCCCACTTTTATATAAAATATTTTTAAAATGGTCGTAGACGAAAATAATAAGTTACATCTTAGCGAAAAAAAGCTTTGTATCAATAGAATTTTACTTTATAATTTGAATTATAACATTAAATTGGAAAACACTCAAATTTTTGAAAATGGGTGTGGCACTGCCCCTTTTATGACTAAGCAATTTTCTATGTTTCGGGAGCCATTACTCGAAGAAAAATTAACGGATCGTAATGAAATTGTGTACACATATTTTCCTAATAGCAGAAAATATTTCCAGTAAAAATGGGATCAGTTAAAGACCACGGGAACTTAGATATAAAACAAGTTTAAAAGCATAATAAACTATAACTTAGCAAAAATAGTTTTGAATCAATGATATTTCACTTATCAAGTTTTATTGTAAGAGGAAATGGGGAGACATTTTTATTTTTTAAACGGGCGGTGCCAGGTGTTATGTAGAAAAGTAATTTATCTGAAATGAAATGTGCAATTGAAGCTCACGCTGAGTATATAATGTTCGGTTACACCCGAACTTAGACACCTTTACTTGTTTTTCATTTTATTTATTACTGAGATGATAAAATAATGCATTATTTGCTTTTCCTACAATTTTAAAGTTCAGATAAACACTATGAAGCTGCGCTCGAGTTCGAAAGATAACTTTTCACAAACGATTTTTTTACGATTTTTATCAAGCCAGCCAAAGTTCACTTTCATATTCGCCTTTACTTCGTCCTCTAGGTTTGATTCTACGATGTTGCTGTTTTTAACTTTTTCTACCAAAGCGAGAAGCTAAAAGTTTAAACGGTTTTAAAATTACTTAATTTATCAGTACTTAAGCGTTTCTCTTATGCTTACCCTTTTCTGTTTATCATTGTTATTTACGTAATTGGCCATATTAACGACGTCTTAACTTAGTGGATTAGAGCTACCTTGAAAGTTTGAAAGTTTACCGTATGCTTCCCAGTTATTATTGAGAAAATCAATGCAAACTAACAGACCCAGTCCACTACTCAAATATGCCAAAGTCAATACAGATGTGCGCTCTGTATCACTCAGCGAGTTACTCATATTGATTGTGCTACTCACAAACTTTTGTAATTGTGCCTCATTTTCTGAACAACCTAATGCACGGAGTAACCGCGAGCGGTAGTCGGTATCGCTTTATGTTAGAAAATCATTGAAAAAGTAATTGTAATCATTATCACTGGACTTACGAAGACCATTACAATAGGCTTGTCGTTTGGTATTTGGTTCAATTGGAACGCCATTATTGATAAGCAATTTTAACTTCTCATTGGCTTCCATAAGACAATTCTCCACACCAACTAAACATGCAAGATCAACTGCCCTATTTCGTGTAAATTTACGTAGCAACTGCTCGCCGGGTACTTCATTAACACCCAACGTTTCGTAAAGTTTTATCACTAATGATGCAATAAACTGTTTAAAATCATTGTAATCTTGATCGCCGTTAAGATATGTTTCGCAAATTCGTAGGCATCGTCTAAAATTTGAGCACGATTCAGGACATGTATCTTATTAGGTCGCAATACCAGACCCTGAGCTATAAGATGCCAGTTCTTGTCATCGTAATTGATGCGATAGTAACCTGTTGATTGCTTATTCAAAATCAACCAGTCGTCAGCGCCTACTTCATTATCTGCTATATTTAGTTCTTTCGTATTGAAATAATGTGTAGCCGTGGTGTTCCGAAAGTCAGCTTTCAAGTTGAAGCATAATTCAATGGTACATAGTAGATATTCGATGAGGCAATTGTATTATTAGTGTTGTACGCTGTTTGCGTGATAGTGAATGTTTTTAAGCTATTGCATAGATTTTATCGCGGGCTTGGCGACTAAATCAAAAAAAAAAACGTAACGGATATTTGTCAAAAAAGATCCGAAAAGGCTCGAAAAGGTTCGAAAAATTCGAAAAGGTTCGTAAAGGCTCGGTGTTAGCAACAGGCCAAATACATAATATTGGATCTCTATCATAATCAGCGGTGGGCAGGTTACCAAATTGAGAATGTGTTAGTAAACACGAACGCGTAGCGAGCACGAAAGCAAAATCAATTATTTATTTAGTTTGATTTCAATGCTTGAACGGTGAACACGTGTCACACGCACTCTTTGGTACTCTGTTTTAAGCGCGCGTGCGACCCTTCCTCACCGTACCACCATCGAAATCAAACTAAAAGAGCTGTCGTTGATTTTCACGAAGTAGCCATTGTGCTATCGCTTATCGTATACATATATGGTCGCTTACAAGCCAACCTAATAAAGCCGCACTGCGTTTTTTTAGCGCACGCAAACAACCGGCGTTTTTGCCCTAACCCAAATAAGCATGTGTTGCGACAATGTAAAGCATGTGTGCAAACGTCAAATCTAAATGTCACGCAGAACAAAAATTGGAAATCGAGTTAGGTTTTCACGCAGCAAATTCAATTTGAGTTGCTCTCATACAAGTTGTATGTGCATGAGACATTTTTGACAGAAAATGACTTGCGTGCGTTTATATTAGGTTGGCTTGTTAGCCGGTGCTAAGCTCACGCCCACCCCGGATCATAAAGTTAAAGTTAAGGTTAAAGTTAAAGTTAAAGTTGAAGTTAAAGTTAAAGTTAAAGTGAATGTTAAAGTTAAAGCGAAAGTTAAAGTTCAAGTTAAAAATAAAGTTAAAGTTAAAGTTAAAGCTAAAGTTAAACTTAAAGTTAAAGTTGAAGTTAAAGTTAAAGTTAAAAATAAAGTTAAAGTTAAAGTTAAAAATAAAGTTAAAGTTAAAGTGAAAGTTAAAGTGAAAGTTAAAGTTAAAGTGAAAGTTAAAGTTAAAGTTAAAGTTAAGGTTAAAGTTAAATTAAAGTTAAAGTCAAAGTTAAAGTTAAAGTTAAAGCTAAGGTTAAAGTTAAAGTTAAAGTGAAAGTTAAAGTGAAAGTTAAAGTTAAGGTTAAAGTTAAAGTTAAAGTTAAAGTTAAAGTTAAAGTTAAAGTTAAAGTTAAAGTTAAAGATAAAGTTAAAGTTAAAGTGAATGTTAAAGTTAAAGAGAAAGTTAAAGTTAAAAATAAAGTTAAAGTTAAAATGAAAGTTAAAGTCAAAGTTAAAGTTAAAGCTAAAGTTAAAGTCAAAGTTAAAGTTAAGGTTAAGGTTAAAGTTAAAGTTACAGTTAAAGTTAAAGTTAAAGTGAATGTTAAAGTTAAAGTTAAAAATAAAGTTAAAGTTAAAGTGAATGTTAAAGTTAAAGTGAAAGCTAAAGTTAAAGTTAAAAATAAAGTTAAAGTTAAAGTGAAAGTTAAATACTAACTTTCCATTTATTCAATAAAAGTAAAAAATTTGTTTTCTTATCGGTCACCACGCTTAAAAAGGTTAACTTGAATTAATATCAAAGACAAAAGTTGAATTAATATCAAAGAAAACAAAATGTTGCATAAATATTATAATTGCATAAGTTGATAATATGCAATAGCTTTACCTCGGCAGTCCCCGAGTGCCACACGTCCTTTTTTTTTGGTATAGTCACGCGTCACTGTGAGCAATGGAAATCCAGATTGTTGAGACCATGCTCGGAACATAACGCCTATCGAAGCGGGGAGCGCTATTTTGTGTTCATCGGCAGAGCTTTGCATAGCGTCAAAAAAATGTCCTTCATTTGCGGCACCAAATGCACTGTGTGACAAAAGTATTTATTAGTTTTTACTAAATATTTATTTGTTTGAGGCACTGTGTATCTACTTATCGTTTAGATATCTAATCAGAGTTGAACGAAAGATCTCATCTCCCAAAGCACATTTCCACATATAGAGTACAGTCGACGCGTTTTCATAAGAAGACATGAAATACCGCGCATCTATTTCCGACGGCGTCTGAACATAATGCGTCATTGGAAAAACATCACCATTCACATCACTCGACATGGCTTCTTGATATTCATCTGTATGCATTATTTGATAAACATCCCATTCGCGATAAACCTAAAATGCCATTAAAAGAAAAGGTAGCCAAGTTAGTTAAGTATTTTTTTTTTGAAATGGGCGCAGCAAAACTCAGCGACTAACTTCATTTACAGCCTCATAAGCATTGAGCCTGCCAAAAGCTTCTTTCACCCATAAGTAAGTCCACCGTTTGATAGTCACATGATTACCAATCCATTGATGAGTGAGCTCGTGAGCAATCTTATTTGCAGCATCAATAAGATCACTCGTCGTTGATGTAGTTTTGTTGATGAGTAAATCTAGTTCACCGTATGTTACTATGCCCCAATATTCATTACAGCCATCTTTTTCAGGTATTGCCACTTGTACTAGTCTAGGTAGATCGCATGGTATTTTGTAGTAATTTGTTAAATGTTCCAAGATTATCATGCCAAAGACCAGTCCAAATTCTTGTATGGGCACATCTTCTGGTTTCGTATAAAGCCGATGTGGTACTGAATGTAGCGCACCTTCTGTGTATTCAAAATCGGACACATGGAAGGCAATCAAGTATGTTGGCATGGTCACCGTAGTCTTAGCGAAAACAGTAACGCCATTACTGAAAATTTTTTTTTGAGTTTTTGATGATAGCAAAATTTAGCCGAAACACAATACTGGATACGAAACTAAAAAAATCCAAATCCCGTACACGGGTCAATCACCAAAAAAATCCTTCCAATGAAAAAATAACAACAAGACTCCCATGAAATCTGTTTTTCTGATAACGACTACGGCAAAAGTTTTAAGGACTATGATTTTAAGGCATGTACCTGGAATGTCGGAACCATTTCAAAGGGAGGTTTCGATACCTGGTCAGGTAAAAGCCATAAGTACGACAGGAGGGGCTGGTTCGTGATGGGAAACATTTTTCGCCACCATGTGCTCTTGCTCACGGCTTTGAACGAGTCTCTCGACGCAATCCGAGTCCGGGAAAGGTCATGCAATATAAAATTTGTAAGCGCTTACGCAAAAATACATATATGCTGCGGCCGACGTGAATAAGAAGTGTTTCTATGAGCAACTATGATATCAAAATCATCATTGGCGACTTTAAGGCAAGGGCGGGTTAAATTGTAGAGGAGCACTTTTCCTCATTGGTGGAAAGCGAGGAAGAAGGACGGAATTTACGTCCGCCACCCGATGACGAAGTGTGAATGGCAATATCGTGACTAAACCACAACAATGCGGCCTGTAACGACGAAGCGGTGGTAACAACTATACGTGAGTTCCTATGGGTAGACGAGCGCATGCCTGCAGACTTGAATTGTAGTGTACTCGGCGCAATCCACAAGAAAACCTCCCTATTACCGCGGAATCAGCAAACTTAATATTGCGTATAAGGTTCTATGTAGTGTATTGTGCGAAAGACTGATACGAACAATGAACCGATTTTACCTGATCAGAGCGGCTTTAGCCCTGATCCTGAACCAAGTCTTTGGTGATTTCAAATCACCTTTGGACAGCCCGAAACGGAGTTGCAGGAATGGTGCTTTGTCTGAATTTTAGTTTCGTCCAAATCTTGTATGGCTTTGACAAATAACGTTGAACCACTCTATACAGATTTAGAAGTTTTCTCTCCAAGCCCTTCAAAACCAAGCAAGGCTTCATACGAGGTATTTCTAGCAGCGGGTGAAAACGATAATTTATTGATATCATTACAAAAACGCCGTAAGTTCTGCCTTCTTTGACTTGGGTGAAGAGGCAAAAAAGTCTAGCGGCGAACGAGGTTAAGACGAAGTATTTCCCGTTAGCAAAGAAATAACCGACGCAATCAGGCCGAATAACCCGCGTCACTGTTGATGTATATAAATTCGAAACTGTGACTTCGTCTATTTGTTAACTACCATTAACAGAAAAAAACACTGTCAGCCCCGTAATCCAACCGGGAATCACTATTGCAAACATGCGGACTGACTGGGCAACGGAATAGTAAAGACCTCTCTCTACGAACAAAAATCGCGCTTTCTCATACCCGTCCTGATGTATGGTTCCAAATCATAGACGATGTCGCGATAAGATTGGATGGTCCCTGCCCATAAATTATTCCTATCGAACTCGTATATAGGCGGCGGAATACTTGATATCCCCTGCTCTCAGTTGGCGTCATTTACGATCCAGAAGTTATTCTTACTTCCACCCACCGGTGGTGTTCCTAATCAGCCCCAGTTGGCAAAGCGAAGAAACGACAGAAGTAAGCGAATTCATAGGTCAATATCAGTGGCGAAAAAGCCATCTTTCGTCAGTTTGTGTTTCGCACTTGTCTAATATTCTACTTACGAGCTTGCACTTTCGTTCATACGCATATTAGATAAGGCATTGTATGATGGATGATGTTTTATGGTTATTTGAAATGTGGCACGTTTGGCTGGTTCATCGTAACAAGGAAATGCCTTACGAGCAAATGTCGGTTCGAACTCTGTGGTTGCCATATAACTGCAATAAATATTAATGAAATTTGTAAGGATTTTTCAAATTTGCTTTTATAACCCTATTGTTTCATAATTCTTACTGCATTTTCTGTGCACTGTCGTTATAGGAAAGTATGTAAAATCCCTTTTTGTCTGTACTTAATTGTCCCTTATATGCGATAGTTAAAGTCCAATTGGTGCCTTTATTAAAATTTAACTGTTGATCTTGAGCAGTCAAGCTAAGAAACTCTCGTTCAATTTGGTATAACCAACTCATGGGATACTCAACAGCATCTTGTCGATCTGCATTATGGTGGCCTTAAAATCTTCAAGCTCTAGTGCATGAAGTACAATGGTTTTAGTATTCACAGTAGCGGTTAGTGAAATTTGAACTTGACCTGTGAAATCTCTCGTTCCATTGTGAAAATTTGTTGTTAATTCCAGATTGTAGTGAAAAGGTTCGGTATTGTTTGGTAAGCGATAGTTATTATTGGAAGTACCGTTTATGCATTTTTTCAAATTTTTTCATCCAACTCAAAAAAAGTTATGAATTTTTAAAAAAACACCGTTTTTTTTTTAAAAGCTGTAACTTTTTCAAAAATTGACCGTTTGGGATCTTTTTTTTTAATTTGTTTTTAAATGTACTTTTCGGAAAAAATACAAAAAATTTTTAAAGTTTTTTTTTTTTAAATTTTTCAGTTTTTCGAGATTTTTCGAATTTCGCCATTTTTTTTTTTTTGTTTTCATAAAAAACTTCAATCAACTCTGCAATCATCCCCACTAATCCCGGAGTGGGCCGATTTTTTTTTTTATATTTTTTTTATTTAATTTTTTTATCAATTTTATTTATATAACAAAAAATGTAAGAAAATGATTTTTAAGTATTCTTTCCTTTATATATTATGGAAATCTTACATGTCAGTAATATATAAAGAAAAGAATACTTAAAAATCATTTTCTTACATTTTTTTGTTATATAAATAAAATTGATAAAAAAGAAATAATTCTAAAGGGGTCGGGTTCAAAATTGGTCGAAATGGGATGGAATACCCCATATACATACATATTAATAAAATAAAATTAGTTTAAAATATTGTCACGATAAAAATGTACCACAAAACGTTTATTTAAATTCGCAGGTTTGTCCTTTTTTTAAACAGCATAACGCTTTATTACTACATAGTTAGTTTTAGCTAGTAAAGCGTAAAACATATACTTGAACTAGCTTTAATATAATAATTAGATCTATCACGATTTTTAGCCAATCCTCTATGTAGAATCATCTTAAACAAGTATTTTTGTCAACCTTTAGTTAAGAGGTCAAAAAAATTATTATTTTTTTATCCATTCATCCATTTCTGTAACAGTCGCACATTTTTGTTAAGAAGCTTATGTTCCCCGACTTTCTTGAGAATAGCTTGATATGACCAGGCAGAACCATAGCTATATTCATGGATTTCAATACTTTCGCGTTAAATTTTTTTGCATTTTTCTTAATCGTTCAGAAAAACGTTCGCACCCGGAATTTCGTTTTTTATTCTTGTGAAAGCATTTCTGAAACTACCCAAGGTAATGTAACTAAAGTACCCCAATTTGTTAAGCATATAAGCCCAATCCAATGGATTTCAATCATAGAGGCTATACTTTCGCTAATGCGAAACATCTATTTTGGAAAGTCTTTTATTATGTGGAAAGCAATTGCCTCGTTCCTAACATTTTTGTTAAAGGATTATTCACTTTTTAATTTTGGGTCCTTTTAAATAAAAATCGAAGCTGTAGGAAAATGTAATTTAAAACAGGGCTAGGCAGTCTAATATCGTGCGGACAAATTCAACTTATCAAATCAGTTGCGAACCAACTATGGAGCGAACGTATCTAGTCGTCGTCCATTTGTCCGCATTGATTTATTATTTCGTTAGTATTTTCATATTGGCCTTATTTGTCGGCCCGTGTGTACGTTAAGGCCTACGGAAAGGAAAAACGTAATTTTGCGAATCATAAGGTCGAACTATTTCCCAGCAAGCATCAATAAAACAGTCAAGGTCAGTCATCCACGTGCAAGCCAAAGTTCGAAGCTGTACGTAATCTTGCTCCAAGCAATGGTCTTATCTTCTTGTTAACTAAATCTGATCGAATGATGGAATGAGATGCACCCGTATCTACAGTCAGTAAACGTTCCTTTCCATCCACATGTCTTTCGACAGTAAGATTGCTTGACCTTCTGTCAATTTGCGAGATAGAGATTATGGGGCATTCAATTGCGGGAGCCAGCTGTCGCCCCCTTGCGGCTGACTCGGTTTAGTTTAACGATTGAGTGGACTTGAGATTTGCTCATCTCCTTCAGCTCTGCGTTTACTACTAGCCACATTGTTGGAACTATTATGGTTGGTGCTGCAATAACGTGCAATGTGGCCTAGCTTTCCACACTTAAAGCATTTTACTGTATCATTATTCTTCTGCTGCGTTCCCTTCAATGCTTCGAAAATTGCGTCTATCCACTCTGGTCTTTCCACTAACACACGATGGGCTTTGTATGCTGGTTTACTCAGAAGTGAGGCAGTTTTCTGAGTCAGTGCATGGGATACTGTTTCAGCAAATGTTTGCTTTGGGTTTGCGTATGTAGCTCGCTTCGTTTCGACGTCCCGTATGCCATTTATAAAACTCTGAATCTTTACCCTTTCAGTGTATTCCACGGGTGCGTCCGCATTTTCAAGATGAACCAATCTTTCAATATCTCAAGCAAAGTCCTGCAAAGTTTCGTTAGATTTTTGGTAGCGGTTTCGCAATTCTATTTGGTAGATTTGTTTCCTGTGTTCGCTTCCGTAACGTCGTTCTACAGCAGCCATCAATGCGTCATAGTCGTTCCGCTCTCCTTCGGGAATCGTCTGTAGGATTACGGCTGCTGGTCCTTTCATTGCTACGAATAGAGCTGCAACTTTATCTTCAGCATTCCACTTGTTCACTGCTGTGGTCTTCTCAAACTGTAGTTTAAAGACCTGGAAAGGAACGGAACCATCAAAGGATGGTGTCTTTACCTTTGGATTACTCGCTGAAACTGCTGGGCGATTTATTGCAACTCCTGTATACGACATCTCAAAGCTTCTACCTCGGCCTCGACTTTTTCCTGTCGGCCACTGAAACCTTCATGAAACTGGGTTAGTTTCTCTTCCATGCGCGCTTCCAGCTTAGATGATATACGCACTTCCTGCTCTTCAAGTTGTGTAGAGATATGAGATGATATCTGCGCTGAAATTTGTGCCGACATTTCGGATATACGTGCCTCCTGTGATTCCAGTTGAGATGTTATTTGCGACGACATTTCTGAAATGCGTGCCTCCTGCGCTTCCATCTTCGATGTTATGCGAGTATCCTGTGATTCTTGTTGAGATGCTATACTTTCTGTTATACGTGTTTCTTGGGTTTCCATTTTTGTCGATATCTGTGATAACAAAGCCAATATCGCATTATTCTCGCCGCTTGCGACTGGACTCGGACTTCCGTTCATCTCTTCCAACTTTGTTAATGTCTCATCCCCAGCAGGATGAAAAACATACTCGTCCACATTAGTTCCTTGCGACTCCATTACCTCTCGTAGCCGTGATTGAATTTCGATCTTATTGGCGGTTGATTTCAATCCGCGGTTCTTCAACTCCTCTTTCAGTTGCTGGATCCTTAATTCACTTAACTTTGCCATGTCCAAGTTATATTCGAAATCTTCGGAATTTATTCAACCATTCCTCTTCTGACACCAATTGTAACGAATTTAGTGAAATTCAGCTTATTTGCAACCTTCTGCTACCGTTCGAATCGCCAAACTGTTGAATAAATAACTCCAATATTCAATAATGCAAAATGGTCGTTATTAGACTACTTTGAGGTACTTCAAAATAACACTTATACTTCACAACCAATAGCGTGTTTAAAGCAAACTGATTACTAACTACTCAGCTTTCGCTGCTTTTATACTCCCTGTTGTCTCGTCCAGCCATTTCTCCTAAGGTCTAGTAACTTCTCATGCTTGGTTACCAGCCATACATGTATATTTGTAGTTTATAGTCTCTCGCATAGCCATATGCGTGTGTATATGTGAGTACTACTTCGGCTGATGATTACATCTGTGTGTGAGTTATCTCTTCGTTGCCTTGTATGTATGTGGGTAAATGATGATTGATGTGTTTATGTAGCTTGCTTTAATGTTTTTGTTGTTGTGCATTTACTTAGTAACAGCTTAGAGATGGTAATATTCGTCACAGTATTTTTCATATTAAAGCGACCAAAGTGGCAGGGCTAAACTATAAGTCAACTTTAAGTATACTTACACCTCCCACCGTAAAACCGGACTCTAAATAAATAAATAAATAAAGTACCCTTATTTGAAAAATATATATTGCAATTTTATAAACGCGTTAACACCAAATATACTAGAAGAGAATAAAACATATTTTTAAGAGGAATTCCGCAAAATAATATCTCAAAATAAACAGACAAGTAGACAGGTTTGGACACACGTTGCATGCGTAAAATGCAATGAAATTTAACAAACAAACAAATCAGTAACGGTGGTGGGAATGCATACTTCACATGAACTCGATTACAGAGTATGTAAGTATGTACATACATAAGCACATATGAGCAGAGTAAAGAGGGATTGAACAAATATGCGATGGGGAAAACTAAATGAAACGTAACTGTCTCGCATAAATTCACTCGCTATGGATGATAGGCACTGGAGTAAAATGTAAATAATATAATTACAACAAGTAAGGAAGGCTAAGTTCGGGTGTAACCGAACATTACATACACAGTTGAGAGCTGTGGAGACAAAGTAAGGGAAAATCACCATGTTGTAAAAAGAACCTAGGGTAACCCTGGCATGTGTTTGTATGACATGTGTATCAAATGGAAGGTATTAAAGAGTATTTTAAAGGAAGTGGGCCATAGTTCTATAGATGGACGCCATTTAGGGATATCGCCATAAAGGTGGACTAGGCCTGACTCTAGAATTTGTTTGTACGATATGGGTATAAAATGAAATGTGTTAATGATAATTTTAAAAGGGAGTGGGCCTAAGTTCTATAGGTGGACGCCTTTTCGAGATATCGCCATAAAGGTGGACCAAGGGTGACTCTAGAATTTATTTTGTACGATATAGGTATCAAATGAACGGTATTAATGAGTATTTTAAAAGGGTGTGGGCCTAAATTCTATAGATGGACGCCATTTCGAGATATCGCCATAAAGATGGACCAAGGGTGACTCTAGAATTTGTTTGTACGATATGAGTATCAAATGAAAGGTGTTAATGAGTATTTTAAGAGGGCGTGGGCCTTAGTTCTATATGTGGACGCCTTTTCGAGATATCGCCATAAACGTGGACCAGGGGTGACTCTAGAATGTGTTTGTACGATATGGGTATCAAATTAAAGGTATTAATGAGGGTTTAAAAGGGAGTGGCCCTTAGTTGTATATGTGAAGGCGTTTCCGAGATATCGACCAAAACGTGGACCAGGGCGATCCAGAACATCATCTGTCGGGTACCGCTAATTTATTTATATATGTAATACCACGAACAGTATTCCTTCCAAGATTCCAAGGGCTTTTGATTTCGCCCTGCAAAACTTTTTCTTCTACTTAATATGGTAGGTGTCACACCCATTTTACCAAGTTTTTTTCTAAAGTTATATTTTGCGTCAATAGACCAATACAATTACCATGTTTCATCCCTTTTTTCGTATTTGGTATATAATTATGGAATTTTTTTTATTTTTCGTAATTTTCGATATCGAAAAAGTGGGCGTGTTCATTGTCGGATTTCGGCCATTTTTTACACCAATACAAAGTGAGTTCAGATAAGTACGTGAACTGAGTTTAGTAAACAACGGATGAGCGGAAGAACAGACGATCGACTGTGTATAAAAACTTCGCGTGGCTTCAACCGATTTCGCCCTTTTTCACAGAAAATAGTTATCGTCCTAGAATCTAAGCCTCTACCAAATTTCACAAGGATTGGTAAATTTTTGTTCGACTTATGGCATTAAAATTATCCTAGACAAATTAAATGAAAAAGGGCGGAGCCACGCCCATTTTGAAATTTTCTTTTGTTTTTGTATTTTGTTGCAACATATCATTACTGGAGTTGAATGTTGACATAATTTACTTATATACTGTAAAGATATTAACTTTTCTTTTAAAATTTCAATTTAAAAAAATTTTTGTTTAAAAAGTGGGCGTGGTCGTTCTCCGATTTTGTTAATTTTTATTAAGCAGACATATAGTAATAAGAGTAACGTTCCTGCCAAATTTCATTATGATATCTTCAACGACTGCCAAATTACAGCTTGCAAAACTTCTAAATTACCTTCTTTTAAAAGTGGGCGGTGCCACGCCCATTGTCCAAAATTTTACTAGTTTTCTATTCTGCGTCATAAGTTCAACTCACCTACCAAATTTCATCGCTTAATCCGTATTTGGTAATGAATTATCGAACTTATTCGATTTTTCGAAATTTTCGATATCGAAAAAGTGGGTGTGGTTATTGTCCGATATCGTTCATTTTAAATAGCGATCTGAGATGAGTGCCCAGGAACCTACATACCAAATTTCATCAAGATACCTCGAAATTTACCCAAGTTATCGTGTTAACGGACGGACGGACGGACGGACGGACATGGCTCAATCGAAGTTTTTTTCGATACTGATGATTTTGATATATGGAAGTCTTTATCTATCTCGATTCCTTTATACCTGTACAACCAACCGTTATCCAATCAAAGTAAATATATTCTGTGAGCTCTGCTCAACTGAGTATAAAAAAGAAGACACAATGTGGCAGTTTGAAACAACAAATCAGTACAAATTTAATGATCAACTACATTCTATAGTCACTGCCAGAATAATGTGCAAAATGTTAAAATGCAATGCAACATGGAGATTGGTAAAAAGAGCAGAGTGAAGGAAAGAAGAAAGTTAACCCTCTAGCCGGCAAGCCCGCCTTTAGGAGGGGTTAGATTAAACTGGTAAAACATGTGTACCCCCAATTTTTTCGTACAATTTTTAATGTATCATGTTCGCTAATTATTAGATCAATGCGGCTGCCTTGATTTTAAAGCTGTAGGTGTTAGCAGGGTGTGGTTATAATCATTCTAGTTGGAAAAATAGAGTGCACTGACTACAAATATTATTTTTGCAAGAAGTGGTTTTGGTAACTATAATATAAGTGATAAAACATGTTTCGATCGTCAAAAAAAAAAATTATTGGTAAGTAGACTAATTGTTAAAGATTGAAATATGTGAATATGATGTGGAATTATAAAAAAAGATTATAGTATTATTGGCCAAAACGTATAGTCTGCTTAAAGGCGGAGTTGCCTGTTCCGCTGTTTTTTTTTATAGCGAAAATCATACTAACCATACGTTTGTTCTTCAGTAGACGAACTTATATTACTGAAATGGATTACTCCAAAAGGCTCAAGTTGTCACAGTTGGCTGATGAAGAAATTGCAGAATTCATGGAAGCTTTAGTTGACGACGATGGCCGTTCTGAAGATGAGATAAGCGAAGACGGGAGTGAAACTGAAGAGTAAGTTATATCAGATAGGGATTTTGAGCGAATTGGTAATTACATTCAGGAACTACGAAGTGCTTCTACTAGCGACTTTCTCGCAAAAACTACTAACCGAATGCAACTCATATGAAGATGATGTGTGCTTTGCGACAATACATGTCAGCTAAACCACACAAATATGGAAAAAAGTTATTTGCCCAGATAAATAAAAACCAAATATTTTATATCTTTCAATAAATATACTTGTTTAATGTTAATCGATATTTCGACCTCAATCTGAGATCATCCTCAGGACTGAAAAGATTACAAACAATAAAAACATCAAAAAGTGCATTTTACGTACATCCTTATAACACAACTTACACTCTTGGCTGTGCCTGATCGACTAATTTTAAAAGATTACATATTAAACGAATATAAACAATATAATGTAAACAAATAAATACCGTAAATATAAACAAATTTTGACAAAAACAACCATGTACAAATTTCTCCAACTGTACGTGGCGCTCAGCATACATATATATGTACATATATCAGCTACAGGTAAACTGTTGTTGTCTAACATTATAATACGAATATTGGTGGGACATTAAACTAACAAATTACTCTCAAAGCGCTTTTTTGTTTCTGCTTATTAGCTGCCTATAGGCCGAAGCACAATTTTCCGTGTCTGTTTTAAAATTTATCCGTTTTTCGCTCTCTATATTGATAATATGAAGCATTTCAAGTATGTATCTCTTGTTATATTGCTTCTTTTGTTGCAAAATTCTCACATTGTCTACAATGATGTGTTAAGGCTGTTTTGTTATCGTTCAAATTATTTCTGTTTTTTATATTCGACTTGTGTCCGGAAATCCTTGTCTTAAGCTTAGATTTAGTTGTCCCCACATATACTTTATTGCATAAGTGGGACCCGTCACCATTGCAATTAATTTGGTATATTACGTTGGATTTCTCGTATTTTTCAATCCTGCTTTTCATGTTGCTGTATATTTGTCGTAGAGTGTTGTCGTACGTGAAAGCTATTTGGAACTTGTCCCGGTCATATATATTTGAGTTCTTCAGTCTGTTGGACAAGCCTGGAATGTATGTGGCTGTCTTGAATATTTTCTTGGCATCCTGTCTGATCTCAGTAGTATTCTGTCTAGCGTAAAAAGCTCGTATGTAGCTATTGATTAAAGATAGAGGAAAATCGTTGTCTGTTAATATTTCCTTGATCAGGGCAACATTTTCTTCATGGTAACATGCGTAACCATGAAGAAAATGTTGCCCTGATCAAGGAAATATTAACAGACAACGATTTTCCTCTATCTTTAATCAATAGCTACATACGAGCTTTTTACGCTAGACAGAATACTACTGAGATCAGACAGGATGCCAAGAAAATATTCAAGACAGCCACATACATTCCAGGCTTGTCCAACAGACTGAAGAACTCAAATATATATGACCGGGACAAGTTCCAAATAGCTTTCACGTACGACAACACTCTACGACAAATATACAGCAACATGAAAAGCAGGATTGAAAAATACGAGAAATCCAACGTAATATACCAAATTAATTGCAATGGTGACGGGTCCCACTTATGCAATAAAGTATATGTGGGGACAACTAAATCTAAGCTTAAGACAAGGATTTCCGGACACAAGTCGAATATAAAAAACAGAAATAATTTGAACGATAACAAAACAGCCTTAACACATCATTGTAGCGCTACGGGACATTGTCCAGATTTAGACAATGTGAGAATTTTGCAACAAGAGAAGCAATATAACAAGAGATACATACTTGAAATGCTTCATATTATCAATATAGAGAGCGAAAAACGGATAAATTTTAAAACAGACACGGAAAATTGTGCTTCGGCCTATAGGCAGCTAATAAGCAGAAACAAAAAAGCGCTTTGAGAGTAATTTGTTAGTTTAATGTCCCACCAATATTCGTATTATAATGTTAGACAACAACAGTTTACCTGTAGCTGATATATGTACATATATATGTATGCTGAGCGCCACGTACAGTTGGAGAAATTTGTACATGGTTGTTTTTGTCAAAATTTGTTTATATTTACGGTATTTATTTGTTTACATTATATTGTTTATATTCGTTTAATATGTAATCTTTTAAAATTAGTCGATCAGGCACAGCCAAGAGTGTAAGTTGTGTTATAAGGATGTACGTAAAATGCACTTTTTGATGTTTTTATTGTTTGTAATCTTTTCAGTCCTGAGGATGATCTCAGATTGAGGTCGAAATATCGATTAACATTAAACAAGTATATTTATTGAAAGATATAAAATATTTGGTTTTTATTTATGCGTGGCCTTGAGCTCGAAAAATTTAATAATTTAAATATTGAAGGCCGAAAAACAACAAATAAAAGTTATTTGCCCAGGCGACTCATACGGGTTCGCCTACAGCTTTGAAGTTTGTAAATGTGCAGGCGACAATGATGTATTTGAAGGCGTCCCTGATTTGGGGGCAACCTCAAATGCCGTTGTTCGTTTGTCACAAACGATCCCTGATTTTAAGAACTACAAATTGTATTTTGATAACTTTTACACATCGCTTCCACTTTTGGGTTACTTGCGAAGTCGAGGAATTCTATCCCTAGGTAGGAAGGTGCCAACCGAATTCCAACCTGCAAGCTGTCTAAGGATAAAGATGTTTGCAAAAAAGATCGAGGTTATTCAGAAGAGTTTCTGGGTACTGCTTATGGTATTGAAATAACTACTGTTGTATGGAAGGACACAAAAGCCGTTGTCTTGGCTTCAACATACGCAGGTGTAAAGCAGTTTAGAGAGGCATCTGATGAAACGCCACCAAGAAAGACAATTAGATACGACAGGAAGGATAAGCAATATATTTAAATGGCCTGCCCTAATATTATTACACAACTATCATATGGGGGGAGTTGATCTCATGGGCGCTTTACTAGGACGCTATTCGGATGAAAACGAGGAAGTGGACGCTAAATATATTTTATCATCTTATAGATATGGCAATGGTATAGGCATACCTGCTCTATCGTCGAATTACCGCAAATCATCAGCTTACAAATGTGAAACTCCCGGATTTTCGAATTGAAGTAGCTAAGATACTTTGTAGCTCTCAAAAACTTTTAAGGAGACCAGTGGGGCGACCAGCTAGTGCTTCTCCAAGTGACCAATGGAAGCCAAATAAAAAAACCAACGCACCACCGATTGATATTCTTTACGATGGCATTGATCATATACGGAGCAATAAAGGATGTGCAAAATGCCTGGTTGTAAATCAGAAACTGAAATATTTTGCACAAAATGTAATCTTACGTATGCTTATCAGCTAAAAATAAATATTTCCAACTGTTCCATAAACAATAGTTCAATACTCTTTTAACTTTTTTTGTTAATAAAAATACATAAGAAAATTCTTTCTCGTTCATTTCAAGTACCCGTAAACAGGCAGGTCCGCCTAAAGGCGGGGTGGGGTTTTTCAGCCCTGGGGGGAAAATTATTAACTGTCTTGGCAATCTGACATCAAATTCGAGTTTATCGCACTAGAATTAATAGGTATGAATTTTTTCATTGAAAACAAAAATTGGCCGGTTAGAGGGTTAAGCAACATAAAGATATGAAATTGTTGGTCGCTTGATAAATTTATAGCGTTTTCTTTTCTGGCTATAGTGTTACGCTTTTTGTACGCCGCGCAAGGGTTGTTGTTCTATTCTAAAAAACAGGCAACGCCTTTACGGGGTATTTCGTTCTTTTGTGAAAATTGTTGCCTGCTCGCAACGCAAAAGCGTTACATTTTTACCCTGTATAAAATGGCGGTGTGACAGTGCAACTCTGTGAAACTCTCAATTCGCTCTTGCGTTCCACATATACTCTGTTATAGTTTTCGCATTCACGAGCTCAAAATTGCTTCGTTCTGCGCAGCTACGTCACAGTTGACTGAGAGAGAAAAAAAACAAGAGCTAAATGAAGATGACGTAAGAATTGCCCATAAAAAAGGGATGACCTAATGTTTACATGCGCAATGCGCAATCTTCTTGTGTGATTTGTGATATGAGTGAATATGGTGAGATGAAATGTTCTTTGTATGCACTATAAATGTTGACAATTTTCTGGGGTAGGAGTAACACTATTAAGGCTTTACCATTTACTTAGGCAACAATTTATTTCAGAAAAGAAAACGCTATTAGAGAATGGAATGAGAGGCGCGGATAAGTGCTCAGCCACGGGCCTCGTATGTTCCTGAATAAGTTACTAAAATCGACTACAAATTGAGTCGTGTAAGTTTTGAATTTTTCTAACAATTTACCTGGCTTCACACCACGACGGTCTCCGGATGTCGCCCGTCTCCCAAATTTTTCAACAGTAATAGGGGGGGGGGGGGGGGGATAGGCAGAAAAGAAATCTGTGGCAATTTGACAAAACAACCTATTTCGAGTTAAGGTAATGGCGATAAATTGAACGATAACTCAAAACCTATCCGCAACTCATCACTGTGACTTCCTATTTTTTGTAGCAGCCATTTGGCGCTAGGGTTATGAATAAATAATAGATATCTGTTACGGATTTCTGTTAAGAAGCCAAGATTTCGCTTTAATCCCAACTCGAAATATGTTGTTTCGTCAAATTGCCACAGAATGATTTCACTTGGGGATATTATCATAAGTTATCGCTAAACAGAAATAATTGGCATTATTTGCCAAGCAGCTGCCAAAATCGATAAATGAAAAAATGAACGAGGTTATACATACAAGAAAGATCTGGGTAATACGGGATTCAAGGGGTTGTGTAGCGCAACATATAGCTTCTCCAACCCAATTGTCAACCTCACCTTCGAGCGGCGAATCCCGTTTCACTAACAGACGAGGCTCTGGCGACCCCAAGCTCCTCATGGAACTTGGGGGTGTGGAGGGAGGGATGGCCTGAAGGTTCAATGTGGCCATATAAATCGTTCCCGAGATGGTCGGGCCAGCACCTTAATGGTGCTGTGTTACCGGAGCGTATCGGATCTGTATCCGACAAAGGACCATCACATCGATAACACTCCCCAAAGCCTTCGGGGAGTAACCTAATCGCTACAACAATAACAACAACAACATCTGGGTAATACATTTTGTTATCACCATAGGAGAAGATGAGTCACAGCTTTCTTAGTCCATACCTAGTACAAGGCACTTTCAACGTGAAGGTAAGGGATATGAAGGTTTTGGGAAGATGTGCCTGCTTGCTAACTAGTGCCTAGCTCAGCTTAAGTTTAGGGTTAACTAACCCGGTAGTTACATGAACACCACGAAAAAAGACTTAAGCTATAGGTATTTAAAAAATCGTTGCAAATGCATGGAGGATGATAATGTGGAATCATCGAGCTTCACTGGCCAGCTTTTTCCAGTATTAGACGAAAGTGTTTTCGGCTCGTCTCAGCTAGATATTCGTAGGGGGGGAGGGGGGCAGGAACTGGTCTTATCCGAAACTTACAAGGAAGAAAGTGGATTGTACCGTCTGCTCCTGAAAACAGTTCTGACCACCCTCTTGCAAAAGGATTTGATTTCGATAACATCCATAACGACCAAATTGAATATGTAGCAGGAAACATTCCAAGGTATATAGGACAATGTGCACAGCGTAATTCTGGCCCTCTTTGACTTATTCAAGTTGGTAATCATATCACATTAATTCAATTGCATTGCTCTAGTGCTATTGACACTCTAATTCTCTAATATACTTCTTTATCATGCATATACCAACTATCTAGTTTACATCTATAGAGGTATACCGTTATGCGCTTATATGCACAATTGTATCCACCTACTACGTTTGCACATATTAGTTAACCCCTCTCTGGGAGCTCTCTGTGCAATTAAGCTTTAAATAAGGTAAACACAAGTGAGCAACAACATACGAAAATAAGTAAATAATGCATTTGCAATATGTTTGTTATGTACGATTATGTGCACAGTTAATAGTTTGCTTGCTGTTGTTATTGCTGTTGGACCAAAAATAGGCAATTTGTTGTATAAGAGGAGCATTACACAAGTACGAGGCGGATAGGCTTGAACTATGTGTGGGGCTATGGTAGAAGTAAAAAAGTTAAATAATTGCGCACCAACTATTTTAGAACACTTCCATAATTTGTTAACTAAGCCAAAGTTGTATTGTGAGTTGCTTTGAGCCCAACCACTTCCTTTTTCCGTGCGATGACCTGATGAAAGCTTGGCGGGGCTAGTCCCTATGCCAATGTCTTGAGCAAAGTCAGTTCACAATATTTCAACGTCCATATCGCTACTACTTGACCAACCTTTTATATTATTTTTCTATGTATGATATGCTATCCGTTCCTTCTTGCAGTCATTTCTCGATTTCTTCACTTCTCAGTGTAGCGAACATTTTGGCTCAAGAAGCCCTCGATAAATCGTTAAGACGCACAGATATCATTTCTGAATGAAGGCGTTAATTTGAATCTGCAGGACCTAAATGCCCGTAATTTTTCAGAGTAGAATTATGAGATTGCTGGATTACTATGTTACTGTTTTGACTGGTTGATGCATTGACTGCTGCTCTATCAAACTGCATCAAAGTCATCTTTGAAAAAAAAATGGTACTTAGCAGGATTACAATTTAAACCGACGATATATTTTTTTCACCTACTGATTTTACAAGATCCCTCTGGGTTTCTAACCCAGTGATTTGTCTCCTACATTTCATAGACAATAATGATTAATTTAAGGCGAACAACAATCAATTCAAATATTTCGGATACGGTTGAAGTCTGAACAAGTAATAGAAAAGAGTTTAAAGCTCCCTCAGCGGGTTATGGGGCCTAGAAGGTCGCATGTGGTCATAACAAATCGTTCCCGAGATGGTCGGGCCTGGTACCGGAACGTGCCGGATCTGCATCCGGTAAACGACCATCACAATCGATAACACTCCCCAAGGCCTTCGGGGAGTGTCCTTATCGCTCCAACAACAAGTTTTAAAACTCAAATGTTTGCCAAATTGAGGTCGGTTGCAGTTAACATATACCAATTTGATTCGGTTGGAATGTTAAAAAAAAAAAACCAAAGACTTGAGCTTGATGTTGAAAACTCTATGTTGTGTATCCTAAGTCAGTGGGTAGAGCTCTTGAGTAAGATGCGGTAAGATACGTTTTTATTCAAACGTTTTCTGAGATAGGACGTTTTCGAAACGGCAGCCGAGATAGGGTGGTATTCCACTCAGCAGTCGTTATACTAACAAATAAAACTAAGCGCCTTTCATATGAAATAAAATACAAAACCGTCAGAAAAAAAGTCTTTGCGAATTTTGAGACACCTTGTACTTTGTTAACCTAAAATTGAATGGACTTGAAAACTGTAAATAAAAAGTTCGAAATATATGTAATATTTTCTCGAATTTTCGAAAAGGTTTTTGAGATTGGTTTGTATAGTCTCAGTGACCAAAGTCAATCATTTTTATTCTGAAATTGAATGAAATCGTTGAAAGAAATGTTATTGATCATCACTAGCAAATTAAATGCAACATACAAATTTTTACAGCACATTATCAGCTTGGGTATCAGCAACATTCCCTGAATAACTAGCATTCAGTAATACTGCTGTTATTATTTGGCGGCTCGAACTCACCCAAACTCTGAGTGTGTCCCACTGCCGTGGAGCGACCCCTCTTACAATCCACACCACCGTAGCCGCCAAAAAATCGACCAAAATACAATCAAACAAAATCCCGGCAAAAAAAAATTTAAAATCCTGACGAGAAACAATGCAGAGAAATTTTCTATTCAAACAAAAAAAGACATACATATACCCGAAGGGTTAATATTGAAGCGATTCTTCAAATGATGTTCATATTTGGTTGGGACTTTGTGATCGGATTATGAATGTTCGGGAATTAGTTGTAGATCGTTTATGATTTATTGGGATTTGGACGAATCTGGATTATGTATTTCGGAATTGCGCTAGCCGGTATTATGTAATACACTCTGGTGATACAGCTTCTCAAAATCTATCTATATATATATAAATAAAATTCTATGTGTGTGCGTTCCCTATGGAAACCCTGCAGGAAATTTAAGTACTTTAAAAGCAGTTTACAAACTACTATATTCTCAACAACAACTAATTGAAATTCTGACTTTTTTCCCTGCGACGAACTGACTTATTTAACACGGTGATGCCATAGGAAGCAGTCAATTACCTTATTCTGCATGTATTTACAATTACAATTACATATATTCGTTTAAAGTAAATTTATTAACATTATTTATTCAATTAATTTTTAAAATATTTATTTTAGACCAACTTAAATTCAGTAACATTTCGACCACTTAAAAATATGTTAAATTGAAGTTAGCTTTAATATGACAAACTTAAACATATAATTAAGTCAAGTTAGTTTTAATGTCAGTTTTATTAAATAACTCAAAAATTGTTTGTTTTAAACCAATTCAAAAAACTTAAATATATACCCCATTTCATAATAATCAGGTCGGTCATAATAACATGATCCTAACATTTTTATCAGTTCGGATTAATTTTCATTTTTTCCTAATAGAATTGCAAATTAGGAGGAGTGTAAATGTACGTTCTAGACTTTGTGTATATTTTTTAAATGTTGAAAATCAAAGTAAAACTCTTAAGTGGTACAAAATCTATTTTAGTTTTTAGAATAAGAAATGAAGGAGGGTTGATATAAGGGGAAAAGTTCCCAAAATCACCAATGAAAAAATTCTTTAAATTTGAAGAAATTTGTCTACCACTTAAGAGTTACACTCCGTCAAACTACTAGGCTAGAAAAAGGCATTTCTTTTTTTATTTAAAATAAAAAAAAAAAACTTGAAGAAAAATTTGTTTAACTTTTAAAAAATATCTAAAAAGAACATGCCAACATGAGCGACTTTATAATTATGAAAGGGGTACGTACCTATATTAAGGTGATGCAAAAAAAAATATCTTTTTTAGGTCTTACCCCCTCAAAAGTTAGTAATTGATAAAATAAATAATCCTCACGAAAAATAAGCGCGATTGCTAATCCTTAGAAGTCGCTATTTTTCTTTTAATTTTCCCATACAAACCGAATTTTTGAACTTTTTTTTCAAGAATGCTTTGTATATTATTATATTTGAAACTTTCACATTTCCAAAACTACATAAAAATTGCGATTATAAGAACTACAATTTTACTCCAAATAGTTCAGCATCACAAATTTAGTCATTTTAAAATGGCTGTAATTTGTTTCGTAGTTATGATAATCACAATTTATATATAGTTTTCGAAAGGTCAAAGTTCCAACTTTAAGAATATAAAAAGTTTTCTTCTTCATACACCTCTAAGAGTTAAGCAATAGCGCTTATTTTTTGTGAGGTTTATTTTTTGTTTATCAATTACTAACTTTTAAGTGGGTAAGACCTAAATATTAAATTCAAGTTATATTAAATGTGACTTTTATTATAGAGCTTGAAAGCTATGTAAGCAAGTTGTTTTATAGCCTTTTTAAAGTATTCATTTCATATGAATTTTGCATGGAATATTTGAAAATTTTTATAATGAAAATTCAATATTCGGTGGTAGTAAAAAAAAAAATTGTGAGTGAAGTGATTTTTTAAATGTAAAGCTTGTTAGGATGCCGATTGTTTTTTCTTCATGCACTCTGAATGAAAATACTGCTTTTTTATAGCTTGTATAGCCTTACGAATCAGGATCTTCAGGATCATTTTCGCCCACACAAAAGGATTCTAGAAATGTATTAAAAGAATAGTTGAAGAGGAAGTTGCAAGAATAATTGCAAAATACTTTATACCTTTCAACACAGAATAAAAATTTGCATGATCCTTTAGCCTCTTCTTTCCGTGTGTACCATCTAAGTTATATTTAATTATGACATATTGACTAAGCACTGATAAAAGTTTCTTTTTTAGGGTTTCCTCTCATGAACAACTTCATTCCTTTTACTTGCAAGATGTAAAATAATAATACAATCATTTGTTAGCGATATGCACACATAAATATCACTCCTAAACTTAAATAGTGCCATAACCCAAAGATATACGAATTCTGAAGTAAATACCATGTAAAAAATACATTTTGTTTTCTTGAAATTTGAGCACCTGAGAATCAGTTACGTGGCTACGTTATTATGAAAATATATGGAAATTTAAAGCTTTAAAGAGCTCTTGAGAAATACATTTTTTGAGTTATGACTTTATTTCATTAGTTCCCATAGAATACTAACACTATTCAGTTTTTTTATGCACTTTTCCATAAATAGTGTTAGTTTTTTTTAAACCAATCACTTTTATAGGCATTTTGCTTGAAACAAAACAAAAGTTGTCAGGGCTTACGGCACTTATAAAATAATAGCGATATGAAATTCCAATTATTCTGTTCTTTTTATATTTGACCTCAATTTCCCGTTTTTTAATAACAAGTTCTTCGTTTTCGATTCCTTTATTTATTTGCTGTAATATTTTCGAAGGTTTTTTCACATATTTTTTCAATATTTGAAGATAATTTTCAAACGGATACGCTGAAAACCCTGCTAAATCTCCAAATTCCTGCACTGAATCCGTTTTATGTAAAAGTCCATGAACATTGTGAGATATGCTATTTTTTCCAAAAATTGTTGCAAATTTCTCAACAAATAATTGCAACATATCTCGACTTCTCGGAATATTATCATCGCAACTTTTCGGGCAAGAAAACGATAAGCACAGAGTAACAGCAGAAATGTATTATATACATCCTCGTGAACCTTGTTTTTGAGAACAACTACACCCGTGTATAGACCGAACTGCCTAAATTCTATTGCTTTCCAATTAGGAAGTTCATCAAAGCTTCGAGGTCTCCGAACAAATTCCTTCGGCACACTTTTTCTTAAAGACACCAAGTGCTCGGATATAATGTTTTTGGTTTCTTTATTTAATTTGTATTTGAATTTATCATAATATATTCGTGTCAAAAATTTCCGTACAACTCCAAGATCTAAGAGATGCATTGGGTCTACAGGTACTTGAGTTATCATTTCAAAGTCAATATTTTCGAAAGGCGTTTTGATATTGCGGAAAAACTTTTGGTGGTGCTTCAAATATTTTCTTGAGCGAAAATCTTCATTTGAGAATAAAAACCCACTTTCGGTAGAATAAGTAAGGGTATCATCGATTTTTTTTCCAATTTGACAACACTTGGTGCATCCATGACTTGATGAATGGGAAGGAACGCCACACACAAAGGCTTTAGCTGGCGCATCGCATATAAGCCCCCTACTTCAAATGGAATAATTTTGTTGCCTACAGTTGCGCCGTTTGATTTTAAATGTGTAAGTTCATTTACCAAATGTAGGACTCATTAATATCATTCGGTTTTTTATAACCAAAATAAACTCCGACACAAAATGTAGAAATATTGACTGCATTCATAATTTTCCTCAAAATGGGCCACAATTGAGCCCTTGAACTCTTAAATAATGGGAGCCCATCGACATTAATGTTAACAATAATTTTAGGTAAAATAATCACTTCACTTGCAGTTTTAAGTATTTCATTTTCTACACCAAAATGACAATAAACTCCAGGGCTTATGCTCGTTATAATTCTATTAGAAGTTTTTTCAATAAGCGTCGCACCACTCAGAGGAACGTCCATATTCTTTTCCTTCAAAATCAGCAGTAGTTCCTCCAAACACTGGCGGGATAATGAATTCCCCAAAAACCACCTTTTTATTTTTTCCCTGAAGCTTTGCACATTATCTACAAGAATATCTGTAGTTTCTTCTTCAAAACTAGCATTTTCAGGTCCACACATTTCCCTTTCTTGATTTTCCGTGCAATAAGAAAATTCACTATCATTTTCCAATGTATATTGATCAAGCAATGCAACATTTTTTTCCTTTTGCTTCTTGATTTGCCTACTCTAATGTCTTTTGCTGCAACCACTGCTCATTTCACCTTTTTGTTTATTTATTTAATTTACTTTTTTATTTAGAAACAAATACACTTAATTCAGTCTGTGAACTATGTTTTTCTTTTATTAATTAAAACACTTTTTATGCATAAATACACGCACTTGTTGAAATCGCAAACTATTCTTAAAAGCAATAAATCACAATTGACGCGAAACTGTAAACACCGGTGCTGCAAGCTATCTAATTCCCCGTTCGCCCTATGTTATCCCCAAAAAATCCCCAATTTTCGCCAAAATCACATACGTATTTACAATTACACATTTCCATGTGGTTGTTGTAATCACATTAGGGTGTTCCGAAAAAAAAAAATGCAAACATATGTTCTGCGCAGAAATACTTGTGATCGCGTATCCAGTTTTGTATCAGCTAAGGGTTATGTTTTTAAATCGCGCCAACTCGGAATGGTGAAATACTATAAAACACGCCCCAGGTTTTCGACAATGTATAAAATGCCGAAAACAATTCGTCGGTCCCATGGAGGACTAACGTGGTTCGTTATTTGCATGGAAGACTAACATACTTCGTTGTTCGTGTGGAAGACTAACATGCTTCAGTTCTATGCGAACTATGTGATATATAAATAGTGTTGATTTTGCGGGCGGAAACCTTAGAATTTGCAGGCCAAATACGATGGAATGGGTGATTTGGAAAATGCGATTTGTATGACGAAATGCGACACTTTGGTTTTTTCACCCAAAATTACACACCAATTTGGTGCAATGTAAATAAGTTACGATAAAAAAAAACTGCTTTGAAAAGTATATGGAGCATTCCAGGGAAAATGGTAAATTTGTCCCGTACACACATTTTTGGTTTTTTTTTTTGGATTTTTCACACATATCCGAATATTTCAAAAGCAAGTTTCTATTTTTGGTTAGATAATTACCATACAATATTAATGCTCAAAATACTTTGTTTGATAAGGTTATGGTTTGTTTTAATTTAAGATTTAAACTGTAAAAATTCGTACGATTGGTCCCGTACAAACATGGAATGCTCCATATGCACAATAAGAAGTCCTCAAATGTACAAAATCAAAAGCCTGTTCCTAAATGGCTTTAAAATGCCCGAATGAAGGCAAAATTCGTACAACTGGCAACACTGCTAAAAGCAATAATTGGCCGCGTTTCGAAGAGCAACTGTTAGCTCAGCTGATTAGTGATCACATTCGGAAACGCACCGTTGATTCACCCAACAGTTTTGATTTTACTTAAAATTAGTGACTATCTAATATCTTAGCTCCATTCCAAATTCACTCAACGTATTTATTAGCTCGTTTGACAGTTCATTGACAGTTTTATCGAGTTGTTTCCAATGTAATAATGTAATCGTAATCCTAACCTAGAAACACAAAAGAATATAATATGTAACTATGTATGTACATTGGACGCACAATGTACGTAAAAACGAAACTGCCTCACGCTGCATTTGTTTTAAAGTAGTTTAAAGTTAGTTATTTAAAAACTAATTTATAATATATATATTTTTTCAACTGACTTATTATTTCCGTCAGGGAACGTATTTCCCACACTTCAATCATCACCAAATTTTGGCTATAGGTACCTTCGATCAAGAGAAGGTTTTTCATATTTCATATTTCAGAATTAAGAATTTTAAATTTAAATTTTGTTTTGGCTATGCGAAAGAGCAATCTTAGCTCCCAAAAATTATCATGTTAACAAAATCAATGATCGCATTCAAAACCAAATTTCTGGTGAAGTGACGAAATATAAATCGATCGACACAGTTATGTACATATGAAGATCAAAAGTGAATTATCCAATTGAATTTCTAAACTCTTTAGAACCTCCTGACACTTTGATAATTGACCCACCAATCATGCTTCTTCGGAATTTAGACCCACAAAAATTGTGCAATGGAACCAGACTTTGCGTTAAGAAATTAATGCCGGATGTAATCGAAGCACCAATCATCAGCGGTAAAAGCAAAGGTGAAGATGTGCCCATACCACGGATCCCAAAGATTCCTACAGGTTTGCCATTCAATTTTAAGCTCTTATAGTTTCCTGTACGCCTTGCTTTTGCAATTACAATCAACAAAGCACAAGGACGTGCTTTTCCCATGGCCAGCTATATGTTGCTTGCTCTAGAGTTGGAACGCCAAAAAATTTGTTTATCTTCGCACCGAACGGAAAAACCAAAAATATTGTGTACCCACTTGCATTACAATAAGATACAATAATAAAATGTTCTAAACGAAAATTTCGCCAAATATGCGTACAAAATTCAATTCAATTTACAGAATAACAAACTAAATTATCAATAAACAAAACAGAAAAAATAACGCAACATTCATTCGATTTCGGGCGTTACAACGTACGCCGGGTAAAGCTAGTAACAAATAAAGGTAAAATAATATTTGGCTTTCCTTTAACATTTGCAAAATGCTAAAGAAAATTGAAGTTTCTCCAGTGTTCTCAATCGGGAAATTGTTAAAATATTGAAGCTGTTTTTTTCTGACCGCTATGAGATATGTAATGTAAACGATTTTGTTCAAGTAAACAATTGGTCAAAACAAAAAAATAATAATGCGTTCCTAAATTTAAATACCCAATGATTCACCCTTTACGGTCACAAAAATATTTCTAAAGTTGGCAACTACTGTTTGTAAAATGTAGCTGTAGGCAGTTTGTTTGTTTTTAATGTAGTGCTTTTGGTTCTACTTTTGTTAAATCGTTCGTTGCTACTGTTTCTGTCAATGCAATTGAGGTGGCTCCTCAAATTGCAATCTTGCAATGCAGAAATACCTTCACGCACATGGCTATTGTTGTTGTTACTAGTTGTTGTTTTTCATGTGCGGCTGAGGTTGGTTGGGGCAGTCATTAAGTCTGACTTGTTGTTTTGCTGTCGTGGCTTTATTTAGTTGTCTACCATTTAGTTTTTTCTCTTTGTCCATTTGAAATGGAAGGTTTTTTGTTCGCTTTGAAATTTGCAAATATGTGCGTATGCGTATATATACAGAAATAAAGTTCCACTGTTGAAAAGCTATATTATGAATGTTGGGGTCAATGTATTTTGCTATTGGGATTTTCTTAACCTCACCACAGGCTTGTTATCTTTGTGTGGAAAATCATATTATGATGTACTTTTTTTGTTAATGCAGTCTTACGTGGACTCCAAGATGCGCCATACTTCCTAGTAAATTAAATCGGATTATTCATCTCAACTCATCATCAAATGAATAAGAAATCATTTCAAATGTATGTTTATATTCGGTTTCATTTTCCTTTAAGTTTGAATGTATGTTGACTCCTCTTAAACAAGCGATTTTAAAAGTTTTAATTTAAATAGATTATCGGACTTATATTTAATTGGCGAGGCAATTATCATTTGTGATAAAATACTTCGAAATAGCGATAACATTTTCAAAACTGATTGTCATTTATCATTTGAACCCAACAGGAAAATTAATAAACAATCACCACAGAACGGGTGAACAGATGGCAGTGCCACCCGCCCCCTCTCCTCCTTGGAACAGTATCATTAACTTGTTATAGCCCTTATTATATTTGTGTAAGATCAGTCAAATTTGATATCTGCGTTGTACATATCGATATCCAAGCAATCTGGGCGGAAATGTAACCAGTGCCGAAAGTATTTTGAGAATATCTTGGAATAGTTTGAGATTGTTTATGCACTATTTCAGGCTAGTTTGGCGATGTTTCGGTATGATTTCGTTACCATTTCTGTATCATTTAGGGACTATCTGCTGATCAGAAATTCCCGGTGTAGTTTTGGGACTTTTTCGATAATCATTTCGACATAATTTGGAAATGTATTCGGGGTAATTTGTGGATTGTCTTAGGGATAAGCTGAGCCAGTCTCTGGAAAATTTTTGGATCATTGGGAAAATATCTATCTACCACTTCGGAACTTCTTTCGGGACCATTTCAGGATCGTTTCTAGACTTTTTAGGAATAATTTTAGGGAAATTTTTGTGATCATTTCGGGGTTATTTTAGGGATAGTTGTGGAACTGGCTCCGTATCATTTCGGGAAAATCTGCGAATCATTTAGAACTGTTTTCGTGTTCATTATGGTACCATTTCAGCAAGTATTTGTCTGATTTGGTAAATGCAGTTCGAAATCGGCACAATAATTCAATTTGTAGGAAAAAATTAGTAGCATACCATAAATTGTAAAAAAAAGCTTGACCTAAATCTCTTCGACGTGCATATATCGCTCCAATCTGTAAATATTACTGTTATTAACAAGGTTATCAAAACATGCACGGAACCAGCTTAAGACCTAGTTTACATATAACGAGATTATCTTCATTTTCGTAATTAACTCCAATACATTAATTAAATAACATTATTTTGTCTCGTTAATGACCGTTAGTGTTTAGAAAAACTGAAATTTTTGGTTGAGCTCAAGGCCGGGTTTTGTTAAATAAAACACTTTCAGTCTGAAGTCGAAATATTGAAAAATAAAAACAAAATAAAATACACATCCAAGTGTTTTATTTAAGAAAACCCGGCCTTGAGCTCAACCAAAAATTTCAGTTTTAATTAAATAACTATATTTCCCATATTAATTTTTCCCTTTAATAATCGGTAATTATGAACAATTTTTAGAGATGCCGATTTTTTTTCATATAAGAAATACCACCTTTAGAGTGTAATCTCTAACCGGAAGCACGAAATAAAAGAGAAACATGAAAATTTGGCAGATAATAATCTGGTTCCTAGGGAGGGAACATATGTTAACGCTTAGCTTATATATTACCGATTTATTGTAGATTTGTATATGTTTAAACGTGGTCTAAGGTTGGTGTAATGGCAAGCGCAGTATTTGGAAGTGGTACGCTCTAGTAGTGTGTGGTATTCGTATGCTGTAAGAAGTACATGAGATTGTGGGCGTAAGTCAAGTCAATACCAGGGCTGAAACCGCCTCCCAAATCGAAGTGGTTATGTTTAATGGTTCGCACCACTTTGGCAAAAAATTAACAGGTTCATGAACCGGTTCCTGGGTACCTCTGAACCATCGAACCGGTTCCCTTCAAGTGGTTCAACCCTTTTATATTAAACGGTGAATTACCAATGAGATATCTAAAGTCAGAAGTCGCATTCAGTTGATCATCGTTACTAAGGTACCTTGAAATTGAATTTTTTCATCGCTTTGTTATCTAGAAGTTATTGATTTGTAATTGGAGTGTTATCGATATGTTATCGTAAAGTAATCAATTTCTTTATTGAAAAGCCATCGATATTTTATTAAAAATGTATCAATTTATTAACGAAAAGTTATCATTTCTTATCGGAGTGTGACTAATTGTTTATCAGCGTGTTATCGATTTGTAAACGACGAGTACTTGGTACTCACGCCTTTTCTTGTTTACTATATGCGGCACACTGCACATCTTTTTAATAGTAAATACTTTTCAAAACTCTTTTTTCTCTGTTCGTGTTTTTACAACAGCAATAAATACACTCATAAATTAACATTTATTCAAGTATCTTGCAATTTTTACCAAAAGGAAATTTATTTGGACTCTTTAATAGGCTCATTATGACAATTGCACTTTCACAGGTCTTAATTTACTTTTACGACTTGCCTCAGTAAGGCTTGCTTGAATGTAAAGTGTAAAAAGCTTTAATTTTTCACCGGACTTACTACTTTTGTTTGACGTTAAATCTCCAATGACAATTTCGTCTTAAATTTATTTTATTTGAGTGAGGCATACAAAAGGCGGAACCAGTCCTGCAACCAATAATGGATTAATTCAATAGTTTGAAATAATTGTTTTCCCCTTGTCTAAGCTTTGGGCAATTGAGGGCGAGCAGTTTAATAAGAGTTATAAATGAGTAATTTTATGTGCTTGTAAGCGTATGAGTCGTGGCACAGTGGCTGACGTACCCGACCAAACGCCCGGGGTTGCGGGTTCAACTCCCACCAAGCATTCCCTTTTTTTTTTAATTTATAAATTATTATTATTAATGGACTGTATTGAGTTTATAGGGTTTTTGATTCAATGTATTCCATTTATTGAGTTGGGTAGTTTTAGGGTTATTGGTGTATTTAAGTCATGGGAGGATGCATAGCATCAGTACACCTTTATTTATTTATGTGTTTATTTTAAGGGATTCAGTTTATTAAGTTGGGTAGTTTTAGTGTTATTGGTGTGTTTAAGTCATGGGAGGATGCATAGCATCAGTACACCTTTTATTTATTTAATGTGGGGGCGAGCACTGGGGGGCTCTGAGGCTTCGCTCTACTGAGCCACCTCATCCTCTATTTGAAGAACCCTTTAAAATGTGATATGGAGGCGAGCACGGGACGGCTCTGAGGTATTGGCACCCCATTTTCTACAAGAAAAACCTCTATTTATTTAATTTGGGGCGAGAGTTGGGCACTCTGAGGTTTCGCTCTAATGAGCCACCTCATCTTCTATTTGAAGAACCCCTTCAAAGTGTGATATGGAGGCGAGCACTGGGCTCTGATGTATTAGCACACCATCCGAAGAACCTCGATTTTAATTAAAAAACTCAAACTATGTCTTTAGAATATTTCACTAACCAGTTGAGAATTACAAGCACACTCAATGGCTACTGAAACAAACGAACGAAAAATGTTCATAGTTTAAGTCGCTTAAACACCCCTGTAGGGATATTTTAGTTTACATCTGTTTGTGTTTTAATGTTTTCCGCTGAATTACATTTTCATTATTGACTTTTATTCGTATTTCAGCATTGCCTTTGCAAGTCACATTAAACATCCGCCCGTTTTCTCTCACATTACATATGAGCATAATTGGGCAAAGTGCACATTTTACAATATCATATCACTAATAGATTTACTAGTAGTGGAAAAAAGTTTCATTGGTTGAGGCTGCCAAAAATTTAGAGCTATGTTATTTTTAATTGGCAAGCGCACTTCTTATCCACGTACTTAAGTGTGTGTACGCCAGCCAAATGTCAAATTCGGATGAAAGCCACACCCACTTTTATATATACTTGAAGTAAGAAAGTACATGTTTACAATGCACTAAGCATCTGCAGCTATTTCAAAGAGAAAACTGAGTTAAGCCATATGGTGACAGAAGAAATTAAATTAAAATTTTATAATCTAAATGATTAGTGCTCAATGCACTAATAAATAAGTGCACTGAGCCTAACTATGCATATCGTGTATATATCCATATAAAACTGTGACTACAGGAAATAATAGCCCAAGTCAATTTAGAAGTAATTACGACTATTGCAACCGCATTCAGATCTATGCGTGTATGATCATACAAGTCGTCTTCATGACCTCTACTAAAAAATTGAAGATTTTAGGTGCATAGAACCAAACAGCGAACACCCGATTTCAGTCAAAAAGTTTATAAGTGGTAAATCAAATGATTTCCTGAGAATTCAAAAAAAAAAAAATATTGACTTTGATTGTTATTGCTTGCTGCCACAGAAATAAGCGCCAATGAGAAATCTTCCACAAATATTTAGCCATTAAACATTTTCGTGCGTCAGTTTCGCTAAAACTTAAACACGGTTTGATCGATTTCGATAGTTTTAAAAAATAAGTAATTTTGAGTGCGAATAGGGGATGATAGAATGGGAATGGGAGTGAGAGTGGGATTGGGAATGGGAGTGAGAGTGGGATTGGGAATGGGAGTGCTTTAACTCTGTAATTATTTGTAGTATTGGGAGGTTGTGGTGGGAGAGGTAGAGGGAGTGGGAATAAGTTTCGGAGAAAGATGGAGATAATTGAAATAATGAGTACACAAGAATAATAAGGATAAATGAGAAGAGAATGAGATAAAGTAGGAAGAGGCGAACCGGGGCTCACTTGTTAAATATAGGCAAACCAATTTTCGTCCAGTACAAACTCCGCTAAGTACCCTAGTTTGTTAACAGTACGGACTAATTCAGTCTTTGTGATGTCCTCACGGAACGGCCAGCTCAACCCTAGTTTGTAATAAGTATAGAATTTTTGGTTGTTATCGAGCTGAGGAATTTCTTATCTCAAGCAGGGCTGTAATGAAATGGAAAATAAGCACTCGAGCATAATTTGACATTTAATCACAAAAGATTAAGCACGCCTAAAAAAACTATTCACGTTTGCTCAAAGCTTTTGAGAACTTTTTTTTTCCTTGTTTATTGGTTACTTTTACATTCATAATACATATGTACATTTTTTATGTAGTTCCACTGATATTTTGTCACGTTTGCACTTTGATTCTTCTCTGCGGTTGTTGCTGCGCCCTAAAATGATTTCATTGAAATTAATTAACCTGCCTGGTGTCCTCGTCTAAAGGCCAAAAAGTCATCCGACCTAAATGTCTTGGCTGAGTGGCTACATGTCTGCTTTTGTTGAGTTATCAATTGACGTAGTCTTCATTACCATTTTTGTTTTGCGAAAAATATTGCAATGAATTGAAATAAACAGTTTTAAACGGTTTTATTTAGCTTGACTTGACAGGCCGGCAAGCACGAATTTTGTAATTAAAATTTAAGTAACTTCCCGATAAGCTACAAGCTTCAAACTTGGAATATAGTTTAGAAACCGATGACAATGCAATAATAAGAAAAAAAAACTCCGATAGGTGGCGCAGGTATCGAGATATTCAAAACAATCGTATTTGTGGTCCTATTTGGCTCATATTTGGAACACATATTGCTTACATAAATAGAAAGCGACACATGAAAAAATCGTCGCCATGTGGCGCAAGGATCGAAATATTAAAAAAGTCGTATTTGTGGTCCGATTTGGCTCATATTTGGAACAAATATTACATAAAGTCCGGTAGAAGTGAGATCAAAATACTTTGGAGTTCGAGGACTTAGATTGTAACAAATTGTCAGGAAAGAGTCCCTGTAATAATGAACTAAATAGAATGAGAAATAATAGGCAATTAAGACTAAAAACTTGAAAATAAAATAATTAAAAAAAATTTTTTAAGTTAAACGGTTTTATTGAAAACAATACCTATATTAAGTAATAATAATACTAAAAGATAGAATATAATTAGGTAGGTCCTAGGTACTAGTCATCACACTCCTCATCAATCTGGGGCGTTGATCAGACAATTAAATAAAAGCGTTGGGAGCGTGAAATTTCTAAAAATATGATGCGTGGCATAACCTGATTAAGTTTCAGTTGGTCTTACTTATGGCTATAGCCTTATGTGAATAGAAATTTTACGCGTCCTACGCTTTTATTTAATTGTCTGATCAACGCCATAGATTGATGAGGAGTGTGAAGAATAGTACCTAGGACCTACCTAATTATTTTATAGCTTTTAGTATTATTATTACTTCATGTAAGTATTGTTTTCAATAAAACCGTTTAACTTAAACATTTTTTTAATTATTTTATTAAGTATTATGCATAGAGGTCCAGCCAAATTTACAATCATATTTAGATATTTAAGATTCTTTATTTTGTTAGTTATATATATTTTTAGTCTCAAACCGTTATTTGGTCGGGTTCGACAAAGCCTATTATTTTTATCTACCATAACAGACACCAATAGACTCCGCATTCTTCTTAACAAGAGTATCAGTTCCTTCGATTTCTTGGTCGCCATTATTTTCGATGTGTAAACAGATCATAGCACGGAGAAGTTGAAGTGCAGTCACTACATTATAGCGTAATGCGGAAACAATGAACGTGGTAGAGTTGATATGTGGGAAATCAGACAACAAATCAGTCAACGGAAATTAACTAAGGCAGTAAAACAAAATAATGTTTTATAAAGGAGTAAGTGAACCAGCAAAGGAAAAGAATATGTTAATGTTAAGATAATGAAACAAAAGAAGAGAAGGAAGAAACGGACCAGTGTAATAACAGTACAGATAATGACGTGGATAGTAACGAGGCTTGTGGTTATTGTCATGGTTGCGGAAGCAAAGGCAGGGCGATAAAGAAAATAAAAGGAAGGACAGAAAAGTCAAAAAAGGGGAGAAAATGATAGAATGAAAGAGAATGAAAATATATGAAACGAAAGAAAAAGAGAAAAACGAAAGGACGGGAAAGAAAACCGAAGCCGGAATCGAATACAGACGGCGTGCTATCAATTAGTTATCAAAGTGTTAACGGTTTGTTATGGATGAGTTATCGGCTTGTTATTGACTGCTTATAGGCGTGTTATCCATTTTTTCGACAAGTTATCAGTTTTTTATCGACGAATTATGAACGAGCTATCAATTCGCTATCGAAATGTTTTAATTTATCTATTTTTTATAGACGAGTCATTAATTTGTTATCGAAGAGTTGTTGATTTGTTTACATAAAGTTATGGATTTTTTATCGAAAAGTCATCGCTATGTTAGCCAAAAGCTATCGATTTACTATCGGGGCGTTATTAATTCGTTGTCGGCGTGTTGTCGATTTGTTTTCGAACAATTTTTTTTATCACTTTGCTATCAAAAAGTTATGGGTTCGTTATCGGACTGCTACCATTTTGTTATCGGCTTGTTATCGAAGTGGTATCGATTTTTTATGGAAAATATATCGAATGAAAATGGACGTGGCACCACCCACTTGTGATAAAATTTATTTTAAAAATATTAATCATAAATCAAAAACCGTTAAACCTTTCATAACAAAATTCGACAGAAAGCTTGCTTTTACTATAAGGAATGCTTCGATTAAAAAGATTTTTTAAATGGGTCGTGGACGAATAAAATAAGCTATATCTGTGTAAAAAAAAAGCTTTATATCAATTATATTTCTTTTCCCAAATGGAATTATAAAAAGAAATAGAAAAAAATCTAATTTTTTAAAATGGGCGTGGCACCGCCCCTTTTTTGACTAAGCAATTTTTTATGTACCATAACTTGAAGAAAAATTACCGGATCGTAGCAAGATTGGGTACACATACATACACATGCACAGGAAGTATTTCTGCGGGATCGGTTAAAGACCACGGCCACTTAATGTTTAAAAGGTTCGTAGACTAGAATAGACTAGAATAATAAGCTATTTCACTTACCAAGTTTTATTGTAGGAGAAAATTGGGAGACATTTTTTTTGAAACGTGCCATGTAGAAAAGTAATTGATCTAAAATGAACTGTACAATTGAAGCTCACGCTGAGTATATAATGTTCGGTTACACCCGAACTTAAAAACCCTTACTTGTTTCTTTTAAGTTTTAACAAACAGCCATCTTTCACAGTTTTAAGTCTGCGACTTTAAACGCCCTTCAGCAAATCGCACTAGTTACGAACTAGCGCAAAACTATCGTATTAAAAAATGATACTACTTCTTATTTTGTCCTCTCACAGTACTTTCTACTGACACTTTTAACATTGTGATGTCCTACGAAAATACGTTTGCCCTCTTTTATGCACATTTTAACTGATTCAGACGTAGGTTTTCAAATAGTCGCAGTTTTTTATTCTATGACAGCAAGTATTTCTAATTGCCAGCGTTTATCACAAGACCTATTCATTTTTCTCTTTATCTAGTACAAAGAGGGTAAAACTGCTGAATCTACATCGAAGAAAGCGTACCAGACTCAGCTTAAGTATACTCAGGGTATTTACATATAAATGACTAACTAACGTAACTGCAGATACTTAATAAATAAAACAACTTTTCTTACAACTTTATTAGGGTTATATAAGACTTACGAGATATACATGAATTGCCATACTGGCAATGTGTAAAAGAAATTATCGCACTTACTTGCGAATGCACGCAAAATAACTATGAAATTTCAAGTTCAACACGCGATTTAATCAAAATCAAAGCAACAATAATAAAGAAACTTCGAAGGCCGGGCCTGGTAGCCTCACAGCAAAGTGAGTGCGATGGGTGGGTGCTTTCAAATTGGTGTTTTCTTGTTAAGTAACAATTTGTATAAATGCTCAAAGAAAACGACTTCCACACCATTTATGTTACGCAGTTTGCTGCGCTTTGTGACTTCGTCTTTCCGCTTGAAACGATTCTCCCACTAAGTTGCTATTTACCAGTGTAATAATTCCTTTGCATATGTATGTATGTGTTTGCTCAGCGATTTCAATTTAACGTCTTTCACTTTGATGACCTCATTGCAAAAATTGTTACCTTTGCGTGCTTTATTGCTGTTTCATTTTGACTGAGTCGTTTTTTACTCATACTTAATATATTATTTTTCTGTTTGTTTTATCCCATTGTTACCATTGTTTTTTTTTTTTTTTGTTTGTTTTTTTTTTTACTTTTTTGTTCTTCTATTATTACTTTGCATTTGAGGTTGAGTATACGTTTTCAATGTTTTATATACATAGTAACAAATTTGGAAGTTTTGTTTGCCGCGTCTGTTTGCTTATTACTCGTCATCCAATGTCATCATTATTTTTTAAGTGGCAGTAACCATGTTCTGATTAATCTTTATTTACAATGGTGCTTTTATCACAATTATGGTATTTCGATATTTGCTTCTTTGGCTTATTTTTCACATGTGTTATGTACATGAAAAAATAAAAGTTTTTAAAAAAGCGGTACCGCCCCTAAAATTATTCCTTTGTATATAGGTAATTAATTTCCAAACTTTTGGGCCAATAACTTAAGGTTAAGGCGTGGCACATTTCCATTGAAAATGCCCAGAATCGAGTTGTTTGTTATTTTCGAGAGCCATGCCCGAGAAAACCTTATAAAAAGTTGTTAATACTCTATTTCTCTTCTAAAGTGTATTTATAACAATTAAATGAATGACAACAATTTTTTGAAACGGGCGTGGCACCGCCTCTTATTTAATCATACATTGGCTACCGTTTTTGGAGCCATAACTAGAAGACCGATTGACGTAACTTAAGCATTTTTAAACGGGGGCAGAAATCCTTTAAACTTATTTCCTGTACAAAGAGGAATACTTCTTATAAAAGACTCGAAATCATTAAATAATCACACCAAGAAACTGAACTAAAAGAACTGTGCGATAGATCTCTAGCTGAGTATAAGATCGTTTACATCCGAACTTAGACAACCTTTCTTGTTCTTCTTCCATGTTTGTTAAAACTGTTTTATGGTTCTCCATTAATTAAAAAAAAAAACACTTATTTGCTTCAGGTCGATTCTTAACAGCATTTATTTCGCTTTTTGATCCAAGTTCCTCACTTCACACAAATTAGCCATCATCCAGTGAGTTTCTAGCTCCGTATCCCGATCATTTCTCACGGGAATGCTCTGGATCATTGGGAGACTGAAGAAACAGAGGTCGTGATATTTTTGTACAAATGAGTTATAAAAGGCAGATGTCGCCGTTGTGTTTCATTTAAAACATACGGCTAGAGGGCAACATCTATTTTTGAAAAGATAGGTTTATTAAAGGCAACGTTGCCAAACTAAAGACAAAAAAGTAACAAATTTATTGGTTTTGGAGGTGAGTGAAAACAAAACGAAGTACCTGCTATCATCGAGGAAAGAGTCAGCGCATTTGACCCTTGGAAACTACGCTACTTTTGGCAGCCATAATTTTGAAATAGTAAAAGACTTCGTTTATTTGGGAACCACCATTAACGCAAGCAACAACATCAGCTCTGAAATCTAGCGAAGAATCACTCTTGCCGTTAAATGCTAATTTGGACTAGGTAGGCAATTGAAAAGTAAATTCCTCTGTCCGCAAACTAAAATCATACTCTACAAGTCACTTATCGTACCCGTTCTGCTATATGGTGCAGAAGCGTGAATCAGATGAAGCGGCTCTGAGAGTTTTCGAAATAAAAGTTTTCAAAAGATTTACGGACCTCTACGCGTTGGCAATGGCGAGTACCGAGAAGATTTAATTATGAGCTGTACGAGCTTTACGCAGACATCAACATATTCCAGCAAATTAAAACTCAGCGGCTACTCTGGCTAGACCATGTTATGCGAATGACAGAAAATATTGCTAAGAAGCGATTGGCGCGCCTAGTTGGATGGATATAACCGTTTAAACTGTTAAGCACCAATTAAGTAGAAGTAAAAGGCTGTCGTACAGTTCATTTAGTTTCAGTTTTTTGACACTAAGTGTTGTTAAAAGGGAGGCGTTTATGAAATGTATTTTGGCCGACTTTATTGGAGGTATTCATATTTATAAAAAATAAGGATATATACTTTCTTCACAATAGTTCAATTGTTCTTCCAATAATGGCTATCGAAACTCCGTGTAATGAATGGTCGAAAAATGAGGGGTGAAAAGCCCATCTCAAATATTTTATTTCTTAATTTTTTTGTTATAATGCTATTTTGAAAGTAAAATACGATTGATATGAACATATTTTTCGCAAAGATATTACCTTTTACATTGGCCTATGATCCTTTATTTAAAAAAACAAAATGTTTATAGAATAGGCGTGGTCCTTAACCAATGTGGGAGAAATATGTGTCCTGATTTTGACTTGATACGCCAATTGGTCGCATAAAAAAAAAACGTTGGAAAATGCTTGATTGAAAAATGGGAAGCGCCACGCCTATTTCCAAAAATTATAAGCAAAACAGCATATTTTTAACTTTTTATAAAATTTGTCGGGCATTATTTTCGAAAATGGGTTTGGGCATTTTCAATGGGAATGTGCCACGGCATAAGCTGGTGTAATCTGCCCAGGAGTTGTGATATTTATTACTTACATACAAAGGAATAAATTGCAGGGGCGGTACAGTCTTTTTGCGGAAAACAAATTTTTAATACCACTCTAGTGTACATATATTTAATAATTTATAACTGTCTTCTTTAAAAAAGTAATTTATTTCGGGGTTATTATATCGAAGAAGCTTGAATGCCCTTATTGCGTTGTATATCTTAAAAAAGCGCAACAAATTGCTTTTTTGAATTTTTGCAGAGTGCAAAAGAAAAAGGCTTTTGTTTATGTTTGGTCCGCTCGTACCCATTTTCCTATTTTGATTTTAATATTTAGGAAAACAGCTGCCAATATGTTCAAAAATATTTCACAACCAACATCGCTGGACATCATCATCGATTTGTTCCAATATGTTAAATTAAAATGCGTGTGTGGGCGAACGGCTGACATAAGGTCAATTTATGACCGCTTCAACAGGCCACAATGTCAATTGAAGTTATGTCAATTAAGAAAGGAAATCAAATTTCAAGTGACTGTAATGTCAACGATATTGACATTATTACCATTATGCTTCCTTGAAATGATCATTAAGTGAACTCATATTTTCTCTAAAGGCTAAAAGGTAAATTATTTTGTTTTCGCACCTACAAGTATTAAAATGTTAACAACTGGTGAATACAAAGTTACTCCCTATTAATTTCGTTATATTTTTGATCATTCGAATGAAAAGAACTACAAATGCAGAACGATTAAAGTATTTGTGTTAAAATTGTCAAAAAATTATTCCAAATTCTTTGTCAAGCGGGAATTTCCAAAATGGTCATTAAGTCAAATTTAAGAACCTTCATAAAGGCAATCCATCTTATGGCCATTTTAAATGATTTTAGACTTGGTTTGGGTCGTGTTTTGTAAAAGAAGAAAGTACTTCTCCTTGTTGTTGTTGTTGTAGCATTCAATACGTACGGATTCCAAGGAAACTTGCAGTTTCAACAGGGTGGACAAGAGTGAGATGGTTGTTAGAGGCGTTGGTACCAATTGCAATTAAAGAGATGGCTGGTGTCATGTGAATAGTGACACGCATCTTCCTAGGGAGAATGTTTTCCTTTTCTGCGAGTTCAGGGCATTTATCTTTTAGAACGGTGTTCGCCGAGCAAATTTATGGCATAGAGGACCGACGCCTTTTTTTTGGATATCACTGAGGAACTGTATGTATTTTTCTTCTACATACGGCTGTATTCTCAGGTGCCGTATTTTTTCATAATGCTTATTGAGATGATTTCTTAAGCCTCTGGGTGGTGGGACCTCTTCAATCAGATGTCTGTTGAGATTTCCAGGTTTCAAGGGGTTTCAGGGATTCAAGGATTGATAAGCGCAATACAAAGCTTTATAGCTTCAAAGCTTCCGCAACCCAATTGTTAACCCCACCTACGCGAGGGAAATCCTGTTACAAATATGAATGTATCGTACACATATTTAGCAGGCGAGGCTCTGGCGACCCCAAGTTCCTCATGGAACTAGGGGGTGAGGATGGCGTGATGGCCTAGAAAGTTTAATGTGGTCATATACGTCGTTCCCGATATGGTCGGGCTAGTACCTTACCGTAACGTACCGGATCTATATCCAGCAAAGGGCCATCAACATCGATAACACTCCCAAAAGCCTTCGGAGAGTGTTTTTATCGTTAAAACAACAATAACAGATACCCAGATACCAGAAACGGTTTGTTCAACATTTCATTTCTCTCCCTAATAAGGAGTACCTCACTGTTTAGGTGGTGTTCTGGGTACATAAGAAGGTAGCGAATCTAAAAGAGAAGGGCAAAGGTATTTGAGAAAGAGGACAAATGTATTCGGGAAAACAGCAAATATATTTTGAGAAATGGGAAAATGCATTTCAGAACAAATCAAAAACATGAATAAACTAATTCTTTCAAATGTATTTGCCCTTTTCTGAAATACACTTAACCTTTTTTTAAAAAACAGCTGCCTGTTTCTCGAATACTTCTGCTCTTTTCTCAAATACATTTACCCTATTCTCAATTTTATTTGCCCATTTCTCAAATACTGTTGCCCTTTTCCCAAATATATTTTTCAAAACGTATCAACTGTTTTATAATACTTGGAAGATGGCATTGGAGATAAATTTGAAAACTATACATCTCTCATAGATTAAAGAATAATGCGAAATAATGTTGGATATCGACTTGGGAACTATACTTTTCTTAAAGGTTGGAGAAATATTTTTTTCGACGTTTGTTGGGATTATACCATACGTTGCCCAAAAATAAAAGTCGATGACTGAGGGTAAACTGAGTTGTATACGACTTATAAAAAGAATCCACTGGAATGTCTAAAACCTAACGGCGATTTATTTTCAGAAAGTAATGTAACAATATTCGTTCTTCTCTGCTGTCTCGTATGTTTGTATGTTCCTTTCACAAAATATTTTCCTTTGAGTGAGAAAAGGGCCACAATTTCCTACAAATTCAGCCAATTTGCAAAGTGCCAACTGATCTAGTTCAAAAGATAGAATTTGAGAGTGTATCATGAGGGTAACATTATTTCCATAAAAGAAAAAGCCATAAGTAAGTAAATATATAATATATATACCTAGAGATGGGAAAGGGTTAAATACCCAAATGGTAAATACCCAAATATTTACCCAAAAAATAAATAAATAAAATAAAATATTTACATCATATGTATTTAATTAGTGAGCTTTGCTCATATTGCTTTATACAATGGTTTTTGTAATTGATATTAGAGAAAAATTGTAAGTTTACAAACGGCGATGGTTACTAGGACATGTTTCTGAATTTCACTTCTTCATCAGCTAGCTTTTCGGGAGCTGTTGAACTCGAATCTCCAACATTCATATCAGTGCAAGCATTTTAGCTGCTAAGCCATATGAATGTCCCGTTGTTCGCTGTACAATTGGTCTCTAAGAGTTGCCTTTTTGTTTATATTCCTTTTGATCACCATGTAGGCACATACACTCTGTATGTAGTTTATTCCTAATGGTGTGAATATGATTTTTAGGCGCGCTTTTGAAAGCTTAGTAACATTTGTTCGGATTTTTACAGTATTTGTTTTTAATACTTCCGCTGTTACTATTATATCAATATGATCATATGTATTTAATTAGCGAGCTTTGCTCATATTGCTTTATACAATGGTTTTTGTAATTGATATTAGAGAAAAATTGTAAGTTTACAAACGGCGATGGTTACTAGGACATGTTTCTGAATTTCACTTCTTCATCAGCTAGCTTTTCGGGAGCTGAGCGTTGAACTCGAGTCTCCAACATTCATATCAGTGCAAGCCTTTTCTTTAGCTGCTACGCCATATGAATGTTCCTGTGTTCGCTGTACAATTGGTCTCTAAGGGTTGCCTTTTTTGTTTATATTCCTTTTGATCACCATGTAGGCACATACACTCTGTATGTAGTTTATTCCTAATGGTGTGAATATGATTTTTAGGCGCGCTTTTGAAAGCTTAGTAACATTTGTTCGGATTTTTACAGTATTTGTTTTTAATACTTCCGCTGTTACTATTATATCAATATGATCATATGTATTTAATTAGCGAGCTTTGCTCATATTGCTTTATACAATGGTTTTTGTAATTGATATTAGAGAAAAATTGTAAGTTTACAAACGGCGATGGTTACTAGGACATGTTTCTGAATTTCACTTCTTCATCAGCTAGCTTTTCGGGAGCTGTTGAACTCGAATCTCCAACATTCATATCAGTGCAAGCATTTTAGCTGCTAAGCCATATGAATGTCCCGTTGTTCGCTGTACAATTGGTCTCTAAGAGTTGCCTTTTTGTTTATATTCCTTTTGATCACCATGTAGGCACATACACTCTGTATGTAGTTTATTCCTAATGGTGTGAATATGATTTTTAGGCGCGCTTTTGAAAGCTTAGTAACATTTGTTCGGATTTTTACAGTATTTGTTTTTAATACTTCCGCTGTTACTATTATATCAATATGATCATATGTATTTAATTAGCGAGCTTTGCTCATATTGCTTTATACAATGGTTTTTGTAATTGATATTAGAGAAAAATTGTAAGTTTACAAACGGCGATGGTTACTAGGACATGTTTCTGAATTTCACTTCTTCATCAGCTAGCTTTTCGGGAGCTGAGCGTTTAACTCGAATCTCCAACATTCATATCAGTGCAAGCCTTTTAGCTGCTAAGCCATATGAATGTCCCGTTGTTCGCTGTACAATTGGTCTCTAAGAGTTGCCTTTTTGTTTATATTCCTTTTGATCACCATGTAGGCACATACACTCTGTATGTAGTTTATTCCTAATGGTGTGAATATGATTTTTAGGCGCGCTTTTGAAAGCTTAGTAACATTTGTTCGGATTTTTACAGTATTTGTTTTTAATACTTCCGCTGTTACTATTATATCAATATTATCATATGTATTTAATTAGCGAGCTTTGCTCATATTGCTTTATACAATGGTTTTTGTAATTGATATTAGAGAAAAACGCTCAGCTCCCGAAAAGCTAGCTGATGAAGAAGTGAAATTCAGAAACATGTCCTAGTAACCATCGCCGTTTGTAAACTTACAAAAAGGCAACTCTTAGAGACCAATTGTACAGCGAACAACGGGACATTCATATGGCTTAGCAGCTAAAAGGCTTGCACTGATATGAATGTTGGAGATTCGAGTTAAACGCTCAGCTCCCGAAAAGCTAGCTGATGAAGAAGTGAAATTCAGAAACATGTCCTAGTAACCATCGCCGTTTGTAAACTTACAATTTTTCTCTAATATCAATTATAAAATATTTACCCAAAAGAGGGGTATAAATTATAATTTAGAAAATATGGGAAAGAAACACACAAATTCAATCCAAAATTTACTAAATTGTTAGGTAGATATCCATTTCTATCGGTTGAATTAGTTTTAATCTGTTAATCCAGCGTTTTCCTAAAAATCTTTATCCAATAATGCATGCCGTTGCAAAAATTTTAATTTGCACAGCAAAGATTTTAAGCCAAAAATGAGCTAGAAATAATATCTAAATCGGGGCGTTTACAGTCGTTATGAGCTCATTTGGGAGGCCGAAATGAATGACCTTCTTGCGAAGGTCGTCCTATATGAGCCTATTCTCAAATATTATATAAGCCTAAATAAGAGCCCGATATGAATCTTAAAAAACTTTTAAACAGCTCATATTTAGCCTCTTCTGTAACTCTTTCCAACGTCATTATAACTCTAATGAGCTCCTATTATATGACACCTATTTGGCGTATTTAAAAAATAAATGACAAATGAGACATTGGCATTAAATAACAAAATCAATAACAAAATATTTAGGAGGAAACCATAAAAAGTAGGGCACACCGTCGTCAGCGCTTGTTGTTAAACAATGTTTAAAACACTTTCATTTTTAAGATGTAGATGACTGTGGAGAAGCTCTTCTTTGACAAATATAAATATTTGACATGCCATCATATCGGAGCCATAAAAGGCTCCAATGTGATCATGTTTCTGATTCCGTAATTTACCACTCATTTTGGATTATTAAATTATGAGCGCCATGAGCATGTTTGAGGGACAGCTTATTTGTACCCTATAAACATTCTCGAAGCCACTAAAATTCTGGAGTCTAATAATATGTGAAAAATATGAGCCTCAGAAAGTGTATCACCTGAGAGTCTGTTATGACTCAAATTTGATGAAATTATGAACAAACGAAAAATATTAAAATTGGTAAACTAGGCAGCTCCGGAGTAAAAGTTCAGAAATTTTTCTATGACAATTTATTCTGAATAAAATTTGAATTCAATTAAAACTTATTTCATTTCTAATAACAGGATAATTTCAGGAGAGTTTCATTACAAAAATTGTTTTCCTGTATTTTCCGCCATAGTACAGGTCCACAAGTAGGATATGTAGCAGCACGCACATACACAGCCACGCTCACCTGATAAAATGCTCGTTCTTGTTCGTTTTTTTTGTGGATGCTATTTGGCACTGTTGTACTTCTTAGGTCCAAGAAAAGTGTAGTAGCTGCTAACGAAAACTGCGTAAAATGTTTATCGTAAAATTACAAAGAAATATCCTTATTTACTTTCAAACGAGCACTTAATTTCACCTCTCTTTAAAATCCATATGTTTTGGACAATTTTAATTAAAAATTGTGATACTTTATTGCCGGGGACGCTTGCTAAAATACGACCAAAACCGTCGGGGGGGGGGGGGGGGGGTTTTAATAAACGCGTTTTTGCCTCGCTTCCAATAATTCGAATACCTTTTCGCCTTTTGACTATTGATAACAGGACAAAACGCGTCTTTTCATTTCTCTTTCCACATTTTTGGACGGTTTATTGCAGTCGACCTCGATTTCAAACTGTTTTTCGCGGAGAACCTTTGAGCGGGTAGAAAAACTTAACACCCGTGTTTGTAGTCTTAATACTGGAATAACTACGCGTCGTCAGATACCCCAATTCAAGACTTGTATAACTTTCTGTAAGACCCATATAGGTGTACTACATTTTCATACTAAATTCGTTTAAACAAATTTACCATCACAGCAACCCATTTCTGATATTCCGCTCCTTTTTTTTTGTTTCCCTGCGTTGCCTTCCACGACAGCAACCCCGGTAATTTTGACACTTCGTTCAGTGTCAAACGTATGTTCCACGCAGGTTCCACTGAGTTCCACAATAGTTTGACACTGACCGAAGTGTCAAACGGCAGTGTGTTAGAAAGAGAATGGAATTGTTTCCTTCTCATACATATCATACTTGTAAACCTGTACCATGTTTCCCGCTTCGGATAATTCTTCCTAAAAAGCCCTGAACTGTGTCATTATAGAACTCAAAATAAGCAGTTCATGAGGCCAATAAGGCTCATAAATGACATCGGAAAGAGACCTGTGTAGGAGTCATATTAGCGGTAAGAGTCATTTCGTATTTACTTCACTTCATGAATTCGAATTAATTACTGACTTCGAATGTTTTGTTTAAAAGCACAACGAAAATTTCTTAATTTCAAATGACGTATCAATTTAATTTCTGAACTGTCTTCCAAGCAGCCTCGATTCAAATTATTTTTAAATATCCAAAAAAAGATACAAAAAAGGAATATTCCGGGTATTTTCCTGGTATTTGCCCATAAAAATGGTAAATATTCGGTAGAATCTCATCTCTACATATACCCATTGTTTTTGGATCTCATAAGCACTCAACAAACATAATTTATTAATGACTAAGATACATATGTAAGTACAAAGAGTGAATAAGAGAAAAAAAAACCAAAAGTAATTGATATTCGAAAAAAAAATTGTTTGACGAAGTTGATGATGCAAAAAACAAGAAAAACACTGCAATTGTGCTCAAATATGCCGATAGTGCGATAATCTCTGCACGATATATATTTGCCAATCGGGACACGCCCCCTACTGCATCATGTAAAACCCACAACATGTTTTAATTATTTGTTTCGTTTACCAATAGCGCCACAGAAATCACCTGTTGCTGATTGCTTTCTTCAAAACTTTTTGGTATTTTAGTTTGTTTTATGGTTGTTTGTGCCTTCATCGCCGCCCACATGCAACACTTTCCATATTCGGCGTGTTCGATTTTTTTCCTTCTTTTTTTTTGCATATTTGTTCATGGTAAATATGTATTTGTAAAAAAGAGTTTTGGCACATATTTATACATAAAACTTGCGTAATTGTTTAACAGAGAATATACGTATTACGACTGACGTAGGACTATATGTAAATATTTGAATGCAAACATACGTTGTTAATTTCATGTTGTTTTCTTGATCTTGTGTTCGTTAAAATATGTAACACTTTGTTCCGCCACTATCTAAGTATATCGAACAATCTTCATACGTGATGCACAGTATGAAAATTCAAGTTTTTTCTTGACAAAATTCATTACCCCAGAAATCAAAATAGATGTAATCGTATTGATAATTTACGTAAACATGGTCCGGGTTTATAAGAACATTTGTGAAGCATCCTTCACTTTATTTACTTTATTAGACCTGGAAGGCTTTTTACTCAGCTGAGCAGAGCTCACAGAGTATATTAACTTTGTTCGCATAACCATAATCCGCAACGGCATAAACTAATCGAGATAGATATAGACTTCTATATATCAAAATGATCTAGGCGAAAAAAGAAATTCATTTAGCCATGTCCGTCCGTCCGTAAACACGATAACTTGAGTAAATTTTGAGGTATATTGATGAAATTTGGTATGTAGGTTCCTGGGCGCTCATCTCAGATCGCTATTTAAAATGAACGAAATCGGACTACAACCACGCCCACTTTTTCGATTCGAAAAACCGAAAAAGTGCAACAATTCATTACCAAAGACAGATAAAGCGATGAAGCTTTGTAGGTGCGTTGACCTTATGACGCAAAATAGAAAATTAGTAAAATTTTGGACAATGGGCGTGGCACCGCCCACTTTTAAAAGAAGATAACTTAAAATTTTTGCAAGCTATAATTTGGCAGTCGTTGAAGATATGATGAAATTTGGCAGGCACGTTACTCCTATTACTGTATGTGTGCTAAATAAAAATTAGCAAAATCGGATGACGAAATTTAATATCTTTACAGTATATAAGTAAATTGTGTCAACATTCAACTCCAGTAATGATATGGTGCAACAAAATACAAAAATAAAAGAAAATTTCAAAATGGGCGTGGCTCAGCCCATTTTCATTTAATTCGTCTAGAATACTTTTAATGCCAAAATTTACCAATCCTTGTGAAATTTGGTTGGGGCATAGATTCTATGACGATAACTGTTCTCTGTGAAAATTGGCGAAATCGGTTGAAGCCACGCCCAGTTTTTATACACAGTCGACCTTCTGTCCTTCCGCTCGGCCGTTAACACGAGAAGTTGAGCAAAAATCGATATATCTTTACTAAACTTAGTTCACGTACTTATCTGAACTCACTTTATCTTGGTATAAAAAATGGCCGAAATCCGACTATGACCACGCCCACTTTTCCGATATCGAAAATTACGAAAAATGAAAAAATTCCATAATTCTGTACCAAATATGAAAAAAGAGATGAAACATGGTAATTGGATTGATCTATTGACGCAAAATATAACTTTAGAAAAAACTTTTTAAAATGGGTGTGACACCTACCATATTAAGTAGAAGAAAATGAAAAAGTTTTGCAGGGCGAAATCAAAAGCCCTTGAAATCTTGGCAGGAATACTGTTCGTAGTATTACATATATAAATAAATTAGCGGTACGCGACAGATGATGGTCTGGGTCACCCTGGTCCACATTTTGGTCGATATCTCGAAAACGCCTTCACATATACAACTACCACCACTTCCTTTTAAAGTCCTCATTAATACCTTTAATTTGATACCCATAGCGTACAAACACATTCCAGGGTTACCCTAGGTTCATTTTGCTAAATGGTGATTTTCCCTAATTTTGTCCCCAAAGCTCTCAGCTGAGTATGTAATGTTCGGTTACACCCGAACTTAGCCTTCCTTACTTGTTGTTCTGTGAAACCGTGATATGAAAAAAAATTTCAAACATATATGTATTCAAATGTATGGACATTTTTTTCACTTATCGTTTCACAGAACCAGAATACCCCCCTGGAATCAATATAAATCGAGCTTCATAGGTGTGGGTAGCTTTAATTTTAGTTATTTTAGACGAAAAGTGAGGTGTAGTTTTTTGTATTATCAAATTGTTTGTACAGCAAACAGTTTTAAAACAAAACCAATAAGTTTAAAATCTAAAAATAAAAAGTTGTATACATTTCTAGTTTAAAAACAAATCAAAAAAAGATTAAAAATTCTGAAAATATTTACAAATTTGTTTAATAAATAACAAATAAATACAATACGCGATATACCTCCGAAAAGATTTAGGCCGAGCTTCTCTCCCAACGCGACTTCAAGACGGATAAGACGATAGCTGTTTCGACTATACCTTATAAGTCTCTTCAAAGCCTTTTCTCCCGGTATATTACAAACACATTCAGCTGAACTATGATGTGCAACTTCTTGCGATTGCCTTGTTCGCATAGATTTATTCTTTTGACATAAGATACATTGTATGTTAGCTTGTACCAAATTTTATTTCATGGACGGGTTTTGGCTTTGTGCTCTTTATAGAAGCACAAATAATTAACCATTGAATGTTTAAGTTGTTGTTATTAAGCTTGCTTTTAATGTACGAAAACATTATTTTTAAAGCGTCATCTGTTTCGATTATACCTTGTAAATTTCTTCAAAGCCTTTTCTCCCGTGAGTGCATGATCACATACATATAAACGATCGGCAATAAAAACGGGATTTATATTAAGAGTGAATAAAAACGAAACTTATAAATATGTCAGAAAAAAAATGCGGTAAAAGAAAAAAGGCCTTGAAAACCGGACTTATCGTTTTTTTTCGTTAAGACGAGGACTCATCGATTCTTACAATAAAGCGGTAACTAATAACTTTTTTTCATATCAGACATGCCAGATCATTCAATAAAAGGGTGACCCATCATGTTATTCAGTAAAGAGGTGGATGCTCATGCATATCAACTAAAAAGCTAAGTGCAATCTTTGTCCATACGTAACGGATTGGCAGGCTTCGATCAAATTTTGAAATGGATTGAATTGTATTTTATAATCTTGACCGAATTTGGGCATACTTCGGGATTGTTTCGTTAACATTTCGGGATGACTTCAGGAGCACTTTGCTATTATTTTAAGGATCATATCGAAACTATTAAACTGCAATTTTGGAGCAATTTATGAATCACTTTGGGTGTATTTTAAAATCATTTGAATCTCTTTCGGGATCAATTTAGATCAAGTGCAAAATAACTTCGGGATTCTCTTAGAACCATTTCAGATTTAAGATTTAGACCCAAATTTTTAACCGTGCACACAATTCTTAACTTAACTTAACAACAAAATATAGTCTACTGTAACTTTTATCATTCCTATCTCGTACACAATAAAATAGCGTTGCTATGTTGTCATTTTATCTCGAATAACTTAAAAAGTGCCGTTTTGTTTACTATAATGCAAACATTCTAAAATATCAATATTCGAACCGCCTCTGCTTTACCCTCCACCTACATATTTATTTCTGGCGTCTTTACGTTTTTATACTCAGCGTGCTTTGCACACAGAGTATATTAACTTTGATTGGATAACGGTTGGTTGTACACGTATAAAGGAATCGAGATAGATATAGACTTCCATATATCAAAATCATCAGTATCGAAAAAAATTTGATTGAGCCATGTCCGTCCGTCCGTCTGTCCGTTAACACGATAACTTGAGTAAATATTGAGATATCTTCACCAAATTTGGTAAACGAAAATGAGCGAAATCGAATGATAACCACGCCCACTTTTTATATATATAACATTTTGGAAACCACACAAAGACCTGATTGTTTACTAAATAATACACCTAGAATGTTGAATTTTGACGTGTGGACTGATATTGAGACTCTTGATAAAAAGTTGAAAAAATTGTTTAAAATGGGCGTGGCACCACCCATTTGTGATAAAATCAATTTTACAAATATTAATCATAAATCAAAAATCGTTAACAAAATTCGGCAGAGAGGTTGCCTCTACTATAAGGAATGCTTTGAAGAAAAATTAACGAAATCGGTTAAGGACCACGCCCACTTTTATATAAAAGATTTTTAAAAGGGTCGTGGACGATTAAAATAAGCTATAACTTTGCAAAAAGAGCTTTATATCAATGGTATTTCATTTCCCAAGTGGATTTATAACAATGAATAGGAAAAACTTCAAATTTTAAAAAATGGTCGTGGCACCGCCCCTTTTATGACGTAAGCTATTTTCTATGTTTCGGGAGCCATAACTCGAAGAAAAATTAACGGATCGTGATACAATTGGGTACACAGATATTCCCTATAGCAGGAAATATTTCTAGAAAAAAAAAACGAGATCGGTTAAAGACCACGCCCACTTTTACATAAAAGAGTTTTAAAAGGGTCGTAGACGAAAATAATAAGCTAGCGAGCTTTGTATCAATAGAATTTTACTTTTTAAATTGAATTATAACATTAAATTGGAAAACACTAACAAGTACCGTTTTTGAAAATGGGTGTGGCACCGCCCCTTACACACAACGTACACAAATTTTCCCTATCGTAGAAAATATTTCTAGTAAAAATGGACAGAATCGGTTAAAGACCACGGCAACTTAGATATAAAACAAGTTTAAAATGGTCGTAAACTAGAATAATAAGGTATAGCATAGCAAACAATAGTTTTCAATCAATGATATTTCACTTACCAAATTTCATTGTAAGAGGAAATGGGGAGACATTTTTTTTAAACGGGCGGTGCCACGTGTTATGTAGAAAAGTAATTTATCTGAAATGAAATGTGCAATTGAAGCTCACGCTTAGTATATAATGTTCGGTTACAACCGAACTTAAACACTTTTACTTGTTTATTTAATGTTTGTTTTCTTAGTATGAGTTCACTTGCTCTTTACAATACAATATTTGCATATTTCTTTTGAATATTTTATACTTAGTAGAGCCACTTTCCGTTATTGCAAAACTCGCTGTTCCATTTATCTACATAGTTTTGATTGTTTTATATTGGTATCGAATTTTAAAGCGATTTAGTTGTATTCCATTCACATCCAATTGCAATGAAATCAGATCGGAAGACCAACGTCAAGTCTCAAATGCCGGCTATGGTCTGCTCAAATAAGCTGAGCTTGCTCACTCTTTTTCTTCTAGTATCAATATTGGTATAGAATGTATTTGGTGTAGAAAAAATGTGGCTATAAAATTAAAAAAAAAAAAAAAAACAAATAAAAAGTTTGCGTGGGTAAAAGTACACATCTTTTCATGCCGGCCGTTTATAGCTTTAAATTGTCGTTTCTTTGGAAACCGTAAAAGAAAACAAATAAGGAAGTAAAAGTATAATTGAAGCCGTACATAATATACTTAGCTGTGGATTTTCGTAATGATGATATTTCCTTTGTTGTTAATTTTTCCGTCAGGGTAAGAGTTATTTTGGAACGATTTTCCGTCATCTTTTGTGAATTTTTGTTTAGAGACAACCCGGTTTCGGCGTTGTGTCATCTTAGTGCTCAGTTTCGTTATTTGATGTATTTCTGACATCCTTATTATTATCGCATGATGAGGGAGCTCCTCCTGAGTCTTGAGGAGAGTTCTTTACCCATACCTATGGCAATCCAGAGTCAAAAAGAAATAATTAAAATTGGAAATTTTTGAACGACAGATGATTTGAGCATTCATCGGTTTAAGCAATTTTTGAAATTTTTTGTACTAAATTGAAAACTTCTCAATTTACTTCGTCTTTAAATTGTATACTATGTTCAGACAGAAAAGTAAATTTAGGCAATTTTGATTTAAATTGAGTGGTGTTCATACAACTCAATTTAGCTTACACAATAGTAATGCGATAGCCGATTGGCTCATCTCTACAGCAACAACATACCTTTGTTCAGACTGTCAAAATGAGCGTGTTGGTATTAGGCGAATGGAATGGAATGAAAACATAAGACTTTGAAATTTTTGTGTGTAGTAAGAAAATGTGTTCAATGTTTTGGTTTTCATTTTGAGTTTGCCATCTTCTTTTTACAATCCCTACTCCAGTGAAATGAAAAAATAAAATCAGCTGATGAGATGAGCCAACCATATAGTTGAGCCATGCGTAACTGACATTTAAATCTACTCAATAAACACACTTTACAAGGTTGCATTTGCAGTTTGACACAATTTATTACCAATTTTTGTTGTTATATCGGCCTACTGATTTTAAGATCGCGGGTTCGAATCGAGCTCAAGGCCTAACAATAATTTTTTATCATTATTATTGTTATGATAAATTTTTTCTTAATTGAAAAAATTTTTAAATTAGAATAGAAGAAAGAAAAAATTTAGGCAACTGCCAAAGTTCGTTGTATAGATCCATTTCGGGAACTGCTAAATTCCTTCATCGGCAACGTTTAGGCGCCGCTGCTATAACCATTCAGCCATCACAGCGGTTTTTGTTTGTCTTCATTAATCCTACCTCTATTCTGGTTCGTACCAATTGATATTCACAACACTGCGACATCTGTTGCAGAATGGCTGTGAAAATTGGACTTGTTTGCTGGCAATGCTGCCATAGTGTCATATTTTATTGACACTTTTTCCCCGTGCTCTGGGATGTATTAACAATTTTTGTTGTTATATCGGCCTACTGATTTTAAGATCGCGGGTTCGAATCGAGCTCAAGGCCTAACAATAATTTTTTATCATTATTATTGTTATGATAAATTTTTTCTTAATTGGAAAAAGTGTCAATAAAATATGACACTATGGCAGCATTGCCAACAACCAAGTCCAATTTTCACAGCCATTCTGCAACAGATGTCGCAGTGTTGTGAATATCAATTGGCACGAACCAGAATAGAAGTAGGATTAATGAAGACAAACAAAAACCGCTGTGATGGCTGAATGGTTATAGCAGCGGCGCCTAAACGTTGCCGATGAAAGAATTTAGCAGTTCCCGAAATGGATCTATACAACGAGCTTTGGCAGTTGTCTAAATTTTTTCTTTCTTCTATTCTAATTTAAAAATTTTTTCAATTAAGAAAAAATTTATCATAATAATAATGATAAAAAATTATTGTTAGGCCTTGAGCTCGATTCGAACCCGCGATCTTAAAATCAGTAGGCCGATATAACAACAAAAATTGTTAATACATCCCAGAGCACGGGGAAAAAGTGTCAATAAAATATGACACTATGGCAGCATTGCCAACAAACAAGTCCAATTTTCACAGCCATTCTGCAACAGATGTCGCAGTGTTGTGAATATCAATTGGCACGAACCAGAATAGAAGTAGGATTAATGAAGACAAACAAAAACCGCTGTGTTGGCTGAATGGTTATAGCAGCGGCGCCCAAACGTTGCCGATGAAGGAATTTAGCAGTTCCCGAAATGGATCTATACAACGAGCTTTGGCAGTTATCTAAATTTTTTCTTTCTTCTATTCTAATTTAAAAATTTTTTCAATTAAGAAAAAATTTATCATAACAATAATAATGATAAAAAATTATTGTTAGGCCTTGAGCTCGATTCGAACCCGCGATCTTAAAATCAGTAGGCCGATATAACAACAAAAATTGTTAATACATCCCAGTGCACGGGGAAAAAGTGTCAATAAAATATGACACTATGGCAGCATTGCCAACAAACAAGTCCAATTTTCACAGCCATTCTGCAACAGATGTCGCAATGTTGTGAATATCAATTGGCACGAACCAGAATAGAAGTGGGATTAATGAAGACAAACAAAAACCGCTGTGATGGCTGAATGGTTATAGCAGCGGCGCCTAAACGTTGCCGATGAAGGAATTTAGCAGTTCCCGAAATGGATCTATACAACGAGCTTTGGCAGTTGTCTAAATTTTTTCTTTCTTCTATTCTAATTTAAAAATTTTTTCAATTAAGAAAAAATTTATCATAACAATAATAATGATAAAAAATTATTGTTAGGCCTTGAGCTCGATTCGAACCCGCGATCTTAAAATCAGTAGGCCGATATAACAACAAAAATTGTTAATACATCCCAGAGCACGGGGAAAAGGTGTCAATAAAATATGACACTATGGCAGCATTGCCAACAAACAAGTCCAATTTTCACAGCCATTCTGCAACAGATTTCGCAATGTTGTGAATATCAATTGGCACGAACCAGAATAGAAGTAGGATTAATGAAGACAAACAAAAACCGCTGTGATGGCTGAATGGTTATAGCAGCGGCGCCTAAACGTTTCCGATGAAGGAATTTAGCAGTTCCCGAAATGGATCTATACAACGAGCTTTGGCAGTTGTCTAAATTTTTTCTTTCTTCTATTCTAATTTAAAAATTTTTTCAATTAAGAAAAAATTTATCATAACAATAATAATGATAAAAAATTATTGTTAGGCCTTGAGCTCGATTCGAACCCGCGATCACAATTTATTACGCAATTTTTTTTAAATTGGCAATTTATTATTACAATTTATTATATGATAAATTGCATAATAAATTGCCCAAATGGTATAAATTGCCAATTTGGGGTGTGTTTGTACATAGTATTATTCATTTTCAGTTTTAAACTTATTTGAACAATAAGTCGAAAATCTTAAAATTATTTTAAAACCCAAAAGATTCAAAAAACTAAAAATAAAAACTTGTATTCACGTCTTGTTTTAAAACAAATAAATAAATAAAAATAAATGTAAGGCGCGATAACCTCCGAAGAGATCTAAGGCCGAGCTTCTCTTTAAAACAAAACTCAATAGTTTAAACTTGGTGCTGAAAAGATATATATGTATATATTTATACTATAGTAGAAAAAAATTTTCAAACAAAAACCTATATTTTCCAGGGGCTGAAACTGATATTCCTTTTATAATATAATTCCTTGCAAAACTATTAATTTTGGACTTTAAATATATTTGGATCAAGATAAAAATTATTTTCGGATTTTTATTTTTTGAGTCCCATAGAACTAGTTAAGCTCGGACTTTCAAAAATAAAAGTCCGGAAATAAAAGTTAAGTCCGGACTTTTATTTTTTAAGGCCAAAATAAAAGTCCCGGTTGATAACAAAGAAACGGCTTATCCGAATTAAAAAATTCAAGTACAGATTTTACTTTGATATGTGGACTTTTATGGAAAAAGTTCGAAAAATAAAAAGGATGCATGATTCGACATGATATTGCTATAGGAATACCTGGGAACTCAAACATTTTCACCTAGGACCTTTTTTTGACCAGGACTTTTTCGGCTCAAAAAAATAATAATTATTATTTTCCGTCCCTGATATTTTCAAGTAATAAGTAAAATTTTTTTTTCTCTAAAACGAATTCGAAAAAAGAAAAACGTTCTGAATGAAAGTTGTTGGAAATGTTCTGAACTTATTTTAGCTGTAAAGAAAAATAAAATAATTTAAAAAAAATTTTTAAGTTAAACGGGTTTATTGAAAACAATACTTACATGAAATAATAATAATACGAAAAGCTAGAAAATAACTAGGTACTAGTCATCACAGTCCTTATCAATCTAGGGCATTGATCAGACAATTAAACAAAAGCGTTGGGCGCGTGAAATTTCTAAAAATGTGAGGCGTAGCATAACCTGATTAAGGTTCAGTTGTTTTTACTTATGACTATCATAGAAATATGGCGCGTCCAACGCTTTTATTTAATTAACTGATCAACGCCCTAGATTGATAAGGAGTGTGATGACTAGTACCTAGTTATTTTCTAGCTTTTCGTATTATTATTATTTCATGTAAGTATTGTTTTCAATAAACCCGTTTAACTTAAACATTTTTTTTAAATTATTTTATTTTCAAGTTTTTAGTCTTTATTTAATTCCCTATTATTTCTCATTCTATTTAGTTCATTTAGTTACTCATTATTACAAGGACTCTTTCCTGACAATTTGTTACAACCGAAGTCCTCAATACATAATCCTTCCAAAGACTTTACTCGACTCTGCGCCACGTACGCTTGTCCCTCCTCCAACTCCAAAATATTTTGATGTCACTTCTACTGGACTGTATGCAATATTTGTTCCAAATATGAGCCAAATCGGACATCATAGGTCGCTTTCTATTCATGTATGTATTATGTGTTCCAAATATGGACCAAATCAAATCGGACCACAAATACGATTTTTGTGAATATCTCGATCCTTGCGCCACCTAGCGGTGATTTTTTTTGATAGGTCGCTTTCTATTCTTGTATGTATTATGTGTTCCAAGCATGAGCCAAGTCGGACCACAAATACGATTTTTGTGAATATCTCGATCCTTGCGCCACCTAGCGGCGATTTTTTTTCATAAGTCGCTTTTTATTCTTGCATGTATTATGTGTTCCAAATATGAGCCAAATCGGACCACAAATACGATTTTTGTGAATATCTCGATTCATGCGCCACCTAGCGGCGATTTTTTTCACAGGTCGATTTCTATTCTTGCATGTATTATGTGTTCCAAATATGAGCCAAATCGGACCACAAATACGAATTTTGCGAATATCTCGATCCATGCGCCACCTAGCGGTGAGTTTTTTCTTATTATTGCATTGTCATCGGGTTTTGAACTATATTCCAAGTTTCAAGCTTGTAGCTTATCGGGAAGTTACTTAAATTTCAATTACAAGATTCGTTCACAACGGCCGTGCGGCCGTGCATGCGGCCTGCCTGTCAACTCAAGCTAAATAAAACCGTTTAATAACATTTTTTCCATAAGAAATTTGTTAAAAATGATAATATAGTAGTTAAAAGTTCATTTTAGGCTAATTTCTCATAATTTTAGCCTGATATCTCTACTAAAATTCAAAAACACTATAGATATTAATACAGATTCTGAAATGTACGTAAAATACCTTTAAAGTAAGCCCAATATGATATTTTTCCTATCATTCTGTCAGAAGCTATGAGGATTTTTTGGCCAAACCCTACATTCAAATGCAAAATATCTATTTTGCAAAAGTGGGGACCTCGAAAACTGATTTACAGCTACGGTGTCTTCAGCAATGTTTCTTAGAATCAGCTGTAGATTACTATTTTTGCTATACTCCTGATGGGCAATTTTATCCGCTCTAATATACATATATAAAATGCGCGATACCTCCGATGTGATGTTAGGCCGAAAATTTAAAAATAAAAAATTTTTGAAAGGAGCTGCAAGTCATAGATTCTTTTTCGAAACATTTTGTTATACATATGAGGTGATAGCTCAGTAGGTAGACCAAGCTACTGAAATCCGTGGCATGTCGGTTCGAAACCAGTCCACCGTCCTTAAGATTTTCCTTTTTTCTATAACTACAAGTGTAAACCTCTAGTTTCAAATTGAAACCCAGTTCTGTGCACTCATTTTCAAGAAGACCGGTATAATCTATATTTGAAACCAAATTTAGTTTGGTCATATAGTCAAAGCTTCATATTAGACTCACATTTTTAACCATATTCTCTCAACGAACTCAGTCTAATGTAATTGCCGGTGGTTGTTAACGCAATATGTGTACCAATTTTCATCTTTGATATACTACATAGTTCCGGGTTTACTGGCTTCGGCCTCGAATAACTTCTCCGATTATCAGAGAGAAAATCAAGCCTAGCAAAACCTGAGCAACAAGGTATGAAGTGGCCGGATGTTTTCACTTCGCCATATTCTACATTCAGCTGCTCAAACAGGGGTTATCCGGTACTCCATTAATGCACCAGTTATAAATTAACCCTAGTTAACCCCATAAATCCGCTTGAGTGCTTGGCATCGCCACCTTTGCAAAAAGTCGGGTTTGGCAGCTGAACTCTGTTCCAATTGTAGAGACACATACTGCAAGTGGTCAGCGGAACCCCAAACTACTTGTTGGTCGTCATACTCGCTTAACAAGTATTGAGGTCAGGTATTGACAAACAAACCTCCACCACAGAATTGTCAAGGTCAAAGCTTTAGTTGTCGCTTGCTTGTACGAGTAAATTGCTGGACATTCAATCTACCCCCACTCAATTGACTACCTCTTCATAGTGCCTAGATTCAAGACAATGAAGAAAAACAACCCCAACCCTGTGGCATATCCATTTTCTCTTCAATGGGATGTAGCTCCACTCTCTCTGCGGAAGTCTATGAATGAATTCTTCTAGGAATCCTTCGACTCATAAAAGTACCATGGTGTATTAGATAGCCCCTGGCGCTGTACATTGTTGAGCCTTCTTCGATGTTGGTAAGGGTGCCCACTTACCAAGTGGTTGCAATCAGATTCAATACCATCAAGAAGGTCGATTACGATCGCAGCTCAAAGCTGGAAAGGACTTCTTTTCACTTTTATCTGCATTGGGTATCCCAACATCATTAGACATCTTTAAATAAATTGTACCAGCGCCTGGTCGACTAGAGCCACTAGCACTTCGGCGAAAACTCCTCACACTATAAAACGCTCCTTCGACTTCCAATAATATCCCCAGCACGAGTTCTTAGCTTCTTATTCGAGTTTAGAGATCTTCGTTGACCTGCATTTACAATTCTTCGAAAAAGTAAGCAGAGTTTGTGAACCGATTTTTTGGTCTATTTAGGAAGGTTTAGAAAAAAATAGATGAGAAAAGCTTACACCCGGAATTAGGGCAGGGAGCTAGGCATTGCTTTTAGCCGTTGATCCAATGCTACGCAGGTAGTTGATGTGTGATTATGTGGCCTACAAGGTTCAATGTGGTCATATTAAATTGTTCCCGAAATGGCCGGGCTAGTATCTTAATGATACTTGTTACCTGAACGCATCCGATATATATCCGGCAAAGGATCATCAACTTCGGAAACACTTCCCAAAATCTTCATGGATTATATCGCTGCAACGACAACAGCATGGTGGAGCTCAGCGATTTTTAGTACTTACACCTCATCTTAATCTAATTTGAGCTTCAAATGATTATCTTTTCAACTCCAAGTTCTTCATATTATCGAACTTATCGTATTTTTTTTATATTGCAGTTCAACGAGCGAAAGGTCTTCTAACAAAAGGCAAAAATGGCACCAACAATTGTTTCGTCACCATTGCGCTGGGAAAAGAAAAATATCAAACATCAGTCAAGGACAAAGCGGAAACGAATGTCAGTTGGAATGAAGAATGTGAACTGTGAGTAAACATGTGAATAATTTTGTTGTCTAAAACTATTAATTACTTACTTTTTTTCTCCACCAAATCCTATGGAAATAGTAAAATACCCGATCAAGGCAATCGCGCTGAATTAACTTTAACTTGCCTGCATCGAAATAATCTTGGCATCGATGAATTTCTCGGCCAGGCAACATTGCCACTCAATGAAATGGACGTTTACGACCGTCCACGTTCCAAATGGTTTAAATTGGAGAGTAAACCTGGCAAAGAAAAGAAGAATAAAGAACGTGGCGAATTGGAAATACGCATATGCTTTGTCGTTAAATCCGGCTCATTAACCGATTTGAGCAAGAAAGAGAAACACAAGTCTTCCATAGGCCAGCTTGCTTCTTCCGTAGGCGGCAGTTTGCTCTCAATTGGCACAATTGAAAAACGTAAAGGCATCAAAAAGTTTGCCAAGTCAATTGGTTCGAAAATGCATTTAAGTAGCAAGAAAAAGAATAAAGACGGTGATGATGTATCGAATTTCAGTGGATCTTTCGCTAGCATTGATACACCCAACAGTTCGAATAGCGGTAGTCGTCGTTATGGACAACGCGCCGGTGAAGCCGATCCTGGTGTGATTAGTGAGGATGAAGATGAATTTGTATTTGATAATTTATCACACAAAAGTTCGTCAAGTTCGTTGAATATGCGTACGAATCTTCAGGCGCCAACACAAAATTATGTGCCACGGAACCCATCACCATTATTGGGCAAAGTCGGAGGTAAGCAGTTGTCTTCTAGACGAGATTTGGTGGAGGAGGATCTAGCTGTAGATCCTGTATTAGAGGAAATAGAAAACGATTTCAGCGTTCGTGCACGAACACTGCCGCCGCCCTCGAAACCACCTCGCACACAACAACAAATAAACGATGCATTACTAGCAGCTGGATCACCAAAACAAAAAGATGCTGCGCTGGATGAATGGGAGTCAAAGCTCTATAAACAAAACTTTCAGTTGGGTAACTCGGATTCATTGAAGCGACGTTCATGGGAACCGACGCCTGTACCGCTACCAACAGCTAGTGAAGGCGATGAAGAGGTGGAGGTAGAGCAAAAACCACAAGTTAAAGTTGAACGAGATATAAAAGATATAGAGTTAAAGGAAGAGAACAATTTAGAGCAACAAACTAATAATTTTACAGGTGCAAATAATACTCACAAAAATCAAGGAAGCGACTCCTCTTCTTTGTTATCTTCAGGTTCGGATGAAGAGCTCTTCGAAGAAAATGTTCGATCGAAAAAGCCACAAGAACTTAAGCTCAATCCTCAGCCAGCGGCTGCCACAAAAAATATCAGTTTAATTTCGCCTGATAAAGGAGTAAAGGATTTCGATGAGCTCAATGCTTCGTTTGCAAAATTCGAACAACGTAATAAGTCGAATTTATTTGATTTAGATGATGAAAAGAAATGGCATACGCAATCATTCATTGAGGCAGAGTCCACAGAACTGCCTGGAGTGCCAAAGGCTAAGCCACGTAATCGCGAAAGGGAAGCCGAACTCAAACGTTCTGAAGAAGAACAAGAAGCTGAACACAGACGTCAAGCAGAGGCTCATGCCAAAGCTAAAGCTGCCTCCAAAGCCGCTGAGGCAGAAGCAAAAGCTGTTGAAGATGCAGCTAAAGCAGCTGCTGATGCTGAGGCAAATGCTATAGCAAAAGCCGCACGCATGCGCCAAGCAGAACTCGAAGCAACATCCATTGCCGCAGAAGTCGAACGTAGACGACAGGAAAAGTTTGCTTATGAACAGCAACTGCGCGCTGCCGAAGATGCACGTCTCGAAGAAGAGTTACGCAGAAATGAACAAAAATTGCGCGAGGAAGAGGCGACGTTACAAGAAGAATTGCGTCAGCGTGAAGAGGAGAAAAGGCGTGAGGCAAAAAGACTTGAAGAAGATCAACGTATATTGAATTTTGCTAAGCGCTCGACATCGCTGGAGGAAGAACAGCAGATTCAAAGTCCCTATGGCACACCGGAAAAATCGCCCACCAACGGAATGTTGACTGATAAGCATGAAAGACGTATGGGAAAATACAAATATTTAAATAATAAGCGAGGTGAGCTTTTGAGAGGGACGGTGTGCAGTGGTTGATGACCGTTTGTAGGTGTTGTGCTTGTTGTGTTGGCTGTTGAACGCTGGTGGATTTGTTGAAATCGAAAGCTAAATTAAAAAAAAAAAAATACACACACAGTCGTACATACGCTGAAATAAAAAGAGAGTGCAATTTGTCTTGTGACTAAAAAATAAAAGCACTATTGGGTTTCCAAGTCGCATGCTTGTTAAATACCAAAAACGCATAAAAATATCAAAAATACACTTACACTATTTAATGTTGTGAAATATTGCATGCAAAAGCTTAGATGTGAATCGATTTGATTAACTGTATATAACTGCTTCGAAAGAAACAATAATGCAGGCTTTTATAATAAGGTCAATCAAACGCAAATCCGCCAGTGGATTTCATTTGTACGCTGTCCACACATCCATACACGCAACTATTCATCATCACTCACACATAAACAATTGCTTTTTAATGTTTATTTTTTCGCAATCGACATTCATATCACTAACATTTATATGTTTATTGTCATGTATATGTTTTGCTACAAATTTTGTCATTACACTGTGCAACCAGTCTGGGTCGGAATGATTTCGACACATGATTCAAAAACCCGCACCCATTTATATGGTAGCTTATGTTAGCTTAAGTATTGTAGTAGCCTCAAAAGAGGAGGCTGTCTTTTTTATTATTGTTATTATTATTATACTTAATATTAAGCTTTTTCGATATGTTGCGCTTCATATTCCACCTTATTTCTGTATGTGGAGACATTCAATGTATTTAAGTATCTTCTCAGGCTTTTTACTTTATATCCTAATGGATTATCACTAAAGCGACTGTGTTGTGTATCGGATAGATTTAACTTACTTAGGAGATATCGTAGGCCGTATTGGCACCCGGTGCGAGATCGCAGGTCCTCTCTTGTGTTACGCCAATAATCTCTTTGTTGCGAGTATAAACAATTTGGTCTGTCTTTGGCCTAGACCATCGGTCTCCGAAAATTGAAAGTGATTAACTTTTCGCATACGGCAAAGAGAGTACAGTTCTGCTATGCAATGCATACTCTTGCCCTGACAATAAATCCAGTGATGTCTGGACTGTTTTGCTTGCTAGTTACTCCGCATCTGGGCCATAAAATGCTGCTGCACCATCCTATTTGGCAAGAGGGCTGCCACTTTATTACCTTTAGAGAACAAACGCTAACAAAATCCTTAAAACTAGCTTGTCTTTTTAAGATGCAAGGCTGTCCGAAATAATGAAAATATGTCTCGACGATAAACCTCTTCGTAGGAGTCCTTTTCCGGAAACTACTATTTCATAAATTTCTTCCTAAAAGATAGTGTAGTATCATCCCACTGGTATTGATTCCTTGAGGTTAGGATCATAGATACTAGCTTCATTTGACCGTCATCGTATTTCGATCCATCGATTAAACAGACCTGGGTTGAGGTCAGTATATGGACTTCCTGGTTCTCAGAGCAATATTCATAACGAGCATCTCAAAGCTACGCGAGAAGCAGAATAAAAATGTGAAAGAAATTGTTTATATAAAAGAGCTAATGTAGTTTCTAAATCCTTCTACACGAGCATTCAGGTAAAACACACATACATTTGCTATTCACAAAAATATCTACAAAACGCATGCTATATTAAGTGAACACAGGAGCTTGCCGAAAATATAGTAACCATCATGGCAGGTGGTAACATCTCGATCTCGCTACGTGTTTAGTGCGTTAGTTTATGAATAGAAAATATCACATATTTTGTATACATACTAGTTGATAAGAATTAATAAACTTATACAAAATTTCATTCACATTTTAATTTTATTTCAATTGCGAAACTGGGAAAATTTTCCCAGCGCCCTGAAAGTATTTGCCGTAGATAAAGGTCTCTAGGCTAGTCCCTTGGTATCACACCGGCTAACTGTGATATGCAGGGCTCGTGTATGTGGTCGGATAGTTTCTTGAGTATCCCGGTAAGGTAGCTTACTAAGACAACTTGTGTGTAAAATTCATGGGTATCCAGGAAGTCAGAAGACTAGCGGCTACAAGAGAAAAGAGAGTACAATCCCTTGAGGGCATACCATGATATCCTTAATTGAGTCAAATGTCTCTCCCAGATCTACACTGATTTAACGTATCGTTCCCATGGACAGCGCGCAGAGAAGAATTATTAGGCTTGTGTTCTTGCCAATCATAACATGTTCATTCGAAGGCTCGCGCTGTCGAAATACCATGAGGTGTGCTCAAAAGCACTGAGGACTATTTTTTTAGCCAAAGCCTTTTCAATTTTTTTTATGGAGGCTATAACTGGATTGATTGCCACACAAGAGATCTTTCTGTAAATATCCTCCGTAACACGCTGATCCAAAACGTACTTCATGTCCTTAAGAAATGAAACAATTCCAATTGGTAGATACGACGAGGGCAGTTACAGTTGAGACTCGTCACTAGAAGAAGCTACAGGCCTGCCAAAATACTACGCTCAGAACTGACCAGGGTTGTCCCCAGAACACCATCTACATAATGAGGCGAGAATACTCCCCATCAGGGAGAGAAATGAAATGCTAACCAAACAGTTCCTGTTGAATACCAAGAAACCTGGGCATCCCAACAGACATCTGATTGATGAGCCAACACCGCCCAGGGGCTTAAGGAGTCATCTCCGTAAGCATTATGAGGAAATACGGCACCTGAGAACACAGCCGTATGTAGCCAAAAAACACAAACAGGTCCTCAGTGAACTCCACAAACAGGCGTCGGACCTCTATGCCGGGAATTGCCCAGTGAATCCTGTACTCAGAGAACAACCTAAAACTTGCAGAAGAGGAACGCACACTCTCTAGGAAAACGCGAGTCACTCTAGCTCAACTTCGATCTTGATACTATAACAGGTTAAACTCTTACCTATCCAGAATCAACCCCGACAAAACGTATGTCCTGCTTGTAACGTGTCCCCACATGACACCAACCATCTCTTCAACTGTATTGTGGAACCAACGCCTCCAACACCCCTCTCATTATGGTCCACCCATGTCAAAACAGCCAGCAAGTTTCCTTGGAGTCCCGTTATAGGATATTAATGACAATTTGTGATCGGTCGCACCTATTGGAAGGGGCGAAGCACTGCTACAACAACAACAACGAGGGCAAGTGCTCGGGGTTTCACGATTTTGATATGAATATGAGTTTAACTTCTGTCTCTCTGTTTGGAATGTAGCTCAGCACTAAGGAATCTTAATTAAGGTCGATAGAGCTGAGGCTATAAAGTTTAATCCATGCATTGACAGGCAAGGTTCATTGCACTAGCTAGACTGTGGTTAGCTTTGTTGCTAAACTCTCTACCACTAATAGACGGCAACTTTTCACCAAATTTGAGTGTTGATAGTCTGCTATAGAGTCTGCGAAATGTGTTGTAATTAAAATTTTGCAAATAATGCTCTAAATTTGTGCTATAAAATTCGGTGTATGGTGGAAGGCTTCCTGTAGAAACAATAATGGTGTCTTGGTAGCCGAAATACAAAGCGTTCTTAAGTTACAGAGGTAACACTTCTGCTCATTCCTGATGCTGAACCTACGCCATTCATTGACTATGAAAGCCATGTTTCACCACCCGACTTTGATGATGTTACACGATAACAATATCTCAGCTCAAAAATAATAGAGCGCATGGAATAATTATTGCAATATTTTTTTCTTTACTTAGGTTGGGACCGCACATAGACTGAATGTGTCCATAATGTTACCAGACATATGTTATAGAATAAATACGTCCCCTCGGCAAATACTAGAAGTTTTGTAGGACCAAGCTTAATTGCTGTATCGAGATCTGGCAACTTTCCCGCCCCTAAAAGCTAGATCCTCCGACCGCAGGACACTAACACAGATCGCACTAAACCGTTTCTTCCTGCAGCTCCCACTTCCTACATCTTCTGTTACTGAGGAGGCCTAACTTATAAGCATGTGGCGCCAGAAGGCAGTGTCCAGTCAGTGTGCCCATCGCGAGCCTTAAGTCTTCTCTCTTCAGAGATATTTACTTATAACTGAGACTAAAAAAAATCACGCATTTTTTAATCCTTTCTTGTTATTCACTTCATTCAATTAGTTGAATACTAGTCTTATTGCATATTAAATCCTGAGGGGCATCTAACTTTGTACAAATAACTGCATAGTCCTCTAAGAATAAAAGGCGAATTGCCTCCTGTAACTGTGTATCACTTTCTTTTATTTGAATGTAACAATCGAAACGATTTTTAGATTTTATTGTACCTTCGAACTGAAATCATTTCATTAACAACAAATATTTTAATGTTTTGTGAAAAATTGTTACTAAAGATTAAAAAAACAATTTTTATTTCAACTTAACTGTTTTATAGATAAAAGCGAAGATAATCGTTCAACACCGAGTCCTAAATCAAACGAACGCATTATAATTGGCCACGAAAAGTCTACATCACATGCGGATCGCCGTTCGGAAATATCAGCAGCGTTAGCCAAGAAATACGAGGGCAAATCACGAGAGGTCCTTGCAATTATATAACTTTTTTTTCATTTAAATTTAAATTTATATTTTATTTTATAGGAGCTTATGCTAATAGCGAATGGCATGGAAAATGAGGCGTTACTGCAACGTCAACGCGTCAAAGAATTAGAAGATTATTTAGATAATTTACTGTTGCGCGTAATGGAAACACATCCAAAAATCTTACAAAATCCTTACTCACGAACAACATCGACCAAGAGGTAATTGAAAAGCGTTGGTTTTTATTTGTTATTTAGCTGTGTGTTTTTGTTGTATTAATAAGTCGGTTGTGCAAAAATTCTTTTACTGATATTTTTCACTGATTTTGCATATGCCTGTTTTATAACTACTTACAATTTTTATTTCACCTCTATTGCACCAAAAGCTTGCTTTTACATGTTTGAATGCACCATTTTATGCTTTTTTTCAATAAATTGTATCACAAGTAGGCAAATCCCAAATTCCAGCTTTGTTTACGCTACATATCCATAATTTCGTAATCAAAGAGTCGATTCGGTAAAAAGTTGAAATTGAAATATTTTCCATTATTGAAGACGTTCTATCTTCTAAAATGAGTGTATAGACTAGAGCAAAGAAAGTGTTGGTTTGATAATTCCTGAGGATTTGCAGCATGGGTATGAAATGGTGACTACGTTCACACTCTTCCTCTTCTTGTAATAATGCCAATAGGTGCGATCACTCACAAATTGTCATGGATATCCTATAACGGAAATCCTAGGAAACTTGCATTTTCAATAGCGTTCGACCAAAGAGACATAGGTTTTAGAGGCGTTGGTTCCTAATTACAACGACGGTTGGTGTCATGTGGGGACACATTATATTGAAGACATATATTTCGTATATTGGCATTGATTCTGTATAAGTAAAAACCTATGACATAATCCAGATCGAACTTGTGTCAGAATAACGCGTGGCTCATTTAGAATTCTTCTTTCGTTTCGGGGATTTGACTATGAGAGCGGGGTTCACAGAACATTTATCAGCAGTGAATGTCTTAACGACCCTTCGAGGCTTTTTTATGATCTTCTGGTTCAAACGGCGGATTCCTTGTTTGGCGGTTCTCTTCCTAGTGCTTGCCGCATCAATCATTTGTCTGTTAGGATGCTCAGGTTTATGGGAATTTAGCAGAAACTGTTTGTTTAGTAGTTTATTTCTCTTCTTTATGGGGAGTACTCGCGCCTCATTGTGTCGATGGTGTTTTGGCTTCATAAAAAGCAGTTGCCAGCGCCGTGTTTGTTTCTCTTACCATATTAGATGCGTGTGACACAAAAGCGGCTGGACATTTGCTTTATAAGTAGGTACCAACGTTTTTGATTAGATTTTTTTAGTTGAGCTGAAGATTTTGTCGAGTTTCTTTAGGTAAAATTGCAGCTTAATGCTCATGAAAATGTAGGTCATTATCGAACGTTACACCGCATACGCCGTAGCGCAATGCCATCGACGTGAATGTCAAATATTGCCGACATTTGGCAGGTCCACGTGGCTAAAAAAGTCGCCTAGGACTTGGTCAGTGCTAATTAAGTTACGTGAGGCGAAAAAACTGACAAGGGAGATAGTTCTTAATTTAAAAGCATATCTCATGTTTGTGAGTGTTGTGCATATGGGCATTGTTCATTGTCGCATTGATTCCTGTACGCTCTCCGGTACCAGTACTTCTGAACGATTTTATTGGCCCTTAGAACCTTTTGGTCTGTTCGTCCCACCGATGTGGTGTAACTATCTAGATACTGTAAATATCAGAAAAAAACTGAAAAGTATTCAGCGGTTAGCTTTGGGTGTATCCTCAAACACACTTGAATGTCGTAGGGAATATATCTTATTATCATTCTAGAAAAGTTGGCGAATCCCGAGCGTTGGCACACTTCAAGTTTCGGAGTACAAGCATACTATCTACTATCCATTCAATGACCTAATCTTTTCACCACTTGTATACTAACTTCGTCTTGGGAAGGAGTGAACTTACTTCCTTATTTGACGTTTAACCGTTTAAACGATTTTAGCCGTCCAACAAGCCAGTCGCTGCTTCGTTGGGCTAACTGGCGCTTATTGTTAACACAAAGGGAATTTACATGGTTTTCCACCTGGTCCTTAGAGAAGAGTGGAGGCCGCCCTTTTCATCTGCTTCCGTAGGCGTGTACCGATGAGAATATCTACTTGGGCGGAGCATAGTATTTCAGTCGAACTTCTCAGATTGACTAAGACTGTTATATCGGTGATGCCTGGATCTTTGAAATTCATATAATTTATCTACAAGAATTGACCAAGTTATATAGCAACGCGCGTAATAGGGCCTGAGTATCATCTAGAAGACTAACCAAAAGTTGAAGACAATGTTTCGCCATAAAATCTGGAAAGCCAGTGCTACAGGGAAATGAAAAGGTATTTCAGACAATTCTGAGGTTCTTCTTGCTTATAACCTTTCTCATTTACATAGCCAACATAAAGCCGACATTTTGAAACACCCAAGCCGCCTGGGTGGAGTGCTTTAGAAAGTAAGGCAACACACTGAAAATATTGCAGTTGCTTTTTAATTTATTTTACTATACCGATGGGAACCGATGTGATTAAAACGTTTTCTATTTCGCTTTCTTAGTTCAAATGGGAGGAGCTACTAGGCACCGAGTACATCACAGTTTAAATTTTTCGAAATTTCGATATCGATTCTTTTAACGGGCGTAGTCGATAACCGATCTTGTTCATTTTCATAAAGTGTTTATCGACTACTGGGTTGAATACCAACCCATCTTGGCTGTCGCGTGGAAAACTCCCACTCTGGAAACTTCTAAATAATTAACCCTATGTTGTTGTTGTAGCGATAAAGACACTCCCGAAGGTTTTAGGGAGTATTATCGATGTTGTTGGTTTTTTGCGGATAAAGATCCACCATTAAAATATATGTCCGACTATCTCGAGAACGATTGAATATGACTGCATTGAACCTTCTAGACCATCCCGCCCCCGCCCCTAGTTCGATAAGGAGATTGGGGCCGCCAGAGCCTAGGGCGTTTATGAAAAATATTCTGAGATAATGAGAAATTGAATAACAAAGAAAATGCCAAGCTGAATTTAAACTAGATATCTTAAACGGCTTGTAAAACTTTTAAATTTTCTTCTTCTAAATGTGGGCTCATATCCCAAAATCAATTTTAAAAGTGGGCGCGGTCGCCAACCGATTTTGTTAGTTTTCACAAAGTGTATATAAAATATAAAGCCCACATCCATGCCAAATTTTGGCAAGATGTCCTCGACAGGTTATCGTTGTTGTTGTTGTAGCGATAAGGTTGCTCCCCGAAGGCTTTGGGGCGTGTTATCGATGTAATGGTCCTTTGCCGGATACAGATCCGGTACGCTCCGGTACCACAGCACCATTAAGATGCTAGCCCGACCATCTCGGGAACGATTTATGTGGCCACATTAAACCTTCAGGCCATCCCCTCCCTCCCCACCCCCAAGTTCCATGAGGAGCTTGGGGTCGCCAGAGCCTCGTCTGTTAGTGAAACAGGATTCGCCGCGGATAGGTGAGGTTGACAATTGGGTTTGGAGAAGCTATATATTGCGCTGGCAACCTGAAGGGTTGCGCTACACAGCCCCTTGAATCTGGTATTTTAGTCGCCTCTTACGACAGGCATACCTACCGCGGGAATATTCTGACCCCCTAATCCGCTGGGGTGTGGTTATCGTTCAATTCCCCTTGTGTTTAATACCAATCTATTCTGATCCGAGATAAGCCACCCTGCAGCGAATCGCACTAGCTCCGAATAAGCGCAGAGTCAGCACTAGTTCCAATTCTGTTCAGTGACAGTGCTTTCAACTGTCACTTTTAACATCCTAAGAAATGAGCGCGTTCTAAACTCTTTTGTCATGGGTGATTCTGTCGTGATTTTAAATACATATACTACATAGCTCTGATCTCTGCGCTGTTGGTACTAGTGTGTCTACCAAGTGTCCCGCTCTGCATTCGATTAGCAGCAGTTGGGAGGTAGTCATTGAAGCTGTAGTGCGAAACTGGTGTTTTGCGTGACTGTCTCCCATTTTCGCTGCAAGACAATATTCCAAATTTCGTAAAAATATTTAAATGTTTACTAATGTTATCGTATTAATTGACGGCCCGATCAAAATCTTGTTCGATGATCGTAATTTTTATATAAGGAAGAGTATATCTGTTGCGGTTCCTTCATGCCATTACGTACAAACGTTATCCAATCAAAACTATAACAATCTTGTGTTCAAGTTCACGCTGAGTTTGCATGGAAGTAAATGTGTCGCTTTATAAGATCTGCCAACATTTTTTGTGTGACTCTGTATTTTTACGCTTTTAGCTTTTCGGAGTTCTGCTTTTTGACCTCTATACTGTGTTACACTATTATATAAGCTTGCAAAGGGAAAAATGTACACAGTTGAAATAAGAAAATAATGTCGCGCATACAATTTTACTTTTTTAATAGTTTGGGAAAAATTTAAACAACGTGACATCAGGACGGACAATGCGACAGCTGTTTCGATTATACCTTGTAAATCTCTTCAAAGCGTTGCTCCCGGGAGTGGAATTCGTGTAATAGGTGATGGTTATCCCGATAACAGTAGGCCGTTTATTGATAGTGCTGTAGTAGACCAGTTGCAGGATTCTGAAATAAAATGAGCTTAATTTGTTTTACTATTCGTATACTCTACATCGAAATACTAGCAAATCTCAACTTTGCCCTTGAGTATCTCATTTCAACACGTTTCATCTGTTTGTTCCTTAATTTTTCCCTTATGTGTCTCTTTTAGTTATGATTTCCATTTAAATATGTGTTTTTTGCTTAGTACAAATAAATAAATGTTTTCCTAATTTACTAATATTTTTGCAACCACGTTATGTTGTTTCGTTATGCTCTTCTTCAGTTTTAAAAATTACATCGATATGAATGACTTTTTGTAAAGAAAGTTTTACGAGGCGCGATTAAAAACCAAACTCAATCTGCAGTTCGTCGCATGTTGTCAAACAGGACAAGTAAGCAATTTTATTTTATTTTGTTTTATACTATATATACTTTATGTACTATGTCATAAGTAATGCGCTATTTGGTATAGTAAAAAATTTTTTAAAAAGGTTTTAAGGTGCTCATTTAGCTTTTGCATGAAGAATGCAATTATATAAAATTATTATGACTTTTATTTATTTAAAATTTTAAGGTATTTTTGTTATATGGTTTAAAATTGTAAAACTGCTTAAGCACCCTTTTCAAGCATTTCACTCTATAAATGTAAGTATTTTGTATTCTTTTAAAAAATATTAAAGTTTTTTGTGCTCTCTTTGCAGCGGCTGAAATGCAATTTAAAGAAAATCATCGTCATTTTTTTAGCAAGCAACTCATTTTCTTGCGCTGATTAAGTTTACGCTGGGAAAAATGTGCTGTTGTAGGAATATTGAATGCACCTTCCAAGCAGCAACGATACAAACACACACAAAATAAGAAAAGTAAATGTTATTGAAAAAAAAAAAAATACAAGGGAAAATCATGAAGTTGCCTTAGAGTGAAAAATCCAAAGTGCGCTTTTTAACAAAATAATATTTTTTTTTTAATTAACTGTAAAACAATTATGTATGTAATGTCAATATAGTTATTGTTTTTAAATTATTGTAATTTTGTTAGTTGAAAATGTTTTTGTTTCAGCTAATAGAAACTAAATTAATGTAAAATATTTTTCAAGTGAAGAACAGAAAGAAATTCATTTTGAAATTAGATATTTGTTAAAAAAAAATTGTATTTAATCCAGCAAACTGCATAAGCAAATGTAACAAGCAGCAGCTGTTTAAATTTTACGCCAACAACAACAAGAAAATTAGTTAAGTTAATTTATCGCGAAAAGAAGAGAAAATAAATTTTTATTTGATAAATCTATTTATATACATGTGTCCAGAAAAAAAAAAAACGATCGCCAAAATGCCTTTATGTATGTATGTATATTGAAATGTAAAAAGATTTTTGAGAACGGAAACGAGAGATGTATGTAAAAATTTAGCAATTAAAACTATTTGCAATAGCAGTTTCGAAAAAAAAATTAAAATAAAATGGAGAAATCGTCTCTTTTAATAACAAGTAGAAAGTATTGATGTTCTAGTTTCCATAATATAATAATGCTATTAAAATAACAGATCAACAAATAAATTTATATTAAATATGATATTTTGTGACATCAGATTTATATTTTCAATGATTATAGACGTTTAATTATTACTAAGCTATAAAATGTTACTATTTTTTGTTGTTGCTTTTTATTATTTTTTCAAGATAGTGCAAGAAAATGTTTGGGGTGTGATGCAGCGAAATGTAATTTTACGGATATTGGAGCAATCCCATTTTGCTATTTTTTTTTTGAGATATTGAGCCAAACGCAAGAAAGTATTTTCTCCGTTTTTCGAAGTTAGCCTCCAAAGTTGTAGTTATGCGTTTTCGAAGCTCGAAATTGAACCTTTCGTAATTGTATTTTATAATTTGAATATAACATTTCAAATCCTACAATTCGGCAGTTAACTTTGATATATCTGAAAGATGACAGAAGATGTATTTTGTAATATACAGCACACAGAAGACTCTACATAACTGCATAGGTGACGTGACATAATGTTATATTTCGATAGGAGACATGATTTTTTCCAAGGGAAGTTTCGATAATTATCACAGAGAAGGGTATCTGGCGGATAATTTTAAGAGATAGCTTATAAGTAACAAAAAAGTACATTCTGTTTTTCAAACTTTGCCTCCAAAATAAAAGAATGTTCGAAATGAACTTTTTGTAATTTTTTGTTTATAAATTAACGGGTTACAAAAACTAAAAACGTAAAAATGTGGACTTGATTCGCCTTATTACTCATTGAAAATACAAATTTCTTTTTTTTTTTTTTAAAGTTTATATAACGTGAGTTATAAGATGTCAAAAGTCTATCTTTCAAAAATACTAAAAGCCATACATTTGTGAATCTTTTCCTGTCTGCTAAATAAATTTTGAAATATGCCATTCTCCATTTCATTATAGCACCAATTTCACAGATTTCAATCTATTATTAGCGTCCCCAAACTACCATTGGGCGGCGTTATATATGTAAACCCCAGTGGCGCAACAATCTCCTATCTTCATGCTGCATCCAAACTCGAGACGCTTTGCTCACTCATCAGCTATTTTATTTCGCTGTATGCTAGAGCACCTCGTCACTGAAGATGTGGAAACTCAAGTTCTAAAACTTTGAAAAATGTTTTTCTAGAATTGTTATTGTAGCTGTTGACCAGAGAGTCAGATACGAAAGTAACTGCAAAATCCCTGCTCCCAACAGCCGGGCCATTTACGCATATAAAGGTATCAAAGTTTAGAGCGAATCAAATTTTTTCATTTATTTGATTATTCCAGGTTTCGTATAATTAATAGTCGATCGACCAGTGGCATAATGGCTATCACGTTTAAAGCATCTCAGTTGTTTCCTATCTTCCCTCTATGAATCATAACAAAACGGCTTCTTAGCCAGACCAATGTTCATCTGCATACCGCTCCACTGAGTGGGCTTATTGTGCTTCTTTTCGAGAAGCGAGTTTGCATGGGGTTATGCAAAGAAACTATTTCTTTGTAACGTAAAAGCACTGCTTAACAACTAGAGGTTGCTTAAAGTAAATTCGATATTCAAAATAAATAGTTAACGAAATCGTGTAAATGGTAAAGCCCTTCCGCCAGTGGGACCACTGAATTGTTTGTATGATATTTTGCCATGTACGTTTGCCTTGTGTTGGAATCATACCCCCAACAATCACATTGAAAATGTTGCACAGTGTAACTTTATTTTTTATTTTTTATAGTATTTTTTTATACCAAACCATATGTCAGAACAATTATGGAACAATTAAGGTTTATACTAAACATTTTACCATTTATCTTTTTACCTTGACGTTAAACAATGTTTTTGTATTTATCACGATATTATAATTTAAGTCTAATTAAAAACCTTTAAATAAATATTATATTATTTTTAACCCAACGTTGTAGTGTTATTTGCAAATTAGCTTGGTTAGAAAATACCTCAAATGATAAACCGTAAAGCATATATGACCCTGCTGTAAAGTTTACTTGAGTAACGTCGCTCAGGACATTGAAGATACATCTGAAATGTACTATACACTTAAAGCAATTACTACTGCATATTCCAAGGTACTGTACAGTATTTCGGAAACGAGTTCTCTTAGGTGGTTTCGCTACCAGATTTCGTTGTCGTGGGAACGTCGCGAATTACGTAATCAAATGTGTGAGGAACTCCTACCGATGGTCTTTAGAGTTAGTTTGGGACGTAATAGATTTGAGGGGCTTCTATTTTCCGTACCTAAGAACAACCGCTTGGTTTTGAGATTTATTCAAAATATAAAAAAAACATACTTGACCAAAGCGAGGCATTTCCGAGCAATAAATCGAAAATTATTTGTTTCAAGCGCAATATTGCTATGATAATAAGATAACTCATATATAGCATTTTCAGGTCAAATGAAACTTTTTTCGAGTCAAATGAAACTTTTTTCATTTCAAATGAAACTTTTTTCAAGTCAAATGAAACTTTTTTCTTTTCAAATGAAACTTCAATTCAAATGAAACCATACTACTAAGGTTATTGTCAATATATTTATATCGTACTTTATAGCGCTGTTTATCAAATTTTTCTTTAAGACGACAACTATTTCTAATTAACCACATTCAAGGCAAAATTTTTGCCCAAATTTTCTTTGTGAATTTAAGCTGCAGTTAAGTTTAGCTTAGTCTAACCTTGCCTTTTGATCGTTTCAATTTTTAATAGATAAAGTAGTAGGGTTAAACGCTAGGCAAACTTATATACTACAGTTTTACCACCCACTGAAAATAAGCACCTATATTTTTTACTTGTATCTACTCCTCTTATATATAAAGCACATTCTTCTTCTACATATTCTTCGTTAATAACGTAGGAATAAAGCAACGTAGAGAACAAAGAGAAGGAACCAAAGAGTATGGTGTAAGCGTATTTCCTATTCACTGCCTGACACCAACTAACAAATCGGTTGAATCCTCTGTATTATGCTTTGCTCTTTGGCCAACGACTTACCAGACAACATAGAACGATAGCAACTTTTACCAACTATATAGTAGAGCATGTGGACTGTGGAGAGATCTTTATTAACTATGCTGAAAAACATAACCGTAAAAAGTGATCTTTTCTACTCTGTGGCGCAGTGACATTGCACTTCACTCGTTTGGGCCTTTGAGAACAAAAAAAATATTCCATTATTTTTCATTGTATATTGTATTTAAATGTAATACTTAGAATATATACATTAGACATTAGATTAGTCGATTTATTAACCCATATCGCGCCTTCGATTTTTCGATAGGATTTGGGCCCAGGAAAAAAATTCCACTACGCATACCCAAAAAAAATAATTTTTGAGCCTGCGAAATTTCATTTTTCTTTTTACTTTTTTTCGACTTAAATTTTTAGGGTTTTTTCATGACCTACTAAAATAAATTTCATATGTATACCCTGTCCGGCCCAAAAACGTCCGCTAAAAACGTATACATGAAAATTATACAATCAGATGATGGTTAACCTGTAGTATATAAGTTTCCTAACGTTTAACCCTGCTACTTTATCTATTAAAAAATTGAAACGATCAAAAGGCAAGGTTAAACTAATCTGACCTTAACTGCAGTTTAGGATAGGATAGGTTAGGTGGTTGCTGCCCTGATAAGGATAGCTCACTTGGATAACACGAAGGTCCGTTGTGGATACCACATACACCAAAAATAACGGTGACTTAGATCTAGCTACTTAGAGAATCGTTGGGTAGCAACGATAAAGCTCCGAATGATACCGATCTCAACTTTGGATATATCCTCGGGAGATCCAAGTGAGTCGCAACCGAAGTACTTTCGCCTAGTTCTGGCAAAAGCTGGGCAATCAAGCATAAAGTGATTTTTTGATTCCACCTCATCATCCTTCATACAGCTGCAGCAGGATGGAGTTTCCAGTATATTGAGACGTACCACATGGATACCCATGGGACAGTGCCCTGTCAAAACCCCAATGACCATTGATAGGTGAGCCTTAGTGAACCCAATTATTTCAACAGACCTCCTGCCATCCACTTTTGGCCAGAAAGATCTTGCTACCGTGCAAGACGTGGTATCCGCCCAACGTTTGCTGAGCTGATTCGAGGCCCAGCTATGGAGGAGCAATCCACAGGTGGCCAGCGGGATACCGAAATCCCTACAGACATCTTCATCCGGTTCAGTTGTACCGATGCGGGCTTAGAGATCCGCTTGACAGTTACCCGGGATATCACTATGGCCCGGGACCAAGATAATCTTAATTGTAAAATAATTCGATGAATTCGAAAGCGAGGTCAGGCACTCCCAGACCACCATCGATCGCACTGTAGTTGAGCTCAAGGCCTTGATAGCCGCTTGGCTATCACAGCTATCACAATTTCCGCTTGGAATACACTGCAGTGATCAGCCAACTTAAACTTGCGGCTTAAATTTAGCTCTTAACAAAAGACCCCCCACCAACCTTTCCATCCATCTTCGACCCATCCGTGAACAAGTTAACCGGTCCCATGCCCCGGATAATTCCTCTTCCCCACTCCTCTCTGGAATAACTGGGGTGAAAGTTGTATAGGGAGTAGTTATCGGCATACAGTAGTCCGTTCTGTCCGGGATAATGTCGAAACCGGTAAAAAGGCTAGAGTGTCCGCGGTCAGAAAATCCATATCCCATATCACGAAGCCTGACCAACGACCTTGCCGCGGCCGCCTTTCCCGCAATATCTACTGGGTATATGTTCAGCATGACGTTCAGTGCCAAGGTAGGTGTTGTTCTGAGAGCGCCACTGATACCGATCAGCGCCGTCCGTTGCACTGACACTAACATTTTGAAGGTGCTCGCTGTGTCCAGTGCTTTCCACCAGACCAGCACCCCATATAGCAGAATCGTTTTGACCACCATCTCATAAAGCCAGTGTACTACTCCTGGCGAGAGTCCCCATCTCTTTGCGATAGCCCCTCTGCAGCAGTACAAGGCAATGGCGGCCTTCCTGGCCCGATCTTCCACATTGGGTCTCCAGGACAATTTCTTGTCCAAAAAAATCCCCAAATATTTAACCCTATCAGAAAGTACGACGGGACTCCTCCAATCGAGGGAGTTCTGAAATCGGGCATCTTATATCTCCTTGTAAAAAGAACCAATTCCGTTTTTCCCGGGTTGATCGCCAATCCACATGATTCAGACCACCTTGTGAATTTAAGCTGCAGTTAAGTTTAGCTTAGTCTAACCTTGCCTTTTGATCGTTTCAATTTTTAATAGATAAAGTAGTAGGGTTAAACGCTAGGCAAACTTATATACTACAGTTTTACCACCCACTGAAAATAAGCACCTATATTTTTTACTTGTATCTACTCCTCTTATATATAAAGCACATTCTTCTTCTACATATTCTTCGTTAATAACGTAGGAATAAAGCAACGTAGAGAACAAAGAGAAGGAACCAAAGAGTATGGTGTAAGCGTATTTCCTATTCACTGCCTGACACCAACTAACAAATCGGTTGAATCCTCTGTATTATGCTTTGCTCTTTGGCCAACGACTTACCAGACAACATAGAACGATAGCAACTTTTACCAACTATATAGTAGAGCATGTGGACTGTGGAGAGATCTTTATTAACTATGCTGAAAAACATAACCGTAAAAAGTGATCTTTTCTACTCTGTGGCGCAGTGACATTGCACTTCACTCGTTTGGGCCTTTGAGAACAAAAAAAATATTCCATTATTTTTCATTGTATATTGTATTTAAATGTAATACTTAGAATATATACATTAGACATTAGATTAGTCGATTTATTAACCCATATCGCGCCTTCGATTTTTCGATAGGATTTGGGCCCAGGAAAAAAATTCCACTACGCATACCCAAAAAAAATAATTTTTGAGCCTGCGAAATTTCATTTTTCTTTTTACTTTTTTTCGACTTAAATTTTTAGGGTTTTTTCATGACCTACTAAAATAAATTTCATATGTATACCCTGTCCGGCCCAAAAACGTCCGCTAAAAACGTATACATGAAAATTATACAATCAGATGATGGTTAACCTGTAGTATATAAGTTTCCTAACGTTTAACCCTGCTACTTTATCTATTAAAAAATTGAAACGATCAAAAGGCAAGGTTAAACTAATCTGACCTTAACTGCAGTTTAGGATAGGATAGGTTAGGTGGTTGCTGCCCTGATAAGGATAGCTCACTTGGATAACACGAAGGTCCGTTGTGGATACCACATACACCAAAAATAACGGTGACTTAGATCTAGCTACTTAGAGAATCGTTGGGTAGCAACGATAAAGCTCCGAATGATACCGATCTCAACTTTGGATATATCCTCGGGAGATCCAAGTGAGTCGCAACCGAAGTACTTTCGCCTAGTTCTGGCAAAAGCTGGGCAATCAAGCATAAAGTGATTTTTTGATTCCACCTCATCATCCTTCATACAGCTGCAGCAGGATGGAGTTTCCAGTATATTGAGACGTACCACATGGATACCCATGGGACAGTGCCCTGTCAAAACCCCAATGACCATTGATAGGTGAGCCTTAGTGAACCCAATTATTTCAACAGACCTCCTGCCATCCACTTTTGGCCAGAAAGATCTTGCTACCGTGCAAGACGTGGTATCCGCCCAACGTTTGCTGAGCTGATTCGAGGCCCAGCTATGGAGGAGCAATCCACAGGTGGCCAGCGGGATACCGAAATCCCTACAGACATCTTCATCCGGTTCAGTTGTACCGATGCGGGCTTAGAGATCCGCTTGACAGTTACCCGGGATATCACTATGGCCCGGGACCAAGATAATCTTAATTGTAAAATAATTCGATGAATTCGAAAGCGAGGTCAGGCACTCCCAGACCACCATCGATCGCACTGTAGTTGAGCTCAAGGCCTTGATAGCCGCTTGGCTATCACAGCTATCACAATTTCCGCTTGGAATACACTGCAGTGATCAGCCAACTTAAACTTGCGGCTTAAATTTAGCTCTTAACAAAAGACCCCCCACCAACCTTTCCATCCATCTTCGACCCATCCGTGAACAAGTTAACCGGTCCCATGCCCCGGATAATTCCTCTTCCCCACTCCTCTCTGGAATAACTGGGGTGAAAGTTGTATAGGGAGTAGTTATCGGCATACAGTAGTCCGTTCTGTCCGGGATAATGTCGAAACCGGTAAAAAGGCTAGAGTGTCCGCGGTCAGAAAATCCATATCCCATATCACGAAGCCTGACCAACGACCTTGCCGCGGCCGCCTTTCCCGCAATATCTACTGGGTATATGTTCAGCATGACGTTCAGTGCCAAGGTAGGTGTTGTTCTGAGAGCGCCACTGATACCGATCAGCGCCGTCCGTTGCACTGACACTAACATTTTGAAGGTGCTCGCTGTGTCCAGTGCTTTCCACCAGACCAGCACCCCATATAGCAGAATCGTTTTGACCACCATCTCATAAAGCCAGTGTACTACTCCTGGCGAGAGTCCCCATCTCTTTGCGATAGCCCCTCTGCAGCAGTACAAGGCAATGGCGGCCTTCCTGGCCCGATCTTCCACATTGGGTCTCCAGGACAATTTCTTGTCCAAAAAAATCCCCAAATATTTAACCCTATCAGAAAGTACGACGGGACTCCTCCAATCGAGGGAGTTCTGAAATCGGGCATCTTATATCTCCTTGTAAAAAGAACCAATTCCGTTTTTCCCGGGTTGATCGCCAATCCACATGATTCAGACCACCTAGCCACAGTATCCAGGTAGCCCTGCAGAACATCGCGCACGGTGCCCAGATATTTGCCTCTGACTAGGATAGCGACGTCATATGCATAGGCAACCACCCGACAACCATTGGCTTCCAGCTCCACAAGAAGCTCGTTGACTACCACAGCCCAGAGGAGAGGAGAAAAGACACCCCCTGTGGCGTATCCCTGCACACCTTCCTTTTAATTATGGCCCCTCCCCACTCCGCTGCGACAATTCTGCCGCATAGAAATTTGCTAATAAATTCAACCAGAGCCGCCTCGACTCCTAAACCCACCAGAGTTCTTTCGATTTCCCCCGGTAAGACATTGTTAAAAGCCCCCTCGATGCCTAGAAAGGCACCCAGAGCATACTCTTTGTGTTCTAGGGACCCCTCTATTTGCTTTACAATCGAATGGAGAGCCGTTTCCGTCGATCTGTCCTTGCAGTACGCATGCTGTGAAGCCGACAGTAACCCCCGAGGTATCCTTTTCAGTAGGTACAGGTCAACCAACCGCTCAAACGTCTTAAGAAGAAACGACGAGAGACTGATTGACCTGAAATCCTTAGGTGATACATGAGAGCTTCTGCCGGCCTTCGGAATGAACATAACCCTAACCGTGTGCCAAGACTTCGGGATATAGTTAAGCCTGAGGCAGTTAGTATAGATGATAGCCAACCAGCGGCAGGAAATCCCCAGAGACTTTTGAAGTTGCGCAGGAATGATTCCATCCGGGTCCGGAGACTTATAGGGCTTGAACGACTATATCCCAGGTTATTTGACTGTCCCGTATTGGAATGGCAGGCAAAGATTCCTGTGCAACTGGGTCATCGGGAAAATGATTGTCCAGTAAAAGCTTTAGGGACTCCTCGCTACTCATCGACCAGTCCCCACCATCATCTCTCAGATACCCCAGAGGAGCGGGATTCCTAGAGAGTATTTTTCTAAGCCTCGCGGATTCATTGCAGCATTCTACGTTTTCGCAGAAGCTTCGCCATGCATCTCGCTTGGCTATCCTTATTTCATATTTATAAATCCCCAGACTCACCTTATAGAGCTCCCAGTCCGAGGGTAATTTACTCCTCCTGGCTCTATTGAAGAGCCGCCGACTGGATGCTCTTAGGTCGTCAAGAGAATCCGACCACCAGGGCGGCTTGCCCTTCCCCCTGTAAGTGTTCAATGGGCAGGACAGCTGAAAGGCGCTATTGCCTGCCGAGGTGAAGTTTTCCACAAGAACGTCTATCTCAGATTCGGACAGGTCCAAACTAACGGTAGGCGCCGCAGGCAATAGCTCTCCCAGCTTCCTACAATACAAGTCCCAGTTAGTACTTTTAGGGTTCCTAAAAGATATTTTACCGGGACGCTCTTCGTTCACCGAGAACTTAATATGTCGGTGATCAGAGAAGGAGTGCTCGTTGAGAACCCTCCAGCCAGATATCCGACCTTCAAGTTTTTTACTAACCAGGGTGAGGTCAAGGACCACCTCCCTTACCGCAGTAATAAAAGTCGGGTCATTCCCCCTATTGCATATACAAAGTCCCTCATCTACAATAAAAGTAAATAAAGACTCACCTCTAGTGTTGGTATCCGAGCTTCCCCAGATGCTATGATGGGCATTAGCATCGGCACCGATAATCACGCCAACACCTCTCCGGTTTGCTTCAGCGGTGATTTCGCCCAGTATCGCAGATGGTGGTCCCGCTACATCCCCGTGGGGCATGTACGCTGAGACCACCCATATTTCATTACTTCCTCGCTCGAGGCAGACCGTCGTTACGTCAGCATTGCTGAAATTAGAGAGAATAAAAGCTTTAATCTCTTTTTTAACAAGCACACAGGATCTAGGCCAACTTGCCTCCCCATGCACCAAGGTGTTGAATTTTCCAGTCCTTAATCTAGAAATCTTACTGCCGTTACTACTCAGCCACGGCTCCTGGACAAGGACTATATCCTCTCCGCCTTTTTCAAGGCAGAGCAACAAATTTGCGGAAGCCGCCTTAGAGTGCTAAAGGTTGATTTGACGGATTTCCATCAAAACCGCTCTTCTTCCGCACCCCATCATTGGCGGATTCGTCTTAGTCGTGTCCATTCTAAAAAAGTCCCCCCTCAAAGCCGCTATCCGGAGCCGATTGTGTAGTCGCCTTTCAACCGCACCTACACCACCAACTTAACGGCGACGGAGCCGGAACGTACCTTGAGGCCCGCCACGGTTTTAAGGGGACGTGGGCAGGTGCAGTATTAGCCTACCAGCCATTTCGGTAGGGTTTCACCCCGACCTACTAAGGTGGCAGAATACCGCACCTACCAGCCCAAAGTCATAAAGCAAAATTGAATGTCAATAATCAAAAGCTCTAAACAATCCAGTTCGTGCAGTTTAAATTCACAAAGAAAATTTGGGCAAAAATTTTGCCTTGAATGTGGTTAATTAGAAATAGTTGTCTTAAAGAAAAACTTGATAAATAGCGTTATAAAGTACGATATAAATATATTGACAATTACCTTAGTAGTATGGTTTCATTTGACTTGCAAAAAGTTTTATTTGAAATGAAAAAAGTTTCATTTAAAATGAAGAAAAGTTTCATTTGAAATGAAAAATGTTTCATTTGACTTGAAAAAAGTTTCATTTGTAATGAAAAAAGTTTCATTTGAAACGAAAAAAGTTTTATTTGAATTGAAAAAAGTTTCATTTGAAATGAAAAATGTTTCATTTGACTTGAAAAAAGTTTCATTTGACCTGAAAATGATATAGTAGAGCATGTGGACTGTGGAGAGATCTTTTTTAACTATGCTGAAAAACTTAACCGTAAAAAGTGATCTTTTCTACTCTGTGGCGCAGTCACGTTGCACTTCACTCGTTTGGGCCTTTGAAAACATATATATTTGTTTTTATTCCATTATTTTTCATTGTGTATTGTATTTAAATGTAAAACTTAGAAACATATATTAGACTGTGTCGATGTATTAACCGATATCGCGACATCGATTTTTCGATAGGATTTAGGGTCCGGAAAAAGAGTTCCACTTCGCATACCCAAAAAAATAATTTTCGAACCTGCGAAGTTTAATTTTTTTACTTTTTTTAACTTTGATTTTTAAGTTTTTTTCATTAACTACTAAAAAAAACTTTCCGACCAAAAAACGTCTGCTAAAAACGTTGGTATACATGAAAATTATAGAATCAAATGAAAATTTTATAGTGTTTATAGTGTTTAATGTCACAAAGTGTTCCACAAATCGATGGTACCGATTTTCGATGTAATTAATGGTGTAATTTTTGTAAATTTTATTTATTTTCCATTTGTAATTTTGTCTACCGCCACATCTAAAAATATTACGCCCCTGATGATGCCAAGGAAATTTGGCGAAACGTTGGGCCGTAAGGTGGAATAAACCTTGTTTTATTCACACTACAACGGAATAGCTTAAAGGAAACTTAATCCCCGAAAGTTTTTTTAGTAGGTCATGAAAGAAACCTCAAAAATAAAAGTCAAAAAAAGTAAAAAAAAAATGAAATTTCGCAGGCTCGAAAATAATTTTTTTGAGTATGCGTAGTGGAACTTTTTTTCCTGACCCCAAATCCTATAGAAAAATCGATGGCGCGATATCGGTTAATAAATCGACCCAGTCTAATATATATATTCTAAGTATTACATTTAAATACAATATACAATGAAAAATAATGGAATAAAAACAATTATATATGTTTTCAAAGGCCCAAAATAGCGAAGTGCAATGTGACTGCGCCACAGAGTAAGATCACTTTTTACGGTTGTGTTTTTCAGCATAGTTAAAAAAGATCTCTCCACAGTCCACATGCTCTACTATATAGTTGGTAAAAATAATGTTTCTCTCAATACCTTGCTATCGTTCTATGTTGTTTGGTAAGACGTTCGTCAAAGAGAAAAGCATAATATAGAGGATTCAACCGATGTGTGGGTTGGTGTCAGACAGTGAATAGGAAATACGCTCACATCATGCTCTTTGGTTCCTTCTCTTTGTTCTCTACGTTGCTTTATTCCTACGTTATTAACGAAGTATATGTAGAAGAAGAATGTGCTTTTTATATAAGAGGAGTAGATACAAGTAAAAAATATAGGTGCTTATTTTCAGTGGGTGGTAAATCTGTAGTATATAAGTTGCCTAGCTTTAACCCTACTACTTTATCTATTAAAAAATTGAAACGATCAAAAGGCAAGGTTAAACTAATCCGACCTTAACTGCAGCTTAAATTCACAAAGAAAATTTGGGCAAAAATTTTGCTTTCAATGTGGCTATTTAGAAATAGTTTTCTTAAAGAAAATTTTGATAAATAGCGTTATAAAGTACGATATAAATATATTGACAATTACCTTAGTAGTATGGTTTCATTTGACTTGCAAAAAGTTTTATTTGAAATGAAAAAAGTTTCATTTAAAATGAAGAAAAGTTTCATTTGAAATGAAAAAAGTTTCATTTGACTTGAAAAAAGTTTCATTTGTAATGAAAAAAGTTTCATTTGACTTGCAAAAAGTTTCATTTGAAATGAAAAAAGTTTCATTTAAAATGAAAAAAGTTTCATTTAAAATGAAAAAAGGTTCATTTGAAATGAAAAATGTTTCATTTGACTTGATAAAAGTTTCATTTGAAATAAAAAAAGTTTCATTTAAAATGAAAAAATTTCATTTGACCTGAAAATGCTATATGATCGAATGCTTGCAAAATAATAACAATGTTTCTCAGTTGGCATGCTTTGGAGCGAATACATATACACATGATATACCTGCTGCGCCTCCTAATGGAATTTCCTAGGAGTGATGGGCTGGCACACATCTAAATAATGGGTCTGCTTGCCTTATGGCTCCAAAGAAATCACTCCTCGCTGCAGTAACAAGTACGCGGACTTATTTCGGGTAGTGTAGTGTTCCCGGAATGTTTGTGAACAGGATTTCCCAAGTAGCTATTAACAACCCGTGTTAATGAAATATAAAAAAAAAATTACAACGCGCGATAACCTCCGCAAAGATTTTAAGCCGAGCTTCTCTTCCAATTTACGACGTGCTTCTTTTACATTTTTTATACAAATTGGCGGGGGGACCCGACGCCGACTCCAAAAGACATCTTCGAGGCAGATGAGTTGGCACAGAATAGCTTTTATGGCAGAAATACACTCAGAATGTTTACCAAATCACTGCCGGGGGCGACCTCGCTTAGAAAACCTTTTTTCTAATTGAAAACTTGTTTCAAAAGTTTTGATGTTGCTTTGACCGGGAATTGAACCCATTATATACGGTGTGGGAAGCGGAGCACGCTAACACTACACCACGGCGGCCGCCATAACTTATCTAAATGTAATGAATGGTAAAATACTACCATCCACGGAGAGGAGGTTAACTCTCCCACAGAGTTGTTGATAACGTATGGACTATTTGGGGTCTCTTCAAGACAACTATCCCAGATCTTCACAGAAAATGTTCACCAGTGTCTCTGTGATCGTTACCACAGCTTGTGCAATGATCATAATGTTGAATATCAATTTTTTGCGCTAGCATACCTATAGCCAAATGACCGGTAAGACCAACTAATTTTTTTATAATTGAAATGAAGGGAACTTAACTAGCATACAAGTCTCTAGTGACTTTATTTGGATGTATACTGATGAGACACTTACATATGTCCTTTATGCATATGTATTAGAGGTTTACGCCGATCACTTTATCGGCGGCGGCGGCGTTGGCTCTATTATATACCGGCGGCGTGGGCGGCTTTTCTACTTTAAAAAGCTTGACTTTTCGATTTAAAAAATAGTATTTAGGAAAGGTTTTGTTTGTATGTATTTAAGGAAATCAATGTGTTGGCCATTTCGGAAAGATCCGAGGTTTTTGCCTCAAGATCTCGCATACTGTTCAAAAATTTTCAGGAGTAGCTCCTTGCAGGGGGATTGTCCCTCGTTCACTTGCTCCAGAGAGGCTTCGAACCTAGCCCCGGTCTTTGTAATTGGTACGGCTGCGTCTGCTGAAAAGAAATAGAGATGCATAAAATAGCCACACTTTTGTCTGCATATCCCGTGCATATCCCGTGACTTACGGTTGTTATTAATGGTCTATTAATACTCATGGCTCTCGTGGCACAGGGCGCCTCCAGTTTTTTGGCTGTTTTTAAGAGCTACAATTCCCGATGTGAGAACAGTAGCAATCCCGACTACCAGGCCTCCTGACCCTCACACCATATGCCAGCACAGAAGCTATAGGACTGCGACTTCGAACTCATACCTTCGTCGACGTCATTTTCCTAGAATCTCTAGGTGTAGCTCCGAAGACTTTCCAACGGATGCTTTTGTCGCGCTATGCTGCCGAAGTACACCAGAGAAACAAATGGAAACGTTAGGGAGTTCGGCCAAGGATGCCGCCATTGCGTAATGGGTGAAAATCTATAATTCTCGGCGCATCTACATAATTAAAATTTTACAAGGACCCTGGATAAAATTTTTAATGTAGACCAAAGTTTGTAGACGTTTGTGTTCACATCATTGATTTCAATAGTCTTCGTTAAATCAAAACGATATTTTAGAATGAAAGTCGACCGATTTTAAGTTGAAAGATGTTTACTGCTGTTTTCCGGCCTTATGATATAAGAGCTCATTATGGATTACTGCGTAACTTCAGTTTTCAGACTAGTTCGACTGTCCACTACGTTAGGGTAGTAGCACACACGGTCATTAGTTCGACTGTCTTGGGAAAGCTTTTGCTTCAACACTTTGAGTGTTCTTGCGAAGGACAAAGCCTCATTGGTAAATACATATATGTGCCTACGTATTCACATTTGTAAAAGGAGCCGTAACGTGTAGGTGATATTTAAACTTGGTTGATAGGCTATAACCAATGTGATTAACTCCAAGGAACTAGTTTTGAATAGGGCCGCCAACTTTGTCAAACCGGGAGACTTGGATGTTGAAGGATGAAGTGTGAAAACTAAAATTAACATTTCAGACGCTATTGTATAGTTTCGCAAATAAACAACAGATTTTTTAATGTAAGCCCAAATGATTTTCCAAAACCTTCTCATACGTACATATATCCTCAACTTAAGTATGAGGTAAGAATCATTTCAAAGGAGTGTTATGCCCCTAGAACCTACTAAAGGATTTTGCATCACTAATTTGGCTTATTCTTTAAGCCAATCGCAATATAAAATTTAAAAAAAAATCGGTGGCTTGAAACATGTTCGCCTTGGATCATTTTATTTGAAATCATTGTTCATTATTAATGTTTTGAAAAAAATATGCCAAGTGAGCATACAAATTTATTATATAACTTTTCTTTTAGTGCTTTGTTTTAATAACTTGCTGAATTGAGTGATGCAAAGTCCGTGTTAAGCTGACATAGAAAGCACCCGTTTTTTAAAATAAATTTTGAAAAGTTAGAAAGAGTTAAATTTCGCAATTAGTTTCTTATAACTGGCAGTGATGCGCATCCGTTGATACCACTTTCGACCATATCCGACCAATTTTCGACTTGAACAATAAATGGCCTAAACAGTCTTAAACGAGTAGAAAATATAGTAACGTGCCGGACGCCGCCGCCGCGCCGATATTTTTGACATTCGGCGGCGGCGTGCGAAAAACGACCCTAATCGGCGGCGGCGTTTATCGGCGGCGTATATCTCTAATATGTATATGTATCTTTTCACCTCGCAGATTTTTTAAGTCTTTGATCTTGTATGCCCATAGTATATGTACGACAGTGGGAAGCAGCTTTCAATACAACCAGCTCTCATGGTGCCCACGCCCGCAGGAGTAGTAGTAGGCTTTTGCGATTATTCTTCGCCATCTTTTTCTTGGGATTTCCAACGCATTCCTCCCGCAACTGCTTCCTGTTGAGTTGCCTGTAACTCCTTGTCCTTCTGGTAGCGACAAAGACAGTGTCACAGTTTTGGGAAGTATTATCGTGATGATGGTCCCTTACCTGGGATTGATTCCGTATGTTACGGAAATTATCATCATATCAGAAACGATTTGCTATGACGACGTCGAATATTTCTAAGTTTATGGATTTAAGTTGCCTCATACGACAGCATACCTACTGCGGAAATATTCTAAGCCCCTTAACCCGCTGGTGGTGCTTCTACCTCCTCTTCAAGGTAGTTACTTTTCAAAGGCATTCAGTATTTAAAGGAACGGAAAACATCCTTCAGAATTTTTTTCCCAATGTCACAATGATTTTATATATATTTATTCCGAATCAGACATCGATCTCATAAATTAGTATTAAGTACTTACACCTAACGTTCAAGTTTTTATGCCCATTTCTCGGTTCTCGTTATATATCGAAACTTTTTACTTTCCATACTTTTCTCTATTATGAGCACTATAACCTATAACAAATATACAAGCTTTAGGGACATTAATGCGATAAATATAAACAACTTTACCATAAACTGCGTCTTCCTAAATATACGCTCGCTAAAAACAAATTTTAACAGCTTTATAACAGAAATAGATCCAATCATAAATAATATTGATATAATAATCTTAGTTGAAACCAATATAGTAGAAGGAGAACAAAATTTATTTTCTATCGCTGGCAGAGAACGAAGTAAAGGAGGTGGTGTAGTTGTATTTATTAGAGATCGCCTGTCCTATAAATATACCCCTTCGAAACTATTTCTTACGAAACCATAGTAATTGATATCGTACCTAACAACAACACTAAACTCAAATGCAAACTATACGCCATATACCGACCCCCGCTCAATAGCACTCATGAGTTTGTCAGAGAGCTAGATAGCACACTGAAGAATGCGGGTAATGAGGAATGCGCAATAGTTATTGGTTACATAAACATCAATACATTTGATACCAACAATAGGCAAGCTATGCCTTACCTAGACATGTTATCTTCGTATGGATTTGAAAATATTATTAAAGATTATACGAGAGTAGATGTGAAGAGAAAAAGCGCCACATGCATTGACCACATTTTTATCAAAAGCAAAGATGCAAATTACACTCCGCAATAATAGAGACCAATATTTCTGACCATTACTCCCTTTTACGTGGTCTCTCTTTTGGTGAATGCGATAGAGTTAGTAAGGGGAGTGCCACGAAATCCCCAAACACAAAATCCCAGTGCTATGATAAACATCATGACCGTATAAAAAATAGAAATATCTCTTTCCTCTTTCATTCATATTTATGTATGTATAACTATATATTCACGTTTTGGCAATACATATTTTTACATATTCATATATAGAACTGCTAGTCGCTCTAATTCGAACAAGCTAACAGAAGCGTGTACTACGCAGAAGGACTTCACCGTGGCGGCAGCCACGGTTATACCACACACCCGGAGCATGGCGTAGCCCAGGGTTATTTATTATAAGCGCGGCCGAAGGCCGCCTATGCAGAAAGTTGGTATTTGGTTATTAGCCTTTTTTGTTAGCGGCGATTTTAAACCTAATTTGAATTTATTTCACACATAAAATGGGGATTTTGTGTTGGGAATTATGAGTTTGGGGATTTTGATTTTGGGGATTTTGATTTGGGGATTTTGTTTTGGGGATTTTGATTTTGGGGATAACGTGGTAGACCCGTTAGTAAGAGCACAAATGGGTTCTCTTTATCGTTAAGTGACAAAAAAGTCGCTGATCAACTGCGTGAGGTTAATTGGAACGAAGTACTAGAATGTACAAACGTTAGCACTATGTATGAAAAGATACTTTCTACCTTTGGATGTATCTACGAGAATGCTTTGGTCAAACGTACAAAATGATTGGCTAACGAGCGAAATTATACGTCTGTGAAAGAAGCGGTACAGTCTTTACAATAAAAGGAAGGCTATCCCATATGATAGGAACATAGAAATGCAATACAAAAAATTTAGAAATCACGTAAATAAAACAATTAATAAAAGAACAAGTAAGGAAGACTAAGTTCAGGTGTAACCGAACATTACATATGTACTCAGTTGAGAGCTATGGAGACAAAGTAAGGGAAAATCACCATGTAGGAAAATGAACCTAGGGTAACCCTGGAATGTGTTTGTATGACATGTGTATCAAATGGAGGGTATTAAAGAGTATTTTAAAAGGGCCATAGTTCTATAGGTGGACGCCATTTAGGGATATCGCCATAAAGGTGGACCAGAGCTGACTCTAGATTTTGTTTGTACGATATGGGTATCAAATTAAAGGTATTAATGAGGGTTTTAAAAGGAAGTGGTGGTAGTTGTATATGTGAAGGCGTTTTCGAGATATCGACCAAAATGTGGACCAGGGTGACCCAGACCATCATCTGTCGGGTACCGCTAATTTATTTATATATGTAATACCACAAACAGTATTCCTGCCAAGATTTCAAGGGCTTTTGATTTCGCCCTGCAAAACTTTTTCATTTTCTTCTACTTAATATGGTAGGTGTCACACCCATTTTACAAAGTTTTTTCTAAAGATATATTTTGCGTCAATAAACCAATCCAATTACCATGTTTCATCCCTATTTTCATATTTGGTATAGAATTATCGCACTTTTTCGATTTTGCGAAATTTTCGATATCGAAAAAGTGGGCGTGGTTATAGTCCGATATCGTTCATTTTAAATAGCGATCTGAGATGAGTGCCCAGGAACCTACATACCAAATTTCATCAACATACCTCAAAATTTACTCAAGCTATCGTGTTAACGGACGGACGGACGGACGGACGGACATGGCTCAATCAAATTTTTTTTCGATACTGATGATTTTGATATATGGAAGTCTATATCTATCTCGATTCCTTTATACCTGTACAACCAACCGTTATCCAATCAAAGTTAATATACTCTGTGAGCTCTGCTCAACTGAGTATAAAAAACGAATACTATCGACAAAAATTCGCAGCCTGTAGCTATGATATCCATAAAACATGGCAGGTGATTAATGAATTAATAGGAAGAAAACCCATTAGTACTGACGAAATGTTGTCTAGGAATTTTATAGATGGGAATTTCAAAAGTATATGTGATACCTTTATTATAACTTTTGATAACGGCATTAAACAAGCAGTTCATAATTGTGACATAAAGACTTTAATTGCACCAGAATGCAGTATATCGAATTCAATTTATTTAGACGAAGTAAGCGAGGAGGAAGTTCTGGATATCATACAAAAATTAAATGGCGAAAAAGGACCCGGTATAGACGGTATAAGACCAATGGACATTAAGAACAACGCAATTTTAATTAGTCAAATCTTAGCTAAATTTGTAAATCTCAGTCTAAGTCAAGGCGAAATCCCTGACGCATTAAAAGTTTCAGTCATTAACCCTACACATAGGTAGGTAGGTTGAACTGGTCGGTCCATGAGGACCTCACATAGACTGATTGAGTCCGTAGTGTTACCAGAAGTTTGTTTTAACGACCAAACTGAAAAACCCTATCAAAAACCAGGACCTATGTTATAAAATAACTCCGTCCTCTTGGCAAATACTAGAAGCTTCCTAGGACTTAAGCCACTTGCTGCTTCTAGATCTGACAGCTGTATCACTCCTAATAGCTGGAGTCTTAGCCTGGCAAGTGCAGGGCACGAGCACAGAACGTGCTCGATCTTTTCCTCCTCCAACCCGCACTTCCTACACCTGCTATCACTGACCAAGCCTAATTTAAAGGCATGTGACGCCAGAAGGCAGTGTCCAGTCAGAATACCCGTCATGAGTCTACAGTCCTCTCTTTTTAATGATAGAAGCAACTGTGTTAGTCTAAGGTTGTAAGACCTACACATAATCTTCGACACTTTACAGCCCCGCGCTTGAACCCACGGCTTTTCTGCTTGGTCGATCATGTGCACTTCTCGCCTTCGCTTAATCTCGCCCAATCTAATTGGGACGTCTACGGAGCAAGCTTCAAGGGATGCGCCCTTTTTAGCTAATTCGTCCGCTTTTTCATTCCCATCTATTCCCATATGCCCTGGGACCCAATATAGATGTATGCTTCTCCCTGTCCCGATTCTCTCCAGAGACTGCTTACACTCTAACACGCATTTAGATGCTGTGCTATGCGAGATTATTGCCTTAATTGCTGCTTGACTGTCAATATAAAAGTTAACACGGTTGCAGCTTAAGCTATTCTCTTCCAGGGTTTCTACTGCTTTGGTTACGGCTAATATTTCGGCTTGGAAAACGCTACAGTAATCCGGCAGCCTGTAGGATCTGCTTAATTCCAGATCAGCGCAGTATACCGCAGACCCTACTCCTTCCACTATTTTGGAACCATCGGTGTACACATGTATCGCCTCGTCCGCCATTTGCGCACCCTTGCGCCAACCGTCCACCTCTATTGTGGCCTTAAGATCTCCCTCAAAGTGCAGGTAGGGAATCATGTAGTCTGTTCGTCTTGTGACTGAGGACGCTATACTACTATGGCCATATGGTCGGCGCTCAAGCTGCCCCGAAGCATCGAGCCTGGTTGCGGTCGTTAACGCTTTGTTCTTTGCTACCAGGTCTACAGGTGGAATGTGCAGAATGGCATACAGTGCAGCCGTCGGGGTTGTTTTCAGGGCTCCCGTAATGCAAAGCATCGATAGTCTGCATACCCCCTCTAATTTTTTGAGGTATGTTGTTTTTTGTGTGGCTTTCCACCAAACAAGAACTCCATAGTATAGAATAGGGCTTACAATCGCTGTAAAAACCCAATGAGAAAGAGAGGGCGATAGGCCCCACGTACACCCCAGCATTCTTTTACATGCATAGAGTGCCGTTGAGGCCTTCTTGACCCTCTCCTCCACGTTGAGCTTCCATGACAGCTTACTGTCTAGGATGATTCCTAGATATTTTGTGCAAGGTTTCTCCTGTAAGGTCACCGCTCCTAACTTAGGCCTGGTCCAATTTGGGACCTTGTACCTCTTTGTAAACAAGACCATATCCGTCTTCTCCGCATTGACTTTCAGCCCGACATTAGATGCCCAGGTATGAATATCCCGAAGCGCCCGATCCATTAAAGAACTAATCGTTGGAAGGCATTTTCCACTTATGACAATTGCAACGTCATCTGCGTAAGCCGTAAGTTTTACGGGTCCCTCATCGAATTGCCTGAGCAGTTGGTTGATGACCAGTGTCCACAGCAGAGGTGATAGCACCCCTCCCTGCGGCGTGCCCCTGTCCACTGATTTCGTGGCCTCGTACAATCCCCATTGTGATGTAATCTTCCTGCAATTTAACACGCAGCCGATCCATCTGATTAAGGCAGGATGTACTTTAATGTAATTAAGACCATCCATAATCGCCCATTTTGCAACATTATTGAAAGCCCCGGCAATGTCCAAGAAGACTCCTAGAGCATACTCCTTATATTCCAGGGATTTCTCTATGCTTATTACCACCCTATGCAATGCGGTGTCTACCGACTTGCCTTTGGTGTACGCATGCTGTGTTGTGGAGAGCAGCTTTTCATCCACGTTGGACTTTATGTACACATCTATCAGCCTCTCAAAGGTTTTGAGCAGAAATGATGTTAAGCTAATGGGTCTATAGTCTTTGGGATACACGTGACCGATCTTCCCCGCCTTTGGTAGAAAAGCTACACGAGCAGTTCTCCAAGAGTGCGGTACATGATTCAGTCTTATGCACCCATCGAATATTATTTGAAGCCATTCCACGACCGCCCTACTTGAGACTTGTAGCATGGCCGGGAATATACCATCTGGGCCCGGCGATTTAAACTTAGAAAACGTCTTCACTGCCCACTCGATCTTGGTATCGGTCACCAAGCCCGGCACCACTAGCTCCGTGATCGAAGTGTGAGTGATGTCTGCTGGTTCTTCTAAAACGTCTCCCGATGGGAAATGTGTATCGAGAAGCACCTCAAGGGATTCCTCACTATCACGTGACCATTCCCCGTTCTCTTTCTTTATTAGTCCCTGGACTATGTTTCCCTTTGCTAGGACTTTTTCAACCGTGCTGTTTCACTGGAGCACTCTATGTCCGTACAGAAACTTTTCCATGAGTTTCTCTTCGCCCTGGTAATTTCACGCTTGTAGATCCTCAGTAGATCCCTGTACTCGTCCCGACACGCTTCGCTTTCCGCGGTCTTTGCGAGTTTAAACATTTCTTTTACCTGTCTTCTTAGAAGACTCAGCTCATTACTCCACCATGGCGGCTTTGCTTTTCCTCTGAATCTTCTTAGAGGGCAAGCTTTGTTATACGCAGTCATAAGCGTCCTTGTTAGGAATTCATTCGACTCCTCCAGTTCCTCTACATTAGCAACCTCTTTGGGTTGTCCCAGTTTTGTTTCTACATGTTTCTGGAATTTAGTTCAATTCGTTGCCCTAGGGTTTCTAAAGGTTCCTCCCTTCTCTACCCTCTTTAGTGGGATGCTGAAGCTTATATACGCATGGTCGGAGAAGGATGGTCTATCAAGAACCATCCAATCATACCTTGATATATCACGCTCGGAGCTCAATGTAATATCCAGAACATTGCTGGATGTTGGACCAATGTATGTAGGAACATTTCCCCTGTTGGCTATATGCAAATTGGTTTGCAGGATGTAGGGTAGAAGGGGGAGGCTTCGACATGAGGGAGGCTTCGACTTTTTCAAATTTGGCCGCCGTTACTACTGCCATTGTTCTTATTCTACCAATAAACAGTAACCAAATTGGGTGTGACGCTGTCATGAAAGCTATTCAGTGCTTGTTCAACGGCGATAGTATGCAGACGAGATTTTTTATTTTTGAAAAGTGTTGATGTAAAAATTGATGGTAAGTATTCGCGTGTAAAGTGTACAATATAGAATATTAATATTGCAATAAAATTAAGATTTATTGGTTTTAAAGACTTTTTCAATAACACTAAGATGTATATTTTGGAGCGAAAAATCTGAAATAAGTGCATTGGGGAGGGTTTTGGGAGGCTTCGATAAAGTTTTTACTTAGCAAGTAATATTTTACAGCCATCAAGATGCCAAATATCTACAAAAGAAAGTTCCCTGAAAAGATCGTCAAAGAAGACAAAATGAAAAAAGCCATCGAGGAGATAAAACAAAAAAAAAAGAAACCCCATCAAGCGCTGCTCGGAAATATAACTTGAAGCGGACAACACTAATATCTCGAATTTCAAAAGAGCAAACAAATATGGGAACTGTTAAAGATTTTCAGTCGAAGTTTTCTTCCAATCAAGTACTTACAGCTGCCCAGGAAAAAGACTTAACGGTTTACTTCAAGAAATGTTCAAATCTTCATCATGGATTGACGTATGACTTGGCTAGACGATTCGTTTTTGTTATTATGTTCACTGACAAAACAAATTTCTTTTACACTGGTGTAGTCGTGGAAGTTGAAAATTCGACGTGCGTCGCGAAATTCCTCAGACATCAAAATAAAACCCAATATTTCTATGAACCGATTGTAGAAGACAGACACTTGGTTTCAAAGCAGGATATAATAAGTATATTGCCCACAACTGAACATCCACCCGGAACTTCACGTGCGCAAAGCAAGTTTATTTTTAACTTTGATTTTTCAAATTTAGATGTTCGTTAAAAGTGCAGTTATACTTTATTTTTCGCTTAAATTTTTTATGTTTTTGTTCGAAAAATGTATTACTGTATTGAAATAAATAACATCAAATATGAATTAAAAATCGTATTTAGAGTTTTTTCCAACATCCTTTTTTTATTTTGCTGGTTAAATTGCTATATTTGATAAATGTCGAAACCTCCCACCCAATGTCGAAGCCACCCAGATGACTGACGAGGCCTCCCCGAAAAAGGGAGGTTTCGTCATATTTTTTGTTTTTGGTTATTTGATTGTAACTTAGAAAAAAAAGCATGTGGAATATTAACCACAAATCCGAAGTGTCATAAACATACATGGCATCAGTAAATATGAAAGGAGTTATCTATTTCTCATTCTAGTTTCTCTAAAAAAATCATTTTCTCTTAACCTGTCGAAGCCTCCCCCTTCTACCCTAACAAAATAGAGATTCGCCTCTCTCGTTCGTATCTGCTCCTCCCCACGCATTGTGGTGCTCATTTGCATCTGCGCCTATGACCAACCGCCCTTTGCGCCCTTCCTCCTGCACTAGCCTTTTGCACTCCATCGGTGGAACCTCCGCAGCATGGGCCATGTAGCAGGACGCCAGGATAAATGCCCGCTTATTCTTTTGCTCAACGGCCACCGCTACGAGATCCTCAGTGGTGTAATTAGGCAGCATATATGAATGCAGCTGTTTCCTTACCATTACTACAGCTCGCACCCGTCCTTCTGTTTGCGCGTAGTAAACGCCAAACCCGCGCGCGCTAAGTCCAGAAACCTTTCCTCCCGATGAGAGCCACGGCTCCTGGATCAGCGCCACGTCAAACGAACCCTCCTCAAGGGTTAGGAGGAGTTCGCTCGACACCACTTTACTTTGTTGGAAGTTTATCTGTAGGACTCGCAGCACCATTGGGCTGTTTGTTCCCCTCCAGCACCTTCGTCTTGACGTCGTCGTCCTCCTCTTGCCATTTTGGTTTAGAGTATTCGAGGCCCCCTTCAGCCCCTCGTGAATGTTGTGCCGTGTGTTCCTCTGTGCGAGTCACAGCACCATTTAGCGGTTGGTCCTCTTCTAGCACGTTCGTGGTGACGTCGGGGACCTCCACCTGTCTTTTTTCCCTTAGGCTTCTGAGGTCCTCTTCGACTTCGCCCACTTCCAGCGTGTTAGGATTTTTATCCTCGGGACTTCTTTTCCTGAGTCGCATGTAAATTTTGCCAGTGCCAAAGGACATTTTGCCAAGCTGCGTGTATAAAATATCCTCCGCCTGCTTGTTTATTTGGAAGATGTAGAACTGACCTTCCTCGGTAGGCCGAGATACAGTAAGTACCTTCCAATCCTGTGTCGGTATGTTCGGATTCTGATTCTGCAGAAGTCGCAGTGTATCCTCCGACTTCATCACGCATGGTATCCATACCTTAACTTTTGGTACCGTGGGGATTTGCGCTTTATCCACCACCTCAAACCGCGCGTTCGTGCCTTGCCTTTGGAGGTTTGGAACGACTTCCTCCAGCTACCGCAAGCTCGCAATGTTGTCGCACGCTATCATCTTCACACCATTATACCATCCCCCCGAATCAAAGGTTGGAAGGGGCTTACTTGGTTGTTCCCGCATCATCTTAAGCATTAAGCTAATAAGCTCCCTTTCCACAGATCTCCACCTTTCAGTAGTCATTTGTCCGAACGGACTGCTACGATCAACCAGCGCCACAGTCAGTGACTGCTTTGCCACATCACTCATCTTCTCGGGAAAAGCAGGATTCTTAGTGTTATCTTCCTTTGGCACCTCCGAGAACACCGGAGTCTTCGCGTTAACTCCCTTTAGCGCCTCCGAGAAAGCCAGAGTCTTAGCGTTATCTACCTTTGGCTTATCTCCTACTTCCGTAGTTGGAACTTCCCTCTGACTGGCAGCTTTCGAGGTAGTTGCTACCTCGCTATTGGAACCCATCTGTCTTACAGCTTTGGGCCTACTTGTCTTGTCTATGCGACTGCCCTGCCCCGCGGCTCTAGGACTGGGTCCTTTCTCCCTCTTGAAAGCAGGCTTGTCGCCTTCTGCCGAACGTTGCCTCTTCCATCTGGCATTCGACGCTTCTTCCTCCTCGTACCGATTTCAGAACCGAGGGTTTCTCGCAGCAAACCTTTTGGACTGCCTTCGACCTACTTCTACCGCTTCATGGGCCCATTCCAAGCGCTCGATCTCCACTTCTGTTGGGTCGACCACTGCTCCCAAGCGTTGTACAATTCTTAGTGCTGCACGGTACTGCGAGAGAGCTCTTTTACTTCCTCTGCTCCGTACCCTTCTCCACTCTTCCGTTTTCATTTGTGTGCTTCTCCAACACGGAGTTCATTGAATCAGCACTACTCTCGCTCCCCGAGTCCGACGCATCGCTTAATTCGTATTTGTCGTCCTTGGATTGCGTCTCAGTCCTCCTCTTTACATCCTCCTTATTACATTCAGTTAATGAGTTGTTCATCTTGGTCGTACGACCACCTGCCCGACAAGACGGGCTCAGCGGTTCAGTATTATATACGGGGAAAGAACCGTCCGCCACAGCAGCGCCCCTTACTGCGGCAAGGCCATAAATACTTCCCGAGATGGCCCGGTATCGGGAAGGCTCCGTTCGAATACAGCCGAATTTATCCCCTGGCTGCAAATCGTCCAATAGGCACGGTCCGCATAACACCCTGGATTAGGGGGTTGGCAGTTCTTGGTCACCGACATCCCGCCGCCCTCCTATGAGGCGAGACGGCGTAGATGTCAGTCCTAAACAGCTCCGCCTCATAGTCGGGCGCTATGGAGTTCGGCTAAGCCCTCACACCAACGACAAGGTGCCTAGCCTAGTGAGGGATTTATATATGTAACACCTACCAAGATTTCAAGGGTGTTTTATTTCGCCCTGCAGAACTTTTTCATTTTCTTCCACTTAATATGGTAGGTGTCACAACCATTTTACAAAGTTTTTTCTAAAGTTATATTTCGCGTCAATAAACCAATCCAATTACCATGTTTCATCCCTTTTTTCGTATTTGGTAAAGAATTATGGCATTTTTTTTAATTTTTCGTAATTTTCGATATCGAAAAAGTGGGCGTGGTCATAGTCGGATTTCGTTCATTTTTTATACCAAGATAAAGTGAGTTCAGATAAGTACGTGAACTAAGTTCAATAAAGATATGTAGATTTTTGCTCAAGTTATCGTGTTAACGGCCATGCGGAAGGACAGACGGACGACTGTGTATAAAAACTGGGCGTGGCTTCAACCGATTTCGCCCATTTTCACAGAAAACAGTTAACGTCATAAAATCTATGCCTCTACCAAATTTCAAAAGGATTGGGAAATTTTTGTTCGACTTGTGGCATTAAAAGTATCCTATACAAACTAAATGAAAAAGCGCGGAGCCACGCCCATTTTGAAATTTTCTTTATTTTTTGTATTTTGTTGCACCATATCATTACTAGAGTTGAATGTTGACATAATGTACTTATATACTGTAAAGATATTAAATTTTTTGTTAAAATTTTACTTAAAACAAAAAAATTTTTTTTAAAAGTGGGCGTGGTCCTTTTCCGATTTTGCTAATTTTTATTAAGCGTACATATAGTAATAGGAGTAACGTTCCTGCCAAATTTAATCATGATATCTTCAACGACTGCCAAATTACAGCTTGCAAAAGTTTTAAATTACCTTCTTTTAAAAGTGAGCGGTGCCAAGCCCATTGTCCAAAATTTTACTAATTTTCTATTCTTCGTCATAAGTTCAATTCACCTACCAAGTTTCATCGCTTTATCTGTCTTTGGTAATGAATTATTGCACTTTTTCGGTTTTTCGAAATTTTCGATATCGAAAAAGTGGGCGTGGTTATAGTCCGATATCGTTCATTTTAAACAGCGATCTGAGATGAGTGCTCAGGAACCTACGTACCAAATTTCATCAAGATACCTCAAAATTTACTCAGGTTACCGTGTTAAGGGACGGACGGACGGACGGACATGGCTCAATCAATTTTTTTTCGATCCTGATGATTTTGATATATGGAAGTTGTCACGTACACCTTTTAGAGGTGAATCCGCCCCTTTGCGCAATCAAGGTGGAATGTCCCCCAGCTAGCTCAGGGCGAGAGGTCGGGGCCCTTAACCCTTGCCCACCTTGATGCGGGGCGGATGTCACAATCATCATTATACTTATATCCGTACACCTCCCTCGCAGAAAGCCCACCCTACCTTGGACCGCTCGAGTTTCTGCCTGGCAGCGAGTCCCCTTTTCCTCTGCTCCAAATTACCCTATTCACTTACCCTTGCGTCATCCTTCCCCACCCCTACCGATTGATTTTAGCCGACCATTTAAATTTCTTTTCCAATTTCAATCTAACATATTATTTATTTAAAATATCTTACTTCTATACAAAGAAATCGATAAAAAAACAGCGTATCTTGCGGCTATTGAGCCAAATAGCAATGTTTGTAAAAAAAAAACAATGACTTATATCAGGACAAAACAAAAAAAACTTCAGTGATTATCCGACACTAAAATATACACTACATATACCTGATCTACACAACATTGCATTACGACGAAATTATGTCCTATTAGGATCAAGATATATATATATATGTATAAATACCAACATGCACCATATTGAATACAATGTGTAATTTCGCACAGGTTCACGAAAATCACTTATAGACACCAAAAAAAAAAAAAACAGGAATAAAAATTTAAAACATTTTCAAGAAGGATCGATTTTCCGAAAGCATGTATGTACATATATATATTTATACGCATGTATATACATGTATTCATCCAATTCCGAATCTTAAACAAGAATATATATTTTATAAATAAAAAAAAGTTTGCTGTATGATACTGTACCACAAAAAAAAAAAATAACGGGATCACAGATTAAACTCCCGTTGCATTCAAAATTTTATCTTCCGATTATTTTCGAGTCTTAGCGGAAAAAATCTTCGCAATACACATCTATGATTTAAACAAAAAAAAAACAAAACAGTATTTTCCATGTTACAAAAAGTCCTATCATAGGAGATACCTTCTCAAACGGGTTGCAATTAAAAATTTACAATTCATTGACGGCCTATTTGGTCACAGAAAAATTCCACCCAAACGCTTATCTATCCGCTCAATCGGAGCCAGTTTCAAATTATCAGCATGAAAAGACCCTAATGCCTACCAATAAGAGCGCTCCCATGGAAGTTCAGGGGTTTCTGGCAAGGGTCATTGGCCATTGCACGGTAAAAAAACGTTTTCTTCCTACAATTACTCGGTTGGTATATATTCTGAGGGCCTATAGGTGCCACTTAAATTTGTACAGTTCAACTTGACACAAAAAATTGCATTCATACATAGATGCAACATACATAAAAGAAAACACACAAAAGTAATTGACTATTCTAAATAAGAACAAGTAAGGAAGGTTAAGTTCGGGTGTAACCGAACATTACATACTCAGTTGAGAGCTATGGTGACAACATAAGGGAAAATAACCATGTAGGAAAATGAACCGAGGGAAACCCTGGAATGTGTTTGTATGACATGTGTATCAAATGAAAGGCATTAAAGAGTATTTTATGAGGGAGTGGGTCATAGTTCTATAGGTGGACGCCATTTAGGGATATAGCCATAAAGGTGGATCAGGGTTGACTCTAGAATTTGTTTGTACAATATGCGCATCAAACGAATGGTGTTAATGAGTATTTTAAAAGGGAGTGGGCCTTAGTTCTATAGGTGGATGCCGTTTCGATATATCGCCATAAAGGTGGACCAGGGGTGACCCTAGAATTTGTTTGTACAATATTGGCAGCAAACGAAAGGTTAATGAGTATTTTAAAAGGGAGTGGGCCTTGGTTCTATAGGTGGACGCCGTTTAGAAAAATCGCCATAAAGGTGGACCAGGGGTGACCCTAGAATTTGTTTGTACAATATTGGCATCAAACGAAATGAGTTAATGAGTATTTTAAAAGGGAGTTGGCCTTAGTTCTATAGGTGGACGCCTTTTCGAGGTATCGCCATAAAGGTGGACCAGGGGTGACTTTAAAATATGTTTGTACGATATGGGTATCAAATAAAAGGTATTAATGAGGGTTTTAAAAGGGAATTGTGGTTGTTGTATAGGTGGTCGCATTTTCGAGATATCGCCATAAAGGTGGACCAGGGGTGACCCTAGAATTTGTTTGTACAATATGGGTATCAAAAGAAAGATGTTAATGAGTATTTTAAAAGGGAGTGGACCTTAGTTCTATAGGTGGTTGCCTTTTCGAGATATCGCCATAAAGGTGGACCAGGGGTGACCCTAGAATTTGTTTGTACAATATGGGTGTCAAAAGAAAGATGTTAATGAGTATTTTAAAAGGGAGGGGGCCTTAGTTCTATAGGTGGTCGCCTTTTCGAGATATCGCCATAAAGGTGAACCAGGGGTGACCCTAGAATTTGTTTGTACAATATGGGTATCAAAAGAAAGGTGTTAATGAGTATTTTAAAAGAGAGTAATCCTTAGTTCCATAGGTGGACGCCGTTTCGATATATCGCCATAAAGGTGGACCAGGTGTGACCCTAGAATTTGTTTGTACAATATTGGCATCAAACGAAATGAGTTAATGAGTATTTTAAAAGGGAGTTGGCTTTAGTTCTATAGGTGGACGCCTTTTCGAGGTATCGCAATAAAGGTGGACCAGGGGTGACTCTAGACTTTGTTTGTACGATATGAGTACCAAATGAAAGGTGTTAATGAGTATTTTTAAAAGGGAGTGGGCCTTCGTTCTATAGGTGTTCGCCTTTTCGAGATATCGCCATAAAGGTGGACCAGGGGTGACTTTAAAATATGTTTGTACGATATGGGTATCAAATGAAAGGTGTTAATGAGTATTTTAAAAGGGCATGGGGCTTAGTTCTATAGGTGGACGCCTTTTCGAGATATCGCCATAAAGGTGGACCAGGGGTGACTCTAGAATGAGTTTGTACGATATGGGCATCAAATTAAAGGTATTAATGAGAACTTTAAAAGAGAGTGGTGGTAGTTGTATATATGAAGGCGTTTTCCAGATATCGACCAAAATGTGGACCAGGGTGACAGAACATCATCTGTTGGATACCGTTAATTTATTTATATATGTAATACCTGCCAAGATTTTAAGGGTTTTTTATTTCGCCCTGCAGAACTTTTTCATTTTCATGCTGCTTAATATGGCAGGTGTCACAACCATTTTATACAGTTTTTTCTAAAGTTATATTTCGCGTCAATAAAACAATCCAATTACCTTACCATGTTTCATCCCTTTTTTCGTATTTGGTATAGAATTATGGAATTTTTTTAATTTTTCGTAATTTTCGATATCAAAAAAGTGGGCGTGGTCATAGTCGGATTTCGTTCATTTTTCATACCAAGATAAAGTGAGTACAAGTAAGCACGTGAACTAAGTTCATTAAAGATATGTCGATTATTGCTCAAGTTATCGTGTTAAGGGCCATGCGGAAGGACAGACGGACGACTGTGTATAAAAACGGGGCGTGGCATCAACCGATTTCGCCCATTTTCACAGAAAACAGTTATCGTCCTAGAGTCTAAGCCCCTACCAAATTTCAAAAGGATTGGTTAATTTTTGTTCGACTTATGGAGTTAAAAGTATCCTAGACAAATTAAATGAAAAAGGGCGGAGCCACGCCCATTTTGAAATTTTCTTTTATTTTTGTATTTTGTTGGACCATATAATTACTGGAGTTGAATGTTGACATAATTTACTTATAAACTGTAAAGATATTAAATTTTTTGTTAAAATTTTACTTTAAAAAAATTTTTTTTTTTAAAGTGGGCGTGGTTCTTCTCCGATTTGGCAAATTTTTATTAAGCGTACATATAGTAATAGGAGTAACGTTCCTGCCAAATTTCATCATGATATCTTCAACGACTGCCAAATTACAGCTTGCAAAATTTTAAATTACCTTCTTTTAAAAGTGGGCGGTGCCACGCCCATTGTCCAAAATTTTCCTAATTTTCTATTCAGCGTCATAAGTTCAACTCATCTACCAAGTTTCGTCGCTTTATCTGTCTTTTGTAATGAATTATCGCACTTTTTCCGTTTTTCGAAATTTTCGATATCGAAAAAGTGGGCGTGGTTATAGTCCGATATCGTTCATTTTAAATAGCGATCTGAGATGAGTGCTCAGGAACCTACACACCAAATTTCATCAAGATACCTCAAAATTTACTCAAGTTATTGTGTTAACGGACGGACATGGCTCAATCAAATTTTTTTTCGATCTTTATTATTTTGATATATGGAAGTGTATATCTATCTCGATTCCTTTATATATGTACAACCAACCGTTATCCAATCAAACTTAATATACTCTGTGAGCTCTGCTCAACTGAGTATAAAAACTGCTTTGCTTCCGCTATTTCCGCTCTTCCAATTATTCGTGCGCACTGCGGTACCTCATTTTTTTGGTAGTTGAAGTCTCCTCTGCTGGAATCAGATTACAGGTTATGACGAGGAAATTATATGCGGTGTCTGCTATAACGTGACGTATAATAAGATCGGTATGCGAGACTGGTACAAATTATCGGTATAAAAGACTGGTACAAATTATCGGTATACGATACTGGTACAAAAGGTTTCCCTGGCGCTGAAGAAGCTTTCGGTCATCAAAGGTGACCATGTGGCTAGAGGAATAAGAATTTAATCATCGCAACTCGAAGGGATGGGTAACCTCTTTCACGCCAATTTGGCGCGCACGCGTCTTAGCACATACATATGTCATGGATGTGTTGGCCTTCTACGGATGCTAAGGTGTTCATGACACAACAAGAACTTGTTAGATTTATAACTCAAAAATATAATTTACACAAAAAAGTTCTATTCAGCTATGACAGAGTTACAAAAAAAAAAAGTTTTAAATTTTTAATGGGGATTTGAATTCAAAAAAAAAAAAAAGGCGCAGAACCCGCATACGCACTATACCGGGTTCGGGGTTTAGGGAAAATTAGGTGACCGGAGTCGAGATTGGAGTTGCGTGAACCCCAAAATGGCGTAAAAAGGACTACAAAAAATATCTCTACAACAAAAAAAAATGTTGATTTCTTGCACTTACCAAAATAAAAATATTATTCCACATCCATATGCAGCTTTTTTTTTTCTTTTACTTTGACGACCGAATTGTGTTTTTTTTTATGTGGCCTTTGGCCTTTTCCTATTTTTTTTTTCGACGCAAAAATGTTTTAGAAAAAATCGTTTTTTTTTTTTTGTTTTGTTCACTTTTCGCACAAAGGGAATACGTTTTAACTTATAACTTTCTATTTATATTGCGGACCGCGTACTGAAACTTGTCTGCTTCTCAGTAATACATTAGTTTCGCTTGTCCTGTAGTAACGCCTTTTTATGTCGTTGAAATCGATCTCAGGCACCGTTTTCCTATACCGTTTTGTATTGTCATCCTACCGAATTGACCGCAACCATCTCCATTCTATATTCATCTCTCTCCTAATTCTCACCACTCTACCCTCTGGCAACCCTTGGAAAAGAGCTTTTGCCAATTCCTCTATTGCGAACATACCCCGTGTTTGACATTTCTCGTTTGTTTATATTTTTACGTGCGTGATAAATCTAAATGTTTTACCTTTTGCTATTTTTGTGTAATTATTTCTACTTACAGCCAGTGGTGAAGTGAATTTTGTTAAAAAAAACAAAACCCCATGTCCTGTGCTGCCCTTTTTTACCCGAGAGTATGCGTCTGGACTGCCTGTAGAAGCAGCTACGGTGGTTCTTTACTTTAGCTCACAGCTGCTATGAGTCGTCCAAGAATTATCGTGACAGGTGCCCACAGGCGCGCTTTGGACCCAGGATCACGGATCCGAACGCTGAACTCAAAAATTTTATATCTGCTACGAGATAATTGCGGAATAAATTGAAGAAAGAACTTGGTTGTTGTAATTTTGAGTGATTTGTCACCCAACACAAAAAAATTGTGCATTTATATAAGTGGCTTAAGCCCAAACTAATAAAATTTGTCTTTCCTGTTTTTTCTTTATTTCTTTTCTTATGCGGCGACTAGGAGGCTCCAGCTTTGGGGCCCTTGCTACCGTGCTGCCATACTCGAGCGGGACAAGGTGCGCTCAAAGCCCAACGCGGGGAACAGCCACACCCTGACAAAGTCTATTTCTATCTCGATTCCTTTATACCTGTACAACCAACCGTTATCCAATCAAACTTAATATACTCTGTGAGCTCTGCTCAACTGAGTATAAAAACAAAAACAGAGTTGAAGAGCCAGGTCGCTGACCTTCGTGAAAAGTGCGATGAACAAACTTTAAGCTGCAGACATTGGTGCTTTATCGATAACCGCATCGGTAACCTTATATCATCTGATTCGATCAACCTTATGGGAATCAATGCAATCGATTATTGGTGCCGCTAAGGTCGTAACCGTATCGTAGCCAACCAATTGGTTTTTGGTTAACCGTCGTAACGATAAACAGCTGATTACGTTAGGGATACGACTACAGCGATACGTCAAACGGCATCAATGACTCCGCTTTTAATAATATCAAGATTAGAGCATAATGAGAGTGAACAGCAGCAGCAATCACTTATACGTAATGAAATATTGATAAAAGAGACGACGAACGCAATTGTAGATCGGATAGCAGCGACCATAGTACAGGGGCCCTATTCAGTAACTGTGAGTTTTAATATGTACACTTTTTCTTCATATAATTTGTATGCAAGAAAAATGTACATTTCAAAAGTCATAGTTACTGAATATGGCCCCAGGTCTACAAGTAGGATATGTAGCAGCATGCTTATACACAGCCACGCTCACCTGATAAAACGCTTGTTCTTGTTCGTTTTTTTTTGTGGATGCTATTTGGCACTGTTGTACTTCTTAGGTCCAAAAAAAATGTAGCAGCTGCTAACGAAAACTGCGTAAAATGTTTATCGTAAAATTACAAAGAAATATCCTTATTTACTTTCAAAGGGGCACTTATACACATCTCTCTTTAAAATCCATTTGTTTTGGACAATTTTAATTAAAAAATTGTGATACTTTGTTACTGGGGACGATTGCTAAAACATGACCAAAACCGTTGGGGGAAGTAATAGTAGACGCGTTTTTGCCTCTCTTCCAATAATTGGAATACTTTTTCGTCTTTGTACTATTGATAACAGGACAAAACGCATCTTTTCATTTCTCTTTCCACATTTTTAAACGAGTTATTACAGTCGACCTCGGTTTCAAACTGTTTTTAGCGGAAAACTTTTGAACGGGTAGAAAAACTTAGCACCCGTGTTTGCATTCTTAATACTGGAATAACTACGCGTCTTCAGATACCCCAATTCAAGACTTTTGTATACTTTTCTGTAGGACCCATATAGGTGCACTACATTTTCATACTAAATTCGTTCAAAAAATTTACCATCACAGCAACCCATATCTGATATTCCGCTCCTTTTTTGTTTCCCTGCTTCGCTTTCCACGACAGCAACCCCGGTAATTTTGATACTTCGTTCAGTGTCAAACGCATGTTCCTCGCAGGTTCCACTGAGTTCCACAATAGTTTGACACTGACCGAAGTGTCAAACCGCAGTGTGTTAGAAAGAGAAAGGAATTGTTTCATTCTCATACATATCTACTTGTACTATGATTGAGACCTCTTATTCTAAATTTGTCTTCAAACCAGGCATCGGCAAATTGGAAATGCAGATGTGTTAGTAAGAGCGCGATAATCGCGCACATCACTTGGTGCATCGGTTTGCTTAGTTCATTCGCTTATTAGCAAGCAACTAGACAAGCTCGTTTGTTATTATATTTTTAATGCGCACAATGGGAAGCAAAAGGTTTATACAATTATAAACATTGTATTTGCGCAAAAGCGTTGGTCAACATTAAATATTTTTCGCTTGTGAGCATTGAAAAAATTAACAAACGATCTTTGCTTGTTGCTTGCTAATAACATTCGTCAACATTGCGAGCGACGCACACAATTGTTGTTACTGCGCCAAATGCTCAGTGACATAGATTAGATTAATACGAATCTTTTGCTTACGCTCTCATATTTTCGCTCTCACGAGGGATTTATCTTCTAGTTGTTGCTGGCAACAACCATAGATAAATCCCTCGCGCCAGCTGAAGCGGGTGCCAGCACAAAAAATGTGCCAACCAATACGAAAAACGTGCCAAAAATTTTGGTAAACTTTAGTTTGACCTACAACTGTAGAATAGCGTTCAAAAATTATGGGAAAAAGGATAAAAATACTTGTTTTAGTGTAAATATTATTAGTTCGAAGGCGGAGGGTAAATATTATTTCCCATTCAAAAGTTATCACTAAAAATAGGTTTTGTAAATATGAACTCCGGAAGCAACCAGTCCATTTTGATCACAGAACCTGGAACGCCAGACATGTAGGATAAGCCCTATCCATTAAATAATGTTAACTATTATATCATAGGTCCGATTTACTGAAATTTCAAAAGAATATATGGTTTTCACTGCGAGTTAAATGCGTTACAATATTTGACTAATCAATTTAATCGAAATGTAAATTTTACTTAGATTTGTTTATATTTAACTCTAACTAGTCGTATTATTGTAAAATAACTTTAAGGACATAAATATTTTACGACTATCATTTTATTAAATGATTGAAACTATAATCACCGAAATGTCAAAAATCCCCATTTTCAGATCTATTCATTTTTGTTTGGAGTGGCATCATTGATAAATGTTATAAAAAATGTGCATTTTGACAGCGCTCTCTCGAAACAAAGAGTTGCAAATCCATTCATCTATGCTCAGTGACTACTAAACTAAAGAGAATAAGAATACGTGTGAATTGAGGTGCACAATTGTGCCACTAAATGCCGATGCCTGCTTCAAGCACCAAAATATTATCAAAGAGTTTGTATTAAGAGAACAGAGACCAGCATCAAAAATCGTGAACATACATATGTACATATGTATATATATTTGTTTCTATTTCTCCATTTTTAAGAGAGTATCCACACAGTCTGTCGCAAAATTTGAGTCAATATAGTCAAACAAAAACAATTTGATCTATATATTGGTTGTAGTTGAAGATACATGACAGCAAATCTGTTTGCCAAACAATTGTCCGTTTATGCCAGAGAGCCTTTAGTGAGCGCCTAATATCATGGGAGGCATTGCCAGCTAGATATGCTATACGAGTGTACAGTGTGAAATGGATATTTAGAATCACATACGGAAATATTTATGTGAATATACATATATACTTATAATTGATATCGGGTTTCGTATTGCCTAAAAAGTCATGCGTTGTATGGAAATGCTAATTGGCAAGAGATCTGCAAATCAAATTTACTTAACGACTTAAGTTCTAAAAAAATATTACAAAATTACAGTACTAAATCTTCCAATTATTTTTTGAGTAACTTCCCGTAGAGCTAGAGTCTTGAAAGTTGGGACCTACCTCAGCTCCCAATGACAATGCAACGTGAGGAAACAAATTCGATAGGTAACTACCGGGTTTGAAAATCTTGCACGTACAGTTTTAAGTAACTTCTGCCAACCTAAAGACTTGAAACCTGAAAAATAGCTTGGACCTATTATAGCATTTAATATTTGGGATAAAAAATGGTTTTAGATGGGGAAGGGATCGAAATATTTCAAGATATAAAAAATCCATGCAGAGCATCGATTTTTGAGTAACTTCTTGCTGAGATAGAAACTTTAAACCGTACACTTCACTGTGGCAATGAAACAAGAGGAGAAACATTTTCGCCTGGTGGCGCACTGGTCGAGATAATCAGACATTTTGTAAGAAACTCGGAATCAAGGCATTGTTCTTTAACTAGCTTCCCGGTGAGCTAGAGAACTGAAATTTTAAATGTTGTTCAGAGTTCAATGTCAGTTAACTCATTTGAATGGTCGGATCGAAAAACGTTGTATGCGTCATTTTTACACACAACCGCATTCAAAGCAGATTGCCGTTATTGCTCTCTTTTATTGCTCAAATATCAAGTATTCCAATGCCATATTTTCTACTATTAATCTTTGTTTGTTGTTGCGGCCGCCGTGGTGTTGTGGTAACGTGCTCCGCCTATCATACCGAAGATCCTGGGTTTACGCACTGGGCAAAGCAACATCGAAAATTTAGAAAAATATTTTTACAATTAAAAAAGTTTCTCTAAGCGGGGCGGTCAAACACTCCGAGGGTATTTCTGCCATGAAAAGCTTCTCAGTGCAAACACATCTGCCTTTCAAATACTGTTGATAATCGGCATAAAACATGTAGGTCCCGTTCCGCCAATTTGTAGGAAAAATTAATAGGTGATAGATTGAAAAATTCGTAGTAAAGAACATGTAACCGTATATCTTTACAGATTTGTTTCGGATAACCTGTCTATAATAGCAATAGCTACAGTTTAAATTTCAAGATCAAAACTTATCAACATAATGTCTGTTTAAGGATATGCTATCCGTTGCTTTTTGATCCATTTATATAAAGGAAGTGTTTAAAATTTATCTTATTTTTATTAAATTCAACTTAGCCATGTTCTACTGTATATTCAAGACTCTTTCTAGGTGTGAACGCTGGTTGGCTCACTACGAACCAGTGTTGCCAGGTTAGCCTTTCCGAGGCTAGATTTAGCCTTTTTTTTTTGCCTTTAGCCTCGAAATTTTGTGTTTAGCTTCGTGACTTTTTTCTAGCCTTTTTTACTTTTTAAAAATACATTTAAAAATTTCTAAAATAAAATAATTTCAATAGTTCCTGTGAACACCTAATACCTAATAATATGAGTTCTCTACAAAAGATTAATTCTTTTTCTGCTGAAAATTCGTTGAAAATTTCAAAGCCAGATGTATTTTCTTACTTTGAAAAAGAGAAGGATAGTTATTCTTCAAGTCAAATAGCATTAATTGAGCTGCAGTGGCGAAAACTTATAACTATACAATGGAAAAATGTACACTCCACCATGAAATTTACATAAAAATGCATTAAACGAACCTCCTTTTTTAGAACTTGTCGAATTCATATTTAGTTTTTTAGGATTACCACTCAGTAACGCGGAGGTTGAAAGAGTTTTTAGTGGCATGAAAATTCTGAAAACTAGATTAAGGAACAAACTAAAAATTAAAATGCTTAATGCGCTGCTTAATATTAGACGCTCGTTAAAACGATTATATAAATGTTATAATGACTTTGAAATTACCGATGATCTCATATCTATGGTAAATAGCCAAACTTTAACCCAGACTTAAGCTCTTCTGATTCTTCAGACGGGGAATATTTTATATAAAAAAATAGTTTGTAATATTTTTTTTATGTATATACACATATGCAATCATTTAAAGTAATTCCATGTGCTAGTCAAAGAAAATGTGCCTGATATGTTTTGAAACAGGAAGTTATGCTTAAGTTATGTTTATAAGTTTTTATTTACAAATGTGTAAACTAAAATATAAAAAAATTTAATGAATTAACCAAAAAATTTCTGGCCTTTTTTAGCTTCTTTTTTCTAAATTTAGCCTTTTCTAACCTTTTTTTTTTTGCCAATCTAGCTTCTTTTTTTTGCATCACATGGCAACACTGCTACGAACATCGACATCAAGTCACCAGCAAACGATCATTAAAGCATTGCGATTGTTTTATTCGTTTGACTTTAAACATCGCTTGCACGGTGCATAGCGATTCAGTCTCAACGTAAACTCGACGAAAAAAGCATTCGAATCGAATTGAGCGCGCTAGGTTTCTAACGCGTCGGTGGAAAAAGATATGAAACTAAAAAAAAATTTGTAAAATAGAAAATTTGCGCAAACCGTTTGTTTTTTCTTTCTTTATAATTTAATGTAGTAGAACTTACGTCAGAAGAAATAATAATAACAATTAAAAAACTGCAAAATATCACGAAAGCGCGTTTTTAGTTCGTTTTAAAAGAAATGCTCTTCGGAAAATGCATAAAATACCTATAAAAGTATTTTGAAAACAAAAAAAAGTAATAATAAAAATAGTTTTCTTTTAGTGTTTTTAAAAGGTGTTCTGTTGACCGTTACGCTATTAATTTTATATTTAATATTATGTGTTAGTGTTTTGAGAAGAAAAAACGACTTCATTGGCTGAAATTTGATTTAAAGTAAAATTTAAACAAATTTATAGATATGCATACATACATACATGGATATGTTTGTAAATGAAAGTATGGAAAAATTTTGTAAAATAATTGCATATCAAGTTTTTGTGTTGAAAAACGAAAATATATTTACGCATACATAAATATGTACTTTTGTATGCACTATAAAAGGATTAACATTTAAGCAGCATTGTACAGTTCACAAATACTAAGCGCGAGAAACTACAAAGGAAAACTGAAGGATGTATAGAAAAGTTGGGTTCCTGACCATATAACAGTCCAAAAACGGTAAGTTTTGTTAAAAAATTATGAATAATCATACATTTCTTAAAATTAATATATACAGCAAAATTTCGTCAATTAAACTTTGTTTTTTTATTTCAATAATTTAAGAAAAAATTTCTATGAATCAGAGTTAGCCATCATTCATATACATTTTTATTTAGATAATTCTTCGAATGAAAATCTATCTTAAAGAAATTATTAAAAAAAAGTTATTCATGAATAAATTATTTTTGAATAATTTTCCAATAGAAAATTGGTTTCAAAAACTCATAGCTTCCTCATTTACATAAATTTGAAGGAAAAAATTCTTGTTTATTTATTATTCAAATAACGAACAAAATAATTTTTTCGTCACTTAAATAAAATTTCTTTAAATTAAAAAGCCAACTTTACTTGTAAATAACCGACAAAAAAATAATATATCTTTAATTCGTTATTGGAATAAATTTGGCCCAACTCTGGTATGAACTTCTGTAACTGAAACTATGCAGACCCATATCAAAAGCGTTTTCGAAATATCGAGAAATTTTTAAGAAAATGTCGATCTTTTTAATCAGAGTTTAATAACTTTTTTGAGTATGCAATTCTGTAGCCCATTCAATTTTAGTCTGTCAAATTATAAGTTATTAGTCTCTCAACTCAATATTCGCTCTGATTTTTACAATTTTTTTCGAAAGGTGTTTCACATTTTCTTAATAATAATGCGCACTTTGTATGGAAGCAAATCTGAAACTCCCTTTGGAAGAAATTGTTAAAAATCAGTACGAATTCTGCATGCATTATATAGTTAATACGATACATTATAAAGTTAATACGATACACGAGATTTTCTCTCGAATACTTCAATTTCCATATAAGCATCTCTTTAGACTGCTCGTGATGACGAACCAGAAATCAGGATTGGTGTGATGACAAACTAATGTGATTTTTGTTCATCGGGAGTAGTTAGTTAACAGTGTTGACAGGAGCGTTTCTCCATTGGATTCTAGACTAACTTTTGTTTCGAAGTTAACGTTGGTTCTCGAGAGACGAAGTTCTTTTCAAACTTATATCGTCAGCAGTGACGTGGTTGCCAAGGTGAAGGAGAAAATACTTCGTAAAGAGCTCGTTCACTGCAGGACCCACTTTTTTCATCTAGCATTAGGACCAATGATATTTAAACAACATCAATAGCACGTTGTAATATATTGTTTTTGAGTGAGAGAGAACCGTATATCTCTGAATTTTATTGAATGACGGCCTATTTCAGCATGCGTTTGAAGCGTTACTTATCCACCTCAGAATTTGCTTTCAAGCGTCCTCTTTCAGAATAAATACAATACATTTTTGAAACAAATTCTGAGATAACAATTGGGCGTTTTCAAACATGTTGTCGATATAGGGAGATACACCACTGTTTGTTGCGATTCCTTAATGCCGTAACAAACTACCTAATAAATAATACCCTGCGTCTTAAGCGCAACTGTGTATATAAATATTAGCACTATGAATACAAAGGCCGCCCTGTTACTGGATACAAAGCATTAAAAGCAAATTTTTATTATAAAAAGCGTTTATAGTTTAGTTCTCGTCTCCAGTACGCATGAAAATTTGCCTGCCAATGTGATTGTGTGTATGAGTTGTTTTTGTTTTACTATATCCATATTTTGTATGAATAAAATAATTTATTTGCGCTATTATTTAAAACTGTTTCGGAAACTGAAGCGGCGAACAATTTGCAAAAATATAGAAGTCTATACTCATGTACTTGGTGTGTTTGCCAAAAAAAAAAATAAATTAACAGTTTATATAAGGCTTATTTCATTCCATCAAAGGTTTTAGTGCTATAACGCCATGAAATTTGGAAGTTTTGTTTGTCGTATGTGATGTGTTCGGCACCGGAACACGAGAGACTTCCCACCGAGTTGTTAAAACAGGAAGGCATTTTCAGTTCAAATTAAACTTTTTTCAAGTCCAATGAAGCTTTTTTCAAATAAATTAGATGATTTTCGATTCAAATGAAACTTTTATCATCAAAATGAGATTAAATGCAATTTTTTCATATCAAATGAAATCGTGCGAAAGACTTATCAATGCGGCTTCAGACATGGTTAATTCCTTAGCAACCAACTTAGCTGGAGAAGGCTCATGATTTGTCGACTTCAAATCAACTTTTGACAGCGCGAAAAGGAGTTTCTAGTATGCTGCTATGTCTGAGTTTGAGTTTCGGATTGGGTTGAGCCATTCTTAACCAAATAAGGCTTCAGATGGTACAATTTTCTATAAGATCGTGCACCTGCTAGCGAATGTTTATCATTTCAATATCATCGGCCTAACAAAGGTGGCGTTAGCTCAAGATAGAGGCGAAAAAACGGATTTTTCAGTAAACGATGACAAGACAAAATACCAGCTGTTATAAAAGACAAATGATTTTGTTTTTGCCGAGTTGTTGATAGGCGGAGGTTTGTTAAGCGTTGAGATCTAAAACTGCTCAGCTACAGAATAAATATCATCAGCTGAGTATTATACATAACAGTAGGAAATAATACATATACTACATTGTTAAATAAGTGAACATTTTATATAAAGATTTTTTTTTGTTGTGAGTTAAGATAGGATAGGACAGTTTTATTTATGGTAAAAAGTGAGTCTGTTATATCAAACGAGTTCGAATGAGAGTTAAAATCATGACACAAACACCGAAAAGGTTCATTTAATTCGAAATTAGTTCTGCACTGCCACAAAAGAAGAGGTTTATAATGTCTTGACGCTCGTGATGGGACATTGAAGTTTACTTCGTTCAAAAGAAAGGGGCTAGAAATCAGTCCATTCAGTAGTTTAGCCATGAATAATACGCCTAGCATATCTCTACGACTTGAGGGAGTTGGAAGATTGATGAGCTTTAACCGACTAGTATAAGGTGGAAGATTATACCCAGAGTACCAATGAAAATTCCTTAAAGAAAAAAGTAAAAATTGCATCTGTATTGACTCTAGTCGATCTGCATGAACTTGATATCGCGGATTCCAAACTATTGATCCGTATTCTAGTATCGGTCTAACTAATGTGGTAAAAAGGGCTTTAGTTACATAAGGGTCACTAATTTCTTTAGACCATCGTTTCACGAATGATAGAACACCTCTCGCAATTGAAACTGTGAAAAACTTCGTCTAACTGGGAACCAGCATTTACAGCCAAAACAATATCAGCCAAGAAATCCAGCGCAGATTAGCTTTTGCCAATAAATGCTTCTTTGCACCGAGAAGGAAACTGGAACGTAGAGTCCTCTCCCAACGAACACAAATAAGGCTCTACTCCCTCATATACCCGTGCTGATGGATGGCAGTCAAGTTCACAGAAAGATTTATGTTCCTTTCCTTGATACCAATGGCGGATGTAGCATGAGATTTAATGAGTAGATGAATGAGCTTTACGCAGATATAAAGAATGTGCAACAAATAAAAACCCGAAGGTGACGCCAATTGGGAGTAAAAAAGGAGATCAATTATTTTTCCACCCAGTCGCTGACTGCTCCCAATTGGCGTCAGCTAAAGCGAAGCAGCGATAAAGGCCGTAACTTGCTACGCAGCGGCAAAAGTCACAAATTAATGATAATGCTGATTTTAGAACAATTTAATCCTCTAGCCATATACATTAAACTAACATAACACTGAAGATGACACAACGCCTATACTTGGTTGTCTCAAAAGCAAAATTTACAAGGCGTGACGGAATAATTCTTAGTCTTACTTTGTGGGAAAAATTTACCTACAATGGATACATTATGCTATTGTATTCGGACTTAAAAAAAAAAACTAAACAGAAGGGCCCTTAGGAGAGAGTTGTTGGGTCAAAGTTACTCCTTGTGAGATTTCAAACTACAGGCGGCCATATCAAAAACAACTCTTTCATACTGAGTTAGAAACATTCCGCCTCAAAAATTGTGTTGCTTTGTCCTATAACTTTGTCCTATATTCTTGTTAAAAGATTTATAGATTACAGCGCTGCGGCTATTTTCCGCATTTCTCTCATTTTTGCAGGGTTTCTGCGCTGTATATACATAAATATGCGCGGGCTCATATTAATAAATAGATACGTATGCTATAGCTACCTTTATACGGGGTATTCCATCCCATTTCGACCAATTTTGAACCCGACCCCTTTAGAATTGCCTGAAAGTTTTTCTTCTTTTTCTAGCTTACGAAAGACGTTTTTCAGAATTTTTTCAAATTTTTTCATCCAACTCAAAAAAAGTTATGAATTTTTAAAAAAAACACCGTTTTTGTTTTCAAAATGCTGTAACTTTTTCAAAAATTGACCGTTTGGGATCTTTTTTTTTTAAATTTGTTTTTAAATGTACTTTTCGGAAAAAATACAAAAAAAGTTTTAAAGTTTTTTTTTTGTAATTTTTCAGTTTTTCGAGATTTTTCGAATTTCGCCATATTTTTTTTTTTTTTTGTTTCTCATAAAAAACCAATCAATTCTGCAATCATCCCCACTAATCCCGGAGTGGGCCGATTTTTTTTTTTTTTTTTATTTAATTGAAGAAAAAAACTTGAAAAATTTTTTTGTATTTTTTCCGAAAAGTACATCTAAAAACAAATTAAAAAAAAAAAGATCCCAAACGGTAAATTTTTGAAAAAGTTATCGCATTTTGAAAACAAAAACGGTGTCCAACTCAAAATAAGTTATGAATTTAAAAAAAAAACGGTGTTTTTTTCAAAATGCTATAACTTTTTCAAAAATTGACCGTTTGGGATCTTTTTTTTTTTTAAATTTGTTTTTAAATGTACTTTTGGGAAAAAATACAAAAAAATTTTTAAAGTTTTTTTTGCAATTAAATAAAAAAAAAATAAAATAATAATCGGCCCACTCCGGGATTAGTGGGGATGATTGCAGAATTGATTGATGTTTTTTATGAGAAAAAAATAAAAATAAAAATGGCAAAATTCGAAAAATCTCGAAAAACTGAAAAATTACAAACAAAAAAACTTTAAAAATTTTTTTGTATTTTTTCCGAAAAGTACATTTAAAAACAAATTAAAAAAAAGATCCCAAACGGTCAATTTTTGAAAAAGTTATAGCATTTTGAAAACAAAAACGGTGTTTTTTTTTTAAATTCATAACTTTGTTGGATGAAAAAATTCTGAAAAACGTCTTTCATAAGCTAGAAAAAGAAGAAAAACTTTCAGCCAATTCTAAAGGGGTCGGGTTCAAAATTGGTCGAAATGGGATGGAATACCCCATATATATTTGTATGTAGACACTTATAATGGCATTTCCACAATCACTTTATCACTTGGTCGCTTGGCTGTCAAGCAAAGTTGAAAATAGTCAGTCAACCGGCCGGTCATCAGACAACTAAACAAGCGCAGGCCAACATTCAGGCCGCTCTATATACGACATCATGGCTGCCAATTATGTGATGTGATGATGACGATGGCCGCTGCCGCTGTCATTGTACCAATTCAATTGTAGAGCAAAGTGAAAATAAATTATTGTTTTTGAGTACATAGTAGGGGCGATTTTAGGCAAAAAATCAAGCATTATTATTAAACATTTGTAAACTTGTATATAGTACATATACATATGTATTTACGAATTCTCGGGTTGTTGGGGTTGTTTATTTAAGTGCGTTAAATAATGTTTGGCCTCAGGGCAGTAAATAAGGGCGAGCGAGCGCGCAAAGCGGATGGTTCATTATGACATTTCGTTATCTACATCAGTGCTTTGATATGAAATGGTATGAAATTAAATTTAATTTAATAAAAATAAGTGAAAAATTAAACATTCTTACGGCTAGCGCGCATGTACACAGTAATGAAATATCAGAACGCGATGTGATACACCGACGCGCGCACTTACACATTTTAGGCGCGCACTCCTACACTGAAGCGCATACGCATACACATAGGCGCGCCCTCATGCGCAACAGCACGCACATTAAAATTGTATACTTTTGTATTTATAACTGTACGAAAAATTCAAAAAAGCAAGGCGCGCGTCTTCTTCTCTTTAAATAAAAATAATAATAATAATTCTTATATGAATACGCGTCTGCCGCCACCGTACGCCACCAGTGCCGCGATCCAGAATCAAAGCGCAGTTTAGCTTGTAGTTTGTTATTATGAATGCAATGTGGGTAAATTTACTATGTGTATATAAGCGCACTAATAAATATTCTACTACTGCATATTTATATACACATTTTTAGTAAATACTGCGGAAACAATTCCACTTGCAGCATCCACATAAAATTGTACTCGTATTTAGGGGTTCGCGGCTCAACGCTTTCAAACAGTGAATGCCACTGTTGATGTTGCTGTTGCCGCGCAATGAAATCTACAAAATGATAATAACCAATATCAGCATAACAACATAACTTAAATAATTATTGTTGTAGTTGCCAAACGCGTCTTCAGTGGTACTTATTTTTTACATATTTCTATAAGTTGTTGCGGCCACCGTGAGTAATGGTAGCGTGCTTCCCAACCCCGAGCAAAGCCACATCAAAAATTTAGAAAAAAGTTTTTCAATTAAAAAAAGTTTGTCTAAGCGGGGTCGCCCCTTGGCAGCGATGTGGCAAACATTCAGGGTGTGTGTTCTGCCGTGAAAAGCTTCTCAGTGTAAATTCATCAGCCGTTCAGATACCGTTCGGAGTCGGCGCAAAACATTGGTCCCGCCAATTTGTAGGAAATATTTAAAGCACGTCGCAAATTTGAAGAAAAGCTTGGCCTATAATCCCTTCGGAGGTTATCGCGTCTTCTATTATTTTATTTTTCATATGTTGTATTTTAATTTAAATATTTTTTTAAAACTCTATGAATTTTTTTCATAATTATCACAGCGTCCTTGAAGAAATAAAGTAAGCGATTTTAAGAAAAAAAGCTAGGCGATTCGAAATAGTAGTTTTTCCTAAGTCGAGATCTCTCTTCGCCGGAGTAGCTTCATATATTCGAAAAATACGACATGGCCAGCGAAGCCTTTTGTTTGTTGGCTATGTTTATATCAGCGCATCACTCATCATTCAACTTCCTTCATATGCTCCCGAAAACCCTCTTTGAGTCCTAGCGTGATTTTTGTTCCTAAAGTGAGGACTTAACTATTTTATTGCCTACTCACTCCAAAATATTTCTTTTTGACACGAGTGATTCTCCCCTTGATTAAACAGCTCTTCCCGTAGCCCGTTTTTCGGCGTGTTATTTGATGGCCGGGATATTGCATTCTTATATCGCCATTGTCGGGTGGTTGACATATATTCCGTCCCAATTATGATAAAGTTCCCTCCACAGGCCGCCATTTTTCTTCTGCATAAATGTGGCTCGATATTGAAACGTTACGTTATCTGCCATATTTTTGGGTAGAATTGTCGGGCATTATTTCTATCAGCCAGCATCTGAAACCTTTGCACTTTGTGGAAAAAGCGGATTGAGCAAGCCGCAAATAGTTACAATAACCGAGAGTCATATATGATACAATCGACTATTGAACGAACTCAATAATCATCTTTACTGGCCTCACGAGCATAATAATTTTGTAGGAAAAGAGATCATCGAAGGCTCGAGCATAAAAGGCCCTTGAAATATATAAAATATATTTACATAATAAATACAATAAAATATATTTTTATCGAAGCAGACAACTCTTTGCTTCCCCTTTGGCAGATTTGCCTAAGAAAATTAAAGACTAAACTATTTGCTATGAAGCTAACGTGATGATTGCTAGATCTCGAAACCCTTTTAGCAAAGCTTACAGCCTAATAAGGAAATATGCAGTATGGACGTGTACTTTGTTCTTTCGTCCATGTGAAGCCAGACCGGTCGATTTATCACTTCAATTGTAGATATTCAGATTTCTGCTAGCCACACATAAATGAAGTTCTCATGTTTACATGTAAGTGAAAGCAAATGGAATATCTGCTCGTAGTTCAAACATTTTCTCATTGAAATGCGGTATAAGGGACACACCTTAATATACAATACTATTTAAAAGTACTATGTAAATAAAATCACATAAAAAAAAGAAAATGAAAACTATTTTCCGTGAGTTTCAACGTCATTCAGTATTTGATTGACGTTTTGTATATGCAAATGCTGCAGTAAATGGCACTGATGGTTCGCTATTTCCCCTTCATTCAATGGACTTGTTGACTGATCGCATCGATCGTTGCTGATCTTTACTGAGCTTTTCTAACACAGATAGTGTCTTACAACTTCCTATATACATTTCTTGTTGTATGGAAGTACTATTTGTCTACTAATTTATATATGTATGTATGCACTCTAATGGTAAGAGTGCCTTACTCTATACACGAATATAATTTGGTTTTTGAAGAAAGTTAAATAACAGCACATTCACAATGATTTCTTGGACTCAGCCATCGACTTTGGTAGATAAGCGCGTCATATGTAAACGAATATCTCAACTTTTCTATGATTCTATGTAAATCAGTCCTAACTTCGCTAAATCCTTTCCTATCAGACCTCTGTGGCATAACTAAAAATGTACTTTGCCGATCACGTATGTATCTTTTTTTTGTAATGTACATTACAAAACTTATATTATTGTATTGTATTAGGTAGTACCGCGTCTTGTTTACTTTATACAAATTTATGTATATGATGCTTTTCACTCACCCCTTTTCTTTAAACCTAAAAATGGCATAAAATACCTACAACAAGTGTAGGAAGTAAGAAGTGCCCGACGCGCTGATGGAACATATGAATGGAATTTTCCCAGTACAATTTCTAAATAATTTAAATAAAATATATGCAAGAAGAAGAGAAGAGATAGAAATTAAAAAAAAACTTTGTTCAAGGCGAAATACTATTACCAATTCTATACTTTCATACACTCAGACCGTAACAGTAAGCCCTTACATTTTAAGTTATTTTGTGGAGCACTTTTATACTTTAGTCCATGAATGACCGTAAATAGTGAAGAAGGAAAGGTGTGAGCGATATCTGTTAGTCGATCGAAATGAAGATTAGTTTGATTGTTGCTTACTCATTTATTTTTAGCTGTTCTCTATTGAAGTGAAGCTCTCCCATTTACAATTGACTCCTCTCATTATCAAAAACAGCTGATACAGCTGATTCAGCTGGGATGAGTATATGGATACTTCTTTTACATCTTTTACTTGCAAAGCTATGCCGTCTTATCATTACGGATTTTTTTGCTACACAAAATAGCCGTGTTTTTTACATGTATATATATATATATCAACATTAGCGGGTAAAAAAATGCTTATCTTCACTTAGGTATTGTTAAGGAGATCCATCTAGTGGCAATTATTGAAGACTCGCGGCAGTAACTACAAAACGGGTTGTGCTTAATACCAGAGACACGTACCTCTGTTGTTCATAGTGTATAACCTAAAGCTGAATCGGTTGCGATGCATCGTGGACACACACACTTTTTGGTCATAGAAGTGGAGAATAGTGTAGAAATAAAATGGAAGGACACATTTCAGGTGCAACTGAATATAATGCGTACTGTTATTTAGCAGTATGTACTAATTTTTTGCGTAACAATTTGATAAGTTTAGATAAAGTTATGCCCTTAGCTGACCATATAAAGTTTCAGTGCACATGTATATACATGTAAAAAAACACAGCAATCAAAAGCCAGAGAGGGATGAGAAAACTCAAAAATCTTTATCTTAATGTCGCCAGATCAGAGTCCAAATCATGGCGTAACGATACAAGGTGGCAGCATGGTGACATACCTACAAACATAAATAACAATGTACTTTGTTTTTGTAAATTCGATGGACAAATGTCAAAATCGTACTGCGCCGGAAGTTGATGTATCAACTCAAATAAAAAAAAGTTTATTTTCAGCTGTCCCATGCTGCCACCTTGTATAGTTCCGCTACGATCCAAATACAATATTTTATGTTTCAAAGTTGCAATACAAACATTTTTGATTGTATATAACAATAGTTTTGAAAAATTTTTGCTGAGCAATTTTCATGTTACATGGCACCTGAGGATACGAACGAAATAAACCGAATTACTGGTCAATTCAACCGGAATTTCTGTCTAATTTAATATATCCTAAATATTTGTTAAATCAACCAATTGTTGATTCTGAATTTGTCGTTTCAACAGTCAAATCAACAAAAAACAAAAATTTCATCGTACGTAAGCCACAGCTCTGTTAACTTAACAACAATTACTGCCACCCCTAGATTATCAATAAAAACTGTAAAATAACACATTTTCTTCAATATTAAAATAACAGCGGTGGTTGTTGATATGACAGAGATTTATGGGGGATCATAGTCATAAGAATAAAGTACTGAGCGCCAAGAGCGTAAGTTTCTATTTAAAATTAGCATTTGCATAATATTGATGGTTATTTGCCTTTGTAATAACCAATGAAATCAGTTCTTTTCACAGCAAAATCGGATAGATTGATAGAGAATCTGTAATCCTTACAGAATATTGTTAACTTGAGACCAAGAGTTACTTTTCTGTTTAAATTACTGAACAAATGTGTTTCCTTCACAAAACACTCGGTTAAATTAACCATGATCGATCAATTTTACTGAATGTCTGTTAATTCAACGAGCCCGATTTGTTGATTTCACTAACGTAATTTCTTTCGGTGTAGTCCTAGTTGTTTAAAAATCGTTCTTAATACAAGCTACTCTACATCTCAAAAATTCAATCAGGTTATACTGAGTAACATTCACCATTCGGTTGGTTCCTACGTTACTTACTTTATTTTGAAGAATTATGTTCCCTGCTCCACACTGAGAAGAATGAAATACGCAGAAAAATCACAGTAACTCTCAGCAATTATGACAAGAGAATTAATTCTGACATTTAACAACAATACATATAAATACAACAACATACACAAGCAGTATTTAATGTCACATCCATTGAAAGAAAAGACTAACAGACAGAAAAATAACATTTACCCTCACCCGCCTCCCCACAACTACCACTCTTAATAGCTAATCGTGGCGCATTGCTGCATTTTTTATTACAATTACATTGCTTTAATGAATGAATGAGCATCAGCTACAGCAACAACAACAATAACAATAAAACTCATTTATTTGCACAAAATGCCACATTCTAATTGTTATTATTATACTTAGTTGGTTAGAGTACGTAAATGTTTATTATTGTTGAACAAAAAAAAAAATATTGCAAAAACTATAAATTCTTTGCGCAATAATTGTTGTTTTGTGATCATTTCAAATTAAAAAAAAAAAAATAAAAAAAAACATCCGAAGACGACTGACTACACTTGCAAATACTAAGATATGAATGTGGCTATAAAAATAGTGTCGGCAAATATTAAATAGCGGGGCGAAGAGTATGTCTAGGTTATTGCAGTGTTTACATGTTTAGATCCGGAGCATTTGAGACACAGCACCCGCATCTAGAAGATACGTGTTTTTTATGAGCCCAATTGGCAACAGCAACAACTCTCGGCTGGTGCAATGATTTTAATGACATCTGTGCCGTTTTTATAATAATTTTATGCCTACCAATTATGTTTAGCGTTTTAGTGAAAACAAAAAGACTCAGCACTTTTATTGCTTACAATGCATCTTTTTATTTTCAAACATTTATGTACATACATAATTGAAGTCTTTCTAGTGAAACATTCATTTATTGCTCAAGGCTCTCTTCAAAATCATGTGATGTGAGGTGGGGTGGCTTATTACATTGCCACCCAGAGGACACTTGTATGTTATAGCTACCGAATACATAGCCCCAGTGAAATGTATGTATGTATATTGATGATGTTTTTCATCAAACAAAAAGTGTCCATATAGGCCGATTTATTTTATATTATTTATTATATGTTATACACGAAATTATGCCCCAACTACGACAATCGAAAATTTTTTTAATCAAATTTCTTCAACTCTTTTTTTCTACTAAAATACCTAGAAGACTTTGTCCTGCCTGAGGTTTGCTTGAGCCTCGCTTCCCCCTCTTCATTCTTTATACCATTCTCTTCTATCTAATCTTCATTTTTTCGTCTTATTCTTGTCATTCCACCACTCTCACTCCCATTCACGTTCCCATTACCATTTCCTCTTTTTCTCTTAACATATATAGTCAAAATACTCAAATATCACTAGTTACAGCCAAACTTGGATTTTTGGCAAGATTTAATTTATATTGCGGCCCCGCCCTTTTTCCATTTTTTTTTTATAAATATCGGAATCGGTCTAGCCGTGTTTGACTTTTAGCGAGAATAAAAAAGAAAAAAAAATTTCCCTGAAATTTGTAACTGAAACTATGCAACCCAATCTCAAAAAGGTTTTACAAAAAATTCTAAAATTTACTAAAATTTCTTTTTTTTTTTTTATTTAGAATTTCCTAAATTTTGTCAAGTCCAGAAAAATGGTCAAATGCTAATATGAGTCCAAAAATATTGGGGGGGGGGGGGGGGGGGGGGGGGGGTTGGGGGGGGGGGTTTGCAAAACGACGCGAGCCCAATTCCCGGGATTTTTAAAAATTTCCCGGGACATTTGAAAAATAAAAAACACCTATAAAAGGTATGAGTTGCTCATTCGGCGAAATAATTTTTAGATGGAATTAAACTTTTGGTAACGTTTCACAAGACGGTGCACCACCTAATTTTAATAAAAAATTATCAAACGTAGTATTAAAAGATGCGTCTCGAAAAAACAATTTTATTTCTGTCGAAAGTTATTTGCAAAAAACCGTAAAATGACCCCGAGGGTCCGAAATATACAAATAAAAAACAACCACATGAAAATTTTAGCCGATTTTTTGCTTATATCTTTTGATAGAAATAAAAAATTTAAATTTTCGCTTTCGGATTCTAAACACGGAGATCGAGACTCGTTTTTTGATACCACTTTTGATAACTAAGTCATTTATTTATAACAAATATTTTTATGAAACAGGCTAACAATTAACACGTTTACTGTGTTTAATGCGAATTCAATATTTTATTGATTCATTTTTCAAACGTTATTTTAAAACATAACACATCCCAATGCCAAATGTATATTTGGGTGTGCGAAATGTCAAACATTGGCAATATTCAGAACGACAGTAGGGATGAATTTTTTTCTTTACAGAGTTGCAAGCAATATGCTAATGAGCGGAATACAATCGAAGCCGCAAATATGGCCACGTTTCGTATCAGATTATAATTTATTAATGTTGATATTGTGAAAAATCCGGGCATTTCCCGGCGGGACACTTCAAAATTTGTGAAAAATACGGGATGTCCCGGCCAATACGGGACATTTGGCAACGCTAGTCATGACTTTGAAAATTGTCATGTGGTTGTTGTAATTTTGATTATTCTGTTGTACACAGAGAAAAAATGGTGAAGAAAGGTATTTGATTTGATTCCAAACCCGTGCTAGACCCACCCAGCGCCATTATTCAAAAAACGCGCCAAGACCGCCAATACAGGAAGGTGTTCTGTGCAAAAATGTTAAGGATCAAACCACCGCTTTTGGAGAATTGTGGGGTCATTTTTCGGTGTAAAAATCTTTTGGTGTACCCAAATTTTTAGGCCGAGCTTCTCTTCGAATTTGCGTCGTGCTCCTTTTAATTTTTCCTACAAATTGACGGAACGGGTCCTATATGTTTTACGCCGACTCCGAATGACATCTGCAAGGCAGGTGAATTTGCATTGCAAATACACTCGGAGTACTTGCAAAGTCACTGCCGAGGGGCGACCCCGCTTAGAAAAACAAGCTCTGGTCTCAAAATTCGTATTCATTTTTGCAAATTTTTTTTACAAAAGTTGTTCCTACATGTTATAAAATAAGTAAATAAGTTTTAAAAATATAAAAATTTTTTGACTCTTCAAAAATGCCAACAACTTATGTACATACATACGTACATACATTTTAGTTAAGATTTCGATGAGAAAGTTTCGATACATGTCGATTCTGAGTTTTTGGTATGTGTGAATTTGGGTATGGATCTATTTCACGCTCTTCTCTTCACAATTTACATTTAGGCATTAACCTATTAGATAGCATCTTCTGATACTTCAGCAAGAGTCGGCTTCTCTCATAAAGCTCGGGTGATAAAAATTTTTTTGTGATGCTAGCGCAATAACATTAGCGCCATTTGTGGTATTAGCGCCAAACTACATCGCAATGTCGTCCCATGGCGCTGTTAACTGATAACAACGCCTCGTCTTCTAATAAATCATGGTGCTATCACGTTTATATGTTTCACTTTTACCCCTGTATGATTTTATAATTACAGATAACTTTGTAACCTTTATTTAAAATTTTCATAGAACCGTTGTCGTTGGTGTGAGGGCTTAGCCGAACTCCATAGCGCCCGAATATGAGGCGGAGCTGTTTAGGACTGACATCTACGCCGTTTCGCCTCAAAGGAGGGCGGCGGGATGTCGGTGACCAAGAACTGCCAACCCCCTAATCCAGGGTGTTATGCGGACCGTGCCTATTGGACGATTTGCAGCCAGGGGATAAATTCGGCTGTATTCGAACGGAGCCTTCCCGATACCGGGCCATCTCGGGAAGTATTTATGGCCTTACCGCAGTAAGGGGCGCTGCTGTGGCGGACGGTTCTTTCCCCGTATATAATACTGGACCGCTGAGCCCGCCTTGTCGGGCAGGTGGTCGTACGACCAAGATGAACAACTCATTACCTGAATGTAATAAGGAGGATGTAAAGAGGAGGACTGAGTCGCAGTCCAAGGACGACAAATACGAATTAAGCGATGCGTCGGACTCGGGGAGCGAGAGTAGTTTTGATTCAATGAACTCCGTGTTGGAGAAGCACACAAATGAAAACGGAGTAGAAGAGTGGAGAAGGGTACGGAGCAGAGGAAGTAAAAGAGCTCTCTCGCAGCACCGTGCAGCACTAAGAATTGTACAACGCTTGGGAGCAGTGGTCGACCCAACAGAAGTGGAGATCGAGCGCTTGGAATGGGCCCATGAAGCGGTAGAAGTAGGTCGAAGGCAGTTCAAAAGGTTTGCTGCGAGAAACCCTCGGTTCTGCAACCGGTACGAGGAGGAAGAAGCGTCGAATGGCAGAATGAAGAGGCAACGTTCGGCAGAAGGCGACAAGCCTGCTTTCAAGAGGCAGAAAGGACCCAGTCCTAGAGCCGCGAGGCAGGGCAGTCGCATAGACAAGACAAGTAGGCCCAAAGCTGTAAGACAGATGGGTTCCAATAGCGAGGTAGCAACTACCTCGAAAGCTGCCAGTCAGAGGGAAGTTCCAACTACGGAAGTAGGAGATAAGCCAAAGGGAGATAACGGTAAGACTCCGGTTTTCTCGGAGGTTCCAAAGGGAGATAACACTAAGACTCCTGCTTTTCCCGAGAAGATGAGTGATGTGGCAAAGCAGTCACTGACTGTGGCGCTGGTTGATCGTAGCAGTCCGTTCGGACAAATGACTACTGAAAGGTGGAGATCTGTGGAAAGGGAGCTTATTAGCTTAATGCTTAAGATGATGCGGGAACAACCAAGTAAGCCCCTTCCAACCTTTGATTCGGGGGGATGGTATAATGGTGTGAAGATGATAGCGTGCGACAACATCGCGAGCTTGCGGTGGCTGGAGGAAGTCGTTCCAAACCTCCAAAGGCAAGGCACGAACGCGCGGTTTGAGGTGGTGGATAAAGCGCAAATCCCCACGGTACCAAAAGTTAAGGTATGGATACCATGCGTGATGAAGTCGGAGGATACACTGCGACTTCTGCAGAAACAGAATCCGAACATACCGACACAGGATTGGAAGGTACTTACTGTATCTCGGCCTACCGAGGATGGCCAGTTCTACATCTTCCAAATAAACAAGCAGGCGGAGGATATTTTGTACACGCAGCTTGGCAAAATGTCCTTTGGCACTGGCAAAATTTACATGCGACTCAGGAAAAGAAGTCCCGAGGATAAAAATCCTAACACGCTGGAAGTGGGCGAAGTCGAAAAGGACCTCAGAAGCCTAAGGGAAAAAAGACAGGTGGAGGTCCCCGACGTCACCACGAACGTGCTAGAAGAGGACCAACCGCTAAATGGTGCTGTGACTCGCACAGAGGAACACACGGCACAACATTCACGAGGGGCTGAAGGGGGCCTCGAATACTCTAAACCAAAAGGGCAAGAGGAGGACGACGACGTCAAGACGAAGGTGCTGGAGGGGGACAAATAGCCCAATGGTGCTGCGAGTCCTACAGATAAACCTCCAACACAGTAAAGTGGCGTCGAGCGAACTCCTCCTAACCCTTGAGGAGGGTTCGTTTGACGTGGCGCTGATCCAGGAGCCGTGGCTCTCATCGGGAGGAAAGGTTTCTGGACTTAGCGCGCGCGGGTTTGGCGTTTACTACGCACAAACGGAAGGACGGGTGCGAGCTGTAGTAATGGTAAGGAAACAGCTGCATTCATATATGCTGCCTAATTACACCACCGAGGATCTCGTAGCGGTGGCCGTTGAGCAAAATAATAAGCAGGCATTTATCCTGGCGTCCTGCTACATAGCCCATGCTGCGGAGGTTCCACCGATGGAGTGCAAAAGGCTAGTACAGGAGGAAGGGCGCAAAGGGCGGTTGGTCATAGGCGCAGATGCAAATACGCACCACAATGCGTGGGGAGGAGCAGATACGAACGAGAGAGGCGAATCTCTATTTTGTTACATCCTGCAAACCAATTTGCAGATAGCCAACAGGGGAAATGTTCCATACATTGGTCCAACATCCAGCAATGTTCTGGATATTACATTGAGCTCCGAGCGTGATATATCAAGGTATGATTGGATGGTTCTCGATAGACCATCCTTCTCCGACCATGCGTATATAAGCTTCAGCATCCCACTAAAGAGGGTAGAGAAGGGAGGAACCTTTAGAAACCCTAGGGCAACGAATTGGACTAAATTCCAGAAACATGTAGAAACGAAACTGGGACAACCCAAAGAGGTTGCTAATGTAGAGGAACTGGAGGAGTCGAATGAATTCCTAACAAGGACGCTTATGACTGCGTATAACAAAGCTTGCCCTCTAAGAAGATTCAGAGGAAAAGCAAAGCCGCCATGGTGGAGCAATGAGCTGATTCTTCTAAGAAGACAGGTAAAAGAAATGTTTAAACTCGCAAAGACCGCGGAAAGCGAAGCGTGTCGGGACGAGTACAGGGATCTACTGAGGATCTACAAGCGTGAAATTACCAGGGCGAAGAGAAACTCATGGAAAAGTTTCTGTACGGACATAGAGTGCTCCAGTGAAACAGCACGGTTGAAAAAAAGTCCTAGCAAAGGGAAACATAGTCCAGGGACTAATAAAGAAAGAGAACGGGGAATGGTCACGTGATAGTGAGGAATCCCTTGAGGTGCTTCTCGATACACATTTCCCATCGGGAGACGGTTTAGAAGAACCAGCAGACATCACCCACACTTCGATCACGGAGCTAGTGGTGCCGGGCTTGGTGACCGATATCAAGATCGAGTGGGCAGTGAAGACGTTTTCTAAGTTTAAATCGCCGGGCCCAGATGGTATATTCCCGGCCATGCTACAAGTCTCAAGTAGGGCGGTCGTGGAATGGCTTAAAATAATATTCGATGGGTGCATAAGACTGAATCATGTACCGCACTCTTGGAGAACTGCTCGTGTAGCTTTTCTACCAAAGGCGGGGAAGATCGGTCACGTGTATCCCAAAGACTATAGACCCATTAGCTTAACATCATTTCTGCTCAAAACCTTTGAGAGGCTGATAGATATGTACATAAAGTCCAACGTGGATGAAAAGCTGCTCTCCACAACACAGCATGCGTACACCAAAGGCAAGTCGGTAGACACCGCATTGCATAGGGTGGTAATAAGCATAGAGAAATCCCTGGAATGTAAGGAGTATGCTCTAGGAGTCTTCTTGGACATTGCCGGGGCTTTCAATAATGTTGCAAAATGGGCGATTATGGATGGTCTTAATTACATTAAAGTACATCCTGCCTTAATCAGATGGATCGGCTGCATGTTAAATTGCAGAAAGATTATATCACAATGGGGATTGTACGTGGCCACGAAATCAGTGGACAGGGGCACGCCGCAGGGAGGGGTGCTATCACCTCTGCTGTGGACACTGGTCATCAACCAACTGCTCAGGCAATTCGATGAGGGACCCGTAAAACTTACGGCTTACGCAGATGACGTTGCAATTGTCATAAGTGGAAAATGCCTTCCAACGATTAGTTCTTTGATGGATCGGGCGCTTCGGGATATTCATACCTGGGCATCTAATGTCGGGCTGAAAGTCAATGCGGAGAAGACGGATATGGTCTTGTTTACAAAGAGGTACAAGGTCCCAAATTGGACCAGGCCTAAGTTAGGAGCGGTGACCTTACAGGAGAAACCTTGCACAAAATATCTAGGAATCATCCTAGACAGTAAGCTGTCATGGAAGCTCAACGTGGAGGAGAGGGTCAAGAAGGCCTCAACGGGACTCTATGCATGTAAAAGAATGCTGGGGTGTACGTGGGGCCTATCGCCCTCTCTTTCTCATTGGGTTTTTACAGCGATTGTAAGCCCTATTCTATACTATGGAGTTCTTGTTTGGTGGAAAGCCACACAAAAAACAACATACCTCAAAAAATTTGAGGGGGTATGCAGACTATCGATGCTTTGCATTACGGGAGCCCTGAAAACAACCCCGACGGCTGCACTGTATGCCATTCTGCACATTCCACCTGTAGACCTGGTAGCAAAGAACAAAGCGTTAACGACGGCAACCAGGCTCGATGCTTCGGGGCAGCTTGAGCGCCGACCATATGGCCATAGTAGTATAGCGTCCTCAGTCACAAGACGAACAGACTACATGATTCCCTACCTGCACTTTGAGGGAGATCTTAAGGCTACAATAGAGGTGGACGGTTGGCGCAAGGGTGCGCAAATGGCGGACGAGGCGATACATGTGTACACCGATGGTTCCAAAATAGTGGAAGGAGTAGGGTCTGCGGTATACTGCGCTGATCCGGAATTAAGCAGATCCTACAGGCTGCCGGATTACTGTAGCGTTTTCCAAGCGGAAATATTAGCCGTAACCAAAGCAGTAGAAACCCTGGAAGAGAATAGCTTAAGCTGCAACCGTGTTAATTTTTATATTGACAGTCAAGCAGCAATTAAGGCAATAATCTCGCATAGCACAGCATCTAAATGCGTGTTAGAGTGTAAGCAGTCTCTGGAGAGAATCGGGACAGGGAGAAGCATACATCTATATTGGGTCCCAGGGCATATGGGAATAGATGGGAATGAAAAAGCGGACGAATTAGCTAAAAAGGGCGCATCCCTTGAAGCTTGCTCCGTAGACGTCCCAATTAGATTGGGCGAGATTAAGCGAAGGCGAGAGGTGCACATGATCGACCAAGCAGAAAAGGCGTGGGTTCAAGCGCGGGGCTGTAAAGTGTCGAAGATTATGTGTAGGTCTTACAACCTTAGACTAACACAGTTGCTTCTATCATTAAAAAGAGAGGACTGTAGACTCATGACGGGTATTCTGACTGGACACTGCCTTCTGGCGTCACATGCCTTTAAATTAGGCTTGGTCAGTGATAGCAGGTGTAGGAAGTGCGGGTTGGAGGAGGAAACGATCGAGCACGTTCTGTGCTCGTGCCCTGCACTTGCCAGGCTAAGACTCCAGCTATTAGGAGTGATACAGCTGTCAGATCTAGAAGCAGCAAGTGGCTTAAGTCCTAGGAAGCTTCTAGTATTTGCCAAGAGGACGGAGTTATTTTATAACATAGGTCCTGGTTTTTGATAGGGTTTTTCAGTTTGGTCGTTAAAACAAACTTCTGGTAACACTACGGACTCAATCAGTCTATGTGAGGTCCTCATGGACCGGCCAGTTCAACCTACCTACCTACATGTTTGTTGAACTGTATTAGTGCTTACACTTTTAATTGCCTTAACTCGATTTTGGCGCGCAGCTCAGTGTTACCCATGCTTATCTCTTAATCAGGAGACGAAGTTATCCTCGTACTATAAATTCTCCTAATAATAAAGGGTCTGGCCTCTTTCATTTCATAAGTGTTTTTTTAGGCCTTGATTTTATATGACGTCGGTACACCTTGCGTTGGAGTTACTCATATTCACCGCTATATAACACAAAATTTTTGACAAATAAAAAAAATCAAGGTGCGGTATGCCGCGAAAGAGATTTAAGCTTCTCTTCCAATTGCTTTGCGATACTTTGAATTTTTCCTACAAATGGGCGGCCCCTTATGCTGACTCTGACCGGCATCTGCAAGCAAACGAGTTTTAGCAAATAAGCTTTTTATAACCGAAATACACTCAAGGTGTTTGCCAAACCACTACCGAGGAGTGATCCCGATTTTTGGAAAGATTTTGATGTTGTTTTTTCCACGCCTTGAACCCAAGACCTTCGCTTTTATAGGCCATCACGCTACCATCACACTCCGACGACGGCCAAGGGTCATAACTTTACCTAAAACAATCTAGCTAGGATTCTGCTGTTTTCAATAGATAAGCCGAGTCAATACTAAGTCAATTCATGCCAGGTTGAACTGGCCTGTCCATGAGGACCTCACATAGACTGATTGAGTCCGTAGTGTAAATCATGCCAGAATACATAATACCTCAATCCCAGTGTACATAATTCATCAACCTGGTTTTTCCTGCTTGTGAATGATGGTTTCATGTCAGCCAGTGAAAAGATATTTGAAAGCTACCCAATGAGTTTTGTCCATTTTTACTAGGCTACACAGGACGAAAATTTTTAGACCTGAAACCCATTATTTGTATTTTTTAAACGCAATACTGTTGCAGTAGACCTATAAACATACTAGTTTGTCTACGAATGTTTGCTTAAACATTTTATATTGTAAGTAATAATTCCAAATAGGCACTAGAAGGCCTACCAGGTTCAAGTAAGCGCACTTCAACCAAATAAAATCAACAATTCCAACACTCAGTCATGCAGCCAAGCTGTTAAGCTTATATCTATACGAATATTTTTTATATACAGTAGCAGTTCGATAATCAGGACAACTATTGCGGAGGATTAGTGAAACTTATTTGGAAATGAATTAAAAAGTAGATACACCAATGATAAAGAACGATTTATATGTCATTTCTTTAACTAATTCATCAAGCTAAAAGCTTAAAATCTTAATTTGAGTAGATAATAAATATCGATTAAAGTATATAATCTAATTTGGTGTCTATACTATCGAGTGACTGGACTATTCAGCCGTTACTGTCTGTGAATAAAAGCCTGAAGTTAGCGCAGCCAAACAAACTGTTGACAGTGACAGCAATTTACTGCTTGTAGCCAAAGAAAAAATTGCAAAGCGAAATAAGAGATAAAAACTGAAACATAAAATGAAGTGAAAAAGTCTTGACAACCTCACGCCACCAACATCTTTGCCAATCAAGCCGATGCGCGTTTTCTTGTATAGTACAACAATAATTTGCACTGTAAATGTGTCTTAAAAGTTCCTACGTACATATAATGAAGAAAGATATTTGCATGGATGCTGTGTCAGGACGATCCAGCCGATCTGACACAAGCACAAAATCATGCCTTCATACAATATGTGTAGGTACCCAGCAGGAAATTGTTTCCCTAATAAAAACGCTTAACAGCCTGATTCTAATGTGGTAACAACTTTATTCACCACGGCAACTTTCTTCATGTGGTAACTTTTCTACCATTTTGGTATTCTGCCCACGAAAGTAGCCGGATAATTGTTTACCCACTAAAATAGGTGGTAACATCGATGTAACCACACAAAAGCTGTTGTTTAGAAAAAGGCAATACTGAAAAATAAAGAATTGTGAGCGCAAATAAGTAAACATAATAGTAAAAAAGTGTTGCCTCTTGCACACATATTTGTTTCAATTTACTTTCACAGTATATATTACAATATAGCTATGTAAAAACGTATGCGTGTATGCACATATGTATATACACATCGTCCCGTTTATTCGTTAACATCGTCTCTACGAGTGACACATTTTCGGTAAAGACATGGCGGAACCATACATGGTGGCAGCATGGTGACATGCCTACAAACATAAATAAAAATTCCATGTACTTCGTTTTTGTATATTCGATGGACAAATGTCAAAATCTTACTGCGCCGGAAGTTGATGTATCAAATTAAATAAAAAAAAGTTTATATTCAGCTGTCCCATGCTGTCACCTTGTATCGTTCCGCCATGGGTAAAGCGAAGAAAACCAACTTTTAAATTTCACCACAAACACTGGTGAGTTTTTCGGTTATGATAGCGTTACCACTTTGGCCAGAATCGCGAATAAAACAACTGGTAACGATTTTCGGTTACATAATGTTCTGGGTACTATTTTACCGGTAACGCTAAGAATCGGGCCGTTAGTATGGATTTCGATTGTTATAGATTTGAAGCCTAATCCGAAACACTATTGATTTGAAGGTAAAAAGTATACACTCCCGAATTTGTGGAAAGCGCTCAGGGAGGACAAAGAAAATTAAAGTATCATCTTGGGGCTCATTTCCAAAACTACCAACTGTTGCGTTTTGTCGAACATTCGGAAATGGTCTCGGGATGTCATACAACTAAAGGGTAGCTGGAAAAAAGTTGGTCTCTCTTTTTTTGTTAAGCCAGATTTTAGACTTCCAGTTGGGCACACACAGTGCTAGCAGCAGTGCCAAAAATAAAACAAATTTAAGACAAAATGCTAAATAAAAGTGATTTTCATTAATGTTTACAAAAGTGCGCTCTATTCTCGTCATTTCGCTGTATTTTACTACTTTCGTATGCACTTTTTAGTATGTCTGTTGATGTTCGTATCTTTGGGAACATTGCCAGCAAAAAATTTGATGAGCGATAATAAAAAAGGAATACGACAACTACTTACTAGTGCTTGCTTTTCACTAGGTCCAATTTGGCCACAAACTTGGCAGTATCAATCAAAACAGCTGTTATACAAGCGTTTGCCGTCCGTTTTGTCTACAAAGTGACAATTAAATTGACCATCAAGTGAAAACGACATTTGCCCAAAGGTTTTTAAAATGACATTCATAACCTGGAGTCCCATCAATGAAAATTTCCACAGCGTGTGAAACAACGGGGAATAATTAAACTGGGTGTGAAATAAATTACCACAACATTTTAGGGTGGGTTGTGGCCACGCACTGCTATACCATTTTCTAGTCCGTAATATGACAATGAAAACGCTTTTGACCAACCAGCGGATCAGCTTGAGCCAGTTTTTGTTGTCAGTCAATTTGACCTAATCAAAACTAAGCATTTTAATGAAGCCCTTGCTTTACTTCGTCTGTCAGTCTAACATGTTAACCCCTTAAAGAAGGGATACTTTATATTAATAAGACTTTATTATTAACTGGCCTTTAACTACCTCGTAAGCCTTTTGCATAACCTTGTCTCACAGAAAAAACAGAGCAAACTTCATATCTGATGTCATCAGAAGTGTTCGTACTTCTATCACCAAAGTTTTTTCCTTTAACTAAAGATTCTACCACTTTTATTAGTCAACTTGATTTTTTTTTTAAGAAACTCTTAACTTTATCTAATAATAACGACTTCGCTAGAGCAACCTAATCAAAACTAAGCATTTTAATGAAGCCCTTGCTTTACTTCGTCTGTCAGTCTAACATGTTAACCCCTTAAAGAAGGGATACTTTATATTAATAAGACTTTATTATTAACTGGCCTTTAACTACCTCGTAAGCCTTTTGCATAACCTTGTCTCACAGAAAAAACAGAGCAAACTTCATATCTGATGTCATCAGAAGTGTTCGTACTTCTATCACCAAAGTTTTTTCCTTTAACTAAAGATTCTACCACTTTTATTAGGCAACTTGATTTTTTTTTTTAAGAAACTCTTAACTTTATCTAATAATAACGACTTCGCTAGCGCAACTCTCAGCACCATCTTCACTGTCTTGTAATTTAGAGCCTGCGTTTTGAGAAGTCATCTTGCTGAAGACAGAAAACAATATTGTTTGGTTAACTACTATGCTGCTCGCGTTATAAAAGATAGGTTCCCAAAAAGCTCTTTCAACATTTGCGGCCTGAGATGTTGGCGATACTTCTAATCATAAATTTTTTTACCCATTTATCAGGTTCTCAGTTCTACTTATAGCGTAAGTTTGCTTCTTCGAGGCAGGAAGACAGGCTGAAACACAGAGCTTAAGCTGCTCAGAAAAACACCAGCTGCTATGCTGTAGTCCATTTTAGACCTATCGATTCCTCGTCCTTGCCCACTTCGTCTCCCATACAGCCCTTTCGCGAGGGGTAATGACCTTATAACTTCTGAGAAATTTTAGCGAGGAAATGTGGCATTCTGATGTCCAAGTCGCAGTGGGAAGCCTGCTGCAAATATCACTCTGACCAGACTAACTCGAGTTTTGAAAGTCAGGATTACGAAGTCTTACCGCCTAAAAGTTGCAATTTCACATGTGTGAAAATCAAGAAGCAACTGACTAAGGATAAAGCTTAGTGCGTCATATGGACATGGCCTCAGTGCTCCTGTTGCCCCTTCGAATGTCGCCAAATGAACTTTACTCAGCTTTTTAAAGTTGTATTGTATGTCGAAGGCAGACTACCACACTATCGTCCCATATCGAGTTTGGGTTTTCGACTACCTTCACTCCTTTTGTATAGAGCGCTAATAGAATTTCGTTTAGAACGACAACTCACAGAAGCAGTTAGAGAACTCCTCCCTGGAAAGTTCATCTGCTAACGCGGTGGGTGTAAACCTTAGATATATGTATAAGGTGTAATTTTTTGGTAGCTTTGTACGCATGTAAGTATGAATGTTGGCATATTTGCTTAGACGAACATTAAAGATTTTGTTTACAAATCTGTTTTACAATGGAAATAATCAACATCTGGGACATGCGTACTATTTTTATTTTTTGTTTATATGTACATATGTATGTTAGTTAGTTTAGTATATATGTGTGAACTGTTTTCAAAAATGAATGTCTAACTATCAAAATGCACATACATAATATGTATATATCTATTTAAATCCATATGTATGTATAAACTATGGCCTATAAGTAGTACAACTAGCGATTTAGTAAATAGTGCATTTATCCGTTGCATGCCACACATGCTTGCAACAAACTTTAAATCTAGTAAGTAAGGAAGACAAATTTCGGGTGAAACCGAACATTAGATACGCAGCTGTGTAAATGATATGTTAAATGACATGAAACCTGAAATATATTCATTATATACATGCAAATATAGTCTTCGATAAAAATGGATAAAACAGTCATAGGCGGTGGCATGCCCATTTTCCAAAATTTGACTAAATTTTTATTAAGATTTTTGTTCGAAAACAATCCTAATGCCAAATTTCGTTAGTATTGTTCGATTTTTGTTGGATTTATGGCATAATTTTATAACAAGTATTATAGAGAGATTTCCAAAACAAGGAGCGGGTCCACGCACCCTTTTCCCAATTGTCGTTCTCAGCTCCAGCATATCACTAATAAGGTGACTGTTGAATACCCAGAAACCTGGGCATCCCAACAGACATCTGATTGATGAGCCAACACCGCCCAGGGGCTTAAGGAGTCATCTCCGTAAGCATTATGAGGAAATACGGCACCTAAGAACTCAGCCGTATGAAGCAAAAAAACACAAGCAGGTCCTCAGTGAATTCCACAAACAGGCTTCGGAACTTTATGCCGGGAATTGTCCGGTGAATCCAGTACTCAAAGAACAGTACCCAAAACTTGTGGAAGAGGAACGCATACTCCCCAGGGAAACGCGAGCCATCCTAGCTCAACTTCGTTCTGGATACTGTAACAGGTTAAACTCTTACCTATCCAGGATCAACCCCGACATACAAAATGTATGCCCCGCTTGCAATGTGTCCCCACATGACACCAACCATCTCTTTAATTGTAATGTGGAACCAACGCCTCTAACACCCCTCTCATTATGGCCCACCCCTGTTGAAACAGCAAGTTTCCTTGGACTCCCGTTAGAGGATATTGATGACAATTAGTGATCGTTCGCACCTATTGGGTGGGGCGAAGCACTGCTACAACAACAACAACAACTACTAAAGTGAAATACTAGTATAATTTAGTTATATACCGCATTGATATTTAATTTTTTGTTTGCATTGAGCTTTGGAAAAAAAGAAAATTTTTTTAAGTGGGCGTGGTTGCCTACCTATTTGTAGTGTATATATTATGGAAAGGACAACCACAATGCCGAATTTTAACATGATATCTTGACGTTCCTAATCGCTGATGATGGACAACTCGATCCGGCACCCAACTATGAACAAGCGAGAATGGCAATATCCAGGCTAATGAATAGAGTTAGCTAATGACGAACTATCCTCCGAGCTGTTGAAATACGAAGGCGGTGAGTTAAGTAAAGAGCATGCATGGACTCCTATTCAAAATATGGTTGGATGCCCAATCCACAAGAAAGACGATCCCGCAAGCCGCGCGCTTATTACCACGGAATCAGTATGTTTAATAATATCGCGTATGAGATTTTATTCAGCGTATCGTCGAAAGACTGAAGCCTAAAGTCAATGCACTGATTGGACCTTATGTGACAAATCTACTACCGTCCAGATCTTTACGGTGCGCCAGATGCTGGAGAAGATTCACGTAAACAGAATCGACGCTCGCCATCTTTTCTTTGACTTCAAATCAGCCTTTGAGAGCGCGAAAAGAAGTTGCTGTATGCTGCTTTGTCTGAATTTAAATTCCGTGCAAACCTAATAAGGCTCTGCCAAATTATGTTGAGCAACACCATCAGCTCCGTAAAGATTGTGAAGGAGCTCTCCGAGCCGTTCGAAACCAAACAAGGCTTCACACAACACGGATCCTTTTCGTGCGATTTCTTTAAGCTAAACTTAACTGATTTAAAATTAAAAGACAAAAATTAAAATTTAATTATGTATTTATGTTTTTTTTACTTATGTTTAATGATGATGTTTAGAACACGTAAGTAAAAGTCGCAGATCGCTATTGTTTTCGCAACATATTCACGTAAACTGAATATAATAAGGAGGTTGATAAAAGAAGGCAAAGGAAAAATGCTTTAAGTCGTTGATTGGAATTAATGTTATAATATATTATATTCCTGTAAAGGTAACATAAATACAATATATTAGTTTGGTTTATTTATCGTACCCTAAATGAGCGCAGAAAGCTGTCGAAACCAAATAGAGCGATGCAAGTGATCACCCTGACCATGGAAAACTGAACTACTACGCCTTCGATCGAGAGTTTACACCACCATACCAGAGATTTATAAATGAGAATGGGTCTGATATAGAGATCTAGATCGATAAAATCGCTCTAGGAGACCACCCGTTTTAACAAAATTTTTCATGGCCGAAAGTAGTGGAAATATTTGTTTTGGCGATTTTTCAGATTGGCAAACAAAAAGGAATCGTACCCCACCCTTAGTCAACATAAACGTGTTACCGGCCCTAAAGGGAGATAATTCTGATGATATGACGACTTTCGAACCTTATGCCTTTTGTCTCCTGATTTTTATTCACGTTAACTATATTGAAATGAATTTGCAAAATTATAAATAGCAGTGGAGGATCATCAATCATCTCGTCTAATAAATGTGGAAATTGCATTCGCCGATCCCGCTACTAATAAAATATCTCAAGTGAAATTTAAAGGCAAAATCCACACTCACGCATTTGAAATCCATCATTATGAGCCATTAACACGATCCCCGGTTAATTAGCACGCTACATTGCATTCACCGACTCAAAAACCTATTTGTCGTGCTGAGTTTGGAGCCGCTATTTATAAAATATCTCAAGTGAAAGTTAAAAGCACGGTCCCCATACTCGGGCATCGAAATTTGGCTATCTGCATTAGGTTTCCTGTTGTTGTTGTTGTAGCATTTAATTAGGTTTCATCATCAAGGGCCGTTTTCACCGTATCAACCGGCGATGGGGTAAACGGCCCTAAAGGATAAAATTAACTAGCATACGAAAGAACTTAGGTGCACTGTGCGTGATGGTAAGTGGTATCGTAGCTAGAGACGGGAACTGAGTCTACTAAAAATATATGAAACGCGTGAATTTATTAAATTCTAGGTCCTGGTGGCTGGCTTCCCAAAAGTTCTACCAAAAAATCCATCCCATGACGAGCAATTCCCTCTAAGAGCAGTAGTGGCAACCCTGCAAAACATGATAAGAGAATTGATCCGCTTCAAATTCGTTGATCTACATGCTGTGGCAGTTCTAGCCGGAAGTCAGCACTAAACTTTATATATCCCCAAAAAATATTTAAATGAACCAAGAGATATTTTTTTTTATTAAATAATTTTTATTAAAAATAAATAAGATCATATATAATAAGATGTAAGTCTACTAATTTTTTCATTCTTGTATACAGTCTTGTTTTCCTTTCCGATTTAAATATCGAATCAGTTACCAGACAGAAACCAGATACGATCACGGATCGAAGCCTGTAAGAAAAAAAACATTGGAACATATTTTAAAATCATAATAGATATAAAAACGTCGAATCGGTTGTAAAAAAGCCAAGAAACAAAAAATTCACCGATTGCGTTCAATTACTCTTTGGCGTATGTCATACGAAACATGAAGTGGTATAATCTGAAAACCGAGTTCCCGGAATTTTCCCATTTTTTTCTCATTCTCTTTTTTGCATCTACAACGATAATTGTGATTAGTCACCAGGCTCGCAGAACTATAGAAAATGATACTTGGTACTCATACGAGTGTGTGTGTTTGTAAAAATATGTTGCTTCCTCTAAGTCAAACGAACTTTGCATACTTTTAGGCAAATGTTATATGTTCCAAAGGAATCAGTTTGAAAGGAAGTGCATATATATGGGCTGATAAAGCGAGCCTGGCGAGTTATCAAATGAGGAAAAAACAAATTTTGGAAGATTTTTGTCGACTCTGTGTCAATAAAAACCGCAAAACTGGCGGTGTCATCATTTTTTCTTCTCTGCAGAAGTTGTAAACAATTTCGCATAATTCTGCTTCGTCATATCCAACGTCATCAGCTAAGCGCGTGGTTTCGGCAGTTTTTTTTTGTCCGACTATAAAGCAAACGATCTTATCAAGCAGATTATTGACGACTAAGTAGAGGGTCTGAAAATTTGCTCTGCAAACGTTAAGACATATACATATATTAAGGCCATGAAAATCTCAAAAAAAAAAGTTACAATTTAGAGACAAGAATTACAAGTAGCACGCCAAATTTTATTCACCGACTCCGAAACCTATTTTCTTTGTGCTGAGTGTGAACGCGCTGCTTACAAAATACCATAATTGAAAGTTAAAGGCATGGTACCCGTAGTCGCGGATCGAAATTTGGTTATCTGCAATATGTTCCATTATTAATAGGCACTTTATTTGACAAATCACAGAACGAGCAAACTTCTGGTAACTCTATAGTTTCATTCGGTCTATGTGAGGTCCTCACGGACCCGCCAGTTCAAACCAACCTTATCTTCAGGTTTTTCGATTTACTGCTTGCGACCATTTTAACTTTTCTTCTTTTCAATGTGGGCGGCGTCACAATCATTTATTTTCAAATTTTTACTAAATTCCAGTTTGATGCCATGAAATTAACCTACGTGTAGAATTTCATAACTTTATCGGTCTTTGGTAATGAGTTATCGCATTCCATTTCCATTTTTCGAAATTTCGATATCGATCGACGTGGGCGTGGTCGCCTACCGATTTTGTTAGTTTTCGCAAGGTATAAATATCATAGCAAGGGCAGCGTCCGTACCAAATTTCAACATAATATCTTTAGTGGCTTTTGGTTTATGGGTTAAAGACTTTTAATTTTCCAGTTCTAAATGTGGGCGGTGCACGCCCATTTTCTAAAATTTTACATAATACCAATTTGTTGTCATAAAGTTGTGTAAATTTTCATCACTTTATTTGTCTTCGGTATTAAATTGTCGCATTTTTGAAAATTTTCGCTATTGAAAAAGTGAGCGTGGTTATCATTCGATTTCGACAATTTACAACATCGATATAAACTGGGTCAAGATTAGGGTTGCCAGATTTTTATTGCCGGTTCCCGGGACAAACCTCACATTTGAGCCGAATTCCCGGAATTTTTTAAAATTTCCCGGGACATTTGAAAAATAAGAAACACCTACATATATATTTGTATGGGTTGCTCATTTCGGCGAAATAATTTTTAGATAGAATTAAACCTTTTAAACTCATTTATTTATAACAAATATTTTTATGAATCAGGCTAACAATTAATACGTTTACTGTGTTTAATGCGAATTCAATATTCTATTTTGAAAACGTTATTTTAAAACACAACAATTGCCTTGCAAAATGAATATTTAGGTGTGCGAAATGTCAAGCATTGACAATATTCAGAACCACAGTAGGGGTGAATTTTTCTTCTTTCTAAAGTTGCATGCAATATAATAATAATAATAAACCCAACGGATTAATACCCTCCAAAGCCCGCCCCACCGACACGAGGGGCGCATCCGCATGACGCACGGTTTTGTTTTTGTTTTTGCCGAGTTGTTGATAGGCGGAGGTTTGTTAAGCGTCGAGATCTAAAACTGCTCAGCTACAGAATAAAAATCATCAGCTGAGTATTATATACATAACAGTAGAAAATTATATATATAGTTAATTGTTAAATAAGTTAAAAAGATTTTAATTTTTTTATTTTTATTTTGTTACGAGTTAAGATAGGATAGGACAGTTTTCCTTATAGTAAAAAATGAATTCGTTATATCAAATGAATTCGAGTGAGAGTTAAAATCATAACACAAACACCGGAAAGGTTAATTTAATTCGAAATTAGTTCTGCACTGCCTCAAAAGAAGAGGTTTGTTAATGTCTTGACGCTCGTGATGGGACATTGAAGTTTATTTCGTTCAAAAGAAAGGGGCTAGAAATTAGTCCATTCAGTAGTTTAGCCATAAATAATACGCCTAACATTTCTCTACGGCTAGCGAGAGTTGGAAGATTGATAAGCTTTAACCGACTAGTATAAGGTGGAAGATTATATGCAGAGTCCCAATGAAAATTCCTTAAAGAAAAAAGTAAAAATTGCTTCTGTATTGACTCAAGCCTATCTGCATAAACTTGATATCGCGGATTCCAGAATACTGATCCATATTCTAGTATCGGTTTAATTAATGTGGTAAAAAGGGTTTTGGTTACATAAGGGTCACTAAATTCTTTAGACCATCTCTTCACGAATGATAGAACACCTCTAGCTTTATTGGCAGTAGTCATAATATGAAGGTTGAAACTAAGTTTAGCATCCATCGGGACTCCCAAGTCAACAAAATAATTTACTGATGCAAGACAAAAATTATTAATTAAGTAAGAGGCTGCTGGCAAAGATCTCCGAGAGAGGCACATGAACTTACATTTATTGATGTTCAGCGGCATTGAATTCGCGTTGCACCAAGCAACTCAGCAATGGAGCAATGGAGCTTGAAACAATGGACGTTCTTCAATAGACGCATAAGACCTAAAAAGTTTTACATCATCAGCATACATTAAAATTTTGGAATATTTTATTATGGTACAGATATCATTAATAAATAGCAAGAACAGAATTGGACCGAGATGACTGCCCTGTGGGACGCCAGAGGGAACATTAATGACCTCTGAAAGAGTATTTTTAAAAATTACTTGTTGCGTTCTACCGCAGAGATAAGAAGATATCCACTGCGTGAGACCTGGTTGGAAGCCAAGCCGATCCAGCTTGTGGATAAGCAATGAATGGGAAACTTTGTCAAATGCTTTACTGAAATCAGTGTAAATAACATCGATGTGAAGATTTTCTCTAAGTCCATTAGAAACATGCTTTGTGAATTCAAGTAGGTTGGTAATGGTAGATTTGCCTCTACAGAATCCATGTTGAGAGTCTGCAATCAATGCAGAAATGGAAAATGTTAGCTGATTAGTAACAATGGCTTCAAACACCTTTGGGATGGCAGACAATTTTGCAATTCCTCGATAATTTTCTACACATGACCTACTGCCGTTTTTGTGGAGGGGTATTAGAAAAGATTCCTTCCAAGCAGAAGGAGAAACTCCATGTTTTAGGGACATATTGAATAAATCAGTTAAGGGCAGATAAATGTGTTCTGCGCATCTTTTGAGAAAACATGTGGGAATTAGGTCAGGACCGTATTCATAAGATTCCTTCAAAGAAGTTAAATATGTAAGAACCTCTTCTGGAGATATTGATGGAATATTAATTTCGTTAAGTGAGTTAAATTGATACGGGTATTCACTAGACAAAGAAATTAAGTCAGCGGAATAGTTAGATTTGAAAAATTATGCAAATAAGTTAGCAATAACTTGATCGTCACTAGAGAAATCTTCACGGTATTTCATACCAGCCTTTAACCCTACGTTTAGAGTTCACGAAATTATAGAAAGCTTTCGGATTGCAATTTATTTTCTTTTTCATGGCACAGAGATATTGTAACACTGTTAATTTAATTCAAAATATTTATGACGCAATATAGAGTACTTCAAGTAGTCGTACTGTGAACCCGTCTTCTTGTACAGCTTGAAGGAACGCGATTTTTTGTTTTTTAAAGATTTCAGTCTTTTGGTGTACCATATTTGGACTAGTTCAGTGAAAACACTTTTACGCTTAGGTACATGTCGATCCAGAATAGCGTGAATGACGGCGTTGAAGTCAGAAACGTTTTTGTCAATATCTGCACCGTATTTGAGCCAAACTATTGTAGATAAAATTTGGTTGAGTTTATTAAAATTAGCCTTTGCGAATTCGAATCTAAAACTAGAGTCGTTTTCTGTGGTAGTGCAACTCCGAGAACTTTCTTCCAATTCGTAAACTATTTCCAACGAAGGATGGTAAGGATCCTCAGTTACAGTAAGAGGTTCACTCCTCCTAAGAATGGATTTTGATGTATCATCAACAAATACCAGATCAAGTACCCTCCCGGACATGTTTGGAACTATATTTATCTGTCTTAGGCAAAGTTCAGTTATTTCAGCTAAAAAGTCGATGCTGGAGAATTTTGAAGAAACCGGTACAATACCATGGTCGGATGTGGTCCATGATACGTGCGGAAGGTTAAAGTCACCCAAGACAATTATCGAGTCAATAGGCTTCAACTTTGAATTGATATCTTTTAGTAACGGAATATGGTTCATATACACCGAGGGATCTGAAGATGGTGGGATATAGTAAATGGCAATATAGGTAAACCTATTCCCAGTTGGGTTCTAATGCACTTAAATTCCGTAGCTTCAAAAACAGGTAAATTTACCTCAGCGGAAGGTATAGAAGAATGTACCGCAAGCAAAATTCCACCTTCAACTCTGTTCAAGCGGTCATTTCTATATATTTGGTAATTATTGCAAAGAATCTCCGAATTAAAAATATGAGGCTTTAACCAAGTTTCAGTAAAAGCGATGATATTGTAATTACCAAAAATTAGGCCTCTTACATTTTGATAAAATATATTAAGGACGGGTTTAATATTTAGTTTTTTGCAGCATTATTGTTATGAGGAACGGTAGCAAGATTACGAATATTAACGTTGCGTCTATGCTCGAATTCACGCGCAAAGGCTCCGGGTGGCCAAAATGAATTATTCAAAATTGTTTCAAAATGTTGCGCTGATAAGTCAATCATAAATGCTAATGGACCTAAATACAATCGAACCCACAAATATGGCCATGTAGCAGATTATAATTTATCAATTTTGATATTGTGAAAATGCCGGGACACAGCATTTCCCGGCGGTACACTTTAAAATTTTTGAAAAATACGCGATGTCAAGGCCAATACGGGACATTTGGCAACGCTAGTCAAGATATACAAGATTTCGTAAATTTTTACTCAAGTTATCGTGTTAAAGGATGGACGGACGGACATGGCTCAATCAAAATCTTTTTCGATGCTGATAATTTTAATATAAGGAAGTTATAGACTTCTCGACTTCTCGATTCCTTTATGCCATTATGTTCTATCGTTATCCAACCAAAGTAATAATACCTTTGGGTATAAAAAGATGTGCTCATTACGTCGAGTATACCTGTTTTCATAAGAATTCAAAGTATAGTGAAATCACAACTAAAGCGTTTCAGTTACTAGGAAATGAGTACAAACAACTATTTTTATACACTAAAGCGCGCCGAGGGCAATGTCATTACATTTTACTTTTGGCAGGGAGTTTCATGAATACTCATTATATATGTAGGTACATGCTATGTATGTATGTATGTATTTGATATATGTATGCCAGGGGTCGCCAAAATTCAAACTGTGGCTGTGTGAGTAAAACTAAAATCATCTTATTGGTGGTGGTTTAGTTGTTGATGAAAAATCAATGAGGTAAGACGTATGCACGCATGTTTGTTAAAACACAAAAAGTAATTCGTATATATGCCATATAAATACTACTTTATTTCTCGAGTCTAAGGAAAAATTTAAACAAAATAAATTGTTAACATGAAACCATTCTGCGCATGAGCGTTTGTTTGCAAAGTATCTTTTCGCAAATGCGCAAATAAACAATAGCCTCATCCGATGTTTCTACTCCGCTTGTTCAGCGACAACTAAAGCCGAATAAACACGAAAGAGAATAATAACATTGTGAATGATGACTAAGTGTGATATCTTATCTGTCAACTGCCTAACAGGATGTTCAATATGGCTACTTTTTAGCGTTTTGACAGGGTGTTCAATATGGCGGCGCCTATCTTCAGCGGGTGATAGAAAGAGATACAGAATGAGACAGCGATAGGCAATTACAAATCAGGTGATCCAATCACTTTGGAATTTTGACGTCTATGCAGAAGATATCACACTTAGTTATCATTCACAATGAATAATAATACGTGTGACGACAAAATGAGACCGATTTTTTTGACCATAAACCGGACCATACTTTCCTAAAGGTTTTCGATGCGCTGAATTCAAATCTGGACCCAGAATTGCTCTATCACGTCAGAATTTTGAGATATCATAACCTAAATGTGCAAAAAACACCGTTTTTGCCTATTTTTGAGGTTATATATAAACGACAGATTCTTTTTATTATTATTTTTATTATATTTTATTATTATCGTAAGACTTATCGTAAGAGGTATGTGTTCTACTGCATCATACCTACGTTAATTCAGTGGTTTTTCAGTTATAGGAAAATTAGCAAATTTATAAACTTTAAATTGCTCTATCTTAGCGAAAAAAAAAGATATTTGAGCAAACTCAACGCCATTCGTAAGAGAAAGACTTCTTCTTTGAGATGCTATGTGTGCTTTAAAAAAAAAAATCTGTCGTTTATATATGTACTAGCCTTTACCCGCGGCCCCGTCCGCAAGGAGAAATTTAAATATATGGGCTATTCGCGTTAGCCTGCTTATTATCTGTTTAAAATTTTGTTTTCTGTCTAATGCATTTTATTTTTGTAATTGAGTAAAAAAAAGAACTAAATGAGCTGATAACCTGATAGGATCCCAAATGATCCCGAAATTATCCAGAAAAAGCTATGAAATTACCCCCACGCTATCGCGGACGGATCCCAAAACCCATCCAGAAATGCCCCGAAAGGGTCTCCAAAAGTTCCCCGAATAGTCCCAAAAAAACCCGAAATGACAGCGACACGATTCTAGACGTATCCAGAGAACCACACAGAAATGATCCCTGAAGGTGTTCCAAAATGATCCCGAAAAGGTTCCGAAATGACCCTGACGGGCTCCCGGGCGGATCTCAAAAACCATCCAGAAAATATCCAGGAAGGGTCCCTAAATTATCCCGACATACTCCAGAAAAAGTTCCGAAATGGCTCCCAGGAGATCCACGACGGATCGCGAAAACCATACAGAAATGATTCCGGAAGGATCCCAAAATGGTTCCGAAATAGTCCGGAAATGACCCAGATGGGATCCCGCACAGATCCAGAAATTGTCTCGAAAGTTCCCCAAATGTTCCCAAAACGGTCCCGAAATGACCCTGATGGATCCGTCAAACCATCAAGAAATTATGCCGAAAGGGTCCCAAAATGATCCCGAAATAATACAGAAAAAGTCACGAAACGACCCCTACAGGATCCCCAAATGATCCCGTATTAGCCCCGAAAAGATCCCGAAATAACCCCGACGGGATCCCGGACAAATCCCGAAAACCATCCAGAAATGATGCCGGAAGAAATCTCAAATGATTCCGAAAAAGCCCCGCATTGATTCCGACGGGATCCCGAACGGATACTGAAAATCATCCAGAAGTGATGCCAGAAAGGTCCTCAAATGATCACCTAATAGTCCCGAAATTACCCTTAAGGGGTCATGGACGGATCCCATAAACCATCCAGAAATGATCCCGATATAGTCCCGAAGAAGTCCCGAAATGACCCTGACGGGATCTCGAACGCACCCCTAAATGACCCCGACCGGATCCTGAAAGCCATCTCTAAATTATCCCGAAAAAGTCCCGAAATGACCCTGACTGGACCCCGAAAGGATCCCGAAAACTTTCCAGAAATGATGCCGGAAAGGTCCTCAAATGATCTCCTAATAGTTCCGAAAAGACCCTGACGGGATCCCGAACGGATCCCGACAACTATCTAGAAATGATGTCGAAAGGGCCCGCAAATGATCCCGTATTAGTCGAGAAAAAGTCCCGAAATGACCCCGACGGGATGCCGAACGAATCCCAAAAACCATCCAGAAATGATGCCGGAAGGGACACCAAATGATCCCGAAAAAGTCCCGCAATTACTCCGACGGGATCCTGAACGGATACCGAAAACCATCCAGAAGTGATGCCGGAAAGGTCCTCAAATGATCACCTAATAGTCCCAAAATGACCCTGACGGCATCCCTTACGGGATTACAAATAAGGTGAAGCTAATTATAAAACCATGTCAATAAGGCAGCAGGCGCATTGGAGCGAATAAAAAGTTACATAGAAACATACAGGTAAAGCTAATAAAAGCGTGCTAATAAAAACAATTGATGGAGGGCGGATGGCGGGAGTAGAGGAGAGGACCACTGATCGTTCCTCCAAAATTGTCTAGATCTCGTTCTGTATGTACCAGATACCAAAAACTATTGATTTAGAAGAAAATTTATATTGAGTTATAACAATTTATAGATTTTCCACCAGAGGGGGTGATAAAGGGGGGCGGGCGGAGGGTGTCACTGCTTACTTTGTAAGCCCCCGACTTATTTGACCCCTTGAGTCTGTGCTATTGGTGAAGGCCAGTATACGTAAAGTTATAATGTGTAAAAATTATTGAAAAATTATTTCTCGAAGGGGTCGTGGGACCCCCACCCCTCTTTCCATGTTCGAAAAAAATTTCGCTAGTAGACCACTGTCTGTGTCCCAAATTTCATCAAAATCCGTGGCGTGAAATAACCCCGACGGGATCACGGACAAATCCCGAAAACCATCCAGAAATGATGCCGAAAGGAATCCCAAATGATTCCGTAAAAGTCCCGCATTGATTCCGACGGGATCCCGAACGGATACCGAAAATCATCCAGAAATGACGCCGGAAAGGTCCTCAAATGATCACCTAATAGTCCCGAAATGACCCTTAAGGGGTCATGGACGGATCCCATAAACCATCCAGAAATGATCCCGATATATTCCCGAAGAAGTCCCGAAATGTCCCTGACGGGATCTCGAACGCACCCCTAAATGACCCTGACGGGATCCCGGACAGATCCCGAAATCCATCCAGAAATGATCTTGGGAGGGACCCCAAATGATCCCGAAAAAGTCCCGCAATGATTCCGAGGGGATCCTGATCGGATACCGATAACCATCCAGAAGTGATGCCGGAAAGGTCCTCAAATGATCACCTAATACCAAAATGACCCTGACGGCATCCCGGACTGATCCCAAAATCCATCCAGAAATGATCTTGGGAAGGTCCCAAAATTATCCCGAAATAGTCTCGGAAAAGTTCAGAAATTACCCTGACGGGTTCCCGGACGAATCCTGAAAGCCATCTCTAAATGATCCCGAAAAAGTCCCGAAATGACCCTGACTGGACCCCGAAAGGATCCCGAAAACTATCCAGAAATGATGCCGGAAATGTCCTCAAATGATCACCTAATAGTTCCGAAAAGACCCTGACGGGATCCCGAACGGATCCCGACAACTATCTAGAAATGATGCCGAAAGGGCCCGCAAATGATCCCGTATTAGTCGGGAAAAAGTCCCGAAATGAACCCGACGGGATGCCGGACGAATCCCAAAAACCAGCTAGAAATGATGCCGGAAGGGACACCAAATGATCCCGAAAAAGTCCCGCAATAATTCCGACGGGATCCTGAGCGGATACCGAAAACCATCCAGAAGTGATGCCGAAAAGGTCCTCAAATGATCACCTAATAGTCCCAAAATGACCTTACGGCATCCCGGACAGATCCCGAAATCCATCCAGAAATGATCTTGGGAGGGTCCCAAAATTATCCCGAAATAGTCTGGGAAAAGTCCAGAAATTACCCTGACGGATACCGGACGAATCCTGAAAACCAATCTTAAATGATGTCGAAAAAGTCCCGAAATGACCCTGATGGGACCCGGAAAGGATCCCGAAAACTAACCAGAAATGATGCCGGAAAGGTCCTCAAATGATCTCCCAATAGTTCCGAAAAGACCCTGACGGGATCCCGAACGGATCCCGACAACTATCCAGAAATGATACCGAAAGGGCCCGCAAATGATCCCGTATTAGTCGAGAAAAAGTCCAGAAATGATCCCGGAAGGGTACAAAAACTATCCCGGAAAAGTCAACAAAAAATCCCGAAATGGCTCCTACGGCATCCCGGACGGATCCAGAAATGATCTCGGAAGGGTCCCCAAATGATCCCAAAATGGTCCCGAAATGACCCTGATGGATCCGGCAAACCATCAAGAAATTATGCCGGAAGGGTCCCCAAATGATCCCGAAATAAAACAGAAAAAGTCACGAAACGACCCCTAGAGGATCCCCAAATGATCCCGTATTAGCCCCTAAAAAGTCCCAAAATGACCCTGACGGGATCCCGAAAGGATTCCGAAAACAATACAGAAATGATGCCGGAAAGGTCCTCAAATGATCCCCTAATAGTCCCGAAATGACCGTGACGGGATCCCGACAACTATCCAGAAATGATGCCGAAAGGGTTCGCAAATGATCCCGTATTAGTCGAAAAAAAGTCCCGAAAGGACCACGACGGGATCCCGGACGAATCCCAAAAACCATCCAGAAATGATGCCGGTAGGTATCCCAAATGATCCCGAAATAGTCCCGAAATGACCTCGTCGGCATCCCGGACGGATCCCGAAAATTATCCAGAAATGATGCCGGAAAGGTTCCCAAATGATCCCCTAATAGTCCCGAAATTACCCTAATGGGATCCCGGACGGATCCCGAAAACCATCCAGAAATGATGCCGAAAGGGTTCCCAAATGATCCCGTATTATTCGCGAAAAAGTCCCGAAATGACCCCGACGGGATCCCGGACGGATCCCGAAAACCATCCAGAAATGATGCCGAAAGGGTTCCCAAATGATCCCGTATTAGTCGCGAAAAAGTCCCGAAATTACCCCGACGGGATCCCGGACGGATCCCGAAAACCATCCAGAAATGATGCCGGATTAGCCCCAAAATGATCCCGAAAAAGTCCCCAAATGACCCCGACGAGATCCCGGACGGATCCCGAAAACCATCCAGAAATGGTGCCGGAAGAGCCCCCAAATGATCCCGAGTAAGTCCCCAAATGACCCCGACGATATCCCGGACAGATCCCGAAAACCATCCAGAAATGATGCCGGAAGAGCCCTCAAATGATCCCGAAAAAGTCCCCATATGACCCCGACGAGATCCCGCACGGATCCCGAAAACCATCCAGAAATGATGCCGGAAGGGTCCCCAAATGATCGCGAAATAGTCCCGAAATGATTCCGCAATAGTCCCGAAAATGTTCCAAAATAACCCCGACGGGATCCCGGACGGATCCCGTAAACTATACAGAAATGATCCCGGAAGGGTCCCAAAATGATCCCGAAATAGTCCCGAAAAAGTCCCGAAATTACCCCGGCGTAATCCCGGACCGATCCCGAAAACCGTCCAGAAATGATCCCGGAAGGGTCTCGATATGACCCTTACGGGATTACAAATAAGGTGAAGCTAATTATAAAACCATGTTAATAAGGCAGCAGGCGCATTGGAGCGAATAAAAAGTTAGATAGAAACATACAGGTAAAGCTAATAAAAGCGTGCTAATAAAAACAATTGATGGAGGGCGGATGGCGGGAGTAGAGGAGAGGACAACTGATCGTTCCTCCAAAATTGTCTAGATCTCGTTCTGTATGTACCAGATACCAAAAACTATTGATTTAGGAGAAAATTTAGATTGAGTTATAACAATTTATGGATTTTACACCAGAGGGGGAGATAAAGGGGGGCGGGCGGAGGGTGTCACTGCTTTGTAAGCCCTCGACTTATTTGACCCCTTGAGTCTATGATATTGGTGAAGGCCAGTATACGTAAAGTTATAATGTGTAAAAATTCTGAAAAATAATTTCTCGAAGGGTCGTGGGACCCCCACCCCTCTTTCCATGTTCGAAAAAAATTTCGCTAGTAGACTACTGTCTGTGTCCCAAATTTCATCAAAATCCGTGTAGCCATTCTGGCGTGATTCAGTCGCAAAGACGAAAAAATATAATAATTAAATTATAACTGTCCTAGGGGGCGGGGACCACGCCCCTTTTGAAAAATATATAGCTAGTAGATCCTTCTAGACTATTGGCTATATGTGTGCAAAATTTCATCCAAATCGGTCCAGCCGTTCTTGCGTTATTGAGTCACAAAGACAAACGTCTGGACAAACATCCAAACATCCAAACATCCAAACATCCAAACATCTTAACATCCAAACTTTCCCATTTATAATATATATTAGATTAGATTAGATAACCTCAAAAATAGGCAAAAACGGTGTTTTTTGCACATTTAGGTTAGGATATCTCAAAATCCTGACGTGATAGAGCAATTCTGCGTCCAGATTTGAATTCAGCGCATCGAAAACCTTTAGGAAAGTATGCTCTGGTTTATGGTAAAATTTCTTGTCGGCCTGTGTAATTAATAAACTAAATGGCGACCACTGATGTACACACATTTAGGCATTTTTGCATACAGTAATAAAGTCAACTGCACTTGCTTAAGCATTTAGCGAATTTTCGCTCTTGCCAAATTTCGTTACGCTAAATTAAAATTTGTAAAAGTTGTACTGACAGCTAATGAAAAATTGTTGCATTCACTCTTACAATGTCAACTTAATATAATTCATCCACTGCTCACACATTTAAGAGAAAAAATTTAGCTCAAATATTCGCCCAATTCGAAGAAGATCCCAGTTGATGCAGCGACGTATGCATGGTTGCATGTGTGTGTGTGTGTGTGCGTGTGTGTGTCTCTGTGTGTGTGTGTGTCTATCTGTGTGTGTGTGTGTGTGTGTGTGTGTGTGTGTGTGTGTAATTGACCTTCTTCCTATCTTCTCAACAATATTGCCATACGATCATTTCATTCATACGCTTATTAGCTTGTTCCCAATTAGTACCTTCAAAGTCACCGCCAAATGAAAACCAATCAATTGCCATTATGCCTTGTCGTCGTAGTTTATTCTAGACTTTGTGTCTGATAATAATTTTTGTTCGCGTGCGCTAGGTGAATATAAAAATTGTGTTTGTACATGAGTATGGGTGTCGCTGCATTGATCGTATTTATTTGCTAGTAACTGTACAGTACCGAGCACGAGAATAGCAGTAATAACTTTTGTCGAAATTCTTCAATTAAATTCCCCAATTTTTGTTTGCGATAACTTAAGAAAAAACTTCCACGAATTTTGTAACTTAAAACATGCAAAGCAATCTCAAAATGTTTTCGAAAAAATTCGAGAAAATTTTACAAAAATTTCGAACTTTTTGTTTTAAGTTTTCTATGACCTCTGTTTGTCAAAAACGTTGCTGAAAAAGTTCAAAAATTCGAGAAAATTTCGAACTTCTTATTTAGAGCTTTCAAAATTTTTTGAGTATGCATCTTTGAACCCCAAAAAATTTTGTATAACAATGCACGCGTAATAGTTTTCCCAAATCTCGCATTGATTTTTGGCCGTTATAGTTTTCGCAAATCTCGCATTGATTTTTGGCAATTTTTCTTCGAAGGTTACTTACTTACTTACTTACTTACTTAATTGGCGCTCAACCGTTTTAACATTGTCTCCGAAGCGTGGTTCACAATTTCTTCCATACGAAGGGTGCATAGCTTTATTTTTTTTATATAGAGGCAAATGTGAAACATCATTCGGAAAAAAATTTTCAAAAATCAATGCGAATTTTCAGAGCCCTATAACTAGTATTTTGTTAGACTAAAATTGTTTGTGCTACAAAACTGCATACTCAAAAAAGTTCAGAGAATTACATATAAACAGTTCGAAATATTCGTAGAATTTTTTAAGTTTTCAAATTATTGTTTTTGTTATGGTTTGCATGGCTCCAGAAACAAAATTCATAGAAAACTAGAAATAAATGTTCAAAATTTTTCGCAAAATTTTCTTGAGTTTTCTCGAAAAAGTTTTTTTTGACATTAGTTCGCATAGTTTAAGTTACAAAATTGGATGAAAATTGCCACTGCTATTTACGTCTGCGCTGTTGTATGTGCATTGCATTGTCTTTTATATTGCACTTCGAGCTTTTTTTTTACCTATCTCGGCATTCTAATGGCTAAGCGACATTTTGTGACTACAACAACGTTTATCGCGTGACCCAAATTGTTGCTGACAATCGCGGAGCAATTTAATATGAAAAAGCTTTCACAAATAGAATGTGGTCACACTTGGCACATTGTTGTCAAGGTAGTGAATGCACTTAATGGTCACAGATTTTGATCAGTATGCAAATGTCTGACACCATTTCAAGTATACTTATGTATAAAAATTTCTATGTACCTACATACGGTTTTAGAATAGATGAAGCTGACTCTGTTATGAGTTCACTTTGATAGGAGTAACCAGTGTTATAAAGATGTTAGCTTTTATAAAGGAGCATTAATTTCGATTTCGATACGTTGTAACAACTGATTGATCTACGCATCCGAGGAAGACTTAATGGAAAATCATATAGAGCATATTGAAATGAGTTACAAATATTCAGTTCTTTCGCACTGGTTGAATACACTTTGGACTTATTCCTCATCCTCTTCAATTTACTATACATGAATTTCCTGCTTCGACTTCTGATTTCGATTCCGATAAGGTAAATGCCATTTCCGGTGAACTTACCTCGTTTACATCCCCAGCTTTTATTCCATATGCATGGAGACTACTCGTGAAAAAAAGGTATTTATCTCCACATGAACATGCTTGCCTGGTGGGAATCTTCCTTTCCTCCGAAAGATGCCTAATAACGTACACGAAAACATAAGATTAGTAGTACATGGCAAAAAGCATTATATCTGTAGATCAGCCCCGCATTGGACTTGTATGCCCTATAGCGGCTCTCAGACCCATTATCAGCTATGCATGTCAATCAATAGTGTGAAAAATGAGTTAATCAAATTGCAAAGAATGATCGATGTGCAGCAACCAGAATACCTTTATGCCTTCTTATCTGCGTAGGCTCTTAAGGCGACCAGCATGATCCATGGAAAGAACTGAAGGGGGTGAAATACGGCGTAGAGTGAGATAGAAATTGCGCTGAGCTGCTATATAACCAGACATTATGCCGAACTCCCTTGAGCGCAATAGCGGCTTAATCTCGATGCTGAGTCCGGCCGAACCAATCCAAAAACCAAAATCTTAACTGACGGCTTTAAGACAGATAATTCATTAAAGATAATTTTCCTCTTATTTTGTATGCTTTGGTCCTTTAAGCTGAGTTATTGCCAATTTTTAAAATCATTGAAAAAATGTGAAGTAAAGGAAAGGACAATAATGGATGGGAAAGAAGAGCAAAGGGCAGGAAAGAAAAGGATACTAAAGGAAAGAACGAAAATAAATGAAAAACAGGAAGGAAGGTTAAGTTCGGGCGTAACCGAACATTACATACTCAGCTAAGCGCTTTGGAGACAAAATAAGGGAAAATCACCAAGTAGGAAAATGAACCTAGAATAATCCTGGAATGTGTTTGTATGACATGGGTATCAAATGAAAGGTGTTAATGAGTATTTTAAAAGGGAGCGGGTCTTAGTTCTATAGGTGGACACCTTTTCGAGATATCGCCATAAAGGTGGACCAGGGTGACTCTATAATGTGTTTGTAAGATATGGGTATCAAATTAAAGGTATTAATTAAAGGTATAATGTCGGGTAGCGCTAATTTATTTATATATGTAATACCACGAACAGTATTCCTGCCAAGATTCCAAGGGCTTTTAATTTCGCCCTGCAGAACTTTTTCATTTTCTTCTACTTAATATGGTAGGTGTCACACCCATTTTACAAAGTTTTTCCTAAAGTTATATTTTGCGTCAATAAACCAATCCAATTACCATGTTTCATTCTTTTTTTCATATTTGGTATAGGAATATGGCATTTTTTTTTTTCATAATTTTCGAAATCGAAAAAGTGGGCGTGGTTATAGTCGGATTTCGGCCAATTTTTATACCAAGATAAAGTGAGTTCAGATAAGTACGTGAACTAAGTTTAGTAAAGATATATCGCCTTTTGCTCAAGTTATCGTGTTAACGGCCGAGCGGAAGGACAGACGGTCGACTATGTATAAAAAATGGGCGTGGCTTCAACCGATTTCACCCATTTTCACTGAAAACAGTTATCGTCATAGAATCTATGCCCCTACCAAATTTCACAAGGATTGGAAAATTTTTGTTCGACTTATGGCATTAAAAGTAAACTAGATAAGTTAAATGAAAAAGGGCGGGGCCACGCCCATTTTGAAATTTTCTTTTATTTTTGTATTTTGTTGCACCATATCATTACTGGAGTTGAATGTTGACATAATTTACTTATATACTGTAAAAATATTCAAATTTTTGTTAAAATTTGACTTAAAAAAAATTTCTTTTTTTAAATGGGCGTGTTCGTCATCCGATTTTGCTTTAAAATTACCTTCTTTTAAAAGTGAGCGGTGTCACACCCATTGTACAAAATTTTACAAATTTTCTATTCTGCGTCATAAGATCAACCCACCTACAAAGTTTCATCGCTTTATCCGTCTTTGGTAATGAATTATCGCACTTTTTCGGTTTTTCGAAATTTTCGATTTCGCAAAAGTGGGCGTGGTTATAGTCCGATTTCGTTCATTTTAAATAGCGATCTGGGATGAGTGCCCAGGAACCTACATACCAAATGTCATCAAGATACCTCAAAATTTATTCAAATTATCGTGTTAAAGGACAGACGGACGGGCATGGCTAAATGAATTTCTTTTTTCGCCCAGATCATTTTGATATATAGAAGTCTATATCTATCTCGATTAATTTTTGCAATTACGGATTACGGTTATGCGAACTAAATTAATATACTCTGTGAGCTCTGCTCAGCTGAGTAAAAAAATTGAAGTAGGCGAGAGAAAAGGAAGCCGAACCTGGACGGCATGTTTTATAGTTTGCTAACGAGCTATCGACTCATTATCGAAGTGTTACCAACTTTTGATCGTTACATAGTTTGTCGATGAGCTATCAATTTTTTGTCAACGATTCATTTTCTTGTTATCGGGTTTTTAGCGACATTTTATAGATTTGTTATAGTGAAGTTATCGGAGTATTACCAAATTGTTATCGGTGCGATAGATTTTTTATCAACGACTTATCGGTTTGTTATGGAACTGATACCGATAAAGCTTCAATATAAAATCGAAGACACATACATATACATTGCGTCGATAACAAGCCGATAAGAAATCAATACGAAGCCGATGACTCGGCGATAATTTCTCTTTCAATAACATGCCGGAAGCTATTTTCAAAAAATCCGACATGATTTTTTTTGGTAAAATAAGCTCTCATGTGGCTAAGCTTCAGGGAGACGTACGCTTGCACATACACATCGAAATTTACGAGTACTTGGTACTCACGTCATTTTGGTTATAGTTATTACGAGAGAATGTTTATCATAGTATAGTTTTTTCCCACCCGTGTCCGGCAGTTTTCTCGGTAGCCCTTCAAATTATCAAGCAATTTTTGTGCAATGTACAACGATTAGAAAATAAATAGCGCTTCTGAGACCACCTTAATATATTCAATAAAAATAAGAGGCGGTATGTTGAATAATATTTTTTGGGGGACGGCACAGCTCAGTATGCATGTTCTTTTAATAGGAAAATAAAATTGACTAAAAATGTATCCAAATGTTTGCTTGAATTTTTAAGGTTTTTACGTACATCATATTTAGATCAATAAATATTTTAAATTTTTTGAGATACGCATTCACTTATGCAGAATAAACTTAATGCCCATTGGCGTCCCCTAAAATTTTGACAGACAAGCTTGCCGATTAATCTAAACCATTAGTTTATTGGCAACTAACCAACTGCAAAAAAAAAAGTAATAAATTCATTAAAAAAAGATATACACCGGCATCAATATTATAAAATCGCAAAAGATTCGTTTTGCCAGTTTGCCAACAAGCAAAAACCAACGGCTATAAATACCGACTAAAAATAAATATAAAAATAGACGATCCTCATAAAATAACAATAAATATACAATAAACAGCATATATTTAAAATTCTTTAAAAAAACAGTAAGGAAGGCTAAGTTCGGGTGTAACCGAACATTACATACTCAGTTGAGAGCTATGGAGACAAAATAAGGGAAAATCACCATGTAGGAAAATGAACCTAGGGTAACCCTAGAATGTGGTTGTATGACATGTGTATCAAATGGAAGGTATTAAAGAGTATTTTAAAAGCGAGTGGGCCTTCGGTGTATAGGTGAACGCCTTTTCGAAATATCGCCATAAAGGTGGACCAAGGGTGACTCTAGAATGTGTTTGTACGATATCAAATTAAAGGTATTAATGAGGGTTTTAAAAGCGAGTGGCCCTTAGATGTATATGTGAAGGCGTTTTCGCGATATCGACCAAAATGTGGATCAGGGTGATCCAGTAAATCGTCTGGCGGTACTGCTAATTTATTTATATATGCAATACCACGAACATAGAATCTATGCCGCTACCAAATTTAAAAAGGATTGGTAAATTTTTGTTCGACTTATGGCATTAAAAGTATTCTAGACAAACTAAATGAAAATGGGCGGAGCCACGCCCATTTTGAAATTTTCTTTTATTTTTGTATTTTGTTGCACTATATCATTACTGGAGTTAAATGTTGACATAATTTACTTATATACAGTAAAGATATTAAATTTTTTCTTAAAACTTGACTTTTAGACAAATTTTTTTTAAAAAGTGGGCGTGTTCTTCATCCGATTTTGCTAATTTTTATTTAGCACATATATATAGTAATAGTAGTAACGTTCCTGCTAAATTGCATCATGATATCTTCAACGACTGCCAAATTACAGCTTGCAAAACTTTTAAATTACCTTCTTTTAAAAGTGGGCGGTGCCACGCCCATTGTCCAAAATCTTACTAATTTTCTATTCTGCGTCATAAGCTCAACCCACCTACCAAGTTTCATCGCTTGATCCGTCTTTGGCAATGAATTATCGCAATTTTTCGGTTTTTCGATATCGAAAAAGTGGGCGTAGTTATAGTCCGATATCGTTAATTTTAAATAGCGATCTGAGATGAGTGCCCACGAACCTACATACCAAATTTCATCAAGATACCTCAAAATTTACTCAAGTTGTCGTGTTAACGGACAGACGGACGGACATGGCTCAATCAAATTTTTTTTCGATACTGATGATTTTGATATATGGAAGTCTATATCTATCTCGATTCCTTTATACATGTACAACCAACCGTTATCCAATCAAAGTTAATATACTCTGTGAGCTCTGCTCAACTGAGTATAATTATACATATAAATATGTATATATTTTAGCTAATGAGTTTTCGAGAAAATCCCTAAGTTTCGACATACAAATATTTGTTTTTTTTTTTACAGTCAATTTCACAGCTGTCTGTCAGTAAATATAAATGGCATGTATTAGTCAAGTGAATATAAAAATAAATATTTAATAACAGCAAAAAAAAAAAAACAAAAAAAAATAATTGCATAAGCACATATTTAGCATATCTTTGAGGTGAAGACTTATGGTAAGATTAACATAGCGATGTGTATCTTTGGTTATTTATAGCAGCAAAAGTGAAAATGCCAGCTATGTGATGTTTATATTGCATGATGCATTATGTGCACAAGTGCAGATACGACAAATGCTGCAATTATCACAAAACAAATATTGTTCCTGCAAACAGTAATTGATAGGAAGACAAAATAGCACGGCCTTTGCTTAGGTACCTTATCGGTAAATCGAAAATGAGAAATTTTGAAATTATGCATACAACCTTTTCCAATTCAATAACTTCCCCACCGGTATACCCGATTTCATCCCCCTTTGGGGACCGTTTTCACCATCGTCAGTTAGTCATACATCTAGGTTAGGTTGGGTTGAGCTGGCCGGTCAGTAAAGACCTTACATAGATTGAATGTGTCCATAGTGTTACCAGAATTTGTCTAACGACCAAACAAAAAAACTGCAATGGTACAAGGACTTATGTCATAGAATAAACCCTTCCCCTCGGCAAATACTAGAAGTTTTTTAGAACTTAGCTTAATTCCAGTAGCGAGATCTGGCAACTGTTCCGCGTCTAAAAGCTCTAGAGCCTTGACCTTGCGAGCGCAGGACACTAACACAGAACGAGCTCTACCGTTTCTTCCTGCAGCTCGCACTTCCTACATCTGCTGCTACTGAGGAGGGCCAAGTTATAGGCATGTGACGCCAGAAGGCAGTGTCCAGTTATTATACACATTGTGACCCTTAAGTGATTTCTCTTTGGAGATATGAGCCACTTTTGGAGTCTAATGTCGTAAGATTTGCACATAATCTTAGAAAGTTTGCAGCCCCGCGCTTCTTTCTACGCCTTTCTTGCTTGATGGATCATATGCAACTCCTGTCTCTCTTTGATTTCTCCCAAACGTCCACTGTGCTGCACATTTCTTTGCTAACTCATCAGCCTTTTCGTTACCTTCTATCCCTTTATGTACGGGAACCCAGTATAGATGTTTGGTCTGGCCTGAGCAAACGGGAAATTGCATTATGGCCTAAGGACGTGGCTACAATATACACGTGAAGTTCGATGAAGTACGATGTGTAAATAACAGGCGTACGTCTAGAAAACTTATGTTCTTAAATTACATAGAGATCGCCCCGAAACAATTAATTTCGGGTTTTTTGAGGAAGTGTGTTATTATCGTCTAGTAATCGGTTTGTCATCTCTGAGTCATCGGTTCCTTACTGGGTTTCTTATCGGCTTTTTATAGCCGAGTTACAGATCTTTCATCGATTTTATAGTAAAGTTTTACCGATATCTGTTGTAACAAACCGATGAGTCGTCGATAATAAATCGATAAACACGTCGATAGCAAATTAGTTACTCTTCCATTGAGAAATTTATAGTTTTATGAAAACAAATTGATAACACTGGACCACGAATTTCAACTTTTTCTCTTTACCAGAAACGCCGTTATGAAATTCATATGTAAAACCACCCCCAGATTTCGAAAATCGAGTTCATTTTTGATTCTATGGTACCGTTTTTGAGATATTTGCAATTTACCGTTATTCGAAAAAACCAAAAAGATGGCTCCCTTTAATTACGTATATCTCACGAAAGTGTTAAGCAATTGCAAAATGGAACACAGAATCGGAAAGGCGATAAAATTTGCTATAAATGCATCATACATTGTTTTTTGCTCAACCAGATAGTTTTCGAGATATTAGCTTATCATTTCATATCTTTGTTTTTTTTTTATGAAAAAATATGAAAAAAATTACTTTTTGCGAGGGCAGCATTCCAAAACCACAACTTTTTTTTCCAGATGTTTTTTCTCTACGTAAAGCTCTGTCTAATTAAAAAAAAGATAAGCTACCATCGAAGAAAATCGATGCAAAACTACGTAAGTTATAAGCGATCAAATAAAAATACCCAGGTTGCGCAATTTCAACGTATACCTCAAAACGTATGTATGGTATAAAGAAGAGTGAAATATCTAGATATTCTCTGTTTCTATTTAGTTAAAAGTTCAATTTATGAATGAAATTACCCATATTTTTAACTTTTTTTTTTAATTTATTTATGTTTGTACTATATTCTAACAATCTTTATCTTAATTTTATTTTACTATGTAGTCGAAATAATTATGTGTTCGACTTTGACGCTTATTCAGTTTAGGATCGGTTTCTCTTATGAGAAACCAGCAGTAATCACCCATCATTGCGACGTCCCAGAATCCTTGATATCAATTTTCAATTAATTTCATTTGCTGATGAAACCTTCCGCCATGTTCGTCACTTTCGTCGCCAAGATTTGCCGGAAAAAAGCTCAAATGTGAGTGCAGAAAGTGAATTTTTAACGACATATTTACGCCTGGAAAGAAAATATTAGTTAGGTAAACAAGTTATAGAATTTTGGGAAATAAATTTTAATAGGCCTTTAATATTTACCCATTTTCGCATAATTATTGATTAAGTCATTCACTATCTGCTCGTAGTTAGGGCTTTTGTGTCTACCGAGAAAAGAAGCAACGACCTTTTCAAAGGATTCCCACGCTGCTGCCTCAACTGACGAGAGTAGTCCTTTGAATTGATTATTGTTGATCAACTTTTTTATTTGTGGTCCGACAAAAATACCTTCCTTTATCTTGGCTTGAGAAATATCTGGAAAAATTGTTTTCAAATAGTCGAATGCTTCGCCTTCTTTGTCCAAAGCCTTAACAAAGTTTTTAATGAGACCGAGCTTGATGTGTAAGGGTGGAAGTATGATTTTCTCTTTCTTGACAAGAGGGGTGTATTTGATGTTATCCACACCAACGGTAAAATCGACTCTTTCCGGCCATACCACTTGCAGAGGAAGCAGCAGTGCTTGGTGTAGCCACTTTGTAGACCGCATAGCATTGCAACGACTTTGAGATCAGAACATATTTTCCAATCATGCTCTTCATATTTGATAAATTTGAGTAGTTTTTGCATTTCCTCGTAGGATTTCTTTGTATTTACTGCATGTGCGATCGGGATAGAAGGCTGTTTGTTACCAATATGTAATAATACAGCCTTCAAACTCAGTTTATTGCTGTCTATGAACAATCGCCACTCTTTTGAATCATATATTTGACCAAACTCTTTGAATAAACCAGGAATGTCGTTGCAGTAGCATATACTGTCTTTCTTGGTATAGTGTTTGGAAAATGGTTCGTGAAGAGTTCTACAATATATCACCTTAACATCGGATGACACAAATTTAAATTGTTGCATACGAGAAGTGTGGATCTCGGCCTTTTCCTTGGATAGTTCCAAATCTCTTATCCAAATCTTAAGCTGTGCTTGTGACAGAACGTTTCTCTCGTTTCCCATGCGAAATTCAGTACAACTTGATTCTCCGCACTCAGATATTACTGTTGACAATGGAACTGGATCCGCAACTGCCGTTGAATGTAGTACTGGTAATGTCACTGTAGGTACGCTGGCATAGGTTACTCTTCTTGATCTTCCAACGCCAAGTACTTTTGTTTGACAAATATAACACTCTATTGAATGGCAAGTAGGTTCTCTCCATATCATTGGTGTATCAAATTTTATTTGTTGTCCTGATTCCGACTGAATCAATTCTACTCGACACGATGTACACAAAGTGTTCGGTGTCCATGGTTTTTCAGCATTTTTAGGCTCAATGCCAAAATACTTGGAGTATAAAGTTTTGATATGATCTGAGAACACTCGTCGTCGCCTTATGATAGTATATTGGCCACACATGAAACAGAACATATCTGGATCGTTATTACACTCAAATTCTCGCGTCCTTTTACTCATTTTATTTTTTTTTTAATAAATCACGGTTTTGTAATTTGACTTATGAACTGAACTATCTCCGGCGAGCCTTGCAGATGTTATGAAGTTTAAAGGCGCATTAAGTATTATCATTGCTATGGTGTTATTCGTTTATCCGGATAATATCCCATTTGCACTTTATACCTTTTATATATGTATGTATACATACATTGAAGTTGCGCAACCTGGGTATTTTTATTTGATCGCTTATAACTTACGTAGTTTTACATCGATTTTCTTCAGTGATAGCTTATCTTTTTTCTAATTAAACGGAGCTTTATGTAAAGAAAAACTATCTGAAAAAAAAGTTGTGGTTTTGGAATGCTGCCCTCGCAAAGAGTAATTTTTTTCATATTTTTTCATAAAAAAAAAACAAAAATCTGAAATGATGAGCTAATATCTCGAAAACTGTATGGTTGAGCAAAAAACAATGTATGATGCATTTATAGCAAATTTTATCGTTTTTCCGGCTCTGTAAATTTATTTGCAATTGCCATGACCCGTTCGTAAGATATACGTAATTAAATGGAGCCATCTTTTTGGTTTTTTCGAATAACGGTAAATTGCAAATATCTCAAAAACGGTACCATAGAATCAAAAATGAACTCGATTTTCGAAATCAGGGGGTGGTTTTACATACGAATTTCATAACGGCGTCTCTGGTAAATTTTGGCCGTCGACCAGTGTAATTTTTGCTTAGAACTAGATACAGTTTTAATAACAATTCGCGAACTTTTCGATAACAACTTGAAAACTTTTCGACAACATATTTGTAACACTGCGATAACTTTTTGATAATAAATCGATAAATTTTTGATGACATATCGATAAATTTTTTTGATAATAAATCAAAAACTTTTCGATATCAAATGGATAACTTTTTTATAACCAACCAAAATTTTCGATAAAACATATCGGTATCAAATCGAAAATTTTCGATAAAAGTTTGATATTTTTTCGAAAATGAATTGATAACATGCCGGTAACAAATAGGCGACATTTCGATAACAAATCATAACTATTTGAAACTTTCCGATAGCAAACCGATAACTCATTGATAACCTTATTATACAGAGGAAACTTATAACGCTTCGATAGTAAATCGTTAACTTAACAAAGGAACCATGCGCAAACGTTTGAAAAGTTTATAAAGACATTAGAGAGAGTTATAGCGCTACCGAAGATGAATATAATGATGGCCCCAGGTGGTAAGAGGGCTTCGAACATACCCGCGACAGGATGGCCTCTAAGGTTCAATGTGGCCATATTAAATCGTTTCCGAGGCTTGTACCTTAATGGTACTATATCTGGCAAAGGACCACCAACAACCTCCCCAAAACCTTCGGGGAATGTCTATATCGCTACAGCAATAACAACATGAAAACAATGACATCAATTTTAAACATTTTGTGTCACATTTTCTAATTGTTAGGAATCCATCGGTCTGGTTTAGTGTTCTTTGATCAAGCGACATATAAGTAGCTTTGCGGATCTTTTAACGCTAGCCTCTTACTAGAGATTATGTTGTTGTTGTATTAACAAGAAATACACTCCCCGAAGGTTTTGGGGAGTGTTATCGATGTTGATGGTCCTTTGCCGGACTTAGATTCTATACGTTCCGGTAACAAAGCACCATTAAGGTACTAGCCCGACCATCTCGGGAACGTACTAGAGATTATCATATCTTCCGTATATGCCGTCGATCAACCTCAACCCGCCTCTGGCGCCGAAGACTTAAAATGTTGATATCATGGCGGCGTAAGCCAGTTCACGCTAAACCACATTTTCAGTTTGAAGGAATAGTAGCGTTTTTTTTAGAAATAAGGCTCGCCAGCAAAGTGTGCGCAACTTCTTGGCCACAACGTCATATATTGTTTCAAAAGGAAATACATATGTACCAAATAAGTACATATTTGTATTCACATATTTCGAAACATATGCGCAGGTGCTCTCCCATCAAATCCATTTGCAATTGCCTTTTCGACCGCTACTGACCCGGAAAGGAAGCTAAGCATAATAAACGGTTACTGCATACAAATAAAATTCTATTGAATTAATGGGGAAAAACCATAATTCCGATTTCCGATTGAAATTAATTATGCATAACACAACGGACTATAAAAAAACACACATTTAGGAGTTATACGAATGAAGCAATGCTTACTACATATGTAAACCGAATAAGTCAAACTAATTAAAATGCAACAACAACGTATAGACATTTTGAAAGATTATGGGGAAGCGGAGTTTTGGGGAGGGCTGAAGCAATTGCAACTATAAGTTACTTATGATAAATAAGTGAACAAACTGGGTGGTAAATGCTTCAATTTTCAATTGGTATGCCTTGAAATCGACTGGCGGACAAGTGCTAAATTGCTGGGACGAGAGCAACCAGGGTATTGCTGCACTTTTTTCGCTATTATAGGACAACAAGTGGAACCTTATGAGTTTATTACTTAAATGAATTGTTAAATTGTCAATTGATTAGCGATCGACTTTTTGGCTGCAATCGTTGGCGAGTTGCCCGAACCAATGCAAGAAGTACAGTGGTGTGGGGCATGCACGGTTCCAGGGGGGGGAGGGGGGGGGGGGTAAAACTCTATTTTGTATTGACTGTAATGAAATATACATATAATACTAATCTACATAGTAGTTTCTTATCACAAATCGGATTTTTACTAATTTTTAATTTTTCTTGTTTTTTTACCTTAAAAAAGGCTCAAGGCTCACGATGGGCATACTAACTGAACAGTTCCTTCTGACGTCACGTGTTTATAAGTTGAGCCTCGTCAGTAACAGCAGACTTAGGAAGTGCGAGCAGCAGGATGAAATGATGGAGCTTGTTCTATGTTCATGTTCTGCGCTCGTGACGTGAAGGCTCAAGCTTCTAGAGACGGCAGAGTTGCCAGATCTCGAGGTAGAACTAAACTGGGTCCTAGAAAGCATCTAGAGTTTTCTAAGTAGACTTAGTTATTCTGTAACATATGTAAATGGTACATGGTACCTGATTGGGGTTTTTCCGTTTGGCCTTCAAATAAATTCTGGAAAAACTATGGACACATTCAGTCAATGTGCGGCCTTTATTGACTGGCCAGTTCAACCTAACCTACGCAACTTTAAAGCAGATGAATTTTCGCGGAGAAACTTTTCGTTGCAGAAATGCACTCGAAATGTTTGCCAAACCACTGCCGAGGGACGACTCTGTTAAGAAAAACCTTTTCTGAAGTATTTCATATAGCTTTGCCTGGAATTTGTACTTAGTATCTTTCTTGAGAGCGGCAGATTGTAGGGATGGGAACACGACATCTATATCTATAAATCCTATAAAATAAAGTCGCTAAATGTGATTGTACGCCCATCACTTCACCCAGAATGCTCCGATTAAAACGTGTTATTGTATTTGAAAGCTTAGCTACGTAAGATGGACATTCTCAATATAATTTCAAGGTATATACTATAGGGACGTGGAAAATTGCGAAAAAGGAGTAAAAAATCATTAAATTTTTTCTTTACACAGCTTTAACTCAAAAACGGATAGATCGATGTTAATATTTCTTCATTGCAGTAAAACTTTGAAAAATTTACCTTCTTCGTTCTGCATCACAAAAAATACTCCATTCCTTTCTAATATGAGCAAAATTGTTTAAACAAAAGTAAAATTTTTTCTAAAAAATTTAGGGCGCGTGTTTGTTCGCTGTGATCTGTGGAGCAAACTTGCGTTGATTGGGACATTCATAACACAATATGCGTCGCATACATACGTGTTGAATTATAGCGATAGGCATAGATGGTGCAGAAAAGAAGAGAGGGTAAAGACGGACAGGGAGAATTAGAAGCAGAAACAGAGAAAGACAGAATGGAGAAGAGTGAATAATAGGACAATGAAAGAGAGATGGGGTGCTAGTAAGAGGTAAAAACTTCTTAAAACTTATGCAGACAGAACAAAGTTAGGGCAGAACAACGTCTGGCGGGTCTGCTAGTAGTTCTATAAACCAATGCTTCTCGATAACTTAGCAGATTTTAGTTCTTCGAAAATCGGAGGCGACTTTCTACGCTGTGTCCAACAAATCAGTTGACTAAATGCTGACTAGCCCCTAATTTAGCTTCGTTTACAACCACTTCCATCCTAACTTAGCCCCGGCGCTTTGACTTTCTAGGTATAAGGTAGAAAATCAATTTTTTCCCCTTTGTAAAATCGAAATATCTGTTTCGTTTTAAGCTACCATCGGTTAAAGAACGCCGATTCGTGCTTAACAACAACAATATGCTGTAGCTACTCAACTCTCATTGTCAGGCATAACAGTTATGATTGCGTTGTCGTCGGATCGCATCAATTTACGGTGCCGGTGGCCATTGTAGCTAATTTTAATTAAATATTTCTTCCTGTTGTTTTGAAGCATATATGTACATTTTTTTTATTTTTACGCCAGCTAACAACATATATGAGAGAAACAACAATAAAACGCGCCATACTCTCATGTAGCGTTTTGTTGTGTTTTAATATTTTGAAGAAAAATCGTATGATTACATATGAACAACCGAATACCGACATATAGTAACATAGGTATATGATTACTTACATACATGGGTACGTACTTATTTTCACATAAAGAATATGAGTTCGTAAAAAATGCTCATACTCGAGGTACGTGCAGGGGTGGTCGTGGGACCTCGTTATCAGCGGATGCTTTATACGAATTTAAAGAGGGCTGGTTGGATGAAAGATTGTACATCAGGTCTTGAAAGCGTCCTCCGGACGGTCGCATTGGCGTATGCATCATATACACTACCGGCTAGCGATTTCGTCATCATACGCGCTACTGATTGGCACTCACACAGTGTCCGTCGAAGAATTAGCCCTGATCTACATGATCTCCCAGGTAAAATCAAAACTTTTTGTACCTAAAAACGGACCCTCCGGACTTGTAGTGGAAATCAAAAAATGTTTGGCATGTGCAGTTTAGTGACTTAAAAGCTGGGCGACGAGATGAAAGGGTTCGGGATCAAATATTTATTCTCGCATCCATTTCTTCATACTGCGATTTTCTCTTGTGTTAATAATTTAAAAAAAAAATCGTGTTGGGTAAGTTTAGAGGCGCAAAGACAGAGCCTGTACTTGCAGTTATTGTGGAGAGGGTGGTGTATCAATTCACAAAGAAGTTGAAATATACAAAGCAAATAGGTTTGGCTGAATACATAGGTTGGATAATCAAGCGACAGCGTGTGCTATTAGTGTGGTCGCAATTCAGCGCAACTTAATAAATTCAAATAAGTCGCTCTAATCGGATTGTATTGGCACAATGCTTCAGGAGCTTATGAACACCCAAAGCTAAAACTTCTCCTTCTAAACCAAACAATCTTAGGCCCATTGGCAAATTATCGTTTCTTCTCAATCTCAGTTAAAGTTGAAGGTAAAAGTCTAGAACAATGGTCGACTGCATCGTTCAAAAAATATTCACGAAAAACCGAAAAATGACCCCGGGCCTCTAGAACACCTTTCTGCATTGACGGTCTTTGGCCGCCCTTATAAAAAATATCCCGGGCCGGTCCACCAATGGTGTGGGATCAAAATTAAGTCTGTGTATAATCCCTTTTTTCTGTGTACGACAACTTACAACAACCACATGAAAATTGCTAATTTTAACTGCAAATATCTCTATCCTTCGGACTTTTGTAGTCTATGTTATAAAGCGTCGTTTAACTGATATAACCATATGTCACTTCACGCCAATATCTACAATATTTGATTAAATAAAATATATTTACATAATTGGGCGCCTTGCGCACATGCCACCATTCATACTTTTGAAATATTTGTTTATATTTATTTTCTTATCGATTTTGTAATGGTCATGTTTACAAATGCAATCCAAACGAAACTGATTTATTTATTTACAAACTCATATTTATTTTTCCACTCCGCCACTGTGCGCACATTTTACAAAACGGAAGTATGATATGCTGTCATATTGACAACAACAACAAATGGACATCTCAAATTCATATGTATCTACAAAGTCACTAATACCACTGCGAATCCGTATGAATTTGTACCCAGCCGACATTTTGAGGATTCGCCCGTTTGCTAGTCTCGTATAAAAGTATTTTTATACTCAGCGTGCTTTTCGCATAGAGTATATTAATTTTGGTAACATAACGGTTGATCGTAACGGCATAAACGAATCGAGATAAATATAGACTTCCATATATCAAAATGGTCAGGATGAAAAAAGGAATTGATTTAGCCATGTCCGTCGGTCTGTCTATGATCACAATAACTGAGTAAATATTGAGAATCTTATTGATATTTATTATATGCGTTCCTTGGCACTCATCTCCCATCGCTATTTAAAATCGGATGATAACCACGCCCACTTTTTATATGTATAACATTTTGGGAAACACAAAAAACCTCATTATTTAGTGAATAATACACCTAGAATGTTGAAATAGGCAAATATAGCTCATTATTTTAGTCTACGACCCTTTTAAAACTTTTTAATAAAATTGGGCGAGTTCCTTAAACGACCCCATCCAGTTTTACAAGAAATATTTATTTATTTCAACATTCCACAACAGTCGACACATCAAATTTCAACATTCTAGGTCAGAGCCGGCCAAAAGTTGCACATTGTGCAATTTGAGTTCGTATTTTCACACAGACACTAACGATGTGCGATCACGATCGTTTGCTTTCGCTTGTCACTCACTAAAATCAACAGTGAATGCAAAAGGAAAAGTCCATGCTACTTTTTGGGCACATAATAAATACAATATGCTGCAATGTTAAAGTGACTTTTAATACGTTTTAGTTAGTATTATTAAGTTCCTTTGAACATACATATTAATATTGACAATTTAAATATTAATAATTAATAATAATTAATTAATTATTAATAATAATTGGGTTTAATGAAAAATTTTCTTACTCTGGGTTGCTCTTCATTTTGTTGTATGGAAATGCTCGAAATTAATCCAGAGCATGCGTCTCCAAAAATTTAAAGTTATTGCCCTTTCGCATTGTGCTATGGAATGCAAACTCCTGATCTAGAGCATTCTACATTAAACACTTCTCTACCAACTTTTTTGTTAGAGCAAAAAAGAAGTTGTCAGTTATCAAAACGAAAATTGTAATTCGGATGGAGGATGGAGCTGTATGTAGAAGTCCACGTAAGTGGGAAAAGCTTCTGATCACCATCCACCAGGGAATAGCCAGGGTGATTCGAACCCCGATATCAGTGTCCAATAACCGAAACTCGCACACATTTTCTTTTAGCACACTGTGGGGAGTTGTCACTCAATTTTTACACACACTTATGCAATTGTTTTAGTATTTGTGTGGCCGGCTCTGACATGCATACTTCTAAAATCTCAAGAGTTGTTTTGTTGCTTAAATTGAGCATCATAGCGTTCTCATCAAAGAAAGGAGTTTTTTATAAAGCAAAAAATGTTGTTACTTAAGTTGACAAAAAATAGTTCCCAACTTGTACTGAAGTGTGGTTCTCTAATTAGACTCAAATGGAAGAAAATAAAATAAAACGTGCATTTTTTATTTCGAATTTATAATGCTTCGTTACTGCTGCCAACCAGGAATATATTTCTCACAATAAACAGCTGTTGGCTTTGGTAGTACCATCTTGGAAAAGATTTTTTTTTTCAACTCAACCTCAACTACATATACAATGTGGGTTATGTACTGCATATTAATTTGAGTACTATAAATTACTCAAAATCTCTCAAAGGTTGTAGAATAATTTGAGAACTACAATGAGATAAACTCGAGAACTCTGAATTTTATAAAACATAGCCGGCCACACAAATACTAAAACAATTGCATAAGTGTATGTAAAAATTGAGTGACAACTCCCCACAGTGTGCTAAAAGAAAATGTGTACTGTGAAGTTTGAAATTAAAAAGGACTTTGATTATTTGATTTCAAGCTAATCCTGACTATATTTACTTATATTCGTATAACTAAGAACGCGAAGTCCGAGCTTGTCAGATGAACATTTTTTATAAAAGGAGGTTTCGTGTTTATTCAATGCAAAATTTACTTTAAAAAATTCACTTTTCATTAAGAAAGAACTATAAAACAAACTAAATGTGAAGATAGAAATATATATTTTCAAATTAAAGTTATTCAATAAAAAAAAAAAAAAATTATGAAAATTAATAAAACTAAGTAGAACGTATAAAAATATATTTATATTAAATTGTCAATATTTATTAATAATAAATTAATTATTATTAATTATTAATAATTAATATTTAATTTGTCAATATTAATATGTATGTTCAAAGGAACTTAATAAAAAAACGTATTAAAAGTCACTTTAACATTGCAGCATATTGTATTTATTACAGGGATGCACCTTAACGTTAAGCTAATCGTTTATCAAAAAATTTCCACCGTTTCCGTTGAAACACTTCGAAATATTATCGATAAAGAAATTATCAAGATAAATTGTATCTCGTTTTTAACCGAAACGAAAAGCTTTCGTTAACGTTAAAAACGCTAACAAAAACGTGATACTTTATGTTTGAATTGTGCTGGCAATGCTATAGCCATGGTGAAGCCGTAAGGTGGTAACCACGAGCGCACATACACACACAAACTCCATGTAATTTGTTTGTGTAATTCGTTGGTGGTAATGTCAAAAATACTCTGAGAAATGTTCGTACTGTCAAAATTCATGAGAAAAGTTGCAATCAGCTTGGCTAATGCTTTCACCTTTAATGACTCCGCCATCAATCAGCTTTGCCAGCATAGTTTGAAATTAATAGTCAACATAAACGATTTGATTTCGTTTTGATATGGCAGAAAACGAAATGAAATCATTTTGTTAATTTGACGTTCTTAACGTTAATAAACGAAACGAAATGACTTTGTTTCGTTTATTAACGTTAATTATCGTAACGAAATGATATCGGTTCGTTGGTTAAGCATGCCTGATTTATTATGTGCCCAAAAAGTAGCATGGACTTTTCCTTTTGCATTCACTGTTGATTTTAGTGAGTGACAAGCGAAAGCAAACGATCGTGATCACACATCGTTAGTGTCGGTGTGAAAATACGAACTCAAATTGCACAATGTGCAACTTTTGGCCGGCTTTGTTATAAAACTTCTTAAAGGTTGGATTAGAGAATGATGTTGGATATCAAAACCAAAATTAGATATAGGTACATATATATCTCTAAGGACAGGGAATAATTTTTTCCATGTTTGTTGGGTAAACGAAATCCAGCTGTATCTACAAGTTATCTTGATTATAAAAACCCAATGATGCCGTTAAAAAAACTTACCCACAAAGGCGGCCTTGACTGAAGAACTGCTCTGTAGTTCAACTGGAGTTTAAATTTGACTAGAGTTTATGCAAACTTAGTTTAAGATTAGCTAAACCAACTACTAAAAAACCGGGCCTATGTATGTTATTATACTCAGCTGAGCAGAGCTCACTAATCGAGATAGATATAGACTTCTATATATCAAAATGGTCTGGGTGAAAAAAGTAATTTATTTAGCCATATCCGTCCGTCCGCCTGTCCGTCCGTCCGTAAACACGATAACTTGAGTAAATTTTGATGAAATTTGGTATGTAGGTTCCTGGGCGCTCATCTCAGATCGCTATTTATAAATCGGACTATAACCACGTCCACTTTTTCGATATCGAAAATTTCGAAAAACCGAAAAAGTGCGATAATTCGTTACCAAAGACGGGTAAAGCGACGAAACTTGGTAGGTGGGTTGACCTTATGACGCAAAATAGAAAATTAGTAAAATTTTGGACAATGGACGTGGCACCGCCCACTTTTAAAAGAAGGTAATTTTAAAGTTTTGCAAGCTGTAATTTGGCAGTCGTTGAAGATATCATGATGAAATTTGGCAGGAACGTTACTCCTATTACTATATGTGTTTCGTTTCGTTCGTTTGACGAACACGCCCACTTTAAAAAAAATGTTTAAAGTCAAATTTTAACAAAAAATTTAATATCTTTACATTATATAAGTAAATTATGTCAACATTCAACTCCAGCAATGATATGATGCAACAAAATACCAAAATAAAAGAAATTTTAAAATGGGCGTGACTCCGCCCTTTTTCATTTAATTTGCCTAGAATACTTTTAATGCCATAAGTCGAACAAAAATTTACCAATCCTTGTTAAATTTGATAGGGGCATAGATTCTATGACGATACCTGTTTTCTGTGAAAATGGGCGAAATCGGTTGAAGCCACGCCCATTTTTTATACACAGTCGACCGTCTGTCCTTCCGCTCGGCCGTTATCACGATAACTTGAGCAAAAATCGATGTATCTTTACTAAACTTAGTTCACGTACTTATCTGAACTCCCTTTATCTTGGTATAAAAAATGGCCGAAATCCAACTATAACCACGCCCACTTTTTCGATATCGAAAATTACGAAAAATGAAAAAAATGCCATAATTCTATACCAAATATGAAAAAAGTAATGAAACATGGTAATTGGATTGGTTTGTTGACGCAAAATATAACTTTAGAAAAAACTTTGTAAAATGGGTGCGACACCTACCATATTATGTAGAAGAAAATGAAAAAGTTCTGCAGGGCGAAATAAAAAACCCTTGGAATCATGGCAGGAATACTGTTTGTGGTATTACATATGTATATAAATAAATTAGCGCTACCCGACAGATAATGTTCTGGGTCCCCTGGTCCACATTTTGGTCGACATCTCGAAAATGCCTTCACATATACAACTAAGGTCACTCCCTTTTAAAACCCTCATTAATCCTTTAATTTGATACCCATATCGTACAAATACATTCTAGTCATCCCTGGTCCACATTTATGGTGATATCTCGAAAAGGCGTCCACCTATAGAACTAAGAATCACTCCCTTTTAAAATACTCATTACCACCTTTTATTTGATACCCATGTCATACAAACACAATCCAGAGTTACCCTAGATTGATTTTCCTACATGGTGATTTTCCCTTATTTTGTCTCCAAAGCTCTCAGCTGAGTATGTAACGTTCGGTTACACCCGAACTTAGCCTTCCTTACTTGTTTTTTAATGTAGATACACATTGTGCTTATTTATTCTCAAATGCAATAACGTTATCATATGTAATGAGTTGAGAAAAAGGTTATCCGATCATCGTCGACGTCGTCTAGCACTAAGCATGTTCTTAGGTACATATATACTATACTATGTAGTTTTGTACATTTACGGCGTTATTTCGAACTTTACCGGTATTTTTGTTTCCGGAGTATTATGTAACCGAAAATATTTAGCAGTTCATGTAACCGCAATTCGGGCCTATACGATTATACTGTCAAAATACCAAAAAACGCAATTGAGTATAAAATACAAATCTAAACTTAATTTTGTGTTAAAAAATATTAATATAGTTTGGAAATTCGTATAAGTTAGTATGTATATTTTCTATTCATAAACAAATTACTAAACACGTAGAAGTGACAAGATGTTACCACCTACCCTAATGGTTATGATATTTTCCGCAAACTCTTCCAAATAAGTATTCAGCAAATATTTCATACCAGTTTGTTAGAAGCAAATATCAACAAAAAAAAAAGATCGTATAATCGATAAATGAAGTTGTTATTTGGTTTTATTCAAGCAATCGTTTTCCGTAATATGTATATGCCCTGCAGTCATCTCCTGTTGAAACCATATATCAAGGAATATTTAAACTTTATCTCACTCCAAATTCTCCAATTTAGCTAGCTTTGCAACCAAAACTTTTCTAGATAGTGTATCAAATTCTAAAACACTCTACCTAAGTGTTGCCTTACGGGTGTTTTAACAAGGTCACTGTTTGAAATTAAAAAAAAAAAAACAAGTAAGGACGGGACTTCTTCGGCTGTGCCGAAGACTTCATACCTTTCATGAATGGGGCTGAACAATAATCTTATCCCGTTCGTAATCTCCAAATAATCGGATGTATAAGATAAGAAATATATAGTGAAGAGATGTACATACCTAAACGATTTTTAAGATACATAAATATAAAATACAAAATGGCAAAAAACCCCCTTATCTGAGCGATCGGTTGTATGGGATATATATTATATATAGCTCCGATCGAAATGATTTTTTTTCATGAAATCTGCTATGATATATTAGAATAAATATCACCAAGTTTAACGCTTTTATATTGGAAATTAAGGGAGAAATTGCCAAAAATCTTTCTATCTGAATGATCGGTTGTATGGGATATATACTATATATAGCTCCGATCAAAATGATTTTTTCAGGATATCTTCTATGATATATTAGAATATATATCACCGTGTTTCAAGTTTATAGTTTCTAAATTGCGGCAGGAATGACCAAAATCGTCTTATCTGAACGATCGGTTGTATGGGAGATATATGTTATAGTGGTCCGATCCTACCGGATCTGACAAATGTCTAATATAATAGAAAAATATATCCTTGTGCCAAATTTGATTGAGATATCTCAAAATTTGAGGGACTAGTTGGCGTTCAAACAGACAGACGGACGGACAGACGGGCATGGCTATATCAACTCAGTTCGCCGCCCTGATCAATTCGGTATACTTAATGGTGATTCTATCTTCTATATTTCTCAAAGTTACAAACATCGGACCAAAGTTAATGTACCATTTCATGTTCATGAAAGGTATAATTAGATAAGATATCCCAATATGCGTATCAAACGAAAGGTATTTCACTCTGCATTTCAATAGAGACATTTTTAAGTAGGGTTGCCACCTAACTTCATTATTTATATCTCTTTGTATGTCCACAGCTACGGAAACGACTGAATTTTTGAATGAAATTTGGTACATTGATAGTTATCACATTCTACGACTTTCTACCTAGGTTTTGCCACTGAGGTTATTTTCACAAGTTTGCTACGTATTTGATATGAAAAACAAAAAATTCCACGAGATATGTGAATATGGGTGTCAAATTAACGATATTTCACTCCGCATTCCAATAGAGATGAAATTTGGTACATCAATAGTATGTTAGATTCTAAGACTTTTCAGCTAGCTGTTGTCGCGACTTGACCCATTTGAGTAAAATGTCCTGGATAGGTTAGAAATTCAGATACGAAAATTAGTTTACATACGTAGGTTTATATTAATTTTGTACTATTCAAAAATAAATAATGCGACTATGCGATTAGGTTATTAAGGCAATTGGTAGGCGAAATAAATTTACATTCTACATCCACATATTCTATTGAAGCTTTTAAGAAGTACATTAAAGTTATACTCCCCAAAACTCTATGTTGTAATTACCCGTTTAAAATTCTTTTCAAATTCTTTTTGCGGTTAGTGATCACCATATTTTTGAAATATATTTTAAAAGAACTCAACAGTACCCACATAGTATACGGAAGATTGATTAAAGTATAAATCACCACAATGAAACATTTTCGACTCCTTTTGACGACTAAAAACTGAGAAATGGAAAATGGCCAAGGTGGTCCGCTACTAAAGCCTGGGAAACCAGCTAACATAGGTGAGTCGTATCGTCCGATATCTCTCCTATCGCCAGTGGCAAAGACGCTTGAAGCCATTTTGCTCCCTTATTTCCAAGCAAATTTGCAGCTAGCCCCTCATCAGCATGGCTTCAGAAAAATCCATAGCACTACCACCGCGCTAAATGCCATTAGCACCCAGATAAATTGCGGTTTAAATCAATACCCCCACCATAGAACAGTACTCGTAGCGCTAGACCTATCAAAAGCTTTTGATACGGTCAACCATGGCTCGTTACTGCAAGACCTGGAAGGGTCTACCCTTCCCCCATGTCTTAAAAGGTGGACCGCAAATTAGCTGGGTGGTCGGCAGGCATCGGTGCAATTTAGGAATGAAACATCAAAACCAAGGAGAATTAAACAAGGGGTGCCACAGGGTGGTGTCCTATCCCCACTTTTGTTTAATTTCTACATATCTAAGCTACCTTCACCACCGGAAGGAGTCACAATTGTTTCCTACGCCGATGACTGCACAATAATGGCCACAGGCCCAGGCCCAAAGATCGATGCGCTATGCAATAAAATAAACGGCTACCTCCCTGATCTCTCCAGTTTTTTCGCCTCGCGAAACCTGGCATTATCACCGACTAAATCTTCCGCGACCTTATTTACAACATGGACGCCCCAAATGTCGACCATTTTGAACATCCACGTCGATGGCACTACGCTAGCGACTGTCCTACACCCCAAAATTTTGGGTGTGACTTTTGATCACGATCTACATTTTGGTGAGCACGCAGCCGCAATTGTTCCGAGAATTCAGAGCCGTAACAAAATCCTCAAATCCCTCGCTGGCAGTACATGGGGAAATGATAAAGAAACGCTCATGACTACATACAAAGCAATTAGCCAGCCGATTACGTGCTACGCGTCACCCATATGGTCGCCAAGCCTAAAAATCACCCACTGGAAGAAACTACAGGCCTGCCAAAATACTGCTCTCAGAATCGCCACGGGCTGTTTTCTTATGTCCCCAGAACACCATCTGCATAATGAGGTGAGAATACTCCCCATCAGGGAGAGAAATGAAATGCTGACCAAACAGTTCCTGTTGAATACCCAGAAACCTGGGCATCCCAACAGACATCTGATTGATGAACCAGCACCGCCTAGAGGCTTAAGGAGTCATCTCCGTAAGCATTTTGAGGAAATACGGCACCTGAGAACCCAGCCGTATGAAGTGAAAAAACACAAGCAGGTCCTTGGTGAACTCCATAAACAGGCATCGGACCTTTGTGCCGGGAATTGCCCGGTGAATCCAGTACTTAACGAAAATTATCCAAAACTTGCGGAAGAGGAACGCATACTCCCCAGGGAAACGCGTGTCACTCTTGCTCAACTTCGTTCTGGATACTGTAACAGGTTAAACTCTTACCTAACCAGAATCAACCCCGACATACAAAATGTATGCCCCGCTTGCAATGTGTCCCCACATGACACCAACCATCTCTTCAATTGTAATGTGGAACCAACGCCTCTAACACCCCTTTCCTTATGGTCCACCCCTGTTGAAACGGCAAGTTTCCTTGGACTCCCGTTAGAGGATATTGATGACAATTTGTGATCGGTCGCGGCTATTGGGTGGGGCGAGCATTGCTACAACAACAACAACAACAACTAAAAACTGTTTAATTAATTCTGCTATCAAAAGAAGACTCGAAATCGACTCCCTCTTAAGAGTGAAATATCATTTATTGAAAAAGCAACAACAAAATGTAAAGCGATCATAAAAAATGATTAAAATAAGATTCCAAATACTCTTAAATGTCTCGAGAAAGAATCGCAAAAGCTTTAAAACACACTTAAAAATTATTCCCACAAGACTCATAAATGATGGTAAATATGACTCGAAAAAGACTAAATACTGATTATAAATATAGGTTAAAAGAGGCTCACCAAGTGTAGTCGCGCGTAGGGTACCATTTTCTCCCAACGAGGGAGTCTTTTCTGATCAGAAAATGAGCGCATATATGCTTATTTTCATCATGCTGGAGACTCGAAAAAGACTCAAATATGATTAATAATTTCAAAAAATGCTGGGTGGGTAGGTATTAATATATGTATAAACCTGTACTCAGTTCACCCTTTTTGGCAAAGAGTTCGAAAACGCTCTACTTTAGTATTTGTTCGAGAAAAGTCTTTAATCGGATTACAACTGGAGGGCTTCCGATTTCATAGTTTCTTTAGGGTAGCTATTCCCTATCTAACATGCGAATGTATTGAATTTTATTCCGAGATAGAGCATTTTCGGAATAAGTTTGCATTCTTGAAAATCTTTAAGGCTAGGACTTCCTTCAAAAAATTATGTCTTAAAGTGTGTTCCAAAAATTGTTGAGACAGAGGTTTGTCGAAATTGCATAGTTTGCTGATAAAATACCTAACATTTTCATATGTAGGTAAACGACATTAAACTCAAAACATTGTAAATCAGCATTTTACAAAACAAACATTCGCTTTTAAAAAAACCCCGCAAATTTAGAATGACTTCAATTTAGAATAAACAAAAGGCATACGGTGCACATATACATACATAGCACAATATATGTCATTCGAGTATCATATCATATATACAAGATATATATAAACCAATTTTACTAGCTTGAAGTTCAAATCTGTGCTGATCTCGGTCAGCTTGGAGACAACAAAAATATTAAACAAGCAATAAAATAATGATCTCAAAAGTTGACGTTTGGTAGGGTTAGGTTGCCATGTAGCTTATAACAATTGCTGTGTTGTGCGTTTGTGATGCGATGAAAACTTTACACAAAACATAACATAAATGAACTTGGAGATAATATGCCGATATCTCTTACATAAAAAAAAACTGCAAAGCGCGATATACCTCCAAGAAGATTAAGGCCGAGCTTCTCTTCCAATTCGTGCGGCCTCCGCGAGCAGATGAATTTTTGCTGAGAAGCTTTTCACGACAGAAATGCACCCGTGCACAGAAATATTACAGATTGAATAAACTTGTTTCTAAAGATTTTGATATTGCTTTCGCCGGACCTTGAACCCATGACCTCGGCGGCGGCGTTTATCGGCGGCGTATATCTCTACCCGGCATATCAGCCTAAAATTTCAATTCATGGAATATTTGATATAATATTATCTACGTTTATATGGAGACCTAAATAGAGTTACAAACATTTTATTTGATATCGGATGGTAACCTTATTTAGCTTTGCTTAAGTACTTCATTCATCTGGGAAAATCCAATTTTAAGTTAACCTAAGTAAATATGCAACAATCCACAAAATTCGTTATGACATAACAGTGAGATTGGATTAAATTGCTTTCTGGATGTTATTAGATAAAAGCATCAAGCAAATGCTTGTCTATATTTGCAAAAAGGCAAGGGAGTGGGGGTCAGTAAATGAGGAAAACTGATATTGGAGCGAAAAAATATGTACCGTGGGAACATTTCACCTTAGTATTTGTATGCTTAAAATATTTGAAAAATTATCATGTGAAGGCCCTTGCAATGTTTAAACATATACATACATTAGAATATTCAAGTCTTATTAAAATAATAGATTTAACATCAAGTTATTTCTTTCTTTGCAGATAATGTCTACTCGATTCACAAGGATGCAGAACGGCTGCCCAACAACGAACATGCCCACTTCTCCAACCCCTCCTTATACAATGCCGCACATACACTTAGCAGCAGCAACAGCAACAACAAGTCAAACAAAAGAGGCAATGTCTAGTTTTAGAACAAATAATGCTGACGTCAGCTGTCCCGCATCTGTAAAATTACATAACCTCCTTCACTCAACGCGTACGCATGCGCAAAAAATCAGTTGGCGTTTGCGTCGATATTGCACACAATTTATTGCTGCGAATAGTAGGTCAAGAAGAAGAAGAGGAAGAAGGCGAGATGATATTAATAACAACAATAATTATAGCAATATAATAAACTGCAATATCAACGATTGCAAACAAATCAGTAGCAACAATAACAATTTTACATGCAATAACTCACATACGAATGTTACGCGGCACATTGCTGTCGATAATTGCGACCAGAAGAACAACAATGAAAACAATAATAGCAGCTATACAAATATTAATAATAGCCTAAGCAGTAGCAACTTAAGTAAAATTATAGCAACAACAGCAATTTCACCTGCAATACAATTATTAAATGCGACAGTATATGCTCTGAGTCATCCTTCAACAGCGACTACGTTTATCGTTGCTATGATCTTTGTCCTTAGCACGTTATGTTCCTTCTGTGCGGCCTCTCCCTGCGATTTGGATAGTTGGTGGGATCCAATCAAAGATAAGTGTATACTTTGCACAGTATGTGAAGGTGATTTAATACCATTGCGTCCGTGTCAATTGCATCGTGATACGATTTGCGGATCTATTTATGATCTAAAGATCGATTGGGTGGTGCTGGCGAAAACGGAGCCAAACTGGAAAGAGGTAAGTGGTTGATGAATATTCGGGAAGAAAATAGTGATTAAAAAGTTGCGAGTACACAATGAATATACAAGAAAGACTCATTCCTATTGAAACCTTAGAAACAGCCAATAAATGAAAATCGACCCTCTTGCTAGTAAACTTAAAAAGATTTCTCCCTGAAAATCCTCTGAAGTAGTCATTTTTAAACGAGATTTTGAGTGGACAGTGATGAAAAAGCAGATCACGTTTGGAGATAGCTGTGATTGTGTGTCTGTAATTGTGGACGGGTTGCAGATGTTGTCACATCTATTGAGCCACAGTGATTCGCTAAAGGCCGGCCCATATCCATAACACTCTCCTAAACCTCAGGGGAACGATTAAAAAAAGTTGTTAAGAACATACTAGAAAATGCCTAATTTTCCTTTTTCGTCTGCTTCAGGGGTATGTTGTTGTTGTAGCGGTAAAGATACTCTCCGATGTTGATCCAGTACGTTCCGGTAACAAACACCATTAAAGTACTAGCCCGACCATCTCGGAAACGATTTGGTATGACCACATGAAACCTTCTAGGTCATACCGCCCTCCCACCCCCTAGATCCATAACGAACTTGCGTCGCCAGAGCCTCGGCTGTTAAAGAAACAGGATTCGCCACGGGTAGGTGAGGTTGACAGTTGGGTTATATATAGCGCTGGCAACCCCTTGAAAGTGTTGCGCTACACAACCCCTTGAAACAATTTGGTAATTTAGTCGCCTTTTACGACAGGCATTCCTGCCGCGGGTATATTCTAAGCCTACTAACCCGCTGTGGTGGCTTCAGGGGTCTGGTTATCTTTATTAGAAAACAAATAAAAAACTTTTTTTTTTACTAAAAATAACCAGACTCCCCGAAAAGCACGAGGAAAGATAAGTGCGAAAGTGGGGGAAGAGACAACTGATTGAGGTATTCCCATCTCCCAAGGACCATCTCCGCAAGAGCTATAACGGGATCACGCACACATAACTTGGCCGTTTGATCTAAAGGAGTATGAGTCAGTCAACCACCGTATCCATAGAGAAACGATAAACTTCCTCGTTGGGTCGTGCTCTTGAACCTCGTTACCAAAACCGATATTTCAAACATTTTAGGAAAGAAAAAAGAGACCTGAGATCTGAATATATTAATAGGTTAAACTCTTACATATCCAAACGCTTCCCCAACATACGCAATGTATTATGTCGTGCATGCGAAGTGTCTGCATGTAAGATAAACCCTCTTCTCTTCAACTACAATGTGGATTCAATGCCTCTTACAGCAAGTTTTCTATGATGAAATTGTGTTGAAACTGCTAGTTTGCTTAGACTTCCGTCTGAGGATGTTGATAGAAGTTCTTGAGTGGTGGTGTATAATGCAGAAGCGAAATGCTGTTACAAAAACAACATACTGAGATTCGAGATGTTCGGTGAGTAGCTTGACGTGCGTCGGGAGGAGCACCTGCAGTGCCGCAGAGTATTTAGTTCATCGGAAACTCTTTTTCGGAAGCCTTTCACAATCTTTCACAATGCATGGTGATCAGCCCGCGAAAATACCAATCTATTTAAACTCAAAGCAGCGGTACCTACACACATCCGAGGGGCGACCTCGTTTAGAAAAGTTAAGGTTGGATGGACGGGCCGGTCCGTAATTCTCAAATAGATTGAACAGTTACATCCATAGTGTTTAGAAAAATCTTTGTAGTGTGTAATACCTTCGATATGGTAGGTCCGCCGACGTCCGCCTTTCTTGATGGTAAAACGCTTAAAACTCCCTTTTATTATTTTTTTCCACTTTTCAGCGCCGAAAGGAGGACGCTAACTATGAATTGGAGCAACAGCTGACACATGAAGAATTGCAACAATTACAAAATGGCACATTGCCGATGGATTGGCACACAACAGCACTTTTAATGGCAGTGTTAGCTTGCTTGTTCTTCTTCATTATAGCCGCTGGTATTTTGGTGTATCATATGCGGCAATGGCGGCGTATGGAACGTCGATTAGATCAAGGTGAGTAAATGGAAAAAGTTTGAAATCAAAAAATGAAAACAAAAACAAATTGATCGTTATAAACTTTGAGTTTTTATGAGCTTAATCGACGTCTCAAGCAGCGCACAATTTCTTGCTGTAATACGTAATATAAATCTACCTTTTGTATGGGACGAAGACAAACATGTAATGGGCGAGGCATAATATATCGATGCGAATAATTAAATTCCATCAACCGATTTATGATCTTTTCGCGTATAGTAACGGCGTAAAAATTGTTTCTTTTGAATGCAGAGTAACTATTTCCTGTTATTTTTCCTGTTTGTTGTTATTCTCCTGCACATCATTGCTTGCCTTGTAACACCTACGATCATAAAATTTTTGGCTGATTTGTTATTGGCCATAAAATTGGCACTATCCGTGGCGCATTTTTCGCTCTCTGGGGAGTCTGTCATAAAAATAAAAAATTTTATTTATTGCCATTAAAAGAATTACAATTATGATTTAGCTCTCAAGATTTTTACGATTATGAGGCCAATAAGATTACAAATTTATGTATGTAAAACAAGTTGATAGTTCATAATCAGAAGTTTGCGTACAAAGTCACACTGTGGTCCCACTAATCTTTAGCCTATACACAAAATATATGTTTTTTGCGAAGCTTCGGCTTCAATCTCGAATAGTCCAAAATTTCAATTGATTTAGATTACTGATTCTAATTGATTTGAATCAGAATTACAAAGGAGTCATTCATATAAATGGTCGTAGATATGCATATCAACTTCCCTTTTCCGATTTTCGATTTCAGTTAAGACTTCGCAAAGGTAAATACTAAACGTACAATTCCGATTCGAGTCCACTTCTAGAAAACGTACAATAAAATCGCTGATAAAAGGGATCCGTTATGAATGAAACTAATGAGTTATTTTCAGCTTGAGCTTGAAGATCTCTACTAAACTTGCCTAAATAGTTTGGGCGAAGGCTGCCTGGATAAGAACTGATGACGAAGCGTGGTCTCAAAAAGTGTGTTCGCTATTATCACGTCTTATATATTAAAAATGAGAAAGATCAAAATCTTCCCACTAGTATTCTGAAAACTGAAATCGTTGGTACTCGTATTGCGAATTCTTACCTGTCTTTCCCCATAAGCATTTCAGAATGTCATAATTGCCGTGTTTGATCTTTTGGTTGTTAGTTACAGCGGAGTTATAGTCAAGAAAATTATTTGAAACCGCAAAATTATTTTCTTTCCAAAAATAACAATACGGAAATCATGGCAACAAAGAACCTGGTCCACATAATTTTGAAAAAAACAAAACCGTTAAGTGCTTATGAAGTTTGATGTGCAAACATACAGGTATACGTCTAAAAAACTTATGTTTTTACAATACCTACAGCTCGCCCAGGGATTGAAGTTTAACCACAACCAAGGTAAATTCACCAGAAACGAACAACTTCTGGCTTTTTGATAAGAAATTCGTCGCCTCCTTTTCAATAACAACCGGTAACGACAAGTTATTGTTTTATTATCGGCTTATTTCCGATAGCGAATTATTATCGTCGAGTTATCGGTTTGTCATTGACGGGCTACAGATGTGTCATTGATTTTAATTGAAGGTTTTTAATTGAAGATACTAAATTCGTTTCACAACAAACAGATCAGTCGTAATTTACAAATATATCGCACGTCGATAACAAATTCGTTACACTGTTGTTGGTTGTTGTTGTAGCGATAAAGATGCTCCCGAAGGTTTTGGGGAATGTTATCGATGTTGATGGAGCTTTGCCGGATATAGATCCGCTATGTTCCGGCAACAAGCACCATTAAGATACAAGCCGACCATATTGGGAACGATTTAGTATGAGCACATTGAACCATCTAGGCCATTTTGCCTCCCCACTCCCTAGTTGAAAGAGGAACTTGGGGTCGCCAGACATCGACTGCCAAATAAACAGGATTCGCTACGGGTAGGTGAGGTTGACAAATTTGGTTGGAGTAGCTATAAATTTCGTTGGCAACCCCTTGAGTCATATGGGTTTTTAGTCGCCTCTTACGACAGGCATACCTGCCGTGGGTACATTCTAAGCCCTCTGATCCGCTGGGGGTTACACTCTGACAAGAAATCGACAACTTTTCGATAAAAACCGGTAAAATTTTAATGAGAAATCAATAACTTTTCGTATAGGAATCGATTAGTTTTTGATAACAAATCGGTATCGTTGCTATAATAAATCAATAACTTTTGGATTACTTTTCGAAAATAACCCGACAGATTTTCGATAAAAAGTTCCGAAACTCAGAGTCTAATCATAGCCCGTTATTATACAGCTTTGTAAAAATGTCCACTTGTTATATATTCCTCAAACCATTCAAGATGTTGTACTAGGAGCCCCGCTAATTAAAAGAAAAGCCGCCCGCTGCAAGCTTTCCATATGTCTGCATGATCTCCATATATTGGTAGTTCCTGCAATATATAGTGCGATAGAAAGATGTTTTTTTCAGAAAACGAAGAACTAATGAACAAAGAGGAAATTTATTTGTATGTTATAAAAAGATTTGGAGTTTCGGTATGGAGGAGCAGCTTATCATCTGCTGGGTGGAAGATCATCGTTTCATGGAATTTGTATGAATAATGCCGTATTTTGCGCAAATTTCCTACCTAGCTACATTGAACCACAACCACTTCCAGAAGGAGGTTAAGTTGAGTTGAACTAGCAGGTCAATAAAGACGTCACATAGACTGAATGTGTCCATAGTGTTACCTTAATTTGATTGACGACCAAACGGAAGAACCCATCATCAGGTACCAGGACATATGTTAGAGAATAACTCCATCCTTTTGGCAAATACTAGCAGTTGTCTAGGACCCAGCTTAATTGCTGCCTCAAGATATGGCAATTCTGCCGTCCCTAATAGCTGGAGCCTTGACCTGGCGAGCGCAGAACATGAACACAGAACGTGCTCAACCGTCGGGATTGAGACGTCTATCGTCGACTCAGCGAGTGTTGTACCCCCCTTGGCCAACCCATCGGCCTTTTCGTTACCTTAAATCCCTTTATGACCGGGAGCCCAGTAAAAATGTATAGTCCGGCCTGAGCGAAGTTTTTCCAATACTTCCTTGCATTCCAGAACACTTCTTGATGAAGTACGGTGTGAAATTATTGCCTTAATCGCAGCCTGATTATCAATATATATGCAAATTGAGGCGACTGCAGCTTAAGCACGCTTCCTCCAGAATTTCTGCTGCTTTCTTTACTGCTATAATTTTCGCTTGAAAAACGCTGCAGTAATCTGGCTGCTTGTAGGATCTACTTATTGCTGGGCGATACAGTAAACAGCAGACCCAACTCCTTCCATTAATTTGGAACCATCCGTATACACGCGTACAGCACGTTCTGCAATTTCCGTACCCCTGCGCCAACCCTCCGGCTCCATTGTGGCCCCAATATCTCTTTCGAAGCTTGGCCCGATATTAGGTGGCGCTATACTGCTGTGGTCATAAGGCCTGCACTCAAGCTGCCCCGAGGCCTTAAGCCTTGTTGCCGTTGCTAACGCGATGTTTTTGGCCGTTAGGTCTGCATGCGGAATGTGTAGAATGGAATGAACTAATATCAAACACTTTTTCTCAGAGTTTCAAAAAATTCAACTAAGAACGAACTCAAAATTCTGTTGAGAGTTGTCCTATTCCAGAACGTATATAAAAAGCTCTCGAGCGCTGCTGAATTTTATTTGAGATAGAGCATTTTGAAACGAACTTTGAATTGGCATTGTCAAACCGGAAGCTAGATAAGGCGGTCATCCTTCCTTACAGTGGCGCATGATTCCATTAAAACAGTTAGCTGAGTTCTTCTACTTGTGAGTTTAAGGTTCGTACAAGTTCTCTGTTTTTCAGTTCCTGTTGAAAACGACCGTAAGTTATCAGCGCCCCCTCAAAAGTCCGAGACGATTTAAGAAATGTAGGTACAATGTTGAGTTTCATTAAGACATAAATTTCGTTTTTAATTTGATTCCCAAAATGTGCTTGCTTAAAATATGAACTCAAAGATAAAGGATCAAATCCAATTATATTCAACATAGTGTTTGGTGGAAGAGAGTCCCAATAGCTTTTCACGTTCAAAACTCCATCGTATTTTCTATTTCTTTGTTCCTACGCTCGTCGCTCTTTTCATATACCATATCTAGCCTATACATCACAAAATATACAAGCAATTCCTTAAAACTTTCTAACTATTATTCCTTAAGCATTCAAACATAATTTATTCAACTCACGTTCACGGCAACTTTGTTTGTGAAAGATCTTGCTTGACTTCGTTAGTAGCATGGCGACGATCTTTGCATTGATCTTTGGCAAAGAACTACTTACGAGTTCAAGTACTGTAGCTAACGCTACAATAGATAATATAATACGGTAGCTGCAACTAGAAAATATCAGCAACAACAGAAACTCGTTTTCTGTCTTGGGAGTTTATTTATATATTTTTGTCTTTTTTGTATGGCTGGTTAGAATTCCTGTCACATATTAATTCCTGCCGTTTGTTTGTTTACTTAGGCTTTGATTATTTTGTAATTTGCCCCTCTTGTAGTGCCCGTTCAAATGAACTTCTTGCGGATGGTAGATTTATCGTTAGATTAAGTGACTTGAGGGCACATACATAAATATGTACATATGAGGTTAGTGAAAAAAAATTATTTTCTTCTTTTTAAACTACCTACAGAGGTGTGGAAGATGCTATCTTTACGGAGGGATTAACCATACGTCCATGTCAGAGTTTAATTTTAATGTACGTACGTTAAATGTTAAGTAGTTTTTTTTAAGCACTAGGGACCCATTCAGTCTATGTGAGGTCCTCGCAAACCCGCCAGTTCAACCTAGCCGGAAGATGCAATTTCAAATTTTAAAACATTAGGAGGTGATATACTCTTAAGTAGCCGGAAATATAGCCATAGATTCGGAGAAAATAATGTTTATAATGATATTGGAAACCAAATGAACGGAAGTAGATTATATAGCTGATCATCCCTAGTCCATGTTGCCGTGTTCTTCGCTCCTCCTATCTCAGGATTTTGGAATGAATGTTTATGGAAAATTTAAGCTAGAAAATCTGAGGTCTGTGGTCCCAAATCCTATTAAGTACCTCGGCTTTGGTTCTTGCTTCCAGCAATTTTGAAACTGCGTCCAATAAGTTTTTTCTTGTAGAAATCTATATAAATTTGGAATGTTACGAGATAGGAATACTACTAACTGTCCTTTTGGTAACCGCTAAAAATAATAGGGCATCGTCTAATGGAAGTACACGGCGAACGCGTGGGAATACCAACGAATGACCTCTGCCAGAGCAGTAAGAATGAGAAGGAGATAGAGGTGTTTGACATTTCCTCTGCATATACCCTGCTCCAACCAAGACATACATGGAGTTTTTGAACAATCACTTCATCGACTGTTAGATATTAGAAGAAACTGGTTGAAATTTTTGACATATATAAAGGAGCAAGGGCATTAGATTATTCAGTGGGATTGCAATAGGCCAGCTGACCTACTTATGTCTCTTGGCTTTGTTTTGGGACACTATAACCTATTCTGACCGCTTAAATACTTCCAGAAGGCTAAGGATAGTGTTAAAAATATGGGAAAACCTTTGCCGGTACTAGTCCGACTGCAACGCGAACAATGTTTTTTCATAGCCTTCGAACCTTTGGATCTGTGGGTTTTGATCGCCTTGGAATATTCCAAGCTCCCAAGCCACCGATATTAAATTATCCCTTTAATACCTGGAACCATGTTTAAGAAATCTGTTAATTTTGTAAATTAGGTGGCGACACCGTATCGAAATTTTCTGTCCATTCCAAACCTTCCCAGAGGTTGGAGAAAAAAATTAGATTTTGAATATTCTACGATGAGGACGGTTTCTGTAAGAGCGCTCCTCTTTTTTTCTAGAAATAGGCAGTGCTACGCAGTACTGTTAGAAGTTTTCAAGGTTTCCTAATTTTTCTGTCTGGATAAAAATTTTGTTTTCTGGTTTTATAGACTTGATTGCGAAGGGCCTTTTAAGTGGGCAGTGCATACACTCCGAATTTTATTTATGCCAGCTCGACTGCTACATCAACAACAACAACTGATGAGACTCGAGCCACAGTACACTACTTGGTCAGATTCAACAGAACATAGGAAGAAAGAAGTAAAAAATAAGTGGATCGATATATGATGTATATTGAAACGATTTTTCGCCATCCCTTGCCAAATTAGGTCTTGGCGTTGTGCCTCATCAGTGTCGATTTTCGTTCTCTGGATCGCATGGAAACTGCAAACATTTGCTCTCCGCAATTTTCTGCTCATTTCGAATGCGCTCAGTGAGTACGTGGTGGAGGTACAGATACATCTACGTGTGTTCAAAAATCTGCCCTGGAGAAGCAGGGAAAGTGAGGAGCTAACTCATCTTCTCTCAGAGAGAAGTTAGTGTACGCTTCCGTCCACGCATCTGCGAGATAGCACAGTGAGTATTTTCACTGCAGAATTACTATGTTTCAGAGGAGCTATTTTACTATCTAATCATAATCATCCCTGTAAGTAAATATATAAGTATAAGTAAGTAGCAATCACGTTGTGGGCGTGCCCTCAATTATGCTCTAATTTATATCCATTTCAGAACCTTTCCTGTCCATCTAATTTACTCCCTTTCTATGTTGCTGCGCCCGGGAACTCAGCACAAAGAGAGAAATTCCCTATGGACGTCAGCTATACTCGACACCTCAGTACGATATCTGATTTTATCAAATTAGACGGTTGGAGTACACATATATGTACGTTCTAGATTTCAACGGCTGAATGGAATAATCTTCTGCCAGATTGTAAACTTCCCATCTCGAGAAACTTATGAAACCCGCACTATATAAAGATAAATAGGTAGCACAGTTTATCGTAGAGAAGATTTTGGCTAAAATTCTCTTACAATTTTGAATTTTAATTTTTCACACAAATTGGCGGCACGGGATCGACATGTTTCACGCAGACTCCGAACGGTAGCTGCAAGGCATATGCATTTTCACTGAGAAGCTTTTCATGGCAGAAATACATTTGGAGTGTTTGGTTACAAAAACTTTTTTCTAATTTAAACCACTTTTCCTAAATATTTGCATGGCCGGAGACTTGAATTCAGGACCTTCGGTGTGGTGAGCGGAGCATTCTACCATTATACCACGGCGTCCGCCTGATGTTCTAATCAAAAATTAATTCGATAAAAGTTCAGCCAAGAAATTCCTTCGGAGAAAACATTCCACCACGTCGGCGGAGTTATCAATGCCAAAAGTAAAATTCCATCAAACCTAACCAAACGGTACTTAAAAAGCGAGTTCGAGTACAGTAGCACATCTGAATACGCTTTCGCACAATGGCTCTCACGTTCTTCCTTGGCCCCACATCGACGCGCCCTTGGATGACAGCAAGCGGGTTGTCAAGCATAATAAATTAGTTACGAAGAATTGTTTACCTACTTGGAAATGTTACTAAGTAGATATTTGCTTGTTGGTGGCTTTTTCAAAACGCTACGCTTTGAAATTCCGCAAATAATTTGTGACAAAAAAGCGAACAGTGTGAATTCGTGATTTTTGTTTACGCATGTAGGTATAAAAATAAAAAAAATAAATATAAGGCGCGATAACCTCCGAAGAGATCTAAGGCCGAGCTTCTCTTCCAATTTGCGTCGTGCTCCTCTTGATTTTTCCCTACAAATTGGCCGGACGGGACCTACATGTTTTATGCCGACTCCGAACGGCATCTGCAAGGCAGATGAGTTTTCACTGAGAGCTTTTCATGGCAGAAATACAATCGGAGCGCTTGCCAGACACTGCCGAGCGGCGACCCCGCTTAGAAAAATTTTCTTCTAATTGAAAAATCTTATTTCTAAAATTTTGATGTTGCTTTGTCCGGGAGTTGAACCCAGGGCATACGGTGCGATAGGCGGAGCACGCTACCATCACACCACGGTGGCCGCCAAGGTATAGAAACTTTAAATAATAATAATATTCGAATATATGACATACATACATATGTATGTCCATAATTAAAAGTTGTTGTAGCGAAAGCACGTGACTTATTAAAGACCTCACAAAATTTCGGGTTAAGTAGCTTTACTGCTCTAAAGAGAAATATACCTGACCCAGTAGAAATAAGCGGTTATTTTAATTTTAAAGAAATGAAAATTGTACTTTTGGGTTTGCGTTTTGTAAAAATATGTTTTGGCCGTTGTTAATTAAGTATAACGTTGAATTACACGTCAAATTACTTATAGTTAGAGCTAAATGGGTCATGTTTAACTAGTCGATAAATTAATTACCGCCGAAATTGGAAAGTGTAAGCATAACGAAATTTTCGTTGGTAAATTTACCATAAGAGCTTGCTTTTAAATTAGGGTGTGCTTTATTTGATTAACAATTTTTTTGCTTAACCGTTTCACTGGCATGGTGTGATCATGCATCCCAATAGAAATTGAAAAAATTCGCAAATATGCTATTCACGCCTTATTTGAATAAGTAAGCGTCCCATTGGTAATTATAAGTGTTTTCTTTTCACTATCAGCTGTTTTATGTATTTTTAGTAAGTCCTTTAATTGTTGCAATTATTTTTAGTCTACTATTCTTGTGCAACGTATTGTAACGAATTTACAGCAATTCCTCTTATTTGCAATCTTCTACTAACGTTCGAATCACTAAACTGTTGAATAAATAACTCCATAACTATTCAATAATGCAAAATATTCTTTATTATACTTCTTTCAAAATAACACTACTATTGCTCGCCAGATAGCGTCTTAAATCAAACTGATTGTGGCGCCTCTACTGTTGTCGCCTTTTATACTGTCTGGTTTCCTCGTTGCATACTTCTAGGCTTTTCCATTCCAGAACTTACTAGTTAGTTATCAGCTACAAAATCACCAGCCACAACTACGCTTATTGCTTCTCATATGCGCGCGAGTAATATTTGCACAAATTATTGCCCTCTCTTGTGAGCACCTCAGATAAGATATATGCATGTGTTTGTGCGTCTCTTCTCCGCTACACGTATGGACATATGGGTAGACATAATGATTGATTTAATGATTTGCATACAAGTCACTGCTTAGCACCGGCTTAGAGATGACAGAATCCCTTAGTGTTGCTAATGTTCGCCCCACTGCCCTCCACCTATGTCTGATAGTCCCGATCAGACAAATTCCCCAATCTAAACGCCGCTAGCATCTCCAAATGTACCACTCTTCTATTTCGTGGTTTCCCAATGGTTTGTATGCGGTAGATGGTATCACTGATCTTCTTCACAACTTTGTACGGGCCTTCCCAACTGCACCGAAATTTGGCTGGAACACCTTTCCGCCGGTGAGGGTACCAAATCTCCCTCCAAGAAACCTTCCGAATTATTGTTCTCATCGTACCTGCGTTTCATCTTACTACTAATTATCCTTGATCGTTCCCTCGCACTCTGTTGTTGCGCTTGACGGATTGATTTTGCATCGTCTGTATCGTCTTGACGTTTCACAACAGTAGTGCGCGCTGGCTTGAAATCACCCTTGCATTCTTTCTGAAAAATTCTTTCAGTCGTTTTAGTGCGTCCATTAGGGTTTGTCAATGCCGGTGTTTTTCTCGCAGGTACTTTTGATTTCGCTTTATTTGGCGCATTCGATCCATCAACCTTTTCCTTTGACTTTCGTGGTCTTTGTCGAGTCTTCTCCATCATTACTCGATTACTACTGAACCCTTTCTCCAAACTGAAGTTAAGTGGTATATCCTGGTTCTTATAACGCATCACCCTTCTCTGCATATCGATCTTGATGTCATGGTCAACTAAGAAGTCTACTCCCAATATGACTTCATCAACGATCTCCGCCACAATGAATTTGTGTAGAACTGTGACCTTTCCAATTAAGACTTCACATATCACTTCTCCCTGGACTTGGTTATACTCGCCAGTCACCGTACGCAACCTTGCTCCAGGTAACGGTTTTACTCTCCTGTTGACCAAGTCAGATCGGATTAAGGAATGAGATGCGACCGTATCTACAGTCAGTACACGTTCTTTGCCATCCACATTCCCTCTGACGGTAAGACTGCTCGATTTTCTACCAATTTGTGACACAGATATCACAGGACATTCAATAGCTGGAGCTAGCTCTCGATCTCTACATCTTACTCGCTCTTGCTCATCCCCTCCAGCTTTAAAACAAGTAAGGTCCGTCCCGATAATTTTTAGGAAACATTAAAAGGAGCACGACGCAAATTGGAAGAGAAGCTCGGCCTTAACTCTCTTCGAAGGTTATCGCGCTTTACATTTATTTATTTTATTTTATGGCTTAAGCAACAGATTTTATACATATTTGAATAAATGATACATATGGGCTAGTAAGTCCCAACCAACGGCTAGTAAGGAAACGCGTTGGACATATAATCCCAGGTAGAGCTGGTAGAATCAAGTACAATTACCATTACAAATACTCAGTAATTGAAAACACCAATTACCAGGTACAAGTACATTTTATTGGTACTTGATATTCAATACCCGCATTTTCATTCCTTTTTCAATAACTTTTAATTGTTTAAAATTTTTGTTAGAAAAAAAAATGTATTTATCGTTAAATATTAGAAAATTAGATTTTTTTTTGGTAAAAACAGCCATGTTATTTTACAGAATAAATAAGTACCTGGCCAGATGTACCTACGACGCGATTTAGGCCGAACTTCCCTCGCAATTTGCGTCGCGCTACTTTTTAAATTTTCCGGGACATTAATCCAGATCCTCGGTGTGTGGCTGAACATTGGCACAGACTGAGGATAATAGAAACCAAGAATTTCATGGTCAGACATTCGCAACCAGCACCTTTCTACAGGTCAAAAGATCCTATGTAAAATGTGAAAAATTTGTCTAAAACCTCTTTATTTCACATTAGGTTGCATTTTTGTAATAGAAAGTGTATTCAAAGTCTCCAGTTACCACAAAAGGTCGCGTTGATCGCGAGGTTGCCAAATTTATCGATTTCGTGAAATTTAATTTCTTCAAGTTGATAGTGGGCACAGTTAATTCGTTCAGTTTGCGAGATTTCAATGATCACTGTGAAAAAGCGTGAAAGTCGCGGTCTTCACCTCTTAATATTTATTCTAAGTGTCGTAGAAACACTGTGTAAGACATTTTTAAAGTGTCTTGCATCCAAGTGAAGTTGTATTTTAGTAATAGAAGGTTGACTTGAAGTTTGTCTTGGGGAGAGCTCTCATAAAATTAAATTTCTATGCCACCTCTAGGGTTACAAAGAATAAATGCCCGAGTATTCAGGGTGTTCAATTCTCAATAGTTACTTAATGTGTATCTGTAAAGTGCATAGATGGGGGTAGTGCATAAATGCTCCCGCCTTCACTCACAGTTCAGTAATGCAAAAAATTTTAGCCTCACTCAGTTATAGTGGAAGTGAAGCTGAGACATTTTTCACTAAAATTTAAAAGTTGGTAGTGAAAATATTATTAGCTTCAGCTTAGTGCACAAAAGTTTTGCTTCATTCATTTGAGTGGCGTATAAAAAATTTCCAATAATGATACTTTTTGTTTTTCACTCACCTACATATGTGGTAGTGAAAAAATAAAATGGCTGCAATAAATAGTTTTTAGTCGTAGTGAAGAAAGGCAGCACTATCACTATAGTGAAAAAAAAAAAAATAGTGGGCACTCTAATTTTTCCACTGTACCCACACAGCATTTAGATGATAAATTTTTGAACTTTCCGTCATATCAATACAATTTGACTACTCCTTGCGAATAAATACTGAGTTTTCATAGAGTTGAACAAAATAAATAATAAAATAAGATTACTTTTAATGATCAAAAACTGAAAATCATTTTTCGATCACTTTTTGAAATAATTTTCGAATAACTTTGATGAATAAATTTTAAGATTTTATAAAAATGAACATAGAGAATAATAAAACTTGTTTGCTTTTGATGACCAATAACTGAGAACAATTTTTCAATCACAATTTGGAATCATTTTTGAATTTAATTTCTTTAACTTCGGTGATCAAAAATTTAAAATCATTTTTCAATCAACTTTCTTAATATTTGCAGACCACCTTTCTTGAATAAACTATGAATTTTTTACTTGTTAAAACTATACTTCTCATTGCAAATTTGATTTTTCTTCATTAGCTCACAATTTTTCAATCATAAAATCGAAAAAAATTACAAATATACAACACATATTCAAGACTAAAAGTAATATAAGTGCTGCTGCTAACCTAAGATGTCTTCTAGCATTTCTCTAGATGCGGCTTCCCAGAAAAGACCTACTGGATGGAACCGATGTACGGAAGTTGTATGCTGTTTAACCGCTGGTAAGTTAAGCTTGATCGACACGCCTGGACCCGGCTTCAACATCCTCCATGAGCTATGATTGTCGAAAACATCTACTTATATTTAAAGAATGATATGAGACATAGTAAAATCGTGATTTTTAAAGTGACATCGTTACCATGATCTAAGATGATGATCATAGATGATGTTGGATGTTGTAGTCGTGTGTGTGTACAACGATCAAGTTAATTACTACCTGCGGTTCAAAAAGCTTACTTCCGAACTTCCAGATGCTTCCACCCCCTGATGAAATATGATCTTTATATAGTATTTAGTTATGTATTAAATATGATGGAAAAATGAATCACAATCTTATTCACAAATGATTCCAAACCATCATATAATATGATTGAAAATTGTTCTTAAATGTGATCAAAAAATGACTGTGAAAAGTAATCAAATGTTATTCCAAAAGAAGTAAAGTACAATCTTCCAGTAATACCAAGTATGATAAAAATATGAATAAAAAGTGTTTCGAAATACGAATCATAAATGATTATTCAAGAATAATCACATTTATGGTACATTTTTCTCCCGACGATACGTTAATTTTCGAACAGAAAATGCTTTTAAATTTGAAAGTTTTTAATCATCTTGGGGTATGGTATTTGAATATTTTTTTATCAAAATTTTAAAAAAATGCTGGCTGGGTAGTGTTATGCTAATAAAAGTGTAATGCAATCATTATTTAGTGCACTACCACGAATTATGGTAAAGCGGCAAAAAATCGGGTTTTAATTCAATAAAAATGCTACTTTGAAAACCACTTTAAAGGTCAAGCTATGTATTTTATTGAACGAAAGTATTATTTTTTGATTACTGCATCTCAAAATCATCCGAACTCCAAAAACCGAATTCCTTTGTTTCTTTAAGTTTACTAGATACTAGCAAACATTTGAAAAGAATTGAAAGTAATTGACAGTATTTGAAATAATTGACCAGGAGTTGATGTATTCATTACCAAATACCAGTAAAAAGTAAATGTACTTGATAATTAAATTTTTTAATTACCAAATAGTTATAATTGACCAATTACAACTACCAAGTATATTTAATACTGCGCAGCTCTGATCCCAAGGTATATTATATTTTCCAAGGACATTCCATTTTTTTTTTTAATTTTTTTTTTGGCAAGTTTGGTATTTTAGCTACCTTATGTATAGCCATACTTTTTTCTTCTATGCAATTTTTTCAATAGCTGAAGATGGAAGTTAGACAATTTGAAATCATTTTAAAACATTTGATTAAATAGACACGTAGAATGAAATTAAAGTATGAAGTCACAAAAGTAGGGCCAAATTGATAAAATCGCTTCCAGATCAAAAAATGTAGCTAGCAGCTGTCTCATTTTGCGCCCTCTCTCTTCCCGTAGGGTAAGTGCTTCCGTGGAGGGCAACTCATTGTCAGATATAAATCTGGAACGCTTCTGATATTAATACGTTCTGATACTACCCGACTGTCGCAGAAGCTATTTGTTTAATCTCTCTATCGAGGAAGCTTAATATAGATATGATTGTGGTTGATCACTAAGCACATTACCACCACACCACGGCGACTGTATCGCTAAATGAGCTCAGTTCGTTATTCCGATCATTTCGGCATATTTGGAGAAAGGGCTCTCTCTTTTCCTATTAGGAGTTACAATTTTCGCCGGCCATCGTGGTGTGATGGTAGCGTGCTCCGCCTGCCACACCGTATGCCCTGGGTTCGCACCCCGGGCAAAGCAACATCAAAATTTTAGAAATAAGGTTTTTCAATTAGAAGAAAATTTTTCTAAGCGGGGTCACCCCCGGCAGAGTTTGGCAAGCGCTCCGAGTGTATTTCTACCATGAAAAGCTCTCAGTGAAAACTCATCTGCCTAGCAGATGCCGTTCGGAGTCGGCATAAAACATGTAGGTCACGTCCGGCCAATTTGTAGGGAAAATCAAGAGGATTACGACGCAAATTGGAAGAGAAGCTCGGCCTTAGATCTCTTCGGATAAAATGAAGACAAAAAATTGAAAAGTTTTGTTCCGCGATCCTCTCAACAAAAGCATCAAATTTAGGTTTGGTATTTTGTAACTATTGTATTGGCCCATTCTAATGTGCATCCCTGCATATTTTCATATTATGTCTTAAATAACTCACTACTATGCAGACTAATGTTTTAAAATTTAAGTATCGTCTGCCATATTTTTTACTCGCCAATTTACGATCCCTCAACATCAATTGTCCTTGACAATGATTTTAGCTTGAAAATTGAAGATAAACTCGAAAAGCGTATGGTGTCAAATACATATGTGGATGTATGCCCCACCCACTCCTACAGTAAGTGCATAAATTTCGTGGTCATGGTCTACTGCCACTTGAGTTGCGCTACTAAATAATAATTTAGTGACTTTCAATGAGCCACAGAAGTTGGCAATGTCTTCAGAATCTTCACGAGCATGAAGAATTGCTCGAGATGCAGCACACAATGAAAAAAAAACTCTGTACGTTTTGAGGGAATGAATTTATCATAGCTACTCACTAAATAGTATGTACATATGTACATTAAACTGGACATATTTTGTATGAAAAAAATAAAAGTTTTTAAAAAGGCGGTACCGCCCCCTCAAATTATTCCTTTGTATATAGGTAATTAATTTCCAAACTCTTGGGCAGATAACTTAAGGTTAAGGCGTGGCACATTTCCATTGAAATTGCCCAGAATCGGGTTTTTTGTTATTTTCGAGAGTCATGCCCGACAAAACCTTATAAAAAGTTGTTAATACGCTATTTCTCTTCTAAAGTGTATTTATAACAATTAAATGATTGACAACAATTTTTTGAAACGGGCGTGGCACCGCCTCTTATTTGATCATGCATTGGCTACGGTTTCTGGAGACATAACCGATTGACGTAACTTAAACATTTTTAAATGGGGGCAGAAACCCTTTACACTTATTTCCTGTGCTAAGAGGAATACTTCTTATAAAAGACTTCAAATCATTAAATAAACACCCCTCTTTCGATAATACTTAGGGCCAAGAAACTGAACTAAAAGAACTGTGCGATAGATCTCTAGCAGAGTATATGATGTTCGTTTACATCCGAACTTAGACAACTTTCTTGTTCTTCTTCCATGTTTGTTAAAACTGTTTTATGGTTCTCCATTAATTAAAAAAAAAAACACTTATTTGCTTCAGGTCGATTCTTAACAGTATTTATTAGCCATCATCCAGTGAGTTTCTATCTCCGTATCCCGATCAGTCCTCACGGGAATGCTCTGGATCATTATTTTTATACAAATGAGTTATGAAATGCAGATGTCGCCGTTGGTTTTCATTTAAAACATACGGCAAGAGGAAAAGCAGCGACATCTATTTTTGAAAAGGTAGGTTTATTAAAGGCAGCGTTGCCAAACTAAAGACAAGAAATTAACGAATTGATGTGTTTGATGGTGAATGAAGACAAAACGAAGTACCTGCTGTCATCGAGCAAAGAGTCAGCGCATTTGCGCCTTGGAGCCATAATTTCGAAATAGTAAAATACTTCGTTTATTTGGGAACCAGCATTAACGCAAGCAACAAAATCAGCTCTGAAACCCAGCGAAGAATCACTCTTGCCATTAAATGCTAATTTGGAATAGGTAGGCAATGGAAAAGTAAATTCCTCTGTCCGCAAACGAAAATCATGCTCTACAATTCACTTATCGTAACCGTCATGCTATTTGGTGCAGAAGCATGAATCAGATGAAGCGGCTCTGGGAGTTTTCGAGAGAAAAGTTTTCAAAAGATTTACGGACCTCTACGCGTTGGCGAGTACCGAAGAAGATTTAATTATGAGCTGTACGAGCTTTACGCAGACATCAACATAGTTCAGTGAATTAAAACTCAGCTGCTACGCTGGCTAGGCCATGTTATGCGAATGACAGAAAATATTTTTAGGTAGGAGGTAGAGGGCGACCCCCACTCCGCTTGAAAGACCAGGTGGAAAACGATTTAAACTCTCTTGGTGTGGCCGATTTGCGCCAGTTGGCGGAGCGAAGAAGCGGTTGGCGCGCCTAGTTGGACGGATATAACCGTTTAAACGGTTAAGCGCCAATTAAGTAGAAGTAAAGGGCTGTCGTACAGTTTATTTAGTTTCAGTTTTTTGACACTAAGTGTTGTTAAGAGGGAGGTGTTTATTAAATGTATTTTGTTCGATTTTATTGGAAATATCCATATTAATAAAAAATGAGAATATAGACTTTCTTCACAATACTTCAATTATTCTTCCAATAATGGCTATCGAAACGCAGTATAATGAATGGCCGAAAAAGGAGGGGTGAAACACCCATTTCAAATATTTTATTTCTTACATTTTTTGTTATATGGTATTTGGAAAGTAAAATACGATTCATATGAAGATATTTTTCGCAAAGATATTACCGTTTACAATGGCCTATGAACCTTTATTAAAAAAAAAAAATGTTTATAGAATAGCGTGGTCCTTAACCAATGTGGGAGAAATATGTGTACCTGATTTTGACTTGATACGTCAATTGGTCTTATAAAAAAACGTTGGAAAATGCTTGATTGAAAAATGGGAAGCGCCACGCCAATTTCCAAAAATTATAAGTAAAACAGCATATTTACAACTTTTTATAAGATTTGTCGGGCATTATTCTCGCAAATTAAAAAAAATGGGTTTGGGCATTTTCAATGGGAATGTGCCATGCCTTAAGCTGGTGTAATCTGCCCAGGAGTTGTGATATTTATTACTTACATACAAAGGAATAAATTGCGGGTACAGTCTTTGCGGAAAACAAATTTTTAAGACCACTCTAATGTACATATAAATCTACAGTTGCTTTTGCACAAAAACAAGTATAAAAACTATCTCATCCCACATTGTTAGGTTGAGAAAATTATTTTAGGTCATAAAAAGTTTAAAAATAACACCAGACCAGCAGCATATTTGGGGTTATAAAATAAATATGTAATTGGATTCGTAAAAGAGTTACCAGATTGCACATATTTTACATAACTTTTAGCAAAAGCGAAATAATGCTCTCAGAAGGACTTTGTAGTGTAAAGTATAAGGGTAGTCCGGGTTGAATCCGCTATGCTCCGACTTCCACGATTTTTTTTACCCTGAAAAATTTTGGCTTAGGCTTTTCTATTTCGGGAATATTCTATGCCCCATAAATAAGTTGAGGTCGCATTAGTTAATGAAAAAAGTTCACTGAATATCGACAGCTGAGTGAAATATCATTCTACGTGGGCATCATTCTAGTAGGGCGTTCTTCAACAAAATTCTGATGGGAGTTACAAAAAATGTTGCTGAGATAGGGCGTTTTTGGAGCGACAGTTGAGCATTTCAAGAATTTGAAGTAAGTAGTTGATGGTTATGTTTCCGTTGTAGTCACAAACATATATAGTTAGTTTAGGTTAAACTGGCCGGTCCATGAGGACCTCACATAGACTCAATGAGTCCATAGTGTTACCAGAAGTTTGTTTAACGACCAAACTGAAAAAACCCTGTCAAAAACAGGACCTCTGTTATAACATAACTCCGTCCTCCTTCCAAGGATCTCCTTCCAGGATCTATGACACTTGCTGCTTCAAGATCTTACAGCTGTATCACTCATAATAGCTGGAGTATTAGCCTGGCAAGCGCGCAAGTCAAGAGCACACAACCTGCTCAATCGTTTCCTCCTCCAACCCGCAGTTCCTACACCTGCTATTACTGACTAAGCCTAATTTAAAGGCATGTGACGCCAGAAGACAGTGTCCAGTCAGAATACCCTTCATGAGTCTACAGTCCTCTCTTTTTGATGATAGAGCAACTTTGTTAGTCTAAGGTTGCTACATATAATCTTCGAAACTTTACAGCCCCGCTTGGACCCACGCCTTTCCCGCTTGGTCGATCATGTGCACCTCTCGCCTTCACTTAATATCGCCCAATCTAACTGGGACGTATATGGAGCAAGCTTCAAGGGATGCGCCCTTTTTAGCTATTTCATCAGCGTTTTCATTTCCATATATTCCTACATGCCCTGGTATCCGATATAGATGTATGCTGCCTTCTAACGTACTTTTAGATTATTGCCTTAATTGCTGCTTGGCTGTCAATATAAAAGTTGAAACGGCTGCAGTTTAAGCTATTATCTTCCAGTATTTCTAATATTCGATGCTTGCATAAGACTGAATCATGTACCGCACTCTTGGAGAACTGCTCGTGTAGCTTTCCTACCAAAGGCGCTGAGGATCGGTTATATGTATCTCAAAGACTACAGGCACATTAGCTTAACATCATTTCTGCTCAACACCTTTGAGAGGCTGATAGATGTGTACATAAAGTCTGGAAGTGGATGAAAAACTGCTCTCAAAAAACACAACATGCGTACACCAAAGGCAAGTCGGCAAACACTATACTGCTGCATATAGTGGTAATAAAGATAGAGAAAGCCCTAGAATATAAGGAATACGCGCTAGGAGTCTTCTTATACATTGCCGGCGCTTTCAATAATGTTTCTAAATGGGCGATTATGGATGGTCTTAATTATATTAAAGTACATATAGACTGAGTAAACGAACCGTGAGATCTAAAAGGAATTATAAATATGACTTGAAAGAACAATGATGATAAAAATCCGCAAACCTGCTTGTTAGCAGTGTCGTATTACATACATGCCATAAGGTTTCAATGTATTCCTTTGTTCGACTTATTTACACCATCTCTACCTGAAAGAATGCAGCGGAATCTTTTAAAATAACAGATTTTCGTCAAGCTTAGAATAACAACGAAGGCTGTTGATATGACAGAGATATCTGCGGCACCATTGTTATAGGAAGAAAGTAGTGAGCGCCGTAAGCGTACGTTACGCTCAAAAATTGCCTTATGCATTTGCATAGTATTGACGGTTGTTTGCTGTTGAAATGACCAATAAAATAAGTTCTTTTAACAGAAAAATCAGATAGATTTATTGAGGATCGGTAATTTTTACAGAATACTGTTGACACGAGACCAACAGTTTCTCTTCTGATGAAAATACTAAAGAAATTCGATGACTCGGTTGAATTAACATTTATGCGATACAGCGGCAGCCGTGGAGTGATGGCAGCAGTTTTTTCAGTTAGAAGAAAATTTTCCAAAGCGGGGTCGCCCCTCGGCAGTGTTTGGCAAGCACTCCGAGTGTATTTCTGCCATGAAAAACTTCTCAGTGAAAACTTATCTGCTTTGCGGATGCCGTTTGGAGTCGACATAAAACAAGAAGGTCCCATCCCGCCAATTTTTCGGCAAAACTAATAGGAGCACAACGCAAATTGGAAGAGAAGCTCGGCCTAAAATCTCTTCGGAGGTTAGCGCGCCTTACATTTATTTATTTATTTCGGTGTAAGTTACTGCCTCAGGAGTTGGAACCATAAACTGTGGTGTTTCTTATGTCCCCTCTTCCAAAATTAGAGACATCATGCTAAGAAAATGATTTCTGCACCATATGAGTTTAAAAATTCTCCACATATTCAGTTGTAGGATATGTTACTACGTATAAGTTCGCCCCTAAAACCAAATATAATTTACTTACAAAACAACACAAAAAAAAATGCAATCAACAAACAGCCATGAACCTTTGTTTACCTTATTCACTACGCAGGGAGAATCATTAAGTCAACATCATCATTTTGCATCCATGAGATTCTGCCGTTGTTTATCTTCTGCAAAATTACTTTTTTAAACATACGCAGACTAGAAGATATATGTGAATATTACAGGTATACATTAGGGTCCAATGCTTTTAGTTGACGTTTTTTTCTTTATTCTTTTAGAAAGAAGACACGTCTGGCTGAAAAGCTTAACTTCAATAAGCCTGAGATGCCTGATGATGTGAATTATGGCCAATGATAATCGGCGGATAATGGAAGTTTTCAAGATTGGTCGAGACTCCCACTTGAATAATAATGAACTGCTAAGCTGTATAGCGAACACTTTTTCGTTTTGCTAAATAGCGAGGAAATGATATCAGGCTATCCAAATCCATGGTAATGGAACTTACGTTCCTCTACCAGATGGTGTTTGTGTATCTATTTGAAATTACCATTTCAAAATCTCGCGTGATCATTTGTCTTCAATATCATAGATATTCAAAAGATTTAATATGATTTAAGACATGATATATCTACCATCGATCTTCTATCAGGGGTTCAAAGGGTTGTATAGCGCAATCCTTTCAAGGGGTCGTCAGCGTTATTATACTCAACTGAGCAGAGCTCACAGAGTATATTAATTTTGTTCGCATAATGGTACCCCGTAACGGCATAAACTAATCCAGATAGATATAGACTTCTATATATAAAAATGATCTGGGCGAAAAGAGAAATTCATGTAGCCATGTCCGTCCGTCCGTCCGACCGTAAGCACGATATCTTGAGTAAATTTTGAGGTATCTTAATGAAAATTGGTATGTAAGTTCCTGGGCACTCATCTCAGATCGCTATTTAAAATGAACGAAACCGAACTATAACCACGCCCACTTTTTCGATATCGAAAATTTCGAAAAACCGAAAAAGTGCGATAATTCATTACCAAAGACGGATAAAGTGATGAAACTTAGAAGGTGGGTTGACCTTATGACGCAGAATAGAAAACTAGTAAAATTTTGGATAATGGGCGTGGCACCGCCACTTTTAAAAGAAGGTAATTTAAAAGTTTCGCAGGCTGTACTTTCGCAGTCCTTGAAGATATCATGATGAAAATTGGCAGGAACGTTACTCCTATTACTATATGTGTTCTAAATAAAAATTAGTAAAATCGGATGGCGAACACGATCACTTTGAAAAAAAATTTTAAAAGTCAAATTTTAACAAAAAATTTTATATCTTTACAGTATATAAGTATATTATGTCAACATTCAACTCCAGTAATTATATGGTGCCACCAAATACAAAAATAAAAGACCATTTCAAAATGGGCGTGGCTCCGCCCTTTTTCATTTAATTCGTCTAGAATACTTTTAATGCCATAAGTCGAACAAAAATTTACCAATCCTTGTGAAATTTGTTAAGGGTATCGCTTCTATGACGATAACTGTTTTCTGTGAAAATGGGCGAAATCGGTTGAAGCCACGCCCAGTTTTTATACACAGTCGACCGTCTGTCCTTCCGCTCGGCTGTTAACATGATAAATTGCAAAAACGATATATCTTAACTAAACTCAGTTCACGTACTTATCTGCACTCACTTTATCTTGGTATAAAAAATAGCCGAAATCCGACTATGACCACGCCCACTTTTTCTATATCGAAAATTACGAAAAATAAAAAAATGCCATAATTCTGTACCAAATATGAAAAAAGAGATGAAACATGGTAATTGGATTGGTTTATTGACGCAAAGTATAACTTTAGAAAAAAACTTTGCAAAATGGGTGTGACACCTACCATATTAAGTAGAATAAAATGAAAAAGTTTTGGAGGGTGAAATCAAAATCCCTTGGAACCATGGCAGGAATACTGTTTCTGGTATTACATATGTATATAAATAAATTAGCGGTACCGGACAGATGATGTTCTGGGGCACCCTGGTCCATTTTGATCGATATCTCGAAAACGCCTTCACACATACAACTAAGGGCCACTACCCTTTAAAATCATAATTAATACCTTTAGTTTGATACCCATACCCAAACACGTTATAGAGTCACCCCTGGTCCACTTTTATGGCGGTATCTCGAAAAGGCGTCCACCTACATAACTAAGGCACACTCCATTTTAAAATACTCATTAACACCTTTCATTTGACACCCATACCGTACAAACATATTCCTAGGTTCATTTTCCTACAAGGTGATTTTCCCTTATTTGACAAAGGATGAAGGAAAATTGTTCTAAAAAACGTTACCCTTGGTCTATAATTTGGTCGATATTTCCCAAACGTATGTGATATGGAATTAAAAACCACTTATAAACCATCTACGAAACCAACGCTCTCAGCTGAGTATGTAATGTTCCGTTACAACCGAACTTAGCCTTCCTTACTTGTTTTTATATCTAATTTGAGACCGAATATTCAACCTCATATAAACGTGGTGAATCGTATTTATTTAGAAGGCAGGGCTCTGGCGACCCCAAGTTCTTCTGAGAAGGAGGGAGTTGGACAACCTAGAAGGTCCAAAAAGGCCACAGCAAATCGTTCCCAAAAGAGGAGAGCTAGTGCCGTAATGGTGATATTTTCCAGAAAGTATCGAATCAATATATATGTATATTTATATGTATATATAACTGCAAAACTCACCAAAACCTTCGCGGCGTCTCTTTAACGCTACAAGGAAAAAAATAAGAAGACTAGATCTTCACGATTTCTCAAGGCTCTGACAATCCTTAGTTCCTCAGGGAAGGAGAGCGTTGAAGGACCTAGAAAGTTCTTTAATTGTGCTATTAACCGGAACGTACCGGACCACTTTCGAGCAAAGAACCATCCCCAAAAAACTGCGTATAGTCTCCTGATCTCTACAAGAAGAAGAAGAAGACCAGATCTTCACAACATTATATATTCAAGAAAAAATAGAGTTAGCTCCACTATATTGCTGCCAATTTTCAACCAACTTTTGATATCATGAAAGAAAGCTCTGTAAACCTATAAGGTTTGGTCTCAAAACCCATATTGTTTTGAAGAATTATGATAAATAAATGCAAAACCCTTCAATAGTATTGGGGAAGACGCTTAAGACAAAACGACTCTCCCACTATTGATATATGTATTTAGTCTTAACAGTCTTCTCTGGTGTTAATAAAAGTTCGGAAAAAGTGTATGGGTCTGTCATTGAAAAAAACCGTGAACGACTTTGTTTATTTGGATTACGGGTCCGTTTAAATGTCGCTATCTAGCAATGAGGAGAAGTGCTTCCTCAACAACTTGAACACACTCTGTACAATAGTTGCCAGGCCACCATTATCATTACAGCAAGAGCCTAATCAGATATTGCAACCTTTCGTCATCTTAAGCTCCTCGCGCTCACTCGGTTCTGCCTCGCGCTTTTTTTTTTAAGAGGGAGCCTCTTTGAAGAATGTACTCACAATGCACGGCTTCATCGCTAGGTCGAAGATTGCTCTCAGTGAGAAGGTGTAAATCATGACGCATGCTGACAACTTGTATTGCATCTGGCCGTATCTCGAATAGTGGTGCCTGATGAGATATATTTCATCGCGAACGCTGAATTTTCCGACTGTGGAACCAAGCCTTCTTCCCTAACCATCCTGGCATTGAAAACGTCAAGCATGTTTGATATCAAAGCGGGGGCAGACTACGTATGTATTCTTAGTTTCTCATAAATATTAAGCCCCCCTAATCCGCTGGAGTACATATAAGGTGGTTCAGCGAATAAAAAGCCGCGGCTTCGCTGGCAAAGTTTGGCTATGTAGCCAACCCGCAGATATTGTAGAACTCATGCCAAAACTACTGACTCGCAAAAAGCCGTGATACGTTTTGATTCAACTTAAAATTATAAAGTTTTTAGTTTATCTTACACTAATATTAATGAGTACGTCCGTCTGTATATGTATATGAGCTGCTGGTGGCTACCGTAGAGCATCCATAATGCTGCCTCGCAAACATACTCTTTCCCACATCCACTGACAGTACATAAATAAATATGAACTCGACTGATGCTTTCAAGCGCGATGATGGGGTACAAGCGAGAAAATGTTGTTGATTTTTTGTAGAAGACTTGCAATCAAGCAGGCAGCCAAAGTTAGAATAGTTTTTTGAAAAAGCTTTTTTTTTAATTTCTTATGTAGTTCATGTATGTTCTTAGGTAGTTCATTAAAATTGTAAAATCACTGTGCTTAACTTTGTTATTTGTTACTGTTGCGTTGTTGTTTCTTCTAACAACAGCTGTTGCATTGCTTCTAAATTTGTTGCCCATTTCTGGAACAACCACGATCAATGAACGCCTTTGGGTTTTGAATTATGTAGTTCGAGAGTGTACATGTGTGGGTGAGGAGTTTTGCTGTTTTTTCTTCTTCTTAACAACTTGCCTTGCTCCCTGCTCTGCTACTCCCACTCACATTAGCCACAAAACTTTTTGTGCTCGGCCACAACACATGTCCCATGGATCCATGATTATACGCTCATATGTTAACCGGCATCTGCCAGCCGCTGAAAGATGAATGGCACGCACCACCTCCACCCACTGCAACTAATAATTCTTATTCAGCAATGATATGTACAAGCAAAAACAAACAAAAAATTGAGAAGAGTTGAAAGGAACATAGAAAACAACCACACTGTGGAGAGAAAAACGCTTCATCATATTTGTTGCCGTTTAAGGTACATTAGGGTGACACGCTCTCTCCAAAATCCGAGTATATTAATAAGAAGAATGCAAGGCGCTATAACCTCCGAAGAGATTTCAGGCCGAGCTTGCCCTCCAATTTGCGTCGTGCTCGTTTTATTTTTTTCTACAAATTGGCGGGACAGGACCTACATACTTTACGCCGACTCCGAACGGCATCCGCAAGGGAGTTAGGTTTTCACTGAGAAGGTGCCGAGGAGTGACCCCGCTTAGAAAAACTTCTTTCTAATTGAAACAAATTTCTAAATTTTTGGTGCTGTTTTGCACGGGGCTTGAAGCCAGGATCTTCGATATGGTATGCGGAGCGCGCTCTCCCATAATAATTCTATCCTGTAATATCCTCCTGACGAAGAAGTCGAAAAAAAAATACTCCTACAATATTTATTCGTCAAGTTTTTTGAGCTTATTCCCAGTTATCGAGAAAAGCATAAGTTTTATATGGTTTGTTCGAGTCGAGCTAAAGATTTTTGAAGAAAACTTACCAGTTACTAGTTACTTGTAATAATTGGGATCATCAAGGGAGATCATATCTTCCTCCACCTCTTTTTACCCTTACCACTGTTCCGAAACATGGCCGGGGCTTCGTTATCCCCTCCAAAACATGAAGCAAAGCCTTCAATAATTTCATTCGATAGACGACATTGTGATTAAGGAAAGATATAGATTCCCAATATTCCAAGAGCCATCTAATTTTTTAAATTTTTTTCTGGTGGGGGTAGTATTTTACTTTTGCATCGATGACTCAGTCCGAAAGGTTTTGTTTGCGGTCTGATTTTGTTTTAGCCGTTGATTCTATAATAGACAAAAAGGCTACAATATGTGTTTCGGTTCTCGTGAATTTGCGATTTTTAACCGAAACGAAATTAAACTTATTTTGATAACTCCTTTTACAATAACATTGCAAGTGTTTCAAAGAAAGCGATTGAAATTTGACTTATCTTGTTTTGTTGCTTTTCCGACAGGGTGGATAAATGATGTATATTGGAACGATTTTTCGTCATCCCTTGTCAAATTTGGTTTTGAGACGAACCAGTTTCGGCGTTTGTGCCATCATCATTGTCGATTTTCGTTCTCCCGATACAAGGGATGACGGAAAATCGTTCCAATATATTTCTATTGAAACTTGCCGTTACGATGCATCCTTGGATTTAACGGTTGCTTTGGCCTTCCTGTTTGAAACGTAAAGTCGGATCGAAAATGATAGAGAATACAATTGTGAGACGAAATCGCAATCGGTGCATTCATCTGAGCTATCGTTCGCATTTCAGAATGATGCCCTAAGTGACAGAGACCTTGGTTACAAATTATAATTGAAAAGATGGTCGGTGTCATGTGAAGGCACATTACATATATATTGAGTATGTTAGAGTTGATTCTAGATAAGTAAGAGTTTCACCTAATACAGTACCCAGCTCGAAGTTGTGCCGTAGTTATGTTGCCATTATTGCTATCAGAAAGTACCTATAAGAGCTATGTAAGTGGAGAAATCATCAACGGTTCGTTCAGCAAAAAATATGTATACCGTTTTATTCCATTCGATTTTCCTGGCTAAATTTGGTACAGCGGGATGCTAATAAAACGAAATCAGCCGTGCGTCATATTCAACTCTATAATCAATATTTTCTTGAGAAAATGAGAAGCTGATAAATAGGACTGTGGCTTCATCTAAGATATCTTTAAAGCTCGCAATCATAATTGCACTCAGAGGTTGAGCATTTAAATAACTCAATTTATTTCAATCTTTGCCATGTTAATACCCTTTTCAAACGTCTGAAAATCCGAATTAGAATAGATAGTTAGTTTGATTTCGCTTGAAAGTATGAGGATTTCGAAGCTGATGCATTTTCTAGATTTTGTTATTCTTACAACACCGGACATGTGAGCTATTCCAGTTTCTCACGTCCTACCCTTATTAGAAGTGAGTAACACTAAGACTTTAATATCGCAACGGACCAAACTGAGGTTTTATTCAATACGCTATATTCCTACATTTTGTGGATTATGAGTTCTGTGGAACGGTAGATTCATAAAAAAAGGTATTCCTATCTGTTTTGGTTCACCCTAGCACCAACGTCGAGTACAAGTACATCGCATAAACATTGTGCAATTTTTCACAATTCATTCAAATATTTTTATTGTTTGCATTTTCGCTGCTCCATCGCACATTTATACCAAACATTTTATATGTTTTTAAATTTATGTGAGTTCGTTTAATTTGTAGTCATTTTCATTTTGGATCATCTAAGCATTGACTACCCCATATTGTGTAGTTCTCGATTGAGTTAATGTTGTTTATGAACAAATGAATAACATAATTTCAGCGAGCAAACAGCAACAACAAAATCTCTTGTTTATCCCATAATTCTCTGTAGATTTTTTTGATTTGAAATTTGTTCATGATGAAAAGTGTGGAAATGTGAATTTAAGTTTTGAAATGATTATAAAATGATTTTCATCAAATGCGTAAGTAAACACGTGTGACCCCATTTTTTTGTTTGTGAGTGCTAGACAGCTTTCGCGAACGGTGCTCAGGAAGTCAGAGGTTATATTTCATACATCACCAGGCGCTAAAGTGTGGCGTTGGGAACTTTAAAATTTATAGCTTGCTTATAGGCCAGCAAATAATTTTAAATTTATTTTGATTAATTTCTTCTCACAACAATTGGAAATCTGCAGTTTTTATGGTGATTGATATTAATAAGTTGTTGAGTTTAATAATGAAGAGGTTTTGGGGTCAAATATTTTTTATACATACGTTAGAAAGTTTTATGATAGATGAGGCACACTCAACTAACTTATTTATGAAAATCAAATTTGTTTTTGTTTTTATCGGCCTATTGATAAATGATTCAAGGTTCGATTCGAGCTCAAGGCCAGAACAATACTTTTTTTCTAATGATAATTATTGTTATTTTTTAATTTTTCTAAATTTGAAAAATTGTATTTTGTTTTTGGAATAGTAAGTAACAAAATTATGTAAAATTGACAGATTCCTGGTCAATCTAACTGATTTTTCTGTTAACACAACTTATCTCACTGGTCATTTCAACAGCGATCAACAGTCAATACACGAGCAAGTTTCAAAGAGAATTTTACGCTCACTGCGCTCTCTACTTTGTACTTATGACGATGGTTCCACTTGTTTAAAAAAAAATACCAAAATAAGAAAACCACCAAATCGAAAAAACACACAAAATGGGAAAATAACAAAAAACTAGTTTTTCAGTTATCAATACAAAACGAAAAACCCTTTTTTGAATTTACTGGGCAAAAAATTATGAGATACCGGGACACCTATTTATCAGGTACAATTTTGCAACTTCTCCTCCAAGCGAAATGCAAAATTTCGTCCTCTTGTTGCAAAAGTTTTGTTTGAACGAACAGGATTTTTCCAAAGTTAGTAACATTTTGTTTAAGTTTTTACGAATTTTCACTCACGCGAACGAATTTAATAAGATAATAAAAAACATCCTTTTTTAATGTTGATGTTTCCGACAACATAAAAGTTTGAGTTGTTTTGGAATCGTTTCAACTTAAAGTGTTACGAAAATTAAACTTGCCGAATTACATGTAAAGTTACTCCAGTGGTGAATTACGTTCTAGCGATTTAATTCTTTACTTTTCTATAACTTACAAGTTCTCTATTTAAAATGTTATGTCAAACATTTATACAAGTTTTGCTCGAAACAATCAAGTGTGGCAACCACATACGAGAGAAGAAATTGAAAATGAGCTGCAACTGAAAGAATTGAAAATCAGTTTTGTGACTACTATTTTCATTTTATTTGCAAAGCGAAGTTCAAAACTATAAATTAAATAAATTATAAAATATAAAATTTGGTGAAAGTGCGTTTAATAAAACAAAATAATAAAGTGTATGATGTTTAATGTGTGCCAGCATATTTGATGTAAGCCAAATTGACATTCTGTTAGTAAGTGCCACCGTGGTGTGATGGTAGCGTGCTCTGCCTGCCACACCGTATGCCCTGGGTTCGCACCCCGGGCAAAGCAACATCAAAATTTTAGAAATAAGGTTTTTCAATTAGAAGAAAATTTTTCTAAGCGGGGTCGCAGTGTTTGGCAAGCGCTCCGTGTGTATTTCTGCCATGAAAAGCTTTCAGTGAAAACTCATCTGCTTTGCAGATGCCGTTCGGAGTCGGCATAAAATCATGTAGGTCCCGTCCGGCCAATTTGTAGGGAAAATCAAGAGGAGCATGACGTAAATTGGAAGAGAAGCTCGGCCTTAGATCTCTTCGGAGGTTATCGCGCCTTACATTTATTTATTTATATGGCAACATAGGTACTTTCGTACAAAGCTGTTGATTCAACATCTTTTTACGATGGATAAAAATTAACAGAAATTTCGGTTGAATTGACCCATATTTCGGTTGATTTTACCAGTCTTTTTCTTTCAGTGTAATCAAGACCTATTAAACTTAATTCTCAGAACCCAGCACGAAAAACTCAGCACCGTCTTATGTTTATTTCAATTGTTATTGTCAATAATATGGCAATCAGTTTATCTCCACCAAGGTTTTTTTACAATACGTGAATTATTACCGGAATTACAGCATCGGAATCGGGGTGCAAAACTGAGCTTAAAAAGGGCGGAGTGTCGCCCATTTTTTTTTAATTTGAATCAATCTTGCTGGCAAATATAAAATTTGAACCAGCTCACTTCATTAATATCTAATCCAAGTCGATGCAAAGTTTCAGTAACTGCTCGAACCCTCACTCAGAAATGGTTGAGATCACGAAAAAGCACTTCAGGCTGGACCTGTGGAGAATTTCATGATGTTCAACTTCAAACTGAGCGCGAAACTCGAGCTATACAGAGGAAGCGAGATATTTGCCAAGTATTCAATTTGCGACCGCAGATCTCGAACATCACAAGACGCGCACATGCGACATATCATGTTCAATGTCATTGCCATTACCAACATAATGTCAAAATAAAGGCGTATGCTAGTTTCCAAGTCGAATTCAAACCCTTAAACAGCTGGAGTAATTTTAATTTTCTTAATGAATCAATTTTGATTACAAATTTTTTTTTAGTTCCATAATATTTTTAAATAATTTTTAGATGTTAATTTGTTAGAGTAAGTTTGTTTTTTATGCCAAAGTGCCTTTGCTTTGCACTTACATATGAAAATCAAAAACTTCCATTTTTTATATATGAAGGCATACGGGAGTGCTTTTAAAATTAATTTGTATCTGTGCCTATGTTTCAGGGCAAATGTGAAAAAACGGTAGTATTTTAAGTGCATAGGAGTTGAGCAGCTCTGGTAAATACTATAGATACCATCGGATATATGCTTTCCAGTGTCAGTATGGTCTCACTGTGACCTCTAATACGCTCGACCACAACTTTCATATTCATCTTTAAATATTTACAATACTACAAAATTAATTTCTAAATATTTACGTTAAAAATATTCACATTTAGAAAATGTTTATTTTAATAATTACCGGAAGTCGTAGCTGCTGTTCATTCAATTTTATACCATCAAGCCATTAATCAACAACGGAAAATGCCAAAATTCGAAATCAAATTGAACAAATTTGAATATTTACACGCCGGTCCTGGATTTTATCACTTTGTGAATTCGTGTATCTTCAGTTTCTTATAGTATGGGGTATTTTTAAAAAATGTTTGCATATTCGGGAATATATTACCATATTTTAAATAAATTTTTGGTGCTGAGCCTTGAACTCGTGTACACTTGCATTCATACTGATATTAAGGCAGATGCTTCTACGCACTCAGCCATTTGTATACTGCGCTGCACGCTTTGTAAATGTATGTTTATAATCCCAAACTGTATGGAATATTGTTTGGCGCGTTCAACATAGCTTGATCAGTTACATTGGATAGAGGCATCTAAAAAAGTTAAGGCGCATGCCTGCTAAATTGTATCAAAAGTACAAAGTCCTCAAGTCGCTTGCCGGTACCACTTGGGGAAAAGATAAAGAAACACGGCTAACAACTTACAAAGCAGTTTGCCGGCCGCTCATGTGCTACGCGTCGCGAGTTTGATCGCCTGGCCTAAAAACGCGCACTGGAAACGGCTGCAGGCTTGCCAAAATACTGCACTCACAACTGCAACGGGATGTCTTTTTAAGATCCTTGAACTCCATCTTCATAGTCAGGCAAAAGAGCTCAACAGAAAAGAGCATGACACAATAAAAAGAGCACAGAGAGTTTTTGCTGAATTATCACAAACCTTGACATCCCAGCAAATAATTGTTTTATCCAGCCATCCCGCCTGCAAAGGAAATAAGCATTAGGAGGCCCTAAGCCTAATGCACACTGGGTCGGTAAACACCTTCGCTGGGTTGCTCCCAGTGAATCCCTTTACCATTAAACATTATCCAACCCTTGCAGAAGAAGAAAGCATATTATCAATATAGACACGAGTACTAGACTGGGTTGGTCCCCACAAAAAAAAAAAGTTGCTAATGTCCGCCCCCAAATTTAAACATTATGTTGAGAGGGTTTCGAAAAAAATTTTTTTTTGATCCTTCGAAATACAGCCGAACGAAGTTAGAAATTCTACATTTCAAAATTTTATTTTTTTGTTAACGTCTTCAGCAAATTGAAAAAGTTAAAAATGTGGTCGTTGGCCGCTCTTCTCTCTTATTTGAAGGGCTGAATTCTATTTTCGAGTACCTCTGGCCCAACTTCATTCTGAATACTGTAACAGGTTTAACTCTTGCTTGTCCATTATCATCCCCACCTATGGAATGTATGCGATGTGTCCCCACCTTACACTAACAACCATTTCAATTGTACTATGGAACCTACGCTTTTCCTGTAAAATTTTAATTCGTTGGTTAGCGCCTTTGTGAATTGAGCTAACGATATATGGACGTAGATTTGATTTTACGACGAAAATTTTCTTTTAGGTTAGGTTTCAACTATGAAAAAGAAAAAAATAAATAAGTAAGTTAGTGCGAAATAATATACATGGCTAAAACATGCAAAGCTCATGAAATTTTTTTCTTAAATTTTGAAAAATTAAAAAAAGAATTTAACTGACGATATTTAATTAACACATCCACTGCTATTTTCGTGCTCGCAACTATACATATCACGTTACCTGTAGGCAAGCAACAAGAGTTCTAATCTACAAGCTTTTCTGAGTCGAAAGCAATAAACAGAATGCTCATATTTCCTTGAGGGCACATTACTGATACTTAGCATAGACTTGATTTGACTTGAGAACTGTCACTTACAGTTCTGTTAAATGAACATTGCATGTTACTGATTACTCAAAACTTAGCAACACCTAACTTGACTTAGAAGTCTGTTGAATTTTGATTTTCTATGTAAGTACTAAGAGACGTTTACATTTTGAGATGCCATTTGTTTGTTTCCATTTCATTTTGACATTTTGTCATACAAATTGACATTTATTGATTATGATGCTAGATTGTATGCGCTAAGTGGAGTATAATCGTGGCAAAGTTGCCAAGTTTACGCCAAGTCAAGTCAAGTCTATGCTAAGTAACAGTAATGGGCCCTTTACTCAAGATGTTCTAGCTGCCCGTCTACTTTGTTGGTAAGAAAATTCTCATTTGGTTAAGTATATTCAGAATTTTTAGAAAATTTTTTTAGAAGACAGTTTTAAAATATATTTATGTGTTTTGATCATGTGTTGCCCTTTCACACCATTCCATTGTGTCTTGCCCTTTCACATCTTCCCAAAACTTCTTTCAAAAATTACTAAACCGCCGACCGGAACTACAATGTAAATATAACCGCAAGAGGACATATTAACAATACCACTTCCGCTTAACGGTCGGATCAATAAGAATCAAAATGTGAATACATATGTATGCAACAACAACAAATTTAAAGTAGTGGCATTTGTCTGTTCCAAAAATAAAAAAAAATATTAAAAAAAAACTTCAACACAAAAGCACAACTCACACATCTATCAATAAACATTCACCACAATGCATCTAACTAAAAAAAATAGAAAATCATCGATTGAGCGTTGGCGTTAAGTTGGAGGCGTTGCGGCATTTGATCAAGTGGCGCGTTACCTAAACGTTTGATGATCGTACATCATGTGCCACTTTGAAAAAGATATGTAAATATATTTAGAAAACATTTTACTTGCCACCTTGTGAAAGAAGAACAGCAACAAAAATTTAAAATGTGCTTGAATAAAAAATAGCATTGTAAAAATAAAAAATACAGCGGCCAATGGAAGAATAGCAGTGGCAATTTTTATAAAATTTTCGTCAATTAAAAAAATAATATTTTTTATTTTCGATGTTTTAAGAAAAAAATTTCAAATTTCCAGTAAGTTAACGAAACTTTTGCACTATCTTTTCAGGCCCACTTGCAGAACGGCCGGTTATTCTTTTAGCTCAGAGTTAATTTAAATAAGTAAGGGTGTCCAAGTTAGGGTATAACGAACATTATATACTCAGCGTGAGTTTCAATTGCATAGTTCATTTCAGGTGAATTACTTTTTCGAATTTTGTTACAAGGGATTTAAAATTTTTGAGGCTCTAGAAATGTTGTGTCATTTGTTGTTTTGTTGATGGGAATAGGGGCGTGGCACCGGCCATTAAAGAAAAATGTCGCCCAATTTTCTCTTACAATAAAACTTGATAAGTGAAATATCATTGACACAAAACTATTTTTCGCTAAGATATAGCTTATTATTCTAGTCTACGACCCTTTCAAACCTTTTTCATATAAAATTGGGCGTGGTCTTTAACCGATCCCGTCCATTTTTACTAGAAATATTTCTAGTCTTATGCTATAAGGAAAATACGTATACCAAATCATATTAAGATCCGTTAATTTTTCTTCGAATTATGGCTCCCGAAACATAGAAAATTGCTTGGTCATAAAAGGGGCGGTGCCACACCCTTTCCGAAAATTTGAATTTTTTCCTTTTTCTTTTTATTGATAATGAAACATCATTAATGAAACACCATTGATATAAAACTCTTTTTTGCAAAGATATAGCTTATTTTATTCAGCCACGACCCCTTTAAAAATCATTCATATAAAAGTGGGCGTGGTCCTTTACCGACATCGTTTATTTTTCTTCGAAGCCTTCCCAATAGCGAAAGCAAGCACTCTGCCGAATTTTTTTATGATAGCTTAAACGGTTTTTGATTTATGAATAATAATATTTGTAAAATTGATTTTATCACAAGTGGGCGGTGTCACGCCCATTTGCAAAAAAAAAAAACTTATCAAGAGTCTCAATATCATCACATTTCAACATTCTTGGTGTATTATTATTACTAAATAATCATAATGTTATATATGTAAGAAGTAGGCGTGGTTATCATCCCTTTTCGATCACTTTAAATAGCGATGGTGAGTGCTAAGGAACCCATATACCAAATTTCAATAAGATATCTCAATATTTACTCAAGTTATCGCGTGCGCAGATAGACAGACGGCCGGACATGGCTAAATCAATTCATCATCCTACGCATTTTTATATGTGGAAAACTATATTTATCTCGATTCCTTTATGCTGTTACGACCAACCGTTATATTACCAAAGTTAATATACTCTGTGTGCAAAGCACGCTGGGTGTAAAAATTTGTCAAAACTTTATGAGTTTTAATCCCTCATGTCAGGTTAACTTTGAGTTAAAAATTTAACTTGCCGTTCTGCAAGTTTCGGTAAACTCTTGTTGATTTTGCCATTTTTTTCGAACAGTGTTTTATATGTTAGTCCCCTTTGCGCGACCCGCCTTAACTGTTCCAAATGAGTCCAAAACGTATGTGTTACACCTTTGATCGTATTAAGGGTTGAAACTGAAAAAAATATATCGTTTATAAGTGTAAGGATCACCCTAATATATCCCATCTATACATATCAGATACTTGTTTAGAAGACTATTGTAAGGCGTTTGCGGAAGTTGTAATCACATTTGATGCCAATGTATTAACATACTTCATACATGCTTATACTCACACATTTGTACAGTACCCACCAAATAATTTGCACCATTTAAAATGCTTATTTTCTTTAATCCAGACGATATGTAGGCCTAAGGTCTGACATTTTTTAGATGTGTATGATACCTTAATATAGTGGGTCCGAGTTAGTTATCCCTTTCGCCCGCCTATCCTTTTGCCTTTTTCTGGCTCTGCCGCTTGCCTGTACATTCTTTCGCTTTATCTCGCTTCTTTCCAAACTCCTCGTACCACTTCTATTGGATTGCCCATCTCAATATCGTGCCATGAATACGATTTTTCAGAAAAGATCCGTCGCTGGTCCACTTCCCAAACAAAGTTTCCCAAATATCAGCGTATGTTAAAAGCTGTTTACGTACCAATTTCCCAGCAAATCGCAGCAAAAATACACCCTTTTGGAATACATCGATTGGTGCCTGGTCCACTTCCCGGAAAAGAAGCATTCCAAGTATTAACCTATTCGAATAACTCCCCGATCCACTGGTAAAACCTTATCCCATAAAAAGAGCAACATACTCGTCACCTTTCAAGCAAATCGGATAAGTAATTAGTTTCGGTGCTTTTACAAATTGTTACACAAAAATGTGATATTAAAGTATTTGTTGCATGGTATATGCCACGCCTCTTTTTAGATCTATTCCAATATGCCCATTAACATCCCCGAAATGCAAGCAATAAGTTGACTTAGTTTTGTTGCCATCCGATGATTAGTTTGACACTATTTTTTATTGCGTATATTTATTCCACGTATGTACATATGTATATATGCATATCATAAAGTGGGCATCATTATGATAATGTTGCTGATGCGCGAACGATGACGTTGACGTTGATGATGTCGTTGCTGCAATTGGGTGCTGATGAAAATATTGCCAGCTTGATTGTTTCGATGCAAACGACAAACCACTTGAGTACAATTAAGGAAATGCTTATTAAACATACACAGGTACTCAAATAAATTATTTCAAGCAATATTTGTAATTTTATTTTCAAACGTCCTTTTACAAATCAGGGGCGAATCCAGAGGGTCATTTTTAGGCGAACCACACAAAAAAAGGGTGTGTGTACCTATGTACACGCGAGGGAAGTTACACATCTTTGGTATCATTAAACTAGGCAAAGCTCCGACCGACGTGCTTGGGGTTGCAGTAGCTTGCAATCCCTACTGAGCTACTGACATGTATACAACTTTTTATACTCAGTTGAGCTTGGCTCACAGAGTATATTTACTTTGATTGTATAACGGTTGGTTGTACAGGTATAAAGGAATCGAGATAGATATAGACTTCCATATATCAAAATCATCAGTATCGAAAAAAAATTTGATTGAGCCATGTCCGTAATGGAGAACGACCACGCCCATTTAAAAAAAAAAATGTTCTTAAAGTCAAATTTTAACAAAAAATTGAACATCTTTACAGTATATAAGTAAATTATGTCAACATTCGACTCCAGTATTGATATGGTGCAACAAAATACAAAAATAAAAGAAAATTTCAAAATGGGCGCGGCTCCGCCCTTTTTCATTTAATTTTTCTAGGATACTTTTAATGCCATAAGTCGAACAAAAATTTACCAATCCTTGTGAAATTTGGTAGGGGCTTAGATATAAGATTTTTGTGAATATCTCGACCCTTGAGCCACCTAGCGACGATTTTTTTCATAGGTCGCTTTCTATTCTTGTATGTATTATGTGTTCCAAATATGGGCCAAATCTCGATCCACCTAGCGGCGATTTTTTTTCATAGGTCGCTTTCTATTCTTGTATGTATTATGTGTTCCCAATATGAGCCAAATCGGCCACAAATACGATTTTCGTGAATATCTCGATCCATGCGCCACCTAGCGGCGATTTTTTTCATAGGTCGCTTTCTATTCTTGTATGTATTATGTGTTCCAAGTATGAGCCAAATCGGACCACAAATACGATTTTTGTGAATATCTTGATCCTTGCGCCGCCTAGCGACAATTTTTATCGTATTATTGCATTGTCATCGGGTTCTGAACTATATTCCAAGTTACAAGCTTGTAGCTTAGCGGCAAGTTACTTAAATTTCAATTACAAAATTCGTTCACAACTGCCGGCCGTGCAGCCTGTCAAGTCAATAAAACCGTTTAAAAAACGACCACTTTGTTGCAAAATTGCTGTTGTAAAGTGTTATTACTTTTCATTGAAAGCACAGATTATTTTATTTTATTTTTAGAGCCACTCAAATTTAGGAAACCTTTACGAATAAAGAATAGGTTCTACACGCGGTGCGTCTGACTCGCGAGTCAACTGTGTACGTGTTGACTAGCCGTCAATATCAAACTCATTTTGATTTTCTCAAGTCAGTCAGAGTCATGTCTGTGTGCTAATACTTAAATATTTTCCCAATCACTTCGAATTTGACTCTTGACTCTGACTCCCACACACAGAGAGTAATTAAGAGTGTAACGTGAAATGAAAATTTTCCAGGAATCCATTTTCGCTTAAGTGTTTTTATTAATTTTTATATTTTTCAATATATAAAATCTTTAAAAACGCAAATATTTGTAGTTAATAAAAGCGTGAAATTCAAATATTTGAATGCCAACAATTTGCTGACAACATATTCGCGATGCCCCAAATGGTTTCCTTCAACTTGGCCAACATGCCATTTCAATGACTGCGAGCACTTAAAATACCAAGTTTGGTACAAGCATATTTACATACATACATTCGTGTTAATTGAATTACTGGCAAAATCGTTTAGTTTAGTTGAGGGCAATACGAAAATATGAATATTTTTTCACTTTAGCAGCTTGGGAGAAGTACTGCATGTAGCTCTTTCAAGTATATATTCCGAAAATTTTGACATTCGATGCTCAATCTTTACAAACGTTCGAATTGAGGAGTTTCTTCGTCACCGGCCAGACCCTTTATTCCGAATTTCACAAAAGTTAAGGTTGAATAAAGTCATTGGAAAACTTATTCTTCCTCTCTTGCCATTGTGGGACCCTACAGAGTCCTATTTTATATACGTGCAAAATATATGATCATTGATGCAACATGCATATTTTTTACACTCGGGTACCAATGAATAGTTCACTCTTTTTCACTAATACAGCACGCATACTTTTTCTGTGAATAAATATATTTTCACTTTAGAAAAGATGAATCTTACACAGGTTTTCATGCATTTAGCATACATACATCCTTTATGCATACAATTTGTTTTAACTGGGCAGGTATGAATGCTCCTGTTTGGCTTAGAGGCATAAAAATCGCCTTAGATGTGAAATTTCGGTCCACTCTTCCAAGAATTCTTACATTCGAAAAATGTCACTTAGAGAATCATCAGTTGATCTACTACCAGGATTTGTGAAGCGTGACAAGCAAAAAAGCGTCAAAAAGGATTTTTAAGCAAAACTAACTAAGTGGAAGGTGATGATTATTTAGTCGGCGCATATGCTGTTCAAATTGGTTTTGCATCAACACCATAACTTACAAGACCTAAATCTCCTTGCCAAGCTCTGATTTCTAGATAATGGTATTCAGTTAATCGGTGGCCAGTTTAGTTTCCTGACTTCAATCTGATATAAGAAACTCTATACCATACTTGAGAATGTTGCGTCAGAGGCAAACCATGCAACTAAAGTTGTATTATGAACTCCAGTCCAGCATGGAAGACCGTTGACCCTAAGGAAGTGTTGAAAGTGTCTCGAGAACTCAATTAGGGATCGGTTCGAAACAGTTTACAAAAAACGCCATTAAGAAAATAAGTGTTTTGGGTTTCACTACTATTTTACAGCACAGAAAAGAAAAAAATTATACGCTGAAATTGAAAAATTGGTTAACTTGAGTCCAGAAGCAGTTCAGACCCTTTTAAAAAACTTTGAAACTAGTCGTTATTCCGAAAATAAGAAGCGCAGTGGCTTTCCGAGCAAACTATGTTGCCTAGGTATCAGCTTCATCTTGAAAGAAGTAGACACAAAATCCAAAAAATTATGCTTCAAAACTAACCGAAGATATGACAAGCTCTTCAGAAAGTTGTGTGCATCCAAGAACAGTCCAATGAGCTCTGTTCAAGAAAGGCTTTAAGAGAAGAACACCATGCAAAAAGACTTTTATTTCTGAAAAAATCCCGTAAACTTCGCTTGGAGTTCGGGAAAGCACACAGAGAAAAGGGAATGGATTTTTTTCAAAAAATTTTATTTAGCGATGAGTATCAGTTCAATATTTTCGGTAGCTATTGAAGAACAAATGAGTGGAGGAAGAAAAATACTGCACTCGATCCGAAAAATTTGGTATCAATTATAAAGCCGCTACCATGGCAGTGTTACGGTTTGGGAGCTGTTGCGGCATTTGCAGTTTATAGAATTACATACATTGAGGGTAATAACGATCGTTTTCAATTCAAGCCTTTAGTGAAAGCTAATTTGAAACCATCGGTGGGTAAATTGGAGCGCCGTGCAGGTTGGATCTTGCATAAAGATGACGATCCAAGGCACACGGCGCATATTGTTTAGAATTGGCTGCTTTACTATACTTCCATACTATTTAGTACACCATATATTTAAGCATGTCTGGGAAGTTTTAGATTATAAAATTAGAGAAAAACCAGGACCCATGTTATAAAATAACTTCGTCCTCTTGGCAAATACTAGAAGCTGTCTAGGTCCTATACCATTTGCTGCTTCTAATAGCTGGAGTCTTAGCCTGGCAAGCGCACAGCACGAGCACAAAACGTTTTCAGTCATTTCCTCCTCCAACCCGCACTTCCTACATCTGGTATCACTGACCAAGCCTAATTTAAAGGCATGCGTGAGTATACAGTCTTGTCTTTTTAATAATGGAAGCAACTTTGTTAGTCTAAGCTTGGACCCACGCCTTCCCCCATTGGTCGATCATATGCACCTCTCGCCTTCTCTTAACCTCGCTCAATCTAATTGGCCCGTCTACGGATCAATCTTCAGGGGATGCGCCCTTTTTAGCTAGTTCACCCGTTTTTTTCATTTCCATCTATAGACGTATGCTTTTCCCCGTTCCGATGATTTCCAACGGTTGCTTACACTCTAACATACTTTAAGATGCTGTGCTATGCGAGATTATTGCCTTCATTGCTGCGTGGCTATCAATATAAAAGTTAACACGGCTGCAGTTTAAGCTATTCTCTTTCAGTGTTTCTACTGCTTTGGCAGCTTGTGGAATCCGTTTATTTCCAGATCAGCACAATATACCGCAGATCCTACTCTCTGCATTACTTTAATTATCTGTATCGCCTCATCCGCCATTTGAGCACCGCCCTTGCGCCAACTATCCACCTCTACCGTGGCTTTAAGTGCCCCCTCGAAGCGCATATAGGGAATCAGGTAGTATGTTCGTCCTGTAATTGATGACGCTATACTAGTTACTATGGCCGTATGGTCTGCCCTCAAGCTTTCCTGGGGCACTGAGCCTCGTTGCAGTTGTTAACGCTATGTTCTTTGCTACCAGGTTTACAGGTGTAATGTGCAGAATGTCGTACATTGCAGCCGTCGGGGTTGTTTTCAGCGCTCCCGTAATGCTAAGCAATGATAGCTTGCATACCCCCTCAATTTTTTTTTATGAGATAAGTTATTAGTCTTTTAATCCAGCGGAAATAGGGTGTGTATGCAGACTTTTGTCCGGCACTGTATATCTACTATATGGTTTTTAATTTTGCTTATAATAAACTTTGATTTCCATTACTGCAAATATTCACAAAAATAAAAACCGCTATTAAAATAGTTTACTAAATCTTTTCGAAAACTTTCCAATCTCTTACTCTCTACTTTTCTACTTTATAATTTTTCCATTAGGCAATGGGCCAAATGAAAACAATATCGAAATTCTGCCTACCGCCTCCGCCAATCTCTTTCTGCAACTACTTGGTCGCTGTTTTATTTCTATTTTCACCTCACAAAAATTATTCTTAGTTATTTGCAGAACATGTAAACAATTTATTGTAAACAAAGCAGACAATGAAAAATAAAAATAAACTACTGCATAAAAAGCTACATTTTATTGAATAGTCCAAACTTTTTTTATTCCTATATTTACTGGATTCTTCGAAAAATGGTTTGCATTAGGAACATTAACAAAACGAATTGAGTAAGATTTAAAAAGCTTAGCGAGCAGAGTATCTAAAAAATGTTTAGCAAAGTAACTCTGGTGAAAATAAACATTGTTCAACTTTTCGTGAGAATTGCCGCACAATTACCGTCTGTTTTATAATTCTGGCAAATATGTTTGTAGATATGTAGCACAGTAGAATAGCGAAAAAGTTAACTCTCGAGAAAGTTAAACGATCCGGCTAAGTTAACCGAGCTTGAGCGTCCACGTAGCGCTCTAAAAAGTTAACCTATTTTAACCTATTGATTAACTTTTCTGAGCTTTTTTCAAATTCAACCGTTTTTTTTGGCAATAAAAACAATTACGGGTATTCCCCTATTTCTGTGTTATTATCAAAGGTGGGTGCAGTTGATGTCAGCATTGACGACATTGAAAATTGGAACGACGTTCAAATTACGGAAGATGACGAAGATTGTAAAGTGTCCGATAATGATAACGAAGAATCAGCTATCGGGCAAGATATGCAACAACAGACAGTGAGTTTTTCGGAAGCAGTTGGATGCACCAGTACCTTGATAAAGTGGTATGAGAACAATAATGATACAAATCAGATATCAGATCTTATTAATATGAGGGTGAAAATTGTCAAAAGCTTTTACACAAAAGACAAAACAAAAACAAACAAGTCTCGACTGCTTCTTTAAACCAGCTCTTACAAATTAATAAGTACATATCGACGTGCCATACGAAAAGTAACACAACATTTTTTCATAGGATTTCTTTGTAAAAATTTTTTTAAGTGTTACTTTTCGTATGGCACGTCGATATTTACCAAAAACTATGTTTATTACGGCATTTTTTCAAATTTGAAAGCCGCTTGGAGAAAATAAGCAAACTACCCTTGGGACATTTTGGTTAACTTTTCGCGATTCTACTGTATTTTTAAAGTTTCATCGACTTTGGGAGGTAAGCGAAGTTGTGTTTTTATACCTTTCACGAATATGAGATTATGTATAAATTATCTGTTTTATATATTACTTGTAAGTAATATTAACACAGTGTTACAAAAAAGGCAATAGTTAAAATACCTGGGAAGTCATACAATTTTTCTATTATACCTCCAAGACCTAAAAATAAATGCATACCTAAAAGATTTTCTCCGGGCACCCCCAAAATCGTGAGTTACGACAAAAAAAACCTGTTTTCGTACCTTTGGTTTCTTGCGAGCCTATAACTTTGTTGGCTATAACTCAATTTTCAGTTTATCTCCGGATCGTATAGGTAGCGATTTAGACCTTTCCCACATAATAGAACTGCCAAAATTTTCCTAAAGAACAATATTATTACACTTTTCTTCGGGTTTCGTCCACGTTGATGCTATCTGCATTCATTTTTTTATAGAAAGACTATACCAACCCTGCGTAGCATCGAAACTGAAAATTAATTATGAGTTCAATGAGCATTCAATTTCTTCAATATGCTTAAAATTTACTGTTATTAAAATTGTTATGAAAACAAAATTTGAAAAAAAAAAAATTTAAAATCGTATCAAAACGACTGAGAAATGTTTACTTGGCACATTGTTTTCTCAATTTAGATGACTGTAACTTATGCAGTTCTCAACCGATTTTACAGTTTTGGATGAACAAATCTTCATTCTTTAAAATGGCACACACACACATTGTAGGATATGTATGAACATTTGTGTGTATTCACCCAACAAACCAATTATTTTTTATTAATTGGCTCTCAAGAGTCCAAAGGTAAAAGCAAACAACTAAGGACGGGACTGTCTTCGGCTGTGCCGAACACTTCATCCCTTTCATGAATGGGGCTGAACAATAATCTTATCCCGTTCGTAATCTCCAATTAATCGGATGTAAAGATAAGAAATATATAGATGTACATACCTAAACAATTTTTAAAATAAATATAAAATAAATAATGGCAATATCTGAACGATCGGTTGTATGGGTTATATATTATATTTAGCTCCGATCAAAGTGATTTTTTCAGGAAATCTTCTATGATATATTAAAATATATATCACCGAGTTTCACATTTATACTCTCTAAATTAAGCGAGAAATGGCCAAAAATCTTTCTATCTGAACGATCGGTTGTATGAGATATATATTATATATAGCTCTGATCTAAATGATTTTTTCACAAAATCTTCTATGATATATTAGAATAAATATCACCAAGCTTAACGTTTTTATATTGGAAATTAAGGGACAAATTGCCAAAAATCTTTCTATCTGAACGATCGGTTGTATGAGATATAACTATATATAGCTCCGATTGTTTTTAGGCAAACTAAGCGTTTTTAGTTCACAAGATGGTTGGCGCTCGATATAATATTTTACGATTAAAAAAGGCAAACATGCGAACGATCGGAAGTTTCGTGAAGAATTAGAAAAGACATTTTGTTTTTATTATTATATATCAAAGATGTGAATACATTCGATATAATGACATTGCTATAAATTTGTTATCGCAACTTATCGATATATAATATTGTTACGAATATTAGCAAAACTAAGGAGTGCTGCCAGCTCTAAGCCGATCTAAGCAGTGACGTGAATGCACATCAATAATTCAATCATTATGTATCTACATAAACGAATCAATAATTGCGTCTACACATATGTACACATTCCGACGAGCAACATTTACATACAAGGCAGCGAGAGATGAGATGTCACACACCGATGAATTTACTTATACGCTTATGTGTGTGCGGGAGACTGTAAACTACAAACACATGCATATACCTTATCTGAGTTGTCACAAGAGAGAGCAATAATTTGTGCACGTAGTTGTGGCTGGCGATTTTGTAGCCGAAACAACTAGTAACTTCTGGAAATCGAAGAGCCTAGAAGTATGCAGCGTAAACTATAAAAGCGATGCAGGCGAGTAAGAAGTAATTCAGTTTGATTTGAATTGTCAAGCAGTTACGAGTAAGACGATATCTAGCGAGCAATAGCACTATTATTTTGAAAGTCAGTTTCCTTTAAGATATCAGTTTGGTTATTAAGCTATTCGTTGCACAGTTTGGGTGTTATTGTGAAGTACTTAATAAAGGCCATTTTTCCATCATTCAATATTGGAGTTATTTATTCAACAGTTTAGTGATTCGAACTTAGCAGAGGATTGCAAATAAGAGGATTTGCAAGTAAATTCGTTACAATTGGTGTCAGAAGAGGAATTGTTGAATAAATTCTAGAGGACAACAAGGACATGGCAAAGTTAAGTGAATTGAAGATCCCGCAACTGAAGAAGGAGTTGGAGAGCCGTGGATTGAATACAAGCGGCGTTAAACTCGAACTTCAGGCACGGCTACGAGAAGCAATGGAAGCAGAAGGAATTGATGTGGAAGAGCATGTCTTTCATCTTGATGGCGAGGAGACAACAAAAATTGAAGAGAAGAACGAAACATCGCAGACGGTTACCAGTACAGACTTGAACATGATTTTAGCTGCAATATCTGCTCAAACATCGACAGTGTCATCTCAACTGGCAGAACAGCAGACATATATGGAATCGCAGGAGAACCGTATAACATCCAAGATGGAAGAACAGAAGACATATATGGCATCACAACTAGAATCGCAGGAGACACGCATAACATCGAAGATGGAATCGCAGGAAACCCGTATAACATCACAATTGGAAGAACAGAAGACATATTTGGCATCTCAACTGGAAGCGCAAGAGGCACGTATATCTGAAATGTCGGCACTAATTTCGGAACAGGTATCATCGCAGCTCTTTGTGAAACTGGAAGAGCAGGATGCAAAAATTTTACAACTCGAGGACAAAATTGATGCCGAAATAGAAGCGTTAAAAGGTCGTATGGAGCAGTTACAACTAAACCGCCCAGCTGTTTCAGCAAGCAATCCAAAGGTAAAAACACCATCCTTTGACGGTTCTGTTCCTTTCCAGGTCTTTAAGCTACAGTTTGAGAAGACCGCAGCAGTGAACAACTGGAATGCGGAAGATAAAGTTGCTGCACTATTCGTGGCATTGAAGGGGCCAGCAGCGGAAATTCTACAGACGATTCCCGAAGGAGAGCGGAACAATTATGAAGCATTGATGGCTGCTGTAGAACGACGTTATGGAAGCGAGCATAGGAAACAGATATTCCAAATTGAGTTGCAAAACCGCTACCAAAAAGCAAATGAAACATTGCAGGAGTTTGCTTCAGATATTGAAAGATTGGCTCATCTTGCAAATGCGGACGCACCCGTGGAATACACTGAAAGGGTAAAAATCCAGAGTTTCATAAATGGCATACGGGACGTGGAAACGAAGCGAGCTACATACGCAAACCCAAAGCTGACATTTTCTGAAACGGTATCACATGCATTGACTCAGGAAACGGCCTCACTATTGAGTAAACCAGCATACAAAGCTCATCGTGTAGAAGTGGAAAGACCAGATTGGGTAGACACTATTTTGGAAGCACTGAAGGGATCACAACAGAAAAATGCCGGAGTTATTAAATGTTTCAAGTGCGGCAACCCAGGTCATATTGCACGACATTGCAGCAGCGGTCCCAATAGCTCCAACAATGTGGGTGGTCGTAAACGCAGAGCAGAAGGTGATGAGCAAATATCCAAGACCACTCAATCGTTAAACTAAATCGAGTCAGCCGCAAGGGGCGACAGCTGGCTCCCGCAATTGAATGCCCCATAATCTCTATCTCGCAGATTGGAAGAAGATCGAGCAACCTTACTGTTGGAGGACATGTGGACGGAAAGGAACGGTTATTGACTGTAGATACGGGTGCATCTCATTCCATCATTCGAGCGGATTTAGTCAACAAAAAGATAAGACCATTGCTTGGAGCAAGATTACGTACAGCCACGGGAGAGGACACCCAGGTAATTGGAGAAGTAGAATGTGAAGTCGCAATTGGGAACGTCATGGTAGTACACAATTTTATAGTGGCAGAAATTGTTGATGAAATCATAATTGGAGTGGACTTCTTAATCGACCAGGGCATCAAGATCGACATGCAAAGCAAGACGATGCGATATAAAAACATAGATGTACCACTTAATTTCGGCTACGAGAGAGGCTACAGCAGTAAACGAGTGCTGGTGGAAGAGAGTCAGCAAATACCACCAAATTCCGAAGCAGTCATCTGGGCAAAGGTTGATGGAGATTGTGGGACAAACAAATTGTGGGTTGTCGAAGCAGCAAACAAATCATCACTAAACATACTTGTAGGAAAAACCCTGGCTATGACAAAACAAGATGGACGTATTCCGGTAAGAGTACTCAATGAGTTCAAGTCACCACTCAAACTGACTAAAGGAGCTATTTTGGGAAGATGCCAAGAGGCTGAAGTGGTTATTAACTGTGAACAGCTCCAGGAACACGTTTCAGCTAGTAATACTGATCTTTCAAATGACATCACGGCATGGATGCAGGGACTAGAGGAAGCATATCAGAGTAAGGCAAAACAACTGCTCCTAAAGTACGCGAACATATTTGACCAGGATGATTCTAAACCAGGCCGCACCAACGTTGTGAAACATCAAATTGACACTGGAGATGCGAGACCGATCCGTCAAGCTCCACGTAGTGTTCCACTGGCGAAGCGGGAAGTTGTGAGTCAAATCATTCAAGAAATGAACGACAGCGGCGTCATCGAACCATCAGCTAGTCCATGGAGCTCACCGGTAGTACTTGTAAAAAAGAAGGATGGAAAAATGAGGTTTTGCGTGGACTACCGGAAGTTGAATGACGTAACGAAAAAGGATAGCTACCCATTGCCAAGAATTGACGACACTCTGGACTCGCTATCTGGTACGAAATGGTTTTCCACGCTGGACTTGAAAAGCGGCTACTGGCAAGTGGAGGTGAAGGAGGAAGATAAAGAGAAAACAGCCTTCAGTGTCGGTGATGGTCTTTGGCAATTTACAGTGATGCCTTTTGGACTTTGTAATGCACCAGCTACTTTTGAGAGACTCATGGACCAGGTACTGAAAGGACTACATTGGAAAACATGCTTGGTGTACCTGGACGACATCATCGTATTGGGCAAGAACTTTGATGAACATCTTAAGAACTTGGAGGAAGTTTTCCAGAGAATAGCTGGCGCTGGTCTGAAGTTAAGTCCCAAAAAGTGTGCGCTGTTTAAAAAGGAAGTCAATTATTTGGGTCACAAGGTAACGACAGAGGGCATCTGCACTGCGAACGAAAAAATAGAGGCTGTACAGGATTGGCCAAGACCACAGAATCTACATGAATTGAGAAGTTTTCTTGGGCTGTGCACATATTACCGCCGATTTGTACCAAATTTTTCCAGCGTAGCCCATAGCCTCCATGAGCTTACAAGAAAAAACAAAGCTTTTGAATGGAAGAAGGAGCAAGAAGTGGCTTTCCAAACATTGAAGGAGCGTTTGTGCACTGCCCCAATGTTAGCATATCCGATTCCAGGAGCAACATTTATTCTAGATACAGATGCAAGTGGATATGCTATAGGAGGCGTTTTATCACAACTGGTCGATGGACAGGAGAAGGTAGTTGCCTATTACAGCCGTTCGATTGGAAAACCAGAGAGGAACTACTGTGTTACGCGGAGAGAGCTGTTGGCATTGGTAGAGTGCATTAAACATTTTCACAAATACCTCTACGGCCAGCGATTCCATGTCAGGACAGATCACGCAGCATTGAAATGGCTTCTGCAGTTCCGTAATCCGGAAGGACAATTGGCACGGTGGATCGAGCGACTTCAAAGCTATGACTTTTCCATTGAGCATCGAAAAGGTAGTACCCATGGAAATGCCGATGCAATGTCACGAAGGCCATGTAGTTTGGAATGCAAGCACTGTTCAAAGGCCGAGGCTAAAGAAGACATTATAGATGTCCGGCTAATGACTATAACGTGTACGGATGAATGGGACAAGGAACAACTAAGGAAGTGTCAGCTAGAAGATACAGATCTGTCACATGTTATGCAAGGGCTCGAACGAAACGAAAGACCAAGCAGAGAGGATATGTCAGCAGAGAGTCCCATTGCGAAGTCATATTGGGCACAGTGGAACAGTTTGGAATTGATATCCGGTTGCTTGCATCGAGTATGGGAGAGTGAGGATGGTCAGTGCAAGAAGAAACTTATAGTTGTTCCCAGAAAGAGGATTCCTGACGTGCTCAGCGAGTTGCACAATGGTCCAAGTGGAGGCCATCTTGGAATCACGAAGACACTCGAGAAGATTAAGCAGAGATTCTATTGGGTTGGTTGCCGTCAGTCGGTCACCGAGTGGATTGCCAATTGCGAGGTATGCAACAGAGCGAAAGGGCCCAAAACCCGAAGTCGTGGCCAGATGAAGCAGTATATTTCAGGTGCACCATTTGAAAGGATCGCCATGGATGTCGCAGGTCCATTTCCTACTAGCAACCGCGGAAACAAATACGTACTGGTGGTTATGGATTATTTCAGTAAATGGCCAGAGGTATACCCAATCCCAAACCAAGAAGCAGAAACAGTAGCAGAAGTGGTTAAAAACGAATGGGTTGCAAGGTATGGTGTACCAATGGAGTTACATTCTGACCAAGGCAGGAATTTTGAATCAGCTGTGTTCCAAGAACTGTGCAAGAAGTTGGGCATTCGAAAAACACGGACAACTGCATTGCATCCTCAGTCCGATGGTATGGTGGAACGTTTCAATAGAACATTGGAGGAGCATTTAAGGAAAGTAGTCGACAAGTACCATAAAGACTGGGATACACACATATCATTATTCTTGATGGCCTACCGATCGGCAGTACATGACACAACGGGCCAAACTCCCGCAAAGGTAATTTTTGGCAATGACCTTCGACTGCCAGCTGATTTGAAGTATGGGATAGATGCCGATGAGGAGAGGAATGTCAAGAAATCCACTGATGTCTTAGAAGAAGAGCTGAGAGAGATACACGATCTGGTAAGGCAACGAGCAAAGATTATGAGTGACAAGATGAAAGCGAGGTACGATAAAGCAATTAATTCGGAAGGGTTTCAGGAAGGAGATTTGGTGCTGCTATACAACCCACAACGAAAAAAAGGTTTGTCCCCGAAATTGCAGTGTAACTGGGAAGGCCCATACAAAGTTGTAAAACGGATCAACGATGTAGTGTACCGCATACAAACCACAACCAAACCACGAACCAAAATGAAAGTGGTTCATTTGGAGAGATTAGCAGCGTTTAGATCGAGAGATTTGTCTGATCGGGACGATCAGACTTAGGTGGAGGGCAGTGTTACGAATATTAGCAAAACTAAGGAGTGCTGCCAGCTCTAAGCCGATCTAAGCAGTGACGTGAATGCACATCAATAATTCAATCATTATGTATCTACATAAACGAATCAATAATTGCGTCTACACATATGTACACATTCCGACGAGCAACATTTACATACAAGGCAGCGAGAGATGAGATGTCACACACCGATGAATTTACTTATACGCTTATGTGTGTGCGGGAGACTGTAAACTACAAACACATGCATATACCTTATCTGAGTTGTCACAAGAGAGAGCAATAATTTGTGCACGTAGTTGTGGCTGGCGATTTTGTAGCCGAAACAACTAGTAACTTCTGGAAATCGAAGAGCCTAGAAGTATGCAGCGTAAACTATAAAAGCGATGCAGGCGAGTAAGAAGTAATTCAGTTTGATTTGAATTGTCAAGCAGTTACGAGTAAGACGATATCTAGCGAGCAATAGCACTATTATTTTGAAAGTCAGTTTCCTTTAAGATATCAGTTTGGTTATTAAGCTATTCGTTGCACAGTTTGGGTGTTATTGTGAAGTACTTAATAAAGGCCATTTTTCCATCATTCAATATTGGAGTTATTTATTCAACAGTTTAGTGATTCGAACTTAGCAGAGGATTGCAAATAAGAGGATTTGCAAGTAAATTCGTTACAATATACACGCTTAAGTTCAAAGACATAGTACTTATACAAAATAAAGGCAATATGAGAAATTATAACGTGATTGATTTAAAGCTTAAACATTCACCCCCCCTTGAGAGCACAAAGGGCTATCAACAGGTAGTCGTCTTATTTTAGCAGTGGCCCGCTGAACTTCCTTGCCAGCAGTTTTGATTGTTACTACCCTCACGATACCATCATTGCCTGGATGTAGATGAATTATGCGGCCAAGCTTCCACTGAAGCGGTGGAATGTTTTCTTCCTCCAAAATGACTACATCACCAATATTTAATGGCGGACCTGACTTAACCCATTTATTGCGACATTGCAAGCTTTGCAAGTAATCTTTATGCCATTTGTCCCAGAACTGTTGAAAGTACCATTGTAATTGCTGGTACCTCTGCAAGCGATTGAAGTTTTCGACGCCTTTTACATCTGGTTCAGGAATCGCATTTAACGCAGTGCCAATAATGAAATGGCCAGGAGTAAGGGCAGGTACATCGCAAGCGTTTTCAGGCACTGCCGTGATCGGTCTAGAGTTGAGTATTGACTCGATTTGGATGATAAGAGTATTAAATTCTGAAAAGATTAGTGCAGAGTTATTCATTATTCGTTTGAGGTGGTACTTAAAAGATTTAACGGCAGCCTCCCATAGCCCGCCAAAGTGTGGTGAACGGGGAGGTATATGCTTCCACAGAATTCCGTTAATAGCACAATCCCTTGCGATTTCGTCTTGAGATTGTTTCTGCTGGAACATACTGAACAGCTCTTCTAGCTCTTTTCGAGCGCCCACAAAATTGGTAGCGTTATCGCTATACAAAACCGCGCAACGTCCACGACGAGCTATAAAGCGTTTCAAAGCCATAAGAAATCCCTTGGTACTGAGGTCGTCAACGAGCTCCAGATGCGTGGCCTTAGTGACGAAGCATACGAATATGGCTACATATGCCTTTGTTGGTGCCGTACCGCGGCGGCGAAAATGAATAAAAAAAGGTCCACAGTAGTCAATTCCAACAACATTAAACTGCCTTGATTGTTGTACTCGCAATTCAGGCATATCTGCCATGAGTTGATCGTGCCTTAGTGGACGTGCTCTGGAGCAACGAACACAATGATGAACGATGGAGCGGACAGCAACTTTCCCGTGAATAGGCCAAAACGTTTGTCTCGTTATGCTAAGGAGTGCTTGCGGCCCAACATGATGATTGATAATGTGTAAATGAGTCAATAGTGTTTGTGTAAAGACATGGCACTTGGGAAGTATTATTGGATGCTTGCTGTTGAAATCTAAAGCTGAATTCCGTAAACGTCCACCTACCCTAAGAATTCCCTCATCATCAATAAACGGCATGAGAGCCTTAAGTTTACTTTGCTTTAGCACAGTATTATTGCATCTCAATGAGAGAAACTCTGAAGTGAATTCCTCTTGCTGAATTGATTTTACAATAGCAATCAATGCGAGTCGAAGTTCTTCTGGAGAGAGTACACCTGAGCGACGATTTGATTTAGTGGTTGTGCAGTTATTCTTAAAACGTAATATGTATGCGACTACATTGAGTAGACTTTGATAGTTGTTGTGATATTTGACATTTTCTATGAAGCTTATTTCGTGCGTGGCTGCTAGAACAAGTTTTATTTTTTTTCTTTGTAGAATATCGTCATTGTGATGAATTCCCACAGGCGGGGCAGGCCAAAAATCTTCAGATTGTTTTAAAAAACAAGGGCCGTTATACCACAGGCTGGAATGAATTAATGCCTTAGGTAGTACCCCACGTGACAGTAAATCAGCTGGATTGAGATCGGTTGGTATGTAGCGCCATTGAGAAAATTGACTGCTTTCCTGAATTAACGCAACCCGGTTAGCGACAAATGTTTGCCAGCAGCACGAATCTTGTTGGAGCCAATTTAAAACTATAGTGGAGTCGGTCCAATAGTTGATGCTCTGAAATTCTAGGTAATTAAAAATTGTTTTTATGCGTTTTACCAGCTCGGCCATTATGACTGCAGCACACAATTCTAGCCTTGGCAGACAACATTTTTTAAGCGGCGTTACTCTTGTTTTAGCGCATAATAATTTAATGGTGACAGCGTCCCCGTCTTCAGAGATACTTTTCACATATAGGCATGCTCCATACGCATCTTCAGAACTGTCTGAAAACGCATGAAGCTCATATTTTGCACACGGTGCAAACGCTTGGCGATCGATCTCAAAGTCATTTAGGCAATGTAGCTGCTCTTGAAAGTTTTCCCATCTACTATGGTACTCTTGCGGCAGTGCCTCGTCCCAGCTCAGCTTTAAACGCCATAATTGCTGCATGAATATCTTGGCAAGTACTACAACCGGGCTAATTAGACCAAGTGGGTCAAAAAATTTTGCAATTTCAGAGAGAATGCTGCGTTTTGTAAATGTTTTTGGGCTCTGTGCAGGCGGTTTTTGATAAAGAAACTTATCTGTAGAAGGGTTCCAAATATGACCTAATGTCTTGACAGCATTTTTCCCCTTAATTTGAAAAAACTTCTCCTTATCTTCTTCGGGCACAGCCGACAAAATGTCATTATGATTGGCGCACCATTTCTTTAACTCGAATTTCCCTCTCAACAGCATTGACTCTAATTGTCTCTGCAAGATCTTTGCATCTTGAACAGTATTAGCACCTGTTAATAAGTCATCGACGTAGAATCCATTTAGAGCCGCTTGTGCGGCGTAAGGAAAATGTTGGCCTTCATCCGTACAAAGCTGTTGTAAAGCGCGTGTTGCCAAAAACGAAGCAGATGCTGTTCCGTACGTTACCGTACATAATTGAAATATCTCAATGGGATCACCTTCACATGAACGCCATAAAATGTAATGAAAACGTCGATCATCAGGATGAAGTGATATCTGGCGGTACATTTTTGTGATGTCCGCTGTAAAAACGTATGTAAAATATCGAAAACGAAGCATTGTTGTAAACAAGTCAGACTGAATCACGGGTCCAATCATAAGCAATTCGTTTAAAGAGACACCAGTGCTTGTTTTGGATGAGGCATCAAAAACAACCCTAATTTTTGTTGTGGAGCTAGAAGGCTTAAATACACAGTGATGAGGAATTACGTAGTGTGTAGTTTTAATATCCGAAGGTGCAACCCTTTCCATGTGAGATAAATTAATAAACTCTTCCATAAATTCTACGTATTGTACCCTCAGTTGCTCATTTCTGCGAAATTTTGCCTCTAGCAAATAAAATCTTTTTAACGCAATATTGTAAGATTCTCCTAACATGTTGACATTCTGTTTGAATGGCAATCTTACTTGGTATCGACCGCATTGCATGCGAGCAATATTTTTTTGGAAGTGCGCTTCGCATTCTCTTTCTTCTTTTGTTGTTGTATTGTGAGATGGACAGCTGAATTCCTCAATTTTCCAAAAAGCTTTAATCGAGTTATTGAGCATTGAATCTTTGCTTACGTCGGTAAGCGTTGTAAAATAGCTACTTGTATTTTCAGATTTTAGAGCGGAAAGTTTTCCCGCCACTACCCAGCCTAGCAACGTATTCTGTGCTATCGGCAAGTTAGGCCCAAGCTTAATTTGACCGACTGAGAGTATATCATAAAATAAATCTACACCAATAAGAAGATCAACACGTCGCGGAGCGTTGAAAAACGGGTCGGCTAAGGGAATATTTTTTGGAATGTTCCACTCATCAATACAAATTTTGCGATCAGGCATCTGCCCAGTTATATTAGGGAGAATTAAGGCCTCCAAGGTGGAAGAAAATTCATTGAAGCGCGATTTTATTGTTAAGGTAGCTTTAAACTTCGTTGACGTTTGCATGTTGTTTGCAGACGTGAAAGATGTAGGAGAATATTGACGTTTGATTCCAGCGATTTTAACGATGCGCTCGGAAATCATGTTTAACTGAGAACCGGAGTCCAAAAGTGCGCGGCACGTAATATTTTGATTGAAATTGTTAACCAAGTGTAGGATAACAGTTCCCAGAATATTGTTATCGCTCGATTTGCTATGCAAGGTGACTTGAGGATTAGCTGTAAAATTGAGACTTGGAGATTGCAAATTAGTAGAAAAACCTGTTTGATGGTTGTTGTTGCTGTTCGCTTGCGAGACAGAAGTATTCATTTGGTGCAGTAGTGAATGGTGCTTATGACCACAGGAGTGGCATTTAAAATTAGACGGGCAATTTAATGCAGTATGATTATTTGTTTTTAAACAGTTTTCACATAACTTTAGCTCTCGAATTTTTTGTAATCGTTCCTTTACGGGTAAGTTTATGAATGATATGCATCGATAAACTAAGTGACCTGATTTATGGCAAAAGTTGCATATAATTTTTGTGGCCGTGAATGTTTTATGTTGCTTTTGATTTTTAGATGGGCTTGTGTTAGTGGAATTGGGATTGCTCAGAGAGTTTGTTTGTACATTACCTTCTAATATTTGGCATCTTTTCTTCAAAAATGTCATTAGTTCAGTAAGCGTTGACATACGATCTGTAGCAGATTCCTCATTCCATTTTAAAGTGGTTTGGGCATCCAATTTTGACGTTATTAAGTGAACAACTAGGTCACCCACTGATCAACTGGACGATTTAGGTTACGCAATCCAACCATGTGATTGTTCATCTTGTCGATTAGATTTCGCAGATCGGCAGAGTTTGCATTAGTAATTTTAGGATGATGGAACATAAGTTCGATGTGCCCTTTGCCGATCACTCTTTTATTTTCAAATCGCTCTCGGAGACGCTGTAATGCAACCTCATAATTTTCAGATACTATCTTCAACCCTTCGATAGTTGCCTTAGCAGTACCTTGTAACTTTGCTATCAAATGATGAAATTTCGCGAGAGTTGTGATGTGCTGGTTATTGTGTACCAGTGAAATGAACTCATCGTACCAACTCATCCAAGCAGTAACCTCACCTGAAAATGAGTGCAGTTCTATCTTAGGTAATCTAATGGTGTCATACCTTTCTGGCGTTAAACTATCCACAATTGTTGTGTTGGCTCCATTGTCCAATTTACCGAGCATAACCTTTATGGTGGATGCAGTTAGGTAATATAGCTCCTCGTACGTGGATCGATGATGCTGTGCAGTTTCTTCAGGATCTCTTTCCTCAATTTTTGACTGGACGCTGAGAAATGTGCTGAATGCATTTTCCAGTGCTTCAAGGCGAATGGTTAGCTCCGATGATGAAATCAAGGTAGGATCTTGCTTCATACGTTCAATGTATTCACGGGTGCGCTCCATTTGTTGCTCGCACACGGTGCGACGGGTATTCAGGATGGTAGCAGCCTTTTGTCCCTTTGCAGAAGCAGTGGAGTTTGTACTTCCTGCGCCTTCGCCCTTTTTAGCCGCGTGGCTCTGCTCATTGTCAGACATGTTTGCACAAATATTTGTTAAATATAATTATCTCGCCGGGGCCTCCAAATGTTTTTAGGCAAACTAAGCGTTTTTAGTTCACAAGATGGTTGGCGCTCAATATAATATTTTACGATTAAAAAAGGCAAACATGCGAACGATCGGAAGTTTCGTGAAGAATTAGAAAAGACATTTTGTTTTTATTATTATATATCAAAGATGTGAATACATTCGATATAACGACATTGCTATAAATTTGTTATCGCAACTTATCGATATATAATATACACGCTTAAGTTCAAAGACATATTACTTATACAAAATAAAGGCAATATGAGAAATTATAACGTGATTGATTTAAAGCTTAAACACCGATCAAGGTGATTTTTTCAGGATATCTTTTGTGATATATTAGAATTAATATCACCGAGTTTCACGTTTATACTTTCTAAATTGCGGCAGGAATGACCAAAATTGTCTTATCTGAATGATCGGTTGTATGGGAGATATATGTTATAGTGGTCCGATCCTACCGGATCCGACAAATGTCTAATATAATACAAAAATACATCCTTGTGCCAAATTTCATTGAGATATCTCAAAATTTGAGGGACTAGTTTTCGTTCAAACAGACAGACGGACGGACAGACGGACATGGCTATATCAACTCAATTCGTCGCCCTGATCAATTCGGTATACAGGAAATTTGTTAGTGTTTAAAATTATAAATAAACATTGTAACTAGTCTCTAATTCGTTTTTTTCTATTTCTTTTTAATTGCGTGCGATCGCGCCCCACGACCCGGGTGCCAGATTCCCCCCGCAAACAGTGCAAGTTATAGTTCCCGCAAAACTCTCGTTGATTTTTTAATTTTATTCCCCAAGGGTGTTTCAGATTTTCTTCCATATAAAAAATAAAGCTATGCCTTTCGTATGGTGGAAAATATAAAACACTCTTGGGAAAAAAGCTTTCAAATATCAATGAGAATTTTGAGAGACCGATCACTTGTACTTTTTTATACTCAAATATATTGAGCTTCAAAACCGAAAAAAAACTACACCTTCTTCAGCTTTAGTTGAGAAAGTTGCAATTGAAGCTCAGAAAGTTACAATTGAACCTCAGAAATTTTCAATTTAAGTTCAGAAAATTACAATTGAAGGTCAGAAAATTACAATTGAAGTACAAAAAATTACAATTGAAGTTCACAAAATTACAATTGAATTTCAGAAAACTACAATTGAAGCTCAGAATTTTTTATTCAACTTAAATTGTAAGAAGCAGCAAGTGGAGTAAGTCCTAGGAAGGTTCTAGTATTTGCCAAGAGGACGGAGTTATTTTATAACATAGGTCCTGGTTTTTGATTGGTCGTTAAAACAAACTTCTGGTAACACTACGGACTCAATCAGTCTATGTGAGGTCCCCATGGATCGGCCAGTTCAACCTAACCTAACCTAATTTGTAATTTTATGAACTTCAATAGTAGTTTTCTGAACTTAAATTGAAAATTCTGAATTTCAATTATAACTTTCTGAACTTCAATAGAAACTTTCTGAACTAAAACTGAGAAAGGTATAAGTTAAGAGGACGAAGTTTTCGTAAAATTTTAATATTGGATTGGGTAGTTTCAATTACAAAATTCATAAAGTGATTTCTTTAAATACCAAAACTAAAAAAAGAAGAACTAAACTGACAAAATTTGAAAAAAATGTCGACTATTGTTTTTCAGTTCGCTGTTGTATGTACTTATTTATGCATCTTATAGAATATAGGAAATTAGTATAGTAAAGCCCCGGACAGTTTTTTCGAGAACTAAAACAGGGGCGGGCAGATTTATTTATCTATCCTATTAATGGTGCGTTTCCTTTGAAATTTGGTACGTAGATAGCCATCTGTCTAGCTTAACATAGATAATACTTCTTTTTCAAGAAGGTGATTGGACTTGAAAATTGATAGGTAGATAGCTCATTCCCAGAGAGTTACAATCTTCTTGAATTTCTGAAAACTATTCACGTAAACTAAACAAGCAAGAAAGCGTCTGACGGATCTGTTAGTATTATATTAAAGTGCACTAGTGATACTCAAGGATTTGGCACTCATGACAAATATAAGACCATCCACACAGCTAAATTCAGGCATATCCTTATTTGTTTCTTATATATTTTCTTGCTTTTATATTATTATTTTTTTTTTTTACCCAACCATATGTTGCAAATTAAGTATGCAAAAGGCAAATATGATGTTCAGCACAATGCCAAAAATTTGTTTTCATTTTTGGAAGTGCTCGTATGTAAACATGTGTGGGTACACTTAAAATAGCTAACACATGTGTTAATTGTTAAACCCTTTATGGAGTCATTTCAACATTAGTGTTCGATTCGTATCAGATATATTGAACCCCTCTTGGAAAAGGCAAAAATGTGGTAAAACTTTAACCGAATGTTTGGTGAAATTTCATTCAAACTCGAATATTGTTTCAGAAATGCATTACCTATCCCAGCAAACTTGAAAGAAAGAAGTCCTACTTCAAAATTTTTCTCAAAACCGCTTTATTTTAGAATTTTTATCATAAACGCCCTATCTCAGCGTAGACGCAAAATATTTTGAGCTGAGATAAGGCGGCGCTTATGAAAAAGTTCTAAGATAGGCTGGTTTTCAACCAAATTCTGAGATAGGTGGTTTTGGAAAAAAAAAATTTAGTGATAGGATTTTTTTGGACTGCAATCGAGTTGGAAGATATATTGTCTTATTAGTTAAAGCATTTCTTCCGTTTTTGTTTGCTTTGTCAAAATCAGCTATCGAAAAGTGAGTTTATGTCGGAACCTTTTTCAAGTCTTTCGAGGAGTGAAATCGTTTTGTGCCGAAAAGCTGTAGATGTTTTCCCAATATTATAAAAATTCCATATATCATAACATTTATCGGCTGCCGAGGGTCCTGGTTTCGAATCCCGGGCAAAGTCACATCAAAAATTTAGAAAAAAGTTTTTCTAAATGCAGTGTCCTCTCGGAACTGATTTGGCAAACATTCCGAGTGTATTTCTGCAATGAAAACTTTTCAGTAAAAATTCATCTGCCTTGCAGATGCCGTTCGGAGTCTGCATACAATATGTAGGTCCTGTCCCGCCAATTTGTAGGGAAAGTTAAAAGGTGCACGAAGCAGTTTAGAAGAGAGGCTCTGCCAAGATCCCCTCGGAAGTAAATCGCGTCAAGTATTTAATTTTTATAATAATACCATTTACTTATTATCATATTTCTTTCGTTTTCAAATTCATAATCCATTTTTTTCCTTATTATTTTAGATGTCGAAGAACTGTCTACAAAGCTTATGGCAAAATTGGCGGAAGTTCAGAGTATGGACGGTGGAACATTCTTTATTGGCAATGCGGATGCACTGGGAGTCCCAACGAATTTCCAGCCGCGGCATATGCTATTGCCGGGTAAGCACTAAAATATATTCTTTTTGTGCACAGGTTTTAAAGCATAGTTTTTGGTTAAGCAGTGGTGTTTAGCGAAAAAATTTCATCAAATGTTGTCAATTAATTTTAATTTTTTTTTTCGATAATTTAAGAATAAACTAAAATGAATTTTGTAACTGAAAATATGCAAACCAATCTCTATACTTTTACAAAAATATCTAACTTTTTATTTAAATTTTTCTGAATTTTGTTGAGCACGTAGTTTTGCATCCCAATAAGTTTTAGGGTAACATGGTTGGTCTTTCAAAACACGCATTAATTTTTGGCAATTTTTCAGATTTTCTTCCATTGAAAATTGCGCCCTTTGATTTTGAAAGACACATGTCTAACTTGTACTTTGTTGAACTAAAATTTATTGGAATACAAAACTGCGTACTCAAAAAAATTAATAAAACTGTATATAAATAAACAGTTCGAAATTTTCGTTTGCATAGTTTGAGTTGCAAACGTGATAGAAGTTTTTTCTTAAACTATCGAAAATAATGTTATCGTGGATACACCCAGCCCAAGGCGAATTCAATACCAAGTGTTGTTATCCCATCAGCTTTGGTACAATAATATATCAGTTAATCGAAATCAAGGCTAATTTTCTTTTGACTTGACATGCCTTTTATAGATTCGTCTTGACCCAAGCATAAACTTTTTGGTTCTAAATCTAAAATAACTATTATTCAATAAATTCATGATATGCCAGTAAATATGCCGTAGGGAAAAGTTCGTTAAAAGCTTGCTAAGGTATACCGTGATATGAAACAAACTTCAGCCAAATCGGACAACAATTGCTAATTTTCTAAATTTCTTCAAAATTCTTAAATTTAGCAAACTTTGGTCATATTTGCAGAGAGAAAAAAATATATATTCTTCCCCACTCAGTGATGGTTTTGCCGGCTCGAGGTCAAATATTTATTTTATAATAAAAACAACAACGTTTTTAATTCTGTGTTCCGATATATTTACAAACTTCGGTAATCATCATCAAGGGAAATTTTGTTTTACACGCCCGTTCTGTTTGACGCGGAGCTTTCTACTGATTCTTCCGAGATTCTCTCAACATAAACTTCACACTTGGGGACGAGCTTTTGAAACTTTTTTTATTTCGGCCAACCCGGTCTGAGGTACTCATTTCATCTAATAGGATATGTTAGTTCGTTAATTCTACCCAAATTTGCATTTTTTGTTCTTGTACACGATTATGAGCTCTCAGCTATTCGAAAATGTAATTTAAACGCCACTTGAATTCGACAATGAGAAACACTTCAAGTGCTGCATTCTTCGTTCTTTCTTTGGTTTAACCAAGGAGAAATCTATTGTTCCAAGTTCATATGGTAAAATTTATTTTTGTACATATATGTATCTATTATGGGCGACTAAGTGTAAAGCATGTATTAGAGTTCAGACACTCAAAACTAATCTTTTTATATATATCTATACATATCTTATGCACATTAGGATGACTCAGTCTTCATAGAAAAATTATTGTACATAATTGGAAAAATGTGTATGAATTAAGTGGGGATTGCCTTAATTGCTTTTAAATGTATGAAAACATTTGTTTGAAGCAACTTTTTTAAATTTAATAATTTGGGAAAGACAATTGTTGCTGAAAATGCTGTAATATGTACAATCATTATTTTTAATTTTTTTTTTATAATTTGCGCACGTTTTTAATCTACATATATATTTGACGACCCGCAAAAAAAGACCCCTAACTCGAAAAAAATCGATTTTCTTTGTTCGCAATATTTTATTTTTCAACGAGACATCAAGAACACGGCTTCTCGCGAGATTTTCGAATCTCAAATTACTCGTACGGCTCACGAGATACTCGAATCTCGAATTACTCGTAAAGCTCGTGAGATTCTCGAATCTCGAATTGCTCGTAAGGCTCGCGAGCTTCTCGACATTCAACTTAATGGATTCATTGGCTGTTTTATATAAAGCTTACGATTTCTTCTGGAGCACAAGCCAAAATGTCCGCAAAACAACAAGTAAAAAACCCCGAAATGTATAGAATATTGCCAATGCAGCGACTGAATTGAAAGTCGAGAACATCGCGAGTATTAGGAGTAATTCGAGATTCGAGAATCTCGCGAGCCTTACGAGTAATTCGATATTCGAGTATCTCGCGAGCCTGACAAGAAATTCGAGATTCGAAAATCTCGCGAGAAGCCGTGTTCTTGATGTCTCGTTGAAAAATAAAATATTGCGAACAAAATTATATGTATAATAAATATCGAGAATCTCGCGAGAAGTCGAGTTCTCGATTTCTTGGGTCTCGAAAATCTCGCTTGTGTTCGATAAGAAATCGTTAGCTCTACTTACTTCCTTATAGGAGTTATGAAGCCAATGAATTTCTGTGATTATAATTTACATATAATTTTTTTTTTATTGATATTAGAAAAAAATTACAAAATTTGCACACGGCAACGGTTGCTAGGACATGTTTCTTCATCAGCTGGCTTTTTGGGAGCTGAGTTTTTAACTCGAAATCTCCAATATTCATACTTCATACGGGTGAAATGGCAGAGTCCTCCATTTAATTTAATTTTCTCTGATTTTACTTTTTATACTTAACATCCAAAAACTTCTTTTATTTACACTCAAAAAAAAAAATACTTTCCTAAAAATGAGAAAAAATTGGATGGATTTTGCGCCATATAAGTACTTCCCTATTCCTATTTTTTCTTTGGTTATAATAATAATTTTTTTTAAGAATAGCTAAATTTGTAGTTTTAAAAAATGAAAAAAATTAAATGTGTAAATGTAAGGGCTGTGGATTTCTAGTCGAGGTGCTCAACTGTACAGTCGCGGGCTCTTATTCACTGAACTAACGCGTACATGTAAATATTTGCCGTGTTTTGTTACATGTGTATATAACATTTGCGGGTAAAGAAAACGCTTATCATCACTTAGAAAATGTTTAGGAGACACATCTAACGGCAGTTAATTAAGACTCGCGGCAGTGGTTAAATAACTCGCTACAAAATGGGTTATGCTCAATAGCAGAGACACGCACCTCTGCTGGTCATATTGTATAACCTATACCTGAACCCGATAAATAGTGGACCCAGTACTACAAATTTTCTGCGAAACAACTTCATAAGTGTAGATAAAGTAATGCACTTACCTATGTATGTATATACATGTAAAAAAAAGCACATATCGGAAAATTTTCAATGAAGTATATTGATTGAAAAAAACTAAGAACAATTTTCCCTCAAATTAATGAAAAGTTGTATACAAAAATTAAGAAATCTTTCTCATTATCTTGAAACCTTCCTTAATTAAAGAAAAATTTTTTGGAAATATTTTCCTTATTTTAGGTGAATTTTGTATTGTGACTACTTCACCATGCTATGGTGGCCCAAGTTAAGTATAAATAAAATAAACCTCGAGTGTTTTTTCTACCATTATTAAGCGTAAGCTACAGATTTTTTTTCATCTCACGAAATTAGTAATTTTATGACGAAGATAATATATTTTATAATTTCGATCTCAAAAGTGAAACATTTTTCGGTGAGGTAGTCTAATGTACATACATACCTATGCTATACGTTAGCTTAATGTGAAAATGTGCTAAGTCACTTTTTACGAATTTTACAGGAGACGAAAAAAACTGAATAATTTTTGAAATAACCTTTTTTTCAAAACTGTGAATGAGGATACCTTAGTTGCAATAATTTTGAGTGTAGAAGCTTTGAAAAAGATAAATAAAAATCATGTATGCTAACCCAACAGCTATTTTATGACTTAGCACAATTTCCTCACTCAAAACAAAATTTTTCTCATGACAGCACTTTTTACTCAATATGTTTCCCCATCACTCCTCCCCTTTAATGATTGAAATATAACACTAAAACTATATATTTCACAAAAAATACTATTTATTTATTTGTCAAACTATTTCTAACTATTGGCAGCCACCGTGGTGTGATGGTAGCGTGCTCCGCCTACCACACCGAATGCCCTGGGTTCACACCCCGGACAAAGCAACATCAAAATTTTAGAAATAAGGGTTTTCAATTAGAAGAATGTTTTTCTAAGCGGGGTCGCCCCTCGGCAGTGTTTGGCAAGCACCCCGATTGTATTTCTGCCATGAAAAGCTCTCAGTGCCGTTCGGAGTCGGCATAAAACAAGTAGGTCCCGTTCCGCCAACTTGTAGGAAAAATTAAAAAAAAGAGCACAACGTAAATTGGAAGAGAAGCTCGGCCTAACATTTCTTCGGAGGTTATCGCTCCTTACATTTATTTATTTATTTATTTTATTTCTAACGGTTCTGATCTGGACTCTTTTGCCGGATGGTGCGCAGACAATAACTTATTTTTAAATTCAAACAAATGCTGTTTTATATCTTATTCCATAACGACAACTGCCACATACTTTATCTACAAACTAAATACTAAATCTCTTAATCGTTGTCAAGAGAGTAAAGACTTGGGTGTAATTTTTGACGCCAAACTCTCTTTTTCTAGTCACATTGATTTCGTTGTTTCAAAATTTATTGCAATGGTTGGGTTCAGTAGACGAAATACCAGTGACTGTAAGGACCCTATAACGTTGAATGCACTTTATATATCCCTGGTCAGAAGTGTTATTGAATATTGCTCTATAATATGGAATCCTTTCTATAAATCTAACTCCTATAAAATTGAGATAGTTCCAAAAATGTTTACAAAATCGCTTTACGTATGCTTCCTGGCCAGACGGCGTCCCATCATATACCAGCAGTCACAAATTGCTTGGTCTTCAGGCTTTGCATGACAGAAGAACTTCTATCTCACTCATGCTTGCCTATAATGTAATAAACTTTAGCACGAATTGCTCTGATTTATCTACTTTATTCATTGCATATATTCCATTGCGTGATCTTCGGCATAATATATTATTATCGAAATAACTCATAAAACGAATTATGCTATGAATGAACCTATAACTAAGACTATACATCTAGCAAATCGATTCAGTAGTGTTATTAATTTTAATAACAGCTTATGTAAGTTTAAGCTTGAATTGTTTTCTATTTTTAACTAGTCTGTAAGAAAGCATGTAGTTATCGACATGTAAGAATTTGAGTAGATTATAGTCAGCGCAAAGCATTTATCATATTTCAATTGGGTAAATCCGATCTCAAGGGGTTGTGTTCGCAACACTCTCAAGGGCTTGCCAGCACAATATATAGCTTATCCAACCCAATTGTCAACTCACCTAACCGTGACGAATCCTGTTTTATTCAGAGCCGAGGCTCTGGCGACCCCAAGTTCCTCGTGGAAATAGGTGATGGGGAGGGGGGGTATGGTCTAGAAGGTTTAATGTGGTCATATAAATCGTTCCAGAGATGGTCGAGCTAGTAGTACCTTAATAGTGCTTTGTTACCGGAACGTACCGGATATATATCCGGCATAGGGCCATCAACATCGATAACACTCCCCAAAGCCTTCGGGGAGTGTTTTTTTCGTTAATATAACAACAACAACCAAGCATGTACTTTTAGACTGAATGAATTAAATAAATAAATAAAATGCGCGCACAAAGAAATTACTAGTAATTCAGACTGGAATTATTGACAGGTTGACTTAGCACATTTTTTTTTAACAGCTGATGACTTATCACATTTACACATCATTGCCCACAGCACGTAAAAATTAAAAAAATTTATATTTTTTTTTGTGATCGATGTATTTTGAATTCAGTTTTAAAACTGCATTAAAATACCATTTTTCAAAAAAAGTGACTTAGCACATTTTCACATTAAGCTAACGATATGTATGTCTGCTTACAGCCATTTACAAATTCTATTCATATGTTGAGTTTAATTGTTTTTAGTGGTTATCTTGTGAATGACATTAGTTACAGAGCTCCCGCTGTTTTGAGCCTGACACTCTTACTTTTATGGCAGGGATATTATCTTGAGGTGTTAGGTATATGATGTGTTGAGGGCTGGCTGGCTGAATTCAATCTTGTCTCGAATTCACGAACGTGAAAACTAAAAAAATCACAAAATGTGTGTCATAAGGACAAATAAGTATTGTTAGGTATTGGGGTACCTACGATTGATTAGTTGATCAAAGTTTTTTCTTTTTTTTTTTTTTTTTTTTTGTATGTGATCAAATAAAACTGCTATGGAATCGTAACATACGTTCACGGATCGAAAACTATTTTCACTCAAGCGATACAAATTAGGCTATTCAACTACTTAAAAAAAAAAACAATAATATATTATAGATCTAGTGAGTACGCGTTCTCCATAGTTCACATATTTCATTAATCGGATACACCATTTCCGAGGTATTGTGTTCTAAAAAACGGCATTCGATTAAGGATCGTATGTTACGATTCGAACCCTGGGCGTTAATCAGTTTATTACGGCACTATATGGAAAAGTAGTTAGTTCAAACACCGGATTTCTACCTTTAACCCTTCGTTATCTTTTTGGGATGACATTTGCTCCTAAGTAATTGAAGTTTATTACAGATCCATTTTACTTCTTTTATCAGTTAAAACTACGCACAACTTAAACGATTCTGGCCGCCTAGCAAATGCACAAGTCACTTCTGTTTTATATCATGTAGAATTTAACTAGGTTTTAAAAAATTTTCCAAATCACTGCAAAGGGGCGACCCTGCTTAGAAAAACTTTATTCTAAATGAAAAAAAAAGGTTCCAAAAATTTTTTATGTCGCTTCGCTCGCGGCGTGAACCGAGGATCTTCGGTGTTGTACGCGGAGCACGCTACCACCACACCACCGCGGCTCAAGCTCATATTAAGACTGAAAAATTCACTTGTGCGAAGATTGCATGCAACAAAGTTGTTGATCAACTTTTCTTGTTAAACTTTTTCGCAGGCAACATTGTGTTTGTTTATGCTTGAAAACTTTGATAATTTGAAATTCCCTCCACCAGCGTGTTGTAAACTAGAGTAAAATTTCCTTTTTTAAATCAGTTTTGAAGTTAAATTCCCATCAACTGAAATTGATTTAAAAATTGATCAATGACAACAGCTCTTAATAATTGTTTGTCGTTTTTTTTGTTTATTTCGTGGATAAGGCAATGAACTCGAAATTTTTTCTGTTCAAGACAAAAAAAAAAAAAAACAATTGACACTTTACTTATAAATGAAAATTTCGGTTGCATCACAAATGTCAAATTGAAGTGACGTATAGCTGGCACCAATTTTATTGCAAAAAGGGGCAATGCAGAATTTTAATGTCAGGCAATGTGAATTGTCAATATTATCCCAAAAAATGTTAAACTTAATGCCCGAAAAAAAAAATTAATAAATTAAGGACTGATTGCTTTATATTTTGACTGGTTTTTGTTGCATGCCTGTCACGATGGATCGCACGTGATCAGCAAACGAATATCAAGGAATTATTAACGAAGGGAACCGAAATCAAGAAAGTGCAGATGATACTTGAGCGATTTAAGGGGAAGAGGGAATTTAAATACATAGCTGTTTATTGTGCAATGTAGGGAATCCAGTGCATATTTGTAAGGAATTGTTAGGAGAAACTTATTTTTTAAATAACATATATTTATTTAACGGTCACCGTGGTGTGATGGTAGCGTGCTCCGCCTATCACGCCGTATGCCCTGGGTTCAACTCCCGGTCAAAGCAACATCAAAATTTTAGAAATAAGATTTTTCAATTAGAAGAAAATTTTTCTAAGCGGGGTCGCCCCTCGGCAGTGTCTGGCAAGCGCTCCGATTGTATTTCTGCCATGAAAAGCTCTCAGTGAAAACTCATCTGCCTTGCAGATGCCGTTCGGAGTCGGCATAAAACATGTAGGTCCCGTCCGGCCAATTTGTAGGGAAAAATCAAGAGGAGCACGACGCAAATTGGAAGAGAAGCTCGGCCTTAGATCTCTTCGGAGGTTATCGCGCCTTACATTTATTTTTTTTTTATTTTTTATATTTATTTAACACACGAAATAATTTTTCAAAATTTTTTTTCTTTACTTATTTCTATCTTTGATCTCTATTGACTCTATCACTCTTAACTTGTTTGTTTTTATTCAAGAATTAAAAATACTATTAACATGTTGGTGCGTCAACAATTCAATAAATCACACGTAAAAGCTATTCATATTCACACTTCATTCTTTTACAATGGGGTTCCTTCGTAAATTTATTTATATACGAATGCCGAAAATAAATTATGAAACTTTTTAACAATGTTGCTGTTGTATAGAACCTGCTGCTTGTTCTTCACATATTCCTTATTGTGTTGACTATTGCAAAGTGCATTCGTAATATTTAATTTATGTGGCTCCATTGCTGAGAAATTGCATGCAAATAAAATGAGATGAAGGAGACTGCTCTATGAGAGACAAACGCCTCTTAGTCAGTCCTAAAGCTAGCCACTTGCTACGACATGAATGTGACGCGCTAAAATGGCAATGTCTGGCGACACGTCTCGCATATGGCAGGAACACATCATAATTGACACTGAATACTTAATCAATATTTATTTAAAGTTTCTTTTAAAAGGGGTAAAAGTACTTTTCTAAAAATCATGCGACAGATTATTCAAGAGGTTATGCAGCGCAACTTTTTCAAAGTGTTGCCAGGGCATTCTGTGCCTTTTCTAACCAAATTGTTAACCTCCCTAATCGTGGCGATTCTTGTTCTTTTAGCAGGTGCGGTTCTGGCTTCCATATGGTCCTCACGGAAGGAAGAAAGTTGCATGACCTAGAAGGTTCAACGTGGTCACATTAAATCGTTCCCGCGATGGTTGGATGTGTACTTTAATGGTGCTATTTTCCGGAATATACCGGAGAAATATTCGGCAAAGTACCATTAAAACGCTCCAAATTATGTAGAAGAAAAATACAAACAGGTCCTCAATGAAATCCACAAAAAGTCGTCAGACCTCTGTGCCAGGAATTGCCCTGCGAACCCCGTTCTTAAAGATAAATACCCTGAACTCCCAGAAGAGGAAAATATTCTCCCTAGGGAGACGCGCATCACTCTAGTTCAAATTCGATCTGGATACTATAACAGGTTAAACTCTTACCTATCCGGAATCAACCTCGACATACATAATGTATGTCCTGCTTGCACTGTGTCTCAACATGACACCAAACATCTCTTTAATTGCAATGTGGAACCTACGCCTCTAACACCCCTCTCACTCTGTTGAAACTGCAAGTTTTCTTAGACTCCCGTTAGAGAATATTGATGACAGTTTGTGAACCGTCGCACCTATTCGTAATTCAATTATATCAGAGTTCTACAAACAAATATCCTAGCTTTTGAAAAGTCATCCGATAGCTACTTCTACATTAAGCAGTTGTTCCAATAGTGATAGCTTCTGATAAAACCGGGAAAACGTTTAGATATTGCATGATTTGCAGTAATTTAAAAGTATATCATCCCTTCTGCAAAAGAGCTTAGCAACATCTAATCTGCTACTATTATTGTACAGTGTATCATCATCATATATTGGTTTTCAATCGCCTAGGCGAATTAGGCCGTCTTGTAGCAAAATTTGCCAGTTAGTCCTTTATTTCCAGCCAAACTATCTGAGCCTCGACGCTCCTTCACACAACATGCTAAGATTTCGATTTTGCAGTATGTTTATATTCGCGTAAAGCTGGTTGAGCTCATAATTGCATTCCTTTCAGTGCTAAGCCTTGTCATCATGCGTAGAACTATACATTTTCCAGAGAATGGTTGGTATTATCCAGAATTATAGCTATATATCTATGTATTATGTATGTATAAGTAAAAATTGATCGTTCTCCCCTTTGTACTCTTAACCAGTCCAGGATATACCAAAATTTCTAATCAGTTTCATGCAATTCTTTGGATAGTTCTCGCAAGTTTCATATCGAAACTCAGCAATAGGAGGTGTCGGTGTTTCAGGCGTTTTAATATATACTCGCGGTAGGTATGCCTGTGCTAAGGAGGGACTAAAATACCCAAATGATTCAAGGGATTGCGAGCACAATTGTCCACCTCACCAACCTGTGGCGAATCCTGTTTCTTTTGCAGCCGAGGCTCTGGCGATCCCAACTTCCATGGAACTAGGGGTGGGGGGAGGGATGGCATAGAATTCAATGTAGTCATGTTAAATCGTTCCCGAGGTGGTCGGGCTTTTAACTTAATGGTGATTGTTACCGGAACGTCCCGGATCTTTATTCGGTAAAGGACCATCAACATCGATAGCACTCCCCATAACCTTCGCTACAAAAACAACAACAACCTCTTTTGTTACCTAATTAAATGAAAAGGCTGACAAACCAAGTGGATTTCTAAAACTCCGAAACATCCAAGCCGCTGCCTTCAGTCTACTCCTGGATAAGAAATCGCTTTGTCAATTTTTGGCTTGTCTGCTTGATCACAGCAAACGGGGTGGTATATTTAGCCCATTCATGGACAACCGAATTACCCTTTTAGACCCAGAGATGTATGACTTGTATTTCCGGCCATTTTTTATTAACTGCGGCAATGTTATGGAGTTTTCTTTTTTGAAAATAATGTCGCCTTAGTAGTCGATAAAGTCCCCAAAATATAATAATAGATTTTAGTTCGGTCAACATATCTGCTTACACTAGCAAAACTCCTTTCTTCTCTTGGTGCCCTACCATTAGTCGATTTAAGTAAGTCCAACGAAGTAATCGGTGGTATCAAGGGGTACCGAGGGAAGACAAACAAGTTTCCATCAAAAATGCATGAACTTGGACGCTACAACGGACTCAGAATGAAAGTCCAGGTCTGTTTATAAAGAATTTTGAGCTATATTTTGTTATTTCATTAACTAATGAAACTAAGTAGTAACCATTATATTTCTAACTAATTAACTCTCTTTTGTTTGCCTTGCAGAAAAACCGGCAAAACATCATGAACGCCGCATCTTAAAAACGTTACAACCTGGAAATGTCTACATTGAAGAAAATGGTTCCAAAGGTTGAGTACAACATAGCTCATAAGCTTCAACTAAATTCGAAATATTTTTGGAATACGTCAAAGGCACAAGCACTGACGATTAGGGTTGGGCTAATTGCGATACTAACGCTTGTGGAGAAAATAGTATAGACGATACTAATTCAAAGAATAGATGTAATACGTTAAGTGAAAGTAGCAACTACTTGTAATACCTACTTAAGTAAAAAAAAAAAAATAACCTAAACGACTATTGACTAGTAATTAACTACAATGTATATGTATGATTACATAGTTAGCTGTTGTACGTATTAAATGCCTACTAATCATGTTTACGAGTTGGTATGCAATAAAAAAAAATGTTTAATTATATTAAATACACAAGAAACAATTAGATGGCAACATAAGCTAATTTTCACAATTTTGTTACATGAATTTGTGTATGATAATATAGTACATCGTATGTACATATCGTACAATAGCGATTAACTCAAAATCAACAACAAATCACAAAGTTCAGGAAAGGCAAAAAACTGATTGCTTCCCAATATGCATCAATGTGATTTATAATTTTTGACAACCATTCTCTTGGTGTTTAGTGGAACCAAAATCTCATTAAATATACAGATCGGTAAGTATTGAGTTGTGGAATCCGATTGTATGCATAACTTCAAAATTTCACTTAGCTCAATATTGATGTATGTGTGCGATATACATATATATATATATGTAAGTGTATTGTAACCCTGCAGGAAAATAGTACAACCACAAACTAAATGCATCGACTGAGAAGAAAAAGGCAATAGTTTTTAATTTGAATTGAAGCCTACTTGGATTTAATTATATTTCCACATATGTATTTTTTTTTAATTTAAGATGTTTAAGATCTAAATCAGGTAGAATTGAAATCAGCCGCAGTTAAATTAAAGTAAAAAATTGAATAAAGTAAAGTAAAAAAAGTTTTCGAAATTGCTTACGCCGGTGGCGGATTTCAGCCTTTGTGAGGTCCTTACAAACCGGCCAGTTCAACTTAAACTAACCGTCAGTTGAAATGAATAGTTTTCATATGTATCCCTTCTACGACCACATCTTTTATTATACATAGTGTGGGGCAGTGTAGAAGATAAGTTTTCCTATACTATTTTCCAGCCGATATGAAATGGAACATTTTCTATGGCCATATGCTATATGGAAGATTAACCTATCTCAACGTATGTATGTATATATAGTATGCCCTTTTCTCAGAATATACTTGAAGAACTCTCTATCTCAGAGTATTTCCAAATGAAAACGCACTTTTTATGAATCAGTAAGAAATACGGACGATTTGATTTTAGGTGGTACTGAAACTAGTCATGCCAGTTTGGGTTGTTGTAAACATTGCCGACCTCCAAAAATTAACATCCGGTCTGTTACTAATTCAATAGATCAAAATAAACTGACACACTAAAATGTATACTCTGAAAATTTTTCGATGTGGCAGTTTAATTAATGGAATACTTTATTTTTCGGTGTGAAAGTCAACAAAACTATACAAAAGGCCAGAAAACGTTTTGAGAGTAAACCCCTAAAACAGCGATCTACCATTAAAACACGCCGAGTTAAAGAAAAGCATTCTGAGATAAGGCGTTTTCAAACCAATTCTGATATAGGGCGATTTTGTGACAAATCCTGAAATGCGAAATTTTTGAATAATAATTTGAGATAGGACGATTTCGAATTCGCAGTCGACATGGGGTGATACTCTACTTAGCAGCCGCAATGAACTGAAAAAATAAAAAACAAGACAGCTTATCGTCTTAGAATATTATATTACGGCTTTGACTTTGGCAGAAGAGTTAAGCTTTTGTGCGGTCCTGCTTCGTTTATTGGGATATTTATTTTGAAATTTCAGAAAGCTCTCTTCCTTTTAAAGTGCCTGGAAAAGTTGACATAGTCATAACGCCATATTCATAACCACATTTTTACTTATCCGTATCAATTGGCATCAGTTCTTGGTGCCTTAACCTAAAAATCGTAAAATTTTCCTAAAAATGAAGAAAACGCAAAAAATTACAAACATATTCCACAAATAATAAGTATCTTAGTCAAAGGGTATCCAAAACAATAAATAAAATATACAAAAAGTTAATAAATTCACCAACTGAAATATTTTTAAGTTATGGATATGGCGAAAAACCAAAAACCAATTGGTTGGCTATGATATGTTTATGGCTAGGGCGTTATGGTACGGCACCATTAACATTACATTGATTTCCATAAGGTTGGTTGGATCAGCTGTCAACATCAATTTTGCCAGGGCTTTAAGTATTCATGGAAGTGCTCCGGATAAACCGTTAATTAAGAATATTCGGAACACGTTCATTTGATACTACCTCGCGAGGTCCAAATAAGTATGTACGTAATATTCCAAATATAAAACGAATCCACAAATTCTTAAATGGAGACGAATGTTCCGAACATACGGAATGAAAAAGTTAACATGATCAATAAGTACATTTTGTTTTGGCATCTCCATTATTCACTAATGACATTTTTACATAAATTGATTTACTAGTCGAGTTTTTGACGTCGAATTTTAAATTGGTTAAGGTTTCGTGTGTTCATAGGTTTACGAAAATACACGATTCCTTGGTATCTTCTGTCATTCGCGTGATATCATTCTTCGACAATAGTAGTTTTTAAATCTCTAATCTCACTAATCAGTCTTTGCCGTGTAGAAGAGTCCAAAATTGGCCACAAATTTTCAATGACATATAAGTCGAGAGATTGTGGAAGTGGATTCATGAGGTGTGGACACGTCCATATTAACCATGACTGCACAATACCTAACCTAAAGGCCCTAACATATCGTTTTTTGTCGCTGGCGTCACTTTGAAAGAACGCACGTTGAAAGTTTTCCTGCCCCAAGAAAGAAACCATTTTTACGTATTGAATAAAATTAATTGAAAACGAAATAAATGTGTGCAAAATTAAAGAGCTGTAAAGAAATGAATTGACAATGCCAGCATAGGGTAAGTTTTTGAATTTATTTTGGGATACTTTGACGTGGCCGTCATCTGTGGATTAGGAACATCGTAAAAAAAAAGTGTGTATTCAAAGTCAGCTGTTGACGCAACGCAAGCGCCAAAACTGCGCAGAAGTGGAATGTCTTTGGGCCTTAAATTAGGGGCACTTTGCGACAAATTGTCTTTTAGTAAAGTTAAATACACATTTTTGTGCATTGTGCAATCAAAGAAAGTTATATTGCCAACTCCAGACGTAGCCAAGCTGGGCAAGAATCATCACACTTCCGCCGCCGTGCCTTACAGTTGTCTTAATTTTTTTATTTTTGAGCGCTGCATTTGCCGCACGTATCATCTCTGAATCAAAATTTAATATCCTTGGCTTATATGGCATGAATCAGATACATATGCTGTTTTGCTACATGACAATACCTCTTTTTTATATGGAAGACAAACAAATTTCACCTTTTTTTCCCATTTACTAAATTTTATAGTGAAATATCTCTCAAAGAGGATAATTTCCCACACTGCCGAAGGTAACGGGAGAGATATTAAAAGATGCAGAAATTTATTGATCAGTAATAAGTAGATTTTTTTTAAATTGATTTTTAATGTTATCAACAAAAAAAGCGAAAATAAAAAATTGTTATAAAAATTATACGTTTGTTAACCTTCCTGTGAAGTGTTTACTCAGTTCGTTTCGGCAATTCCGGTATTAATAATCGTTCTTATGCTATTAACATACGTTTTGAAAATGATTGAAGAGGGCAAAAATAAACCCTAATCTCTGCAGGGCAATTTAGTGGATAGTGGGTTGATAGGTTTGTATGTGAAATATTTATTTGTATTACAACGAAAAAAAAAAAATTGATGCTTTATATAACGGAACTATGTACTCGTTTATTCATCAAAATACTCATAGATGTGCATAAACACGCTAATAAATATATAAAGGGCTTATTATATAAGTATATATTTATGTATGTAATGCATTTGTTGTTGACTCGTTGTAATTTTCTTTTTATTTAATTTAGTTTAAAAAAAACTTAAATATGTTTTTCTAAATTATGTTAAAACAAGAAAAACAAAAAAACAGCAACTAATACTCTTAAAAACACTAAAGAAATTTCTCGAAATATAATCAAAAATAATTACGTACTATCTTTATTCTTTTTATTTATCTTTGAAGGCTATAAACGTAAAATAAAATATTGTAAATTTGCTTAATAATATTAATTTTTATATATAAGTAGATGTTTATCACAACTTTAATCACTTACTAAATAAAAAAATTAAATAAATAAAAATATGATTACGATGAGATATAACTTTATGTTTGTAATTCTTTGTATGTATGGAATTTTATTATTGTATAAATTTGACTTAATGTATGCTCGAGCATATAAGCTTTTAGGTGTTTATATTAATTTACATGTGGCAGAAAGGACTAAGTATATCAATAACATATCGATTACCAACAAATTATAATTTAGTAGCTTGATTTTAATTACTCGACATTAAAACAATGCAGCGCAATAAAAATGCAAGAAAAATCAGAAGGTGAATACGTACTAAGGAATTTAATTCCGAAACAACTTTATAATGCCGGTATTTCGCTAAACAGTAGTTATAATGAAGAAAATGTAATAAAAAATTAAATTTTTTAACTGTCATGGTGTCAGGTGCTCTGGGCACTGAACTAACTAGCACGTGTAAATATTGTGGAAAATATTCAAATAAATATTATTGAACTGATCCCTGTTATTCAACTAGTGGCAAGATACCAAAACGCGACAAGCTCCTAATATCATGGCCCTATTACCATGCCTATTATCAGACCCCTTCGGGGGATATTACTCAAAGCATTAAGATCGGCCTAAATGCCTTCGGAGGTATATTGCGCCTTGCATTTAATTATTATTTTTATTTAGCTTTCAATGTGTGGCATGCAGCGTGTGGCAGGACGCTCTTGCTGTAAGGGCGTAGGGGTGATATTTCTCAAGGTATTTAGATTGCTTTATTTTTTTTTTTTCATTCAAAACCACCTACATATCACAAATATTAACCAATTTTGATCGTTTTTGTACAGAAATTTTTGTAATTGAATTCTGAAGAGACTCAAATCGGCCGAATTTAAAAATTAATTAGAAAAATTAGAAAAAAAATTAATTTTGCAAAACGAATGTCAATTAGCAATACCTACTATCTCTTAAAGTTATATCATTTCTTAAGTATTGAGCGAAAATTGTATGTCACGAAAGTGATACATAAATACTAGGGCGGGTCGATTTAAAAATCACTCATTGCTCTGTGAAAATCGTATTCTAAGGATCAAAATAAGAAACTTTGCCGAAGGAACCATACCTCTAAAACGAATTCTGATGTCCCCCCTTTGGGTCGTAGGGGCAAATTTTGAAAAACCCCACTTTGAAATGCCTATGTTTTTTCTTTTTGGAGTTTATTTTTCTCTTTATAAATTTATTTAGTCAGAACATATGTAAATGAAAAAATGAATTTAACTTAGTAATAGAAAAGAAATTTAAAAAAAAATGATTAGAAATTAGCGTTTTTACAACCCCCTTTTAAAACCAAGGCATCACTGTGACACAATTGCAGATCGTAAAATTGCTTGTGTTGTTTTTTTTAAGCCACCACAAGACACAGCAGGTAGAATTGAAATTGCCCCTACCCAAAAGTTCGCCCCAGCAGTTCATACCCAGTTGCTGATCTGTAGAGATACAGTGATATATTTTAAATTTTGTTATTAATTGAAACAATCACACCAACATTTTTACGGAACAACCCTACAGAAAAAGCTGTTCATTTATTAAATAGGTAGGGGATACCTATTTCGAGTATGGAATTGCTCTCTTCCCTTGCTGTGTATAAGGATAATTTAAATTAAATAATTATGATTGCTTAATCCTTCCACCTTTTTATAAAAATCAATGTAAACTTCAAGTGAACTTTCGTTTAACTTTTCCCCCAATTTTTAGAGAACGCGAAGCAAACGGCCGAGACAAGGGAACAATCAAAATCTAACTCAATTAAGAAACTCACCTGTATATAATTATGATAATTAATTAAGAGACAAAAAACCTAATACAGAGTTCATCAATCGCTGTCGTTATCTAAAAATATGGAGTAAAAATATATCACTTTAAAATTTTTCATACAAATTCGTTGGACCTAAAGATTTAAGGCTGACTAGAAGGAACATGCTGCGACTATAAGTTTGAAAGATGTCAATTTTATACAACACTTTAGAGAAAACGCGTAGAAAAGCTACATTATTCTTTTGGAAGGTTTTCAAGGGGCTGCTTAAAACTCTCCTATTGAATACATTATTATTAACAAAAACTGCCTTGTAGTTTTTGGGAAGTCAAGGGACGTTTTTTTATTACTCTTCCGCCTATAACATATTAATAGTTTCAAGATTTAGGACACGAAAATATCATGCCTGTACTCAGATGTGGTTGGAGGAAACCGAAGTACTTTCTTACTCGCAAGGCACTACTCAAAAAAATACTCTCAAAGACTACTGGGCCTTATTCTGTAACTCGATTCAAATGGAAAAGCGATTTGAAAGCAGTCAAACTGCATACAAATTTCTTTCGAAACGAGTTTATGTAACCAAGGCGAATCCATACAAGGCGATGGCAAAGCGAATTCAACCAATTCGCCGTGCAGAAGAATGTCAAGTCAAATGAAAATTTTCATTTATTTCGATTAACTAACACCTTGTTGTGCCAAGGCTTTGTATGGAAAATAATCAAGAAGATGCAATCAGCTGTTGGGATAACAACACCTGCTACTGAATTCGCCTTGTATGTATGTAAATAAGGGCTCTGGAATAAAACAAGCGATAGCTCAATTTTTTATACAAAAATAGAAACTCTTGCGCATTCTATAGAAAATTTCCTCAATTCGAAGAACGAAGAAATTTTTTTCCGCATTTTATGTAAGTGGTTTTTTCTGAGCGTAGAAGCGCGGCAAATGTGTGAGTGCTTTGCTGCTGCTATAATCACTTTTGAAAGTTCCGGCACAACGGGAATAAAAGCCCTAGTATGTATGCACCTACATATTTACACATATGTATTTTGTGTTTTTCACACTACTGCATTTAGATAAGTGCTAAACAAATAGAAACTAATTTTATTTTTACATATTTTTAATTTTTATCGATTTGATCGTTAAACGATTTGTCGTTCGAAACAAATTTTTATATAAATGTATAATACGATAATTCATATTGTTTAACTTTTTATCAATAATCGTACCCTCATATTTAAGGAGCAGTTGTAAATAGCAACAAGAGTGGGTAAAATGGTCTTAGGCATAAAAATATGTAATAAAATAAATTTTTAAAGCAAAAAAAATATTCTGTGTTTTATTTAGAGAAAATTTGCTTTTAGTGGAAAAACTCATACATAATCCAATCTTTCTGTATTTCTTTCTTTCAAAAATAATTTAAAAAAAATTTAAAGTTAAACGGTTTTATTGAAAAGAATACTTACATGAAGTAATAATAATGCTAAAAGCTAGAAAATAATTAGGTAGGTCCTAGGTACTAGTCATCGCACTCCTGATCAATCTAGGGCGTTGATCAGACAATTAAATAAAAGCGTTGGATGCGTGAAATTTCTAAAAATGTGAGGCGTAGCAAAACCTGATTAAGGTTCAGTTGGTCTTATATATGACTATCAATAGAAATTGGACGCGTCCAACGCTTTTAGTTAATTGTCTGATCAACACCCTAGATTGATGAGGAGTGTGATGACTATTACCTAGGACCTACCTAATTATTTTCTAGCTTTTAGTATTATTATTACTTCATGTAAGTATTGTTTTCAATAAAACCATTTAACTTAAACATTTTTTTTAAATTATTTTATTTTCAAGTTTTTAGTCTTTATTTAATTGTCTATTATTTCTCATTCTATTTAGTTCATGTAGTGACTCATTATTACAAGGACTCTTTCCTGACACTTTGTTACAATCTAAGTCCTCAATACATAATCCTTCCAAAGACTTTACTCGACTCTGCACCACGTATGCTTGTCCTTCCTCCAAATCCAAAATATTTTGATGTCACTTCTACGGGACTGTATGTAATCAGCCCTATTCTGCATTTCGACTTGGATTGGAATTTTTTCGATTTGGCAATTTTGGTATTCTGTGTTCCAATATCTTTCGATCCAACTTCGAATCGTTCGATTTTTTGTATTCTGAATTTCGATCGTAGTTCCGTTTTTCTAAGTTGCAAATTAGTTGGCGGAAAAATATTTTATTTTTATTTTTTTATTAATTTATAACAGAATTTTAACAAAAATGTAAGTAAAACTTGTTAAGAAACGTAGAAGGCTTGATGATGATTGTTTTTTATATGTTTCCAGGTCAAAAACAACATGTCGATGTCGAAGTCCTTGGACGTACTTGCCCCGCAAAAGTATCTAGCACATACTTGAAAGCATCCTTGTTAAGTCGAAAGTTTTTTTTGAACCTAAATAAGAAAATAAATCATTAAACTTTACCACTTTTAAGTTCAATTTCTTACAATTCGTCACTCATCTCAAATGGATTACACAAATTTCGCAATATTTGCCTTTCCATACTCGCCTGGCCATTTTCGTATGCGTTGGTTTCCAACTCCACAAATAATACCGCGGCTATTGATTCCATTATAATAGACAGCTATAATTTGTGTCTGTTCGTTGGGTCCAGTTATATGCCAAAGCAAGCTGCCGGAGTAGAGGAAGGTGAAGCGCAAACGTAAACAATCTTTGGGGAAAGAATAAATAAACCTTTATAAAGTATTTTAGGTCAGTGCAATGAAATTAGCATCCTTAAAATTCAAAAATGTCAACTATATTCGTGCAGGAATCCGTTTTAACAAAACTTGGTGGCCACGGCAGGGAATTGGCCAAAAGAACGACAAAAACGCACTTACAATTATGAAAGCACTTCACTCAAAAAAATATAACACTGCGGCAATATATTCTATTGCTTTTTTTTGTACAAAATGGCGTGGATAATAAAATATAAACGTTTTTCAGTGTTTTTTACAAATTTTCATTAATTTATTTTGTTCCAATGTTCACACATTCCGTACCAACAGCTGATTTCGAAAAATCATTTGCTCTTCCTCTTCTCTTTACGATTCCGTCGTAATGCAGAATACCAAACTTCGATTAAAGCGGAGCGTAGAACGGGAACGTAATCGAAATGCAGAATAGGGGTGAATATTTGTTCCAAATATCAGCCAAATCGGACATGATAGGTCGCTTTCTATTCATGTTTGTATTATGTGTTCCAAATATGAGCCAAATCGGAACACAAATACGATTTTTGTGAATATCTCGATCCTTGCGCCACCTAGCGGCGATTTTTTTCATAGGTCGCTTTCTATTCTTGTATGTGTTATGTGTTCCAAATATGAGCCAAATCGGACCACAAATACGATTTTTGTAAATTTCTCGATCCTTGCGCAACCTAGCGGCGATTTTTTTCTTATTATTGCATTGTCATCGGGTTCTGAACTATATTCCAAGTTTAAAGCTTGTAGCTTATCGGGAAGTTACTTAAATTTCAATTACAAAATTCGTGCCAGCCAGCCAACCAACCAGCCTGTCAAGTCAAGCTAAATAAAACCGTTTAAAAACCGCTTAAGGTAATTTTTAACCGAATACTCCAAGAGCGATTCTGTCTTCTCTGTTGCTGTTGTTGCGGAATGGGTGAAAATCGTATAATCTTCGGCGCATCTATATAATTAAAATTTTACAAGGACCCTGGATAAAATTTTTAAAATGTGGACCAAATTTTGCAGACGTTTGTCTTCACAACATTGATTTCAATAGTCTTCGTTAAACCAAAACCGATATTTTAGAATGAAAGTCGTCCGATTTTAAGTTGAAAGATGTTAACTGTGGTTTTCCGGCCTTATGATATAAGAGCTCTTTATGGATGACCGCGTAGCTTCAGTTTTCAGACTAGTTCGACTGTCTGCTACGTTAGGGTAGTAGCACACGCGGTCATTAGTTCCACTGTCTTGGGAAAGCTTTTACTTCACCACTTTGAGTGTTCTTGCGAAGGACAAAGCCACACCTGGTAAATATATGTACCTACGTATTCACATTTGTAAAAGACGCCGTAACGTGTAGGTGATATTTAAACTTGGTTGATAGACTATAATCAATGTGATTCAATCCAAGGCACTAGTTTTGGATAACGCCGCCAACTTTACGAAATGTCAAACCGGGCGACTTGGGTGTTGAAGGATGAAGTGTGAAAATCAAAATTAACATTTCAGACGCTATTGTATAGTTTCGCAAATAAACAACAAATGTTTGAATGTAAGCCCAAGTGATTTTTCAAACCCTTCTCATACGTACATATATCCTCAACTTAAGTATGAGGTAAGAATCAGGATCAAGGATAAATGATTTTACATAACTAATTCCGCTTATTCTTTCAACCAATCGTAATATAATTTTTTTTTAAATCGGCACCTTTTTTAGCTAATTTGCTTTTTTTTAAAACTTGCGGGTCATTTTATTTGAATTCATTGTTCATTATTAATTTTTGAAAAAAAAAAAAAAAAAAAAAAAATGCAAAGTGGGCATATAAATTTATTATTAAACTTTCCTTTTAGTGTTTTGTTTTAATAAATTGGTGAATTGGGTGATGCAAAGTGCGTGTTAAGCTGACATCGAAAACGCCTGTTTTTTTAAATAACTTTTGAACAGTTAGAAAGAGTTAAACTTCGCAATTAGTTTCTTATAACTGGCAGTGATGCGCATCCGTTGATACTACTTTCGACCATATCCGACCAATTTTCGACATGAACAATACATGGCCTAAACAGTCTTAAACGAGAAAATATAGTATCGCGCCGGACGCCGCCGCCGCCGCCGCCGCGATGATATTTTTGACATTTGTCGGCGGCGTGCGAAAAACGACCAAAATCGGCGGCGGCGTTTATCGGCGGCGTATATCTCTAGTACAGGTATGATGAGAGACTTTTTAAGTCTGATTTTATTTCGATAAAGGACTTAAATTTTCAATTGACGAGTTTATAATATTCGTCCACATTGACGTAGTTTCCATTGTTCTTATTTTTTTCTTAGATGACAGCAAGTAATTTCTCTTGTCCTTGTTTGATATTTATTTTGGATCATTGTTTAACTATATGGGTCGAGCTTTGCGGCCGATGATTTAACGAAAAAAAAACACAAGTGTTTCTGCTGTTGTGTTAACAGTGCTTCGCTTCATTTAGTGGGTACAAACACTCACAAATTGTGATCAAAGTCCTCTTACGGGAGTCCAAGGAAACTGGAAATTTCAACAGGGGAGGACCATAGGGAAATTGGTGTTAGAGGCGTAGGTTCCACATTACAACTGAAAATATGGTTGGTCTCTTGTGGGGACACATTGCATGTAGGACATACATTACGTATGTCGGGGTTTATTCTGGGCAAGTAAAAGTTTAACCTGTTACAGTATCCAGAACGAAGTTGCGTCAGGGTGACTCGTGTCTCCCTTGATATTGTGCTTCCTTCTACTGCAAGGGTAGGATATTGTATATTGATGACAGGGTTCACCGGGCGCGTCCAGGGAAAAGAGTTTACCGATTCTGTGTGGATTTTGCTTAGGGCCTCCTTGTGCTTGTCTGGATCAAATGGCTGTGTTGGCAGGTTCCGTATCTCGTCATAGTGCTGATGCAAATGTTGCATTAACCCCCGTGCAGGTGCGGCTAGATCAAATTGTTGTTTGGTAGGATTTCCTAGTTGTTGAGCTCTTTGGCCGCACTATGTACATAGGTGGTGTTCGGGGGTCATAAGGAGACGTCCCGTGGCAGTTCTGATTGCAGCATTTTGACGGGCCTGCAGCCTTTTCTAGTATGTGTTTTTAAGACCAGGCAACCAAACTGGTGACGCGTAGCACATGAGTGGCCAGCCAATTGCTTTGTACGTTTATTCATCTTTTCCGCAGGTGCTGTTGTTAAGCGACTTTAGAATATTGTTGCGGTTTTGTACTTAAGATACAATTTCGGTGGCATGCGCCTTGAAGGTCAGAGTATTATAGAACGTTACCCTTAAGATCTTTGGGTGACTTGACAGTCGGTAGTGTGACGCCATAGACGTGAACGTACAAAATTTGCGACATCGGTTGCTTCCACGTCGTAAACAGATTGGCCGTGGATAATGCCGGTGATAATGCTGGGTTGCACGATGTGAAGAAATTAGAAAGGGTTTGAGATAACTGTTTATTTTAGAAACTAGTTCACCTATTCAAGGGCCAGGTCCTGTTGTCATAATCGCGCAGTCGTCGGTATAGGAAATGACTGTAACTCCTTCTGGTGGGGACGGGAGCCTTTATATGTATAAATTAAACAGAAGCGGGGATAGGACACCACCGTGTGGTACCTCCTGTTTAATTTTCCTAGGATTAGAGGTTTCGTTCCTAAATTAAACCTACGCTTCCGACCAATCAGGTAATTTGCGGTCATTCTTTGTAGACAAGTGGGAAGGTCTCAACCATGTATGTCTTGGAGTAGCGTACCGTGGTTGACTGTCTGAAAAGCTTTTGACAAGTCAAGGGTCACGAGCATCTCCCTGTCATGGGTTTTTTACTGATTTAGTCCGTAATTTAACTGAGTGTTTATGACGTTTAGCGCGGTGGTGGTGCCATTCATTTTGCGGAAGCCATGTTGGTGAGTAGCTAGGCGAAGATTCGCCGTGAAATGATGGACCAAGACGGTTTCCAATGTCTTCGCTACTGGCGAAAGGAGTGATATTGGTCGATATGACTCGCCTTCTTTAACTGGTTTACCAGGCTTTAGGAGAGGAATTATCCTTGCCATTTTCCATTGTTCGGGAGCGACAAAAGACTTCAGCGATAGGTTGAAGACGTGCGTTAGGTAGTTTTTCTCTTCCTCCTATGTGTTTCGATGCATTTTTTTTTTCATATTACTCAGGGAACCTGTATATTTTACTACCGATTTTACTGGCACGTGTTTTATAGTTTTTTGGACAACGTAGTTAGATCAAAGGCAGACAGTTCTAATTTGTAAACTTATATATTTTCTGTATAGTTTGGTATTTCATGTGCCTATGCAGCGGTGGTCGCCTAATTAGCGCACGTTAATTTTTAGACAGTATTCACATATGCTTTAATCTTTAACTGTTTTGCTATTTTTTTATAGAAATATTATGTTTTCTCCAACAGCTGATTGCTTCTTCTCGATTATTTTCCCTACAACGTCTTGTACTACAGCATGTCAGTTAATCGGAATCAATGAACATTTTCTTTTTACTTGACATTCTTCTGCACGGCAAATTGGTTGAATTCGCTTTGCCACCACCTGCTATGGATTCGCCTTGGTTTTCTCTATCGAATTCTCTAAGAACTTAAGTTGTGAACTTAAATAAAATTCACAGCAATTCAATCAATTTAAAAAAGTTTCACATTAAAATTTTTAACATTTTATTAAGAATAATAATTAGAATATTTTCGAGCCCGCACTTTCATATCCCATTTGAATTGACTTTAACGATTTGTTTTAAGTTTTAAAAGCTATCGACTAACATTTAATTTTGAGATTTTTTTCCCCCGGTAGTCTATAGCGTTTCGAAACTTGCACACTGTTTAAGTCAATTTGAATGGGCTACACAACTATAAATAAATTACAAAAAATACTTGGTGCCTTCAAGGAGATTTAGACCGAGCTTCTCTTCCGATTTGCGTCGTGCTCCTTTTTATTTTTTACATACAAATTTGCGGGACGGGACCTACATGTTTTATTCCGACTTCGAACGGCAACTGCAAGGCAGATACATTTTCACTGTGGAGCTTTTTATGGCAGAAATACACTCGGAGTGTTTGCCAAACTACTGTCGAGGGCCGAAAAACCGCTTAGAAAAACTTGTTTCTACTTGAAAAACTGGGCCCGTATTACGTGTTACTTTATCCGTGATCGAAGCTCATTTTTTTAATCACAATAGCTCTGAAATGGTGGATCGGATTAATGGCATATGCGAAAAAGAGAGAAATAGTACTCGTTAGTGTAGGATTCTTAAATTATATTGGCTCAATTACTTTTACTTAACTTTGTTATTAAGTTAATTTGAACTTTGTAATTATAATATGTTTTACAATATTTTAATTTTCTATATGGATTTATCCATTTTCAAAAATTTTCATTATTATTCAATTTTTACATTTTTGGGTTTTGTTAATAGCCTTATAAGTTTATTTTAACTTTCTGGTTAATTAATGTGCTCAAGGCCGCAAGAATAAATAAAACACCATGTATTTTGTGGTATTATAATTTATATAATTGGTCGATATTTCGGTTTCAATCTTAAACCATCATCAGGACTGAGTCGATCAAGTGCATTCATTTGTTCCTAATATGTTTTACAATATTTAAATTTTCATATTAATTTGATTTTTCCCTTTTTAAAAATTTTCATTATTATTAAATTTTTACATCAAAAAAATATAATAGGGCAGTTCAGGATTTTGTGGAAATGGTCTAGCATCATTGTATTTGCAAACTGGTGAAGTATTTTTACACAAAATGCCAAAAAATTATACGGTTATGCCTTTGCTGCGTCCAGGGCCGTACCGAGACTGGTGCAAGCGGTGCGGTGCACCAGGACCCCCAGCTCCAAGCGGCCCCACACCCCCGTGTCGCAAAAGTTTCACCGAAAAATGTATAAACTAAATTATTGGAAAAAAATTTATTTTTTATTTATTTTATTCAAATTCTAATCCAAAAGCAGATATCGGAATGGACTTCTAGGATAGAAATTGAGTAAAATACCGTATTCTACACATACTAAACGTCGATTTAGGCCATCCACTAAAAATTCTCGGCTTCGCCTTGGATTTTGACGTTTCGAATGTACCGAATGAGCTACTATTAGTGTCTGAAAATTATCTAATTATTGAAAGATTTTAAGCCCTTTAATATATAGTCGTGTAAATGGAAATCTCCATTGTTTCCTGCACAGTTGATGTCAATGAAAGCTGCGGTCAATTCAAAAATAAGTCCAATGAAAACAATCAAAGAGCTGGCAAATTTTCTTGTAATTGAAAACAGTTCATTGATATCAAATTTTTCAGATGTTTATACTGCTTGCAAAATGTTCGCAACAACTGCCACCGCTGAACGATCGTTTTCAAAATTAAACTTTATAAAAAATTATTCGCGAAGTTTGATGGGTAATGAACGATTAAGTAGACTGGCAGTCTTATCTATTAAAAATGAGAGAGCTCGGAAAATATATTTTACGAAAACAATCGATGATTTTGCGAGTGTGAAAAGTAGAAAAAAACTTTTCTAGAATGAGAGACACAAGAAACTCACAATATGTGCAAGAAAAGTTGAAGTTATAATGTTCATGAGATTTTACATTGAGTATTAGTCATTAATTTACTAGTCAAATGTAGTGATATAAGAATATTTATTTTTTTGTAACGCTAATCACTTGTGATTAGCGACACAAGTAGTACGACAATTTGGCTGTAAAAAAGTATGTAAAGAAACTATGTATGCAACTAATATAAAAATATCCTACAAGCAAAACCTTTTGTGTGTTATTACCATTTTTAGAAAAAGGGCATCCTGTGAATTTTGCACAAGGGCCCCCACGACCTCCGGTACGGCCCTGGCTACGTCATGCAAATACGCAACATCAAAAATCGTTGTTTATTTTTTCCATTTTGAGTAGCAAATTAAAACTGTCAAAACAAAACAAAATATGCAAAGAAAAAATTTAAAACGAAAAAAAGTTGTTCAAGATCCGTTGCTATAGCAACGTTTCCAACACCAAATACACACAATTCTGAACTCCCTTAATAACATTTTCTGTTAAATAATTTTTGTGTATATATTAATTTTAATAAAAAATAAAATATCCTACAGTTAGATCCATAACTTATTAAAATTTTTAGAAATAGTTTGACAATTGCATAGTTATCGCTTGAGTGGAAATGGTTTTCAGTCACTAATCGTAACATGTAATAGGGGCCCTGTTTTCAAAATTTCCGATGTTGCTTTGCCTGGAATGGAGCACGCGACCACCACACCATGGCGGGCCGCCTGGGCTACACAACTGCGTATATTAAAAATTCCCAAAAAAGCGAATTTTTGAAATTCGTTGAAATGCTGTGAATTTTGGTTTAAGTTCAGAACTTGAACTAAATAAAAGTGTGCTGTTTAGCTGACCACCACTGTATACATACATATATTCGAAACACACGCTAAACACGTACGGCATGCCAATAAAATAGTTTACATTTTTTGCAATGCAATAATTTCCAAGCAAATCATTTAAAAATGCATTCAAGTCAGAGTAAAATACCTACCGCATTTTTTTAGAAATATTTGCTTCTCGTGGAGGAGCAAACAAATGTTCGGTAATTTCCAAAGTTAAGTTTTATAGAATAAACATAGTTAAAAACAAGTAAGGACGGGACTGTCTTCGGCTGTGCCGAAGACTTCATACCTTTCATGAATGGGGCTGAACAATAACCTTAGCCCGTTCGTAATCTTCAAATAATCGGATGTACATATAAGATAAGAAATATATAGTGAACAGATGTACATACCTAAACAATTTTTAAGATAAATATAAAATAAAAAATGGCAAAAAAAATATATATATCACCAAGTTTCACGTTTTTATATTGGAAACTAAGGGAGAAATGGCCAAAAATCTTTCTATCTGAACGATCGGTTGTATGGGATATAACTATATACATATAGCTCCGATCAAAGTTATTTTTTCAGGATATCTTCTATGATATATTAGAATATATATCATCGTGTTTCAAGTTTATAGTTTCTAAATTGCGGCAGGAATGACCAAAATCGTCTTATCTGAACGATCGGTTGTATGGGAGATATATGTTATAGTGGTCCGATCCTACCGGATCCGACAAATGTCTAATATAATACAAAAATACATCCTTTTGCCAAATTTCATTGAGATATCTCAAAATTTTAGGGACTAGTTTGCGTTCAAACAGACAGACCGACGGACGGACGGACAGACAAACATGGCAATATCAACTCAGTTCGTCACCCTGATCAATTCGGTATACTTAATGGTGAGTCTATCTTCTATATTTCTCAACGTTACAAACATCGGACCAAAGCTAATATACCATTTCATGTTCATGAAAGGTATAAAAACTAAAAAAAAACATGCTTTAAATAATATCGAGCTAATAGCTCCGACACATAAGCAGTTTTTCGTATAGATGAGTTTACCACATGCTTTTGCATTATGAGTAGGTTGCACGTATTTTTATGGAGAAAAGTAGCCAACTCACCAATTTTGTTCCAAGCAAATCATAAGAAGAAGAATTTGACATTTGCTTTGGCTAAGGGTGTTGGCACACTTTGCAAGTGAAATTATTTTTCCTACTGGTTGGTAAATTTTCTAACATTTTTCGCAATTAAAAACTGCAATATAACAATCGAATACGACACAAAATATGTTAGCAAGTATTTTGGTTGCATAGGGAGAATGTTTACAACAGTGCTTCGCGAAATTTGTATGTGAATGGGCAAGGCGTAATAAACTTCAATTGCCACGTCTGAAGTTCCTTCATATTTACAAACGCAACATCTTGGTTGATTGTGGCGATGTTATTGGAATGCATAAGCTTGTGTTAAACGCATCTATATGAAAAATGTCATTGTACCGCGGCCTTAAAAAGTTAAAAATAATTTTTCAAACTAAGCAATAATGAACAAAAAATACTGCATAGAATTATTGTGAAAAAAGCGTCGGGCGTTCGATATACGCAAAATATGGCACAAAGCGCCCACTCTTTTTTCACAATAATACTACATAGTATTTTTGGTTCATTATTGTTTTAAACCTGTTTTCAAAAATTATTTTTTACTTTTAGTTCGATATTATTTAAAAGCGTGTTTTTTTAGTTTTTTTAAACATATTTATTTGTTTGTAACTCTCCTTCGCTCACCTAGCCTAGAGAGTTACAAGCAACAGTCCCCAAAACTATCTAAGTTCTGATGCTTTGAGCCAAGCCTCCTTTAAAGTATTTTAATTAAAAAACTTTACTCTAGGTTTCTTCGCGTTATCATTTACGTATTGGTCAAAGGAGAGAGCGAGAGAATATATTCGGCATTGTTTCAACCGCATTGCCCCCGACATGCCATAATTGAGCTCTGTTTTTCGGGACAGCTTTAATTCCAATTTGCACCTTACTACTTTAAAATTTTCCCTACAAATTGAAGAAACGGGACGTACATGTTTTATGCCGAATCGAAACGGCATCTGCAATCATATTAATTTTCACTGAGAAGGTTTTCATGGCATAAATACGCCAGGAGTGTGGCCAAATCATTGTCGAGGGGCGATGCCGGCAAGAGAATTTCGCAAAAAATTCGAATTGAAACAAGGTGACGGGTTATAGTGACAATTGATCCCCGGACCTTTGGTGTGGTAGACGATTACGCTACCGATACACCACGGAGACTGGCAGGCAGATTAATTAATAAAGCAGTCGATTAGGTTCATTACATCGAAGTAAATTGCTCTAAAATATTAATTCATGACCTGCTTTATGTGGGGCTCTGAAAGTATTTTCGCGTACTGCGCAAAGAACTCGTTTAACACATTTATACGCCGTCCAAATTGTAAAGGGCCTCAAACAGCGAGCTGTGAGCGGATTCTCTGCGTCATAAAAAACCACATTTGTCTATGTTTTGGAAGCATGGAACAAAGTTTGCCCTATAACACAAATTTTATCGAAACTTTTTTAGTCTACCTTGTTCTCACACAAAAAACAAACTATGTTATTATCTCATCGTATCGATATTCAATAGCCACTCCAAAGCGTTCACTCCTGCATATGTACTACAAGACGATAGGGTACCTGGTGTGGCTTAGCCATCAGTCAGTCCAATCGAAGCTATAAGACAACTAGTCAATTGACATTCAGAAGCCAACACGCATTTACATGCAATACCGATTACGTATCTCATAAAATTTGTTGAAGCAACAAATCCCTGCACCGTTACAGCTGCCACAAATGGCACCGGATAGTCTCCAAAGTAGGAGATGCTATCACAAAAAAAAAAGGAATTAATGGAAAAAAATAACAACATCAACTGCAATAACAAAATTTTTTCGAGGTATGACGATAAACTGCAATTTCAATGTTGTCTGTTGTTGTTGCTTTTGTGATATGCACAATGCATACGAAAGCAATAAGAAAATTAAAATTTCAAAAGATGTGCTTTGACAGCATTTCGCAAATTAAACCACACACTTCAATGGCAAGGAAATTGAATTTAATGGAAAATCTAAAAAAAAACAATGCAAAATTGAAATAATAATAACAAATGGCTGATGACAAAAATAAAAAATAAAATGTTCATCCTGAACGAAATTGCAACGACAACATCTGCATCCGCGACTTGCTTGCTAATGTGCTTTGGGTGCAGTAGCTCTGATGACGGTAGCAACCGCCTATAGCACACGGTGACATTCCTAATTTCTATGGCAAATTTTGCATAACAAAAAAATCATGAATTGCCTCCAAACAGCCTCCACTGCTAGACGCCGAAGCACTTGAAAACTAGCCGTTTCTATGAATGGTTGAGGCTTTTTCTCTTTGTGACTGCTGATCTTCGGTAGGAGGCACGTCTATGGGGACGACACATTTGTTGGCCATTCATGTCACTTGGCATTGCACAGTGGCAAACTTGCACTTAACATTGAATTTGTTGAATCTTTTTCTTTCTTTATTGAATATTTGCATTTTTTTTTAATTCTATACATATGCCTGATTGAATAACAAAACGCTTTTTGTACCCTTTTTGACCGTGAAATTTACTTAAATGGGACTTAGTAAATTGTATCTAGTCAAGCGGCAGACGGAAGGTTTTAAGTCCGGACAAAATTCCTGTCAGAACGAAAACTGCGACATTATAACAGATCTCCAGATAGTACTTAGATCATGGAGGGGACGCTTCTCTGCTCAAGAATGAAGAACAGCGATGTACTGCACAGGGATGACGAACTTGATACCGCAATCGATGATGATGGAATTAATGCCCCCCCCCCCCCCCCCCCACCCGATTATAACGAAGTCAAAATAGCAATAAACAGATTAAAAAAAAACAAGGCCGCGGGCGCTGATGGATGGGCTGCGGAGCTATTTAAATACGGCGGAGAGGAGCTGGTAAGGCGCATTCAACAGCTTCCTGCAAAATATGGTCGGACGATTGCATGCCCGACGATTAGTTTCCTCCATAATGAAGACAATAAAAACTTGGTTGCTAGATTACTACAGGTCGGCCTTGTGCACAGACTCGGAAGCCAATAAACGACGGTCTTAACCAAAATTGCCCGAGCAGAGAAGGTACTGGTGTCCCAAGACTCTTCGAAGGTATCTAGGAAGTAGAAAGGGAAGAAGACGGAGAAGATTAAGAAGAAGGAGAAATAGAATATGAAGAACAAGATGAAAAATAAAAAAAAACCGTGAAGGGAAGGAGTTTAACAAAAGGATCCTTAATGAAAATGAGATGGAAGAGGAGAAATAAAAGGGCATAAAGAAGGATAATCAGGACGAGAGGCGGTAAGGGTAAGCAACAATGGTGAAAAATAGTGAATGGTGAAGAATAGAACTGTTTACGGATAGAAATTGGATACTGTGAAGGATTTCGTTTACCTGGGAACCAGAATAAACGGCAAAAACAATGCCAGCAACTGCTACTTTGAACTGAGTACTTAGGAAATTGAAAAGTAAAGCCCTATCTCGACGAACAAAAATCACGTACTACAAGTCACCCATCAGATCTGCTCGAATGTAAGGCTCGGAATCATGTACGGTGTCGGTGATATGGTAATGTGATATGACCCTTGGAGTGGGATTCAAGGGGTTAATAAGCGCTTTGTAGCTCTAAAGCTTCAGCAACCAAATTGTCAACCTCACCTAACCGAGGGGAATTCTGTTACAAATATTTATTTCTCATGAATTTATCAAACACATATTTATCGGGCGAGGCTCTGGCGTCCGCAAGTTTCACATGGAACTAAGAGGCGAGAAAGAAATGGCCTAAAAAGTTCAATGTTCATTCATGTGATCATTCCCGCGATGATCGGGCTAGTACATTAATGGTGCTTATTAACGGAACGTAGCGGATTTATAGTTACAACAACAACAACAACAAAAAGTCTGTTGATACAGGGTATCTACCAGGATAAAAGCCTTTTCTTTCACCCCCTCTTAGGCTACAACCGCTAAGCTCTTAATGCTAAAACTAAAGAACATTAATGAGTGCAGGTATTTTCTTACTATGACTGCTGCTTTGAATATGCCGGATCTGCAGTATATTGAGGTCCCCGTCGCATACATTCGCCGCTACGTCTAATACTTCTTCTTCCCCCAAGTTTAAAGGTTTTTCTTGGTTCCTTTCTACCTCGCATCCACCTACATAGCGTTATAGTCGTGGTCCCTCGCATTTCTCTTCCTAAGGCACAGATAAATACAGCCAATGTCGCAGAACCTTTTCCCAACTTCCATGTACAAAAAATATCCTTAGCCTGCACGTTTATTTGGGGGATGAAAGGCTGACCCTCCTCTAGAGGGCGAGATAGGCAAAGTACGTCCCTATCCTGTGTCTACATATGCTGGTTCTAACGATGCAGAGAGAGCGGCACATTATGGTATCGTGGGTTACATCTGTTTGACTTTTTTAGCATTTCGTCCATCCATTGCTTATCCTCCCTTACACCTATAGGCCTTGTCGAAGGCTGTTTCTTAAAAGCAGATCTATCGCCTTCAGCCGATCACTGCCTCTTCATTTCGTCTGTAGCTATCCCAAGAGTATGAGGGGTAGAACTTATATCTCGTCGTCCTGCAGTCGATAATAATTTACTTCAGTGCCAACTGACTAAAAGATAAACAATATAGAGGAGGATTAGCTTCCATTACTGTTTGCCAAATGAGATTTGCTTTCCGCGACATCGCATTCTCAATGATGTATTGAACGCGAGTGTGCACATGCGCTAATGTGTACGCCAGTAAATATCGGGCATGTGAATTAATAAAAAAAACGCAAATCCATACAAAAGCATTTGGATGAGTTGCATGCAACAGATGCTATCTAAAGACTTGTTTGCAATTTACGAAGACAAAATCGAGTTGAGTTGTTTTAAGTTCAAAGTGGCAAGAAAACTAAAAAAAAAAGTATTTAATGGAAAAAAATATTAACATAATGAAGTGTAGTTGTATTTTAAAGATCTCACTGCCGCCTTCAAAACCACCCGTGCCCCGCTGCGGCGCTGTGCAGTCGTTGCTCACGTAGCGTTTGCTCCCACTAGGCACTGGTGCCACTGCATTAAAATCGGTCTATCTGTCTGTTTGCCGTTGAACCGCTGAGCTAAAGTCGCCACCAGCACTGCGCGCTTGTTGTTGTGGCATTGGCGGCTGCTGTTGCTATTATTGCAGTTGCTGCCACATGCCAAAGTCATTTAAACTATTTTTAACATCTTGGTTTTTTCAGTTGCTTCATTTTTTCCTCTTTAATTTCTTTCCTACATCTTTTCGACTTGATTTTCATTGCAAACGCTTCATTTTTCCGTTTCCTTCTGTTTTTTCCAGTATTTTTAAACAATTTTTTTTTTCAGACTTTTTTCACATTTGTGGCACAAATGTAAATGGCACATTTTCCAAATGCAATTGACACGTGCTCACATACGCCTGCTAGAACACACACACACACACACACACATCCAAACAACCGAATAGGTAACATACAGGAAGCATGTGTTCACCGGGACTGCGCTTGAGACGCGCTCAATGTGTAATCAAAATCGAAAGGGGCAGATGACTCCAAAGATGTCGGCGTTGCGTCGCGTCGCAGCCTATTAGATCGGGGGCAGATTTCACGTCTGCTCTAGATTGTTGATAGTCGCTAGACTGTTGTATGTATTTTCTGATCACATAAACTGACGTCCGTTCAATGGCAAAGGAAATCATAGATCGCTTGTCGCGTTTGTGTTTCGAATACTTTAGGAGGGTCACATATTGGGTTCTGTGTTTATGTAGAGCTGCGAACGTTTTAGCGTCTTTACATTGGGATGAGCTTAGGGGACAGATGTGTTACAAGTATGTGTTGCACGTTTGTTTTAGGGATAACCGGAAGGAAGTGTAAGTGTTATTTTTTTATAATTTTTATTTTACAATTTTTGTTGTTTTATTTTACAATATACAATGTACATTAGTGTGGATTTGTGTCCCGAATAGAGTTAGGTTAAAGTTGAACGAGCGCATTTTTAGGAAATGTGCTTAGTAGCAAAGATTATTCCCTGTGGAATCTGATAACAAACATCAATCAAAACTATTTTGTGAGTTTCTTCACGGACAGCCAACCATCTAAATTAATTCGTTGGCAAAGGGAAAATCTATTGTGGCCAAGCCCTTTTCTATCCAATTTTTGCAAGATAAAAACCCGTCCTGTTTCTGTGGATGTTGTCATAATTTCCACTTAGCCGGTTGTGACAAAGTTCTACAAAGCACTTTATAGTCTATTTAGACATTCTTATTTGCGTTCGATGACGCCAATATATACCAAAGGAGCCCAAATCATCTCTCTGATTTTCAAATGCAGTAGGTCTCTCCGCTGCCTTTGCTGTCCAAGGTAGTTATGAGCAAAGTTCCAATATTAGCCGTGTTTTTTACACGTATATATATGTACGTCTACGTTTGCGGGTAGAAAAACGCGTATCCTCACTTAGATAATCTTTTTGGAAACCCATCTAGCGGCAACTAGCTACAGAACATGTTGTACCGCTCTGCTCTGCCTACTACACCGAAGGTCGTGGGATGAAGTCTCGGTCAAAGCTATACTTGCTATTTCGGGATATCAATACTCTAAGGAGCTTTATAATGCGATTTTTTAGAAACATATTCCGGAATATTCACACGGGTTGGCTTGTGTGGGATTACCTTTGTTATGAACGTTTACTTTCCTCTAAGGAGAAATTCACTCTTCGGACTATAATCCCAAACAACTTGGGTCTTTTTGGAGCGTCCGTTATTTCGAAGGCGGCATCGCATTCATCATAGCACCATTTGTTCTTTCGAGCTCGCTGGAAAAAGAAATTTGTGGTTACGTATTTTAGGTGATTGGCTTGTCATTCAATCTTGTAGCCATTCAAAACCAAACGAGGCTCAGACAAGGCGACACTCTTTTGTGCGATTGCTTAAAACAGGAGAAGTTATAATAATTGGCTTTGACAAACTTCGTGAGTTCTGCCTTCTCTGGATTAGATAAGGAGCCAAAAAAGTGAGTGTTTCGGTAAATGAGGAAAAGACGAGGTACTTGCTATCATCCAAGAAAGAACCGTCGCATTCGCGCCTCGGCAGCCATGTCATTCGGGGTTGTGAAAGATTTCGTATATTTGGAAACCAGCATTAACAGCAAGAGCAATGCCAGCTTTGGACTGAGTAAGCAATTGAAACGTAAAGTCCTATTTCGAAGAACAAATATCACACTCTACAAGTCGCTCATCATATCTATCCTGATGTATGATGGCTCGGAATCGTGAGCGGTGTCGAGAGAAGATGAGATACCTCTGGGAGTGTTCGAGAGAAAAGTTCTACGGAAGATTTGAGGCCCCGTACGTGATGCCTACGGCGAGTTTAGTGATAAGCTGAATGAGATTTACCCAGATATGAAGATAGTGCAGCGAATAAAAATCCAAAGGGCTTCGCTGGTTAGGTCTTGTTATGAGAATGGACAAAGGCGCTTGCTTCGGCCAAGAAAGAATTTCAATCGATACCGCAGTTTGGAAGCAGTAGAAGGGGGAGACCACTACTGAGTTGGGAGAGGCAGGTAGAGGAAGACTTGACCTCCCTTAGTGCGTCAGTTATCACGAAACAGGGGTAGCTGGCGTGACTTATTACGAAGTCGCTTAGGCGGTTAAGCGCCAATTAGTGATGATGATATCACAAGGCCGCGTTTCAGACTCGACTGTCTGAGCCTTGAAAATGGCGTACAACAAGGACCAGCCCTTAATAATGGTATAGTCGGTTTCGACTAACGATTTTAGACAGGGGATATTAAAGAAGATTATGGATATTTTTGAATCAGGTCACCTTGAAGGCAATCGGTCTCTTCCTTTGTGAGATAAACGCATGGAGGCTGAACTTTCACCTGTAGGGCTGAATGCTACTTTCATATCAACCTAAAGGTTAAAGTCACCAAACAAGGTATTAATACACTCACATAAAAGTACCTTCGTTGTTATCGCTAAGCTTCACGTGAGCTCAGGTGGAAGGTAGGTATAAGAACCCCACACTGAAAAATTTGTTGGGGATGCTCAAATGTGAACGACTATACCTGTCGTCATAGACTATTTCGGTGACGTGCAATAGTGTCAATGGAACTAGCGTCAATTGATATTAATACGCTTTTGAAAGAGAATTAATGTCAATGACGTTAGTTCCAAATCCAAAAGAAAATTTACGTCAGAATCATGCAGAAATCAACGTCATTGACATTAGTTCTCTTTTCAGAAGCGAATTAGTGTCAAAAGTTCTTATGGACACCACCGCCGATCTTGAGAATAAAAGTCACCCAAATTTTAGTTACAAATATTTATTGTCTATTAAAATAAGATTTGAAATTTTTTTTAACATTAATTATGAAAATAAAAAAATAGCCGCAGGTTTTTCTTTCCGTATTAACGGTATTAAAACATTTTTCGAAAAAATTCCAAAAGTTAATAGAAACAAGTAAGGACGGGACTGTCTTCGGCTGTGCCGAAGACTTCATACCTTTCATGAATGGGGCTGAACAATAATCTTATCCCGTTCGTAAACTCCAAATAAACCGATTTATAAGATAAGAAATATATAGATTTACATACCTAAACGATTTTTAAGATAAATATAAAATAAAAAATGGCTAAAAACCCCCTTTTCTGAAGGATCGGTTGTATGGGTATATATTATATATAGCTCCGATCGAAATGATTTTTACAGGAAATTTTCTATGATATATTAAAATATATATCACCAAGTTTAACGTTTTTATATTGGAAACTAAGGGAGAAATGGCCAAAAATCTCTATCTGAATGACCGGTTGTATGGGATATATACTATATATGGCTCTGATCAAAGTGATTTTTTCAGGATATCTTCTACGATATATTAGAATATATATCACCGAGTTTCACGTTTATAATTTTTAAAGCGCGGCAGGAATGACCAAAATCGTATTATCTGAACGATCGGTTGTATGGGAGATATATGTTATAGTTGTCCGATCCTGCCGCATCCAACAAATGTCTAATATAATACAAAAATACATCCTTGTGCCAAATTTCATTGAGATATCTCAAAATTTGAGGGACTAGTTTGCGTTCAAGCAGACAGACGGACGGACGGACAGACATGGCTATATCAACTCAGTTCGTCGCCCTGATCAATTCCGTATACTTAATGGTGAGTCTATCTTCTATATTTCTCAACGTTACAAACATCGGACCAAAGTTAATATACCATTTCACGTTCATGAAAGGTATAAAAAGTGTCGCAGTCGAAAATTTGGCTTCAAAAAACGTCTAGTTTTTAATTCCAAATTTTTTATTCATATTTTCGCCTGTGGAAATTTTATTTTTAATTTTTGGAATTTATTCGAAAAATATTTTAATATCTTATCGTAATACATATTATGTATAAGTAGAAAATGCGGAATTAAAAATGACGCGATTTTTTTATTCCAAATTTTCCCCCAAGAGGCTTTTTTTAATTTTCGGAATTTTTTCGAAAAATATCTTAAAATCGTAATATGAATAGAAAATATGGAATTAAAAAGTGCAATTTTTTATTTCAAATTTCTGTTTGCGGCGCTTTTCATAAATTATGGAGATTAAAGCAAATTAAAAAAATTTTAATTTGGCCAGCTCAACGCAAATGGACTAAGAATCGCAACGCAAGTCATAGTCTTATTACTCCCAGATCCTTTTTGCGTGGGCGGCGTTAAATAGTTCCAAAGCGTACTTAAGTCAATTGAAATTAGTTCTCTTTCGGAGTTGGAAGTAGAGTCATTGACATTGATTCTTTTTGAAAAGCGCATTAATGTCAATTGACGTTAGTTCCATTGACAATATTGCACGTCACTGCTCTTTCCTTTCACAGCCCAACACAGCAGCTATGTATGCTGTAATAGAATTCACAGAACCTAATAGGAGATAAATATACCGAGTCATTTTCTCTATCAACTTCATTTAGCCGTGTATTAGAGAGGTAACACTGAAGCTCATTGAATTTATCTTTTAGCTGTGACTCAAGGTGAGTGGTAGTAACCATGGGAAGAGGGATCTTCATAACGTGCAAGATATGGTGTCCGTTTCTATGGTTGACTCTGGGCCCATCTGTACAGAAGCAGACCACAGGTAAGTATGTTCAGCAATAAGTTCAATGTCGATATCTTAATTATCTAAGAGTCAAATTGGTCTGACTTGACCCCTTCGTACACATGAGGGTTAAACCACATCAATCACTTGAGCTATTTTGTCAATTCAATAGCAGTTTGTAATTTTTGATTTGTAGAATTTTAATTTGATATGCCATTGATATACAAAAAAAAAAATTAATAATAGTAACTGCGTATTCATTGGATTCATATCTACCGTCTAACATCAAATGTGTGAGTGTATGCAGCTTTGTAAAATTTGGTCAGCGTATGCAAAATATGAAAAAATTCATTGAAAATTTCTATTCGATTCGTAACTTGTAGAGGAATTTAACAACCTTCCTTATATGAACTCCCTCACGTCTACAACTGGATGGGGGAAGCGCGCAGGAACGTGCACACAGGTACAAAAGTAATACGAGCGGTCATAAATATCCAACACATACATTTTTATTAGCCGTAGGTAACAAAATACCTCAAAAATAAATTTCTTATTCAGCCAATCAAATTGTTGCAAAGCAATTACCTGAAATGGTTTGTGAGCCCAAATATGCTTCATGCATATGAAGCAATGTACATACTCACGGACAAATACATACGAACATACACATACAAATAGTAAAAAATACACATATAGATATAACCAAATACTGTAATCATAAGTTAGAAACACATTTTTAATTAACCGTGATCCCCCAACTTTTATGACTCTTTAATTGATTAAAACTTGAAACTAACTTTTTTTCCATGTGGGAGTACTCACAAATGTGTGTATAATTCACAGTAAGCATTACACGATAGTTGTAATAGTTGCAAGTCTTTGCAGTTTATTAGGTAAGTAGTGAGTTTGTTCACCGATAACTGTGATTTCATTGGTTTATATGACACAACGTGATTCATCTACCATGAACTGGAGTAAGTAAATACCGAGTTCATGAAATTGGAATACGTGAGACCTAAATTTCTAATTACTTGACGACCAAGTGGCAAGTTCCAAATGATTAACGTTGTTGTTGTTGTATTAACGATAAAGACACTCCCCGAAATTGTTGGGGAGTGTTATCGATGTTGATGGTCCTTTGTCGGATACAGATCCGGTACGTTCCGGTACAAAGGCACCATAAAGGTACTAGCCCTACCCCATAGTGCCATGAAGAATTTGGGGTCGCCAGAGCCTCGCCTGCTAAACATGTGTATGATACATTCATATTTGTAACAGGATTTCCCTCGCGGGGTTGCAGAAGCTTTGAAGCTATACAGCTTTGTATTGCGCTTATCAACCCCTTGAATCACAAACGATTAACGTGATTACCTAAATCGGGGTCCGTATTATCATTAATGTATTATCAGCATAAAATATCTTTCCAGGTATCTGAATGATTGCTTAAAGGCATGAGTGAAAGAAAACAAATCTATCACTAAGTGATCGACGACAGATCCACCTCCTACATTTGGATTGGAAACGTGAGCTTGCTGCCCACCCACTAGAGTGAACGCACATTCATATCGGAAACTCGTGCTTTCCGACCGATTTTACAACTGATTTCAAAATCGAATTTTGAAAGCCTAGATGGAACTAGCCCGTCAATACAGACCGCACATAGTCTGAATGTTTCCATAGTAAGTTTCCTAATCGATTAGTCTGCGCGAACGAACATTAGTTCAGATGGCTAGTTTAGTTCAGATGGAACATTAGTTCAGATGGTGCTTTCCGACCGAGTTCAGACTGATAGATAATTAAGTTACTTAATGCAGAGGGGAGCTACGAATCGCTACAGTTTACCGCACTGTTTCCGCAGATGCCGTCCCTGTTGTGGCAGGAACCATATGGATACACCTTTTCGCTAAGGAAATCAATTATTCACCTCCGAGGAGAAGCAGGCGGAGATATTGCAACCGTGCAGCAGCAAAAACGCAGCTGCAGGAAACTAATTCCCGAGATGAGCCATGGTTGGGGCGGCCACAAGGAAAGGTCGACTTCTACATGACGCATCTGTCTTTTTATTGACCACTGCTACTTACGGGAGATTCTCCACAGAATGGGCAAGGTTGCAAATTCAAACAGCCTATAATATGTGCTTTTAGACGACGCACGCCACACCTTCGGTGCAAGACAGATTGTATCTTATCAGTGAGTGAGAACAAGCGCTACAAATGTAGCGTTATTACATCCTGTCAAATGCCAATCTTTAAGAAGCTTGAGGAACCTGGCCTCACCCGAAATTGTTTCAGCTGTAGTTCTTTAGGAAGGTGAGCGCCAAGCTAAGTCATAATTGATGCCACCCTAGGTATCAACTAGTCAGACGGCTTGCGTACTTGAGACTGAACATAAGCAGAACTTTTTATTTTGATATTTTCGACTTATACCGGTGCTTTAAATGAATCGCTAAGTTGATTTTTTCGGTGGACATTTTGTAGGTTTAGTTTTTCTGGGCAGAAAAATATGTTTGTTATTGTAGCTATATAAACACTCCCCGAAGGTTTTGGGGAGTGTTATCTATGTCGATGGTCCTTTGCAGGATATAGATCCGGTACGTTCTGGTAACAAGCATCATTAAGATATAAGCCCGACCATCTCGAGAACGATTTAATGTAACCACATTGAACTTTCTATGCTATCCCGCCCCCACCCCGTACTTCCACGATAAACTTGTGGTCGCCAAAGCCTCGGTTGCTAAAGAAACAGGATTCGCCATGGGTAGATGAGGTTGACAATTGGGATGCGGTGGCAATTACGATAGGCATACCTGCCGCTGGTATATTTTAAGCCCCGTAGCACGCATTCTTTAAAACAGTTTCCTGGATGCATGGGAAAATACCATTTTTGATTGAACACAAATAAGAAAACGATCTATTTCCTCATAGATACCAGGGTTTAAATACGCGATCAATAAATCATCATAACAAAAGTATCTGGTAGCAAATATTGGTGTCAAGTGGCAAAAGTATTGATAAATCTATGCACATGCTATCGTATCTTATTGATGCCAATTACAGCTCGGTTATATGCTCCATATATCAACAATCCCACCTACATGACCCATATAAGTACTCAATATCATTGTTAATACTCAAGTATACCCAAAGTTATGACGACTAACAAAGAATTTAAAAGTTACCATTCTAAAGCGGCTCAGACCCATACATTTTTCAAAATAAAATTCATAGTTAAAGGGAAATATTATTAGCACACGAAACCATCCCAAGACCTTTTAACTCGGACGCACCCGTTCACTGCCACTCCCACCCAAGCTTTTCAGAAATGGATTTGAATTTCCGCCCGTAAAAACGTTCAATGAGAAGTCGATGACAATGTGACTTTCTTCACAAATGCTTACAAATTATGTAAGACATAACCACCAATTGCTTGTTCCCCTTTCGATGGTTGACTTTGTAGAGTTTGCAATTTTTTCTAACATTTTGTTTTTGTGATTAGTATGCTTCTTCTTCATATACATATCTACACATTTCTATTTTTGTATTGCGATTTTAACGGAAATGTACGCGCGCCATTGAGAATTAGAAATCAAATCGCAAATCGTTTTTACACTTACAAATAGTGAATGAAACCATTCAAATTGCCCTAACTCCTCACTGCAAATCGCGATTGCAGCAAAAGTCTTACGCCCCTCTACTTATTATCACCTTACATACACATGTCCATATGTAGTGTGTCAACTTCCACTCATACCACATGCAATGAAAAATCAAATTAGCCGACAAGCATACAAGTTTTCAACTAAAATTCGTTATCTGAAATGGCACTAGTCCATAAAATACTAGATTTGTAACAAGTAAAACTTCAATGCTTTTGGGAATACTGGAATGCGTAGAAACATTGGGATAGGAAAAGCGTCTTCCCCAATTTCATGATGAACTTACCTACATGATGTAACATACGGTTTGGACTCAGACGTCAGAACATATGTAAAATATTTTTCAATACAAATTTCAAACTATGAGAAAGGCTTCGAAAATGGTGGGGACATTGCAGTCTACATGAACTGTAATCAAAGCGCACCCGTCAGTTTTACAGGTTTCCGTACAAAGCACAGATCGCCTGCAAAGAATCACACAGAGCTTTCGTCATTAAGAGACGGTTCCTAACTGGTTCAGTTGTTTTTGTTGGAGCAGTGCTTCGCATCATCCAATAGGCGCGACCGATCACAAATTGTCATCAATATCCTCTAACGGGAATCCAAGGAAACTTACACTTTCAACAGGGGTGGACCAAAGGGAGAGGGGTATTAGAGGCGTTGGTTCCAATTGCAATTAAAGAGATTGTTGGTATCATGTGCGCTTTCAAGCAGGACGTACATTATGTATGTCAGGATTGATTCTGAATAGAACTGGTTCAGTTGTTGTTGTTGTTGTTGTAGCAGTGCTTCGCCCCAGCTAACAGCCGCGACCGATCACAAATTGTCATTAATATCCTCTAACGGGAGTCCAAGGAAACTTGCTGTTTCAACAGGGGTGGACTATAAGGAAAGAGAACTGGTTCAGTCGTAAGTGTTTCTGAAATAGTCAATGCTGTAGATTCATTAATTTAAATACATATAGCTCCGACCCAAGTGCTGTTGGTACAAGTATGGTTACCAACTGTGCCGTTCTGCATCCGATTCGCGAAACTGTCGCTTGGTGTGACTATCCCCTTTTTTTCTGCAGGGCACCTATACGGAAGTAAAGTTTCAGTAACAAATGTAACTAACTTTGCTGACAGCCATCGTCCATTGGGCATCTCATTGTCTTGTTTTTCTAGGCCTCGGGAGTGATAATAATTCGCTTATGAGATAGCCTAGAAAGGTTCAAAATTGATATAAATAAGGCAACAGCTCTGAAGGAAAGGCACTAGGTTATCTAATAAAAAATCGAGGACTACACTATTAAGTCAACGAACTGGTTGTGGAGCAACCGGTTTGATTTGCAGATATCAAGGTTTCTATGGCGATGTTTGGATAAAATAGAAAGAGCTACCTTTTGAAACTAAACAAGTATGCGGTGGCAGTACCTACGGGCGTTGTCACAAGTATCAATACTTCAGTGATGGCGAATACAAGCAGGATAGCTGTCAGTGTGAGGAGGAAGAGGGGTCGATACATAAGCTTCTTTTCCGATATATCGAGCAGACAAAAACGACTCAGCTTTCTGAGAGTACTTGCTCTTATTTAAGTTCATATCGTCGCTCCCATGGAAGACTGGCCGTTTCTCGGGAAAATACAATTATTCTTGCTGACTGCTTTCAATAGGGCAACCAATATTGCAAGGGTTTACAGATATTAGTTAGAGACTTTTATTAGATAGCAAAAATACTGGATCTGACGTTCGATCAGGATCTACCTTTTGGCGACCATGCAGCTGCAGTTGTACCTAAAGTCCAGAGTCGTAACAAAATCATCAAGTCGCTTGCCGGCAGCATTTGTCGCAAAGATAAAGAAAACTTCATCACCACTTATAAAGTAATTGGCCGGCCGCTTGAATGCTACGCGTCCCTAACTTGGTCGCCGAGTCTAAAAGAAACACACTTTAGGAAGCTGCCACGGGATGTCTTCTTAAGTCTCCAGAACATCATCAACACAGTGAGACTAGAACACTCCCCCTAAAGGAGAGAAACTAAATGCTAAATAAACAGTTTCTGCTGAATACCCAGAAACCTGGGCATCCCAACAGGCATCTGATCGAAAAGTCATCTGCGTTGAAAAATCATCTCCTTAAGCACTATGAGGAAATCCGGCACTTAAGCATTCAGCCGTATGTAGAAAAAGAGCATGAAAAGGTGTCCTCAGAGACATCCACAAAAAGGCGTGCTAAACGGTTCCTCTAGGGCGCCTCAACAATCTAGGGCGAAAACTAAGAACTAACACTAACTCAGAGAATCCGTTTAGTAGCCACGGTGTATAGAAGCTTACCTGCGGATGCCAACATAGTTACATAGGACAAACAGGACGGCAAGTAAGAACGAGGTTCAGAGAGCACATTAGAGATTACAACAAAAAACTCGGAATCCAAACATCATACCAGAGTCTAACTTCGCTAATCACATGGTAAAAAATGAGTGTTCCCAGCAAACATCAATAAAACAGTTAGGGTTCTGCACATACAAGCAAAAGGCCGACGGCTCAATGTACTCGAAAACATGGAACACATAAACACAATTTCTTACACAATATTCCAGCCTTTAAAACTTGTTTATGAGAAAGAAAGTGATGACACAGGTACAACAAACACACAGCAACAAATAAACACAAAACAGCTAACGCACCAAACCATTAAACCCACAAATAAGGTCAAACGACTAAAATTACGGGCTGTTACCTGCCTCAGTCAGCCACACAAATCGATCAGTAAACCCCACCCTCGGTTCTGAATGAGCACACAGCACATACACATAACTAAATATACACAAGCATCAATTTTGACAATACCTCTTCATGTACCTACAAACTATAAATACAGGATAAACGACGTCAACAGATCAGAACGAAAATCGACACTGATGATGGCACAACGCCGAAACGGGTTGTCTCGAAACCAAATTTGACAAGGGATGACGGAAAACTGTTCCACAATACGTCATTTATCCAGCCTGTCGGAAAATCAACAAAACAAAATAAGGGTGAGTAATCCATTTTCGAAGTTGTAAGTTGGACCGACAAGTACAGCTTTCGCAACTTCTTAGACCACTACCTACACTGTCGCCGAAGTTCTCCACTGTAGCTATATGGCCATTGTAGGATCTTTAGCATTTAATATGCCGAAACTGTATAGCAGATGTATTATTAATTTAAAATTTGTATATATATTTTGTTATATACAAAAAAAATTTCTTTAGGATGAACGTTTCTTGGCCAAAAATTTGATTCGTTTTCCTTTTTCGACATTTATTTTTCGCAGCTTTTCTATTTGGCTGGTTGTTGTTTTGGCTCTTTTTCATATGTTTACAATAAATTTTGTTAAATTTAATTTTCGATCATATTGTTGTTATTGAGCTCATTATTTAGTGGATTTTGTTTATGTGCAGCGTACATACGCCCAAATTTTTTTGCGCTCTTGATTTCTAAAGCGGAAATGGAAATAATCATTTCCTTTCTATGGCAACTGAATATGACGCTGTGCCCGAAATTTACAACTAAAATGAAATATAAATGAGTACTGATTTTTGCATATTTAAAATTTTTTAAATGGTGTTATTCATTAACGAAATTCATTTGATTGTATTATAGTCTTATGCGGGTGAATTTAACTGACAATTCCTATGAAAGTAACATAGAAGCCCTTTTTGAGCTAATTTTATTGCCTGTGAACGGAAGTGAGGAAGTTAGCAGATACTTATGTAGGTGTATGAACATACACTAGGGTGCGCGATTATTCCACAAGAAAACGCATAAGCCGGTTTTTCATTATTTTCAAGAACTTATTTACAATTAACAGTTTTAAAAGGGCGTGGTTCTTTCCAGGTTTTGAAGTCTTGGTTGCACTGACATGCTCAGTGCCGACTTGGTCCACTTTGGCAGAAAAAGAGAGAGCCTTGGATGGGACAACTTCAGCATACTTGGACTGAGCAATCAATAAGGTTGGCTGCATATGATCACCAAAGGATGCGGCTTCAAACGACGTACATGAATACTGACACCTTCGACTCGCTGTTCGTAATAAAAAAATATCTACTGACCACCTTAAAAACGTATTGAATTGGGTGGGTGGATTGCAGCCGCAATTACTGTGCCATAAATATACATCAACTAACTGCTCGAAATTACGTCCATTCGGACAGCATTAATAATATTCAGTACTAGTTGCTCGGCATCACAGTCCATACCGACAACTTATTATATTAATATTCTGAAGTATAAATTTCGATCACTTTGTACATTCTATTTTTTAATCATATTTAGTCCGATTAATTGATAAATTTGTAGACTAATAAATAAATAAATATGTTTGTATGTGTTGGAGCGAGCGAACTGCTTTTTAAAATATTTTATTTTTTCGCTGCCAAACCGCATAAGAACATTCTTTTCTGCTGACGACTTTTGTAAACTCTAAGAATAAGTGCCCCTGAAGAGGGGACTAGAAAGGCGACGGGGTGCAAAAATGAGACGCAATTTCACTCTACACCGACGCGTATATACGAAATTTTTATTATCGAGTTAAGTTCAGAATAACAACAAAAAAAGGTTACTTATGAGTTAATCTATAATCGTTGATGGGTTGGGTAGCTGCACGTTCGCTATATTTGCATAGATATGGGTAGTCTGATCTATAAATCTGTTAGATCTAAAAACAAAAAAAAATTTGCCGCAAAGGGTTAATTCACGAAGGTTAATGGGTTAATAAATGGTCGTTAAAGGGTTAAGATGCTAAAGCTTTCCTACCTTAGTAGAAGGTTAAGCCATTCCGATTCAAAAAATTTAGTTTGGAAGCTAAAAAATGGTCCGGAAAGGATTAATCCATGACCGTCATGGGTTAAGAGTCTGCAGATTCGCTGCTTTGATGTCGATGAAGTGATTTTTATGTAAAAAAAATTAATTCAGAGTCCTAAGCATCCCCATATACATACATATATACGTAAATGAGCAGCAGCACTGTGTGACAGTTCTAAAATGAAATGGTGTAAGAGCGGGTGTCTTCTGTGAACATATTAAGGTGTCGCATTGTCTGTCTTCGTAATTCTGAGTATAGTGAGGGCATGTATGCCCCTGAGGACTGTAGACTCATAACGGGTATTATGACTGGACACTGCCTTCTGGCGTCTCATGCTTTTAAATTAGGCTTAGTAAGTGATAAGAGATGTAGGAAGTGCGGGTTTGAGAAGTGAACGATCGAACACGATTTGTGCTCGTGCTATGCCGTTTCCAGGCTAAAACGTCAGCTATTAGAAATGACACAGTTATCAGATATCAAGTGGCATAGCTCCGGGAAAGCTTCTAGTCCTGGTTTTCGATAGGAATTTTCAAGTGATCGTTAAACAAACTTCTGGCAACACTATGGACTCATAGAGTCTATGTGAGGTCCCCACGGTAAGTAAGCTTGAATATTCCCTCAGCAATTTCTCAGTCTTTAAGCCTACTTAGTTTTGTAATCAAAAGAATTAAAATAATTTAAAATAAAATAATAAAAAAAAATTTTTAGTTAAACGGTTTTATTGAAAACAATACTTACATGAAGTAATAATAATACTAAAAGCTAGAAAATATTAGGTAAGTCCTAGGTACTAGTCATCACACTCCTCACCAATATAGGGCGTTGATCAAACAATTAAATAAAAGCGTTGGGCACGTGAAATTTTTAAAAGTGTGAGGCGTAGCATAACCTTATTAAGGTTCAGTTGGTCTTATATATGACTATCAATAGAAATTTGACGCGTCCAACGCTTTTATTTAATTGTATGATCAACGCCCTAGATTGATGAAGAGTGTGATGACAAGTACCTAGGACCTTCATAATTATTTTCCAGCTTTTAGTATTATTATTACTTCATGTAAGTATTGTTTTCAATAAAACCGTTTAACCTAAAAATTTGTTTTAATTATTTTATTTTCAAGTCTTTAGTCTATTTAATTACCTATTATTTCTCATTCTATTTAGTTAATTTAGTGACTCATTATTACAAGGACCCTTTCCTGACAATTTGTTACCATCTAAGTCCTCAATACATAATCCTTCCAAAGACTTTACTCGACTATGCGCCACGTATGCTTGTTCCTCCTCCAACTCCAAATATTTTGATGTCACTTCTATCGGACTGTATGTAATTTGTTTTGTAATTTGTTTCAAATATGAGCCAATTCGGGCATCATAGCTCGCTTTCTATTCATATATGTATTATGTGTTCCAGATATGGACCAAATCGGACTACAAATACGATTTTTTTGAATATCTCGATCCTTGCATCACCTAGCGCCGATTTTTTTTCGTAGGTCGCTTTCTATTCTTGTATGTATTATGTGTTCCAAATATGAGCCAAATCGGACCACAAATACGATATTTTTGAATATCTTGATCCTTATGCCACCTAGCGACGATTTTTTTCTTATTATTGCATTGTCATCGGGTTCTGAACTATATTCCAAGTTTCAAGCTTGCAGCTTATCGGGGAGTTGCTTAAATTTCAATTACAAGTCAACTCAACCTAAATAAAACCGTTTAAAAACGGACGGTGGTTTCGCTATTTCCCAGCCAGATTTCCGACTAGTCGACAATCTTACTAAATTATGTATATACATATATTTGTGTGTAAGTCTGTGTCTCGCCCTAATGTATAAAAACGTTGTCCTATGTCAGGTATTCACATAAGAGCCTCAATAAATCCACAACTTTTTATTAGCCGACGGATCACCCAAACATTTTCTCATGTTTTACACAAATACCCTGTCGAAAGTAATATTATTAGTGACTGACATTGTTGCTGGTATGAATATTTGATGGTACCAAATTTAATTAGAAGGTAATGGAACACCTGCTGCACCATTCGATTGCGCTTAAAAGTTTCACTTTTTTATTGAGTGAAAAACCTATAAACTTCACTCAATACTTTTTATACGTGCGTAACTGTAATTTAATGAATTTGTAATTAGATTCTTATTGTTGTGTATCTATTTAATAGGCTCTTAATGTTGGTATTTGAATCTAATTTAATTTATGCTGCCAAATGCATATTTATTACTTTTTTTCTGATTTTTCAAGCTTAGCTTAAACTTTATTTATGTCGAGTATTTGTTTGTGACTTACGTGAAAGAACTTTCGAAATCAACACTTTTTGTTAATAGCTTTATGCCTATGTAAGCATGTGTTTGTTTGTAGGATTGTATACACATGGCCATTAGTAAATGTTTGTTCGGCAGAGTTAAGCTTACATTTTTTTTGTTTTTCTTGACAATAATTCAACGCACCTTAATTTATTGTATGATTAATTAATAATGTTTTGTCAACCAATGATATCCAAAACAAAACCTTTTTTTTTAATAATTTGGGAAAAATTTTAAACAACGTGACATCAGGACGGACAAGGCGACAGCTGTTTCGATTATACCTTGTAAATCTCTTCAAAGCCTTTTCTCCCGGGAGTGGGAGTCGAACCCGCACTCCTACGATACTTGAAATGGTTACAAACGCATTCAGTTACGTCATGCCTTAGTTGTTGTAAAGTTTTTCCCAATTGCCTTCTTTTGCATATATTCTTCTACACATCACATACTTCGTACGTCAATTATGTGTTGAAGTTATGCATGTTTGTAAGGCGGTTTCAGAGAAACTTGGTATTGTTGCTATTTTTGTTCTGTTTATAGAACTACAACGAATTAACCAAATGTTGTCTATTCGTATGAGTTAATCGGGGATTGCCCGTTGTTTAAAAATTTTCCCAAATTATTAAATAAATTATAAAATTAAAAATTTCTTGAAATAAATCTTTCCATACCTTTTTTCTTTGAGAATGAAAACGTCAAAATATTAATAAAATAAAATATGTAAATGTATTTATGGATGTAATGAAAACTGTTGAATAGATTTCGAAGTTTTACTAACTAGTCGTTTGGAAGCACCAAATTAAGCCAGGTCATCTTCCGCCTTTTTCCCCAACGCAGTAAAGATCTCTACTTCCTCTACTGCAACCGGATAGGAGCAGCTGTTTTATATGGTTATGGTTCTGCCAAAATTAAGCATTTACGAACCATCGATTAATCGGTCTGTTGGAAAAGGGCCGGAGGCTGTTAGCTAAAAGTGACTTTTTATGTCCGTTGCATACCAAGTCACTACAGCTATACCAGTTTTGCGATAACAAAGCACCATGAGAGTAAAAGTCTTCCTGCACTAGTCAATTCTAACTGAGTGGAGGTTGTTGTAGCAGTGATTCGCCCCATCCAATAGGTGGACTACTCACAAATTGTCATCAATATCATCTAACGGGAGTCTACGGAAACTTTCAGCTCCAGCAGGGGTGGACCAGAGAGAGAGGGGTGTTAGAGGCCTTGGTTCCTCATTGCAATTAAAAAAATGGTTGGCGTCATGTTGGGATATTTTGCAGCTACATTATGTATTTCGGGATTTATTCCGGATAGGTAAGAGTTTGGCCTGTGGCAGTATCCAGATCGAAGTTGAGCTAGAGTGACGCTCGTCTCCCTAGGGAAACTGCTTTTTCCTTCTGCGAGTTCAGGGTATTTAAGTAACTTTAAGAACAGTGTTCGCCGAGCAAATCCTAGCGTAGAGGTTCGATGCCTTTTTGTGGATATAACTGAGGATCCTTTTGTGTGTTTCTTCTACATACGGCCGAGCTCTCAGGTGCCGGCTTTCCTTATAATGCTTGCGGAGATGACTTTTAAAGTCCCTGGGAGGTAGGGCCTTTTCAATCAGATATCTGTTGGGTTGCCGAGGTTTCTGGGTATTAAACATAAATTGTTTGTTCAGGCTTACATTTCTCTCCTAATTGGGAGTACTTTCGCCTTACTGTGCCAATGGTGTTCTGGGGACATAAGAAGCCAGCCCGTAGCAGTTTTGAGAGCTGTATTTTGACAGGCCTGTATTTTCTTTCACTGAGTAACCTTTAGGCTCGGCGACCATATTGAGGATGCGTAGCATGCAAGCGGCCGGCCAATTGCTTTGTAGGTCGTAATGAGCGTCTCTTTACCACTTCATACCACTACTTTACCTCCTCTGAGTGAAGGTCTATCACTTCCTTTACTTCCAAATACGACGGTCGGAAGGAAGACTTCCCTTATCGGAGCGTGGTATATTTCAATGCCGTGTGTGCAAACGAACACTTTCGTCCTTCTTGTGCCTGGTAGCCCATTTAAATGGGCATATGAAATTCCATCCCTATCGGTGCTGGGATTGCCCGAAGCGATATACTTCGTCCGCTTCATTGTCCCATGTGCATGAAACACATACATGTGCCTGCAGGCACACAAATGCGGGCGTGAGGGTGTGGGTGGCTGGAAATGTCATTAAAACGTTAGGGAGGGGCGCCGTCAAACAAAGAAAGTTAGGCATTGGGCCTAAACACTCAGTGTTTTTTTATTCAGTTCTTTAAACTGTGTTTTAAATTTACTGGATTTTTAAAACCTGATTAAAATGTTTATAAAATATTTTTCTATGGTTTGAAATTAACTTTTTAAGCACAAATGTAAATGAAATGGTATATTAACTTCGTAACGAATTTTAAAATTGTAAGTCCTTAAAGGGAAATAGATAGACCCAAGAAGAGCTGAGTTGATTTAGCCATGTCCGTCTGTTTTTATGCAAACTAGTCCCCAAATTTTTGAGATATCTTGATAGAATTTGGTGAGCGGGTATATAACATGACCTGCCAACCGAAGCAGTTTGTTAATATTCACCTAAAGCGAGCTTAACAGAAGCAGAGAGCTGCACATAATCGACCAAGCAGGAACGGCCTAGAACCAAACTGGTGGCTGCAAAGTGTCGAATATCATGCGCAGGTCTTACAACCTTAGACTAGCAAAGTTACTCTTAACATTGAAAAAACACCAAGCTGATTTAGACTAAATTTTTGCGCTGTTTCAAAATTGACGTGCTTCAACATGGCGCACGTTGAAAGCTGAAAGAAGTCTTTCAACTTTTTTGTTGCTTTTTCTTGCTGTATGCTGTTTTTTATTTCACATTTTCTTTCAAGAAAAATTGGCCAATGTAAAGGGGAATAGACAACACAAAATCGAATGCCAGCAGAATGGAGCTCAAGAAATTTTGTAATGGAATTTAATAATCAGAAGTTGGAAAGAATATTATATTAATAGATGTTTTTCAAAATCTGATAAATTACCCCGAACCTGCGAAGCTGGGAGTAGTATTAGTATAGTAGTATTATTGCGCACTAAGAACGCCTTTTTAGTTAATTCTTTTCTGTTTACAACAAAATCATCAAAATTAAAACAACCTAATGAAAATTGCAAATTTTTTTTTTTAAAAATCTCTTGACAGTGTAAAAGCATTTCTTTCCCGCCTTCGGATTAATGCTTCCGAGGTAAAAACGCATCTTTTCACATCTCTCCCGCAATGTTTGGATATGTATTAGCAATCGACCCCTGTGGTAAGATATTACTTCCGTTGAATTTGTATACTCATTTTTTATTAATTTTGTTCGCATACGGTACCACGTAATGGCTTAACTAATCGAGATAGATATAGACTTCTATATATCAAAATGATCTGGGCGAAAAAAGGAATTCATTCATCCGCCTATCCGTGAACACGATAACTTGAGTAAATTTTGAGGTATCTTAATGAAATTTGGTATGTAAATTCCACTCATCTCAGATTTAGAATAAACGATATCGAAAATTTCGAAAAACCGAAAAAGTGCGATAATTCATTACTAAAGACGGATAAGGCGATGAAACTTAGTAGATGGGTTGACCTTATGACACAGAATTGAAAATTTGTAAAATTGTGAACAATGGGCGTGGCACCGCCCACTTCTCAAAGAGGGTAATATAAAAGTTTCGCAAGCTGTAATTTGGCAGTCGTTGAAGATATCGGTGATGAAATTTGGCAGGAACGTTACTCCTATTACTATATGTGTTCTAAATAAAAATTAGCAAAATCGGATGACGAACACGCCCACTTTAAAAAAAATTTCAAAAGTAAAATTTTAACAAAAAATTGAATAATTTTACAGTATATAAGTAAATTATGTCAACATTCAACTCCAGTAATGATATACTGCAACAAAATACAAATATAAAAGACAATTTCAAAATAGGTGTGGCTCCACCCTTTTTCACTTAATTTGTCTAGAATACTTTTAATGCCATAAGTCGAACAAAAATTCACCAATCCTTGTGAAATTTGGTAAGGGCATAGCTTCTATGACGATAATTGTTTTCTGTGAAAATGGGCGAAATCGGTTGAACCCACGCCCAGTTTTTATACACAGTCGACCGTCTGTCCTTCCGCTCTGTCGTTAACATGATAACTTGAGCAAAAATCGATATATCTTTACTAAACTTAGTTCACGTTGTTATCTGACCTCACTTTATTTTGGTATTAAGAATGGCCGAAATCTGACTATGACCACGCCCACTTTTTCAATATCGAAAAAATGCCATACTTCTATACCAAATACGAAAAAAGGGATGAAACATGGTAATTGGATTGGTTTATTGACGCAAAATATAACTTTAGAAAAAACTTTGTAAGATGGGTGTGCACCTACCATATTAAGTAGAAGAAAATGAAAAAGTTCTGCACGGCGCAATCAAAAGCCCTTTGAATCTTGGCAGGAATACTGTTCGTGGTATTACATATATAAATAAATTAGCGGTAGCTGATAGCTGAAGAAAGATTGCAAAGGCAGGTTGCTCCACTTTTTAGTATTACCATTTGTATGTATCCATGAAAGACATTTTTGTCTCCAAAGCTCTCAGCTGAGTATGTAATGTTCGGTTACACCCGAATTAGGCCTTCCTTACTTGTTCAGACAACAATATGTGCAATATATGAAAGCATATGGTGAAGTTTGAAGCTTCAATCTGATAAATTTAGAAAGATATGACAAAAATCTTCTTTTCTGAAAAATCAGTTGTGTGGGGGATGTATGCTATAGTGCTCTGATCCGGCCGGTTCCAACAAATGTCTAATCGGACACCTAAATATACCCGCTCACCAAATTCTATCAAGATATCTCAAAAATTTGGGAACTAGTTTGCATAAAAATAGACGGACATGGCTAAATCAACTCAGCTCTTCGTCCTGATCATTTCGGTATACTTATTATGGGTCTATCTATTTCCCTTTAAGGACTTACAATTTTAAAATTCGTGACGAAGTTAATATACCATTTCATTTACATTTGTGCTTAAAAACTTAATTTCAAACCATAGAAAAATATTTTATAAACATTTTAATCAGGTTTTAAAAATCCAGCAAATTTAAAACACAGTTTAAAGAACTGAATAAAAAAACACTTAGTGTTTAGGCCCAATGCCTAACTTTCTTTGTTTGACGGCGCCCCTCCCTAACGTTTTAATGACATTTCCAGCCACCCTCACCCTCACGCCCGCATTTGTGTGCCTGCAGGCACATGTATGTGTTTCATGCACATGGGACAATGAAGCGGACGAAGTATATCGCTTCGGGCAATCCCAGCACCGATAGGGATGGAATTTCATATGCCCATTTAAATGGGCTACCAGGCACAAGAAGGACGAAAGTGTTCGTTTGCACACACGGCATTGAAATATACCACGCGGGGTTTAACCATGGGGTGGCCGCCGTAAGCACAATACGCCTTCGAAGCCCTTATAAAATTGTGTCTACCATGCGTTGGTGCTCCCGCTCACTTTAACCACAATGGACATCCGCAGGACTCAGAGCACACATGGATTAACGCGCCGCAACCCCTCCTCCACCGCTTGCTGTAAGAGCTCGTCCGGCGCATGACATATAAAGGAGCCCTTCCGCCTCTCCGGATAGTGGATGTCAGCCACCACCTGGATGGGTTCCTCCTCCTCAGACTACAAAGTAATTAGAATGTATTGCATGGATTCCATTTTTTTGAAGAAAAATAAACTGAAAAGAAACAAAAAGAAACCAAAGGAGTAGAAAAAAAAATATGAACGGTAGTCTCAACAGATCATACTTACGTTTTATCCCGTTAAGATGTGCTTAAAAAATGGCAATCCTCCATTAACGGGTCCTTGAAAGTTCCGGTTACGCGTCTACAGCCAGAAGATAGGGTCAAAAAGGACCCAATCACCGTAATTTTCACCGGCAGGCACCTCACCGCGCGACAACGACTGTCTCATTAGCGTTGTCATACTCAGGAAAAAGCGGGTACCGAAAAACCGCAAATACCCAAAAGCGGTACCGAAAACCGAAAAACACAAAAATCGGTACCGAGCGTGTTTTGTGCTATACTGGCGCCTCGTACATTCCCAAACCAACCCAAGAAAAAGAGAAAACCCTCTCATTACCAATTATACTCTTTTTTTATGAAACAAAAAAGGGGGTTTGTTTTTCTTTTTCTCTTTCTGTCCTCTTCGTTTTGGCTGGGGAAGGACTTGTTGTTTTTGACAGCAAACATCTCGAATGAAAAAAAAGAATCCGATTCACGAAATGAGAAAAAGTTAACTTTTTCTACGGGCCTAGTGCCGTAGTGCCAATGACAAACACATACGCTTATGCCCCATCTTTCGGGCCAAAAAAACCGAGGAGCGCCTTTACGTATAGAACCGCGGGAGCTATTGTGGAAATTGCTTGGCGCTAGATCACCGCTCTAACGCGTGCCTAGCCAAAGGCGATGTAAACGATGCGGCGAAAAACATCATACGATGCTGCACATCGCCTCGATTGACGAGGAGGAGCAACTACTCATCGAACCCGCTCCAAGCCATGGAGTGTTCAGGTAGATGAGGAGCTGGAATCACCCCGAGAGCGGATAGACGTCTCCATCTCATTATACGCGCCAAATGCCGGAACGGAGACTGGGCCTCTTCGTCCAGCTCAAAATCAACATGTCCACCGACCCGGAGCGGAGAATCGGTCTCTTCGCCCGACCACAACACCAACAGCGAAATAATTCCGACCTCTATTACAACATGAGAGGAAGCGGCTCCAACCAGCAAGGACAGCGCCACGCGACGACGTTAAAAGTAGAGCGGAGACCCGGTCTCTTCGCCTACGTGAACTGCACTCCACTCGAAACCCAACACCATATTCGTGCGACCGCAGAGCGGAGACACGGCCTCTTCGCCTGCCCTCAATCCAGGACACACATATGCTTCACACACAGCAGTCGCACGACACCAGACGCGCACAAAAATGGCAATTAGCAACAGCGTCCACCTTACGAGCGTGATTTAGCGCGTCGCCGGTATTCACCACCATTACATTGACGCCCACAGTTGCGATCACCCCCACCGCAGTTGTCAAAATTGAAGCAGGAGGGCGGCTACATCTAGTGCGTGCCTTAATCGATGGCTGTGCCCCAACAGCGATCATCGCGGATGACCTCGCTAAGGAGCTGCAACTCCCCACCAGCAACACGGTTGGGCAAATGGAATGCCTGCCTCGAATACGCGGCCGAAACGGACAAAATCGACGAATCGCTACGCTCGCTGCGGTAGTCACAAACTTCCGCCGGATGACACCCAGGACCAGCATCGACGGTGCCAAGCCCTACGAACATCTCCGCTTGGCAAAACCGACCTTTTTCACGTCGGCTCTGGTTCGTACTTGGAACTGACATATATGCAGAGATCACATAGCTCGGGATTCTGCCAACCAGGTTTGGCCCCTTGCTCGCTCAGAGTACCATCTTCGCTTGGGTACTCTCGGGTACAACTAAGGCCTAAAATTAAAATGTTCGGCACCAACCGAAACACAGTGATTTATACTTTTATCCCATTTTATGACAAAAGATTAATTCTTTTTCTGCTAGAAATTCGTAGAAAATTTCAAAGCCAGATGTATTTTCTTACTTTGAAAAAGAGAAGTATAGTTATTCTTCAAGCAAAATAGCATTAATAGAGCTGCAGTGGCGAAAAGTTATAACTATACAATGAAAAAATGTACACTCCACCATGGAATTTTGGTCGGAAGTACGAGAACATAAAAATGCATTAAACGAACCTCCTTTTTTAGAACTTGTCGAATTGAAAGAATTTTTAGTGGCATGAAAATTCTGAAAACTAAATTAAGGAACAAACTAAAAATTAATATGTTTAATGCGCTGCTTAATATTATATGCTCATTAAAACGCTTATCTAAATGTTGTAATGACTTTGAAATTACCAATGATCTCATATCTATGGTAAATAGCCAGACTTAAGCTCTTCTGACTCTTCAGACGGGGAATATTTTATATAAATAATTAGTTTGTAATATTTTTTTTATGTATATACACATATGCAATCATTTAAAGTAATTCCATGTGCTAGTCAAGGAAAATGTTCCTGATATGTTTTGAAGCAGGAAGTTATTCTTAAGTTATGTTTATAAGTTTTTATTTACAAATGTGTAAACTAAAATATAAAAAAAATTTTATGAATTAACCAAAAAATGTCTGGCCTTTTTTTAGCTTCTTTTTTTCTAAATTTAGCATTTTCTAACCTTTTTTTTTTGCCAATCTAGCTTCTTTTTTTTGCATCACCTGGCAACACTGCACGTATATCTTCTTATTTCTTTTCTCAGTCCCCACCTTTAGGCGAACACGGCTCGTCAAATTTTAACGCCAAGCACCTTGCATATATTTTAAATCACATTTAACATTTTAACTCACTTAACACATTTAATTAGTTTATACTTTCAGCCCTATTCTGCATTACGACTTGGATTGGAATTTTTTCGATTTGGCAATTTTCGTATTCTGTGTTTCAATCTCTTTCGATCCAACTTCGAATCGTTCGATTTTTTGTATTCTGCATTTCGATCGTAGTTCCGTTTTTCTAAGTTGCAAATTAGTTGGCGGAAAAATATTTTCTTTTTATTTTTTTATTAATTTATAACAGAATTTTAACAAAAATGTAAGTAAAACTTGTTAAGAAACGTAGAAGGCTTGATGATGATTGTTTTTTATATGTTTCCAGGTCAAAAACAACATGTCGATGTCGAGCATCCTTATTAAGTCGAAAGTTTTTTTTGAAACTAAATGAGAAAATAAGTCATTAAACTTTACCACTTTTAAGTTCAATTTCTTACAATTCGTCACTCATCTCAAATAGATTACACAAATCTCGCAGTATTTGCTTTTCCATTCTCGCCTGGCCATTTTCGTATGCGTTGTTTTCCAACTCCATAAATAATGACGCGGCTATTGATTCCATTATAATAGACAGCTATAATTTGTGTCTGTTCGTTGGGTCCAGTTATATGCCAAAGCAAGCTGTCGGCGTAGAGGAAGGTGAAGCGAAAACGTAAACAATCCTTGCGGAAAGAATAAATAAACCTTTATAAAGTATTTGAGGCCAGTGCAATGAAAGTAGCATCCTTAAAATTCAGAAAATGTCAACTATATTCGTGCAGGAATCCGTTTTAACAAAACTTGGTGGCCACGGCAGGGAATTGGCCAAACGACAAAAACACACTTACAATTATGAAAGCACTTCACTCAAAAAAATATAACACTGCGGCAATATATTCTATTGCTTTTTTTTGTACAAAATGGTGTGGATAATAAAATATAAACGTTTTTCAGTGTTTTTTACAAATTTTCTTAAATTTATTTTGTTCCAATGTTCACACATTCCGTACCAACAGCTGATTTCGAAAAATCATTTGCTCTTCCTCTTCTCTTTACGATTCCGTCGTAATGCAGAATACCAAACTTCGATTGAAGCGGAGCGTAGAACGGGAACGTAATCGAAATGCAGAATAGGGGTGACTTTATTTTCTACTTACCATCATCTTTTATAAACGTTGCCGCATTTTCCCTCAGGCGTTTGTCCAAAATTTACTTTTATCTGCCCTTCGCTGCTGCTCCTGAGAAGGTTTTCATGGCCAACGGCGGACCGGCAAAACCTTCTCGGGGTTTCTTTACGTACTCGCATTACATTTATGCGTGCGCCCGACATAATTATTCAATTTATTACAATTAATTTAAAACACTTTGTTCACTTTATTAAAAAAAACGACTCGCGTCCACCGCACTTTAAAGAAAACTTTATGAGAATGACAATTGACTTTTCAACTTCGTTGAAAAAAAAATTGCAACATATCAGCAATCCACACTCCACGCAGCAAAGACAAAAACCATGGCGCTGTGTTTTAGCTCTATAGTATTTTTCATAAAAATGTTTGCCTTGTTTCTTTGACACAGCAAAGTGTACAACCAAACAAGCATGGCTCTCAAAGTGTGATTGGGACATTACAGGGTCCCTAAAACAATGGCTATTTCTTCGACTCTTCGCATATTCACATGGTGGTGCATGGGGTTAATATATTCATGATTTTATCGAACTCGCATTACAAAGCAAAGGTCTAAAATTTTATGATATCGAACAAAGTGGCAAGCTTAAACTCTAGTAAATTTTGACTAGAGCTTAAACCCGCTCTGAAAAACCAGCACCCGAACTCTCATCATTCGCCAACGCTAAAAATATCCAAAGCAGTAATAAGTGCGCAAAAAAGTATCCAACGTTTAGTTGCATATGAATACAATGAATAACAGCCTAACTCTATTGCTCTTACATGGGACTTAAGCGGTTATTCCTTATAGCTATGTGGTACCAATTAGGGCTCACGATTTCCTCTCGAACACAAGCGAGATCTTCGAGACCCGAGAAATCGAGAACTCGACTTCTCGCGAGATTCTCGTGTCTCGAAGTACTCGTAAATCTCGCGAGCTTCTCGACATTCTTACTTTCGCTGTATGGACAGTATTTATATACTTGGTTTTTTTACTTGTGACTTTTTTGTTGATTATATTGCTTCAATGACATTTAACTCAAAACATATTTATTATACATATAATTTTGTTCACAATATTTTATTTTTCAACGAGACATCAAGAACACGGCTTCTCGCGAGATTCTCGAATCTCGAATTACTCGTATGGCTTAATGAATCGATTAAGTTGAATGTCGAGAATCTCGCGAGAAGGTGATATTCGCGAGAAATCTCTTCTCGAAAATTTTCGAGAAATCTTATGCTCTAGTACTAATGCCCAGTTTTTAACTTCAGTTAAAGCTGACTAGAGTAGTTTAACCTTGCCACTTTGATCGATAACATGAAATATTGCTGCTCATCTCAGCTTAATTGGCCAAAGTGGCAGGGCTAAACTCTAGTCAACTTTAACTGTAGTTTGCGTTAGCGAATGTTGAAATTTGGCGGCTAGCCTAAAATGCTAAAATTATGAATATTCTAACCTGTGAACTTGTTTTTGTGTCCACAAACTCCAACATTCGCTAACGCTAAAACTCTATCGCTAAATATATCTAAAACAGTTACAAGTGCGCAAAAAAGTATACAGCATTTAGTACAATATGGTAATAAGGAGTAACAGCCTATGTCCTATGTAAAAGTATTGGAGGTAGACTGTTATTCCTTAATATCATAGCTACTAAGTGTTGCATACTTTTCTGAGCACTTGTTACTGTATTGGAAATTTTTGACAGTTGCGTTTTAGCATTAGTATTGGTATTCGGATGCTGGAATAATTGCAATGTTTCTTTTACACGCTTGTGAATAAGCGAAGGGTGAGAAGAAATAGACCGTTAGTAGCACCCTGTAATATCACAGTTTGAGAGCCATGCTTGTGGTCTTGGTTGTACACTTTGCTGTGTCATAGAAACAAAGCTAAAATTTAAAAGAAATCTGTTTTAGATCCAATCTTTTCTACGTGGGACGTGGAATGCAATTTGGCTGCATTTTTTTTTTAACGAATATGAAAAGCCAATAGTCGGGTTTTTTAAAGTGCGGTGGACAAGTGTCGCCTTTTTTCGGCAAAGTGGTTTTAATTAATTGCTATAGTGTAAATAAATATGTAGCGGGCACGTAAATACATATAAAATATATATCGCTAGTGTGTAAAATAACACCAAGAAGGTTTTGCCGGTCTTCCGCTGGCCGTCGAAACCTTCTCAGGAGCAACAGTGGAGGGCAGAAAAAACTTCTTAGTGTGCAAGGCAACCGCCTAAGGGAAGATGCCGTACTTTCTGTTTATGAAAGATGCTGGTAAGTAAACAAAAAAGTATAAATTAGTTAATTGTATTAAACCTCATTAAATTTCAAGTGTGAAAATATATATGTTTGATTTTGTGTGCGTGTGATTTGTTTATGGATTGGGGTATTCACACTCAGTGAATTTCGTATGCTTTACTTAAGTGTGGAACGAAAATTTCTAATAGTACAAAACTTATTTTAATTTTTTTAATTAATTTTTTGCTTAAATTTGTGTTTTTTTATTTAAATATTTATGAAAATTAAATTTTCACTTTTTATATTTTAAAGTTATCCATTTTTCTAGTTATCATTTTGATAATTTGTTTTGTGTTTTTACCAAAAAATTTAGGACCGATTCGGAAAAAAAGGTTGTAGATTATAGGCACTAGAGGTTTACGCCGATCGCTTTATCGGCGGCGGCGGCGTAGGCTCTATTATATACCGGCGGCGGCGGCGTAGGTGGCGCGCCGGCGTACGCCGGTGTTCTTACTTTAAAAAGCTTGATTTTTCTACTTAAAAAAATAATATTTAGGAAAGGTTTTGTTTGTATTTATTTAGGGAAATCAACGTGTTGGCCATTTCGGAAAGATCCGGGGTTTTTGCCTCAAGATCTCGCAGACCGTTCAAACATTTTCAGGAGTAGCTCCTTGCGGAAGGATTGTCCCTCGTTCACTTACTCCAGAGAGGCTTCGAACCTAACCCCGGTCTTTGGAATTGGTACTGCTGCGTCTGCTGAAAAGAAATAGAGATACATAAAATAGCCGCACTTTTGTCTGCATATCTCGTGCAAAGCGTAGTTTCACCTAGGGTTAACACCTAATAATCGTCGCGAACACAATTTCTTTAAATCATTTGTGGCTGCTTGGCGGTCACGCGCAAAGGCGACTTACGGTTGCTATTAATGGTCTATTAATACTAATGACTCTGGTAGCACAGGGCGCCTCCAGTGTTTTCGGCTGTTTTTAAGAGCTAAAATTCCCGATGTGCGAACAGTATCAATCCCTACAACCAGTCGCTATCACGCCTCCTGACCCTCACACCATATGCCAGTACAGAAGCTATAGGACTGCGACTTCGAACTCATACCTTCGTCGACTTCACTATCTATATGAAAAACTGCTTTCGTATGTGTCGGGGCTTTAAAGGAAGTGATTTAAGCTGCAGACATTGGTGCTTTATCGGTAACCGTATCGGTAACCTTATAACAGCTGATTAGACCAACCTTATGGGAATCAATGCAATCGATTATTGGTGCCGCTAAGGTCGTAACCGTATCGTAGCCAACCAATTGGTTTTTGGTCTCCCGCCGTAACGATAAACAGCTGATTACGTTAGGGATACGACTACAGCAATACGACATACGGCACCAATGACTCCCGCTTAACCCTGCTACTTCGGCCGCTTAAGCTGATACCAGCAGTAAAATTTTATGCTATCGAACAAAGTGGCAGGGTTAAACCCTAGTCCACTTGAACTATAGTTTAAACTACATCATCATTCAACAGGCTAATGGAATCCAATATCCCATGCTAAGAAGCTGGGATTGGATTCGTAGCACGCGGTAGAAACGGTAGGTCACCTAATAAAGAATAAAATACAAACTTTTGGAAAACCCTTTGCAATGTTAGGTTTGTGGAGTTTCTGAAATATATGTATTACGCTCAAAGTGATAGATTTAATAGGACGAAATTGCCACAGTGGATTTTAAGATTCCTTCAGGTTTCTTACAAAAATTTTTGATTCACGCTTTTTATGGAAACGTGTAGTGTGCAAGATGCTTCTTCTGGTCATCATTCACAAAGAAATGGTCATTATAATTCATAAATTGGCCTCTAACCACCTAAGCGATTTTGTTGGTTTCATAACAGGGTGTCACTGTTTAGCGATAACTGGCTCAAATTGGGAGCACCAGGGACCATAGAATGGTCAGATGAGTTCTTTTTCATACTACTCGGGCACCTCACTTTGGCCCAAGTGTCCTCTGCATAGCCACTCAACATAGCGCTAGCTGAAGTGCGGTAGCGAGCGACCATCAGCCTTTCGAAATACATACATGCTTAATAGCATCCCCTGTATACTAGGTTGAGCGCTGGGCTCTCGCGCGGTACTCTCAAATAAAACGACATCACTGCCATTTAAGAGATACGATGGACGGAAATACCGGCTTCGTGGTGGTAGATAGATTTCCATGTCAAGTACATTGTGAAGGTTAACAAGTAAGATATATCAGTCGCGCAGTCTTTTTGTTATTGCATCCTTGCGTCGATCCCAATCTTAAGAACCCCGGTAATTTTAACAATTCGTTCAGTGTCAAACGCTCGTTCCGCACTGGTTTGACACTTCGCCAGTCAGCGTCAAATGGCAGTGTGTTAGAAAGAGAAGGAATTAAGCATATCTTACTTGTAAACCTATACAATGTTAAAGTATTCTCGTTAACGAGTGTAGACCTAGGTTCGCTATTATACACGTAAATGCAAAATGCTTTAACATCGCATTCATGTGCGGCCACGCACCTACATAAAAGAAGAACGATATACATATAGGTTCTCTAAGCTCACGACGGACAAGAGCATGTATTTTGGAACGATAAGAGCACCCAAAACCCGGAAAGTTCAGCCATCATGATGAAACCTTTCCTAATATACTGAGGCTGACCAACTTCGCTGCTACCTTAAACCTGGTTGTATCCAGTACCTGTTTTAAACATATAAACTTCGATCAAGCAACATGACTGTTCCTCCATCGAAAAACATCCAACTAGATAATGTTGGATATCGGACGATTTACTCGAACAACATTGGTTCGGATCGTTGCACCCACTTTGGCGGCCGCTGGACGTCGAAAAGCCGCAATCGCAATGTACTCTTGATCGGAAGCAACGTATGCGCAGTGAGAGAATATATGTACAGATCTGGAGCACTTCGTACCGCCACGAAGGAAACAATTGGTTCCCGGTGATTTCCGTGTTTCAGCCGAAGATAGGACGCTGCTTATAGAGTCACGATTACCTCGAATGCTGCGAAAAAAATGTACGAACGCTGTCCTGAGTTAAAGAGAGAAGCATGATGTGTTTCAGAAAGAAACAAATAGTGGCAGAGAGGCAGAAGCTTTCAAAGATATCCAGAGACTGCACTTTTAAAGCACTGAGCCCGGGTGTGTTCGGAGAGCCCTTCGATTTTACTCCCTCAACGAAGAACTTATCAGCAAAAATGCTGTAGGCGCCGAGTTTATTTGAAGGAAAATTAAAAGTAGAACAACACAAATTGTATGGCTAGCACGGCCTAAAACTTACGACAGATAACTAACTTGAACAATTTAATAGCAATCCAAATATTTTTGGAGCAAAAGGAAAAACTGAACGAAAGAAAAAATTAAATCGCGCATTAGCATCTTAACGGCCAATTTAATGCGCCGACAGCAGCAAAGCCCACCAAATTAGCAGCAAATAAAACAAAACCCGCTAAGACAATTTATTTACGGACAAAACAAAAGACATGTTTGTATTTGTGGTAGGTACATACAAACTTATAAAGTATTTGCATTAAGAGGAGCCGGAAGATGATTGTCAAAAGGAAACACCTTCAAAAACAATAGACTCGAGAGTAACAACTGCGCGTTGACTGAAAAGTTTATCTGCAATTACTTTAACTCCTCTACCGTTATCTGCAGAGTGTTTGTTGTTTTTTACGATTGCATTTACGAGCTAGGAGGCGTCTTGAGAGTGTCATTCATTCTTTTGTATTATAGCGCGCTTTTGAGTTGATTTCATAACTTTAAAGGTCCTTGTTGGGGATTTTAAATAAAAGCAAGAGCTTGTCTCCTGGCACTTCAGTTGACTTTGGTGTCGTTTAGTCAACTTTTTATACTAAGTTGAGCAGAGCTCACAGAGTATATTAACTTTGATTGGATAACGGTTGGTTGTACAGGTATAAAGGAATCGAGATAGATATAGACTTCCATATATCAAAATCATCAGTATCGAAAAAAAATTTGATTGAGCCATGTCCGTCCGCCTGTCCGTCCGTCCGTCCGCCTGTCCGTTAACACGATAACTTGAGTAAATGTTGAGGTATCTTGATGAAATTTGGTACGTAGATTCCTGGGTACTCATCTCAGATCGCTATTTAAAATGAACGATATCGGACTATAACCACGCCCACTTTTTCGATATCGAAAATTTCGAAAAACCGAAAAAATGCGATAATTCATTGCCAAAGGCGGTTAAAGAGATGAAACTTGGTAGATGGGTTGACGTTATGACGAGGAATAGAAAATTAGTAAGATTTTGGACAACGGGAGTGGCACCGCCCACTTTTACAAGAAGGTAATTGAAAAGTTTTGCAAGCTGTAATTTGGCAGTCGTTGAAGATATCATGATGAAATTTGGCAGGAACGTTACTACTATTACTATATATGTGCTAAATAAAAGTTTGCAAAATTGGATGAAGAACACGCCCACTTTTTAAAAAAAAAATTTTAAATTCAAATTTTAAGAAAAAATTTAATATCTTTACTATATATAAGTAAATTAAGTCAAAATTCAACTCCAGTAATGATATGATGCAACAAAATACAAAAATAAAAGAAAATTTCAAAATGGGCGTGGCTCCGACCATTTTCATTTAGTTTGTCTAGAATACTTTTAATGCCATAAGTCGAACAAACATTTACCAATCCTTCTCAAATTTGGTAGGGGCATAGATTCTATGACGTTAACTGTTCTCTGTGAAAATGGGCGAAATCGGTGGAAGCCACGCCCAGTTTTTATACACAGTCCACCGTCTGTCCTTCCGCTCGGCCGTTAACACAATAACTTGGGCAAAAACCGATATATCTTTACTAAACTTAGCCCACGTACTTATCTGAACTCACTTTATCTTGGTATAAAAAATGGCCGACTCCGACCATAACCACGCCCACTTTATCGATATCGAAAATTACGAAAAATGATAAAAATGCCATAATTCTATACCAAATACGAAAAAAGGGATGAAGCATGGTAACTGGATTGGTTTATTGACGCAAAATATAACTTTGGAAAAAACTTTGTAAAATGGGTGTGACCACTACCATATTAAGTAGAAGAAAATGAAAAAGTTCTACAAGGCGAAATCAACAGCCCTTTGAATCTTGGCAGGAATACTGTTAGTGGTGTTGCATATATAAATAAATTAGCAGTACCCGACAGATGATTTTCTGGATCACCTGGTCCACATTTTGGTCGATATCGCGAGAACGCCTTCACATATACATCTAAGGGCCACTCTCTTTTAAAATGCTCATTAATACCTTTAATTTGATATCCATATCGTACAAACACATTCTAGAGTCACCCCTGGCCCACCCTAATGGCGATATCTCGAAAAGGCGTCCACCTATAGACCTAATGACCACTCCCTCTTAAAATGCTCAGTAACACCTTTCGTTTGATACCCATATCGTACAAACACATTCTAGAGTCACCCCTGGCCCACCCTAATGGCGATATCTCGAAAAGGCGTCCACCTATAGACCTAATGTCCACTCCCTCTTAAAATGCTCAGTAACACCTTTCGTTTGATACCCATATCGTACAAACATTCTAGAGTCACCCCTGGCCCACCCTAATGGCGATATCTCGAAAAGGCGTCCACCTATAGACCTAATGTCTACTCCCTCTTAAAATGCTCAGTAACACCTTTCGTTTGATACCCATATCGTACAAACATTCTAGAGTCACCCCTGGCCCACCATAATGGCTATATCTCGAAAAGGCGTCCACCTATAGACCTAATGCCCACTCCCTCTTAAAATGCTCAGTAACACCTTTCGTTTGATACCCATATCGTACAAACATTCTAGAGTCACCCTTGGTCCACCTTTATGGCGATATCTCGAAAAGGCATCCACCTATGGAACTAAGGATTACCCCTTTTAAAATACTCATTACCACCTTTCATTTGATACCCATATCGTACAAACACATTCTAGAGTCACCCTGGCCCACCCTAATGGCGATATCTCGAAAAGGCGTCCACCTATAGACCTAATGCCCACTCCCTCTTAAAATGCTCAGTAACACCTTTCGTTTGATACCCATATCGTACAAACATTCTAGAGTCACCCTTGGTCCACCTTTATGGCGATATCTCGAAAAGGCGTCCACCTATAGAACTAAGGATTACTCCCTTTTAAAATACTCATTACCACCTTTCATTTGATACCCATATCGTACAAACACATTCTAGAGTCACCCCTGGCCCACCCTAATGGCGATATCTCGAAAAGGCGTCCACCTATAGACCTAATGACCACTCCCTCTTAAAATGCTCAGTAACACCTTTCGTTTGATACCCATATCGTACAAACACATTCTAGAGTCACCCCTGGCCCACCCTAATGACAATATCTCGAAAAGGCGTCCACCTATAGACCTCATGCCCACTCCCTCTTAAAATGCTCAGTAACACCTTTCGTTTGATACCCATATCGTACAAACATTCTAGAGTCACCCTTGGTCCACCTTTATGGCGATATCTCGAAAAGGCGTCCACCTCTAGAACTAAGGATTACTCCCTTTTAAAATACTCATTACCATCTTTCATTTGATACCCATATCATACAAACACATTCTAGAGTCACCCCTGGCCCACCCTAATGGCGACATTTCGAAAAGGCGTCCACCTATAGACCTAATGCCCACTCCCTCTTAAAATGCTCAGTAACACTTTTCATTTGATTCCCATATCGTACAAACACATTCTAGAGACACCCCTGGTCCACCTTTATGGCGATATCTCGAAACGGCGTCCACCTATGGAACTAAGGATCACTCCTTTTCAAAATACTCATTAACAGCTTTCATTTGATACCCATATCGTACAAACAAATTCTAGAGTCAACCCTGATGCACCTTTATGGCGATATCCCTAAATGACGTCCACCTATAGAACTATGGCCCACTCCCTCAGAAAATACTCTTTAATACCTTCCATTTAATACACATGTCATACAAACACATTCCAGGGTTACCCTAGGTTCATTTTCCTACATGGTGATTTTCCTTATTTTGTCTCCATAGCTCTCAACTGAGTATGTAATGTTCGGTTACACCCGAACTTAGCCTTCCTTACTTGTTGCTTTTTCTTTTATTTTCTGATGCTAAGGCTTCTTCAGTGTTTGTTATTCGCGCATTTCTGGATTCGTCTTCATTTCATAAAATTACGCACTGATATCCACTTGGGGAGCATCCTTATTCATTATTTATATATTTTTGTTATTATCCAGTGCCATTTTACTCTGCGACGTTTGTATTGTAATATTTAAAAGATTTTAGATTTGGGAGTTTTTGAATTATTCTTATTTGAATGCCGCCAGCGGGGATCTATTTAATGAAGTTATTTTGTGAAGCAAAATGTGAATTAACAAATTAATTTTACATGTAATAAAGTCTAAGTTCGGGTGAAACCGTACATTAAATACCCAGCTGTGCATTTGAAACGCTGTTGTTCGACTTAAAAGTATTTTGGAAAGAGTAATAAAAAAGGGGCGGGACACGCCTTTTTTCAAAATTTGTTTAAGTTTTGTTTTTAGCTCAACCATAGCACTACTGAGGTAGAAATCAGTCAAATGTAGTTAAATACCATACAGCTATTGCAAACTTGTTATGGTTAGACCTTTAGGAAAAGTGAGCGTAGTTTATCCAATTTTGATTATCTTCCCTCAGTCTATATAATTTGGCAAGGATAGTGTCTCTTGCAGGATGGTGGAGCCGTGTGTAGAAGCCCACGAAAGTGGGGAAAGCTTCTGACCGCCATTTACCTGGGAATGGCCAGAGCGATTCTTTTGCATGCAGTTCAAGCAGCTCACTACTTCCGGTCGTTTGCGGCCAATTATCCTCTGGGTAGCCACTAAACATACGTTTAGTGGTGAGCTAATGGGAGAAGGCGACAACCTTGCTAGGCCACTCTGACATAATCGGTTTAAGGGCTAGTCTGGGGATTCTCTCACCGGCAGCGTCTGTTCACCACTAGGTGCGGCTGTAAGCGGGAGTCTGTCTTGGAGCAAGCGGCTCGCTATATATATACGTGGAAGTAATATTTTCACTCCCGCTGGGCGGGTTGTGCGCTGGGCTTGGGACCCGCCCCGTCAAACCATACTATGATGAAAAGCAACAACAAGCCTCGGATAAAAATAACACTCTCTATTCATGACGACCATGACAAACGTTTGAAGGTCAATGAATTGAGGGCATGCACCTGCAACGTCCGCTGCCTGAATGGGATTGGTGCAAAATCTGACATCACCGCCATCCAAGAAATGCGTTGGACGAAGCAAGGAAGAAAGAAGATTAAAAATTATGACATCTATTGGAGTGGCCACACAAATAAGCGCAGTTTCGGCGTCGGATTCGTGGTGGGAGAGAGACTTTGTCGCCAAGTATTGGCGTTCACGCCTGTGGACGAGCGTCTCGCCGCTATCCGCATAAAAGCAAAATTTTTTAATATATCATTCATCTGCGCCCATGCGCCGACAGAGGAGAAAGACGATGAGGTGAAAGATGCTTTTTATAAACAATTAGAACGCACATACGAGCACTGCCCCCGCCATGATATACAAGTCGTGCTTGGCGACTTTAACGCCAGAGTGGGAAAAGAAGGTGTTTTTGGCTCTACAGTCGGAAAGTTCAGCCTACATAATGAAACTTCTCCTAATGGACTGAGGCTGTTTGACTTTACCGGTGCTCGAAACATGGTCATATCCAGCACGAGGTTCATGCATAAAAATATACATCAAGCTACACGGCTGTCCCCCGATCGAAATACTCGCAATTGAATCAATCACGTTAGGATAGACGGACGGAATGCCTCCAGTGTTTTAGATGTGCGCACAGTCCGAGGACCTAACATCGACTCAGACCATTATCTCGTCGCAGCCAAAATACGCACTCGCCTCTGCGCGGCTAAAACCAAAGAACAAAAAACACAAGGAAAGCTAGACGTGGAAAGGCTGCAATCCAAAGCACTTCGTACTGCCACCGAGGAAACAATTGGTTACCGGCGGCCACGTAAAAACAACTGGCACGATGAAGAATGCCGCGTTGCAACCGAAAGAAAAAACGCTGTCTACAGGGCTACGTTAAAAGCGAGCGCAACAAGAAGAGTGTGTGAACGCTATCGCGAGTTGAAAAGGGAAGCTAGACGCCTTTTCAGGAAGAAAAAAGTAGAGGCAGAAAGGCGTGAGTGCGAGGAGTTTGAGCTGCTAGCCACCAAGAATAACACCCGAAAATTTTACCAAAAAAATTCGACGACAGACGGAAGGTTTTAAGACCGGGACAAACTCCTGTAAGAACGAAAACGGCGACCTTATAACTGATGTCCACAGAGTACTTAGATTATGGAGGGAACACTTCTCTGCTCTCCTAAATGGAGACAACGATTTACCGCACAGAGATGACGAACCCGATCCCGCCATCGATGATGATGGAATAAATGTCCCCCCCCCCCCCCCCCCCCCCCACCTGATTATGACGAAGTCAGAATAGCAATAACCAGATCGAAAAACAACAAGGCCGCGCGCGCTGATGGATTGCCTGCGGAGCTATTCAAATACGGCGGCGAGGAGTTGGTAAGGCGCATGCATCAGTTTCTTCGCAAAATATGGGCGGACGAGTGCATGCCCGACGATTGGAATCCAAGTGTTCTTTGCCCAGTCCACAGAAAGGGGGATACTGCAAACTGCACCAACTATCGCGGAATCAGCCTTCCTAATATCGCATATAAAGTCCTGTCAAGTGTATTGTGCGAAATATTGAAACCCACCGTGAATCAATTGATTGGACCTTATCAGTGCGGCTTCAAACCTGGTAAATCTACCATCGACCAGATTTTTACAATGCGCCAAATCTTGGAAAAAACCCGCGAAAAAAGAATCGACACACATCACCTCTTCGCCAATTTTAAAGCCGCCTTCGACAGCACGAAAAGGAGCTGCCTATATGCCGCTATGTCTGAATTTGGTTTCCCCGCAAAACTTATACGGCTGTGCAAAATGACGTTGAGCAACACCATCAGCTCAGTCTGAATTGGGAAGGACCTCTCCGAGCCGTTCGAAACTAAACGAGGTTTCAGAAAGGGTGACCCCCCATCGTGCGATTTCTTTAATTTGATGCTGGAGAAAATTATAATAGCTGCAGAACTTAACCGCTCTGGAATAATATTCTATAAAAGCGCGCAATTACTAACGTATGCTGATGACATTGATATAATCGGCCTAAACACCCGCGCCGTTAGTTCTGCTTACTCCAAACTGTAAGAAGAAGCGGTAAAGATGGGTTTGATGGTGAATGAGGACAAAACGAAGTACTTGCTGTCATCGAGCAAAGAGTCAGCGCATATGCGCCTTGGCAACCACGCTACTGTTGGCAGCCATAATTTGGAAATAGTAAAAGACTTCGTTTATTTGGAAACCAGCATCAACACTAGCAACAGCATCAGCTCTGAAATACAGCGAAGAATCACTCTTGTCAATAAATGCTACTTTGGACTAGGTAGGCAATTGAAAAGTAAAGTCCTCTCTCGGCAAACGAAAATCATACTCTACAAGTCACTTATCGTACCCGTCCTGCTATATGGGGCAGAAGCATGGACCATGACAACAGCAGATGAAGCGGCTCTTGGAGTGTTCGAGAGAAAAGTTCCTCGAAAGATTTATTGACCTCTACGCGTTGGCGATGGCGAGTACCGAAGAAGATTTAACGATGAGCTGTACGAACTATACGCAGACATCAACATAGTCCAGCGAATTAAAATGCAGCGGTCACGCTGGCTAGGCCATGTTATGCGATTGAAAGATGATGCTCCGGTCAAGAAAGTGTTTCTATCGGAACCCGCCTATGGAAGCAGTGGCAGTCTCTGTCAAATTTCAATGTAATATCTTTTACAGCTTTTGATTCACGGCTTGTTAAACTTCCAGATTTTCTTCTTCTAAATGTGGGTGGTGTTACGCCCATATTCCAAAGTTTTTAGGATTTTACGTTTTGCATCATAAAACCAATCCATATACCAAATTCAATTAGCTTAGCGATATTCATTTTGAATTATGTCGACAGCGGGGGCGTAGTTATCGTCCCATTTCGCTCATTTTCAATACCAATCTGTTCTGGGTCCAGATTAGACCGTATACCGAATTCGGGGAAGGTATCTCAATATTTGCTCAAGTTATCGTGTTAACGGACGGACGGACGGTCAAACGCACGGAGGGACATGGCTTAATCAATCTTCTCTTCGGTACTGATGATTTTGACATATGGGAGTCTATATCTATCTCGATTCCTTTGTACTTGTACAACCAACCGTTATCCATTCAAAGTTATACCACTCTGTGTACAAGTACAGCTGGGTATAAAAAGTTAAGTGTCTTAGTTAAATATTTGTTTTGATACTTTTTTTAAGATTGCAATACGAAAGCTCTGCCCTGGGTTCAATTGACATCATAAGATATTTTGGACATCTTTTGCATATGAGAAAATTTTTCGGCAAATAAGTGTTTTATATAATTTCGATACATTTAATCCTGGTTCTTCCAATTTGTCAGACCTTTGCGGCAATAATAAAAAATATGCTCTTGTTTCAGTGACAACCAGTAATTTCTTCGGATTAAGATACAAGTAACAGCCGAATATCGAATGTATCCAAAAAGTTCTGAACAACTTTAGCCGAGAATTGTTTTATCCTTCTCAAGGTAGTAGATTTCACCTCCTATATAACAAAGAGCTTGGCCTTTTTTGGCGCACTATAAGCTGCAGAGACCTACTTGGTCGAGTTACGGCTGATCATCGATCCCCAAACACTCCTTTGAAATGGTTATACGGTTGCAAATATGGTGGACTGATAGCAATCATGTCTCAACTATACATAGAAAATGTGATGTGCCCATTCAGTTCAGGTGATTGCAGTCTCAGCCACTTCCACAATATAATTGTCCGATAAGGGCATTTCGTGGAGACTTGTTTTGGGCGACTTAAACGCTCGGCGTCACTTGTGCTGGTACAACCACAATGGGCTAAGTAAATCACTAAATAACAAAGAAACCACGAATTTGACGTTGAAAAAAGCCCATTTGCATGCCCACTACGTTAATGTCACAACTTTTAGATTTCTTCCTTCCTTACATCTGCCATTCCGTTTCTGGAATGGCAGACATTTTAGAAACCAGTTTTTTTCAATTGGAAGACAGTTTTTCGAAGCAGTGATTTGGTAAGCACTCCGAGTGTATTTCTGCCATGAAAAGGTTCTCAAAAACCTTGCAGATGCCGTTCCGCCAATTTGAAAAAAAATTAAAAAAGGAGCACGACGCAAATTGGAAGGGAAGGTCGGCCTAAAATCTCTTCGGAGGTTATCGCGCCTTACATTTATTTATTTTTATTTTAATGCTGTCGGCTTTTGATTTCGCGAGGACATTAACCAGCCTTTCATCTGCAACAATCCATTAAGGGAACGGAAATTCGAGGTGCTTGGCCTTTAAACGTTTGCAGGAGTCGCCATCAAAAAAGGGTTGTCTTCCTATTCGAGGCCTTAATTATTTTTCCATTGGATGTGGTTTGATATGGCGTGTCCCTTGCCTAGCGCAGACTGTGCTAAGCTGAATCGCTCGTTTGGTTTCCTACTGGAGGCGCGAAAAAAGACATAGGTTTAGTAGAGTCAACTGTCCTCTTAGTTTGACATAACTTAGCCCTTGAGCGATTAATCGATACTCGCATGAGGCTAAATATGGACGGGAATCTAATCACATACCACCGCAGAGCAGCGGCTTGAGTGTAATTTCCGCGAAATATTACATGACCCAAAAACTAGATTAAGAAAAAAGAGAGAAATCGGATAAAAGCAACTGCTAGCAGATGAATATATGACAAATGTAAATTCATCAAAACAATGTCCTGATAAATCTGTTAAAAAGAGATTTTGGCAGTTTCGTAACAAGTTAAGCCAGTTCTCCTTGTTCCACTATAACTAACGCCAAATGGAAGCACACAACGAGATAAAGTCTCTCTCCACCTGGCAATCCCAACCAAGTAGAGGTTTCTTTTTATCTCTCATTCCAAATACGGGTAAGGAAAGGGTTCCATCGTCCTTTCACATAACATTACCTAGCCAGCGAAGGTCTGCAAGTGGGGGCTATTTCGCGGGACATCACAATTTTAAATGTGCCGGTTGAAAGCACTGCGGGGAGGCAGAAATTGAAATTATTTGGAACTTTCCATCATCCGACGACTTTTTTGATAGAACTTTCGAGCATGATTTCTGTCACCCAGCATTTGTAGCTCCTTACACTCACGCCGTTCGGCCTTACGTTTCTTTCCGCTAGGTAAGCATGCCTCTTCCCTTTCTCGTAACGGTACCTCTCCTATACGCGGCGCGTTACAGCTCCGGTACGCGACTTGACAACGTCCTTCTGTTGCAGATGTTTTTCTGGGATCAAGTCTCCTTTGTGCATAGGTCTGATAGAAAACAAATCGCTCTTATACAGATGCGGCTATATGATAGTATTTACCCTGTTTAACATATATTCCATTTGAATTGAAATTGGTTTTATTGGTTACCTAGTACATCAACACCATGCTAATTTAGCCTCTCTACCTAACATTGTTTTTCATGCATACACAGAACCGCAACCAAATCTGCTCTTGACAGCGGCAAATTAAAATGTGCTACTCGATTTGGTCACGAGGAGAGTGTCATCACATATATAGGCAGTGGCACACGACGTGGGCTGACTTGGTGCTGTCAACGGCAATTTTTGTCCTGCTGAATGTTTGGTGTCAGTATTTAATGACCAATTCCGCCACAAAAGTGATTCCCTCACCCAATCCCACTCTAGGGATTGCGTGGTGTCTAAACGAATTAAAAATCAAAATGAGAAAAGGAATGCTACTCAGTGGCTGGTTGGAACTCTGTACATTTCAGTATCAAACTTTGCACTATCTATGGGTGTTAGCAGAATCGTATAATGAAGTATGACTGAGTGTTTGTCTTCGTGATTCCCATGTACTGCACAGTGGCAAAGAAATGACAATCCACTGTCATTTGTTCAGTTGACTAGCTGAAGCATCCATTACCTTGTGGCGCCAACTGCCGTATATAGAAATGCCTGTCTGCAATAAAAAAACTGTTTCTATGTAATTTTGCCAGATTTTTCAATAATGGGTCTAAGTTTAACTTCGATGTCGAAGGTCATCCTTTCCATCCATTTAGCACATGACACTAATTTTTCAATAACTTCTTCTTACGTGAAACAAACACTTTCGAAGCTATCACGCTCATCTATGAAAAGTGGTTGATTTAGCACAGGCTAGGTCACATTTGGACGCAGTCATGTCGCATCCTCCAGTCACACTAATCCAAAGAGACGTTCACTTTAGATAAAAGAAAATGCACCGTAGCTCTAATATCACTTAATAAAAGTGGGCTATAGGAAGATACAAGCACAATAAAGCGGAGAATAACTCTTGCCAACAAGTGCTACTTTGGATTGAGTAGGCAACTAAAGAGAAAAGTCCTCTCTCGACGAACGAAAATCACGCTCTATAAGTCGCTCATAATACCTGTACTGGTGTATGGTTCGGAATCATGGACAGTGTCAAGAGAAGATGCGATTTCTCTTGGAGTGTTCGAGGGAAAATTTCTCCGGAAGGTGTATGGATCTGTTCGTGATGCCGACGGCGATTATCGAAGAAGGTATAATGATGAGCTGTATGAGATTTACGCAGTCGACACCGTAGTTTGGAACCAAGGGAGGGGGGAGACCTACACTGAGTTGGGAGAGGCAGGTGGAACAAGACTTGACCTCCCTTGTTGCTCCTTATTGGCGTCGGTTATCGCGGAACAGGGATAGCTGGCATGACTTGTTAGGAAACGGTCAAAATCGCTTAGGCGGTAAAGCGCCAATTAATGAATGATGACGATATAGTAACATGTCGAAAAATTTGCTAAGTAGTTCTTAATGAATGAATGTCAAGCTTATAACAGGCACACAAGGGCTTTCAGCCTCATAAGAATTTCAAAACGTCTCCTAAATTACACTAACAGGTTTATAACCCAAACCAAACGGTTTCTGTTAAGCGGGACGAAGAAAGCGTTCACGTTTCTCCCTGTTGGAGCTGCTAGTTTCCTTGGACTCCCGTTAGAGGACTTTGATGATATTTACTTACTTCGTTAAACCGACATGCCAGATTGTAGCTCGCATCAGAAGCTCAGCTATCAGATACAGAACCAGCAAAGGGGGGATGGGTTGGGAAGGTTGCACTTGTTGGCTCTTAAGGGTCCCACATTGACTAATTAAGCCAAGAAATGTTACCAGAAGTTTGTGCCACCAAGCAGAAAACCCCTATCAAGTACCAGTACCTATGTTATAACCAAACTCTTTTATCTACGGTAATACTAGAAGTCTTTTAGAACCTATCCTACTTGTTGCAGCTTAACAAACGAGCCGTAAGCTCTGATTTCTGGGGACTGCATAAAAAGTTGGTCCTGCGGTAAATGAGCAAAGTAGTTACTGTTATAAAAAAAAAACGGCTCACTCACTCCTTTGCAGACATGTCACTGCTGATGGTTATAAAATCAAGAATGCTAAAGATTTCGTCTATCTAGGAACCAGTATTAAATGGAAATCAAACGGAGAATAGCGCTCTACAAGTCGCTCAGCATGTCATGATGTTTTTCTCGGAATCATGGTCGGTGTCGAGAGAAGTTTAGATGGCCCCTGAAGTATTGCAGAGAAACTTTTTGCGGAAGATTTATGGTCCTGTGCGTGATGCCAACGGGGAGCATCGATGATGAGCTGTATGAGCTTTGCGCAGATATGAAGATAGTGCAGCGAATAAAAGCTGGCTGGGTCAAGTTATGCGAATGGATGAAGACGCTCCGTCTAAAACACTATTTCTATCGATACCCGAATTTCAAAGCAGCGGAGGGAGGAGCCCTCCCATTAAGCGCCAATTAATGCTGACGATGTTGTTGTCGCTAGATCCGAATATTGAGTCACTCCTATAAGCTGGAGTCTTAATCTGGTCTGTGCTACGATTCCTTCAAGAAAAATTCCAGTATTTTCCAAGAGGACTTAATTATTTTACAGGAAAAGTCCTAAACCTTAATTTCGGGTTTTCCGTTTGGTCGCAAAAAAAAAAAAAATTCTGCTGGCACGATAGACGAATTCAGTCTATGTCTTTTTAAACGGTTTTATTTAGCTTGACTCTGTGTAGCGGCCGGCCGGCCGTTGTTTACGAATTTTGTAATTAAAATTTAAGTAACTTGCTTGAAACTTGGAATATAGTTCAGAACCCGATGACAATGCAATAATAAGAAAAAACTCCGATAGGTGGGGCATGGGTCGAAATTTTTCAAAAAATCGTATTTGTGGTCCGATTTGGCTCATATTGGGAACACGTAATACATACACGAACAGAAAGCGATATATGAAAAAAAATCGCCGCTAGGTGGCGCAGGTATCGAGATATTCAAAAATATCGTATTTGTGGTCCGAGTTGGCTCATAGTTGGAACACATGTTACATACAGAAATAGAAATCGCTTTATACAAAAAATCCCGCTAGGTTCGGCAAGGATCAATATATTAATAAAATAATTAAAAATAATAATTTTAAGTTAAACGGTTTCATTGAAAACAATATTCACATGAAGTAATAATAATACTAAAAGCTAGAAAATAATTAGGTAGGTCCTAGGTATTAGTCATCACACTCCTCATCAATCTAGGGCGTTGATCAGAAAATTAAATAAAAGCGTTGGGCGCGTGAAATTTCTAAAAATGTGAGGCGTAGCATAACCTGATTAAAGTTCAGTTGGTCTTATATATGACTATCAATAGAAATTTGACGTTTCCAACGCTTTTATTTAATTGTCTGATCAACGCCCTAGATTGGTGGGGAGTGCGATGACTAATACCTAGGACCTACCTAATTATTTCCTAGTTTTTAGTATTATTATTACTTAATGTAAGTATTGTTTTCAATAATTAATTTAAACATTTTTTTTAAATAATTTTATTTGACCGGCCAGTTTAACCTAATCTAGCTTAAGTTTGGTGATATTTAGGTAGACGAGGTTTACATATTTAAAGTTGTAGCTATATGAGAAATATATCACATGGTCAGTGTTAAACCAGCTTGTGAAATGAGAAAAAACTAAATTTTTTAGGGTTTGCCTTGATACCCAATTTATATACAGTGCTGCGAATAAATATAAACTCAAATATACTTTTTCATAAGTATATTTTTTTATTAAGAAAATTAAATTAAACTAAACTTTCGTACATAATAACATAATTTATTAAATAAATTCAAATATTTTTCGTTTAAACTAAACACAATCTGCTTATTCGTCCAAAAACTTGAGAATAATTATAAACTCACTATCTCATTTTTCCCTAATATTTTGTGGACCGGCCATGGTTTTTGAGTACATATACTAATCGGCGTGGGACACTTTGAACAAGCTTATTTAGAGTACCACCACGAATCTCCCTCCACGACCTTATGATTCTGTCTTTGAGTTCAGACACTGTCTCAATAGAAGGTCTTTCCGGATCGTAAACCTTTCTTGACAGGATTCCCCACAAGTTTTCTATGGGGTTTAAATCTGGGCTTAAAGCTGGCCATGCTAAAACCGGGACACCGAATTCCTCAAACCACTTCTTTGTTGTTTTTGCTGCGTGAATGGGCGCGTTATCTTGCTGGAAAATGAATTCTTCGTCTTCTGATAACGTTATGAAAGGAAGGAGGTATTCAAATAATATCTGTTGGTATAATAGCGCATACATCCTGCCAGAAACAAATGCAATTTCAGACTTAAGTTCACTTTTAAAAGCTGTCCAGACCATGTCAGATCATCCTCCCTGTGCATCTTTAGACATTATTCGAACGTCGTTGGGTAAATCATGCCAGCAGTAGCGATATCCATCAGGACCATTCAAATTGAACTTTTTTCCATCACTGAATATAACGTGTGACCAGATTGTTCCATTTTGTATGTGCTATTCCGCAAATTTAAGCCTTGCCTCAATGTGCCTCTGTCTTAAAGCCGGTTTTGAAAAGCATTTTCTGTATTGTGGATTTTCTGAAGAGGCTGCCCATATTCTCAGGGTACTAGGATGACAGTTTAGGTTCAGTCGGCTTACAACTTTGGATGACTATGCTTCAGTGATTGACATTTTTCGAAGGGCCGCCCATTTTGTGGTGGAAAACATTTTTTAGGACGGCCTGAGCGCTTTTTCTTGGCATAGTTTTCACGACCAAGCTTCAAAAAAATTTTAACAACACCTTGTGACTTATTTATTTCGAAAGCGATTTGTCTTTGTGTTTTTCCGCATTTTCGTAAGTCTAATATTCTTTGAATTTCAATTTCACTCAACTTTTTCCACGTGGCATGGCGCCCTTCGATAAACCAAGCAAGGAAAGCATTCTAATAAGAGACTGCACGACTGATCCTGGTCCTTAATTCTAAAAAAGGAATGGCAATAACCGCCATACAGTGAAAGATCCTACTAAAACAAAATTTACAGTTACAGAGTTCAATTACGTATAGAGTTTATAATTATTCTCAGCAGAAATGCGTTATCACTCCTCATTTTTGTTAAAATAAAGAACAATTTCTACTGGGTAAAGGCATCTAGTGGGTTCATTTTTCCCAATAACGGAAATACTATTTATACACAGTAGCTTGCAAAAAAATGTAAACATCTCTACATAGCAAAAGTAAATAATATATTTGAGTTTATATTTACTCGCCGCACTGTATGTATATAAAATTCAAATTATGTATGTATGTAGGTATTGATCGAGTTGCGTCCTAAACGGATCGACCGATCGCAACCAAATTTGCACAACCCACTAGAAACATTCCAAGGGTGGTCATAGGCTAAAAATAATATCAATATATAAAAGGGGCGTGGCACCTCCCATGCAAAATTAATATTTGGTACTACATAACTCTGAAGGTATTCATGCTAGAACATTGAAATTCAGTAAGGAGTTATATGAGGTCAATCCCTAACACCCCCAAGAAAATTTGGGTGGGGGAGAAGGGGGCGTGACACCTCCCATATAAATGGAATTTATCGTACTGCATATCTCTGGATGTAGTAATGGTAGGATAATGAAAATTGGTAAGGAGCTATTTGAGGTTAAGTCCTAACACCTTCAGTAAAATGTGGGATTGGGGGAAAGGGGGCGTGGCACCTTCCCTGCAAATTGGATTTTTAAGAACTATGGCTACCGTACAAACTTAGATTATTATAACAGCTAAAGTTTGACTACAGAGTTGTTTGTCTGTTATTCCTTTTCAGTCTATCCACATGTTCTATCTATATATATATATAAAGTTAAAATTATGAATGTTTGTATGTAGGTATAAATCGGGTTGCGCCCTAAACGGATCGGCCGATAACAACTAAATTTGAATCACCCACTAGAAACCTTCCAAAGATGGTCATAGGCTAAACATAACTTCAATATAAAGAAAGGGAGTGCCACCTACCATACAAATGGAATGTTTGATACAGCATAACTCTGGTAATATTCCAAGAACATTGAGATCCAGTAAAGAGTTAAATTGGATCAATCCCTAACACCAATAAGAAAATAAGGGGTGAGTAAGAAGCGGCATGGCACCTCCCATACAAATGGAATAATGAAAATTGATAAGGAGCTATATGACCTTAAGTCCTAACAGCACCAGTAATATATGGAATTGAAAAAAAAAAACAAGACAAATGGGACTTTCAGAACTATGGCTGCCTTGAAAACTTATGTTATTTCAACACGAAAAGTTTGATTGCAGAGTTGGGTTTGGCTGTTATTCCTTTAGTACTCTTTTATGTTATCTGTAGGGTTGGTATTTTTGGAGACGCCTGGAGGAACCGGAAAATACATTTCTGTTTAATTTGATATTAATTGATGTAAGAGCAAAAAGAGAAATCACTATGGCAGTTGCTTTCTCAGATTACGCGGATACCCTTTGTGTAGTGGATGTACAACTCTAAATGACCACTGTCTGCAAACATCTGATACATCGATGTGCAACATAAGCAAACGGTCAGGCCAAAGTGAGGGTTTGCAATGTGTGCACCATGACTCATAAACAGTCACTGCAAGTTTTAGACCGAACCCTTAAGAATTTAAGGTGTAATGAGCATCCCAAGGTGTAATGCTTTCCTGTTACTTGCTGGAACAGCCGCAGTTGAAGTAAATGTGTGCTTTTTCGTCTATAGACGGCTTTACGTACAAAAATTTACTCTCTTTAGAAATATGAGAGGGCATTTTGGCAGAAATACTTCAGCAGCAGCTTTTGCTAGCCAACTTATTCAAATTAATTATGGCAAAATTCCTATTTCTTTACTAACAGATTTGATTTCTTTTCCTGCAAGTTTTTGAGAAATTATGACATCACCTGAAGCTTTAATAGGTAATGTTCCTTCTTAATATTGAATCTAACTTTACAAACTATAAATGACTTTGAGAAAAGGCATTTTAGGCACCTAATTCTATTAACCCAGTAGTGGAAGAGTCCTAAGCTGTGCATATCCGATTGAGTTTATTAGCTCTTTTGAGCCATCAGAAACCTCTCCTTATCGATTGATCCTTAAAAAAAGGGCGCATAATATCATAATATTTATGCTTCGTTATTTCGCTTCCCCACGCTTATGTAGTGGAAACGACAAGGCTTTTCATAACAAAACTTTTACAAATGTCATTAATGCAATTCATTTTATCGGAAAATTTCGAAAACAAAAAAGTTTACAACCAAGGATTCCATCGATACCGATAGATTTGTCTTTTCAATTTTAAATGCCTCAAATTTCCTATTCAATGAAGCTCAAGGACGATCATTAGCTGCGAATCAAGGAATTGATGACCGCAATACAAACCTTTATAGCTTCAGAGCTTCTGCAACTCAATTGTCAACCTCACCCACGCGAGCGGAATCCTGTTACAAATATGAATATATTGTAACGAATTTACTTGCAAATCCTCTTATTTGCAACCCTCTGCTAACTTCGAATCACTAAACTGTTGAATAAATAACTCCAATATTTAATAATGCAAAATGGCCCTTATTAAAGTACTTCACAATAACACTCAAACTTTGCAATGAATAGCTTGCTTAATAACCAAACTGATTGATAGCTCAAATGAAACTGAATTCCAGCGCATCTACATTTGCGGCCTTTTATACTCTCTGATTTCCTCGTTCGCATCTTCTAGGCGCTTCCATTTCCAGAATCTACTAGTTGCCATCAGCTCTCAAATTTCTCAGCTGTAACTACAATTGCACGATTTTATAGCTTTTCTCATTGCATACTTTCAGAAGTATCTCAGATATATGCATGTGGTTGTTCATTGCTTCTCAGCTGCGTGTACCTACATATGTGTAGACATAATGATTGATTCGTTTATGTAGATACAAGTGACTGTCTGCTTTATTGTTGTTGTTACTTCATTTACTTAGCATCAGACTAGGGATGTGAGTATCACTTAGTGTCACTCATATTCGTCACAATATCATACAACAACAGTCATTAGCTGTAGCAGAAGTCAATCTTAGCAACTCATGTTTTATCCATGGCCAGTTACGCATAGCCTGCATATTTTTATAGAAACGTGGGGTAATAGCCACGGGCACAAGCTAGTAAGTTATAAATCTACGAGACTACATGCCCATATTACCTGTAGTGCATTATAATCAAAGTGTTGCCATTTATGTCCCACTGTGCAACTCTCAACACCACATTTTAGTTAGTGTAGCACACACTTTTTTGATGTTACATCATAAATCTTAACAATCGCAAAACAGATCAGATAAAACAGCTAACAAACTTTTGCTATAAGCAAATACAAGTGCAACAACAAAATTAGAAGTATGTTCATATGGATGTATGTAATGAGTATACGGCAAAAAAAAAAATATGTAAACAAGAAAATGTCGCGATTTGTTAAACCATTTTGAGTAATTTGCTTTTTTAATGGTTGTCAACTTTAACGGTAAAGCAGCAGAATACTAAAGCTAGACATTAGCAAAATACAGTGGGTGCTCAAAGACCACGAGGGGGTGGGTGGGTGGTTGTATGCAAAAACTCTTTGTTATTTGCGGTTTTGCCATTTTGTTGTTGCTTCATTATTGTTAATGTTGTGGTGGTATATTGTTGTTGTTGTAGCTGACAACGCTGTTTACTTCAATTAACTTTTAAGTATTCCGCAACATAGATAAACGTCGAGACAAATACAAATACAAAGTTACGCTCATTTACAAAGATTCACAAAATGCAAAATTTAAACAGAAGCTTTTAGGCCTAACTGGGCTTCCTTTCACTCCACAAAGTGCTTTGTGTGTGTGTTGTTATATTTTGTAAGCGTAACAAATACGCGACACAATGCTGTTGTGCTAAGAATAATTTCTAGCAATTTATCATGTCTCCGTGGCAGCGGTAGCAACCAGGCAAAACTCCTTTCCAGAGTAAAACTTGTTTGGAAGCAAAATCAGCAGCCACTTTTTGTTTGGTTTTTGTTTTTGTTTTTTTTGTTGTCAATTTCATTTAGGTAAAGCGTGTAGTAACAATAACAACAACAATAGCAACAACAGCAATACAAACAGCAACAATATGCAAACAATCAAGCGGATAACCGCCGCCAACCGTGTGGCTTCCGTTTCCTATGGCAGCGCTGCAAATGTCAATGCAGCTTAATGTTGGTGCAACATGTTGTGTTGGCGTCCTGTGTCTGTGTTTGACTGGATTTTTGCATACACTTACGCTCAATTGCCACCGTAAATCGTCCATCATTTATCATATTTAATGAAAATCGCCAGCGTTGTCAACTTTGTGGCATCACGAATGCCCAAACAACCACCACCTTTCCGTTCGTTTATTGCATTTGTATGGTGGATGCATAAGCACATATATACATATTTATACCTAAAAGGAGGGGGTACTAACGAAAGTTTGCTGATGCTGTTGCTCAACGTCATTTTGCAGAGCCGTATAAGTTTTGCGGGGAAATCAAATTCCGACATAGCGGCATATAGGCAGCTCATTGTGGCGGAGTTTTCCCAAGATTTGGCGCATTGTGAAAATCTGGTCGATGGTAGATTTACCAGGTCTGACGACGCACTTATAAGGTTCAATCAGCCGATTCACGGTGGGTTTCTTTTTTTTTTTTTTTTTTGGTTTTAATTGACACTGCATTCGCAAGCGTCAAATGGCAATGTGCTTAAAAGAGCCCTTAAAATGCCAGTTTATCTTAATTTTATTCAAAGTCAATTTGTCGTTTCATTTCGCTTGTTCCTCCGTTATTCACAAAAGCTCCGTTATTCACAGTAGCTTCGTTATTCAATTCCGTTGTTTCACGAAATGTAAATTGTTTGGTTTTTTTTGTGGCACCACGCCAGGCACAAAATAGTAACATTTATTTCAGAATCCAATATGCGGCTTGTAGCCAGGTCTTTTTTCGCTATCTCGTTAGTTACGTTATGTATATAGAAAACGTTTGGTCTTTATGTGGCACCACGCCAGATTTTAATTTTCACTGACTCCTGTTAGGAGTGCAAAAAACCAATCTAACTCCAGGTCAGGGAAGCATTGCATCTCCCAACTCCGCCAAAACGCCAGAATGGAGCACAGAAGCCAACCTTTAGGCCTATTTTAATTTTCAGGTCAACCAAAAAAGTCCAAAATTATTGCAGTTGAACCGAGGATGACAATGCACGTCCACACAGCCGAAAAGACGAACACGGAATGCACGGTGGGCTTCAATCCTTTGCACAATATACTTTACAGGACCTTATATGCGATATTAAGAAGGCTGATTCCGCGATAGTTGGTGCAATTTGCAGTATCCCCCTTCTTGTCGACTAAGCAAAGAACACTTAGATTCGTCGGGCATGCACTTGTCAGCCCATATTTTGCGAAGAAGCTGATGCATGCGCATTACCAACTCCTCGCCGCCGTATTGGAATAGCTCCGCAGGCAATCCATCAGCGCCCGCAGCCTTGTTGTTTTCAATATGGTTATTGATATTCTGACTTCGTCATAATCGGGTGGGGGGACATTTATTCCCTCATCATCGATTGCGGGATCGCGTTCGTCATCCTTGTGCGGTACATCGCAGTCTCCATTTAGGGGATCAGAGAAGCGTCCCCTCCATAATCTAAGTATTCTCTGGACATCGGTTACAAGGTCGCCGTTTGTGTTCTTACAAGTGTTTTCCCCGGACTTTAAACCTTCCGTCTGTCGCCGAATTATTTGGTAAAAATTTCGGCCATTATTTCTGGTGGCTAGCAGTTCAAGCTCCTCGCACTCACGTTTTTCTGCCTCTGCTTTTTTGTTATCAAAAGGCGTCTCGCTTCCCATTTCAACTTGCGGTAGCATTCACACACTCTTCTTGTCTCGCTTTTAACGTAGCCCTGTAGGCAGCGGCTTTTCTTTCGGTTGCAACGCGGTATTCTTCATCGTACCAGTTGTTTTTCCGTGGTCGCCGGTAACCATTTTTTTCCTCGGCGGCAGTACAAAGTGCTTTAGAGATATACTCCCACTGCTCCTGCATTCCGTCGATTTGACTTGTGCTCTTAGAGAGCAGGTGTGAGGGCGCGTATTTGGGCAGCGACGAGTTAGTGGTTCGAGTCGATGCCAGGTCCTCGGATCGTGCGCACATCTAAAACACTGGAGACATGCCGTCCATCTATCACAACGTGGTCGATTTGATTGCGAGTATTTCGATCGGGGGACAGCCATGTATGTAGCTTGATGTATCTTTTTATGTATGGACCTCGTGTTGGGTATGACCATGTTTCGAGCACCCGCAAAGGCAATCAGCCTCAGTTCATTAGGAGAAGTTTCATTGTGTAGGCTGACATTTCCGACTGTGGGGCCAAATAAGTAAATGATAGTTTCAGCTAACAACAAATAATGTGCTTGCGTCTATTTAAAACAGGAACTCAGCAGGGAAAGGGAGACGCAGAACCAGGTAGAGGGTAGAAGGAAGAATGTTAGGGAAAGGAGAGGAAGGGGAAAGGAAATAAGAGAGTTAAGGGGGAGAGGAGTATAAGGATAGATTTAGAGTAAAGAAAGGAAGAGGAAGAAAGTGTAGTGGGATAGAAAGTGGAATAAAGGAGAGTGTCAGAGCAGAGTAGAAGAGAGAAATGTATGTAGGAATTCACCATAAATTACTAAACAGAATAGCTTTTTTTTTAAAAAATGCGAATTTTTGGAACTAGTTTTTCTACCGGGTAATAGAAACAAACTGTAACGGAAGTAACACAAACCTATCGAACTTCTGTTCGTTCCCTTGGTTAATTCCATACAATTGCATATTGCAGCTTAGCATTTCCTACATGTTGCTACTAAGCAACTTTCATCAATCGTTGGCATAGTTATTACCTGCATTCTCTTTATATTGGATTTATAAATTTTCTCATTCCATTTTCTTATCTCTTCTTCCTTTTCACACTCTCTCTATCTTCAGAGCGGCTTTGTCACAGCTGTCACGTGCGTAATTAAATTGACGCATTAAAATGATTTCATTCAAAATGCCCAACTCGCAATAACCACTCAAATGGTGTCTGGGGGCTTAAATGCACCAAGGAAACTGGACAAGTGAGCGTAGGCCAATTTTCTCCGATATTCCATACAATCAAGTGAGAGTATGTATGAGTTTTGCATTTAATGATTAATCGTGTCATCATTAATCATAGGGTGCAATAAGCGGAGATTTAGTGGCATTTATGAAGATTGTGAGATATGCGTATCCATGGAGTAAAAGAACAAATACACTTAAATACTTTTTCAATTGTAAAAGGAAAAATAGCCTTTCTCAGGATTTAGAAAACGATAGGCAGTGGTTAGGCCATCACATAAAGAACCCGAACCAGAAACTTTTCTTCTGGCCAAAAGGAGTAGTCCGCCATATTTCGTTTATTTACAAAGTTATTGCAAGAAAACACTGTGAGGATGAGCCTTCTAACGGATAGGCGGTCTGATGGACAATTGGATTGATGATCATTGCCGACCTTTAAGTTTTTAAGCCTTCCGATTTTTTCGGTTGAAAAAGTACTTGTTTTCAGTAGGGTCAACCGTTTTTTCGGTATGCACCCGATATATAATCTTGTGTTGCATTGTATCAAAGTACCCCGAGAACTCCACACGGAAACCGTATTATTACCAGTAATGATCCGAAATTATCCACTTCTTTGGTGATTAAGCGCTTTAACGGCGTTTGCTGCCGATCTGTGTTTCTAACATGCCAAACTAATAAAACCGCATTGCGTTTTTTTAGCGCACGCAAACAACCGGCGTTTTTTGCCCTAACTCAAATAAGCATACGTTGCGACAATGTAAAGCATGTGTGCAAACGTCAAATCTAAATGTCACGCAGAACAAAAATTGGAAATCGAGTTAGGTTTTCACGCAGCAAATTCAATTTGGGTTGATCTCATACAAGTTGTATGATTAATCGTGTCATCATTAAAATGAAAAATGACTTGCGTGCGTTTATATTAGGTTGGCATGTAAGGCGGCCTTTACAAATGTGTCATCGCGTCCGCCGTGGTGTAATGGTAGCTTGCTCCACCTACCACACCGAAGATCCTGGGTTCACGCCCTCAACCTCCACAATTTTAGAAACAAGTCGGAGTCGCCCCTCAGCAGTGTTTGGCAAGCGCTCCGAGTGTATTTCTGCCATGAAAATCTTCTTAGTGAAAACTGACTGCTTTGTAGATGCCGTTCGGAGCCGGCATTAAACAAATAGGTCCCGTTCTGCCAATTTGTAGGAAAAATTAAAAACGAGCACGACGAAAAGAAGCTTGGCCTAAAATCTCTTCGGAAGTTATCTAGCCTTACATTAAAAAAAAAAAATTATGTAAGGCGCGATAACCTCCGAAGAGATCTAACGCCGCGCCTCTCTTCCGCGCCTTACATTCATTTTTATTTTATTTAGCAAATCGATAATATCCCGACAAGAAATCGAAAACTTTTCGATACTAAATCCATTTCTTTTTTTTTTAAGATCGAGAGTTTTTTGATAACAAATCGATAACTTTTCGATTGATTATCGATAAATTTTTTCTATAAAAAATTGATAAGAAACCGATAATTCGTCGACAAAAAAACGGTAACACATTGGTAGCATATGTTATCCATAAGAAATGTAGAACACTTCGATAACAAACCGATCACTTGTCGATAAGAATGGTTAACACGCCCATAACCTGTCGATAACAAACCTATAACTCATCTATATGAAACCGTTGACACTTCGACAGAAAATTGATAACACGCCGTCTTGTTTCGGTTGCGGCCTCGGTTTTGGTTTCGGATTCGACTTCTAATCTGTTATCTCCTTCATTTCCTTTTTCTACTTTATTTTCCTTTCCTTTCTTTTCCTTTCCTTTCCTTTCCTTTCCTTTGCTTTTGTTTCCTTTCCTTTCCCTTCCTTTCCTTTCCCTTCCTCTCCTTATATTCCTCTTTTTACATTTCCTTTCCTTGGCGTGCCTTGCTTTCGGAATTATTTTAATTATAATTTCATTACTGTTTTTGGGACTTTGGGATGGGGATATTTTTGGGATCAATCTAGGATAAATTATGTACTGTTTCAGGATTTCTCGCAATATAATTTTAAAATACTATTCACAACTGAGAATACCATTTTTATCCCATTAAAGATCTTCTAAAGCCACAAAGGTAGGAAATAGAACATAATTTAGAGTTGCATCGCGGTATGTGTATGGTTCTAGGAATAATGCTTTAAAAAGAGAAATTGCGATACACTAAAGGAATAAGCCAGCTCTTGATATGTCTTATATATTTATTTCTTCTATTCTATATCCATTTCTGACTGAACTCTTCCTTAACGAATCTATCTATTTTGATGAAATTTTGGGTGTGTGTGTTCAAGGGACTTGAGAATGCCTTAGATACACAATTTGGAACAGGGACCGACTTATGCCAAATAATTTCATTTATGTTACGATTCGCTTGAAATTCGGTACAGGGGTACTTATTCGACGGCATGTGGACCAAGGAGCTACCTATTTCAAAAAATCTTATTTATGGTGAAATTTGTTTGAAATCTTTTGTTTAGAGAGAAGAAAGAAAGTGCGTGTAGAGAAACGAGGTAAAAATTAAGACTACGCGTGGAAAGAAGGAAAGAAGAGGGAGCATATGCAAGGCGATGAAGATAAATAGAGGAAGGTTCAAGGAAAGGAAAGAAAGTGGAAGTAGAAGAGCGGAAAATCCAGAATGTAAAAGGGAGAAGAGGCGGAGGAGATGCAGCATTCAAATATGTAGAGAAAGAAAGAGAGGCAAGAAGCAAACATTGTTTTTTTATAGAAGCTATAATATAATACAAATTCCGCTGTTTACACGTAGAGTAATAACATCGCGGGGAGGAATGTTATCGGACAGGACAACGGATCAATTATCTACCTATATTTTGTTTATAAAACTTAAAGAAGTTTTAAAAATTGTGTTAGCTTCATATATTTTCATAACGGTTTATACAAACAAAAATGTTGAAATCGGTCGTCCAGGTGAAGCAGGTAATCGATATTTGGTATACAGATTCCATATATGAGGAAATTGCGGTGAGAGATGGTGAAAGAACCGGAGTGGGACGATTACCGGAAGTGAGAATGGGAATGTGAAGTTACGCGGTAGGATTGAGGAAGGGAAGTAGAAGTGGGTGGCAGACAAATGGAATAAGAAATGGACAAGAATTATAAAATTAAAATGAAAGATAGAGTAGAAGAGAAAGGGAAAGATGGTGAAAAGGGGAAGCGAGGCGCAATTTTTAAATGTAGACAAACCAATTTTCAGGTAGAATAAAGTCTGCTTGTTCAAACCATATTTGAAAAAGGATGATAAAAATTCGTTCCAATAAGTAACGTGTCCCTAATTTCGTGGTACTAAGGAGTTTTCTGTTTTCTACCTCTCTTGCGTTAAAACAAATGAAGGAAAACTAAAAAAGTAAATTTTTCCCATTTAGTTGATCAATTCAGATAAGTTTCCACCTACCTTCAAACAAAACTAACAAATGTTACAATTTATATAAATCAAAATGTGTGAGTACCTCAAATGTACCTAATTTCGCGGGAAAAATTGTCTGATGTACCTAATTCCGTGGTATTTAGTTAAACTCTAATTTTATGGAAAAAAGTAGTTATAATTGATTTCAAACGCGTAGTGCTCCTTTTGATTTTCCCTACAAATTGGCCGGACGGGACCTACATGTTTTATGCCGACTCCGAACGGCATCTGCAAGGCAGATGATTTTTCACTGAGAGCTTTTCATGGCAGAAATACAACCGGAGCGCTTGCCAAATACTGCCGAGGGGCGACCCCCCTTAGAAAAATTTTCTTCTAATTGAAAAACCTTATTTCTAAAATTTTGATGTTGCTTTGCCCGGGGTGCGAAGCCAGTGCATACGGTGTGATAGGCGGAGCACGCTACCATCACACCACGGTGGCCGCCAAGACCAAAATAAATAAGTAAAAAAATTAGTTTAATGTACGTACTTTTCAAAAACTTTTTATTTTTATTATGTTTTCTTTTTGATTTTTTTTTTGTATTTTTTCATTAAATCTAAGATTTCTTAGAACTTTAGACATTATTGGTATGAAATAAGTAACATTAAATGAAAAAGGTTTAAAACAAAAATAAACAATAAAAAAATTGAATTGAATTTCAATTGATGTAACTTGTTACTTTTCTAAAAATTACTTTTATTTATTATTACTAAAAATGTTTTATTTTTATTTTTTCATGGTGTCACCATTAAGCGCTTCTGTCAAATCTTCTTTTGTGTAATGAGCTTTTGTCATTTTTTCTATAAAATTAAGTTATTAACCCAATAATCAGCGAATAGAGATCGAATTAAGGTTGAGGCAGTTTTCTTAAATTTATTGGAAAAACTACGCGCATAAATAACTCCTCTCCAAAAATGCGTGATTTCCTGCTGAAATGTAAATGCGCAGTATACCACGAAATTAGGGGCATGCCCAAAATTTGGTGTACGGAGATTCGTGGTATCGCTTTAAGCGGTAATTTGAGGTTTATATTCAAATTGTTTTTCTATCATCAATATTCATTCAAAACAATAGTAAAGAAGTTGAAATCTTGATACATTTTTTTAAATTAAATGAAAAATTACTGAATAAACAAAAGTTCTAAATGCCATTATTTCCGTAAAATGTTGTGCCTCGCAGAGCTTTTTGATTAAAATATTGACGAATAGATTAATAAAAGTTTACCACGAAATTACATCAAAATCTTCCTCGGGAGTTTATTTAATAATTAAAATACTTAAAAAATATGGTTTCTTATGAAATGTTAAAGAAAATATGAAAAACATAAAGTATTATATTACCCTACATTAGATACGTCACAAAAAAAGAGTGTCCCTAATTTCGTGGATTAGAAATATTAAAAAAAAAGTTAAAAAATTATTGCAATGAGTTTTGCAGTAATAGAAACGTTTAAGAAATGTTCACTAAATACTAAAAATGTATCATCATAAAAAAAATTTACCGATACAATTTTTACAGGCTTAATAAAATACACTGTACTCCTTAACACTTTACTTAAGAGGTCTCCTTACAACAGGCTCATATTCCGAGCTTCCAACTTTATGTTGCTTGATATTTAATATTAGGTTTAATATTAAAAATTAGTAAAATATCAATTATTATACCGTAAAAACCAATCTTTATTACGAAATTTTCAGTTTAAAGAAACACTCCCCCAATTCCTTGTTTGGAAGAAAAAATCGAAATGCCACGAAATTAGGGACACTTACCTTACACTTTGGAAAAACACATTATTTTAAGTCTTGCGTTATTGTTTTTTTTGGGTTGATAGCTGAAATGAAGATCTGAGCAACTACGTGGGAACTACATCCTAAGAAATTGACGAGCTGTATAGTTCTGTACTTTGTATAAAAATCTTGACGAGGAAAAATCTTGACGAGGTATAATTTTTATACTTTTGTTGACTTTGAAATTTACTAACTTAAAAGAACCATCACCCTATTGCACATATGTTTGCCGCCATCACTGTTCGTCAGAATTTTCTTCAAATGGCATTAAAATGTCGCATTTTATGCAACAAATCACACACATACATACAAAATTTGTCTACCAGAATTTTTTACTCAAGGCAATAAATTCACATATCCTTGCTAATAAATTAGAGTATCAAAGGATAAATTCACTAGAGTATTTAATTCACATCAATGTTTGTTGGCAATAAAAACAGCAATAACAAAAACAACATTTGAATAAAGAAATAACAACAATAATAGTCATAGAGCAAGCATCAAAAGTTAAGTGAGTCAAAGGTGAACAAGCAAATAGAAGGTAAATAAATGAATAAGGACACATTAACCTGAGAAAAGAATATCCAGGGATACGGGCATGCGGGCATAGAAAAGCAAGTACCTACTTATACTTAAATATTTGAAAATGGAACTTTGACATTCACTGACTCTGGGGACCCACACAAGTCAACGTGCGTGCGAATTAACAGTAAAGCTTACATATCCGACAGCAGGACGAAGGATGAAGTTATAATGGCAGCACGCAATTTAATTTTGCTATGATGTGGTTTTCTATTAAAGAGGAGAAAAAAGGTAAAAGCAAAACAAAGTAAAAAGCGTAGCGAGAAAGGATTTTGTTGTACTGTTACAACAACAACAACAGAAAGGATTTTACAAATATTTAACTTAAATTCCATAAAATTATCTTTAATCAACAATTTATGAGCAAAACTAAAAAAAGCAAAGAACAAAGCTTTGAAAATTAATAACAGCGCAAGGTTAAAAGGATGAAATTGAGACGAGCAAAAGAGCAAATATTTGAAGGGTGATGGTTTTGAGAGGAAAGGTTGACCTCAAAAATTGCGCACCCAACTAAATATGTGAAAGTATCTAACAAAGTTTGTATGAATGTAATTGCATTGTTTATTTGCTCGTCATTTGTTGGGATTAACGCCGAGATTGGAAAAACATCAACGGGCCTGTTTTTTTTGGGTCATCTGCGCTACACGAATAAAGTTGTTGAGTATTAAGAAACAATGACCATCAAAACGATGATGATAATGACTATAATGATAACTCTGAGATAAGCGTTGGTAAATAGAAATGAATGTCACTGCGTAATCAAAATAAATGCGTTGTTATTGCTGGAGTGAAAAAAAAAATGTTGCAAAAAATTACAAGAACATGATGAAAAATAAATCAACACCCATGACAACAACGCGATTAACTAATAATACATACATACAAACATACACAGTATGTATAAGTTGAATATACGTGCATCGGTGTCCTTATCCTTCGGCCGACGGCTAACTAATTTGCTGAAATCCTGCTGGTGTGTGGCGTAGTGCATACATACAAACATACATAGAGTAACGAAGACAACAGATGATAGTGTCACAATGGCAAGCTCCTAAGCCCTTGAGCATTTATTTTTATTAACTTGTTAGTCAGTGAGCTAAATGGACATAATCGTACAAACATAAATGAAATACGAGAAAGAGATAAATTGCTAGGATTTGAAAAAAAAGTGAATTACTTAGAAATTTTCTTATGTAAGTGCACATTTTCTGTCCATTGAAAGTCGCTATCAGCTTTATAAGCTCACCCAGCACTCTCCTTGATGTCTCATGCCAAAGGTGTCATTGGGTTTGCGCTTCGATAGCCTGGAATGGTCGCTGTCGCGAGCAGATATTATGCAGGTCAAAGACCGAACTTTCATGTTCAAAGTTTTATTTCCGGAGTGAGCCCTGCGAGATTGATTGCTACTTAACTCATGAAAAGAATATAGATTTCAACTACTCTGCAGCAGATTCTACAGGATGTCAGATTACTGCAGCGTTTTTCGGGCGGAAATTATAGCCGTGCAGAAAGCAGTCGAAATTCTGGAGGAAGCGCGCTTAAGTTGCACTCGCGTCAATATACAGATATATTCATAGTCAGGCGGTGACTAAGGCAATAATCTCACACAGTACTTCACCAATAAGTGGTCTGTAATGCAAGGAAGCATTGGAAAAACTTCTGTCAGTCCGGACCATACATCTATATTGGGTTCCCGGCCATAAAGCGATATAAGGTAACGAAAAGGCCGAAGAGTTGGTAAAAGAGGGCGCAACACTCGCTGAATCGACGATAGACGTCAAAATGCGTTGGGGAGAAATAAAAAGATGCAAAATTTCTAAGATCATGTACAAAGCCTGCGATGTTAGACTCCCAAAGTGGCTCATATCTCTGAAGAGGGAAGAGTTAAGGATCAGGTGAGCACGTTCTGTGTTCGTGTACTGCGCTCACCAGGACAAGGCTCCAGCTTCTATGGGCGCCAGAGTTGCCAGATCTAGAGGCAGCAATTAAGCTAGATCCTACAAAACTTCTAGTACTTTCCAAGAGGATGGAGTTATTCTATAACATAGGTGCTGGCACATGATTGGAGTTCTTTCGTTTGGTCGTCAAGTTCTAGTACTACTATAAACACATTCAGACTGTGTGAGGTCTCTATTGACCGGCCAGTTAAACCTAACCTATGAAGCGATGTAAAGTGACAGATTGGCCTGTTCTGATTCTGTTGTAATGATGTGTAATCATGTCGGGGTACAATCTCGCTCCCGCTAATAACGCTTTGCTTCAAAATATTTGCACGGAAAAGAAGAGACCGAAAATTAAGACCACCACATTGTCAGGGGACGCGACATTCCTCACACTACTTGTACTGAGTTTTGCCAGGATATCATTTAAAGGCGAGAGCAATCCACCTTTGTGGTGGAATCCAATTCTAATTACATATAAGTCTCTCCACCTCTGGCCTATAGAGGAATGGATTCTATTGCATGAGACTTCACGTTGTTGAACAAGGCCAGAGTTAATTGTTTCTGCCGAAGGGACATCACGGCTACTCATACCAGTTTATGTAATGCAGTCTCTGTAGATTTAGCCATCTGCACCTTAATCACATGGCTAGAGGCCCGATTGCACTTTTTGAGTTGACGGGGTCATACCGTCACCTGGATCTCTTAATTTGATTATATCCAGGAGTCTGTTGGTATTAGACACCTCTTCTAGGTTTTGGCCCGATGTTTTTGCCGTCGGGAAAATATTTAGGTTGGGACCTTCCTTTGTCGAACCTCAACCTGTTTCCCTTTTGCTCGAGTTCCCCCAGGGACTCATTGCAGATTAGCAAAATTACGGATTGCTTGTTCCGTTGTTGCTACTCAACCTTTTTGTCTGCACGCTCGTCCATCGGAACATTCGAATGCTGCAGCCCCTGACACTTTATGTTCTTTGGTATAAGCAGGCTCTTTTTGGGCTGTCAAATGTGTGCCCCAAGAGATTACCTGAACGAAAGAGAGCCAAAAGCGTTTCTGATCTCAGACACTTCGTTTCTCCTTCTCCGGCCATATTCTCAGATAGTTGTCCCTTAATGGAGCACCACCCTTTCATATCTTGCCTTCATTATGGGTTCCAGCGTCTGCTAGTTTGATCTGGAGGTTAACCCCACTGGAAGTATGCGTGACCAATGCTGAAGCACATATGTGGAGGCTCACTGCCATTCTTGATATTATGTTCGCCATTGAGATTCCACTTGTTGTTGTTGTATCAACGATAAAGCCACACACTATCGATGTTGATGGTCCGGTACGATGGTTGACGTTCCGGTAACAAAGCACCATTAAGGTACTATCCCGACCATCTCGGGAACGATTTATATGACCACATTAAACCTTCAAGGCCATCCCTCCCTCCCCACTCCTAGTTCCATGAGGAGCTTGTGGTCGCCAGAGCCTTGTGTGTTAATGAAACAGGATTCGCCGCGGGTGGGTGAGGTTGACGATTGGATGGGAGAAGCTATATATCGCGCTGGCAACCCCTTGAGAGGATTGTGATACACAACCCCTTGAATCCCGCTGATTCCACTTCACCGACAGATGCGGTTTTGGTTGTTGCTGTAGTATTGCGAGTATATAAGCGAGGGCAGTCTAGTACTTTTTAACTGCCGCTTCGCAACATTCTATGTCCTTGGCATATCGGGCCTGGCAACAACCTTCACTTCATAACAGCGATTTTTTCGAGAATGTATAAACCTCTCACGTACCTAGTCTTCGGATGCATTCCTGCCCAAATTTTGGGAGCCACAGCACTTTTGGCCAAGCTCGTTTCTAATTGGGGCCTCCGTAGAAATTCCTATTGCCATCTCCATAGCAATCCGGTCAAAAATTCAAGTCTCTTCATTATCAGTGAAAGCAGACGGCTTCCTTTAAAATATTGTAACGAATTTAGGGAAATTCCGCTTATTCTAAACTTTCTGCTAACGTTCGAATCGCTAAACTGTTGAATAAATAACTCCAATATTCAATAATGCAAAATGGTCTTTATTAGACTACTTTGAAAGTACTTCGCAATAACTCTTACTTCACGACTAATTGCGTGTTTAAATCAAACTGAATCCTGGCTAATCAGCTTGAGCTGCTTATATACTCTTCGTTGCTACATTCTCATATTTCTACTAAGGTCTAGTAATTTCTCGAACTTCATGCTTGGTTACCAGCCATATACAGGTATACTTGTAGTTTGTAACCATATGCGTGAGTACGATTTCGGCTGATGATTACATGTGTTTGTAAGTGTATCTCTCCGTTGCCTTGTATGTATGTGAGTAAATGCTGATTGAATTGTTTACGTACACAGGAGTGGCAGCTTGCTTTATTGTTGTTGTGCCTTTATTTAATAACCTTAGTGATGTGAGTATTACTTAGTGATACTAATATTCCTCGCAATATTTATCCTAGTCCTTATCCAAAAAAAAAATACAGATATGTAAGTACCTGAGGCACATGACTTCCTGGGACGGATAACAAAAGTCGGTGAATATCAGTTTATCTACTAACTAGCAGACCCGTCAGACGTTGTTCTGCCCTAAATTTGGTCTATCTACATAAATTTTAATAAGCTTTTTCCGTCTAAATCTGCTCCCCCCTCACTTTTTCTTAAACCTTTTATTCACTCCTCCCTCCGTCTTTTTATTTATTTATTTATTTATTTATTATTATTATTGTCTACCGAATAGTTCTAACAGACTCATCAATTAAAAAGTATAAATAGCCTAGTCTTAAAGCTACTTATCTCTAAACTGAAATTCAAATTTTTAGCATATGAATTGCATATTCGTACGCATCTTGTGAGTGGCTCATTGAAACCATAATTGGTTGCATGAAAAATTACATCGAATAAGCGAGTTGTCCTTAAATTAAGACTTGATGAGTGAACATGTATTTAATTAGAAATGAGTTCACAGTTGATTCTAGAATTCATTACATTATACACAAAAATAATAGAAAAATAAGACCTTCTCTCTTCCAAACTTTGTAGACCTAGCAACTTGCGTCTGCCAATATAGTTTGGAAGCCCATCAGGCCATGACAGAGGACGCAAAGCCATTCTAGTGAACACCCTTTGCACCTTTTCAATTATAGAAGTAAGATTTTGATAGTAAGGGTTCCAAATTATACAGCAATAGTCCAATTGACTACGCACTAAAGATATGTACAGCGCTTTGAGAGTAAGTGGGTCAACAAAATCCACAGTGTTTCTGCGTATAAAACCAATCATAGAAAAAGACTTCGACACCACATGGTCTACATGGTTGGAAAAGGTCAACCTAGAGTCAAAAATAACCCCTAGATCCTTAATAGTATCTTTACGGCACAATTTTTGTCCATTTAGTACATAGTCGCAAGTCACTGTCTTAGACTTTTTAGCAAACGTGATGACGCAACATTTACTAACATTTAGATGGAGATGATTTAATATACACCAATTAGAAAGATTATTTAGATCAGACTGAAGACTAGAAAAGTCAATTGTATTTTTAATTTTTAGGAATAATTTAACATCATCCGCTTCATATATCTCTATCTTCGTCTCACTCTATCTCTTTCTTAGTCTCCTTCTCCTTCCATCTTTTCTCTTCTCTCAAGTTTTTCCCATTCTTCTTCATCCCTTATTGCCAGGCAAAACGAATAGGAAGTATGTAAATAGTTATGTGGGTATTATTAATTCATGTCTTTATTTCGTCTTCGCATGCATATTTATCAGTTTTGCCAGGTTGATGCGACTAAATCGAATATCGCAATGAAAATTACTTCAAAGCTCTCAGCAACAGCTTCCGTTTGATATGCCTTTTACACACACATTCTAGGGGTATCCGGGTTCAAGTTTTGGCCTATATCTTGAGACCCTAGTCACCCAGCGGTATAAAAATTACTCTGTACTAAACCCATCAACAGCTTCAATTTGATAACCATAATGTAAAAACGTATCCTAGTGTTACCGTGATCCACGTTTTGGCCTCGTTACCCTTCACGAATAGGTATGAAAACTACCCTGTACTAAAGCACTCATCAACAGTTTTCATTTGTTATCCATATTCTATAAACACATTCTAGGGGTACCCGCGTTCACGTTTTCGCTTATATCTCGAGACCCTAGTTACCCGCGGGTACGAAAAATACCCCGTATCAAAGTACTCATAAACAGCTTCCATTTGATACCCATATTGTACAAACATACCCCAGGATTACCCAGGTCCACGTTTTGATCTCAAGACCCTAGCCAGAACGGGATAAAAATTATCCTATGTCTGTCTCCTGGTTCTAAGCTACCCCTCCACCAATTTTCAGCCAAATATGTTCATCCGTTCCTTCCTCTTCAATTATCGATTCAAAAAAAAACAGCGCATCAAAATCCGTTGCGTATTTTTAAAGGTTTACCCTGCAAAAATCGTTGGATCATGTGGTCCACTGGAGTACTTACCATTATACTCCACTGTAATGCAGCAATGGACCAACTCATGTTTCTACACGAACACATTGTAAGCCGATCATTGCTTGTTTTTAACGATTGTAATTACTACACGATGTTTATTGGACTGTGGGAACTCCATGGATTACTCTAATGTAATGCGGAGCTGGAGTATATGGTCCAGTCCTAGGACATCGCAATGTTAATTGGACCATATGTTTTGTATGAATTGTGGTTAATTTTGGAGTACTCGGTTGGTCCATAGCGAGTACTCCATACTTGCATGCATGGAGTACTCGCGATTTTTGCAGGGTAAGCATTCAAAGGGACATAGGGACAGAAGAGCGACTTTGTTTTATACTATGTAGTGATGTACATCCATACATACCTATAAACCTACGCCCGAAGTTAAATAACGCAGCGAATGCTATATATGTACGTATGTACGTGTCGCATCAAGCCTCACTCAAAAGCAATTAGCGCGCACAGTTCACAGCGAGCAATTATACAAACACATTTTTTGGTAAAAATGTTACTTTTGTTTAAACCAGGGATGCACCTTAACGTTAAGCTAATCGTTTATCAAAAAATTTCCACCGTTTCCGTTGAAACACTTCGAAATATTATCGATAAAGAAATTATCAAGATAAATTGTATCTCGTTTTTAACCGAAACGAAAAGCTTTCGTTAACGTTAAAAACGTTAACAAAAACGTGGTACTTTATGTTTGAATTGTGCTGGCAATGCTATAGCCATGGTAAGCCGTAAGGTGGTAACAGCGAGCGGACATACACACAAACTCCATGTACTTTGTTTGTGTAATTCGTTGGTGGTAATGTCATAAATACTCTGAGATATGTTGGTACTGTCAAAATTCATGAGAAATTTGCATTCAGCTTGGCTAATGCTTTCACCTTAATGACTCCGCCATCAATCAGCTTTGCCAGCATATTTTGAAATAATAATCAACATAAACGATTTGATTTCGTTTTGATATGGCAGAAAACGAAACAAAATAATTTCGTTAATTTGACGTTCTTAACGTTAATAAACGAAAAGAAATGACTTTGTTTCGTTTATTAACGTTAATTATCGTAACGAAATGATATCGGTTCGTTGGTTAAGCATGCCTGGTTTAAACAATTTGGCTGATATAAGAAAGGAATCAAGTATTTTTTTGATGCAGATCGAAGGTAAATAAATATTTCAAAGTTTTACTGAAAAGTAGAATTTTTTAAATCCATCCATCCGTTTATGAGTTATAGCTGTGTAAACAAAAATTTTATAATTTTTTACTACATTTTGGCAATTTGCCACGCCCCTACAATATATATCTTCAAATTATATTAACTGTACCATCTCACGCAGCTAAGCTTTGAAATGCAAAAAACCGTTTTAAAATCGGAGCATTCTGTGTGAAGTTATGTGCATACATGGCATTTAGCGACTTTATTTTATGCGATTTATAGATAGATATAGATGCTAGGGAAACGGAGTGATAACTTTTCATGCCCGGTAGGAATCTGTATGCTATCATCATGTAAAAATGTTTTTTTCTTTAAGAGCGAGCTTTTTGTTTAGCCTCACATTTATTTTCCCTCATAGTACGTTTCTACTATGCATGTAAATTATCTTTACTAATTGTTATCATAAATTCATTTACCGCACGCATATAAAGTATACAAAGCCCACAAAAATCTGTATACGAAAATCCACAAAAAATGGTTGTTGCCAAAATAGTTAAGTAGGGGTAGCATAAAATAGCCATAAAGAGTCCTTAAAGATTAATTAATCTTCAGCACATGGTACAAGCTCTTTCCAAAGTATTGCGGTATGGCTCTTAATTCAAATACCTCGTTGGTTAACTGTCTCCCACTTTTACCGACGCCTTCATTGCCCTATCAAGTAAAGTGACCACAACTTACAGAATGGGCAGACAAATTTTTAGAACAGAGTTGCCAACTGAAACCACGCCGGATAAATTGATAATTATTAACCGTGTTTTTTACATGTATATACATTTATATTTGGTGTAAAAAAACTTTTATTATCACTTAGATAATGTTTAAGAAACCCATCTAGCGGCAATTATCGCGGCAGTGTTTAAATAAATCGCTTCAAAACGGGTTGTGCTTAACAGCGAAGACACGCACCTCTGTGGGTCCTGGCTGAATCAGTTGCGATGAATCGTGGACACACTCACTTTTCTGTCATAGAAGTGGAGAATAGTATAGAGATAAAATGGAGACACATTTCAGTTGCAACTGAGCATAATGCATACTGATATTTAGTAGTACTAATTTTCTTCGCAACAATTTCACAAATGTAGATAAGGTTATGCCCTTAGCAGTCCATATAAAGTTTAATTGCATATATATATACAGGTAAATAAATAAAACCCAGCTATTATATATTTAGGCTAGATGGGTCTCCTAAACATTGTGGAAGTGATGATAAGCGTTTTTCTTTTATCCGCAAATGTAGATGTATATACATGTAAAAAATACAAATACATGGCGCTCCGGCTAAGAAAGCATTTGTATCGGAACCCGCCTATGGAAGCAGAGGAAGAGGGTGACCCCCACTCCGCTGGAAGGACCAGGTGGAGCACTATTTCAACTCCCTTGGTGTGATCAATTGGCGCCATATATCAGAGCGAAGAAGAAACCGGCGCGCGTTTTTGGACGGCCAAACCCGTTTAAACGGTTAGTCACTAATTAAGTAATTTAGTATTTGATATGTGAGCCCTCCTTGTCGAGCAGGTGGTACGACCAACATGAACAACTCAAGATCTTATGTTAATAAGGAGTATGGAAAAGGAAGTCGCAAGTCAAGGAGGGTAAAAGCGCTCAAATGAGGCGTGAACTCGGGAAGCGCAAGTAGTGGAGAGTCAAAGAGCTCCGTGTTGGGTCAGCAGTTGAAGTAGAGTGGAGAAGAGTACGGAATAGAAAGAGTATGAGAGCTCTCTCCCAGGACCGCGCAAGCATTAAGAAAAAACAATTTATACTAATAAATAATTTATGGCAACTCTAATTTCTATGCTCTCCATATGTGCACTTATATTTACATACATTTGCGTATATCTGCTCAGCTAATGATACAAAATGAAAAAGCATGCACATGAGCGGTTTGGGGTTAATTCGCCTCTCACCCATCAAACACACACAAATTTTAACTAATTTAAAGGTCCGACAAAATTCATCCCATAGCTCGTTAAAGAAACAAACAAATGTTGGGGGACTGTTGAAGTTAAGCACACGCCGACTGGTCAACTGAGCGGCTAGCGGTTTTCGGGCTTATCTTTTGTACGCCTGCTCACCCTCATTACGCGAAGAGAGGCCCAACGAAGAAATAATTAATGACCATGTTTTTGCCACTGTTACCCAATGTGATGTTACTAATGTTACTGACCGTAAGGCCAACTTACATGAAAACGAAAACATTCATATCTGCCAGGCGCATCGCTTAAGTGTTGGTGGCGGTTGGTTGGGAAAAATCCAACATTATCCTTTCGACTGCTGCTACATGCAAGGCTGGCAGAAGCATTTAATTGTGAATGAGTGTGTGCGTTTAAATGTTGAGTGTGTGTGCTAAATACTTTCGCTCTATGGAGAGTTGGGCCATTAAAAATCGTTTATTTCGATTTGATTTAATCCAAAATATATTGCTGGCGATTTGCTGTGAGCGCTTTAATACGCATCGTTAACTACAAAAACAAAGCTTTGGCTATCGAATGGCCAAAATATGCTGGATCAATGATTATTCCAAGTGCAGAATCGTCTCTGTGTGGTATTGGTGAAGAGTTGCCAATTTATGCAGTAAATTTGCGTACGACGACAACAGACTTCCAGCTGCGTGGCATAAACTCGATTACTTACTCGTTCAGAGTGCTACTGCAGTAGATGCGGCGCGTTGTATGCAAATGTGCGTTGCTATTTGCATTTCATGCAATATGCCTTGGTGTAGTATATAAAAACCATCCGCTTTTCGTTATACTTGTCAGGCTAATATGCAACAATAAACAAAAAACGATTATAAATTTTGTTTAATCCCTATTTTTCCATTAATGTACAGCAGAGAGCACCAATAACGTCGGCTCGAACCCCATTATGGAAGAATGTACCCTGTGCATGTATGTGTGTAGAGAAAGCAAATCTAGTCCGGTGATAGCCAAACTTGTGCTCCTATGCAGCATTCTATGAACTTCGTATGTTGCCAGGAAAGTTCTCCCATTTCTTGTTTTACTATTATTGTCTTCTATTATTGATATTCTTCAAGCTCAGTAAAGCCATCACGCAATTTTTGAAAGATACTATGAAAATATTCATCCATTTTGTGATCCCTTTATATCGTGACCGTCAACTTTTTCTGCGTCCAGTTTCGCGATGATCTTCCCGAGCTTAATTACCACCACCGAGCACCACATTTTTTAGAATTGTGGATAATTGCCGAAAATATTTCAAATAACTTTTCCATTAAATACTCCTATATGTGTGCAGTGATTATCAGTCAATAAATGATCTTTTCATCACGTTACATGCTCCTTGTGGTATGGTACTCTGGGCTCAAGGCGCACACTCAGAAAAAAATTTCTCCCGATTGAAGAAAAATGGGAATGAAATGGCACTTAAGAAATTTTATCCTCATTCGCATGGCCAAATTTCTTCAAAATGAGGAAAAATTCTTTAAATTGAGGAATTGCTCCCCATTTTGAAATTTTGGCCATGCGAATGAGGATAAAATTTCTTAAGTGCCATTTCATTCAAGTTTTTTCTGAGTGCACATTCATTCTTTCATGCGTTGTTGATGGTTCTTGGATCTACCTCTTTAATCGGTTCACAGGACGCCATATATCAAGATTAATAACTGACTTTGCTTTGATATGGAACTATCAGCATTCAAGGGATAAAACTAAAACCTTTAGGATCGCGGTTTCGAATTGAGTTAACAATAAGTATTTTTTTATATTATTACTAGCGGACCCCGTTGCACTTCGTAGCAACCAACCAAAAAAAGAAATGAAAGATTATAAATTTTTTTTTATGAAATGAATGCATTGTATTTCAAAATTATTAAAGTTAATCCAAAACATTTGGATATACAATATTTTTAGTTTGCCCATTGGAAGCGAGCACAAACAAACAATTTGGAGTTCCAAATCTTGAGCAGGCCACGTATAGCTGTACATGTGAAAAGCACGGCTCCTCCAAATTTAATCCGCATATTTGAAGCGTTTGTCCTTGTGCCTTAGTGATGGACATGACAAATGATAAACGCACTGGGAATTGCAAACGCTTAAATTCAAATATCATGTCTGTTGGAATCAGTGGAATACGTGGTATGAGTACAATTTAATTTTTCGCTGTTCCGGTCAATATTGTCGCTTCAATTAAATTCTGCATCAATTTTTTTACTACTAATCTTGTGCCATTGCACAGTTTTGGTGCATTTAAATTCCGCAGTAAAATAATTGATGAGCCAACCTTTAAATTCAAATAACGCGGTGGCATACCAGGTGGTTCCAATGAATTCAAAAATTCAATTGGATAATTCACTGCATCATCTGCATTCATTGCTTTTATATGATGTCACTGCACCGTGCAATTTTTCTTGAATCTGATAATTGATTGCATTGACGTGTAAATTTTTTGGTGCCACTATTGCGCGTTCTCTCAACCAATTGTGATTCCTGTAATTTTGAACAATATTTGGAAACACACTTTCAATCAACTCTTCTGTTGATTGGAGAATGGTACAGAAATTGTTCGGCAATGTAATCAATCCATTTGTATTATCGACTCGAACTTTTCCATTGCCAATATCTAACAATTGCTTCGAGAACCGATCTGCAGATTGGCCGCTGTGGAATTGAGCGCGCATACTTATGTTCAATGTCAATTTTTGCACATGTCGCCACAGAAGAGAAGACTTTAAACATGCGTTGATCTCATCCGCCGGTGTTGATCGTGGAACCACAGGCAATATTTGTCGAAAATCCCCTGACAATAATATTAATGCACCACCAAAAATTTCTTGATTCTGACGTAGATCTTGCGTTGTAGGGTGTAATGCTTCCAGCGATTTTTTATGCATCATTGTACATTCATCCAATAGAATAATTGCTGCTTGTTGCAAAACTTTTGCCATCGCAGAATTTCTTGAAATATTGCACCGACTTCATTTTTTACCGCTTGGATGATGGTACATTTAGGAACATTCAAATTCACAAATGTTTGCAATTCATTGGGATCATACTGTTGTTCACGTTGCAATTCTCGATCAAATAAATTATGGCTTGGACGATTGGGTGGTGACAAACCTAATTGCCCTAATCCTTTATTTGTAATCGTAAGGCACATATCTTTAATCGCTATCAATGCCTCATTATACATTTCCAATGAAATCAGCAAATCAGTGTTTCTTGTGTGATGACGCATTCGAATCAAATAGTCTTCTGCCATAAAATCATTGTATTTATTTCACAATTCAAGAGGATTTGATGGAAAACATGTTGACACGATTATGGCATATAAGATACGTATTTGATGTGGAGAAGAAGCAATCGATGCATCGTGAAGCGTTAAATCCCAATGCGCATCATTTTCAAGAAAACCTAATTGCTCGCATGCTTCACGATACGTCATTCATAAATGACCATTCACTCTTCGCAAATGTTGAAATGAACGTGGCCCAACAACATTTACTAACAACAATCGCAAATAATAACATTCTGCATTGTTTGGATGAACTGTGTACAATCTTGCCATGGTATCTGCAAAAAAAAAAAAAACACCCGGATGGCCATCAAGAGGTGTTCCTTGTTTACGTCGTTGCCATTTCTTTGCAGTCCAAGTGAAATAATGCGTTACATCTAATACAGAAACGTTCTGGCAAAGCTATCGCTTTCGCACAATTGAAAGAATGCAGTTAATGTTGTTGCTGGTGGGTGTCCAGCTCTCTGCTGTACATTTGCATCGGTAAAAGACACACGCCGGCCATTTTCAAGATGAACAGCCAAATGAACCACAGCAGGATATTGCTCATGGATTGGAAATGAATAAGTACTCAAAAGAGCTTCATTAGTGCTAATGTAGCGCCCCATTTGATATTGTGCGATTTCATCAATGCTATTGTCACCAGCTATTCCAAAAACAGCCATATCACTGCTTTATTCACATATTTGGAAATGTATTTAATCGATTTCACAGAAGTGCAGTACTCAACATTTATGTGAGCCTGAAATACTTTTGACAATAGTGGAGAATAAGGCACAATCCAACGATTATCAACTTCAACGTCTTGATTGCATATTTTAATTGTTGTTGTATGGCCATTATCCTCCAGTGACCGACGTCGGGCAACGAGTATCCGTCGGCACCTGTAATAGTATCCGAAGTTAATGCTCTTGGATACCGTTTTGAACATTTTCCATCGATCATGCATGGCGAATTCATATTTATCTGACCGCAAATAATTCTGGATCACTGCTTTCATCTGGAATTTCAGCTGATATAATGATATCAATTTGATCGGGTGTTATTTTACGAACCAGCCATATCAAGATATGCGCGTGCGGCAGCCCTCTCTTTTGCCATTCAATCGAATACATCCAGAAACGCACCTCCCCAAAAGTTCGCAATGTGATAATCAAATCCATCAGTGCTCTTACTTTTTGTCGAAATACCCGTGCTGTTATATCGTGTCGATCTGTTGGATTCTGACCATCAAATAAATTGTTTTTTATGTTAGACCACTGTGGATTACATGTGAATGTTATGAATAGGTCGGGGCGACCATATTTGCGAACGTATGTCATTGCATCTTGCGTATATTCGTGCATGTGGCGCGCACTGCCAACATATGTCGATGGTAAAATTGTTAAACGTCCGATATCATTAATTTTGCCATCATTCACTATTGCATCTCGCAAGTGTATGTATTCTTCCGATCGTAATTTGGCTTGATTGAATCGAAGATAATTAAGGCGTTCTGCTTCAATTTTCGCATACATGTCAACAACGTATTGGTGGAAAAGTTTGCCACATCGCATAATAAAGTTGTCTTCTTGTGGACGAATCATGAATCTATACGAATAATAATTCATTGCACTAACTGTTTTTTGTACGTCACGACCTATGATGAATACATTATCAGAAAATTAAAGTCATGTCTTCTTGTTATGAAATAAATACAATACATATTAAATTGAATTCATTTAATTTTACCGGTTCGTGGATCTATCATTCGTATATTGATATGATAGCCGTCATCACCTTTCCAGTGCAATAATGGATATTGTAATGCATCATAGCTGCGGTGAAGCTCTGAAACACGCCGTAATTCTTCATTTCTTCGATGTAGCACAATATCGCGAGATTGAAACTGGTCTCCAACAATCACAATTGCCACTACATCAATTGTTGGTGGATTAAATCGTCTCGCAGGCGTTTGTCAGCCCTTATAACGATTCTGTGATCATCAGATGGCATACGATCGAGAGCGGTTTTAAACAATCGACTTAATTCATTGTACTGATGTAAGAAGGTTTGAAGTTCAGAAACAATTTGTCGCCTTGAATGCGCAGCAATTGTACAACGCCGATCCAATTCACAATTTGCATCTCCGATAAAATAGATTTGCCAAAATTTATGATCAGCATCAGGATACAGCAATAAGGATCCAGCCCGATGATAAATCTGACCTTGAATCTGTAATATTTTTTTGAAATTTAATTAGATACTGGATACGAATTCTTGAACACATCAAAAAAATTGCTGCAATTTTCATATGATATTCGCATGAAGTAATTACCTTGAATGTCGGCATGAAATTGTCTCTTACAATTTTGGTCGCACCAAAAGAAGTCATTTGAAATGCCGCATTGTATTCTTGAATGTGAGACAAAAAATGCTTAGAAGTTTGCGACGTTCCAAAAATGAATGAATGAAGTGGATCGGGGGAGATTCAAATGCTGGTAGTCTCACTTTTCCATTAGCACAACACATGCAAGGCGTTTCACCCTGAAATTTGGCTGCATCACAATGTGGACATCTTACCGTCATTCCACCAATATTGGAATGTTCACTATAATCATTTTCGCTATTGTAAGCAAAAGCAGCGCATTTCATCTCTTGCACAGCACGACGTGAAAGTCGTGTCGTTCGTCTCGATGCTGGATTTAATGGATTTGGATCTGTCGATCTATGACGACGTGCGTTTCGCAATTGTTGTACTTGGTTTTGTTGTGAGCGTTCCTCTACACTTTGCGATCTCCTTTGATTAAATCTATAGGTAGAATTACGCGTCGGCCACCGTGGTGTGATGGTAGCGTGCTCCGCCTACCACACCGTATGCCCTGGGTTCACACCCCGGGCAAAGCAACATCAAAATTTTAGAAATAAGGTTTTTCAATTAGAAGAAAATTTTTCTAAGCGGGGTCGGCCCTCGGCAGTGTTTGGCAAGCGCTCCGGGTGTATTTCTGCCATGAAAAGCTCTCAGTGAAAACTCATCTGCCTTGCAGATACCGTTCGGAGACGGCATAAAACATGTAGGTCCCTTCCTGCCAATTTGTAGGGAAAATCAAGAGGAGCACGACGCAAATTGGAAGAGAAGCTCGGCCTTAGATCTCTTCGGAGATTATCGCGCCTTACATTTATTTTATTTTTTTTTAGAATTACGCGTACGTCTATAGGTGATCGTCTTGTCGGTGGCATTTTGATGCATATGATGAAATTATGGAAAACATCTTTTTTAACTATGTTTTCTTGCACTGAACACACTTGAAATCACTTTTTAAATTAATAATAGTTGGAGAAATGTAGAACGTTTTCTACATCTATGTATATTAGGCCGGGTCGATTTGTGGGGAGGCAAAAAAATCGCCCATTGCTCTGTGAAAATCATATTCTAGGGATCAAAATAAGAAACTTTGCCGAAGGAACCATGCCTCTAAAACGAATTCTGATGTCCCCCCCTTTGGGTCGTAGGGACACTTTTGAAAAATCCCACTTTGAAATGCCTATGTTTTTTCTTTTTGGGGTTTATTTTTCTCTTTAGAAATTTATTTAGACAAAATGAATTTAACTTAGTAATAGAAAAGAAATTTAAAAAAATGATTAGAAATTGGCGTTTTTACAACCTCCTTTTAAAACCAAGGCACCACTGTGATGCATTTGCATGTGTGGGTTTTTTATTCAACCGTTTTAAAAAATGAAGGTATCACTGTGACACAATTGCAAATCGTAAAATTGCTTGCGTTGTTTTTTTAAGCCACCACAAGACACATCAGGTAGAATTGAAATTGCCCCTACCTAAAAGTTCGACCCAAAGGGGGGGACATCAGAATTCGTTTTAGAGATATGGTTCCTTCGGCAAAGTTTCTTATTTTGATCCCTAGAATACGATTTTCACAGAGAAATAAGCGATTTTTAAATCGACCCGCCCTAATGTATATGCCAAATCAATAGGCAAACGAAATTTGGTTTTTATATGGCTTTATTTTGTCGTAACTCTTTGACGATTACAAATTCAATGATCTTACATGCTAAGAAAAAATTCAATTTAAGCAGCAGAATTTATGTTTAGGAATTTTCCATGGAAAAGTCCTGCTATTTAATGTTGACAAAATAAGCGATGAGTGCGAAGAGTATATAGTCAAAGTAATATTAGTGCAGGTGAGTGTGCATTATGTTGCTGCAGTGGGAGTGGGAGTGAGTGGGAGTGCAGTGCATTGAGGAATATGCGGTAATAGCAAAATGATAAAAAAAAAGCGAAAAACAAAAGCGAAGACGGTGACCTTACGTTGTACAACAAAAACACGAATGCGTGCGATGAGTGGGAGTGTGTGTTTGTATGTATGCAAATTATTAACTTAACGAAGATATGTTGGAAACGCAGGCGTGAACAATGGTTACCATCAGAAGAAAGTGATTGATAAACATTTGCCTCTGTTTAACATTTGTATGCTGTCAATGAAATTAACTTGTAATAGGTTGGATCGATTTTTTTCGTTAGGTCGGACCGAAATGTAAACTTTTTTTTTCAAATTTTGAATTTTTTATAAAAAAAAATCATAACTCAAGAATGGCTAAACCGATTTGGGATTTCAAAATCAACTAACCATCATCTCTCCTTTCTGTATTTTTTCTAAAAATTTCATGGCAATCTGTCGAGCCGTTCTCGAGTTATGGAGTGACAATCAAAATATACACTTCTTATTTTTTTTTTCAAATTTTGAATTTTTTCTAAAAAAAAATCATAACTCAAGAATGGCTAAACCGATTTGGGATTTCAAAATCAACTAACCATCATGTCTCCTTCCTGTATCTTTCCTAAAAATTTCATGGTAATCTTTCTATCCGTTCTCTAGTTATGGAGTAACAATCAAAATGTACACTTCTTTTTATTTTTTTTTTTCAAAATTTGAATTTTTTCTAAAAAAAAATCATAACTCAAGAATGGCTAAACTGATTTGGGATTTCAAAATCAACTATCCATCATCTCTCCTTCTTGTATCTTTCCTAAAAATTTCATGGCAATCTCTCTATCCGTTCTCGAGTTATGAAGTGACAATCCAAATCTACACTTCTTTTTATATATATAGAAGATTGCCATTTAAAAGAAAAAATACGTCTATCGATTTTGGTAGATATTGATTACGTGACTACTTAGATACAACTTTTAATCATAAGTGCCACGCTATCTTATCAAAATCATAAGTTTATCTTATTTAATGCTTAAATACGTCATTATAAGACAAATATCATTTTATTTTTTTTATTTTTTATTAAAAACCTTTTGTTTTTGCATTTTTTTAAAAATTTTCGAATTTGACGAATTTTTTTGAAGCACTCACTTCACACAATAAAACTTCAAATAGTTAGCTTTTATTCGCATTTTAAATTTTTAAAATATCTTCATTGGTTCAAATGTTATAATTTTTGCAAAGAAAAAACTTAAAAGGCGCCACTGTGCGTCGTGGTGTGAAGTCAGGAAAATTGTTAGAAAAATTTAAAATTTGCACGACTCAATTTGTAGTCGATTTTAGTAACTGATTCAGGAATATATGAAGCGCGTGGCTGCGCACTTATCAGCGCCTCTCTTTCCATTCTCTAAACTTATCAAGCGACCTATATTTTTTAACTTTAAAGTGACTATTTGGCGAGCTATCACGTCCATCACGCCAACAATTTCATATCTTTTTGTTGCTTAACTTTCCTCTTTCCTCACTCTGCTCTGTTGCATTGCATTTTGACATTTTGCACATTATTCTGGCAGTTACTATAGAATGCATTTGTCATTAAATTTTTACTGATTTGTTGTTTCAAACTGCCACATTGTTTTTTCTTTTTACGTTTCATTTGGTTTCCCCCATTGCATATATGTTCAATCCCTCTTTAAGCTGCAGTTACCCGCGAACGTACGTACAAAAAACGTGTCAGCTGACACGACCTATCTTATGAATGTGCAGTATAAACGAAAACTCGCCGACGTGCAACGCACGTACGTACGTAGCCCGGAACGTAGAAATCAAAACAATTTCGATCTTTTCCGTAAGAACGTGTCAGCTGATGACTCTCTCACTAGACAGAGTTGCCTAGTAAACTTCTGCGCCCTAATTTTTGACCGTTTGCAGTTTTTATGCAGAAACACCTAACTAATTCAAAATAATTATGTAAAAGTGCAGATTTTAAATATGTAATCTATTTATACTTATTTAATATTAATTCCAGCCTTTTACAACATCAAAAATTTAAATAGAAAAAGTTGATGTTTCCATAAAGGTGCGTCCACACCAGTAACAAAACGTGTTACAAACAGTTATATAACCAATGTTATGTAACTTGTTAAAAATTCAACTGAAACATGTTGTATTACACGATGTTGTGTAACTTTTTTTCTGTTTTTATAACAGGTTACATGTTACCCAGAGGTTGTCGCTAAAGATCAAAAGAATTAGATAACTTTATACAACCAAGTTGCAATTGTTTTAAAACAATTGTTATACAACTTTGCTATTTCGTTACCGGTGTGGACGTACCTTAAACATGCATTCAAACAGGTCAATGGCAACATATTTTACATTGTGTGTACGTACGGCATACGTATACGTACGTTACACACGTCGGTGGGTAACTGCAGCTTTACTCTGCTCATATGTGCTTACATATGTACACATGTATGTACATACTTTCATACTCTGTAATCGAGTTCATGTGAAGATTGCATTCACTCCACCGTTACTGATTTGTTCGTTTGTTAAATATCATTGCATTTTACGCCTGCAACATGTGTCCAAACCTGTCTACTTGTTTGTTTATTTTGAGATATTATTTTGCGGAATTCATTTTAAAATATGTTTTTATTCTCTTCTGGTATATTTGATGTTAACGCGTTTATAAAATTGCAATATATATTTTTCAAATAAAGGTACTTTAGAAGTCGGGTTTTCGGTGGGAGGTGTAAGTATACTTAAAGTTGACTTATAGTTTAACCCTGCCACTTCGGTCGCTTTAACATGAAAAATACTAAATTAATACAAGGCGTGATAAACATACCCCTGAGAAGATTTAGGCTGATTCCTTCTTCCAATATATGTTAGGTTGAGTTGGCCGGTCCGTGAGAACCTCACATAGAGTGAACGAGTCCATAGAGCTCCCAGAAGCTTGCTCAACGACCAAACTGAAAACCCCTATCAGTAACCCGGACCTGTATTATAAAATAACTCCTCCCTCTTGGCAAATAGTAGAAGATATCTAGGACCTATGCTACTTGCTGCATCGAGATACTAATAGCTGGATTCCCTTCTTTTTAGATCTGCTATGCAGTCAGAATACCTAAATGAGCTTACAGTCCACTATTATCAACGACAAGTTAGTTGAAGCTTGTAAGACCTGGACATTCTGCTTGGCCGATCATGTGCAGCTCTCGTCTTTTTTGATCTCTCCCAATCTGATTGGGACGTCTACGGCACAGGCTTAAAGGCTCATGCGCCTTTTCATTTCCATCTATTTCCATTTTCCCATTGACCCGATATAAATGTACATACTTCTCCCAATCCTGATTCTTACAAAAATATGTAATAAAGCTAAACATATTTTAATGCTTAATTATTCGTTTCGGTCTCAAGATAATGTATAAACAATCCAAAATCAGGAAAACTTTTAGTGCTGTTTCTTAGGCTGAATACCTAACTGGCGTAAAACGATATATTTTTTATATATTTTCAAGCTTGAAACATTATTTATTTCTTTTCTTACGTATTACTTAGTTGCCATAAAAAATAATATTCAAAGCTCTCTGTCATCAGACTTATTCTTTAATCTTTCAAGAAAAGCCCAAATTTTCAAACGTCAACACGGTCGTTTTTTGAGTCATAATAAATATGAAACTATCTAATGATTTCAAATTTCTTTAGTAAGTTCAGATCATGATGCAATAAAACGAGACAGGCCAAGTCAATATTACAAAATGGAGTCGCATTTGGCAATACTCGGCCTCATAAATTTAAGTGTTGCTTTTTGACTTTCTTATCTGATACTACTTATCATAAAAAAATACAACACTATTGCCTTTCTGAAATATAAAGTAACGTGTAGGAAAATAACTCCTGCGGTCTGTATTTCCTTTTGTGGGAGGGTTTATTTTCTTTTCCTGCGAAGAAATGGAAAAGCTTTCGTCATGGGAACTGAATGGCTGCATCTTCAGAGTAGCACATTGTGCGCAACTAAGAAATGTGGAAACATACTGCTGACGTCAATGATATGAATGACCATCTGGAACAATATCATAAAGTTGCGTACGAGTATCTGCGAGGCTTGTAATACGAAAACTCGGGATTGATGGTGTACGATCCCCTAACCCAACATTACACTCAAAAACAAAAAGTATCACTATTAATTTAATACACGATGTGCAAAAATGAAACTATAAACGGTATCATTTTCGTGGTATCAATGCAACGATAAATATTATAAAAAGTATAATTAAAAGTATCAATTTTGTATCTTGACTATTGATTTGCCCATGGAAAATATTTGTTTCGCCCTTAAAATGTATCAAAATGATACCTGTATAAATTTCCTAGTTTCATTATGATAACATTTAATACTAGATTTATTATAAAACGCATTACATTTGTATGTAGTCTTTTAACTTGACAAATACAAGTATCAAACTAATATTTCGAAAATGTCAATAATATAAGATCATTGATGACGAAAAAAAGATAAGCAAAAATGGCACATTGATGCCTAGATGGCATCGCCTTGATGATAACTTTTTTTTGAGTGTATGTAAACCAAGCGTTGCGGTAGGCTTATTTTGAGTGAGAAGAGGTAGCTGGTGTAAAGATATAGAGCGGCAGGGGTTTGACAGCAACGATGCTTGAATAAATCAAAGCGTATAGATTTACCTGATGGCAACAAAAAAAAACCTGTAACAGAACTTTATTTTAAACAGCTAACGTTTATACAACCATTAAATACTCCCTGCCGTAAGATCAGACCCGACATTGTTCTGACTTTCTGTATCTATTCACCTGCCTCTCCTCCGGCTAACCCTCGTCCATTCTTATTTCTTCTCCCCTCTGCATTTAATTTTCTCGGCTCATTCAATTTCCCTATCCCTTCCATTCTTCTACAAATCTACCCGTTTTTCCTCTTACTCTTGCTCTTACCTAAGTCTAACTCTTAATCTCACTATTACTCTTAATTTTATCCTTATTCTTAATCTTCCTTTACCCCTAACCATTACCCTTTTTCTTACTTTTACTCTCACTTTCCAGCTTCCTCTTATTCTTTTTACTTTTCAAACTCCTCTCCAACTCTCTATAATTTGTGTTCCTATTTCCTCTTTTTTCTCTTTTCTAATATGGAGATATATCGAGTTTGGCTTTTTTCGTACATTACATTACAAAGGTAGTAAAAAAGTAGCAAAATGATAGCAAAAATGTTCCCTCCCTACCACTTTAAAATGAATGACCAGATTATGAGGGCCGTCAAATTTTTGATGGTGTAGTACTAACTTCACCTGTCTGATTTTATTGCGTCATAGTTCAGACTTTTATACATTTGTTATTGGAAATTTATCTCATAGCAAATATAAGCTACGGATCGTGAATAACTTTTCGATTTTGATTTTTTATACCTTTCATGAACATGAAATGGTATATTAACTTTGGTCCGATGTTTGTAACGTTGAGAAATATAGAAGATAGACTCACCATTAAGTATACCGAATTGATCAGGGCGACGAACTGAGTTGATATAGCCATGACCGTCTGTCTGTTTGAACGCAAACTAGTCCCTCAAATTTAGAGATATGTCAATGAAATTTGGTACAAGGATGTATTTTTGTATTATATTAGACATTTGTCGGATCCGGTAGGATTTTTTTGGTCATTCCTGCCGCAATTTAGAAAGTATAAACGTGAAACTTGGTGATATATATTCTAATATATCATAGAAGATATCCTGAAAAAATCACTTTGATCGGAGCTATATATAGTTATATCTCATACAACCGATCGTTGAGATAGAAAGATTTTTGGCCTTTTCTCCCTTAATTTCCAATATAAAAACGTTAAACTTGGTGATATTTATTCTAATATATCATAGTATACTTCATGAAAAAATAATTTCGATCGGAGCTATATATAATATATATCCCATACAACCGATCGTTCAGATAGAAAGATTTTTGGCCTTTTCTCCCTTACTTTAGAAAGTATAAACGTGAAACTCGGTGATATATATTTTAATATATCATAGAAGATTTTCTGAAAAAATCAGTTTGATCGGAGCTATATATAGTATATATCCCATACAAACGATCATTCAGATAGAAAGATTTTTGGAAATTTCTCCCTTAATTTCCAATATAAATACGTTAAACTTAGTGATATTTATTCTAATATATCATAGAATATTTCATGAAAAAATCATTTCGATCGGAGCTATATATAATATATATCCCATACAACCGATCGTTCAGATAGAAAGATTTTTAGCCATTTCTCCCTTAATTTCCAATATAAATACGTTAAACTTGGTGATATTTATTCTAATATATCATAGAAGATTTCCTGAAAAAATCACTTTGATCGGACCTATATGAATATAGTATATACCTATCCCATACAACCGATCGGTCAGATAGAAAGATTTTTGGCCATTTCTCCCTTAGTTTCCAATATAAAAACGTGAAACTTGGTGATGTATATTCTAATATATCGTAGAAGATTTCCTGTAAAAATAATTTCGATCGGAGCTATATATAATATATATCCCATACAACCGATCGTTCAGATAAGGGGGTTTTTGTCATTTTTATACTCAGTTGAGCAGAGCTCACAGAGTATATTAAGTTTGATTGGATAACGGTTGGTTGTACATATATAAAGGAATCGAGATAGATATAGACTTCCATATATCAAAATAATCAGGATCGAAAAAAATTTGATTGAGCCATGTCCGTCCGTCCGTCCCTCCGTCCGTTAACACGATAACTTGAGTAAATTTTGAGGTATCTTGATGAAATTTGGTATGTAGATTCCTCGGCATTCATCTCAGATCGCTATTTAAAATGAACGATATCGGACTATAACCACGCCCACTTTTTCGATATCGAAAATTTCGAAAAACCGAAAAAATGCGATAATTCATTGCCAAAGGCGGTTAAAGCGATGAAACTTGGTAGATGGGTTGACGTTATGACGCAGAATAGAAAATTAGTAAGATTTTGGACAATGGGCGTGGCACCGCCCACTTTTACAAGAAGGTAATTTAAAAGTTTTGCAAGCTGTAATTTGGCAGTCGTTGAAGATATCATGATGAAATTTGGCAGGAACGCTACTACTATTACTATATATGTGCTAAAAAAAAATTATCAAAATTGGATGAAGAACACGCCCACTTTATAAAAAAAAATTTTTTTAAATTCTAATTTTAACAAAAAATTTAATATCTTTACTGTATATAAGTAAATTAATTCAAAATTCAACTCCTGTAATGATATGATGCAACAAAATACAAAAATAAAAGAAAATTTCAAAATGGGCGTGGCTCCGCCCATTTTCATTTAGTTTGTCTAGAATACTTTTAATGCCATAAGTCGAACAAAAATTTACCAATCCTTCTCAAATTTGGTAGGGGCATAGATTCTATGACGTTAACTGTTCTCTGTGCAAATGGGCGAAATCGGTGGAAGCCACGCCCAGTTTTTATACACAGTCCACCGTCTGTCCTTCCGCTCGGCCGTTAACACAATAACTTGAGCAAAAACCGATATATCTTTACTAAACTTAGCCCACCTACTTATATAAACTCACTTTATCTTGGTATAAAAAATGGCCGAAATCCGACCATAACCACGCCCACTTTATCGATATCGAAAATTACGAAAAATGAAAAAAATGCCATAATTCTATACCAAATACGAAAAAAGGGATGAAACGTGGTAACTGGATTGGTTTATTGACGCAAAATATAACTTTGGAAAAAATTTTGTAAAATGGGTGTGACACCTACCATATTAAGTAGAAGAAAATGAATAAGTTCTACAAGGCGAAATCAACAGCCCTTGGAATCTTGGCAGGAATACTGTTAGTGGTATTGCATATATAAATAAATTAGCAGTACCCGACAGATGATTTTCTGGATCACCTGGTCCACATTTTGGTCGATATCGCGAGAACGCCTTCACATATACATCTAAGGGCCACTCGCTTTTAAAACCCTCATTAATACCTTTAATTTGATATCCATATCGTACAAACATATTCTAGAGTCACCCCTGGCCCACCCTAATGTCGATATCTCGAAAAGCCGTCCACCTATTGACCTAATGACCACTCCCTCTTAAAATGCTCAGTAACACCTTTCGCTTGATACCCATATCGTACAAACATTCTAGAGTCACCTCTGGCCCACCCTAATGGCGATATCTCGAAAAGGCGTCCACCTATAGACCTAATGTCCACTCCCTCTTAAAATGCTCAGTAACACCTTTCGTTTGATACCCATTTCGTACAAACATTCTAGAGTCACCCCTGGCCCACCCTATTGGCGATATCTCGAAAAGGCGTCCACCTATAGACCTAATGCCCACTCCCTCTTAAAATGCTCAGTAACACCTTTCGCTTGATACCCATATCGTACAAACATTCTAGAGTCACCTCTGGCCCACCCTAATGGGGATATCTCGAAAAGGCTTCCACCTATAGACCTAATGCCCACTCCCTCTTAAAATGCTCAGTAACACCTTTCGCTTGATACCCATATCGCACAAACATTCTAGAGTCACCTCTGGCCCACCCTAATGGCGATATCTCGAAAAGGCGTCCACCTATAGACCTAATGTCCACTCCCTCTTAAAATGCTCAGTAACACATTTCGTTTGATACCCATATCGTACAAACATTCTAGAGTCACCCCTGGCCCACCCTAATGGCGATATTTCGAAAAGGCGTCCACCTATAGACCTAATGCCCACTCCCTCTTAAAATGCTCAGTAACACCTTTCGTTTGATACCCATATCGTACAAACATTATAGAGTCACCCTTGGTCCACCTTTATGGCGAAATCTCGAAAAGGCGTCCACCTATAGAACTAAGGATTACTCCCTTTTAGAATACTCATTACCACCTTACATTTGATACCCATATCGTACAAACACATTCTAGAGTCACCCTGGCCCACCCTAATGGCGATATCTCGAAAAGGCGTCCACCTATAGACCTAATGCCCACTCCCTCTTAAAATGCTCAGTAACACCTTTCGTTTGATACCCATATCCTACAAACATTCTAGAGTCACCCTTGGTCCACCTTTATGGCGAAATCTCGAAAAGGCGTCCACCTATAGAACTAAGGATTACTCCCTTTTAAAATACTCATTACCACCTTACATTTGATACCCATATCGTACAAACACATTCTAGAGTCACCCTGGCCCACCCTAATGGCGATATCTCGAAAAGGCGTCCACCTATAGACCTAATGCCCACTCCCTCTTAAAATGCTCAGTAACACCTTTCGTTTGATACCCATATCGTACAAACATTCTAGAGTCACCCCTGGCCCACACTAATGGCGATATCTCGAAAAGGCGTCCACCTATAGACCTAATGCCCACTCCCTCTTAAAATGCTCAGTAACACCTTTCGTTTGATACCCATATTGTACAAACATTCTAGAGTCACCCCTGGCCCACACTAATGGCGATATCTCGAAAAGGCGTCCACCTATAGACCTAATGCCCACTCCCTCTTAAAATGCTCAGTAACACCTTTCGTTTGATACCCATATCGTACAAACATTCTAGAGTCACCCTTGGTCCACCTTTATGGCGATATCTCGAAAAGGCGTCCACCTATAGAACTAAGGATTACTCCCTTTTAAAATACTCATTACCATCTTTCATTTGATACCCATATCATACAAACACATTCTAGTGTCACCCCTGGCCTACCCTAATGGCGACATTTCGAAAAGGCGTCCACCTATATACCTATTGCCCACTCCCTCTTAAAATGCTCAGTAATACTTTTCGTTTGATACCCATATCGTACAAACATTCTAGAGTCACCCCTGGCCCACCCTAATGGCGATATCTCGAAAAGGCGTCCACCTATAGACCTAATGCCCACTCCCTCTTAAAATGCTCAGTAACACCTTTCATTTGATTCCCATATCGTACAAACACATTCTAGAGACACCCCTGCTCCAACTTTATGGCGATATCTCGAAACGGCGTCCACCTATGGAACTAAGGATCACTCCTTTTCAAAATACTCATTAACAGCTTTCATTTGATACCCATATCGTACAAACATATTCTAGAGTCACCCCTGGTCCACCTTTATGGCGATTTCTCGAAAAGGCGTTCACCTATAAAACTAAAGCCCATTCCCTTTTAAAATACTCATTACCACCTTTCATTTGATACCCATATCGTACAAACACATTCTAGAGTCACCCCTGGTCCACCTTAATGGCGATATCTCGAAAAGGCGTCCACCGATAAACCTAAGGCCCACTCCCTCTTAAAATGCTCAGTAACACCTTTCATTTGATACCCATATCGTACAAACAAATTCTAGAGTCAGCCCTGGTCCACCTTTATGGTGATATCCCTAAATGGCGTCCATCCATAGAACTATGGCCTACTCTCTCTTAAAATACTCTTTAATACCTTCCATTTGATACACATGTCATACAACCACATTCCAGGGTTACCCTAGGTTCATTTTCCTACATGGTGATTTTCCTTATTTTGTCTCCATAGCTCTCAACTGAGTATGTAATGTTCGGTTACACCCGAACTTAGCCTTCCTTACTTGTTTATTTTATATTTATCTTAAAAATCGTTTATGTATGTACATCTGTTCACTATATATTTCTTATCTTAAACATCCGATTATCTGGAGATTACGAACGGGATAAGATTATTGTTCAGCCCCATTCATGATAGGTATGATAGTCCCGTCCTTACTTGTTATACTCAGTTGAGCAGAGCTCACAGAGTATATTAAGTTTGATTGGATAACGGTTGGTTGTACATATATAAAGGAATCGAGATAGATATAGACTTCCATATATCAAAATAATCAGGATCGAAAAAAAATTTGATTGAGCCATGTCCGTCCGTCCGTCCGTCCGTCCGTTAACACGATAACTTGAGTAAATTTTGATGTATCTTGATGAAATTTGGTATGTGGGTTCCTGAGCACTCATCTCAGATCGCTATTTAAAATGAACGATATCGGACTATAACCACGCCCAATTTTTCGATATCGAAAATTTCGATAAACGGAAAAAGTGCTATAATTCATTAAAAAAGACCGATAAAGCGACGAAACTTGGTAGATGAGTTGAACTTATGACGCAAAATAGAAAATTAGTAAAATTTTGGACAATGGGCGTGGCACCGCCCACTTTTAAAAGAAGGTAATTTAAAAGTTTTGCAAGCTGTAATTTGGCAGTCGTTGAAGATATCATGATGAAATTTGGCAGGAACGTTACTCTTATTACTATATGTACGCTTAATAAAAATTAGCAAAATCGGAGAGGGACCACGCCCACTTTTAAAAAAAAAAATTTTTTAAAGTAAAATTTTAACAAAAAATTTAATATCTTTGCAGTATATAAGTAAATTATGTCAAGATTCAAATCCAGTAATGATATGGTGCAAAAAGATACAAAAATAAAAGAAAATTTAAAAATGGGCGTGGCTTTGCCCTTTTTCATTTAATTTGTCTAGGATACTTTTAACGCCATAAATCGAACAAAAATTAACCAATCCTTTTGAAATTTGGTAGGGGCATAGATTTTATGGCGTTAACTGTTCTCTGTGAAAATGGGCGAAATCGGTTGATGTCACGCCCAGTTTTTATACACAGTCGTCCGTCTGTCCTTCCGCATGGCCGTTAACACGATAACTTGAGCAAAAATCGATATATCTTTACTAAACTCAGTTCACGTACTTATCTGAACTCACTTTATCTTGGTATGAAAAATGAACGAAATCCGACTATGACCACGCCCACTTTTTCGATATCGAAAATTACGAAAAATTAAAAAAATGCCATAATTCTATACCAAATACGAAAAAAGGGATGAAATATGTTAAGGTAATTGGACTGTTTTATTGACGCGAATTATAACTTTAGAAAAAACTTTATAAAATGGTTGTGACACCTACCATATTAAGTAGAAGAAAATGAAAAAGTTCTGCAGGGCGAAATAAAAAACCCTTAAAATCTTGGCAGGTATTACATATATAAATAAATTAGCGGTATCCAACAGATGATGTTCTGGGTCACCCTGGTCCACATTTTGGTCGATATCTGGAAAACGCCTTCACATATACAACTACCACCACTCCCTTTTAAAACTCTCATTAATACCTTTAATTTGATACCCATATCGTACAAACTCATTCTAGAGTCACCCCTGGTCCACCTTTATGGCGATATTTCGAAAAGGTGAACACCTATAGAACGAAGGCCCACTCCCTTTTAAAAATACTCATTAACACCTTTCATTTGATACCCATATCATACAAACAAATTCTAAAGTCACCCCTGGTCCACCTTTATGGCGATATCTCGAAAAGGCGAACACCTATAAAACGAAGGCCCACTCCCTTTTAAAAATACTCATTAAAACCTTTCATTTGATGCCCATATCGTACAAACAAAGTCTAGAGTCACCCCTGGTCCACCTTTATTGCGATACCTCGAAAATGCGTCCACCTATAGAACTAAGGCCCACTCCCTCTTAAAATACTCATTAGCTCCTTTCGTTTGATACCCATATTGCACAAACGAATTCTAGAGTCACCCCTGGCCCACCTTTATGGCGATATCTCGAAACGGCGTCCACCTATAGAACTAAGGCTCACTCCCTTTTAAAATACTCATTAACACCTTTCGTTTGATGCCCATATTGTGCAAACAAATTCTAGGGTCACCCCTGGTCCACCTTTATGGCGATATCTCGAAACGGCGTCCACCTATGGAACTAAGGATTACTCCCTTTTAAAATGCTCATTAACACCTTTCATTTGATACCCATATCGCACAAACGCATTCTAGAGTCACCCCTGGTCCATCTTTACGGCGATATCTCGAAAAGGCGTCCATCTACAGAACTTAGGTCCACGCCCTTTTAAAATACTCATTAATACCTTTCATTTGATACCCATATCGTACAAACGCATTCTAGAGTCAACCCTGATCCACCTTTATGGCTATATCCCTAAATGGCGTCCACCTATAGAACTATGGCCCACTCCCTCATAAAATACTCTTTAATGCCTTTCATTTGATACACATGTCATACAAACACATTCCAGGGTTTCCCTCGGTTCATTTTCCTACATGGTGATTTTCCTTATTTTGTCACCATAGCTCTCAACTGAGTATGTAATGTCGGTTGCACCCGAACTTAACCTTCCTTACTTGTTTTTAGTTGTGATAGGCAGGTGTCGCCGTTGTGTTTCATTTAACACATACAGGTATAGGACCAGCAGCGACATCTATTTTTGAAAGACAGTGTAGCCAAACTAAAGACAAGAAATTAAAAAACTACCACAAATTGAACCAGACTTCTATCTGGATTATCTGGCTCAAATCATTCTTGCAGTATTTATATGCAAAATTTATCATCTGGCACATGATCTTTGCGACGGGATGATGGCTATAGTATATCTTTCCAACACTGATTAGCAAATCAGCAAGATATGTAGCATTTATTTGCTTGGGATAAATTTCCAATGCCATATGTACAGAACTCTGAACTCCCTTATTACATTGTTTTACAGCTTAAAAATTTTGTTTGAGACGTTCTAGCTACTATTTTATTGCAAATTTATTATGTCATGAATAATGAAATTATATCGAGATAAGAGTTGCTAATAAGTAAACTAACTTTTTAAATTTTTAATAACCGACTAAGTGCTTTTGGAACAAACAGTTTTCAAATATATGTACTTAGAGATTTTCAAAAGCTAAACGTCAGAACGTTATTGGCCCCATAAAGCTAAATAAACTATTTTATATACCATGTTCCATCTTCAGTGTCGTTTTTGTTCTCATCTTCGTAAGTTTATTCGCATGTATTGTCAAAATTAGTGTGTGTGCATCCCTGTGTGTGCATGTGTGTTATGAATGTATAATGCAGGTAGCTGAAGAAGATTGATTTCAAGTACTGTGGTTAATTTATGCAGGTAGAAGCTCGTAATTTTTGCCAATATACTTATTTTTTTATACTCAGCTGAGCACATCCATGAGGAGTTCGGGATCGCCAGAGCCTCGGCTGTTAATGAAACAGGATTCGCCACGGATAGGTGAGGTTGACAATTGGGTTGGAGTAGCTATACATTGCGCTGGCAACACCTTGAAATACTGGAAAAATGGTGGGATTACGTTTTTTTCTTTATCGTACACACGGGACGAAAAATAAGGCCAATATGAAAATACTAAATTAGATTTTCCTACAGCTTCGATTTTTATTTAAAAGGACCCAAAATTAAATGCACATTATTATTTGAATAATCCTTTAACAAAAATGTTAGGAACGAGGCAATTGCTTTCTACATAATAAAATACTTTCCAAAATAGATGTTTCGCATTAGCGAAAGTATAGACCCCATGATTGAAATCCATTGGATTGGGCTTATATGCTTAACAAATTGGGTACTTTAATTACATTAATTACATTAATTATTAAAGCTAGTTCAAGTCAGGCATGCTTAACCAACGAAACGATATCATTTCGTTACGATAATCAACGTTAATAAACGAAACGAAGTCATTTCGTTTCGTTTATTAACGTTAAGATCGTCAAATTAACGAAATGATTTCGTTTCGTTTTCTGCCATATCAAAACGAAATCAAATCGTTTATGTTGATTATTAATTTCAAACTATGCTGGCAAAGCTGATTGATGGCGGAGTCATTAAAGGTGAAAGCATTATCCAAGCTGATTGCAACTTTTCTCATGAATTTTGACAGTACGAACATTTCTCAGAGTATTTTTGACATTACCACCAACGAATTACACAAACAAATTACATAGAGTTTGTGTGTGTATGTGCGCTCGTTGTTGCCACCTTACGGCTTCACCATGGCTATAGCATTGCCAGCACAATTCAAACATAAAGTATCACGTTTTCGTTAACGTTTTTAACGTTAACGAAAGCTTTTCGTTTCGGTTAAAAACGAGATACAATTTATCTTGATAATTTCTTTATCGATAATATTTCGAAGTGTTTCAACGGAAACGGTGGAAATTTTTTGATAAACGATTAGCTTAACGTTAAGGTGCATCCCTGGTTCAAGTATATGTTTTACGCTTTACTAGCTAAAACTAACTATTTAGTAATAAAGAGTTATGCTGTTTAAAAAAAAGGACAAACCTGCGAATTTAAATAAACGTTTTGTGGTACATTTTTATCGTGACAATATTTTAAACTAATTTTATTTTATTATTGTGTATGTATATAGATCTTGTATTCGTTACAGCTACGAAAAACAAATATTGATTTTTTGCCGGCTCAAAGTCTAAAAACCCAATTGAAAAACAAAGTTTTTCGGTTTTTTTATGTCAATATATGCTACACCGTGGTGTGATGGTAGCGTGCTCCGCCTACCACACCGTATGCCCTGGGTTCACACCCCGGGCAAAGCAACATCAAAATTTTAGAAATAAGGTTTTTCAATTAGAAGAAAATTTTTCTAAGCGGGGTCGCCCCTCGGCAGTGTTTGGCAAGCGCTCCGAGTGTATTTCTGCCATGAAAAGCTCTCAGTGAAAACTCATCTGCCTTGCAGGTCCCGGGCGGAGTCGGCATAAAACATGTAGGTCCCATCCGGCCGATTTGTAGGGAAAATCAATAGGAGCACGACGCAAATTGGAAGAGAAGCTCGGCCTTAGATCTCTTCGGAGGTTATCGCGCCTTAAATTTATTTATTTATTTTTATATGCTACACTGCGGTAACCTTCCTCAGGGCCAATTGTTTGGTGTTTACGTCTGCACCGTGTAATCAGGTGTTTGCTACTCAACGCAAAACTATAAAATGAAAGTTAGACTGTGTACGAGATCATAAAGATTTTTTAGTACCGACCTTTCAGTTGTCGAAATGATTTACGGCACATTGAAATTGAGTTCCGCGTGTGTGGTTATAGTAGCCACAATGGTAATAAGTTTGGCAATTTCCACAAAAACACAGTTTTTGCCAGGCACTGCACCAAAACTCGGTAGCCGCATAAACGGTACTTCCAATATTAACTATCGCTTACCAAACAATACCCAACCTTTTCACTACAATCTGGAATTAACAACAAATTTTCACAATGGAACGAGAGATTTCACAGGTCAAGTTCAAATTTCACTAACCGCTACTGAGAATACTAAAACCATTGTACTTCATGCACTCGAGCTTGAAGATTTTAAGGCCACCATAAAAAGTGCAGATCGACAAGATGCTGTTGAGTATCCCATGAGTTGGTTATACCAAATTGAACGAGAGTTTCTTAGCTTGACTGCTCAAGATCAACAGTTAAATTTTAATAAAGGCACCAATTGGACTTTAACTATCGCATATAAGGGACAATTAAGTACAGACAAAAAGGGATTTTATATACTTTCCTATAACGACAGTGCACAGAAAATGCAGTAAGAATTATGAAACAATAGGGTTATAAAAGCAAATTTGAAAAATCCTTACAAATTATTGCAGTTATATGGCAACCACAGAGTTCGAACCGACATTTGCTCGTAAGGCATTTCCTTGTTACGATGAACCAGCCAAACGTGCCACGTTTCAAATAACCATAAGACATCATCCATCATACAATGCCTTATCTAATATGCCTATGAACGAAAGTGCAAGCTCGTAAGTAGAAGATTAGACAAGTGCGAAACACAAACTGACGAAAGATGGCTTTTTCGCCACTGATATTGACCTATGAATTCGCTTACTTCTGTCGTTTCTTCGCTTTGCCAACTGGGGCTGATTAGGAACACCACCGGAGGTAAGAATAACTTCTGGATCGTAAATGACGCCAACTGAGGGCAGGAGATATCAAGTATTCCGCCGCCTATATACGAGTTCGATAGGAATAATTTATGGGCAGGGACCATCCAATCTTATCGCGACATCTTCTATGATTTCGAACCATATATCAGGACGGGTATGAGAAAGCGCGATTTTTGTTCGTCGAGAGAGGTCTTTACTATTCCGTTGCCCAGTAAGTCCGCATGTTTGCAATAGTGATTCCCCGTTGGATTACGGGGATGACAGTGTTTTTTTCTGTTAATGGTAGTTAACAAATAAACGAAGTCATAGTTTCAAATTTATATTCATCAACAGTGACGCGGGTCATTCGGCCTGATTGCGTCGGTTATTTCTTTGCTAACAGGAAATACTTCGTCTTAACCTCGTTCGCCGCTAGACTTTTTTGCCTCTTCACCCAAGTCAGAGAAGGAAGAACGTACGGCGTGTTTGTGATGATATCAATAAATTTCCGTTTCCACCCGCTGCTAGAAATGCTTCGTCTGAAGCCTTGCTTGGTTTTGAAGAGCTTGGTGAGAAAACTTCTAAATCTGTATAGAGTGGCTCAACGTTATTTGTAAAAGCCATACAAGCTTTGCACGAAACTAAAATTCAGACAAAGCACCATTCCTGCAACTCCTTTTCGGGCTGTCAAAAGGTGATTTGAAATCACCAAAGACTTGGTTCAGGATCAGGGCTAAAGCCGCTCTGATTAGGTAAAATCGGTTCATTGTTCGTATCAGTCTTTCGCACAATACACTACATAGAACCTTATACGCAATATTAAGTTTGCTGATTCCGCGGTAATAGGGAGGTTTTTCTTGTCGATTGCGCCGAGTACACTAAAATTCAAGTCTGCATGCATGCGCTCGTCTACCCATAGGAATTCATGCATACTTGTTACCAGCGCTTCGTCATTACAGGCCACCTTGTTGTGGTTTAGTCACGATATTACCATTCACATTTCGTCATCGGGTGGCGGACGTCAATTCCGTCCTTCTACCTCGCTTTCCACCAATGAGGAAAAGTGCTCCCTCCACAACTTAACCCACTCTTGCCTTAAAGTCGCCAATGATGATTTTGATGTCATAGTTGCTCATAGAAACAGTTCTTATTCACGTCGGCCGCAGCATATATGTATTTTTGCGTAGGCGCTTACAAATTTTATATTGCAAGACCTTTCCCGGACGCGGATTGCGGAGAGAGACTCGTCCAACGCCGTAAGCAAGAGTACATCGTGGCGAAAATTTCAAACTTTTACCGTAGTCGTTATCAGAAAAACAGGTTTTATCGGAGTCTTGTTGTTATTTTTTTATTGGAAGGATTTTTTTGGTGATTGATGTCGAGTTCAGCGCTTAATCCGTATACGGGATTTGGATTTTTTAGTTTCGTATCCAGTATTGTGTTTCGGCTAAATTTTGCTATTATCAAAAACTCAAAAAAATATTTTCAGTAATGGCGTTACTGTTTTCGCTAAGACTACGGTGACCATGCCAACATACTTGATTGCCTTCCATGTGTCCGATTTTGAATACACAGAAGGTGCGCTACATTCAGTACCACATCGGCTTTATACGAAACCAGAAGATGTGCCCATACAAGAATTTGGACTGGTCTTTGGCATGATAATCTTGGAACATTTAACAAATTACTACAAAATACCATACGATCTACCTAGATTAGTACAAGTGGCAATACCTGAAAAAGATGGCGGTAATGAATATTGGGGCATGGTAACATACGGTGAACTAGATTTACTCATCAACAAAACTACATCAACGACGAGTGATCTTATTGATGCTGCAAATAAGATTGCTCACGAGCTCACTCATCAATGGATTGGTAATCATGTGACTATCAAATGGTGGACTTACTTATGGGTGAAAGAAGCTTTTGGCAGACTCAATGCTTATGAGGCTGTAAATGAAGTTAGTCGCTGAGTTTTGCTGCGCCCATTTCAAAAAAAAAATACTTAACTAACTTGGCTACCTTTTCTTTTAATGGCATTTTAGGTTTATCGCGAATGGGATGTTTATCAAATAATGCATACAGATGAATATCAAGAAGCCATGTCGAGTGATGTGAATGGTGATGTTGTTCCAATGACGTATTATGTTCAGACGCCGTCGGAAATAGATGAGCGGTATTTCATTTCCTCTTATGAAAAAGCGTCGACTGTACTCTATATGTGGAAATGTGCTTTGGGAGATGAGATCTTTCGTTCAACTTTGATTAGATATCTAAACGATAAGTAGATACACAGTGCCTCAAACAAATAAATATTTAGTAAAAACTAATAAATACTTTTGTCATACAGTGCATTTGGTGCCGCAGATGAAGGACAGTTTTTTGACGCTATGCAAAGCGCTGCAGATGAACACAAAATAGCGCTCCCCGCTCCGATAGGCGTTATGTTCCGAACATGGTCTCAACAATCTGGATTTCCATTGCTCACAGTGACACGTGACTATGCCAAAAAAAAATTCACTATCACGCAAACAGCGTACAACACTAATAATACAATTGCCTCATCGAATATCTACCATGTACCATTCAATTATGCTTCAACCTTGAAAGCTGACTTTCGTAACACCACGGCTACACATTATTTCAATACGAAAGAACTAAATATAGCAGATAATGAAGTAGGCGCTGACGACTGGTTGATTTTGAATAAGCAATCAACAGGTTACTATCGCATCAATTACGATGACAAGAACTGGCATCTTATAGCTCAGGGTCTGGTATTGCGACCTAATAAGATACATGCCCTGAATCGGGCTCAAATTTTAGACGATGCCTACGAATTTGTGAAAACGGATCGTTTACAACAGGAAATTCTTTTAGAATTGTTGACATATCTACCTGGTGAGGATCAGTACGCGCCTTGGTATACTGCTGCCACTATCATAACTACTTACGTAACATATCTTAACGGCGATCAAGATTACAATGATTTTAAACAGTTTATTGCATCATTAGTGATAAAACTTTACGAAACATTGGGTGTTAATGAAGTACCCGGCGAGCAGTTGCTACGTAAATTTACACGAAATAGGGCAGTTGATCTTGCATGTTTAGTTGGTGTGGAGAATTGTCTTATGGAAGCCAATGAGAAGTTAAAATTGCTTATCAATAATGGCGTTCCAATTGAACCAAATACTAAACGACAAGCATATTGTAATGGTCTTCGTAAGTCCAGTGATAATGATTACAATTACTTTTTCAATGATTTTCTAGCATCAAGCGATACCGCCTACCGCTCGCGGTTACTCCGTGCATTAGGTTGTTCAGAAAATGAGGCACAATTACAAAAGTTTGTGAGTAGCACAATCAATATGAGTAACTCGCTGAGTGATACAGAGCGCACATCTGTATTGAATTGGGCATATTCGAGTAGTGGACTGGGTCTGTTAGTTTGCATTGATTTTCTCAATAATAACTGGGAAGCATACGGTAAACTTTCAAACGATACAGGTAGCTCTAATCCACTAAGTCAAGACATCGTTAATATGGCCAATTACGTTAATAACAATGATAAACAGAAAAGGGTAAGCAGCATAAGAGAAACGCTTAAGTACTGATAAATTAAGTAATTTTAAAACCGTTTATACTTTTAGCTTCTCGCTTTGGTAGAAAAAGTTAAAAACAGCAACATCGTAGAATCAAACCTAGAGGACGAAGTAAAGGCGAATATGAAAGTGAACTTTGGCTGGCTTGATAAAAATCGTAAACCGATTATGTCGTTTGTGAAAAGTTATCTTTCGAATTCGAGCGCAGGTTCATAGTGTTTATCTGAACCTGAAAATTGTAGGAAAATCAAATAATGCATTATTTTATCATCTCAGTAATAAATAAAATGAAAAACAAGTAAAGGTGTCTAAGTTCGGGTGTAACCGAACATTATATACTCAGCAGAAGCTTCAATTGTATATTTCATTTCAGATAAATTACTTTTTTACATAACACTTGGCACCGCCCGTTTAAAAAACAAGTAAGGGAGGCTAAGTTCGGGTGTAACCGAACATTACATACTCAGCTGAGAGCTTTGGAGACAAAATAAGGGAAAATCACCACGTAGGAAAATGAACCTAGGGTAACTCTGGAATGTGTTTGTATGACATGGGTATCAAATGGAAGGTATTAAAGAGTATTTTAAAAGGGAGTCGGCCATAGTTCTAAAGGTGGACCAGGGGTGACTCTATAATGTGTTTGTACGATATGGGTATCAAATTAAAGGTATTAATGAGGGTTTTAAAAGGAAGTGACCCTTAGTTGTATATGTGAAGGCGTTTTCGAGATATCGACCAAAATGTGGACCAGGGTGACCCAGAACATCATCTGTCGGGTACCGCTAATTTATTTAAATATGTAATACCACGAACAGTATTCCTGCCAAGATTCCAAGGGCTTTTGATTGCGCCCTGCAGAACTTTTTCATTTTTTTCTACTTAATATGGTAGGTGTCACACCCATTTTACAAAGTTTTTTCTAAAGTTATATTTTGAGTCAACAAACAAATCCAATTTCCATGTTTCATCCCTTTTTTCGTATTTGGTATGGAATTATGGCATTTTTTTCATTTTTCGTAATTTTCGATTTCGAAAAAGTGGGCGCGGTTTCAGTCGGATTTCGGCAATTTTTTGTACCAATACAAAGTGAGCTCAGATACGTACGTGAACTGAGTTTAGTAAAGATATATCGATTTTTGCTCAAGTTATCGTGTTAACGGCCGAGCGGAAGGACAGACGGTCGACTGTGTATAAAACCTGGGCGTGGCTTCAATCGATTTCGTCAATTTTCACAGAAAACAGATACCGTCATAGAGTCTTTGCCTCTACCAAATTTCAGAAGGATTGGTAGATTTTTGTTCGACTTATGGCATTAAAAGTATTCTAGACAAACTAAATGAAAACAGGCGGAACCACGCCCATTTTGAAATTTTCTTTTATTTTTGTATTTTGTTGCACCATATCATTACTGGAGTTGAATATTGACATAATTTACTTATATACAGTAAAGATATTGAATTTTTTGTTAAAATTTGACTTTAAAAAAATTTTTTTTTTAAAAGTAGGCGTGTTCTTGATCCGAATTTTCTAATTTTTATTTAGCACATAATAGTAATAGTAGTAACGTTCCTGCCAAATTTCATCATGATATCCTCAATGACTGCCCAATTACAGCTTGCAAAACTTGTAAATTACCTTCTTTTAAAAGTGAGCGGTGCCACGCCCGTTGTCTAAAATTATACTAATTTTCTATTCTGCGTCATAAGGTCAACCCATCTACCAAGTTCCATCGCTTTATCCGTCTTTGGCAATGAATTATCGTATTTTTTCGGTTTTTCGAAATTTTCGATATCGAAAAAGTGGGCGTGGTTATAGTCCGATATCGTTCATTTTAAATGGCGATCTGAGATGAGTGCCCAGGAACCTACGTACCAAATTTCATCAAGATACCTCAAAATTTACTCAAGTTATCGTGTTAACGGACAGACGGACGGACGGACATGGCTCAATCAAATTTTTTTTCGACACTGATGATTTTGATATACGGAAGTCTATATCTATCTAGATTCCTTTATACCTGTACAACCAATCGTTATCCAATCAGAGTTAATATACTCTGTGAGCTCTGGCCAACTGAGAATAATAAGCACGTTGTTTTGTTAAAAACCAACCAACAACACGCGAACATATCCGTACCACCTGAAAATACGGGCATAGGTGCGTATACGTAACATTCCTGTAGTAGGCGCGAGAATTCTCATAGCCGTGCTAGCAGGGACAGCCCGTCTATACACATTATATGGCCTTTTAACATTAGCATGACATTGGAGGTGACGTCCTGCTACATGTAGCAAACTAAAGGCCTTGAGAAATATCACACCCTTGCCCTTACAGCAAGTGCGACCTACCACACGCTGCATACCTTAGGGTACGTTTTTCTCAACATGCTACACACTGCAGATTTTGGGTATACTTTTTCTCAACATCCTCCACATTGTAAACCAAATGCCTTGAGAAATATCCACCGAATATACTTGATAATGGGCATGGTAATAGAGCCATGAGAAAGTTCCTGTTGTTGTTGTTGTGTTAACAGTGGTGCCTGTTAACAGAAAGTGCCTGTCGAAGTGGGTATCTTGCTCCTGCTGAAAAGCAGGGATCCTTTTTTTATTATTTGGTATAAAAGAGAAGAGTTACTAACATAAAAGTGAAGCTTATATAAGCATTTTTACGGGTATATCTATCTACTAGCAGGCCCAGCAGACGCGGCTACGCAAGTTATTGGTTTGCCTGCAGAAATTAAAAATAGTTGTATCCATCTTTCCCACGTTGGCGGTCATATTCCCAGGCATTTATATCCCGAATCGTCTGTTCCACCAAAGTGCAAATTGTTAGCAGGAAGCTGACCGTTGTCATGATTGAAACACCCTCTGCATACGTCGTGAGTTTGACTGGTACCGTATCGAATCGCCTAAGCAGTGGACCAGCGTCCACAGCATAGGTGATGATAACAAATTAGATCGACTGCATGGAATGCTGCACTCGAACACACCACAGGAAAGAAATGTTCCTAAATATTAACACAGGGTATTAAGGTTCTTGGCTTTGATATCATACGTGGAACTACGCTCTGGGTCAGTGGCTGTTAAAAGTCTTAGACAGAGGATAGTGATACTTTTCACATCCTTCAAGGTGGTTTAGTTTTTAGTAATAGTGGTGGATCGAAACGAATATCGCAGCTTGGCACGTTCCGTTAAAAACTTGGCAGATCTCAGGGTACATTTCGAATCCGTAGCCATTATGTTGAGTATAGTCCCGTCTTTGGCGTTTTTACGTTCACATGTCTTGTTGTTGTCGTATTAAAGACAAACACACTCCCCGTAGGTTTTGGGAGGTGTTATCAATGTTGATGGTCCTTTCCGGATATAGATCCGGTACGTTCCGGTATCAAAGTACCATTAAGGTACTAGCCCGACCATCTCGGGAACGATTTATATGACCACATTAAACCTTCTAGACCATCCCACCTCTACCCCTTAGTTCCATAAGGAACTTGGGGTCGCCAGAGCCTCGCCTGCTAAATAGGTGTATGATACATTCATATTTGTAACGGGATTCCCCTCGCGTAGGTAGGTTGGCAACTGGATTGCGGTAGCTTTGAAGTTATACAGTTTTGTAATGCGCTTATCAACCCCTGAATTCCTCATAAGGGCATGCGTCAGCCCTCGAAGGCAACTAAAAGGACGACTACACATCAGAGCCCGGAAAGCGGCACTGACTGGGAATATTTTTTAGAGTGATCAAAAGAATTAGTGGCAGAGCTGATAAGAGGATATGAGACGGGATGGGACAGATGCGCGAAACAATATAGAGGGGCGGACGAAAGTTCGAGGACGATCCGGCTAACAAAGGGACAGGTGATATATGTGCCAACGGACAAGCTGCGGGGGTGTCAAAATCTAAACGGGAGCGTTGAGTTGCAAAGCGGAAACTGAGAAATATAAAGGGGTTATGCGAAGGAATATACCTTTTTTGGAGATTCAACTACGAATTCATTGGCTACGGTATAGCTGCTTTTAGAAATTGAGAATCAATAACCAAGCTTACAGGGTACAAACACTAACGTTATTATTTACTACTGCTCCCACGTACCTATGTATGTAGGTATGGATGTACTTAACTATACAATCGTGCTTGCAAGTAGATATTTACTTGATGAATTAACATAAAATCGAGGCCTATAAAATATGCGGCTGAAAGTGTACGGAGAAACAGCGAAAATGTGTTGAATGACAGAAAACCAAAACCAAATCTAAGCGGGAAAAATACTACCACATAAAACAAAAACTACGTACATACATTCATGATTTATAGGTACAATGTAGAAATTCCGATTGACTTTTGCAATGTGCGCCGACGTACACACCAATTTAACTAATAAATCGACTAAAATTGGGCAATGGAATGTCATATCTGAAGTACAGATACTTTTGGATGAGCACGCTTTTTATTTAAAATTTTGTTTTATTGTAATTCGATTAATTTAAGATTATGACGCAGTTCAAGAGATGGTATTCTCACAGATTTAATTAAGTCTTCAGACTTCAAATAAGAAGCAAACATTTCATAATGGGCTGTTTTTAAAGCCAACCGGGCCTAAGACCATAGACCATTTCCAGAACTATCGCTTATATGGATATAGGTATTGCTGGTAGGAGGCCGAAATGAAGGGTTAAGGGATGAACTGACGCGAAGTGCCCTGAAATGAGCTGACCCGAAATGTCAAGTAAGATGCAAGTGGATCTGAATGGACTCAATTCAATAACTTCCTATAGAGAAATGGCATCCATTGTTTCGACTGCCATTACATGTTTTAGGTAATTAATAGATATTTTTTACTATTCCATTATACTATTGAATATATGTATGTACGTAGTAATTGAAACACTACAATTAAATAAGATTCCTCACGATCTCCGTCGTGCCGTTTAGCAAATTTGTAATGAAAATTAAAAAAAAGAACGACTCAAATTGGAAAAGAAGCTCGGCCTAAATCTTCTCGGATTTAAATCGCACCAAGTATTAATTTGTCCAAGCATGATATTTAACAGAGAACTGGGGTGAAGGATCAGGATGTTAATACCTTGGTTCTCTTGTATTGCTTTAGCGGCTGCATCGGTTGGAGCTGGAGACCCTCGCCATTGATGAGGCTTCGTCATATGGCCTACGGATTTCGACTACGAAAACCACTTCTGTGGTAGCTTCAACATAGTTATTCCCACGGCAAGTGAATAGTAGATATTGAAGCCCTGGGTTCAACAGAGTGATCCCTTTTTTAAATACGGACCTTTTGAATCGCCTACCAAACCGAAGTCGCTGGGTTCATGGCCCCGGAAAAGCAACATCGAAAACTTTAGAAAGAAATTTTCAATTAGAAAATAATTTTTCTATGAGCTTTTGCCAGGGTAGATACCACTAAATCTAACCTAACCTATGCATCAATCACCTCTATTCTGCATTTCGACTTGGACTGGAATTGTTTCGATTTGGCAAATTTGGTATTCTGTGTTCCAATCTCTTTCGATCCAACTTCGAATCGTTCGATTTTGTGTATTCTGCATTTCGATCGTATTTCCGTTTTTCTAAGTTGCAAATTTGTTTGGCCAATTTGTAGGGAAAAATCGAGAGGAGCACGACGCAAATTGGAAGAGAAGCTCGGCCTTAGATCTCTTCGGAGGTTATCGCGCCTTACATTTATTTTTTTTAAATTTGTTTGGCGGAAAAAGATTTTCTTTTTATTTTTTTATTAATTTATAACAAAATTTTAACAAAAATGTAAGTAAAACTTGTTAAGAAACATAGAAGGCTTTATGATGATTGTTTTTTTATATGTTTCCAGGTAAAAAACAACATGTCGATGTCGAAGTCCTTGGACGTATTTGACCCGCAAAAGTATCTAACACATACATGAAAGCATCGTCGAAAGTTTTTTTGAACCTAAATAAGAAAATAAGTAATTAAACTTTACCACTTTCAAGTTCAATTTCTTAAAATTCGTCACTCATCTCAAATGGATTACACAAATCTCGCAATATTTGCCTTTCCATACTCGCCTGGCCATTTTCGTATGCGTTGGTTTCCAACTCCACAAATAATACCGCGGCTATTGATTCCATTATAATAGACAGCTATAATTTGTGTCTGTTCGTTGGGTCCAGTTATATGCCAAAGCAAGCTGCCGGAGTAGAGGAAGGTGAAGCGCAAACGTAAACAATCCTAGCGGAAAGAATAAATAAATCTTCATAAAGTATTTTAGGCCGGTGCAATGAAATTAGCATCCATAAAATTCAGAAAATGTTAACTATATCCGTGCAGGAATCCGTTTTAACAAAACTTGTAGGCCACGGCAGGGAATTGGCCAAAAGAACGACAAAAACACATTGACAATTATGAAAGCACTTCACTCAAAAAAATATAACACTGCGGCAATATATTCTTTTTTTATACAAAATGGCGTGGCTAATAAAATATAAACGTTTTTCAGTTTTTCTTTAATTTATTTTGTTCCAATTTTCACACATTCCGTACAAACAGCTGAATTCGAAAAATCATTTGCTCTTCCTCTTCTCGTTACGATTACATCGTAATGCAGAATACACAACTTCGATTAAAGCGGAGCGTAGAACGGAAACGTAATCGAAATGCAGAATAGGGGTGAATATTTGTAAACCTCCAAATTAATGTGGAATTAAGAAATCATAGGACATTAGCACTAAAATGTACCACTTTCGCCAAAAAAATTACTGGTAGGAGACTATGTACGCTAAAATTCACAAAAATAAACAATGTCTACAAAAAAACTAAAAATAAACAAAAATTTTTTGTTTGCCTTCATTTTAGGTTGTCCCTATTCTTACGCGAAACTCTGTAAAAAAAAATGTCGCGCCTTTTTTATACTCAGCTGAGCAGAGCTCACAGAGTAATTTTGTTCGCATAAAGGTAACCCGTAACGGCATAAACTATTCGAGATAGATATAGACTTCTATACATCAAAATGACCTGGGCGAAAAAAGAAATTCATTTGGCCATGTCCGTCCGTCCGTCCGTCTGTCCGCCCGTCTGTCCGTAAACACGATAACTTGAGTAAATTTTGAGGTATCTTAATGAAATTTGGTATGTAAGTTCCTGGGCACTCATCTCAGATCGCTATTTAAAATGAACGAAATCGGTACCGCCCATTTTTTCGATATCGAAAATTTTGAAACACCGAAAAAGTGCGATAATTCATTACCGAAGACGGCTAAAGCGATGAAACTTGGTAGGTGGGTTGAGATTATGACGCAAAATAGAAAATTAGTAAAATTTTAGACAATGGGCGTGGCACCGCCCACTTTTAAAAGAAGGTAATTTAAAAGTTTTGCAAGCTGTAATTTGGCAGCCGTTGAAGATATCATGAAGAAATTTGGCAGGAACGTTACTCCTATTCATCTTCATCTGAATGATGAAGCGGCTTTGGGAATGTTCGAGAGAAAAGTTCTTCGAAAGATTTATGGACCTCTACGCGTTGGCGATGGCGAGTACTGAAGAAGATTTAATGATGAGCTGTACGAGCTATACGCAGACATCAACATAGTCCAGTGAATTAAAACGCAGCTGCTGCGCTGGCTAGGCCATGTTATGCGAATGAAAGATGATGCTCCGGCCAAGAAAGTATTTCTATCGGAACCCGACTATGGAAGCAGAGGTAGAGGGCGGCCCCCACTCCGTTGGAAGGACCAAGTGAAAAACGATTTAAACTCCTTTGGTGTGACCAATTGGCGCCGGTTGGCGGAGCGAAGGAGCGACTCGCGCGCCTTGTTAGACGGCCATAAACGTTTAGACGGTTAAGCGCCAATTAAGTAACCTGCAGTCAAAAGCCAAAGTAGTCAGCAAACATTCTAGTTCATTGACTACAATTTTGTGGTGTTATTCATACTAGTTAGTATTTAAATAATTCATTTGACTAGAATTTCGTCTGTCGGCTCGAGGAAATGCGCGAGTGCTTTCTGTAGCCAATTTGCAATGCATACTTCAGTTCACATTGCTAGATATTGTCCAAATCAACGGGCACATAAACACAAGCATGACGAGTCAACCCTCACCGTTACCTCAACAGAGGTTAAAGAAGTTATTGAAAAGGCCAAGCCATCCATATCAATAGTCCCAGACGGAAGACCTATACCGATGCCAAAACACCTGTACCATGAGGGCATCAGTAGCCTCGGACATTTTTTCTAATTGTCGTTAAAAGCCTATGCCTTTCCAGAATAACAGAGAAAGACCGGAAACCCAGCCAGTATCTACCGATATTATCCATTTAGTCAGTAACGAAAACGTTTAAAGCCGTTATGATTCCCTCAATTAAATGAAATTGTTCGGTTATCCAGCCATAAGCATGACTTCCGTAAAATGCATATCACTACCACCATTCTGAACTCCATTAACACTCATAACAGGACGGCGCTAGTGCAGCTTGGCCTGTTTTTACACAGTCAACTACTACTGGTTCGTCCCTTCTCCGTTATATAGATAGATAATTCCTTGAGGGTTGCACTGCCACCTTTGGTCAGCACCTCATCCCATCCGACTTCCATGATGAACCCTAGCACTTCTCTTGGCTTCAGGGATTTAATATGGGAATGTTCTGGCCATGGTGAACCCATAAACTTAGCCCTGCGTCTTGAGATTGCGTCACATTCGTGTGTTATTCTGTTACTTTTTAGTTTTCATATATATATACGTATTTTTATTAAAATTTATTCCAAAGTATAATGTATTGAATTGATCAATTTTAAAGTTATATACATATGTATATATATAAATACCTTTTATATATATGAAATATAATGAATAACATAAATTTGAGCTAATTTATCAATTTTCAACTAATTTTTCAACCCAACTGAGACTAGTATATTAAATAGTAGGATGCTGATGCAAATATCAACTAGTATGTCAACTGTTATGTTGATGTTGAATACACTAACTAGTATGTCAATTGGTATGATATTAAAAATAATAAAATGTAAGGCGCGATAATCTCCGAAGAGATCTAAGGCCGAGCTTCTATTCCAATTTTCGTCGTGCTCCGCTTGATTTTCCCTACAAATTGGCCGGACGGGACCTACATGATTTTATGCCGATTCCGAACGGCATCTGCAAGACAGATGAGTTTTCACTGAGAGCTTTTCATGGCAGAAATACACCCGGAGCGCTTGCCAAACACTGCCGAGGGGCGACCCCGCTTAGAAAAATTTTCTTCTAATTGAAAAACCTTATTTCTAAAATTTTTTGCTGTTGCTTTGCCCGGGGTTTGAACCCAGGGCATCCGGTGTGGTAGGTGGAGCACGCTACCATCACACCACGGTGGCTTGGTATGATATTGATGTATATAATAACTAGTATGCCATTTGGTATAATTCTGGCGCAAAGGCTGACTAGTATGATAATTAGTATGACCCTGGTGGGTATGCTGACTAGTATGGCATCTGACACGATGTCGGTGTATATAATGACTAGTTTGTCAATTGGTATGATGCTGATGCAGAGAATGGCAATTGATATTTCGTAGGACATCGACGTGTTAAAAATACCAGTTGCTAATATGGAAAAAATATAGAACTCATACTAGTTGGGATTTTTGGCAAACTAGTATTCATCTAGTATACAACTAGTTGGTTTGACTGCAGGGAATGTTTCATTCACATTCATTATAATTTACATAAATACATATATACAAAAGATCTTAGATCTTATTGTACTAATACTATTTTTGCAATAAACGAAATATTTATGTTTTCTGCTGTTACTTTTATTTATTCAGATTGGCAAAGTGAGTATAATATTAAATATAAATATAAATCAAAACAAATAAAGAGCAAAAACAAAGAAATAATAATGAACTTGAAATAACTCATTCGTATTTCATATTTTTTTTTTTTTTTTTTAAGGCGACATTGATATTTGTATTTACATTACAAAATAAATGAATAAATATAATGGAATGTTGCTGGTTTTTGATTTGAGTTTCTTCATGTACATGCATACGTTCCATGAAGAGAAAAAGCAAAGAAATCCATATGCTTATATAGAACAATTAACAGCTCTGTCATTAATCATATTCAGTAGAATGGCGCCAAAACAAAAGTAGTGTCTTGAGAATTTTAAAGCGAAGAACGTGTTTTGAGAAACCACCCAGATAGAATTAGAAAATGCGCTAAATTCACCAAATTTTGGTAACCTTGGCACTTTTAGCTAAATACTTGCTGACGTACAAGCATTTATTTTGCTAAATGTTAAGTTGACATATGCGGAGAAAAACATGCCACTCAGTAGAGCTGCATTCGATTCGATTTTTTTAAGAATCGATTTTTTCGTTTCGATTCTAGAAAAAAAATCGATTTAATCGATTAAATCGAAACAAACAAAGTTTATTTTAATTTTACTTATTCTTTGTAACAGTGTACTTGCTTACGTACTTAACCATTTACGCGATTTTTCCCGACAAATAAAGGTGGACAGTTTCTCTCTCGTTTCGTAGCCTGCTGACAAAATTTGAAGCGTCAAGGAATGCCTCATGGGTCTTTTTTTTACGCTTTTTTGAATCTTTTATTTCAAAATGTACGGAAACTAACCTTGGGAACATTAACCAATACACTTTCTTCTTTAATACTTATTATTACAATATTTATAATGTTCTCGCTTCGTTTACGGCATTAGAATCGATCTATGTTCAGCGTCATATAAAAAGGAAGTATTTATTACATACGTAAGGTAACATGTTCTCAGTACACGTTTGCAGCTTTTTAACCAATGAGGTATACGGAACTTTCAATTGACAACATACGGCAGTTTGTGTCATAATAGTTTGCGTAGTTTCAGTGTTAAAAACTTTATGGAAGGATTTTCTTAGCATATGAAAATTGTCACTTCTGTTTTCGTGTTTGCTGCTGTCTATATCATAAAAAGTATTGATTTTATATATTTGTTAAAAGTGTGTTCCTTAATGTTACTCGTTAAGGCAAAACGTACCGAGGATCCAAGCATTGTGTAAAAGATCTGTATCCGTTATCTTCGACTGAGACTTCCTTATGTTGTTGTTATTAGGTTAAAAAAAGGATTCTATAAGACCTGTTGATGAAGACATTTCTATCAACGTTGAATGTGACCGCTTCAAGTGATTTAACAAATTGGTTGTATTTCCACCTGTTTTGCATTTCGCAGAATCCACCTGCACTTGACTAAAATACTTCCAGACAACACATCTGCGAATCTTTGGATTACTTATAATATTGAATTTCCCTTCAGTCACTTTCAATTGGTTTACTAGAATCTAAAACTGTGGTATTAATTTCGTACTGAACACAATATCATACCACAAAATAACTTTATAAAAACAAAAATTACAGAATATGTATTTCCTTAACCTCCGTAAAGTAGATAGTGATGAAAATTTCGATTCCTACAGAATCGAACAATTTAAAAAAAAAATCGCTTCTATATTTCTAAAAAAAGATCGATTAAATCGATTGAGAATCGAATCGAAATCCAGCTCTGCCACTCAGATTGAGTTATCACCAATATAACGATACAAAACATACTGTAACGAATTTACTGCAATTCCCCTTATTTCTTCTGCCAAGTTCGAATCACTAAACTGCTGAATAAATAAGTCCAATATTGAATAATGGAAAAATGGCCTTTATTAAAGTACTTCACAATAACACTTATACTTTGCAACGAATAGCTTGCTTAATAACCAAACTGATTGATAGCTCAAATGAAACTGACTATTGCCCGACAGATAGCGTACTTAACTGAAAACTGCTTCAAGCGCCTCTAGCGCTGGTGCTTTTATACTCTGTGATTTCCTCGTGGCATCTTCTAGGCGCTTCCAGAATTTACTTAGTTACTGCCATATTATTATAACTACAGATGCACGTATATAGCTCCTCATATGCGTGTATTTGTGAGCGACACTTCCGCAATTACAATTGCATACTTTTGGGAGCATCTCAGATAAGATATCTGCATGTGTTTGTGCATCTCTTCTCTTCTGCTTGTACATACATATGTGTAGGCATAATGATTGATCAATTGATGTGCATACAAGTAATGATTTATTCGTTTACGTACATACAAATGTAACAGCTTGCTTCATTGTTGTTGTGGCTTTATTTCCTTAGTATCAGATTAGTGATGGGAGTATCACTTAGTGTCACTAATATTCGTCACACTGCCCTCCACCTAAGTCTGATCGCCCCGATCAGACAAATCTCCCGGTTTACACGCTGCTAGCATCCCCAAATGTACCACTCTTCTACTCCGTGGTTTCCCAATGGTTTGTATGCGGTAGATGGTGTCACTGATCTTCTTCACAACTTTGTACGGGCCTTCCCAACTGCGCCGAAATTTGGATGGAACACCTTTCCACCGGTGAGGGTTGTATAGCAGTACCAGATCTCCATCCAAGAAACCTTCCGAATTAAAGTTCTTGTCATGCCAGTGGGACTAAATATATCAGGAATATATAAAACACTTATTTGCCGAAAAATTATATCTATACAAAACATCTCCGAAATATCTTAAAAAAAATTTTACCCAGAGCTTTAACCAAGAAACTAAACGTTTTATACCCAGCTGTACTTGTACACAGGGTATTATAACTTTGATTGGAGTCCATCCGTCTGAAAGTCCGTTAACACGACAATTTAAGCAAATATTGAGATATCTTCACCGAATTTGATATACGGTCTAATCTGGATCCAGAATAGATTGGTATTGAAAACGAGCGAAATCGGACGATAACCACGCCCACTTTTTCGATATCAAAAATTTTGAAAAATGGAAAAAAAGATATAATTCAAAGACGAATACCGCTAAGCTAAGGAAATTTGGTAGGTGGATTGGTTTTATGACGCCAAACATAAATTCCAAAAAATTTTTAAATATGGGCGTGACACCACCCACATTAAGAAGAAGAAAATTTTGATGTTTGACAAGCCGTAAATCAAAAGCCGTTAAAGATATTACATTGATATTTGGCAGAGACCTTAAAGAAATTTTTAAACTGGGTGTGACCTGCCCTTTTTGGTTACTCTTTCCAAAATACTTTTAAGTCGAACGACAGCATTTCAAGTGTACAGCTGGGTATTGTTCGCTTTCACCCGAACTTAGACTTTCTTACATGTAAAATTAATTTATTAAATCAAATTTTGCTTCACAAAATAATTTCATTACATAGATCCCCGCTGGCGGCATTCAAATAAGAATAATTCAAAAACTCCCAAATCTAAAATCTTTTAAATATTACAATACAAACGTCGCAGAGCAAAATGGTACTGGATAATAGCAAAAATATACAAATAATGAATAAGGATGCTCACCAAGTGGATATCAATGCGTAATTTTATGAAATGAAGACGAATCCAGAAATGCCGAATAACTGAAAAAGCCTTAGCATCAGAAAATAAAACAAAAAGCAAAAAGTTGACTAAACTACACCAAAGTCAACTGAAGTGGCAGGCGACAAGCTCTTGCTTTTATTTACAGTCCACAACAAGGACCTTTAGAGTTATGAAATCAACTCAAAAGCGTGCTGTAATACAAAAGAATGACACTCTCAAGGCGCCTCCTAGCTCGTAAATGTAATCGTAAAAAACAACAAACACTCTACAGATAACGGTAGAGGAGTTAAAGTAATTGCAGATAAACTTTTCAGTCAACGCGCAGTTGTTACTCTCGAGTCTATTGTTTTTGAAGGTGTTTCCTTTTGACAATCATCTTCCAGCTCCTCTTAATGCAAATACTTTATAAGTTTGTATGTACCTACCACAAATACAAACATGTCCTTTGTTTTGTCCGTAAATAAATTGTCTTAGCGGGTTTTGTTTTATTCGCTGCTAATTTGGTTGGCTTTGCTGCTGTCGGCGCATTAAATTGGCCGTTAGGATGCTAATGCGCGATTTAATTTTTTGTTTTTCCTTTTGATCCAAAAATATTTGGATTGCTATTAAATTGTTCAAGTTAGTTGTCTGTCGTAAGCTTAAGGCCGTGCTAGTCATACAATTTGTGTTGTTCTACTTTTAATTTTCCTTCAAATAAACTCGATGCCTACAGCATTTTTATTGATAAGTTCTTCGTTGAGGGAGTAAAATCGAAGGGCTCTCCGAACACACCCGGGCTCAGTGCTTTAAAAGTGCACTCTCTGGATATCTTCCACTATTTGTTTCTTTCTAAAAACTCATCTTGCTTCTCTCTTTAACTCACGACAGCGTTCGTACATTTTTTTCGAAGCATTCGAGGTAATCGTGACTCTATAAGCAGCGTTCTATCTTCGGCTGAGACACGGAAATCACCGGTAACCAATTGATTCCGTCGTGGCGGTACGAAGTGCTCTAAATCCATACATATATTCTCTCACTGCGCATACGTTGCTTCCGATGAAGAGTACATTGCGATTGCAGCTTTTCGACGTCCAGCGGCCGCCAAAAGTGGGTGCAGCGATGCGAATCAAGGTTGTTCGAGTAAATCGTCCGAACATCTAAAACATGCATGCCGTCCGTTAACCCAACATTATCTAGTTGGATGTTTTTCGATGCAGGAACAGTCATGTTGCTTGATCGAGGTTTATATGTTTAAAACAGGTACTAGATACAACCAGGTTTAAGGTAGCAGCGAAGTTGATCAGCCTCTGTATATTATGAAAGGTTTCGTCATGAACAAAAACCTTTTTTACATCATTGGTGAGGCCGATATTAGAATATGGATCGATAATTTCTAATCCGGGTTATCAAGTTCATGTGGATAGGCTAGAGTCAATTCAAAAACAGTTTTTGCTTTTCGCCTTGAGAAATATTCAATGGGACTCCTTGCATAATCTTCCTCCTTACACTAATCGGTTAAGACTAATAAATCTTCCTACCCTTGCAAGTCGTAGAGAAATGCTAGGTGTGCTATTTATGGCTAAACTATTAAATGGATCGATTTCAAGCCCATTTCTTTTGAACGAAGTAATCTTGAATGTTCCATGCCGAGTCTCAAAGCATTATAAACCTATAATTCTCAAACAATGTAAAAGCAATTTCCAACTTAACGAACCATTTCTATGTTTGTGTGAAGATTATAACTCTCACTCGAGAATAATTGATGTTTCGTACTCGCTCTTTGCCATGGAAAAAACTGTTCTATCTTCTCTTAATAATTAAAAAGTTATATGTATACTTTTAATCTGTTGTATCTATATTTATGAATCTATATTTCTCAGCTGAAGAGTTTCCCTGTAGCTGAGCAGTTTTAGATCTCGGCGCTTAAGAAGCCACTGCCTCTCAAGGACTCGGTAGCAATAAAAATTATAAATTATAAATAAAACATAAATAAGAATTAGAATAAAAAAATTTAAAAAAATATGTATTTAAAAGGACAAAAAAAAAATGAACAGGATTTGCTTGGTTTCATCGGGCCACTTGAGGGCAGTGCGCTGCCACAACGTCCGAGAAAAAAAACCAAAAAAGGCTAAACTTTCCCACTTTTGGACCCAAAACACCTTATTTGACAACCCTGACATTGAAGTCATCCATAACGACTTTTAAATTAGGGGGGGGGGGGGGGGAGGCGGAAACGCTCTTATGTGCGTTCCAAAATATGTGCTCTTGTCCTTCGTGGGATTAGAGAAGCTTCTCCTTCTTCTACTATGTGGTGGTCGCAGATGAATGCGATATTAAAGCATTTTGCATTTACGTGTATAATAGCGAACCTAGGTATACACTCGTTAAAGACAATACTTGACCATTGTATAGGTTTACAAGAACACTCAGAGAAAAACGCCGTTCTAGATTCCAGCACCACCGGACTCAATTCAAGCTCTTCATGTTCTTACTTTTTTGTTCTTGAAAAACGAACGACCTGTTCTTAAAACAACAACCTTGTTCTTGAACTGACACCATTTTCTTGAAAAGAGAACGGCTGGTCTGAAATTATGAACAAATTATCTATTAATGACAACGAATGTTCTTAAATTAAGTTCAAAAAAAAAAAAAATAAACGGTACAATTCGTGTGCCCTACAATGTTAAATACAACATTTGGCACGAGCTACCAAATAGTTGTAGTGGCCCAGCGGCTATGATGTTCTGGTTTCGATCGTGTAGCGCGAGTTCGATCACCGTCAAACTCTGATTTTTTTTAAGACAATTTTTGTATGTCTATTTTTTTTAACTCTTATTTTTCGTTCAGTTCCATTCACATATGCAGAAGTAATTCTCAAACTTGTTATGAAATGTAGGTAGTATATATGCAGATTACATCTGCAAAAAAGAATAATTTCTCAATAAGAGAAAAATATAAAAAAAATTCATATTTTGGACTATAATAATAATAAAATTTTTTTTGTTATAAATATTTTTTATTTATGACAAAAAAATTATTATTAATAAATAATAAATGGGTACCTATTGAAAAAAATACTTTCCCTTCCCATCAATGATCAAGCCCAAACAGTTCTTGAATTGAGAACGAAAACTGCTAAATCGACCACAAGTGTTTTTCAAAGCGTGAGAATGAAAAATCTTATTTTAAGCACAAATAGTGCTTGAAATGAGCACAGAAGGTTCACACATCAATACCAAACTGATCATAAAATACGAACGGTGTGCTTGAAAAAACTGTTCTTAAAACAAGCCCATCGGTCACGAGTTAAGAAAAAACGTACTTAACAGACTTCTGTCAACGAATGTTTTTAATTTTGAACTTGTTTCGTTCGTTTTAGAACGATTTTTTCTTTCATTCCTTAGATGGCAATGATGTCGTTTCATTTGAGGATCCCAAACCCAGCGCTCAACCTATTATACAGGAGATGCTATTACGCATGTATTTCGAAAGACATATGGTCGCTCGCTACCGCACCTCAGCTAGCGCTTAAAGCCCGCAAACATATGTTGAATGGCTATGCAGAGGATACTTGGGCCAAAGTGAGCTGCCCGGATAGCATGAAAAAGAATTCACCTGATCATTCTTTGGTTCCTGGTGCTCCCAGTTTGAGCCAGTTATGGCTAAACAGTGACGCCCTGTTATGAAACTACCAAAATCGCTTAGGTGGTTAAGGGCCAATTTATGAATTATCATGACCATTTCTTTGTGAATGATGACCAAAAGCCTTCCCCTCTTGCATGGACCTCTACACACTACACTTTTCCATGAAGCGCGTCAATCAAAAAATTTTAATTTTTGTAAGAAAGCTGAAGAAATCCTAAAATCCACTGTGGGAATATCGTCGTATTAAATCTATCACTTTGAGCTTATACATATATTTCAGAAACTCCCCAAGCCTAACATTGCAAAGGGTTTTCCAAGAGTTTGTATTTTATTCTTTATTAGTTGATCTACCGTTTCTACGGCTTCTTAGCATGCGATATTGGACTCCATTAGCCTGTTGAACAATGAGAAGATTGATAAGTCCCACCGTATCGTGAGCGACCTCTGTAAATCACGAGTTAAACTATAGTTAAAGTTGAATAAGGTTTAACCCTGCCACTTTGTTCGATAGCATAAAATTTTACTGCTTGTCTCAGCTTAAGCGGCCGAAGTAGCAGGGTTAAACTGTGGTCAACTGTAACTGGAGTTAGCAAAAGTTGTACATATATAAAAATCCAATATATATTCGTGTTCATATCCAAATTTAAATAAAAAATGCAAAACATGTCAGTAGAAATGAAGAATTAAATATGTACATTAACCTGGGTCGATTTGTATGGACGAAAGTTAACCTATATCGCGCCATCGATTTTTCGATAGGATTTGGGCTCAAGAAAAAAAGTTCCACTACGCATATCCAAAAAAATAATTTTCGAGACTGCAAAAAAAAATGCAATTCTTCGACCAAAACACTCCCCAAAACCCAAAAAATATTTTTTTTTTTCAAAAAACTGTTATCGCCACCGTTTTTACAATGGGTTTTTGGAAAAAAGAAAACTATTTTTTGGGTTTTGGGGAGTGTTTTGGTCGAAAAATTTACCCTTTCGCCATTTTTTTTGCAGGCTCGAAAATTATTTGTTTGGCTATGCGTAGTGGAACTTTTTTCCCGGAGCTCAAATCCTATCGAAAAATCGATGGCGCGATATAGGTTAATAAATCGACCCAGTCTAATGTACATATTTAATTTAACTTCTAAAAATTTAACTATTATAAAAATTTATTGCTGGGTAGTAAATTGAATATCGTATTCACTAAGTCTGAATAGCTCTACCTATAAGTCAGGTGTCGCAAGTTCGTAGCAAAATTGTGCAAAATCGAATATATAGGTTTTTAAATTTTAGCAAACACGCGAGCATTCCTCTTGCTTAGTTGCTCGTTGATCAACGACTAAATCACTACCATTACGATTATAGTACTTTTGCAAACATAGTTTCAGTTTTGAAGAGCCATGTCACAATCAAACAAACAATTCACTCGTTCTCCGCCTATAAAATCATTCGCACACAAATTACACATTAGGGTGGGTTCAAAATCCACTTTTTCTGAAGTCTCATCACTGATACCAAAAATTTCTTTCTTTGTACAAAAACGGTTTTCCGAAAACCAAAAAAAAAAAATTCAGGTCGATATCTTAGACTTGCCAAATACCCTTAAAATTAAAAGGGTAAAAGTCTAGTTGAGGGGTCGATTGCTAATACGCTACCAAAAATATCGAGAGAGGTGTCAAAAGACGCGTATTGACCTCGAAAACAATAATCCGAAGGAAAAGAAAAATTCTATCTCTGTCCGGAGATATTTGCAGTTTCATGTGGTAGTTGTAAAATTGTGAACATAAGTGTTTTGCGCGGATATAGTTTTGGTCTCCAAACCGGTGTTGTAGCCACCCAGGGTAATTTTTTATAAGCGCGGCCGAAAGCCGCCAACGCAGAAAAGTTGTCTGTGCAAAAATACTATGGATACCACCCCCGGTTGCGGAGGAACCCGCGGGTCATATTTCGGTTTTTGTTTAATATCTTTTGAACGATTTAAAATTTTTCTTTCCCGCCATCGGATTATTGTTGTCGAAGTCAATACGCGTCTTTTGACACCTCTCTGGATATTTTTGGTAGCATATTAGCAATCGACCCTTCAACTACACCTTTTCCAGTTTAAGTTCAGAACTTACAATTCAAGTTCAAAAAACTGCAATTCAAGTTCAGAAAATTACAATTCAAGTTCATAAATTCCAATTTCAATTCAGAAAACTACAATTCAAGTTCCGAAAATTACAATTCAAGTTCAAAATTTTAATTTCAAGTTCAGAAAAATACAATTCAAGTTCAGAAAATTACAATTCAAGTTCAGAAAATTACATTTCAAGTTTAGAAAATTACAGTTCGAATTCAGAAATTTATAAGTAGGATGTTAATTTTCGAAAGTTATTTTAATAAAGTAATTTTATACTTATATGTTATTTTCGGAAGTGTTGATGCTTCGTTGACCATGTTGCCAAAATGGTGGCTTGGGTATAGTGTACCCCAAGTTGTCTTCAAGGTGTGTACATTCCGAAGCTTGAAATCAAATGGAGGATAATTCTTTCCAACAAGTGCGTGAAAGTACTTCAGTCGAAACAGCAGTTTGGAAGCAGTGGAAGGGAGAGACTTCCACAGAATTGCGAAGGTGGAGGAAGACTTGACCTCTAATGGTGCTCCCAATCGCCGTCAGTTACCGCGAAACAAGGAAAGCTGGCATGATTTGTTACGAAACTGCCAAAATCGCGGTTAAGTGCCAATTTATGATGAATGATGATGATGGCGGATAAGTTGAGATATTTTGACATATGGCGCCAAGATCTATGAAGTCAGTACCTATACGTTACTTCATTGACTGTTTAAGTGGTCATATCTTCGCCATCACTGCTGTAATACTCAGTGCAGATCAATGGTTATGACGCTAAGAATGTAGCTGAATGGTATTGCAATTGCTTCTTATGAGCGAGAGTTTTTTCTTTGCTATCTCGCAAAATTGATTTAAACGAGTAAAGATGTCCAATGCTTGCTAACACATAGATACAATCTTACATACATTTATTTCCATTGGATGAAAAAAAAATACCCGACAAATTTTCTGAACTTGAATTGAAAATTCTGAACTTGAATTGTAATTTTCTGAACTTGAATTGCAATTTTCTGAATTTAAATTGTAATTTTCTGAACTTGAAATGGAAATTTCTGAACTTGAATTGGAAATTTCTGAATTTAAATTGGAATTTCTGAACTTGAATTGTAATTTTCTGAATTTGAATTGTAAATTTCTGAATTTAAATTGGAATTTCTGAACTTGAATTGTAATTTTATGAACTTGAATTGAAAATTCTGAACTTGAATTGTAAATTTATGAACTTGAATTGTAATATTCTGAACTTGGATTGAAATTTCTGAACTTAAACTGGAAAAGGTGTAAACTTTTACCGAATTTTCAAAATCGGTGGAGCCTATCGGCTGCTATTCAACTTTAAAAGAAAAGGACAATGTTTGTATGTTTAATGGTGTGTTCAATATTACTTAAGTTTTTTTAAGAATTAACGAAATGATAATTGTTATTCAATTATTAATTTGGTTTTATTGCCAGTTATAAGAATGAAATGTACACACCCAGTGATGATAAAAGTACCAAATAAAAAATATAAAAAGTATTTAAAAACAGAATACATACATACATACTTTTGAAAATACTTTGAAATCGAAAGCTTCCATTTTGGTATTATTAAGCGCTGTACGCAGATCAGGGATGCACCTTAACGTTAAGCTAATCGTTTATCAAAAAATTTCCACCGTTTCCGTTGAAACACTTCGAAATATTATCGATAAAGAAATTATCAAGATAAATTGTATCTCGTTTTTAACCGAAACGAAAAGCTTTCGTTAACGTTAAAAACGTTAACAAAAACGTGATACTTTATGTTTGAATTGTGCTGGCAATGCTATAGCCATGGTGAAGCCGTAAGGTGGTAACAGCGAGCGGACATACACACAAACTCCATGTACTTTGTTTGTGTAATTCGTTGGTGGTAATGTCAAAAATACTCTGAGATATGTTGGTACTGTCAAAATTCATGAGAAATTTGCAATCAGCTTGGCTAATGCTTTCACCTTAATGACTCCGCCATCAATCAGCTTTGCCAGCATAGTTTGAAATAATAATCAACATAAACGATTTGATTTCGTTTTGATATGGCAGAAAACGAAACAAAATAATTTCGTTAATTTGACGTTCTTAACGTTAATAAACGAAACGAAATGACTTTGTTTCGTTTATTAACATTAATTATCGTAACGAAATGATATCGGTTCGTTGGTTAAGCATGCCTGCATTCAAGGAAAATTTTGTATTTTTCTTGAGCATGAAAATAGCAGTAGGCACAAAATTTTGGCATTTCACGATGCATGGCAATTTATACATGAATACCGCTTTTATAAAAATAAAACAAAATTTATGAAACTTTTTGATACCATTTTTCAAGCTCACGATCCGCCACTGGCTCTAGCAATAAATAGCGTTTTAGTTTTCCAAAGCCCGATTGTGTCATATAATCGCAAATATTTTTCTGGCCTTCTGCGCTAAATACGAGAGAAAGTGTGAACACAGTGAGGCTGCCTGCTGCGAATAACTACGCACATTTGAACGGCACGGTGATAAATCGACATTTGCAAATCGGCTAAAGGGCGTTTGAGGGCTAGTTTTCGCTATTAATTGGATTTAGCCGACATACTCAGCGATTTTAAATTGTTGTAATGATTGTATGGCTCACATCCCCCTCGAAATCCAATCACCACAAAATGGCAATTAAACTAATCGCGCGCCGGGATTAAAGTGCGATTTTGTGGTGGCTGTGGTATAGTAACGGTGATTTTCATTTGCGATTTGTTTACAATTTATGAGTGCTAGAGAAGTCTTTGTTCAAATGGATGTTGTTGGTTCTGCAACCATTCTGATGCGAATCGAGGACCATTAACTGCTATATGTATGTATTTAGATACCGTTTAGTTTACTAAACCACTCACACATGGGCACATATACAGCAGCGAACACGAAATTAGCAGTTACAATTTTTACAAAATTTCGTCAATTAAGTTTTTTTTCTTTTTTCGATAATTTAAAAACGTCCTTAATATTTTGTAACTGAAATTATGCAAACCAATCTCAAAAGATTTTCAACACAATTTTTCGAATATTTTGAACTTTTTATTTTATAAAAAATAATTTTCTAAATTTTTTTGAGTATGCCGTTATTTCTTTATTTAATTGAGTCTTTGGAATACAATCCTTACAACTATGTACTTAACTAATTTATAGGTTACATACTAATTTTGTGTATAAATCGAACCACTTATAGGGCTGAGTTAAGCATCACGAGAAAAGCATTAATTGGCATCGAAAAATCCAAAGTGATAGCATCACTTAGTGAATTAAACTCCCTTAAAGCACGATTTACGGGAGCATTACGAGCATATAGCGTTCTCGTATTAACCCCATAGAAAGGGACATTAAACCGAATCCTTTCTAATAAGTATGGACAGTCAATTAGGCGTTAGGAGTTTTTTTATTCCTTAGTGTACCAAGGTAATTTGTACGCTCTTTTTACCCGCAGGGGGATTCTATCCAAACATTGGGTGCATAAAATATACTTAAAAGTGGAAAAGCTAACAGAAGTATCAAGTCCACCAAGTAGCTCCTCCCAATTTATTTCAAGTAAAAAATCATTGAGACTTGCAAAGTTACACAAAGAATAATTAAATATTAATTTACTGTCAGTAGTAACCGGAAGAAAATGATAAAAACTAAACTCAACGACAAGTGGTAGATGATGACTGTCCTTAGAAGTAACTGGATTCAAGCACTCACTAACTTCACAACAAAAATTGTCACTTATGTGCCTTATCTCTACATATAATAAAATGGTAACAGGTCGATGCCTATACATTGAAGATATAAAAGAAAAATTGATGCCAGGGATCATTATTAAAGCAACTGAGTGCAAATCAACAGATTTTAACATTTTTGTCTGTCTGTCTGTATGTTTCACAGCTCCGGACGAAAGCTTATAAACAGTGTAACTCCGATTCCGATATCTCAACCCCTTTCCGAGATATAAACGAAAAAGTGGATCAGGGCTCCTTGGATGTATTTTCAGACATGCATTTCTGCACATATAAAAATTTTTAGCAATCCGATGTCTGAACATTGAAGATGTTAAAGAAAATTTGCTAGAATGGTCATTATTATTATAAAACAAACTGTCAGTGAGGTCGCCATATTATTACAGCGAAAGCAGTGTGCGCTTTCTATCAAGGAACCACATCCTGCAGCTATGTACTTGGACATTCAAGAAAAAAGCTGGCAGGGATTGTATTTTAATCCGTGAAATAAAGAGAAAACCCCTAAAGTCCAGCTCAAGATACCTCGCGTATTTGATTTTGATGAAATTCCTCTCATACGAAGTAGTAAAAAACAATGGTACTCTCCTTTCGTATGAAAGAAATAAAAACGATCTCAGGAAAAAAATTGTAAACATTTTTGGAAAACTTCGAACAATTTTCTCTTTTTTCGATTTTTTTCAAAAACGTTTTTGAGATTGGTTTGCAATGGCTTCATTTACAAAATTTATGGAGTTTTTTATTTATATTATCGAAAGTGAAAAAAGAACTTGTTAAAAAATTACCACTGCTATTTTCATGCTCGCCGCTGTATTTATAAAAAGGGTACTTAATCGGGCCATAAGCTCTTTAGTATATGTTTGTATTGATTGCATTGAATTGGGAATTTATAATACTATTCGAATAATACTATCCGAATAGTGCGCACTAGTCGAATTATAAAGAAAGGAATTCGAATAAATGGAAGCGAATAAACGAATAAAAAATTCGAATAAATATTATTTGAATTATGAATACCTGGCGAATAAATGATAATTTTTATTCGAATGGTTCCACCCCTATCATATATGTATACAAAAATCCGCCTTGACGACCAGAAGGGCTCCGCTCATGTAGGAACATGTAGGATGTGTCCTAAAAACTTCAGTATTTTCCAAGACGACAGCGCTATTGCATGACATAAATCCTGATTCTTGGTAGGCATTTCTCTTATAGAGCTAACTATCTGATACCACTATGAACACTTTCAGTCTAGGTGAGATCTTTACTCCTAAGCCAGACAAAATCCAAAACAGTCAAGGTATATCGGCATGCTATAAACTTTATTTTACGTGTCCCCTTAAGCCAAATCATTGAACACTTATGTATATCAGTTAATTCCGACCGGTTGTGATAACAGAATTGCCGTTAATAACACTGCAAGAGAACTTATGACCTGAATTAGTATATTCGTATATATATATATATGAATATATTAACGTGTTGCCTTGACAAGAGGAGTTGCAGGTGCCAGGTGTAATTTGTGGGAAATTAGGTATTTTTATTTACATTGTTTAGTTTTAATGTGCGACTTTTCACACTTGTCCAGGCCACTGGTGGTTACGATAAAATCGCAAAAACTGTATGTAGCTTTTGAAAACTCAGAGGCGTGCTTTTGATATAAGGGATGATTTAGGGCCGTTTTCGCCATCTCTGGTTAAGCTAGAATTTATTTGCATTATAGGAATCTTTCAGATAGCTTCATTTGACATTTTCGTTTTTACCAACACAGGGTGACCTCCTCTCAGTTGAATCGATAATTTGGAAAACAGCTGGTTTTGTTTACACTTTTTCATTGCTTTTAACAGCTGACAGTTGATGTTCTCTTACAGGCCTACCTGATAAAAACGCACGGCAGCAGTTTTATATCAAAAATATCTCATGCACATATAAATTGTATGAGAGCAAACGAAATTGAAATTACTGCTTAAAAAGCTAATACTGTTTTCACACAGAAACTTAATGATCTCATTTCACCTGCTAATGAAATCGTAAATTTTTTTGCTTTCACACAGAAGTAGCTGCTCGATTAGTATGAAGGATGAGACAGACAATCATGGCGGAACGATACAAGGTGGGAGCATGGTGACATACCTACAAACAAAAAAATTCCATGTACTTGTAAATTCGATGGAAAAATGTCAAAATCGTACTGCGCCGGTAGTTGATGTATCAAATCAAATAAAAAAGGTTATAATCAGCTGTTCGATGCGGCCACCTTGTATCGTTCCGCCATGCAGACAATGACATTTGCTTTGAAAACTAAGAAGCGGAAACGGAAGCGGAACCCTGTCAACAGAGTTGCATTGTGCTTTTGACTTCACTAGGCATTCGATTAGCTACTAATGAAATAATAATAGATTCAAATTTTGTAGGGAAGATTGAGCTCAATAAGCGTCTTAATGTAGAAAATTGCCCTTAATATTCAATAAGCCGTCTGTGTGAAAATATTATAACTCGTTTTCCAATTTTTGTTCCTCGTGACATTTTGGTTTGACGTTTGCATACATGTTTTACATTTGCCGTCATCCGGTGGCAAAATCCTGAGCCAGATAAATAATTTTGCATGTAAATGCAACAACAACGATTTGAGACAGATAAATCCAGATAGAGTTCTGGTTCAATTTGTGAGCCAGATAATTTATTAATTACTTCTTTTTAGTTTGGCAACGCTGCCTTTAATAAACCTTCTTTTTCAAAAATAGATGTCGCTGCTTAGCCTTTCGCCGTATGAGTTAAATGAAAAACAGCGGCGACATCGGCCTATCACATTTCACGTGTGCGAAAATTTCACGGCATCTGCTTCTCAAGTCTCTCGATGATCCAGAGCATTCCCGTGAGAATTGAGCGTGAGCCGGAGCTGTAAAACTCACTGGAAGACAGAAATTTTCGCAACGCATGCTTATTTCGGTTAGGGGAAAAAAAGCATTTTAAGTGCGTGCGTTGAAAAACCGCAGTACGTTTTTATTAGGTTGACATGTTAGCATGAATAAAACGAGAATTTTAACAAGTAAGGAAGGTTAAGTTCGGGTGTAACCGAACATTACATACTCAGTTGAGAGCTATGGTGACAACATAAGGGAAAATAACCATGTAGGAAAATGAACCGAGGGAAACCCTGGAATGTGTTTGTATGACATGTGTATCAAATGAAAGGCATTAAAGAGTATTTTATGAGGGAGTGGGCCATAGTTCTATAGGTGGACGCCATTTAGGGATATAGCCATAAAGGTGGATCAGGTTGACTCTAGAATTTGTTTATACGATATGGGTATCCAATGAAAGGTGTTAATGAGTATTTTAAAAGGGAGTAACCCTTAGTTCCATAGGTGGACGCCGTTTCGAGATATCGCCATAAACGCGGACCAAGGGTGACCCTAGAATTTGTTTGTACAATATGGGTATCAAAAGAAAGGTGTTAATGAGTATTTTAAAAGGGAGTGATGCTTAGTTCCACAGGTGGACGCCGTTTCGAGATATCGCCATAAAGGTGGACCAGGTGTGACCCTAGAATTTGTTTGTACGATATGGGTATCAAATTAAAGGTATTAATGAGGGTTTTAAAAGAGAGTGGTGGTAGTTGTATAAGTGGTAGCCTTTTTGAGATATAGCCATAAAGGTGGATCAGGTTGACTCTAGAATGCGTTTGTACGATATGGGTATCAAATGAAAGGTGTTAATGAGTATTTTAAAAGGGAGTAATCCTTAGTTCCATAGGTGGACGCCGTTTCGAGATACCGCCATAAAGGTGGACCAGGGGTGAAGGTGTTAACGAGTAGTTTAAAAGGGAGTAATCTTTAGTTCCATAGGTGGACGCCGTTTCGAGATATCGCCATAAAGATGGACCAGGGGTGACCCTAGAATTTGTTTGTACGATATGGGTATCAAATTAAAGGTATTAAGGAGGGTTTTAAAAGGGAGTGGTGGTAGTTGTATAGGTGGTCGCCTTTTCGAGATATCGCCATAAAGGTGGACCAGGGGTCACTCTAGAATGCGTTTGTACGATATGGGTATCAAATGAAAGGTGTTAATGAGTATTTTAAAAGGGAGTAATCCTTAGTTCCACAGGTAGACGCCGTTTCGAGATATCGCCACAAAGGTGGACCAGGTGTGACCCTAGAATTTGTTTGTACAATATTGGTATCAAAAGAAAGGTGTTAATTAGTATTTTAAAAGGGAGTGATGCTTTGTTCCACAGGTGGACGCCGTTTCGAGATATCGCCATAAAGGTGGACCAGGTGTGACCCTAGAATGCGTTTGTACAATATGGGTATCAAATGAAAGATGTTAATGAGTATTTTAAAAGGGAGTAATCCTTAGTTCCATAGGTGGACGCAGTTTCGAGATATCGCCATAAAGGTGGACCAGGGTTGACCCTAGAATTTGTTTGTACAATATGGGTATCAAAAGAAAGGTGTTAATGAGTATTTTAAAAGGAAGTGATGCTTAGTTCCAGAGGTAGACACCGTTTCGAGATATCGCCATAAAGGTGGACCAGGTGTGACCCTAGAATTTGTTTGTACGATATGGGTATCAAATTAAAGGTATTAATGAGGGTTTTAAAAGGGAGAGGTGGTAGTTGTATAGGTGGTCGCCTTTTCGAGATATCGCCATAAAGGTGGACCAGGGGTGACTCTAGAATGCGTTTGTACGATATGGGTATCAAATGAAAGGTGTTAATGAGTATTTTAAAAGGGAGTTATCCTTAGTTCCATAGGTGGACGCAGTTTCAAGATATCGCCACAAAGGTGGACCAGGGGTGACCCTTGAATTTGTTTGTACAATATGGGTATCAAAAGAAAGGTGTTGATGAGTATTTTAAAAGGGATTAATCCTTAGTTCCATACGTGGACCCCGTTTCGAGATATCGCCGCAAAGGTGGACCAGGGGTGACCCTAGAATTTGTTTGTACAATATGGGCATCAAACGAATGGTGTTAATGAGTATTTTAAAAGGGAGTGCGCCTTAGTTCTATAGGTGGACGCCATTTCGAAATATCGCCATAAAGGTGGACCAGGGGTGACTCTAGAATGTGTTTGTACGATATGGGTATCAAATTAAAGGTATTAATGAGGGTTTTAAAAGGGAGTGGTGGTTGTTGTATAGGTGGTCGCCTTTTCGAGATATCGCCATAAAGGTGGAACAGGGGTGACTCTAGAATGCGTTTGTACGATATAGGTATCAAATGAAAGGTGTTAAAGAGTATTTTATGATTGAGTGGGCCATAGTTCTATAGGTGGACGCCATTTAGGGATATAGCCATAAAGGTGGATCAGGGTTGACTCTAGAATGCGTTTGTACGATATGGGTATCAAATGAAAGGTGTTAATGAGTATTTTAAAAGGGAGTAATCCTTAGTTCCATAGGTGGACGCCGTTTCGAGATACCGCCGTAAAGGTGCACCAGGGGTGACCCTAGAATTTGTTTGTACAATATGGGTATCAAAAGAAAGGTGTTAATGAGTATTTTAAAAGGGGGTAATCCTTAGTTCCATAGGTGGACGCCGTTTCGAGATATCGCCATAAAGGTGGACCAGGGGTGACCCTAGAATTTGTTTGTACAATATGGGTATCAAAAGAAAGGTGTTAATGAGTATTTTAAAAGGGAGTAATCCTTAGTTCCATAGGTGGACGCCGTTTCGAAATATCGCCATAAAGGTGGACCAGGGTGACTCTAGAATGTGTTTGTACGATATGGGTATCAAACTAAAGGCATTAGTGAGAGTTTTAAAAGGGAGTGGTGGTAGTTGTATATGTGAAGGCGTTTTCCAGATCGCGACCAAAATGTGGACCAGGGTGACACAGAGCATCATCTGTTGGATACCGCTAATTTATTTATATATGTAATACCTGCCAAGATTTTAAGGGTTTTTTATTTCGCCCTGCGGAACTTTTTCATTTTCTTCTACTTAATATGGTAGGTGTCACAACCATTTTATAAAGTTTTTTCTAAAGTTATATTTCGTGTCAATAAACCAATCCAATTACCTCACCATGTTTCATCCCTTTTTTCGTATTTGGTATAGAGTTATGACATTTTTTTCATTTTTCGTAATTTCCGATATCGAAAAAGTGGGCGTGGTCATTGTCGGATTTCGTTCATTTTTCATACCAAAATAAAGTGAGTTCAAGTAAGTACGCGAACTAAGTTCATTAAAGATATGTCGATTTTTGCTCAAGTTATCGTGTTAACGGCCATGCGGAAGGACAGACGAACGACTGTGTATAAAAACTGGGCGTGGCATAAACCGATTTCGCCCGTTTTCACAGAAAACCGTTAACATCATAAAATCTATGCCCCTACCAAATTTCAAAAGGATTGGTTAATTTTTGTTCGACTTATGGCGTTAAAAGTATCCTAGACAAATTAAATGAAAAAGGGCGGAGCCACGCCCATTTTGAAATTTTCTTTTATTTTTGTATTTTGTTGCACCATGTCATTACTGGAGTTGTATGTTGAAATAATTTACTTATATACTGTAAAGATATAAAATTTTTTTTTAAAATTTTACTTTAAAAAATTTTTTTTTTTAAAGTGGGCGTGGTCCTTCTCCGATTTTGCTAATTTTTTTTAGGCGTACATATAGTAATAGGAGTAACGTCCCTGCCAAATTTCATCATGATATCTTCAACGACTGATAAATTACAGCTTGGAAAAATTTTAAATTACCTTCTTTTAAAAGTGGGCGGTGCCACGCCCATTGTCCAAAATTTTACTAATTTTCTATTCTCCGTCATAAATTCAATTCATCTACCAAGTTTCGTCGCTTTATCTGTCTTTGGTAATGAATTATCGCACTTTTTCGGTTTTACGAAATTTTCGATATCGAAAAAGTGGGCGTGGTTATAGTCCGATATTGTTCATTTTAAATAGTGATCTGAGATGAGTGCTCGGGAATCCACATACCAAATTTCATCAAGTTACCTCAAAATTTACTCAAGTTATCGTGTTAACGGCCATGCGGAAGGACAGACGGACGACTGTGTATAAAAACTGGGCGTGGCATCAACCGATTTCGCCCGTTTTCACAGAAAACAGTTAGCATCATAAAATCTATGCCCCTACCAAATTTTAAAAGGATTGGTTAATTTTTGTTCGACTTATGGCGTTAAAAGTATCCTAGACATATTAAATGAAAAAGGGCGGAGCCACGCCCATTTTGAAATTTTCTTTTATTTTTGTATTTTGTTGCACCATGTCATTACTTGAGTTGAATCTTGACATAATTTACTTATATACTGTAAATATATTAAATTTTTTGTTAAAATTTTACTTTAAAAAAAATTTTTTTTTAAAAGTGGGCGTGGTCCTTCTCCGATTTTGCTAATTTTTATTAGGCGTATATATAGTAATAGGAGTAACGTCCCTGCCAAATTTCATCATGATATCTTCAACGACTGACAAATTACAGCTTGCAAAAATTATAAATTACCTTCTTTTAAAAGTGGGCGGTGCCACGCCCATTGTCCAAAATTTTACTAATTTTCTATTCTGCGTCATAAATTCAACTCATCTACCAAGTTTCGTCGCTTTATCTGTCTTTGGTAATGAATTATCGCACTTTTTCGGTTTTACGAAATTTTCGATATCGAAGAAGTGGGCGTGGTTATAGTCCGATATCGTTCATTTTAAATAGCGATCTGAGATGAGTGCTCAGGAACCTACGTACCAAATTTCATCAAGGTACCTCAAAATTTACTCAAGTTATCGTGTTAACGGACGGACGGACGGACGGACATGGCTCAATCAAATTTTTTTTCGATCCTGATTATTTTGATATATGGAAGTCTATATCTATCTCGATTCCTTTATATATGTACAACCAACCGTTATCCAATCAAACTTAATATACTCTGTGAGCTCTGCTCAACTGAGTATAATAAGTTATAGATAAGTGACTAACTGAAAATGACCCCTAATATCTTATACAATTTAAAAATGATTTTTAATGTAAGGCAAATACAGGCCTCTGATGAGCCCACTCCATTTTAACAACGGTCAAGTGAAACAAACTAACAGCTTTGATTTGGGGGCATAATTGGGAAGGTGAGCCTACGAGGTCAGTTGATGTCATCGTAGAAGCAAAAGCTGACTTTACCTGCACTTAAAATCTTGATGATTCTTTCGCAATTCTTCGTCTTCGAAGAAAAAAGGTCGATCGATATTTTTTTAACTTCCAGTGCATGTTTTCATAGTTCATGCTGCTAATCCAGATGGTTCTTCGTCAGTATTAAAAATGTTCGGAAAACTTTAGCTGGTATCACAGATAAAAAGCCACCCCTCTTTAATATAAGCATAAAATGCCCCTGATTTCAATAACGCAACATCAAACTGATTTAATTATTTAACAAACTACAAATCGGTTTGTTAGTTTAAACATATGAACATACAATAGAAAAACAATTAGGATAATTAGGAACGCTTGGCTGAAATGAAAATGTTTTCAGTTTTTGTGGCCAGATTTGGTTGACCAATTAAAACATACTTAAAAACTCTGAATTGAAGGTGTTGGTAAGCAGAAGTGATTGTAAATTAGCGGCGCACATGCAAACTAAAATGATACACCCCAGCAAAGGCAGCACAAGTGAGGAGCACACAATCAGAAGAGTCTATAAATGAATACTGGTATTGGTTATCCGAATTGCATCGCTGCACAGTAGGAACTTGCGACGGTTCGTCCCAGCGACAGCTAATAGCGACCACCCGAGAACGTGCTCCACCAACAACTATCAGCATAGCAGCACTTTGCAATTGGGGCACCGACATTTGGACTCTGTGGAAAACTATCCAATGTGTCGCCGGATCCCTCCATAGTGCTATATAGGTTTCAGTGTACAAATGGTGTCATAATAAGATATGTAAGGCAATTTTGGGACCCCAGCGATTTAGGGGACATAATATACCCGTGGTAGGTATGCCTGTCGTAAGAGGCGACTAAAATACCAGATTCAAGGGGCTGTATAGCGCAACCCTTTCAGGTTTCATTGTCAACCTCACCTATCCGAAGCGAATCCTGTTTCACTAACAGACGAGGCTCTGGCAACCCCAAGCTCCTCATGGAACTTGGGGGTGGGGAGGGAGGGATGGCCTGAAAGTTTAATGTGGCTACATAAATCGTTCCGGAGATGGTCGGGCTAGCACCTTAATGGTGCTGTGTTACCGGAGCGTACCGGATCTGTATCCGGCAAAGGGCCATCACATCGATAACACTCCCCAAAGCCTTCGGGGAGTAACCTTATCGCTACAACAACAACAACAGCAATTCTGAGTTCGATGTTTGAGAGGATCGTCGCTGTATCGCCCCCTCCCTCTCATTGACTATTTACATATATTGTGAAGACTATTCTCTACTACGGAGTACTTGTTGGGTGAACAGCCGCAGAAAAAATAACCTACCTCAAAAAACTAGAGGGGCTGTACAGACTATTAATAGTTAGTTACAGTACGGCTATATTCTATGTCATTGCGCAAATATCCCAATGGAAAGGGACAAAGCCTTAAGAACTGCAACTACGCTCAATACCTCAGGGCAGCTTGAAAAAACTACCCAAGTCGCTGCCTGCGTTTCGATGGAGCCCTTCGAGCCACAATATAGGTGGATGGTAAGCGCAAGTGCACTTAAAAGGGATACGATGCGAGACAGGTACATTGCTTTCCTCTTCCGTGTATTCAGAGTATTTATCTTTGTGTTTTTCTTCTACATAGGGCTGATTCCGCATTTCCTCATAATGCCCCTGGGAGGCGTGGCCTCTTCAATCAGAGATCTGTTGGTATGCCCAGGTTTCTGGATATTTAACTGGAACTGTTTGGTTAGCATTTAATTTCTCTCCCTAATGGGCAGTACTCGCGGCTCACTGTGTAGGTGGTGTTCTGGGAACTTAATCATTCAGGCCGTTCCTATTCTGAGAGCAGTGTTTTGACAGGCCTGTGTTTTCATCGGTATTTCTTTCGGTGTAGGATACAATTGTGACTCCTTCTGGTGAGAAGGAAGCATCGACATGTAAAAGTTAAACAAAAGCGGGAATAGAACACCACCCTGTGGTACATCTTGTTTAATACTTCTGGATTTAGAGGTTACGCTTTTAATTGCATCGATGACTGCCGACCAGACAGATAATTTGCGGTCAACCTTTTGAGACTCAGAGGAAGGGAGGACCCTTCTAAGTTTTACAGTAACGTGCCGTGGTTGACTGTATTCAAAAGCTTTTGATAAGTCTAGCGCTGTGGTGGGGTTTTTCCTTCAATCCGCTATTTATCTGTGTGTTGATGGCGTTTGGGCGTTGGTAGTGCTATGTAGTTTTCGAAAGCCATGGTGATGATTGGTAAGACGCAAGTTTGCAATGAAATAGGGAACCGGCAAAGTTCTGGTAATACTATGGACTCATTCAGTCTATGTGAGGCTCTCACGGACAAGCCAGTTTCCCCTATTCTAACCTAGGGATGCGTATTTTTAAGCATGAATCATCCATGCACAGGCGGGCCCATGGCGCTTATAGTGCAATCGTCTGCGTAGAAAATTACAACGCCTTTTGATATGGAAAGGAGTTTCTATAAGGGGGAGGAATTCACCCTATCGTTCTTAAATGTCGTACACTTAATTCCTCTGTAGACTACTAGAAAGGTGTGATCCCTCATTATTCTGGATGACTTTATGAACCTCTCTGCTCATCATGGTAATAAGGACAATATTTTTATATCTGGGCGCTTTTAATGGCTCGTCGTCTGTCCTAGTCAATTCAAGGATGTATCACAAATTGCCGGATAAAAGTGACCAGGCATTGTTGCCATAATATACATCCATAATACATATTTTGTCGTTATGCATCATAGGACTTAGGAAGGCTTCTCCATTTTGAAGCCTTGAAGGGAGTTTGTCGGGTGGTGAGACTCCTTAAAGTTTCTTCGCCAGTTATGGTGGAAATGTCAAACAAAGCAAATTAATTCAGTTAAAAAGGATATTTAAGTTACTATCAAAAAAGCAGATAATACCAAAAATCAACATCCCACGGGAAGAAGAAGAGATTATGTTAATGGCCGCAGCAACGACAAGAAATCTGTTGACACAAGTGATTAATCATTTGTGATCTAATAGAAAGATATATGAAATATACTCAGGCATAGTTGTATTCATGTTTTTGTAATATACTTATAAACATAGGAGTAATTGGAAACGTTCGCCAAAAGGTGCAATCAAAGGAAACACCTCACACGTCCGCTTAAATTCACACCACTTCGCGTTAAATACTCCACACATCAGCTGTGAATGCCAAAAGAAAGCATTGCAAAGGGAAAAAGTTACGCGGTCTTTTTTTTCATAAAATCATAAATAAAAACAAGTGAAAAGGAAGGGGAATGGCAGCTACAAACTGAAGCCAGCTCATGTCTGTATTCCCTTCAAAGCTTCGTAAAGGAAGTGCAAGTGTGTGATAGCACTGTGTTGGTATTTGCTTTAACCTGTTAATGTATGCACACATTTTGACATATGAACCACCAACACATATGTATGTAAATAAATATTCATCCCTTCCCTCCCACGCAATCATATGTTGGCAGTCTGTTTAGGACACATTAGCGTCAAATAATGCGCATAAATTGAGTTAGTTGCTAAAATTTATGAACTTTGGCAGCGCAATGACTGAAGCGAAGCGGTTATTTATGCGCGTTGAGGTAATCAAGTCATGCGGTAAGAAATAATGTTGAAGGTAACTCAGAACTTTTGAGTTGTAACATTTTCTTACTTACACCACCGAACGGGTAATGTTTTAATATATGTACATTATGGAAACCCCATTTTTCAAATTTTTAAGAGCCTTCTGCACAACGTTGAGGTCCAGATTTTTTGCTTCGATTGTGGTTCTACAAAGTGGATGATTTGTTGCCACACTTTTGCTGTAGAACCACAGAAAGTTATTTGCCGACTTTTTCTCGAACATTGGTCCTTCGTGAGCATTTGAAGAGAGCGTGTACAATATCGTCCTGTATCGCCAAAAATGCACTTCAGATCCTCACCATTTTTCTTTCTGACCTTCTTACTTCAAGAAAGCATTTCGTGCTCTATGATTTAGCAGCTGTGATTGTATCGCAGTTCATCTGCTTCGTTGTTTGCTTTCGCAGCGGCCACCGAGGTGTGGTGCTAGAGCGCTCCACCTACCATACCGAACGTCCTGGGTTCAAGGCGAAGTAGCATCAAAATTTTGAAATAAGGTTTTCCAAGTGAGATCCCAGCTGCAGTTTGTAGTCGGCAAAAAGGAGGGACCTACATCCCAAATAGTTGTAGACCCTAGCGCTAAACTCGCTATACTAATCATCATCATTAGCTGGCGCTTAACCGCCTAAGGAATTTTGGCCGTTGCGTAACAAATCACGCCACCTATGCCTGTTTCGCGACAACTGACGCCAATTGGATGCTCCAAGGGAGGTCGCATAACATGACCTAGCCAGCGAAGCCTTTTGGTTTTTATTCGCTGCCCAACCCAATTGTCAACTTCATCTACCTGGGGCTAATCCTATTTCTGTGGCAGGCGAGGCTTTGGCGACCCGAAGTTTCTCATGTAACTAGGCGGTGGGGCGGGATGGCCTAGAAGATTCAATGTGGTCATATTAAATCGTTCCCGGGATGGTCGGTCTAGGACGTCAATGGTTCTTGTTTACACTCCCCAAAACCTTAGAGTAGTGCCTTTAAATAAACTAAAAGAAAATAAAATAAGATAACCTTTGATAACGTTACGAATTTGGCTGGTGATGATTAAGTGGCGGTTTTCGAAATGGTACCATCGCAATATGTCTGTAAATGTATCTTTCTTTTCAGTTTCTCTTGAACAAAAACTAATAATTCAACATTTAATTATTATACGCCGGCGCTAAGCTCATGAATTCTTAATTATTAACTAAAAATTTAACACATCTTTAAACATAAAAACAAAATAAGATTAAATAAAATAAAATAAAATAAAATAAAATAAAATAAATTAAAATAAAATGAAAGAAAGAAATAAAATAACAAAATAATAGAATAAAATAAAATAAAGTAAAATAAAAAAAAATAAAGGAAAATAAATTCAATGAAGCAAATAGTAAATAAAATAGAATAAAACAGAGCAAAATGAAATAAAATACAGCAAAATAATAAAAATAATAATAATAATAAAATAAAATAAAAAAAATGGAATAAAAGTATATAAAATAAAATAAAATAATAATAATAATCATTTCATCAACAGGCGTGGTACCCAAAACCCTTATGACGACCCTGGAGAAACTAAAATTAGAAGATAAGCTTCTACCTATTCAAAAGGCAGTAATTCTATCAACAACATCCATTGTTCGTTCGTTTTTAGACATTGACATGTAATTTACAGATTATTATGAATTTACCTATGTATATTTAGTATAAATAGCTTTATATGTCTTGTTGTATACAACCGATGTATAATGTATAGCCCAAGGTGGAGCTCAAGGAAGAGATAAATAAAATAGAATAAAATAAAACAAACTTGAATAAAATAAAATAAATATTATAAAATAAAATAAGATAAAATAAAACAAAATGAAATAAAATAAAATAAAATGAAACAAAATAAAATAAAATGAAATGAAATTAAATAAAATGAAATAAAATAACATAAAATTTATCAAAATAAAAATAAATGAAATAAAATAAAATAAAATGAAATAAAATAAATTCAAATATAGTAAAACAATATAAAATAAAAAAATTGATATAAAATAAAATAATATAAAATAGCATATAAATAATCTAATATCAATAGATAAACTTTGTATTATAAATTTGGGGACCATTCAGCAATAATATTTCCTTTAACTGAAGCGTTCTGTTAGGTGTGACTGAACAATTAGTTGTGTGGGTCCTGTATTATTTCACGATCTTTCGTGCTTTGACTATCGACACGCTTGAGCAGTCTGAAGCAAAATTTCAACATACTAACATACATATATCACTAAAAAATCCAGATACATCTGACACGCAGATGCAGTCTTAGCTGAATTGAGACAAGGCATAGTCCTAGTTATTATTATACTAGCCTTTACCCGCGGCCTGATACCAAAATAGTCCCGAAATTATCCCGACGGGATCACGAACAAATGCCGAAAACCATCCAGAACTGATCCCTGAGGGGTTCCCAAATGATCCCGAAATAGTCCCGAAATGACCCTGACGAGTTCCTGGTCGGATCTAGAAAACGGCATCCAGAAATAATACCAGAAGGGTCCCCAAATGATCCCGAAAGAGTCCCGAAATGACCCTGACAGAATCCAGGACGGATCCCTAAAACCATCCAGAAATGATACCGGAAGGGTCCCCGAATGATCCCGAAAAAGTCCCGAAATTACCCTGACGGGTCCCGAAAACCATACAGTAATGATCCCGAAAAAGTCCTGAAATTACCCTGATGGGGTCCCGAAAACCATACAGTAATGATCCCGGAAGGGTCCCGAAATCACCCTGGCGGGATCCCGGACTGATCTCGAAAACCATCCAGAAATTATGCAGGAAGAACCCCAAATGATCTAGAAAGTCTCTAAATTACCCTGAGGGAATCCAGGAGGGATCCCTAAAACCATCCAGAAATGATGCCGAAAGGGTCCCCAAATGATCCCGTAATAGTCTAAAAAAATTCACGAAATGACTCTGACGGGATACCGAACGGATCCCGAAAACCATCCAGAAATGATGCGGGAAGAGCCCCAAATGATCACGAAAAAGTGCCGAAATAACCCTGACGGGATCCCGAAAGCCATCCAGAAATTATACAGGAAGGATCCCCAAATGATCCTGGAATAGTCCCAAAAATGGTCAGAAATTACCCTGATGGGATCCCGGATGGATCCTGAAATGATCTCTGAATGGGGACAGAATGATCTTGAAATAGTGCAGAAAAAGTCACGAAATTACCCTGTCGGGATCCCGGACGGATTCCGAAAACCATCAAGAAATGATCCCGGAAGGATCCCCAAAATAACCCGAAATAATCCCGGACGGATTCCAGAAACTATCCAGATAAGTACCCTAAAGAGTCCCCAAATTATCCAGGAATTACCCTGACGTGATCCCAGATTGATCCCGAAAACCATCCAGAACTGATGCAGGCAGGCTCCCCAAATGAAGCTGAAATAATACAGAAAAAGTCACGAAATTATACCGACGGGATTCCGTAAACCGTCCAGGAAAGATCCCTGAAGGGTCCCCAAATGCTCCCGAAATGAGTCTGACGGGATCCCGGGGGAATCCCGAAAACCATCCAGAAAAGATCCCGTTAGGGTTCCGATAGGATCCCGAAAAATATTCCAGAAATTATACCGGAAGGGTCCCCAAATTATCCCGGAACAGTCCAGAAATTACCCTGACGGGATCCAGCAATGCTCCCGGAAGGATACCGAAAATGTCCCGAAATAACCCCAACGGGAACCCAGATGGATTCCACAAACTATCCAGAAATGATCACGATAAGGTCCCGAAATGACCCTGACGGGATCCAGAAAACCATCCAGAAATGATCCCGGAAGGATCCCCAAATGATGAGGAGACGGAGGGTGTCACTGCTCACTTTGTAAGCCCTGGACTTATTTGACCTATTGAGGTTGTAATATTGGGGAAGGTCAGTAAACGTAAAGTTATAAGGTGTAAAATTTATTAAAAAGTAATTGTTCGAAGGGTCGTTGTACTATTTCAGATGCAAGTTATAAAAGTGTGTCGTTAGAAATTGTGCTAAGTTCACAATAAAAAAAAAACCTAGTGGGAAAAAGTGTTAATTGGAACTTTGATAATTTATAGACGAACTGCATTTGTACATTTAGAATATGTTTACAATAGAAAAAGCTGGGAGTTTTTTTGTCTCACCTGAAAGATTGAAAAAAAGGACTTAGCAAGTTTGATTACGAAGCCAACGAAGTGTTAAATAATTAAATTATATATTGGTTTATATAAAGAAATAAATTTATTCAAATTTAGTATTTAGTACTTACCCTTAATCAAACCAATTTTTATCACAGCAAAAACATTAAAAATAGTATATAATTTTTTTAATTGTAAATGAGTTTCTATTTGTGTTTTTATTATTATTATTATTCACTTCACAATTTTTTTTTGTCAAACATATTTTTACCACAATGGCCGAGCAAACACCTTCACTGAAATCGTCATTAATTTTCTTGCATCTTGCAATTTTTACCGGTTTCTTCAGATACCATCACTCAACAAATGCAATGCAACAACACCCAGTGTATATTAAAACTTGCTCAAACTTGCTATGCAAGCTTTTAATTGCAGAGAAATTCGATTTTAACTTTGCTGCACTTTAAATAATTTTTGTTTTTTCTTTCCTCATCTTCACATTTCCACCCATTTATTGTCTTTCAAATATCGTTGAAAATAACTTTTTCTTTAATTATTTGTGTATTTTTTTATGAATTAATTTTCTATTTTTATTCTTATATTACACTACCACGATCTGCTATGATTTTTTATTATAAACAAGAGCTAAACAAATCGAACAAACCTAGCGCATGCTTGTTAGAGTTTCTTTTTGTTGTAAACATGCCATTCAGCGATCGCGCATTCAAACACAGTCCATAATTGTACCTGCTCAATGAGATGGTGCGTTCACTGTATACGGTACACATGAACGATCGGATTTTAGTTCGTATATGACGAGTAGGTAAACGACTTGTTGAGACGTTGAGACGTTGAGACGTTGTTTGTGCATCGGAATGCCAATTGAGTACAGTTGATATTATCCTATTCACTTTGTGAAGTAAGATTTTGTGTCAATTGTGTACTAAAATTAATTTAAAAAAAAAACAAATAATTAAAGAAAAATAAATTTCAAGGTTATTTGAAAAAAAAAAAAAACAATTGAATGGAAATGTGAAGTTGAGTAAAGATAAACAAAAATTATGTAAAGTGCAGCAAAGTTAAAATCGAATTTCTCTGCAATTAAAAGCTTGCATAGCAAGTTTGAGCAAGTTTTAATATACACTGGGTGTTGTTGCATTTCATTGTTGTGTGTTTTGGTATCTGAATAAACCGGTGAAAATTGAAAGATGCAAGAAAATTACTGATGATTCCGGTGAATGTGTTTGCTCGGCCATTGTAGTAAAAATAAAAGTTTGTAAAAAAGAAAATAGTAAAAAGAATAAGAAACATAATTTAAAACCATAAATTGAAAGTTATTTACAATTAAAAAAAGAAATTATATGCTACTGCTATTGATTTTACGGTGAAAAAAATTGCGTTAGATTAAAGGTAAGTAATAAATAATAAATTTGAATAGGTTTATTTCTTTACACATATATATATGTATAAAATAATTATTTATTTTATATTTCGATTGCTTCATGAGCAATCGTGCTAAGTCGTTTTTAAATTTTTCGGGAGACAAAAAAACTCATAACTGTTTCTATTGTAAACATCAAACATCCAAATGTAATATGCAGTTCGTCTTCTGAATATATATGTTCCAAGTACCAATTAACGGACTATTTTAAGATAAAGTTGTTTTAGATTTTGGACCTCTTTTGGGACTTAGCTCTTTTGGGTAACGTTATACAAGACGGTGCACCACCTAATTTTTATCAAAAATTATCAAACGTGGTATGAAAAGACGCGTTTCGACCTCCGTTTTCAGAATCCGAAAGCGGAAATTAAAAATTTCATTTCTATCCAAATATATTACAGAAAACCACAAAATGACCCCGAGAGGGTTCGAAATATGGGCGTGATCCATATGTTTTTGCACAGAACACCTTTCTGCGTTAGAGGCATTCGGCCGCGATTAAAAAAAAAAAAAACAGTGGGTAGGTTCAACACCGGTTTGCGGATCAAAATGAAATGCGCGCAGAACACCTTTCTGCATTAGTGTATGTGTGTGTACAACAAATCTGGAAAAATACAACAACCACAAGAATATTTGAACCGATATTATGCTTATATATCTTTTGAGAGAAATAAAAATTTAAATTCTCCCTTTCGGATTCTTAAAACGGAGGTCGGAACGCGTATTTTCATACTACGTATGATAATTTTTGATAAAAATTAGGTGGTGCACCGTCTTGTAAAACGTTACCTTCTTTTGAGACTTACACCTGAAATGGTATATTAACTTTAGCCGATGATATTGAAAATAAAATTAAAGAAAAAAAAACTTTTTTAAAAATAAGCTTTTATTATTGGTTAATAAAATTAACTAAAAAGTAAACAATAAATTGACTCTAAAGAAATATAACACTTTATAAGTTCATTGTAAGCTTTAACGATAATTAGGCTTTTTCGTCTGCGATAAAAGAATTCTATATTGTACATAAATATATATTTTTAACATTAAAACTTTACACCTAAATTATTAAACCTTACAGTTTATATCACATTTCTAATTGTTCTAATAAAAAACGTGTTGAATTTTGATGGTATGATTAAGAACATTTAGGATCTCCTTTTCTTGCTATCGCAATGTAACACGCTTTTATTAGAACAATTAGGACTGTGGCGGCCACCGTGGTGTGATGGTAGCGTGCTCCGCCTATCACACCGTATGCCCTGGGTTCAACTCCCGGGCAAAGCAACATCAAAATTTTAGAAATAAGATTTTTCAATTAGAAGAAAATTTTTCTAAGCGGGGTCGCCCCTCGGCAGTGTCTGGCAAGCGCTCCGATTGTATTTCTGCCATGAAAAGCTCTCAGTGAAAACTCATCTGCCTTGCAGATGCCGTTCGGAGTCGGCATAAAACATGTAGGTCTCGTCCGGCCAATTTGTAGGGAAAAATCAAGAGGAGCACGACACAAATTGGAAGAGAAGCTCGGCCTTAGATCTCTTCGGAGGTTATCGCGCCTTACATTTATTTTTTTTTTTTAATAATTTAGGTGTAAAGTTTTAATGTTAAAAATATATAATTATGTACAATATAGAATTCTTTTGTCGCAGACGAAAAAGCCTAATTATCGTTAAAGCTTACAATGAACTTATAAAGTGGTATATTTCTTTAGAGTCAATTTATTGTTTACTTTTTAGTTAATTTTATTAACCAATAATAAAAGCTTATTTTTAAAAAGTTTTTTTTCTTTAATTTTATTTTTTTCTTTAATTTTATTATATCATAATCCGAATATATTGGGGCATATTCATAATCGAAATAAAATGTGACTAAGTTAGTTGAAGCATTTTTGACAGAGAGCACATATAAAATTATGTCAAACAATGTTAAATAACTTAACTTTGCCTATGCCGCGTTCAGTTTACAACTACTTATTGCAGATCTCTCATATGTGGGTTAAATCTGTTTTAAAATAAAATTCTACTTTCGCTTAGCTAAAATTCCATCGCCAAAAATCTGTAAAACAAAATCAAGTGCGCAGAAAAGTATGCAACATTTACCGATAACAGCCTAACGGCGTTAGCGTTCGTTGTATCACAGAATTTTTACACTTTGAAAATGACGGCTGTTGTTTGCAAGGTTGCATTCCTTTGAGTCTTCGTTTTCACCATCTGGATTAACAGTCATGAGCCTGGACATTCGTGCAATTTTAGTGATGTAAATTGCATGGCGCCAGCGCCAATGCGGTGCCAGCTCAATGGTAGCTCATTGACGAAATGACTCCAATCGAATATTTGACGTTACTTAGTAGTGAGTGCGTAGTACATTTCACTTGCGCTATTGAGTGAAACGACTTTTGTGTGTCAGGCACGAGTTTGGTGTTATTGGCGCTACTGGCAATGATGACACTGAGCTGATGGCGGTAGCGCTGGTAGTTCAGCTTTTGAGTTGTATATTTTAAATTTAATGCACAATTAATATGGGTGTGTTTGAGCGGCCAAATAATAACAGTAGTATTGCTAAAGTGCTGCTAAGTTGATGGAATGTCGCTAATTTCCTAGCGATTATCAATAGATTGTCAATATTTCGTTCAACGGGCACGCGTATTTGCCACATCTGCTCAAATTTTCCAAGTTTTTCCATTCTTGATTTAACTTAAGCTGTTATGCCAATATTTTTCTGCCAGTTTTTTTCAAATACGTAATTTTTCCAAAAGCAAAATAAATTACAGAAAAGATTACAGAGTTAAACAGCCTTAAAAATTCAGCTATGTTGGTTATACACAGAAATACAACAGAGGGTTGTGTCTCCGCTTTTCGCAAGTGTTGAGATTCACCACGCGTGATACGCGTGATTCACCACGTCCAAATATCACAATCCACGGATAGGTACCGGCGGGTTTGTATGGGACTTAGGCTGTTATGCCAAAGTAAATACAAATCTTTACCGATAACTGTGTTATCGATTAATTTATCGAATTCTAACAAAGTAATATTGCATTGTCATCGGAGTTATACATGTGTGCAAAATTTCAGCTCAATCGGACACCGGGAAGTGTATCAAATTTAACTTGCAAGATTCCATTACAGACAACAAAAGTGAAACTAAATAAAAGCTTATAACTTATAAAAAAAATAGATAGAACCATCAAAAATTATGTCGTCATGACAAGGACCTGTCTCAATTTAGCTAAAACCGACTCTGTGTGCAAAATGCAGTGATAACTATATTGAAATTTTGTTTCAGATAATGCCTTTTTATTAAGTGTTATTTTATCTATTTTTTAATTTAATATTATTTCATATTTTATTTTGTTTTATTATATTTAAATTTATTTTATTTTTTTATTTTATTTTATTCATTTATTTAATTTTATTTTATTTTATTTTAATTAACTTTATTGCATCTTATTTGGTTTTATATTAATTTATTTTATTTCATTTCATTTTATTTTGTTTTATTTTTTATTTAATGTTTTTTTTTTAATTTTATTTTTTTATTTCTTTTTTTTTTAAATTAATTTATTTGCTTTTTTAAATTTGTTTTATTTTGACTTCTGTTTACTTTACTATATTATATTTGATTTAATTTTATTTTATTTTATTCTATTATTTTTTTTTTTTTTGTTTTATTTTGTTTTAACTTACAAAGTAGTAGACTAAACTGTTGCAACCAGCAAAACAACTTGAATACTCTCGTAAATTTTTGAAAACACTTTGATTAGCAGCACAGAACATTATCTGCTTTCGTAGCGGCCGCCGTGGTGTGGTGGTATCATTCTTCGTCTACCACACCGAACGTCCTGGGTTCCATTCCCAGGCGAAGTAGCATACAAATTTTGAGGAAAGTTTTTTCAAGGGAGTTCCGCCCTCATATGTCTTGCAGCTTCAGGTTGGAGTCGGCATAAAGGATGTAGGTCCCGTCCTGCTAATTAGTAGGAAAAACAGAACAAAAGAAGCATGGCGCGGAGGTAATTGCGCAGATATTTTTATTTTACCAGAGCCTGTATAGGGTAGCACATTTCACTAGCCTTTGTCCATCTTTGTTTTTACTTTCCATAGCTTTTTTATCATGTACGTTGATGGGAATTGTGCTGGTGATCACCTATACGGCTGGGCCTCATACGATACGATAAGGTAAACTACTCTCAGAGCTACTGCTCGGTGCACAGCTGTTAGAACTTTTAAAGAGAGTGCTTGCCTTATGGGCATTTGCCTACGATACGGAGCCGCACAGGAACGTGGAATACATTTCAGCAACCACCTTTTTCTGTTAGGCTTCCGAGGTTTGCCATTAAGCCTTTCTTGTCGCATGCCAAATATGCATCCAGTATAGTAGTAGGGAGCCTAATTTTGCGCATGGAAAGTTAAATTACTTCCTGCTGCCTATATGCCTAAATAAGTTCTCTACTGCAATTTCCAGCGATATCTGCGTTTTTGGTGGAAGTATTAGCTTCAGTTTTTCTGCTGCCAGCTGCAGCGAAGCGAACAATTCACCTTAATTTCCGCGCTGGTAATGACATTCCCAATTGAGGCTATATGTCTTCTTTCAGGCTCAAAGCCGCGCTGTCTGCATGATATCCATCGTACTATTGCTCAGGAATTAATCCGTCGCCTGACATGTTGGTATGCTGGGATAATCGATTATTCGGATTGCCCTAGTTAAAGCAGTTTCAAACGCCTGAAGAATAAGTTTCCGAAAACCTAGCTGGGTATGGAATTCCACTTCTAGTTCCAAGGAAACCAAAGAAGCAAATTGAAAAATTTATGAACCGATATGGCGTACAACAACTCTACAACGTCTTTACAAATCGCAGTAAAGTAAATAAATAAAAATATATTCGAATCTGTTACTCGACGAATGCCAACATCTTTTCGATTAGTGATAACCGATTATTTTACATAACAACCTACGCTATTCGGCTATTCGATTATTCGAATGTCTGAATCTCTAGCTTTAACTCTCTTCGTCCAGGTGGCAAAGATAGAGGATTTACTTGAGAAAGCTTGGTGATGCTTTTCAAATGGGCGGCCGCTGTGTTATGGATGTAGTCTGCCTCGCCTATCTTAGCGGAGGCCTTAGGTTCAAGACACAGAAAAAGTAATATCATTTAAATAAATATATTTATTGATCTGGGCGGCCCGTATTGTTAATTGTACTACTGGGCTGTTGGTAGCAGCATACTTCTCTCTTCTATCTCTTCATCTCCTTTAGGGAAAAACTCTATTGATCCAAAGTTTGGTATTACTTCAAGACGTTCTCTTAAGACGCACCCACTACGTCAGTGGTGAATACCATCAGCATATGTATGTCATTACCTACGAGCGTAACGTTCAGGTTCTTTTCTGCTTTGTTTAATTTTATTGCCTTTTTAAGCTAATTAAATATCAACAATTTTTAATCTTTTTATGTGCATGTGTGCATTTGTGTGCTTTGCTATTTTGCTGCCTTTTGCTTCACATCACCTGTACCTTCTCTATGCTTTTGCTAGATGCACTTGTAAATGCAAAGCGCGTAAAAGATTAGCTCAAGGGTTGTTAGTTAAAAGCCATTATTGCCATGCTACACTGAGCTTCAACGGTTTTCATGCATGTGGAAATTTTTAAGTAAACAAGAAATTAGAAGTGAACAAAAAAACAAAAACGTATGAAAAAAGTTCAAAAGGGTTAAAAATGTTGACATGGTTTTTTAAGTCAAAGGAAAATTTCAAATTTACGTAAGAAACGTATCAACATAAATATATTTACATCTGCATATATTTTAACACATGTAGCCACTGAGGCAATAAAAATTTAACAAGTAAGGAAGGCTAAGTTCGGGTGTAACCGAACATTACATACTCAGCTGAGAGCTTTGGAGACAAAATAAGGGAAAATCACCATTTAGCAAAATGAACCTAGGGTAACCCTGGAATGTGTTTGTATGACATCGGTTTCAAATGGAAGGTATTAAAGGGTATTTTAAAAGGGAGTGGGCCATAGTTCTATAGGTGGACGCCATTTCGGGATATCGCCATAAAGGTAGGCCAGGGGTGACTCTAGAATGCGTTTGTACAATGTACAAAGGTGTTAATGAGTATTTCAAAAGGGCGTCGGTTTAGTTCTATAGGTGGGCGCCTTTTCGAGATATCGCCATAAAGGTGGACCAGGGGTGACTCTAGACTTTGTTTGTACGATATGGGTATCAAATGAAAGGTGTTAATGATTCTTTTTAAAAGGGAGTGGGCCTTAGTTCTATAGGTGGTCGCATTTTCGAGATATCGCGATAAAGGTGGACCAGGGGTGACTCTAGAATGACTCTATGATATTGGTTTCAACTGGAAGGTATTAAAGGGTATTTTAAAAAGGAGTGGGCCATAGTTCTATAGGTGGACGTCATTTCGGGATATCGCCATAAAGGTGGACCAGGGGTGACTCTAAAATGTGTGTTGTACGATATGGGTATCAAATGAAAAGTGTTAATGAGAATTTTAAAAGGGCTTTTGATTTCGCCCTGCAGAACTTTTTCATTTTCTTCTACTTAAAATGGTAGGTATCACACCCATTTTACAAAGTGTTTTCCAAAGTTATATTTTGCGTCAGTAAACCAATCCTCTTACCATGTTTCATCTCTTTTTTCATATTTGGTATAGAATTATGGAATTTTTTCATTTTTCGTAATTTTCTATATCGAAAAATTGGGCGTGCTCATAGTCGGATTTCGGCCATTTTTTATACCAAGATAAAGTGAGTTCAGATAAGTACATGAACTAAGTTTAGTAAAGATATATCGATTTTTGCTCAGGTTATCGTGTTAACGGCCGAGCGGAAGGACAGACGGCCGACTGTGTTTAAAAACAGGGGCGTGGCTTCAACCGATTTCGCCCATTTTCACAGAAAACAGTTACCGTCATAGAAACTATGCCCTTATCAAATTTCACAAGGATTGGTAAATGTTTGTTCGAATTGTGGCATTAAAAGTATTCTAGACAAATTAAATGAAAAAGTGCGGAGCCACGTCCATTTTGAAATTTTCTTTTATATTTGTATTTTGTTGCACCATATCATTACTGGAGTTGAATCTTGACATAATGTGCTTATGTATATACTGTAAAGATATTAAATTTTTTGTTAAAATTTGACTTTTAAAATTTTTTTTAAAAGTGGGCGTGTTCGTCATCCAATTTTGCTAATTTTTATTTAGCACACATATAGTAATAGGAGTAACAAGTCTGACAAATTTCATTATGATATCTTTAACGACTGCAAATTGCTGCTTGCAAAACTTTTAAATTAACTTCTTTTAAAAGGGGGCGGTGCCACGCCCATTGTCCAAAATTTTACTAGTTTTCTATTTTGCATCATAAGGTCAACGCACCTACCAAGTTTCAGCGCATTATTCGTCTTTGGTAATGAATTATCGCATTTTTTCTGTTTTTCGAAATTTTCGATATCGAAAAAGTGGGCATGGTTGTAGTCCGGTTTCATTTTCCTTTTAAATAGCGATCTGAGACGAGCGCCCAGTAACCTACATACCAAATTTACTCAAGTTATCGTGTTTACGGACGGACGGACAGACGGACGGACGGATGGACATGGCTAAATTAATTTTTCTTTCGCTCGGATCATTTTGGTATATAGAAGTCTATATCTATCTCTATTAGTTTATTCCGTTAAGGATTATCGTTATGCGAACAAAGTTAATATACTCTGTGAGCTCTGCTCAGCTGAGTACAAAAATGTATAAGATTTACTTGTAGTTGAATAAATGTATGGGGCTAGGGACATATCCTGTAGGGAAACACTCTAAATCAAATTCGGAACTACTACTAGTTCGCGCTCTATCTCTTTTACGTGCTTTCAACTGGCGAATTCAACATGACGATGTCCTAGGCGGTGGAAACTGTTTCCTTTGCATTACCTTTTACGTGGTTCCGGACTAGATACATATTTGCTCTATAGAATTAGTTGGTTTATTGGCGCTATTTGGATAGTTCCGTACTAGTGTAAAAATTTACAATTATTTTTGCTGGTACTATATGGCTGGTCGTGAACCGGACAGAAAGTCTACATGCTTCTAGTCGATGGTTCCGAATCAGCGGAAAATGCTTTCAGGTGTTTGAAAAGAAAGAAATTCTTTAAAGCTAGTGGCAGTTTTTTTTTTTGTAGGTATCCTTTATATGTTAAATATGAAGTAAAAACCCCACAATGTCGATTTTTGAACTAGATAGAATCTATCGAACTAGTACTTATTTTAATATTTTAGATTTGTATCACTAGTTACTGACTTCCCTACAGGGTATGTTCATATGTACTTCCGCACAGTCTATTGCCGGGAAATTTCTATGGCCATTTGCTAGAAAAAGTAAGAAAACCAAAATAACAACGGAATCATATTTTGCTCTTCATTCAAATCCTTTGACTATAATTCCCACAGTAAACTGAGCACGTAATACGCGGCTAAATAGCGTGATTTTACACTGTTCGCACAAAAATTAAATGCAAATTTAAAATGTAAAATAAAAGAATTTACAACATATGAAATAGAGCAATAAAAGAATAAGTTCCAAATGAAATACGCATACAAAATAGAAACAGCGAATTGCGATGGGGAAGTGGGGCAGCAAACCGTTTTTGAACTGAATCCGATTTTGAAACGAACCAACCCTACTCTCGAGATATGGACCGAACCATACCATTTTCAATTTGCTACATAGATAGCTGAGAAATTATTAGGAGCTGTGGAACTTATTTGCTCTGGAAATTTTTATTTATTTTTGACGTATCTTAACGACATTGACTTTTCGGCTTATGCACCTGCGGGGGAGGAAGAGTGATTGAAGAGCGAGTGAGAGAAATTTGGGTAGAGGCTAAGACAGAAGGGTTGTAAGAGGAGAGGGAGAGGAAAAAAGAGGGGTGTAGCAATGGTGTGACGAGCGAAACATGACGTAAGTAAGAAAAAGTTAGAGGCAGAAGAAGAATAGTGAGCTATACCGGTTATTTTGAATTATGGGTGGAAAATCGCAAGGGGAGAATAAAGAAAGGGAGAGGTGAAGGCGGCGAGAAAAAATCGGGTAAGAAAAATGGAAAGGAAAAGGAAAGGGACAGCACAAAACGTATGGAGTGGAAGAAAAAGAAGGATCAGAAAAAGCCGAAATGAGAAGGAAAATAAATGGAAGTTAGAGGGTGGAGATGCCAAAATCGAATAGCAATAGGATGAGGAAAAAATAGGAAGAGAAATGATGCGTCTTAAAAAATAAAATAAATAATAGGCGCGATAACCTCCGAAGAAATTAAAGTCGAGCTTCTCTTGCAATTTGCATCGTGCTCCTTTCTAATTTTTCCTACAATTTGGCGGGACGGAACCTACTTGTTTTATGCCGGCTCCGAACGGCATCTGCAAAGCAGATTAGTTTTCACTTGCCAAACACTGCCGAGGGGCGACACTTAGGAAAATTTTCTTCTAATTGAAAAAACTTGTTTCTAAAATTTTGATGTTGCTTTGCCCGGGGCGTGAACCCGGGGTCTTCGGTGTGGTAGGCGGAGCACGCTACCATCACACCACGGCGGCCGCTAATGATGCGTCTTAGTGGGTGGAAAATAAGGACGGGAGGTTAAAATAAATATTAATGAAAAGGAAGGAAAGAAAGCAAGGTAGTGGAAGACATAATGGGAGGGCGAGAGAATGACGGAGTCCGAGAGAGCGAATAAAAGGGGAAGGTTAAACCAAAACTAAAGGGATGAGAGAAAAATTGAAAAGGGAGAAAAAGAAGTGGTAGATAGATAGAGATATAAAAAGGGAGGGATAAAGAGTAAAACAGTTTTAAATACTTCTCTATTATGCTTAAATATTGTTGGCAAACTATAGATAGTTATCTCTATCGATAGATCTTAATTGACTACCAACAGATTATCGATAGTTTTCAATAATTCTTTTGTTTAACTGGGCTGATTCTTCTGCAGTACTTAAGGAGAGGCAAGACAATTTTGTGAGGAGCAAAAAACAAAATTTAGTAGACTGATGTTGATCTACGCTTTGCTTTCGTGGTTGCCGGGGACTGGAATAATAGAAAGACCAAGGTGGCAAGCCTGTCAAAACGCCGCTTTCGGATACTCCTGTGATGATTCTCCGCGAAGTTGTATACTCAGATTTAAATATCCACTTGTTTGAAACCGATCAGTCGTATACGCATATAAGAAAACATTCTTAGGTGGTTCGATTACCACAAACCATGATGTCGGCCAACCAAACAGTGGTATCTTGGAAATTCACTGTTTCATACCTTAAACCTAATCACAAAAGTAAACAGCAATCATGATAACAAAACAAAAGAAATAAACCAAGGAAATATACAGACAAAATAAATCAATCCGAATACTTTCTTCTACACAGATAAAAGTCGAAAATCTATCGATATTTCCACAAAACTATAAAAGGCGGCAACAATGCCAGGTTATCAATAATGTCGATAGCTTTTCACCACTATTATTTTCAAATAAGATGAACCCATGCGAGGTCAGTTGGCGTCAGTTATCGCAAAAAAAAAATAAATAAACTAGCCAGGTTGATCGTCTTGATGATGATGATGCTGATGATGATAATGAAAACGAATTGGCTCTCGAGTCTGGTAAACACTATCATTTGAATCGCACAGAGGTGGAGATGCCAGCGAACTGTTTTCCTTAGGTCTGATGAAATTTTGTTAGGACCACTGAACCAAACCGTACAGTTTTAAAAACCGGGTTTCAGCCATGGAAATGGTTGTTAATACATTTTCATTGGAAAAACAATCCCAAAGCTAAGCAATGGCACAATAGACTAGCAAATCGCACGCATCTTCCGCACGATTTCGTGTTTAATGCCGCTGAACATGGCCGCAACACCAGGATAAACATATGCACTTCATTTTACTGAAATACCAACATACATTTGTATGTATGTTTGTAAGTCAATGGAGCAATACATGTCAATTATGTAAGATTTGAGAAACACCCATATATATTTATTTTAGGCCTGAGCTGGATGTATGTATGTGTTTCTTGTGGTGTACTCAATAATGTGTGAAATGAGCTATTTCATCGGTTTTAAAATTACAATAAAATCAACTTTGGCAACAACAATAATACATTTGTATATATGTACATATGTGTGCGCTCATAAGAATCGCCATGCTTCAACAGTTAATCTGGTACGTGATTAGAATTATGGGTGGCAAGGAGGTTGCCATTATGATATATTAAGTGTAAAATTTCTAATTTCTTATATTATAGGTGCATATCGTCCGTCCCATAGAAGACTGGTACGTTTCAAATTCCTATGAAAGACTAAAACAGTTCATGTTCGAGTGGAAAACTAGCACAATTCGTTGTTCGCGGGGAAAACTAGCAGGTTTCAGTTGTTCGTGAACTGTGCTAGTTTTCCACATGAAGAACAGAAAAGTTTTGGTCTTCCATGGGACCGATATGTTGAATTTATTATTTTTATAAATGTGTTTTAAAATTAATTCTGAAGACCTTCTTTTTCTTGCTGAAGACTTGGCAGCTTCTTTGGTAAAATACCAACAATGTTGGCAGCTTCTACTTACTGTCTGAATGAACACTTTTCCAAGTCGAATTCTGTGTGAGTTTTGTATTTTCAATCCCTACCTCCAATTTACAATCTTCCCGAAAGGTAGGTTGTAGGTAGAACTTTCGTCGCGTTCGTTAAGGTCAATGATATCCGTATCAATTACACACGCTCTTATATTAATAGATTGTTCCATTGCAGTTAAGAGTAGCCCACTAAAACAGAGGTCATTTTGGCACAATTTTCGGGTGTTATTCCTATCAGCCATCATCTGAAGATTTTCGGATTACCTTTCTTTCCTCCAAAGGTAAGTAACGATAGCGTTTGATTTATAGCATTTTCTTTTCTGGCTAAAGTGTTACGCTTTTGTACGCCGCGCAAGGGTTGTTGTTCTATTCTAAAAAACAGCCAACGCCTTTACGAGGTATTTCATTCTTTTGTGAAAATTGTTGCCTGCTCGCAACGCAAAAGCGTTACACTTTTACCCTGTATAAAATGGCGGCGTGGCAGTGCAACTCTGTGAAACTCTCAATTCGCTCTTAAGTTCCACATATAGTCTGTTAATATGAATGAATGGTGAGCTGAAATGTTCTTTGTACGCACTATAAATGTTGAAAATTTTCTGGGGTAAGAGTAACTATTAAGGCTTTACCAATTACTTAGGCAACAATTTATATCAGAAAAGAAAACGCTATTAGTTTTTCTCGGGTTACTGATAACTTTGGCTCTGATTTGCATTTCCCTCCTCCTATAGCAGACTCAAGGTCCTATTGTTTGTCAACCTGGCGCTGTCCTCCGCGTCACCTGCATAGAGGGGACGTCAGCCTTTGCCTTCACGGGAACAAAGCCCAGTATAATACAATGTCGAAAACGAAATGGAAGGTGTTAATGAGTATTTTAAAAGGGAGTGGGCCATAGTTCTATAGGTGGACGCCGTTTCGGGATATTGCCATAAAGGTGGACCGGGGGTGACTCTAGAATGTGTTTGTACGATATGGGAATCAAATGAAAGGTGTTAATGTGTATTTTAAAAGGGAGTGGGCCTTAGTTCTATAGGTGGACGCCTTTTCAAGATATTGCCATAAAGGTGGACCAGGGTGACTCTAGAATGTGTTTGTATGATATGGGTATCAAATTAAAGGTATTAATGAGGGTGTTAAAAGGGAGTGGCCGTTAGTTGTATATGTGTAGGCGTTTTCAAGATATCGACCAAAATGTGGACCAAGGTGACTCAGAACATCATCTTTCGGGAACCGCTAATTTATTTATATATGTAATACCACGAACAGTATTCCTGCCAAGATTCCAAGAGCTTTTGATTTCGCCCTGCAGAACTTTTTCATTTTCTTCTACTTGATATGGGGTGTCACATCCATTTTACAAAGTTTTTTCTAAAGTTATATTTTGCGTCAATTAACCAATCCAATTACCATGTCCCATCCCTTTCTTCGTATTTGGTATAGAAGTATGACATTTATTTTATTTTTCGTAATTTTCCAAGTGGGCGTCGGATTTCGGCCATTTTTTATACCAAGATAAAGTGAGTTCAGATAAGTACATGAACTAAGTTTAGTAAAGATATATCGATTTTTGCTCAGGTTATCGTGTTAAAGGCCGAGCGGAAGGACAGACGGCTGACTGTGTATAAGAACTGGGCGTGGCTTCAACCGATTTCGCCCATTTTCACAGAAAACAGTTATCGTCACAGTATCTATGCCCCTACCAAATTTCACAAGGATTGGTAGATTTTTGCTCGACTTATGGCATTTAAAGAATTCTAGACAAATTAAAAGAAAAAGGGCGGAGCCACGCCTATTTTGAAGTTTTCTTTTGTTTTTGTATTTTATTGCACCATATCATTACTGGAGTTGAATGCTGACATAATTTACTTATATGCTGTAAAGATATTCAATTTTTTGTTAAAATTTGACTTAAAAAATTTTTTTTTAAAAAATGGGCGGGTTCTTCATCCGATTTTGCTAATTTAGGACATATACAGTAATAGTAGTAACGTTCCTGCCAAATTTCATCGTGATATCTTCAACGACTGCCGAATTACAGCTTGCAAAACTTTTAAATTACATTATTTTAAAAGTGGGCGGTGCCACGCCCATTGTCCAAAATTTTACTAACTTTTTATTCTGCGTCACAAGTTCAACCAACCTACCAAGTTTCATCGCTTTATCCGTCTTTGGTAATGACTTATCGCATTTTTTCGGTTTTTCGAAATTTTCGATATCGAAAAAGTGGACGTGGTTATTGTCTGCTATCGTTCATTTTAAATAGCCATCTGAGATGTGTGCCCGGGAACTTATATACCAAATTTCATCAAGATACCTCAAAATTTAATCAAGTTATCATGTTAACGGACAGACGGACGGTCGGACATGTCTCAATCAAATTGTTTTTCGATACTGATCATTTTGATATATGGAAGTCTATATCTATCTCGATTCCTTTATACCTGTACAACCAACCGTTATCCAATCAAAATTAATATACTCTGTGTGCAAAGCACGCTGAATATAAAAAAGAAAGACAAAATAAAAGGAGTGGAGGGGAAAGAAAGAGAAGTCAAAACCGAAGCTGGACAAACCAGACAACGTATTATCAATTTGTTTAAGACACGTTATCGGTTATTGATGAGTTACTGAAGAATCATCGGTTTGTTATTGATATGTTATCGCCGGGTATATGCGAGTTATCGATTTGGTCTCAAAACGCTATAAATAAGGACCGGTATCGGATAAGTTTAAACTTTTTTATAAATTGGTTATCGATTTGTTATCGGAGAGCTATCGTTTTGATATCGAAAAGTTGTCGACGATTTATCGAAAATTTACCGATATGTTACCAAAAAGTTATCTATTTATTATCGAAGATTTATCGATTTGTTATCGGAGTGTTACCGATTTTTTAAAGAAAAATTATCGATTTGCTTACAAAGAGTTATCGGTTTATTATTGATAAGCAACTGTAGTGTTACCAATTTGTTTTCGGCGTGTTATCGATGGCTTGTCGGTTTGAGATATCGAAGCAGATATCGATAAAACTTCAATATAAAATCGATGACACATCTGTAGCCTGTCGATAACAAGCGAGCTCCAGTTAACTAAAAACACTAGCTTTTCCGACATTCACCTGTATGTTTACATATCCAACTTCATGAGAAGTTGTTACTCATCCGTTTGCTTTTTTGTTGTGTAAAATTATAAGGTTTGAAGACTGAAACTTGATTTGCTTGGCAACACTATTCGCTAAAATATTCACCAACAAATCAAAATATTTAAACAAAACGCAAAACGGTTAAATGCCGAAGTGCTTTTGAAAATTACCTTCTTCATCTGAAAACACATAGGCAATCACTCCTTTTACACATACATATGTAAAGCTGTTGACTTTATGATTCTTACGCAGGTTTCGTTTCAAATTCGTAATCCCTTGATGCTTATCCTACGACTTGTAACACGAAATTTTTAGAATTTTTGGAATTGTTTGCGCGCTATTGCGCTTTGACTTTTCATCGTTTTTCATTGTTTTGCATTCAAAAGATAAATTCATAGCAATAATTTAAATAAAACTTACACACATTTATATAGATCAACAAAAGCCCACATAATACGCGATATTTCAATGTGTGTGTTTAAATGTTTGGTGTATCCTTGCGGCGATGCTTACCATTTAACTGCTTCGTTCATCTCAAAAAAAAAAACGAGCTCATGAGAAATCCTTTTTCCTTGTTAACTCATTCCCAGTTCGTTTATTTTTTATACTCAGCTGAGCATAGCTTACAGAGTATGTTAAATTTGTTCGCATAACGGTAATCCGTAACGTCATAAACTAATCGAAATAGATATAGACTTCTATATATCAAAATGATCTGGGCGAAAAAAGAAATTCATTTAGCCATGTCCGTCCTTCCGTCCGTCCGTCCGTAAACACGATAACTTGAGTAAATTTTGAGGTATCTTGATGAAATTTGGTATGTAAGTTCCTGGGTTCTCAGATCGCTATTTAAAATTAACGAAATCGGAATATAACCAAGCCCACTTTTTTGATATCGAAAATTTCGAAAAACCGAAAAAGTGCGATAATTCATTACCAAAGACGGTTAAAGCGATGAAACTTGGTAGGTGGGTTTACTTTATCACGTAGAATAGAAAATTTGTAAAATTTTGGACAATGGGCGTGGGTTGAATATCTTTACAGTATATAAGTAAATTATGTCAACATTCAACTCCAGTAATGATATGGTGCAACAAAATACAAAAATAAAAGGAAATTTCAAAATGGGCGTGGCTCCGCCCTTTTTCATTTAATTTGTGTAGAATACTTTTAATGCCATAAGTCGAACAAAAATTAACCAATCTTTGTGAAATTTGGTAGGGGCATAGATTCTATGACAATAACTGTTTTCTGTGAAAATGGGCGAAATCGGTTGTAGCCTAGTCCAGTGTTTATACACAGTCTACCGTCTGTCCTTCCGCTCTGCCGTTAACACGATAACTTGAGGAAAAAGCGAAACATCTTTAATAAACTTAGTTCACGTACTTATCTGAACTCACTTTATCCTGGTATAAAAAATGGCCGAAATCCGACTATGACCACGCCCACTTTTTCCATATCGAAAATTACGAAAAATGAAAAAAATGCCATAATTCTATACCAAATATGAAAAAAGGGATGAAACATTGTAATTGGATTGATTTATTGACTCAAATATAACTTAAAAAAACACATAGTAAAATGGGTGTGACACCTTCCATATTAAGTAGAATAAAATGAAAAAGTTCTGCAGGACGATATCAAAAGCCCTTGCAATCTTGGTAGGAATGCTGTTCGTTGTATTACATATATAAGTAAATTAGCGGTACCCGACAGATGATGTTCTGGGTCACCCTGATCCACATTTTGGTCGATATCTCGAAAACGCCTTCACATATACAACTAAGGGCTACTCCCTTTTAAAATCCTCATTAATACCTTTAATTTGATATCCATATCGTACAAACATATTCTAGAGTCACCGCTGGTCCACCTTTATGGCAATATCTCGAAAAGGCGTCCACCTATAGAACTAAGGCCCACTCCCTTTAAAAATACTCATTAACACCTTTCATTTGATACCGATGTCATACAAACACATTACAGGGTTACCCTAGGTTCATTTTCCTACATGGTGATTTTCCCTTATTTTGTCTCCAAAGCTCTCAGCTGAGTATGTAATGTTCGGTTACACCCGAACTTAGCCTTCCTTACTTGTTCTTTCAAAACTTTTTCACATTCAACTTACTGTCTGGCGTTTAGTTGCGCAAAGTTTGGCGCGAAGCGTTTTAAAATTTATATGATACCACTGAAACTGTCTGTCTGAATTTGAATTACTTATTCGTGGATAGTAAAAGTAAATGTTGTATGCGACTCTTTGTTCTTTTATTTGTTCACAAACCATTCTTGTATCCCGCTGTACTTCCTTCGATTTATATTGACTGGTATCCTTGTTCACTTGTGGTCGCCATCCGTTCGATTGTTGGTTTTGTTGCCAATTTCACTGCCAACTCAACACTTTCTATTGGTGGTAATCTGCCATAAACTATTTATGTATACGAATGAAGATATTGGCTTGAACTAATAAAATTATCATAGAATATGAAAGCGTGATGTTAAGACAAATAAAAAATTGCAACCTGGGAGTTGATGTGCTCTAGAGCTCTTTGACCCATAAACATTTTAGTTTTGAAATGGCAGTTATTCGTGTTAAATATATGAGTCCGTAGCAAGACAAGTGCCAGTTATTTCACATTGTGTGACTAACTAAGATATAGAACTGCCGTGGGTTTTAGGTAATAAAGTCCCTGAATTCGCAAAAGTCGTCCATGCGTTGCATCTTGTCCGTATATGCGCTGATGTTAATAGCTTTCATGTAATGAAATGGTACATTAACTTCGCCACGAATCTCAAAATTGTAAGTCCTTAAAGGAAAATAGATAGACCCACAAATAGGTATGCCGAAATGATCAGGTTAAAGAGCTGAGTTGATTTAGCCATGTACGTCTGTCCCTTTGTCTGTTTGTATGCAAACTAGTCTCTCAATTATTGAGATATCTTAATAAAATTTGGTGAGCGGGTATATTTAGGTGTGCGATTAGACATTTGTCGGAAACACCCGGATCGGACCACTATAGCATATATCCTCCATACAACCGAATTTTCAGAAAAGTGGATTTTTCTCATATTTTCCTCAATTTATCAAATTGAAGTTCCAACTTCACCATATGCTTTCGTATATTGCACATATTGTTGTCTGAAAAAATTGATGAGATCGGTCGTATATAGTTATCATATATCCCCCACAACCGAATGTTCGGATAAGAAGCTTTTCGTAATTTCTGCCCCATTTTAACAGCTACAAGCTGGCGAGTACCGAAGAAGATTTAATGATGAGCTGTACGAGCTATACGCGGACATCCACATAGTCCAGCGGATTAAAACGCAGCGGCTGCGCTGGCTAGGCCATGTTATCCGAATGAAAGATGATGCTCCGGCCAAGAAAGTGTTTCTACCGGAACCTGCCTATGGAAGCAGAGGTAGAGGGCCCCCACTCCGTTGGAAGGACCAGGTGGAAAACGATTTAAACTCCCTTGCGGAGCGAAGGAGCGACTGGCGCGCCTTGTTGGACGGCCATAACCGTTTAGACGGTTAAGCGCCAATTAAGTAAGTAAGTAAGTAAGCTTCAAATTTCACCAAATGCTTACATATATAGCATATATTGTTGACAGAAAAAATCATAGAGATCGGTGGTATATATGCCACCGTGGTGGTATATATATACCCCATATAAACTGTCATTTCTACCCCATTTTAACGGCTATAGGCTTCAAATTTCCTCAAATACTTACGTTTACTTCATATATTGTTGAGATAAGTGATTCATGGTCATAGCTGTTTCATGCAGACCACAAAAATCGTTAAACTTTGCATCCTCACACAAAGTACCTACCTATTTTTCATTTTATATTTATCTTAAAAATCGCTTAGGTATATACATCTGTTCACTATATATTTCATATCTTATATACCCGATTATTTGGATATTACGTATGTTCTAATGTTGTATTGTTCGGCCCCATTCACCAAAGGTATGAGTCCCGTCCTTACTTGTTTTCTTATTGAAGTGTGTTTTTTCAAGAGATTGGAATAGCGAATACCATAGCCATCATTAGATTCGAAAGTTCGAGGATCATCGTAAAATTTCGTTTACGAACCCTTAACAAAGAAAGCTGCTAATTTTTGCAACCAAAATAACTTGGGGCTCTTGCACTGAAGTGGCGTGGTTATTGGTCACCCTCGTCTAATATGATATGTTTTTCGTTAAAACAGAATTATGTGTGCGATATGCCCACTCTTCTTCGTGCTATGGCTCCCTAAACATAGGAAACTGGTTGGTCAAAAAAGAGGATGGGTAAAACTGATTAGTTTATTGTAATTGATATTAGAGAAAAATTGTAAGTTTACAAATGGCGATGGTTACTAGGACATGTTTCTGAATTTCACTTCTTCATCAGCTAACTTTTCGGGAGCTGAGCGTTGAACTCGAATCTCCAACATTCATATCAGAGCAAAGGTAGATGCCTTTAGCTGCTAAGCCATATGAATGTCCCGTTGTTCGCTGTACAATTGGTCTCTAAGAGTTGCCTTTTTGTTTATATTCCTTTTGATCACCATGTAGGCACATACACTCTGTATGTTGTTTATTCCTAATTAGTTTATTGTTTTTTCACTTATTGATCTTGAAATAGCCGAAGATAGTTCTGATAGGATTCTTAAAACAAACGCGAAAAGGCGGCGAAAACGATATCAAAACTGAGACAACTTCGAAAGACCTAAATTTATCCCGAAAACAGGCCTGAAATAATTCCGAATTGGTTCGCAATCAAGAGCAGTGCAAAAAAATTCCGAACCTGATATAATCCCGATATAGCCGCGCAACAATCTCGAAATGATCCCGAAAACTATGCTAAATAATCGGAAGCTACTCCCGAAATTTTCCCAGTGGACCCGAATTTATCCCTAAATGAGCAGGAAATAATCCCAAAAATACTAAGAAAAATTTCAAAAACAATGCAGAAATGATCTCGAAAAATTGAGAAGTCATCCTGAAATCGTTTTGAAATAAACCCGTAAATATCCTGAAACTATGCGAAAATTTTTCGGAGAAAATAACAAAAAGGTCCCCAAGTTATCGTGAAACAATCTCCCCAAAAGGGTCCCAAAACGATCCCGAAAACAGTCAGAAATCCAGACACAATCTGTAAAAGGTATCAAAATAGTTCCGCTACGATCCCTGGAAGAGTCGTCGGTACTGTTCCCTCAGTGTTAGAGAAAGATTTATAAAAAATGTTTACAGGGAGGAAAAGGGGGCGCAAGGGGAGTAAGCACTAATCAGTTTAACAAAATTGCTAAAATCTCTTGACAGCAGCATTGAATGCTATTCTACATATACCGCTTGCAGACCTAAGAGATCTGTAGGTCACAATTAAGCCGGAGGGTTGGCGCCAGTGTGCAGAATTGGTAAACCCGTGTATACCGATGGTTCTTAACTAACGGAAGGAATTTGGTCTGCTGTTTACTGTGTCGATCCAGAAATAAAAAGTTCCTACATGCTGCCAAATTACTGCGGCGGTACTTAGGTGAAAAGTAGAGCCGTGAAGAAAGCAGCAGACATTCTGGATTAGGCCAGCTTAAGCTAGAGTTACGTCAATATATATAATGATAGTCAGGCGGCGATTAAGGCAATAATCTCACACAGTACATCATCCAGATGCATCAGGGAATGCAAAGAAGCATACATCTATTCACGCCGTACCATACATCTATTCTGGGTCTCCAGTCATAAAGGCATAGAAGGTAACGAAAAAGCCGATGAGTTAGCAAAGGAGGGTGCAGCACTCGCTGAATCGACGGTAGACGTCTTAATCAGTTTGGGAGAAATCAAAAGAAGACAGGAGTTGCATATGATCCATTAAGCAGGAAAGGCGTGCAAATGCTACGAGTGCCTCATATCTCTGAAGAGAGAAGACTCAAGGCTCACTATGGGCATACTAACTGGATACTGACTTCTGGCGTCACATGGTTATTACTTAGGGCTCTTCAGTAACAGCAGATTTTCTGTTCTGTGTTCGTGTCCTGCGCTGTCCAGGCTAAGGCTCCAGCTATTAGGGGAAGCATAGTTCATAGATTTCGCTGCAGCAATTAAGCTAAATCCTATAAAACTTTTAGTATTTGCCAAGAGGATGAAGTTATTGTTTAGCCTAAGTCCTGGCTCCTAATTGGGGCTATTACGTTTGGTCGTCAATCAAATTGTGTTAACACTTTGGACACATTCAGTCAACGTGAGGGTTTTATTGGCCGGCTAGTTCAACCTAACCTATAGAATTTTTTTGAATTAATAAATAAATTAATTAATTTAACTAATATGCGATTAAATTTAATTTAATTTTGCTGTGATGAAAATTATTTCACAGTACATTTTTTTCAATATTTGCTAAAATTACTTACTGAGAGTTATTTCCGAAATTCCCTGTGTAGATGTAATCACGCATTCAATATTTACACTGTGCGTAAAAATTAACTACAAAGTGTAAATATTTATGTAAATTATACACAAATTTTACGCCACATTGCATCGCGTTGCAACAAGTCTCGTCACACTTGATTATGCAGGAAATTAAATTTAATTAAAATTACATTTAATCAATATTTACGCAATGACTTGTGTTACGGTCGCGTCATAAACAAATATGTGCATTTAAGATTTTTTCTTAGCCTCTGAAATATGCATATAAAACATAATAAATATACTAATTTATACACATACACACGCACACATTTGTTTATTAGTCATCATGTTCTCATTACAGACCGACCAGAAAATTAACGCCTACGTGACCGCATAAACTGCAACATCAACATCAACCGCAACCAAAACGCTTTTCATTGCCTACCATCAGGCGCATAAGCAGCGCAAACACATAAAAATGCATACCTTGCCAATTGACTCACAGCGCCAGGACAGACGTTGAGGCGTTTGGTGCGGGTGGACATTTTTAATCTGCAATTAAGCTCATCTGCTTTTGAGTGCGGCCAGCACGTACCTGGGTAGGCGGTGGGTGTAACAAAATTGCTACGCTTGCTACTGCTTCCACTGCTGTTGTTGCAATGTGCCAATATTGATACTATTAATTATAAAAACATTAAGCGTCCACAATTGCCAAACTGAAATTTGCTGCCATTACTATTCGATTGGGTGCTGCTGCTGCTGCACATTAAATGTAATTAAACGTAATCGAACCAATGTTGCAACAATACAAAAAAAGCACGAAATGTCCAGCAATAAGCCGCAGCAATAAAACGTGGCAATTGTGAACATTAAATTGTGTTAAAATATATTTTACGTACGTATAACCTACAGATTTTGTACGTGTGTTTGTATATAACATTTGCCTGGAGTAGTTGTGGGGCGTTTGATTGCGGCATGATAAGCACGCCGCATTGTGGCAATTGATTTTGAGCTCCAAACGAAAGGACACTCATTTGGTCGGTCGATTGGCACTTGTGTTAATAGCGAAAATATTGGCCAAAAAGAATTTTAATATTTTGTTTTTTCATATTTTGTTCTTGTTTTAATCGTTAATAAATTGTGGGTATTTACCGCGAGGGAGATACATATTTATGCAAATGCAGCAAATTTAATTGCTGTAATGGTCATTAAATCAATGGGAATTTCGAAAAACGGGAAAATCACGAGGCCAATGTGATAGGAAAAGATAGAGGGTAAATTTATTATAAATTCATTAATTGTACTTAGCGCAAGCAATGTTTTAGTGATGTGACAGCACTCTTGCAAAGATAAATCCGACTATCATTATTGCTGTAGAAATCGCTATAGCAGCGGACACGAAAATAACAGTGGCCAATTTTATCCCATTTCGTCAATCAAATTATTTTTTTTCGATAGGTCTCTTGAAATTCGTATTGATTTTTCAAAATTTTTTTTCCGAAGGGTTGCATTGGGTTGAACTGGCAGAAGCTTTCTAGGACCTAGCTTAAGTTATTGTTGCCTCGATACCTGGCAATTCTGCTGCCTCTAATAGCTGGAGCCTTAACCTGGCGAGCACAGAACTCGAACACCGAATGTGATAGGAGATTCATATCGCCCGATATCTCTCTTATCGCCAGTAGCCAAGACATTTGAAGCCATTTTGCTCCCCTATTTCACAGCAAATTTGCAACTAGCCTGTAATCAGCATGGCTTTAGAAAACTTCATGGCACAACCACCGCGCTAAATGCCATTAGCACTCAGATAAATTGCGGTTTAAATCAAAAATCCCACCATAGAATAGTATTCGTTGCGCTAGACCTATCAAAAGCTTTTGATGCGGTCAACCATGGCACGTTACTGCAAGACCTGCAAGGGTCTACCCTTCCCCCAAGTCTTAGAAGGTGGACCGCAAACTATCTGGGTGGTCGGCAGGCATCGGTGCAATTTAGAACCGTAACATCAAAACCAAGAAGAATTTAACAAGTGGTACCACAGGGTGGTGTCCTATCCCCACTTTTGGTTAACTACATACAAAGCTACCTTCGCCACCAGAAGGAGTTACTATCGTTTCCTACGCGGATGACTGCATAATAATGGCCACAGGCCGATGCCCACAGAACGATAAACTTTGCAACAAAATAAACAGCAAAATAAAAACTACTCACTAGAAGGACGAAGCACTGCTACAACAACAACAACACAGAACGTGCTCAACCGCTTCTTCCTGCAGCTCGCACTTCCTACATCTGCTGTTACTGGCGAGGCCTAACTTATAAGCATTTGACGCCACAGGACAGTGCCCAGATCGTGAGCCTTAGCTCTTCTCTCTTCTGATATATGAGCCACTTTGTGAGTCTTATGTGTAGGAGTTCCACATGATCTTAGAAGTTTTGCCGGCCCGCGCTTCTGTTCACGCCTTTCCTGCTTGATGGATCATATGCAATTCCTGTCTCATTTTGATTTCTCCCAAATGGATTGAGACGTTTCCTTCGATTCAGCTAGTGCTGCACTCTCCTTCGCCAACTCTATGGCCTTCTCATTACCGTATATTTTCGTACTTTGCGCTAATATATCCGTAATGGTAATGCAGTAACATGCCATAAATATATTGCCAATTCCATGATGGGGTTTAAGCAAATTATTTAATAGGTACCAAGAGCCATAATTATGTAAAATCGCATGATGATACTTATGGCTTGCAAAACTTTTAAATTTTCGGACGAAGACTTGGCAATCTCCGAAATGGATCTACCTGCGAAGCTATGGCAGGTTGTCTGAATATTTATTCCAATTGAAATGAAATTTGAAAAATAATTTTTAAATTACAGACTAATTAAAAAAGAAAATAATTATGATAAAAATTATTGTAATAGGCTTTGAAATCGAAATCGAACCAAGAACCATTTTTCAATAGGCTGACTAACTGACTAATACAAAAAACTTTAACATTTTTTTCTACAGAATGTGCGCGGAGCCGAACCCATTTTCCAAAATTTTACCAAATTAAAAAAATTATAAATATTAAAAAACTTTTTAAATTTCTGTTCTATGAATAGAGCGATTTTACCTCCTTAATTATATTTAGTAATGGCATATGTGAATTTTTAAGCAGTTATTTATGCCCAAAATGTGCTACGGTGATAATTATTTGTCCATTGTGGCACTTTATCTGACTGTGGCAGCAAATTTAGCCAATAATCAAATAAACCTATAAATACATGAATGCATTGAATTCGCAACTATTGTTGCTATTATATAACTGTTTATGGCTGTTAGTTGTCAATAAAATTATTTTCAAATAAATATTAGCCAATATTCATTGGCTTCCGTACAAAAGCTCATAGTCGGCTGTAATTAATTCAATTGCTGTCATTTGTTTTTGTGCATTTAAATGGTCGTTCTGCAATCAGAAAAATATTTGAAAATTTAATTTGCTACAAAATTTAATGCATTCTTAGTGAGAAAGTAATATTAAAAAAATTACAGTAGCAATCTTGCCAAATTCCCACAGAGCTTAATTCAATTTCTACTTACATTTAGTCGTTAACAGCTTAAGTACTTCCCCTTCAAGTATGCGAGTGTGTATGTAGGTATGTGTGCAGTTTCCTTAGCAATCAACCACTTAAGCAGCAAAAATATTTCATTATCTTCATTAACTGAGACACTGCGGAGTATAAAAATCTAATATTAAATCCTTTTTCATTTGAAATCGAATATCCGGCGCTTAAGTCGCACACTCACACAAATACACACATAGCAAACTTGCAATTAGCACTTGCTGTAGCACTTAAAATTTGACACCTCCTGTATAGCGAGTTCTTTTCTCGATTCTCTCATGCCATTTACACAGTGTAACAATATTTTTGGGGGGCGACGTGATATCAACTGGCAGTTGAGTCATTGTCGCTATATGTATGTTTGAAACTATTGTGGACTTCGTTTACTTTGGACCAAATATTAACAGAGAAACGAATATTAGCCTTGGAATCCAACAGAAAACTTCTCTTGACTGCTAGTTCTTTTTAAGGCTGAGCAAGAAATTGAAAAGTGCAGTCCTCTCTCGACGAATACAAATCACGCTCTACAAGTCCCATATTATACCTGGCGTGTTTTATGATTCAGAACTATTGGCATTGTCAAAATTGAGATGACCGTAGGAGTATTTGAGGAGGATTCCCGTGATGCGAACATTGTTTGCCAAAGCAGTTTTAATAATGAAAAGTACGAGGTTGACGCAGATATGAACATAGTGGCGCTTATACAGCACCGAACAGAAAAATAGCAGAGGCAATTTTATCAGATTTAAATTAACTTCTTTTTCTATTTTCGATATTTGAAAAGAAAATTTCTAAGTATTTTGTAACTGAAACTATGCAAACCAATCTCACAAACGTTTTCGAAAGAATTCGAGAAAATTTTACGAAATTTTCGAAATTTTTATATAGAATTCTTTTTATGAATTTCTTTGAGCCTGCAGTTTTGTATCTCAATAAATTTTAGTCCAGCAAATAAAAAGTTAAAGTCTCCCAAAATGCACACTGATTTTTGACAATTTTCCCCGCAGATTTTTCTCCATACAAAATGTGAAATATTTATTTCTCGAAATTTCAAATTTTTTCGAAAACGCTTTTGATATTGGTTTGCATTGTTTCAATTAGAATTTTTGTCTTAAAATAATTTAATAATACAATTTAACTGACGAAATTGGAACAAATGTCGACTGCTATTTTTCTGTTCGCTGCTGTAAAGTTTAACGGCTCCGTTTGGTGATCATGTTTGCGAATGAATGAAAGTGCTTCACCCAAAAACTATTCCTATCGAACCAGATTTGGGCATCCAAGGAAAGGTGAGACCTCCACTGAGTTGAAAGAGACATGTAGAAGAATACTGAATATCTTTTTGCGCTCTTAATTCGCGTCAGTTATAGCCAAGAAGGAATGACTAATTGATAGAAATGGCCAGAATCGCCTAAGCGATAAGGATATAGTCCGCTTTAATGAACGAGTAATCTATAAATGTTTGTCCACATTATAATAGCTGTGAGGAGCCTGTGGGTGTGTGAGAAATAAAAACATTGATTGCTTCACAATCTCGAAAAACCTAGCAAAGCTTTTCTTGACATAATTTGAAAAGAAATTCTAGCTTAGGCCAATCTAGTGTCTGTGTAGATATTTTTTCTTCTTGCATCTATTTTCATAAATCACCTGATAAGTTCAGGCAGTTGAGAAAGTTTCACGCCACTGCAATGTGAAATGCCAAAGTTTTCAAATGAAGTCGCTTTCGTTCCTATCGAAATCGCTTCCGCTTTTTATAAGCTTATATTGGACTTTCCAGTGCATCTAAAGAGGTAATCTCTTTTTCTAGCCAAAATTTATTCTTACATACTCATGGTATTAGTTCCAAATCCTAAAGATTCCTACCTCCTCTACACTACCTTCCATATTCGCGTAAAAAACGCCGAATCTACGCCCGCTGAGTTTGGAGACTTTTGGCCTTCGGCAACCTGTGGATTGGATCAGCGCTCTATTTACCTCCAAGGTCTGACGCAACGACGTTAAGCAACTTCAATTTCGTGTGCCTTTTGCCCCTATCAACTTTGCCCATTGCATAGCATTCTGATTATTACACTAACAGAACTTCACTTTCTGGGAGTGGTCTACACAAAGAAACTGATTTTACCAATTAGCTACTAGTGAGGCTACTGTTTCATTTTCCCAGGCATCCCGTCCTACTATTTGCTTTAAGCTGACACCAACCAGCGTCTACAGGGCTGATGTACACTCGGAATGTCTTGCAAACCACTGCCGCGGATGACTCCGCTTACTTACTTAATTGGCGATTAACCATTTAAACGGTTAAGGTCGTCTAAAAAGGCGCGCCAGTCGTTTCTTTGTTAGGTTAACTGGCGCCAATTGGTCATACCAAGGGAATTTAAATCATTTTCCACCTGGGCCTTCCATCGTATTAGGGGCGCCGCCCTCTTTCTCTGCGGGTTCCAATAAAAATACTTTCTTAGCGGGAGCATCATCTTTAATTCGTATAACATGGACCAGCCAGCGTAGCCGTTTATTTCGCTGAACTATGTTGATGTCTGCGTAAAGGTCGTACAGCTCATCATTAAATCTTCTTCGGTACACGCCGTCTCCAATACGTAGAGGTTCTTAAATATTTTGACTCCGCTTAGAGATACTTTTGCTAAACTTGTTTAATGTTACTTTTCCCCACTACCTTCGGTTTGGTAGACAAGTACACTACCACCACACCACGTCAGCTATCACAGGTTCACTATCACTATTTCCCTCCTCTTTTGGTTTTGCAACTTTCGCCGTAGGCACACGGTTTCTCGCTATTCTTAGCATAATTTCACTCCTTTTTGTTGATATATGTAAAAGTCTTGCCATGGGGGATAGCTTGTTCTACGACGTGGGGACTGTGATATGTTCCACCACCCATCCGCCTCTTAAAAGCAGGCTGCAGTCGATCGCTGGATCTTCCCAGTTAATTTTATTAACTCGCTTTCCAATATCTCAGCCTTATAATCGAGCTAAGCTCTAATACCATCCACAAAGTTTTGCCTTGATGAGGTTTGACAGATTAACAACTAACCTTATTATTTTATTTAGCTTGACTTGACAGGCTGACTGGTCGGCACGAATTTTGTAATTAAAATTTAAGTTACTTCTCGATAGGCTACAAGCTTGAAACTTGGAATTTAGTTCAGAACCCGATGACAATGCAATAATAAGAAAAAAACCCCGATAGGTGGCGCATGGATCGAAATATTTCAAAAATCGTATTTGTAGTCCGATTTGGATCATATTTGGAACACATAATACATACATGAATAGAAAGCGATCTATGACGCAAAATCGCCACTAGGTGGCGCAAGGATGTAGATATTAAAAAAATCGTATTTTTTGGTCCGATTTGGCTCATATTTGGAACAAATAATACATACAAGAATAGAAAGAGACCTATGGATACAAACCGCCGCTAGGTGGCGCGAGGGTCGAGATATTCAAAAAAATCGAGTGATACACAGTGTTGTTGAAAGTTCTGTTTCTTTCCTTTTCCTTTTTGTTTACTTTTTATTTACTTTACTCATTCGACAACCACTTTTTGTTTTATTCATTAGAGCTCAGTTCAAAATTTTCGTAGCACTTTTTTGCATAAATTATGAGCTTCTTAAATATATTTTTCCTCAATCGCCTCCTCTCAATATTCTTTATGCAAGACTTGTGTACTTCATCAGCTTTCGTTCGTCATTGGAACAAATTTAATCCTCCTACCAATACACATACACACATAGCTTTTTCTTACCATAATCAAGCTACATACATTCACACATACATCCTCAGGCAAGTGTTCTTACTTGTACTTTGACTTTCTGCATCTTATCTTCTTCCTATACTCAGACACATCTCTTTACTTTGAAACACTTATAGCCTTTCATATTCTTGCAACATGTGTCGGTAATAATTGACTTTACTTGACTTAAGTGGCAAATTGAAATACCATGTTCGGTACTTATTTCATTTATATCTTGGGGCTTTTCCATTGAGATCATTTGAATTTATAAACATTTTGGATAGCTTTTAACTCATACTCATTGTGATTTGAATTAAACTAAAATTATTTTAAATTTATCATATTTATTACTAAGTATGTATGTATGTAGTCGAAAGGGGCTATTAAAGTTTGTTGGGATTTGAAACCTTAAAGGAGGAGATCCGATTGAGCGGACACAAAATACCCTGGCCTAGTTCTGGGAAAAGCTGAAATGTCAAGCTTAAACTGACACGATGACTAAACCTCAAATTCTACATTTAACTGCACCATAATTAGCATCGGCATTGAGATGTGAAGTAGACAGCCTCCCATTCAACTCCTGCCGTATTCCTTACAAACCTCTACATCTGGCTCAGTTGTGTCCATACGCACTAGGAGAGTCACATAACAGTTGCCCAGAACACTTCTATGGTCCACTAGATGGAAATTAGTCTTAGAATGGTTCGGTGCAATTGACACTCTAAGACCACCATCACTCTCAGCACAGTTGAGCTCAGAGCATAATAACCGCTGAGATGTCCGTGTTAATTTTCTAACCGCGTCCTTAATTGTGACAACTTCCCCTTGGACGACGCTACAGTGATCAGGCAGCGTTAGCGTGAAACCCTTACCACCAATAATCTCTACAAACTTCTAGCCATCCGAAAAGCATTTATTTTGTTCACTACCCCAGATTAGCCCTTCTCGTCACCCTCTCAAGAAATGACTGAGGCGAAGCTTGTATAGCAGGCGCTTGTCGGCCCACAATCGTCTCGTCCTTAATAAAGCAAAATTTGTAGTGAGTCCATATCACGAAGTCTGATCGCCGCCTGGGCAGTAGGTACCCTTTCTACAATATGCAACGTATTCATGTTCAGCTGTTCAGTTGATTTTACCATTATATTGGTAAATCCCGCTGTGTCATATGCGTACTTCCGGAGCAGCAACGCAAAGTCCTCTGGCTCCACATCAAGCCATTCGACGCCTTCCTAGCCCTATCTTCTTCTTATTGTTGCGATACAGACACCACCGAAGATTTTGGGGAGGTTGATGGTCCTTTGACATAGATCCAGCACCTTCCGGTAACAAGCACCATTAAGGTACTAGCCCTACTCGGGAACGATTTCATATGACCACATGGAATCTTCTAGGCCATACCGCCCCCTTTTGACAATTAGGTTTTGGAAACTGTGAAGCTAAAACAGCTTTGTATTGCGCTTAACAACCCCTTGAATTCCTCCATTGCACCTCCAGGAAATTATTCTGCCGAAAGTAATATCTAGACATTGAACCCTTTTAAGAAGTAGAAATACATAGAGGAACGTATATCTCCTCTAAAAAACTCTCTTTCGTTTTATCAGAGTATTCAGTCAGTTTTCGTGACTAAGCCCACTTAGCCACCCGAATGTGTCCAAATAGCCCCGCAAAATATCGCACATGATATCCTGAACTCCACCGGCCTGACCAGAATCGCTCACATAGAGAAGAGGAGCTAGAATATCCACTTATAGCGTTACTCTGCACACCTTTTTTCTCGATTGGTGCCCCGCCATACTCCCCTGCGACAGTTCTGTTACCCAGAAATTCGTTAGGGATTCAGCCTAGACTCCATAACAGGCCAGAGACCTTTTGGTTAGCCACGTTAGCCCAATGAATCAATCAATTACCTCTAAAAAATATTGCTTTCCGCATACTGCAAAAGGCCTCTACTAAATGGTTGTAGCAGTCAGATCCTTTAGTATCAGATTAGAGGTGGACGAGAAGAGCAGTCGTTAAAAACTGTAAGTCAAAATGAGTTCACCAATTGAGAAATCACCGTTGCCATGTGACATAAGTGGACAATGGATGAGCAGTAACTAAGATACAATTGCTACAATAAAATGGCATTCAAATTATTTTTTATACAAAACATTTAATATAAGATTTTTTTACATTTGTTGTTGTTGTTGTAGCGATAAGTTTTTTACAGTAATATTCTTTATTGTGATATAACTGAATATGGCATATAGATATTTTTCTGAAAACTCTCACATTTGAGAAAGTGAACTATGCGTGAAAGGGCCTTTAGCCAAGTCACGCGTGGGAGGAGCAGTTCTTCGAAATTTCTAAGTACATTACCAAGCTATTTGTCATGCATACTCCTATTTATGTAGATATGCATTAATGTATGTATGTGCGCTAATGCGTATGTGTGCGTTGAGAATATAGCTGCCGGACATTGGTCAAAGCAATTGACAAATTACTTAAACACCATACGAAACGAAGTTATGAACATTTCTAAGTTATTGTCATGTTGACAATCCAAAAGGCAGCAAATCAGGCACAAAGACATCTTATTAGGTAATGCATACGTGAAATACCAACAAATAAAGGATATGGATATGAAGTTTGTGTGTTTGGGTGAATAGATGTGAAACGAGGGCAGTCTGATAAGTTGACCTATCAAAAACAAGTACCTACGTTATAAAAGAACGCCGTCTTTATGGCAAATTCTGGAAGCTTTGTAGAACCTGTGCTACTTCCTGATTCCAAATATGATAGCTGTGCCACTCCTAATAGCAGGAGTATTAGCCTAGCGAGCACAGGGCATGATTATATCGGATTATATAATCATTGGTACAATACCACTTCCGAATGGAGACCAAGTTTTGCGGAATTTCCCAAAGCATTAGAGTATCCTTGAACTCAGATGCTTCATCGGCGTAGTATTTCTACATACGGCATCTGAAGTACTCGCCAATGAACAATTTCTTGAACAAACGTAAAAGATGTGCGTAAAATTCGTATGTGATGCCTACATTAGGGCTTTAGGAGTGATCTCTGCAGCAATGCAGAACTATCGCATTAAGAGACGGTACTGTTCAAATTTTGCCCCTCGCAGTGCTTTGAATTGAATCGTTTAACATCGCGATGACCTAGCCTTCGCCTTGCAAAAAAACTCAGCACCTATGACTAGAGCTTACGATTTTTTCTCGATCACAAGTGAGAATAGCGAGACCCGAGAACACGAGAAATCGGCTTTTCGCGAGATTCTCCTATCTCGAAATACACTTCTCGACATTCAATTAAGTTGCTGCAATGGCAGTACTCTGCACATTTCGGTGAATTTTAATTGTGGTATTGTGGAAATTTTCGCTTGTGCTCCAGAATAAATCGTAAGCTCTATATAAAACAGCCAATGCATCGATTAAATAGAATTTCGATAAGCTCGGGAGCTTTACGAGTATTTCGAGATTCGAAATCTCGCGAGAAGGCGAGTCTCGCAGAGAAAACTCTTCTTGAACAAGTTCGAGAAATCGTAAGCTCTTCCTATGGCAGAAAATTAACTGCGGTGTATAGAACATAAACAGAAAGATGACAACTGGTTTTTAAACGGTTTTATTTAGCTTGAGTTGACAGGCAGGCTGCATGCACGGCCGTTGTGAACGAATTTTGTAATTGAAATTTAAGTAACTTCCCGATAAGCTACAAGCTAGGAGCTTGGAATATAGTTCAGAACCCGATTACAATGCAATAATAAGAAAAAAATCTCCGCTAGGTGGCGCAAGGATCGAGATATTCGCAAAATTCGCATTTGCGGTCCGATTTGGCTCATATTTGGAACACATAATACATGCAAGAATAGAAATCGACCCGTGAAAAAAAATCGCTGCTAGATGGCGCATGGATCGAGATATTAACAAAAATCGTATTTGTGGTCCGATTTGGCTCATATTTAGAGCACATAATACATGCAAGGATAAAAAGCGACTTATGAAAAAAATCGCCGCTAGGTGGCGCATGGATCGAGATACAAAAATCGTAATTGTGGTCCGATTTGGCTCATATTTGGAACACATAATACATACATGAATAGAAAGCGACCTATCATGTCCGATTTGGCTGATATTTGGAACAAATATTACATACAGTCCCGTAGAAGTGACATCAAAATATTTTGGATTTGGAGGAGGGACAAGCATACGTGGTGCAGAGTCGAGTAAAGTCTTTGGAAGGATTATGTATTGAGGACTTAGATTGTAACAAAGTGTCAGGAAAGAGTCCTTGTAATAATGAGTCACTACATGAACTAAATAGAATGAGAAATAATAGAAAATTAAATAAAGACTAAAAACTTGAAAATAAAATAATTTAAAAAAAATGTTTAAGTTAAATGGTTTTATTGAAAACAATACTTACATGAAGTAATAATAATACGAAAAGCTAGAAAATAATTAGGTAGTTCCTAGGTACTAGTCATCACACTCCTTATCAATCTAGGGCGTTGATCAGACAATTAAATAAAAGCGTTGGACGCGTCATATTTCTATTGATAGTCATAAGTAAAACCAACTGAACCTTAATCAGGTTATGCTACGTCTCACATTTTTAGAAGTTTCACGCGCCCAACGCTTTTATTTAATTGTCTGATCAACGCCATAGATTGATAAGAAGTGTGATGACTAGTATTTAGGACCTACCTAATTATTTTCTAGCTTTTCGTATTATTATTACTTCATGTAAGTATTGTTTTCAATAAAACCGTTTAACTTAAAAAATTTTTTAAAATTATTTTTTATAAATGATAAGTCGTCGCGCAGCCAAAAGAAAGAAGGACAATTATTTTGGGGCAGTAAGAGCTACCCTCGTAGCTTAAGAGTTGCAACATAGTTACTTACATATGTGCATATTTCTGTGTGGCATATCGCCTCTTTGTCCAAAAGAAAAAAAATCGCTTTCAGCAATTTCTCATAAAAATATTGCCATGACAGCTAAAAAAAAGTGTGGATGTTTAAGAACCCCGTAACATACCGTAATATAAATCCAAGTAGCAATCACGTATACTTTTCCATTTCGTGCCCCTACCACACTTACTTATTTCATGTTTATACCCATTCTCGTTTTATGCTTATGCTTGGCAAATAGTTGTTTGCAAGAAGTTGCCTTTGATTTGTGGCATATAACTTTGCCGACAGTCATATCAACACATTTATTTTTTCTCGTACATGCCCGTTAAAATTTGCTATGCTTTCTTCTCATATTTTTTTCACACCTTTTCTTTCACGCATAATTGTAGTTACTCAGCACCGATGCTGCCACAAATGCGTGCAACACTTTTTTCTTTCTACAAAATGCTTTTGACTGTTGTTTGTATTTGTAAGTTATAAGTTTTTTCGCAGCTACTAAAACGCTTTGATAGTTATAACGTGTTTGCTTTCAGCGAGATTAAAAAACTTTTCTTTGCTACGAGTAAGCGCACACATGTGGCACCAACTACACGTTCTTACCAAATACTTGCAACTCCATCTATTACGTGCAATCATTAATAACCATTAAAATATGCGTCACTTACCATACCTTCCGGCTAAATACTTTGGTAAATAATCGATCCCAATTGAGTCATTAAATATCTTTGAACTGGCGTTGGTCAGCAAAGCAGCAGCTCAAAGCAGAAAGCAGAAGTGACATCATAATTTAAAATCTGTGGCAACTCACACAGGAAATAAAAATGTGCATATTTCATATGCGAGTGTGTCTCTACGTTGGTGCTTGTAGTCGCTTTCGGCTAATGGACGAAAATTATATTTAAGTTCATAACTACCAACGCTCGCTCATAAAGCAATTATCTGCATGTGGTTAGCGGTCAGCAGCGGTCGAAAGCGCTCATATCCTTGCCACTTATAGCTGCTTCTTCACACACTATTCACCCACTTAATTCTGGTTGTGGAAAAGATATTGCAATGAACCACAGGCATGCTTGTGGTGGGTCTTGTGCTGCAGAGATAAGCAAAAAAGGATAACTCTACATAGATAGTTACATTTTCCATAAGCACTATGAACTCGACAACAAACGAAAAATCCAAAAGTGGTTGTGAGTAAAAATATGCAAAAACAAGTAAGAAAGTACAAGTTCGTGTGAAACCGAACATTACATACTCAGCTGCCAAATTACATTTTAAAAGTGGGCGGTGCCACGTCCATTGTCCAAAATTTGACTAATTTTCTATTCTGCATCATAAAGTCAACTCACCTACCAAGTTTCATCGCTTTACCCGTCTTTGGTAATGAATGAAAAAGTGGGCGTGGTTTTAGTCCGATTTCGTTCATTTTAAATAGCGATCTGAGATGAGTGCCTAGGAACTTACATACCGAATTTCATTAAGACCTCAAAATTTACTCAACTTATCGTGTTCACGGACAGACGGACGGACGGACGGACGGATATGGCTAAATGAATTAATTTTTCCGCCCAGATCATTTTGATATATAGAAGTCTATATCTATCTCGATTAGTTTATGCCTTTATTGGGTACCGTTATGCGAACAAAATTAATATACTCTGTGAGCTTTGCTCAGCTGAGTATAACAAGTAACAAAATGTAAATTCGGGTGAAACCGAACATTACATATCCAGCTATGCATGAAACGCTGTTTTTGTTTGCTTTGTGTGGTTAATACTGTTATATGAGTTATAATTCGCTCATTTTCAGAGCAAACAGTTGTAGCTATGAAAACAATTTTTATGTCAAATTTCGTTCGGATTGAGAGATTTTTGTTCGACTTTAGGGATATAGAAATATTTTGGAAAGAGTAACAAACGAAAGGGCATGTCACGCCCATTTTCAAATGTTGTTTAAGTTTTGTTCTTAGATCAAGCATACGACTACTGGGGAAGAATATCAGTCAAATGTTGTTAAATACCAAAGAGTTATTGCAAACTTTGTTAAGGCTAACCCTTTAGGGAAATTAGACGTGGTCTATAACCGATTTTAATTATCTTAACTCAGTTTATATAGTTGGGCAATGATAGTGTCTCTGCCAAATTTCAATGTAATATCTTTAACGGTTTTTGATATACAAGCCGTCAAACTTCCAAATTTCCTTTTTCTAAATAGGGTGGTGCCACGCCCATATTTAAAATTTTTTTGGAATTTATGTTTTGCGTCATAAAACCAATCCACCTACCAAATTCATTCATTCATTAGCTTAGAGGTATTCGTTTTTGAATTATCTAATTTTTTTTAAATTTTCGATATGTAGGGGCGTGGTTATCGTCCGATTACCTCATTTTCAATACCAATATATAAGCCCTTATACCGAATTTGGTGAAGATATCCAATATTTGATCAAGTTATATTGTTAACGGACGGACAGACGGACATGTCATAATCAAATTTTTTTTCGATACTGATGATTTTGATATATGGAAGTCTATATCTCTCTGGATTCCTTTATACCTGTACAAACAACCGTTATCCAATCAAAGTTATAATATCCTGTGTACAAGTACAGCTGGGTATAATAAATGTAGATATTCCTTATATTTATCTGAATGTGCTGTAATACTTTGTTTCACCCACACTTTTTTGTTTAACCCAATTTTAATTGAAATTATTATTGTTTTCACACTTGAGATATCTTAAGAGTTTTTTGTTATGGCAGTTTTTATGAACCAGTAAACAAATTAATCACTATATTGCCTGGTAGGATACACTATCCCTATAATACTCTAGATGTTTTCTGATATAGGTTATGTTGAACTGACTTGTCAATAAAGACCTCTCACGAACAGAATTTGTTTGACAACCAAACGTAAGAGCCACAATCAGTTGCCAGGGCTTATGTTATAGAATAACTCGGTCCTCTTGGCAAATACTAAGAGTTTTCTATGACTTAGCTTAATTGCTGTCTCTGGGCCTGGCAGCGCTGGTGCCCCAAATAGCTGGAGCCTTGATCTGACGAGCGCATGACACGAACACAGTACGTGCTCAACCGTTTCCTCCTGCAGCTCGCACTTCCTACATTTGCTGTTATTGACGAAGCCTAACTTATGATCATTGTGACGCCAGAAGGCAGTGCTCAGTTAATATGCTCATCATGAGCCTAAAGTCTTTTCTCTTCAGAGATATGAGCCCCTTTGTGAGTCTAATATCTTAGGATCTGCACATGATTTTAGAAATTGTGAAGCCCCGTGCTTTTGTCCTCGCTTTTCCTGCTGAATGGATCTTATACAACTCCTGTCTTCTTTTGATTTCTCCCAAACGGATTGGGACGTTTACCGTGGATCCATCCTCCTTTGCCAATTTATAGGCCTTTCCGTTACCCTCTATCCCTTTATGACCAGAAGCCCAGCACAGAGGTATGGTCCGGCCTGTGCGAAGTTTTTTTTTAAATGCGTCTTTGCACTCCAAAACACTGCTTGATGAAGTACTGTGTGAGATTATTGCCTTAATTGCCGCCTGACTATAAATATATATACGAGTATTGACGCGAATGCAGGTTAAGCACGCTTCCTCCAGAATTTCAGCTGCTTTCTTCACTGCTCTAATTTCCGCCTAAAAAACGCTGCAGTAATATACAGCCTGTAGGATCTACCCATTTCTGGATCGATTTGAGCAGCTTGCATTACAGATGCGTTCTAAATTATGATCCAAATTTCTTATCTATAAGTGACTACAAAATAGGTAACTAGATTTCGAAGTTCGCCCGCACTTTTCAATAATTTGGATCAGCCTCTACCCAGCGGAATTTTTGAAGTTATACTTCTTTGGGCACGTTATGAAAGAATGATGAGAGCCAATTTTTAAGATGTACACAAAACTAACAGGTTGAAAATGAAGTTCGTGTGGGTGTGCGCTGTGAACTGTACGAGCAAACTTGCTTTGAGTGGAAATTCACCACATCACATAATGCGTCACATATTTATATACATGTTGAGTTAGATGGAATGGTGGAAAAAGCCAGCATTAGCTAGCGTCATTTAACTTCGGGAGTACGTTTCGTTAAAATCATTAATCTAAAGCTCAATTTTTTTGGTATACTACATAAGTTTGTGTGCAGCTTATAAACTCCGTAACCACTTCGCCGATTTTATTAAACTTTGCAGGATAGCTTCACAGCAACCTGGAGAGCGTTCCTGTGGAGTTTCTTTCCGGTAAATGGACCATGTGCATATCTATTCGAAGAAATACTATTCACAGTTCGATTTGCCTAGATTAGTATTTACACCCATTTTTTTACCCTCATTTTACATAGTCCACATGATTTGAAATAAGTTCTAAGATTTAGGTATATAACTTACCAGTGACTTCGTTCCGTTTATTAGCGTTGATTATCGTAACGAAATGATATCGTTTCGTTCGTTAAGCATGTCTGGTATATATATATATATTTTCGCAAATTTTAGCCCCATTTTAATAGCTAGAAGCTTCACATTTCACCGAATATTTACTTATATAGCATATATTGTTGTCTGAAAAAATCATAGAGATCGGTTGTATATATAGTATATATCTCATACAACCGATTGTTCAGATAAGAAACTTTTCGCAATTTCTACCCCATTTTAACAGCTATAAGCTTCAAATTTCACCGATTGCTTACGTATATAGCATATATTGTTGTCTGAAAAAATCATAGAGATCGGTTGTATATATAGTATATATCTCATACAACCGATTGTTCAGATAAGAAACTTTTCGCAATTTCTACCCCATTTTAACAGCTATAAGCTTCAAATTTCACTGATTGCTTACGTATATAGCATATATTGTTGTCTGAAAAAATCATAGAGATCGGTTTTATATATAGTATATATCTCATACAACCGATTGTTCAGATAAGAAACTTTTCGCAATTTCTACCCCATTTTAACAGCTATAAGCTTCAAATTTCACTGATTGCTTACGTATATAGCATATATTGTTGTCTGAAAAAATCATAGAGATCGGTTTTATATATAGTATATATCTCATACAACCGATTGTTCAGATAAGAAACTTTTCGCAATTTCTACCCCATTTTAACAGCTATAAGCTTCAAATTTCACTGATTGCTTACGTATATAGCATATATTGTTGTCTGAAAAAATCATAGAGATCGGTTTTATATATAGTATATATCTCATACAACCATTTTAACAGTTAGAAGCTTCAAAATTCACCAACTGCTTACGTATATAGCATATATTGTTGTCTGAAAAAATCATTGAGATCGGTGATATACATAGTATATATCTCATACAACCGATTGTTCAGATAAGAAACTTTGCGCAATTTCTGCCCCGTTTTAACAGTTAGAAGCTTCAAATTTCACAAAATGCTTTCGTATATAGCATATATTGTTGTCTGAAAAAATCATAGAGATCGGTGGTATATATATTATATAATTCATATAAACTGTCATATTGACCCCTTTTTTACGGCTAGAAGCTTCAAGATTCATCAAATTTCATCAAATAGTTACGTTTACGTCATATATTTTTGAAATACGTGATTCGTAGCCTTAGTTTTTACATGCAGACCACAAAAAACGTGAAGCTTTGCATCCTCACACAGATTACCTACCTATTTTTATACTCAGTTGAGCAGAGCTCACAGAGTATATTAAGTTTGATTGGATAAGGGTTGGTTGTACATATATAAAGGAATCGAGATAGATATAGACTTCCATATATCAAAATAATCAGGATCGAAAAAAAATTTGATTGAGCCATGTCCGTCCGTCCGTCCGTCCGTCCGTTAACACGATAACTTGAGTAAATTTTGAGGTAACTTGATGAAATTTGGTATGTAGGTTCCTGAGCACTCATCTCAGATCGCTATTTAAAATCAACGATATCGGACGATAACCACGCCCACTTTTTCGATATCGAAAATTTCGTAAAACCGAAAAAGTGCGATAATTCATTACTAAAGACAGATAAAGCGACGAAACTTGGTAGATGAGTTGAATTTATGACACAGAATAGAAAATTAGTAAAATTTTGGACAATGGGCGTGGCACCGCCCACTTTTAAAAGAAGGTAATTTAAAATTTTTGCACGCTGTAATTTGTCAGTCATTGAAGATATCATGATGAAATTTGGCAGGGACGTTACTCCTATAACTATATGTACGTCTAATAAAAATTAGCAAAATCGGAGAAAGACCACGCCCACTTTTAAAAAAAATTTTTTTTTAAAGTAAAATTTTAACAAAAAATTTAATATCTTTACAGTATATAAGTAAATTATGTCAACATTCAACTCCAGTAATGACATGGTACAACAAAATACAAAAATAAAAGAAAATTTCAAAATGGGCGTGGCTCCTCCCTTTTTCATTTAATTTGTCTAGGATACTTTTAACGCCATAAGTCGAACAAAAATTAAACAATCCTTTTGAAATTTGGTAGGGGCATAGATTTTATGATGTTAACTGTTTTCTGGGAAAACGGGCGAAATCGGTTGATGTCACGCCCAGTTTTTATACACAGTCGTCCGTCTGTCCTTCCGCATGGCCATTAACACGATAACTTGAGTAAATTTTCAGGTATCTTGATGAAATTTGGTATGTAGGTTCCTGAGCACTCACCTCAGATCGCTATTTAAAATGTACAATATCGGACTATAACCACGCCCACTTTTTCGATATCGAAAATTTCGTAAAACCGAAAAAGTTCGATAATTCATTACCAAAGACAGATAAAGCGACGAAACTTGGTAGATGAGTTGAATTTTTGACGCAGAGTAGAAAATTAGTAAAATTTTGGACAATGGGCGTGGCACCGCCCACTTTTAAAAGAAGGTAATTTAAAATTTTTGCAAGCTGTAATTTGTCAGTCGTTGAAGATATCATAATGAAATTTGGCAGGGACGTTACTCCTATTACTATATATACGCCTAATAAAAATTAGCAAAATCGGAGAAGGACCACGCCCACATTTAAACAAATTTTTTTTAAGTAAAATTTTAACAAAAAATTTAATATCTTTACAGTATATAAGTAAATTATGTCAACATTCAACTCCTGTAATGACATGGTGCAACAAAATACAAAAATAATAGAAAATTTCAAAATGGGCGTGGGTCCGCCCAGTTTTTATACACAGTCGTCCGTCTGTCCTTCCGCATGGCCATTAACACGATAACTTGAGTAAATTTTCAGGTATCTTGATGAAATTTGGTATGTAGGTTCCTGAGCACTCATCTCAGATCGCTATTTAAAATCAACGATATCGGACGATAACCACGCCCACTTTTTCGATATCGAAAATTTCGTAAAACCGAAAAAGTGCGATAATTCATTACTAAAGACAGATAAAGCAACGAAACTTCGTAGATGAGTTGAATTTATGACGCAGAGTAGAAAATTAGTAAAATTTTGGACAATGGGCTTGGCACCGCCCACTTTTAAAAGAAGGTAATTTAAAATTTTTGCAAGCTGTAATTTATCAGTCGTTGAAGATATCATGATGAAATTTGGCAGGGACGTTACTCCTATTACTATATATACGCCTAATAAAAATTAGCAAAATCGGAGAAGGACCACGCCCACATTTAAAAAAATTTTTTTTAAGTAAAATTTTAACAAAAAATTTAATATCTTTACAGTATATAAGTAAATTATGTCAACATTCAACTCCTGTAATGACATGGTGCAACAAAATACAAAAATAATATAGAAAATTTCAAAATGGGCGTGGCTCCGCCCAGTTTTTATACACTGTCGTTCGTCTGTCCTTCCGCATGGCCGTTAACACGATAACTTCAGCAAAAATCGACATATCTTTAATGAACTAAGTTCACGTACTTACTTGAACTCACTTTATTTTGGTATGAAAAATGAACGAAATCCGACAATGACCACGCCCACTTTTTCGATATCGAAAATTACGAAAAATGAAAAAAATGCCATAATTCTATACCAAATACGAAAAAAGGGATGAAACATGGTGAGGTAATTGGATTGGTTTATTGATACGAAATATAACTTTAGAAAAAACTTTATAAAATGGTTGTGACACCTACCATATTAAGTAGAAGAAAATGAAAAAGTTCCGCAGGGTGAAATAAAAAACCCTTAAAATCTTGGCAGGTATTACATATATAAATAAATTAGCGGTATCCAACAGATGATGTTCTGGGTCACCCTGGTCCACATTTTGGTCGCGATCTGGAAAAAGCCTTCACATATACAACTACCACCACTCCCTTTTAAAACTCTCTTTAATACCTTTAATTTGATACCCATATCGTACAAACACATTCTAGAGTCACCCCTGGTCCACCTTTATGGCGGTATTTCGAAACGACGTCCACCTATAGAACTGAGGCCCAATCCCTTTTAAAATACTCATTAACACCTTTCTTTTGATACCCATATTGTACAAACAAATTCTAGGGTCACCCCTGGTCTACCTTTATGGCGATATCTCGAAACGGCGTCCACCTATGGAACTAAGGATTACTCCCTTTTAAAATACTCATTAACACCTTTCTTTTAATACCTATATTGTACAAACAAATTCTAGGGTCACCCCTGGTCCACCTTTATGGCGGTATCTCGAAACGGCGTCCACCTATGGAACTAAGGATTACTCCCTTTTAAAATACTCATTAACACCTTTCATTTGATACCCATATCGTACAAACGCATTCTAGAGTCAACCCTGATCCACCTTTATGGCTATATCCCTAAATGGCGTCCACCTATAGAACTATGGCGCACTCCCTCATAAAATGCTCTTTAACACCTTTCATTTAATACCCATATCGTACAAACGCATTCTAGAATCACCCCTGGTCCACCTTTATAGCGATATCTCGAAAAGGCGACCACCTATACAACAACCATCACTCCCTTTTAAAACCCTCATTAATACCTTTAATTTGATACCCATATCGTACAAACACATTCTAGAGTCACCCCTGGTCCACCTTAATGGCGATATTTCGAAAGGGCGTCCACATATAGAACTAAGGCCCACTCCCTTTTAAAATACTCATTAACACCATTCGTTTGATGCCCATATTGTACAAAAAATTCAATGGTATCCCCTGGTCCACCTTTGTGGCGATATCTCGAAACGGCGTCCACCTATAGAACTAAGGATGACTCCCTTTTAAAATACTCATTAATACCTTTAATTTGATACCCATATCGAACAAACAAATTCTAGGGTCACACCTGGTACACCTTTATGGCGATATCTCGAAACGGTGTCCACCTCTGGAACTAAGCATCACTCCCTTTTAAAATACTCATTAACACCTTTCTTTTGATACCCATATTATACAAACAAATTCTAGGGTCACCCCTGGTCCACCTTTATGGCGATATCTCGAAACGGCGTCCATCTATGGAACTAAGGATTACTCCCTTTTAAAATACTCATTAACATCTTTCGTTTGATACCCATATTGTACAAACGCATTCTAGGGTCACACCTGGTCCACCTTTATGGCGATATCTCGAAACGGCGTCCACCTGTGGAACTAAGCACCACTCCCTTTTAAAATACTCATTAACACCTTTCTTTTGATACCCATATTGTACAAACAAATTCTAGGGTCACCTCTGGTCCACCTTTATGGCGATATCTCGAAACGGCGTACACCTATGGAACTAAGGATTACTCCGTTTTAAAATACTCATTAGCACCTTTCATTTGATACCCAAATCGTACAAACGCATTCTAGAGTCACCCCTGGTCCACCTTTATGGCGATATCCCGAAAAGGCGACCACCTATACAACTACCACCACTCCCTTTTAAAACCCTCCTTAATACCTTTAATTTGATACCCATATCGTACAAACAAATTCTAGGGTCGCCCCTGGTCCACCTTTATGGCGATATCTCGAAACGGCGTCCACCTATGGAACTAAGGATTACTTCCTTTTAAAATACTCATTAACACCTTTCTTTTGATACCCATATTGTACAAACAAATTCTAGGGTCACCCCTGGTCCACCTTTATGGCGGTATCTCGAAACGGCGTCCACCTATGGAACTAAGGATATATCCCTTTTAAAATACTCATTAACATCTTTCATTTGATACCCATATCGTACAAACGCATTCTAGAGTCAACCCTGATCCACCTTTATGGCTATATCCCTAAATAGCGTCCACCTATAGAACTATGGCCCACTCCTTCATAAAATACTCTTTAATGCCTTTCATTTGATACACATGTCATACAAACACATTCTAGGGTTTCCCTCGGTTCATTTTCCTACATGGTTATTTTCCCTTATGTTGTCACCATAGCTCTCAACTGAGTATGTAATGTTCGGTTACACCCGAACTTAACCTTCCTTACTTGTTTATTTTATATTTATCTTAAAAATCGTTTAGATATGTTCAAATTTCACCAAATGCTTACGTGTATAGCATATATTGTTGTCTGAGAAAATCATAGATACCGGTGGTATATATAGTATATATCCCATACAACCGATTGTTCAGATAAGAAACTTTGCGCAATTTCTTCCCCATTTTAACAGTTATAAGCTTCAAATTTCACCGATTGCTTACGTATATAGTATGTATTGTTGTGTCAAAAAATCATAGAGGTCGGTGATATATATAATATAGATATGATGGTATATATAGTATATATATATAGTATATATATATTTTTTTTACGATTTCGGCCCCATTTTAACAGCTAGAAGCTTCAAATTTCACCAACTGCTTACGTGTATAGCATATATTGATGTCTGAAAAAATCATTGAGATCGGTGGTACACATAGTATATATCTCATACAACCGATTTTTCAGATAAGAAACTTTGCGCAATTTCTGCCCCGTTTTAACAGTTAGAACCTTCAAATTTCACAAAATGCTTACGTACATAGCATATATTGTTGTCTGAAAAAACCATAGAGATCGGTCGTATATATATTATATACTTCATATAAACTGTCATTTTGACCCCTTTTTTACGGCTAGAATCTTCAAAATTCATCAAATTTCATCAAATAGTTACGTTTTCGTCATATATTTTTGAAATACGTGATTCGTAGTCATAGTTTTTACACGCAGACCACAAAAAACCTGAAACTTTGCATCCTCACACAAAGTACCTACCTGTTTTTTTATTTTATATTTATCTTAAAAATCGTTAAGGTATGTAGATCTGTTCACTATATATTTCTTATCTTATACATCCGATTATTCGGAGATTACGAACGGGATAAGATTATTGTTCAGCCCCATTCATGAAAGGTATGAAGTCTTCGGCACAGCCGAAGACAGTCCCGTTCTTACTTGTTAAAACTGTTTTTTATATAGGTTTTGGGAATGATAAATCTTTTCTCTGTTAGAATGAACAAAGTGTAAACTTAATAAATTAATTTCAAATTTAACATTATTGCTGTTATTAGGATCTGTAAATAATTGTTATTCCTCAAAATTTAAAACAGAAAATCATACTACGTCCGGACAGCTTATTTGTCTGGGGTCGTGCAGGAACTATTTACCGGACCATTTTGAAGTCTATGCTGAGCAATTCGAAAATTTCGGGACTATTTTAGGTACCATTTTGGGAAAGTGTTGAAGAAAATTTCGGGATTATTGCACGACTGTTTCGAGACCATTTAAGGATCAAAGCAAGCCTATTCTGAGATCCTTGTTTGATCCTCTTGGTATCATTTCGGAGCCATTTGGAGATAATTTCGGGATTATGTTAGCGAATATTTCGAGATAATTTTGAAATTATTTTGGCATCATTTAGCAGGCACAAATTGGTTTATGAATACTAGAAGTAATCGGACTGTTACTATTATCGAATTGTTATCGGCATACTTAATTATTATTAATTTGTTGCCGGCTTGTTATCGGTTTGTTATCAATAACCGTTATTGAAGAGTTATCGGTATATTATTGTGCATTATTGAAAAAATATCGATTTGCTATCGAAAAGTTATCGACTTGTTATCGAAAAACGTCGATTATCGAAAAAAATTTCGATTTGTCATCGTTAAGCTTTTGAATTGTTATTCATGGATTTGCTATCGAAAAGTTATCAATTTATTATTGACATGTTATCGAAATATAGACAAACAGTATCGATTTCTTATTGATTTGTAGTGAAAGTCTTGTTACCGGCGTGTTATCGACTTATTTTAGAAAACTTATCGATTATTTATCGAAAAGTTATCGATTTGTTATCAAAAAGTTACCGCTTTTTCATCGATTTCTTATAAGAGTGCTGCGATCGGCGTGTTATCTATGTGTTACTGACGACTTATCGGGTTGTAAGAAATAGATACCGATAACACTTCAATATAAAATCGATGACACATCTATAATCCGTCGATAGCAAGCCGATGACTCAGCGAAAATATGCCGATAACAAGCTCATGGCTCGTCTCAAAAATTTCGACATTTTTTGTTTCTCTTAAAGTTAACTATGTTTTTGTTAGGCGAGCTTTAGGCCCGTATCGTTAGGTTGCTTCGCCGTCGAGTACTGACACATATGCCAAAAAAAAATTTTATTTTTTTTATTTTTGAAAATTTTTTTTTCAATTAAATAAAAAAAAAATATAAAAAAAATCGGCCCACTCCGGGATTAGTGAGGATGATTGCAGAATTGGTTGAAGTTTTTATGAGAAAAAACAAAATGGCGAAATTCGAAAAATCTCGAAAAACTGAAAAATTAAAAAAAAAACTTAAAAAATTTTTTTGTATTTTATCCGAAAAGTACATTTGAAAACAAATTAAAAAAAAAAGATCCCAAACGGTAAATTTTTGAAAAAGTTATAGCATTTTGAAAACAAAAACGGTGTTTTTTTTTTAAATTCATAACTTTTTTTGAGATGGATGAAAAAATTTGAAAATATTCTGAAAAACGTCTTTCGTAAGCTAGAAAAGGAAGAAAAACTGTCAGCCAATTCTAAAGGGGTCGGGTTCAAAATTGGTCGAAATGGGATAGAATACCCCATATACAATTTTGAAAACACAAAAAACCTAATAATTTAGTAAATAATACACCTAGAATGTTGAAATTTGACATATGGGCTGATATTGAGACTCTTGATAAAAGTTTGGAAAAATTTTTTAAAATGGGTGTGGCACCACCCACTTGTGATAAAATCAATTTTACAAATATTATTAATCATTGTTTTTGTTTTTATCGGCCTATTGATAAATGATTCAAGGTTCGATTCGAGCTCAAGGCCAGAACAATATTTTTTTTCTAATGATAATTATTGTTATTTTTTAATTTTTCTAAATTTGAAAAATTGTATTTTGTTTTTGGAATAGTAAGTAGAAAAAAAAATTATTGTTTTGGCCTTGAGCTCGAATTGAACCTTGAATATTATTAATCATAAATCAAAAATCGTTAAACCTATCGTAACAAAATTCGGCAGAGAGGTTGCCTCTACTATAAGGAATGCTTTGAAGAAAAATTAACGAAATCGGTTATGGACCACGCCCACTTTTATATAAAAGATTTTTGAAAGAGTCGTGGACGAATAAAATAAGCTATATCTTTGCAAAAAGCGCTTTATATCAATGGTATTTCATTTCCCAAGTGGATTTATAACAATAAATAGAAAAAACTTCAAATTTAAAAAAATCGGCGTGGCACCGCCCCTTTTATGGCTAAGCAATTTTCTATGTTTGGGGAGACATAACTCGAAGAAAAATTGACGGATCGTAATAAAATTGGGTACACAAATTTTCCCTATAGGAGGAAATATTTTCAGAAAAAATGGACGGGATCGGTTAAAGGCCACGGTAACTTAGATATAAAATAATTTTAAAAGAGTCCTAGGCTAGAATAATAAGCTATAACTTAGCAAAAATAAGTTTTGAATCAATGATATTTCGCTTACGAAGTTTTATTGTAAGAGAAAATGTGGACAAATTTTTTTTAAACGGGCGGTGCCACGTCTTATGTAGAAAAGCAATTTATCTGAAATGAAATGTAGTTATGACATTGTAGAAATTGTGTGTTCTTTCATAGTTCCTTTGTGGGTTTAGTGTAGCTTCCATTAAATTAAGCCTTCTCATTATATAGAAAAATTCTGTGAAAACAATTACTTTGTCAAAAAATATATTGGCGAGAAAGGTGAACTTAGCGGCTTTTAACTAGTTAGTAACCAGATCATGGTATATTTTTATGCAAAATCAACAATTTTCAAAATCTCAGTACTTAATCTCAGAACTTAATTTCCTATCGTTTGTGCGGGAAAGTGCGTAATGCTCTGGGTTTATTACTACCATTTATTACACATTACCAGTTTTTTACCCTCATTCCATGCGACTAATTTTGTATATGACTTTGAAGCTCAATTTTGATATGAAAAATTAGAGAATTAGTAAAACCAAATATTTATTTGCCTTTAATTGTCGTACGAGTACATAAATTCCCCACATTGCCTCAAAATACTTTGCATTAGGTGTGCTTTTTTTTTGTTTGCCAAACAAATTATTCAGTGGTATTTTGCACACATACACATTTATTCTGTAATGTATTGCTCCTCCACTGTGGCCCATTTTGCGCAAAGATAATTTTCTGCATTCAAACTGATAACATTTAATTTAATGCCCGAGGTCAGAAATATTCCATTTATTATAGGATTAAGTGTGGCAAGCAAAGTTTTTTGGAGTTCGCAGGGAAACTCATACCAAAAAAGATATTCATTGGTTGGTGAGTGTTTCTGATGAGATTTGTTGGTGGGATAACATGCGTAGTGCTCTCGCAAGCAGAAAAGAACAAAAAGTTAATACAAATCCTCAAATTTAAAAATTTCCTTAGTATAAGTTCATAGTATACAAAAAAAGCGTGACTGCCAAGTACTCTTGAAGTTCGATGTGTAGGAACATAGGTATACGTCTAGAAATCCCAGTGATAGAAGTCAGCTGAAAACAGAGCTAACTTTGTCAGAAACAAAAAATTTCGGGCTATTTAAGAAGAGTTTCGTCCGCTTATTATCGGTAGCAACCAACACCGATAAGTTATTGCTTTATGATCGGCTTATTATATTAAATAACTTCCACTTCAATGAAAATGACAAATCGATTGCGGATCTATGAGTAAAATTTCCCCGTGAGGTAACCACAGCCACCGCGAAACTCCCATAGGGCCGTTCCCGCAAATTGTACAAGTGTACAATAATACGTTACACACTTTACAACTTGGCTTCCAGCTTGACAACACGCCGATAACAGATTGAAAACTTTTAAAAAGCAAATCAATAACTTGTCGATAACAAGACGATAACTTTTCTAAAACAAATTAGAACATTTTTCGATAAAAAATTGATGCATTTTCGATAATATATCGATAACCTTTAGATATATAATCGATAACTTTTCGGTAATAAATCGACAACTCGAATATACCTCGTTTCTAACAAACTGTTAATACGTCAGTAAGTAGTGAATAGCACACCCATGTCATGCCGATAACAAACAGATAACTCATCGATTACAAACCGTTACCACTTTGATAACACACCTCCGGCTTGGGCCTCGGCTTCAGTTCTGACTTCAGTCTTTCCTTTCCCTTACTTTTTCCTTTCCCTTCTCCAAACAGCGACTTATGTATGTATATCAATTTCAGTGTAAACGATATTCAAATGAGCGAATAAGTTATGGTGCCATGTAATGAGTGAATTTCCCATTATTTTCCTGTATCTCAACTGCAACTTGGTTGTAACTCGTGAATATCTCATTTTACGCGTATTTAACATTTACATTTTTATTTTTATAGCTATCAATCTTACCATTGCCCATGTTGCATGCAACAAATAACCGACTGTTGGTAGTCCGACAGTTAGAAAAATAATTAAATAAACAAAAATGAAATTTAAAAGTTTTTTATAAAAGTATATAGTTACACACAAAATGCTACAGTTGGTCATTTGTGTATCCTTTCGTTAGGCCAGCTGTTGACCATTTTTCACCTCACACAAGCCTTCAATGCCGAGCCATACCTATACTGAGTCCATCACACTACATTGCATAATAGGACTGCCCTTGCCTTAGACTAGACGACAGGAAATATTTTACCCATGTTTCACTTGCAAATAAAACAAACTCGAATGTGCAGCTTAAATTTGCATGAGTTGTGATGCTGTCATTGGTATTGCCACACCCCCCAAAACAAACGCTCCTCATACATTGCATAGAACCAGCAGTAGGCAAGCGACATGTTGCTTCTCGTTGCTGAAGCGCCGCATTCAACTGATAGCCAGTTGTGGTGGCAATAAATATGGTTGAAAAAAATCTGGCTACAAAATGCCCATAAGGGATTAACTGTAAATCGTTTTTTATGTGATCCAAACACACACACATGAACAGATTTATATACAACTGGCGCGGTGAATTGTCAAACTACCAACAAGTCAAGCAGTCAGTTTAAAATTCCTGTGTGGATATCCTTATATATGACAAAAAAAAAAAAAAAAAAAAAAATGTAAGGCGCGATAACCTCCGAAGAGATCTAAGGCCGAGCTTCTCTTCCAATTTGCGTCGTGCTCCTCTTGATTTTCCCTACAAATTGGCCGGACGGGACCTACATGTTTTATGCTGACTCCGAACAGCATCTGCAAGGCAGATGAGTTTTCACTGAGAGCTTTTCATGGCAGAAATACACTCGGAGCGCTTGCCAGTCACTGCCGAGGGGCGACCCCGCTTACAAAAATTTTCTTCTAATTGAAAAAACCTTATTTCTAAAATTTTGATGTTGCTTTGCCCGGGAGTTGAACCCAGGGCATACTGTGTGATAGGCGGAGCACGCTACCATCACACCATGAATATCCTGACATTTAACTTCTTTTTCTTCCTCCCACAAAATTTCGCAATGATTTGTATTTAGCTGCTGTCACTTTGTCGCTGTTTTTCTTTTTTTGTTTGCTCTTGTTGTTGTTTGCTTGTAAATTGTTACAAAACTCGTTTAACTCGTTCAAATCGTTCAACTTGGCTTATGCTCTCTTTACTTATATAGAAACGTATGTATGTATGTAATCGTCCTCTCGCATGAGTGAAGTATGTAAATTGTTTGTGAACGTTTTATGCAACAGCTTCTGTTAGCAGGAGTAGCACCGGCAGTAACCGTAATCCTGGCCATCGCATGAGATTTACTGACCTATGTCCAGTTATTCTTTTTTCTGTTTGTTAATTTTCACGTATAACATTATTGACTTAAAAGTTTGTGTATGAACCAAAACAGGTATATGTGCGAATGCATGTATGTATGTATGTATGCATGCGGCTAACAAGTGGACCCCTAGGCGTATGAGTGATTGCGATTTTTAATGATTTCATAATTGTTTTAGACGAAAATGATTATGAGCTCTGGTGCTTAAAGCGCATTTAATCCTTTTAGATATGTAACTAATTTTATGAATAATAAATGATGGTAAGTGTGATATTGGAGCTTTGATTGGATTGTGAGCTCCAACTTTAAAGGATTTATTAAATTTGCGGACACACACTTAAAAAAAAAACAAACCAAAACTATTGAGTTGAAAATTTATTTACCACTGCCACTTTAAGAGTTACAATACAATATTTTAGTTTTTATTGGGGAATTATAAGCTTACTTTTACTTCCAAAACCCTTAGTAAAGGTAGATAAAGAAGTAAAGGTAGAGGTGAAGATAGAGGTAGAAGCGGGACCACTTATCCCAAGCAGTTTTTGAAGCAGAATTTGATTTAACGGCAGACATATTCAGGAGCAAGATTGGATCTCATGCTCACTGCGAAAGCTCTAATTCGGAAGCCATGAAAACTTCTTCCACAGGAAAAGATGACACCGACGGTGGCAGAATCCAGGTGGGCAAAAATCAAGGAAACATACTTTTTAGTTGCCATGCACCTCCGAGCATGACTAGGACAGAGTACTACAAAATTATTCTCGGGAGTGCTTTAGAAGCTAAGAATAAAAAATGGTGAAGACTTGGCACAGTGTGGGGTGGTAGTCGAACCAACGATAGACGTAGAGTTCTTCTCAAAAGTCTTTCACCACTGAGGCTAAGACTTTAAATTGAACCGGGGAAATATACACTCTACACTGGTAGTATACGCTCCAATAGATCTGATGTTTGCTAGAGGGACGAAAAAGAGGGACGAACAAAGTGGTCCATCAGCAACGATACACACACCGTGGTCAGGTCACAAAAGAATTCGATTCGAGCTAGTGGAAACTTCGCCAAGGATAGCTTCCAACGAACTTCAAAGATAGAAACAAATTCTTTTTAAACCACAAACATTTGATTTTGTATGGAAATACGAAGGACACATGCAGAAGACTTGGCGGCTCATATTGCTAAGTCATTACGTATGGCGCATGATGCTGTCATCCCCAGAAATCGGCCAAAAATAAATCGGACTCCTGTATTTTGTATAATAGGGCACGACGAAAGAGCGGAGAAAATACCACAAATCACGAAGAAGGGCACTACAATATGATGAGCTACACAGCACCTATGAATGTATGCATGCTACAAAAACGCGCAAGAAAGCATGCTTCAAGTAACTAATGGATAACGCCGACCTTGATCAGATACCACAGCAAACCACATGCGCTATAGCAATGGGCATCGCCGTTTTCCTACACAAGATTGCTGGAACAACCAAAGCGAGGACCTTAAAGGTATGCAAAACTAACTAATTGAAGAGCAGGAAGTACTGGATGCAACACAGAAAGGTGCCAACAATAAATCCCCATGTGGTCCCGATGTAGTGCCAAGTATATCCCTTTTAGTCAGTATTTACGGACCTTTTCAACGCCTTCATCCAAAAAGCCATCGTACCTTGTTAATGGAAATGTTAAACACTAGTTTTCTTGCTGAAACAAGAATACAGGTCACTTTGTAGGTTGGAGTCGCTAGGAAAGATTCTCCGACGTATTACTAGTAAGCGCCTACATCAGACCCTGGAAAGCCCAGGTGACTTTTCAAATAATCAGTCTGTATTTCAAATATCAAGATCCATGATAGATGTTGCGAAATTTTGCACACTGCGCAGAGTCATATATTTTAACAACAGAGTACTAATATTTGATCCGAATGAGGTACTAAGAAAGCACAAAGCGGCAGTGTTTCTCAGGGAGCTGTACTACGGCCAAACGTATGGAATGCGATGTATAACGGTGTGTTACAAATTAAACTTCCCGGAGGCACGCAAATTGTTGTATTTACTGAAAATTTTTTAAAAGAAAAATGGTGTTGGTCAGCTCAAAGCAAACTTTGGATGAGATTATCCAATGAATTGAAATATTTATGGATAAACATCCTAATTAAATTTCAACGAGCACTTTGGGCCGGTGGAAGAGAAAGTTTCTAAAGTTAGTGGAACCATTATTTGAATAATACCGTCAGCCATTGTTCAACATAAACAGCTCGATAAGGTATACGCAGCACCATTGTAGCACAGATCCATCAAATGATCCATCAAAAAGATATACTAGCAGACTACCGACTTAATACTTTACGAATAGCAAGTTCTTATAGGACGTGTCCGATGAAGCGATCCATGTTTTATCTCGGAAAATCGCCGTAGATATAGTCCCAATTGAAATGGCTGATCTGTAGCATACTAGAATCGATGGACTCGCCGAAGGCATGAAGAAAAGCGCAAGGTCACGAACAATAGTTTTGTCCAGGAACCTCCCTAATTGAAACTACTTGTTTTTAATAAATTTTCGATGTTGCTTTGTTCGGGACTTGAACCCATATCTTCCGCATGGTAGGCGGAGAATGCTGCTACCACACCATGACGGCCGCCAGATCATTAGACGGCCGTGAGCAAAATAGCGCTTATAGTTATGACACGATTGATGCATGCTAAAAGGGAGCGCAAAGAAAAGTGCATGAGAAGCAGTGAATCGCCTTTTCCCCATTATGAAATGCCCAGCGGGGGTCCAATGGGTTATGGCTAGGAGAACATGCCTGGTTTCATTAGGCCCAATGAAGGCAGTGCGCTGCCACAACGTCGAAGAAAATAAAAAAAGTTGGTTGTAGAGGTAGAATTAGAGGTAAAGGCAGAGATGAAGGTAGAGATAAATGAAGAGTGCTAGGAGTAAGATGAGGTAAAACAAAAAGATAGAGAGATGAATCTGCAGATTACAAACTGAGTATCGCTTTGCTAGACAAAATTTCTTAACCATTGAGAGTTTTAATTTTTTAGTAGATGACTTAACCTACTTGCATTGTGAGAGGATCTCGAAGAAGATTCTTCCAACAAATTTCAGACGTTGAACAGTCACACCGTTTCCTTCGATGATGAAAGATTAAAATTGTGACATGACAACTACACAAGAGTGCAAAAGCTTCCATCGAATGCTGGCCTCGCTTAGGCGGTGCTAGAGATGCAAATCTTGATGTGTTCCAAGAGTGTAAGCTTTTATGATATCAAGGGATGATTCCCAAAGTGCTAACTCATGTCTTTTCCATGAGAGTTTACAGACTTCAATGAAAGAGTAGGGAATTGAAACTAAAGAAGTTGTATAAAGATAAATATTATTTCATCGCTAAAAATAGTGGTTATAGAAAACTCAACCACTAATTCCAAAGAACTATTTTATAATCAGAAAAAAAGTAAAAATTTCGTATAGAAAGTGAAAGAAAAACAGACATAAATGTGAAACGCATTTAAACATTTTCAACAATGGCAAAACTGCCTGTGGGCGCACTCCGTACCAGCTTCGCTCCCACATTTTTCCTTCCCCAGTCTGAGTTGTGGTGTAAATGGTAAACAAACCATAAATGCTTAATTCAATCATCTTTGTTTCAACACTATTTACAGTTCAGGATACTCAGAATATTGTAAACGGACTCTTCGGGTTGGTAAATATGCGGGTTGAATTTGCTACTTATAGAACCCAAGCATTTACTGGTGCATTTGGTAGGGAAATTCCCTTCGATTTAACACACAGTCATTACGAACATACATACACTGAACATTTGCCTTTGATTGCTTTCACACTCAATCAGATAAGAACTTTAAATGGGCAAAACAAAGTACGATGTGAATGTATGAGTATGTAGGGGGTTATATGCTGCCCTTCATTTAACTGTTCGACTGAGGAAATATCTGTTTGTCCTTCAATTATGCGGGAATACCAACCACACAAATACCATTGAATATTTAAGTGTATGTGTGTGTGTGCTCGGTAGCCTCAATGATTTCCGCAAATTCTTGTAGGCCACAACGTATCAATGTCTGGCATAATTTCACTTTTGTAACCACATTTATTTATCGGCTGAAAGAACTTTCATGCCTTGGCAGCACAATAATAAAGAGAATTTCAGAAGTTCTATGGGTGGCAAAATGGGATTTTAGGGAGAGTGAAACTGTTAAAATTTTAATTGAGCCAATTGTATGCAAAAAATGTAAAACTGTATTCAAAGTTCAACGCTAAGCAAACTGAAAATTCGTAGCTCGTTTTAAGTTGCATGAGCTAATTTTTTAATAACTAAACAGAAAGTTAACTGCATTAATTAAAATAAACCTACTAGATAAAGCCAATAAATGTGTAGAGCCTTTACATAGTTCCTCGAGCTTCTACAAGACAAATGTGTGAGGTGTTATCTCAATTAAAGTTGTATGCAACAAATTAGTTACAGATTAGTGGTTCGCAAGTCTAAACAGTGAGTGGGTAACGACAAAAGTTCGCATAGTTGATGACACTTGAAACTTTATCAGAGACTTCTTTCAAAGCTTCTGGCTGTAAATGGTGAAGATAAGGTCAGAAGAAATTTCAGTACCAACGATAACAGCAGTTCGCTAAGTGATTCCTTGGCGTATTACACGATTGGACCGTCTTATATACTACTTATAAGCGATTTCGCAGGATTCATACGAAATATTTTACCAAGCCGCGAGCTGGTGGAATAAAATTCAAACCCAATGGGGTGACTGTGTATGTGTCCTTGTTAGAACACAGTAACCTTAGTAATATGATTCGCTATCCTACAGCCAATCGATCGACTGTGAATATGTACGTTGCCTGATAATAAGAATAAATTTAAAATATAACAAGTATATTTGTTACAAGTAGATAACTCTACAGTGGTATAACGGGTAGTTAGCCACCTCATTCCAGGGGACTTCCGTGTATATTTTTCGCAAAGCTTCTGACCGTGGATATCTGCTATAACGTGTAGTTAGCCGTATCATACCGAAAGGCTGCCGTGTGGACCGGAACTCATAATATAATAAGCGCTTCTTGTTTAATAAAATAATCAAGCCATAAGAGTATCTTGGCTGTGACAATTATTTCGGAAGACATCGCTTGTGAATTAATCCATTGATGATTGTACTCACGCCTTTCTGAATTTTAAGAATTTGTTCTCTCATCAACGCTTAGGTCTTTAGAGATCATATTGTTTCCTTTTTAGGCCTTTTGAGCTCTGCAGTCGTTGTCACGTGCAGAATTTTTCATAGTTTGCTAAAACGAGAAGTATACCTTAACGGGCCTCGTTTCGCAGGCAGATTTATATGAGAACAATTTTAAAGCTCAAAAGAAAATTAGAATGATTTGAAGAGCTTTTTAGGGCAAAGTTATAATAACAAGCATGTTTTTTTTTTATTAAAACCAACTAACTTCATGCAAAACCATCGGTACAACCTGAGAATCCGGGTACCGGTGCGTATACGTAACATTTTTCTTTATTATCTATAATATAAAAATAAGTCTGGTTTTCCTTCCTGGCGCTATAACTCCAGAACGCACGAACGGATTTCCACGGTTTTGTATTCGTTGGAAAGGTCTCGTGCTCCGTGAGGTTTATAGCCCGGGTACCCCTAGAATGTGGTTATAGAATATGAATATCAAATGAAAGCTGTTGATGAGTGCTTTATTAGAGGGTAATTTCATACCCTTGGGTGACTAGGGTCTCGAGATATAGGCCAAAACGTGCGCCCGTGAACTCCTAGATAGTGTTTTTACATTACGGGTATCAAACTGAAGCTGTTGATGTGTGCTTTAGTACAGAGTAAGTATTCCGCCAATGGGTGACTAGAGTCTCGAGATATAGACCAAAACATGGACCCGAATACCCCTCGTGTGTATTATGGATATCAAATGAAAGCTGTTGCTGAGAGCTCTAAAGTTCATTGTGATATTCGATTCAGTCGCATCAACCTGGCAAAACTGATAAATATGCATGCGAAGCCGAAATAAAGACATGAATTAATAATACCCACATACCTATTTACATACGTCTAATTCGATTTGTCTGAAATTTGGTATATAGATTTGCATATATTAGTATTTACGATGCTTTTTCACGGTGGGATTAGGACTAGGGCTGGGACTGAGACTGAGACTCGAAGTGGGACTGGGACTGAGACTCGGAATGGGACTGGAACAAAATACATACCACCCTCTGGGACTGGCAATAAGATATGAAGAAGAATGAGATAAACTTGAGAGAAGAGAAAAGAGAGAAGGAGACTGAGAAAGAGATAGAATGAGACGAAGATGGAGATTTATGAAGCGAAAAATACGGAGGGAGGAGTGAGTACAAAGATTAGGAGAAAGTGTAGAGGGGCGACGGCAGAGTTAGATGGAAAAAGCTTATTAAAATGTATGCATATAGACCAAATTTATGGCAGAACAACGTCTGCCGGGACTGCTAGTTGGGTATAAAAGAATTACATACATGCAAAAACAACTGAAACATGTTTAAATAAACAGTTTCTGCGAAAACCTGTTAGCTACTCGGGTGTGATATGATAATTCTGATGCTCCATCGAAACGAGTGGGATTCGTAAAAAAAACAATTTAGGTAACTAATAACTTGGTGCTAGGTTAGGTTAGGTTGAATTGGCCGGCCCATGAGCACCTCACATAGACTGCATGAGTTCGTAGTGTTACCACAACTTTGTTTAATGACCACACTGAAAAACCCTATGAAAAACTAGGACCTATGTTATAAAATAACTCCGTCCTCTTGGCAAATACTAGAAGCTCTCTAGGACCTATGCCACTTGTTGCTTCTAGATCTGACAGCTGTATCACTCCTCATAGCCGGAGTATTATCCTGGCAAGCGCATGGCGCGAGCACAAAACGTGCTCGATCGTTTCCTTCTCCAAGCCGCACTTCCTACATCTACTCTCACTGACCAAGCCTAATTTAAAAGCATGTGACGTCAGAAGGCAGTGTCCAGTTAGAATACCTCTCGGGAGTCTACGGTCCTCTTTTTTTAATGATAGCAACAGCCTTGTTAATCTAAGGTTGTAAGACACTTTACAGCTTCGCATTTGGACCTACGCCATGCGAGATTATTGGCTTAATTGCTGCTTAGCTGTCAATTTAAAAGTTGACACAGCTGCAGTTTTCTTCCAGTGTTTTTACTACTTTGCTTACGGCTAATAACTTGGTGCTAATATATAGAAACCTGCTTTTCAATATTTCGTTGATACCCCCTAGTAAATATCTTTTAAATCGTTTCGAAGCTCTATTTTCAAACTTGTTGTTAAGTTATTTATGTCTTCTATCTAACTCAAACTGAATATCTTCCCCCCTGTCTACTCAGTTTTCACAGTTCCGTTTAACTATCGCATATTGTCACGAATACAAAGGCCGTTTCAGCTATTTGTGTCGTAACCCTTTTATGTCTGACGCGTCCATTCATCCGCAAAACATTAAATCGCAAACAACACATTTGTTTTGCCAGCTGTAACATGTTTGGTTCACTTCCTTCCTCTCCAACCAAAATATTTGCAACCTTTGCACTGATAACATCGTATCACATACGAAGTACATATATGTGTACATAGTCCGCCAGCTGCCGTAGCCCTATAAAAGCACACTTACAATGGTCGTGTCGGCTTGTGCTATTTCTTCCCGGAGCGTTTATTATCTTGCGACCAGCGTCAAAAACTTTTGAGTATAAGAAAAGCAAATTGTTTAAACAACAAAAAAGGTCACATGTAACAACTATTGTATCTTCATATGTGGGGTATTTTGGAGTGGGACCGGCATGTGACCGGCCGCAGGTACATTTGTAGAAGATGCCGGCGACGGAAAATGTCTTAATCGACAGCAGCAATGAAACCGCACGCTCATTCCAGTGTAGTGAAGTTTAGAAGTTTTTAACTTCTGTTTTCATTTCGTATGGCGACCGAAAGAGTTTTAAGCTGCTTAAGTTTGTATGTTTTCTACTTCCCTACCATTTTCACCATTTTGTAGCTAAGCAAGAAAATGTCTTGACTTGCCGTGTGCAAACTATGTGCCACATTTGCTTCTAAGTTGCGGTGTACTTTTACCCGTTGTCACACTTGATTTAGTGCTCTCTGACCTCAGTTTAAATATAAACAGCTTCAGCTTTTCAAACCTCAGTTGCAGTCGAAACTTTCATAAGACGTTGTGGGGTTTGGCAAGTATACGCATAAGCAGCTGGAAGTTAACTGCTTCAAGGAGGCTGGCTGGTCAACTTATTGCCTGTGAACGCTTTTATGTGGCACAAATTTGTTAAAGATTTTGTGCTACATCCAAGGTTAACCCAATAAGCTACTCTGTATAATGTTAAACAAGCAAAATTTAGAGCAAAGTGGTTGCCTTTTTCCAGCTTATGTTTGATTATCAAAATTAAACGTCCCAGAGCCTTCCAGTGAACGATTTTTTTAAGATTTTGTAATCGTCTGAGCTTTGTAGAAAATATAACTACCTCCTTTGCGGGTTTCATCATATGTGCATAAAAAGATGCTGCGCCTCTTTTCTTTATCATGTATAACGTACGATAAATCCTTCACATAAGTCCCATTTCGTTCCATCCTAGAAGCAGGACTCTTCATATTTGTAAACGAAGCGGAAGCAGCTATGTCGAGCCGAACACATATCGAATGAAGAACCGCTGTAAGCTCCAAGATTTTTAACAACGAAGAACGGATTCAAAAGTAGCATCTACACATCGCATAGTATGAAAACCAGCTGAACAGGTGATTACCGAAAAAGCCCCCATCTACCCATTAGTGCTAAAAAGAAGAAGTCGTTAGCCAAGAAAGTAGATAGGAAGGGTTTAGGTTGTTTAAGCACAGAGCACTAGAAGATTGGACGAGATAAACTTCTACAGGATAGTAATGCGTAAGTGGTTCTGGGGTAGGCGACTGTCCCAAAGTTCGGGCATTTCTTAGTTCAATGGCAGTATTAATGGATCAGCTAACAATTTTTCATCCACCATAAAAGAGCTTATCCTTATTCAATCCACGTATAGCTAATGAATGTCATCAAAAAGGGGTGTTAACATAAAACTAGCCATGTTTTCTACTGTTTAAGGGGCCTAGATCCATTAAAACGGCAAGTTTCCTAGAATATCCGTTAGAAGACTTTGATGGCCATACTACAAGTGGCAGTATGGAGTATCCAGCGCCACCTCTAGCTTCCAAAAGAATAGGGCTTCGCTGAGACGGCTTAAAAGGTTGAGCGTGGTTCAATAAAGAATTTCGTAGTACAATCGACAAAGTACCTGATCCTGCTAGTCGAAGGAACTACTGCTATGATATCGCGCCAAGCACTGAAACACTGTCAGCAATACCCAATATATTTATAACCAACAACTAAACCAATAAATGTGTAATACTAGGAGCGATATACCTCCGAAGAGACTTGTACCAACAACAGCAACTAAAATATAGAAGATGTAATTTTGGAATGGGTCTTCATTCCATGTTGTCGGTCAGACAAACATCTTAACTTCCCGTTTCACTTGAAGCCTTTAAAGCTGAAAAGCATGCCTTTGAAAAAGTTACACTTGCTTCGAAGAACAAACGGTGCCCAGGTCGATATCGCTGAGGTAAAACTATGTGTGAACCCTTCAAATGGCTCAATAATGTTGATCATCATAAATATTGTAGCGAATTTAGGGAAATCCTGGTTATTTTGCACCTTCTGCTAACGTTCGTATCGCTGAACTGTCGAATAAATAACTCCAATATTCCGTATTGCAAACTGGTCTTTATTTAGATCATTTTGGGAATACTTCACAATTATCTTCACTTCACAACTAATCGCGTATTTAAATCAAACTGATTCATCGTTCTTCAACTTGCACTGCTTTTATACTCTCGGTTTTCTCGTTTACCCATTTCTCCTAAGGTCTAGTCATTTTGCGAACAGTTCGAGAACAATTGTATCTCATGCTTGGTTACCAGCTATAAACATGTACATATATTTGTAGTTTATGCTTTTCTACTAGCCATATGCGTGTGTATGTGTGAGTAACTACTTCATCTGATGACTACGTGTGTGTGTGTGAGATATCTCTTCGTTGCCTAGTACATAAGTATAGCTGCTTGCTGTGTTTTGTTGTTGTGATTATTTACTAACAGCATAGTGATGTCAACATTCGCCACAATATAAGAGTATTATACGACTATGTACTCACAATAATTTATACTTAAAGATATGACAACATAACATTTTAATTTAGATTTAACTGAGCGGTCAATAAAGAGCTCACATAGGCTGAATATGTCCATAGTGTTACCAGAATTTGTTTGACGACCAACAGAAAAACTCAAATGGGTACCACGGCTTATGTATGTTATGAAATAACTCAGTTTTCTTGGTAACTACTAGATGTTTTCTAGAATCCAGCTTAATTGCTATCTGGAGATAGAACAACTGTGTAGAGAACGTTCTCAAGTATTTGTACCTGCAGCCCCTACAACTGCTCTAACCAACAAGACATACTCTACATGTAACACCAGTAGGCAGTGTCCAGTTAGTACGCCTCCCGATTCGATCCATGCCGGAAGTAAAGTAGATCTTTCAAATGCTTGTCTGCACTCCGGGGCACTCCCTAATGAGTAACGTTTTCTCATTAGTCTGCCGAAGGTGAAATAAGTTATTCTATCCCTATCTCCCTCTCAAAATTGTTAGAGAATATGTAATAACAAGCCTGCAAATCACTGGAGGGCTTGAATGTAGCTGGTAAAGTTTGCATCCTGTCGGATAGCCAAGCAGCGATAAAAGCGCTTTCCTCGCCACACATTAACTCAAAATTAGTGTGGGCTTTTAAGCGACTCATATCCCAGTTATCCACCAATCTAGAACTACGCGTTATCTGGGTCCATAGGGGGATAGAGGATAACGAGAAGGCCGATGAGCTAGCACGCAGGGGCTCATCGGAGATGAACGAGGAGATAACCAGTGTCGAATTAGGCATACCCTTAGCAGTAGCCAAGGGGAATATCCAAAGCTTCTACTTGAAGAAAGCACAAACAAAGTGGAATAACATCACCACCTGTGCGATATCAAAATCCATTTGGCCAAACTATGATGGAAAGAGGACGAGAAGTCTTCTGAACAAATCCAGGGCTAACACTGCACCGGTCATTGGGCAGTAGGTACGCATGGGGAAAATATGGGCATTCCGTATAACGAGTACTGCAGAAGCTGCAAAGATCCAAATGCCAGGGAGACAGTAGAACACTTTATGTGTAAATGCCCGGCTCTAGCTAGAGCCCGGCTAAGGTTCCTTGAAACCCCGTTTCTAGAAGACCTCAGAGGGTTATCTGTGATAGCAATCCCGAATATTCTTAATTTTATCAACAACTTTGGCTGGTTGTAATACATTGAGCGTAAAATACTTGGGCGACCAGGGTCGCAGCCATTTCACCTACCTACCTATGTAATAATTGTCATTTGTTAGGTAGTAGGTACGAAAAACATTAAAGAGATAAGAACTTTGTTCTACTGAAGGAGTGTGCAAATGTTGGAGATTTATCCCTTCATATACAGCTAAAAATCATCTTCTTCATCTAAGGCATAAGTAGCAATGAAACTATATGGTTTACTGGGTTATTATGGAAGTAGCTATGAAAACGTAACACCCACAAACATACTATGAATTTGAATAGTTCAATGAGAATTTTATTCGTAGCTCTTTTGGCTAAGGAAGTTTTTAGTCAAAAAAAGGACATAAATGGGATTATGATCTTATCACAAAGCGCACAGACAATGTACACATACATATGCGCCCGTATGTATTAATATAAAATAAATGTTTAAAACACCTTCCAAGGAAATTGGTTAGACCAAAAGACAAATAAGTTGTTTAGCTTCGAGGCTGGCTAGTTAAGATTTATTTCTTAAGTTTAAACGCGTGTGATGAGGAGTACTACCCTGCGGCCTCCAACTAAAGCATAGAAGTAAGAATAGGTTAGCAGCTCAACGTAAATATACCCTCAAGCACACGCTACCAACCACTACATAGAGACATAACAAAAACCAAAACTATCAAAATAAGTAAGCCATTTGAGTCGATGAGGAAGTCTTAGTAAAATGTTCAATAGTTTGTTGCAGCTACTACTTTTAAGTCTAACAAGAGATCGTGAGCACACACACGCACACACACAACTAATTTGTCTAAGAATATTAAAATCAACCATAAGTTTCTCGCACCACACAAAAGTAAGCTTTAATTAAGAGCGGATTAGTTTGGACATGGGTTCACTAAGTCTATAACCAAGTTGAATGTATGCATGTGTGCGTGTGCGTATTTATTTTAAGTACAAAACTTTTACAGTGAATTTTGTTACCAAAAGAAGCAACACTGCAATCCCTTTGGTTTGGCATTGATTTGCATCTGTGGTTTTTTGACATTAAATGAACTTTACGCATTTATTTTCCTTCGACCAGATTGCTACGTTGCCTCTTCGTTCGTCTTTTAATCTTTTGGAAAGTCTTTTACGGCTTTAGCTATCAGTCTTATCGGCGCAATGTTCGATTCCGATGCAGACATTAGCAGTTTTCCATAATTTCAATTGCTCTCCCCAACCTACCGTGTCTTACGTAAAATACATACTTTTGCGTGTCATTGGCTGTGAACTCGGAAATCTCATTAAAATTTAATGTTTTTCATTTACAAGTTAAGTATTAACAAAAGTGTGAAAAGAGCGAGCCATGCACAGAGTACCGCGAGTTCATTTAGTTGGAGTAGATCTAAGATTAGAATGCCGATTTTTCTTGGCAAATTACTGAGTAAGAATATTTCTTAGTGAAATTTTCATTTTTCATTCGGTGATTGTTAAAAAATGTGTTTTTTAATGGCATAAGGAAATTGTATGCTGGCGCCTTGGTTCAATCAATATTTAAATGGCTGCTAGATATTGTTTGTTCAGGGAAGAGCGAAAGTTTTACTATCTAAACTGTTTTGTTAAATTTTTTTATCCTCCAAGTTCAATCTTAATGCTGCTCCAACTTTTAGAAATGAAGATTTAGCATATTCTTAAGTTGGACAGCAAAATCTACATCAAGCATTAGACCACGTTTACACATGCCTTAAGCTACAATAAATCGTCAATAGATAATCTACGCGTTTACATATGTTCCATCACTGGGAACTAGATTATTTTCTCTCTAATTTGCACTTTTCTCATTTATTCAGTGCTATCAATTAGAGATTACACTCTAGAGATGGAACTTTTTCTATGAAAAATAAATCCGCATCCCTAAAATTGTTCATAATTACGGATTATCGAGGCGAAAATTTATATGGGAAATCTAGTTATATAATTAGCAAACAATATCAGATCGCATGCAACAAGCCCTTCGCATCATAGAAAGGTGGTGCGATACCAAAGGACAGTCTATCAATCCTAACAAAACTGTCTTTCACCCGGAGAAGGAAAGCATTCATTCCAGAACCATCCCTGGGAGGAACTAAAATGCAATTATAAATTTAGGCAAAATACCTAGGGGTCACACTGAATATAACTCTCACGTAGAATGATTATTTGGATGCTATCCTAAACAAAGCGACAAGAGCTTTCTTCGTATGTACTCGACTTTACGGCATAACATGGGGGATATCTCCAAAAATGGTATACTGGATATTTAGCACTGTTGTAAAGCCAATAGTCTCCTAAGCTTCCCTAGTTTGGTGGCAGAAGGCCACGCAAAGAACGGCAACAGCAAAACTAAGGAAACTGCATCGACTAGTTTGCATTGGCATAACGGGTGCGATGAAAACGTCCCCTGCTGTTGCACTTAGTGCTTTAGTGGAAATACCACCATTCCCTATTTTGATAGAGAAAGAGACAACTCTAGGTGCACTAAGACTTCAAAAAGTATTTCGGTGTTGAAGCTTGGAAACATGAGAGGGCATACGAAAGTAATAAAACAATTCATAGGAAATCCCACATTACAACTGCGTGACGTAATGCCGCTTAGGCTCAGAATCTCACGCATGGATTGAAATTCGATGACGGAATAACAGGAGCTGGCATCTATGAGCGGAACTTCAAGAAATCGATACCAATGGGATGCTACCCCATCATATTTCAAGCAGAGATCCATGCAACAGAAATTTGCGGCAGAGAATGTCTACGGAGAGACTCATACTCGAAGAGCAGCAACATTATGTCGGACAGCCAGGCGGCCCTGCTTTCTTTGCAATCCTACACAGTTACATCTAAGCTAGTGGATCACTACATTGAAATTCTTAATGACTTGGGAGCCCAAAACAAGGTTTTGTTAGGATGGGTTCCCGGACATCAAGGACATGAAGGTAATGAACATGCAGATGACCTATCAAATCAGGATGCTACAGCAGCATTCTATGGTTCAGAGCCCTTTTGTGGACTCACAAAAGCACACACTAGGTAAACCATAAGTAACTGGGAAACAAAGCAATTCAGATGTCATTGGATTGACTGCCCAGGGCAAAGATAGGCTAAAGTGTTTATACTTCCGGCAACGAAAGTAGCAGCCAAACTCATTAATCTAAGCAGGAAGGACCTACGAACTGTCACTGGGTACTATACGGGACACTGTGGTCTACGATATCAACTATGTAAGTTAAATCATTCCGATATTCAAATTTGTCGTTTCTGTGAGATGGAGGATGAAACGCCGGTTCACATTCTCTGCAGAGACTCTCCGATCTAGGTGGTGTCACTCTTAATCCCTCTGTCAGATACTTCAAAGTTAGGCTGAAAGGTCTTGCACAATAAATCTACACAAAGGTCGCAGTGAATATTAATATATATATATATATTGTTATATAATTAACGATTAGGAGCTAAGTACGGAAATGAACATAATATCGTTATATGTAAACTAGGTCTTATTTTATTTCAGGAAAAGCACTGTATTCTCGATGCATAGGAAGTCAGGAATATGCGGATAGGAAATTCTACTTTTAATTAAACAGTTTTAGTTTTCGTTAAATAGTAAAGTTTTACCTTCATTTCAGCGAGGTAATTAAGGGTCAGCGGGATTAATGATTATGATCTGAGCAGACCATCATGCAGAGGTTTCAACCAGTTCTATAGGATCCTTCCTTCTTGTTGAGTGGCGGCAACGTCAGTCCTGTGTGTGAGGGAGTTGTCCTGTTGGAACAACAAGAGCACAGGATAACCTAGTATACTAAACAAACACAGTTTTCTTCCTCCTGGCACGGATCGCTGTGCGATCAGAACCAACTTTATGATAAACATTCCAAAGAGTAGGAATGGGTGGACGGAGTCGATTAGGTGCCTTGCTGTTTACGGCAGCATTTCCATATACACGGGCGGATCTAAGCTAAACGGTAGAGCTAGAGGTGGGGTATACTGAAGGAACCTTGACTCTCTCCTTCACACTACCCGATCACTGCGGCGTATTCCAGGCAAAAGTTTCAACCATCATGGAAGCCGCAGTTAGGAGAGGGACACTCAATGTCGGAAAAGAGATCTTTACTTTCAGCAACAGCCACGCTGCGACAAAATCTGCAGAAAGATTAGGAGCGCCTTATGTTCGTTGCTGCGTGAGATGGGGAGCAGGAAACGGTAGTTTACCTCATCTGCAACTGCCCCGCAACAAAGTGGCGCACGGCAGCGCTTTCTGGGGGCTCCATTTCTAGATAATCTAAGCCAGGTTGTGGAGAATGACGTCAAGAACCTGGTAGCATTTATCAGGATCTCAAAATGGTTCGAAGAGGAAAGGTAATGGTGTATTTTCGTGGTACCACAACATATCACTGGCCTAGGTGTGTTCTCGGGCAGCCACTTCAACATAACCTAACCTAACATAGGAAAACAATGTACGGGCATGGCATGGAAAAATAAGGCCATAAGGTTGTAAATAGAACAGCGAACAAGTAATCGTGGTGTATGTAGTGGGATATACCTACCGTAGCCACTTAGTACTGTCGCTCATGACAGTGAACGAGCATTTTCTTCTTCTTCTAGCCGCGATCTGCCACAAAACATAACTTTAGTTAGACCAATGCGGCGACATAGGGCGAAGATAGTGACTCCCTGTATGATAAACTAGAAAGTATGTATTTTCGATGACGCCGTTATGACGTCAAAATCATGCTTGGATACTAAAAATTAACGAGACCAAATAGTGACACGGGCCATTACCTTGTGGCATAAGGATAGTTTACTTTCGAGAGACTGCTCACGCAATGAACAGCTGATGATCTCCAGCTCTCGCTTAGAGCAGTGTTCAACTTAATGTATGTAATAGGGATGAACTGACCTCCCATGTAAAAACTCATATAGACTGAATGTTTTCATAGCGTTAGCAAAAGTTTGTTCAACCAAACATAATATATAAGTATACATCTATAAAGAACCATAACCTGCGTTATGAAATCGCTGCAAGGCAGGAGCGAAAAATTCCGATACTGGCTGAGAGCGACATCATTCCCACCTTTGATTGACGTTTAACCGAGTAGGCGTGTTTGGCCAGAAAAGCCTTTGTTTTTTCATACCTCCTTCGGCAGCGCTATCATAACGGAAAGGACCATAAATCATCCGGAGAACTTTTCCCTCGAATACCCCAAGTGATCCTGTTTTCTATTGAATGTACATACGGCAACAGCGACAGGGCTGAAAAGGTGTGAATGAACCGATTATTTCTTTGATACCACCAATTACTTCGTCGGGTCCTTGTTCACAGTAAGACCCATTTTTTTGCCTACTTATTCATGCCAGAGAACGCAGAACTTTCAGCGCGTTTGTTGAGGCAGTAAAGATTTATTTTTTAGAACTATCTTCTAATGCGTCAGGCTACTCCCTTTGTTTGGTGACTTCTTTGGTTTCGAATGGCATGGAGCTGGGAGTGTTACTCAAGGTTATTTGGTTGGCGAAATTTATGCAGGAACAAAATCCCCGATTGAAGAAAATTGCCGACTATGGCGAAAGAGTGGAAGAATAACAATGTAACGGCTTAAAAATAACAAAACGTTGGGTAAAGACGGACCATCCTCCTAGATAATCAATTATGGAGGAGCAAATTTGGTAAAAAGCAACTCTTTCACATCTGAAAGGAGCGAATTAAGAACTTTATATTTCCTGTACTGCATCTGAGTTTAAAATTTACCTTTTTAAATTAATTTTTGAAACAACCAATTTTAAAGGGACATATCTAAAACCGATAAATTCAGAAAGCATTTTTTTTACATTGTTCAACAAACAACGCATTTAATTTATTTTTATATTTTAGAAAACATACAAAAGCAGAATGTCTAAATGAGTGGCATTTGTTTGCCAACTTATCGCATAACATAAATTTTCACTAAACAACGCACTAACACACTTATCTGTAATATGTATATATGTATGTTTATGTATGTAACTTTGCTAACTAAATAAACCGTTAACTCAAACTCCAACTTTCCTTTATGTTTGACCATTGCTGTGGGGCTCCAAAAAGCGTTGTGGTCAGTGATTTATGCAATACCTCCACAAATGGCCATAAATATGCCAAAGTTGCTTGGCTTGCGTAAACGAGCACTTGAGTGCTGACGCTCGTTGGTTGTATGCGCAAGTAGTGGCAGAGCAACACCTGCTAGTGCTGCTGTGGAACTAAAAACATAGAAACTGACATATTTTAATACAAGGATTCAAGTGATGTACAGAACCGAGTTAATCTGGTTTTACAAGAAACTTATAATTGGACTGAGGTGGTACCAAATACCTGACAAACGTTTGTGTCATTCCTAGATCTGGCATATAGTCTAGGGTGGTATTACCAGACCAGAAGCCGCATTAACAAATCAAAATAAGTTGTCCGATGGTGGGCGGGCTTCAGTCTCTCGAACATAACGGTAGAACAGAAATTATGTCATAATGTTCCGCTGGATTTTCTACAGTCAGAGAAAAAATCGTTCTAAAATGAACGAAACAAGTTCAAAATTAAGAACATTCGTTGACAAAAGCCTGTTAAGTATGTTTTTTCTTAACTCGTGGCCGATGGGCTTGTTTTAGGAACAGTTTTTCCAAGCACACCGTTCGAATTTTATGACCACTTTGGTATTGATGTGTGAACTTTCTGTGCTCATTTCAAGCACTAATTGGGCGTGATTTAAGATGTTTCGTTCTCGTGCTTCGAGAACGATTTGTGGTCGATTTAACCGTTTTCGGTTTCAATTCAAGAACGGTTTGTGCTTCATCATTGGTGGGAGTGGGAAGGTACCATTTATTTATTTTTTCATTAATAAATAATTTTTTTGTCATTATTAAAAAATTTTAATAACAAAAAAGATATTATTAAAATTCCAAAAGATTAAAAAAAACGCATAATATGAATTTTTCAAATTCTTCTTATTTGATGACGCAATCTGAATATATATTTAAAACATGTGAATATATGAATGGAACTCAAAGAAAAATAAGAGTTAAAACAATAGAATATAAAAAAGAATTGTTTTAAAAAACTTTATAATTTGACGGTGATCGAACTCGCGCCACACGATCGCAACTGCAACATCATAGCCGGTGGGCCACTACAACTGCTTAATAGCTTGTGCCAAATGTTATATTTAACATTGTAGTACACACAAATTAACCGTTTCTTTTTCTTGGAATTAATTTAAGAACATTGTTCTTAATTTAAGAACATTGTTGTCATTAATAGAACATTTTCTTATATTTTAAGACCAGTCGTTCTCTTTTCAAGAAAATGGTTGTCAGTTCAAGAACAAGGTTGTTGTTTTGAGAACATGTCGTTCGTTTTTCAAGAACAAAAAAGTAAGAACATGAAAAACTTGAACTGAGTCCGGTGGTGTTGGATTTTAGAACGGCGTTTTTCTCTGAGTGTAATTATTCCAGCATGCGTCCTTCCCACATCGTTCCGGTCCGCATTTTCTAATCGCATCAGTCCTTTTCTGGATTAATCCTTATAATGCCCGCATATATGAACTTAGCGAGTGAGAAATATGACTATTCCCCTCACCTACATCGTTAGTTCGAACATTGATCTCATTGGCATCCGAGCAGGATAAATCCCCCGCGCAGGTTTGGGGGTTAGAATGTATATACCCGCGGCGACTAAAATACCAAGTAGATTCAAGGGGTTGTGTAGCGCAACCCTTTGAAGGGGTTGCCAGCGCAATATATAGCTTCTCCAAACCCAATTGTCAACCTCACCTATCCGTGGCGAATCCTGTTTCATTAACAGCCGAGGATCTGGCGACACCGAACTCCTCATGGATCTAGGGGGTGGGAGGGCCTTATGGCCTAGAAGGTCGCATGTGGTCATAACAAATATTTCCTGAGACATCAACATCGATAACACTTCCCAAGGCTTCCGGGGAATGTCCTTACCGATACAGCAACAACAACAGCAGGGGAAATCATCATTTGCCAATTCCGTGCGCCAATTTTTCTTCGGAAAACTTGCCTTACGTCGCTGAATGCACTTTCTCTACAGCTTAAAGATGTAGGCGCATCTTGGCTGTCACAAATTTTGATCGGAGTAGTTAATTGAATCTCGCAGAGCGCATAGATCCAAGAACCAGCATAGTTAGAGGTTTATTGTTACTTGCTCAGTAGACAACCAAATACCATAGTTCGTATGCTGGAATCTAGATTTTTAGACGGTAAGCCAAAACAGGTTACTCACTCCAAGTACTAACGATGTTCGAAGTGTAAACTTAGAAAATTAATGTTTTTAAATTAATGATGTATATTGGAACGATTTTCCGTCATCCCATGTCAAATTTGGTTCTGATCAGAACGAAAATCGACACTGATGATGACACAACGCCGAAACCGGTTTGTCTCAATCAAATTTGACAAAGGATGACGGAAAATCGTTTCAATATACATCATTTATCCACCCTGTCGGAAAATCGACAAAACAAGATAAGTTTTTAAATTAACTAAAGTTTGCCCATTAGTTCAATTTAAACTACAACAAAGATATATAGATAACAACCTGATAACTCGTTGATAACACACCGATAACACTTTTATAACAAACTAATAACTCGTCGATAGCACGTCGGTTGCAAACCGATAATAGTAACAAATCGATAACACACCTGTAAATTTTTGACAGCAAATCAATAACTTTTACAATAAAAAATGTTTCACAAGTGGATAATTTTTCGAAAGCAAAATAGTTTGCCAGTCGTTAAAAAACAGATACAAACGTATGTTGTCGATAACAAGTTAACAACAAATCGAGAAGTCGTTTATACTCCGTCGATAAAAAATTGATAACAAAACGATAACTTTCGAAAAAAATGCATAAAACTCCCGCAACACGTCGATAACGAACGCATTGCTTATTTATCAAACGAGGATTGTCGATAGCTATTTTCCACCACAAAAACAACACCACCACACCATCTTTCGTTTTTCTTTTTTCTTCCACTGAAGTAGATAGAGTTTTGTTCCCGTCTTGTCATTCACAAAGGCATCAGTAGTTCCTTCAAAGAATAGTTCAAAGCGACGCCCTCTATTAGATGTACCGTAAATAGCTTTATGTTGTTGTTGTTGTAGCAATGCTCGCCCCACCTAATAGCCGCGATCGATCACAAATTTTCATCAATATCCTCTAACGGAAGTCCAAGGAAACTTGCCGTTTCAACAGGGGTGGACCATAAGGAAAGGGGTGTTTCATTTCATTTCATTTCATTTATTTTTAGTCTATGATTTCATTAATCTTAACAGACTAGATGTACATTCATTCAACTTAAATGCTAATAAATTTATTTTATACATAATACGAGTAAAGCTTAGCGCTAAAGGACGCTCTCGGGAGTGCGAAGTCAAGCTCAAGGCTAAAAAAGATCCTGTTATATTCACTGAGGGCCCTAGAGATTGGATCAAAATTGTGATAGTTAGCTCCGATAACTTTCACGTGGAACGGATATTGGGCACGAAGGGTTCTGCTCGGGACGTTGAAGCCAATTTGCGCTAGTAGTTCCGGGCAGGCAACCCAACCACATATAAGATCATACACAAACAGCAGAGATTGAATATAACGTCTGGCCGCAAGCGACTTCATGTTTATGAGGGCACAGCGGGCGCGGTAAGAAGGTATTGGTTCTAAAAAATTAAGCGGTTGGAGTGCGAATCGAGTGAAACTTTTCTGTACTCTTTCCAGTCTTTGAGAATGAGAGGAATAAATTGGGTTCCAAATTATGGAAGCATATTCCAGCTTTGAGAGAACTAAAGAATTATATAAAATTTTTCTGGTGTATGGATCTTTGAAAGCTCGCCCATATCGCCGCAGGAAAGCCAAATTGGAATAGGCTTTAGGAAGAATGGAGCTAATATGATTCGCGAAGGTAAAACCAGAGTCAAACATTACTCCAAGATCAACGAATTCCCTGACGCTAGAGAGATTATCATCAGCAATTGAATACGCGGTATTAATCGTATTGAGGTTTCTCGAAAGCGTCATAAAGAAACATTTCTTTATATTAAGGCGTAGATTATTTATAATGCTCCAATTAGTTAATCTATTTAGATCATCTTGTAAAAGACACACATCTGACATGCTCGAAATTGTTCTAAAAACTTTTAGATCATCTGCGTAGAGCAGGTATTTTGAACTCCTAAAACAGGTTCCTATATCATTTATAAAAAAAAAGAAATAAAATTGGCCCGAGAATACTACCCTGAGGTACCCCAGATGTGGCAATGAATGAATAAGACTTGGTATTCTCAATTTCGACGAACGAGGTTCTATTAGTGAGATAGGACCCAATCCAACGTAAAAAGGTAGAATGGAAACCCAATAGTTCAAGCTTGCCTAATAGTATGCTGTGGGTGACAGTATCAAATGCCTTCGCGAAGTCAGTATATACAACATCAACTTGATGTCCATTTTTGAAAGACGAAATGCAAAAATGAGAAAATGAGGCTAGGTTCGTAACTGTGGAGCGACCACTGACAAACCCGTGTTGACACTCATCTATGGAACCTTTTATTACAAAGGATAGCTTCTCTTTTACCACTTTTTCAAAGAGCTTAGAGCAAGTGGGCAGTTTAGAGATGGGTCTGTAGTTAGTTACTATGTTTTTGTTGCCAGATTTAAAGATAGGAGAAATCGAGGCTATTTTCCACCTATCAACAAACTCACCTCTTGCTAGGGAAAAATTAAAAATGTAACTTAATGGGACGCAAAACGACGTGCTACATTTCTATAGAATAAACGACGAAAGACCGTCAGTATCGCTTTTTATCGACGTTTCCAGAGCTAGGATGGCTTTCATAACGTCTTCCTCTGAGACTAACATGGATCCGAAGTCAACCATTTGTTCGACATCGGCGGAAAAATTATTAGCAGGGTTGCTAGTTACGAAGTTTGATTTAAAGAAATCTGCGAAAAGATTAACAGTATCCAATAAGCTCTCAGAAGCTATACCGCCGTAGGACATACAATTTGGGATATTAGAGCAACCTTTTTTAGATCGTATATATCTCCAGAACGCCTTAGGGTTTTCCTTCATCTCTACTTCATACCGAGAAATATATTGCTTGTATAAAAATTTGTCAAGTACATTAAAGCTTTTACTATAATAAATATATTTTTCTTTATGGGAGACATCCTTCGAAGCTTTATAGAGTTTAAGATGTTTATTTCCAAGATTCTTAAGCTTTTTTAGATTTTTCGTATACCACGGAAGTTTATGCATTCTCGCGGGAAGTAAGGGTAGATTATCAGAGAGAATTTCGAGTGTATTAAGAAGAAAGGCATCGTAACATTCCGCTACGCTTTTAGAGGCGAAAATTGAATTCCAATTTAAATCCAAAATTTTTCCATTTAAAGCATTAAAATCGGCGGCACGAAAATCAAACTTTGCAGTGGAGATTATACTCGGGCCTGATACAAAATTAAAAAATTCCAGAGTTAAGGAGAGTGGGACATGGTGCATATCGCACCTGTTTGGTCAGCATCTCATTTCTCTCCCTGATGGGGAGTATTCTCACCTCATTATACAGATGGTGTTCTGGGGACATAAGAAGACAGCCCGTGGCGATTCTGAGAGCAGTATTTTGGCAGGCCTGTAGTTTGTTCCAGTGGGTGATTTTTAGGCTTGGCGACCATATGGGTGACGCGTAGCACGTAGTCGGCTGGCTAATTGCTTTGTATGTAGTCATGAGCGTTTCTCTATCATTTCCCCAAGTACTGCCAGCGAGGGATTTGAGGATTTTGTTACGGCTCTGAATTCTCGGAACAATTGCGGCTGCGTGCTCACCAAAATGTAGATCGTGATCAGACGTCACACCCAAGATTTTGGGGTGTAGGACAGTCGGTAGCGTAGTGTCATCGACGTGGATGTTCAAAATGGTCGATATTTGGGGCGTCCATGTTGTAAATAAGGTCGCGGAAGATTTAGTCGGTGATAATGCCAGGTTTCGCGAGGCGAAAAAACTGGAGAGATCAGGGAGGTAGCCGTTTATTTTATTGCATAGCGCATCGATCTTTGGGCCTGGGCCTGTGGCCATTATTGTGCAGTCATCGGCGTAGGAAACGATTGTGACTCCTTCCGGTGGTGAAGGTAGCTTAGATATGTAGAAATTAAACAAAAGTGGGGATAGGACACCACCCTGTGGCACCCCTTGTTTAATTCTCCTTGGTTTTGATGTTTCGTTTCTAAATTGCACCGATGCCCGCCGACCACCCAGATAATTTGCGGTCCACCTTTTAAGACATGGGGGAAGGGTAGACCCTTCCAGGTCCTGCAGTAACGAGCCATGGTTGATCGTATCAAAAGCTTTTGATAGGTCTAGCGCTACGAGTACTGTTCTATGGTGGGGGTATTGATATAAACCGCAATTTATCTGGGTGCTAATGGCATTTAGCGCGGTGGTAGTGCTATGGAGTTTTCTGAAGCCATGCTGATGAGGGGCTAGCTGCAAATTTGCTTGGAAATAAGGGAGCAAAATGGCTTCAAGCGTCTTTGCCACTGGCGATAGGAGAGATATCGGACGATACGACTCACCTATGTTAGCTGGTTTCCCAGGCTTTAGTAGCGGGACCACCTTGGCCATTTTCCATTTCTCGGGTATGACAAAGGTGGAAAGAGACAGATTGAAGACATGCGCTAAATATTTGAAACCCTCTTTCCCTAGGCTTTTAAGCATCGGCATGGCTATGCCGTATGGGCCCACTGCTTTGGATGGTTTAGCACGACCAATGGCGTCCTCAACCTCTTTAGCGGTGATGGTGATTGGTGACGCGCTGAATTTGTGTTTATGTGCGTGTCTATTGGCTCTCCGTCTATCTTTGTCGACCGTAGGATGCATTATATATTGTCGGCAGAAAGCGCTCGCGCATTTTTTCGCGTCCGACAGCACTTTGTCGCCAAAGGCGATGGAAACTTTGTCTTTGTGCTTAGTCGGATTCGATAGGGACTTTACGGTGGACCAAAGTTTACCCACACCGGTAGAGAGGTTACAACCTCTTAGGTGCTCCTCCCATTTCGCCCGCTTGTGTTTATCCACAAGCAATCTGATGCGTTGGTTTATATCCCTTATTTGGGGGTCGCCTGGATCAAGCTGTCTTATAAGGTCACGTTCTCTCGCTAAGTTTGCGGCCTCCACCGGGAAGTGAGGCCGGATTTCGGGAATTCTCCCGGCGGCAATGAAATGTGCCGAGGCAGATTTAATGACCTTATGGAAGGCACGCTCCCCTTGGCGGGCATCAGTCGGGATAGGGAGGGCAGCAAAGCGGCTGTCTGTAAAGGATTTATATTATTCCCACTTTCCTTTTTTGAAGTTTATGAAAGTGCGTTTTTCAGTGACGATGAAGTCGGCGGTACGCTCAAGCGAAATAAGTATGGGCAGGTGGTCGGATGCCAATGTTACCATCGGCTGCCAGTTGACGCAGTTTACGAGTTCTGCGCTCACGATTGAGATATCTGGCGAGCTGTGACAGCTTCCTACCATACGTGTGGGGGCGTCTCCGTTTATTGTGCAGAACGTCGTTTCTTCTATTTGATCCGCCAACATCTCACCCCTACTGTCCGCCCGCAAGTTTGAGTGCCATAGATTATGATGGGCATTGAAATCGCCTAAGATAATGCGATTGTTGCCAGTGAGTAAGGCCCTGATATTAGAGCGGTATCCACTGGGGCAACAGGTGGCAGGAGGGATGTAGATGTTGATGATTTCTAGGTTTAAAAACTCCAAATATTTGTCATGCCAAGGCAATTATTTAAAGCGAAATTGGTCCATTGGAGGCAAGTTCGAAGAACTCGGTTCTTGAAACATTGAAACTGCATATCTCTTAAATGTAATTAAAGGTAACTTTAGCAAGTGAGTAAGTAAATACATAAATAGATGGAGTGGTCCCAAAGGAGCAACTGACGACCACGAAAAGATCAAGCAATGGCAAATATTTAACCCGTAAAATACATACGAAGATACAAAACTTGCTTGATTCGTAGGTTATGCTTGCGTAAACAACACTAAGCACAAGCACAGGAAAGCGAATGCAATTTTGTATGCGGACAACTCAATTAATTTGAGTTGAATATTTCTTTCGTTTGGATTGGTTTGTTTTTGGTCATATCTGGCTGGTAGGAGTCCTTTTACTTACCTTCACTTTAAGTGTAGAAAATTATTTATTGTTATTTGTAGTAGTTTTACTATTATTGCTGTATCACTTTAATGTTCAACTTCATGTTAGTATAAACATCTCATTCTCATAACAAAAACTTTGGATATCAAGAAGTTTTTCTTGATCCTTTTAATGGCTTCTTATTGATATAACCGAGTGTGTTAATGTCTTTTGTTGGTCATTTAATTTCGTTACAATCAACTAAGATGCTCATATCATGAAGTTGTTTGTATTAAAAACGTCTTGCACTGTAGACTGTGGCACATTTCAATTCATTTAACACGCGTAAATCCTATGGAATCAACATGCGCTATTATCGTTATCCTTTGTCGGCTGTTAGTGGTTGCTTGGAGTGAATGGGTGGAAAGAAAGTTACGTGCAGGTTTTTATTATTTCAGTCTAGCAGGAGTTTTGTGAATAATATGCTTTTTGGAATAAACAAAAAATAATGGAAATAACGGTAATGATACAGCTATTATTCGTGAGCGAAAACTATACTGTTAATTATGCCAGCTCACAAATAATAATATTTGAGCATGTGGTACCTGAAAAGACGGGTACGGATGCGTATAGGTAACATACATCAAATGCAACATACGAACATCCAAGTCAGATACGATACACCTCCGAGGACATTTAGGCCGAGCTCCTCTTGAAATTAAAGTTATGGTCATTTTCTATTGTTTCCTACAACTTAATGACACTAGGACCCGAGACCCAGGAACTTTGCGCCCAGTGGGTTAGGGGGCTTAGAATAAACCCGTGGTATGTGTGCCTGTCGTAAGAGGCGACTAAAATACCAAATTGATTCAAGGGGTTGTGTAGCGCAACCCTCTCATGGGTTGCCAGCCCAATTGTCAACCTTACCTAATCGTACGAATCCTGTTTCTTTAACAGCCGAGGACCCGGCGACCCTGAACTCCTGATAAATCTAGGAGATGGGAGGAAGTTATGGCCTATAAGGTATCATGTGCTCATACCAAATCATTCCCAATATGGTCTGGCTAGTACCTCTATGGTGCTTGTTATCGGAACGTGCCGGATCTGCATCCGGCAAAGGATCGGATAACACTCTCCAAGGCTTTCGGAGAGTGTGTTTATCGCTACAACAACATCAATCCAGGAACTTTATTGCGGAAGATGAGCACGCTGTCATCACAGGGCAACGAACGCTTATCAAGGCTAGGTTAGGTTGAGTGGGCATGTATTTCCCACTCTTTAGCACATTTGTATAACGAGATACTTCCTAAATAATTTTCTGCAAATATCTTGATATTCCTTATAAACCTACCTCATTCAGCCTGTCGAAAGCTATGCACCCGGTCCTGGATGTTAGCAGTACTGTTCATCTGCTGAGAAAGCAGCAAATTGACTCCTCCTCCTCGTTCGGGAAGCTTCTGTAGAAGGAGATCATTGGTGCAATAGCATAGTTCTCCTCGATGACGCCCGTAATACTCTCACCGGAAATTTGTTGGGGAGGAAGCTTATTTATTTCTTTTCACAACACCAAAGAAACTTGAGACCTAGCAATTATCACGGTTGGTCCACAGGAAGTTCGTTGCCCTCAAAGTTTGATCCTCGATTTTCGCACGGATTTATCCAGTTGTGGTCATACGGGGCTGTTTGTCCCATTTATATTCATTTCAGAACCTTTCAGTGCAATCTCATCAGCAAATTCATTTCCCTCAATATTATTGTATGGGATCCAGGCTCCGCACTTACGCAATACATCCTACTTTATCAAGTGAAATACCAGTTCCTTTAAGGGATACTGCTAGGTTGTCAACAAATATCCTTACGTTGGTTTCTCAAACTGCTATTTTAGAGCTTCGCTTGGAAGACATTGCATGAGTCGAAAAGTCAGTTGGACTGGATGCAGGATGCAGCAAATCCCCAATTTCCTTTTCTATTTATGAGCCGTCTGCGTAGACTGAAATTTCGCTACTTTTGTCTAGGCCCTTCTGCCTCGAAGGATACTTTAAATTATATCTGGAAGTCAACAATTGCCGCGATTTAGGCCGTGTCTGACCTTAGGTCCATTTAGACATCATATAATCGTCCTCAGTCATATAATTCTCTCAGTCTAAGAATTTGCGATCATACACGAACACGTGCGGATGCACCAAGTGAAGGATGTCACGTGAATTTTCTTGACCTGCGCTGCTAACTGCACCTGATATTGCCAGGCTTTATAGCGTGGAGTAGAAGTAAGATCGTGGGTAGACGTTGGAATGGGAGTGGGAGTGGAAGTGAGGTGGAGATAATTCGAATAGGGGATGGACAAGAAACGGAAGATAAAGAAGAAAATAATGGGAGATAGTGAAGAGGGGAAGCGAGTTTTACCTATTAATAAAGGCAAACCAATTTTCGGGCTTGGAAAAGTCTGACGGGTACGCTAGTTTTTAGTAAATTATTATTTTCCCCATTTTATCAGAGAAATCATTAATCTATATATCTAATATATAAAATTCTTCTGTCACCGTTTTAGAGGCTGAACTCCTCCGAAACGGCTGAACCGATTCTCATGAGCATATTGGGTAGGTCTGAGAATCGGCCAACGTCTACCTTTTTTTTCGCTACGTGTCTAGGGTCTTGAGATCAAAACGTGGACCCGGGTAGCCCTAGAATGTATTTATACAATATGGATATCAAATGAAAGCTGTTGATGAGTGCTATAGTACAGGATAATTTTCATACAACTGGGAGGCTAGGGTCTCGAGATATAGCCCAAAACGTGTACCCGGGTACCCCCAGAATGTGTTTATACAATATGGATATCAAATGAAAGCTGTTGCTGAGAGCTCTAAAGTTCATTGTGATATTCGACTTAGTCGCATCAACCTGGCAAAACTGATAAATATGCATGCGAAGCCGAAATAAAGACAAGAATTAATAATACCCACATACCTATTTACATACGTCCTATTCGATTTGCCTGAAATCTCGTATATAAATTTGTCTATATTAGTATTTACGATGCCTTTTTCCAGGAAGTATACCAGAGACGGACTGGGACTGGGATTAGGACTAGGACTGGGACTGAGACTCGGAATGGGACTGGAACAAAATACATACCACCCTCTGGGACTGACAATAAGAGATGAAGAAGAAGAAAAACTTGAGAGAAGAGAAAATAGAGAAGGAGACTGAGAAAGATATATAACGAGACGAAGATGGAAATGAAGCAAAAAAGACGGAGGGAGGAGTGAAGAAAAAGATTAGGAAAAAATGTAGAGGGGTTGGGCAGAGTTAGGCGGATAAAACTTATTAAAATGTATGCAGATAGGCGAAATTTAGGGCAGAACAACGTCTGCCGGGTCTGCTAGTAAATTTTATAAAATAAAGTCTCTAAATACCGTTGAAATGCCATAACTTCACACAGAATGCTCCGATTTTAAAACAGTTTTTTGCATTTGAAAAATTAGCTACGTGAGATGGACAATTTCAGCTTGAAGTCATATATTATAGGGGCGTGGCAAATTGCCAAAATGTAGTAAAAAATCACAAAAGTTTCCTTTGCTCAGTTATAAATCTCAAACGGATGAATCGATTGGAATATTTCTTGTTTGCAGAAAAACTTTGAAATATTTACCTTCGTTTTGCAATAAAAAGAACACTTGATTCCTTTCTCATATGAGCGAATTTGCTTAAACAAAGGTAAACTTGTTTCCAAAAAATTCGTGTGTTTGTTCGCTGTGAGCTGTACAAGCGCAATTGCTTTGAGTGGGACTTTCACCCCATCACATTATGCGTCACATATACCTAAACATGTTGAATTAGATGAAATGGTGAAAAATAACAGTATTCGCTAACGTGATTTAACTTCAGAAGAGGGGGAAAGAGACGCAAATGGAGAGAAAGGCAGATGGAGGAGTGAATAAGAGGATAAGGAAAGGGGGGGGGGGGAGGGTTAGAGGTAAAAACTTGTTAAAAGTAATGCAGATAGTCCAAAGTTGGGGCACAACAATGCCTGCCGTGTCTGCTAGTTAATATTATAAAAACTCAATTAGGAAAAGCAATAAATTGAACACAAATTATGAAAACTCTTTGACCGAATAATTAGAAATAAGTTCACAGAAATATCCAAAAATCGAAACCTTTCCATAGGTCGTCTTGCTTCATAACGTAAGTGAAACGTAAAGCGAAAGCTGATACAAAGTACTCATTGTAAATGGCCTCTAACTATCCTCCCAACCACAAAGACATCAGTGTGGCCGAGTTCTTCAAGGAAGCTAATTTTTACCCCATTGTCGCCCAGAGCTAATATCCACCATAAACTCTATCGCTTTAGCGCGCTTATGGTCATTACAACTTCATTAAACCATTTGCAAGTTGCAACATTTGTCGTGAAAATAGCGATTTATTTATGTATGTACAAAAAGTAGATAGTAGCATGAAAGCGCCGCTATAGAACTGTTTGCATAAGCAACTTATAGAAGTGCTTGAAGCAAACAAACAAACAAGTGCCGTTAATTTCTTTTTATGAACCAGCTGGGAAACATTTGCTCTGTAGCCAATTCGCACGCAACTTAAGCAAGACAAATAAGATAGATATAGGAAAAATTATATACCAAAACCAACAAAAAAAGCAGAAAATCAGCAAAAAATACCTTAAGATAAATACCATCAAACCCCTCTTTTGTACTCAACAATCGCCCGCAGCAACAAATGCTGTAATCAGCAGTTAACAAAATATAAAAACAAAAATAATCCTCGAAAAAACGAAAATTAAGGGGTGGTAAAGAGACATTCTAACGAGCAATTAGATTTCATTCTATGCTTGGGAATTAATTGTCTTTCCTGTTAATGTGCATGGGAATAGCCATAGTTAGGTGGTTGCCAGACTCAATATAAAGATGTGCCAAGGCGGCAGTCAGCTTCTTTTACTCGAAACAGCTTGCGTTTGCTGATTCATTGACAATTGTGCAATTATTAAAGACATTATTCGTGTTTGAAGTTGGTCAATTAAATAGTTTATATGCACTGAAAGAAAAAGACTGGTAAAATCAACCGATATACGGGTCAATTCAACCGAAATTTCTGTCAATTTTTATCCATCGCAACAAGATGTTGAATCAACTCTGCACAAATCGTTGATTCGTAATTGACCGTTTTGGTAGTCAAATAAACAAAAAAAAGTTGTTTCATTATACTTTACCCATAGTTTTGTTAAATTAACAATTATTACTGTCGCTCTAAGAATACCAATCAAAACTGTTAATATGAAAGGAATTTCTGCTCATTCAAAATAACCAGCGTAAACTGTTAAATTAACAGTGTTTATTGTCGAAATGATACTGACAGTGAAATATATTGAAATAACAGACATTTCTGTTTTTTCTAGTTAGTACATGCTCTAGAGAGAATAAGAGCATGGCGTCGGTTTCAAGAACTTTATTTCAACTTTACAATTAAACATCTAAACCAAAAGGGCAAGGGGAGGACGACGACGTCAAGACGAAGGTGCTGGAGGGGAACAAACAGCCCAATGGTGCTGCGAGTCCTACAGATAAACCTCCAACACAGTAAAGTGGCGTCAAGCGAACTCCTCCTAACCCTTGAGGAGGGTTCGTTTGACGTGGCGCTGATCCAGGAGCCGTGGCTCTCATCGGGAGGAAAGGTTTCTGGACTTAGCACGCGCGGGTTTGGCGTTTACTACGCGCAAACGGAAGGACGGGTGCGAGCTGTAGTAATGGTAAGGAAACAGCTGCATTCATATATGCTGCCTAATCACACCACTGAGGATCTCGTAGCAGTGGCCGTTGAGCAAAAGAATAAGCAGGCATTTATCCTGGCATCCTGCTACATGGCCCACGCTGCGGAGGTCCCACCGATGGAGTGCAAAAGGCTAGTACAGGAGGAATGGCGCAAAGGGCGGTTGGTCATAGGCGCAGATGCAAATGCGCACCACAATGCGTGGGGAAGAGCAGATACGAACGAGAGAGGCGAATCTCTGTTTTGCTACATCCTGCAAACCAATTTGCAGATAGCCAACAGGGGAAATGTCCCTACATACATTGGTCTAACATCCAGCAATATTCTGGATATTACATTGAGCTCCGAGCGTGATATATCAAGGTATGATTGGATGGTTCTTGATAGACCATCCTTCTCCAACCATGCGTATATCAGCTTCAACATCCCCCTAAAGAGGGTAGAGAAGGGAGGAACCTTTAGAAACCCTAGGTCAACGAACTGGACTAAATTCCAGGAACATGTAGAAACAAAACTGGGACAACGCAAAGAGGTTGCTAATGTAGAGGAACTGGAGGAGTCGAATGAATTCCTAACAAGGACGCTTATGACTGCGTATAACAAAGCTTGTCCTCTAAGAAGATTCAGAGGAAAATCAAAGCCGCCATGGTGGAGCAATGAGCTGAGTCTTCTAAGAAGACAGGTAAAAGAAATGTTTAAGCTCGCAAAGACCGCGGAAAGCGAAGCGTGTCGGGACGAGTACAGGGAACTACTGAGGATCTACAAGCGTGAAATTACCAGGGCGAAGAGAAACTCATGGAACAGTTTCTGTACGGACATAGAGTGCTCCAGCGAAACAGCACGGTTGAAAAAAGTCCTAGCAAAGCGAAACATATTCCAGGGACTAATAAAGAAAGAGAACGGGGAATGGTCACGTAATAGTGAGGAATCCCTTGAGGTGCTTCTCGATACACATTTCCCATCGGGAGACGGTTTAGAGGAGCCAGCAGACATCACTCAGACTTCGATCACGGAGCTAGTAATGCCGGGCTTGGTGACCGATACCAAGATCGAGTGGGCAGTGAAGACGTTTTCTAAGTTTAAATCGCCGGGCACAGATGGTATATTCCCGGCCATGCTACAAGTCTCAAGTAGGGCGGTCGTGGAATGGCTTAAAATAATATTCGATGGGTGCATACGACTGAATCATGTACCGCACTCTTGGAGAACTGCTCGTGTAGCTTTTCTACCAAAGGCGGGGAAGATCGGTCACGTGTATCCCAAAGACTATAGACCGATCAGCTTAACATCATTTCTGCTCAAAAACTTTGAGAGGCTGATAGATGTATACATAAAGTCCAACGTGGATGAAAAGCTGCTCTCCACAACACAGCATGCGTACACCAAAGGCAAGTTGGTAGACACCGCATTGCATAGGGTGGTAATAAGCATAGAGAAATCCCTGGAATATAATGAGTATGCTCTAGGAGTCTTCTTGGACATTGCCGGGGCTTTCAATAATGTTGCAAAATGGGCGATTATGGATGGTCTTAATTACATTAAAGTACATCCTGCCTTAATCAGATGGATCGGCTGCATGTTAAATTGCAGAAAGATTACATCACAATGGGGATTGTACGAGGCCACGAAATCAGTGGACAGGGGCACGCCGCAGGGAGGGGTGCTATCACCTCTTCTGTGGACGCTGGTCATCAACCAACTGCTCAGGCAATTCGATGAGGGACCCTTAAAACTTACGGCTTACGCAGATGACGTTGCAATTGTCATAAGTGGAAAGTGGCTTCCAACGATTAGTTCTTTGATGGATCGGGCGCTTCGCGATATTCATACTTGGGCATCTAATGTCGGGTTGAAAGTCAATGCGGAGAAGACGGATATGGTCCAGGCCTAAGTTAGGAGGGGTGACCTTACAGGAGAAACCTTGCACAAAATATTTAGGAATCATCCTAGACAGTAAGCTGTCATGGAAGCTCAACGTGGAGGAGAGGGTCGAGAAGGCCTCAACGGCACTCTATGCATGTAAAAGAATGCTGGGGTGTACGTGGGGCCTATCGCCCTCTCTTTCTCATTGGGTTTTTACAGCGATTGTAAGCCCTATTCTATACTATGGAGTTCTTGCTTGGTGGAAAGCCACACAAAAAACAACATACCTCAAAAAATTAGAGAGGGTATGCAGACTATCGATGCTTAGCATTACGGGAGCCCTGAAAACAACCCCGACGGCTGCACTGTATGCCATTTTGCACATCCCACCTGTAGACCTGGTAGCAAAGAACAAAGCGTTAACGATCGCAACCAGGCTCTGTGCTTCGGGCAGCTTGAGCGCCGACCATATTGCCATAGTAGTATAGCGTCATCAATCACAAGACGAAAAGACTACATGATTCCCTATCTGCGCTTCGAGGGAGATCTTAAGGCCACAATAGAGGTGGAAGGTTGGCTCAAGGGTGCGCAAATGGCGGACGAGGCGATACATGTGTACACCGATGGTTCCAAAGTAGTGGAAGGAGTAGGGTCTGCGGTATACTGCCCTGATCCGGAAATAAGCAGATCCTACAGGCTGCCGGATTACTGTAGCGTTTTCCAAGCGGAAATATTAGCCGTAACCAAAGCAGTAGAAACCCTGGAAGAGAATAGCTTAAGCTGAAACCGTGTTAACTTTTGTATTGACAGTAAAGCAGCAATTAAGGCAATAATCTCGCATAGCACAGCATCTAAATGCGTGTTAGAGTGTAAGCGGTCCCTGGAAAGAATCGGGACAGGGAGAAGCATACATCTATATTGGGTCCCAGGGCATATGGGAATAGATGGGAATGAAAAAGCGGACGAACCAGTTAAAAAGGGCGCATCCCTTGAAGCTTGCTCCGTAGATGTCCCAATTAGATTAGGCGAGATTAAGCGAAGTCGAGAGGTGCACATGATCGACCAAGCGGGAAAGGCGTGGGTTCAAGCGCGGGGCTGTAAAGTGTCGAAGATTATGTGTAGGTCTTACAACCTTAGACTAACACAGTTGCTTCTATCATTAAAAAGAGAGGACTGTGCGGGTTGGAGGAGGAAACGATCGAGCACGTTCTGTGCTCTTGCCCTGCACTTGCCAGGCTAAGACTCCAGCTATTAGGAGTGATACAGCTGTCAGATCTAGAAGCAGCAAGTGGCTTAAGTCCTAGGAAGCTTCTAGTATTTGCCAAGAGGACGGAGTTATTTTATAACATAGGTCCTGGTTTTTGATAGGGTTTTTCAGTTTGGTCGTTAAAACAAACTTCTGGTAACACTACGGACTCAATCAGTCTATGTGAGGTCCTCATGGACCGGCCAGTTCAACCTACCTACAATTAAACATTATACACTTTATTACTTTGTTTTATTAAACGCACTTTCATCAAATTTTATTTTTTATAATTTATTTAATTTATATTTTTGAACCGCCGCGCGTCACTTTACTTCTTATTCTCAATTTTTTCTCTCGCATGTAGAGTTGCCACACGTGATTTCTTCGAACAAAACTTGTAGTATAAATGTTTGACATAACATTTTAAATAGAGAACTTGTAAGCTATAGAAAAGTAAAGAATGAAATCGCTGGAAGGTAATTCACCATTGGAGTAGCTATACATGTATTTCGGCAAGTTTAATTCTCGTAACACTTTATTTTGAAACGATTCCAAAACAACTCAAACTTTTATGCTGTAAAAACTTGAACAAAATGTTACTAATTTTGGAAAATCCTGTTCGTTCAAACAAAACTTTTGCAACAAGAGGGCACAATTTTGCATATTGCTTGGAGGAGAAGTTACAAAATTGTACCCGATAAATAGGTGTCCCGGTATTTCATAATTTTTTGCACAGTAAATTCAAAAAAGGGTTTTTCGTTTTGTATTGATAACTGAAAAACTAGTTTTTTTGTGTTTTCCCAATTTGTGTGTTTTCTGGATTTGGTGGTTTTCTTATTTTGGTGTTTTTTTTAAACAAATGGCACCATCGTCATAAGTACAAAGTAGAGAGCGCAGTGAGCGTAAAATTCTCTTTGAAATTTGCTCATGAATTGTTGTTCGCTGTTGAAATGACCTGTAAGATCAGTTGTGTTAACAGAAAAATCAGTTAGATTGATTAGGAATCTGACAATTTTACAGAATTTTGTTAACTTAAGAGCGACAATTTCTCTTCTGTTGAAATGAGTTTAGTTGTTCGCTTGACAAAGAAATCGGTCGAATTAACCATAGTTCGACCAATTTCACCGAATCTCCGTTAAGTCAAGAACAACAGAACAGATTTGTTGATTTTACTAGCACCATTTCTTTCAGTGTGTAGTATGTCTGTTGTTGTTCGGTTATTGGCTTGGAATGCTCCCAGTTAGTTAATTTAATATAGTGTTTCATTATATTGACCAACTGCTGCAATAATGAACAACTTCACACCAATTGGCATCGTAAGCACCTTCTTGAGTTGTGTAGCAGTTAAAGTCAAGGCACACCGAAATTAGTTTTCGAGGTTAGGTAAAGTTGAACTGGTAGATCAATAAAATCTTCGCATAGGCTGAATTGTTCCATACTGCTACCATAATGAGAGGGGTGTTAGGGGCGTTGGTTCCACAATACAATTAAAGATGTGTCATGTGGTGTATTGTGGGGACACAGTGCAAGTAGGACATACATTTTGTATGTCGGGGTAGATTCTGGTTAGGTAAGAGTTTAACCTGTTACAGTAAACAGATCGAAGTTGAGCTAGAGTGACGCGCGCCGTATTTCCTCATAATGCGTACGGAGATGACCCTTTAAGCCCCTGGGCGGAACAGCCTCATCAATCAGATGTCTGTTGGGATGCCCAGGTTGTTGGCTATACAACATAAACTGTTTGGTTAGCATTTCATTTCTTTCACTAATGGAGAGTACTCTCGCCTCATTGTGTAGATGGTGTTCTGGGGACATGAAGAGATAGTCCGTAGCGGTTCTGAGTAGTATTTTGGCAGGCCTCTATTTATCGGGGACGCGTAGCATGCAGTCGGCCGGCCAATTGCTTTGCAAGTGGTAATGAGCATTTCTTTTTCTTTACCCCAAGTGCTGCCGGCAAGAGATTTGAGGATTTTATTACGGCTCTGTATTTTCGGTACAATTGCGGCTGCATGCTTTCCAAAATGTAGATCCTGATCGAACGTCACACCGAAGATTTTAGGGTGTAAAACAGTCGGTAGCGTGGTGCCATCTTCGTGGATGTTCAATATGGTCGACATTTGACGCATCCATGTTGTAAATAAGGTTGCCGATGATTTGGTCGGTGACAATGTCAGGTTTCGCGAGGCGAAGAAACTGGTGAGATCAGGGAGATAGCTGTTTATTTTTTTACAAAGCTCATCGATCTGTGGGCTTGTGTCTGTGGCCATTATTGTGCAGTCATCGGCGTCGGAAACGATAGTGACTCCTTCTGGTGGTGAAGATAGCTTTGATATGTAGAAGTTAAAAAAAAGTGGGGATAGGACACCACCCTGTGGCACCTCTTGCTTAATTCTTTTAGGTTTGGATGTAACGTTCCTGAATTGCACCGATGCTTGCCGACCAGACATATAATTTGGGGTTCACCTTTTGAGACTAGGCGAAGGGTAGACACTTCCAGGAGTAATGTGCCGTGGTTGACCGCACCAAAACCCTTTGACAGGTCTAATGCAACGAGTGCTGTCCTATGGTGGGTGTTTTGATTTAATCCGTAATTTATCTGGGTGCTTATGGCATTTAGTGCGGTGGTAGTGCTATGTAATTTTCGGAAGCCATGTTCATGATTGGCTAGTTGCAAACTTGCATTAAAATAGGGAAGCAGAATGCTTCAAGCGTCTTGGGTACTGGCGATGGGAAAGATATCGGACGATAGGAATCTCCTATATCAGCCGGTTTCCCAGCCTTTAGTAGCGGAACCACCTTGACCATTTTCCATTTTTCGGATATGACGAAGCTGCAAAGGAACAAGTTGAAGAAATGCACTAGATAATTAAATCCCTCTTTGCCTAGGTTTTTAAGCATCGGCAAGGTTATGCCATCTGGGCCCACTGCTTTAGATGGTTTAGCATGAACGATGGCATCCTCAGCCTCTTTGTCGGTGATGATAATAGGAGAGGCACTGAGCTACTCCTAATAAGTGGTACCAAATAAGTGCAATACATGAATGTAATATGTCGACTGATAAGTGGAATATCACTATCGGCTGCCGTTTCGACAGCGCGGTATGTTAGCACACTTTTGAAAACCGCGATTTATGGAAACTTCCCAACTTCACAATTTCGGCGAAGAAAGTCCCATCTCAGAACTTTGCATAAATTAAATGCACTTTGTCATGAGATTATGAGTTATTGAGAGAAATTCTTAGATATAGAGTTTTTGAACAGGAAGCCGAGATAGGATGATATTCCACTCACCAGTCGATATGCCCAACAGTATGTTTCAGCAGACCAAACTTTATACACCTTGTGTCACCAAGAAGACTTAATTTATGTACATATGATACCATGATAGAATGGCCATTATAAGCGTACAGTTTTCTCTCTTCGTTCATAAGACTTGTTTGTCTGTTCAATGTGGTCAAATTTGCCCAAAATATATGGCACTCGGCTACCTCGCGCTTGGTTCTACGCCTTTCTTGCTTGGTTTATCAGCCACAACTCTTGCGTCGTGATTAAGATATCTAGAGTAGCAATTTCCTTTATCAGCTTATCTGCCCGTTCAATATAATCTACGCCTATATGACCTAAAATCCATTACCGCAACGACTAAGTACAGATGCAATTTTTCCGTAAGCTAACAAGTGTTTGTTTGCACTTCAGGACACTCCTGGATGAGGTGATACGTAATATATTCCTTTAATGGACAACGACCCGTCGGTGGTACGGCTTGAACCCTCGTAGCACTACCCACTAGGTCTGCATGAGGGATGTGCATAATGGAATGCAGTGCTGATATTCTTGCAAGTTTGATAATCATCTTCCACAGCAGTAGTAAATAGTAAAAGGGAGGGGATTCAAGGGGTTGTGTTGCGCAATTCCCTCAAAGGGTTGCAAAAGCAATTGTCAACTTCACCTGTTTATTTAGAAAACAAGGCTCTGTTGACCGCAAGTTCCTCACGGAAGGATGAGGTTCGAAAAGCTAAAAGGTTCAACGTGGTAGTTGGAAACCGTTCTCGAGATGAGCGGGCTAGTACCTTAATTGTGCTGTTTTCCAGAACGTGCCGTATCAATAACTAGTAAAAGATCTTTAACATCGATGAAACTCCACAAAACCTTCAACTTCGTGTTCTGGCTTTGTCGCTACAAGAGGGAGACGAAGAAGAAGGAAATTATACGTTTGTTATGTGTTATGGACGATGTGTAGACGAGTTATCGGATTGGTTGTCGAAATATTTTAAATATGCTATCGATACCAAACTTTATCGATGAGTTAGCGATGTTTTATCGGTTTACTATAGAAACTATATCGATTTCTGAAAAAAGTTATCAACATGCTATCGGTTTGTTATCGAAAAAGTATCGATTAGTTTGAAAAAATATATTATCGAAAAGCTATCTATGTATTATAGATAAGGCATCAAAAATGTATCGGTTGGCTATCGAAAAACCATCGATTTGTTAAAAAGGTAATATATATATATTCGATGGAAATATCGATATATTCCCGATAAGTTATCAAAAAGTTATCAATTCATTGTAGGAAAACTATCTATTAGCTATCAAATATAATCAATTTGTTATTGGAAAGTTATCGATTTCTTATCGGTATGTTACCAATTTCAGCATGTTATCGATATGTTAACGATGACTAATCGGTTTGTTATGAAACAGGTACTGAAGAAACTTTAATACAATATCGATGACACATCTCTAACCCATTTATAATACGCCGATAAGAAACCAACCAGGCCGCCGTGGTGTGATGGTAGCGTGCGTGCTTCGCTTACCACACCCCAGGTAAAGCAGCATCAAAATTTTAGAAACAAGTTTCAATTAGAAGAAAATTTTTCCAAGCGGGTCGCCCCTCGGCAGTGTTTAGCTCCGAGTGTATTTCTGCCATGAAAAGTTCTCAGTGAAAGATCATCTGCCTTGCAGTCGACACAAAACAAGTAGGTCCCGTCCCGCCAATTTGTAGGGAAAATTAAAAAGGAGCACGACGCAAATTAGAAGAGAAGCTCGGCCTAAAACCTTTTCGTAGGTTGTCGTGCCTTACAATTACTTTAGTTTTATTTAAGAAACCAATAAGTCGGTTCGATAATAAGCCGATAATAGAACAATTGTTTGTTGGTATCAGTTATCACCGATAACAAGACGATGAAAAAAAGCCGAAAACCCCTGGGCGAGCTAAGGTTTACTAAGAAATTTTAGTTTTCTAAACGTACACTTTCATGTTTACTCGTCCAACTTCACGACTACTTGTTACTCTCGCCTTGTTTCTATGTGTAATTGAGTTCTGGGATACGTTTTACGATTAGTGACTGAAAACCATTTTCAATCAAATAATAAATATTCAACTGTCCAACTATTTCTAAAAATTATAATAAGCTATGGATCTCGCCTATGATGTGGATCTTTGATAGGTTTTTTTTAAATTGTGTTCTGAACATTCCTGCCAACTTTTTAATTTTTTTTTATCGTGGCTATGTTACTGAACCAGCCCAAAAATCTCTATGTTCAGAAATTTAATTTCTGATATTATATTTCTTTACTCTCTTCACTCATTTCTTCCAATTGTCCTCAAAAATAGGTTTCCAGATTTTAATGTTTTATTGTATTTCTTCTCATTACAGGTAAGCAATATTTGAATTCTATTCTCCAGTAAACAAAGAAAGAAAAATGCAGCGGTAAAATGTTATTTTATAGATTTAAGTACTAATAGGATTACTCTTGACATCAGAAGGAAGTTAGACACTTTGGAGAATACACTTGCTCAGGCGAATATTTTATATAATTTTTATGTAAATCGCATGAAGTGGGTATCTTATAAAAATACCCACTTCATAAGAAGTTGTGGACTTACTCGAGGCATTTGCTAAGATCCCTTAGGTGTTATTACAATCAGCTTTGAGAACGTGTATAGTGTTTACAATATATATTGTAACGAATTTTCTTGCCATTCCGTTTATTTAAAATCTTCTACTAAGGTTCGAATCACCAAACTGTTGAATAAATAACTCCAATATGGAATATTGGAAAATTGGCTTTTATTAAAGTACTTCACAATAAATAATACTGCTATTGCTCGCCATATAGCATCTTAATCAAAACTGCTTGTTGCGCCTCTACCGTTGTTGCCTTTTATACTCTCTGATTTCCTCGTTCGCATCTTCTAGGCGTTTCCATTTCCAGAATCTACTAGTTGGCCATCAGCTATCAAATTTTTCAGCTGTAACTACAGATGCACGATTTTATAGCTTCTCTCATTTCATACTTTCGAGAATATCTCAGATATATGCATGTGGTTGTGCGTTGCTTCTCCGCTGCGTGTACATACATATGTTTAGACATAATGATTGATTCGTTTATGATTCGTTTAATGATTGATTTATGGATGAGCATACAATCACTGCTTAGCATCGGCTTAGAGATGGCAGTACCCCTTAGTGTTGCTAATATTCGTAACAATATGTTAGGTAACTCTCTATTGAAGTTTCTCCTGAACTTTTGATGTTTAAATTTTCTGAAACATCTTCACTAGGTGCGCAGCCGTTCATGTTTTCTAAAACATTGGTTACGTAATCTGCTTGAGATCCAAATTATCCTAATTCAGTATTGCTTGCACTTTTATTTTAAATTTTCAGAGCTTCCACAGAAATTTTATTTTTGTGGTTCGTCAATTAGACGAAATTGTATTTAAACTGAAAATTGTTATAAAAAATTATATTTGGAACTTTGGAGTTAATTCTTTGACCACACCTGTTTAAAAAAATGTGCATACCCGCAAAAATATTAATACTTCACTTCATTTGATCATATGAAATGTGTAAAATCACAACTATGCCTCTTATGAAGTTGTGAGGCGTAACGTTGCCTGAATGACAGTGCAACACAACAGGGAATATCATTTCTAGACCTGGAAAGTTCGTCCATTCATCTTTAGTATTTTTTACTAACACTGGCACTGTCCGATCCGAGCTCGGAGTTTCTATGTCGTTTTCCAGCTCCTTCGCATAATTTTACGATGGGAAATGTGTGTTGAAAGGTGGGGAAAGGGACTTTCTGCAACCCCGCTGTTTCGCTTTCGGGAGCGGGATTGGGACTAGGACCGGGACTGGGATTGGAGCTGGGAGTTGGACTTGGGCTGGGACTGTAACTAAAACTGGAACTGGGACTGGGAATGAGGGATGGAGAAGAACTAGAGAGATGAGAAAAGAGGGAGGAAAAGAAGCTGGGAAAGAGATAGAATTAGACGAAGGTAGAGATATAGGGATAGATGGAGCGAAAAGAAGTGAGTGAAAAGATGGAGAGGGAGAAAGAGAGAAGAGAAAAACAGAGGGAGGAGTTTAAAAAGGATAATGAAAAGAAGGAGGTGGTGGAGGGGGATAAGAGGTAAAAACTTCTTAATAGTTATGCAGAAAGACCAAAGTTAGGGCAGAACAACGTCTGGTGGGGCTGCTTGTTAAAGATATAAAAAATACCAAAATATACTTAAAATTTATGCATACCTCACGCAACTATTACCCCCATATGTACTATATAATAAACAGATAAAAACTGTCAGGAAAATTTACATAAACTGGGGACTTAAAACTTTGTAGACTCTACAACATGGTTTATAAAAAGTGTGCATAGCAATGAAGGTGGCAAAACAATTCCTTCTGAACTCTATAAGGAGCTACCAAACAAGGAGCTTCACTTAATTATATGCCTCATCATGCTGGAGTGTTAGATAAAATATTTAAATATTGTATGTACTTCAGAGTTGTTTTTAACACTAATTATGCATGCGAAACCCATAATAGGGGAGGTGAAGTGGATGAGAAAAATGAGAAAATACACATATTTTTAATTGTAGCGACCAGTTAAGAAAACGAAAGAATCGTAGAGCAAAAAGGAGTTGAGGACATATTACACTGAGGGAAAAATATCTGTCTTAAAATAAGAGCCAATTTACGTATTTGAAATCTTAACATTTAGTTGCGTCAAATTTAAACTTTTTTTTTGCATAAATAGAAAGATCACATCATAAGTCTACTGGAATGCAATTATACTGATTTCATCTGAAAATTAATCTAAAAATTATGTTTAGAAAAAAAAGAAAACAAATGAACATTACGACTGAAATAACATAACATTTATGCAATTCACAAGGTCTCCTATTCGCCGTATGTGCTATACTTTGATCAAATTTTATATTGGAAATAATGGAAACAACTCAAATCTTATCATTTTACATGAATACAACATTTTTATGAATTGCTCCATTGTTTTTTAAAGTTCATTCAGTTAAGATTCCAGCTAATTTGTCAATGCAGAAAATCTTAAATTTTTTACTATTCTAAAAATTTCTCATATTTCATACTTAAGTTTGCTAGATCCAGATTTCAGAATTTAGCTTACTAGCAAACCCGGCAAACTTTTTTGCCTAAACTAAGGCTCTCATGCTATTTTAAGTTTTTCGTACTTCTCTCCCTGTTCTCTTTTCCTTTCTTTCCCATTCATCAAGTTCGCACAGCCTCCCCTTCGTTCCGTCATTTTATTCTTTCATTCCTACCGTTTCGTCGTCCGCGCCACTATCTACCCTTCACAATTTCAACCCCACACTACACACCCACTCTCAAACCTTATATAAATATTTGCCTATTTTCAGATTTCTACAATGAATACTTCCAGAGATATGCAGCATGAAAAATTCCATTCGTGTGAACAGTGCCCACCCTCTTGGTAAATTAAAATTAATCCAAGCCAGTGAACATTCTTGGAACGTTATGATAAGTAAATCCATTTTGGAAGCAACTCGACCCATATTTATATGGGTTGAAAATTGATAAAATCTGTGGTCTCTACCTGTTATAGTCTATTTTAAAATTCGCATGTATTAAGAACAAGTAGGAAAATTTTGAATTTTTTTTCTAAGTGTACAACAAATATTTACTAGGTCTTCCATAAGTAAGAGGAATACTTCCATACATTGTTTTTCTGTTTCTGTCTTAGGCACAGATATACTCCTAAATTGACCTCCTCTTTGCGGTTTCAGAGCCGATAAACTTGATAACGTCCAGATCCTCCTGATGCGCTAATTGACGGGGTCTACTAAATCTCCTTAGAAACAGTGTTGGAAAAGTAAGAAAATTAAGGTTGCTGGACGCCAAGTTCCAGATTTAAGATGATAGTTACAGGTGCACTAAGTTCACACCTTTGTTAAGACGTTTAGGATCGTTGGTTTTTTTTAGGACAGTAGACCTCACTTACATGCCAATCAGCGGAATAGGTATATCTATTCCGGTAAACAATTTTCGAAAGAGGATTAATTTCCCGCCTCTTTTTAAATGTTAGTCCCAGTTTCGCAATTCGCCCTGAAGTATGCGCGGGCGTCGGATGTGGTCAGTCGGTGTTACGTCTTATAAAACGAATGATTTGTAACAAATATCTGTCTCTTGGGGTGTTCCGCAAGATAACAGCGCAGCAGGAACTGTCTGTTTCATTTTTTATTTGGTAAGAATACTTACAACCCACAATGCTGTGTTGGTGTTAGAGTTCAGTATTTTATTGTGCTGTTGTTCGAACAGACTAACAAATTCGTTCGCTGTGCGCCACACAACCCGATTACTTCACTGAAAGAAGAATGCTGTTAAAATGAACCTGTAAGACAGAGCTCTGTCATCTTACTAATCATTACTGTCATTCTGAGAATACCAATGACAACTGTTGAAATAACAAATTCAACATTAGAATAACATTGAAAGCCGTTCATATGTCAGAGATTTCTGTGGCACCATGGAAAGAATGTAAAGAGCTCCGTGAGCCTGCGTCTCTCTTCCAATTTAGCTGATGTATTTGGTAATATTGACAGTTGTTCGCTGTTGATATGATCAATGAAATGAGTTCTTATAACAGAAAAATCATTTATTAATATTAGAGGAAAATTACAAAGTTTACAAACGGCTATGGTCACTTCTTCATCAGCTAGCTTTTCGGGAGCTGAGTATTGAACTCGAAATCTCCAACATTCGTACTTTATCCACTCAGTCATATGAATGTACTGCTGCTCGCTTTGCAATTGGTCTCTAAGTGTTTCCTTTTTGTTGCTACTTACTTTATTCACCATTTAGGTACATACTCTATATCCTTTTTAATCCTAGTTGTGTGGAATAATTATAGGCGCGCTCTAAGATGTTAGTAACGTTGGGTTTATACCATTGCTTTTATAAGCAGTAACGAAAAATTATTTAGAATCTGCAATTAATAAAGAATTTTGTCAAATTAAGACCAATATTTTCTCTTCTTTTGATGTGACTAAGGAAATGTATTCTCTTGACAAAAAACTCGTTTGAATTAACCACAAATGTATCAATTTTACTGAGTGTCTATTGATTCAAGAACAAGAAACCCGATTTTTTTTTATTTTACTTACGTAATTTCCTTCGGTGCTTATAAATCGCCAGCAACATTTTTTCTGACTTAAGGATCGCGTTGCTCTATGTTTTGGTAGTAATTGCGGTCGCAGCGCCACGAAATTGAGGAATAAATCACTAGTTTCTGTTATGCCTTTGTGATTTGTGTAGGAAGTTGTTTTTATTATTGAAGTCCAAGACCAACACGGCTAGCACTATCCGGTTTGTCTGTGTATTGAATTGCAATATATTATTTGACACAAAATTGGTGGTACTAACTTGGAATCTAAAATTTTACTCTTCTCTCATTTAGAGCTGTCTTACCTAATTTATGTCAGCATTACTCGTCCCTTCACTTTTGGTGAACCCTGTGCAGCCGAGAAAGACATATACCATTCACAAAAGTTAGCCTACAATGTTTAGAAGAGATTGTCGCTGCGTAGATTAACATGCATAAAAAGAAGTTAAAAGTTATGCTGATGAACAAGACAATAAAAGCAACAACAATAAAACCTAACTCAATTGGAATAATTTTATGATAAGAGCAAGAGAAATGGGGCAAAGCGGTCCGTAAAAGAGGGCATAAACAAAAATACCGAATTGATGTCACCACACAAGCGACTATTTCCGCTTCCTTCACACGTTCCAACAACTCAACAACGAAAAGAGTTAAATATACACAAACTGATATAAAAAACTCAGAATCAGTGCTTTAGATGAGGAAGACATGTCGGAAAGAGTTCATGTTAATCAAGTTATGATAATTATTTGTAACAAATTTGTGCGACTAACTGTAAGGTGGCACGTGGTGTACTGTTGTTTATTGGAATATTTGGCAGGGGGGAAAAGAGGTTACACGAAGTGTCTCATAAGAACTGTTGATAAGAGCAAAGCTGGCGCGAAGCTTTAAAGTGTCTAACTTAACATGCAAAACAGCTAAAATGCTGGGATAACCAACGATGGCCCACAAGCAGACAAGCGACAGTCAACTAAAGCATTCTTTCGTTATAGCAACTCCGTCCTCTACGCTCATTTAAATTTAACTAAATGCTGCCGTCGTTTCACATTTAAACAATTAAAATTTAAACTGGCGTTAAATTAAGCAAGAATTAATGTTGTTCATACTTTGATAGGTATCAGTAAAGGGGTGGTGGAACTTTTGCATATGGAATAGTGTCAGCCGTTTGTACGTACAATTTTCGATACCCCTCCCATTTTTTTTAGATGTCGTTTATGCCAGTCACTTGTATAGAAAAGTTTCATGACAAAATCAGTTTCATTTCGATTCGTTTTATTTTTTCATGGACAAGCGCAAAGTTTTTTATCTAACGATTGAGAGAAACTTGTTAGTTTTGTAAGTGAACTCAAGCTTCTCGTATTATGCTTAGAAAAATTATGAATTATTTATGAAAGAAGATAATACTAATGGACACCGTTTTTAGTTGACTTTTGTTGATTTTATTACTACTAGAATTCGGAATATCTTAAGGCCCAAATAAAGTTGCACAGTGTGCAATTTATTATAAAGTTGTCATCAAAAGCTTTCAAAATAAGCAGAGGAAAAGAAAAAGTCTGCGCTGGAATGAGAATGATGCCATGCCAACTACCAGAGATGTTTCCCGTGCCACCTTATCAAGATTATTATTTGCACAAAGTTTCAATCTGGCAGACCTTAGTTCCATAAATCGTGTTTTATAATGTGCGAACATCTTTGATCACAATGTGTTGACAATGTGTTGGTATGTGGGAGTATAGAATGTAAACGTTAGTGTAGTCTCTAGACGAGGTATAGACGATTTATCGCTTTGTTATCGAAGTGTTTGCTTTCGAAGAGTTATCGGAAAGTTAAAGATTATTTATCTCGAAAATTTATCGATATAAATCAAGAAAGTTATCAAACTTGCTAATAAGTTTTTGCAAAAATTATCCATTTATTATCAAAAAAGTTATCGATTTGTTATCAAAAAGTTATAAATAAGTTGTCAAAAAGTTATCGATTTCTTATCGGCGTGTTAAAAGTTATCATTAACTGCAATTCAGTAGAGACACCCTTTTCCTTCTTTTCCATTGCTTAACATTGCCCAACCAAATTCGCTGAGTTCCAATTAGTTGAACTATGTCTGTGCCTGAGTAAAGTTCCTTAAAGTTCTACAGTGGTCCCTAAAACTTGCATAGCCCTGTTGTTGTTGTTATTGTAGCAGTTCTTTGTTGTTGTAGCAGTGCCTTGCAGAGCCCTCGCATCCGTCGATCAATTGTGGGTTCGAATGTATTACCTTGCCTGGAGGCTTCTTTTTCTTTGCTCTCAAGAGTGCAAAGTAGTGCTGGCCCCATAATCTATGTAGTTCATGGAAACAAATAAGCCGTTTTCATTCTTGGAAGAATTGGCCTTGGATCGTCGATCGCCGAAGTGGTTGATAATATTTTCGGATGCTACTCCAATTTATTAGTAGCTTAAAAACGCGCATTACAGCCGGTAGTTTTTTCAACTGGTAAAGTCCTGTTGCTTTCCACTACACACTAGTTTAGTTTCATACAATCTCAACCACCTTTCTTTCCGTTGCCATCGAAGACACTTCGACGAACCAGATGTAGTTTCGAAGTCTCTTGAATAAAATTACATCATCTACGGCGTTACGAAGTGCGATCACCGTTTAAGTTTTCTGTTGTATTGACTTGCTACCAAAGAGCAAGCGATTGCACTTTTCGAAGTTTAGCCTTCCTTGTGAAAGTGATGCCAGTTTTCGACTCGCGAAGCTTTGGTCACCGATGAAGTTGATCAGACTCAATTCATTAGGTGCGGTTTCATGCAAACCGTGGTCTGCTATGTAAATTTTATGGTAAAAGTAATTCATGTGACAAATTTCATTAAAATACTTTAAACAGGAATGAGAGAATGAGATTGGTATTGCCAAGGGCAAAGATAGCATTAAGTCAATCCAGGACAAAGAAAGGTGCGGTCTCAAAGAGAGCATGGCTCCCGTTGGCGTATTAGGAGGACAGCAGCTTTCTGCAGAGTCGATTATACAGAGACTGTTAGACTAATCAGTATGCGGCGTTCAGATAATCCGGGACAGTTCGCAATCTGAGATTACTTCTACGGAGAAGAGAAAGGTGGTATGCAATTGTTGCACAGCAGTGGGAACAGCAAAACAATAGAGGGCGGCAAAGATTTTTTGTTTTCCTTGCTTATGGAGTGCTAACAGTCCTTATCCAGATATAAATCCGGTACGTTCCGGGACTTATACCTTAAGATAATCCTCCGGCTGAGGTACAATTGATTTTGTCGACCACCTTGAACTTTCTACTGCTCTCCATGAACTGGGGGAAGAGCAAGAGATTGAAAGTGAAAGGTGATGAGACGGTAACATAGAGGGAAACGTACAGCGTTGTTAAGGTTCAGCGGATACAGTGAAGGGCGATAGCAGCAGTAATATACAAGTGCGTGTAGGAGGGATATAATCTGCAAGAAAGCTGCGCGGTCTCATTAGAATTGGCTCACTCCCACCAACTAATATTTAAATCAGTACTACTCAGCATCAAAATTCTTACCAAACTGTTGATTTGTCTCGAAAACTGTATATGTTTATTTATGCTTTTCTAACCGGAATCAGAAATTTCAGATAGTTTTACCTTGGGACTTCAATTTTGAGATATATCATTCAAAGATTTCAATATCAAGTAAGTGACCAAAGTCAACGTGCCACACTTGATCTTTCTCAGATGAAAAATATGCTCACAATTGCTCGTAGTGGTCCCAGGAATACGTGGGCAACGTGTTGAAATGTTATTTTGAACCACCCTGTATTTATTAAAGCACATTTGTTAAAAAGTTGAAAATAGGCCCCCTGGGCCCGAAAAGTTTAGGTTAGGTTGAAGTGGTTGCCCGAAAGCTCACGAAGGCCAGTGCTATTGGGCCCGTTGTAATGTTGATATAGTTAATTTGTGAGTTCTCAAAAATACAATTTTTTTTCTTAAATCAAAGATACGAAATCGAAGATTTATGAAGAACTGCTTATTCCGTAAATTTTGAATGATGAGTATAGTTTTCACTCATTTTGTTTTTGTTTTTTTTTTTTTTGTTCTACTGAAAAATTGTTAAGAGGCAACATTTAAATTTTTTCGGATTATTATCTTTTTTATCCACTGTGCACCACTAACAAAGTTCTTTGTCAAGTTCTTCAGAATTATTTCTTGAATATTTTTCATGTTACTTTTTTGTGGCCATCAAAGTTAAGTTAGCAATTTGGCTGTGGCTGTGTGGCATATTTGAATTGAAATTAACTCCAAGTTGATGTTGGCAGTGGCATAAATAAACCAAAATTTGACTGAGTTTTCTGCCACTGCCTTCGCAGCATTTCTCCGATAAACTTTGTCATTCAAGAAAGTTGATAGTTTTTGAAAGTTTCACGCCATAGAACTTTACCTTTAACGCATAAACATATGCACTTACGCTTATATTATTATTATTAAACTCACACACTCACACGTTGACAATTAAAGAAATTAAGTTGCCACTTAAGTAAGCTGTCAGTTTGACAGGCAGACATCTTGTTTAATGTTTGCATTATCAACAGTCTAACACCTTAGCGATTTTGTTTGCCATCCTCAACACCTCTTGCTCCATTATCTACTTATTCTTTCACATTACATATCTACATTCTATGTGCGGGCCTTGTCGTTGTACATACGTCGTGTTTGTTATATTTAGCTTTCTCCCCTTATCGTGGCAGGATATGTACCTGTACACATTATAAATGCCACTCATAATTAAATCAAATGTTTGTCTGCCTCCAAATGTGATAGCGTACAGGAAAAATTTATTCACTTTTTACTTGAATATTCGTGGAGTTTTCATGATACGCAGCAATAATACGCCAGCAAATAGGAAAAAACTATTTGTTCTTCAAAAGCTGTGCGGTGATCCTTCGGGACCGGCGTGTATTTACAAGTACACATGTGTTAGTGAGTGCAAGAAAATATGTTTACTTTTGCACGGTGTCATTAGTGCTCACACTTTTTAACTCGAGAACTTTATTCATTTCAAATTTTGGCAATTTTATTGTATTTTGCTTGTTGTTTACTGTTTGGTATCATTATCACTTTGTGAAATGAAGTTTCACGATGGCGTAGAATGATTCTGCGTTATTAGCAAAGCATTCAGGAAAACTATTGTATCGTCCTATATACAGTGGTGAGTATTTTTTAGGCAACGTATAGGAAAGTGTACCTGAAAAGCATAGAGATGAGGGAGTATATTGTGACCGTAGTGCGTCTGTGAGTGCGTATACCTACTATTGCTGTATGCATATATTTTTTAATTATTGTAGAGAAAATAAAGATGAGACATTATTTAAACACTTTCATTATATAAATGTATAAAGTTACATTAAACCCGATCGCAAGATTCCAAATCTTTTATGAATTTTCTAATTATCTCGACCCGTGTGCAATCTAGCAGAAATTGTTGTTGCATTGTCGCGGTGCCCTGATCAAGTGTAGGGTGTCAAGTTTCAAGCTCAATGAGAAGTAACTTTAAAATCGATCGCACATGCTTTTGTGGATTTCCTAAAGATCTCTAACTATACCCATCTCTGCTCCACCTAGTAGAATTTTTTCTTTAGTATTGATAAAACTATAAGGCATGTTGAAAATTTCATGTCTCACCGGAAAATTGCTTAAAAACTGATCCCATGATTCATAATCTTTTATGAGTTTTATAATTATCTCGGATTGAACCACTCTAGCATGTATCTCCCATACAACCGATTTTTCAGAAAAAGTAATTTTTGTCATATCCATCTATCTGATTGAAGCTTCAAATTTCACCATACGCTTTCGTATATAGCACATATTGCTGTCTAAAAAAACCAAAGAGATCTGTCGTATACATATCTCATATTCTATACAACCGATTGTTCATATAAGAAGCTTTTCGTAATTTCTGCCCATTTTAACATCTACAAGCTTAAAATTTCATCAAATGCTTACGTATATAGTATATATTGTTGTATGAAAAAATCGTAGAGATCGGTCGTATATATCAAGGATGCATCGTAACGTTAAATTTCACGTTAGTCAGGAAATTTCAATCGTTTACGTTGAAACACGTGCTTTAACAATCAGTCATCAAAGTAAATTTCATTTCTTTTTGTTTTTATTGGCCTATTGATAAATGATTCAAAATTCGATTCGAGCTCAAACCCAGAACAAAAATTTTTTTCTAATGATAATTATTGTTATTTTTTAATTTTTCTATAATTGAAAAATTGTATTTTGTTTTTGGAATATTAGTAGAAAATTTTTCAAACGACCAAAACGATATCATGTCGTTTATGTTGGAACTTTAATAATAACGGTCAACTTTAACACGAAGTGTGTGTGCTATCAAAACCACAGCGCGCGTTCGGTTGTGTGTGAGTGTAGGTAAGGGCGATCGTTTCATAACGTTTATAACGTTAGCGAAGTGTTTTCGTTTCTCGGGTAGGTTTGGGATAAAATTTTGGAATAAATGTTATGAAGAGTAAATACCCAGGTGGGGTAGCTGAGAGCAAGTCAGTTCATTTATGGAAATCTTAGTGAGTTTAAGGTCTTCGTATCTGCTTATCATTGTTACACCCTCCTTTATTCCATACTAAGCAGCCACCAGGCTCCGATTTCCAACTTGCCATCTTCAAGCTCCACCGATCATTTTTCATACCAGGCAGCGTTCGTCGATTTATCGTTCAACAACTCTGAAAATTTCAGTACGAAATTGGGGAACTTCGCCAGAGGTTTGAAACTTGTAAAAAACTTTGGATGACAGCGCAACATAAGGGTAAAAACTTCCGCTAGGTGGTGCAGGGATCATAAAATTGAAAAGTTTGTCCGAAATTGGAATTTTTGCAATCGAATTTTAAGCAACTTCTCGGTGAGCTACAGATTGAAACTTTGAATTGTATTAGAATGCAATACTTAGGATAAACAAGTTAGAAATAAACTTATCCCATTCTTAATATCAGAAAAATCGGCTATATAAGATGTTTAATATAGAGAACATATCTACATAAGCGACATTTTCGATTAATATTGTGACGAACATTAGCAACACTACGGCATACTATCATCTCTAAGCCGCTACTAAGCAGTCACTTGTATCAACATAAACAAATCAATCTTTATGTCTACACATATGTACGTACAAGCAGCGGAGAGAAACGCACAAACACATGCATATATCTGAGCATCTCACAAAAGTATGCAATCATCGGTGGGAGTATCACTCACATATACACGCGTATATGGCTATGCGAAAAACTATAATCGTGCATCTGTAGTTTATAGATGGTGAGTTTAAAGCTGGTAAACAAGTAGTAAATTCTAGAAGAAGAAACGCCTAGAAGAATGCGAATGAGACACCACAGAGTATAAAAGGAGTTGAAGCTGAGTAATCAGTGATCACTTTGATTTAAGCACGCTATTGGTTGCGAAGAATAAGTGTTATTGTGAAGTACTCTAATAAAGACCATTTTGCATCGTTGAATATTGGAGTTATTTATTCAACAGTTTAGCGATACGAACGTTAGTAGAAGGTTGCAAATAAGAGGAGTTTCCATAAATTCGTTACAACATAAATTAAAAAATCTGTATTTAATTAGCGAGACATGCTCATATTGCTTTATACAATTGTTTCTCCAATATCAATAACAAAAACAATTGTACAACGCAATATGAGCACGTCTCGCTGATTAAATTTAGATAATAATATTGACATAATAGTGAACAGCAGTAGTACTGCTTATAAAGGCTTTGCTATAAATATAATGTTGCTAAGCTCTTAATAGCGCGCCTATAAGTATTCCACACAATTAGGATTAAAAACATATAGAATTAGTATGTACCTAATGGTGTATAAAGGAATAGAAAAAAAGGCAACACTTAAAGACCAATTGCAACGCGAGCAGCGGGGCATTCTTATGGCTGAGTGGATAAAGGCAGCTTGCCTTTACACTACTATAAAGCATGAATGTTGGAGATTTCGAGTTCAATACTCAGCTCCCGAGAAGCTTAACCGATGAAGAAATTTGAAGCTTCTAGCTTATGCAATAGGCAGAAATGACCAAACAATAGAAAATATAGAGTGTCATATTTCATCAAAGATGGCAGACACATCTGTAATAGATATGGCAAAAGCTCCTCGTCTAGTTCCGATGTCATAGTAACGCCGATATAACTTTTATGACAAATGAGCTTATACTTTATTTTAATTTTTTGCCAGACGAAAAAGGTTCGTTTAGACCGTGCCTCCAAATATTAACTTAAACGCCAGAAAAGCACAAACATAAGATATTTTTACGTTAACTGGACTTAAACCACATCTGAACCCCAAGAAAATGTTTTTCAAATATGTTTTTCATCAACTGAAAATGTTTTTATCTCCGATATGTCATCAGTTTAAATAACAAAAGATATATTCAACCTTTCTCCGCATCAGAAATCTTCTCTCTGATACAATTTCAATACGTGCTTTAATAAAACGCTTTGAACACGTGAACCTAAAAACTGCATATGTATTGCACTCAACTGTATTAAGTTAAAATTCATCTAATAAATACATTTTATTATTAAAGTTTTGTGTGTGTTTGATATGGATATGGCTTAAATGTCTGCATTTGCGAGTATCATTTCGTGCTGCCTGAGGCTTGCCATGCCAAACGCACATTAGTCAAATATTAAGTGAGTTTTGTTGAGTATAATTTCGTGAAGCGAAGCACTTTATCTGTTTAACTATTTAGCGCATATGCGAGTCCTTATGATTAAAATATGGATTTGTTTCTATGGCATAAGTTTATGCTTATGCCATCACACAGGAAAACACATAAAATACCAACAAATAGTACTTTCTGTTTTCATTCCGATAACGCTGCGTTAATGTGGATAATCCATATGTGCAATAAATGCTCGTGAATTCATTAGAGATAATTGTGGAAGGTATTTAGCATGCATTTTTGATACACAAAGTAAGCTTTAAAAGAGTATTAGAAAGAAGGACGGAAAAATATAGAAACGGGTAAGGTGAAAGACGCTTAATTTAAGCCACTTAAGCCGGCTGTCGCCTGCGGTCGGTATCAGGGGGAGAACCACGCATCCTCGGGAGAAGTTTTCTCTCGAAATACCCGATGCCATCCTATTTTCTCTCGACAGCGTCAATAATTTCAGGCCATGCAATTGCTATGATTAGATATTCTTAGAGGGTCATTTTTATTCGTCGTGAAGCGTTTTACTGTTCAATTGCCTACCTATATGAGGAAATTTGAGAAATACTCTATGAGGGCAACGAACTTGCTATGGGTGAACCGGAATGATTGTGAGGTAAGAAAAGAACAAGCTTCTTCGCCAAGGTAAGCAAATCTGTGGTGAGCTCCCTCTGTAGGAGCTGTCGGGATTAGGAGGAAGAGCAATCCATTCGTCATTTCATTTCATCTCTTTCGATTTCTAGGACTGCAAACAAGAGGACTTAGATTTGTGGGCCCACAGTTTTGCGTAGTTAGGAAGATAGATTTTTCGCTCCTGGGTGCTAAGGTTCATAAGGGAAGCCAACATTTTTCTTTGGGATTAGTTAGGAAGTATACGGTTGGACCAATTTACCTGCACCCGGTTCCATGCGTGTACTCTGAACCTTATAACCTTGTCTTGTCCAGCCTTCATTCACCTGAAGACCCACTTCGCATCGTAAGCCTCGTTTTCGAATTCTTACGGAGCTGACGCTCTTTTGCTCTACGTAACTTTACGAAGTCGTATTAACTTTTCAGTATACTTAAATTTAGATATAGCACTAAAAATAACACTTTTTTCGAGCAGTCAAAAGCTGTTTTAAAGCCGACAAAGAGATAGAGGACGTTTATTTTATTCAATCTTGGTATAAAGCCTTTCGGGAAAATCTGGTGGATGGTAGAGTTACCAATTCTTGAAGCACACTTCTTAGGTTGTTGAACCTTAGTTTAATATTTACTGCAGCCTCATAAGCGGTATCATGCAGTCAAATTCTGTTGTTATTGAGTAACTTGTGAAAGTTCCTGTTTGTGGATTGGACAGAACACAGCCAAATCATAATCTGAGGACATGAACTCATCATACCAAAGTTGGTACAAGACCAACTCCTGGTTGAACAGCCTGGCTTGTAGCACGTCCTTTGCAGCCGTTTCATTATTTTTTATGCGGGGTATTTTCATTCTCATTTTATCATACTAGTTTGGCGGCGAAATAAGTTTTCCGTCATTAACGATTGGGATATTGGGTTTGTCATCTCCTTCCAATTGCTCGGTAGAATTTTGCGGCAATATTTGTTTTTGTAATTATTTGGTTAAAAGTCAAAATCACACTGAAGCACATGAATAAAACTATTCGGGGGAAACTAGTAGTACAACAACAAAAGTTCGACGGATAAGATTAAGAGTAATAGTGAGAGTTAGACTTGGATAATAGCAAGAGCGGCAAGAAAAGCGGAAAGATTGACGGATTAATTAAAGGGATAGGGAAATTCAATGAACCGATTCAAACTAGAAAATACTGAGGGGAGAGGAAATAAGAGAGGAAGAGGAGAGGCAGGTGGATACATAGAGAAAGTAAGGACAATATCTGTCGGGTTTGATAACTCGGCTGGGAGTATGTCATGTTTATCTAAACGGATTAGCTAGAGCTGTTTAAAATAAAGTTCTGATAAGCTAAAGTTTTTTTTTTTTGCCACCAGGTAAATCGATAAGCTCTGATTTGCTGAGGCATCGTTGCGCTAAAACTTCTGCCGCTATATATTTTTACACCAGCCACCTCTTCCAGCTCAATGAGTCTACCTCAATGCTTGGTTTACATACATAGATAGGTATTGGGCCATGGGACCGTATATCATCAATCCCGAGTTTTTTGATTAAAGCCCCCCAGATACTCATCCACAACTTCATAATATTGTTACAGATCATCAATCATCATGTTTACATACTTTTTATTTGTTGATTCAAACGTTCAGTTCCGTTGACTAAAACCTTTCAATTTCTTCTCGCGGCCACCGTGGTGTGATGGTAGCGTGCTCCGCCTACCACACCGTATGCCCTGGGCTCAAACCCCGGGCAAAGCAACATCAAAATTTTAGAAATAAGGTTTTTCAATTAGAAGAAAATTTTTCTAAGCGGGGTCGCCCCTCGGCAGTGTTTGGCAAGCGCTCCGGGTGTATTTCTGCCATGAAAAGCTCTTAGTGAAAACTCATCTGCCTTGCAGATGCCGTTCGGAGTCGGCTTAAAACATGTAGGTCCCGTCCGGCCAATTTGTAGGGAAAATCAAGAGGAGCACGACACAAATTGGAAGAGAAGCTCGGCCTCAGATCTCTTCGGAGGTTATCGCGCCTTACATTTATTTTATTTTTTTTAAGGAAATAAATCTTCTCACAAAAGAAATATAAACTGCAGGTGTTGTTTCCTTGCTCGTTACTTAACATTTCAGAAAGGTATTAAAGTAGTAATTTTTTATGACAATGAAAAAATCAATACTGCAGATAAGTCAAGAAGCAACATTTAAATTTATGAGGGCGAGTATTGTCAAACGCGGCTCCATTTTGTAATATTGACTTCACCTGTCTGGTTTATTGCATCATGCTGCAGCAGAGAACTAAATGTCAAATCATATTAAAAAGGTAAAAATCAGCTGATGTTCGCAGCGACAGGTAAGCAGCTTGGCGTATCCTTTAATATCGTGGTGGAGTCGATTATCCCCAATCGTTCCTAATTGAGAGAGCTGAGTTGTCCGACGGCGCCCATATCACAAGAATATAAATAGTATCCGCTGTTTGTAACCATTTAACCAAAAATAATTGTTCGATAAACAAATAAACGACATCATAAACCGAGATAACACATTGATGTATGTACATTATCCGCGCTCCGAAGCAAAGTAAAATTTAAGATTCTCATAAAAATGCATAAATGTAAACGTAAAAAAATGATTTAGTAGAGCAAATCAAAACAACAACACGTAAACTGGCGATAGGATCATTCTCAATCGAATGGGTGTCAATATGCATACCAATAAAAGTTTTGGCCTCTCAAAAGCGGCGGATGCGATAACCAAATACGAATGTGGCAATGGTAATGCATTGATTTCCGCCTTAAACGACGAAACACATAAAATATGCCCAATTCCATGGACAACTGCAGTATGCATATTTATTTATGTGGTGGTGGTGGTGGACACTATCAAAGGTCAGCTGGCTTGAATCAGGCCACATTGGCTGGGAAAAACAAACTTCATGGTCGTATTCATGAACGTTGAGACCATTAAACATGGGGGAAATACGGGCATTTGCAATTTATGAGTAGGCAAACATAGCGGCCAGATAGAATCAGATAATAGTTAAATATTTGATGGTAGTTGGTGGTGTGAGTGATGTGCTTGTTGTGGGGATGAGTTGTTCAGGTGGCACATGCATTTCCGGTGGATGTTGCTGCTGATGCAGACAATTGGAAGTAACCAAATTTTGAGATTTTTTATTACTCATATTTGCTGTGCTTTTTATAGTCATTTATTATTGAATGAAAGTAAAAATTTATAGAAATGCGCCTGAATGAACAATGTGGCATAGACATTGTCGCCGTGCTATGGGATGATGCAAAACAGCTGTCGCATATTATGTGCACAGGACATTAAACTCGATATTTTTTTAACATATTTGTCTTTGCAAAATTTTCACTTATTTTTTGCATTTTTAATTTTGCCGACAACATTTCCATGCAATTTCCTCTGCGTCAATATGTATTTTCTTTATATCACCAAATACAAATATTCTGCTTGTAAAAAGAAAATAACTAGAAAATATTGCATAAGCCAGCTGCTGCCGCCTTGGTCAATGACTTTCTACCATTAACGGAATACACAAAAAAAAAATCTTGAAAAATAAATAAAAATTGAAAAGTGAAACAAATATAAAAGTCAACAAAAAACTTTGTAACCCAAAGACTCCCCAAGGAGCTCAACAAGTGCGCCGCATAAAGCTACTTGCCAGGTAGAGCCTGCTGAGTTGTGGAGTGGTCAGTGTAACGAGCGTAGGCAGTTGAAAGATGCAAATCCCGGAAATATTTAAGAGCGCATAGCTATGCTGACGGCAAGCGGAAATAGCAAAATAAGCAAATTGTCTGGCAAAATAAAAATTGTTTCCGTACATAAGAAAAAAAAAAATCAGATTTTATGTGAGAAAAAATGCGGCAAGAAAAAAGTGAGGGATATACAAAAAAAAAAGCGTGTAACTTTTACATTAAATACACAAGTGTGCACTAGGGTTGTCCTTAAATCCAACGAGCAATTTATTCTATCTCATCCCATCAATTATAAATACATGAAACATGCAAACAATGGTCAAAGTTCATTTTTCGAAAAAGTTTTAAGTACATCGGCACATAAGGTAAAACAGTAGGCGGAGTACCTGAGCTGGCCCATATACTCACACGAAAATAGCAATGGCAATTTTCATCAAAATGTGACGACTATTAGCATTTCGATACATCAATATGCTGCTAGTAAATAAATGCACAACAACAGCAAAGTAACCAAAAACACATGCATGTAGTCTGCAGCTAAGAGCGAAGAAGAAAGAGAAACAGTCACATATCATGTAATCATCACCTAAGAACAGAATTTATTTCACATACACATAACCAGCAGCTAACAGCGAAGAGAATATTTCACAAACATGTACACGGCAATAAAGTGTGCATATGGCAGATATACATGTATCTAGCCAAATCCAATAAGAGATACATACACGAAAATAAATAACCAACTATTCGAGACGGCTGTTCGCGAAAACTGTAGACCGTAGGAGAAATAGGTGAACGTGGCGAACTTAGAGTATAAAAGCAGCATAGTCCAAGCGTTGGGGAATCAGTTTGTATATAACACGTTATCAGTTAAGTACACGAGTAATCTGTATGTGAAGCACTACTACCAAAGTAGTGTAAATAAAGAACATTTTACTATACTGAATATGTGAGAAATTTATTCGACATTTCAACGATTCGAACTATAACAGAAGGTGCAGAATAATCAGGAATATCTAAAATTCGCTACAATATTACATCAATCAAACTTTGAACTGAAACTATGCAAAATCATCACAAAAAGTTTTCGAAAGGATTCGAAAAATGAAGAAAATTTAACACAGAGTTCATACTTTGCACATTGAGAGTTTTCTGAATATTTTCTAGTATGCAGTTTTGAAGCGCAATCAATTTATAATAATTAAGAGTAAAAGTCACATATCTCCTAAAATGCGCATAGATATATGACAGTTTTTTCTGAACCTAGCTATTGTTAGCATTTTGTAATAGCTTTTATCAATTTATTTGAAATTTCTGGTGTTGGTTTTTAATCTTGCAACCGCAAAACTATTATCTAAAGTTTTTGTGGAAGTGTTACGGATGTGGCAAGTTCTATAGGGAATATAAACTCGGTACGCTCCTGTAGTAGCAGCTACTGTTACTAATGCGACTGCCTGGAGAACTCTTCATCTGTTGATTTCAGTCGACAGCTCCGACAGACATGCGTTCGTCATCATCATTAATTGACGATTAACCGCCTAAGCGATTTTGAACATTCGTATCAATTTACGCCAGCTATCCCTGTTTCGAGAAAATTGATGCCAATAGAAAGCTCCAAAAGAGGTCAAGTCTTTCTCCACTTGCCTCTTCCGGCTCTGTGAAAGTCTCCCCTTCCAAACAGCTGTATCGATTGAAATACTCTTTTCGACAGAGTATTCGTTCTTTGGCATAACATGACCTTGGAGGAGAAACCTATGGACCTTTATTCGCTGAACTATCTTCATACAAAGCTTAAAGCTCTTACAGATCTTGATACTGCTTCGATACTCGCCTTCCGCATTATGGATAGGGCCATAAATCTGCCAGACAACTTTTCTCTCGAGCACTCCAAGTGCCATTTCAGACAATGCCTTTCTGCTGATACATATATTCTAGGCTTCTTAATCCACAAGTTTGAAAACCAAATTTCCTTGCGACTATTTTTTTTTTGTTTGGGATATTATAGGGTGATTTGACCTCGTCGCACTTGTGGAATAAAATTAAGCTGTGATATATTAAGTAATATCGATTTTAGTGTTAGATAAAAAGAATGTATTATACATTTTTTGAGTCGTCTTATGGAGATTTCATGAAGTGTTAGTGAAAATATAGAGTGTCCGAAGGACTAATCTAGTGTACCTTCTTATGGACATTGTAATATACAAATTAACTTCTTACTTTATTGAAACGGAAAATTAAAATAGCACCCTAATCTTCATACAAAAATGGAGATTCCTGTTGCCAATAATGGCAACTTTTTTCTAGGAGGAACTAGAATTTATCTTACGAGGGTTATTAAATAAATCAAATTTTAAGCTATCAGTATGCTTATATAATAGCAAACCATAACCTGGGTTCAAGTCCCGAGCAACACAACATAAAAACTAAGAAACAAGTTTTTTCAATAAGAAACCCATTTTTCTAACCGGGGCAGTGAATTGGCATACACTCCGAGTGTATTTCTGCCATGAAAAGCTTCTCAAAGAAAAATAATTTGCCTTACAGATGCTGTTCGGAACCGGCGTGAAACATGTAGGTCCAGTCCTGCCAATTTGTAGGAGAAATTGAAAGGAGCACGACGCAAACTGGAAGAGAAGAGAGGCTCGGCCTTAATCTCTTCGGAGGTTATTCTTATTTGTTGTTGATTAAGAACAAGCTAAATCCTTCTGAATTGCTTCCTCTCTCTAAGACGCCCAAATTTTCTATATTCGAAAATTTTCGAAAGAGATGGCCTTGTGAGTCAATTTTTTAATAAGAACAACTTAATTTCATTTCAATACTAAGGGCCAGATTGTATGATACCATTCATCGCAGTCTCTCTCACATTCATATTCATCTATTTATATAAATGCGAATGTCTGCATGTTGTTACGTAATGACGCCTAAACTACACAACGGAATAATGCAAAAATGTGTATGCCTATGTAGTTTCCCCCACGGAAGTCCCTAGGCATACTTTTATCTCGCAAGGTGGCTAGGGTCTTGCGATACAGACTAAAACGTAACCCTGATAACCCTAGGATGTGTTTAGACAATATGCGTATCAACTGAAAGCGGCTGATGAAAACTTTAATACGGGTATTTTTCGTACCACTGGGTGACTATGGTCTCGAGATTTAGGCCAAAGTGTGGGCCCGGGTACTCCCAAGAATGTATTTATACAGTATAGATATCATAATTTTTCTTACCCCTGGGTGACTAGGGTCTCAAGGTATAGGCCAAAACGTGAACCCGGATACCCCTACAATGTGTTTATACAATATGGATTTCAAATGAAAGCTGTTGGTAAAAACTTTAAAGTAAAGTTATTTTTTTTTTGTGATATTCGGTTAAGTTGTCTCAACCTGGCAAAACGGATAAATATGCATGCGAAGCCGAAATAAACACATGAATTGATAATACCTGCATACATATGTAATGCGTCCGAAATGGATTGTCTGAGTTCAAACGCATAAACTCCGTGTTGCTATTATAGGCATTTTTCTTTTGGTGTCGCTTAAAGTGTTGCTCATTTCTGGGGCTGAGTCAGGTAACGGGACTCGGACTGTGACTGGGACTGGCGATTGGAATAAAGGGTGGAGAAGAATAAAAATAACTATACAGAAAATAAAAAAGGGGAGGCAAAAGAGACTGAGAAAGAGATAGAGTTAGACGAAGATAGAGAGATAGGAATAGATGAGGAAAAGACGGAGAGGGAGAAAGGGACGCTGAGTATGAGGAAAGCTTAGGGATTAGTGAATTAAAAGGCAGGGAAAAGAGGGAGAGAGGAGGAGGGATAGTAAAACGTAAAAACTTCTTAAAAATTATGCAGATCGACCAAAGTTAGGGCAGAACAACGTCCGCCGGGTCTGCTAGTCACTATATAATAATACAAATTTCACAAAGGCACTCAGGTTTATTGTACTTCACAGAAGGGAGTGAACTATCTCGTATCAAGCATATTTTTATTCATACAATAAAAAATTACACAAGTATCTATCTGAAAGCCGTTTTGATGCCTTAAAACAAGTCTAAACCTATTTAGTGTAAAATGGGATACATGCTACAACCAACCAGCGAGGAATCTCCATTTCAGATAACCCACTTAGATTTTCCAAAAAGTTACTTTCGAATGACCCTTATACAGAAAATGGTTTCCCGCGTGCGTATCTATGTTATATACAACTTTGCATCTATTCAGAAGACTTCCAGATTTTAAAAGAAATCAAAAATCCGCTGGATAGGTTATGAGTTCGTATACTGAGCTTCAACCATAAGATCATGTATATTATTGTGTCAAAGGCAACTCTTGGCCTAGATCAAATTTCGGGAGGGGAGGGATCTTTTCAAACGCTTCTCGTAGCAATCAAGTTACCTCTACATTCAACTTCTTCAAATCAATAAATACCACTTCGTTTCTTTCTTATGCCTTGCGCTCCTGACTTGTTGATTTCTTATATTTGTCGTCGGTGTGAAAATAAAAAATGTGAAGAAGGACACCTTTTTATGTCCTTTTTGCTGTCGCTAAACACCACTTAAAAAGAGGATGGGTGAATTGGACGTTAAATTATGCAGGATTAAATGGGTATTAAGAATACACAAATTTTATTCAACGTCTCAGGGGCTATTCGGTTCCCGTTCTAGTTATACGCGGGGTGGTAAATATTTGTTAGATATAATTTACCTTTTTAAACGACTTATGTGTGTATGTATATGAGTGTAATAGTTACACTCAGTGTATAACAAATAAATGTTGACAAATTTGATGTTATTAGAAAAAGTTTGTTTGTTTTACTTAAAATTTTATGATAATCATAATTTATTGATGACGTTTGCGCGTTTATAATTGGTCCAAGCAAACAAATTAAATGTTTATGATTTATTTATGAGATGCGAATCTTTTACGTGGCGAATATTTATTAACGAACATCGGCTATTTCTAGGCTGCCTCCATTAAGTGCGCTAAAGGAGATGAAAATGTGTCGCATATCAAAGGACGTCTTAAAGAATTTTAAATTTGAAATTTTGACATAAGACGTTGTAAAGAATGTCTGTTAGGGTCAGCGGGTCCTTGTTGTAAGAAATGGATACAATTTTTTGATTACAGTGACATCTTAATCAAGTAATTTAAATTTATATACACAGCGTGTACTTGTACAGAAGGGTATTATAACTTTCATTGAATAATGCTAGTACGTAATGACATAAAATAATCGAAATAAATATAGACTTCCTTATATCAAAATTATCAGCATCGAAAAAGATTTTGTTGAATAATTTGAGAAAAATTTAAACAACGTGACATCCGGACGGACAATGCGACAGCTGTTTCGATTACACCTTGTAAATCTCTTCAAAGCCTTTATCCCGGGAGTGGAATTTGAACCCGCACTCCTACCATGGTTGAAGTGTTACAAACGCATTCAGCCACGTCATACCTTAGTTGTTGTAAACTTGATTTAGCCATGTCCGTCCGTCCATCCACCCGTTGACACGATAAGTTGAGTAAAAATTCAAATTTGTATATTGGCTGTATCTAGAATAGATAGAAAACCACGCCCATGTTTTCTACCAAAAATTACGAAAAACGCACAAATGCGATAATTTATTACCAAAGACCGCTAATGTGATGGAACTTGACATGTGGGTGACGAGAAATACAAATTTCGAACATTTTGGAAAATCGGCGTTCCATCGTCCACATTTAGCATTGTGATAACATATCGACAACCTTTCGCTGATAAGGCCCGGAAACCCGTCGATCGAAAATCGATTTTATTTATTATGTTTAATTTAATAAAAAAAAATTATTTTATTTTGCGTTATTTTATTTTATTTTATTATTTTATTTATTTCTACATAATTCAATTTTATTTTGTTTTTACTTCATTTCATTTTATTTTATTTGGTTTTATTTTACTTTCTTAAATTAAAATAAATTAAATGTATTTTGTTTTATTTTATTTAAACTTATTTTATTTTATTTTTTTAAGTTAATTTTATTGTAATTTTATTTTATTTCTATATTATTTAATTTTTTTGTTTTATTTCATTTTCATAATTTTTTTTTATTTTACTTTATTAAATTAAATTTAATTTATTTTGTTTTATTTTATTTAGTTTCATTTAATTTTCTTGTATTTTGTTTTATTTTCGTTTACTTTATTTTATTTTTTTAATTTAATTTTTTTAAATTTCTTTTATTTTAATTTTTATTTTATTTTATCTCATTTTATTTTATTTTATTTTATTTTATTTTAATTATGTTATTTATTTCTTTGCTTGCACTTTTATATTTCATGCAAATCTAACCAAATCTAATAAAGATGTTGCAACCAACAAAATCGTAAGAAGAAACAAATTTCACCTAAAACCTGCAGTCAATACCTAACAACGTGCTTTTTTTTGTAAACACTCTTTGGATCTTTTTTTCAACAAAACAGTAGTATACACATCTCACCGTGCACTGGCATGCATGTAAATTGTGCATATGCTCAGCACTTTAATTTATATGTAGGTAACATGCTGTGTGATTTAGCTAATATCAACTCTACCGCGTAAATTGCTCCTACAGGGGAGTGCCCATTAGCCTTACAGTCTATATTACCCTATACAGCATACCAATACCACACAGTACGGCTGCATTTGCATTCCACATATATCCCTCTCATAGCATGCCACTTACAATGACTACGTTTACACTTACACTTACGTTTACATTTAGGATAAATCGACCAACTCCAACGTAATTTGGAAAGAACACTGTTTTAGGATAATAACTATTTTATAGCGTCTAACAGCAGACGCTCTTTGCCTATGTATAGGTAGTTTACGTCAGCTTTTATTTCATCTATATATATAAAAATGAAATGATGTTCGTTCCTGTCCATGTTTTGGGGCACGATGCCAATTTTATTCATTCTTTTTTCATATTATAGGGATCAAATAGGGGAAGGTTTTTAGCATAAAAAAATTTTTTTTTTAATTTGTAGGGTCTTGAGATATAGGTCAAAACGTGGACCCGGATAACCCTACGATGTGTTTGTATAATATGGGTATCAAATGAAAGCTTCTGATGAGTACTTTAATATAGGGTTCTTTTCGTACCCCTAGGTGACTAGGGTCTCGATATATAGGCCAAAGTGTGGACCTGGGTACCCCAAGAATGTGTTTATACAACACGGATATCAAATGAAAGCTGTTGATGAGTTCTTTAGCAGAGGGTAATTTTCATACATCTGGGTTACTAGGGTCTCGAGATATGGCCCAAAACGTGGATCACAATAACCTTAGGATGTGTTTTTACATTATGGGTATCAAATGGAAGCTGTTAATGAGTACTTCAATATGGGTATCAAAAGGAAGCTGTGCTGATGAGTGGTAATTTTTCTCGGGGTGAGGAGCGTATCGAGATCATTTCATGTGTACAACGTTTTTTGAATAAATATACGAATTTTTCGATTTGTGTCGTACTGCTAAGTTGCAAATTTTTTTCGAAGGAGAGTAAACATAAACACCGAGGTTTGTACACTCTTTATGAGAGGTGCTTCGGCACACATACACAAACGCACCTTGAAAATGGCCACGCGTTTGTTTTACTCCTGAAAATGCAGCGCTTGGAGCAACAAGTGCACCGTCTACAACATTGACTGCCTTTTCTCATTTATGCCAATCGGACGATTTTGCAAGAACATTGCTATATGCAGAAGTGCCACAATATTTCACATGGGATAAATCCAGGAAAAAATTTCAAAGGCAAAAACAAGGAAAAACAAGTTCAAGATCATCTGTTCTTAAAAAAATCCATTAGGACGCATTTATGCAATTCATCCAAATAATGCTTAATGTTTTTACTTGCGATTGTTGTTAATTAATGTTCGTGGCCCAACATCATTCCAAGTTTTAAGAACAATTAATGGTGAATTGTGCGCTACATATCGTGAAGCATGTCAACAATTAAATTTGTTGGAGGATGATAAGCATTGGGAATATACGCTTGCCGTTTTAGCAGTAATAGCCAGTCCACATCAAATACGAACATTATTTTCGATAATAATTGCAACGTTAAAGTATGTAAGCTCATCGCATGGGACGAGTGTACTATGGCACACAAGAAATCATTGGAAGCACTGATAGAACTTTGAAAGATCTACGAGGAAGCCAAGCAGTCTTTGGAGGTGCCATGATTTTATTCGCTGGAGATTTCAAGCAAACATTACCTGTGATACCAAAATCCAAGGCAGATGAAATCAATGCATGTTTAAAATTATCGTATTTATGGAGACATGTAAACATGCTTACACTTACTACAAATGTACGTGTTTAACCACAAAACGATCCGTCAGCAGCTAAATTTTCACAGAAATTACTGAAAATCGGAAATGGCGAAATCTCTGTCAATCCAACAGGAATGATTATATTGCCTAACAATTTCTGCACTTTTGCACAGTCTAAAGAGGCATTGATACAGAGTGTATTTCCAAACATAGTTCAACATTACAAAAACTATGATTGGCTCAGCGAAAGAGCAATTTTAGCCGGGAAAAATAAGGACGGTAATGATATAAATGCAGCTATTCTGGATCAAATATCTGGTGATATAGTTGCATATAAGTCAATGGACACTATTACTGATCAAGATGATGTCGTAAATTATCCAACTCAATTCTTAAACTCACTCGATTTGCCAGGCCTACCACCTCATAATTTACGATTAAAAATTGGAGCACCGATTATTATGCTGCGCAACATTGCAACGGTACTGGATTCGCTGTGAAGAAGATAATGGGTAACGTTATCGAAGCAACAATTTTGAAAGGGAAGTACAAAGGAGAAGACGTTTTGATATCCAGAATTACACTGATTCCGATGGATTTTCCATTCGATTTCAAACGTTTGCAGTTCCCTATTCGCCCTACTTTCGCTATGACAATTAATAAGGTGCAAGGACAGTCTCTACAAATGTGCGGTATTATTTTGGAATACCCAATTTTTTATCATGGACAATTGTATGTAGCTTGCTTACGAGTAGGCAAACCATCGTCATTATTCATTTACGCGAAAGATGGAAAAACCAAAAACGTTGTCTACCAAAAAGTGTTACAATAAAGTTCGAATGAAATTGTATCAAAGAATTTGTTTTGCTTCGTATTCGTATAAGAGTACAATGCTCTTTCAGAAAAGCATTGAATTTATCGCCTAGCAAGGTGGGCGAGGGTACGCTAGTTTAATATAAGAGTACACAGCTGGTTATATAATGATCGGTTTCACCCAAACTGGCGGCCACCGTGGTGTGATGGTAGCGTGCTCCGCCTATCACACCGTATGCCCTGGGTTCAACTCCCGGGCAAAGCAACATCAAAATTTTAGAAATAAGATTTTTCAATTAGAAGAAAATTTTTCTAAGCGGGGTCGCCCCTCGGCAGTGTCTGGCAAGCGCTCCGATTGTATTTCTGCCATGAAAAGCTCTCAGTGAAAACTCATCTGCCTTGCAGATGCCGTTCGGAGTCGGCATAAAACATGTAGGTCCCGTCCGGCCAATTTGTAGGGAAAAATCAAGAGGAGCACGACGCAAATTGGAAGAGAAGCTCGGCCTTAGATCTCTTCGGAGGTTATCGCGCCTTACATTTATTTTTTTATTTTATTTATTCACCCGAACTTAGACTTCCCAACTTGTTTTTTTGTTTTTAATTATATGTACGCGAATACATATTTCAATTAAGGGCTTTCTTTTTATTGCATCCACGCACATACAAATTTTGCACATAATAACAGTTCTATTGGCATGTGAAACCATTTCAATGATTTTTGTGGGCTAAAAAATTGTATACATAACATTCTATTGCAAATGTTACAACGATATCAATTATTTTGCACGAAACCATTATGAGCATCTAATTTCCACTTAAATATTTATTTGGATATATATTTTTTTACACTGAGAGTACATCCTTAACACATGGATGCACGTACAAAGTTATTACATGCTCAATGAACGATACAAATGGCTTTGTTAAGCATAATAAGCAAGCTTTGATGTAAGTAAATATGTCAATTTATGCGGGTGTTAGGGGATGGAATGGATATGGGTGTCTGAAGGTTGGGCACCTGGGTCATATACACACAGTCACTCAACACATACCGATAATGCCAATCCATGTGCAAAAATTTGTAAAAATCAACAAACCACAGGAGTTGAAATTGCTTTGGTTTTCAATTATATTTATCACTGCAATGAGAGCATAAAAACGCTTACAGCTCATTGCCGACATTGCTTGAATGATTACAGATACCACAGAAAATAAACTCATTCACATATAAATATTGGTATGTGGCGGTAAATGTCGACCAGCAAGGATATGCAAATGATTTCACTTACACATACCTCGTGTCGTTGCATATTCAAAATAACTGGGGGATAAGGTTATGCTTTTTCGGAAACACCTATGTATGTATGTATGTGGAGGGTGTCTTTTGGACTGTTTACAAATGTATCTCTTTGTGTTATTTTTCTGTTTTATTGGGCTAATTCAATAACCAGCATGGCAAAAACTGCTACACAAGAGGTATGTGAAATATAGCTCAGCTACCTATACAGGGGACAACAACAATAATAAAGTACAACAATGAAAAACAGTGATATGTTTACAACATAATATCCTTGAATACGGCATGCTTGTAGAAGCATTTTGAAACACCTAAAATATAAAAACACTTAAATATGTAGGTGTGTATGATTGCACTAACCCTGATGGAAATGCCCATAGTATAACGGAACATATTTCCCTTTACACGCAAATGGGTATCTACTATTTATAGAAAAACCAACCGCTTACCGTAACGTGTTGGATCCCTTAAATTTCCCAAAGCCAAGACAGAATCCCTAACAGTTGTTTTGAAATTGTTCTGGAGGCTCATTTTCGGGCTTCAGGTTAGGAAGGCAAGGTTGCCGTACGACGTTACGTACGACAGCATTTGGCCATCCGCGGAAGCTGACGACTCTCGCCAAGGGTTGTACACTGGTTTCATGAGATGGTAGTCAAGTCGACTCTGTAGAATGTACCGGAAATGGCAAGCAGTATCTAAGTAAATATAATTTCAGTACAACGGACGACGTTAGTTGATATCAGCGATACTCTTAGAACAACACTCACATTGACATTGAAAATCACGCTATGCACGCTGAACATCACGCTGAACGGGGATATAAGGCATTGCGTAACGCAGCATCTTCAAAGGGTTATCAACGAAATGTATAGCTTCTCCAACCCAATTCTCAACCTCACCTTCCCGTGGAGAATCCTGTTTTTTAGCAGGCTTTGGCAATCCTAAGTTTCTCACGGGTTCAACGTGGTTCAACGTGGTCATATCAATTCGTTCTCGCGATGGTTGGTGTAGGGTTTCTATTATATTATACATTTTACCTGTTAACTTTATATACCTTGTGAATTCAATATTTATGTTCAATAATTTTTTAAAAACAAACAAAAAATAAAATAAAATTATTTGAACATAAATATTGAATTCACAAGGTATAAAAAGTTAACAGGTAAAATGTATAATATAATAGAAACCCTACAGTTGGGCTAGTATCTTAATAGTTCTATATTCCCGAGCGTACCGGATTAATATCTGGCAAAGGATAAACGTCGATAAACTGCTTTAAAATCTTCAAATCTTCTTATCACTACAAGAAGAAGATGATCACGCTTAATATATGTAGGTCAGGTTAGGTTCGGTTAAGAGGGCGCGAATGGGAGCTTCCCACGCATCCACTCGGAGATATTTTTAGTCCATTTTGAATGCCCTAATTAAGTGCCGAATGCAGTCGCTTTCTCTGATGAAGTTTAGTAGGAGCGAAAGATACACCTTTCAACCTCTACCAGACTGTGGAAAAATCGTGCGCCTTTAAATTTGACTAGTCTTGTTTGTAGTCCTTGACATCGGCAGAAAAAGTGATGAATCGACTCCCCTTTCTCCTCATCCTAACAGCTTAAGCGGGGGGAGCTTGTTGGTTTGCGACCTCGTCGAGGCATCGGTGCAATATCGCAAATACCTGTGATGACACTCTTACGTACTATCACTGCAGGTTTGTTTAGCTTGAGAAGAAAGCTAGTTACTTTCCTATTCAAACATGGCCATAAGGACTTTAACTCTCGCAATCATCCCTGTTAATCAATATCAAGTGCGTCGCCCTAATCTCATATACTTCGATTTTCAACTGGAAATAACTCAGAGATTTTCGTTTTGAGCTTTCCGCCTCGCTTATATCCATTTCGGAACCTTAATGCCGGGGATGTTTGACACGTCCCCCGATATCCGACTTTGTCACTTTGGATTATCAATGTTTTTTTTGCTCTCTGATTACTCTCAGAATTTTGAGTTCTGAATTTTGACTTCTGAAATTTGACTTCTGAAATTTTAATTCTGAATTTTAATTTCTGAATTTTTGTTTCTGAGTTATGACTTCTGAATATTGGCTTTCTGAAAAAAGACTTATGACTAATGTTTTCTGAAAAAATGTGTTTCTGAATTTTTGTTTTCTGAATTTATGGGGGGAACCAGGGGGAACAGTGTAAAGACAGACCACTATTTTTTGATTGGAAGGGCTTTCTATTCAAGTGGTGCCTTGATGACATATAACTTTAAAGTTTCCTGCAAGGCAACAATCGACAAATAACAAACTTCAAACTGGAAGGGGCAAAAGCGTTCAGGCTAAGCAAGCGAGAAACATGTAAGGAGATATGAATATTTGGTATGTGTTAGTTCGCCCACAGGATATCCGTAGTAGATCAACAACACAACAGGACGCAGGCAGGCGACTAAAATGAATGAGCAAGCATTTTGAAAAATAGTATTCGACCATTTATTCATGAATGACTGAGTTAAAGAAATGCTGTGGGATGTATGTTTTTACGTATATGTGGGAATGTGATTATGAAGGCATATAAGGATATGAGGCAGTGCGCCACATATTCACATATCACTTCAAAAGCTCATATGTAGTGTATAGGAGGGTTCTAGCAAAATGTCGTTAGTTTGTGAAAAATAAGGAATTTTCTTTCAACGAAAATATAAACAAAATACTTGATATTGCTTGCTGAGAGAGTTCCTCACAACTGCAAAGGATTCTACATCTATATATTCATACTACTTTCCTAGTAGTAGTTCATAACTAATTTAATCGCGTACTTCAACTATAACGTGTTAAAATCAAACTGATTGAATATTCTTCAGTTGGAGCTATTTTTATACTCTCAGTTGCCTCGTTTGCCTATTTCTCCTAGGGTCTAGACTTTTCGCGAACAGCTGTCTCGAATAGTTGCTTACTTAGCTATGTATGGACATGTATATGCGTGAGCTCCTGATTATATATGTATGTGAAATATACTCTTCGCACTTAGCTTTGTTGTTTACATGTATGTGTGGCTGCTTTCTTTCCTATTGTTGTACTTTTATTTACTAGCAGCATAGTGACGTATCGAACTGCGAATATTCGCCACAATATTATATATTAGTCTTAAATTTTGGAAAGAGTTAATCTCGGACACTACTGAAGGTGTTGAGCTGCAACTTTCTTTAAATAAATCCAGGTAGATCTTCAAAGATATGTACTTAAATTAGAAATTAGCCCATCTATTTCAAGAATATTTAAGAATCAAGTTAAAACTTTTTTTTCCACTACGCACAGCATTGCCACAAACGAATGCAATTTCTCCATTGTAGTGGCATAAAGTGTATTTGAGTGAGTCGTAAATCAACTGTCCTTTGTTTATTCCAGGGATGCACCGTAACGTTAAGCTAATCGTTTATCAAAAAATTTCCACCGTTTCCGTTGAAACACTTCGAAATATTATCGATAAAGAAATTATCAAGATAAATTGTATCTCGTTTTTAACCGAAACGAAAAGCTTTCGTTAACGTTAAAAACGTTAACAAAAACGTGATACTTTATGTTTGAATTGTGCTGGCAATGCTATAGCCATGGTGAAGCCGTAAGGAGGTAACAACGAGCGCACATACACACACAAACACTATGTAATTTGTTTGTGTAATTCGTTGGTGGTAATGTCAAAAATACTCTGAGAAATGTTCGTACTGTCAAAATTCATGAGAAAAGTTGCAATCAGCTTGGCTAATGCTTTCACCTTTAATGACTCCGCCATCAATCAGCTTTGCCAGCATAGTTTGAAATTAATAATCAACATAAACGATTTGATTTCGTTTTGATATGGCAGAAAACGAAACGAAATCATTTCGTTAATTTGACGATCTTAACGTTAATAAACGAAACGAAATGACTTTGTTTCGTTTATTAACGTTGATTATCGTAACGAAATGATATCGTTTCGTTGGTTAAGCATGCCTGGTTTATTCCGCTCACCAATTAGTACATCTGTATTTTTGTTTCGAATAAGCTGTTTAAAAAAGCTGTAAAATTTGAAAATCAAAATGGCTAATTTTGCGCTGCAGTTCGATTTATTTATATAAAGGCAGTGTTAGCTTTTATTTTTATTTGCGGCCTTTTTTCTGATGCGTCTCAGTGCTCTTAGCTATGTGCGAAGTTTCAAATTTGCAGCACAGGCAACTCTTTTAAAAATTCATCACAAGATCTATATACCTCGCTCCTTGCATTTGTGTTAACAATTTCTGTCCATTTGGCCTTTTTAATTGGTTTAAAACTTAAAGCTTCTCTTTCTCGAAATCTTTCGAAAGATTTCAAATCTCGTATGATTTTTTTATTATTATTTCGACCACATCACCACGTAGAGAATGCTTATTCTTCTTAGATTGCATTGGCTTGATCCGCAGAACTATTTTTGTTGCAATTTTGTAGCTCAGTTGGAAGTTTCTTAAAATTTGATCACAAAATTTCCCCGTTTGGTTGAAATTTCTAAGTATCTCGCCCCGAGTGCCACCTATCGGAATTTTTCCTTTTACTAAATGTATCGTCATCGGGTTCTCATCCACTTCTCATGATTATGCTCGTAGCTCTGTGGGAAGTCTGTCAAAAATTGATCGCAATGTTCCTCCACCCCTTTCCGTCAGATTTCTTTTAATTATGTCGATCCATGTGCCTCTTAGTCAAACTATTTTGTGATAGGTATTTCAGTCCCTTTAGCTTTTGAAATTAATTCAAAACTTCAAACCTCTAGCTTTCCTGGAATTCGTACAAGTTACATAAAAAGATATCTTAAGATTCCAAATGTCATACGAATTTTCTATGAGAAGTGACTTAAAAATCGAACGCAAGAACTACATGCTCTGAATGGATTTTCTAAAGATGCCAAAATATCTTACCCCTAGAAGAATTGTTTTTTCTTTAGCATTACCTTTTGAGAGAACTCTAAGCCATGTTCAAAGTTGTAAGCCTCTAGCTCAGATCCTATGATTCCTAATCACGTATGAGTTTTCTTATTATCTTGAATCGTGCACCACCCAGTGGAAATTATTCCTCCTTTTCTAGTATTTTCACGGTACTCTGATCTACACAAGTGTAAGGTTTCAAGCTTCCAGCCTAATGATAAGTTACCTCAAAATAGATCGCAAGACACCACATATTTTAATAAGATTTTTAAAATTCAAATTTCTCGATCCCTGTCCTATCCAGAAAATTTGTTTAATCCAAGATCCCTTCTCTACCTAGCAAAAATGTCACCAGCTCTGAAATATTTTCCAAGTTTTAGATTCTATCTTCACGGGAAGCTACTCAAAGATCGATTGCAAAATACCCCAATTTTGAACTGACAAATATTTAATGGATCTATCATAAAGGAACTAGTGATATGAAACCGACCCATTATAAAGAAAGTAAAATGACTATGTGATCATTAGCAGCAACGCGGGATTTGCTCAAATCCCAGAAGGCATAAGCACTTGTAAACTTAAAAATACATTTTCTAGTCTGATCTCCTAAGCGAACTTTTGTTGATCCCCGTAAATGTGACTACAGCTTGTTAGACAGTTCTCACACACAATCAGATAACTTTGTTGTGGTGTTGCAAACGGAAGGAAATTTCATGCTGGCTTGAATAGCCTTTCAGGGACCACCATAAAAGATAAGGAATAACAAATAGCAAGTATGCAGAGACAAAATGTGTAAGTGTAAGTTACAAAAATTTAAAATAAACTAAATAAATGATAGTCTGCTAATCGAGTTCAGTTATTTAAACTGAGTGAAGCCATAACATTTAATTAACGCAAATAATATTATCGATTTTTAAATTAGTTGTGATATCTTTGGACTACTCAGAACTTAGAACTAAACAAATGTCAACATATAAAGTTAAGGACTTCCGATTACCACTCCCTAATACAAAGCTTATTACCATTAGGAAAAGAGCCTTAGTGAAGCCCACTTGTTATCAAAAACCGGCCGAAACGACCTCGACAACCGGCAAGAGGTTGCGTCAGCCCAGCGCCTACTCAACTGAAATAAGCACACTGCAAGTGGCGGTCTATGAAACAAAGTCCCTGCCTCAAATGTGGTACCCACGCCACCCTTCCTCAAGGGTATAAAAGTGATGTATATTGAAACTATTTTCCATGATCCCTTGTCAAATTTCGTTTGTAGACAAATCGGTTTCGGCGTTGTGCCATCTTCAGTGTCATTCTGTTGTTCTTTTATGAAGTTTCTAGCCGGTGTAAGATCTTTCGCACAGTAATCTGTCCTGCTAGAGATGAAGCTGGAGCTAGTAAGAAAGTTGGAGTACTCATTGTCATAGTGTCTAAACCCTGCACCCTAGTTATAGCTCGGGATGCGGCAGCTCTCCCAACAATGTCCACCGGGTGTATATTTATTATTGCGTTCAAAGCCAGAGTTTGTACTTGCAAAGGGATTCGCTGATTCCCATCAGGGTCATTCGTTGCACCATTTCTAGCTTTTTAAAACTGTATGGTGTGTCCAGGCCACCACCCAATAGAAGAGGATTGGCTTGTGCTTCTTCACAAAGTCATATATCCAACTATTACCTTGGAAAGAGCGGTCGAGCTTGTACCTTATCTATATCCGACAAAGGACCATGAACATCGATGAAAACCTCCAAAACCTTCGGCGAGTGCCTTCGTTGCTACAACAACAACAACAACAGATTCACGCGAGTTGCCACTGACTCTATGGCAGCAGTAGAAATTGACTGAGGCTTTCCTAGCTCTTTCCTCTATATTAAACTTCCTGCAAGCAAACTGTCCTTGCCGTCTAATATAATGCCAAGCGACTTAACCTTATCAGATAGTACCAGTGGCTTTCCCTTATAGGGGGTGCTCTCAAGACAGGAATCTTGTATCTCCTAGTAAATAGAACTCGGCGAAGCTATTCCATAATAAAGGAACACTCGGAGCCGGAATCGATTAAAGATTGGGCCGAATATACGGCATCAATATATCGCAGGTGGATTTGAGCTGTTCCCAGTAATACCGCTTTATGTGTGTTCGAAAAACACGATTGCACTTGACTCGGAGAGTCATTGTTGGCCTGAGTGCGACTTTATTCAGAAGTGGTCCGTTTGGAAGTAGTTCCGGTTCCACTGTATCCCTTTAAAAAAGGTCTCTCAAGGTGTCCGGGTGTTTCACTCTGATAAGGATTGCTAGGTCGCCAGCATAGGCCAACACTTTGTAGCCTTTGCATTTGAGGTCTTTAAGTAGTTCATTCAAGTAGTTAAAACAGAACACCCCCACGGCCGACCCTTTTTTAATCTTCTTAAGGTCACAGAACCTCCCCACTCCGCTGTGACAATCACTATGAGACAACTTCCGAAGTCACCGCGTCTTCTGACCCTCACGACAACTAGTCTATCAATTGAGAAAAGAAGAGACGATAGCAACCTCGACATTTGTTAGTAGGTCTTTTGCAGGTATCCAAACAGCGTTAGCAATTAAAATGGAGGTTCTAAAACCCTCTGCTTTCAAACGATTTGATTACAATCAATTTTTTTCGAGAACAGGAACAACTCTGTGATGTTATTCGGCGTGTTGGTTGTTGGAGAAATTCGTTCGATAGAAACAATCCCACTTTCTTTTGGGCTTTGTACGAAGCCTTTTGGGGTATGTAAATATATATGGTTCCTCGGTATGATCCATTTACGTAGGTATAACTTTCAAAAGCTTCTGGTGTAATCAGAGAAATCTGTTAGTCTTCCTAATTTAAAAAGGCTTCGTTTCACTAATCATACACAGATGAAATTCGAAGTTTTCTGAAACTCGGATCAAAGTGGTCATACCGCCACATGACGTGCCGTGCCAGTCAATATAACAAGTTCAACAAGCGTTCACCCATCCGCATTATTGCTCACCACAAAATGCGTCATTATCTAGCCACTGTCATCGCACCTTTGTAGTCGCACACACCTGCATCCCTCACGTTCTTTTCACTCGCTACTCACACCATATGACTTTTGTATGAACATAATCGTATATCGCCTACATACACTAATCGACTGCTCGTTAACCAACCGCACACCAATTTTTCGTTGCTAAAAGTAGATGCTTCCCCCATCTTTGCAATGCTTACTCACTCGCTTACCTCAGCTCGCCTACAACTACTAATGTTCATTCATACGTAACGTTGTCCTTATTGCTAAATGGTTTCAACATGAGTTTATAACTTTATCAGCATAACGACTCCATTATCCTGTCTGTTCTATGTAATGTTATGCTATGCTATTTAGCAATACATATACATATTTATATCGATATAAATATCGCAACATTAACCAAAGCAGTGAATGCTCTTGCTACGTAAAAATTCTTTTGTTCCATACCTCCATCACCCGTTTGTTATCTCTTGGTTTGTTGGCCTGTTTTTGTGGTATTTAAAAATAACTTTAATGGAAAATTTATCGATCATATTTTTGCAAAATGCGCATGTAAGGCATTGGATTAAGTACTAGCCGTACAAGCAACGCAGTGCTAAAAGACCTACTAAGAAGGCTCGTGTGCGCAAGAGGCGATGATCCAAACGTGTAGATAAGATGATGATGCGACAAGCGTAGACAAAATAGAAAAGAAAGGATATGACTTGGCTTGTTTATCCAAGTTGAGTAAATATGTATGTGTGCATGTGTATGCATTTGCAGCTGTGGGTATTTTATTGGCAGTAAAGGATAAATGTAAGAAATGTAGGGTAGTCATTCATACGGAAGGTACGGCATGGGTTAGTGAGGAAGTTTATGAAATAGAAAAAAATATGAGAACAAGCATATTAAGTGCGTTTGCACACGACAAAAGGATATTAAGACACTTTATAGTCGTTTTCACTTCATTAGTTTTGATTTAAAAGTAGCTCAAAGCGTATGTATGTAGCTCGTTAGATGATTCAAATATTCAAGATGTTCCAATATTTATTGAGACTTTGTAATTTCCACCCAAATTCGTCTGGCGTAATTAAGTTAATCCACTTGACTGGTTTTTATGCAAAATATCGAAAAAGATATTGAAAAAGATATTAAAAGAAAACAAGTAAGGAAGGCTAAGTTCGGGTGTAACCGAACATCACATACTCAGTTGAGAGCTATGGAGACAAAATAAGGGAAAATCACCATGTAGGAAAATGAACCTAGGGTAACCCTGGAATGTGTTTGTATGACATGCGTATCAAATGGCAGGTATTAAAGAGTATTTTAAGAGGGAGTGGGCCAAAGTTCTATAGGTGGACACCTTTTCGAGATATCGCCATAAAGGTGGACCATGGGTGACTCTAGAATTTGTTTGTACTATATGGGTATCAAATGAAAGGTGTTAATGAGTATTTTAAAAGGGAGTGGGCCTTAGTTCTATAGGTGGACGCCTTTTCGGGATATCGGTATAAAGGTGGACCAGGAGTGACTCTAGAATGCATTTGTACATTTTGGGTATCAAACGAAAGGTGATAATGAGTATTTTAAAAGGGCCTTAGTTCTATAGGTGGACGCCTTTTCGATATATCGCCATAAAGGTGGACCAGGAGTGACTTTATAATGTGTTTGTACAATATGGGTGTCAAATTAAAGGTATTAATAAGAATTTTAAAAGGGAGTGGTGGTAGTTGTATATGTGAAGGCGTTTTCGAGATATCCATCAAAATGTGGACCAGGGTGACCCAGAACATCATCTGTCGGGTACCGCTAATTTATTTATATATGTAATACCATGAATAGTATCCCTGCCATGATTTCAAGGGCTTTTGATTTCGCCCTGCAGAACTTTTTCATTTTCTTCTACTTAATATGGTAGGTGTCACACCTATTTTACAAAGTTTTTTTCTAAAGTTATATTTTGCGTCAATAAACCAATCCAATTACCATGTTTCAACCCTTTTTTCGTATTTGGTATAGAATTATGGCTTTTTTTTCATTTTTCGTATTTTTCGATATCGAAAAAGTGGGCGTGGTCATAGTCAGATTTCGGCCATTTTTTATACCAATAGAAAGTGAGTTCAGATAATTATGTGAACTGAGTTTAGAAAAGATTATCGATTTTTGCTCAAGTTATCGTGTTAATGGCCGAGCGGAAGGACAGACGGTCGACTGTGTATAAAAACGGGGCGTGGATTCAACCGATTTCCGTCCTAGAATCTAAGCCGCTACCAAATTTCACAAGGATTGGTAAATTTTTGTTCGACTTATGGCATTAAATGTATCCTAGACAAATCAAATGAAAAAGGGCGGAGCCACGCCCATTTTGAAATTTTCTTTTATTTTTGTATTTTGTTGCACCATATCATTACTGGAGTTGAATGATGACATAATTTACTTATATACTGTAAAGATATTAAATTTTTTGTAAAAATTTCATTTAAAAAAAATTTTTTTTTTAAAAGTGTGCGTGGTCGTTCTCCGATTTTGCTTATTTTTATTAAGCATACATATAGTAATAGGAGTAAAGTTCCTGCCAAATTTCATCATGATATCTTCAACGACTGCCAAATTACAACTTGCAAAACTTCTAAAATTTTACTAATTTTCTATTCTGCGTCATAATTTCAACCCACCTACCAAGTTTCATTGGTTTATCCCTCTTTGGTAATGAATTATCGCAATTTTTCGATTTTTCGAAATTTTCGATATCGAAAAAGTGGGCGTGGTTATAGTCCGATATCGTTCATTTTAAATAGCGATCTGAGATGAGCGCCCAGGAACCTACATACCAAATTTCGTCAAGATATCTTAAAAATTTATTCATTCAAATATGTAAGTAGTAGTAATGAAGACTACAGCCGAATAAGCCTCTCTTCATTTATCGTTAAAATACTGGACAGACTTAATTACTTAATTGGCGCTTAACCGTTTAAACGGTTATGGCCGTCCAACAAGGCGCGCCAGTCGCTTCTTCTCTCTGCCAACTGGCGCCAATTGGCCATACCAAGGGAGTTTAAATCGTCTTCCACCTGGTCTTTCCAGAGGAGTGGGGGCCCCCTCTGCTTCCATAGGCGGGTCCCCATAGAATACTTTCTTAGCCGGAGTGACATCATTCATTCGCAAAACTTGGCCTAGCCAGCGCAGCCGCCCCATTTTAATTTGCTGGACTATGTTGATGTCTGCGAAAAGCTCGTACAGCTCATCGTTAAGGCTTCTCGATACTCACTATCGCGTAGAGGTCGTCCACAAATCTTTCGAAGAACTTTTCTCTCGAACACTCCCAGAGAGAGAGTCTGCTGTTGTCATGCTCCATGCTTCTGCACCGTATAGCAGGACGGGTGCGATAAGTGACTTGTAGAATATGATTTTCGTTTGCCGAGAGAGAACAAGGCTGGCGCAAGACGCATATGCGCTGCCTCTTTGCTCGATGACAGCAGGTACTTCGTTTTGTCCTCATTCACTGTACAGACTTATTGACCTATATATAAGAAATCCAACCCTTACTTCCGCAGGATATATACGGCGCAATACGCATAGCGGAAAGACAAATCGGTAGAAAGCGTGCTTCGCAAGATAGGCAGCAGCATGCGTAAATCACTGAGCTGCAAACAGTACACCTTGGTGGGCTTCATTGACATTGAGGGCCACTTCCACATCTTCAAACGGGGCTATCTGTAGGGAACTTAAACGACATGCAAACCCAAGAATATGTAGCTGTATGTATCAATTATATTCTTAGGAGTAGGGTCCTCAATGCTCCTTTTAGTATTTAAACTGGCTACTAGGGGCACCCCTCTGGAAATATTCAGGTCAGAAGGAACGAGGGTAGTCGCATACGCCGATGACTTAGTGATTCCAATCACATGTGAATTCCTGTCAACCATTATTGGGCTCATGGAAACTTCACTGTGTGACATTTCGCAATTGGCCCGGAAAAACGTGCTGTAGGTTAATCCAAAATAAACCGGAACTTGTCATTTTCACAAAAAAAATTCTCTGAGGCCAAATATCTGGGCATGATTCTCGACTCAAAACTTAACTGGAAAAGCAACGTTGGGGTGATATCAAATAAAGCTCTGGCATCATACTATACCTGCAGAAGAGCTAGGAACTGGAATTATCACAGCATGTCACCCATGGTATATACAACACAGTGATTTGGCAGAAAGTAAAGAACAATTTTATGGTGAAAGGCGCTTGACGAAATGACCAATTAATATCAGGCGCAGTGATTCACGCTCGTCAGAAGTGGTTAGGGTTGGTTGCATTGTTTGACCACGAAAGTGGCTATTCTAGTAAAGGAATCCAACATCAATCGAAATCAACTGAATACGACCACGCGACTATATTAGATGACATGGTAAGGGAAAAACTAAACGGGACCATACCTGACCTAACATCCGACACCGACCATATCACGGCGGTTGTTGACTGCCAGGTGCAGAATATAAGATATCCTTCTAGGGGGGTATGGGGGAGGGTCTAGACCGTGGTAGGGGTATTATCTACAATCTACACTGAAAGTACAAAAATGGAAAATACAACTGTAGCCGGGCTGTACGCAAAGCCTCTGCAGGTGAATAAATTGTACCGACTTCCTGACTCATGTATTGTTCTCCGGGCGGAGGTCTAGATCATAGAGAGCAGCCAGATTGCTACATGATATTGTAACGATCTTTGTCGACATGCTTCAAAGTCATTAGAATCGAACGTGACAAAATCGAATATCGTGTGGAGGTGTCGAGCCTTACACGCGTGCATAAGTCATCTCAATATCGCCCTTTGCTGGATCCCAGGGCACAGCCATATTGAAGGGAACGAATTTACAGAAGAAATGGCCAGGAAAGGTTCCGATATAGACATTAGCTAGTGCGTCTCCTGAATTGAGGAATATAAGATAAGGAAACTCTATCCCCCAAAATACACAGATCTGTTTGATATCGATCTTAACAGGAAAATGAAGTTTTGAGAGAAGAAAAACCTCACCAAATCCAAATCAAACCATGGGCGCCACTACCTCTTATTAAAAGAGGTAGAGTTCTTGCACTGTTGCGCCTAAACTCTACAATTGTATCAAAAAGATCTTCGTACGTTTCTTCGTGCTTTTTATTAGTCCTGTCATTTGGAAACTTATATGGTAAAAGGTAGGTGTTCCCAAACCATTTAATTTTTGGACACCTTTACAGCTTCAAGTAGCTTAAATTTAGCTCGAATGAGTGAACGTCGCGTTAAAAGGCAGTGTCGTGAACTCATTTATAAGCTTCTGCGAAAACGTGGATGGTTGCAACGACTCTGGGAGGTTCCGGTGGAGTCTCCCAAAAAATGCCAATGACCTCAAAGTGTTCACGGTTTTAAAGTTTCTCAAAAAAACACTAAATATAATACGGGTTTTGTCCTGGTTGATGCTATCGAAAACCAGAGAATATTGTGCAGAGCTACGAACAAGAGCTTAGTTTGCCTTTTCTAATCTAGACTGTGGTCGTTTTTGATCTTCTAGTATACCTAGGAGCCAGTGGCTGCCGATGCACATCATCATACAATCTTTGACACAAGAAAATTTGCGTGCAACCCCCGCAAAACGGATCTCGTACTTTTTAGGAAATTATATTATATCCCTGCCTATTTTGTAAGATATGAAATTCTTATTTCAAGGGCTGTATACTGGTTTTATATGATGGTAGTCACACCGATATCAGACAATCTCTGCCAAAAGTCCGATATTTATGTAATAGACAAATCTGGTTGATATCAGAGGCGCTCTGTGAACAACACCGGAATTGATGTTGAATGCAGTTAATAAAATTTCGTAATATGGACTATCACACGGTTACGCATATTCCAGCATTCACAGCTTCAAATTCAAACCTGGAAAAACAGCATACTATGCGCCGGTCTTCTTCTGCTTGAAGCGACACGCTGCAACCATCTCGGGAAAGATTCGGTATGACTGCGTCGAAACTCGCAGATCTGTCTGATGTCAGTCGTCTCTTAAGACAGGCTTGACTAGCATTAGAATAACCCAATCCATTTTATACGCTGTTGTATTCACCCTTACTGAAAACTCACAACCAAAGTGGAAGGAGGCTTCCTTCAGGACAGAACTCGTACGCCTGCATAAGGCCACCTCAAACTAAAATTTGCATGAAAACAGGCAGGGGTGTTTGATCTATAATTAATCTGCAGTTCGAATTTGTCCTGGACTAAATCCTATCTTTCGATCGAGAAATGTATAGTTGTTGTTGATGGTTGTGCGTCCATTCCTTTCATTGCCTTCTCAGGGGTCCCTCAAGGCAGCATCCTAGGTTCCCTCCTTTTTATTACCTTTATTAATAATATCACATCTTGTTTTGCCTCCTCAAAGTTCCTTCTGTATGCAGGTGTTTTTAGAATCTCTTGTATATCTGACGCGGTAAGCTTTCAAGCAGATCTAAAAAGAGTTTCTCATTGGTGCAAAACATGCACACCTGCATCTTAATATTAGTAAATGCTTTCACGTAACTTTTTGCAAATCCCTTATTTCCATCTCTACATGCTATCATGTTAATGAGTCTAGACTGATCACCCATTCTGAAATTCGAGATTACTCCATGCTCGCTTTTATTCGTCGATGCACTGCAGACTTCACTGACCCATACACCTAAAACTTCTTTATACTTCATTAGTACGTTCCAACTTGGATCAGGCAGTTTTTATATGGAGGTCATATTGAGTTTGCCATATTAAAAGACTAGAACGGGTTTGAAAGACTTTCGTAAATTTTGTACTTTGCGGTCTAAACTTTGTGGATCCTATCCCTCCAAATAATTCAAGATGCCTCAAAAGAAAAATAATACAATCTCTGTGCTTTGTCAGGTCTTACTTTTTTAAATTATACAAAAAATCCAAAATAATTTGTCATTTTATAATCCTCTAGAATAAAGTCAAATTGGTAAATGGGACACAAGTGGCACAGCTAATGCGCGTCAACAAATCTCCAAATAAAATCACCATAGAATTAGATTACTAGATTAAAAGTGCTTGTAATGCGCTAAATGGTTTTGTGCGAGCGCAAGGAGCTCATAATTTCTCACTACTTGCTACACCAGGTCTTGCCGGACTCTTTTTCTTTATTTGGTCGCTTATAAAAGTGCCAAGAGCGTAATAACCTAAAGTACTAAATAGTGAGTACTACGTACAAAAAAAAAATACTTTCGACTTTCATAGCATCATAATAGCTTTTCATTATTGTTATTATGGTGCTTGTTTACTGCTTGTTATACACCTCCTTCGATATGTCAGCCATTCCCACTCTTGAAATAAAGCCAGCTTCTCTTCCTTAAATGGCGTCGTTATTATTATTATTGTATTATTATTATATGTTGTTGTTGTGATTGCTATTTTCATTTATTTAAAAGATACTCAACACAAATCTCCATCACAACATTAACAAATACATAAAGCAAAAATCCTTAAGGACAAGCAGCTGGGCTAAGAAGAACAGCGCGCGTAGACCCTCGAACTGTAGAAAAATTGCGTAGAAAAAAATTGCAAAATATTCAAATGAAGTCGCGATAAGTCGCTGGAAATCTGTGTGAAAAAGTGATGCAGCGAAATTTTTCTTAGTTGCCTCCTTCTTTTGCTATCGGAAAGGGGGAGTGGTGTGAGTTATCTTCTTGTTGCGGCATTTGGGAATAATGGGGTGTGATTTGTTCACTTTGACGGTCGTTGTGTGCCAGCGAACGCAGCTTTCGCGCCGGATTTTTTATTTTGTTTCTTTTGTTATATTCTTTTTGTTAAAGAGAAAGGACACAACCGCCTTAAGCTATTCTTTCGCCGCTATTTCTTCTCAGCATGCCCTTTTGACTGCCCTTAAGTGAGGAATGTGAAGCGTACGCGTTAAATAAAAAAAAAAATATTGTTTTTTCTACCATCTGCCCTGTTGTTGTTGCTTGTATTTTTTGTCGCTTTTTAAGCCAATAAATGACTTTTTACAAACTGTGAATCCTATTTGATCACTCTCAATGATGCTAAAGTGACTTTTTAACAGCGAAACATGTTTGCGCCTTGATTTTAATTTTAAATCTTTTTATATTTTTTGTTGTGTTATTACAGAAAGTATTTAAGTAAATGATATAAGTAAATAATTATGCTTATGGTTTCGACTGATAGATTTGACTAAGCCAATTTAATATATGTTACCCGGTCATGAAAAGGTGGCTTATGACTCAAAAAAGAAATTGCGAGAAACAGCTGTTAAAGATAAACAATGCATTTCTTCAGTTTCTTAGTAGTTTTTCTTTTGCATTGTCAACAGTTATGCCCAAAAGGCAAAGCAAAAACCAGTTTCTGACCGATATTTTGGCTCCATTGCCATCGAAAAAACGTTTCATTTTTTTGCGGAATACTGTCACAGGAGCTCATTTTTTGAATAATTGGTTTTTACATTTTTATACCTTTCATGAAAATGAAATGATATATTAATTTCGTCACAAATCCCAAAATTGTAAGTCATTAAAGGAAAATAGATAGGCCCCCATTATGTATACCGAAATAATCAGGATGAAGAGCTGAGTTGATTTAGCCATGTCCGTCTGTCTGTTTGTATGCAAACTAGTCCCCCAATTTTTGAGATATCTTGATAAAATTTGGTGAGCGGGTGTATTTGGGTGTCCGATTAGACATTTGTCGGCACCGGCCGGATCGGACCACTATAGCTTATATCCTCCATACAACCGATTTTTCAGAAAAAGAGGATTTTTGTCATATCTTCCTCAATTTAACAGATTGAAGCTTCAAACTTCACCATATAGTTTCGTATATTGCATAAATTGTTGTCTGAAAAAATCATTGAGATCGGTGATATATATATTATATACCCCATATAAACTGTCATTTTTACCCCTTATTTACGGCTAGAAGCTTCAAATTTCAACAAATTTCATCAAATAGTAACGTTTACGTCATATATTGTTGAAATACGTGATGGGTAGTAATATTTTTTATATGCAGACCACAAAAAACCTGAAACTTGCATCCTCACACAAAGTATCTACCTATTTTTTATTTTATATTTATCTTAGAAATCGTTTAGGTATGTACATCTGTTCACTACATATTTCTTATCTTAGACATCCGATTATTTGGAGATTACGAACGGGATAAGATTATTGTTCAGCCCCATTCATAAAAGGTATGAAGTCTTCGGCACAGCCGAAGACAGTCCCGTCCTTACTTGTTTTTATTTTGTCTTAAGAAAATCATTCCTATGACCACCAAGAATGATAGAGTCATAGTTTTTAAGAGAGTTGGTTGTACAGATTGGGGATGGACTTCTATGTCAAGAAATTAAAAATATTAAAGAATGGTAGTTCTTATTTTTATAGCTATTTTCTCCGTTTTTACAAATTTTTTGTTTCTAGTGTACGGAGAGCGTTCTCCATTAGTTCTCAAACTGGCACGTGGGTCACGCGAGTACGTGGATTTCTTACTGTGTGCCTTTCATATCCGTCAGGAGTATGTTAACAATGTTCTGGCAGTACCTATCGAAAGACGATGGATAACTTTGGGAGTCACCGTATTTTTTTTTTTTTTTTGGTGAGTTGAATTTGTTCGCAGAAGAGAGGAATGAGAAGGGGAGTGCCCAAGAAGTGATATTTTCTTCCAACTTTTATGTTCAGTAAACGACAAACCTCAGGGCCATAAATCTAATAAGCTACAATTGATAGCCTAAGTTCCTTTAAACCTACCTGAGGCCAGCGCACTACCTTAATATTACAGTTCGAGAGGATCTTGTACCTCGATTTTATATGTAACAGGAAACTATAACTGAAACCACGATGGATGAACAGATCTTAGAAAGCTAAGTTCTTTTTAAAATCCGGCAGGAGTTTTCGTAAAGTAAACGCGGTACAAGGAACACCTCAGGTAGGTTTCATGCAAGATTTATAAAAATACTTCATTAAAATTTCGAAATTAATACATGAAAGTTTCAAAAATGTTTCGATTGATGCTTCAGTACCATATGAAATGAAACGTTACACACTTAAAATGAAAGAAAATGTTAACAAAAGAACTTCCGGAAACCAAATTCCAAAAATCAATGCCAGTTTTAGGAAACTTGAAAATAGTGTTGTTGTTGTTGGATTCGCTACAGGTAGGTGAGGTTGAAAATTCGGTTGCAGAAGCTATAAATTGTGCTGGCAGCCCCTTTAGATGGTTGCGCCAGGTTTTGGTTAAATGTGATTGAACTACAAAATTTAAAAGCTTTCATCAAGATTTTTAAACACTTCTCGAGTTTTCGAAAATTTTTTGAAAACCGTTTTGAAATTAATTTGCATAGTCTTCGTCACATACTTACATATGTAGTTCTTTAACGATTTTCCCAATGAATGAAGCCGAAACTGCAACCGTAAACATTAAAATCCGTTTTATTTTGAATAACCGAAACCGTTATTTTAATATTTATAAGAACGGATCCGACACCGTTTCAAGTGCCGGAACCGGCTCCCAATGCTAGGTACTGGCAACACGAGAATCTTTTATTTTTTATATAATTAGTAATATTTAATTAGTAATTGAACATTTTAAATAATAACTTGCACTTTTTCTAATTTAGCATGACACAAAATTTATTTATTACATTTGAAAACTTAATGAGTTTGAGGCGTATTCACAATAATTTCTCTTATTAAATTTTTGTACCTACAAACGTATTCAGCCATGGCATGCCTTAGTTGTGGCATATTTTATTATTTTTGCACAGTACATAGGGTTAGGTTAGGTTAGGTTAGGTGAAGAGGGCGTGCGTTGTTGTTACCCACACTTCCACTCGGAGACATTTTTGTCCATTGTGAGTGCCCTCAGTAAGTACAGGGTGGCGGCAAATTCGTTTAGCCCCATTACCTCTTAGTGGTCCTCAACGAACCACTTGCTTTCCTGATGAACCCAAGAAGAAGAGAGACACCTTCCCAACCTCTGTCAGACTGTCGAAGAAGCGTGAGCCCAGAAATCTGAGCCTTCTTCTTTGAAGCGCCGGGCATCGGCAGAGAAAGTGGTAGATCAACTCCTCTTCCTCCTCATCCTGACAGCTTCTGCAGAGGGAGCTTGTTGGTATTCGCCACAGTTGGAGCATTGGTGCGATGGCACAATGACCTGTGATGACACCCGTAAGTACCCTCACCGCAGATTTGTTCAGTTTGAGAAGGAAGCTGGTGCCCTTCCTATCCAAGCATGGCCATAAGGACCTTGAGACTTCGCAGTTAACCCTATTGGTCCATAGCAAGTCCGTTGCCCTGTTCTCATATTCGTCGATTATCCCTAGGAGATAACTCAGCGGCGGTCGGACGGAGCTGTCCACCTCACTTATACCTAAGGTGGAACCTTTCCTAGCCATCTCATCCGCGAGTTCATTCACTTCAATACCGCTGTGCTCAGGGACACAGCAAATGGAGACATTGAGATGGCGTATAGAAGCCAAAGAGGCTCTACACCTCCGCACGATGTCCGATTTTATCATGTTGGGCTCCAACGCCCTTAAGGCGGCTTGGCTGTCAACAAAGATTGTTACGTCGGTGTTGGAGACCGCACTATCTTGGAGACAGAGCTATGGCATAGACCTCGGCTTGAAATACACTGCATGCGTCAGGAAGTCGGAATGATTGGCTTAGCTGTAGATGTGTTGAGTACATCCCAGCTCCAGTTCCCTTTTCCATTTTTGAACCGTCGGTGTATATTGTTATGCCTCTGCCGTTGTCTAGGCCTACTTCCCATTCCTTCCTTGAGGGATATCATATGTTCTGAACCTGGAGGTCCAAAACCCCTGTGATGTGGTCTGTTTTGGATGTTAGGTCGGTTATTATTCCGTTTAATTGACCCTTAGTCATATCGTCCAGAATCGTCGCGTGTCCGTGCTTAGCTGTTTTCCACATGTTGGATTCTCTTAGTTGTAGAGCTCCTCTAGCGGCTAATCCCTGCACGAAAACTTGTAGAGGCGTCAAGTGAAATATTACATTTAGCGCTTCCTGAGGTGCGCTGCTCCCGGCGCTTGACATTCCCGGGCATGCCAGCCTTTGTACCTTCCCGATTCTCTTGATTACTCTTTTTGTCTAGCGCCTTCCACCAGACTAAAGCTTCACATGTTAGTATCGGTCGAATGACTGTGCTGTACATGCCATGAATGACATGTGGTGCCAGTCCCCAGTTCCGCCCAAAACCCCTTTTGCAAGCGTAGTATGCTGCTAGAGCTTTTGATCTCATCTCAACGTTCCTTCTCCAGCTTAACTTGGAATCGAGTATAATCCCAAGATATTTCGCTTCCGAAGATAGGTTTAACGTTGTGCCGTTTAGCTTCGGTAAGTTAAAGGAGGATATCTTTGTCTTTGTTGTGAACAGGACAAGTTTGGTTTTTGTTGGGTTTACCCCTAGACGACCATTTTGTCCTGCCCATCGCGAAAGTACATACTTTGTGTTAAATATATGGTTGTTGTTGTGGCGGCTTCAAAGACACAGGTACTTTTGCTTTTCTTCTATTTATAGAACTACAAAGAATTAACCTATTGTTGTCTATTTGTATGAATTAAGCGGGGGTTGCCACTCCCGTGAGAAATTTGTAATTTTATTATTATACAAAAACTGAAGGGAATTAAACATATTGGCTGATATTATAGCTATTTCCACCCTACAAAGATCTCTCCAAATATCTTTGTATTTTTAAATTAGAAATTATATTCTCCCCGAACGAGATTCGAACTCGAGTCTTCAAATGTCTAACTCCGCAGGCCTACCATTACGCTATCACTGCGTCTGCGGTGTTAGAAATTTTACGACTCGAGTTCAAATGAAAGATCACAAAATTGATTTTTTTTTTTTATTTTATTCAAAGCGTAACACAGGCAGACTCATGAAACAAAAAGAAGAACAACTCAGAGCAAAAAGTTTGTCATTAAACCCAATTACGTAAAATTGAACATCCTAGTAAAGCGTGGTATCCACATCTTAATAAAAAGCTCAAGAACATTTTCGTATATATTTCTTGCTTGAAAAATTGTAGCAGCCAAGTAATTTCGACATTTCTTTTATCTCACTCTTCTCTCCCTGCAGGACACGAAAGACAGATTCAGCAATGCATTAGAAGAAAATTTCCATATTTTTTTAATGAAAAAGCACTTAAGTTAAAGAGAATGCACTAATTAAGAAAAAAAGAACACTGGTGCTCAAATAGAATTGCAAATTCCATCGACATAACTTATGAATATATTGACTGTTAACTTTGGTACTTAACCGACTGTGTTCTTATAGGATGGTTGCTCAGAAATAATGAGACTCATATTTATTTCTTGGCGAAACCTGGGCTTCCCTGTGCACGTTTGCTAAAAAATCTTTAGAAAAAGATAGCAAAAAGCGAATGAGTTTCTTGAGAGGTGGATACTACTTGGCAAACGAAATTTTTTTTTCAGCATTTCTTAAGCGTTTTTTTTGTAGGCAATGTTTTGTTTCTTGCGACGCGCTTAGAGATGGAAAATTTCCAAATTTTTTTGTTATAAGCTTTCATTAATAGTGTTATAAAAATTTAGTTAACTAACTCAGCGTGGGCCTATAAGATCAAAATAGTTGAACTGGTCCTAGTTCGGCCAAGTATATCCTGATCAACGATTCAGACTTGTTTACTTTGTATGTATGTACTAACGTACTGTAACGAATTTACTGCAAATCCTCTTATTTGCAACCTTCTACTAAGTTCGAATCACTAAACTGTTGAATAAATAACTCCACTTTTTATATGCGCGTGTGTTTGTGAGCGACACTTCCACAATTATAATTGCATATCTCAGATAAGATATCTGCATGTGTTTGTGCATTGCTTCTATGCTGCGTGTACATATGTGTAGTCATAATGATTGAATTGTTGATGTGACTTGAATCACTGCTTAGCATCGGCTTAGAGATGATAGAATCCCTTAGTGCTGCTAATATTCGTTACACTGCCCTCCACCTAAGTCTGATCGTCCCGATCAGACAAATCTCTCGATCTAAACGCTGCTAGCATCTCCAAATGTACCATTCTTCTATTCCGTGGTTTCCCAATGGTTTGTATGCGGTAGATGGTATCACTGATCTTCTTCACAACTTTGTACGGGCCTTCCCAACTGCACCGAATCTTGGATGGAACACCTTCGTACCTGTGTTTCATCTTACTACTCATTACCCTGGTTCGTTCCTTCACACTCTGTTGTTTGGCCAATGAACTACTTCATAGAGCTTGCTCTTGACGGATTTGCTTTGCATAATCAGTATCGTTCCCACGTTTCACAACAGTAGTGCGCCCGGCTTGAAACTACCCTCGCATTCTTTCTGGGAAATTCGTTCCTTCGTTTTTGTGCGTCCATTAGGGTATGTCAATGCCAGTGTTTCTCTCGCAGGTACTTTTGATTTCGCTTTATTTGGCACATTCGATCCATCAACCTTTACCTTTGACTTCCGTGGTCTTTGTCGAGTCTTCTCCGCCAGTACCCGATTACTGCTGAACCCTTTCTCCAAACTAATGTTAAGTGGTATATCCTGGTTCTTATAGCGCATAAACTTTCTCCGCATATCGATCCTGATGTCATGGTCAACTAAGAAGTACACTCCCAATATGACTTCATCAACAATCTCCGCCACAATGAATTTGTGTAGAACTATGGCCTTTCCAATTAATACCTCACGTACCACTTCCCCTTGGGCTTGGTTATACTCGCCAGTGACCGTACGCAACCTTGCTCCAGGTAATGACTTTACTCTCCTGTAGACCAAATCAGATCGAATCAAGGAATGAGATACGCCCGTATCTACAGTCAGTACACGTTCTTTGCCATCTACATTCCCTCTGACGGCAAGACTGCTCGATTTTCTACCAATTTGCGACACAGATATCATAGGACATTCAATAGCTGGGGCAAGTTTCCGTTCTTTACATCTGACACGCTCTTGATCATCTCCCCCAGCTTTGCGTTTACGGCCACCCTCATTGTTGGAACTACTGGGATGAAGATCGCAATGACGTGCAATGTGACCGGGCTTCCCGCATTTGAAGCATTTGATAACTTTTTCACTCCGCTTTTGCGATCCTTTCAGCGCCTCCAATATTGCGTCTACCCACTCTGGCCATTCTACTGCCACACGGCGTGCTTTAAAAACTGGCTTACACAGAAGCGACGCTGTTTCCTGAATCAGAGCTTGCGACACCGTTTCTGCGAATGTTGGCTTTGGGTTTGCGTATGTAGCTCGCTTTGTTTCGACGTCCCGTATGCCATTTATAAAGCTCTGAATCTTTACCCTTCCAGTGTATTCCACGGGTGCGTCCGCATTCGCTAAATGTGCCAGCCTTTCAACATCCCACGCAAACTCTTGCAATGTTTCACCAGGCCTCTGGAAGCGGTTCAGTAACTCCATTTGGTATATCTGTCTCCTATGCTCAGTTCCGTATCGTCTCTCTAGAGCACCTATCAATGCTTCATAACAGTTCCGTTCGCCCTCTGGAATGGTTTGTAAAATCTCAGCTGCAGGCCCTTCCAATGCCATGAACAGTGCAGTAACCTTATCTTCAGCATTCCAGTTGTTCACTGCTGCGGTCTTCTCAAACTGTAGCTTAAAGACCTGGAAAGGAACAGAACCGTCAAAGGATGGTGTTTTCACCTTTGGATTGCTTGCTGAAACAGCTGGGCGATTTAAATGCAACTCTTGTATACGACCTCTCAAAGCATCCACCTCGGCTTTGATTTCTTCCTCAACTGCGTTATTTTCTCGTCCATATGCGCTTCGAGTTTTGATGATATACGCGCCTCTTGCGCTTCGAGTTGTACTGTTATGCGTGCCACTTGTTCTTTCAGTTGTGTTTCCATCATTGATGTTATTCGTGTCTCTTGCGCTTCCAGTTGGGATGCCAGTTGCAACGACATTGATGCTACTGTCGATGTTTGTGCAGATATTGCAGCCAATATCATGTTCAAGTCTGTGCTCGTAACTGTCTGCGATGTTACGTTTTTCTCTTCAATTTTTGTTGTCTCGTCGACATCAAGATGAAAGACATACTCTTCCACGTCAATTCCTTCTGCTTCCATTGCCTCTCGTAGTCCTGCCTGAAGTTCGAGTTTAATGCCGGTTGTATTTAATCCACGGCTCTCCAACTCCTTCTTCAGTTGCTGGATCTTCAAATCACTGAACTTTGCCATGGCCTCGTTGTCCTCTGGAATTTATTCAACAATTCCTCTTCTGACACCAATTGTAACGAATTTACTGCAAATCCTCTTATTTGCAACCTTCTACTAAGTTCGAAATACTAAACTGTTGAATAAATAACTCCACTTTTCAATAATGCAAAATGGCCTTTATTAAAGTACTTCACAATAAATAACTCTACTATTGCCCGACAGATTGCGTGCTTAATCAAAACTGATTTTAGCGCCTCTACTATTGCTGCTGTTTAGTCATAAGCGCATTATACATATTTAGTAGTATAAGTTACTAATTCCTTATTACTACCTTTTTCTAAATTCGCTCACTGACAATAATATTTATTTATTATCACTGCTATTTTACCATTTGCTTTTGCAATTGTCAATGCTCATATGCATATACATATTGCTATACATAAATGCATAAGCCGTCGCCTGATTTGATTCTGCCATCCCACCAATGCTTACTGCTAGCTATGCAGAGAAACTTCACTGTACACACATATTACATACATATGTACATATGATAGCATTAAAGCAGCTGATGTGCAGTACCGCTGAACTAGGTGACTGTCCTTAGCTGTACTTCATATATTTGCTAAAATAACTATTTCTATTATGTACGCTGCCGCTAAATCAGGTGATATTCCTGTATCCATTTAAGTTGTTGCTTTTTAAATTTACTTTCAATATAAGTAATTACATATACATATTGGAATTTGAATTCTTGTATGAATTCAAAGTAGAATTGAATTTAGCTTTTTAGTCTCGTCAAAGTTATGGTGCAAGGCACATTAATAAATTAGAGATGGAAAATTTCCAAATTTTTTTGTTATAAGCTTTCATTAATAGTGTTATAAAAATTTAGTTAACTAACTCAGCGTGGGCCTATAAGATCAAAATAGTTGAACTGGTCCTAGTTCGGCCAAGTATATCCTGATCAACGATTCAGACTTGTTTACTTTGTATGTATGTACTAACGTACTGTAACGAATTTACTGCAAATCCTCTTATTTGCAACCTTCTACTAAGTTCGAATCACTAAACTGTTGAATAAATAACTCCACTTTTTATATGCGCGTGTGTTTCTGAGCGACAATTCCAAAATTATAATTGCATATCTCAGATAAGATATCTGCATGTGTTTGTGCATTGCTTCTATGCTGCGTGTACATAAGTGATTGAATTATTGATGCGACTTGAATCACTGCTTAGCATCGGCTTAGAGATGATAGAATCCCTTAGTGCTACTAATATTCGTTACAGTACATACATTTATTATTTTTATATTCAGCGTGCTTTGCACACAGAGCATATTAACTTTGATTGGATAACAGTTGGTTGTAGAGGTATAAAGGAATCGGGATAGATATAGACTTGCATAATTCAAAATCATCAGTATCGAAAAAAATTTAATTGAGCCATGTCCATCCGGCCGATGCTAACACGATAACTTGAGTAAATATTGAGATATCTTCACCATATTTGGTACGCGAGCTTATCTGGACCCAAAATAGATTGGTATTGAAAATGAGCGAAATCGGATGATAACCACGCCCACTTTTTATATATATAGCATTTTGGAAAACACAAAAAACCTGATTATTTAGTAAATAATACACCTAGAATGTTGAAATTTGACATGTGGACTGATACAAATTTGAAAAAAAAATTTGTTAAAATGGGCGTGGTACCGCCCACTTGTGACAAAATCAATTTTACAAATATTATTAATCATAAATCAAAAATCGTTAAACCTATCGTAACAAAGTTCGGCAGAGGGGTTGCCTTTACCATAAGGAATGATTTGAAGAAAAATTAACGAAATCAGTTAAGAACCATGCCCACTTGTACACAAACGATTTTTAAAAGGGTCGTGGACGAATAAATTAAGCTATATCTTTGCAAAAAATAGTTTTGAATCAATGATATTTCACTTATCAAGTTTTATTGTAAGAGGAAACGGGGAGACATTTTTTTCAAACGGGCGGTGTCGCTTTTATATAGAAAAGTAATTTATCTGAAATGAAATGTACATTTGAAGCTCATAAATAATATATATAATGTTCGGTCACACCCGAACTTAGACACCCTTACTTGTTAAACTTCTGTTTATATTTTTATTTTGAAACCGAAACCAAAATAAATTTTGAAGAACAAACCCTGAACCGAAACTGAATTCAGAGCATTATTTTAATCGGTTTTATACCTTGGTGTTTCCTAAAACTAATACAAATAAATGAAAGGATAAACAATTCTGATAAAATTTAATAATTATTTTTCCTACTTTTTTCGTGTTCACAGCTATATATTCCTTGCTGTAAATTGCCGACACATCTGGAGAAGTGAATTTATTTAAGGACGAACCAGAGCTTGCTAAGATCATGGGATGAAGTGCCATATGTCAAGGGCTCAGACTCAAATACAAATTAGGCTACGGGAAGTGCGTTATAAAAATCTCATATTTTCATAGTCCATTCTTCAGGGAAAATTAAAGTTTTAGGCTGGCTTAAGATATCTGTCACTTCAGTAAGTAACTTTTTTCTGCCATCACAAATATGAGAATTATAATTGATATTCTTTAAAGGGTAAGCTTTGGTGCAATAAAATACTTAAGCTAGGTGTTAAGCTCGATCTTCTGTAGAATTGTGATGATAGAGTATACTATTTAGTAGTATATAGTGCAATAACTATTTAAAATATTATATAAAATCTTGAGCTAAAACACACATACTAAGTGTGTGAAAGGCAACAGAATCTGGAAAAACTGCTTGACTTTTCCTTGGAAGGAAAATATTTAATTACATATACATTAAAATATTTGGCGAAGGAGTTATTCAAATCCTGTTCCTTTGCTTTCCCTTCCCCGAGAATCGAGAAATCTTCAAACAAACACACAAAGCACTTTAACCTTAACCGCAAAAAATAAAACAGAAAATTTTTAGCCAACCAAAAACGGAGAGGGAAAAACTCGACAAACGAGCTCCAGAATCTGAAATTAGTAACTTTTCCATTGACTGTCATTAAAAACTAAAGCGACTTAATGCTCGCAAGAATAATCAGCAACAAAAAAAAACAACAAACAAACAGGAAAAGGAACCGGATGAGGAACCGGAGTAGGAAACAGCGACTTCACGCTAAAAATAGCGCAAAAAGTGCCACTTAAATTAAGAAGAGAAACAAACATTAAAATACTCACATTTATTCATTGCTTCCAAGGATAGAAAAACAAAGAACTTAGTAAAAAAGAAAGTTTGAAAATAACAGTAAAATCAGAAAAAAACACAAAGGCAAAAGCAAAACAAATTAGACAACTTAATTATGAATGACGTGGAAAAGCTGTGGAAAATGCGAATAAGAAAAGAAAAAAAACGTTTATGCCACAACTTTCGGCAGTGGTGTTTTTTGCTGACAATAGGAAAACAACAAAAATACAAAAAACAATTGTAGCACAGCCTAACATCATTCGGGATGTCTGCAATAATGAGGTTAATCAAATAAAAGAAAATTTATTTGCTGGCAAAGAATCGTTTAAATGTAATGGGAGGGGGATAAGTTAAGTCAGTTAGAAAGAGTTTGAGTTTTCCACAATCTATTGTATTTGCTTAAGCAATTCTTACTACAATAACACTGCATGAATACAAAAGAGATTATCACAAGTCTTAACTTAAAACGGTGCATTACAAGCAGCTACTTAACCCATTCTCGTCCTCGTCATTCGTATGTTTGTATGTATACGAAATTAGGCATAAAAGTCTACCTTCGAGTCTAATTTGAACGTCTCTTCGGCAGCGCACTTCACAAATTAAAACAATAAAAAATACTTCAATGAGTTAAATTGAGTTGAAGGGGAAAAGAATTCGAGCAATACTGGAGGTAATGAAATTTTCCAATTATTTTGGGCCATATTAAAAACTTTTTAACTTCAATGCACTGAATGCTGAACAATAAATTTTTCTTCAATTGTTTTGAAATATAATTCTGGCTTTGTCATAGACAAATCACGTTACTTGATACTACACAATTTGTGATTTTTATGGAAGACGGTTTAAAGGGGGACTCCATATTAATATATGTACATATGTATTGCGAAATTGGCTCCTCAAAGTCCGAAAAATAGGGTTTCTTTTACGTCATAAACTGGTAAAAAACAGAACAAATTTTGCAGGGATCATGACAATTACATTTCTTATTTGAAAGGCCGTCTATTAAAGGTATATTTATTTTATGAGTAAATAAAAGCGAAACTTATAAAGTAAAAACTGGAGTTACCATTATTTCCCTTAAAATATGGACTTATGGTTTTTTTGCACAATAAGCGGACATACCTGATCATTCAATTCAGAACAATTTCAGGACCACTTCGGCATCATTCTAGGTATCATCTCGGGAAAACTTTAAAACCACTTCGAGGCTGTTTCGGGACAATTTTGGGGCTGTCGAAGCATCCTTTCGGGTACGCTTCTGGACTATTTTTGGAAACTATTTCGACACCAATTCGGAACAATTTCAGGAGAGTTACAGGATCAGGAAATAATCTAATCCGGAAATGATTTTGAAGTGAACCTGTAACTCTCCCGAAATGGTTTCAATATGGTCTTGAAATTATCCTGAAGTTGTTCCGAAATTATACCTAATACCAGGGCGGATGCAGGGGGGTATATTAAGTAGGTCTGAGAATCGGATCTTATCTATTTTTCCATACCCAAAATGGTAGGGGTGGTGCACCCCTTATTTTTTTAGACACAATTTTTTGTTTTGTTTGAAACAGCTTTAAAAAATACATACAACCCTAATGAAGGGTGGGAGTAGCAATGTGAGTTGAAGAGGGACTCCGAATGAAACCGGAACCGTTACTGGGACTGGGAATAAGAGATGGAGAATAATAAAAAGAAGTAGTGATAAAAAAACGAGGGAAGAAGAAAGTGATAGAGAAAGAGATAAAGTTAGACGAAGATGGAGAGATAAGGATAGATGGAACTATGGAAAGAGATAGAGTTAGACGAAGGTAGAAAGTTAGGAGAGATGGAATTGGTGAGGTAGATGGAGAAAGAGCTAGAGACAAAAGAAGGAATGGAAAAGGCGGAGAGGTAGAAAGAGATGAAGAGTGAGGAGTGAATAAAACAATAGAGAAAATGAGGAGAGAGAGGGAAAGCGAGTTAGTATTTCTATGTAGATTTTCATAAATTTTTTGGCTGTGGCTACACTAATTCCAGTATTTAACTGTAATTTATTCTGAAAATATGTTTCCACATTTTCTTATATAGATTTAACGCTCTTGCAAAATCAGTATTATGAAAACGGACATTGGACTTCCGAAAATATTTTATGAATCCCTTCTTAAAACAATCCAGAAGCGTACCCAAAAAGATGCCTCATCTACCCCAAAATTGTTCCGGAACAGTCTGGAAATGGTTTTAAATTTTTCCCGAAATGATACCAAAAATGATGCCGAAGTGGTCTTGAAATTGTTCCGAATTGAATGATCAGGTATGTCTGCTTCTTATGAAAAAAAAAAATTACAAATCTTGTGCAAACTTCAGAACAGTCACCCCTTCAAGAGAAGAATAGGGATAGTGCGCTGGTTAACTGGTTTGCGGATGTGTCGAAGTTGGACGGAAAAGTTGTAGAGTGGGTTCTCTGGCAGGAGCTTGATGTAAGCGGCAATTTTCAGTTGTCTGATTACTGTAGCCTCTTTCAAATGGAATCTGCCGCTATTCAGAATGTGATGGATGGAAAGCTTTCCTGTTATATTACGGTCATTGAAGCCCCAAGTTCACCTCTGGAACGATCAAGGATGGTAGTGGAATGGTAAGCTTTCCCCCGAGTCATAGAAGTTTCCTTTGCAATTTCCACGCTGATCTCGCGGATGGGTATAATTTAACCGAATGTAGATGGATATAGAGAAGCCGGAGTACCTGTGATCTGCTCCATTATATATATGCAAAGAGAAATCAAAGTAAACGCTACACGGACGCTACCTCTTGAAGGGTAGCGAGATGTTTCTGGACGGCAGTTGATAGCGGGCGGTCTGGGGAAATTACTGAGTTCCCCAATGCTTATCTATCAATAGTGATTAAAGTTTTGACTCCAATGGGAGTCCATGCGATACGTCTCCACTTACTGGAAAACCACTCTTGGTGTAGTTTAATCATCGAGAAACCATGCTTGACTGTCCAGCTGGTTTGGCCAGAATTCGGCGAAAGTATTTCGGTCCCGGCTCTCTAAGAGGTCTGAAGGACTTATGTATCTAGGGTCTAGGATGGTTTTTTCCGATACTATATCAGTTAACGTCACCGTTATCTCATGTGCTATTGAAAGGGACCTTCGTGTTGTCCAAGTAAGCTTTCCGTACCGAGGTATTTATCACTGAACCTAACCTAACCCTTTGGAGCTGGAAAGCAGTTCATGATTTCGAAAGGTGGAAATTTTTTAGTCCATGAGAATTCGGTTGGTCAAAACAAAGTCAGATAAGTCAGTATCATTTGAAATTTAGGTGAATTTTGAAATCATTCAACAATGTCAATTGAATTAAACGTTGTTCAAAACTAGACGATTTTGAAAGGAATGTACTATCATCGGACCGCTTTTTGTTGAAGGATGATAGCAATCAAAATAATTTTCGGTGCTTACGGAGTAACGATTCGAAGCAAATATGCTTTCACGTGATTGGTATCTTATTAAATTGGAATATATTGGTGCAATTGCACGCAAATATACATTCAATAAAATATAGTTAAATATTTGAACAAATACATTCATTCATTAGTTAAAGAATTTTGGTCGTCCTAACTTTAGTGTCGATAAAAACACTTTGTAAGACGCCGCTTTATTCATTCTCATACCATAAACTGGCCAGTCACATATTTGGGCCTTCGTTTGCAGAACTCTGTTCATATCCTCTAAAATCTCATACATTATCGTAACATTTTCTTCGCTACACGCCGCTGACACCACGAAAACGACCATAAATCCACGGAAAACTTTACAGCGTTTTTGATTCAGAGCGCCATATCAATAATGGTATAATAGGGGTTAAGTCTTATGCCGCTATAATGGCCGGCGAACTCCGTGTTCGGAGTCATATACCCAAAAGAGAAAAACAGACTTCACAGGGCACAACTTAGATCGATCTGGATACTGTAATAGGTTAAACTCAGAACTACATAATCAACCCCGACATACGCTATGTATGCCCCAAATTCTATGTGTCCACATGGCACCAAGCACTTTTATACTTTTCGTGAAAATTAAATGATATATTTAACAGAAGAGAAAGACCCACCAATAAGTATGCCGGAATGATCAGGATGACAAGCTGAGTTGATTTAGCCATGTCCGTCTATCTGGCTAGCTGTTTGAAGGCAAGCTAGTCCCTCAATTTCTCATTCATTCTTCATTTTAACATCAAGAAGCCTGAAATTGAACGGGATGTTTACATATAAGGAATATATTCTTGTATGGAAAAATTGTGAAGATCATTCTTGTACATAATATACATATGTATGTATACTAGACTGGGTCGATTTGTTAACCCATATCGCGCCATCGATTTTTCGATAGGATTTGGGCTCAGGAAAAAAAGTACCACTACGCATACCCAAAAAAATAATTTTCGAGCCTGCAAAAAAAATATAGCGAAAGGGTAAATTTTTCAACCAATACACTCCCAAAACCCAAAAAATATTTTTTTTTTTTTCAAAAAACTGTTATTTGCAACGTTTTTACAACAGTTTTTTGAAAAAAGAAAATATTTTTTGGTTTTGGGGAGTGTTTTGGTCGAAAAATTGACCCTTTCGCCATTTTTTTCGCAAGCTCGAAACTTATTTTTTTTTGTGTCTGCGTAGTGGAACTTTTTTCCTGAGCCCAAATCCTATCGAAAAATCTATGGCGCGATATCGGTTAACTTTCTTCCATACAAATCGACCCAGGCTAATGTATATCCCATACAACTGATTGTTCAGTTAAAAGTTTTACCGTAATTTCTCCACATTTTAATAGCTAGAAGCTTGAAATTTCACAGAATGTTTGCGTATAAGGCATACATTGTTGTCTAAGAAAATCGTTAAGGTCGGTAGTTTATATAATATACTAGAAGACCTGGCAGACGTTGTCCTGCCTTAAATTTGGCCTATCTGCATACATTTTAATATGCTATTTCCATCTGACTCTGCCCTCCCCCCTCTTCACTTTTTCCTAATCCTTTTATTCACTCCTCCCTCCGTCTTTTTGGCTTCATCTTTCTCCATCTTTGTCTCATTCTATCTCTTTCTCAATCTCCTTCTCTCTTCTCTCAATTTCTTCTCATTCTTCTGCATTCCTTATTGCCTGTCACAGAGGGTGGGATGTATATTATTCCAGTCCCAGTCCCACTCCGAGTCTCAATCCCAGTCCCACTACGAGTCTCAGTCCCAGTCCTAGTCCTAATCCCAGTCCCAGTCCGTCTCTGGATAATATATTACTCTGTACTAAAGCACTCATCAACAGCTTTCATTTGATATCCATATTGTATAAAAACTGTCTAGGCATTCACTGGCCTACGTTTTGGCCTATATCTCGAGACCCTGGTCACCCAGGGGTATGAAAATTACCTCTACACTACTAAAGACTCTCGTGAATTAAAAAAAAATTACATAGTACCTCTAAATCGCGGGCCCTCTCAAAAACCCCGGGCCCGGGGCTAATCCCCCCCCCCCCCCCCCCCCCCACCTTCTCGGCTGGCATGGTGATGCCTATAATTGATATCATTCGCTATAATATTTTTAATTGATAAGCAGGTTGTTTAATTAAACACCAAGCAATTACCCGGAAGTATATCCGCACCACCTGAAAATATGAGTGTCACTGCGTATACGTAACATTTTATTATTACGTATTAACAAATAAAAGAAATTGCAATAAAATAATATTGCGACTATAAACTGAGATATAACCTATCCTATCAATCAAGTTAGATCAAACTACACACGGGGTGCAAAACAAATTCAAAATCGGTTCAGTAGTTTAGGAGTCCATCGCGCCCAAAAAAGTTGTGACACGTGTTTTTTATATATTAAGATATACCATACAACTGATTGTTCAGATTTTGTGAATTGAAATTTGAAATTTCAAAACATTATTGTTGAGCTCCATTCAAGAACGGTATGAGGTCTTCGGCAGTCTCGTCTTTACTTGTTTCAATTGCAATGTGGAACCAAAGCCTCTAACACCCTTTTTTATGTGACCCTGCAAGTTTCCTTGACTTCCGTTGGACGATATCGATAACAATTTTTTAGTAATCGCGTCTACTAAATGGATCCGGCAAAGCACTGCTACCGCGCATAGACTGAATGAGTCCGTAATGTTACCAGAAGTTTGTTTTGACGACCAAACTGAAAAACCCTATCAATAAAATAATTTTAAAAAAAATTTTAGTTAAACGGTTTTATTGAAAACAGTACTTACATGCAGTAATAATAATACTAAAAGCTAGAAAATAATTAGGTATGTCCTAGGTACTAGTCATCACACTTCTCATCAATTTAGGGTGTTGATCAGACAATTAAATAAAATCATTGGGGGTGTGAAATTTCTAAAAATGTGAGGCGTAGCATAACTTTATTAAGGTTCAGTTGGTCCTATATATAACTTTCAATAGAAATTTGACGCGCCCAACGCTTTTATATAATTGTCTGATCAACGCCCTAGATTGATGAGAAGTGTGATGACTAGTACCTAGGACATACCTATTTATTTTCTAGCTTTTAGTATTATTATTACTGCATGTAAGTACTGTTTTCAATAAAACCGTTTAACTTAAATTTTTTTTTTAATTATTTTATTTTCAAGTTTTTGGTCTTTATTTAAGTGCCTATTATTTCTCAAACTATTTAGTTCATTTAGTGACTTGTTATTACGAGGGCTCTTTCCTGACAATTTGCTGCAGTCTAAGTGCTCAATACATAATCCTGCCAAAGACTTTACTCGACTCTGCGCCACGTATGCTTGTCCCTCCTCGAGGTCCAAAATATTTTGATGTCACTTCTATAGGACTGCATGTAATATTTGTTCCAAATATGAGCCAAATCGGACCCAAATACGATTGTTTCAAATATTTCGATCCATGCGCCTCCTATCGGAGTTTTTTTGTTCTTATTGTTGCATTGTCATCGGGATCTGAACTATATTCTATCGGGAAGTTACTTAAATTTCAATTGCAAAATTCGTGCCGGACAGCCAGCCGCCTGGCCAGCCTGTCAAGTCAAGCTAAATAAAAGCGTTTAAAAACCAGGACCTCTTGGCAAATACGAGGAGCTTCCTAGGACTTAAGCCACTTGCTGCTCCTAGATCTGACAGCTGTGTCACTCCTAAAAGCTGGAGTCTTAGCCTGACAAGCGCAGGGCACGAGCACAGAACGTGCTCGATCGTTTCCTCCTCCAACCTGCACTTCCTCTACATCGGCTATCACTGACCAAGCCGGTGACATCAGAAGGCAGTGTCCAGTCAGAATACCCGTCATGAGTATACAGTCCTCTCTTTTTAATGATAGAAGCAACTTTGTTAGTCCAAAGGTGTAAGACCTACACATAATCTTTGACACTTTACGCCTTTCCCGCTTGGTCTGCCATATGCACCTCTTGCCCTCGCTTAATCTCGCAGGCTAATTGGGACGTATACGAAGCAAGCTTCAAGGATTGCATCCTTTTTAGCTGGTTCATCCGCTTTTTCATTCCCATCTATTCCCATATGTTCCATATTCCCCATCGGTGGAACCTCCGCAGCATGGAACATGGCCCAGGATGCCATGATAAATGCCTGCTTATTCCTTTGCTCCACGGCCACCACTACGAGGTCCTCAGTAATATAATTAGGCAGCATATATGAATGCACCTGTTTCCTTACCATTACTACAGATCGCATCCGTCCTTACGTTTGCTGTGTAGGAGGTTTATCTGTAGGACTCGCAGCACCATTGGGCTGTTTTTCCTCCTCCAGCACCTTCGTCTTGACGTCGACGTCCTCCCTTTGCCCTTTTGGTTTAGAGTATTCGAGGCCCCCTTCAACCTCTCGTAACTGTTGTGCCGGGTGTACCTCTGTGCGACTCGCAGCACCATTTGGCTTTTGGTCCTCTTCTAACACCTTCGTGGTGACGTCGACTACCACAACCTGTCCTTTTTCTCTTAGACTTTTGAGGTCCTTTTCGACTTCGTCCACTTCTAGCGTGTTAGGATTTTTATCCTCGGGACTTCTTTTCCTGAGTCGCATATAAATTATGCCTGCACCAAAGGAAATGTTGCCAAGCTGCGTGTACAATATATCCTCCGCCTGCTTGTTTATTTAGAAGATGTAGAACTGACCCTCCTCCGTAAGCCGAGATACAGTAAGTACCTTCCAATCCTGTGTCGGTATTTTTGGATTCTAATCCTGCAGAAGTCGCAGTGTATCGCTTGGTATCCATACCTTAACTTTTGGTACCGCAGGGATTTGCGCTTTATCCACCACCTCAAACCGCGCGTTCGTGCCTTGCCTTAGGAGGTTTGGAACCACTTCCTCCAGCCACCGCAAGCTCGCGACGTTGTCGCACGCTATCATCTTCCCATCATTATATCCCCCCCCCCCCCCCCCCCCCCGAATCAAAGGTTGGAAGGGACTTACTTGGTTGTTCCCGCATCATCCTAAGCATTAAGCTAATAAGCTCCCTTTTTACAGATCTCCACCTTTCAGTAGTCATCTGTCCGAAAGGACTGCTACGATCAACCAGCGCCACAGTCAGTGACTGCTTTGCCACATCACTCATCTTCTCGGGAAAAGCCGGAGTCTTAGAGTTAACTCGCTTTAGCACCTTTTGTCTTTTACTTCCGTAGTTGGAACTTCCCTCTGACTCGCAGCTTTCGAGGTAGTTGCTACCTCGCTATTAGGGCCCATCTGTTTTACAGCTTTGGCCCTACTTGCCTTGTGTATGCGACTACCCTGCTCGCAGCTCTGGGACTAGGTCCTTTCTGCCTCTTGAAAGCAGGCTTACGTTGCCTCTTCATTCTGCCGTTGGACGCTTCTTCCTCCTAGGGTTTCTCGCAGCAAACCTTTTGAACTGCTTTCTACCTACTTCTACCGCCTCATGGGCCCATTTTAAGCGCTCGCTCTCCACTTCTGTTGGATCGACCACTGCTCCCAGGCCTTGGACAATTCTTAGTGCTGTACGGTATGGGGTGCTGGTCTGGTGGAAAGCACTGGACACGGCGAGCACCTCCAAAATGCTAGTGTCAGTGCAACGGACGGCGCTTATCGGTATCAGTGGCGCTATGAGAACAACACCTACCTTGGCACTGAATGTCATGCTGAATATACATCCAGTA